>NC_044553.1:170800938-173244780 GCF_007565055.1 Rhinopithecus roxellana
CACTGCAAGCTCCGCCTCCCGGGTTCACGCCATTCTCCTGCCTCAGCCTCCCGAGTAGCTGGGACTACAGGCACCCGCCACCACGCCTGGCTCGTTTTTTATATTTTTTAGTAGAGACGGGGTTTCACCGTGTTAGCCAGGATGGTCTTGATCTCCTGACCTCGTGATCCGCCCGTCTCGGCCTCCCAAAGTGCTAGGATTACAGGCTTGAGCCACCGCGCCCGGCCAACAATAAATTAAATATCTTACTTTACAACCACCTTTTACTTCACCTCTCAATTCTTACAGTTAATTATGGACAATGAAAAGAATAATTATGGCTCCAAAATAAAGGCCTTAGAATTATTTTAAATTGATTTAAAGAAATAAAGTGACTGTAAGAATGAATGAGAATTATCTAAAAAAAAGGGATTTATCAGAACTACTGTTTCCATTTTAGTTAGAAATACAAACCATGCATAAAAACATTCAGTTTACATTTGAACATCTTAAAATTTCTTTAAATCTGGTGCTTAAGACCACAACAGAAGGGAAAAAATGAAAAAGTAAATGTGCCTGTCCCATTCTGGACTCAGTGATAGTTGTGATCAACTAGCCAGCTGGTGTTCGAAACTATGTTCTTAAAAACTTGATTTTGGCCGGGTGCGGTGGCTCAAGCCTGTAATCCCAGCACTTTGGGAGGCCGAGATGGGCGGATCACGAGGTCAGGAGATCGAGACCATCCTGGCTAACACGGTGAAACCCCGTCTCTACTAAAAACTACAAAAAACTAGCTGGGCGACGTGGCAGCGCCTGTAGTCCCAGCTACTTGGGAGGCTGAGGCAGGAGAATGGCGTGAACCCGGGAGGCGGAGCTTGCAGTGAGCTGAGATCCGGCCACAGCACTCCAGCCTGGGTGACAGAGCGAGACTCCTGTCTCAA
This sequence comes from Rhinopithecus roxellana, assembly GCF_007565055.1. NCBI lineage: Eukaryota > Metazoa > Chordata > Mammalia > Primates > Cercopithecidae > Rhinopithecus > Rhinopithecus roxellana. The sequence continues at coordinate 170,801,859 of NC_044553.1, forward strand.
AAAAAAAAAAAAAAAACTTGATTTTAAATGTATGTATGTTTAGAAAGAAAGAGAATGCTGGAAGCTATTAAATTTTTCAGAAAACATGGTTTTCTAAAAGATTTAAAACAAATGAACTACTGACAAAAATAATCATTTAGGAAACTAAGTTCTGTGACAAATGTAGCCACTTCATTTACTGAAGTACAGAAAAAGTCTTAATAATGTTAAAGAACCTATAAAAACAGAGCCTTAAAATATACTCATTCTAAACCCTGAAGACTAATTACATAAAATCTTTTTTCAATAAATATTTTTCACATTCACTAAGCATTCCCCTGCAACAAATATTTATTGAGCCAATAAACTTCCACAGATTACTTTCTGGTGAGATCTTTTTATGCATATTCAAATCGGTTTGTTTTTAATTCTATAACAATGAGATACTGAAAATCTATTTACATATCACTAAGCAATTCTACACCACCTATTCATTTGGTGACTTTCTATGAATACATATCACAAACAGCAGATTTATTCATGGAAACTGGCATTCAAATCAAATTATACTTCAAATATAGTCAATTATTGTTATTGTGACAGTTATGTTCTATAAAATCACCACAAACACTGAATTTGTGAATATGTAATTGCTGCTACTAGGGGAAGTATAAGGTTAGGTTCCTGCAAGACCCTGGTCACAACGTTTTCATCAACTGATCAATATATAACACATATGTACACATACATATATGTACACATACAGACCATATATAGAGATACAGATAGATACAGATATGGCCTTTAATTTAAAATGGGAGATATATATATATATATATATATCAGACAGACAAGAAAAGATGCTTATGATATATTATTAAGGGAAAAAAGGAAAGTTAAACAATACTATATATATGATTCCTTCTGTAAAAAACAAGAAACAATTTGCTTATACTATATATGCATACACACTAAACAGCTAACAAGGAAGGAACTTTGGCAATTCCATTTTTTACAATGAGCATGTGTCAGTTTTATAAGCATACAGTAGATTCTCAAAAAATGTTTTCTTATTATGGCCACTTAAAAAATGAAATAATGTGATACAAAACTCATGTTGTTTCAAATGACTCCTATAATCTTCATGTATTCAGGTAAATTCTGCTAAATATAATTAAGAACAAACACCTCATATTTCAAAGACAGAATTTCAGTAAAACATTTTCAAAATGTTCTCAAAAATTCACAAAAAATGTTCTCAACACTTGCCAATCCCCTAAACTGAAACATTCAATGATTTGCAACAGGGATTCAGAAGTTTTCACTATATGGGTAAATATTTTGCGCTTTGCAGGCACACATGGTCTCTGTACATATTCTTTGTTTTTCTTTTTTTTTTTAATAACTCTTTAGGAATATTTTTCAGATTTCTTAGCTCAGAACCACACAAAAACAGGCCACAGACTGGATTTAGCTTGCTAGCCATAGTATTCCAACAAACCAGCATTTAGAAGTCTGATATTTTAAATATATTACACCAAAGGCATCAGAGGTCACAACAGTTGAGTTTTATTCTACATTAAGTAAATAAGGTAGCATTATAGCAATTAAAATTACAAGTTGATTAATATATTGAATTCTATATGCTAGACTACAAATCAAATGATAGAACAGAGCAAAATAAATTTCAAGCATTTATATTATATAACTGTAATCAAGAGTGTGCATGTGCATGCTTGTAAAGCATGCACTTCTCCGCTTGAAAAAAATCAGCTGAAATTTAACTACCATACACATCAAAGCTCAAGTCTCCTTTTATGATCATTAAAACCATTCACTCATTTAAATAATCAAAACTAGTAAGTGATTTGTTTTAGAGATCATCAATCCCTGAAAATTAAGAACTAATCAGAGACTTGTAGTGACTTATTTGGTTTTAATTTTCTAATTTATAAGAGATATTATAGAATATTAATCAATTGCCGGGCACAGTGGCTCAAGCCTGTAATCCCAGCACTTTGGGAGGCCGAGACGGACGGATCACGAGGTCAGCAGATCGAGACTATCCTGGCTAACACAGTGAAACCCCATCTCTACTAAAAAATACAAAAAACTAGCCGGACGAGGTGGCGGGCGCCTGTAGTCCCAGCTACTTGGGAGGCTGAGGCAGGAGAATGGCGTGAACCCAGGAGGCAGAGTTTGCAGTGAGCCGAGATCCGGCCACTGCACTCCAGCCTGGGCGACAGAGCGAGACTCCGCCTCAAAAAAAAAAAAAAAAAAAAGAATATTAATCAATCTTCTAAAAGACTACTCTTTGGAAGTTTATATTCTTGAAACTTTTTAATATTTACTGTGTCAATAACCATCAATATACTACCTTTTTTCCTCTGAAAGATAGCTTTTATACGTTTGATTTTATCTAAATTTGAAAGATCTTCATTATTATCCAGCTGTTACTATCAAATGAAAATTTCATTATGAATAATAAACTGGGTCAAAGTAAAAGTCTAAAATGAAAATTCATCCTGCAAAAGTAACCAAATACCATCATACAATAATCTTACCTAGACTGGTGGGTTTTATCAGTTCATCCAGTAAATCATAAAATGGTAATTTTTGAAGTTTTATATCCGGATGGACTGGGTGAAGAGCTGACGTAAGATGTGGGAGTTCCAGTTCATGTTTAGGTCCCAGAAGAGAAACAGGGAGTAATGGCGATGATGCAGGGTGACCATCGTAAGTGAGTTGTGGAATGGTAGATGGAGACAAAGTTGCTGGCATAGGACTTGAATGTACGTTGGGGATGGACAAGTCTGCAGGCGTCATGATTTTCTGCGGGAACCGCCGCCTATAGAGTTCCTTAATTTTCATTTGTACAGCAGGACTACAGCCAGCCTTTAGCAAATGCAGGGCTTTTGTGAGAAGTTCGTGTTTGCGTCCGTGCTTGTTCCTCCCAGCGTAGCCCAAAAGTACTTGGAGTTCAGAAACTCTAAGGCTCATAACCATTTGCTTAGAGGAAAAACAAAATATAAAACATTAGTATTCCAATAATATAATTTACACTATTAAATGACGCTTTATTATAACCCCCTTCCTATGGTTTACTTAAGTAAATAAATGCCAGTTCACTTATAATCCTAATTATTTCAAACTTCAAATTTAATCATTTAACATAAGTAACCAAAGAAATTTAAAATTAATATTCATAAATTCATTGACTTCTACCCTTGGTTATAAGAAATATAGGATAAACTATACACCAGGGAAAACCACACCTCACTTTATTCCACTGTTTTGATGAAACTGTCAGGTATTTATCAAGCACTTATTGAGTCTCCAGGAGAATGTCGAATGCTATGTAGATGGTAAAACATAATGATGTGCCCTCAAGAATATTTTGTTTTCTTGGGGAAAAATTGTAAGTATATATGAAACAACAAACAGTCCACCTCAAACACCAGATGTAGGCAGGGTATCAATAGCTATTATCAAGTGTTACATTCTATACTAACTCTGGAATTTGTAGACTTAAGTTATACCTTTTTTGACCAATTATATATCAGATATTCTATTTGATATTTTCATATGGAATGTCATAATCTTTACAACTCCCCAAGGCATTATCCTGCCTGATTTACATATGAGGAGACAAGTTCAGAAAGGTTAGATAATTTATAAAGCCATAAAGCTACTAAGGAGTACTCAGGATTCAAACCCAGATATGTCTGATTCTAAAGCCCATGCTCTTTCCACTACACCACTAGGAAAAAGACAGAGCTGGACTCATATTACTGACTCTCACTTAACTTGCATGGCCAAGTTAGAAGTCCAGCAATCCAATTCATATGCCATAAATGTATGAGGCTGCAGTAAAGAAATCTATTTAACTTTGTTTACCTGTGTTCACAAACTTATTTGGTCACTGCTTCTCCTTTTTCCCCACCTACTAATAGGAAATGCCCATCTAATACCAATCCTCCCATTTCAAAGTGGTGGAAAATGGAATCCAAAGAGAAGAAATCACTTACCCAAGATCACAGAGCTATTAGCAGAATCCTAAAAGACTGCATCACCACTGACAGGGAGTATTAGGATAAAAAGACACATGTAAGCTTACCATTTGCTCTCTATTTCCCCAACTGATTCCTTCACCTCATACCAAATACACAAAAGCTATGCTGCTTTCCCTAACTCACCACCACTCACGATGATGACACCAGCCAATTCTTTGCAAGTGGCAAAAACATTAAGCAAAAAATAAAATACTGAGGAGAAAAGTATATAAAGAGCTTTATAAGCAACATAGCTGGTTAATCAAAGAAATACAAGTCGTTCCTCTACTTCTCTGGCTTGGAAAACTCTTTCCTCAGGGGTCAGCTTTTGTTAGCCTTTGCCCATTAGACCTGGTAGGATGATTTTTACTCTTTTTTTTTTTTTTTTTTTTTTTGAGACGGAGTCTTGCTCTGCCGCCCAGGCTGGAGTGCAGTGGCCGGCTCTCAGCTCACTGCAAGCTCCGCCTCCCGGGTTCACGCCATTCTCCTGTCTCAGCCTCCCGAGTAGCTGGGACTACAGGCGCCCGCCTCGTCGCCCGGCTAGTTTTTTGTATTTTTTAGTAGAGACGGGGTTTCACCGTATTAGCCAGGATGGTCTCGATCTCCTGACCTCATGATCCGCCCGTCTCGGCCTCCCAAAGTGCTGGGATTACAGGCTTGAGCCACCGCGCCCGGCCTTTACTCTATTTTTAATGGCCACTTTTCGTATCTGTATTTTAGCATTTATCTTGCTTTACTGTAATTTTCTGTTTACACAAGTGATTCTCTAACCAACCCAGGGTTCTCCATGGTACACAACCACATTACCCTCAGCTTCTAAGACTAGGGCCTTATAGTGGAAACTCTTCAAACGCTTGCACAATGAATGAATGAATGAATGAATGAACAAACAAATGAACAAACAAGAAAGGAGACCAGAAGAAAGGGTGGGAGGTAGCATCTAGAGTGATAACTTATCTAAATGAATGCTCAAATTCATGTTCTGTAGAGGCATGCAAAGATATAATGTAAACCTTAAAAACAAATTCTACCTAAATCTTAGAAATGTTTCTCTTTTTAGATGTTATCAAAGATTGTAAATAATTACTAACTATAATATCAGCAGGATATCAATTTCTCCCTACTCACCAAAAGAGTACAAAATACTTCTAAAGACTTTTATTATTTAAAAAGGAACAGGGACTTCAAACAGAAATGTACTATTAATAAGTAAACTGCTTTTAAATAAATAACATGAAACTTCAAGGATTAGAGGTTAAAAATAAATTTAAGTTGGCATGGGTCAAATGTACTGCATTTTACAGGAAAAAAAACTATAAATTTTAAAGAGAACTATTTCAACTCCATTATCCTAAATCAAAAACAAACCAGCAAAACTCAGTGACCACTGTAAACTCTGCATTGATGGCAGCTTTTGACTTTATTCTACAGGTATGAAGATTTAGACGCAATGCAGATATATTATTTTCCTATTTTTGTAGAAGAGTATGTTGACATTTCTCATAAAATCTCTTGCTTGACGATCCAAAAAAAGTTTATGACACAACAATAAACTTGAGAGCCCTCAATTACATTTTTTGTCTCTCTCTGAAACCAAGAATAGCAGCAGCAATAACAATACTTGGTACATAGTAGGTACTCAAATAGTAGCTGCGATCAGCAAGCCAAGCTTTTTAGTTTTGTTTGTTAAGAGACAAGATCTTGCTATGTTGCCCAGACTGTTCTCAAACATCTAGGCTCAAGTGATCTTGCCTCGGCCTCCTGAGTAACTGGGTGTTTTTGGTTTTTTTTTACAGGATTCATCATCAATTGTCATAATTATCAGGCAGGTACTGTTCTTGTTTATCAGGTGGGAAAATAAGACTTAGGTTAAGAAACTTGTTGAATGTCATGCAACTGGTTCTACTCCAACTGTGCTTTCTTTCACGCTATTAATATGCTGACTTTAGAGGACACGAACCACATGCCTTTTAACTGGAAAACAGAAAAACCTATTTGAAGATTAATTTATTTAACTCAATCTCCATTTCAAGCTTCAACATTTTGGCTTTTAAAAACAGGTGATTAAGATAAGAAAAGAATGTGTGTGGATTCAAATTAACCATTGCAACCTATAATCAGGTATTATGAAAAATCAGGTGGTATCTATTGCTATTATTGGAACAGCTGTTGCATACTCTTAAGGACTGTGATAAGCATGCAGTATTTTTTAAAATGAAATAAAAGAAGGGGGCGGGAAACACTGAAGCATCTTTCAACAGAAAAACTGCAAAGAAGCATAAAGCAGTCAATTCACAATGAAAAGTGTTGACAACACTGAGGAAAACTAAACACTAATACATTTGAGATGTTGAAATGAAATATATTTTAATCTGCATTTATTTAAGGTGTTTAAAAATCTCCATTTGTTAGCACTATAACAAAATGAATATTTACAAGTAAGGATTACATCAACCACTAGTACTATTAGAAATCATTACTTCCTCAGCAATTTCATAGCATTCCGCTGACTCTACGTCCGCAATTGATAGAGTTCTCAGAATCCTAGGGGATTTAGAATGCCGCAGAATGGTATATATTTTGAACACAAGAGCATTCTGTAAGGAGCAACCTCTTAAAACTAATTTTTTTAATCTGACAGACGTGAACACAATTTAAAAAACCAAAAAGTTGTACCAAAACAACAGCAGTTCCTTCCCCCTTTTACATACCCCACAATTTTCAAATCCCTAAGGCAACCACTTTCAAATCTTTTTAGCTAGTTCTTCTGGCATTTTTTCCTCTATATTCTATGTAGTAGGTCTATGCAGCTGTTTAATTTTTTCTTTGAGGACTTTACTGACTTCCTATTATAAAATACAATGGTGAGGCCGGGCGCGGTGGCTCAAGCCTGTAATCCCAGCACTTTGGGAGGCCGAGACGGGCGGATCACGAGGTCAGGAGATCGAGACCATCCTGGCTAACACGGTGAAACCCTGTCTCTACTAAAAATACAAAAACTAGCCGGGCGAGGTGGCGGGCGCCTGTAGTCCCAGCTACTCGGGAGGCTGAGGCAGGAGAATGGCGTGAACCCGGGAGGCGGAGTTTGCAGTGAGCTGAGATCTGGCCACTGCACTCCAGTCCGGGCGACAGAGCGAGACTCCGCCTCAAAACAAAAACAAAAACAAAAACAAAATACAATGGTTTAGTTCTGTTACATCTCCTCTCCTTCATCTTTCTATCATAATTTTTGGTTGAATCAATTGTCAGTACTTACATTATTACTATGGCTGTAAATAATATTCACAGCTGAGTCAAAAGTACATCATGATTACTCTTCCTTTTCTGTATAACTTTCCTTTCCTTACAGTTAATAATTACACCATTTTTCCATTTGCTTAGGTTTCTAGGTACCTACTGCTAATTCATCTGCAAACAGCTAAAAGTATTAACTTTCTTCTCAATATATTCAAATATATCAGGTAAATCAGTTTTAATTTATTTCCTGTAGCCCTCCACCGTGTTCCAATATGGACTGTAGGCTCTCCAGGCCTGGTGCACAATTATGATCATGGAATTTCCCTTTAGCTTATCCCGGGAATTCCCTTGTCTCTCTTTTATACCGGATCCCATTTCCTTATCCCACTACTTCCCCTTTCTCGGTTTTCTCTTTTTTTGTGGGGTATTTCCTCCAGCAGCTTTCTGAGAAGGGGGCACGATGTTTTTATTCCTTGCATTGTATTTTTAAAATCTTCATTTACCCTTACTACTGACTTTGGCTCAGTACACAGTTCTGGGCAGGAAATCATGTTCTGTCAATATTTTGAAGGCCTTTCCTTATTGTTTTCTGGCTTCCAGTGTTAAGAAGCCTAGTACCAATCTGACCCATAATCCTTCATAGTCAACTATATATGCCCATCTGGAATCATAGCAGCTTGTCTTAACGTGTTCTGAAATTTTACAATGTTGTGCCTTGGGGTTGGTCTTTTCTTTTTTTTAACTGCATAAACTGATAACTGTTGAGTCTTTTAAACTTAGAGATGTATGTCTTTCAGTTCTGGGAAGTTTTCTTACAATAATCTTCCTTCCATGTCTTTGCATTCTCTCTTTTTTTTTTTTTTTTTTTTTTGAGACGGAGTCTTGCTCTGTCGCCCAGGCTGGAGTGCAGTGGCCAGATCTCAGCTCACTGCAACCTCCGCCTCCCGGGTTCACGCCATTCTCCTGCCTCAGCCTCCTGAGTAGCTGGGACTACAGGCGCCCACCACCTCGCCCGGCTAATTTTTTGTATTTTTAGTAGAGACGGGGTTTCACCGTGTTAGCCAGGATGGTCTCGATCTCCTGACCTCGTGATCCGCCCGTCTCGGCCTCCCAAAGTGCTGGGATTACAGGCTTGAGCCAGTGCACCCGGCCCTTGCATTCTCTTTCTTATATACTTATTATTCAGACACTGGTCTTCCTAGACTGATTATCTAATTTTCCTTTACTCTGTTTTCTTTTTCCTTGTGCATTTTTACATCTCTTGTCTATTAGCTCTATCTTCTGGGATTTTCCTCAATTTTATCTCCTAACACATTAAATTTTTAATTTCCATGAACTCTTATTTTCTTTATGTTTCTCTTTTCTTTTTCCTCTACATTGTGTTATTTTTCTTTTTTGAGAATATAAATTGGGTGTTGATGTTGTTTTCTTCTTCTCCCTACATTGGTCTCTGTCTTTCGTGCCGGAAGCTTTCCTTAAATGAGAGGCAACCTTGGGCTGTGCATACATATTTAAGAGTAAGACACTAAAAAGATGATTGGAAAAATCTATGTGAGTGAGCAGACCAGGGTACTTCATCTAGAATAACTGGGCAATAACCTGGCTATTTTGTTTGGATTCCCTTTGCTTCCTTTTGTCTGATCACTTCTGACAGAGAGGAACAATCCAATCTCCTGCTTTGGTGGCATAAGGCTGGCTTCTAGTGTTCTAAGAGCAGAGTAGTGGGGAATGGGAAGTCCTCACCATTCAAGACAATAACATTTTACTCAATCCCTTTTTAGATATGTAAAACTTTGCAAAAACACACATACATATGTGTGCAAACTCTGTCCCAACTACACAGAGGCAGGGGCCATGTTTTGAGAAAGATAAATACAATAATACTCAAAAAACGTCAACAAGCAAACAGGCTTTTGCAACTGAACAGAAAGTGCTGGTTTTATTGTATCATTAGCTGTGACCTTCCATTATTGAAGGTTATGTCTACACTGTGGATAAGAATTAGGTACTTCTTGTTGAACAACATAATTACTCTTGTTCACACATCCCACTGCAGTGGTTTATGGGATTAGTCATAAAGCAGACTCTATATTATGAGTCTTTATCTGGTATCAATTTATAATGAATTGTAAACCAGAATGAATTCTGAAGACAGACAAAATAGGCATTTAATAATGTCATAATATTTCATTTATACTTTTGCCTTTTATCCACAAAAGCAAATGAATAATCACAAATTCTGTAACTGCACACATTAAATCTTGCACACAACAACAAAAGTATTTTATTATTTTCAAAGTCAGATTATTCATTTAATGGGACTTACTTTTGGATGACTACTAAATCTTCTCATTAGAAATTCTTAATAAGCAGCTATTAGCAATCTGTCAACAATGCCTCATTCAAGCAGAAAACCTAGTTAGACAGTTTCTATTCAAAGCAGCAAATCAGGTTGGTTACATACGTCTCCATAATCTTGTTTCACCTAATTTCTCATCTTTTATTTATTTCACAGCATAAGATAACTGGAAAATGACCTGTAGTGCCTACTCCTCTAGTTAATTTATCTTCCACCTCTCCAGGTCCATCTTATTGGCTGCACTGAGGTCCCACAAAGTGACAAAATATTGCAATTATACATAGAGATTCCACTCTCCTTTAAACAAAGTATAAACACTGTTGAAATGGTGCACCATGGCTTCAATTTTTGTTAGATAATTTAAACATCATCCTTATTTATGTACTACCACATTTCATGAAACTTCTATCCTTAAAACAGCTCCTTCTGGACGATAACCTGAACAACAACAACAACAACAACAAAAACATTAAAAAATACAGGCTCACGCCTGTAATCCCAGCACTTTGGGAGGCCAAGGCGGGCAGATCACTTGTAGGTCAGGAGTTCGAGACCAGCCTGAGCAACATGGTGAAACCCTCTCTCTACTAAAAATACAAAATTAGCCGGGCATGGTGGCACATGCCTGTTAATACCAGCTACTTGGGAGGCTGAGGCAGGAGAATCGCTTGAGCCCAGGAGGTGGAGGTTGCAGTGAGCTGAGATCGCACCACTGTATGCCAGCCTGGGCAACAAGAGAAAAACTCTGTCTCAAAAACAAAACAAAACAAAAAAACAAACAAAAAACAAATCCAACTCAGAACATTGTAACATTGGAGTACAATATTTTTCCTAAAAAGAAAAAGTTTAGGCCAGGTGTGGTGACTCACACCTGTAATCCCAGCACTGTAGGAGGCTGAGGCAGTAGGATCACTTGAGCCCAGGAGTTTGAGACCAGCCTGGGCAACACAGCAAGACCTCATCTCTACTAAAAAAAAAAAAAAAAAAAAATTAGCCAGGCCCATTGGTGGCACACACCTACAGACCCAGCAATTCAGGAGGCTGAAGCAGCAGGATCCCTTGAGCCCAGGAGTTCGAGGCTGTGGTAAGCTGTGATCATACCACTGAACTCCAGTCTAGGCAATAGAGTGAGACACTGTCTCAAAAAGAAAAAAGGAAAAAAAAAATTTTAAGGGCTTAGTTTAATTTTAAAATTTAGAGTGTAAATTCCTAACACATTGCCAAACTTCTTACGCAGAGGTGGGAAAATATGGCTCTTATTTAAGAAAAAGGCTGCTCTGCACACAGATGTTCAATAAATGCTTTTTGGATCCACGCACAGGCCCTAAATGAGTATGTATAGGAAGAGAAGAAAGGAACAACGAACACACAGAAATAAACTAGTCTTCAGAAACACGCGTAATCATCATATTAATTCAATTCCCAAAGGTTACTGAATACCTAACATATGCTGAGTAAATGTACAATACAATATAATGGTACTGGCATATACAGAATTTGGATTCTGGTACTGACATGGCCACTAATTTACCAAATTACAATCTTACAGGTTCTGCTTTCTCACTTCAAAAAAAAAAAAAAAAAATGAGGGATTAACTAGAGGTTCTCAAGGTTCCTTAAAATTTCAGAATTCAATTTGTAACTGTATTAAATGAAATTTTCTTCTCATTCTTCTATTCCTCTATAGTTGAAGAAATACAATCCATACAGTTAGTGAAATCTTTCTATATTAGCAATGTTTTCAACCATAACTTTTAGTGTCATTTACATGAGTTGATAGAGTAAAAATGACAAAACATAATATATATTAAATACTTATAATGTACCAGTAACATACTAATTATAGTATGCATGATTATCTTATTTAATCCTCACATGAACCCACAAAACAGAGTATTATTATTCTCACTGTATAGATAAGAAAACTGACATTACATCTAAAATCACACAGTAAATACGTGATGGAGATAGGGCTCAAATCTGACCTGACTCCAGAGCTCACAACTAACTAATACAACGTCTTATCACAAGCTCAGCCAGGGCTGAGTATATATTACACTGAGACAGGGACAGGAAACGAGTGACGGGGGCACTAAATGACAGTCAAGGAATTTATACAGTATAATGTGAGCAGGCAGTGGAATACATGCATATTTTAGAGGCAGTAAAGATGTAACTGAAATAGTGCTTAAGGAAGTTACTGAAGTAACCACCAATAGGATGGCTGAAATAAGAAAAAAAGTAAGAAATAAACCTTCTAGCTAAAAGATATGGCAACGAGCAGGATTTATCTACATGTAAGGTAAGAAGGAACTGTGCAGTGGAAATATAGTAGACAGGACCAAGAAATACTGCAAAGAGACACTACAGGCCATGTTCAATATTCTACAAAGAGGTAAGTCTTTTAAAAATTAGACTGTACTTGATCATGAGAACAGTATCATTCACTTTTCAAATAAAATCTAGAATTTAAAAATACTAAGTAGGGCTTTAAGAAGTTTTAAGTCTATTAAATTCTAAAAGATGATTATTCTTTCCTAACTGTCCCCTTACCAAAACAAACAAAACACTGCATTTGCAATTAGATGATCTAAGTTTCAGATAAGACAAAAGGCAATGAAAGAAACAGTATACCCTATCTGAGAGAAAGCTGAAAAGCCTAAAAGAAGAAACATGTATTAACAAAACAAAAAGTGAGAAGAATGCATCCTCTAAACTAAACAGTCTAAATTACAGCTTCAGTCTGGGTCCTAGAACGGAGATTAAGGAAAAGTCCTAGAGGGATGGTACAGAACTATTTCAGAGTAACAGTTGTAACCTCCTGACCATAACAGAGCTAGCAAGTAGTGGAGCTCAGACTCAAAAGGCAAATGCCAATGGTCACACAATGCTACACAGTAATAACAACTAGAGACACTATCAGATAGTATGAAAATGTTTTTGGAAATAACAGTAACAGAGTATCATAAATAGAACTCAAAGATCTTCTTCTTGTCTAAAACTCCATCTAATATATGAAGTTTTACTCCAACTTTCTTGACTGACGGTCTCCCAGCCTCTGCTATAATACTTCTAAGAGTTTACAACCTTTAAAAGCTGCCCCATTAGTGAAAGGCTCTAGGAATTGAAAGTTCCCTTTAAAGTCTGCCCAATGGTTCTAAAATTTCATTCTCTTGGTATACCAGAATCGACTCCTAAAATGCTTAAAATGTGTTAAAAGGACTCCTTTCCTTCAACTAGCTAGACCTCTTCCCACTCCTGATCCTTCTCAAGCATTCTGCAGTTCATAGTACTCAGAAAGTGAATGAAATAATCTAGATATGGTGTGACTGGTCCCAAATACAGCAGTATTACTATCCCTCTTAATATGAACATATTTTTACCAATATAACCTAAAAAGTCATTCACATTTTAGGTTTGTTTTATTTGGACAAGAGGGGATGTATGATATGTGTTATTCTTTCGTTTCAGCAGGGAGGGGGCTGCATCCACATCATCCTGTTGCTTATGTTAACTAAAACCGTTATTCTATCTTTTTCACATAAACGGCTACAGTATAAAGTCAAACCACCTTATCCTCGAATACAATTTTTGTTAATTTAAAAGCAGAACTTAACGTTTCATGCCATTAAACTTCATGTTTTTCAGCTCTTCATTCCAGCCTTTCAAATCCCTTTTGAAAAACTGTTTCCTATACCCCTCTATCGTACAATTATTACAAAATGTGGCATATCATTGATTTTCCAGTTTATGTCCTCCCATAGACTTTGAGTTTTTCAAGGATAAATACTCATCTCCATAACCCCTATGCAAGTATAGTTAATGACACCAAGTAAGTGCCCAACAGATGATATGAATTCCTCTTCATCACCTTAATACCCCCTTTCCAGTTCTGTGCCATATATAAAATCTGAGAATTGTGACCTTAAATATTCACCCAAGTCATCCTTAAGAACTTGGAATATGACAGTGTCAACTCTCTAGGGCCCTGAGCATATCATAAGAGATTCTCCTCCAAGTAAGAATAAAATTTAAGGCTACAAAAAAGATTATTCAATATTTGCGATTAAGATGTCTCTTTTCTTAAGGATTCCCTTTTCTCCTAGGATTCCCCAATCTTTTTTGCTGTTGTTCTTTGTTTTTTTGAGACAGAGTCTCACTCTGTCGCCCAGGCTGGAGTGCAACGGCGCGATCTCAGCAACCTGTGCCTCCTGGGTTCAAGCGATTCTCCTGCCTCAGCCTCCCAAGTAGCTGGGACTACAGGTGCATGTCACCACGCCCAGCTAATTTTTTGTATTTTTAGTAGAGACAGGGTTTCACTGTGTTAGCCAGGATGGTCTCGATCTCCTGACCTCATGATCCACCCACCTCGGCCTCCCAAAGTGCTGGGATTACAGTTGTAAGCCATCGCACCCAGCCTGATTCCCCTATCTTAAGGTAAAAATAAACATCTTGCAGAGGGCACAAGAAAATTAAGGTTATCATATTTCAGTCCTGAATGATAAGTTTTAGACAGAAACAAGTTTTTAAAAAGATGTACACAAAAGTTCTAAAAGTCCTAGGTGGCCAGGCATGGTGGCTCACACCTGTAATCTCAACACTTTGGGAGGCCACGGCGGGCAGATCACCTGAGGCCAGGAGTCCAAGACCAGTCTGGCCAAAATGGTGAAACCCTGTCTCCACTAAAAACATAAAAATTAACCAGGCATGGTGGTGGGCGCCTGTAATCCCAGCTACTCGGGAGACTGAGGCAGGAAAATCACTTGAACGCCGGGGGGCTGAGGTTGTAGTGAGCAGAGATCGCACCACTGCACTCCAGCCTGCACGACAGAGAAAAACTCTGTCTAAAAAAAAAAAAAAAAAAAAAAAAGCCCTAGGAATGATTCCTTACAGAGAAATATTAAAAAGAAAAAAACAGGTTACAGCAAAAAGTTATTCAAGTCTTGCAATGACAGCTTGCCTAAATATTTTTTAAAATTCCATCAGAAGCCTATTAATGATAGCAACCCTTTCTTTTCTACACAGAATGGAACACTTTCACTTAATTATTCTACTAGTTACAGAAAAGAGAAACAATTTCACAACAAAAGCATCCTTTAGTCTATGTAAAGTAAAACTGCTAACTTTCCATAAAACTTAGAGATCACTGGCCGGGCGCGGTGGCTCAAGCCTGTAATCCCAGCACTTTGGGAGGCCGAGAGGGGCAGATCACGAGGTCAGGAGATCGAGACTATCCTGGCTAACACGGTGAAACCCCATCTCTACTAAAAAATACAAAAAACTAGCCGGGCGAGGTGGCGGGCGCCTGTAGTCCCAGCTACTCGGGAGGCTGAGCCAGGAGAATGGCGTAAACCCGGGAGGCAGAGCTTGCAGCGAGCTGAGATCCAGCCACTGCACTCCAGCCTGGGTGACAGAGCGAGACTCCGTCTCAAAAAAAAAAAAAAAAAAAAAAAACTTAGAGATCATTATGATCATTATCTTCAGAACACATTATTATGATTAAAATTTAAGTTTTATGATTTAAAGTAACATTTACAAAGTTACTACAGTAGCAAAAGCAAGTTTTAAAAAATGTTTTGGCTGGGCACGGTGGCTCATGCCTGTAATCCCAGCACTTTGGGAAGCCGAGGTGGGCAGATCGCCTTAGGTCAGGAAGTCGAGACCAGCCTGGCCAACACGGTGAAACCCCGACTCTACTAAAAATACAAAAATTGGCCTGGGTGTGGTGGTGGGCACCTGTAATTCCAGCTACTCAGGAGGCTGAGGCAGGAGAATTGCTCAAACCCGGGGCAGGGGGTGGGGTGGGCTCGGAGGTTGCAGTGAGCTTCACTCCACTTCACTCCAGCCTGGGAGAAAGAGAGAGACTCCGCCTCAGAAAAAAAGAAAGAAAGAAAGAAAATGTTTTTATTTTCTTTCAAAAATTTCTTTCAAAAATAATATGTGCATAAAAATACATATTAAAGGTGAGGCCCATGAAAACATATTACACATTCTTCCCGAAATTTATGGAAGAGAAGGAAAATGAGCTACTCACCAAACTCTGAGGCCAAAAACCCAGACTATACTTTTTAGCATCCATTTTAACATATCCAGAACATTAACCAAAAAAGCAAAAAGCAAAAAAAAAAAAAAAAAGGAATAGTAAAGTTACAGATAAGAAGCAATTTTTTAAAAAGCACAAAAACAGAAAAACAAAGTTTAGCTATCTACAACTTACTCTGTCAAAAAGAAAAAAAAGTTTGTCCGTGTCTAAAGGACAATTCATAAATTAGCCAAAAGAAGAAATGATCTGCGGTTATGGTTTTTTTTAAAAAAGTCTTCTATCTTTTGTGGACATTAGAAAGTGAAATAAAATATGAGTTTATCATAATCAGTCATAAAGAACAATTACTGAAAACTCATTCTTAATACCATTCCTTGAACATATACCTAATCAAATTCCAGAGTACTTCTCCAAATACTCAATGCAGTCAATGTTCTTAAAAGTTTAAAAATAAAAGTTACTTTACTTCCTGTAATCCCAGCACTTTGGGAGGCTACTCAGGAGGCTGAGGTGGGAGGATGGCTTGAGCCCAGCAGATCAAGCCTCCAGCCTGGGCGAAAGAGCATGACCCTGTCTAAAAATAAAAATTAAAATTAAAAAATGTAATTTAATTTTTAAAAAAGGAAAAAAAAAGTAGAGATAAACTCCATGACAGAAGAGAAACAGTATCACTGAATCCTAAGTCTAAAGCAATCCTGCTTTCACTCAGCTCAGTCTTCCTGAGTGATCTTATTCACTCATAACTTCAAAACGCCATCTCTAAATTAACAATTTCCAAATCTTTATTTCCAGCCTAACCTTGGTCTCCTAAACTCCAAATCCATATCTACTAAACACCCCTCCTTTATGTCCCAGGAGTCATCAACTCAACATACTCAAACCTAACACATCAACTCTCTCTAAACCTTCCATCCACCTAATCACCCATCAATGCCAGAAGCTGCTACACCATCTTCTTGTTCACATCCAATCTATTTACCAAGTCCTGTCAATCTTAACACCTTAAAATGTCTTAGTCCCTATTACCACTCTAATTCAGAGTCTGCAAGAGACTCTTAACTTTTCTCCCCGCCTCCAATATTATCCTCTCCAAGTCATTATCCTCACTATTGCCAGTGATCATTCTAAAATATAAATCTAATGATGTCACACTTGTGCTTAAACTTTTCCATGATTACCTACTGCACTCGGAGGTCCCAACTCCTTAGCATGACAACTGTAACCAATCTTTTAACCAACTCTCCATTTTCCAGGAAGCTCTTCTCCCCCCTCCCATCCCAGCCTTTTACTAGCTAACTCCAACTCATTCAGTTCTCAACTCTGATGTCACAACCTTTGGGATATTTTCCTTAATCCACTCCTAACATTAAAAAAATTTACCCTTTTATGTGCTATCCTCTTTAACTCAGTTTACCACTCTCATGCCATATGTAGAGAGGCCCTGTTTACTTGTCAATTCTTGATCCAAAATATATGCTCTGTCTATAGAGACTGTCTTGTTCATCATCAATAAATATGAGGAACAATGGTTTGGCACCTGTTAATTATTACAAACCATATTGGTAATGCAAACCTATTAGAAATTATACATGTAACCTCTCACAAATAAGGACATTATATAAATGTGCCCAGTGCCTACTGAGCATACTGGCATCCAAACTCAGCAACTAGTGTTCAAACAATAATGTTTTAGTTTTAAGGGCGAAACTGAAGTTTATACTTAATCCTACAAAGAATAAGAAGTAGGCCGGGCGCGGTGGCTCAAGCCTGTAATTCCAGCACTTTGGGAGGCCGAGACGGGCGGATCACGAGGTCAGGAGATCGAGACCATCCTGGCTAACACGGTGAAACTCCGTCTCTACTAAAAAATACAAAAAACAAGCTGGGCGAGGTGGCGGGCGCCTGTAGTCCCAGCTACACGGGAGGCTGAGGCAGGAGAATGGCGTAAACCCGGGAGGTGGAGCTTGCAGTGAGCTGAGATCCAGCCACTGCACTCCAGCCTGGGCGAAAGAGCAAGACTCCGTCTCAAAAAAAAAAAAAAAAAAAGAATAAGAAGTTATAAAAACACTTTCAACTGCACAAAATGTTAAAGCGAGGAAACAGACATATAAAAAAATCAATCTAAATGAAGAGTAAATAATTTGAAAGGGGATGTAAGATAGACCAATTTAGAGGCTGTTTTATGAATACCAAATTGACACTACAAGAGTCTGAAATAGTGATGGTAACAACCAAGAAGGAAAGGAAGGCATAACATGAAGAAGATTTGAAAAGACTTGAATGGGAGGAAGTCTGTAGTTCAGACGGTTCAGAAATAGGGAAGTCTTCTTTGAGTACACTAACTCAGTCAGGTTTCCTGGTTAATGTTCTTACAGAATTCTGTCCCTTTCCTTTATAGCATTCAACACAGTTTCAGACTCACATAGTTTCAAAGTGGAAAATTCTCATAACAATCTGGCCCCAACTTCCCATAACTCTTTTACACAGATATCCACATGTGGACCTAGCAGCTGTTCCGCAAACATACCTCAGTGTTTTCTCTCCTCATTACCTTTGCTCATGCTGTTCCCCCTGCTTCCAAGAATATCCCAGTAATCCTTTACTACCTTTAAAATCCCCTTTTTAAATTTTCTTTTATTAAAGACAGGGTCTCACTCTGTCACCCAGGTTGGAATGCAGTAGCACGATCATGGCTCACTGCAGCCTTGACCTCCCAGGCTCAAGCAGCCCTCCCAACTCAGCCTCCCAAGTAGCTGCAACTACAGATTCACATCGCTCCTCATGGCTAATTTTTGTTTTTTGTAGAGTTGGCCAAGCTGGTCTCAAACTCCAGGGCTCAAGTGTTCCGCCCCACCTCAGCTTCCCAAAGTGCTGGGGTTATAGGTGTGAGCCACTGTGCCTGGCCACCAACTTCCAAAACTCTTCTAAGGCCCAGTTTGAAATAAGCTTAGCCAGAAGTGACCTCTTCTTCTTAAGAATACATTGTTAACTACTTAGATTTATATGGTTGTTTTGTTGGTATTACTTTCTATTATCGTTTATCATTTTTCTCCTCAAAAGAATGAAGCTGGCCGGGCGCGATGGCTCATGCCTGTAATCCCAGCACTTTGGGAGGCCAAGGCAGGTAGATCACAAGGTCAGGAGTTCAAGACCAGCCTGGCCAAGATGGTGAAACCCCATCTCTGCTAAAAATACAAAAAATTAGCCAGGTGTGGTGACACACGCCTGTAATTCCAGCTACTCAAGAGGCTGAGGCAGAGAACTGCTTAAACCTGGGGGGCAAATGTTGCAGTGAGCCGAGATCACGCCACTGCACTCTCGCCTGGGCGACAGAGTGAGACTCCGTCAAAAAAAAAAAAAAAAAGAAAAAGAAAACAAGAATGAACCAAACTCCCTGAGGTTAGCCACTCCGTGGAGGGAGGTAGAGGTGGGGGGCGGGGGTGAAAAGAAGGTCATTAATTCCAAGCACAAAGAACAGCAGAAGAGAAAGCACCAGGAACTCAATGAAAAATAAGCCTCAATGTCTACTCCCTCTCCCAAAGGATTCTGACACTGGGTTCTACAGACCCCTATCAATTGTCCTCCAACCTAATCCCCATTCTACTTATGGGCAGTAATATCTCTAGAAAAGTGCTGTCCAAAGGAAATACGATGTCAGCTGCAAATGTTGAGACACATACATAATTTTAAGTGTGCTATTAGCCACAGTTTAAAAAGTAAAAAGGCCAGGCACGGTGGCTCACGCCTGTAATCCTAATACTTTCAGAGGCTGAGATAGGACGATCACTTGAGCCCAGGAGCTCAAGACCAGCCTGGTCAACATAGACCACATTTCTATTTCAAAAAATTACAAGTAGGTGAAATTAATTTTAATGATATATATTTACTTAATCCAATAAGCCTAAAATATTATTTCAACATACAATCAATATCAATTATTAATGAGATATTTTCCATTCTTTCTTTCATACTATGTCTTCGAAATCCAGTATGTTTTACACTTACAGCAGATCTTAATTAGGACTAACCACATTTCAAGTTCTCAATACTCACACAGAACTAGTGGCTATAGTACTGGACAGTCCATCTTCTAGGTCATCCTGTCATTCACTGAGGTAAAGTTTTAGTACCTGCCTTGGCCATTCAGGCTCCAACTTAACTCCTCGTCATTACTTTCCCTCTCAGCTACCCACTCCATGGGCCACATCCTAGACCTTTCCAGCAGAACCTGCACCACCTTCAAAATCACTAATTTGAACATTACATTTTCCAACTACAACCTCCTTTTCTTACTTGCTTCACTGCAAGAATTCAATTTCATAAAGATCTCTAATTCACTGATGTTGTCATGCCCTATTCAGTAGCCCCTAAACATTCCTTTGCAAAATTCCCTTGTCCCTCCATGTAGTTCCCACTTTGTAGGAGAAAAGAATGCATGCACTCATGCAGATGGATGCTATTTTACATCCACAGTCGTCAATCTCAATGGGCACAGGCATTTCACTAAACTTTCCAGTGAGCCAGCAATCAAACTTCCTACAATAACTCTTTCATATCTTTTCTTTGCTCCTCCCACATCTCCTTCCTTCAAAAACTACCTTTAGGAAGCATGTATAAAACAAATAACTATTAAACTTTAACAATGCATTTAACATTGTTATTTCATATTCAAGAAAACATTTCCCAAAATAAAGTTTTCGCTAATTATTAAAACATCTGTTCTCTATAAAAATTCAAATATGGAAAGGTATAAGAGAACCAAACTATTTTTCATATACTTACAGGAGTACTAGAATGTAATTTCACAAAAGCAAAAACTTTTTCATTCCCAAATGACGTGTGAGCGTTTAACGCAGCTGATTTGGCATATAAATCAGCACTCATTTTTATTGATGGAATGACTGGATAAGAATCTTGCTTTAAGTAAATGTGATACCAAAGCCCAAACAGGCAAAAGGAAGGAGGAGGAGAGAGTAGGGGAGAATGCTTATTTGATTGCAAGATTTAGCAGAGAATACACATAGCCGTAAAGAATACTTATAGCCCAGTAAAGGAATAACTATTTTTACGTTTTACTGAGAGTTTGTAAAATGTATCCAAAAAAATAATGGACAAGGCCGGGTGCAGTGGCTCATGCCTGTAATCCCAGCACTCTGGGAGGCTGAGGTGGGCAGATCACGAGGTCAGGAGTTCCAGACCAGCCTGGCCAACATGGTGAAACCCCATCTCTACTAAAAATACACAAATTAGCTGGGCACAGTGGTGTGCGCCTGTAATCTCAGCTACTTGGGCAGCTGAGTCAGCAAAATGGCTTGAACCCAGGAGGTGGAGGTTGCAGTGAGCCAAGATTGTGCCACCACACTCTAGCCTGGGTGACAGAGTAAGACTCCACTTCAAAAAAAAAAAAAAAAAGGACAAAAACATTTAAAGTGTAATATAGAATTTAATGATCTATGATTCTGCCAAAAAGCTTGACTTTTCTCATAACTCTGATGGTTCAACTTCTTCGTGGATGACAGCATGGGCACAAACAAACCTGAGCACTTTTCAAGACTTAACCCAGGTGAGGGGCGGTGGCTCATACCTGTAATCTCAGCACTTTGGGAGGCTGAGGTGGGCGGATCACCTGAGGTCATGAGTTCTAGACTAGCCTGGCCAACATGGCAAAACCCCTTCTCTACTAAAAATACAAAAATTGGCCAAGCATGGTGGCAGACGCCTGCAATCCCAGCTACTTGGGAGGCTGAGGGTGATGAATCACTTGAACCCAGGAGGCAGAGGTTGCAGTGAGCCAAGATCGCGCCATTGTACTCCAACCTGGGTGACAGGAGTGCAAACTCAGTCTCAAAAAAAAAAAAAAGACTTAAGCCCGTGTAGATCACTGTGGTAATTAACTTAAGTCCCTTCTTCTACAAACATCATCAGATGTAATTACTGGAATCTATGAGCATGTATATTTGCCACGCTCTGTCCTTCAGGCTGGAGTACAGCGGCACAATCACAGCTCACTAGAGCCTCAACCTCAACCTCCTGGCTCAAGCGATCCTCCCACCTCAGCCTCCCGAGTAGCTGGGCCACAGGCAGGCGCCTCAGCCAGCTAATTTTTGTATTTTTTTGTAGAGACAGGTTTTCGCCATATCACTCAGGCTGGTCTCAAACTCCTGCACTCAAGCAATCTGCGCACCTCAGCCTCCCAAAGTGCTGGCACTAAAGGTGTGAGCCACCATGTCCACCCCATACATATTTTCAGGTCTCCAAAACTTTCCTCTCCACTTTCTCCTATGGAGAAATGTCACCCAGAGGCTTACTGGAACAACTGAACCAGAGAGGTTCCAGACTCAGACCAGTAGGGAGCTAAAATCAAGGGTGAGGCACAAGTCTAAACATGCGGAGATTAAGCAAAGTCTGCATACTCATAAGCGGGACACCTTTCTCCTGCCTTGTTCCCCCAAACATTATCAGCCAGGTTAAGTAGCCTCAACAAGAGATTATAAAATTCCTCTCTGGAACAAATGGACAGACCAAGACCTACTCACACTTAGAAGATCATTAATCTTATTCCTGGGACTATCTAAATTCAGAGGTGAAGACTAATGGCAATTCTAAAATTCATGTTCTTTTCCCTGATCATGAGTCAATGAGACACAAAATACTATACTTTTTTTAAAGGTCTTTAACCTTTAAGATGCTACCTGATTTTGAAATCACATATTAGAAAAACTTCTGGAACAAAAATATTCCTTTTCCAGTCTTACTCTGACACCCTGGGGAAAGATGTTTAAGGAACAGAGGCTAGAATTTTTCACACACCACTCTAAAGAAATGCAGAAAGAAACTGAAAAGCATTCAGAGTCTTACAATTTCTAGGTCCTGTTTCATGTTTATCCCACAAAAGGGAAAGGAAAAAAACAAAATAGGCAGAATGCAAATCAATCATATATATTTGGTAAGAACTAAGCTCTGCTGGAGAGGAAATTATTGGCTAACATTAAGTTAGGGAATTTTTCATTTATTCATGTGATTTTTTTTTTTTTTTTTGAGACGGAGTCTGGCTCTGTCGCCCAGGCTGGAGTGCGGTGGCCGGATCTCAGCTCACTGCAAGCTCCGCCTCCCAGGTTCATGCCATTCTCCTGCCTCAGCCTCCCAAGTAGCTGGGACTACAGGCGCCCGCCTCGTCGCCTGGCTAGTTTTTTGTATTCTTTAGTAGAGACGGGGTTTCACCGTGTTAGCCAGGGTGGTCTCGATCTCCTGACCTCGTGATCCGCCCGTCTCGGCCTCCCAAAGTGCTGGGATTACAGGCTTGAGCCACCGCGCCCGGCCTATTCATGTGATTCTTGTATTTTACTACAGAAAAAGCAATAAGGTCGGGCATGGTGGCTCACATCTGTAATCCCAGCACTTTGGGAGTCTGAGGCAGGTGGATGACCTGAGGTCAACAGTTCAAGACCAGCCTGGCCAACATGGTGAAACCCCGTCTCTACTAAAAACACAAATATTAGCTGAGCACAGTGGTAAGCATCTGTAATCCCAGCTACTCAGGAGGCTGAAGCAGGAGACCTGCTTGAATTCCGGAGGTGGAGTTTGTGGTAAGCCGAGATCATGTCACTGCACTCTGGCCTGGGCAACAGAGTGAGACTCCATCTCAAAAAAAAAAAAAGAAAAAAGAAAAAACCAAAAAACATAACCTTGAAAAAATAAGAAGTTATATATTTCCCACACCCTTACTGATTAAAAGTACTTCAAGCCAGGTGTGGTGGCTCAACACCTTGAATTCTAACACTTCTGGGAGGCTGAGGCATAAGGATCACGTGATTCTGAGAGTTTGAGAGCAGCCTGGGCAACACAGCAAGACCCCATCTCTATTAAAAAAAAAAAGTTTTTAGTCAGCTGAGCATGGTGGCATGTACCTGAAGTCCTAGCTATTCAGGAGGCTGGGGTGGAAGGATCACTTGAGCCCAGGAGTTTGAGGCTGCAGTGAGCCATAATCATACCACTGCACTCCAACCTGAGCAAGAGAGCGAGACCCTGCATCCAGGAAAAAAAAAAAAAAAAGTACTTCAAGCACATTCATGCAGTGCAATGCAAGCTACTACCGCTTAGCATTACTTAGAGAGATACAGGATCTAATTAAATAACCCTGCTTAGCAAACTGCCTTCTAAGAGGATCACTAGAAGTAAACTTTTTCTTTTTTTTTCTTGAGACAGGGTCTCACTCTGTCACCTAGTTGGAGTGCAGTGGATCTCAATTCACTGCTACCTTCATCTCCCAGGATCAAGCAATCCTCCCACTTCAGCCTCCCGAGCAGTTGGAACCACAGGTGTGCATCAACATGCCCAGCTAATTTTTTGTATTTTTGATAGAGATGTGGTTTTGCCATGTTGTCCAGGCTGGTCTGGAACCTCTGAGCTCAAGCACTCTGCCTGCCTTGGCCTCCCAAAGCACTGGGATTACAGGTGTGAGCCACTGCCCCCAGCCTTATTTTTCTGTTTAAGTTATAAAAAATACCACGAGTGAGAAGATGAAAGGGATCGTCCCATGTTAAACTATGCACTGCTGTACTGTAAATTTTAAATTTAAAAAAGATCAAGTTTTCAAAGTTTTTGCTCTTGGGACTCTTTTACACTCTTGAAAGTGGAGGACTGCTCCCCCCCCCAAAAAAAACTTTACATTGATTAAATCTATCAATATTTACTGTATTTGCAGTTAAAGCAGAAAACTTTAAAATATTTGTCATTAAAAAAATAATAATAGCTGGGCAGGGTATCTTACACCTGTAATCCTAACACTTTGGGAGGCCGAGGCAGGCGATCACTCAAGCCCCCAACTTCAAGACCAGCCTGGGCAACATGGCAAAGCCCATCTCAAAAAATAAATTAATTAATTAAATCCATTACTTGTTAACATACATCTCGTATTTAAAAAATATTTTTAATAAAAATTAGAGGACTATCAGTTTTACATTTTTGCAAATCTCTTTAAAATCTAGCTTAATAAAGACATCCTGATTCTCACATCTACTTTCCCATTCAATCTGTGTATTATTTTGGTTGAAGAATATAAAGGAAATCTAGCCTTATGAAGCTCTATAGAGTTTGGAAAAAATAGAGTATTTTTATTAAAATGCTCTAGCCTTTTCAGATAACTTTTGATATTCTTTGATCCTTCACCGAAACTCAACAAATGGCAGGTTCTTAAAGGCTGCTGCAATGCAGGAATCTGAAACCATATCAAGGAATATTTCCCACTCTGATAAACTGAAATTCATTGGTCTATCTTCCATTTCCAATGGATCTTTTCATCCAGGCATGATTTTGTAATATCATGCATTGGTTATTTGGAAAATATTAGTTCACTGAGTTATGCAGTTCTTCCAAATGTTGACGTATTTCACTATGCAACTTCAACATAACACATTCATTAATATCACACTGATCTTATCAAAAAAGTCAAGTATTGGGAAACTGTCAAGCTCACAGTGGCAAATACGTCTTCCAAAGTTCTATTTTCACTTGAAAGCTTTAATTTTATCATTAGTAACAAATATTGTCAGTTGTTTTCCTTGCAGTGACAGGCGCACTTTGTTTATTTTTGTGAAAATGTATGCCAAGTACCCAAGTCTGTATAACCATACTTTGCCAGCCATTTTTTTCAAGTAAAAATGGTATTCCATTTAAAAAGCTCACAACTCAACTCCAGAAGTTCTTTTCCCTGAGTTAACCATCAGATTTGATATTCAATAAAGTGTTTTACAGGTACTTTTCATCATACAAAATATATTTTAAAATGTACTCAAGGACTGAGATACAATAAAATTAGTAAGTTTTATTGTTTCATCAAGGATATACAGTTTAACCAGCATGTTTTTTAAATTCCAAGTACATAGTGATGAACAACACAACTACTAGTACGATTTAGTGCCACTGCCTTAATTTGTGCCAAGGTGCTGGCGGTTTTACCCACCAATGAGTTTGCAAATGTCAGCACAGCAAATAATGCCTTACTATTATAAGGAAAATCATTTTGACCTGGAGAACACCCAGAAAAACTTCAGGAACCACCAGGGGCCTGAGAAACAGACTTTGAAAAGCTCTGTAATAACCGATGTATTACTTGTATAATTTTTAAAAAGATAATTTTTAGTAAACATTCCACTATAACAGAAATATTTAAATAAATATACACACACGTGATAATATACTAAAATCACCAATAACCTGGTACCTCATACACAGCAGATACCCAAAAATATAATAAATAACAGAATGTGATAATTCTTGAATAAATAACAATTACTAAGAATCTACTATAAGCCAGTTTCTGAGCCAGTTTTGTGCCTCTTCAGTCCCCTTCTTGGGTAACTTACAGAAGCCCATAGACCAGAATGATGATTTTAACATATGAGAAAAAATATTTACTCTGAAATCTTTCCAATCTTTAAGATTAGACTTGCATGACTACAAGAAAAAGCCTTAAAATTCACCATAAAGCACAAGATAGCATGTTAAGTTCTATTTTAAGCACTATGCCATGAGCTTTTTTAAAAACAGGCTTGCTCACATTCAGAAACCCAAATACAAAATGAAATGCTTTGGCTGTGCACTGCCAGAACTGCATAAAGACGCTGCATTCCATTTCTCCTCAAGCTATACAATCCTTACCTGTGATGTTTTCATTCCTATTGTTAAGTGAAACTCCAGCATTAATACTATAGAGGTTACATTAAATGTGGCAACTATTTTTTTAAAAAACCCAGTAGTGTATAGCAAAACCATCAAAACAAGTTCTTAAGAACTTTTAACCACATACATTGATAAATTCAAGCGGTAAATCTCTATAAACATACATATGGAATATCATGCACTGTTAAAAAGAATGAGACCATCTCATTGTTTGGACATGTCATGGAAAGAGCTTCACTATTTATTGTGAAAAAAAGCAAATTGTAGGATGCTATGTATAGTATGATCTCACTTATGGTTTTAGGACAGATATTTACGTACATGTACATTCACTTAAGTTCCTTCTGTGTGTCGTTTTGTTCTCATCTAGACATACACACACACAATAAATTAAAAATATTATACAGACATACACATTTAAATGCCTATGCAGAGAAAAAAAAGAATACAAGGCCAGACACAAAAAGCGACATATTTTTATTCCATTTATATTAAATGCCCAAAATAGCCAAGTCTACAGAGACTGAAGATAGATTATCAGTTGCCTAGGGCTAAGAGTGAGGTAAGGTTTAGGAAGGAGATTATGCTAAAAGGATGTAGTTGCTTTTTGAGGTGAAAAAATATTCTAGAACTGATTGTGGTTAATGGTTACACAACTTTGTGAATATACCAAAAACCACCTGATTGTGCACTTTAAACAGGTGAACTGTAATGGGATATGTTAATTTTATCTCAATAAAGCTGCTACCTCCCCCTGCCCACCCAAATAAGAATACACAGATATACACCAAAGTGACTGCCTCTAAGAAAGAAGATGATGAGGTCTTTCCATTTTTACCCTATTTACGGTTAGATTATTATAATGAGAATTGTATTTATTATCTCTATAACGTAAAATAATGTAAAAGGTAAATCTAAAACAGTCCTTCATAAATTATTCTGATTTAATGTTATTCAAGTTCATTTAAGCAGCAACAAGAAAAAAGAGCGAAGATACGACCCTAAGAATATTTTCAATTTAGATTGTCTTACAGACAACAGCATCAGGCCCCACTCTCTGACAGAAACCAATCTTGAACATAATTTGTTCATCTGACACATGTATATTAAAAACACCTACTGTGTCCACAGAGTAGGGATGGGAGAATGGAGGGGGGTACAGAACAGGAGCCAACAAAAAGACACAAACTAACAGCTCTGGCTTTCAGTTAAGGGCTTTTGCTATATAGCTGAAGAGACAAAACACACAAAGTGGACTGGGGTCAGACTATAGAAAATCTTGAATACTAGACTTAGAACTAAGACTTTATCCAGTTTTCGATGGAAAGCTATTCAGTTTTTATAGATAGGAGTGACAGAATGAAAGGAGTGTTTTGGTGAAATTAACCCAGCAACCAAAGGGGGGAAACTGAAAGCAGTGAATAGCAGAAAAGGTAAGAAAGAGATGAAGTTTTCAAAAATAGGAACGTTTTACAACAGTCCTGTGAGAGTTACTGATATCTCCATTACTAGTTAATGTTCAAAGGATTTTAATGTTTGTTTTGTCTGCTTGATCTAAGGAAAAGCTTGAAAAAAAAGGTGGTTTCTTCATTTTGATGAATTTTAGAAGTTCATAGCTAAGAATGAAGATTTACCAGAAAACTCTGAAGGAAGGTTTCTAGGGAATTATCTTCTCATGTGACACTACTGAAACCAAGAGTACAGGGAATCAAAAGTAACAGGAGTTGTACAATTTTTAACATGGAAGGGCAAGTATAGTCACAAACATCTAACAAAAAGTGCAGTGGCAATTAGTACTACTTCTGAAATTGATAGTTAATGACAACTAAGTACTTAAAAATTGTCTCTACTGCCTATTTCAAAGAAATTCTAATGATAAAATGTTACATAAATGCAGATTTAGGTGAAGACCAAATTCTAAGGAATCAAATTTAGAATACGATCAATTTCCTCAAGTTCCTTCCACACGCGCTACTTTTCAGATGTTGCACAAACAGCATCTTAATTCACATATACATTTACTAATCGGTTTAACTCCTAAAGGTTTTTACTAAAAATAAAAATGCTTTCATTGCCTATGTTACCTTTCTAAAACCAGATCCTGGGCCAGGCGCGGTGGCTCACGCCTATAATCCTGGCACCTTGGGAGGCCAAGGCAGGTGGATCACGAGGTCAAGAGATTGAGACCAACCTGGCCAACATGGTGAAAGGCAGGTGGATCACGAGGTCAAGAGATTGAGACCAACCTGGCCAACATGGTGAAAGGCAGGTGGATCACGAGGTCAAGAGATTGAGACCAACCTGGCCAACACGGTGAAAGGCAGGTGGATCACGAGGTCAAGAGATTGAGACCAACCTGGCCAACATGGTGAAACCCCGTCTCTACTAAAAATACAAAAATTAGCTGGGCGTGGTGGCACCTGCCCATAATCCCAGCTACCTGGGAGGCTGAGGCAGGAGAATTGCTTGAACCTGGGAGGCAGAGGTTGCAGATCCTTGAAACAATGTTACCTCCCAATTTAATACTATGGCAACACTTTGTTTTGAGATTAAAAATATGAGTAAAGGCCGGGCGCGGTGGCTCAAGCCTGTAATCCCAGCACTTTGGGAGGCCGAGACGGGCGGATCACGAGGTCAGGAGATCGAGACCATCCTGGCTAACACTCTGAAACCCCATCTCTACTAAAAAATACAAAAAACTAGCCGGGCGAGGTGGCGGGCGCCTGTAGTCCCAGCTACTCGGGAGGCTGAGGCAGGAGAATGGCGTGAACCCGGGAGGCGGAGTTTGCAGTGAGCTGAGATCCGGCCACTGCACTCCAGCCTGGGCCACAGAGCAAGACTCCGTCTCAAAAAAAAAAAAAAAAATGAGTAAAGCAAAGTCTTATTTCCATTTTCTCTATATTAATGTTCAATATAGTGTTTGGTTTTTGGGGGATTTTTTTTTTTTTTTTTTTTTTTTGAGACAGAGTCTCACTCTGTCGCCCAGCCTGGAGTACAGGGGCACAATCTCGGCTTTCTGCAACCTCCACCTCCCGGGTTCAAGCAATTATCCTGCCTCAGCCTCCTGAGTAGCTGAGATTATAGGTGCGCACCACCACGCCCAGCTAATTTTTGTATTTTTAGTAGTGACAGAGTTTCACCATGTTGGTCAGGCTGGTCTCGAACTCCTGACCTCGTGATCCGCCTGCCTTGGCTCCCAAAGTTCTGGGATTACCATGCCTGGCAATATTCAGCATAGTTTTAAAATACCAGTTAAGGCCAGGCGCCGTGGCTCAAGTCTGTAATCCCAGCACTTAGGGAGGCCGAGGTGGGCGGATCATGAGGTCAGGAGATGGAGACCATCCTGGCTAACACAGTGAAACCTCGTCTCTACTAAAAATACAAAAAACTAGCCGGGCGTGGTGGCAGGCACCTGTAGTCCCAGCTACTCGGGAAGCTGAGGCAGGAGAATCACTTGACCAAAGGAAGCGGAGATCGCAGTGAGCCGAGATCTCGCCACTGCACTCCAGCCTGGGCGACAGAGCGAGACTCCGTCTCAAAAAAAAAAAAAAATGCCAGTTAAAAACTGACAAGCATCGGCTAGGCGTGGTAGCTCACACCTGTAATCCCAGCACATTGGGAGGCCGAGGCAGGCGGATCACGAAGTCAGGAGATGGAGACTATCCTGGCTAACATGGTGAAACCCCGTCTCTACTAAAAATACAAAAAATTAGCTGGACATGGTAGCTGGCGCCTGTAATCCCAGCTACTCAGGAGGCTGAAGAGAATGGAGTGAACACAGGAGGCGGAGCTTGCAGTGAGCTGAGATTGTGCGACTGCACTCCAGCCTGGGCGACAGAGCAAGATTCCGTCTCAAAAAAACAAACAAAAAAAACTGATAAGCATCTAAATAAGGTACAAAAACTTGCAATATTTGATCACTGTGATATAATTTCCAAAATCAAACATACTTGCATACTTGAAATTCTACTATTCATAGAATAGTATGAATAGATTATAAAATACTATTTCATAATCAGTTTCATACTTTATCAAACATTCTGATGCCGAAGTAATGTTTGCTTACATTTTGTAAAACCTGTATCTGCCATCATTTAATAATCTTATCTCACACATTACAGAAACATAAATAATAAAGGTATGACAATGAACAAACCAAGAATGACTAATTTATTTCTCTGAAAACATTTTATCTAACTTGTAGAGTGGGCGCAGTGGCACAGTGTGTCACACCTGTAAAAACCATTTGCAGGCTGAGCACAGTGGCAGAGTGCCTCACACCTGTAATCCCAACACTTTGGGAGGCCGAGGCAGCACTGCTTGAGGCCAGGAGTTTGAGATCAGCCTGGGCAACACAGCGAGACCCCTGTCTCTACAAAAATAAAAGAAACATTTGTATTGCCTTTTTTTTTTTTTGAGACAATCTTGCACTGTTGCCCAGGCTGGAGTCCAGTGGCACAATCTCGCTGCAACCTCTGCCTCCCAGGTTCAAGCAATTCTCCTGCCTCAGCCTCCTGAGTAGCTGAGATTATAGGCACCCGCCACCACACCCAGTTAATTGCTTGTATTTTTAGTAGAGACAGGGTTTCACTATGTTGGTCAGGCTGGTCTTGAACTCCTGACCTCGTGATCCGACCGCCTTGGCCTCCCAAGGTGTTGGGATTACAGGCGTGAGCTGTGAGCCACGGTGTCCAGCCTGCATTGCTTTCTAAAGCACAAAAAAGATCTGTCATATCAATATATTTAGTTAAAATAAAACATCTGCAAACTTTGGTACAAGGCTGCAAAGACACTGCAAAAAAAGTAGAATAATCTGGGCCTGGCACGGTGGTTCACGCCTGTAATCCCAGCACTTTGGGAGGCCGAGATGGGCGAATCACAAGGTCAGGAGATCGAGACCATCGTGACTAACACGGTGAAACCCCGTCTCTACTAAAAAAATACAAAAAAATTAGCAAGGTGTAGTGGCGGGTGCCTATAGTCCCAGCTACTCCAGAGGTTTAGGCAGGAGAATGGTGTGAACCTGGCAGGTGGAGGTTGCAGTGAGTCAAGATCATGCCACTGCACCCCAGCCTGGGCAACACAGCAAAACTCCGTCTCAAAAAAAAAAAAAAAAGTAGACTAATCTGATAGGGACTACTTGAACAAAATACAATATAAGCTTTCAAATGATCATACAGCCCTGTATTTACTAATCTGGACAGACATGAAAATAGCAGATTATAAATAAAAAATAGTGTCATATCTTTCTGTGATGAATATACATATACACATGCTCACAGAGGGAAAGTCTAAATGCATAAATACCCAGATGTTAACCATGATATTTCTGAGTGTTGGGATTATAGGTACTGTTTATTTTTCTGCTTACTTTTCAGATTCTCTGAAATTTTCCCAAGCAAAATGATACTTACAAAAATTAATGTGTATGATTCCAACTAACAAACTCCAAACTTTTTGCAAGGAAGCTTGCAAAATGCCCTAGGAATATCCAAAAATCCAAAAATACCCTAGCGTAGAGCTTTCCCAAAAGGGAAAGTATCAGCAACAACATAAGTAGAAATCTTTGTGAACTGGGCACCCTAGAGGACTCCAGGTCTGCTGTAGTACCTTTAAGGAGGCCTACACGAGACCTAGGCTCAAGTCTCTGCCACTTTTATTTCTACGACCTTGCAATAGTCACTTACCCTTTCTGGGCTCACTTTCTCTATAAAAAGGATTTAGTTATCACTCGCCTTTCCTACCTCAAAGAACTGCTGGAAAGATCAAAAGAGATAATGCAATATATTATGAACTGCAAAGTACTATATAAATAAGATATTATTATTCAAACATTAAAAAAGCAAGATGCTTCATGCCAGGGTCAAATACTTCAGAAAACACCACAATCAATTCTATGAAGTAATGAATCTGTTTTTGGTCATTGTTTTTAAAGGCTACATCTCATCATAAATACCCAGTTTTTCTGGGACTTGGATACTTTTTCCCAGTTCCCACTACAACCATTGGCCATTTTATTTTCTTATCCCTGGTTACCAGTAAGAAAGGGTACAAATTATACTAAACTCAAAAGCCTCAGCAAGAACCCTGGAGCAGCATGCTGATGGAGTTCACCAGGAGAAACCCAAGGTTAATCAGCTATGGACTCGCCACTAAGCACTACTGCAATCAACAGGGATTACAAGAGACTCTTTGAAGAGAAAGACAATGCAATCGCCCAGGAGAAAACGGTGGATAAAAAGAAGGCGGTATTTCAAAACAATCATATGAAATACTTAGAAACTATACTGTAGTATTTTATAAACTATACTGTAGTGTTTTTTAAATACTGTTCATAAAAATAATGACATAAAACAAAAGCCATCTAAATGTGGCACTTGACAAAAGCAAGTTACAGAGATTCAAATCAAATCCATGAATAAACTGTCAGACGTACTTGCCTCTATCTGAAATAAAAGCAGACAAATTACAGCGTAACGATCAAAATTAAGTGGCTATTTCTTGAAAATAAAGAGGCAGAAAAGAACAATAGAATTCACTGACACACTTATAGGAACTTTTATAATTATGGTTTCTCTTTCCATTTAATTTCATTATTTACTCCACTAAAATGAGGATGAACTTCTTCTCTCCCACTCTTCTTCCTGTAAATTAAAATGGCAATATAATTTGGTTTGAGTTTTACTCCAAAAAAAAAACCCATTTTTTTTAAAAGTACTTTAAGAGGAGCTGCATGAAGCTGTCAGCTTATTAACCACCAAGATCATCTGGCCATCACACCCTTCTGCTTCTAAGTTCCTAAAGATGACAAAATACCCTCCACATTCTTAAAATGTCATTTATGGGTATTCCCCTAATGAAAAATTAAACCTTTCATAAACAAATGTGCATAGAGAATTCATTTTGATATGTATGACTCACAATCTAATTTTTATTGGCAATATCTTGAAGTGTTGCAGCTTGCACAATTCCTACAGGGGATAAAGATCTATCCGTTTTTCCCATCTGATCTTTGCAGATTTCTTACAGATTTAAAAGGACTCACTAAAAAAGCCATGAGGAAAATAATTACGAATGCAATCCACAGCAAAATGAAGTATGGGGCTGAAACCTAAGATAATGAAAAGTCACTGAATGTTATGCAAAGCTTCACAGTTGAAGTACTCTATTCCCATTTAAAATTTCAAAAAAACTAGATTTTCTTCTTCTTACTGATTTTTCGTATATTAGGAATGCATATTTACCTCCAAAAAAATCACAAACAAAAAGCCTTCCGAAAATATCATTTCCAAAAGGAGTATCTGCCAAACCTTACTGCACAGAAAATTATATATACACATTCTTTTTTAACACATTCTCAAATAACTATGGTAGGCGTTCCTGAGATCACCTCCTCCACCCCCCAAAAAAAGAACAGCAAATCTAACCACAATAAAGTATTAACCAAATTTTTTTTAATGCAGTTATCACCAGCTAAGCAATTTATCACACAGCTCCTCAAAGTCTCAGACACACACAATGACATACCAACATGTCAAAACAGTTATTATAATTTGAAAAATTATACAACAGGAACATAAAAGTAGAAAAAAAAAACTTCCTCTGGAAAAACTCAAGTAGATTTGGGGGAGAGCAAAAAACAAGACTAATTTTAGAAAAATAACATTTCTTCAAGTGTTTGGTGTTTATCTGATACTGGTTCATTTTCGTAAAGAGAAACTTTACCTAACAAGACTCACACCAGGGATCTGATCTATCCCCAAAGGCACTTTCTTAAAATGAGAAAGAACAAAGAAGGAAATCTCTCAGCATGTGCTTTCCATACTAGTTTCTTTGGACAGCATCAAGAGTGACAATATAGTCTGCACAAGCTTTTCAGCTTTATTCTATGGTCCATGTATAACAACTGATTAGCTATCATTCAAAAGAACTCATAACAAAGTAAGTATTAGAAGGCAAAGATCACAGAAACATGATGACTCTAAAGAGAAAAATCATAGAAAACATGTCTTAAAGTTGTGTGCTTTTTTTTTTTATTTCAAGGGTTAACTATCTCCAAATATTCAAATTCCTAAGGCTTTCTCATTTGGAGAAAAACCAAAACCATCCATTCTAAATCTGCTCTCCCTTAAGTAAATTTGTAATTATAAGTACATTTTAAAAGAATGACACTCAAAGCCAATACTTTAATATACAAATCTTGGAGTGTAAACATTGTGAAGTTATTAGGAGAAAAGATCTTTCGGTGAGGATATTCCACAGGAAAAACTCTACAGAATCAAATCTGGCATTTGGTTGTTCTAGAAGTTGTCGTTTCATTATAACGGAGAAGAAAATTAAATAATTTGTATTAATTATAAAAAGAAGACTCTCCTCAAAGATTTACAATTGTATATCCCAATCTCCACTCTAACAGAGATGTCAGTTCTCTGGGTCGAAACATAAACAGCTGCTGGGTTCACATACACAGGAAGCCACAGAGAAGATCGCGTTCAGAGCCTCGAAATAATACGCGTTAGTTAAGAACTGCCTGCTACTAAACCAAAATTATTCAAGCGGAGCCCCATTTGTCACAATCCAATCATAAGGGTTCCACCCCCCTCCCCCAACTGCTTGTGTAGTGGTATATCTGCTTCGGTAAAGAAGCCATCATCAGGTAAAGATTGGGGTGGGAGAAAAGCGGGGAAAAGGGGGCACCCTTTCATCTAATTTCGTGAGGCGTGAGTAATTGGTACAGTTAAGAGGAACGTTCTATTTATCGGGGGTTAGAGTAGCATGAGGGGAGAATTTCGTTCAAATCAACATGGCCAGCAAGATGTCCCTACAAACAAAAGGCAATGGGGGGATATAAACACGAACCATTCACCTCCATCAGCTACAGCATCGCCATCATGGTGTGTGCAGAGACCCCCAAAGGCTCCTCTCACCCTCCACACCAGCCAAGGCAAGAGAAGGGAGAGAGGTAGCTACATCCCCCCCTCCCAACACTGCTTCCAAAGACACACTCTTCGAGGGGGTTTCTCCCCTCGACTGCCCGGAATCGGAGAGAAAGAGTAACGTCCCGCCCAGGCTGACTCCCCCCCGCTACCTCTCAGCCGAACCCCAATGCCGGCCCGGGGCTCGCTAAACTTTACCAGAGCTTCTCCCCCAGATCCCCACCCTATCGCCCCGGGATCGCGCTTCCCTCAAGCGGGGCACCCCAGGCGCTTCCTGACAAGCGAGCAGCCGTGGAGAGCCGAGTCCGGGGGGGGGCGACAGGGATCCACGGAGGGGCGGGGCGGCCGGAGCCAAGTTCCCGGGGGTCTAAGAAGAGCGCCTGACAGGAGCCCGGGACTGCAAAGGAGGAAGAGGAAGCTGCCACGGGGAGCTTTCCCAATCCCCCTACAAGAGCACCCTGCCCCCAGCCCCAGCTCCCCATGGGGGGCGGGGAGGCTAACTGGAAGGTGAAAAAGCCAAGCCCAGAAGACAGCTGCAGCCCCTACCTCCCGACTCCCTATCTCTTCCCCCGCCACCCCCGCCAGAGGCGCCCACAACAATAACACGCCGGGGACGACCCGTCAGCGCCCCCGAGGCACCCGGGGCCCGCGGCCCGCCGCAGGCGGGCCCCCTCTGCTGAGACCGGGCGCGCCTCTCTCCCTACAACTCCAGGCCCGGGTGGAGTCAGGCCCGAGCGGCCCCCCAGGGTCGGACCCATCCCCCCCGGCACCAGCGGCGCCGTCTCCGCGGCCGAATATTAGAAGTGAATTCGAGCTGCGCTTTACCTTTAGTTCCGCACTGTCCGCCATCTTGCGTCTGTCAGCGCAAGCGCAGTGAACCTCGCCGGGGGCCGCCGCTAGACCCGCCCTTGTAGCCGGCCTGGCCCCGCCCCGGCCCGCCCCTCCACCTTCCCAGCCCGCCTCTGGCCTCCGCCCCGCTTAGGGCGCTCGAAGCCCCGCCCCGGACACGTACAACTGCGAGACAGGCACGTTCCATTTAAATAATGGCGCCAAGCGGCGAGGTTTGACAGTTACTGCCCCCTCGGCCTCCCAGCCCCCATCCTCGCTCGGCCAGCGCCTCCCGGGAAGAGCCGGAGCGAGAGGGATGCTGGGCTGAGCCCCATCTCTCCGCGGTCCGTGGAACGCTTCTGCATAGCTTCGACGCCTACGGTCACAGAAACAATGCTGTCCCCCAACCCCTAATAAGCAATTCTTTTTCAGCGCCTGCTACTTGCGAGGCTACCAGTGGGCTAAAAATAGAAATCCGTTACATTTAAGGGGCCCTTAATGAAGCATTTCTAGCATTATTGGCTCAGATCCTCCTCTTGATAACGCGGTGAGGTAGGCAAGGAAGAGATCATTCCCAGGGTATAGATTCAGAAATGAAAGCTCAGAGAGGAAAAGTGACTTGCACAAACAAGACTTTTAACGAGGTGGAGTAAGACAAAATTTTGAAGGTGTTCATTAACATTTTTGTTTAAAAAAATGTATTTAGTGACTATCTGTTGGCTTTGTGCTAACGGCTAAATATACATTGGGGAATCAAAGTCCCTGCCCTTCTGTAGTTCTCTAATGGGGAATCAGACAAAGTGAACGAACAAAGATACAATTTCAAATGTTATTTTTTGAGTACTAGAAGGGAGCAAACGGTCCATTGAGAAAGAAAAAGGGTTTGGGAGATGTACTTAATTCTGGGAGAGTTTTATCCACTAAATTGACATTTAAGTAGACTTGATGGAAGGATTATTTCATTCTTTTTTGTCTCTACTAAAAGCCTTCTGGGCCCGGGGCGGTGGCTCAAGCCTGTAATCCCAGCACTTTGGGAGGCCTGAGACAGGCGGATCACGAGGTCAGGAGATCGAGACCATCCTGGCTAACACGGTGAAACCCCGTTTCTACTAAAAAATACAAAAAACTAGCCAGGCGAGGTGGCAGGTGTCTATAGTCCCAGCTACTCAGGAGGCTGAGGCAGGAGAATGGCCTAAACCCGGGAGGCGGAGCTTGCAGTGAGCTGAGATCGGGCCACTGCACTCCAGCCTGGGCGACAGAGCCAGATTCCGTCTCAAAAAAAAAAAAAAAAAAAAAAAAAAAAAAAAAATGCCTTCTATATACCTCCTCCCCAATCCCCACTTTTTACTAATCAACTTTGCCTCATACCTCATGGAAAAAATGAAGGATATCAGAAATAAACTCCCTTATCTTCTCACCATCAAAACTACCCTTATCTGCATAGAACATTTGGGTTACTATGAATAAAGTGTGCCTGCGCCTAGGAAGGCCAGTCCCTTTACCAGTGACCTGGATTTTTTTCACGCACATTCCTAAGGATTTTGCTCCTACAATTACCTACCCTCCAGCATCATTAGTTTTTCCCCTCTCAATTGAATTTCTCCTATCAGCATATAAATATATTGAAATTTCTCCCATCTAAAATAAACTTCCTTTGACTCCAAAATCGCCTCTAGGAACTGCCCTATTTTTCTGCTATCTTCATAAATTCTCTGAAAGGTTTTTCAAGATCTCTCGAATAGTGCTTGTTCCTACCTCTCACTTCACATTCACTTCTCAGTCTACCCTGATCCAGCTTTGACTTCCATCATCAGTATCACTTATCAAGATTACTAATGATCTTGTTTCCAAAGGCAATTGCCAATTCTCTATCCATATCTAAATTGACCTTTCTGTAGAATCGTGAATAATTGACATGGTTCCTTTGATTTGAAACACTTTTCTCCCTGAACTTACCTACATATCACAGATAGTCCTGTTCCCTCACTAGGCCTCCTTTTTGATATGCTGATTTCTCCTCTTTGGCTCAATCTTTAAATGTTGTACTGCTCCAGGACTCGGTCCTTGCATTCTTCTCTGTTTTATCACCGGGTGATCTCATCTAACGGGTTGACTTGAAGTCTATATGCTCATGACTTTGAAAATGCTCTCTAGCCTAAACCTCTCCATTGTCAAGAAACAAAACTAAAACAAATTGAGATTAAATATCTCATTGGCTTTACTGCAATCCTAGAATTGGACAACACTTCATTCCACAAAATAGAATAAAAAGTTGCAAGGAATCAAGCAGAGGATGTTAGCTTTAGAGACAGAAAATAGACTGAAGAAGGCAGAAACAACAAAAAGCAGATTGGTCATGTCAAAGTTACTTTTCTTTCAGGTGGAGACATGGAGACAGAACAATAGAAAGAAAACGGATTGGTTAACATTGGGTTACTTCAGACGTTCTATTTTAAGGATTAAAACAGAGGAAATTTCATTATCATGGCTGTTAAAGATTAAAACTGTTCTGTTTGGAAAATTGGCTTGCTCTCTCATGATTTTTTTGTAAAACCAGATAACTCAGTTTTGTTTTGGTGAACATGGGTGACACCATTTTGATTTTTAGTCTGGTCTGGAGGCCTGATGCAGGAATGTGGTTCAAAACAATGGCATCCTGTGATTTTTAAACAATTAACCTAGGTGAAATTGTGACACTAAGACTGAGGGCATTAGCACTACCCTCACTTAACATCATTCTGGTTTTCTAGTCTCAACACATCATTTATAGATTACAGTGTCCTCACGATTATGCATTTCTGTCATTGCAGGTGAAGAGAGACCATTTGACATTTAGCAGTTGGCTGTATACAAACATTTAAAACTTTTTGAGAGAACATAGTTGAGAATTATGACTATCAGGTGGACAATGCCAAGAGTTCAGAGTATGCTTCTTAGCTAGGGTTGCCATAAACCAAACCAACTAAAATCATATAGATCAAAGAATGAGCCAGATGAGAAATCTACCTGTTTTAACCAAGTAGCCTGCTAACTTTTTGAAACTGAGTCTCTACAATACCAGATTATTTATGTACAAGTGTCAGCAACAGCACAGATTTCCCCCTGTTTGGTTAGTAGGTAGCAATTCTGTCATCTAGCATCTCAGGAATTGGTTAAATTGAAGCAAAGCGTGCTAACTGTACAAAAGAGGCCACTAGTAAAATTTGAACAAACAGTTGCATTAGGGATGTTGCTAAAGTTACCCACTAGGTGGAATAAAAGCTCTCTTGGGTCCTGTAAAGGTTTGGGTTTGACATGTTACACTTTATCCACTTACCCACAAAAATGACTGATTGTGAAATTTTAACTACAGCATTATCCTGCCAAGTGGAACAGGTGGGCAAAAGCAAGAAAAAATTAAGAAGGGAGTCTTATTATGGTAGTGAGTCTTATTCTGACAGTCTTGGAAAACACTGTCCACAACATGATGTCAGCAATTTCTCGTCCTGGTTTGCAGTTTAAATGTCTCTGGTTGTGGCATCAGGTGTTCTGCTGAACTCTCTGTGTGGCTCCCTCATCAAGCATGGGACTTGTCCCTTGAAATTTATATCGAGTTGTTCAGCTTAGCAGTTTTTGTTCGTGGTTGGAGAACTGTAGTCAGATATTGAAGACAATGAGAACTCAGGATCCAGTCTAGGCTATAGATACATGATAAAAACTCAAAAACAATGAACAAAGCTGCAGTCTAATAACAGGTATATTATAGTTTTCATCAGAAACATAATTTTTCTCTCTACAGTCATTCCCGTTTCCACCAAAGATAATCA
Organism: Rhinopithecus roxellana; assembly: GCF_007565055.1. Classification (NCBI taxonomy): domain Eukaryota; kingdom Metazoa; phylum Chordata; class Mammalia; order Primates; family Cercopithecidae; genus Rhinopithecus; species Rhinopithecus roxellana. The sequence goes on from NC_044553.1 coordinate 170,841,779, forward strand.
TGGTAAGACCAATTTGTTTTTAAATTATTTTAGTTTCAAACTTGACCTGATTATTTATATAAGTGCAGCAAGAATAACCACATAAGCTTCTTTTAAATTTATTTTGCTGGAAATGGTGACAATGAGTCTCAGATTGGACTTTTAAAAACTTCTTGATGTTAGGAAGTCAAACCAAGGCAGACATCAGACTTTGCCTGCAATATCTAATATCTTGAGGTTTCTGGGCCTGCCTGGAAGTGACAACTGTTGTTCACTATAAGGGTGAGAACCCTTGAAAATTGGCATTCTATGATTCTATGCACATTTTAAAATATGACATTGCTATATATATGAATGATATGGTTTGGCTCTGTGTCCCCAACCAAATGTCACCTTGAATTGTAATAATCCCCAAGTGTCAAGGGCAGGACTAGGTGGATATAATTGAATCATTATCAATTCAATTGATAATGAATGAATGAACAGCACTGGTGGCGGAGGGAGGGGATTCCCCCATGCTATGCTTGTGATAGTGAGTTCTCAAGAGATCTTATGGTTTTATAAGGGGCTTCCCCCTTTGCTCGGCAACCATTCTCTCTCCTGCCACTCTGTGAAGAGGTACCTTCTACCATGATTGTAAGTTTCCTGAGGCATTCCCAGCCATGCAGAACTGAGTCAATTAAACCTCTTTTCTTTATAAATTACCCAGTCCCAGGTATGTCTTCATAGCAGCGTGAGAACAGACTAATACAATATGACACTGCAATCAAAGCTTTGGTAATGTAACCAATATTTCCAGTTGTATTTTGTTGAAGAGAAGAGCTTCTTATTGAACTTATGCAAATAACTATATTGTCATAAAAATAAGAATCTTCATGATTAGTTTACAAATGTTGGAGGAATTAAGTAGGAAGGAAAAGCAAATGTTTGAATTTTTGTTTGCAAAAGTATGCCTTACCAAATTGCTGTAAGCTATCAGTAGCTTAAAAGAAAAAAAGTTTTCTTAAATATTGCAAAAGAAAACCTATTAAAAGAAAGCCAGCAAGCTTTCAAATTTTATTTATTTTTCTTTCTTTCTTTCTTTCTTTCTTTTTTGAGACAGAGTCTTGCTCTTTTACGCAGGCTGGAGTACAGTGGCACAATATTGGCTGACTGCAACCTCCACCTCCAGGATTCAAGTGATTCTCTTGCCTAAGCTTCCTGAGTAGCTGGGATTACAGGTGCCCAGCACCATGCCTGGCTAATTTTTGTATATTTTGTAGAGACAGGGTTTTGTCATGTTGCCCAGGCTGGTCTTGAATTCCTGAACTCAAGCGATCCACCCACCTTGGCCTCCCAAAGTGCAGGGATTACAGGTGTGAGCCACCATACCTGACCTCAAATTTTAAAAGCTGTAAAAGCATCCTGATTTCTCTCTTTCGTTCACCTCCCAAATGAATCCATCAGCCGGTCCAACTGACTCTTTTTTTTTTTTTTTTTTTTTTGAGATGGAGTCTCGCTCTGTCGCCCGGGCTGGAGTGCAGTGGCCAGTTCTCAGCTCACTGCAAGCTCCACCTCCCGGGTTTATGCCATTCTCCTGCCTCAGCCTCTGAGTAGCTGGGACTACAGGCACCCGCCACCTCGCCCGGCTAGTTTTTTGTATTTTTTAGTAGAGACGGGGTTTCACCGTGTTAGCCAGGATGGTCTCGATCTCCTGACCTCGTGATCCGCCTGTCTCGGCCTCCCAAAGTGCTGGGATTACAGGCTTGAGCCACCGCGCCAGGCCCCAACTGACTCTAAATCAAAGCCCAAGCCAGTTCATTTCACTGCATCTCCACTGCCATCATCCATTGATGCTTATTTTTGGACCCATTCCAAGCTGCCATAGTCTCAAAACTGCTGGTAAAACTACCTAACTCAAAGGGTCACATTATGACTTCCATGGCCTTAGGCATTTTTGCTTTCTTGGTTTCTGTGCTACAGTAGAAATATATACAGTTGACACTTGAACAACACGAGTTTGAACTGCGCAATGCACTCATATGTAGACTTTTTTCCTGCCTGTGACACCTCTGAAATGGCAAGACCAACCCCTGGTCTTTCTCCTCTATCTCAGCCTACTCAATGTGAAGACAAGGATGAAGATCTTTATAATGATCCATGTCTACTTAATGAACAGTCTTCCTTATGACTTTTGTAATAACATTTTCTTTTCTCTAGGTTAGTCTATTATAAGAATACAATACGTAACACATCTAATATACAATGTGTGTGCTAATTGACTGTTTATGTTATTAGTAAGGCTTCTTGTCAGCAGTAAGCTATTAATAGTTAAGTTTTTGGGGAGTGAAAGTTATATGTAAGTTTTCTACTGTGTGAAGAATTTTCTACTGTGTCAGCTCCCCAATCCCCTGGTTGTGCAAAGATCAACTGTATTTGGGCTTTGTCCCTCGTTCCTGAGACAGAGCTCCTAAAACACATGGAATTTTCTAACAGAAGTATCTTTTGCTTTTCATAACAAGCCTCCTTCAATCATACCTAATGCGATGACATGGAGTGGGGCCCCTAGATGGCTTCAAAATTAGAAGGTGGGGCTGGGTATGGTGGTTCACACCTGTAATCCCAGTACTTTAGGAGGCCAAGGTGGGAGGATCGCTTGAGCACAGCAAGTCAAGACTGCAGTAAGCTGTGTTCGCACCATTGAGCACCAGGCTGGGTGACAGAGAGAGACTTCCTCCTTCTACCCCCAAAATAATTGAAAAGTGGGAACTTTCAGCTTCATCCCATCCCCTACCTCCAAGGAAAAGAAGGGGCTGGTGATTGAGCTATAAATTCTTCAACAAGAGATAGAAGAGGTTCTGTGCTGGCAAACACATGACAGTACTGTGGGGAAGGGCAACAAGGCATGGAAGCTCTGCATATTCCCCCATTACATTGCCCTGTGTATCTTTTCCATTCAGCTGTTTGAGTGGCATCCTTCATAATAAACTAGTAAATGTAAGTAACATGTTTTCCTCAGTTCTGTGAGTCATTTTAGTGAATTATTCATGCTGAGGAAGGAATTGTAGGAAGCCTTGACTTTACAGCTGGTCAGTCAGAGTGCAGATGGTCTAAGGAACTTGTGACTGGTGTCTAAATGAGAGTATCCTTGTGGGACTGAGCCATTAATTTGTGGGGGTCTGAACTAACTCCTGGAGTTGACATCAGAATTGAAATGACTTGTAGGTCACCCAGTTGCTGACAGAGACTTGAAGAATTGGTGTGGAAAGTCACCATGTATTTAGTATCAGAAAGAACATCAGAGGTACATTCTTCTATTAAAAAAATTAATTATGTTTCCGTTTTTGTTTGTTTCTTTGTTTTTTGTCGAGACAGAGTCTCACTCTGTCGTTCAGGCTGGAGTGCGATGGCACCATATCAGCTCACTGCAGCCTGCACCCCCTGGGTTGAAGCAATTCTCCTGCATCAGCCTCCCTAGTAGCTGTGATTATACGTGTGCACTACTATGCCCGGCTAATTTTTGTATTTTTAGTAGAGACAGGGTCTTGCCATCCCCGTCCCCACCTTCTAATTTTATGGGGACCAGCACCCATCCTAAAACCATTTAGGGGTCCCACTCCATGTCACCTCATTAGGTGTGATTGAAAGAGGCTTGTTATGAAAAGAGGCTTCTTATGTCTCAAACTCCTGACCTCAAGTGATCTGCCCGCCTTGGCCTCCCAAAGTGCTGGGATTACAGGAGTGAGACACCACACCCTGCCAAAAAAAAAATTATATTTCTTTTTTTTCTTTTCAGACAGTTTCACACTTGCTGGCCAAGCTGGAGTGCAATGGTGCAATCTCGGCTCAGGCTCACTGCAACCTCTGCCTCCCAGGTCCAAGCGATTCTCCTGCCTCAGCCTCCCGAGTAGCTGGGATTACAGGCACGCGCCACCATGCCTGGCTAATTTTTTGTATTTTTAGTAGAAATAGGGTTTCACCATGTTAGCCAGGCTGGTCTCAAACTCCTGACCTCAGGTGATCCGCTCGCCTCAGCCTCCCAAAGTGCTGAGATTACAGGCATGAGCCACTGCGCCTGGCCTAATATTTCATCTTTTTTTTTTAAAGACGGGGTCTCCATATGTTGCCCAGGCTGGTCTAGACCTCCTGACCTCAAATAATCCTCCCACCTCAGCTTCCCAATAGCTGGGATTATAGGCACAGGCCACCAAGCCCCAAAAATTATGTTTTAAAACTGTGTTGCTATAAATACAAATATAATCCCAGCTAATTATGTTAGTGGATCTTCAGGTGTTGCTTTTCTGGCTGGAAACCTCTGTGATCACTGGAGCCTCTGTCCAAGTTTTGCTCGGGCCTGCTGGGCTCACTTTGCCCACTTGGCCTGGCAGGCTGAGCTAGGCTCACACTACCAACCAGGATCCTACTCCTGCCAAGGGAGATTGCATGAAGTGGTGAGGGGTGTGTGAGTGAGCATGGAGTCCAACTGTGCAGTCAGACATTCCAGCTGCCACAGTGGGTTGAACAACTCCAGGTGCCAGCTTGCATGCTGGTTCTCTGCAAGGCTGCAGCTGGACCAGGCACACACAAGCAGCTTCCATGCCTGGCACCAGGGAACATGGTGGTGCCTGGAGGCATGGAGACACCAGGAACATAAGGGCTCCAAAGAGGGAGTCACAGCCCTGGCTTGAAGAGCTCCCCGATCTGAGCTCCCCGAAGGGCCACAGCTCTTCTTTCCTCCTCTTTGCCTGGAGGGTGGCGAGAAGAGGGTAGCTCCTCTCTGCTAGGCAAGTCATCCCAACAAGTGTTGAGTTCTAGAAGCAAAGAGGGTAGCTCCTTCTGCAGCTAGCCATCCTGACAAGAGTTTAACTATCAGCTGAGAGGGTAGCTCCCCTCTGCAGCTGGTCGTCTCATTGTCTGCAGTGCTCTGGCTGAGCCCAGGGCTTTTATGGGCCTCAGATGGGAGGAAGTGCTGCCAATTGATCCATGGGTAGCCATGGGAGGGCCAGGAAAAGGCACTGCAAGTTCCCACTCCAGTCAGCAGGACTAGCAGCCTGGCCTTCAGTCTTCAGGCCCTCCCTGGCCTGAAGGTGGGGCTTCACTGGTAACATGCCCTCTTCCACCCAGGAGCCAGTCTGCCACCTTCCATGGTGCCCAGGTTGACCTTGCCAAAGGGCACCTGTAGTCCAGTGCTGAGTTGTCCTCAGACCCTCCTCGGCTTCCCCCCAGAGCTCCTTGGGGCCCAAATTCTGGAAAAGTCCAAGACGGCAGGGGGCTGGTGTGTCAATGCTGGCCCAAGTGTGCACACACCTGGCCAGACTGTAACAGTGCCTGAGCTCAACCCCAACACTGCTCTGAGATCGGAGCAGGCACCAGGAGCAGGGAGAGGCTAGGCACCAGGAGCAGACACCCCCAAGCCTGAGAGGGGAGGGAGATTTTCCCAGGACCCCAAGGGTGCAGACTGCAGAGATGCCCAGGTCCTGTGCCTGGGAGGGTAGGACTCCTGCCTGCCTACTCTGTGGAGCAGCATGCAGGCAGCCCTGGTCACGCCTCCTTGCAGCTCCAGGTCCTCACTGGGCCCCTCTCTGCCCACCCCTCTGTGCCCAACCACTGCTGCTCCCTGCTGGCAGGTGGCTCAGCCTGGCCCCATTGCAGTGGCACCCAAGGTGGCAGGCTCGGTGGGGGGGCTCTCACTTGTCCCTGGCTCCTGCTGGCTTTGTGGAGCACAGCACTACTCCAGCCCAGCTCTGCTCCTCCTGGCACCCTCCCCACAGCAGCTGACCTGATGACAGCGGCCGCCATGGACAGCCAGCTGCTGCCATCAGTTGCACTTAGTTTGTTCTTATTATTTGAAAATATTTAAAGCATTTTCATGGGACCCTAAGATTATTGTGGCCTTTGCCCAATAAAAAAAAAAAAACTCAAAATGAATCATAGACCTGAATTTAAAAATTAAAGTTAAAAAAGTCTTAGAAGAAAATCCCTATGTTATTGAGTTAGACATAGCCTTCTTAGATATGGAACACACACTTAGATATGAATACCAACATACATGTTCGTAGGAAAGGTACAACCACTGTGGAAAATAGTTTGGTACTTCCTTTGAAAATAAAATGTACTTACTATACAACTCAGCAATTGCACCCTTAAGCAGAGAAATGACATTTTCATATAGAAGTTTGTAGAAGAATGTTCATAGCAGCTGTATTTATGAGTTCAAAACTGGAAACTACCCAAATCTCCTTCAATGAATAAATGGCTAAAACTGCGATACATACATACCATGGACTACTAATAAGCAATGAAAAAACAATACAACACCTTGGATAAATCTCTAGGAAATTATGCTGGGTTAAGAAAAAAAGAACTTCAAAAGAATACATAGTACATTATTGCATTTATGTAACAATCATGTAATAACATAATTATAGACATAGGCCGGTCTTGGTGGCTCACACCCATAATCCCTGCACTTTGGGAGGCTGAGTCAGGTGGATCTCTTGAGCCCAGGAGTTCAAGACCAGCCTGGGCAACATAGCAAGGCCCCTGTGTCTAAAAATAATGATAATAGTAACATAATTATTGAGATAGAGAACAGGCTAGTAGTTCTCTGGGGATTAGGGAAGGGTAGAAAGGATGGGTGATGTTGATGCCAATTTTTTGGTTGTGATATTGTATTATAGTTGCATAGGATGTTAACATTGCAGGAGACTGAGGAAAGGTACATGTGACTTCCCTGTACATTTATCTTGCAGGTAACTTTACAATTATTTCAAAATAAAAAGTAGGTGTATATAGACTGTCCCCAGCTTACAATGGTTTGATCTACAATTTTAAAACTTTACCACAGTGCAAAAGCAATACACATTCGACCAGGTGTAGTGGCTGTGGCTCATGGCTATAATCCTAGCACTTTGGGAGGCCAAGGCGGGTGGATCACCTGAGATCAGGAGTTCAAGACCAGCCTAGGCAACACGGTGAAACCCCATCTCCACTAAAAATACAAAACTCAGCTGGGTGTGGTGGCATATGCCTGTAATCCCAGCTACTGTGGAGCCGAGGCAGGAGAATTGCTTGAATTCCAGGAGGTGGAGGTTGTACTGAGTTGAGATCACGCCACTGCACTCCAGCCTGGGCAACAGAGCGAGACTCCATCTCAAAAAACAAACAAACAAAAAAAGCAATACACAGTCAGTAGAAACCATACTTCAAGTACCTATACAACCATTCTGTTTTCACTTTCAAAAACTATCCAATAAATTATTATACATAAGATATTAAACACTTTATGATAAAATAGGCTTGTGTTAGGCAATTTGGCCCAATTATAAGCTAATGTAAGTGTTCTGAGCACATTTAAGGTAGGCTAGGGTAGGCTATGATGTTTGGTAGGTTAGGTAGATTAAATACATTTTCAATTTGAGATAGTTTCAGTTTATGATGGGTTTCTCTGAATGTAATCCCATCTTAAGCTGAGGAACATCTGTATGTGTATATATGTGAAAAGTGTACATATGTGCCTGTGTCTGTGTGTGTATACATATATAGTATTTGTGTATGTATGTATGTATATACATATATATTGCATATATTAAAACATTGACATCGATAACCCCCATCTTCTCTACCCATCCCTAATTCCCAGAGAACTACTAGCCTACTCTCCATCTCCATAATTATGCTATTATTACTTTTTTAGATGTGTGTGTGTATGTGAATAATGAAGATGCAATATGTCAAAATTTGTGGAGAGAGGGACATCAGCAAAATGGAGAAGTAGGCAGCTACAAATTTTCACACTGCCACAGAAATGCTGAACAAATAACCAGAAATTCTCAGAGCAACTTTATCAGAACTTTGGAAAATAGTTAAAGATTTACAGCAACCAAGCAAATGTTCATTTAAAAATTTTATTTATTACTTTATTTATTACTTTATTTATTTATTTGTTTATTTATTTATTTATTTATTTTTTTAGAGACAAGTTTTCATTACATTGCCCAGTCTGGTCTCGAATTCCTGGGCTCAAGTGATCCTCCTGTCTTAGCCTCCCAAAGTGCTCAGATTATAGGGTAAGCCAACATGCCCAGCCAATTTTTTTTTAAGGCAACTTGAAAATGGAAAGAAAACTTTATCAACCCTTTCCCTGACTCAATAGCAGTCTTACAGATGGCAGCCCACCTTCCCAGGGTGGGACTCCGTTTATAGAGAGCTTGGGACTCCGTTTATAGGGACTTGTTTACAGAAGCAGAGCCAACTTTATACACAATTATTATGTATGTCCATTCTAACCTGTCTGGGTGTTACCTGAAAAACTGATGCAAAGTGCTCATTTTGTTTTCACACTGTAACCCACTGTAGAAAAGCAGCAGGCATTGTTTAAACATTGTAAGGCAAACAAACAAACTGCAACTGCCTGGGGCCGAAGAGTACAGTTGCTACGTATATTAACCCTCCTAAAGCCTGGGAGTAAAAGCCAGGGAGAGAGAATTGTTGGGAAGTTAGGGCATTCAAATTCAAAAGTGCTGTGTATATAGGACAACTTAGAAAGCAACACACATGTCTGGGATAGGATGCATGTTCAGAGAACTGAGAACAGCCTAAGATTCCACCACTGATTGACATATAGACTCAGTGCAACCAGGAAATGAATGCTGAAGAATTTCAAATGGCCTTATTAAGTGTTAAAGGAGTGCTCCTGCAAAAAGTCAGATCTCAAAGATTGGAAAAAGTTTTGTTTGTTTGTTTGTTTGTTTGCTTTTTAAGTTCCTAGGGTTCAGGGAAATTTCAGTAAAAACCCTGGCTGTACAAAAAGTTAAGCCATCAACAATCAAGAACAGCAAACTCTAGGGAATGTAAATAATCTGTTTTCCAGAGATAACACATTATAATATTCAAATGTCCAGTTTTCAACAACAACAAAAAACCACAAAGCATACAAAGAAGTAGGAAAGCAGTGGGAAAAATAAATTGACAGAAACCATTGCTGAGGCAGCACAGACATCAGACTTACTAGACACAGACTTTAAAGTTTTTTTTCTTTTTGAGAAAGAGGGCATTTTTATGTCTTCTTTTGAGAAGTGGCTCTTCATGTCCCTTTGCCCACTTTTTATTTTTTATTTTATTTTATTTTTTTGAGACAGAGTCTTGCTCTGTTGCCCAGGCTGGAGTGCAGTGGTGCAATCTCAGCTTATTGCAGCCTCTGCCTCCCGGGTTCGAGCGATTCTCCTGCCTCAGCCTCCTGAGTAGCTGGGACTACAGGTGCGTGCCATCACACCCAGCTAATTTTTTGTATTTTCTGTAGAGGTGGGGTTTCACTGTGTTAGCCAGGATGGTCTCAATCTCCTGGCCTCGTGATCCACCAGCCTCGGCCTCCCAAAGTGCTGGGATTACAGGCAAGAGCCACTGCACCCAGCCTATGCCCACTTTTTAATGGGATTGTTATTTGAGTTCCTTGTATATTCTGGATATTAGTCCCTTGACAAATGAATAGTTTGCAAATATTTTTTCCCTTATAACAGGCTGTTTCTTCACTCTATTGATAGTTTCCTTTGCTGTGTAGAAGCTTTTTAATTTAATACAGTCCCATTTGTCTATTTTTCTTTTTGTTGCCTGTGCTTTCAAGGTCTTAGCCGTGAAATCTTTGCCTAGACCAGTGTCCTGAAGTGTTTTCTCTATATTTTTTCTAGTATTTTAATAGTTTCAGATCTTACCTTTAAGTCTTTAATCTATTTTAAGTTGATTTTTCTATATGGTGAGAGACGGGGGTCCAGTTTCATTCTTCTGCATATGAATTTACAATTTTACTAGCACAATTGGTTGGAGAGACTGACCTTTCCCCAATGTATGCTCTTGGTGCCTTTGTTGAAAATCAGTTGTCTGTAAACATGCAAATTTATTTCTGGATTCTCTATTCTGTTGCATTGGTCTATGTGTTTGTTTTTATACTGATACCATCCTGTTTTATATCATCTGCCTCTAACTTTGCTCTTTTTGCTCATAATTGCTTTGGCTATTCAGGCTTTTTTTTTTCCTGGTTCTATATAAATTTTAGAATTGCTTTGTCTAATTGTGTGAAAAAATGATGTTGATATTTTAATAGAGATTGCATTGCATTTGTAGATTGCTTTAAACAGTGTGGTCATTTTAATGATACTAATTCTTCCAATCATTAGCATGGGATGTCTTTCCATTTGGTTGTGTACTCTTCAATTTCTTTTAACAGTACTTTGTAGTTTTCCTTGTACAGATCTTTCACCTCCTTGGTTAAATTACTCCTAGGTATATTTTTTTGTCACTATTGTAAATGGAATTACCTTTCTTATTTCTCTCTCGGCTAGTTTGTTACTAATAACACTACTGATTTTTGTATGTTAATTTTTTATCCTGTAACGTTACTGAATTATTTTCGCAATAAAGAGTTTTTTGGTGGAGTCTTTAGGTTTTTCTGGATATAAGATCATAGATCATATCATCAGCAAAGAGGGACAGTTTGACTTCCTCTTTTCCAATTTGGATGCCATATATTTCTTTCTCTTGCCTACTTGCTCTGGCTACGATTTCCAGTATTATGTTGAATAAGAGTGGTGAAAGTGGGCATCTTTATCTTGTTCCAGTTCTTAGAGGAAAGGCTTTCAGTTTTTCCCCATTCAGTATGGTGTTAGCTGTCGGTTTGTCATACATGTCCTTTATTATGGTGAGGTATGCCTTCTCTGCCTAGTTTGTTGAGAGTTTTTATCATGAAGGGATGTTGAGTTTTATTAAACACTTTTTCTGCATGAGCTAAGAGATCATATGGTTTTGGTCCTCCATTCTGTTGATGTGATGTATGCTGTTTACTGATTTGCATACATCGAACCATCCTTGCATCCCTGGGATGAATCCCACTTGATCATGGTGTATTATCTTTGTGGTATGCTGTTGGATTTGATTTGCTAGTATTTTTGAGGATTTTTGTGTCTATGTTCATCAGGTATATTGGTCTACAGTTTTCTTTTTTGTTGCATCTTTGTCTGGTTTTGGCAACTGGGTAATGCTGGCCTCATAGAATGAGTCAGGGAGAATCTCCTCCTCTCCAATTTTTTGGAAAAGTTTGTAGACAATTGGTGTTAGCTCTTCTTTGAAAGTTAGGTGGAATTCAGTATGAAGCCATCTAGTCCTGGACTTTTCTTTGTTGGGAGACTTTTATTACTTCTTTGATCTCCTTACTTGTTAATGGACTGTTTAGGTTTTCTCTCTCTTCCTGGTTCAATCTTGGTGGGTTATATATATTGAATTTTTCCATTTTCTCTAGATTTTCCAGTTTATTGGTGTATAGTTGTTTATATAAGTATCTGATGATCTTGTGTATTTCTGAGTATCAGTTATAATGTCTCCTTTTTCATTTCTGATTTTATTTGGATCTTTTTTTTGCTTAGTCTAGCAAGTGGTTTATCAATTTTGTTTATCTTTTCAAAAAGCCAACTCTTCATGTTATTGATCCTCTGTATTGTTTTTTATTATTTATTTATTTATTTTGAGATGGAGTCTCACTCTGTTGCCCAGGCTGGAGGGCAGTGGCACAGTTTCGGCTCACTGCAACCTTCACTTCCCAGGTTCAAGTGATTCTTCTGCCTCAGCCTCCCGAGTAGCTGGGATTACAGGCACATGCCACCACGCCCGGCTATTATTTTGTATTTTTAGTAGAGATGAGATTTCACCATGTTAGCCAGGATTGTCTCAATCTCCTGACCTTGTGGTCTGCCCACCTTGGCCTCCCAAAGTGCTGGGATTACAGGAGTGAGCCTCTGCGCCTGGCTGATCCTTTGTATTGTTTTTTTAGTGTCAATTTCATTTAGTTCTGCCTCGATGTTTATTATTTCCTTCCTTCCACTAATTTTGGTTTTGGTTTGATCTTGCTTTTCAAGTTCCTTGAAGTGCATTATTAGATTATTTACTTTAAATCTTTCTATTGTTTTGATGTAGGCACTTATTTCTATTTTTTTTTCAAGTATCACAATGTTTATTGATAGATACAAGTATATAAAATCAGGGCATGAACATGACTTGATAAATTAAGTAGACTTAATTTCAATACTATAATAGGAGGGACCAATTCAAATTTAAAATACGGAACGCTTCACGAATTTGCGTGTCATCCTTGCACAGGGGCCATGCTAATCTTCTCTGTATAGTTCCAATTTTAGTATATGTGCTGCCGAAGCGAGCACAGCACTTATTTCTATAAACTTCCCTCTCAGCACTGCTTTTGTTGTATCCCATAGATTTTAGAATGTTATACTTTGATTTTCATTTGTTTCAATAAATTTTTATTTCTTCCTTAATTTCTTCCTTGACCCAGTGGTCATTCAGGAGCATGTTGTTTAATTTTCATGTATTTGTACAGTTTCCACAGTTCCTCTTGTTATTGATTTGGTTTTTGGTGGTTTGATAAAATTGTGATATATCAATTTTCAAAAACTTGTTGAGAGACAAGTTTTGTGTCCCAATATGTGGTCTATCCTGGAGAATGTTGTGTGTGCTGATGAGAAGAATGTATGTTCTGTAGCTGTTGGCTGAAATGTTCTATAAATGTCTGTCAGACCCATTTGGTCTAATGTGTGGTTTATATCCAATGTTTGTAAATTTTCTGTCTAGATCATCTGTTTAATGCTGAGAGTGGGCTATTGAAGCCCCCCACTATTATTTTATTGGAATCTGTCTCTCCCTTTAAATCTAATAAAATTTGCTTTATATATCTGAGTGCTCCAGTGTTGGGTGCATATGTATTTACAATTGTTATATCCTCTTGCTAAATTGATCCCTTTACCATTATACAATGACCTTCTGTGATGGTTAATACTGAGTATAAACTTGATTGAATTGAAGGATGCAAAGTATTTATCCTGGGTGTGTCTGTGAGGGTGTTGCTAAAGGAGATTAACATTTGAGTCAGTGGACTGGGAAAGGCAGACCCACCTTTAATTTGGGTGGGCACCATCTAATCAGCTGCCAGCACAGCTAGAAGACAAAGTAGGCAGGAAAAAAAAAAAATGTGAAAAGACTAGACTGGCCTAGCCTCCCAGCCTACGTCTTTCTCCCATGCTGGATGCTTCCTGCCCCTGAACATCAGACTCCAAGTTCTTCAGTTTTGGGACTCATGCTGGCTCTCCTTGCTCCTCAGCTTGCAGATGGCCTATTGTGGGACCTTGTGATCTTGTGAGTTAATACTCAATGAACTCCCCTTTATATATCCTATTAGTTCTGTCCCTGTAGAGAATGCTGACTAATTGGCCGGGCGCGGTGGCTCAAGCCTGTAATCCCAGCACTTTGGGAGGCCGAGACGGGTGGATCACAAGGTCAGGAGATCGAGACCATCCTGGCTAACACGGTGAAACCCCATCTCTACTAAAAAATACAGAAAAAACTAGACGGGCGAGGTGGCGGGCGCCTGTAGTCCCAGCTACTCGGGAGCCTGAGGCAGGAGAATGGTGTAAACCCGGGAGGCGGAGCTTGCAGTAAGCTGAGATCCGGCCACTGCACTCCAGCCCGGGCCACAGAGCGAGACTCCGTCTCAAAAAAAAAAAAAAAAAAAAAAAAAAAAAAAAAAAAGAGAATGCTGACTAATATACCTTGTCTCTTTTTATTGTTTTTTACTTCAAGTTTATGTTATCTAAGTGTAGCTACTCCTGCTCACTTTTGATTTGTTTGCTTGGAATATCTTTTTCCATCTTTTTACTTTCAGTCTATAAGTGTCTTTCTACAGGATGTCTGTTTCTTATAGGCAGTAAATAATTGGGTCTTTTAAAAAATCCATTCAGCCAGTCTACATCTTTTAAGTGGAAAGTTTAATTCATTCACATGCAAAGTTATTATTGATATGTGATAGCTTATTCTTATCATTTTAGTAAATTATTTCTGGGTGTTTTGTAAGTCCTTTAGTCGTTTCTTTCTTTATTATGATTTAACATTGTGGTTTGATAGTTTCTGTAGTGATAACATTTGAGTCTTTTCTCTTCCTTGTTTGTGCATTTGCTCTACCAGCGGTTCTTACATTCTTATGTGTTTCATAATGGCAAATAACATTCTTTCTTTGGCAAATTTCTTATTCATATCTTTAATTGTTTTTCTGGTTTGTTATTTCACTTACATTTGTAGGACTCCCTCAAGCATTTCTTGCAGGGAGCAGAGGGGAGAGGAGGACTTTATCCTGAATATGTGTCTACAGTGTTGGTTGCATAGGACGTGTTGGCTTTGATTCTGGGTGGTGATGAATTTCCTCAGTTTTTGCTTGTCTGGGAAAGACTTTATTTCTCCTTCATTTATAAAGGATAATCTTGCTGGGTATAGTATCTTTAATCAGCAGTTTTTTTCTTTCAGCACTTTGCATATACTCTCCATTCTGTCCTGGCCTGTAAAGTTTCTGAAGAGAAGTCCACTATTAGTCTGATGGGGGTCCCTTTATAGGGAACCAGATGCTTTTCTCTTGCTGTCTTTAGAATTCTCTCTGTTTTTGACAGTTTGACTATAATGTGTCATGGAGAAGAACTTTGCATTATATCCATTGGGGGATCTCTAAGCCTCTTGCATCTGGGTGTCTAAATCTCTTGCCAGACTTGGGAAGTTTTTATCTGTTATTTCATTAAATAGGTTTTCTAACTCTTTCATTTTCTCTTTGCCTTCTAGGACTCCAAAGGTTTGCATATTTGGTTGCTTTATGGTGTGTCATGTGTCAAATTAGGGTTTGCTCATTCTTTTTCTTTTTTCTTTGTTTTGTCTCACTGGGCTATTTCTTTTTTTTTTTTTTTTTTTTGAGACGGAGTCTTGCTCTGTCACCCAGGCTGGAGTGCAGTGGACAGATCTCAGCTCACTGCAAACTCCACCTCCCGGGTTCATGCCATTCTCCTGCCTCAGCCTCCCGTGTAGCTGGGACTACAGGTTCCCGCCACCTCGCCCGGCTCGTTTTTTGTATTTTTTTAGTAGAGACGGGGTTTCATTGTGTTAGCCAGCATGGTCTCGGTCTCCTGACCTCGTAATCTGCCCGTCTCGGCCTCCCAAAGTGCTGGGATTACAGGCTTGAGCCACCGCGTCACTGGGCTATTTCAAAAGACCGTTCTTCAAGTTCTGAGATTCTTTCTTCTCCTTGATCTACCATATTGTTGAAGCTTTCAAATGTAGTTTGTATTTTATCCAAAAATAAACAGTGTACACTGGTGTTGGTGGTAGCTGTGATGGGCTGTGTGAGCTAGTCTCCAGGCCCGCAGGTGACATGCACAGGTAATTGTCAGCTGTTGTGGTAGTGGCAGGGTGGGTAGGCCCCTGAGAGGAGTGGTCAGGTGTCAGTGGTGGTGGACTGAACAATCTTCAGTGCCCTGAACTGCATGCTCTGGCAATGGTGAGGTGAAGCTGGTGCCATGTGAATTTGTCCTCAGGGCTCCCCAGTGGTGTGTGCAGAGATGGGGCAACTTCCAGGCCTCTGGTGGAATGCTTAGGTTAGGAGTGGCAGTGACCATGCATTGGCCCTGCCACTGGGGAGGGCATGGTTGCTTTTAGTGGTGGCAGCCTAGGCTGACAGATGGGGAATGCATGACTTGCTTGTATCTCAGCCCTGGTGGCAGCGGCCCATGCCTCACTTGTGCCTCAGCCCCAGCAACAATAGCCTGCTCCTTGCTTATGCCTCAGACCTGGTACCACTGGGCCCCAGGACAGTGTGCAGTCTGTTGTGGCTGTGATCTCAAAATGGCACCTTCCTGTAGCTGCCTAGGACTCAGGAGGAGTGTGTGACCCAGAGCAATCTCCCTCCCTGGATCAATACCATCACGGGTTCTCCAGGCACGTCATGTGTTAGCTTCTGGGCCCTCAAGGCTCTGGGGCTCTCCCGAGGCTAGGATTGCAGAAGTACACAGTGGAAGTTTGGTCTGCTAGGGTCTCTAAGCCCCCTTTCCCTGCACTCTGTCTTGCTTCTCTTTCCTTCCTTGTTTAAGCGTTGCATGTCATGTTTCTGTAAAATGTCAGTGTTCTCTCTTGGATGATCTATTTGAAGTGTAATTACCTACTCACTATTTTCGTTCTTCTTAGGGGAGGAGGCGACTACAAGATGCTTCTAGTCAGCCATCTTGAAACCTCTCACCATCTTCACTTTAATGTTTAACTAGGCATATTTCCTAGTCAGGGCATTTTAAACCAATGATTAAGAAACCACCATTTAGTAAGCCTAGATTGAAGATAGGATCTATTTTCAGCATGAACGCTTAAGTTTTTAGTCATTAAAAAGCAGTTCAATTTTCTTTCTCACTAACATTCTTGGTATTATAACTTTAAGAATATTCATATCCAGGCACAATAGCTAATGCTTGGATAATAATCCCAATGCTTTGGGAGGCTGAGACAGGAGGATCACTTGAGGTCAGGAGTTCAAAGCAAGCCTGGGCAACACAATGAGACCCTGTGTCTACAAAAAAAAAAAAAAAAGCCAAATGTAATGGTGCACAGCTGTAGTCCTAGCTACTTGGGAGACTGAGGTGGGAGGATTGCTTGAGCCCAGGAGGCTGAGGCTGCAGTGAGCCACAATCATGCCACTACACTCTAGTCTGGGCAATAAAATGAGACCCTGTCTCAAAAAAAAAAAAAAAAAATCCCACAAATGAATAACTTTTAAAAATTAAAAAACTCCACATTATTAACTGTAGTTTTCCGTCTTCAGTAGAATAGTAGAATGAAATATGCCTGGGATTACAGGCATGAGCATGGTGGCTCATGCCTGTAATCCCAGCACTTCAGGAGACAGAGGAGGGAGGATCAGTTCAGCCCAGCCAGCCTGGGCAACATAGGGAGATCCAGTCTCCACAAAAAAATAAAAACATGGTAGCTGAACATGGTGGCTCGCAACTGTAGTCCCAGCTCCTTGGGAGGCTGAGGTAGGAGGATCTGCTTGAGCCTGGGAAGGCAAGGCAGTGAACTGAGATGGTGCCATTGCCCTCCAGCTTGGGTGACAAAGTGAGACCCTGTCTCAAAAAAGAAGAAAGAAAGGAAGGAAGAAAGAGAAAAAGAAAAAGAGAAAGGGAGAGAGAGGGAGGGAAGAAGGAAAGGGAGGAAGGGAGGAAGAGAGAGACAGAAAGAGAGAGAGGAAGAAAGGAAGGAAAGAAGGAAGGAAGGAAGGGAGAAAGAAAGAAAAAGAGAGAGAAAGAAAAAGAAAGAGGAAAGAAAGAGAGAAAGAAAAAGAAAGAAGGAAGGAAGGAAAGAAAGAAAGAGAAACAGAAAGAAAGAAATAAAGGAAAAGAAAAGAAATAAGAAACATTAGGTAACGAAGGAGGAGAGAATAAGGAAATATTCCAATTGTATCTTATTGTGAGTGAGTGTGGCTTAGTGGAAGGAACTCAATCTCAAGGATTAGATTTTTTTATTCAGTTTTATTTATTTTATTTTATTTTTTATTTTTTTATTTTTTTTGAGACGGAGTCTCGCTCTGGCACCCAGGCTGGAGTGCTGTGGCCGGATCTCAGCTCACTGCAAGCTCCGCCTCCTGGGTTCACGCCATTCTCCTGCCTCAGCCTCCCAGGTAGCTGGGACTACAGGCGCCGCCACCTCGCCCGGCTAGTCTTTTGTAGTAGTTTTTAGTAGAGACGGGGTTTCACCGTGTTAGCCAGGATGGTCTCGATCTGCTGACCTCGTGATCCGCCCGTCTCGGCCTCCCAAAGTGCTGGGATTACAGGCTTGAGCCACCGCGCCCGGCCTTTTATTCAGTTTTAAAGCAACATTAAATTTCAATTAATGGAGTCAAAATATTGTGGTCTACTCTCAGGACCATAAAATCAGGGTAGCAGAAGCCCTGCTTGGAGTTAAAAATAGATCCTGGGATATGGATAATCAAAGGTTGTTATTGTTGTTACCTTCATTCTATTTCACTGTAATATATCCTCAAAACAAAAATGCCTGTGATAGTCACTGTTTGTTCTCAAATACCCAGGTTCTCTTTTCTGTGAATCTGATAAGATGACACTTTCCCACACTTTTGAAGTTAGGCATATCCATTGGTTTTGCTTTAAATAAGAAAGCGTTAGCAGGGGGAAGATGTGTCACTTCTAGGCAGAGCTATGGATTTGTGCCATGTCCGTCCTCTTCCTGCTGTGATAACTGTGGAAGCGTATGTTGAAGTACAGCTTTCATCACCAAGATTCCTGAGTGACTACAACAAGCAGATGCCCTTGCTGAGGCACACTGGACATGTAATATAGGCAAGAAATGAACTGATATATTTTTTAGTCATTGAGACTTTGGAGTTTGTTATTACAGCATAATCTACCTTATCTTGACCAATCTCTAATATGGGATGCTGCCAGAACAAAAACCTAAAAAACTGGCATTGGCTTAGTGGTCAGGTGGGACTGACAAGGATGGTGAGCCATGTTACACAATAGTGAGACATTTGGTAAAGCTGTTGGGTAAAGTTACTTGGAAGGTAGATGATGTGCCTAGTAAACTTGTAGCTCTAGAAGAAGCAACTAGAAAACATAATGGCGTAGATAGCCAATACATTTGACAATGAACAAGAGTTCAGGGGAGGGCTAGCTAGTTTGCAAGTAGGAGTGAAAGGAAAAGATAGACCAGAAATTCAGAGAATCGCAGGGTTGGGAGGCAGGTTTCTTCTCAATACAGATTAAAGAGAAAACAATAAAGACTCAGCTTCACAGCAAGGATCTAATCAAGGCTCTTGCCATCACATTCATGGTCAAAATCTCTGAACAGGCTGAGGTGTTCTCAGAATAAAGGTCCAACCAGAATGGGACTTTCGGGTTGACTCCCTTAGGAAGGGGTGGGTGAGAGTATTTGGAGTGTGGAGAAGATGTTTGGTGACTAAAAGTGTGGATTACAGTAGTCCTTATGTGTGTATTTTTTCTCTCCTAAGCACATGGTGAAATTGTGCTTCCTTATTCCATTTGAAATTAATCCTGATCATGTGACTGAATTTGGTCAATAAAATGTGAAAGGAAATTATGTATGTCACTTTGGGGCAGAAGCTTTAAGAGCCAGTGCTCACTCATCATTTCCTTTTTCTCCTCTTCCCCCTGTCTGGGTGACGATAGAAACACATCTTGAAGTGGAGTCCCCATCAACCTGGGTCCCTCAGTGACTATGGCCAGTAGAGTGTTCTGCCACCCCTAACCTATCTAGTGACGAATATGTTTAATATTTGTAGAGTAAGACATTATTTTTGTTTTGTAGAGTAAAACATTAGGCAGGGAAAAAATGTACAAACCATAAAGTAAAAAATGTTACATCAGATTACATACAAATTTTAATTTTTGTAAAGTAAAACACACTTAAAATAAATTATATGCCGGGCAAAACATTTTTAACACATATACATGCAAAGGGTTAACACTGACTCGATACAAAGACCATCAATAAATTGACAACAAATATTTAATAACCCAGTAAAACAATGGGCAGAGAATATGAGGAAGTTGTGGTGGACATTGGTTGTTTGCTTCTCTACCATTGTTTTTCCTTCTCCTGCCAAAAGCACCTAGGTTTCCCATAGGGGAACGCCCTTCTCACATTCTCAGGCATGTGATTTGTGTAGGTTTGACCACACTCTCAGCTCTGTGGGGTGCCCAGACTGGATTAAGTCACATGCCAAGCCCTGAACCAATCACTGGGACTGATGTTAAAGAAAAAAAAAATTATTCAGTAACATGTGTTAAAGCATAGTAAAGAAAACTTTATTTATTTATTTATTTATTTAGAGACAGGGTCTTGCTCTGTCTCCCAGGCTGGAGTGCAGTGGCACAATCTCGGCTCACTGTAACCCCTTCCCCCTGGGTTCAAACAATTCTCCTGCCTCAGCCTCTGCAGTACCTGGGATTACAGGCAAGCGCCACCATGCTCGGCTAATTTTTATATTTTTAGTAGAGATGGGATTTCACTATGTTGGCCAGGCTGGTCTTCAACTCCTGACCTCAAGTGAGCCACCTGCCTTGGCCTCCCAAAGTGCTGAGATGACAGGCATGAGCCACCACGCCTGGCCTAAAGAAGACTTTATTCAGGCCTATCATTATAGATATAAGGACCACTGCAACAGGGTTTTGTAGTGGGGAAGAGGGATGGGGCTCAACTCTGAATACAGCACAGACAAGAAGAATTTATAGCCAAGGAGCAGGTGAAAGTAGGTGGGGAGAAAATTACTAAGAAGTAGCATTAGGAGTAGGAGGATTCTAGAGAAACCAACCTAACAGGATTCTATTTGAAGACAGGCCAGGGTGGTCAGACTTCAGAGGATAAGAAATGAAACTGGATCAGATACTGAGGTTGACTGGATAGGTTAGGGGGTTCTTGCTAAATTGACTTAGCAGGGTTCTTTGCTGAAACTGGATTGTACAAGGAAGTGCACAGATGGGCTTAGGAGAAGGTTCAGGAGCCTGACTAAAAGTTTGGTCAAGCAAAGGATCTTTGGTCACTGGAAATGAATGGATAAATTTTCTGATGACTGGATGGGATATTACTGGGTAATTTTTTAAAAATGAGACTGCTGGAATATGCTTTCATGGAAAGGTATGCATGATATATTGTTTAATAACACAAATAAGCTTCAGAGTAACATGTATATGACCACATTTTTACTAAATAGGAAAGAGGGGGAAAGCCTAGAATAAATGTAAATTTGTGTGAGCATAGAGTAAAAAGCATAATGATACAGACACATAGTTAACATTGTGTAGCTGTTACTAGCCTCAGCTCCAAATCTTGGCATTCTGCTTTGTGATGCTGGGGCTGAGACTCCACAAACCTCATTTCTGCTTTGTCAGCTGTTCTGTTACACTCTGTTCATAGAGGGTACTGGAGGCGGAGAGGGAAGTTGGAGGAGGGATCTCCTGTTTGCTTCCTAAAGGCTTCCTGTTCCTGTCAGAGTAGCTCCACTAATTTTTCACCCTGGCAGCAGCAGCAGCTGGTTCCAGTTACCAGTATTTTCCATATTCCCAGAAGCAGCTTCAGGGTGCTCCTCAGAGCACCAGTATGCCAGTGCCTACTCCTTAGAGGTCTGGGTCCTGACTCCACAGGGTCTGTCCTCCACATTTCTGGGTTCAAATGACCCTGGCTAATTCCCTTTGCTCCCAGCCCTAGGGGTGGAAGCCACCTCCTATAGCTCCTCCCTTACCTCAGTGTCCCCTTTCAACATCTCAATCTTTTGATGACTGTTAAGCTGACCTGTATAAATTTACTGTCACTGCTGTAACAGATTGCCACAAATTTAGTGGCTTAAAACAACACATATGTATTATCTTCCAGTTCTGAAGCCATAAATCCAAAACGGGCTTTACTGGGATTAAAATCAAGGTATCAGCAGAGCTTCATTCCTTCTAGAAGCTCTAGAGGAGAATGTTTTTCCTTGTCTTTTCCAGCTTCTAAATATTGCCTGCATTCATTGGTTCATGGCCTCTTCCACCACCTTTAAAGACGGCAGCATAGCACCTTCAAATCTCCCTCTGATTCTCATGCCTCTCTCTGTCACCTCTGAGGACTACAGAGTGTGACTACAGACTACAATGGGTGACTACATTGGTCCTGCCTGGGTAATCTAGGATAATCTCTCGTTTCAAGATCTTTATCTTAATCTCATCTGCAAACCCTTTAGCTATGGAAGGTAACACATTCACAGGTTCCAGGAATTAGGACACGGACATCTTTGGGAGATTATTATTCTCCCTACCCCACCAATCCCCTGGATCAGGGCTTGGGAAACTTTTCTGTAAAGGGCCAGACAGTAAATATTTTAGGCTTCGTGGGCCATAAAGTATCTGTCACAACCACTCAACTTTGCTGTTGTAACATATAAGGAGCCATAGACAACACGTAAATGAATGAGCATGCGGTGTTCCGGTAAAGCTTTAGTTACAAAAATACACAATGGGTAGAATTTGGCCAACTGACCTTAATGTTCCACCCTGCCCTAGACAAAATGATCTCTGTCAACATACCGATGTATCTTCTGTTTTCCTGATTCACCTTTATTACCACGGACTGGTGAAATTGGAGGACGGTAATGAGGAGATTGTTAATTTTTTTGTATAGATCTCTATATTGTTTGGCTTGTCACAAATATATTAGCTTTATAATTAAAATATTAAATATCTAATAAAAATATCTATAGCATTATCTGTGTATAAAAATATTTTCTTAAAAAAATAAACCAAAGACAAAATAGAACAAAATATCTGGGAGAAGAACCAAACAATCCTATCTCAGTAATAATCAGCCTATCAGCAAAAATAGCTAGAGGCAGCTAGTTATTCTTTAAGGCCCATGGCAAACAATCTCTCCTGTCCCTCTAGATGAATGTCACCCCACCTTCTCTGAATGCCCTAGGTTTTTTTTTGTTTGTTTGTTTTTTGTTTTTTTTGACAGAGTTTCACTCTTGTTACCCAGGCTGGAGTGCAATGGTGTGATCTCAGCTTACTGCAACCTCTGTCTCCCGGGTTCAAGAGATTATCCTGCCTTAACCTCCCAAGTAGCTGGGATTACAGGAGTGTGCCACCATGCCCAGCTAATTTTTGTATTTTTAGTAGAGATGGCATATCACCATGTTGGTCAAGCTGGTCTTGAACTCCTGACCTCAGGTGGCCCACCTCCTTCGCCCTCCCAAAGTGCTGGGATTACAGGCATGAGCCACCACACCCAGCCTGAATGCCCTAGGCTCTTTATTAACACCTCAGAGGCACTGATTGTATAAACAATCCTGCTACCTAGAATAGAAGCACCTAGTGGGCAGTAATCCCATTTTAAATTGAGAATTAGCCTAGATTAGTAATGAGGATAGCTGCTTTGGAGTCATCAAGACCTACTTGATCTTGGGCAAGTACCTTGACTTCTTGGAGCCCCAGTGTTCTCATCTGTAATTTGAGATAAAAAGGCCCATGTGACACGACTCCAGAGTTGTAACACTAAAGAACAAGGCTTCGGCTGAGCGTGGTGGCTCACACCTGTAATCCCAGCACTTTGGGAGGCTGAGGCAGGTGGTTCACTTGAGGTCAGGAGTTCGAGATCAGCCTGGCCAACATGGTGAAACCCCGTATCTACTAAAAATACAAAAATTAGCCAGGAGTGGTGGTGCATGCCTGTAATCCCAGCTACTCGGGAGGCTGAGGCAGGAGAATAACTTGAATGTGGGAGGTGAAGGTTGCAGTAAGCCAAGATCTTTCCACTGTATTCCAGCCTGGGTGACACAGCTAGACTTCATCTCATTAAAGAAAAAAAAAAAACGGGGTAGGGGGAGAGAGAGAATAAGGCTTCAAGATTGGATTGGACTTCATATCCAGGTTTCACCATTTGTGTGCTCTGTGTTCTTATGCGAGTTACTTCACATCTGTAAGCCTGAATTTCCTCCCCTGTTTGTGAAGGATCATTATGATACCTATTTCAAAGGTTGGGTGGAGATACAATCAGAATGTAATCCTGTGGTCTCTCTGGTCGGAGCAATCATAATCATCTCTCACTTGGCTCACAGCAACGGCTTCTGCCTGGCCTTCCTGCTTTCAGCCTCCAGACTCTCCTCAAGGCAATAGCCAGGGTGCTCTGGTTGAAACTTAGTCGGATCATGACACTCCTTTAAAATGGAAGTCCACAAACTATGGCTCACAGGGTAACTACAGCCCATGAGGTCAGAATGGTTTCCACATTTTCAGACAGTTAAAAAAAGAAACAAAAGAGGAACAATATTTTGTGACCCATGAAAATTACGTGAAATTCAAACAGTGTCCATGAGTAAAGTTTTGTTGGAACACAGCTATGCTCCTTTGTTTACGCACTGTCTATGGCTACTCTTATGTTACAATGGCAGGACTAAATAGTTGCAACAGAGAACATATGGCCAGCAAAGCCTGAAGTATTTACTATCTAGCCCTTTGCAAGAAAAGTTTGCTTTGGCCTCAGGCCTTTCCCCTGGCTGCTCCTTTACCCTGGAATGCTCTTCTCCATGTATCTGCATAGCTAACTCCTTCATCACCTTCCATTGAATGTTGGCTCAAATGTTACCTTCCCACAGAGCACTATGTGTGATAGGGACAGGAGGCAGAAAAATTCTGTGAGGGGGGTCCCCAGCGAGGACCTCACCCTCAAGTCTGGAACCATGGTACAGAGCGAGAACTTACATCCCTGTTTTCCCACTCAAATGTTGCCTTTTCCAAAACCACCACGGCTGCCCTGCCCTGCATCCTGTGTGCGTAAAAACCCCAGGCTCACCCAGCAGAGAGGGGAGAAGCAGCTGGACATTGGAGACTATGGTTGGATGTCGGAGAGAGGGGCAGCTTGATGCCATAGCTTCAGAGAGGAGTCTAGCAGGGACGGCTGGACTTAGGGAAAGATTGCCTTCTCATTCCGTCCCCTTTTCAGCTCCCTTTCTCACTGAGAGCCACTTTTGTTGGCAATAAAATCCCGCACATTTACCACCTTCAATTCGTTTGTGAGACCTTATTCCTCCTGGAATCCAGACAAGAACTCATGTGCCTCGAGTGTGGGGACAAAAGGCTGTCACAGTGACCCTCTACTGAACTGTTAAGCTGTCTGCAGACAGCAGAGCTAAAGGGGCACTGTAATGCTTCCTCTGGGGCTTCAGGGGCTTCGGCACCCTCCCTTAGATGCTGCCATGGGCCAGTATAGAGTTTGCTCTTGCCGACACCTAAAAGCACACACCCTGGCTCCTGCACTTGCTCACCTGTGCCCCCCCTCCCGCGATGGGTAGAGCCGAGAGTGAGTGGAGTTCACCCCTACCAGTGCCAGTGCACTCCAGTTCCCACCCACGAAGGGGTCAGGGAACTGTCCTGCTTCACCTAGGCCATCTATTTAATATTGTAAACTGTTCCTGTGCTCCCCCAATGCGGGCATTCCTGATCCACCTAACCCAGATCTATTCTTTTCCACAGTAATTGTCATCTTCTAACACTGTACTTAATTACTTATTTACTACATCTACAGCCCGTCTTTCCCAGCAGAATGAAAAGTCCTCCAGGGCAGAGGTTTTTATTCATCAGTGTCTTCCAGCACTTACTACCTAGTAGATCTTAAGACAAATGTGTTGAATGAATGCATGAAATAAAAGAAAAGAAGATATAAAGTACTAAGCACAGTGCCTGGCCCATAGTTGGTACTTCAAAGCACTTATCTTTATTATTATTATTGATTGACTGCTAGTATGTATAAAATGAGTCACATAAAACAAACACGACACTTTTTTTTTTTTTTTCTTGAGACGGAGTCTCGCTCTGTCTCCCAGGCTGGAGTGCAGTGGCCGATCTCAGCTCACTGCAAGCTCTGCCTCCCGGGTGTACACCATTCTCCTGCCTCAGCCTCCCGAGTAGCTGGGACTACAGGCACCCGCCACCTCGCCCGGCTAGTTTTTTTTTTTTTTTTTTTTTTTTTTTTTTTTTTTTTGAGGCGGAGTCTCGCTCTGTCGCCCGGACTGGAGTGCAGTGGCCAGATCTCAGCTCACTGCAAGCTCCGCCTCCCGGGTTTATGCCATTCTCCTGCCTCAGCCTCCCGAGTAGCTGGGACTACAGACGCCTGCCACCTCACCCGGCTAGTTTTTGTATTTTTAGTAGAGACGGGGTTTCACCGTGTTAGCCAGGATGGTCTCGATCTCCTGACCTCGTGATCCGCCCGTCTCGGCCTCCCAAAGTGCTGGGATTACAGGCTTGAGCCACCGCGGCCGGCCTTTTTGTATTTTTTTTAGTAGAGATGGGGTTTCACCGTGTTAGCCAGGATGGTCTCGATCTCCTGACCTCGTGATCCACCCGTCTTGGCCTCCCAAAGTGCTGGGATTACAGGCTTGAGCCACCTTGCCCGGCCAACATGACACATTTTAATCTTCCTTACCTTCCCTTGATATCTCTTAAGGCACTAAGGATGGTGCCTTATATGTGGTAAGCACTCACTACTCTGATGAGATTTCACTCAGCCTTGTGCCCATCTCTATTGCTGTCTACAAGAGCAAGCCAAATTCTGTGCCTCTGATCCCTGTTCCTCTCTGCTCCTCAATATTCAGCTCCCAGGGCTCTGTGACCGGGGTAGAGTGTACATGTGATTAAGGTGACACCACCTTAATACACTTTATACCTATATACCTTAGTGGCCCCACTGATATGGTTAGGCTTTGTGTCCCCACCCAAATCTCATCTTGAATTGTGTGTCGCTCCCATAAACCCCACGTGATGTGGGAGGGGCCCAGTGGGAGATAATTGAATCATGGGGATGTTTTCCTCCATACAGTTCTCATGTTAGTGAATAAGTCTCATGCCATCTGATGGTTTTATAAGGGGTTTTCCCTTTTGTATGACTTCCATTCTCTCTTGTCTGCCGCCAGGTAAGACATGCCCTTCGCCTTCTGCCATGATTGTGAGGCTTCCACAGCCACATGGAACTGTGAATCCATTAAAGCTCTTTTTCTTTATAAATTACCCAGTCTCTGAAATGTCTTCATCGGCAGCATGAGAACAGACTAATACACCTACTTTACCAGATCTGCTGTACAGAGAACTCTGAATCTGGCACCAACTTCTGAAAGACTGTTCAAATGCAAACCACTTCAGCAGTACCGATGCTTGACCCTAAGATAAAATTGTGATAAAAGTCTCCCGGGGTTGGAAAAAAACTGGCTATGTAATCACCATGGCTGGGCTTTGTTTACACAACAGTGTTTGAGAAATGTGTTCAGGACTATTTAAACTAAGACCATTTAAATTCTAAAGAATTCAAAAAATCAAGGTAAACACTTAAAGGATATCAAAGATTAGCAAAAGACCGGTGCCAGTGACTCATGCCTGTAATCCCAGCACTTTAGGAAGCTGAGGCAGTTGGATCACCTGAGGTCAGGAGTTCAAGACCAGCCTGACCAATATGGGAATCCCGGTCTCTACTAAAAGTACAAAAATTAGCCAGGTGTGGTGGTGGGCGCCTGTAGTCCCAGCTACTTGGAGGCTGAGATAGGAGAATTGCTTGAACCCGGGAGGCGGAGGTTGTAGTGAGCCGAGATCGCGCCACTGCACTCCAGCCTAAGCGACAGAGCAAGACTCCACCTCAAAAAAAAAAAAAAAAAAAAAAAAAAAAAAATAGCAAGATGGGAGACTATATAACTTATATAATGTCTATAATATCTACCTCTCCCTTCTCACCATGATTCTAAGGATTAAGTCACTCTATGTAATATGTCTGGGGGAAACAAATGTGGGGGATTGGGAAATAGAGTCTCTGTAGGTATATAATGAGATCCTACATCCTGGACTTCCTGGGGTTATCCTCAGTATCAAATCTTCTGGCAGTGGCAGACTATGCACCTTGGATTTTTGTTTCTAAAAGTATGGCCATCATTTTAATTCATTGAGATAATCTCCCAAACCTGTTTTGTGTGTGTGTGTGTGTGTGTGTATGACAGGATCTCACTCTGTCACCTAGGCTAGAGTGCAGTGATGTGGTCTTGGCTCACTGCGACCTCCACCTCCCAGGCTCAAGTGACCCTCCCATCTCACCCTTCCAATTAGCTGGAATCACAGGGTGCGCCACCACACCCAGCTAATTTGTGGTTGTTTTTTTTTATAGAGACCAGGTTTCGCCATGTTCCCAGGCTGGTCTCAAATTTCTGGCCTCAAGTAGTCTGCTCGCCTGATTACAGACATGAGCCATTGCATTCAGCATCCACACTTTTATTTTACAAAGAACAATGAGGCCAGAGAGGGACTGTCCAGTGCTAAACACAGTTTCTGGCCATAGGTGCTCACTAAACATTTGCTGACTGACTAAGCTTGGGCCAGTGACTTGCTTGTAATTAGCAAGTTCCAGAGTTAGAACTCAAATTCAAGTCTCTTAACCCTGAGTTCAATGTTACCTAGGTTCTCCTCACTCCTATGATAGCTCTATCTCCCCAAGAATGAAGATTTTATGTGCTATAGACCATGTTGTCTCTGTCAGCACTTATCTCCTCATTAGGTCCTCTCAGCTAGAGACCAGCCAGCTAGCCATGAGCAGCCTCAACTCCACACCGGCTCCAGGCCAGTATTGACCCTGGTAGAGAGAGTATTAACAGCCACAGATCCTTCAAGCAGTTGGGTTTGGAGTTAAGTGAGCTTCTGCAATCTTGTTGGGGCCTCTGGGTACCAGATATACATTTCCCCAACACCTTTGTTACAGCTATCATGTGACACCATTCTTTTTACAGTCCCTTCTGAAAAAGTTGTCTTGCTCTGAGTGGGGTAGTTCTGCAACCTATCCCCCAACTGATTAGACAGAGGATCAGGCCCAAGTCAATGTCGGCCATCTTTGTTCGTTTGGTTGGTTGGTTTTTTTTTTTTTTTTTTTTTTTTTTTGAGACGGAGTTGTACTCTGTCATCCAGGCTGGAGCGCAGTGGCGCGATCTTGGCTCATTGCAACCTTCACCACCCGGGTTCAAGTGATTCTTCTGCCTCAGCCTCCCAGAGTAGTTGGGATTACAGGCGCCCGCCATGACGCCTGGCTAATTTTTGTATTTTCAGTGGAGATGGGGTTTCACCATAATGGCCAGGCTGGTCTCAAACTCCTGACCTTACATGATCCACCTGCCTCAGCCTCCCAAAGTGCTGGGATTACGAGCATGAGCCACCGCGTCTGGCCAGTGGTGGCCATCTTTATAGGATGGAAATGAGGGAAGCCTGTAGGGTGTCATGACGTGATAACACTCACAAATGGACACCTCTTCTACTGCAGAGTGACCAGAGGGCCCCACAAGAGTCACTCTTTAGGAAAGAGTCAGACAGAAGATGTAAGGGATGCTGTGTTGTGCCACCATATCCCCTTCAGGATGCAGGTGCTATTTGCCCAGCCGTTGGCATTATTGGCTATTGACTACCCATAGCTAAGTCTCTGTCTCTGAAGATTGCCCTCAGCCGAGTTATGCCCCTTCCTGAGGAGCAGATAGTATCCAATGCCTAGTGGGAGGACAAAGCCCTGGCTCCTTGCTGTCATTGCCACAGACTTCGTAAAGATCACGAAAACAAGAGAAATCTAGCATGGCTGATTCCATCTTGCTTCTAGTCTCACAGGCTGGCTGTCCTTTGCTCATTCCTGTGCATAGGCTAAGCTAACTGTGGGAGGAATTTAATTTACGGTTTAACTTTGAAGCAAAGATGATAACTGTCCCTCCCTAAAATGGGTCCCCTCCTCATTTGGAGGCTGAAACAGCCTTTGTAAGACTCATGAAAGGCCATAAGATTAGGACTATGAGAAGCGCCTGAAATCTGCTGAAGTGTAGGCATAGTTTTTATCATCCTTTACTGCTCAGGAGTCATGTAGCCAGAGGTCACAAGATTTGTGGCTTTCCCAACTGCTCCTATAGATAACATCACTGTTATAGAACCTAAGATTGGTCTTTTGAGATATTTTTCAGACTTTTGCATTCTGGTAACTGACTGACCCCACCTGGACTCATGACTCATGACTCAACCGGTTCTGCGGCCCCCACCCAGAAGTGGACTCAGCACACAAGGACCGTTTTCCACACTCCTGTGATTGCATCCTCAACCAATCAGCAGCACTCATTCTCTAGGCCCCTGCCCACCCAACCATCCGTGAAAACCCTAACCTCCAAGTCTTCAGGGAGACTGATTTGACTAATAACTCCATCTTCCACTTGGCCAGTCTTGCATTAATTAAACTCTTTCTTTACTGCAATACTATGGTCGCAGTGAATTGGTTTTATCTGTGCAGGGGGCAGGTAGAACCCATTGGGTGATTACATTGCCTTCATTGGAGGCAACTCTGAAAAGCCATCCCAACTCCAGAATTCCCCCCAAAGTTGGCTGAGGCCCTCATCCCTCTCTCCTTACAGGCATTGATCCTGAGAGTTCTCCCCAGTAAACTTCCAGCATACAAATAGGCACCTCAGAGGCTTTTTCTGAGAGAACTCATCCTAAGACAGTGTGGAGCAGACAGGGAAGCTGAAGCCTGGAGACCATCTGAGAAGACGGTGAGCAAAAGCCATGAGGTACCAGACACTACGGTCTCACAGAAGTCATTCTGAGGTCAGGAACCACAGATTAAAAATGAGAAAAAAAAAAAAAAGTAGACGGGGTCAAGTCACTTTCTCAATGTATCCTGAACATCAGTTGAAGTAATGAGAAGTTGTTTTCCCTTCCTGCCAACCGGAAAGAGCCTCAGGACCACACTCAGCCAGGCACCAGAGCTGGGCATCTGCTTCATGTCTGTCTTGTCTTTCCACTTCCCACCTTGACCCTTGGACCAGTGACAGGGACACTCTGCCTACATTTGTCAGCCTTTCCCTTTGAGGAACTGGCCAAAGTTCTCTAAACTCCCAACTTCTGGCTGCAGCCTTGTTCTGAACAAATTGATGACCTAGAACAAAGGTGCTTCCTCCTGTTTGACTCTGAGTACAACATGTTCTTTGGACACTGTGTCTTGACCTCTGCTGGCTGCCCTGGGGCGTAGTTTGAGGTGGGGTCATTTTCTCTTGCTCTGTACCTGCAGGCTCCAGCCCCCTTGCTCTCCCTGTTAACCCAGGATGCTGAGGGTAAGGCCAAATTCACTCATGTTGTGATGCTCTCCTTTTCCTTTCTGGCTTTACTTTCACCTCTAAGAAAATACGGACATGGGCCAGATGTGGTGGCTCACACCTGTAATCCTAGCACTTTGGGAGGCTGAGGTGGGCGGATCACCTGAGGTTGGGAGTTCGAAACCAGCTTGACCAACATGGAGAAACCCCGTCTCTACTAAAAATACAAAATTAGCTGAGTGTGGTGGTGCATGCCTGCAATCCCAGCTACTCGGGAGGCTGAGGCAGGAGAATCGCTTGAACTCAGGAGGTGGAGGTTGCAGTGAGCGGCAATCACACCCTTGCACTTTAGCCTGGACAACAAGAGTGAAACTCTATCTCAAAAAAATTAAAAAAAGAAAAAAAGACAAAATACAGACTTGGCTCCTATGGCCTTAGGGTTTTCAACCCTCATTTCTTGCTTTCTTGCTCTGCATGTTTCTTTAGCAAGAGATCTTCTCAAATTTCAAACATTCATTAGGTCTGAACTAAGGGTTATAGAGAACATCTCAATAGTAGCATGAAGTGTTCATATTGAGTCTGAAATATTAGCTCAACTATTTCTTTTTACAATGTAAAAGCTGATGAATCATAAAAGTTGGCTTTTAAATGGATTTACTTATTTAAATATTTTTATGATGCAAAAATTTAAACATTTACACACAAAATCATATGAAGCCCCTTATACCCTTCATCTAGCCCAATCAACTTAAAACGTATGTGTTTATTTCTACTGTGTTCAGTTGACTGAGAGGAGTCAACAAACAGTGAATCAACTCATTTACTTGTAGGTAACTGAAGGTCAACTTAAAATGACAACTCCTGATTGCTTTGTTTGATTGACCTGGGTCAGAGTGCTAATTCAGGCATGCATGTTGGGACTCCCACATTGAACTGGTCTGTAAGTGTCAATGATTCTCTCTTCTGCCCATTCCTTGGATCTGTCCCCTTCTATATACCCCTTGCTTCTCGAGGTTGGGAACCTCAGTTGTCTCTTGCCTATGAAGCTAGATTTTATATATTGAGATTTTAATAGGTTGCCTCCATCCCTCATTTGCTTCTCCCCATTCCTCTCATTTAAACAGAGAGTTATCTCTGAACTATGAAACCTTGAAAAAGGTCTCAGGCAGAGCAGAAGGCAGAAGGAGGCAAAACTTTCTGGCTTTTGTTTGCCAAAAACCCAAGAAGCCTGAGGGAAAATTAGGGAGTTTGCTAAGGAATGAAGGGAAGAAGCCGGTTTGCAGCTATTGATGGTGTTTCGGGACAAAAATAGAGCTTCTTGGTGGGGAAGAAGAAGAAAGAGGCCTGAGGGCCTCTGATCAGCCGGGAGCATGGTTCTGCTTCCTGAGAGGTGGCACGTCCCAGGAAGGAATCCGAACTGGCTTGTGACTACAAGCAGACTCACAAACGGTGCCTGAATCCCAAACATGACATGAAGATAACAGCATTACTGGGCCCAAAGGGACCATGTGGGCAGGGCTGATGGTTGTCTCAGAGGCACCACATGTCTGATGAGGAGCACATTGCCACCTCCCCGCTATCCCTCTCCCCAACAGTGATCTTGGCACTAGGTGAGACCCTGGAGCTGTGTCACACCACCCCTGCTGCTGAAGTGGGAGAAGAACTCAGGTCAAGTCTCAGCTGGATGGAGGCATTGCTGAGCCTCAGATAAGTAACTTGCCCAAGGCACACAGCTACTAACAAGTGGCAGAGCTAGGCCAGGTCTGCCTGTGTTAGCATCCATGTGTTTAATTACGCTGCAGGACTGCAGAAATTCTGTGCCTTCATACCTCCATCAGCTCCCAGAGGAGCAAATGACACTTTTTTGCCCAGAGGTATGAAGGTAGATCAGATACCCTTTCAAGTGATCTTTCATCCAAGGCAGTTGTGGAGTGACAGAGGCCAGGGTAGGCAGGCACAACCTCCAACTCCCCAAGACTTCCCCATACTTACAGAGCCTTACAACAATGCCAAGCCTCAGGTTCCTTGTCTATGAAATGGAGGTGAAACACCTACCCAACCCATAGAGCTCATGGTGGGCAGATGATGGAGATGAAATAAACTGTAATGTACAAATGTCCCAGTTTAGCAATACAGTCAGGAAGAAGAACAGTAACAACTAGCACTTCAACCACAGTCCTGAGGCCCTCTTGGAACTTTGAGTGTGGTTCGTTCCTGGAGGCTAAGCTCTCTGGTCCCAGCCTGTGCACAGTCTGTTCCCTTACCTGGAACATCTTGCCCCACCCTCCCCTCCCTACTTTTCCTTTGCAAACTCTTACTGATCTTCTGGTCTCAAAAGACATCACCTCGCCTGGAGGGCCTTCTGGGGCCATGCCCCACCCAAACATCTGAGTGACACACCCCTTCTCCAGGCAATCCCAACATGCACTGCTCCTTGAGCACTGAAATCCCCACTCACCAGCCCATCAACCCACTCCTCTCCTGCTGCGGACTTCCCCCAACTACACTAGAGACCTCATTGAGGGTGGGGGCTGTATCTTGTTTATGGTTATATTTCTAAGCTCTAGAACAGGACCTCATGCATAAGGGACATTCAGTATTTTAATATTTGTTAAATGAAGAAAGGAACAAATATGCCCTCTGAGTCATCAAAAACAGATTCATTTATGGCCCTAGTAGTTTTTTCTTTCCTTTTGTTTATTTCTTTTTTTTTCTTTCCTTTCTTTCCTTTTCCTTCTCTCTCTTTTTCTCTCTCTCTTTCTCTTTCTCTCTTTTCCTTCCTTCCTTCCTTCCTTCCTTCCTTCCTTCCTTCCTTCCTTCCTTCCTTCCTTCCTTCCTTCCCTTTCTTTTTCTTTCTTTCTTTTGACAGGGTCTTCTCACTCTGTTGCTCAGGCTGGAGTGCAGTGGAGTGATTGTGGTTCACTGCAGCCTCGACCTCCCAGGCTCAGCAATCCTCCCACTTCAGCCTCCTGAGTAACCGGGACTACAGGCGCGAACCACCACTCCTGGCTAATTAGAAAAACTTTTTTTGTAGAGACAGGGTCTTGTCATGTTGCCCAGGCTGGTCTCGAACTCCTAGGCTCAAGCAATCTTCTCACCTTGGCCTCCTGAAGTGCTTGAATTACAGGTATGAGCTACCATGCCTGGCCCAAAATAGTTTCAAGACCAAGTATATTTCATTCTATCTTAATTTCCTGAAAATTGGTAATCCAAATACAGCTTAAATATAACATAGCTTGCACCAACCACCTGCAAGTACATGACTGAAAGATCAAGCCCTCCTCAACAGGCTTGATAATTCTTTGACTGGCTTCACCGTGCCTAAGACAGTTCTTGAGAAACATTTGCTGAGTAACTGGTAAACATAATATACATTTCCTTGACCAGAGTAGGGACAAAATTAACTGCGTTAAAGTCTTATTTTTTACCATGAGCCAAAGTGAGGGGTGCTCTATGTTTAATAAACTATCGGATTTTATAAGGAACAAATCTTTACCTCTTAAAAAAATATCAAGGGCCAGGCATGGTGGCTCATGCCTGTAATCCCAGCATGTAGGGAGGCCAAAGGGGGAGGATCCCTTGGTGCCATGTAGGAATGGGACAGAGTTCTTCCTTCACATATTCTTACGCTCTCTGAATCATCAAAGTCAGATTCATTCATGACTCTAATAGTTTCTTTCTTTTTTTTTTCTTTTTTTTCTTTTCTTTTTTTTGAGATGGCATCTCGCTCCATCACCCAGGCTGGAGTGCAGTGGCGCGATCTCGGCTCACTGCAACCTCCGCTTCCCAGGTTCAAGGGATTCTTCTGCTTCAGCCTCTTGAGTAGCTGGGACTACAGGCGCTCACCACCACGCCCGGCTAATTTTTTTGTATTTTTAGTAGAGACAGGGTTTCACCATATTGACCAGGCTGGTCTCGAACTCCTGATCTCGTCATCTGCCCGCCTCAGCTTTCCAAAGTGCTGGAATTACAGGCATGAGCCATGGCGCCCAGCCGGTTTCTTTTTTTTTCTTCCTTTTTTTTTTTTTTTTAGGCAGGGTCTCGCTCTGTCACTCAGGCTGGAGTGCAGTGGAGTGATCATGGTTCACTACAGCCTCAACCTCCCAGGCTCAAGCAATCCTCCCACCTCAGCCTCCTTTTTTTCTTTTTCCTTCTGTTGTCTCACTGAGCACAAAACCCACACCACTATCTCACTGATGATATACCGCCTAACCCTGAGGCTTCAGTCATACAAAGAAAAGAGCCATTCTTCTGTGCTTCCATGTTTAACCATTTCTTTTACTTAAAGAATTCCAGAAACTGGCCTCAGAAGACCCAGGTATCTCATCAAAGTTGGCCAAGTCCCACCTAGGGCAGGAATGCTGAACAATTGATTTATAGCCTTGTTGCCTCTGGCCATACCATCAGGTGACCCATTACTCAAGATAACCATCACAATCAGATATGGTGACCTGCATACCATACCGTCAGGTGCCCTGCCCAGCCCAGCCTGCATACCTTACCCCTGATGCGATTCCCACTCTCGGTCTAATAAAAAAATCCCCACCAGCTTTTTCTGGTAGCCAGCTGACAGATCCTTTCCACTTTCACTGTCTCCTTGTGCTTGAGCACAAGCCCTGAAATAAAAGCCTTGTCTGGGAAATCTGCTTGGTCCATGTTAACTTTCATTGCATGGGGAGGCAAAGAGCCTGTGGTCTGTTACAGCGAGGAGTTGGAGACCAGCCTGAGAAATAGTGAGACTCCTGTTTCTACCAAAAATTTAAAAAATTTGCTGGGTGTGGTAGTATACATCTGTGGTCGTAGCTACTCAGGAGGTTGAGGAAGGCGGATCACTTGAGGCCAGGAGTTCAAGATCAGCCTGGGAAACACAGTGAGACCTATTTCTACAAAAAGTTTTTAAAACTAGCCAGATGTAGTTGGCTAGGAGACACAACTGTAGGCTGAGCTACTCGAGAGGCTGAGGCAGGA
This sequence comes from Rhinopithecus roxellana, assembly GCF_007565055.1. Classification (NCBI taxonomy): domain Eukaryota; kingdom Metazoa; phylum Chordata; class Mammalia; order Primates; family Cercopithecidae; genus Rhinopithecus; species Rhinopithecus roxellana. Next base: position 170,877,204 of record NC_044553.1, read on the forward strand.
GGATCACTTGGGCACGGGACTTCAAAGTTACAGTGTTCTATGATCTTGTGACTGCACTCCAGCCTAGGTGGCTGAGTGAGACCCTGACTTTAAAAATATAAAAAATAAAAAAATCAAGGACCAATCTATGTGAGGTGTATTAGTCTGTTCTCTGTTCTCACATTGTTAAAAGGAAATACCTGAGCCTGGCTAATTTATAAAGAAAAGGTGTTTAATTGGCTCATGGTTCTGCAGGCTGAATAGGAAGCTTGGTGGCATCTGCTTCTGGGAGTCCTCAGGGAGCTTACAATCATGGCAAAAGGTGAAGGAGGAGCCAGCACTTGACACGGCCAGAGCAGGAGGAAGAGAGAGAGGCAGGAAGTGCTACACATTTTTAGACAACCAGATCTCACAGGAACCAAGGGGGATGGTGTTAAATAATTAGAGACCACCCCCATGATCCAATCACCTCCCACCAGGCCCCACCTCCAATATTTGGGATTACATTTTTCTTTTTTTGGAGACAGAGTCTCACTCTATTGCCCAGGCTGGAGTGTAGTGGCATAATCTCGACTCACTGCAACCTCTGCTTCTTGCATTCAAACAATTCTGCCTCAGCCTCCCAAGTAGCTGGGACTACAGGCGCACACCACAATGCCCAGCTAATTTTTGTATTTTTAGTAGAGATGGGGTTTCGCCATGTTGGCCAGGTTGGTCTCGAACTCCTGATCATAAGTGATCAGCCCGTCTCCATCTCCTAAAGTGCTGGGATTACAGGCTTGAGCCACCATGCCCGGCCAGGGATTACATTTCGACATGAGATTTGACAGGGGCACACATCCAAACCATATCCCGAGGCCTGATACCAGGAGCTATGGGATGGCCAAGATAATCTGGAGTCTAGATTCTAGAGGGCCCTGCCTTCAATTGCTCACAGTGTAATGATGTGCAATAATAGGTCAGGTTTTGTGTTTCACTCCTGTAATCCCAACGCCTTGGGGTGCCAAGACAGGAGGACTGCTTGAGCCCCTGAGTTCAAGACCAGCCTTGGCAACATAGTGAGACCCTGTCTCTATTAAAAAATTAAAATTAAAAAAATAAGAAAAACAGAAAGAAAAGGGAAATAAACAGTGTGCCAGTCCTAATCCTAACCCTCGCTTTTGCTCAATTCTACAGATTTGTGTTGTGCTCCCCTTTTTACCTCAAGCTGGTCAATGAGAAGTTAATGAACTAAGAAGTCAGTCAAGCCCTAAGCCAGCAACTGCCATAAACAGTGATGAGACCTGTGGGCCATGGACATTTTGCAATGAATGATGGGGGAAATTTAGCCTTATTCACAGTAAACAGTACTAACTTAAAATGTATCCCACCCTCCCATGACAAGCAGCTGGGCCATTAAAATTATAAATTGCCACTTAGGCTAATGTATTTTGTTTGCCTGACACTCTCTGGAGCTGTTCATCTCTCTGCTATCTGGGTTTTGTCTTAGGCTGAAGTAAGAACAAGAGGTCTCCTATAAAGTTTTGGATGGCTGGTGGCAGAAGACAGTTGTCATCTCTTCAATACCCAGTGCACTCTGGGCACAAATGATGTATTTTTTTGCCGTAAGGAAAAAATGGACCTAGAGATGTAGGCTTTTTATTTTGGTCTGGCTTCCATATCTCCCATATCTTTATTTTATAGAAAAATCTTTGATAAGACCAGAGCTGAGTATCTGGAGCAAGCTGAGCCAATGAGTTCCTTCCCTGGGAATCTGGAATCAGGACTGAGAGACTGCAGTTTCGGTATGGCTGGTTTATACACAGAACTTATAAACTCGGGATCTGGGAATGGTGATTTCTGCCACATTGTCTGGGAAGCAAAGAAAGCCAGAATGTAGTCAGAAAAAAGGAAAGAAGGAGGGGATGAGAAATAAGGGATTATTTATTACCTTCATTTTTAATACATTTACATTTATGTAATTTAATTTTAATAATGACTGTGTTTCATAAGTGTCTGGCAAAATTTCTATAAATTTGATCCTCTGCTTTTGCAAACTGGCCCATGCTGGCTCCGGCATACCACTGATTGAGATGAATGTTTGTCAGTCAAATTCAAACACAGGGTTAATATTAGAGTTAATATAGAGCAATCTCACCTAACCCCTCATTGCTAGCCCTTGATGCATAGATTTCTGTTCTATTTCTATTCCTTAACTTAGAACCATTTCAGTTCCCATGGCAGCTGCTCCAAATCTTTACTCATCCTCACTTCAGAGGAAGTGATGACCCGCCCCTCTCCAAGCCCCCTCTCCCCAACCCCCTATCTGTGACCCTTGGCCATCCCCTCTAGGACCTCAGACCTTTAACTGCAGTCAGTACATCCCAAACTGAATTCATTATTTCCTGCCTGAACTTGCTCTTCCTCCCGCTTCTCTTCTATTTTACAGCCTAACCACAAAGAACTATTTGTTCCCTATCTCATTTAATAGCATCCCAATTCACTCTGCTTGCCTTGTTTGACCTCTTAGTGCAGTGGTTCTCAATCTTGGCTTCATTCAAAAATACATGCAAGCCTGGGCAACATAGTGAGATCCTGACTCTACCAAAAAAAAAAAAAATTAGCCAGGTGTAGTGGCACATGCATATATTCCCAGCTACTCAGGAGGCTCAGGTGGGAGGATTGCTTGACCATGGGAGGTTGAGGCTGCAGTGAGCCATGACTGCTCCACTGCACTCCAGCCTGAGCAACAGAGTGGGGGGATGTGGGAAGGGAAATGTGTGGCTGGGTACCACAGGCAGCGATTCACACTTAATTGGTCTGAGGTGTGGCCTGAGCTTTGTGAGGAGGGGAGGTTTAAAAGAGTCCCAGGTGATTCTAATGCACCGTCAAGTTGCAAACCACTGTTATAGACTAGATAAATGTTCCCTCTTAGCATTTATTATTTTAATTGGTTGCCAAGACCAGTGCATTCTGCCTCCAAAATGTGTCCCCAACCAACTGTGAATCTCCATCTCTACTGCCCTTGCTCCTTCCCCACCTCACCTACACTGCCATAATGGTTTTGTGGCTCCTCCCCCCGCAGTCAGTCTCTGCCCCGCAGCACATCCTTCTTCAGCTGCCAGAGTGTTCTTTCCAAAATACAGGTCTGGTCGTGTCTGACACCCATTGAAAAGCCATTATAGTGGCAAGCATTTGCTCCACAATATTTAGATGCAAGAAACATCACATCTCATTCTCTTTCTAAATCAAGTTAAATGGGTTTTGAGCATCCATTTTTTCAGGAGAGCAGATTATTGAGGGTTTTCCTTCCTAGAATTGTACAGGAATCCCAAGAGGATAAAAAGGCCAGAAGGGGCCGGGCGCGGTGGCTCAAGCCTGTAATCCCAGCACTTTGGGAGGCCGAGACGGGCGGATCACGAGGTCAGGAGATCGAGACCATCCTGGCTAACAGGGTGAAACCCCCGCTCTACTAAAAAATACAAAAAACTAGCCGGGCGAGGTGGCGGGCACCTGTAGTCCCAGCTACTCGGGAGGCTGAGACAGGAGAATGGCATAAACCCGGGAGGCAGAGCTTGCAGTGAGCTGAGATCCGGCCACTGCACTCCAGCCTGGGCAACAGAGCCAGACTCCGTCTCAAAAAAAAAAAAAAAAAAAAAAGGCCAGAAGGTTTAGGAAATGCCCCTCTGGGTCCATGTTGGTCACTACCGAAACGCTCCTTGTCCAACTTGTGAGGTAGCTCCATTCTCTCCAACTCAAGCAGGGCCCAAAGATCTTTCGTTCACACTTTCATTCCACAGCGTCTGAGGTCCAGTTTTCCTAGGCTCAGCACGTAGCTACCCTCAGTCTGGGGCATTGTGTGTCAATGGATGTTCAGGAATCTACCACCCATGGACGCACTACCCCTAAATACTCAGTCCCTTCCCTATCTTGGAGAAACTGACTCTCCCTCATCATGTTGGAAGTCTTCCCTCTCCCTGACAATGGGCTTGAGAGCTAAACACAAAGTCTTTTTTTTTTTTTTTTTTTTTTTTTTTTTTTTTTGAGGCGGAGTCTTGCTCTGTCGCCCAGGCTGGAGAGCAGTGGCCGGATCTCAGCTCACTGCAAGTTCCGCCTCCCGGGTTCCCGCCATTCTCCTGCCTCAGCCTCCCAAGTAGCTGGGACTACAGGCGCCCGCCTCGTCACCCGGCTAGTTTTTTGTATTTTTAGTAGAGACGGGGTTTCACTGTGTTCGCCAGGATGGTCTCGATCTCCTGACCTTGTGATCCACCCGTCTCGGCCTCCCAAAGTGCTGGGATTACAGGCTTGAGCCACCGCGCCCGGCCACAAAGTCTTATTAGTGGAAGGGCACCTGGTCTGTAGCCTGAAGCAATTCTCTTGGCCTAGAGGAGAGTCCTGGCCCTGGCCCTGGCCACCAGGGCAGGTAGCTATGAATTCTCTTATTCTAGGCTTTTCTTGCAGCCCCACCCATCATCTTATCAACATATTCCTTGATTATTTAACCCAGTGCAGTTACAAAATAATAGAAGTAAGGTGTGGTGCAGTCAATGATTAAACAATCTTATTGTTAGTTTGTCACATAGTTGCAGAAACCAGCATCAACTCCCAAAGAGCTCATAGAAGGTGAGAGTTCGGGAGGAGCTCCTCTAGTCTATTCAGTGTCACTCAGCATCCCTCTTGGCAACTTCTAGCTATGCTCCATGGGTATGCAGAGAACATAATGAGCATCATGAATGTCAGGCCTCTGAGCCCAAGCCAAGCCATCGCATCGCCTGTGACTTGCACGTATATGGGCCCAGATGGCCTGAAGTAACTGAAGAATAACAAAAGAAGTGCAGGCTGGGCGCGGTGGCTCAAGCCTGTAATCCCAGCACTTTGGGAGGCCGAGACGGGCGGATCACGAGGTCAGGAGATCGAGACCATCCTGGCTAACACGGTGAAACCCCGTCTCTACTAAAAACTACAAAAAACTAGCCGGGCGACGTGGCGGCGCCTGTAGTCCCAGCTACCCGGGAGGCTGAGACAGGAGAATGGCGTGAACCCGGGAGGCGGAGCTTGCAGTGAGCTGAGATCCGGCCACAGCACTCCAGCCTGGGCGACAGAGCGAGACTCCGTCTCAAAAAAAAAAAAAAAAAAAAAAAAAAAAACAAAAGAAGTGCAAATGCCCTGCCTCGCCTTAACCCTTAACCGATGACATTCCACCACAAAAGAAGTGAAAATGGCTGGTCCTTGCCTTAAGGGATGATATTATCTTGTGAAATTCCTTTTCCTGGTTCATTCTGGCTCAAAAAGCTCCCCCACTGAGCACCTTGTAACCCCCACTCCTGCCCGCCAGAGAACAACCCCCTTTGACTGTAATTTTCCTTTACCTACCCAAATCCTATAAAATGGCCCCACCCTTATCTCCCTTCGCTGACTCTCTTTTCAGACTCAGCCCGCCTGCACCCAGGTGAAATAAATAGCCATGTTGCTCACACAAAGCCTGTTTGGTGGTCTCTTCACACGGACACGCATGACAATGAATATAGTTAATTCCCTAACCATGCACCATCTTACAGCCTTTGTGACTTTGCTCATGCTGATCTCTCTTTTCTCCAATACCTTCTTCTCCCGCTTTCTATACCTGGTGAGCTCCTATTATCATTTAATATCCACTTAAATGTCACTTTCTCCAAAAACTTTCCAAAATCATCTTCTACAAATGCTTGAGTCATACCTTCATTTTAGGTCTTACCATGTTACTATCACTGATGCTATAGATGTTGTTTCACACCCCCGTCTCCCCCACCCAATCAACATGTGTATCTTACACTGCTGAATTTGCTGTGGGTAGGAACTGTTTTTTTTAATCTTTGTATCTTCAGCATCTTCCATAAGTCAGACATGAGATGAATTTCTACAATTTTAGAGCAACAGGGGACCTTGGAAGTCATCTCATCCAGTGGTTTTCCAACTCTTGTTTCAGTTCTGCAATCCCTCTTTTCAAACAACAACCCAAAAAGCAGGTGAGAGCGGAGGCACCCTAGTTAAAGCCGGGAGGATGTGGTGTCAAGAGAGGTCTAGGGACTCACTTCTACAGGTCAAAATAAAAAACCACAGGTCTAAAAACAAAAAATGAAAAAAAAAAAAAAAAACCACAGGTCTATCCCAGTGCCTTAATTTTATAGATAAAATCACCAAAGCCACAGGACATTTCTATTTCACATAAATCTATTCCACTCTACAGCCTTAGAAAGTTGTCCCTTTGGCCAGGCACGGTGGCTCACACCTGTAATCCCAGCACTTTGGGAGGCTGAGGTGGGCAGATCACCTGAGGTCAGGAGTTCGAGACCAGCCTGGCCAACATAATGAAACCCCGTCTCTACTGAAAATACAAAAATTAGCTGGATATGGTGGCACTCACCTCTGTAATCCCAGCTACTCAGGAGGCTGAGGCAGGAGAATCACTTGAACCTGGGAGGCGGAGGTTGCAGTGAGGCGAGATCACACCACTGCACTACAGCCTGGGCAATAGAGCAAGACTTCATCTCAAAAAACAAACAAACAGAAAATTGTGCCTTTATCCTCTCCAATCTTATAGAGTCATCACAAATTCATAAGAAGAATCAATAGCCCCTTTTGAAAGTCTTCGTAGAATAAACAACTTCCTTTGCCATGTACTGTACATCCTATTAGCCAATTATTCAAGGGAGGTGTTTACAGGCAAGTTATTACTGTGTCAGGATTGCAAAAACATGTATGGCAATTAACCAGATTTTTTTTGCTTTTAAAATTTCTTTCCCTCTAATATTGTGTGGGTGTTTGTGAAGTTGAATGACTTGAGTTGGTGCCACATAGCTCTGCCAGTGTGCCTCAGTGAGTGGTTCCAACCTGCAAAAAGACTTCCAGGCTAACAATCCCCAGGAAGGATTTGTAGTCTTTCATTACAAGGTCCAGTTGGGTTTTTGTTGTTGTTTTTAAACAATGCCGGAAAGTTGCCCATTATAGTCACATGCTACATAATGACATTTCAGTCAACAATGGACCACATACACAATGGTGGTCCACTAAGATTATAAAACTACACTTTTACAGTACTGCTTCTATGTTTAGATACACAAATACTTATCACCATGTTACAGTTGCCTACAATATTCAGTGTAGCGTGCTTTACAGGTTTGTGGCCTAGGAGCAATAGGCTAGACCGTCTAATCTAGGTGCGTAATAGGCTAGACCATCTAGGTTTGTCTAAGATGTTTGCCCAAGGACGAAGTCATCTAACTGACACCTTTCTCAGAATGTATCTTGGTGGTTCTGTGATGCATGGCTGTATAGATCAAGTCTTGGGCATTTTTATTTTTATTTTTATTTTTATGTTTTTGAGACTGAGTCTTGCTCACCCAGCCTGGAGTGCAGTGACTGCATCTTGGCTCACTGCAACCTCCACCTCCTGCATTCAAGCAATTCTTCTGCCTCAGCCTCCCAAGTAGCTGGGATTACAGGCATGCACCACCACACTCAGCTAATTTTTGTATAACTTCAGTAGAGACGGGGGTTCCACCATGTTGGCCTGGCTGGTCTCGAACTCCTGACCTCAGGTGATCTGCCCGCCTCAGCCTCCCAAAGTCCTGGGATTACAGGCGTGAGCCACCGGGCTGGCCAAGTCTTGGGCATTTTTAAATTACAAGGGAAGCTACTGGGAATTCTCAGGGTCAGATCACAATTGCCTGGAGGAGTAAATGCATATTGTAAATTCCTGGGAGGGAATATTGTCATTCTACCACATTCACAGTCCTTTGTTCTCCTTTTCTGCCATCACTGCCTGGGTTCAGGCCTCAGCCTCTTTTGGGTGGGCTATTGCTGTTGCCTCCTAGAACATTGCCATCTTTAGTTCCAACCTCTCCAACCCATCTTTTGTGCTGTTACTAGAGAAGGCTTTTGCAAACACATGTGTCCTTGGGAAGGGGTAGTGACCAAAAGGAGCTTCGCCTTGTTCTGTTTCTTGATTTGGGTTCTTGGGTATGTGAATGTGTTGACTTTGTGAAAATTTATCAAAATGTAGATTATGGGCTGGGCACGGTGGCTCACGCATGTAATCCCAGCACTTTGGGAGGCCGAGGCGGGTGGATCACGAGGTCAGGAGATCAAGACCATCCTGGCTAACACGGTGAAACCCCGTCTCTACTAAAAATACAAAGAATTAGCCAGGCGTGGTGGCGGGCGCCTGTAGTCCCAGCTACTCAGGAGGCTGAGGCAGGAGAATGGCGTGAACCTGGGAGGCAGAGCTTGCAGTGAGCCGAGATTGCGCCACTGCATTGCAGCCTAGGCGATAGAGCGAGACTCTGTCTCAAAAAGAAAAAAAAAAAAAAAGATGTACATTATGATTTGTGTACTTCTCCAGCTACATGTTATATTTAAATCAAAGTTTATTTAAAAATGAAAGTGTCCCTGATTACGATACAGTCCAGATCAAAATCATTTGCATTTTCCCACCATATACAAGATCAAAGCCAGCTTCCTTAGCCCAACGGAGCCTTTCCAGCCTCATCCCTCTTCTCGTCTATCCTGAGCTCTAGCCACACTGAACTGCTTCCTCCGTGCTTCTTTCCATCTGGAATGTCATTTCCTGCTTCTCCAACTGGCTAAGTCTTTCCTAGTCTTTAAAATCTGATTTAAAATGTACTTTCTCTATGAAGCCTGCCCTGATTCCTCCCAGTTAGATGCCTCTCCTGAGAGTTCCCACCGGTCTTCGTGTATCACTCTATCATAGCTGGTTTATCTGTCTTGTTATATTGTGATCCAGGGACATTTCCTTCACCTTCTTTGTGTCCCAGGATCTGGCACACAAATGTTTGTAGAATGTTATGGAATATATGATTAAATACATGAATGGATAGAACTGTCTTCAATTCCCTCAGACTGTAAGGGTTATAAGAGCCTTCCTTGGGCTAGATGATTGGGTATACCAGAATGGAGTTATGAAAGTTTGGAAGGCAGTAGAGAGTCTATTGGAGGTAGGGAGGTCGTTTAGAAGCATTGTATTTAAAAATTAGCCAGGCGCGGTGGCCCATGCCTGTAATCCCAGCTACTCGGGAGGCTGAGGCAGGAGAATCGCTTGAACCTGGGAGGCGGAGGTTGCGGTGAGCCGAGATTGCGCCACTGCGCTCCAGCCTGGGCAACAAGAGTGAAACTCCATCCCAAACAAACAAACAACAACAACAAAAAAAAAAGAAGAAGCATTGTATTCAGACAGGAGGAAGGCTGGAGTGATGCCAGGCACTAGTGGAGCACCCACCAGCAGAAGCCACTCTGAAATCGCCATGCCCCGCCCTACTTCCAAACCAGCTCTTCTTCTGGACTTCTCTCTTTCAGTTTCTAGGACTGCCATGCTCACTTTCACAAGGCACCAAAGCTCTTCCTTTTTTCTCTTTTAACTCCCTCCATGTTTAATTTGCTGCTAAACTAAATACTTCTCAAATCAATCCTCCTTCCATTTCCATTGCTGGCCCCTATGTTAAGGCACCCAGCATTTCTTAGTCTGATAGTTCCTAACTAATCTTTCAATCAGGACTTTTTTGGAAACAGAAGCCAGTAATGGAAATGGACCAATTTTTTTTAAAAGAGAGAAAGAGAAAGAAAAAAGTCTGGCCGGAAAGATTTATTGAAAGATTTCAGGGATGACCTATGAAACTTCAAAAAAAAATGCTGGAGTCAAGGACAAGAAAGTCACTCTAGCTCTTTTGGTGCATCTCTCTGTGTCCTCAGTGATTTTAGTCTGTACCTCTTTCTCCTGTTACTCAGACCCCATGGTAGAGAATATGGTCATTACTCCATAAAGTTTTACATCTGCATTCAAGAGACCAGACCTGATAGGGGCTGAAATCTCCTTGGCTCAATTACAAATCCCCAGGTAAGGGAGTCTGACTTGCCCAGTTGTGTCAGTCTCCTACCTCGGAATGAGCATCACTACCATGTGGAAGAGGCAGGGCCATTCTTAGAGAAGAGGAGCTAGACAAAAAAAAAAAAAAAAAAGGCAAACAAACAAACAAAAAAAAAACCCAACCAACCAAACAAACAAAAAATGAGGATAAACCTACACACCTTTGGCCTCGAATCTGTCCTACAAGCTGCCACAGGGTTGTTCTTCCCAAAGCAGAGTTCTTGCCTCAGCTGCAGAGAGTCACCTCAACTGTGGTCATGCCCTGTGGTGGTTTATAGCTGCCCTATGGTGGTTTATAGCTGCCCTATGGTTAAACTGAGTGAGATGGGGGTAAGAGCCTGTGTTAGGCCATACTTGCATGGCTCTAAAGAAATACGTGAGACTGGGTAACTGATATGGTTTGGCTGGACTTAATAGGCTCACAGTTCTGTAGGTTGCACAGGAAGAATGATGCCAGCATCTGCTCCATTTCTGGGGAGGCTTCAAGGAGCTTTTACTAAGGGAGGAAGGTGAAGTGGGAGCAGGCACCCTTACACGCCAGAGTGGGAGCAAGAGACAGAGTCAGGGGAAAGGTGTCACACACTTTTAAACAACCAGATCTCATGAGAACCCACTAACTATCTGAAGGACAGCACCAAGGGGATGGTGCTAAATCATTCATAAGAAATCTGGCCTCGTGATCCAACTATTTCCCACCAGGCCCACCATCAACCTTAGGGATTACAGTTTGATATGAAATTTAGAGGGACACATACATATTCAAATTATATCATTCCACCTCTGGCCCCTCAAATCTCATGTTGTTTTCACATTGTAAAATATAGTCATGCCGTCTCAACAGTCCTCCAAAGTCTTAACTCATTCCAGCATTAACTCAAAAGTCCAAAGTCCAAAGTCTCATCTGAGACAAGGCAAGCCCCTTCTACCTATGAGCCTGTAAAATAAAAAAACAAGTTATTTACTTCCAAGATACAATGGGGATATAGGCATTGGGTAAACATTCTCATTCCAAAGGGGAGAAATCAGCCAAAAGAAAAGGGCTACAGGCCCCACATAAGTCCAGAACTCAGAAGGGCAGCCATTAAATCTTAAAGTTCCAAACTAATCTCTTTTTGACTCTATATACTATATCCAGGGCACACTGATATGAGGGATAGGCTCCCAAGGCCTTGGGCAACTCTGCCCCTGTGGCTTTGCAGGGTTCAGCTCTGAGGCTGTTCTCATGGGCTAGAGTTGAGTGCCTGTGGCTTTTCCAAGCTGAGAGTGGAAGCTGTGGGTGGATCTACCATTCTGAGGTCTGGAAGACTGTGGACCTCCTCCCACAGTTCCACTAGTCAGTGCCCTAGCAGGGACTTTGTGTGGGGTCTCCCATCCTACATTTCCTCTTGACACTGCCCTAGAAAAGGTTCTCTGTGAGGGCTCCACTCCTGCAGTAGGCTGCTGCCTGGATGCCCAAGCTTTTCCATACATCCTCTGAAATCTAGGCAGAGGCCACCAAGCCTCCAATACTCTTGCACTCTGTTCTACTGCAGCCTTAACACCACGTGGAAGCCACCAAGGCTTACAGCTTGCATTCAAAGTGGTAGCCTGAGCTGTACCTGAGCCCCTTTGAGCCGTGGCTGGAGTTGAAGGTAGGGAGCAGTGTTCCAAGGCTGTGCAGCACAGTGGGGCCTTGGGCCTGGTCCATGAAAACATTCTTCCTTCCTAGGTCTCTGGGCCTGTGATAGGAGGGGCTGCCATGATGATCTCTGAAATGCCTTTGAGACCTTTCCCCCATTTTATTGGATATTAGCTCTTGACTCCCTTTTAATTAGGCAAATATCTCTAGCAAGTAGTTCCACAGCCTGCTTGAATTCCTCCCCTAAAAGAGTTTTTCTTACTTTGTCACATGGCCAGGCTATCAATTTTCCAAACTTTTATGCTCTGCTTCCCTTTAAAAGATATATAGTCCAACTTTAAGTCATTTCTTTGCTCCTGCATCTGAGTGTGGGTTGTTAGAAGCAGCCATGCCACCTATTGAACACTTTGTTGCTTAGAAATTTCTTCCACCAGATACCCTAAATCATCACTCAGAAGCTCAAACTTCCACAGATCCCTAGGGCATGAATAGAACAGCCAAAGTCTTCGCTAAGGCATAACAAGGGGGACCTTTGCTCCTGTTCCCAATAAGTTCCTCATTTTCCTTCATCTTCCTGTCTTCTTCTGAGCCCTCCAAACTCTTCCAACTTCTGCCTGATACCCAGTTCCAAAGTTGCTTCTACATTTTCAAGTATCTTTATAGCAATACCTCACTCCTTACTATCAATATTCTGTTAGGCCATTCTTGCATTGCTGTAAAGAAATACCTGAGACTGGGTAACTTATAAAGAAAAGAAGTTTCATTGGCTCATTCTTCTGCAGGCTATACAGGAAGCATGATGCCAGCAGCTTCTCAGTTTCTGGGAAGGACTCAAAGAGCTTTTACTCATGGCAGAAGGCAAAGCAGGAGGAGGTATCTCACACAGCAGAGCAGGAACAAGAGAGAGATTTAGGGAGGAAGGTGGCACACACTTTTAAACAACCAGATCTTGTAAGAACTCACTCACTGTCAGCTGGGCGCGGTGGCTCATGCCTGTAATCCCAGCACTTTGGGAGGCCAAGGCAGGTGGATCATGAGGTCAGGAGATCGAGACCATCCTGGCTAACACAGTGAAATCCTGTCTCTACTAAAAATACAAAAAATTAGCCAGGCGTGGTGGCGGGTGCCTGTAGTCCCAGCTACTCAGCAGGCTGAGGCAGGAGAATGGTGTAAACCCAGGAAGTGGAGCTTGCAGTGAGCTAAGATTGCACCAGTGCACTCCAGCCTGGGTGACAGAGCAAGACTCCGTTTCAAAAAAGAAAAAAAAAAAAAAAAAAAAAAAAAAAAAAGAAAAAGAAAAAGGAAAGAAAAGGAAAGGAAAAAACACCACCAAAAAAAACCCTCATGCACTGCCATAAGGACAGCACCAAACGGATGGTGCTAAACCATTCTTGAGAAATCCACCCCCATGATCCAATCACTTCCCTCCAAGCCCCACCTCCAACACTGGGGATTACAGTTTAGCATGAAATTTAGAGGGGACACATATCCAAACTGTATCAGGGCCTGACCATTTTAACCTGATCTGGAACAACTCTGCCAGGCACTACTTCCTACACAGGTCCCACCCCGATTGGCAGAGGCTTTATCAAGCCTGGATTGCAATTTTACTTCTTCCTTTGTTCATCCTCCTTTCTCTCCCTTCCTTTCGTGGCTGTTGATCCCTAATAAACTCTTTCTCATGGTCTGCTTCCAGAGAAGCCAAGCTTAGGAAATTGAACACATCCTTCTGCCCACCTAGATTTCCCGTCTCCTACCAACTCTTTCTGCCCCAATCCAGCCCACCCTTCAGACACTACCTCTTCTAAGAAGCCTTTCCTAGCTGCCCCATTCAGATGTGTTCTATCCATCTGGTAAAGATGGTATGCCTCTTGTATTGAATTCGCCTCATTCTCTGTAACATTGTAGCTATTTGTGAGGCTTGCCATCTCCCACCCATATGCTCGTGGAGTACTAAGCCTATTTTTGTGGGTTTTTTTTTTCCTCCAATGCTCTGCTAAACCCTTAGTGAATGATTGATAATATTCTCAAATCCTTGGGAGAATCAGACAGTATTCTCCTAGTGAATACAAATCACTAAAGCTCTTAAAAATGTGTTTTTCCCTTTGGTACTGATCAGTTTCATTAAAAAAAAATTGTTTTTCTTGAAGAAGACAGGATAAAAAATAAATTTGAAATTACCAAATGTTCACAAAATTGTTTAATTCTTGCCACTAGATTATAAGCTCCTCGACAACAGCGAGTATATCTTATCAACGTATTCATATCCCTCTTAAGCATGATCATGATTGCGGGATAGGGGCTAAACCCGCCAGGTCTGCCGTCCACTATGCCTGGGGTCACGTCTTGATCCCATCTCTGCTACCTGCACAACCTTGAGCAAGTCAATTCGCTCACTTAACTTTCAGTTTTTCACTTGTAAAATGAGAATAAATGCTGGGTGTGGTGGCTCACGCCTGTAATCCTAGCATTTTGGAAAGCTGAGGTGAGAGCAGTGCTTGAGGCCAGGATTTTGAGACCAGCTTGGTCAATATAGTGAGACCTTGCCTCTACCAAAAAATGTTAAAAATTAGCCGGGCATGCTGGTGCATGCCTGTAGCTCTAGCTGCTCAAAATGCTGGGACAGGAGGATTGCTTGGGCCCTGGAGTTCAAGGCTGCAGTGAGCTATGATTACGCCACTACACTCCAGCCTTGGGTGATGGAGCAAGACTATGTCTCTTAAAAAAAAAAAAAAAAAAAAAAGTAGAAATAATATCTGCCTCAGAGGGCTTAAATGAGATAACTCATGTAAAGTACAGTGTCTTGGTAAGGTAAATATTTGACTAAAATTAACTAATTTTATCTATTATTAAAGGGTGTTCTATGATGTTTATGAAATAACAAGTAAATACAAAGAAAGGAGGAGGAAGAAAATAAATTTGGAAAAAATCTTTTAGTTATTTGCTGGAGGTAGAGCCCAGGAGTCAAAGGCTGAGGTACCAAGCCATGTGAATTTCATAACTGTTTCATGTTACTTACAAATGAGCCATAACTGAGGTATTAATGGAAAGCAAACTCAATATGGCACTCAATAAACGGAACTCTTCCAGAGAACAAAATGGGAAAGGAGATAAAGGAAATAGATCTGTCTTAGACTAGGGCAACTGTTCTGAAAATTTTGGTCTCAGGATCCTTTTAAACTCTTAAAATTTATTAAGGATCCTAGAAACTTTATGTGGGCTGTATCTGTCAATATTTACAGTATCAGAAATTAAAACAGAACTTTAAACATTTATTATTTATTCTTTTAAAAACAACAAACTCATTACATGTTAAACATAAATAACATATTTTATGGAAAATAACTATATTTTCCGCCAAAAAAATAGTGAGAAGAGTGGCATTGTTTTAGATTTTTGCAAATATCTTCAATGTCTGGCTAACAGAAGAAAGCTGAATTCTCCTATCTGCTTCTGCATTCAATTTGTTTCTATATATTGTTTTGGTTGAAGTACATGAACACAATCCAGCCTCACAGAGATCTGTAGAGGGACAAGGAGGAGTATTTTCACAGCTTTTTTTTTTTTTTTTTTTTTTTTTTTTTGAGGCGGAGTCTCGCTCTGTCGCCCGGACTGGAGTGCAGTGGCCAGATCTCAGCTCACTGCAAGTTCCGCCTCCCGGGTTTACGCCATTCTCCTGCCTCAGCCTCCCGAGTAACTGGGACTACAGGCGCCCGCCACCTCGCCCAGCTAGTTTTTGTATTTTTAGTAGAGACGGGGTTTCACCGTGTTAGCCAGGATGGTCTCGATCTCCTGACCTCGTGATCCGCCCGTCTCGGCCTCCCAAAGTGCTGGGATTACAGGCTTGAGCCACCGCGCCCGGCCACAGCTTTTTCAAATAATTGTGGATATTCCTCTTTGATACCACACTAAAACTCATTGAATGGTACTTTCTTAAAGGTTAGTTGCAATGTGGATTCTGAAACCACAGCATAATTTTAACTGTATAGGTGTAATTCCTAAACAATGTATTCTTTCTTTTTTGCTTACTTTTGAATTTAAAAAATAGTATTATACTGTATATATTCTTCGGCAACTTGTTTTCTGCGTTCAACATTGTTAGGGTCATCCATTTTAATGACTGTAACTCAAGGTTTCTTAACCTGGATGCTATGACATTTTGGGCTGGATAACTGTTTGTTATGAGGGGCTGTGCAGTGCATTGTAGGATGTTTAACAGCATCCCTGGCCTTTACCCATTAGGTGCTAGTAACATCCCTCCAGTTGTAACAACTGAAAATGTCTCCAGACATTGCCAAATGTCCCCTGAGTAGAGGATAAAATCACCCCTGTTTGAGAACCACTGCTGTAACTGGAATCCATTTATCTTCATAGCTGTTAAGCATTCTGTTCTATGACTATACTCCATTTATTTATCCAGTTTCCTATTGTTGGGCATTCGGGTCATTTTTACTTTTTGGCTATTACAAGTCATGCTGCCATAATTAGTTTTGAACATGAGTTTCTCTAGACTGGAATATATATCCAGGGGTAACATTTCAGAGTCATTTCGTATGAGATGGTCAACTTTATGATATTCAGTTCTTTAAAACAGATCCCTATCAGATATCATGAGTTCTCAATGCCTTCAATCATTTATATATTTGCCTGAGTTCCCTCATCTCTCTTGTGCTCCAGAAGCCATGGCAGGGAGCAGAAGGATCCAGTGGACAAGAGGGACAGAGAAAAGGATGAGCCTGAGGAATGGCCCCAGGAAGGAAATGGAGGAAGTCTGGATTGTTTAGATGCACCATGATCATTTAGGACCTGACTGCGTCCTGACTTTTGGGCCCCATCCATGCCCCACCTTGGGCTTCACATACTCCAGATTACTCCTCGTGTCTTTGGTGGGGCTGTCCACATGCCTTGAATATCCTTTCCTGCCTCCTCTGCCTATCAAAAACTTCCTGACTTTTAAGGCCCAGCTCACACACTTCCTCCTCCCAGAGCCTTGAGCCCCACAGCCTTTGGTTGGTCATTGTCTGCCAATCATTGTCTCCCTTGCTTCTAGAATCTTCTTGAGAGCAGGAGCCAGAGGAAAAACTGTCCTATCGTTCACCAGAAAATTCACACAATCCACAGTCATGTGCCCAGTTTGCACATGGAACAGTTCAGAGGAACATAGGATGCATTCCATCCAGCCCTCGCAGGCTTGTGGTATAGAGGACAAACCCAGGCCCTCAGAGTACAGGGATCCTGACTCCAGCACTTAGCAGCTGATCCATTTAACCACTTGATCCTACTTTCTCATTTACCAAAAAAAAAAACAAAAAACAAAAACTTAATACCTACCTCATAAGGTTGATGGGAGGATTAGATGAGCTCACGTCAGAGCCTGACACATAGCAGGCTCTCAACACATGTTCTTTCTCTTTCCCATTTGTAGCCAATGCAGTGACTTGTACATCAAGGTGCTCAATAATATTTGCTAAATGAACTAAGCCTTTACTCTTCTGGTGGGTCCTATCAGGGCTGCCCTAGCTCATCGTTCTTGGCTTGGTTCTTAATCTTCAGCTTTGACCTTTGGCTAGATCTGAACTAATGGTGTCCTTTTACCACAGCTGATCTCCTGTGGGAAGTCACAAGCACTCTGGAGTGTACTTGACCCACCCAAAGAAAGTAGCTTCTGGTCAGCTTCATCCAAGTGTCAAAAGCCAGAGTTGACCATCTCATACAAAATGACTCTGAAATGTTACCCCTGGATATATTCTGATCTTCAAGAGAATCCCCAAATTGGGGTTTTAATGATATTTAAATGCTCGCAACAGACTTTTTTTTTTTGATGGAGTCTCACTCAGTCACCCAGGCTGGAGTACAGTCTCACTGCAACCTCCGCCTCCCAGATTCAAGCAATTCTCCTGCCTCAGCCTCCCAAGTAGCTGGGATTACGGGTGTGCGCTACCATGCCCAGTAGCTGGGATTACGGGTGTGCGCTACCATGCCCAGCTAATTTTTGTGTTTTTAGTAGAAACGAGGTTTCACCATGCTAACCAGGCTGGTCTCAAACTCCTGACTTTAAGTTATCCTCCCACCTAGGCGTCCCAACGTGCTGGTATTACAGGCATGAGCCATTGTGCCTAGTGGATTAATTTTTTTAAAAACATCATATAGGACTAATTGGAAGTGTCTAACTCTGGCTTTGGCCAGTGGGCAGCCAGTTTGCAGCCTCTACTTAAAGCCAGCCACCATGGGCCCATTGTCATGTGGCCATGGAAGTAATGGCCCTTGGCCTTAAGAAGAAGGCTTTCACACAGGGCTTCTAGGAACCCTCTCCACTGAGGTTTCCCCAGGCTAAAGGCTAAGGGAAGGGGAAGAAAGCTAATACTTACAGATACACCCCACAGAATACACCCACTATCTCCCTTGATTCCTATAGCATCCCTGTGAATTAGGAGTTATCATCACCCTGTTTGACAGGAGGAGACAGAAATGCAGAGATATTAGATCATTTTCCAAAATTCCACTTTGCTGCTAAGTTATAGCACTAGGATTTGAGCCCAGGACTGCCTGACTACTCTATAAATTCTGACTAGACTATAAATCCATAAAGAAAAGGGAGAAATGGTACCTTATTCTTCTCTGCATCCTTCCAAACACAGGACTGGGCATGCACATAGTCGGTGCTCAGTAGGCACTGTTGATTGAAGTTCAATTGATTGACTAAGTAAAGACATGCTTATGGCCATATCTTCTCAACACTTAAACAAGAATTTGAAATTTGGCTTGTCTGTCTATGCCAGAGAGACAAACTCCCTCATCAAATAAGAAGAAAAGCCACACCCATATAAATAAATTGAATTGTCAGAATTGAGTCATTGTTGTGGCATCAAACAGATGTAGAGCAAATATTTAAAAGAAGAGAGTTGTGTGGACTGGGCACAGTGGCCCACGCTTGTAATCCCAACACTTGGGGAGGCCAAGGTGGGAGGAGTTCAAGAACAGCCTGGACAACATAGTGAGACCACACCTCCATAAAAAAACTGAAAATTTTAGGTGAGGCAGAGTGGCTCATGCCTATAATCCCAGCACTTTGGCAGACTGAGGTGGGAGGATCGCTTGAGCCCAGTTCAAGGCCAGCATTGGTACCATAAGGAGACCCTTATCTTGGAAAAACAAACAGAAAGAAAAGAAAAGAATAGAATTGTGATTTCCTACCAGCTTTCTATAATCTGTTCCTATTTTCCCAACTCCTCATTCCTCCAAAAGAACATTTTTCACAGTTGAAAAAAAAATTCCAATTATTCTTTCATGAGCACGTCCTGAGTGGGATTCCATCGCTTATAAACTTTCAGTTAGTGTGAGTGGCTGATCATGACGACAATGATGCCTCAACTATGCACAGTGATTAATATCTCAATGTCAGTATTTCACAATATGGAGCTCAAGTTACAGTCTTAATCCAGGGAAGAAACATGAGAGGTATTTTTAGTGAAAATCCTTGTTGAAAGACTCCCCACCTATAGAAACACACGGAAAAGCTGCAGGGGAGTAGATCATCGTTTTCCTAAAATTTTGGCAAGAAACTGTGAGGAGTCCTGATAAGGCTGGCAACACTGAAGAATATTTTTTCCTCTTGGTGGCACCCAGCCAGCTTCTGGCAGCCCTGTGCCAGCTTCCCGGAGCTGCAAATGGCTTGGAGCGATTTTATCTTGACTTTATTATCCTAACTCACAACCTATAGAAGCAATAAAAGAGAAAACACGACAGATGAAATGTGAAGCAGTAGCAATGGGCCATGACTAATTTAAGATGAAGTTCAAAATGTACAACCGAGCAACAGACTTAGTCCAAATTTGAACTTAGTAGGTACTAAGGTGGATAAGTCCCCCAAAAGGTAGTGGTGTTAGAAAAATACAAGGAAAAGAACTAAAATATTCCTTAGACTCCACGTGGGGCCAGACAGGCGGAGATTCTTTTTCCTCCCCCTTGGGAGACTTGAAATGGAGGTCATGGATGATAAAAATGATTTTCTATGTAATTCATGGGGCTATAATATCATCTATAAAATCACATTAAAGTGATTGTAATGCTACAGACACTGATCATAATTTATTCATGCATTAATTTATGAAATATATTTTGACACCCACTCTCCCCATCAGAAGCAGGCCTGGCATGAAGTGTGGTGCTGGGGCCCCTGCTGGGCCATCTTAACCCATTGGTTTCTTATTCATGAGGTGGGACCCAGAGCAGTGACAGTCCAGGGAGGGGTTTAGTCATAAAAACAAATAGTTAGAAGACAAAATGATAAGTTAGGTCAGGCATGATGGCTCATGCCTATAATCCCAGCCCTTTGGGAGGCCAAGGCAGGAGGATCACTTGAGCCCAGGAGTTCAAGACCAGCCTGGGCAACATAGCGAGACCTTGCCTTTACAAAAAAATAAAAATACATTAGCCGAGTGTGGTGGCACACACCTGTGGTCCCAGCTACTAGGAAGGCTAAGGCAGAAGAATTACTTAAGCCCAGAAAGTCGAGGCTACAGTGAGCCATGATCATGCTACTGTACCCCAACCTGGGCAACAGAGCGAGACCCCATCTCAAAATACAAACAAGCAAAACCCAAAATAAGTTATAGAACAAAAAGATGGGATGCAGAGAGGAAAGAGTCTGACTTGTCCCTTGAGGATAGCAAGCTGGGTGAGGACCTGAGGTTCTGGGGCTGAGGCAGGGAATTCCTCCTCATAGAGAGTTGGACCCCTAGAACCAGAAATTTGAACCACGTCCACGATCCATGCAGAAAATTAAAGTCAAAGCCAGAAGGAAAGTCCTAGGGCAGGAGGACAAGACAAATGGTGCAGAGGCAGCTTGCACTGCTGGAGCACAGAGCTCCAAATCCTGGAACCAAGGAGACCAGATTGATCACGAAAAGGTAGTCAGCATCAACTGCCTAAGTAATTCCCTCAGTCCCAGCAGCCCTGTCACTCCTCTGGGCCCCACTTCATGATCAAGCAACCAATGGGTTAAGATGGTCCAGCAGGGACCCCAGGACCACGCTTCATGCCAGGCCTGCTTCTGTGTGGATTGCTACTACACGCTGGTCGGGGTGTGATGCGAGAGTAGATCAGCTAGATTGGAGGGCTAGGGATGCAATGAAGGGAGAGCCTTGCTCTTGCTCTTGCTCTTGGTGGGAAGGGGGGACATTTTCTCAGAGACACTGATAAACAGGCAGGTGTTCATCTGGTAGAAATAGGGAGTGAGGGAGTGGCATGTGTAAACACAAGAAGCGTGTGACAGGCTGGGCAATGGGCTGGAGGGGTCATGGCTGCCCATGAGCATCAGCCAGTGGTGTTGAGCCATTTGGGGGAGCCTTGGGTAGGGCCTTGGTTACAGGTGTAGGACTTTATCCTATAGACAAAGAGAAGGAAGATGTTCTCTTCAATTAAGAAGTGGTTCTAGGCCAGGCACGGTGGCTCACGCCTGTAATTCCAGCACTTTGGGAGGCCGAGGCAGGCGGATCATGAGGTCAAGAGATCGAGACCATCCTGGCCAACATGGTGAAACCCCATCTCTACTGAAAATACAAAAATTAGCTGGCGTGGTGGCAGGTGCCTGTAATCCCAGCTACTCGCGAGGCTGAGGCAGGAGAAGTGATTGAATCCGGGAGGTGGAGGTTGCAGTGAGCCAAGATTGCGCCACTGCCCTCTAGCCTGGTGACAGAGTGAGACTTCTCAAAAAAAAAAAAAAAAAAAAAAAAAAAATTAAAAAAGGAAAAGAAAGAAGTAGTGCTGAATCTTCAGGTGCCCAGGAGTGCTCATTGCCCTGCTAGGTAGGCCTGAAACCTGGCAGTCACCATGCTCTTCTCTGTGTCCCAGAGAACAAGCCACCAGGAAATAGAAGGGAGTTGTTTGCTGCCATTTCACTGCCTCTGTGCTGAGTAGGGATGCAGATAGATGTTCCAGCTACAGGGTAGCTTTGAGAGAACACCCAGAGTGCTGCAGACATCAGCAGCACCCCATTACCAAAGCTAAGGGGCCTCAGGAGGCAAAGCAGTTCCACTGTCCCTAATCCTGGGATACAGCCATTTCTCTAGGCCTTGACCTGTGACCTCCCAGACTCCCAAGAGGCCCACCGTCTGTGACTGATCAAGAGGTAGTTTTCACATTTGTCCCTTGTGGCAAATAACACATCCTCATATTAAAAGAATGCTAGCTTACTAGGGACACAGTTCATTTGTCCCTGGTCTGGCCCTTGGGGAAATAGCTTGATTGTATCCAAAGTGTAAGCATTGTCTAAAAATCCAACAGACTTTCCTTCCCATCAATGTATAAATTCACCTGAAACACTGCTTTAGAATGGTCAAAGCTTCGGGGCCTCCAGAGGACTACTCCACCCAGCCTGGAGACAGCCCTATGAGGGGAGAAAATAAGGCGTAGTGAGGCCAAGGCCCACTGCTCGTGAAACTGAGTTTCAAACCCAGACCTGCCAGACACCCAGTCCGCGCGACTCCCACTGGCCCACAGCATTGCTCCCCCTAAGCGGGCGGAGAAGCAAAGACTGTTCTTTCCAAAGTTCTGCGTTTCCAGCGGAACATTTACTTGTCAGGTCAGGTGAGTTTAATCATCTTATAATTTAAACCAGACTGGTCCTTAAAGACAACACCTCATGCGGTTGAAAAGTGTGTGTAGGGGGGCAGGGTTCATAATAATATTTTGCATTAATAGGGGTCTCTGTTTTCCCAAGCATTTTACAGTTCCCGCTGAACTGGGTCTTCCAGCCCTCCTGTGAGAGAGTGGGAGCATTTCTTAACACCAGCTCCTTCTGAGGATTAGGGCAGAGGCCAGCCAGCATTCTTCACCAGAGCTGGCCCAAGCCTCAGCCGCTTCCCCTTCAGGGGTTGCAGTCCCACAGTGTGTATTACAAGCAAGGGGGTTTGCATGGCAGGGTCTCTTCACCACCATGTGCTCCCCCTGACGGCTTGCGAGGACCACCTGAGTCCTCACACCTGATCATCTTGAGAGCAAGTGCTTCCTCTCACAGGAGGGAAAGGCCACTCTCCACCTCTGCCCGGCCTCTTTATCTCCACAGCAAATGTCATATGAGGCGAAACTAGGAGGATAAGATATCTAGGGGAATCTCTGTGTAGTAGTGGGAAACATTTTAAGCTTGCGTGCTAAATATTATGTTTTTTTCATAGTTTGACAGAGCACGTCAGTAAGTTAAACCCTCCCCAGGGCTCCCATGTTACACAACTCAGTCCTACCTGGGACCCTACCAGTCCCTAACCCTGTGCCCCAGCCTCAGGCTTCTCTGAGAAAGCTTTCTCATTTGTACTTCTGCCTTATAGATCTGACTAGCACATCTTTTTACTCTGGCTTGCAAATCTTCTCCCACTTTTCAGGAAATCTCACCTTCAAAGTCTAGGACTTGATTTTACCCCAATGCATCCCCTTCTCCTCAGTACCATTCTTTAAGTCTGAGTTGTTTAGTCTGGCATGATATCCAGGGTCAGAAGGACTGATCACATTGAGTAGAGGTATACTGTTCCATAAAACAGAACTACCGTCCAGAGGATCAGGTATGCTTATTTTTCTGATTAACCAGTGCATAACTTTTATTTTATTTTATTTTACTTTGAGATGGAGTGTCGCTCTGTCACCCAGGCTGGAGTACAGTGGTGCAATCTCAGCTTACTGCAAGCTTTGCCTCCCGGGTTCAAGCGATTCTCCTGCCTCAGCCTCCCAAGTAGCTGGGATTACAGGTGCCTGCCACCACACCTGGCTAATTTTTGCATTTTTAGTAGCGACAAGGTTTCATCATGTTGGCCAGGCTAGTCTTGAACTCCTGACCTCAAGTGATCTGCTTGCTTCAGCCTCTCAAAGTGC
Source organism: Rhinopithecus roxellana (assembly GCF_007565055.1). Classification (NCBI taxonomy): domain Eukaryota; kingdom Metazoa; phylum Chordata; class Mammalia; order Primates; family Cercopithecidae; genus Rhinopithecus; species Rhinopithecus roxellana. The sequence goes on from NC_044553.1 coordinate 170,900,561, forward strand.
TGGGATTACAGGTGTGAGCCACCGTACCTGGCCACCAGTACATAACATTTATTAGGTTGGTGCAAAAGTAATTTCAGTTTTTGCCATTAAGTAATGGATAGATTAGATAGACTGGATACACACACATCTCCAATGTTTTCAGTCTAAAGTCCTAAAGCCAAACGAAGCCTGCAAACATCTTCTATTTGACCAGTACTGTGTTTTTAAAAACACCTGAGAATTGGAAATCCTTTAGGTAGGACAGGCACTCTCAGCCACAGTCCCCACTGCTCCCTGCTGCCCTACACCCAGGCTGATTCACTTATTTATATTATCTGTGTTGCCCTTAGAGGCATCTGTGTTTGCAATCACTCTTCCAAATCCACAAAGAAGAAGGAAAACATCTAATTGTCCCCAAGTTTGCAAACGTGCTTCCCTCTCAGTGGAGTTGGTATTGCACATTCTCAGCAGCAATGTGCTTGATCCTTTCCTTAAGCCTTCTTCTGCCTTGAAAGCACCACAATAGGCTTGCTTGGCCCTGCTGGGATTGTAAAATTTCGTTACTGAGCTTCTTGTTTCCTAAAGGTTACTCTTCTAATTGTACAAATACACAGTCAAATCTTTGAAGCTGACTCTGGAGTTGGGGGACAAGTAACGAACACTGTATCCTTAACTCCAAGCTGGGTAGGAGGCGAGTTCTGACTTAACCCCAGGACTGACCTTCAGATTATGCTTTCTCGGCAGGGTGTGGTGGCTCCTGCCTGTAATCCCAGCATTTTAGGAGGCTGAGGCCAGCAGATCACTTGAGGTCTGGAGTTCAAGACCAGCCAGGCCAACATGGTGAAACTCCGTCTCTACTAAAAATACCAAAATTAGCCAGGCATGGTGGCACACGCCTGTAGTCCCAGCTACTTGGGAGGCTGAGGCAGGAGAATTGCTTGAACCTGGGAGGCAGAGGTTGCACTGAGCCAAGATTACACCACTGCACTGCAGCCTGGGCGACAAAGCGAGACTCTGTCTCAGAAGAAAAAGAAAAAAGCTTATGATTTCTTTTCAATGTGAGCAAAAGGGAGTTTCCCTGAATCAATTCTCTTGGAGTTGGGAGAGTGAGAGGACAGCCAACAACATCATTGCAGTGGAGGATTCGGGTCAGGTTAAACGGGGATCCCACGTTTTGCAATGTGAGTCACTCTCCACACCAAACACTTCATTTCCACAGTCTGGCAGACATAATTAAGCAGTGGCAGCACTCTTTCCCACCACCCTGGGCTGATCTCTCACAGGCGTTCTCAGTCTATCACTCTGGGCGGCCAGCATAGCTTGATCAAAGGTGATAATCATGGTGAAACCTATTTCCTGTTCTTGATGTAATGGGAAGTACACTGGGCAGCTAATAAAAGACCTGGATTCTGGGTCCAACCCTCCCTGCCATTGACTCACTGGGCAAGGCTGTTTACCTCTTTAGACCTGTTTCTTCCATGAGGTAGTTGAGCAGGTAATTAATTGGTTCCAATCTTATGTCAAGGCTAAGTGAGTGGCACTGATGATTTGGGTGAGGAGGGCTGAAGGAGTTCAGAAAAGAAAGGTTCACTGTGGGCCAGTAGCCCTGGGAGGGTCTCTACGTTAGGAGCATTCATGCCAAAGCTGATGGACATTTTTAGATAAATAGGACGGAGTTCCAAGTACGTGGAATCTGCAAAGGCATGGATGTGAGAATGTACTGAACAGGGAGAGGGCCTATAAGTGAGCAGTAGTCACTTGAATTCCCATGCTATTAAAATCTCAGAATTCACCAGTATGCAATTCATCCGTGTAACCAAAAACCACTTGTACCCCAAGAGCTATTGAAATAAAAAAATAAAAAGGAAAAAAATTCCTAGGCTAGATGCATGCATTCTTTCTCTCAATAAACATTTCCTGTATTCTACGTGTTGGGCATTTTGCTAGGTGCTGAGATTCTCCTGTGAATAAGACAGGAGCTACTAGTACTCTAAGCTAGCTCTTTTTTTTTTTTTTTTTTTTTTGGTAAATAGACATGGGATCTTGCTGTGTTGCTCATGTTGGTCTCAAACTCCTGGCCTCTTGCCTTGGCCTCCCAAAATGCTGGGATTACAGGCATGAGCCACCATGCCCAGCCCAAGCTAGCTTTTTACCCGCAACAAACGTAAATATGACTGGAAACAAGCGCCCTGTGGTCCTTCTGGAGGAGTGAAGAGACGCATTTTAACACTGCAGTAAGTAGGGCCGAGTCCTCTAACTTGCCCTCAGCATTTGCAGTGAAGATAAGCGATGTACTTCATGTAAAAGGCACTTGGCAGACTGTAAAATCCTCCACAGATGTCTATCAATCTCAGCTGTAACAATAACAGTAGGATGAGGTGCTGACAGTGGAATTCCAGGAGAGGGCCCTCAAGTTTGGCAAAAGACACTCACAGCCCCTGACAACCAACTCATCAGAGAAAGCTCGGAGCTCATCAGGGACCCTTGCTCTCTGACCTATCACCTTCAACAAGGGATATATCACCTTCAACAAGGGATATATCACCTTCAACAAGGGATTGGTTCCTTCAGCTTCAACAAGGGATATATCACCTTCAACAAGGGATAGGTCCCTGACCTCTCACCTTCAACATTTTGACCCAGTTTAGGCTTCCCTTTTTAAAAGCTCATAGAAATATTTCCTCACTGTAATTACAGGCGAGGCTCAGGATCTCTGTTGTAAGAAGAGCTGGTAGAAAAGGGACAATCAGGCCAGGCGGCGAGGACTCATGCCTGTAATCCCAGCACTTTGGGAGGCCGAGGTGGGCAGATCACGAGGTTAGGAGTTCAAGACCAGCTTGGCCAATATGGTGAAACCTCGTCTCTACTAAAAATACAAAAATTAGCTGGGCATAGTGGCACGCGCCTATAGTCCCAGATACTCAGGAGGCTGAGGCAAAAGAATCGCTTAAATCTGGGAGGCAGAGGTTGCGGTGAGCCAAGATCACGCCACTGCACTCCAGCCTGGGTGACAGAACGAGACCCCTTCTCAAGAGAAAAAAAAAAAAAAAAAAGGAAAAGGACAATTAACCAAGGCACATAATTGAAGGATACATAAATATATCTGGTGACAGAGGAGGCCCCTTCCTATTGGATACTATTCTCGGTATCCAAGGGCATAGATAGGATTATGCCTCATTTAGACCAGAAGATGTTGAGTACATTATTATTAAAGGCTCTTGTCAAGTGAGGTGCCTGTGAATGGGGGTGATGGAGATTTCCGGGGCCTCCTGTATGGACTCAGTCAAACCTCACTTCCCCACCCTGGGGGTGTCCCGTGCTGCCAGCAACGGCCCCATGTGAACAGCCTACTAATCATGAGATTGGAGGGGACATTTGGAGTAGAGACAGTGTGACTCCTGTTGCTAGAGCATAACAATGAAGAGTTCAAAAATAGTATCCACTAGTGGAAAACCAATAAACATATAATTTCCAGGTAATTACTATCATATAATTAGCTCTCTGCTTTTGTATGCTCCAGTGGAAAAGGGGTCAGGGAGCCACCATAACACAGCTTAATACTCACCATATCTTCTACAGTGAAATGAAGATTTATTTTTCCCCCAACAAAAATTGAAGGCTGGAAAGCACCAAGACTAGCTGAGCCTAGGCTGCTTCATATTGACTGGTGAGCAAGCTTCTTGGGTTATTTTGAGATGGAGTTTTGCTCTTGTCGCCCAGGCTGGAGTGCAATGGCGCAATCTCAGCTCTCTGCAACCTCTGCCTCACAGATTCAAGCGATTCTCCTGCCTCAGCCTCCCAAGTAGCTGGGATTACAGGCACCCACCACTATGCCTGGCTAGTTTTTGTATTTTTAGTAGAGGCAGGGTTTCACCATGTTGGCGAAGCTCGTCTTGTACTCCTAACCTCAGGTGATGTGCCTGCCTAGGCCTCCCAAAGTGCTGGGATTACAGGCATGAACCACCACACCGGGCCTCTTGGGTAATATAAAATGAGCTCTGCACCTGGAGTCTGAAGATCTGATTTTCACTCCATTTGGCTTCATCTCATCATGTGACTGCACCCTTAGCCTTCAGTGTCCCTCTAATCTGGAAAATGATGGTGTTGGACTAAATCATATATCAGCTCACCCAAGGGGGTGAAACATGATTCTTGGGGAGGCAAAAAAAAAATCTTAGATATTACAATAGTTTACAGCCTGCCAAAGTGCAACCACACGAGGCAAAAAAACTTATTCTTTAGTACTTATTTCTCTAATTGGATTTTCTTGGGTATTAAATGAACAGCATCGACGTTAGGTGTGTGGGAGATATGCAAAGTGCCTGCAAGATCAGTGCTGCAAAGCTATGGTGAATAGATGGTTGGGATGCGGGGACTTTTTCATTGCTTGCTGCATAAGAAAGTTCCATCATGACAGCTGGTTTGTGTGTGCCTATGGGCTGCCATTAGCTGCCTTGTGGGTGTTGCTTATGTTTGATCCTCAGTGCTTTTGTGTGTAAGTTAAGCCTTGAGAAATAAATACAAATAATGTATATTTTACTATTTCATTCTGCTAAGTGAGTCCACCCATCAATAATTATGTCAACTGCTGAAAATTATTTAAAATTGTCAGCATTACAAAGAATATCTAGCTCAGCACACACACACATACAGAGAGAGAGACAGAAAGAGAGAGAGAGAGAGAGAGAGAGAGAGAGAGAGAGAGAGAGAGAGAGAGAGAGAGAGAGAGAGAGAGAGAGAGAGCCCACAGACAGATAGGTAATACAGTTTTAGTATTAAAATGTCATGGAGGTAATTAGGAAAAAAAAAGTCTAAAAAGGCTCTTTGGGAAGGTCACAAGAGGTTGAGAAACACTGCACTAGGTGATTCTGAGTCCTGAGTCCTTCCAGCTTGAGATTCTGCAGGCCCACAACTGAGGATTGTCCTACAGGTTGGTATCCATCTAGCACAGCAATGTCACTTATTGTCTTGTGAAGTTGGGAAAGTTCCTTAATCTTTCTCAGTCTTAATTTGCTCATCTGGAAAGGAGGAATGCATATATGCATGAATAAATACCAGCATCTTCCTTCCAGAGGAAGAGAAATAGACCAGTTTGACCAGTGTTTAATTTCTCCTGGAAGCAGAGCCTTACACAAGGATTTGAGCATTTGGGGGGAGATGATCCCAGGAAGCAGGAGTGAGGGAATGGGGAGAGTAAGGCAGTGAAGGAGGAAAATCCAGTAAAGGGCGTGATGCTGAGTTGGTTACTGTTGTGGGCAAGTCAGTCTTGCTGGGGAAACTCTGAGGAATTATATAGAATGCATCTCAGAATTGTTCCTTTGAAGGATGGGAGGCTGGAACATTTAAGCATGAATTTTCATCCACCGTTGGTTGAGGGTTACCCCGAGGATATTGACTCCTCTGCACTTCCTGCTTGCTCTGCACTTACGGTGAGTGAGTTTCTGCAGCTTTGGAGAAAGACTTGAAGCAGAAAAAGGAGATGCCTGAGGTGGGCACTATCAATATGCATGGAAATATACAACATGGCTGCAGCGGTGGCACAGGGCACCCAAGCCTCTGCCACAATAAGAACAGAGTGTGTGTTGAAGAGCAGCCCTGGCCACAGCACCGTCCATACATCCATGCAACATCTATGCATCCACGCCTTCATCTGTGCAGCCATGCAGCCATGTCTCTATCCATGCACTATCTCCATCCATGCATCGTTCATGCATGCATTCATCCACTCATCATGCTCATTCCCATTCTAAAACGTGATTTGGGTGGAGGATAGAGGGGAGTGGAACATCTACTCTCACAGTTCCCTTACAACCTTGGGTTCCAAAATCTGCTAGGAACAAGCATTGAAAAGACAGGTGGAGTATGTTCTGTGAGCTTCCCACTGCAGCTGGAAAAGTTAGGTAAAGACATGTTCTGGTGAGGCTGCCTGGTGAGGTTGTGCAGAAAGGCAAAGTCCTCGCTTCAGAATCTGGTACTCCTCATCAGAGCTTCAGACACTGAGTTATTGACTCTGGGGGTGACTGGTCCCTGAAGATGAAGCAGAAGGTGACTGAGGATATGTAAAGCCCTGATTCAGAATGCTCTAGTTCATCAGCTACACCAGACACCAATTTTATTAATTTACAATGAGCTATAGCTGTCAAGAGAATCAGAACCCCTTATAGGCTAATCAGCACAGAGCTTTATGAGAAGTCAAATGCGAAACACAAGGCTTCTGGGGACTCTGGAATCAGAGCCATGGGAGGAAACGAACGGTCTTCATGGCAGATATCACTGAGCTATGACAGTCTAATGCATTCACTCCCCTTTGAGGGCAGGCTTGAAGGGGATTTATGGTGAGCCTACCTTCTCCCCTGGATAATGTTGGAGACACATGGCCAAATTCTTGCTCTCCAAACCTTCTCACCCCAGCTGTCCACACTCCGACTGAGAGTTCTTACAACTCCCAGATTGGGTACAATGCAATTAATTTTCAACCAGAATTCCTTAACTAAAATAATATTCCAGTTCTGCTTCCCAAGAATGATATCCAAAGCACTGTGAGTGGAGTCTGGGTCTGCTCAACCCTTTGGTTACCTGACAAGGGTTGCTTCAGAGTAGCTGATGGCATCCATCATGTGCGGGTTTTTCTAGTTGGACTCTCAGAACATCCTGGCTGGCCAACCCCTGCTCCCTGGCAACACACACACACACACATCCTCCTCAGATCTATTCTCTGCTCTTCTCTGCCCTACTCCATGCCACAAAGTCTGACCTCTGTGGATGCACCTCCTGGCCTTCCTTGACAGCTCATTTCTGGTTGGGTATGGCCAGCAGGAACATTAACAGGAGACTGGGGACAGGAAGAGAGTGAGATCAAATCTTTTTCTTCTCCCTGTCTGCCTGATGTCATGGCCTGTCTTTGGCAGCATTTGCCACCCTCCATACCTACAGCTCCTCTTGGGTGGCTCCTTTCTTCCTGGTGCAGCTCATACTGGGCTCCAGTAACACTATTTACTCTCCTTGTCCCTTAAGATTTAAGGGTAATAACAGCTTCCTTCCCCTGTCCTCAGATGCTAGCCTCTGAGTGCCCTAACATCCACTGTTGGTGCCCTATTTTCTGCTCATGTGTCTGTAAGTATCTCCTTCTTTCAAGTGTCTTCATTTGATCCATCTGGGGTGCACTTTGCTTCTTGCCATGACCTGACTGTCATAGAGGGTATCCTTAATCTCCAAGTCTTTGTAGGCACCCATAATAGCTCCCCTTATCTTCACAAGAAAGGCTTTGTGTTTCTCATGTGACAACATGTGTTAGGGTAAGAACAAAAGCAATTGACATTGACAGCTTTAGAAACCTTGGGTGAGTACAGTGTGAAGTGTTTCAAGAAATGTCTCAGCAGGGCAATAGCACATAAAAAAAAGGAGGCAATTATGACCATCAGTGACCTTCTCAATCACAAACCAGGAAGGGTGAGTCTGTCCTGCCTTTAATCCCTTCATATTTTACTTCATGAGAAAATACAAATATTAGGCTTAGAAATTAAATTGCTTATCAAATTTTAACCTTCAATCATAGACATTAAAGTTATTAATTATTAAAATTTAAATAATGCATTAAGGTACTTTAAACATTTTACACAAATTAAATTTTACAAAAAGAACATTGGTTGAAATCAATAGAGGCGAATTTCTCTCGGCTTCCCCTTCCTTTTTTGTTTGGCAAAACAATTTTTATTATCCTTCTTACTAAATAAGATTCCATGGTCCCATTGAGTGGCACTCTGCCCGTCACTATATCAAAGGCACAGCCTTTCTTCAATTTATTTGACCAACTAATGCTATTGCATAACAGCTATTGTGGAACTTACTAAAAGGGGGAACTTCATCCCACACCTTGGGGGTTCACATCCCCAAAGCCCCCTCTAGCATCCCAAAGATGTCGTCCTTCTTTTCCCCCTCGGCACTCGGAATTTAAACCACACAATTTGGCATCTGACTACACCTATTTTGTTCTCTAATTCCTTCAGGGGTGTCATTTCTTATATTTTTGATGAAATTATAAATTATTCTGGGATAGGCATGCTGTCAAATGTCATTGTGTGCCCTTCACCATCCAGGACAAGGGCAGTTTCATATATATTACATATCTATTCAGCAAACATTTGTTGAATACCTACTGTGTGCCAGACACAATGCTAGGCACTGGGCATATAAAGATGATTCAGACAAAATCCAGATCTTCACAGAACTCAGAATCTAGAGGGCACAATAGTTTTTATTTATTTTGTTTTATTCTTAGTTCATATCTTTTTTAACTCATACACAATTACTTGTCTTCTGGTTTGTTGAAGCAATAAGTCAGACAACATTTCCCACAATAATGTCTGTCAAAGTGGCTGGCCTTAAAAATGTCACCACCACATTTATCTGAAGGGGACTCCCTACAAAGAGAGCTAATTTTATCATTCTCATCTACTTATGGTATTTCAGGACAGCCAGCTTAATCTTTTTTCTCTTTGGTCTCCATGGGAGTTGCGTGACTTCTTTTTTTTTGAGAGGGAGTCTCGCTCTATTGCCCAGGCTGGAGTGCAGTGGCCTGTGATCTCAGTTCACTGCAAGCTCCGCCTCCCAGGTTCATGCCATTCTCATGTCTCAGCCTCCCGAGTAGCTGGGACTACAGGTGCCTGCCACCATGTCCAGCTAATCTGTTGTATTTTTAGTAGAGATGGGGTTTCACCGTGTTAGCCAGGATGGTCTCGATCTCCTGACCTTGTGATCCACCCACCTTGGCCTCCCGAAGTGCTGGGCTTACAGGCGTGAGCCACCATGCCCAGCCAACAAGACTTCATTTTCTTAACACCACTATGAAATCTCAACACAAGGTGGAGAGTGGACTCCTTGCAAATGTGGTAGACAGGCAAAGCATGTTAATCTCTGATATGGTTTGGCTGTGACCCCACCCAAATCTCATCTTGAACTGTAGTCCCGATAATACCCACGTGTCATAGTAGGGGACCCAGTGGGAGGTAATTGAATCATGGGGGCGGTTAACTTCATGCCGTTCTCATGATAGTGAGCTCTCATGAGATCTGATGGTTTTTTAAGAGGCTTTTCCCACCCTTTGCTCTGCACGTCTTGCTGCGCCATGTGAAGAAGGATGTGTTTGCTTCGCCTTCTGCCATGATTGTAAGTTTCCTGAGGCCTCCCTAGCCCTGTGGAACTGTGAGTCAGTTAAACCTCTTTCATTTATAAATTACCCAGTCTCAGGTATGTATTTACAGCAGCATGAGAACGGATGAGTACAATCTCCCAGTTGCTTGCCAGCAAAGGCTGATCAGGAGGAATTCCTTCATTCTCCTGATCTCGACCTTTGCATGTTTCATCATATCTGAGGGTTCAACCTCAAGACTGATGGTCTTCTCTGTAAAATTTTTTATGAAAATCTGCATTTCGGTGATTGTTCCATGGCAGATGGCAACTCAAAAAGCAGGACAATGGTTTTGTTTTGAGATAGGGTCTCGCTCTGTCACCCAGGCTGGAGTGCAATGGTGTGATCACAGCTCACTACAGCACCTACCTCCCAGGCTCAAGTGATCCTCTCACCTCAGCCTCCAGAGCAGCTGGGACCACAGGCATGTACCACCACACCTGGTTTATTTTTAAATGTTTTGTAAAGATGGGGATCTTGCTATGTTGCCCAGGCTGGCCTCAAACTCCCAGACTCAAGCAGTCCTCCCACCTTGGCCTTCCAAAATGCTGGGATTACAAGGCCTAAGCTACCTCCTCCAGCTAACAATACTTTTTAAATATAAAATTACAGTGCATACTGAGAAGTGCTCAAATGATGTTATGATCATGAATACAAGTGAGAGCAAAGAAAGAATGAAATTTGATCGAGATGTTGAAGAATGAGAAGGCTCTTCCAAGAAGGGCGGTGATGAAGGGCACTCCAGTGATGGGGAATTGTAGGCAAAAAAGACTGTGTCTGCAGAATAGCAAGCAGTTGAGTATTTAGACATAGGGGCTTGGAGGGATGGAGAGGGAATTATAATGGGAGAGGAGGTGCTGCAGAGGCCTTTTGTGGCCTCCTGGCACTGAAGTCCTAAGATGTGGGCCTGCATCCAAGTTTGCCTTTTCCCTATGTGCCCTTGGGCACGTCAACCTTTGGAAGCTACTTTGTTCTTATCTCTAAAACAGGGACAACAATGCTTATTTCTTACTGCTGTCACTAGGATTGAAAAAGATAATTAATGGAAAAGCACCAGGTTAATATCTTGCCATCCCACTTGCTGGCTAGGGGATATTAGGCAAAATGCTAAATCATTCTGAGCCTCAGTTTCTTCATGGGACAATAATAATGATACCTACATAAAATTCTTTTAGTGTTTCATGGCAAGCTTTGCCCGTCAGTGTAATTGTAATGCATTCTTCTTTCTGATGAGAAGCATTATGGAAGAAATCGCATTTTTCTTTCTCCCTCCCTGGCTGCCAGGACTTTCAGAAGCAGGCTTGATGCCCAGTCCCAGAAAGCATGGTGCCTCTTCTCTAAGTGTGTCTGCAACCTCCTCTTCCTGAACTGCATCCTTTTTTTTTTTTTTTTTTTTTTTTTTGAGACGGAGTCTCACTCTGTCACCCAGGCTGGAATTGGAGTGCAGTGGTGTGATCGGCTCACTGCAAGCTCCGCCTCCCAAGTTCACACCATTGTCCCACCTCAGCCTCCTGAGTAGCTGGGACCACAGGCTCCTGCCACCACACCTGGCTAATTTTTTGTATTTTTAGTAGAGACGGGGTTTCACCATGTTAGCCAGGATGGTCTAGATCTCCTGACCTTGTGATCCGCCCGCCTCAGCCTCCCAAAGTGCTGGGATTACAGGCATGAGCCACCGTGCCTGGCCACATTCTCCATTTTATTGCTCTTAAGTTTATCCTTCATTGCAAAGTTTTGATTCTTGATTCTTTTCTTTAAGCAACCTGCTTCTTTTCCATGCAAATGTATAATCTTAGGAGATAGGAGTCCTAATTCTTGCAAAGTGTTCTTGTAAATTAAAGCAGTGTATTAGTCCATTCTTGTGCTGCTATAAAGGGGTATCTGAAACTGGGTAATTTATAAAGAAAAGAGGTTTAATTGACTCATGGTTCCACAGGCCGTACAGAAAGCATGACTGGGGAGGCCTCAGGAAACTTACAATGATGAGGGAAGGTGAAAGAGAAGCAGGTACGTCTTACAGGGCTGGAGCAGGAGGAAGAAAAAGACGGTAGAGGTGCTACACACTTCTAAACAACCAGATCTTGGCCGGGCATGGTGGCTCATGCCTCTAATGGCAGCACTTTGGGAGACCAAGGTGGGTGGATCACTTGAGGCCAGGAGTTTGAGACCAGCCTGGCCAACATGGCAAGATCGAGTCTCTACTGAAAACATAAAAGTTAGCTGGGTGTGGTGCCGCACACCTGTAATCCAGCTACTTGGGAGGCTGAGGCATGAGAATCACTTGAACCTGGGAGGTGGATGTTGCAGTGAGCCAAGATCGCACCACTGCACTCCAGCCTGGGTGACAGAGTGAGACCCTGTGTCAAACAAACAAACAAAAAGCCAGATCTTATAACTCACTCACTATCACAAGAACAGCACCAAACGGGAAACCCACCCGCATGATGCAATCACACCTCCTACCAGGCCCCACCTCCAACGTTGGGGATTGTAATTTGACATGAGATTTAGGTGGGGACACAGACTCAAACTGTATCAAGTACCTTTATTTAATCAAGCTCTCCTTGCTAGAAATGATTTCCAATCCTCACATTTAGACAGGAGAGAGAGGGAACTGGGGAAATAAAAATAAAGATAAATACCCATATGGGTATCAAGACTCAAAATTATGTTAGTGCAGCATTAAATACCACTTGGGCCTTTTAACTTATTCATTATTTTTTAATCATAGAATTATATGTATATCCTGCTTAACAAATTGAATATTGATAAAACTAAAGTTTTTTTGGAGCCCCTAACCTCGGTTTCCTCCCCACCTCCCCAAAGGAGACCATTATTACTAGTTAGGTGTGGAAACTTCTCTGTCCTTTCTTATGCATTTACATTTTTTTTCATAGAAAATGAATTCATCTTTATATTTTGACAGTTGATCTTCTGGGCTGTGCCTGAGGGTTGCCTTTCATTCATGTTACTTTTTAAGACAGACCACATGTATATAAGTGTATGTAAATAAAATAACTTATGAAATCTAAAAGGGGAAAGGTTTCACATGAAATATATCTTTATGGAAGCTCCACAGCCTTCTAGAAAATAGAGAGCACATGTCAGCCCTGGTATCTCCCAGCTACTTTCTCTTTTCTGAATCCTGAAACTTCAGGGGCTGCCAGGGCAGTTGACACACACTCTGTGCCAGAAGGGTGGATGTGTGAGTAGGAAAGGCCCTTGCATTGGAGATCACCCCCAAGTCCCATTCTACAGATGGGTAGATCAAAGCCCAGAGAGGAGGCAATGAACTTCCAAGGTCACACAGCTGGGCAGAGGCTGAGCTGGGGTAGAAACCAGGCGCCTTCCTGATTCCCAGTCCTGTACCCATTCTACACTCACATGCCCAGTTCCTGCTTTCATTTTGGGAACTTGCGCATGGACCAACCTCTGTGCAGTCACCGAGGAGTGCTCATTTAACATTTAGTCCCATTTGGTACACACAAGGCACACATTGCAGATGATGTGGGAAAACTGTGAAATTGAAGGACACTGTATAGATGTGTTCATTCTCTCCTTTATCAGAAGGTTTAGAGTTTGCCTTTTCTATGCCAGGAGCTGAGGTAGGTAACATGCGATACAGAGCTGTGTCAGATCAGGTCCTGCCCTCTAGGAGTTTACAACTAATTGAAGACACAAGACAAGTACAGCAACAGCCACAATGCCAAGTCTAAAGTGTGAAGTCCCATTGGAGAGGCGGAGAGTGCAGAAAGAGACAGCTTTGTATCTAAGAGTGGGGGATCACAGAAGCTTCCTGGAGGAGGTGGCAACTGAGCAGTCCTTGAAGGATGATTAGGTTAGATGAGAGGTAATAAGATAAGGGAATTCCAGGCACAGCAGTGTGCTGAGCAAGAAAAGCAAGGAGGGTTTGAGAGAAAAGGTGGAGCTCAGGTTGGTAGACAAGGTGAGAATGCTTGTAAAGGTGCTGGAGCCAGGCTTAGCCCCCTTGTATTGCAATCATGAGGCAAGTGTCTTCTTGTCTTACTAGAGCATATGCCCCAGAGGAAAAGACAGCTGGCTTTATAGCTCTAAATCTTCTTGATGCCTGGAAACGTCATGCATATATTATATCATCATGGATTGTTTATAATTTCATTATGTTATAATTATATATTATATGAGAATGTACACATTAGATGTATATCTGTATATAATATATTATATATGCATATAGAATATAAGGGAGAGAGATGGGAGGAAGAAAAGAGGGGAGAAGGTAAACAAGCAGGCAAAGAAATTACCTCCTCCTGTCACCCACTCTTTATCCTTCCCTGGAGATATTGTGTTTTCTAATTCTAGGAGTCTAAATAAATTGTCAATTCAATCTTGTGCTGTAATGTGGATATGTCACAAGTGATTTGACTGCATGTTCTAGTATGATAATCACCATGTATTACTTCTTAGAAGTTACAAACAGCTTTGCTGTTCCCACCCCTGAGAGAAATATGTGACTGTCACAAATCCCCTCAGGAGCCAGGAGCAGACACTTACAAAATCCACTACTTTAAGAGAAAAAAAAAAATCACCCTCCGTAGGGATAAAGCAAATGCCAATTAAAACAACCTGAAATATAATTTCCCTTTTCCTCCTCAAATTAGCAAAACTTTTAAATGAAATCAATGAGAATATGCACGAACACAATTCACATGAATCAAGTATGTATTAAGGATCTTTTTTTTTTTTTTTTTTTTTTTGGAGACAGAGTCTCCCTCTGTCACCCAGGCTTGAATGCAGTGGTGTGATGACAGCTCAGTGCAGCCTCAACTTCCTGGGCTCAACCAGTCGTCCTACCTCAGCCTCCTGAGTAGCTGGGACCACAAGCACACACCACCAAACCTGGCTAATTTTTGTATTTTTTGTGGAGATGAGGTGTCATCATGTTGCCCAGGCCTGTCTCGAATTCCTAGGCTCAAGAAATCCTCCCCACTTGGCCTCCCAATGTGTTAGGATTACAGGTGTGAGCCCCCACACCTGGACCAAGAATCTTAAAATGTTCATACCCCTAGATGGTAGTTAACATTTCTATGGATTTATTCAAAGGAAGAAAATCTGAAATGTAGACAAAGGATTAAATATGAGTGTTCATTTCAGGATTACTTGTCACAGAGACAAATGAGAAATAATAAAAATGGCAAAATGAAGGTCATGATTAAGCCATTTATAATGTACCCAGCCAGTGGAGTCTTAGGCAGGCCTTATACTGGATGTTTATGGAAGAGTTTTTAATGGCGTAAAAATATGTACGTGTGTGCATGTGTTCTGATTTGTGTATCCCTGAATATTTTAATGTGTTTTTTTCTAAAAATAGAGACTTTTTAAACCTAAAAGTAATCAAAATCAGGAAATTAATGATGCTGTGACACCATTACTTAATCCATAGACATACACTCACTATTGTCCTAATAATATCTTTTACAGCAAAGGGAAAAATTTTTCTTCTAATCCAGGATAAAATAGGTGCAGTGAACCACCCCAAAAGGAGGAGCAATACTAAGATGTCCCACATCCAGAGGTGATGGAAGAAAGTTGGAACTAAAGATACTCCAGGGAAATTGACAAGGGAATTAATTGGGGACCTGTAGCAGGAGCAGCCAGGCCTATCAACCTTGCATTTCTCCACCTACCCTGCAGGTAAGAGTTTAGGGGGCAAGGACTTGGATTAATAAGAAGGGGTCATGTACTGAGCGGCTGTCAAAATCTGGGAGGAATAACAAACATCCAAGCCTAAAAGACCAGCTGCTAAGCTTCCCACCTAGCAGCAGGTCCTGCCTATCAACATTGTATGGAGCACAAGATCAGCAGCTGTTTTGCTCTTCTCTATACACAGACAGCTCAACCAAAGGCAGCTGTCAGCCTAACAAGACATTGCAACTTCAAAAATGCACATAGTCAAGGATCACCAAATGCATGAGGAGTGTAATACTATAAAAAAGAGATCACAGATCCAACAGACAGACAAATGCACACCTGAAGAAAGAGAGTTAATAAGGAAAACCAGAACTAGACTTAAAAATAAATGTGATTGGCCAGGCACGGTGGCCAGCACTTTGGGAGGCCGAGACGGGTGGATCACAAGGTCAGGAGATCAAGACCATCCTGGCTAACACTGTGAAACCCCATCTCTACTAAATATACAAAAAATCAGCCGGGCACCGTGGTGGGCGCCTGTAGTCCCAGCTACACGGGAAGCTGAAGCAGGACAATGGCGTGAACCTTGGGGGCGGAGCTTGCAGTGAGTGGAGATCACGCCACTGCACTCCAGCCTGGGCGACAGAGCGAGACTCCGTCTCAAAACAACAACAACAACAACAACAACAACAAAAAATAAATGTGATTATAAATCCTCAGAGAGATAAGAAAGAGTATTTTATTCGTGATACAGGAATAGCTGGTTGTAAACAAGAAACAGAAATTTTGTAATAAAAGATATACTTATTGAAATAAAAAATACATGGGCTAGTAGCAGAATGAACACTGTTAAAGAGTGAATCAGGGAACCGGAAGATGAGGTATGGGAATTCTTTCAGAATGCAACACAAAGTAAGAGAAATGGATTTTAAAAAGAAACAAAAGGTAAAGATATAGGGAATAGATTCAATATTCATCTAATAAGAGTTCTAGAATTACAGGCCAGAGATAACAGGGAGAAAGTATCATTTAAAGAAATAATAACTAGAGATTTCCTAGTATTTTTTAAAAAGTAAATTCTCAGATTGAAAGGGCTCCCTAGGTACCAATAAAATAATTTTTTAACCCACATCCGGACTTATCATAGTGAAACTGCACAACATCAAAGATAAAGAAAAAATTCTAAATGCTCAGAGAAAAAAATTAGATATACCCACTAGAAAAGAGTGATATCAGACATTTTTAGCAACACAAATTCAATACCTTCAAAATGCTAAAGTAAGGGATATTTCAGTTTATTATTTTATAGCCAAATTATACTTAAATGTGAGGATGAAATGAGGTATTTTCAAACATATTCAGAAAATTTACTCACTCCTTCCCTTCCGGATCCTTTTTGGGAGAAAAGAAAAGCAATTAGATGTTGTACTCTAGTTAAAAAAAAAAAAAAAAAAAAAAAAAAAAAAAAAAACCCAAGAGGAAACAGTGGCATGCAAAAACTAAAGACGAATTTCTTTTTTTGAGGCAAGGTCTCTCTCTGTTGCCCAGACTAGAGTATAGTGGCGCAAACATGGCTCACTGCAACCTTGAACTCCTGGGCTCAAGCGATTCTGGGTGTAGCTGGGAGCCTCTCAAGTAGCTGGGACCACAGGTGTGCACCACCATGCCCAGCTATTTTTTATTTTTTGTTGAGACAGGGTCTCACCATATTGTCCATGCTGGTCTTGAACTCCCTGACTCAAGCAATCCTCCTGCCTTGGCCTCCCAAAGTGCTGGGATTATAGGCATGAGCCACCACACCCAGCTGTGAATTTCTTAAAATGATTGAATAAATCTTATTTTTATCTAAATAACTCCCTAAAAAGTTATAACAACCTGGAACTAAAATTTGAGGTTAGCATACTGAGTGAGCATAGGAACATTCCACAAAAAGTGGAAGTAATGAAATAAAGCTTCCTGTTAATAATTTTGCCTTGTTTGGGGGATGGTAAAAAATAATTATGGGAGGCCATTGTTTTGAACAAAGCTCCAGCCCTAGGCCCCAACAGACCAGGCTAAAAACCAAAATGGAGTTACCCATGCTAAAGTTCCACCTCACCAAACAGAAAGTAAGTTGTTTTCTGACCTTCTGAGAAATTAGGATGAAACCGACCCAGCAGTCCCATAGATTATTTTTTTGATAAACATAGAAATGGACACTTCTGGTCTTAAAGCTTGAAACTTACATTTGTTTTATCTAAGTTCCTTCCTCAGGAAAGAAACCCCTGGCTTCTCAAAAAGTATCAGATAAATGAAACTCAAGAGATCATAGTATTCAGACAATGAGATGACAGGCCCCTCATTCATCATGAGTGTGTCCTTACCCCAAATTCCTGTTTTCTCACCTGTAGGTACATTTCTTCCCTCCTATATAAACACCTAATTTTAGTCAATCAGGGAGATAGATTTGAGACTGATCTCCTTTCTCCTCAGCTGAAGCACTCAATTAAATTCTTCTTTTTGGCAACACTTGTTGCCTCAGTGATTGGCTTTCTGTGCTGTGAGCAGCAGGACCTAGACCAAACCCCTGGTGTTTTGGTAACAAGAGGAGAGAGATAACAGCCAATTCCTCAAATAGGCCAATTATAATCAGCATGATAATGAAGTTCCCTCTGCTTTAATCCCTACCAAAAAAGTAACCTGATGTTAACCAATCAGTTATCTGTCCATTGTTCTTTCTCTCTGTCCCTGCCTTACAAAAAAAGTAACTTTGAAATTACCAGTCCGCTTTTCATTCTTTGTTTCTGCTTTCTTCAGCTCTTCTCTGGCTATAAAAACCAACCTCTTCTGCTCAGCTCATCGGAATACATATTCTATTTTGTGGAATAAAGTATTGCCTGATTCTAGAAATGAGAATAAAGCCAATTAAGATGTTTAAACTAAATTTGTTGTAATTTTGTCTTTTGACAGTGAAGACATAGATACCAATTAGTTCTTTAAAATATACTTGCATATGTGCATTAAAAATGAATGTTAATAAGCACATGAAAAGAATTCAACATTAATCATTAGGGAAATGCAAATAAAAACCACACAATGAGACACCTCATCACACCCACCAGGCTTGCTATAATAAAAAAGACAATAATAAGTTTTGGCAAGGATGTGGAAAAATTGGAACCCTCATACATTGCTGATGGAATTGTAAAATAGTACAGCCACTTCGGAAAACTATTTGGCGGTTCCTCAAAATGTTAAACATAGTTACTATATAATCCAGCAATTCTACTCCTGGTACATACCCAAGAAAAGTGAAAACATATGTTCACACAAAAATCTGCATACAAATGTTCATAGCAACACTATTCATAATAGCTAAAAATTAGAAACAACTAAAATTCCATCGACTAATAGATGGATACACAAAATGTGGTATACTCATACAATGGAATATTATTCAACAATAAAAAGGAATGAGGTACTGATACATGCTATAACAAGTAAACCTTGGGAACATTATAAGCAAAAGAAGTCAAACACAACAGACCACGTATTGTATGATCTCATTTATTTACTTATTTCAGAGATGGTGTCTCTCACCATGTTGCCGAGGCTAGAGTGCAGTGGCTATTCACAGGCATGATCATCGCACTCTACAGCATGGAAATTCTGGGGCTCCAAGGATCTGCCTGCCTCAGCTGGAACAATCAGTGCACACTACCATGCCCAGCTCTGTATGATTCCATTTATATGAAATGTCCAGAAGGGGCAAATCCATAAAGACAGAAAATACATTAATGATTGCCAGGTCCTGGAGGGAGGGGAAAATGAGGAGTGACTGCTGATGGCTGCAGGGGTGATGAAAATGTCCTGAAATTAGAGAGTGGTAATGGTTGGACAACTCTGTAAACATATGAAAAATGCCCAATATATACTTAATTTTAAAATTCTATTTATTTTTTTTGAGACATGGTTTCACTCTGTCATCCAGGCTGGAGTGCAGCGGCTCGATCGAGGCTCATTGCAACCTCTGCCTTATGGGCTCAAGCAATCCTCCCACTTCAGACTCCCAAATAGCTGGGACTAC
The DNA here is from genome assembly GCF_007565055.1 of Rhinopithecus roxellana. Classification (NCBI taxonomy): domain Eukaryota; kingdom Metazoa; phylum Chordata; class Mammalia; order Primates; family Cercopithecidae; genus Rhinopithecus; species Rhinopithecus roxellana. Next base: position 170,919,463 of record NC_044553.1, read on the forward strand.
AGGTGTACACCAGCACATCCGGCTAATTTTTTTGTATTTTTGGTAGAGATGGGGTTTCTCCATGTTGCTGGGTCTCAAACTCCTGGGCTTATGTGATCTGCCCGTCTCAGCCTCCTAAAGTGCTGGGATTTACAGGCATGAGCCATTGTGCCTGGCCATCATTAGATACTTTAAAAGGGTGAATTTTATGGTACGTGAATTGTATTTTAATTATTTTTCTTTTTTTTTTTTTTTTTTTTTTTTGAGATGGAGTCTTGCTCAGTCGCCCAGGCTGGAGTGCAGTGGTGTGATCTCAACTCACTGCAACCTCCACCTCCCAGGTTCAGGCGATTCTCCTGCCTCAGCCTCCTGAGTAGCTGGGATTACAGGCATGTGCCACCACACCTGGCTAATTTTTGTATTTTTAGTAGAGATGGGGTTTCACCATGTTGGTCAGGCTGGTCTCAAACTCCTGACCTTGTGATCCACCTGCCTTGGCCTCCCAAAGTGCTGGGATTACAGGTGTAAGCCACCACACCCAGTCCAACCTGTTGTTTTTTTTTTAAAAAAAGAATGTTGGAATAGAATATTATTCAGCAAAAAAATGAAGAACTGGCACATGCTACAACATGAATGAAATTTGAAGACTTTATGCTAAGTGAAATAAGCCAGTCACAAAAGACTACATATTGTATGATTCCATCTATATGTGGTACTTAGTCAATTCATAGAGACAAAAAGTAAAATGGCAATTGGGAGGGGCTGGAGGGGGAGAACGGGGAATTAGCATTCAATGGGTACAGAGTTTCAGATGGGGAAGATGAAAACATTCTGGAAATGATGGTAGTAATGGTTGTGCGACAATGCTTATGTATTTAATGCCACTGAATTGTACGCTTCAAAACGGTTGGGATCATCGGTCATTGGCACCATCCTGCAATCTAAGGCTCTGGTTCAGTGCTCTTCGAGGACACTGAGCCCCACTGGGCAGGAATCCTGGCCTTGCAGTGTTCTGGACAGGCATAGAGGAGAGCCATATCCAGACACCCCATGCTCCACATTCTGAGGACCCAGGTCCATGAGGTGCAGGCTGCAGCGCTGGTGAGAGCCGGAACTTTCAGCCACCCAGAGAGGCGGTAGTCCAGGCTCACACCGCAGTGCCTGGCTCCTCTTAGCAACTAAAGCAGTGCCTTGGCCTGGGGCAGGTAGCATTGGGGATTTGTGGCCAGGTGGGCGGTGCAGCTTCTCATTGCTGGGGCTTTACTGGGAGCTTGGGAGGGTGAGGCTACTCAGCAGCCGTAATGGTGCACATTAATGTCCTGGCTGATACTCTCAAGAGCATCAACAATGCTGAGAAGAGGGGCAAATGCCAGGTTCATATTAGGCCATGTTCCAAAGTCATCATCCAGTTTCTAACTGTGATGATAAAGCATGGCTACATTGGTGATTTGAAACCATTGATGATCACAGAGCTGAGAAAATAGTGAACCTCACAGGCACGTTAAACAAGTGTGGAGTGATCAGCCCCAGATTTGATGTGTGTTGGTCCATTTCACATTGCTATAAAGAAATACTTAAGGCTAGGTAATGTATAAAGAAAAGAGATGTATTTTGGCTCACAGTTCTGCAAGCCATACAGGAAGCACGGCACTGGCATCTGCTTCTGGTGAAGGCCTCAGGAAGCTTCCACTCATGGTGCAAGGTGAAGGGAAGCAGGAACATCACATGGCAAGAATGGAAACAAGGGATGGAGGGAAAGGGCCGCACTCTTTAAACAACCTGATCTCGGTGAACTCTCAGAGAGAGAACTCACTCATTATGGCAAGGAGGACACCAAGCCATTCTTAAGTCATCTGCCCCCGTGACTCAAACACCTCCCACTGGGCCTTACCTTCAACACTGGGGATCACATTTCAACATGAGATTTGGAGGGGACATGCATCCAAACCATATCAATGTCCAACTCAAAGATCTAGAAAAATGGCAGAATAACCTGCTTTCATCCCACCAGTTTCAATTCATTGTACTAACAATCTCAGCTGGTATCATGGACCATAAAAAAAGCAAGACAAAAAACACATAGGAGGGAAAATCCTGGAATTCTTTTTCTAGGGGTATAATACATACCTACAAATAAAATGTCTCAATGGACTCTGGTGCTTCCAAAACATGAATAAATAAAATGGTTAAAACCTGGCAAATATCAGCAAAAATAATTTTCATACTGATAAAAGGAATGCTTTTCCAAAAAATTATAACATGAGTTTACATATCTAACAACATAGCTTTGAAATATACAGCAAGATTTTATGGATTACTAAGAGTAATTTATAATTTGTATACATCTGGAATCATATAGCTGTGTCTGTGTGTGTGTGTCTATGTCTGTGTGTGTGTGTGTGTGTGTGTGTGTGTGTGTGTGTATTTTTTTTTTTTTTTTTTTTTTTTTTTTGAGATAGAGTCTCGCTCTGTCACCCAGGCTGGAGTAAAATGGTGCAATCTCGGCTCACTGCAACCTCCACCTCCCAGGTTCAAGCGATTCTCCTGCCTCAGCCTCCCAAGTAGCTGGGATTACAGGCACACACCACCGCACCCGAATAATTTTTGTATTTTTAGTAGAGATGCGATTCCACCATGTTGGCCAGGCTGGTCTTGAACTCCTGACCTGAGGTGATCCACCCACCTTGGCCACCCAAAGTGATGGGATTACAGGTGTGAGCCACGGTACCCAGCTCTTTTTTTTTTTTTTTTTTTTTTTTCCGGCAGGCTCTTGCTCTGTCACCCAGGCTGGAGTACAGTGGCATGACCATAGCTCACTATAACCTTGAACTCCTGGGCTCAAGGGGTCCTCCTGCCTTAGCCACCTGAGTAGATGGGACTACAAGCACAGACTACTGCACCTGGCTAATTTTTTTTAGTTTTTGTAAAGATGGGGGTCTCACTTTGTTACCCAGTCTGGTCTCAAACTCCTGGGTTCAAGTGATCCTCTCATCTCTGCCTCCAAAAGTGCTGAGATTACAGGCATGAGCCGCTGTGCCCAGCCTAGACCTATATTTGTATCGAGAGACTCACACACATTCATCAGACACTGTCAAAAGAAGAAGACAAAAAAGTATAAAAGTATAGAGTATCTGAAGAGCAAAACAGTATTAGTTTAAGTCACACTAGCAACTGTAACAAATAAACTCTTAACTATCAGTAGCTGAACACTTAGACAATCGAGGTTAATTTCTTTTTCATGTTAAGTTCAGTGTTTGGTTGTGGGGCATGGAGGAAGGGTCTCTGCGAGGAATTCAAGCTGATAGATACCCTGCCACCTTCAACATGTAGTTTCCAAGGTCACTCTGAGTGTTGAGATCTTGGCATTCACAGTGACAGACAGAAAGGAGAATCACATGTGAGCTGTGCCTGGAAGTGACACACATAATTTCTGCTCATGCTCCATTGGCCAAAACTCAGTACAAGACCACATCTAATTGCAAAAAAGTCCAGGAAATGTAGCCTAATTGTGTGCCCAGGAGGAAGGGGAACAAGTTAGTTCATCAATTAGCTAGTCTTTAACACAGCAATGATCAGACGACCTGTGAATGTAATTGATATATGTAGAACTTTGAATAGAAAATGTACATTCTTCACAAATACAAATGGAACATTTATAAACATTGACTAAGTATTGACTAAGTATTCAACTGCACAGTAAGTTCCAAAAAATTTTTTTAAGTAATATAGCTGGGCACAGTCCCAGCTACTTAGGAGGAAGAGGTGGGATGATTGCTTGAGCCCAGGAATTTGAGTCCAGCCTGAGCAACACAGCAAGACCCCATCTCTAAAAATAAGTAAGTAAGTAAAGTAAAATAATACAAAACATTTAATGATAAAATTTTATGTCAACAACAACAGGAAGATGGCTAGAAACTTGTATACATCGAGAAGTTTTAAAACACAGGTCTAAATAATTAATGGGTTGATGAAAAACTACGATAAAATTAGAATTAACTGAAGTACTACTTTAAGGTGACGTTAAAGTAGTCTTCAGGGAAATATATAAACTTATTTGTACTTATTATAAAGCAGGAAAGACTAATGATGCATGAACTTAGCTTTTGCATTGGTTCCCTAGGGCTGCCATAACAAATTTCCACACACTGTGTGGCTTAACACAATAGACATTTATTGTCTAATGGTTTTGGAGGCTAGAACTGAAATCAAAGTGTTGGCAACACCATGGTCTCACTGAAGGAGGCGGCTTCGTAGACCTCTTACTGTCTTCTGGTGATTGCCAGCAATCTTTGGCTTATAGATACATCACTCCAATCTCTGCTTCAGTTGTCACATGGCATTCTCCCTGTGTGTCTGTCTCAGGGTTCAAATTTCTCTTTTCTTATAAGGACACCAGTCATATTGGATTTAGGGCCCACCTTAATCCAGTATGACATCATCTTAATTTGATTACCTCTGCAAAAATCCTATTTCCAAATAAGGCCTTATTTATAGGTTCTGGGTAGACATCAATTTTAGGGGGACACTATTCAACCCAGTATAGCTTTCAACAAAAACAAACCGGGGGGAAATGCAAAATATAGGTAAAGAAAGTAGAATAAGGGAAAATAGTAGACGGAAGTACAAAACAATAAAACAGACAGGAAAAAATAAATTTGAAAAGACAAATAGACAAATGTTTTCAAGCCTAATCAAGTGAAACAAAAGGGAGGGCAAATTAACCTTATCTAGATTGCAAAATGCTCAAACTACTGATTCAGAAGAGATTTTAAAGTTATGAGCCGGGCGCGGTGGCTCATGCCTGTAATCCCAGCACTTTGGGAGGCTGAGACGGGCGGATCACGAGGTCAGGAGATCGAGACCATCCTGGCTAACACGGTGAAACCCCGTCTCTACTAAAAATACAAAAAACTAGCCGGGCGAGGTGGCGGGCGTCTGTAGTCCCAGCTACTCGGGAGGCTGAGGCAGGAGAATGGCGTAAACCCGGGAGGCGGAGCTTGCAGTGAGCTGAGATCCAGCCACTGCACTCCAGCCCGGGCGACAGAGCAAGACTCCGTCTCAAAAAAAAAAATAAATAAAAATAAATAAATAAATAAATAAAGTTATGAGACTACTAAACAATATTATGCACAGATTCTAGGAAATGGCTGGCTTGTCAGGAATTATATTTTTCAGACCCCTTGCATATACATGGGGCTACATAACTATTTTAGAAAACTGAATGGAAGTCATTCCCAGGTCAAGGTGGTTAAAGATCTGGTGTTCCCCACATTCTCTTCTTCTTCTGCAGCAAATTTGGAGGTGATACATTGAATGTGGCATCATTACAAGATGGAATGGTTCTGGATTCCCAAGTCACCCTTGAAGGACAATTGTTTGATGTGCAGCATTCACATTAGACATTATGCAAGTTGGGGCCACTGTGTGTTTGGCCATTGAGGTATTGGAGTCTTCTGTTACAGTATTGAGCCTACTAACAAGGTACATCATTAGATGCAGTCTCATTAATGTCAAGAACAAGATTAGAATACCCACTATTCCCCTTCTTGAACATACCCAATTTCAGTAAGATTATCTCCAAAATAGAGATACAAATATTAGAAGGGAAGAAGACAAAGCAAAGCATTAATTATATACAGATGAGATTTGGTTGTCTTATCTAGAAGACCTAAAAGAACCAATGAACAAACTATTAGAATTAATAGTACCAAGGTACCAAAATTAATTGCCTTTCTGCATACAAGTATAAGTGATAAGAAAATGTAATTGGAAACAAACAATAGTAACAAAGACTATAAAGTCTTTAGGAAAAATTTTAGTAAAAGATAAATAAGATCAGCCGGGCACGGTGGCTCACGCCTGTAATCCTGGCACTTTGGTAGGCCGAGGCGGGTGGATCACAAGATCAGGAGTTCAAGACCAGCCTGACCAACATGATGAAACCCCATCTCTACTAAAAATACAAAAATTAGCCAGGCATGGTGGTGCGTGCCTGTAATCCCAGCTACGTGGGAGGCTGAGGCAGGAGAATTGCTTGAACCTGGGAGATGGAGGTTGCAGTGAGCCGAGATCAGGCCTCTGTACTCCAGCCTGGGCGACAGAACAAGACCCTGTCTCAAAAAAAGAGAAAAAAAAAAAGATAAATAAGATCTTTATGAAGGTGACTTTAAACTTGACTAAAACACATTTTAAAAGACCCAATAAATCAACATGTCAAATTCTTGGATAGCAAGACACTATAGTCTAGATACATTTCTCAAAATCTAGGTATGAATTCAATGCAATAACAATCAAGTTACTCAAAAGACTTTTCACAGACCTTCGTAAATGAATTCATATGGAAGAATCAATGTATAGAAGGACCAAGGCAATGAAACAGAAAAAGTCGGTAACTTGCCCATCAGCTGTTAAGATACATTATAAATCAATAGTAATCAAAAGAGTGTAGTATTTGCATAAAAATAGAAAAGGAGATAAATGGATAAATTGAAAAGAGTAAGGGGTCAGGAAATAGATCTGTGTTTATATGGGGATGTGGTATACAATAGGGTTGGTATTCGAAATCAGTGGAAAATAGACTATCCAATAATTGGTATCAAAGCAATTAACTATCCATATGCAAAGCAATAAAATGAGATTCCTATCACATACATACACCAAAATAAATCCAGATGGAGTCAATGTTTTAATGTTTAAAAAAAAGATAAGTAAATAGATACTTAAATTATTAGCGAAAAGCGTAGATCTTTTTGAACAAAAACCAAAAATCTATAAAGGAAAATACATAAATTTTGCTATATTAAGTATTTAAAATTCTGCATGTCAAAAGACATTGCAAACAAGATTAAAAGATAATCAGCAGAGTGAGGAAAATGTTTGTGATAGATATAGAAAAAAAAATAGTGGCCTAAATATACAAAGCAACTCTATAAACTAATTTTTTAATAGCCAGTAAACAATATGCTTAGTCATACTAATAATCAGGAAAATCATAGAAAAATAAATTATTTTCATTCAGTAGATTCTAAAAAATATATATATTTTTAAAGTGAAGTTCTATAATCAAGCAAAGCAGTGTTATAAGCTAACAAGGATACTCATTATACACAGTAGCTTTAGAGGGCAATTTGGCAGTGTGGATTAAAAGTAAATAAATGCATATCCAGCAATTCTACTTTCATGCATCTACCACCAGAGAAACATTAGTCCCTGTGCAGAGGAATATGCAAAGGTTATTCATTGTAGAATTTATCACAGTAGCAAAAAATTGGAACCAATGTATATGCTCATCAAGAACAAAATGGGTAGATATAAAACGGCTTATACATAAGATGGACTAATATAGGTGTCAAATGAGCAAAAAAGAAAAAAGCAAATTGCAGAGAAAACATTATACCATTGTGTAAAACACATACACAATATAATACATATACACATTTATTATTACACTATACATTTCCTGTGGGTTTACATAAATGAAATGGGTACAAATAAATGACAAGTGAGTGTAAATAAGTGGGAAAAAAATTAAATGCTCTGGAAGATTAATACATCAAAGAATCCAGGGTTGTGGGTGGTGATCAGACAGGTCTTTAGCTTTAATATTCTAAGTTAAATATTAATCATGAAATAATTAAATGAAATTATTAAAAATTACAACATAAAATACAATTTATGCTGTACAAGGAAAAAAATTATAGAAAAAAGACTGAAAGGAAATGTACAACAAAGTATAACAATGGTTGCCTCTGGGTGATGTGTTTATGGGTGATTTTTCTTTCTGCTGTTTTTTCCTTTCATTTTCTGTACTTTACACATTTTCTGAAATGGCCATGTGTTACTTTATAATTAGCTATGAAAACTGAAAAAGAAAAATAAAGAACATTTTAAAAACCCACTGTCAAATTCAGTCTTTAAAGAGCAGTGTGCTTACTTCCCTTCCCCTAAAGAGGCCCTGACATTTAAAAACAATATAAAACACTCTGAAGCACCATTTAATCCTATTACTCTTCTGGACCTCTTACAAACCGGGGGATGATCCCTTTGACTCTTTAAAATAAATCTCCCAAGGTCATGGGGTTCGTCAGTAACAGAGGGGGATGAAACTCCCAGGCCGGTGCTCCTCCCCTGCGCCATCTGGCACCTCAGAATTTCAGCAAAGATTTATTGCTTAAGCTAGCCAAAAAGCCAAATGCTCAAATTCATCTTCTAAGAGAATATTACTCCGCTTAGGACCACTCTACTCACTCGCCATTGCCTCCTTTCTGGGCCTCAGTTTCCTCGTCTGTAAAATAAGGGGATTGTGTTGTCTCAGCAGGTCTGGAAATTCCAGGTTCCTAAAACATCCTATGTGCCTGTTCTCTTCCCAGCTACTTCAAGGGATCGGCTTCTTCATGCTTGCTCTGTGGTAATCACTGGGAGACCGTTTCCAATCCTGGTTCTGCAGCGAATTTACGTCCTGGGTGTCCCTGGGCAATGCAGTGCCTGTCTGGGGACCTCAGTTTTCCCATCTCTACAAGGAGGGTTTGGGCCCAGACCAGAGCTTTTCCACAATCTGGGAAGTTGGAACGGGGTGACTAGCTCCCTATAGGTCTGTTTTGCAAACTGAAGTTCTGGGTAAGGTTTATTTGAAACAAGAATCTTTAGCTACAAACCTGCTTGAAAACCACTGGGCAAAGACACTTCGCAAGCTCTTTTCCAGGACTGACATTCTGTTTCACCATGAAAAGCAGAACACTAGACCAGGGTAAAATAATGAAGATGACTCCCTTGGCTTGGGGCTTCCGTCCTCCTCTCTCATGGGGGCTGACCTGTTCGGTATTAAGATCTGAAATGCTCGGATCAGCTCAGCCCCCACTTCTCCCTCGCGCTCCCCTGTCACCTAGGCAACCGGGCGGGGCCTGGGCGCTCGGTTCCTCCCTCCCCTTTCTCCCCACTCCAACGCCAGGCTGCATTCCCACCCTCTGCCTCCGCCTCTGCCCACAGCTTCTCTGCGTCTGGAGTCGCGAGTTCCACCAGTAGGGCTGCGTTTTGTGAACATGGAAACCAGATTTCAAGCGGGGGGGCGGGGGGCAACGCCTGAAAATGATCCTGGTTTGCATGCTAGATTTGCCAGGCTTCGGAGGCCTGAGACGGGCTTGTTGGTGCTCAGGGGGCCAGTAACAGGCAGGGTGCTCTAATACCAGAGCATCCTAGAATGCCAGGGCAAACAGCCGTGAGAGGGGGACAGCTGGAAGCAGCCATCTGAGTGGTTCTCTGCTCCACGCAGGGAGTCAGGAGCAAAGGGCCCCGGGGTATAATTTCCCACGGAGTTATCTCTGTGACCTTGTGGCCAGGGCTGGGGGCTGGGGGCCAGGGGCCAGGGTTCAGGTGGGAGTCCACACTGGGTTCATGATAATGGGCATATGGGGGCAAATGAATGGGAAGAGAGGGAAGAGATAAGGGAGTTGGAAGGGGTGGACAGAGGCTTTGTAGAGGCAACTGGCTGAAATTTGTACCTGCAAATTACACTGAAAAAATGGGGTTCCATTTAAGGAGTGAGTTGGAGCTCTGAGGGGAAAAAGTGCTAAGCTTGCCCCAAGCTCAGTCATAAAAGGCAGCAGGACCCTGGGCAAGTCCTAGCCACTTAGTTTCTTCAACAATTAAATGGCAGGGAGACGGTGTATGGACAAGGGCAAGCATCAAATATTAACAGCAATTAGAACTAATAGAAGGATTCAGCAAAGTTGCAGAGTGCAAGATCAACACACAAAAATCAGCTGTATTTCTGTACATGTAAGGCAATGAACAATCCAAAAAAGAAAATTAAGAAAACAATTTCGTGTATAATAGCACCAAAAAATTTTTTTTAAAAAAAGATATAGGCCGGGCGCGGTGGCTCAAGCCTGTAATCCCAGCACTTTGGGAGGCCGAGACGGGCGGATCACGAGGTCAGGAGATCGAGACCATCCTGGCTAACACGGTGAAACCCCGTCTCTACTAAAAATACAAAAAAAAACTAGCCGGGCGAGGTGGCGGGCGCCTGTAGTCCCAGCTACTTGGGAGGCTGAGGCAGGAGAACTGGCATAAACCCGGGAGGCGGAGCTTGCAGTGAGCTGAGATCTGGCCACTGCACTCCAGCCTGGGTGACAGAGCGAGATTCCGCCTCAAAAAAAAAAAAAAAAAAAAAAAAAAAAGATATATACTGGAACTTTCTGCTTAATTTTTATGTAAACCTAAAACTGCCCTCCCAAAATAAGGTCTATTACTTTGCTGGGGTGGAAAATAGAATATGCCAGGCACCTTGGCACATGCTTGTAATCCCAGTATTTTGGGAGGCCAAGGTAGGTGGATGGCTTGAACCCAGGAATTTGAGAGCAGCCTGGCCAACACGGTGAAACTCTGTCTCTACAAAAAAAAAAAAATACAAAAATTAGCCAGGCGTGCTGGGGCATGCCAGTGGTCCCAGCTACTAGGGAGGCTGAGGTGGGAGGGTCACCTGAACCTGGGAGGTGGAGGCTACAGTGATCCCAGATCGTGCCATTGCACTCTAGCCTGGGTGACAGAATGAGACCCTGTCTCAAGCAAACAATGAGACCCTGTCTCAAAAAAAAAAAACTTCAAACAATTTTAAAAAGTAGAATACTTAACAATATATTTAACCAAGAAGATGTGAGACTAATATAATGAAAACACTGTTAAAATAAAGAAAATCTAAATAAATGGAAAAACATCCTGAGTTTGTGGATTTGAAGACTTAATATTAAAATGGCAATACTTCACAAAGCAATCCACAGATTCAATGCAATCTCTATCAGAATCCCAAAGGTCTTTTTGCAGAAATAGACAAGATGATCCTAAAATTCATAGGGAATTGTAAGGGACCATGAATAGCCAAAACAATGATGAAAAAGAACTAAGTTGGAGGACTTAGCCTTCCTGATTTCAAAACTTTCTACAAAGCTACAGTAATCATCATGTACATGTACTGGCATAAGGATAGACATACAGATAAATGAGATAGAATGAAGAGTCTAGAAATAAATTCCTACATCCATGGTCAACTGATTTTCAAAGGCTACTACGACCATTCAGTGGGAAAGAAGAGTCTCTTCAACAAATTATGATAGGAAACCTGGATATCTACACACAAAAGAATGAAGTTGGAACCCTACTTTGCACCATATACAAAAACTAATTCAAAATAGATAAAAGACCTAAATGTAAGAGCTAAAACCATAAAACTCTTAGATGAACATATAAAGGTAAATGCCCATGACCTCAGATTTGGCATTGGTTTAAGAAATGACACAAAAAACACAAGCAACAAAAGAAAAAATTAGAGGCTGGGCGTGGTGGCTCATGTCTGTAAGCCCAGCACTTTGGGAGGCTGAGGCGGGCAGATCACTTGAGGTCAGCAGTTCAAGACCAGCCTGGCCAACATGGTGAAACCTTGTCTCTACTAACAATAGAAAAATAAGCTGGGGGTGGTGGCACGTGCTTGTAGACCCAGCTACTCAGGAGACTGAGGCGGGAGAATCACTTGAACCCAGAAGGCAGAGGTTACAGTGAGCCAGGGTTGCGCCACTGCATTCCAGCCTGAGCAACAGAGCAGCTCTGTCTCAAAAAAAAAAAAAAAAAAGAAAAGAAAAGAAAGAAAGAAAAGAAAAAAATAGACAAATTGGATTTCATCAAAATCAAAAACATCAAAAGATGCTTTTAAGAGAGTGAAATGACAACACACAGCATGGAAAAAAATATTTGCAAATCATATACCTGATAAGGACTTGTATCCAGAATATATGAAAAGCTCCTACAACTCAACAACAAAAAGACAACCCAATTTTTAAATGGGCAACGGACATGAATCATTTCTCTAAAGAAGTTATACAGTGGCCAAGAAGCACATAAAAGATGCTTAGTATCATTGTCATTAGGGAAATTCAAATAAAAAAACCACAATAAGACAATTTTTGCACCCACTAGAATGGTTATAATTTTTTTATAAAGGAAAATAACAAGTGTTGTCAAGGATGTGGAGCAATTAGAACCCTCATATGTTGCTGGTGGAAATGTAAAATGGTGCATCCACTGTAGAAAGCAATTTGGCACTTCTTCAATAACCTAAACAAGAATTGCCCTGTGGATCCCAGTCGTTCCTCTCCTGGGTATATAACTGAAAGAATTAACCACATCCAGTGGCTCATGCCTGTAATCCCAGCACTTTGGGCAGCTGAGGAGGGCAGATCACTTGAGCCCAGGAGTACAAGACCAGCCTGGGCGACACGGTGAAACCCCTTTCTGCAAAAAATACAAAAATAAGCCAGGCATAGTAGTGTATGCCTGTAGTCCCAGCTACTCGGGAGGCTGAGGCAGGAGGATTACTTGAGCCCAGGAGGCTGAGGTTGCAGTGAGCTGAGATTGTGCCATTGCACTCCAGCCTGGGTGACAGATTGAGACCCTGTCTCAATAAAAAATAAATAGAAATAATATAACTGAAAGAATTGAAACAGGTGTTCAAGCAAAAATGTGTCCACAAATGTTCATAGCAAGCAGCATTATTCACAACAGCCAAAAGGTGGAAACAATCCAATCACCCATCAACTGATAAACAGATAAACAAACATGTACTCAAACAATGGAATATTATTCAGCCATAACAAAGAATGAAGTACAGATACATGCTACAGCATTGAAAACTTATTCTAAGTGAGGCTGGGTGTGGTGGCGTGCACCCGTAATCCCAGCTACTAGGGAAACTGAGGCATGAGAATTGCTTGAACTGGGGAGGCAGAGGTTGTGGTGAGCCAAGATTGTGCCACTGCACTCCAGCCTCCTGGGTAACAGAGTGAGACTCTGTCTCAAAAAAAAAAAAAAAAAAAAAAAAAAGAAAGAAAGAAAAAGAAAAACATTATACTAAATGAAAGAACAAGTCATAAAAGGCCACATTTTATATGATTCTATTTATGTGAAATGCCCAGAAGAGGCAATTTTACAAACACAGAAAGTAAATTAGTGGTTTCCAGAACTGGGGAGAAAAGGTAATGAGGAATCACTGCCTAGGGGATATGGGATTTCCTGTAGGGGAGATGAAAATGTGCTGGAACTAGTTAGTGGTGAATATTGTACAATACTGTGAATGCACTGTCATTCATGGTAAATTTTACATTATATGTATTTTACCACACTAAAAATCATTTAATCAATTATTTCCTAAAAGACTGCTAATTCCTTAAAAATTTCGCTCACCTCCCCCAAAATAAATAAACTTGTTTTAACAGCAAGACAATTTTGTTCAAGTATAAGCTTATGCAGAAACTCTCTCTCTGAAACAGATAAAAGTGAAGACTTGGAGTAGAGAGGTCCCTGTGTCCCTTTTACCCTATATGAAAGTCCCTAAATAGCTGGAAGTTTCTGGAGTGTCTTCCAGCCCTGACCTTCTGGGTTCAAGGGCTTAGTAAGTGGGTACTGAACGAATGCTCTGCTGGACTGATCTAATGAAATGATCACCTGGATTGGTGACCACACCGGAGCTCCAGCTCTAGTCTAAGTCCTTTGTGTAATTCTGGCCAGCTTGCTGAGCTCAGCACTGGACATTATCCTTGGAAAAGATGGCAAAGTGAACCAGTCATGGAAGGTCCGAGAAGCTCTGCTGTAGGGAGGAGGTACATGTGGTGTGTAAGAGCTGGGGGCTCTGGAATCAGTCTTCCTGGCTTTGATACCTGGATCCATACTTAATAGCTATTTTCTGGATGTTAAATTCTCAAACTGTCCATATATCAGGGATTAATAATACTACATATGACATGGTGGTATTGTGAGGATTAAATGTGTTAATTGGTGTAAAGTGCTTAGAACTATGCTTGGCACACAGAAAGCTCTCAATAGCTAATCTTGGCTGGGCAGGGAGGCTCAAGCCTGTAATCCCAGAACTTTGGGAGGCTGAGGTGGGTGGATCGCTTGAGCCTGGGAGTTCCAGACCAGCCTGGGCAAATGATGAGACCCCCCGTCTCTACAAAAATTACCAAAATTAGTCAGGTGTGTTGCTGCATGCCTGCAGTCCTACCTATTTGGGAAGCTGAAGTGGGAGGATCGCTTCAGTCCAGAGGTTGAGGCTGCAGTTAAGCTATGATTGTGCCACTGTTCTCCAGCCTGGGTGACAGAACCAGACTTTGTCTCAAAACAAAGAAAAAAAAGAAAGAAAGAGCAAGCAAGAAAGCAAGAAAATCTTGTATTTATTCTAAAACTACGGTGGCCCCATTCATCATATGATTCAATACACTTAACCCTCTGGTGACGAAGTATCTCTCACCATTGAGGGTCCATGGATGAACCTTGGACCACGACTTGCCCTTCAACCTGGTTTCTCCTGTGTGATACACATGCCTGTGGCTAATGAAGGAATATTCTCAAAATCTCTGCATAATTCAGAGATTAGGCTTGAATGTGTATTTCAATCTGCTTGTCTTAACCCATAGGTATTGAAATTAACTGAATGAATTGCAAGTTGTTACTTTTGTTTCGTTCGTTTTGGTTTTTTTTGTTTGTTTTGAGACAAAGTCTCACTCTGTTGCCCAGGCTGGAGTGCACTGATATCATGAGGGCTCACTGAAACCTTGACCTCCTGGGGCTCAAGCAATCCTTCCACCTCAGCTTCTTGAGTAGCTGGCAGCTGGGACTACAGGCACACATCACCACACCTGGCTAATTTTTGTATTTTTTGTAGAGACAGGGTTTCACCATGCTGTCCAGGCTGATCTCAAACTCCGGGGCTCACCTACCTCGGCCTCCCAAAGTGCTGGGATTACAGGCGTGAGCCACCTTGCCCAGCCTACAAACATTTTTTTAAATGAAAAAGAATAGAATGGAAAATAATGAGATAATTGGGCTAAGTATTAAGTAAGTACTGTTTGTTGAAACTTCTGTTTCAGTTTGTGTGTATGTGTGGGCATGCTTACCTATGAACTGGGTTATGATATGACATTTATTTCTTACTAAAGGTTGCAGTTAAAAAAAAAAAAAATTGAAGGCCATGATCTGGGAACAGCCAGGATTTTCCAAAGGCCACCTGAGCTAAGCTAAGCTGAGGAGGGCTGACTGCTCTAGGAAAGCAGTCCTGATTTGATAGGTGAGACTGAATGATCTTGAGCAATTTGCCTATCCCCTAACAAAGCTGGGACAGTGGCCTGAATGGGGACTGGAATCAGGGAGGAGGGAAGATTCTCCAACTGAAAGATAAGGATATTTGATTGGTTGGACAGGTGACCTGATACCTGAATCAAGTCATGAGAGCTCGGCAGACTTCACTAAACACACACACCCACACATACATGGATCATTTAAGCACAAGCCAAGGGCCTATCTCAGGCATTTAGCTGTCCCTTGATCCTTTCATTTTATTTTGTCTTTTCTGGTCTACTCTATCCCCCAAGATTATTTTGGGGCTCCAGAAACTCTGCCATTTTTAAACAAATGACTCATGCAGATTCATTTCAGAACCACAGCTTTTCTGGCTCCTTGGACCCCTCCCTTCTCACCTGCTCTCCTGGGTCCCAGCTCTTGCTGGCAACTTTAGCCCTACACAGACTCAACCCCTTTCTCCCATGCCCCAGCATGGAAGACAGAGATCGCCTATACACAAAGTTAGAAGAGGAGGTTTGGACTCTCCAAACATTTGGAGTAATTGCCACAGCCCTGGGCAAAGGCTGCCAGCTTTGTGGAAGGGGGACTCTGGGGACTTCGCAGCTGGAGATTTGTCCTGTGAAAGAAGTAGAAAAGGAGTTGGAAGTATTGCTGAGAATGTGGGCAGCTGACACACCTGGACCACCATTCAGTTTTGCTTACCCAGGATTAAGTCGGGGGAGGTAAATTTGCCTTCTAGTGCCTTCTAGTAGGACTTCAAACCCCTACTCTCATTCAACACTCATTTGCATTCCTTGTCTAGAGTTTGGAAAGCCTACAAAGCCAGGACATCAAAAGCCAAAAGAAGGGGGACTTGACCCCAGCTGGGGAAGGACATATCGAGACCCAGTTTTTAAGGACTATTCATGTGCTTTAAAGGGGGTTCCTCAGATGGCAGACTTTCAATCTAGTCCTTATAGCATCCTGGGCATTACATTATTGCCAACATCTTTGCTTCCAATTGCCTTTAAGTCATAACCATGGCCAAAGTCTGTGCAGAAGTAGCTTCAGCTGTTTAAGTTTCATATTCTTCACCTGCAAAAATGGTTCTAATAATAATAGGTATTGTATAGGGAGTGATGAAGATAAAATTAACTTGTGGAATTACTCTACTACAGTGCCTAAAGCAAAATAGGCATATAACAGATCGATCAGTTATCACAAATATCCTTACAATTGTATCATGTTATCCTTGAGATCATACTTTAGAAAGTCAGTGAAAAACACATAAAGCAAAACCTCCCATAACTCAACTGTACTTAGAAAGAACTGTACAAAGTCTCACAAGACCCCACTTTCCACTTCTCAGATTAAACTGCTATTAACAATTTGCTCTGTATTTATCCCTACGCACCTACCCATAAATCACTATTTCTTCATGCTTTAAAAAAAGTGGAGAAATTGAATCATGCTGTTTGTCTATGGGCTTTTTCACTTAATATACCATGAACATCTTTGTAGGTTAGTATCTATAGAGCCACCTCATTCTTTTTATCAACTGCCTAGGTTAATAGATGCACCATTCATGGTTTATTTAAACATTCCCTTATTAACATTTCAGTTTTCCATTTTTGCTATTATGTCCCAGAGCTACAATGAAAATCTCATCTATATATCTTTATGCATGTGCATGAGTTTTTCCGTATGCCAGATTTCTAGAAGTAGATCTGCTGGATCACTGAGTATGGCACATGGTAATGTTGATTGACATGGCCAAACTCTATTTCAAAAGGTTGTGTGATGCACCCTCCACTAACTGTATTGATGCAGCCATTTCCTTACTCTTATCTGTCATTTTAGTTTTATCCAATCTGATAGACAAAAACCTGACGGTTTTATATCATATATCTTTGACTAAAGTAATGCTAAGCATCATTTTGTGTCTTCTGAAGGCACGCATTTTCTCCTACGTGAATTGCCTATTCAAACCTCAAACCATTTTCTATTGGACCGTTCATATTTCCTTTTTAAACTGTAGAGCACTCTTTGTATAGGAAGGACATTTACATGTTTCTGTTACATGTGTTGCAAATATTTTTGTCCACTCTGTCACTTGCCTTCTGACTTTGTTTATGGTATCTTTTTCCACATATAGTTTTAAGATATTTTATGTAGTCAGATGTGTTCATTTTTCCTTTATGACTTCTAGATTTCTCCTCCACTTGTTTAGAAAGCCTTTATTTTCTGACTTTCTTGAGCCCATTGCTACAATCTCCATCCACTCCCCCATGACAGCTGGCAATGAATGTCCTCACTGAGCCTGGCTTTGTCTCTCAGGCCAGCACCTTGAGTTCCTTATCCATCAACACAGTGTAATCATGTTTGGTGCTGGAAAGTATTACATTGTGTCAGAAGAACACAGAGAATGGAAGGAGTAAAGGAGGGAAGACAGTCTGAGAAGTAAGTGGAAGAAGTGGATGGGGGTCTGCGTACCTGAAGAGTCAAGAAAGTAAAGAAGAGGAAAGAGAGAGATGCCATGGCCTTGACCTGAGCATCTAAAAGCTGTGCTGGCTGATACTCTGAGTAGGATTTGTAAAGCCAGTAGCAACTTGAAAAGAAATTTTTTGTTTCTTTTTCCAAACCCATTTCATTCTTTACAAGCACGATACAGTTACTAGTTGTCACACCTGGGAGACAATATAAAAGTCTCCTGCCAGACCCAAAATAAAAGGAAAAGAAACTGGCCAGGCACGGTGGCTCACGACTGTAATCCCAGCACTTCGGGAACCTGAGGTGGGTGGATTACGAGGTCAGGAGTTAGAGACCAGTCTGACCAACATGGTGAAAACCCGTCTCTACTAAAAGTACAAAAATTAGCTGGGCGTGGTGGCACATGCCTGTAATCCCAGCTACTCCGGAGGCTGAGGCAGGAGAATCACTTGAAGCCGGGAGGGGCAGGTTGCAGTGAGGTGAGATTGCGCCACTGCACTCCAGCCTGGGCAACAGAGTGAGACTCTGTCTCAAAAAAAAAAAAAGAAAAAAGAAAAAAAAAGAAAAAAGGAAAAGAAGCTGGAAGATAGGACCTCAGCTGAAAAGCATGTTTCCTCTTGAGTGCATTTTAATATCCATACCAGGTTCCATATATCAAATGCTTAAATTTTTTTCAAGCGTTCTAGAAAATAAGGATACTCTGGTTAGAGTAAGTGAAAGTTCTTTACCTCTCCACAGTTCGCCTCCTAAACAAATAAGCCAAAACAGCCCGCACAGCCACATGCAAGGGAGCAACCATGTAGCACCAACTTTCCTTCTAACGGTCATGGAAGTCAGCAGGATGTGGTTTAGGAGTCATTTGGAATTACTGTAGCTCCATGCTGGCAGCATTGCCCAGTGGTCCCTGACTCTGAGGTTCCACCATCAGGCAACAAAGCCACTCTGCCTCCACGGCTGCTCCTCCTACCTAGGGGTCTGCTTGCTGCCTTACACTGCATGGGTTAGCCTCAGCCTCCTCAGCATGGAATGCCCTCTTGAGATTCACATTCAAACTCTCCAAAAGAGAGGATTTGATTGGTTCCATCAGTTTCTGATGTTCTTTGGAGACTGACTCGTTGGCTGTCAGTCTATAGCCAATTGTTGTTGGGTTTGCTGTCTACCTCTGCTTCATGGTGGCAGGTAGCCTTGCCAAATGGTAGGCTTTCCTCAAAAGGAGTTCCACATGGGCGTTAAGGCCCCAAGAGTAAAATAATCTGTTTCCCAATACTGAGTCCTTCCAGCTGCCTACATAACTACAAGATTTGACATCTGTCTTCCCAGTTTATAGATTAGAAGCAATTAACAATAAAGAAGGGAAATAGAAAATGAGAAAGCATTTACAGTCATTAACCAAACATTACTAATGAACCAACATTTATTAATCACTTTCTAAGCAATAAGATCTGGCTGCTAAAAGCATAGCATGAGGAAACAGGCCAACAATTATAATACTAGAAAATTATAATTGAGATATAAGAACTCCAGAGGCTAGGAATTGGGGCCATTTAATGTCAGGGCAAGTTTTGCACCCTTTCGTAAGCCCGATCTGCTCCCGTTTTAAAGCACTAAATAAAAGCTAAGATTCAAAATAAATCTGAGTCATGAAAATATTAAGCTGGGTTCTAAAGACTCAACTCAGTGGATAAGAACAACTTAGGTTTTTTATTACTGCTCTGTCATCACCCCTTCAACAAAAATCATCTACAGGCCAATTTGTGTGATCTCTGTACAGACATCAGGCTTTTAATGCTTTTTCATAGTCTATCCCAGACACCCTTGGGACTCTTGAGTTTAGGCACAGGCTCTTGGCATAAATTTCAACCCTACATGTCAAAACAAATGTTCATGTTCCACACCCATTATCTTCACTAATGACTACAGTTGCTGCTGCTGCTGCTATTAAAATTAGCACATACTGGGTGTCAACACTGTCCCAGGCACTTTACATAGATGAACCCTCTCAATATAGTATTATGCCCACTTTGAAGATGAGAAGCTCAGGCAGGTGCCTGGGAAGGTGTGTTGGCCCCATGTTAGCCAGGCTGGGAATCCAAGCTACATTTCCTCATTCCAGCAGGATGAGGAGTAGCCTAAATGGATGGCTCTTCCTCAGGCTTTCTCCTTTTTTATCTCCTTAAATATCTATAAAGCTTTTGTTGCTGTTGTTGAAGTTCTAGGGAAAGCATGAAAGAGAAGTAGCAGCACCCCGTGGGCAGGAAGCAGTAGCACTCAGGGTGAGAAGTGTCCTCTCAGGAAACACTGTCAAGGCTGGCCAACTGCCCTCTCCCACTGGGTCTTCCTGCTCTCTTTTTGAGACAGAGTCTTGCTCTTGTCTCCCAGGCTGGAGTGCAGTCGCGAGATCTTGGCTCAGTGCAACCTCCACCTCCCAGGTTCAAGTGATTCTTCTGCCTCAGCCTCCTAAGTAGCTGGGATTACAGGCATGCGCCACCACACCGGGCAAATTTTGTGTTTTTAGTAGAGATGGGGTTTCACCACGTTGGCCAGGCTGGTCTCAAATTCCTGATCTCAAGTAGTCCGCCAACCTCGGCCTCCCAAAGTGCTGGGATTACAGGCATGAGCCACCGCGCCCAACTCTCCCTGCTGTCTTACTCCAGCTATCCTCCTTCCACAGACTACTTTGGAGGTTCTGGGTTTTGCTTCGAGGTCCTGGGTTTTGCTCTCAGGAGGGAAACAAGGTTCCTTTCATATCCGTGATATGTACATTTGCCAGATAATTCAAGTTGGGATATTCTAAACAACCATTTCTTTAGATTTTTCTAAGCTCAACCTTGTATCTATTTGGATTCTCAGAAATCTTTCTGGTTATACCATGTTTGTTTAAAAAAAAAAAATCCAGGATCATTATTAAAAGTAACCAAAACTAGCCATTCTTATTCAGGATCCCTGCAGGGGATCTGTATAATTTGAGGTGAATTGAATACAGGGACTATTTACAAAGGTGTGCAGACAGAGCTCAGGGAACCCACCAAGGGACATGGATGCACCCTGGAGCTAGCAACAGAGGGGAGCAGTTATCATTCAGAGGCCTGAAGGGGTGAGGGGAGACAGTAGTTACCTGTACCAGGACAGGGTGGCCTTAGGTAGAGGAATGAAGATAAAAGCATGGTGACTTGGCAGGGAAGAAACCAAGGAAATACATCCCTTTCCTCTGGCCCTCCTATCTCCTGCCGGTATTTCTCATGTGCCAAACTCTCCCAGAAGCCTGAGAACCAGAGAGGCCACTGACATAGTCCATGGAAGTCAGCCCCTCCTGGGGCACAGAGTAGGGTGAGAAAAGATTGGAAATGGACATGCATATGGAGGGGCAAATGGAAGATGCCCAAGGCTTCCATTATTAATGAGCAACAACAACAATATTAATCATTTCCATTTGAGTCCCTGCTTTGTGTCCATACCAATCTTACATTTTACAGATAAGAAAATGATGGTTCACAGGTTAGTGTTCTTAAGTGCCCCTGTAGATTAGAAGTTAAGATAACCCTCTAAGAGGGAAATTAATAAGAATCAGAACAAAAAAGGATGGTCTCAGTCATCTAGAGTATATAGCTATCTGTTGCTGCTAATGAATTTTCCCCAAATTTAGCAGCATAAAACAATAAACACTTAGTATTTCACACAGTCTCTGTGGGTCAGGAACAGCTTTGCTGGGTGGTTCTAACTCAGTCTCCTATGAGATTTTCAAGAACTTGACCAGGGCTGCAATCATCTGAATGCTGGATGAGGGCTGGAGAAGCCACTTCCTAGATGGCTCATGCACCTGACACCGTGATTTGAATATTGGTCTTTAAATTTAATTGACATTGTCATAGTATTTAAGAGGTGGAACATATAAGAGATTATTAGGTCATAATGGCTCTGCCTTCAGAGGTGGGATTAATACTGTTACAAAAGGATCAGTTCATCTCCCCTTTTTCTCTCTCTTTGCCTTGCTGCCATGTGATGACACAGCAAGAAGGCTCTCGCCAGATGCTGGTGTCTTAATCTTGGACTTCCTAGTGTGTAGAAATGTGAAGAAATAAATTTCTGCTCTTTATAAATTACCCGGTCTCAGGTATTCTGTCAGAGCAGCACAAAATGCATGAAGACACTCACCCTGCAAGTTAGTGCTGGGTTTTAGCAGGAAACCTCAGTTTCTACCACGTGGACCTCTCCACAGGACTGGTTGAGTGTTTTCATGAAATGGCAGTTGGCCTACCCTAAGTGAATGATTCAAGAGAGACAGACAGGGAGGAAGCCACATTCCCTTTTAAGACCTAGTCACACAAGCTGCACACACTTATTTCTGCCACATGCTATTCATTATAAGTATGTCACAAAGTCCGGTCCACCCTCAACATGAAGGGAATTAAGTTACATCTTTTTTTCTTTTTAAGAGACAAGGTCTTGCCCTGTGGCCCAGGCTGGAGTGCAGTGGCATGGTCATAGCTTACTGCGGACCTGAACTCCTGGACTCGGGTGATCCTCCTGCCTCAGGCCTCCTGAGTAGCTAGTACTACAGGTACATGCCACCATGCTCAGCCAGTTTCATCGCTTGAAGAGCAGAGTAGTAAAGAATTTTTAGGCATATTTTAAAACCACCATATGTCACAATAGCAAGATTGAAGACATTGTGGTTATATAACTGAAGAATTTGGGGAGGACTTGAAACTGCACTGAAACATGACCATCACCAAACAAGGTGAAACCTCCCGAGCACACTGTGTACTGCCTGAAGAAAAAGCTGGCAGAAGAGGGCTAGTTTCCCAGGCATCTGTGCAAAGATGGCCCAGGGGAAAATGCTGCACAGGAAACGGTGAACCCAGTGAACACAAGCTTTCCGATAAAAGGAGAGGCATACTTGGTTTAGGAACAGGAACCTGTCATGTCGATGAAATATGTGTCAGAATTATCCATTTCCCCTGGGCATGGCTTGCCTTTTGGGAAGGCAATGTCTTAGGCAGCAGACACGAGGGCTTCACTAAATCTAAAGAATTACCTCCATTTGATATCAAGTAATTGCTCATTTTTGATACCCACTAGTGTCTTATGAGTGTGGCTAATGTGATGCCAGCCTGAACATTTCCAGGTTTGCATAGCTAAGGACTGAGTAGATCCACGAAAGTAGAAGTCCCACCCTGATATGGCCTTCCTGCAGAGCAATCACCGCCTCGGGTCACAGCCTTATCTTACCATGCCTTTTGTTATTGCAGAACCTATTCCACAAAAATTCATGTGATGATAGGGCACTGCTTATGACAGCAAAATAGTGCAAATAACTCAAATGTCTCCAGGAAGGGATTGGTAGAATAAACTGTCACACAGTGGAGTATTATTTGGCTGTAAAAGAAGGAGGAAGAAGATGTTTATAACCAGTGCTTTCTGAAAGAAATCTCTGTGATAATGGACACATTCTATTCTTGGACAAATGGTAGCCACCAGCCACACGTGGCTATTGAGTGCTTGAAATGTGAATAGTTCAGCAATGGATTTTTTTTTAGACAGAGTCTAACTCTGTCACCCAGGCTGGAGTGCAGTGGTGCTACTATCTTGGCTCACTGTGACCCCTGCCTCCTGTGTTCAAGCCATTCTTGTGCCTCAGCCTCCCCAGTCGCTGGGATTATAGATACGTGCCACCATGCTTGGCTAATTTTTGTATTTTTAGTAGAGATGGGGTTTTGCCATGTTGGCCAGGCTGGTTTCCAACTCCTGGCCTCAAGTGATCCGCCTGCCTCAGCCTCCCAAAGTGCTGGGATTACAGGCGTGAGCCACCACACCCAGCTAAATTTTAATTGCATTTAATTTTTGTTTAATAGCCATATGTGGGTAGTGACTATTTTATTGGACAGCGCCACTTAATACAGATCTCCAGGATAGATTGTTAAGTGAAAACACAACATACAGGAAGTATAGACCAGCGTCTATAGGATGTTACTTTCTGTGAATGAAAGGAAGAGGAAAACATATGCATCACTTATATTGGTGGAACTTGCATAAAAACACTGACAGGATAAATTTAAATGGTTGCTTCTTGGACAAGAACAGGATGGAATGAAAATGAGACTTTGTAGTGTATGTGTGGTTTTTTTTTAAATTTTAATTTACCTTTTTTTTTTTTTTTTTTTGAGACAGGGTCTTGCTTAGTCACTCAGGCTGGAGTGCAGTGGTCCAATCATGGCTCACTGCAGCCTCAACCTCCCAGGCTCCTCCTGCTTCAGCTCCTGACTAGCTGGTGGCATGCACCACCAAGCCCGGATAATTTTGGATTTTTTTTTTAGAGACGGAGTTTTCACCATGTTGCCCAGGGTGGTCTCGAACGCCTGGGCTCAAGTGATTCTCCCACCTTGGCCTCCCAAAGTGCTGGGATTATAGGCGTGAGCCAACACGCCCAGTTCTAGATTCTTCAAACTGTGGTAAAAAAATAAATAAATAAAAATAACATAAAATTTAGCATCTTAACCATTTTATAAAATTAATAAACTTTACTTTTTAGGACAGTCTTGGGTTCACAGCAAAATTGAATGGAAAGTACAGAGAGTTCCCATCCTCACTCCCTGTCTCCACATATGCACAGCTTCCCACTATCAACATCCCATACCACAGTGGTACCTTTGTTACAAGCAGTGAACCTATATTCATACAACATTATTACCCAAAGTTCATAGTTTACATTAGGATTCACTCTTGGTGGTACACGTTCTATGGATTTTGACATACATATAATGACATGTATCCACCATTATGTACATGTATAATGACGTATGTATAATGACATGCATCACACAGAATAGTTTCACTGACCTAAAAATCCTCCATGCTCTGCCTATTCATGCCTCTCTCCCTCCTAACCCCTGGCAGCCACTAATCTTTTTACTGTCTCCATAGTTTTGGCTTTTCCAGAATGCTCTATAGTTGGTACTATGCAGTGTGCAACCTTTTCAGAATGGTAAATCCATTAGTAATGTGCATTTAAAGTTCCTCTATGTCTTTTCATGGCATTGTGGCTCATTTCTTTTTAGAGTTGAATCATGTGACACATAGTCTGGTTATTTGTCCATTTACCTGTGAAACGACATCTTGATTGCTTCCAAGTATTAGCAATTATTAATAAAGCTGCCCACTATTAGAAACATCTGCGTGCAGGTTTTTGTGTGGATGTAAGTTTTTAGATCTTTGGGTAAATAACAAGGAGTGTAATTGATTGGTTATATGGTAAGAGTATATATAGTTTTGTGAGAAACTGTCAAAAGGTCTTCCAAAGTGGCTGTACCATTTTGTATTCCCACCAGCAACGAATGAGAGTTCCTGCCGTTCCACACCCTCATCAGCTTTTGGTGCTGTCAGTATTTTGGATTTTGGCCATTCTAATAGGTATGCAATGGTACCTCACTGTTGTTTTAATTTGTAATTTCCTGATGATGTATGATGTTTAATATATTTTCATGTGCTTACTTGCCATCTGTAGATCTCCTTTGGTGAGATGTCTTTCAGGTCTTTGGTCTACTTTTTAATCAAGTTGTTTGTTTCCTTGTTGAGTGCTAAGAGTTCTTTGTATATTTTGGGTAACAGTCCTTTATCAGTTATATCTTTTGCATATCTTTTCCCCCAACCTATGGCTTGTATTCTCATTCTTTTGACATTATCTTTTGCTGAGCAGTTCTAAATTTTAATGAAATCCAGCAAATCAATTATTTATTTCATGGATTGTGCCTTTGGTGTATCTAAAAAGTCATGACCATAGCCCAGGCCACCTAGGTTTTCTCCTGTTATCTTCTAGGAGCCGTGTAGTTTTACATTTTACATTTCAGTCTATGATCTATTTTGAATTAATTTTGGGGAAGAGTGTAAAGTCTGTGTCTAGATTCATTTTCTGCATGTGGATGTCCAGTTGTTCCAGTACCGTTTTTTGAAAAATATTAGCCATTTTTAGGTGTCTAGTTCAGTAATGTTAAGTATAGTCGCATTACTGTGAAACAGATCTTCTGAACTTCTTCATCTTGCAAATCTGAAATTCAATACCCATTTCTATTAGTCCATTTTCACACTGCTGATAAAGACATACCTGAGACTGGGTAATTTATAAAGAAAAAGAGGTTTAATGGACTCACAGTTCCACGTGGCTGGGGAAGCTCCACCATCAAGACAGAAGGTGAAAGCCAAGTCTTACATGATTGCAGACAAGAGAGAATTTGTGCAGGGAAACTCCCCTTTATAAAACCATCAGATCTCTTGAGACTTATTCAGTATCACAAGAACAGCATGGGAAAGACCCATCCTCATGATTCAATTACCTCCCACCGGGTCCCTCCCATGACACGTGAGAACTGTGGAAGCTACAAATCAAGATGAGATTTGCGTAGGGACACAGGTAAATCACATCACTATTAAACAATCTGCTCCCCCTTTCACCCCCTCCCCTAAGTCCTTGGTAACCACCATTCTACTTGTTGTTTCTATAAATTTGACTAAGTGTCTCATATAGGGCAGGCATGGTGGCCCATGCCTGTAATCCCAGCACTTTGGGAGGCCCGGTGGGAGGAATCACTTGAGGCCAGGAGTTTGAGACAAGCCTGAGCAACATAGCAAGAACCCATCTCTACAAAAATTTTTAAAATTAGATGGAAGTGGTTGGTGGTGCACACCTGTAATCTCTGCACTTCGGGAGGCCAAGATGAGAGAATTGCTTGAATCCAGGAGTTTGACACCAGCCTGGGCAAGATGGTGAGATCCCATGTCTCACCAAAAACAAAAAAAAATCATAGATATTGATCTCTTTCTGGGTACTCATTGACTTCCTGCTAGTAGATAGTCATAGATATGTAAATCACTGTTTGTTTATTTGTTTGTTTTTTTGCCTCGGTTGCCTGAAAGCACAGAGTTAAATGTAGTGCTTAGTTATATGTCTTCCATTTGTCTAGATTTTTAGTATAACCCTCCTTACCTGGATTTTGTTAATTTATCCATGTTCCTGAATTTCATTTTAAGCTCATTCTAATGCTTTTTGAGGCAAAAGAGTCAAAAGAAAGGATGAGAAAAAATAGTCATAAAATATTTAATTTAAGAAGACAGGAAAAAAAGATGATGAGAAAATGGACACTTCCACTTTTTTTTTTTTTTTTAAGAGACAGGGTCTCACTCTGTTGCCCAGGCTTGAGTGAGGTTGTGAGATCATGGATCACTGCAGGCTCACCCTCTTGTCCTCCCTCCTCAGCCTCTTGAGTATCTAGGACTGCAGGCATGCACTACCATGCCCAGCTAATTTTTAAAATTTTTTTGTAGAGAGAGGGTCTTGCTCTGTTGCCCAGGCTGGTATCAAACTCCTCCTGGCCTCAATGGATCCTCCCGCCTCGACCTCCCAAAGCATTGGGATTATAGGCACAAGCCACCATGCCCCACTTCTTACACATTTTTGGCAGAAGTTTAAAATGATATAATCTTTTTAGGATGTAATTTGAAAGTATTAAGTTTTCAAATATGAATAGTCTTTGATTCAATAGTTCTTCTAGTCATTTGTCTGACAGAAACACTTGCAAAATTGTGTAAGAAGTACAAAAGGTATTTGTTGTGCATTATAAACAATAACGAAAAATAACTAATCTAAATATCTATGAATAGGGGAGAGGTTAAGTTTTGAAAAAAACATGCAGAGGACCTGGGGCCTACAAGTAAGAGTGATCAAGTATGGAATAATATGTAGAGCTGCTGTTCTCAAGCTTTTTGGTCTCAGTACCCTCTTAATAATTTTATAAATTACTGAAGATCCCAAGGAACTTTTCTTTTCTTTTTTTTTCTTTTTTTAGACAGAGTCTCACTCTGTCACCAGGGTGCAGGGTGGAGTGCAGTGGCACAATCTCAACTCACTGCAACCTCCACTTCCCAGATTCAAGCGATTCTCCTGCCTCAGCTTCCTGAGTAGCTGGAACTACAGGCATGCACCACCACACCCAGCTAATTTTTGTATTTTCAGTAGAGACGGGGTTTCACCATGTTGGCCAGGATGGTCTTGATCTCTTGACCTTGTGATCCGCCCGTCTCGGCCTCCCAAAGTGCTGGGATTACAGGTGTGAGCCACCGCATCTGGCTGGAGCATTTCTTATGTAGGCTATGTCTATCAATAGTTATTGCATTAAACATTAAGACTAAGATAATTTCAAAAAATGAGTTTATTACTTTTAAATAATGGTAATAAACTCATCGCATGTTACTATAAATCATATCCTTTTTATGAAAGTTAACTATATCAAAACATCATTTAGTGAGAAGACTGGCATTGTCTCACATTTTTGCAAATGTGTTTTAACATCTGGCTTAATATAAGATAGCTGCATTCTCATATCTGCTTTGGCATTAAATCTATTGCGATATGTTGTTTTGATTGAAGTATGTGAAGGAAATCTGGTCTCACAAAGATACGTAGTTGAAAAAGGAGGATTGTTTTAATAGCCTTTCCAGATTATTATGGCTATTCTTTGATTATTTACCAAAATTTGACGAGTGGTAGTTTCTGAAAGGTTAGTGGCAACGTGGATTCTAAATCATATCAATGAGGCCAGGTGTGGTGGCTCACGCCTGTAATCCCAGCACTTTGGAAGCCAAGGTGGGCAGATCACTTGAGGTCAGGAGTTCGAGACCAGCCCAGCCAACATGGTGAAACCCTGTCTCTACTAAAAATACAAAAATTAGCCGGGTGTGGTGGTGGGTGCCTATGATCCCAGCTACTTGGGAGGCTGAGGCAGGAGAATTGCCTGAATCCAGGAGGCAGGGGTTGCAGTGAGGCAACATCACACCACTGTACTCCAGCTTGGGCAGCAGAGTGAGATTCCGTCTCAAAAATAAATAAATAAATAAATAAAATGAAAATAAAAAAATCATATCAATGAACTATCTACACTCTGTTACATGAAAATCCATTGGTTTATCTGCCACAAATGATTTTATAATATTATGCATTAGTCTTTGAAAAATATTGGTTCACTAAGTTATGTAGCTCTTTCTAATATTAACATATTTTATTAACAATATCAAAAATCACATTTAATATCACCACCCATCTCATCATTAAAGTCTTTAAGTGTTGGGAAGTTGTCCAGCTCACAGCGGCAAATACAAGTCTTTGAAAATTCTAATGTTTGCTTGAATGCTTAAACTTGCCCATCGGTGATCGTCTGGATAAAGAAAACATGTTACATATACACCATGGAGTACTATGCAGCCATTAAAAAGCGTGGGATTATGTCCTTTGCAGGGACATGGATGGAGCTGGAGGTCATTATCCTTAGAAAACTAACACAGGAACAGAAAACCAAATACTGCGTGTTCTCGCTTATAAGTGGGAGCTAAATGATGAGAACACATGGACACATAGAGGGGAACACCACACACTGGGGCCTATAGGAGGATGGAGCGTGGCAGGAGGGAGACGATCAGGAAAAATAACTAGTAGGTCCTTTGCTTAATACCTGGGAGACAAAATAATCTGTACAACAAACCCCTATGATACAAGTTTACCTATGTAACAAACCTACACCGGTACCCCTGAACTTAAAAGTTAAAAAGAAAAGAAAAGGCCGGGCACGGTGGCTCAAGCCTGTAATCCCAGCACTTTGGGAGGCCGAGACGGGCGGATCACGAGGTCAGGAGATCGAGACCATCCTGGCTAACACGGTAAAACCCCGTCTCTACTAAAAAATACAAAAAACTAGCCGGGCGAGGTGGCGGGCGCCTGTAGTCCCAGCTACTCAGAGGCTGAGGCAGGAGAATGGCGTAAAACCCGGGAGGCGGAGCTTGCAGTGAGCTGAGAACTAGCCACTGCACTCCAGCCCGGGTGACAGAGTGAGACTCCGTCTCAAAAAAAAAAAAAAAAAAAAAAGAAAAGAAAAGAAAGCTAAAAATTCGTCATTAGTAACAAACACTGTCAGTTTCCTTGAAGTTACAGGTTCATTTCATTCATTTTTTTGAGAAAATGTCTGAAAATTCCCAAATCTGAACAACCACAGTTTGTCTGTCTGTCATTATTTCGAGTGAAAATGATGTTCCCTGTGGTGGGGGACAGGGGGACAGTGAATTCAACTTGCAACTCAAACAGCTGCACCAGTGTCTCGTGAGATGGTCAGTGGACTTTGGAATGCAGCAGGGCTTAAGCATACTTCTCATCTCTTTATGCAGAATCTTAAAAAGGCAGGTGTGGCAGGGTTGAAATTTAATACAATTTATCATCTTTACTTCATTAAGGACATTCTTCAGGAAACTGGCATTTCGGCTCCTCTGAGAGTGTAGTAGTGAAGGACATAATACCATACACCAGGACAGTTTGGTGCCACCTCCTTGATCTAAGGCACTAGCAGTTTTTACCCACTTTTGCTTTTTGCAACATCAGTGCAAGTGTCAACACTGTGGGAAAAAAGCATACTTTGTCTTAGTGTTATTATAAAGATAGCTTTGGCCTTGTGGACCCCTGAAATGGTCTCAGGGATCTTCTTGAATTCACAGACCTGCTAACGTAGCATATAATTCCTTTTCTGCTGAAAAAAAAGAAAAAAAGAAAAGAAAGAAAGAAAACCAAAATGTTAACAGTGTCTACCTTTAGCAGTAGAAAGTGATACAGTGATGCTTGTTATTTCATGTACTTTTCTATTTTTTGAATCCTTTACAATGAGTATGTATTTCTTAAGTAATTAAAAACACTAAAGAAAAAGATTAAATTTAAATTATAAACAACAATTACAACATACTCCGAGAATGTAAAATGCCCCTTAGTAGTACTCTCAGACTGAAAATATGAAGAGATTAGATACATAAAACAAGGAGCTTAAATTATTTAAAAAACAAGACAAAACAAAAACCTCACCCGAAGAAATACCTTATTTCCCACAGGACTGGAGGAAGGAAGTGTCGCTGTGAGTAAGCAGAGGCAGCCACCAGATTCAGGTGGCTGAAATTAATGACCTTGCTGATACCTTTAGATGCAGTTCAGACATAAATCTAAAACACACCCTCTCTAAAAAGCAACAGGATTAGACATGAAGAGTGACTTGACACTTCAGAAATCTCACAGCTTCCTTCCCATAGGAAAGAGAAAATCAGGCACAGGACCTGGGGCCTACCAAGCAGGTATTAAGTTTCTCTTTGGTGCCTGAAGCCTCTCAGCTCTGTGCCCTCTTCCCTGTAGGCTTAGTCCCAGTCACCTCTTGCCCTTGCAGGGTCCAGCGCCTTTCTGATCTCCTCTCCTCTGCCTCTGGCTCCTCTCCTCTGCCTCCGGCTATGCCTCTTGGTGTGAAAGACCCTGATATCAGTCATCTACGCCCTAGCATAAATGAGCCTCCATTACCACGCTTCCTCCCTGGTGCATTTGCTTGTTAGGCTGATCTCTGATGATGCAATACAAGGCTGGGTCCACAGGCAAGGCAGTTTAGGTGTTATTGAGCAACTGGTGGGAAAGGCTTTCCCCCAGGCTTCTTTAGTCATTCCCCATGAGTAGCTACCCCTCTTTCCTGTGACATCACACCACAACGCTGCCCCTCTCTGCTGTGGACATCAAAGAAGTTATGGTCCCTTCCTGGGCTCTGTAAACCGAGTGGGTCGGACTAGTGACCTCCAAGGTGGACCCTGCTCCAGGATTCTGAGACTGAATTCCTTTAATGCAGAGCAGCGGTATCTCAGGCCTTGGGAAATGGCATCTTTGTTTTCAGTTTCTGGATTAAAAGACAATTCCAAGGAAGCTCCCCACGCACTCTCCCTGCAGTGTGCCCCCCTTCCCCTTCTCTTCCTCATGACCTGTGTCTCCAGGGGGAAGATCAAACAAAGAGGTTGCAGAGGGTAGTGGAATGCTGTGTTTGGTTATAGTCCCAGGCTGGATGTGATTACAAAGTTCCTGTGCCTGGGGCAACGCACAGGGGAATGTGGTGGGAGGGACGCTGAGCTCTGGGAACACGTGCTTCCCTCCTGCCCCACCCACATAGGCATGCAGGCCCCACCACAAGACTGTGTGAGGTGCTTAAGTTTGTTCCCCAAACTCCCACCCCCACCCCGTGTGTGTCCCCAGCCACCTTAAGAGATCTTCTTGTGGGTATTTGCTTTTTCCATAAGGACTATTGGAAGATGGAAAAGGGTTCACAAATGACAGGAATAAATAAATGACTTTCTGTGGTGCTTGTGTCTCGCTGTTCCTCTTCCTGCCTACTGTGACTTCCTCAAGGGCAGGAGTCATGGCTGGTTCCATTTCATCCCCACTCCTTGCATCATGTCTGGCACATATTTATTGCCTCACAAAACTTTGATGAACAGATGGATGAAGAAATGAATGAATGAAGAAACACGCTTTTCCTTCAAAAAAATATTTTTAAAGGTATTGGATGATTCCCCATCAAATATGACCGTGTCACTCAGCAAGTCACCTGGTCTGCATTTTCTTCACTGTAATTCACAAAAGCACAGACCTGGAGGAGAGCTGGGCATGGCTCAGAAACATCAGGATAAGGATTCCATGCTGGTGCTTCTAGGTCACTCGGGATCTTGATGAAGTCACTATTCCTCTCTAGAGCTCAGTTTCAACTCATAAATAAGGCTAAAATATCTGCTTTGAGTAGCCTGTAGGGAAGCTCTGAGACTCCAGGTATGCAAACATGATTTATAAACTACAAAGTGTATTGCAGCCATAAGGACTTAACACTATTGTATGATTATTACTATTATAACATTATTGTTATTATTATTTGGGAGACAGGGTCTTACTCTGTCACCCAGGCCAGAGTGTAGTAGTGGTACAATCATGACTCACTGCAGCCTCAACCTCCTGGGCTCAATCCATCCTCCCACCTCAGCCTCCTGAGTACCTGGGACTGCAGGCATCCACCACCACATCTGGCTAATTTTTTTTTTTTTTTTTAAGTTTTATAGAAATAGGGTCTCCCTATGTTGCCCAGGATGGTGTTGAACTGCTGGCTTCAAGCAATCCTTCTGCCTCAGCCTCCCAAAGTGCTGGGATTACAGGTGTGAGCCACTGCGCCTGGCTTGTTATATTATTAATACTAGGTGAGCTAACAAAGGCCCAGAGAGGCTAAGTAATTTGTTAAGGGTCACCCAGGAGACACATAACAGACTTTGACACACAGCCCAGTTGACACTGCGCCTCCAGGTGTACTCCCTGCTCAGTGCCTGACTTCCTCACCCCCTTGAAGACTCATAGCACGGAGGAGAAAGGAGCTTTATTTTGATCATCCAGCAGCACCTTGGAGCAGGTGGGACCACGAAGTCAACAAGGCATCATGGTGCTGTTTGTAGGGAGATGGTTGTCTGTCTGGGATGAGGCCAGGCTCACACTGACTCAGACTGAACTAGACCATCCCTAAGGACCTTTCCAGGCCTGAGCAAGAGAATCTAAGACAGGGCCCCTGTCCTCTAGCAACAGAAACTCTAGTGGTTTCTCCAAGGCCTGAATATTCCCTGTGAGACTCTCTGGTGTAAAAGTCCTCAGTGTTACAGTGCACAATGGGATTTCTTCCCTTAAAGAGTCATAGAATGGAAAGAAAGTTTTTTTAAAAAAGAAAACTTGGCAATAAAGTAGCCTATTTGGCACCTCTATGTAGAGAGTAACAGGATCCCTGGCTCTGTGCCCCGGTGGTCCCCTCCCTGCCCCATTAAAGCCAGGAGCCCAGGCTGGGGTTCAAAGCCTTCAGGAACTGGCAACAAGAGCATGTCTACCCCCACCAGCCTGTACACGGCGTTATCAACTCCTGCTGCACAGGACGTCCCGGGAAGGCTGGGGGTAGAGATGCTTTTACTACCAAAGGGACCTCACGTGGATCAGTCACCACTCTGGGCTCCTACCCAGGAGTTAAGGAAGGTCGTCCTGAGGTCCTTGCTGGGCCAGGGGAGAGGCAGGAGCACCTGTAGGCAGACACTTCGGGTCAGGATGAGGTTACAAGAGCAAGTGGCTGGGCAGCAGGTTTGACCAGGTCCAGACGGTCAGGCCCATCCACAGCCCCTTTGCCATTGCTTCTCTGTAATTTGCCAGTGTCTGCAGGATGCTTGATTGGATGTTGTGGGAGGTGGAGCAGCTGCCATTCCTCTTTGTAAAGACACTAGGAACATGGTTCAGGACCCAATGGTGACCTCCTGGAGTCTGTGGCTTGCTGGGGTTGGTGGTTTCCCTCCCACTCTACCCCCTCCTTCCCTCTTATCTATACCATGAGTAGGAGGAGAGTGGGCTTCAAATCCAGCTCTGTTTACCCTCAGAGCCCACGATCTTAATTCCCACAGTACAGAGTTGTTAGGGAAATCATCTTCAGGCCCTTCCTCCTCTCTGTGCTCCTCTCCAGCACCCCTAGCCCCAGGTGGTCAGGACCCTCTTGGTGAGCAGAGGCCTCTCCATTAGGAGGAGGGATGCAGACAATAAACTCGTTCAGACTAGAGTCTTGTGGATCTGATTTATTCTGTATTCAGGTCAGGAGAGAAATCTCAAAAGGGGACCTGGAACAAGAATGATGTCTACAATAAATGGCCTAAATACCTGTGTGACTGTGGATGAGTTACTCAGCCTCACTGGGCCCTGGGATCGTTGTGTTAGTCAATTCAGGCTGCTATCGCAAAGCACAATAAGCTGCACGGCTTATCAACAACAGGGATTTCTTTCTCACAGTTCTGGAGACCAGAGTCTGAAATCAGGGTACCAGCATGGTTGGGTTCTAGTGAGGGCTCTCTTCGGGGTTGCAGACTGCCAACCTCTGATATCCATACGTGGCAGAAAGAGATCCAGAGAGCTCTTTGGAGGTCCGTTTTATAAGGGAACTAATCCCATTCATGAGGGCTTTGCCCTCATGACCTAATCATCTCCCAAAGGCCCCATCTCCTAATATCATCGCATTGGGGGTTAAGATTTCTACACATAAATTTTGGTGAGATGCAAGCTTTCAGTTCATAACAATCATCATCCATACCATGATATTATAACACCATTTTTGGCTTGGGGTTAAAATGATGAAACATTACAAATACCTGGCACATAATAGAAATCCATATATTTGTAATCTCACACATGCCAAAAGAGAGATCAGGTTTTCTTTTTTTTTTTTTTTTTTTTTTTTTGAGACAGAGTCTTGCTCTGTCACCCAGGCTGGAGTGCAGTGGCGTGATCTCAGTTCACTGCAAGCTCTGCCTCCCGGGTTCATGCCATTCTCCTGCCTCAGCCTCCCAAGTAGCTGGGACTACGGGTGCCTGCCACCAGCTAATTTTTTTTTTTTTTTTTAGCAGAGACAGGGGTTTCACCATGTTAGCCGGGATGGTCTCGATCTCCCGACCTCGTGATCCACCTGCCTTGGCCTCCCAAAGTGCTGGGATTACAGGCGTGAGCCACTGCGCTCGGCAAGATCAGGTTTTCTTTACTGACTTCCTTCTCCTCCATCATGAGAACCACCTCCCTGATTTTAAGCTTCTTGCATTTGCCACAGAGACAGGAGATGTCTTTCCTTGGTGAATGATTTTTAACAAGGTTGTACATGAGAGTAGCAGTAACTAGGGTCTGTGAAAAACATACCAAAGCTAACAGGACTGAGAGACCCCACTTGTAGTCCAACCCTAAAAGGAATCTGAGGGCAGACAGAGGAGGGACCTAGATTAGAACAGTCTGGTTTAGTTAAAGCTCCCAATACCATGGGTCTGTGTTTCTCTAAATTTCCACCAAAGAACCCTTTATAGTTGCAGAGCAAATGTGTACTGCCAAGAGGTCTAGATACGTATAAGGAATTGACTTTCTGCCAGATGGAAATTTCTTAGAACATGCTTGTGTTCTCATAAAAATCCCCACAGATTCTTGTATTCTATGCCAAAATATAGACATATTCAATTTTAAATTAAAAAAAAAAAAAACCATGTCTCCCCACCTGCCATAAAACCTTCCAATTGGCACCTCCAGAAAACGTAGTATGTTCAGCCTGTGGCTTCATGCTCTGCCTGTACTCAGCCCTGGATCCCTCCCGTGGGTGTGCACCTCCTAGTCTGACAGCACGACTCAGGAATGTGGGATATGAACCTGGCTGACGCTAATATCTCTCTTAGTCCCTAACACCCAACCTGCCCTGCTCATCCCCTGCCCACTCCATATCCACAGCATACATAAAACACCACGAAACACACACAGCACACCTGAAAAGCATGAGCTTTTTAGGGAGGTGATAGGTCTTCAAAGGCCTAGATGGTATGGATGCTGTATTAGTCAGGGGTCTTAGGTAGTAAGCAACAGAAATCAATTCTGGGTAACTTACTCCAAAAGTTCTTAATTGGAAGATGTGAGGCAACAGAAAGCTGAAGGAAAAGCTGAAGCCCCATGCTTCACAAGGACAGGCAGGAGAGCAGTTTGAGGAATCTGGAAAGCAGGAACCAGAGGTCTGTTGCCTTAGACTGCCAGAACAAGGAAGACTTGGCCCCAAACATTTTCTGTTTTTGTATCAGGCCCTCAAAATTCAAGTTCCTAGAAGACAGCATCCAACTGACCTAACTTAGGTCACGTGGCCCATTTCCTGGCCCAGGGCAGTGGGGTCCCTTGAATGGCAACCCCACCAAGGCTGTATTAAATGCAAGAGAGGTCAATCACTAAAGCAAAATTGTAGTGCTGTCACCAGAAAAGTGGCCATTGAGTGCTGAGCAAGAGCAGTTCATGCCTATCCACTATGGATCCCGTGACTTGTGTCCAAAGCCAGCCTCGCTCTCCCCAAGGGACTCACAGGTCATCTCTACGGAGAATGTGCCATCACTAGATCACCAGCATCACCAGCTGCTACTGCCTGTTACTTCCTCAGGACACAGGCCTCTCACCCCAAGCAAGAAGGTCCACTGTGAAGTTCAAAAGCCCAAGGGGAGAAAGCCTACCTGGAGACACCCTGGTCCTCTGTTGACAAAAAAAGTCAAACTCTGTAAAGTATTTTTAGAGATTTATTCTGAGCCAAGTATGAGTGACCATGGCCCATGACACAACCTTCAGGAGGTCCTGAGAACATGTGCCCAATGTGGTCAGGGTAGAGCTTGGTTTTATATATTTTAGGGAGATATGAAATATCAATGAAATACATTTAAGAAATACGTTGGTTTGGTTCAGAAAGGAGGGACAACTCAAGGCGGGGGCTTCCAAGCTATAGGTAAATGTAAACATTTTCTGGTTGACAATTGGTTGAGTTTATCTGAAGATCTGGGATCAATAGAGAGGAAATGTTCAGGTTAACATAAAGGATTGTGGAAACCAAGTTTTATTGTATAGAGGAAGCTCTCAGATAGCAGACTTCAGAGAGAGCAGGTTGTAAAATGTTTCTTATCGGACCTAAAAGGGTGTCTGGTTCTAGCTGATTGTCTCCTGGATCTGGAAAGGAAGGAAAGAAAACAAAGGGGAAAGGGGATTCTGTATAGAATGTGGATTTTTCCCACAAGAGACTTTGCAGGACAATTTCAAGATATGGCAAGGAGATATATTTTGGGGTTAACTATTTGGATTTTCTTTCTTGTTATACGAGAGTCAGATTGGAAAGTAAGTCATGATATACAGGGTTAAATAAAACCCATCTGATAAGAATTTATGGTTTGGAGGGCATGATTCCCCAGACCCCTTAGATAGCAATGTGGGCAAGATAAAAAATCAGAGCTTAGTCCTCACCTCTGTGGGATAATCCACAGTCAGAATCAGAACCATTCAGGAGAACAGGAGGGGGCATGGTCACAAAGGGTTCCTATAGGCAGCCTGACCACTTTCACAATGTCGCCACAGGCAAGTGCCAGGCGTAGAGGTCTTTACTATAGAAAGTCCCGAAAGCCAAAATTGACAAATAGGATCTAACTAAACTAAAGAGCTTCTGCACAGCAAAAGAAACTACCATCAGAGTGAACAGGCAACCTACAGAATGGGGGAAAAGTTTTACAATCTACCCATCTGACAAAGGGCTAATATCCAGAATCTATAAAGAACTGAAACAAATTTACAAGAAAAAATCAAACAACCCCGTCAAAAAGTGGGCAAAGGATATGAACAGACACTTCTCAAAAGAAGACATTTATGTAGCCAACAGACACATGCTCATCATCACTGGTCATCAGATAAATGCAAATCAAAACCACAATGAGATACCATCTTCCACCAGTTAGAATGGCGATCATTAAAAAGTCAGGAAACAACAGGTGCTGGAGAGGATGTGAAGAAATGGAACACTTTTACACTGTTGGTGGAACTGTAAACTAATTCAACCATTGTGGAAGACAGTGCAGCGATTCCTCAAGGATCTAGAACTAGAAATACCATATGTCCCAGCCATCCCATTACTGGGTATATACCCAAAGGATTATAAATCATGCTGCTATAAAGACACATGCACATATATGTTTATTGTGGCACTATTCACAATAGCAAAGACTTGGAACCAACCCGAATGTGCATCAATGATAGACTGGATTAAGAAAATGTGGCACATATACACCATGGAATACTATGTAGCCATAAAAAAAGATGAGTTCATGCCCTTTGTAGGGACATGGATGAAGCTGGAAACCATCATTCTGAGCAAACTATCGCAAGGACAGAAACCAAACACCTCATGATCTCACTCACAGGTAGGAACTGAACAATGAGAACACTTGGACACAGGAAGGGGAACATCACACACCGGGACCTGTCATGGGGTGGGAGGAGGGGGGAGGGATAGCATTAGAAGATATACCTAATGTAAATGACGAGTTAATGGGTGCAGCACACCAACATGGCATATGTGTACATATGTAGCAAACCTGGACGTTGGGCACATGTACCCTAAAACTTAAAGTATAAAAAAAAAAGAAAGAAAGAAAGAAAAGAAAGTTCCGAGCCAGGCCTGGTTTGTCAACCAGAGTCTTCCATCTGCAATGTCAAAATGCAGAAGCAAACAGACAAACCTTCCACAACTGGCCGGGCATGGTGGCTCATGACTGTAATCCCAGCACTTGGGAAGCTAAGGCAGGTGGATCACCTGAGGTCAGGAGTTCAAGACCATCCTGGCCAACATGGTGAAACCCCTCTACTAAAAATACAAAAGTTACCCAGGCGTGGTGGCACACACTGTAATCCCACCCAACTACTCGTGAGGCTGAGCCAGAACCCAGGGGACAGCGGTTGCAGTGAGCCGAGGTCGTGCCACTACACTGCAGCCTGGGTGACAGAGAGACTTCATCTCAAAAAAAAAAAAAACCCAAAAAACAAAAAACCTCCACAACAGCAACAGCTAGACGTATAATACACAAATCACACTTGCTATGAAACCTTCAAGTAATGCAGAAATATATAAAGGACTAAAGCCTGCAAAATGACTCTCTTCTATTTTCCCAAATCTCCCAGTGTGTGGCCCATTTTATAGAATCTCCAGGTGCGGCCGGGCGCGGTGGCTCAAGCCTGTAATCCCAGCACTTTGGGAGGCCGAGACGGGCGGATCACGAGGTCAGGAGATCGAGACCATCCTGGCTAACACAGTGAAACCCCGTCTCTACTAAAAAACACAAAAATCTAGCCGGGCGAGGTGGCGGCGCCTGTAGTCCCAGCTACTCGGGAGGCTGAGGCAGGAGAATGGCGTGAACCCGGGAGGCGGAGCTTGCAGTGAGCTGAGATCCGGCCACTGCACTCCAACCTGGGCGACACAGCGAGACTCCGTCTCAAAAAAAAAAAAAAAAAAAAAAAAAAAAAAGAATCTCCAGGTGCCTGCTTCCCCCTTCTCAGCTGACAGCAAGAGGAGTCTCTAGAGAGGAAGAAAAGAGGAGACAGGGCAGGGAAATTCCAGCTGCTGTTCCAGGCCTGAAACTAGAATTGGGAAGAAAGCAGGGGCCGTCTCTGACACTGGCTTTATACGCAGCAGTTAGACCCTGGGTACACTAGCAAAATGAGGAACTAGCGAAAAGGAAGGAACGGCAGGAAAGAGAGAGAGAAAATTCAAGCTCCCCATTTTACTCCCTCCGCAGAGGTAACAACTGTTACCAACCTTTCCCTATGTATTTACGTGTATATGGCCGATAAGCAGATGAGAAATTAACCCAGTATTATTCTCCTATAGACAGTTTACGAAAAGACGAGACACATATTTGGCTCCTCTGTCTCTTAAGGAGGCAGGTTGTTCCTGGTCTCCAGGAGGACTGGGCCTTCCCCGACACCTCCTCCATTAGAAAGGGTTTTCTGTGAGCAGGAGCTTTGATTACTTTCTTGTTGTCTCTCCAACACTCAGAACGGAGCTTGGTATATGGTAATCAACAATATATATTTTGGAATGAATGAAATCTTTTCCCTCTCCTCAGCTAAGATTCCTATGACCAACACTCTCTCCTTCTAATTTGATCAAGTTTGAGTGGATTACAGTTCTTTTCCAATCAATGATCCCACAGTCTTGGTCATTTACTCTGAGATAGGGGACCCATTATGGAGCTGGAAAAGCAGGACTATGTTAGTTTTGGAGTCAGAGGACCTACTTTTGTGTTGCTCACTAGCTGCAGGACCCTAAAGAGGTATAGTGGATGCTGGGGTACATCACCCCAGATCCGCTCTACCAGGCCTGAAGCAGTCATTCTCCCCAGTAGCTGGAAGTATCAAAGGCTGACAGTGGTAGGCAGAGTGTCCCAGGGGAACTGCCCTTGGCTGAAGAGGACCTTCTCTTTCAAGGTGATGTCCTCTTCCTGGGGCAGCCCAAGGACTGCCTCTGTGCCGGAATATCAAGGCTCCGCCCCCTCCTGCCAACAGGGGACACCTGTGCAGAGCACTCCAGAGGTATAGTGACGGCATCACAGCCCAGCCTCTCCCTCTGCCCAGCCCTGCCTTCTCCACTCCCCCTCAGGGTGTCGATCCTGGGAACGCTTCCCAATACTCTTCCTGCATGCCAATCTGTCTCGGAATCTCCCTCCCAGGGAGCCCAAGACGCAACAAGAGGCCACTTAATCTCTCTGTTCCCAGCCTCCTTATCTATACAACATAGGTATTAAAGAACATGGGCTTTCAAGTCAGATAGATCTAGATTTTAATCTTAGATCCACCACTTGCCAGGACTGTGTTTTTGGGCAATTTATTTAACCTCTCAGAGACTTCGTTTCTCATCTGTAAAATGGGGTAGACACTTCCAGTGCCCTGCATCACATCCCTCAGCCTCCCCGTGGTATCAGCTGTAGCTATGGAGGACAGTTTCATGCCATCCTTGCACTGATGTACAAATGTGATGGCTCACCATGTGTTCTTTACATCATTTTATGTTTTCAACAGCAAGATTTATTGTGGAGAGCGAAAGAACAAAGCTTCCACAGCATGGAAGGGGACCCGAGCGGGTTGCCCTGTTCTTTACAATCTTTACCTCAGAGGTCCAGTGCTCCTTTACCTTTATCGCCAGACCACTAGACCTTTATGCATTTCAGTGATATGTCTGGGCCCTAAATCTGGGTAGGAGTTGTTTCCCACCTTCTAGAGTGAATGTGTCATGCCACGGTCTTTAATGTACTTGTCATTTCTTGCTCATTTGGTCTCATTAGCATGATGTTATTGATATGTTGGACTAATTAGATATTCCATGAAAAATCCAGATGGGCCAGGTCCTTTTGGACATTATGATAAAGGCAGCAAAGTTAACATGGCCCTGAGGCAACATGCAAATGTATACAATTGTCTGTTCCATGTGAATGTGAGCTACTTCTGATTCTCCTTTCTGATAGGGATAGAAAAGAAGGCAATAAGGAGATGATTGGTCATGTACCTTGTTTGAAGTGTGTATTCATCTGCTCCAGGAAGATGCCATATGCAGCACAACAACCACAAATAGGGATACTACCTGGTTAAGTTTGTGGGAGTGTACTCTCAGTCTCCATGATTATGCAGTTTTTGTAGGGACCAGATTGGTGAATTAAATGGGGATACAACAAAAACCCTGTATTTCCTTAATCTTTGAAGGTGGAACTACTTCCTGCCATTCCTCCTGGAATAATAAACAATCTTGTATTTGATTTACTCTCTTGGCAAAGGAGAGGCGGCACTTTTAGAGACTCAAGGAACCAATGCTAGGGTTCTACCAACTACCATGTATGTCCGTTCCAAAGCATTCAGGAATCAGGGATATGACCACAGTGGGTTGGTGGATCCGCCCAATGGACTCACTGTGAACTGGAACAGGATCAGGGCTTCGTTGTCACCTGGAATCCATACTCCTCATTCTGATGGGAGGGAGGGATATAAAAGCACTTTGGGTCACCAGCTATCAGTGTCGAGTTAGACCCCATGGCTAATCGTCCTTCAAAGCCCTCGGAATTCCCCCTTTCTCATGGTGATACACAGTAAATGACCATAGATTCTTTCAGGAAAGGTCTGGGGCATTACTACTGAACACATTTGCCATGATATTACAGATCCTTCCTCACAGGGACCTAGCCTCTCTTTTAATCAATGGCTCAGGTCCAAAAACAGGATAAGAAATCATGATGTATTACTGGAGGTGGCTGCCTTCAGCCCCCTGATCATCCATCCTTGATTTCTTTTGACTGTCTAAATTAAGCAATGCACTGTTGGCCACCCATCTATCTTGCTTCTAGGAACACTGTGTTCTATTAGCCATCTCCATAGTGTTCTGTGGGTCAGGATCCAATTTTGCTGTTCATTGCAATTGCACTCACCTTGGTTTAAAGGTCAAGCACCACCACCTGACCTCTGTTATTTTGGGATTCTATCATATCCATGGGCATCAGGGAGCCCAGTTCTGTAATAGCACCTCCTGCTG
The DNA here is from genome assembly GCF_007565055.1 of Rhinopithecus roxellana. Taxonomy (NCBI): domain Eukaryota; kingdom Metazoa; phylum Chordata; class Mammalia; order Primates; family Cercopithecidae; genus Rhinopithecus; species Rhinopithecus roxellana. The sequence continues at coordinate 170,961,801 of NC_044553.1, forward strand.
TCAGTGAAGCTGGTGCCACCTCCAGTCCCCACAGACACATTCCTTATTGCTTCAGTAAATACAGTGTTCTCCAGGGCCTCCCACAGAACAGAGTTGGCTGATGGGTTTTCTGGCTTTAGGTACTGCAAACACTCTAGCAGGCCCACTTGTCTGAGACTTTTTTTTCTTTTCTTTTCTTTCTTTCTTTTTCTTTTTTAGATAGAGTCTCTCTCTGTTGCCCAGACTGGAGTGCAGTGGCAAAATATTGGCCCAGGTTCAAGTGATTCTCATGCCTCAGACTCCTGAGTAGCTGGGGTTATAGGTACAGGCCACCCCGCCTGGCTAATTTATTTATTTATTTATTTATTTTGTATTTTTTAGTAGAGACAGGGTTTTGCCATGTTGGCCAGGCTGGTCTCCAACTCCTGTCCTCAAGTGATCCACCCGCCTCAGCCTCCCAAAGTGCTGGGATTACAGGCATGAGCCACCACGCCCAGACTACTTCTCCAAGACTTGTACTTATCCTTCATCATCTGCCACAGCAGTTCTAATATTTCTACTTCACTTAGTGTGAACCATTGCTTTTCCTAAGCTTCTAAAATCCATCTTTGAAGTGTGTTCACTAGCTTATCCTGGGATGCCGAAGTGTTAAATTCTGTATCATGGAGAGTACTCCCATATTAATACCTGCTCGTATCCACCTTTATCTTCCTCCCCTGTTGATCCAGCCTACTCAGGACACAGTTCTGTGCTGTGCTTGCCTTAAATGTATTAGCTGGATCCCGTGGCTTCTGCAGCATATAGTGCCTCTCCTCCCTTAGCACACCCAGCACAGCTGGGATTTGACTTTTGTTGTTTATTACATTGCCAGGAAGGAAGTGAAGTTAGGTTCTGAGGAGGACAAGCATCCTCATGTATGGCACCTGCCTCACTTGAAACCTTGTATGATCTTTGATAGGGGTTGGCTCTGTGTCCCCACCCAAATCTCATGTTGAATTGTAATCCACAGTGTTAGGGGAGGAGCCTGATGGGAGGTGATTGGATCATGGGGGCGGATTTCCCCTTACTGTTCTCATGCCAGTGAGTGAGTTCTCATGAGATCTGGTTGACAGTGTGTAGCACCTCCCCCATCTTTTTCTTCCTCCTGCTCCAGTCACGTAGGACATGCCAGCTTCCTCTTCACCTTCTGCCATGATTGTAAGTTTCCTGAGGCCTCTCAGACCTGTATAGCCTGTGGAACTGTGAGCCAATTAAACCTCTTTTCTTTGTAAATTACCCAGTGGAACTGTGAGCCAATTAAACCTCTTTTCTTTGTAAATTACCCAGTTTCGGGTAGTTCTTTATAGCAATGTGAGAACAGACTAATGCAATCTTCAAACAAGGGACACCACTGTTTGCCAACAAGAAGTGTGTCACTTCTGCAAACCCAGTGGGTTCAGAAGGACCTGAGAATTCAAGGTGCTTGACTGCATCTACTCATATATCCCCAACCCAAATCTCAGGTTCCCACTCCTTACCTATTAGGGCTCTGACCCTGGCATTGGAGGCCTGTCAGGGCTAAAAAATCATACCTTCTCCAAAGCTCTGCTATTTTTGCCATTAAATCCTATGCCTGATCCTCCTTTTGTAGGAGGGATTTCCTTAACAGTTGCCCAGGAGGCCATCTGGCTTTCACATTTTACCTTGGTGATTATTCAATCTGAGACTATCATTAAGTCTCTTTAGCAAGTAAATAGACTCAGCAACAGTCATTCATTTCCATAGTCCTTATAGTCACTATGGCCCCCAGTTGCCAGAGATACCACACCAATGAGTGTGATCCGTTCCACCCATATACCATATGTAGGGGAGAAAAGATTTATCTTCCTACTCATTGCTAGGTTCTTGGCTGAGACTCTGTAACAAAAGACAGGTTCAGCTGGGCACGGTGGCTCATGCCTGTAATCCCAGCACTTTGGGAGGCCGAGGCGGGCAGATCATGAGGTCAGGAGATTGAGACCATCCTGGCTAACACAGTGAAACCCGTCTCTACTAAAAAATGAAAAAGGCTGGGTGTGGTGGCAGGTGTCTGTAGTCCCAGTTAATCGGGAGGCTGAGGCAGGAGAATGGTGTGAACCGGGGAGGACGAGCTTGCAGTGAGCCAAGATCACACCACTGCACTCCAGCCTGGGTGACAGAGCAAGATTCCGTCTCAAAAAAAGACAGGTTAACAAGAGAAAAGCATACATATGTATTTAATATTAGTTTTACATGACACAGGAGGCTTCAGAAATGAAGGCTCAAAGAAACAGGGAAACCTGTGTATCCTTATACTTGGCTTTGATGAAGAATAAACAGTCCTGCAGAAGTCTAACTAGACAAAGGGGTGATGATCTAATAGTAATAAACTGTAGAGGGGGATCTTCACAAGGCCTCTTTGTTTAGATTCTTGTCTTTCTTGTGTGACATTCCCTCAAGGTATAGGGCAGGACATCTGTCACCTGAGGGTTTTCAGGAGAGAAGGTCAGATTGTGACCTTCCTAAGTGTTATGGCCTGCTTCAGGGAAGAAGGGAGAGGGGAAGGTGAGAGTAGCCTTCCTGTTTCTACTGTTTTCCCAATTCCCAAGGTGTTATTTTTTGAAGTCGAATTTTCTGCACCTTATCACACCCCAGTTCACCAGAAATGCAAGTTTTAGCCATCATGCAGTTACAGCATGTCAGGGACTATCCTTACCTCTCCTATACCAGTTCACAGAGACCTAACTAGCAAGTGATCCCTCTCTAAACTCCCACTTTAGAGTCTGCCACCTTGAACCCCTCTGACACCAACTGTCCTAAGCTTCGGTTCCCTAGAAGCAGACTCTGAGATGGAGGTGGTTTCTGTCCGCAGGTTTCTTAGGTAGTAATTTTGGGACACACACCTGAAAGTAAGTGAGAGGGCAGGATTGAGAAGAGGGAGAAGATGGCCCCCCAATGTGTTTGCAACCAGGAAGAGTCAATCCTACAGGGAGCTCTGAGCTACATGGCCCTTCGGAGGGTTCCAAATGGAGGCAAGAGGCCCCGCCTTCATATCCTCACATCATCCAGTCATGGCCTAATGACTACCCCCAGGGTCTGGGCATCACCTTAGTGAAAGCAGTGACTTGTGGCCAAGGGTAATTCCCAGTGAGGGAAGTAGCCAATATTCCCAGTAGCTGGGAATGAGTGTGGGGGCTCTGAAGAGGGACCTGAAAGAAACATTGCTATATCCACTAGAATATGCACCTCATCACGTTCTCCTGAGAACTGATGGAGATAAAATGTATGAAGAGAGCTTAGCAATATGCCAGGTACATTAGCAATATGCCAGGTACATGATTTTTTTTTAAAGTTCTTACATGCTGTGGCTTGAACGTGTCCCTCAAAGTTCATGTGTTGAAAACTTAGTCCCCAGTGCAGCAGTTTTGAGAGGTTAGAGCTTAGGAGGTGATTAGTGGCCAGGCATGAAGGCTCATGCCTGTAATTCCAGCACTTTGGGAGGCCAAGGTGGGAGGACTGCTTGAGCCCGGGAGTTCAAGATCAGCCTGGGCAACATATGGAGACCCTGTATCTACAAAAGATAATTTAAAAAACAGCTGGGTGTGGTGGTGCATGCCTGAAGTCCCAGCTACTAAGGAGGCTGAGGTAGGAGGATCACTTGAGCCTGGGAGGTCAAGGCTGCAGAGAGCTATGATTGTGCCACTGCACTTCAGTCTGGGCAACAGAGTATGTCATGTCTCTAGAAAAAAAAAAAAAAAAAAAAAAAGAGGTAATATGTCATGTGGGCTCAGCCCTCATGAATGGATTAATGCTGCTATTGAAGGAGTGGGTTCATGATCTCAGGAGTTGGTCTTTGACAAAAGGAATGAATTTGGCCTCCTTCCCCTCTTGCTCTCTCAGGCTCTTTTGCCCTTCCACTTCTGCCACAGGATGACACAGAATGAAGGCCCTTGCCAGATGTGAGCCCCTTGATCTTAGACTTCTCAGCCTCTAGAACTGTAAGAAATAAATTTCTTTTTAAAATAAATTACCCAGTCTATGGTATTCTGTTATAGCAACACAAAATGGACTAAGACACTATTATTGTTATTTATAATAGTTATGATTTATGTAATGAAAATAAACCATACAAAGTTGTTTACATTAACAGTGTTTGACTTATTAATATGGCAATTTCATATCGTTTAACCTTGTAATTAATAAGAACAATTAACAATCTGATGCCTGTTCTATATATAAGATTATTTTGAGGATCAACTAGAAATGGATATATGGGAAACTACTTTGTAAAGTGAAAAGTTCTATTAAAATGTTGAGGCCAGGCATGGTGGCTCACACTTGTAATCATAGTACTTTGGGAGGCAGAGGCAGGAGGATCACTTGAGCCCAGGAGTTCAAGACCAGTTTAGGCAACATAATAAGATCCCATTTGCACAAAAAACACACAAATTAGCCAGGCATGATGGGGCACATCTGTAGTCCCAGCTACTCAGGAGGCTGAGGTGAAAGGATCACTTTAGCCTTGGAGTTCAATGATTATGTGAGCTGCAATGTTCCATTGTATTCCAGTCTGGGTGACAGAGCAAGACCCTGTCTCAAAAAACAAACAAAAAACCTCACACGTTAACATACTAGATTATTGCTGTTATCTATTTTTACTACCACAACATCTAATAGAACAGCTATGTTCAGTCCTCCCCAGCCAATGAAAATAAACTGCCTTATCTCCATTTAATGCTCAAATTACAATTTCCTTTGAACCCTACTGGCCCACATAGGAAATCAGTCCCTGCAGAGCATTCCTAGCGATTCTGGAGCCCCCAGGTGCTAGGTTTCCACTGCCCCAGAGCTTGCCCTTATGTTCTCCCCTTCCAGCTTCCTCAGTAGTCTGCACACCTGCTGTGATTTCCCACGCTGCTGAGCATGGCTGTCCCCCCACCGAGCCCAGCACCCTGAGTGCGAAATTGTTTTGTAAAGTGAAAAGTTCTATTAAAATGTTGAGGCCAGGTATGGTGGCCACTCAGCCCCAAGCATGGCCAGGGCCTTCCCCTCAGTTCATGACACTCAACAGAACCCAGACGCAGTGTCTAGCAGGAGCTGACTAAATGTGGGCACCACGGAAGAAGAATAAAATGTAAAGACATGCTCAACACGGTGACCAATGTGGATTTTCTCAGAGTTCATAGAGCCCAGGGTGGTACCCAGATAACCTCATAGGGCCACCTAGCTGTCCAGCCCCAGCTTATTCCCCATCAGCAGGGTCCAGCCCAGCCCCTTCTCTCAGGTTGCTTGGAGCATGTCTTCCCTTGTAGGGCAGACCCAACTTTGTTGAGAGAGAGAAAACACACTTCTTTCTCACCCCAAAGGTCCACATCTTGAGTTCTCAATTTCTACCCCAGGACAAACTTTCTCCCAAGGCGACTGGCATGGGAACATTTCTTCAGTGGAATCTACCCTACTCCTCAGGCTTGGACTTGCCCTTTGCCAACAGCAGGACAATTACATAAATACAGAATGGCTCAAGTTCAGTCCAGGATATTGTGGATATATCATGTGTCCAGCGCAGCCTGGCCCAGGCCCTTTTCACAGTTTCTCTTCCAATTGACAACCATGTCTGAAAGTACTCTCTGCAGTACTCTGGAATTCCAAAAATCTTCCAAAACATTTGTCCAAAGCACCCGCCATTCCATAAGAAGAAGCAACAGTTTGCTGCCTGGGGCACTCCTGAATTAAGGCAGAACTGAGAAACCTTTCTCTACGCTCCACTTACGCTAAAGAGCACTATTAGCAGAGGGCCTGTTGCACTCACCATAGGCAATGACTCCCCTGTCCCCATGAGTCTCCCAGCCAGTGGAGGTCGAAGACACGAAGTCATGAACCTACCAGGAGAGCCCTGGTTGAAGGGATGAGGGCCCTCCATATGATGGGAGGCTGCTACAAGACCAGGATGCTTTTTATGTACTGCTAGAGAATTACAGTCAACAGCTTCTGAAAAGCACCTGGTGACCTCCGCCTCCTGGTATTCATGCCCTGTGCAGACCTCTCCTTGTGTGTGTGTATGCACGTCTGTGTAATGGTTAGGAGTATGGGGTGGGGGACCTGGACCTAATGCTGCTGAGAACTAGAATATAACAAAAGTGGGTGGGTCGCGGTGGCTCATGCCTGTAATTGCAGCACTTTGGGAGGCAGAGGAGGGCAGATTGCTTGAGCCCAGGAGTTCAAGACCAGCCTGGGCAACATAGAGAAACACCATCCCTACAAAAAATACAACAATTAGCCAGGTGTAGTGGTATGCACCTATGGTCCCACTTACCCAGCTACTTGGGGTCTGAGGCAGGAGGATCACTTGAACCTGAGAGGTGGAGGTTGCAGTGAGCTATGATAGCACCTCTGCACTCCAGCCTGAGTGACAGAGTGAGACTTTGTCTCAAAAAAGAATACAAAAGTGATAGGCTATCTCTTCTGAGAGGAGGTTATGAAAGCCAGGGACGTCCAACTTGGCTTGCATGCTCTGTTTCCCCATCAGTGTGTAGGAGAGGCCCATGAGGCAAGGACCTGAGAGGAGCCTGCTCAGTCCAACAACTCCCCGGAACCTGAATTCTGCCACAGCAACCTTGGGGGTGAGGTTGGAAGCCCATCTCAGTGCAACAGCTGCAGAAAGTCCTGGTGTCCCAGACCAGGAGAGAAGCCTTTGTTAGTCTTCACTCTCAGCTGATAAGATGCTGAAATGTGGTGGTCAAAATGTTCTGGTTTTGGACCAGGTAGCCTAGCTACCATTCCTCCTTCTGCCCTGAAATGAATGAAACCTTGACCTTGTCACTTTCTCCCTCTGCACTCATCTGCATTTGTGAAATAATGGGGTGGGTGGGAAGTAGGGAGTGGTTCGGATTAGAGGAGGTGATCGCCACAGCCCCCGACTCACTGTGTGTTTTTGGGAACTTTGCTCCCCCGTGCTGGGCCTCAGTTTCCCCAACTATAACATGAGAGTTGGCGATGGGGATGGGGAGGTGGTGAATATATGAGACAATCTCTAGGAGAATGTTCCAGTTCCAAAAATCATGGAGCCATCACGTCAGAGGTAGGAGGCTGCCTCCCTTCTTAACAGGAGTGACATCTTTTCCCCTAACTTTTTGGCCAAGTCCTTCCTGGCCTCTTTAATGAGAGGATGGTGGACTTTCTTACCTGGGATTCCTGACTCGAGTTGATCTTGCACAAAACAAATGAACCAGAGACAGAAACCATCTGTGGCGTGATGGAGGCGCTGCCAGAAGCCCCTTAACAGCGTGCCTCTCATTGAGATCCAAGCCCCCACCCCCAGCCCTCTCAGCAGCCCCTCACCCCTCAGATTCTATTAAATGTTACATTCCCCATCATGCACTTGGGCCTACTGCTTGGAGGTTACTAGCTGTTCTAAGAGTTCTTTATACAACTCTACTTGGGCTCCCAGCCACGGAATTCTTCCTGCTCATGCATTACTTAGATTAGCTAAGGATGTTGGCATTTAGAGCCAAACTCCAGCACTTATCTCTGAAGGTGGCCTCATGCCTGCCGTGGCTGTTATTTTAATGCAGTGCTCCTCTGCAGAGATTGTTTTCAGTCATGTGGTGTATTCTATAGGCTCTCTCTGTGTCTATAATTCTGCATGTTTTTACAATTAGTTGGCTAGGAATACATTCCACCATGGGCCTCTTGCATGTCAGTCTGTCCAAGAAACGAGGCAGCAGACTGTGCCCACTTTTGCTCTCTGGCCCCTCCTTCAGAGGACCCCACCTTGCCTCTCAGCTGAGACAGAACATGTCTAATGCCCTCCAATGCCCCAGATGCTGAGAGGCCCTCATGTTTGCATGACACTTGACAACTTAAAAGTTTCACTTGGCCGGGCGCGGTGGCTCAAGCCTGTAATCCCAGCACTTTGGGAGGCCGAGATGGGCGGATCACGAGGTCAGGAGATCGAGACCATCCTGGCTAACACGGTGAAACCCCGTCTCTACTAAAAATACAAAAAACTAGCCGGGCGAGGTGGCGGGCGCCTGTAGTCCCAGCTACTCAGGAGGCTGAGGCAGGAGAATGGCATAAACCCGGGAGGCGGAGCTTGCAGTGAGCTGAGATCCAGCCACTGCACTCTAGCCAGGGCAACAGAGCAAGACTCCGTCTCAAAAAAAAAAAAAAAAAAAAAAGTTTCACTTATACTTCTCATACCTCTGTGGTTGCCATTTTATAGATAAATAACACCTGTAATCCCAGCATTTTGGGAGGCTGAGGTGGGTGGTTTACTTGAGGTTAGGAGTTTGAGACCAGCCTGGTCAACATGGCAAAATCCTGTCTCTACTAAAAATACAAAAATTAGCCAGGCATGGTGGCATACGCGTGTAGTCCCACCTTCTCAGGAGGCTGAAGCATGAGAATGGCTTAAACCCAGGCAGTGGAGGTTGCAGTGAGCCAAGATGGCACCACTGCATTCCAGCCTGGGTAACAGAGAGACTCTGTCTCAAAAAAAAAAAAAAAAGAAAAAAGAAGAAATTAGGTCTCATAGAGGAAATCTCAACTACGATGCAAAGCACAAAATGTTAATTATTTTCACTGAGCAGCCAAATTTCTTAACTTTGAGTCCAGGGCTTTTTCCAGCCTACCACAACTGCCTATTGTTTATTAAAAGGAACCCAGGTTTGAGAAATCAGATGCCCTATAGCAAGATGGTCCATATCTGACATACCATTTAGGGTAAGGCTCAACTGCTATAATAAAGAGATCCAACTAAACCATGGCTTAGGGAGCAAAGGAATTTATTTTTCCTGCACAGTATAGTCCTTGAAGGCTGGCAGCTCTGCTGCACACAGTCCGTTAAGACCCAGGCTCTTTCCAAGTTGTTCTGCCATCCAAGAGCCCAGTTCTCATCTGCATGGATGATGCTGGGTTAGCAGCCATATCTGGGTTGCTGCTGATGGGAAGGAAAAAGAGAAGGAGAATCTTAAGCCCTAGGCCCTTGAATGCCACATGTCATTACATCACTTACACTCCACTGGAGATAATGTGGTCACACGGCCACCCTTAACTGAAAGGGGAGCTGGAAAATATAATCCTAGCTATAAGCCCAGGAAAGAAGGGAGATGGACTATGGCAGGTAGTAGCAGAACCTCCAACACAAAGCCTTGACAATCTCCAAGCATATCTCCTTGACCTCCTCTTAAGAAAACACCTCTCACCAGGCGTGGTGGCTCACTCGTGTAATCCCAGCACTGTGGGAGGCCAAGGCAACCAGATCACTTGAGGTCAGGTGTTCGAGACCAGCCTGGCCAACATGGTGAAACCCTGTCTCTACTAAAAATACAAAAAAAAAAAAAAAAAAAAAGATTAGCTGGATATGGTGATGCACGCCTGTAATCCTAGCTACTCGGGAGGCTGAGGCACCAGAATTGCTTGAACCTGGGAGGCAGGGGTTGCAGTGAGCCGAGATCACGCCACTGCAATCCAGCCTGGGAGACAGAGCGAGACTCCCAAAAATAAAGTATCATTATCCTTCCTTTATACATGAGGGGATTAAGACTGTAGAAAATTGAGTTTTCCTTGTAAGGTAGAGTCAGAACTTAAACTTGGTTCTTTGACTTCTAAGGCATATCTACATCTCATTTAAAAACAAACCAGAAAAAAGCTTTTAAAAAATAAATAATTTTTAAAAAGTAAAAAACTCATTTCTGATCCCAAAGCCCAAACTCTCCCTCTGCCACCACAGTGACCCCAGATTGATCCATTTTCTTTGTCACTGTAGCTTTTCTTCTTATCTGGAAATACCTTCTGAAAATTAGGCACTGGTCCAAGAGTAAGATCTGGGGACAGGAAAAGGCAAGAAAGGAAGATATCCCATAGGTAAAGAGGGAAGGCCTGGAAGGGGAGGCAGGTGAGGAAGTCTTTCTAGACTTCCTACACCGCCACGGGAAAGGGCGGTGTGGGCACCAGATGGCAGCATACTGAGAGCATCTTTTATTTCAGGACTGTGATGCAGTTGCCATCCAGAATCTTTCTGGGGCTGTGACCCAGACTCATCAAATTACAAAACAATTTTTAACAAAACCACAGTACATGCTTTGGTGCCAGATACTCTTTTACAGAAGAGGCTAACGAGAAAAACTTTTTTCAAATTCCTTGAGAAAGCTCACTTCTCCCATGATATAGTTTGGATATTTGTCCCCTCCAAAACTCAAGTTGAAGTGTAATCCCCAGTGTTGGAAGGGGGCCTAGTGGGAGCTGCTTTGGTCATTGGGGCGGACCCCTCATGGATGTGTCAGTGCCCTCCCCATGGAAATGAGTGAGTTCTCACTCTGTTACCTTGAGATCTGATTGTTTAAAAGGAAACTGACACCTCCTTCTCTCTCTCGCCATGTGACAAGCCTGCTCCCCCTTTGCCTTCCACCATGATTGTAAGCCTCCTGAAACTCTCACCAGAAGCAGATGCTCGAGCCCCGCTTCCTGTACAGCCTGCAGAAACATGAGCCAAAATAAACCTCTTTTCTTTAAAATTCACCCTGCCTCAGGTATTCCTTTATAACAACGCAAGATCAGACTAACATATCTTATACTCCATGGGTGAACTTAATGGTCAGCCCATATCAACTGTGTTTTTGAGCAACTTTGTAGTTAGCTTCTGGCATGTGAGTAGGAAGCCCAGGGCGGAGAAGGAGGGGCCATGTGTCTAATGTCTTCAGGTGACAAACTCATTCTCTGCTTACATCAGTCAGCACAAGTGGAGAGTTCCCAAGAGAGGGACCTTAAGGGTTATCTACAACAAGGCCCCATGCAGGGTTGCCCTTTTTCTCACCATTGCATACCATTTGTGTCTCCCCACTTTGGACTTATTCACTTACTCCCACTTCACTACTGTACCTCTAGGCTACTTCTGGGGCCTCCACATTTTCCTTCCTCCTGAATTAACTTTTTTTCCTAAAAATATTTAGCTGCTGGTCCTAGTATTTCCTCTTGCATTATCTACAGCAAATTTGATTCTTCTCCCGTATGACAGCTCTTTACATATCTAAAGATGTAGCCCTGTCTTCCAAGGGCTTCTCTTCCTTGAGGTAAACATCTTAAATCTTTTATGCTTTTCCTGGATGACAGCTGAGCCTCCTAACCCCACAAGTTGAGTCTCTCTACCTTCTTTTTGTCTATCTCCCTTATATTAGTCAGGAATATTTTGGCAGTGGGTGATAGAAATCCAACTCAAATCAAAATAAGATGAAATAACCAAATAAAGGGGAAGGGGTTGAGAAATTATTGGCTCACAAAGCTGAAAAGTCCAGGAAATGGATCTCTGATTTCGGGCATGGCTGGTTTCAGGAGCTCAAACAATGTGATCAGGGCTCTATTCCCTTTTGTCCATCTCTGAACTCTATTTTCTTCTATGCTGTCTTCATTCTCTAACATAAGCTTTCAACATAGTGAGGTATCAGAACTCTAGGCTCACTGTCTCCCAGTTTTGTAGGCTCAGTGTCATGGTTGCAACAGAAGTCTCAGGCCTGGGTCTTATTGGCAGGCGTGGGTTACTTATCTTGCCTTGAAGCCAGAGGATAAGATGGATCCTTTAGAACCACACAGACTGAGAAGGGGGAAGGGAGACATCCCAAAGGAAAATCCCGTTGCTAATACCAGAAGAAGGGGAGTAAATGTTGGGCAGGGAAAAAAAAAAAAAAATCAATGAAAACAGATGTCTACTCTACCACTCTAACCCCCTCAGCTGCACCACTCTAACCCACTTCACTGCCTTATCTTTCTGTCCCCCAGAGTGTTTTGCACAGTGGGAGCTGAAAATTGCTTTCTAAATGGACACATCGTGTTCAGAAAAGAAGGCCAACTCTATGCAAAAAAAGGAGATTGTCCCAACAGGAGGCAAATTACTCAACAAATATTTGAGTACTTATTCTGTGCCCAGGCACTGTTCTAGATGAACAAGCAAAACAGGCAAAGCTCTTGCCCCCAAGGACCTTACCTTTTGGGCTGTGGGGGGAGCAGACGTTAATAAGCAAATGACCAAATATATAAAATGGCAGGTGATTTGCAGTTCTGACACATGCTACAACATGGGTGAACCTTGAAGACATTCATTATGCTAATGAAGTAAACCAGAGACAAAGGGACAACTATCATGATTTTACTTATATGAGGCACTGAGAGTGGTCAAATACATGTAAGCAAAAAGTGGAATGATGGTTGCCAGGGCCTGGGGAGAGGAACACAGTGTTATTGTTTACTGAGTACAGAGTTTCAGTAGGGTATGATAAAAAAAAGTTCTGGAAATAGATAATAGTGGTGGTTGCACAATAATGTAAATGTACTTAGTACCAATTAAATGTGTAGTTAAAAATGGTTAAACAGTACTTTTGGAGGCCGAGGTGGGCAGATCACAAGGTCAGGAGTTTGAGATCAGCCTGACCAATATGGTGAAATCCTCTACTAAAAATACAAAAATTAGCTGGGCGTGGTGGTGCACACCTGTGATCCTAGCTACTGAGGAAGGTGAGGTAGGAGAATTGCTTGAACCCGGGAGGCAGAGGTTGCAGTGAGCCGAGATTGTGCCACTGCACTCCAGCCTGGGCGACAGAGCGAGACTCGGTCTCAGGATAAAAAAAAAAGGGTAAAAAGGTAAATGTATATTTGTATAACTGTATAAATGTATATTTATACATTTGTATAACTGTATATTTATAAATGTATATAAATATACATTTATACATTTGTACAAATGTATAAATATGTATTTGGGAGGAGTTCCGAGACCAGCCTGGGCAACACGGTGAAACCCTGTCTCCACAGAAAATACAAAAATTAGCCAGGCATGGTGGTGCACGCCTGTGGTCTCAGCTCCTTGGGAAGCTGAGGTTGACCCCTTGAGCCCAGGAGACAGAAGTTGCAGTGAACCATGATTGCACCACTGTGCTCTAGCCTGGGTGACAGAGGAAGACCCTGAATAAAAAAAATAAAAATAAAAAATAATTAACAATTTTAAAAATGCTATAAAGAAATAAAAGTAGTTAGCCAGGCATGTGGTATATGTCTGTAGTACCAGTGCCTCTGGAGGCTGAAGTGGGAAGATCTCCAAGTCCAGGAGTTCGGGGCTGCAGTAAGCTATGATCACACCACCGCACTCCAGCCTGGGCAAAAGAATGAGACCCTGTCTCTAAAAAAGAAATAAAAATAAAGAAATAAAAGCAGAGAAAGGGAAACAGAGGATGCTGTGGAGATGAAGGAAAATGTTATTTTATTTATTTATTTCATTTTATTTATTTATTTATTTATTTTGAGATGGAGTTTTGCTCTGTCGCCTAGGCTGGAGGGCAGTGGCATGATCTTGGCTCACTGCAACCTCTGCCTCACAGGTTGAAGCCATTCTCCTCCCTCAGCCTCCCGAGTAGCTGGGATTACAGGCACCTGCTACCACACCAAGCTAATTTTTGTATTTTTAGTAGAGACGGGGTCTCACCATGTTAGACTGGTCTCGAACTCCTGACCTCAAGTGATCTGCCTGCCTCAGCCTCCCAAAGTGCTGGGATTACAGGCATAAGCCACTGTGCCCGGCCGGAAAGTGTTACTTTAGATGGAGACTTGGCAAAGTTATGTTTTAGCAGCTGACATTGAAGCAGAGAACTAAACGAGGTAGAGTGGCCATTGTGGGATGGGATGATGTTCTAGGCAGAGACAATAGCAAATGCACTGGCCCTGAGGCAGCAGTGGGGTGGTAAGAACAGTGAGGAGGCTGGGACCCTGACAACATGAGCATCAGAAGTTAAGGGCCCAAGGCCATCTGGTTCCAAATCTCATGAGACCTTGAAGTCTACAGTAAGAGCTTTGGATTTTACTTTAAGGAGCTGGGAAACCATGGGAAAGGCTTTGAATGCCATGATATTACTCTCCCGGCTCCCCTTTTTTCAGGAAACATCTCAAACATAGATAAAGTAGATGCTGGGCATGGCGACTCACACTTGTTGTCCCAGCACTTTGGGAGGCCAAGTGGGAGGATTATTGAAACCCAGTAGTTCGAGACCAGCCTGGGCAACATAAGGAGACCTCATATCTACAAAAAAATTTAAGAATTAACCAGCCATGGTGGTGTGTGCCTGTAGTCCCAGCTACTCAGGAGGCTGAGGTGGAAGGATCTCCTAAGCCTGGGAGGTTGAAGCTGCAGTGAGCTACGATCTCACCACTGCATTCCAGCCTGGGCAAGAGAATGAGATCCTGTCTTTAAAAAAAAAGGGGGGGGCCAGGTGCAGTGGCTCACGCCTGTAATCCCAGCACTTTGGGAGGCCGAGGCAGGCGGATCACCTGAGGTCAGGAGTTCGAGACCAGCCTGGCCAACATGGTGAAATCCTGTCTCTACTAAAAATACAAAAATGAGCCAGGTGTGGTGGCAGATGCCCGTAATCCTAGCTACTTCGGAGGCTGAAGCAGGAGAATCACTTGAACCCAGGAGGCGGAGGTTGCAGTGAGCTGAGATCACGCCATTGCACTCCAGCCTGCACAACAAGAGTGAGACTTCATCTCAAAAAAAAGAAAAAAAATTGTTATGTTTGCTTCATCTTTATTTTTGCTGAGCTTTTGAAAGCAAATTTTCAGACATCATATTTTATCATAATTCAATATGAATCTCTAGAAAATACATTTGCTACATAACCATAATGCTATTATTGCACCTAACAAAATTAATAATTTTTAAATTTCTTTACTCAAATTTCCCCAATAGTACCCAAATGTCTTTTTATAATTGGTCTGCTTATACCGTGACTACACATTACAATTTTTAGTATGCCTCCTAAATGTTTTTTTTTTTTTTCTTTAGACAGTCTTACTCTGTTGCCCAGACTGGAATGCAGTGGTATGATCTCAGCTTACTGCAACCTCCACCTCCCGGATTCAAGTGATACTCCTGCCTCAGCCTCCTGAGTGGCTGGACTATAGGCGCCCGCCACCATGCCCAGCTAATTTTTGTGTTTTTAGTAGAGATGGGGTTTCACTATGCTAGCCAGGCTGGTCCCGAACTCCTGACCTTGTGATCCGCCCACCTCGGCCCCCCAAAGTGCTGGGATTGCAGGCGTGAGTCACCACACCTGGCCTGCCTCCTAAATATTTTTAATGTAGGAGAGTCCCTTCCTATCCCTTTACCTTGTGTTTTCATACTGTTGACTATTAAAGAGGTTAGTGCAGTTGTCCTGTGGAATGTCCACAAATGTTCTGGATTTGTGACTCACATTTTTAAAAGACCCCTTTGCTTCTCTGTGGAAAATATACTGTAAAAGAACAAAGATTGAATAAGGATGGAAACAAAGACCAATTAGGGGCCATTGCAATAAGAACAAACTAGGTTCACAAGGACAAAGATGACAAGAATGGAAACAATGGGGGAAAGAGTTGTCAACATGTGCTAGGAGGATGAAAAGCCGATAGACAATCCAAGCTGTCTTATCAGACTAGAAGCAGCTGACTCTTATGAGACTGTGCATGGGTGATACCATGTGAAGCAAGTCAACTTACCCTGCAGAAACTCAAAAAGGCTCAGTAACTAGAGGCACAAGGTAACGCAGAAAATGAATATGAGGCTAAACACAAGAGGTCATTTTTGTCGCCATCTTGGTTTCAGTGGGCTGACTTCTTTATATGACCTGTTTTATCAGCAAGGTCTTCATGACCTATATCTTGTGCTGACCTCCTATCTCATCCTGTGACTTAGGATGTCTAACCTCCTGGGAATGCAGCCCAATAGGTCTCAGCCTTCTTTTACCCAAGTCCTATTCAAGATGGAGTTGCTGTGTTTCAAATGCCTCTGACAACATCATGCTGAAATTTCAGAACATTAGAAACAGAAGGTTATAAAAACTGCTAGAGAAGAAAAACACATTGCATATAAAGGATTAAAAATTAAAAAGGTGCCTGACTTTTAACAACTTATATGCTTCAAAATATTGAAGAAAACATTATTTCTTGTCTAGAATACTACCCCTTCCAAAACTATCATTCAAGAGTGATAGTGGGCTAGGTGTGGTAGGCTCACACCTGTAATCCCAGCACTTTGGGAGGCCAAGGCAGGTGGATCACCTGAGGTCAGGACTTTAAGACCAGCCTGGCCAACATGGTGAAACCCCATCTCTACTAAAAATACAAAAAATTAGCCAGGCGTGGTGGCAGACGCCTGTAATCCCAGCTACTTGGGAGCCTGAGGCAGGAGAATCGCTTGAACCCGGGAGGCAGAGATTGCAGTAAGCTGAGATCCACCAATGCACTCCAGCCTGGGTGACAGAGTGAGATGTCATAAAAAAAAAAAAAAAAAGTGATAGTAGATTAAAGAAAACAAGGAAGTAAATCAGAGGACATGGGATCTAGGAAAAAGAGATCCAATATAGAGAAGAGATCCAGTGGATTTCCAGGATAGTAGAGAAAGAAAGTTTTAGGATAAGAGATAAGCCCAGACCCAGGGAATCCCAGTCCACACCGGAGTGGGAGTCTCTGGAAAGCTGTAGAAGGGGTTCCAGCAAAACAGTAGCACTGGAAAAAAGAGGTGTTTAACCATGTAGATAATTCTGAGAGGCTGTTGAAAATCAAAGACTGCTATGCAAATGAAAAAAAAAAAGAATGAAATAGTTAACTCCAGGTAGAAACAAAGGCTATATGAGAAAGGAAATGGTATATTGTTTGACTCAAGAGAGAACAGTATTTACCTAGTTATAATATAAACATTGAATATTAATGTAACTGATAATTACAATATAACTCAATTAGGATGAGTTGGGAGGGTAAACAACTGCAGAGAGGGGAGCTGTTTAAGAAAGGTAAATTCTTGGGGGCCAGGCACAATGGCTCACGCCTATAATTCTAGCACTTTGGGAGACAGAGGCAGGAGAATTGCTCTAGCCCAAGAGTTTGCGATCAGCCTGGAAAACATGGTGAAACCCTATCTCTACAAAAACAAATACAAAAAATTAGCCAGGAGTGGTGTCCACCTGTAGTCCCAGCTACTTGGGAGGCTGAGGTAGGAGGATCACTTGAGCCCAGGATATTGAAGCCACAGTGAGCCATTATTGTGCCACTGCACGCCAGGCAGTCAGTAATGATTGTCACCCAGCTGGGTGACAGAGTGAGACCCTATCTCAAAAAATAAAAACAAAAATGAAGAAAAAAGATTTTATTGACTCCAGTAGAAAATCAATTAAAATTTATAAATTAAGAAACAGAAATTTAAGAATTTACAACAGATGTCAGTAAACTACATCCCACAGTGATTAGCAACAGGAAGCAGACAAATCCTAGTTAGACAGAGAAGGGTCCCCAGTGAAACCTGACCTTCAAGCCAAAGATAGTTTGAACCCTAGCTACAGGTCCTGGGTAAATCCTCCAACTAGATTGAGACCCTCTCCTCCCATTTGGTGTGCTTTCCTCTGATTGATCCCTACCCTTTATCTATTTTACATGTATCTACCCTTCCTCAATTGGGATTTTACACTGCCATGCCCACCTTTGAGTGGTACCTTTGTTTTAGGCTTTCTTGCATACTCACAAACCAATCAGCACGCACTCCCCCATTCTGGGCCCATAAAAGCCTCAGACCCAGCCACACTGATTGAAAAACCACCCAATTTCAAGTGGGGGACCAACCTTGTGTCTCCTCTCTGCTGAGGGCTGTTTCATTGCTCAATAAAATTCTTCTTTGGCCTCCTCACCCTTTGTCAGCATAACCTCATTCTTCTTGGATGTGAAACAAGAATTCAGGACCCACCAAATGCAGGTACAAAGAAGAGGCTACTGTAACACTGTGGCCTTCTGCCCTCTGCCAGTGGAAGGCAGCTGCCCTACATGACAGGAAGCAGCAGCAGGGCCAAGCCATCTCAGAGCCATGTGCTGGAGCAGGTCAATGGGGCTGACAGAGCTGTTAACACACTACCATCCATTGGGTGATGGGCAATGGGACTAAAAGAGCTAATTAGCACACTGTAACACACCCTCTGGGGCTTCAGGGTCCAGGGCACCGCTGCCTGGGTGCCACCACATTCCCCTCGTCTGGACACCAGAGTCTACCACAGGAGTCGCTTGTGACACACCTGGTCCAGCCACAAGCCCTGCATGGATCCCGCTCCTGTGCCAGCTCTTGGAACAACTGGCTGGACCCTGGTCTCGCTAGCTCACACACCCTCTCCTGCCAGTACGCAGTTGCAGCAGCCACAGCACCCACGCTGGAGTGCAAGCCAGGCATAGCCTGGCAGGCCCAGGTAGATGGGGCCTCTCCTGTGATGGACCCGGGCCCGAGCAAGGCCTGGGCCAGGGGTATTGCTGGCTGGAGGTCTCTGGCTGGCAAAGTGACTGAGAAAAATCCTGCATCAACAGGTCAAATCTGCTTTTGCTTGAAAAATCTGCTTCTGTAAATAAAGTTGTATCGGAAGATGGCCATGCTCATTCATGTGTATATTGCCTGACTTCTTTCTAGGTATAAGGCAGAGTTGAGAAATTGCAACAAAGACTGTATGGCTTACAAAGCTGAAAATATTTACTATCTAGGTTTAGAATGAAAAAAGAAAAATAACTCAGCCTGCTGTAAGCTATGAGAGGTATGCAAAATTTACTTGGCGCAGAGAGACCTGGGACTTCAGTCAGGCCCCACTCCCATCCCTCACCCCCACCTCCGCATCCCGCCCATGCCCTGGGGGCAATTGTTTAAAGGCATTTTTGTTCCTGACTAGCTGGCCTCACCCATTATCTTCATGTTCCTGGAATTTGTAATACAAAGAACAATGTATAACCAATCAATAGCTTATGTTACTTTAATGTAAATTCTTGTTAAAACAATTTAGGAACTGCCTCTTCTTTTTTTCCTTTAAAAACCCATTGTAGGTGCACCATGTTCCTGGGTGGCCATCCTCAAGCTTTGGGCTCAGATAAACTCTATATTTAATCATACTTTCTGAATCTCATTATTTAAGGTTGACAAGAATATGGGAGATAAATATATACAGAACTAGCCAAAGGAGTTAAAAGTGTTTGTTCTGGGCTGCTGCCTTTTGTCTCTGAATATGAGTTGGCTTTTTAAATTATGTGCATTACTACTTTTGATAAAAATTAGAAATTCTTATTACGTAGTTGTCCTGATGCCCCTGGAGGGACACAGGGGAAGTGCTGGTCTGACATCAGGGTTCAAGCCTGAGCCTTGCCCTGCTGTCTCCTGCTGTTTGCCAGCTGTCACCATCCCATCTGAATGGGGCTGAGTGACTCAGCGCTGCCGGGCCAGGGTTTTAGGGGAACTGGACATAGGATTGTAGATACCAAAATTGGGAGGAACCACTCCGGGGCAGCCTCCTGTCTCAAGCCATCATTTGGTAGTGTCAATATCATAAATGAGTGGCAGTATATAGCGTAGGGGTTTAAGTGGTGAATGAGCTCTACTGTTAGACTACCTAGCTTCATAAAACCCAGGTTCTCCCTCTAATTTACTAGGACCTGGGCAAGATATTTAATTTCTCTGTGCCTCAGTTTGCCATGGATAAATGGGGCTTACAGCGCCTCCTTATAGGGCTGTAGTGAGCTTAATTCAACCAATATATATAAAAACACTTATCACAGTGGCAGGCACATATAAGCCTGACGAATGTTAGCCTTTATTCTCATTTTCACAGATGACACAAGTGAGGTTCAGAGAGGGAAAGTAGCATGCACAATGTCAAACAGCCAATTGGAGACAGAGCTAGGCCTAGTGCCTGGGATTCTTCTGTCTCCCTGCAATAGTCTCTCTCCTTGTACCACCCCAAGTTGCTTGAGTATACATAAAGCATCTCTGGAGAGATACACAGAAAAATGAACAACAGTGGTTACCTATGGGCGGGTAGAGACCAGAAGGATAGTGGCAGAGTAGAAGAGAGGCATCTTTTCACTGAAATTTAAAATTTTCGAGCCAAATAAGGAAATAAATAGATGGATTAATTAAATAAATGGGATTGACCGGGTACAGTGGTCCACACCTATAATCCTAGCACTTTGAGAGGCCAAGGCAGGAGGATCACTTGAACTTAGGAGTTCAAGACCACCCTGGGAAACATAATGAGATCTCCCTTTAAAAAAAAAAAAAAAAAAAGTAAATAAATGGGATTAATAATGCCTTTCTCATGGTGGAGAACAAATGAGATAACAGAAGTGAAAAGACTTCTACACTAAGTGACAACCAGATGTGAAGAGTTATGACTAGTAATTATGGTGCTTTTTAGTAAAAGCAAACTTTGCTCTGGGTTTCCAGAACAAACCGTAGGAAAGGACATAAATTCCAGGCTGTTCATTAGCCAAATTCTCCTCTTTGAGATGAAGTAGGTTTTCTTGGCCACAGGTGAAGCCATCTTGGACTGCGATGGAAATTTCCATCTTGGCATCCACAAATGAGAACTTCCCCTCCCCCACACACACTGGCTCTCCTGAGCCCAACACATTGCATCCAGGCCGTCAGTTGGAGAACTCTTCTGGAAAACATGATTAAGGCTGCACAAACCGGGGGGTTTATTGGGGATGACAGTGAGGGCCACGGTTTGTTTTTCAAGGGAGGGAGCTAAGTCCCAGAAATAGCTGAGCTCGAGATGGCAGGCGGCTGGCAAAGGCAGGAGGCTCCAGGGCAACGCTCCCAGGCCATGTTGACTTAGGACCGGCTGCCTGAGCATTGTAAACAATTGCAGAAATGATTTCCTACCCTGGCAGAAGTCTTGTTTGGACAAGGGATCCCCCCCTCCTTCTTTAAAAGGCAGTTTTATCATTTGTTTGCAAAAATGCTCAATCCCCTCTTTCTTTTCTTGTTCCCTCTGTGGCTCTGCTCTCCCCCAGAGCCAGATGAAAAATCTTTGTGTTTCTTTCATGTTAACCAAACCCCCACTCCTTTTTTAAACTGTTCCAGGTCTGCTGGACAAATACTTCCCAGCAACAGGACTAACAAGGGTCTGTTAAGGATTTTGTTAGGCTGTAGTCTGTAGCTGAAGGGACTTAATTTTTTTTTCTCCTTGCTTATTACATTTTTAACTCCTAACTCAATAAAATCTGCACACACAAGGATTGGGAGAGCCATAAAAATGAAACTCATGTCTTGGCCTGAACTAGCAAATTCTCCATCTAGACACTGATGTAACATATTTGGTCTCACCCATCCTCCCAAGATGTCAGGCTAGGAAATAAAACTAGTTGTAAGGGAGTAAGCTTAAAACAGAATTGTGAGCTCTGTCAGGCTGCTGGCTGGGGTGGAGCTTCTGAGAGCCTGGGGGATGGGCTGCACATTCTGAAAAGCAGCCAGAACACTGAGCGGCTCAGAAAGAAGGAATACTCTGTTCTTGACCACCCAGGGACAAGGGCAGCCAGGGGCTAGATGCGGAGCGTGATATGCTAACCTACATACCCCGCATGTCACCTCACTCCAAAAGGGAGGAGGAGGAAGTAAAAAAGGAGGGATAGGAGTGGAAGATGGAAAAAGGAAAAGAAAGAGAGGGAAAGGAGATAGGAAGGAAGGAGTGCATGGACAGCAGAGGAGGCAGAGGCTGTATCAGTCATAGTCCCAGCTGGAAACAAGCCACTCACTAGCTGGGTAACGGAGGAGAGTTTAGTAAAGGGATTATTGACGAGGTGTAGGCAAGAGTTAAGGGAAACCAAGAGGATGGTGCTACATCCCATAGCCTGCAGTCACAAGGGAGCTGTTACCAGGAGGCCTGAAGGTCTTCCTCTAAAGACATCACATAAGACATAGCTTCTCATCATTCATTATTTCACCAGGAAATATATCACTCTACTTGAGGACATGTTAGAGAGAGATGATGAATCAAAATTTAGAACTGACATAGGAGGAAACCGAGGTATAAACAGACTGGTGGTAAGCATTAAATGTATTTGAACATGAAAGCCTATATAACCATAATGATCACATTTGCTGGAAAATAATATAATTGTTATAGTTATTGTGGGAAAAAAAACACCCTACAAAATGTTTGTTAATCATTGCTGTTGATAATAGAACATGGGGGGAAATTCCCAAAACTATAAAGAAGGAATGTCCTTCGAAAAAGACATTGGTGTTTGCTTGTTTTTGTGGTGGCAAAATATACGTAACATAAAATTTACTGTTTAAGATAGGGTCTTGCTCTGTCACCTAGACTGGAGTGCAGCAATGCAATCATGACTCACTGCAACCTCAACCTCCCAGACTTGAGTAATCCTCCCATCTCAGCCTCCCAAGTAGCTAGGACTACAGATGTGCACCAGCATGCCCAGCTAATTTTTAAATTTTTTGTAGAGATTGGGTCTTTCTATGTTGCTCAGGCTGGTCTCAAACTCCTAGGTTCAAGCAATCCTCCCACTGTGTACTCCCAAAGTACTGGGGTTACAGGTGTGAGCCAACATGCCTGGACAAATTGACCAGTTCTGTGGTGTTAAGTACATTCACACTGCTGCACAACGATCACCACCATTTATTTCCAGAACTTTTATCTTCCCAAACTGAAACTCTATACCCACTAAACACTAACTTCACATTCTCTTTCCTCAACCCCTGGCAACAACCATTCTACTTTTTGTCTCTATGATTGACTATTCTAGATATCTCAAATAAGGGGACATATACTGTGTGTGTGTGTGTGTGTGTGTGTGTGTGTGTGTCTTATTTCACTTAGCATAACATCCTCAAGGTTCATTCATGTTATAGCATTTATGGAAATTTCCTCCCCTTTTAAGGCTCAATATTTCATTGTATGTGTATACACAACATTTGTTAATCCACTCATCTATTAACAGATGCTTCCGTCTTTTGACTGTTGTGGATAATGCTGCTATGAACATGGGTGTGCAAATACCTGAGTCCCTGCTTTCACTTCTTTTGAGTAGAATTGCTGAATCATATGGTAATTCTATGTTTAATTTCCTTTTTAAAATTTTAGTTATTTAGAGATGGGGTCTCACTCTGTCACCAGGTGTAATGCCCTGGCTACAATCATACCTCCCTGCAGCCTTGAACTCCTGAGCTCAAGTCATCCTCTCACCTCAGTCTCCCGAGTAGTTAGGACTACAGGTGTGCACTGTTGTGTCTGGTCTATGTTTAATTTCTTGAAGAATCACCACACCGTTTTCCACAGTGGCTGCTGCAAGGGTGATTTCTTTTAAATCACCAATTAATTTTCTTTTTTAAGAGGGAATAAATGATATTGTTTCTTTTTTGAAGATTATAAATTGAGAAATACTGATTGAACATATTATTTTTATTTATTTGTTTGTTTTCTGGAGACAGGGTCTAACTCTGTCACACAGGCTAGAGTGCAGTGATGCAATTATAGCTCACTGCAGCCTCAACCTCCCGGGCTCAGGCAATTCTCTCACTTTAGCCTTCTAAGTAGCTGGGACCACAGATACATGCCATCACACCCATGTAATTTTTAAATTTTTGTAGAAATGAATCCATATTATGTTGCCCAGGTTGGTCTTGAACTCCTGGGCTCAAGTGATCCACCTGCCTTGGTCTCCCAAAGTGCTGGAATTATAGGCGTAAACCGCTTGTGCCTGGCCTAATATATTATTTGTAATTACAAAGATATCCACCAGTAGAACTAAAAAACAGCTTGAATTCCTTCCATATTTGAAAGCAACAAACAAAAACAGATCACATAGAAACCAAAGCTAAGAATACAAAAATATGACAGTAGACTAAACCTGTCTGTTATAGGCTTGAATAAAACTGATATAAACTCACTTTTGAAAATAAAATGGGAGGCATTGATATGTTATCAATGAGAGATATACCTAAAACAAAAGAACCCACAAAGGTTGAAATTAATGAAGGAATAAACATATTCCAGGCAAATCCAAACAAAAAGTAGGCAAGAGTTTTGTTAATAACAGGCTACATGCAAGCAAATATGTATTACAATAAGTTAATAGCACTGAAATATATATTTAGTTGATATTTTCATATGAAAGTATCAACTAAATACAGAAATCAACTGCAACAAGGTGCTTTAACCCACCTCTCAGACGATGGCAAATCAAATAGAGGAAACATAATTGAGATTTTGAATGATTTTTTTTTTTTTTTTGAGACAGAGTCTCGCTCTGTCGCCCAGGCTGGAGTGCAGTGGCCGGATCTCAGCTCACTGCAAGCTCCGCCTCCCGGGTTCAGGCCATTCTCCTGCCTCAGCCTCCTGAGTAGCTGGGACTACAGGCGCCCGCCACCGCGCCCGGCTAATTTTTTGTATTTTTAGTAGAGACGGGGTTTCACTGTGGTCTCGATCTCCTGACCTTGTGATCCGCCCGCCTCGGCCTCCCAAAGTGCTGGGATTACAGGCGTGAGCCACCGCGCCCGGCCTTGAATGATTTTTAATAAGACTGATAATAGATGATAGCTAGTTAACTAGCTTGCTGGACAGGTAAATAGAGTACATAAGTCTATATTCTGAATATAGAAACTATATCTTATTTTCAAGTTCCCATGAGACATTTCAAAATCTGATAGTGCAACAGGCCACAAAGAAAATTTACAAAAAATTGAAACAGAATCAGTCATATTCTGACTACAGTGCACCAAAACTGAAAATGAGTAATAAAAATAGAACATGTAAAAACAATCTCCTAAATGCTTTGACTCAAAGAAGAAATCACAACAGTAACTGTAGAATATTAAGACAAAGAAAACAGCACATATAAAAAAAATCTGTGACCTTGAAAACATGCTAAGTGAAAGAAGCCAGACACAAAAGGCCATATACTGTATGATTCCATTTATATGAGATATCCAGAATAGGCAAATCCATGAAGACAGAAAGCAGATTAGTGGTTGCCAGGGGCTGAGGAGAGAGGGAATGGGAAGTCACTGCTTAATGAGTATGGAGTTTCCTTTTGGGGTGATGAAAATGTTCTGGAAATAGAGTGGTGGCTATTGCACAGCACTGAGGATGTATTAAATGCCAATGAACTGTATACTTTAAGATGATTTTTTTTTTGAGACAGGCGCTTACTCTGTCACCCAGGCTGAAGTGCAGTAGTGTAATCACAGCTCACTACAGCCCACCTCAGCCTCCCAAGTAGCTGGGAGTAGCTAGGACTACAGAGCATACCTCCACACCTGGCTAATTTTTATATTTTTTGTAGGGACAGGGTATCATGTTGCCTAGGCTGGCCTTGAATTTCTGGGCTCAAGCATTCTATCTGCCTTGGCCTCCCAAAGTGCTGGGATTGCAGGTGTGAACCACCACATTGGCCTTTAAAATGATTTACATGACAAAATTTATGTTTTATATATATATATATATATAAAACCACAATGAAAAATAAGTCAGTGAGAAAAGGGATTTATGTTTCCATTAATAGGAGACTGTATACTCAGACCAAACTTTCTACTAAGGACAATTTGAAAATCTGGGCAGAATATAAAAAACATCTGATTGAAGGACTGAAGAGCTAACAAGTCAATGAAAAATTATAGAACGGGCCAGGCACGGTGGCTCAAGCCTGTAATCCCAGCACTTTGGGAGGCCGAGACGGGCGGATCACGAGGTCAGGAGATCGAGACCATCCTGCCTAACCCGGTGAAACCCCGTCTCTACTAAAAAATACAAAAAACTAGCCAGGCGAGGTGGCGGGTGCCTGTGGTCCCAGCTACTCGGGAGGCTGAGGCAGGAGAATGGCGTGAACCTGGGAGGTGGAGCTTGCAGTGAGCTGAGATCTGGTCCCCGCACTCCAGCCTGGGGGACAGAGTGACACTCCGTCTCAAAAAAAAAAAAAGATTATAGAACGAAAATTCAGAAGAAAACCTAGAGAAAGAAACTCAGTATTTAGTGCTGCCTTTCCCCAGCAGGCATCAGATGAGTTTAGAAGAGGCATTTGAAAGGCTGAGAAGCTAAGCAGAGTATTTGACAGCCTTTTGGGGCTAAGGATAAAAATTGGAGTCTTTTCTGACACCAGTTATTGTTCTAAAATACAGATGGTCCCTGACCTTCTATGGTTCAGTTTAACAATTTATCAACTTCACAGTGGTACAAAGATGATACACATTCAGTAGAAATCGTACTTTGAGTACACACAACCATTTTATTTTTCACTTTCAGTACAGGATTCAATAAATTATATAATGAGATATTCAACAGTTCATTATAAAATAGGCTTTGTGTTGGATGATTTTGCCCAACTGTAGGCTAATAAAAGTGTTTCAACTATGTTTAAGGTAGGCTAGACTAAGCTATGATGTTTGGTAGGTTAGGTGTGTCAAGTGTATTTTCCTTTTTTCTTTTGTTTTTTAAGAGGTGGTCTCATTCTGCCACCCAGGCTAGAGTGCAGTGGCTCAATCAGGGCTCACTGCAACCCTAAACTCCCGAGCTCAAGTAATTCTCCTACCTCAGCCTCCCAAGTAGCTGGGACTACAGGCATGCACTACCATGCCCAGCTAATTTTTAAAAATGCATTTTTGACTTATAATATTTTCAATTTACAATGGGTTTATTGGGACATAACCCCATTGTAAGTTGAGAAGCACCTGTACAATTCTGATGCTAACAATCTGGAATTAGCCTCAAACTCTACAGGTTAAAGGCACAGCTGGTCCCCAACAAGACCATCCTTACCTCAGATGCCAGCCACACTTCAAGGGCCACTTGCACTTCTGATTAACTGGCTACAAATTTGGGGGTTCCCATGACCCCTCATGTTGGACAATTCACTAGAACAACTCACAGAACTCAGGAAAGCCCTATAGTTATGGCTGCAGTTTTATGATAAAGAATACAAGTCAGGACCAGCCAAATGAAGAGACTTACAGAGTGAGGTCTGGGAGGGTCCCAAACAGAGCTTCCATGCCCTCTCCCCAAAGAGTCAGGGTGTATCATCCTCCTGGCACATCAACATGTTCACTGACCAGGAAGTTCCTCAGAGCTCAGTGACCGGAGTTTTTACTGGGGTTTCATTACATAGGCATGAATGATTGACTCATTAACCACATGACTGACTTCAATCTCCAGGCTCTATCCCCTTCCTGGAGGTTGGGAGGTCAGGCTCATATGACATGGCTTAAACCATGACAGGCCCTGCCCTGAAGCTAACTAGAGGCCCATCACGTATCACCTCATTAGCATAAACTGAGGTGTGCTCCAAGGGGCTCATGAATAACAAAGACACTCTGATCGCTTGAGAAATGCCCAGGGTTTTAGGAGCCAGAAACCTGGGACAAAGACAAATTATTATACAACAGGCTACCCCCTGGACTTTGGTGGTGGCTATCTTATAGCAAAACCATCAAACCTATCTGAGCACCTACATTTGATGTAGCATTAATATAACATACTACTGTTACCAGAAAGGAGTCCCGATCCAGACCCCAAGAGAGGGTTCTTGGATCTTGTGCAAGACAATTCAGGCCAGTGCACAGAGAAAATTGAAAGCAAGTTTATTAAGAAAGTAAAAGAATAAAGAATGGCTACTCTATAGGCAGAGTAGCCCTGAGGGCTGCTGGTTGGCTATTTTTATGGTTATTTCTTGATTATATGTTTAAAAAAAAAGGAGTGGATTATTCATGAGTTTACCAGGAAAGAGGTGGACAATTTCCCGAATTGAAGGTTCCTCCCCTTTTTAAACCATATAAGGTAACTTCCTGACATCGCCATGGCATTTATAAACTGTCACGGTGCTGGTAGGAGTGTCTTTTAGCTTACAAATACATTATAATTCACATATAGTGAGCAGTGACAACGACCAGAGGTCACTTTTGTTGCCATCTTGTCTTTGGTGGGTTTTAACTGGCTTCTTTTCCAGCAAGGTCTTTGTGACCCGTCCCTTGTGCCAGCCTCCTGTCTCATCCTGTGACTTAGAATGCCTAACCTCCTGGGAATACAACCCAGTAGGTCTCAGCCTTATTTTACCCAGTCCCTATTCAAGATGGAGTCATTCTGGTTCGAATGCCTCTGACACAGCCACAGTACCAACATGAATATGCCTAACATTTGGAGGCACCAGTACAAGATTGGGATAGGAGGCTTTTAACTCAATTTCCTTATACATTTGACCATCAATATCAGTATTATAATCCAGTGAACAATACCAGTGTTATATCATTATCATACTATGGTAGATATAACCTGAAAAATAAAAATATTTGGAACTTCGCTAGAGTCCCAGTTACTGATTAGTCCAGTTACCATACTGTATGACCAAATGTCTCCCAGGGTAAGTTTGCTCAGGTTTGCAAGCTTCCATTTTATCTTGTATGGTTCTATAAAGAGGGGTGGTCTCAGCAATATATGGCTTCACCCTTTCAGGCATCTGGTATAAGTGAACTAAGAGACAATGCCATCTCTTACTCGGGGCTTCTTTCAAAGTATTAATGGTAATATTGAATCTCCCTCATTGCATAATGCATTTATCCATTCCTTTACTCACAGCTACTATTCCTACTTCTTTTTATGCCCTGACTTTTCCATATTTGGAAGGGAGGTTAGCTTTAGCTACAGTGCTGGTTTAGATTGCAGGCAGCAATACTAGTCTAGTAAGTGCCTTCCCCTCAGTTCACTCATCTCATCTAGGATAGGGTTATAAAGGTACAGAACTCATCAGCTATTTCTACCACTAAGCAATATAGCTACATCTATTATTAACCCCAGCTTTGCTACTTAGGATCAAGGTACAATCTGCTTCATGAGGCCCTAAGAATTCTGACATAAAGGTTTAAAAGTATGGTTATAGTTTCTTGCTTAGGAATTATCTTTGCTTCCAGCACTTGTTACAGCCCTGTGCCTGGGGCCACACATTAGGTAGGAAAAATAAATTGAGATGAGGCTGGGTGTGGTGGCTCACGCCTATAAGCCCAACAGCTTGGGGTACTGAGGTGGGAGGATCACTTGAGCTCAGAAGTTCAAGACCAGCCTGGGCAACATAGTGAGACCTTGTCTCTATTTTTATTCAAAAAATTAAAATTTAAAAAAAAAAAACAGTTAAGATCCTCTAGGGAAGAAAGAAAAAACTATAGTCATACCAGCACATTCCTTCCGTGGGAAGAATTGCATAGTTATAGCAGCATATCTCCCACCCCCTCATCCTCAGATCCACAAAAATAGCAGAGGACTCTAGTCAGTGGGGCACTGGCTTGGCACTCCGATGTTAGGTGTGAGCACACACTCATGAAGGCATGTAAGTCAGCCCTTCATGTCTATATCTCCTTCCGTTTTGGCCAACCAATGTTTTAAATGCCCATTCCAATTCTCTATTAAACTATTATTCTGAGGAGGATATCTCTGTGTCTGTTGTTGGGTATTACATGCTGAAACTGTGTCCCTTGGTCTGAATAAATGTGACTCAACTGCCCAAATTGGTGTAGTATCTTCTGTTCCAGTTCTTTTATAGTATCTGAGCATTTGCATCTACCACTGGGTATGCAAAACCTGATCCAGTGTGTGCATCTATTTCTTTAAGGACCCATTTATAGCCTCTAGTGCTACCAGCATCACTCCCACTTGCCAGCTATGTGCTGGGCCTTCCCCCCAGGGAATCTGTCCCATAGCCATCTGAGTCTCTGTCTCTCTTGTTGGCAGACAGAACTGTACTTACTGGCATTTTGCACCTCAGAGGGTGCAAAAGGAATATGCCTAAATTTAGCCCATCTTTGCATTGCTACTGCCCCCACCCCACAATGTCCTCTTGTTTCATGACCCAGGTGGCCACCTCAAGTGAACAATCAAGATATCCACTCAGTTAATCCAGTGACCTTATCCTGAAAGGGACTTCTTCTGATATTTCGCATCTCACTGAGTTTTTTTAGATCCTGCATTTGTCTATTTAGCACTCATTAATTATAGGGACCAAACTAATGGCCAAGTTGTTTACATCTCCCCTGCAATCCTGAATTCCTACTCTGATCATCCTCCTCATCTGATTCTCACACACCAAGCCGATATTTCCCAACCCTAAACCAACCCTGAACTAGGTACCAAACAACTAGAGAAATCCCAGATACCCCAAAACCCACTGGAATTATTCAAACTAACCAATCCTGAGCTGTTTACTTTACCTTGTCTTGCCTTTCTCATGGAAACCCCAATAAATCTTGTGGTCCATGCCTTCACCTCACTCCTTTCTGCCTCCTGATCAATACTGGTGCTTCCCTATGTGGTCCAGAATGGTGTAACATGACCCTCCTTTCAAGACATGTGAATAAAAATCTTCTTTCAGTCGAACTAGCCTCTAGGTGCTGTTATTCAGTCACCTTTATGAATTATGACCCAAACACTAAGAAGATGGGCATCAACATGTTCTACTTTAATGCATCCCTCAAATTCCCATAGAGGTGGGCTTTCCATAGAGATGGGCCCCATATGGGCATCTCTTTAAGAGGCCACTTTTCCAATGCTCTACTGCCTGACTGTATGGCCAGGACATTGACCACTGCTCATGAGTCAGTAAAACACTGGGGTAAACAGTATGCAATTCAGTTTGATGAGTTAATTTCTTTTTACTTTTTAAATCAGAGTGGCAGCCTTTTGAACAGGATGCTGTCTGTTCACTTTGAACTGCCATCCATAAACTAAGAAGTTCTTTGTAGCTCAGTAGAGAGCATTTATAGGGCACTGTCCATGTTATGATAGGTTCTGGCAGCTCCTTAAGTGATTCCAAAGCCAGTCCCAGAGCAAAAGAGTCTACCTCCTCATGAATACACTGAGCAACTATTTGTATTCCCCCAGAACTTCAGCAAATAACTGGAAACCATAAAAAATAACCAGATGGAAATTCTAGATATAAAAAAATACCACAACCAACAAATAAGAACTCAGTGTGTGGAATTAACAGCAGATTAGATGAAGCTGAGAAGTGAAGAAATATATTGAAAAATAGATCTGAAAAAAAATTCAGAATAAAGCATGGAGAGTCAAAAATAAGTAAAATATAGAAGTAAAGGCAGGCAGTACATTGCAAAGGCCTGACATATATGTAAGTAGAGTCCCATACAGAGAGGAGAGAGAATTGGTGCAGCAACAACATTTGAAGAGATAATGCCTGAGAATTTTCCAAAATTAATTAAAGACATCAAGCCGCATATGCAAGAATTCTTACAAATGCCCAACAGAATTTTAAAAAAAGAAAAAAAATAAATCAAACTCAAACACAACGAATGTCTTAGGAAAGCAGATTTCCTTCAAAGGAGCAATAACTAGAATTCTGTGTAAAGTCTGAACAAAACAATGGAGTTCAAAATACAATACAATATTAGAACACTGAAATTCTATACCCAGCAGAGATACATTTCAAGATGGAAGATGAAATAAAAGCTTCTTTTAAAAATAAGAACATTTTCAAAGTCCGGTCTGGGCAACATAGTGAGACCCTATCTCTTTAAAAAAAAAAAAAGACAAATGAAAATCAAGAGAATTGACCAGGTGTGATGGCTCATGCCTGTAATCCCAACACTTTGGGAGACTGAGGCAGGAGGATTTCTTGGGCCCAGGAATTCAAGACCAGCCTGGGCAACATAGTAAGATCCCTGTCTCTCTTTAAAGAGAGAGGAAGAGAGAGAAATAGAAAGAGAGAGAAAAAAGAGAGAGAAAGAGAGAGTGACAGAGAAAGAGAGATAGAGATAAACAGAGGTGGAGAAAAAGAGAGAGAGAGAAAGACAGAGAGAGAAATAGAGAAAGAAAGAAAGAAAAGAAAGGAAAGGAAGAAAGGGAAAAGAAAGAAAGGAAAAGAAAAGAAAAAACAAGACAGAAATTTAAGAGAATTCGGCCGGGCGCGGTGGCTCAAGCCTGTAATCCCAGCGCTTTGGGAGGCCGAGACGGGCGGATCACGAGGTCAGAAGATCGAGACCATCCTGGCTAACATGGTGAAACCCCGTCTCTACTAAAAAATACAAAAAACTAGCCGGGTGAGGTGGCGGGCGCCTGTAGTCCCAGCTACTCGGGAGGCTGAGGCAGGAGAATGGCGTAAACCCGGGAGGCGGAGCTTGCAGTGAGCTGAGATCCGGCCACTGCACTCCAGCCCGGGCGACAGAGCGAGACTCCGTCTCAAAAAAAAAAAAAAAAAAAAAAAAAAAAAAAAAAAAAAAAAAGAAATTTAAGAGAATTCATTAATAGATTTGATTCAAAGGAAATGTATTCTTCAGACAAATGGGGAAAGATACCAGATGAAAGCAAAGAGATGCAGGAAAGATTAAAGAGCAACACTATAAGCAAATTTAGGAATTAATCAAATAGTCAAATCGACTATTGACTGCTAAAACAACCACCACCACAACAATGTCTCATGAGGTTTAAAGTATATACAAAACTAAAATACATTTTTAAAGATTGCATCTAAGTTGAGGAGGCTAATAGATGAAGTTAGTATTCTAAGTTCCTTGCATTCCTGGTGACAGAGCAGGAGCATCGCCATCTTGGACAAGCCCTTCATTCTAAAGTTCACCTTAATAAAAAACCACCTAAATCCAAAGGGCATCAGCCTAATGGCTAAGCTCAACATGACCATAAACCACAAATAACATCTCCAACCAGAAACATTCCAAACTCCTCCCCAACCAGAGACATGCTAGCTCTGAGATAACCTCCTTCCAGCCAGGAATATGCCAGCCTCGAGATAACCCCCCACTGACCAGAAAGATGTCTGCCCCAGGATGAACTCCCCTCTTCCCAGAGACATTCCAACCCTGCCATAAAACATCTTCTTCACATAGAAACATTCCAAGCTTGTGATAAGCCCCCTCACCCTAAAACCAATATGTACTCTTAGTCTGTAACAGAAAGCACTTTTGACCGAAATCGGCCAGAAGCCCCTCTCATGTTTTATCTAAAGTAAACCTGTCTTTACTGATGAGCTACATTTTGTGTTTCTTTCCTCTCTCTCTTACACCTAGGAAGGAGGTAAAACTACCAAATAATGTTAGACTTTAATAAGTCACAGATTCAGGCCTGATGCTGTGGCTCACACCTGTAATCCCAACACCTTGGGAGGCCAAGCTAGGTGGATCGCTTGAACCCAGGGGTTCAAGACCAACCTGGGAAACATGGCTCTTGAAATGTCTCTACCAAAAATACACACACAAAAAAAATCTAACTGGGTACATTGGCCCATGCCTGTGGTCTCAGCTACTTAGGAGGTTGAGGTGGGAGAATTGCTTAAGTGCGGGAGGCTGAGGCTGCAGTGAGCTAATAGAACAAAAAAGCATATACTTTTCAAACAAATAGAGGGTGGAAATAGAAAAACAAAACATATCAACCCTAACAGACAAACCAATAAAGTTAGACCCATATTTAGTCACTAATTTATAACAAAATTAACATTGCAATACATTGGAGTGAGAAAAACACTTTTTTTCTTACTGTACTCTCACAACACAGAACACTTCTGTACTAGATGTGTGGGGTTTTCCCTCACACACACCAAGCAATTTTCCAGCAGACACCATCTTCGTGTCCTGTATTTCAATTCAATTCTGACATAATCTAACTGGAGATAGCATCAGATCCCACAGGGGAAAGGTTCAGTCCCACAAGACTGCCCCCAATTCAGATGCCAAGAACAAATTCCAGGCTGTGACCCATGCTTCAGACAGACTGGCTATAAATTTGGGTTTCCATGAGCCCTGTCCTTGGGTTTGATAATTTGCTAGTATTTCTCACAGAACTCAGGGAAACACTTATGTTTGCTGGTTCATTATCACACAGATGAAGAAGCACACAGGCGAGACGTGAAAGGGTCCTGACTTCAGGAGCTTACCCTTGAATTTGTAACTGCCCAGCTGGCTCACCTTGCCTGCTGCAGAGACAGAGCAGATTTGTAATAGAGAAAGTAATTCACACGGAGC
This sequence comes from Rhinopithecus roxellana, assembly GCF_007565055.1. Taxonomy (NCBI): domain Eukaryota; kingdom Metazoa; phylum Chordata; class Mammalia; order Primates; family Cercopithecidae; genus Rhinopithecus; species Rhinopithecus roxellana. Next base: position 170,995,570 of record NC_044553.1, read on the forward strand.
CGGCTGTTATTACTCAAATCCTATTATTACTCAAATCAGTCTCCTTGAGCACTGGGGGATCAGAGTTTTTAAACGTTCATTTGGTGGGTGGGGAGGCAGTGAGTTGGGAGTGTTGATTGGTCAGGTCAAAGATGAACTTGCAGGAAGTAGATGCTGTCCTCTTTTGTTGAGTCAGTTTCTGGGTGACAGCCACAACATTGGATGAGCCAGTTTATCGATCTGGGTGGTGCCAGCTGATCCATCAAGTGCAAGGTCTGCAAAATATCTCAAGCACTGATCTTAGCCTTACGATAGTAATGTTATCCCTAGGAGAAGGTCAGAATCTTGTAGCCTCTTGCTGCATGACTCCTAAGCTAATCTTTTAGCTAATTTGTTAGTCCTACAAAAGCAGTCTATCCCCAAGACAAGAAGGGGGTTTGTTTTGGGAAAGGGCTGTTATTGTCTTTGTTTTAAACTATAAACCAAGTTCTTCCCAAAGTTAGTTCAGTCTATACCCAGAAATAAACAAGGACGGCTTGGAGGTTTCAAGCAAGATAGAGTTGGTTAGGTCAGATCTCTTTTGCTGTCTCAGTTATAATTTTGTAATGGTGGTTTCAGAGTTGGGGTGTGACACTCTCCCAGCAAGTAGATTCATTCACCAGCCTGGAAGCTTGTCAACTCTCATTACTTAATCTCTACTTCCCCTCATTCCTGGAGGTTGATGGGTGGGGTTGAAAGTTCCAACACGCTAATCACTGGGTTTTCTAGTGACCAGCCCCATTCTGATGCTATCTATAGGCCCCACCCTGTCACCTTAGTAGCATAAACTTAGGTGTGATAGAAAGGGCTTGATCTGAATAACAAGATATACCTGTCACTCAGGAAATTCCATTTAGTAGCTCTGTACCAGGAACTGGGAATAAAGACTAAATAGGTATGTTTTAATACCATGTGGAAAAAAGAAGATCTTTTAATATGTTCAATTAAGTTTCACCTAAAGCTGCCTCCTTTCATATTTTAAGTTCTGCCTAAAGCCTTCTCCATACATAGTGAACTGCAACCTAACTGGATGTGTAAATAAATAAACTGTAACCTACTCCAGTGCCAATAACCAAGTTTCAGCCAATCAAAGGTGGTCAACTGTTCAAACCATGCTCTAATAAGGCAAACTCACTGAGCTGTAACCAATCCAGCTGTTTCTGCACCCTACTTTAGTTTTCTGTATGTCACTTTCCTGTCTCTGTCCATAAATCTTCCACCTCAAGGCAGCACTAGAACCTTTCTGGAGTTATTCTTGTTAAGAGGCTGCTAGGTTCTTGTTCTTTGCTCAGTTAAAATGTGTTAAATTAGCCAGGCATGGTGGCTCACGCCTGTAATCCCAACACTTTGGGAGGCCAAGGGGTGTGGATTGCTTGAACCCAGGAGTTTGAGAGCAGCCTGGGTGACATAGTGAAACCCCATCTCTACTAAAAATACAAAAATTAGCTAGTCTTAGTGGAGAGCACGTGCAGTTCCAGTTACTCTGGAGGCTGAAGTGGGAGGATCACCTGAGTCTGGGAGGTCAAGGCTGCAGTGAGCTGAGATTGCACCACTGCACTCCAGCCTGGGCAACAGAGCAAAACTCTATCAAATAAATAAATAAATAAATAAATAAATAAATAAATAAAATCTGTTAAACTGAATTTGTTTAAGGTTTTATGGGTTTTTTTTAAAACAAATATACTGGTGTTGGATTATATGAATGTCCATACGAAAAAAAGAATTCTGGTCCCTATATCCCATCACACATATGAAATAAATCTACCAGACAGTAGATCTAAATATGAATAGAAAAACAATAGAGCTTTTTGAAGCAAACATAAGAAAATATCTTCACAACTTTGTAGTATGCAAAAGTTTCTTAAACAAGACCCCAAAAACAGGCCAACTATGTAAGGGAAAAGAATAAATTGGACTCTATTAAGATTTAAAATGTCTGCTTGTTGAAAGACAGTAAATTGCCAAACTGTCAGAAGCGCTGGAATGACAGCAACTCCATCTTGAATAGCACCTAGATAAAATGAGGATGAGGCCTATTGGGCTGCATTCCTAGGTTAGGCATTCTTAGTCACAGGATGAAATAGGAGGTCGGCAGGACTGGTATCACGAGATACAAGTCATAAAGAACCTGCTGATGAAACAGAATGCGGTAAAGAAGCCAGCCCAAACCCACCAAAACCAAGATGGTAGCAAAAGTGACCTCTGGTTGTTTTCACTGCTCGTTATGATAATACATTAGTATGCTAAAAGACACTCCCACCAGCGTCATGATTGTTTACAAATGCCATGGCAATGTCCAGAAGTTACCCTATACAGTCTAAAAGAGGAGAAACCCTCAGCTCCAGGAAATCCCTGCCCTTTTTCTGGAAAAGTCATGAATAATCCACCCCTTGTCAAAACAAGAATCAAGAAATAGGCCGGGTATGGTGGCTCACGCCTGTAATCCCAGCACTTTCGGAGGCCAAGGCGGGTGGATCACCTGAGGTCAGGAATTCTAGACTAGCCTGGCCAACGTGGTGAACCCCCATCTCTACTAAAAATATAAAAATTAGCCAGGCGTGGTGCCACACGCCTGTAATCCCAGCTACTCAGGGGGCCGAGGTAGGAGAGTCACTTGAACCCAGGAGGTGAAGGTTGCAGTGAACCGAGATCACAGCATCACACTCCAACCTGGGCGACAAGAGCGAGACTTCGTCTCAAAAAAAAAAAAAAAATCAAGAAATAACCATAAGTATAACTTAGTCAAGCAGCCCATGCTGTTGCTCTGTCTATAGAGTACCCATTCTTTTATTTCCTTACTTCTGTAACTTGCTTTCACTTTCCTCTGTGGACTTGCCCTGAATTCTTTCTTAGAGAAGATCCAAGAACCCTCTCTTGGGGTCTGGATCAGGACCCCATTCCGATAACAAAACTACCAAGTATAAGAAGGTATTTGCAACAACAGAGGCTGAAACCGCCCCACAGGGTTGATAAGAATTGAATGCTGGGTTCTAGACAGAAATATAGTTCTAATTAAGCATTAATCAGGCTGACCTTTGGTCAACTTCCTTGTTGCTAAAAGTCACATAGCACTAGCTCCTGACCATTTACATCCCCGTTGTTCCTATAGACAGGATTTCTGACAGTAGGGTCATAATAATGTTTAATAATTTATTTGCACTGTTCCTATGACAGGATCTCTGACATTAGAATCTTAAAGCTTTTGTTTAAGGATTGCCTGAAATTCTAGTAAAACAGCTGACACCAAACAGTTAGAAGACTCCCACACAGGAATGGGATCAGCATGTCTTCACTCTGCCTCTTTGACCAATGAACAATCTCCACACTTTGGCCCACTCCAAAACTCTTAAAAACTTTACCTCCAAATTCCTTCAGGGAGATGGATTTGAGGTTTCCTCCCAAAGTTACCTTGTTTGGTAACTTTTTTTTCTTTTGAGACTGAGTTACTTGCAGTGGTGTGATTTCAGCTCACTGCCACCTCTGCCTCTCAAGTTCAAGCAATTCTCCTGTCTCAGCCTTCCAAGTAGCTGGGATTATAGGCGCGTACCACAGCACCAGGATAATTTTTGTATTTTTAGTAGAAAGGTGGTTTCACCATGTTGACCAGGCTGGTATTGAACTCCTGGCCTCAAGTGATCAGCCTGCCTTGGCCTTGCAAAGTGCTGGGATTACAGGCTTAAGCCACTGCGCCCAGCCCTTTGGTGACCTTATGATTAAACCTCTTTCTCTGCTGCAAGCCAGTGTCTTGGCAATATTGACTTGCTGTATGCATCAGGTGACAAATCTGTTATAGTTACAAGTCTGTATTCATGTGGCAAGAATATTTTTAAAACTCCTACAATAACAGAATGACAAAACAATGGAATACTGGGCAAAAGATTTGAACAAGCACTTCACAATAATCATACAAATTATTAAATAGGCCGGGCGTGGTGACTCAAGTCTATAATCCCAGCATTTTGGGAGGCCAAGGTGGGAGGATTGCATGAGGCCAGGAGTTCAAGATCAGCCTGGGCAATATAGTGAATCCCTATCTTCACAAAAAAGAAAAAAATCGCCAGGCATGGCAGTACATGCCTGTAGTCCCAGTTACTCAGGAAGCTGAAGTGGGAGAATTGTTTGTGCCTGGGAGGTTAAGGCTGCAATGAGCTGTGATTGCACCACTGCACTCCAGCCTGGGCAACACAGTAAGACCCTGTCTCATAATTTATATTTAAATATAAATCAATAAATCACATCCAAATGGCCAATAAACACAGAAAAGTTACTTAACTTCATTAGTTATGAAGGAAATATAAATTCAAATCATAATGAGATATTCCACACAACCTCCAGAATTGTTTAAAATGAAGAAATAAAGTCAGATAATAACAAATATTTACAAAGATGTGGAGCAAAAAGAACTCTGTGTAACTGCTGGTGGGAATGTAAATTGATTTATGGGAAAACTGTCAGTGTCTAGTAATGCTGAAAACAAGAATATTTTATGAACTTAGCAATTCTTAGGTATATACCAAACAGAAATCTTTAATATTCACCCACAACACATATAATGTTCACAGAAGACTATTCATAATAACCTCAAACTGGAAACTGGTCAAATACCCATTGATAGTAGTACAAATAAAACATAGTATAAGCATACCACGTATACATATACATACTATAGTATATGCAAATGAAGAATTTCTATACAGCTATGAAAAGTAACAAACATGCAATAATATTGTTCTGGACTGAATTATGTCACCACTACCCAACACCCAAAATGTATATGTGTAAGCCTTAACATCCAGTGTGACTGTATTTGGGGATAGGACCCTGAATAAGGTAACTGAGGTCAAATGAGGTCATAAGGATGGGGCCCTAATCCAATAGGACTGGTGTCCTTACAGGAGGAAGAGACCAGAAATCTCTTTCTCTACACACGCAAAGGAAAAGTCACTTGAGGAAACAGCAAGGAGGCAGCTGTCTGCAAGCCAGGAAGAGAAGCCTCACCAGAAACCACCCTGACAGACTTTGATTTTGCACTTCTTGCCTACAGAACAACTAATTTTTATTGTTTAAGCCACCTAAGTCTAATACTTTGCTATGGCAGACTTACAGACTAATACAAACATGGATTAATTTTACAAATAATTTTGAGTAAAATGAGACAGACACAAACATGTTTCTAATTATTTTATTTTGTTGTTGTTTGTTTTTTGAGACAGAGTCTTGCTCTGTTGCCCAGACTGGAGTGCAGTGGCATGATCGCGGCTCACTGCAACCTCTGCAACCAGGTTCAAGCAATCCTCCTGCCTCAGCCTCCTGAGTAGCTGGGACTAGAGACACACATCACCACACCTGCCTAATTTTTGCATTTTTTGGTGGAGATGGGGTTTCACCATGTTAGCCAGGCTGGTCTCAAACTTCTGCCTTTAAGTGATCTGCCCACCTCGGCCTCCCAAAGTGCTGGGATTACAGGTGTGAGCCACCACACCCGGCCCATGATTATTTTATTACCTTTATTAAAAAAATAGAGATGGGGTTTCACCATTTTGCCCAGTCTGGTCTTGAATTCCTGGACTCATGCGATCCTTCTTCAGCCTGTAACCCTCATGAAACAAGAGATATTGTAATGTACCTTAAAACTATTAACAATAAAGTCAGGGATTTATCCCTATAAACCATTAAAAATTCTAGGTTCTCATGAAAAAAGAATTCTGCATAAAACAGGAATCCCTTGCCCCACTCTAAGAGAAATATAAAAAATTCATGAAACAGCAGTCTCTTTCCCCACTCTTAAAAGAGGAATATAAATAGGTGGAAAAGTAATTCTGCACTACTACTTCTGCACAAATAATCAACAAGATGAATATAGGAATCAGAAAATGAAGGATCTAACCTTTTGTTTTTTTGAGACAGTCTCATTCTGTCACCCAGCCTGGAGTGCAGCGGCGCCATCTCAGCTCACTGCAGCCTTTGCCCCCAGGTTCAAGCTATTCTGCCTCAGCCTCCCAAGTAGCTGGGACTATAGACATGTGCCACCACACCTGGCTAAGTTTTGTATTTTTAGTAGAGATGAAGTTTCACCATGTTGGCTAGGCTGGTCTCAAACTCCTGACCTCAAGAGATCCACCCACCTCGGCCTATCGAAGTACTGGGATTATAGGCATGAGCCACCGTGCCTGGCCTGAGTGGTCTAACTTCCTCAAAGACATTTTGCCATACAAACAAAAACCTGTCTGGTGCATGAATTTGTCTTGATCTCAGCAGGACCTAGATGTCCTGTTCTATGACCAAGTTATCCTGTCACGGAAGACTTCAAGCGACGGGCACCCTACTGGGGCTTATATCCGTCCAACTCGTGCCCACAAATGACAGCTTTGACAAAGAAAAGGAAAAACAAATCCCAAAATTTGGGCTTACCTCCTGGCTGGCCCACCAAAATATGCTACTGGATAGAAAGTCTTGACTGTGAGTTGTCCTGGTTCTTGGTGTGTTGTGCAAAAAATGAACAAAACACACGAAGCAACAAAAGAAGCAACAAATGCACAAACAAAACAACAAAAGAACAGAGTAATAAAGGCACAGATTCGAAGAAGCAAAAGTACAACTCACAGAGCGGGAGAAAGCTCCAACAAGCAGCTCAAGCGCTTCTTCACCACAATGCTCCCCAGGGTTTTTATGAAGCCAAAGGAACTTGGCAACACCCCAGGTGCTTTTAGAGGCCTCCAATTGGTTCCAACCTATGAAGGATTGGCCTGTGACTATTCAGAGGCTGAAGTGGAGGCTTGGACCACAGTCAATCAGAGGCTGAAGTGGAAACTTCTGTCTTATCCCAGGAGTAAAGAGGTGGCCTGTATGCTGCCCAGTCTTGCCTAGAACTGGCTGCACCTGCTGTTCTCTTGCTTCTGTTAAACTGGCTGCACCTGCTATTCCTTTGCTTATGCGCCAACCCTCGGCTACCCTAATTGCTTTGCTTATGCCCCAATCCTTGGCTACCTTAATTCCCTATTCTCCTGCCTCAGTTATACACATGTGCTCAGTTTATGTGGTGTTTTATGTCTGCTCAGTTTATGAAGCTCTCTTGATGAAGTTCCTCAAGGTATGCAAAATTATTTTTTTTGTTTTGTCTCGCTGTGTCCCCCAGGCTGGAGTGCAGTGGGGCAATCTTGGCTCACTGCAACCTTTGCTTCCTGGGCTCAAGCAATCCTCCCATCTCAGCCTCCCAAGTAGCTACAAGTAGCTGAGACTACAGGCAATCCTCGGCTTCCAAATATCAATCTTACCTGTGAAAAAAACAAAACAAAACAAAAACAAAAAACCATGAAAGATATGAGGGCTGGATAGAAAGAAACAAAACTGTCATTATTAGAATAAGTGAATTTAGCAAGGATGCTAGGTATAAAATCAATTTACAAACATCACTTACATTTCTACACAAAAGATGTAGGATGTTTATAGACTGGATAGTCATGGATTGGAAGTAGTCATGGATTGGCTACTGAATATCATAAAGAGGTCAATTCTCCCCCAGTCAATTTACAGGGCCAATGCAACCCCAGTGCCAATCCTAATAGGCTGTTATTGTGGAGATTTTATTTTTTTATTTTTTATTTTTTGAGACAGGGTCTTGCCCTGTCACCCAGGCTGCAGTGCAGTGGCCCAATCACAGCTCACTGCAACCTCGACTTTCTGGGCTCATGTAATCCTCCCACCTCAGCCTCCTGAGTAGCTGGGACCACAGGCATGTGCCACCACACCAGGCTAATTGTTATTTTTTTTGTAGAGATGGGGTGTCCCTGTGTTGCCCATGCTGGTCTCAATCTCCTGGGTTCAAGCAATCTTCCCGCCTCACCCTCCCAATGTGCTGGGATTACAGGCATGAGCCTCCAAGCCAAGCCAAGATTTTCAAATTGATTCTAAAATGTATCTGAAAATGCATTTAATAAAACAGAGCATAAAATAGCCAAGACATTATTAAAGAAGGCGAACAAAGTGGGAAGAGTTACAAACAATTAACAAGTATCATGAAGCCATGGTAATTAAAACAGTGTAGTATTGGAACAAGGATAAACAAATAGACCACAGAACAGATTGGAAAGCCCAGAATCAGACACATGAACTTGCTGTCATATGATTTACCACAAAGGTGGCACTGTACTGCAATAGGGAAAGGAAAGTCTTTTCAGTACATGGTAATAGGTCAACTAGATATTTATACAGGAAAAAGGAAAATTATCTTTATTTCATGCTACCCAAAATAATAAATTTCAGATATATTACAAGTCTAAATATGAAAGGCAAACCAATAAAACTTATACGAAAATATAGCAGAACGGTTTTCAGACTTTGGAGTAAAGAACAATTTCTTGGTCAAGATATACAAAAGCACTAATTATAAAGGAAAAGATTGGTAAATTGGAGCTTCTGTTTTTCAAGACAGCATTAAGATAGAGAAAATGCAAGTCATGAAATGGGAGAAGCTATTTGCAACACATAAAACTGACAAAGGGCTTGTAGCCAGAATATATAAATCATTTATAAAGCAGTAAGAAAAAGATGAAAGGATCCAACAGGCCAGGCGCATTGGCTCAGGCCTGTAATCCCAGCACTTTGGGAGGCCAAGGCAGGCAGATTACTTGAGGTCAGGAGTTGGAGACCAGCCTGGCCAACATGGTGAAACCCTGTCTCTACTAAAAATACAAAAATTAGCTGGGTGTGGTGGTGCAGTCTGTAATCCCAGCTACTCAGGAGGCTGAGACATGAGAATTGCTTGAACCTGGGAGGTGGAGGTTGCAGTGAGCTAAGATCACGCCACTGCATTCCAGCCTGGGCAACAGAGCAAGACTCTTGTCTCAAAAAAAAAAAAAAAAAAAAAAGACAAAGAGCTTCTTCCCAAATATGAACAATTTTTCTTTTTGCAAAACTCTTTTCATGACCCCCTACATTACCTATAACAGTATTTATAAGAGGCCTTTGGCTGGGCTTGGTGGCTCACACCTTTAATCCCAGTACTTTGGAGGCCAAGGCAGCAGGATTTCTTGAGCTCAGAGGTTCAAGACCTACACTGGGAAATATAGTGGAACCACGTCTCTACAAAATATAACCAAAATTTTAGCAGGACATGCCTGCTAAAGGCTCCGGGCATGGTGGCACATGCCTGGAGTCTCAGCTACTTGGGAGGCTGAAATGGGAGGGTCGCTTGAGCCCAGAAGGTCGAGACTGCAGTGAGCCAAGATTATGCCACTGGACTCCAGCCTGGGCAACAGAGTCAGACCCTATCAGAAAAAAGAGATCTTTAGTGTTCCTGGGAAGACCAGCTCTCCTTTGTTTCACCATTGGAAACTGTATAAAGCATGAACCCTGAGAAGAAACTAATTACCCATTTTCCTCTCTGAGACCCTCCAGACTCACCCATATGCCTCACATCCCTATTTATCTCAATATCCGCCCCATATCCAAGACTCTCAGGTAATCCATCATCACCCAGACTCTTATCATATCCCTTAATCTAATCAGTTTCCCACCCTTCCCTACTTCCTCCATTCTTCCACTGTGACCATGAAACTCATGGTCCACCCTCAGGAAAATGTCCTAAATCCTCAACCTCTTCTCCAAACATTCATTTCCCCTTCCTGCTTTCATTAAAATCTGGTTGTGCCTAAGGACGTTGCTTTTCTGTAGCCCTTTAAAGCAGGGGCTGGTTTTTCTCCTATACCCCATATACTACAGACCTGGAGGAGGGGTAGGTACCCTCCCAGCTCTTCATTGCCTTTTCTAGACTAATTATCCTTCCTTTTCTCTACAAAATTCTGTTCCCTTGAAGTTTGTGTCCTTAGGCTATACCACTCACTGTTCTCATTGAAGCCTCCCGGATACTCTCCCTTACTCCCTGAAGATTTTAGACCCTGGCCTCTTAGCCTCTCTCACCATCAGAAGTACTCACCACTTTGTGATTTCAACCAACACTGATATCAAAAACCCATCTGACACCCTAGATTTTCAGGTTCTGTATTACTTATCTATTGTGTAACAAATTACAAATTAACAAAATAGGCCAGGCACAGTGGCTCACACCTGTAATCCCAGCACTTTGGGAGGCCAAGACAAGTGGATCACTTGAGGTTAGGAGTACAAGACCAGCCTGGCCAACATGGTGAAACCCTGTCTGTACTAAAAAAAGAAAAAAAAAAAAAAAAAGTACAAAAATTAGTTGGGTGTGGTGGTGCATACCTGTAATCCCAGCTGAGGCAGGGAGGCTTAGGCAGGGGAATTGCTTGAACCCAGGAGATGGAGGTTGCAGTAAGCCAAGGTCACGCCACTGCACTCCAGCCTTAACAACAGAGCAAGAGTCTGTTTCAACAACAACAACAACAAACAAAAACCAAATTAACAAAACAACTCAATAAGCACTTACGATCTCATACAGTTTCTATGGGCAGGCTTTGGAGAGCCAGAGACAGTTGATTCTGGCTGAGAGTCTCCGATGCTGCTGTAGCCTATCTCCTGGGGCTGCCACAATCATATGAAGGCTTGACTGGGGCTGGGGGATTAGTTTCCAACGTGGCTCCCTCACATGCCTGACAAATTCATGCTGGTTGGTCAACTAGGTAGGTCTCTCCACAGGGCTGCTTGAGTGTCCTCATGGCATGGTGGCTGGCTTCCCTGAGACAATCCAAGAGAGCAAAGACAGAAGCTGCAACGATTTTAGAACACAGTCTCGGAAGACACACAGTTGTTATTACACATGCCAGCCCCAATGAGTGCAGGAGGGACTAGTCAAGGGGAGTGAATACACCTCATGAGAACCACTAGGTCCAGGTTGGAGGCTGGCTGCCCAGACTCTTGATCTCCTCCCCTCCAGCTGTCTTGTACTCATTATGGCCTCAGTCTCCTGCTCCCATGGTCAGGCCCTGGACTGTCAGCAATGATTGCTTCACCTTAAAATCATTTTTAGCACCCCACCCTACTCTTTGGCCAACCCTTCCAATATTTCCAGCTCTCTCACTCTAGTATCCTGACTCAATAACTCTTCAACCCCAGCCAGAGTTCCTAACATTTTCACCCACTTATATTGTCACTTTCTTAATTATCCCTTTAGATTCTAACACAATAACCACTCCTGGCCTCTCTCTTCCTCATTCTATTGTCCTGAAAAATGGTCAGAGCAAATTCTCTTCACCTGAGCAGCTAGATGTGGCTGGAAGAAAACAACTCTGTCCACTAATCTCTCTTTACATTTATGACCACAAACCTCAAGTGGGCCATCGGCACTCATTCTTGTCTCTACTCTCAAACACAAATTATTTCATATATTCTTGTTTTTTAGAAAACATCTCATCCCATCCCCAATCCACTCTCAGCTTCTCACCTGACAACCTCACCCATTCCTTTGAAATAAAAGAAGCAACCAGGAGAGCCACCTCATCTTCCCACCACCAAAGGAAACAGCCTACCTGCGTCTGTACCCGTGACCTTTTTCCATCCTGGAAAGTGATATGATTTGACTCTGTGTCACCACCCAAATCTGACGTCAAATTGTAATCCCTGTGTGTCAGGGGAGGAACCTGGTGGGAGGTGATTGGATCATGAGGGTGGTTTCCCTCATACTATTCTCATGATAGTGAGTGAGTTCTCAAGAGATCTGGATCTGATGGTTTAAAAGTGTTTGGCAGTTTCCTGCTCATTTTCTCTCTCCTGCCACCATGTAAGACGTACCTTGCTTCTCTTTTGCCTTCCACCATGACTGTAAGTTTCCTGAGGCCTCCCCTGCCATGCAGAACTGTGAGTCAATTAAACCGCTTTCCTTTACAAATTACTTAGTTTCAGGTAGTTTTTTATAGCAACGTGAAAACAGACCAATACACAAAGAATGGACCACTTCATCGTCAGTGTGCTGGATCCCATTTCTCAAGGCCATCAGCTCATCTTGTTAGAAGCTGGAGTTGGGGAGTGATACAAAACAAGCGAGGGCAGCCACATGGAGTGTGCACACCAAGGTCAGTCGGCCAAAAAAGAGAAGACTAGAAAAGGCAGGAAGAAGCAGATGGTGAGCCCCAGAGAGAAAAGAGAGGCTCCTGTGTTCCCGGCTTTCTGCATTGCTTCCAGCTCTTCATGAAGCTGACTGGTCTGCAATTCCAGGAGACACCCGTGAGTCCTCAAAACAAAGTATCTGGTATATAAGTCAGCTTGAGTGGATCTCTGTGGTTTTCAACTGAAGGAGCCCATTTATTCCCTATGTTTGGGCATAGAAAGCTGTCTGGCAGGGTGTCTCCACCAGGTTAATAGTACTCTCTGGGTGAGTGGATTTCAGAGGATTTTAAATGGTTTCTTCATTATACTTTTCTGAATTGTTTGGGTCACTTAAAATGAACATATGTCCATTTCCTTCCTCTCCCTACTCCACCCTAATCTAATCCATCAACATCTTCTCTCAGCCTCACCTCTGAAATATAATTCAAATCCATCTCTCTTCCTGTCTGCTGCCATCATTCTAGCCAAATCTCCATTCTCTCTCTTGCCCACGTGACTGCAGTAGTCTCGTAATTGGTACCCCCATTTCTCCCTTGCAAACATCCACCCCATTCCCCACCAAGCAGCCCACAGGATCTTTCTGCAATATCAATCTAGCCATGCTACTTCCTTGCTTAAAACCCTTCAGTGGCTTCCCTACACACTGGGAATAAAACCCAAGCCTTAGCTCCCTACCTTGCCAAGTAAGTCGTTGGCAAGGTTGAATACAACACTGTGTGAAGAGCATGTATACAGCCTGGTCCATCATAAATGCACGTGGAGTGGATGTTCTTGTCCTTACCTCCAGGCTATTCAGTCACTTTCAGGAAGTTCTTTTAGGTTAGAAAGTTCTTAGAAACTGGCCCATATCTACTCTGCAACTTCATCTTTAGCCACTTGCCCCTTGCCCCCTGTGTCCCTTCCATATCGGCTTCTGATGGTATTTAAAACATATAATACCAAGACACCTTCTGCCTCCAGACTTTTGCTCATTCTGGCACCTAGACTATCCCGCACATTTCTCCCATGGCTGGCTCCTTGGCTCACAGTGCTCAGTGTTTCAGAGCTGCCTCCTCCAAGGCCGTCCTGACCAAGGTGCCAACCCCCACCACACCCCGAGTATTATCGTCAAGGAAGCCTGTGTTTCCTTTGTAGCTTGTGTCACAACCTGCCATTTGACATTTGCTTGTTGAGTCTGTTTTCTGTCTCTCCCACCAAATTATATGCTTCCCGTTGGTTTTATTTGCTTCTTTATTCCCCCAGTGCTTAGGGCTGTGTCTTGTCTATAAAAGCTCCATAGGTGTTCACTAAATGAAGTTTAACAAAGAGCATTCCCTCCTATGCCCAGCTGGAAGCCATCACTGGGTCCTCTGAATTCTCACAGTTCTTCATCTCCCCTTTATTAGAACACATCTTGCTTTGTCTTTTGTACTGGGATTACTTGTACAGAGAGGCAGGGTGGTTAGAACCAGAACCCTGTGTTCAAATTCCAACCCTGCTACTCCCAGAGTCCAGAACAGTGCCTGGTGCAGATAAAACAACATAAAGAGTTAGTACTACTGTGCTTTGCATTATCCCCCAGCAGGAGCCAAACTAAAGTGTTTTGAGGGTAACATTACACATGTGACCAGGAACGGTGGCTCACGCTTGTAATCCTAGCACTTTAGGAGGCCAAGGCAAGAGGTTTGCTTGAGCTCAGGAGTTCAAGACCAACCTGGGCAACATACTGAGACCTTGTCTCTATAAATTAATTTTTTTTAATTTAAAAAAACTACACATAGGATTTAGTATTTGATAACTTCCCCAAGCCTAGCTCAGGACACAACGTAGATGCTCAATAGACAATAAATAAGAGCGCTGAGTGCAGTGGCTCATGCCTGTAATCCTAGCACTTTGGGAGGCCAAGGAGGATCCCTTAAGCCCAGGAGTTCAAGATCAGCCTAGGCAATAAGGGCATTGTGGCTCACACCTGTAATCCTAGCACTTTGGAAGACCGAGGCCAGCAGATTGCCTGAGCTCAGGAGTTCGAGACCAGCATGGGCAACATGGCAAAACCCCCTCTCTACTAAAAATACAAAAAATGAGCTGGGTGTGATGGCACACACCTGTAATCCCAGCTACTCCAAGAGGCTGAGGCACGAGAACCACTTGAACCCAGGAGGCGGAGGTTGTAGTGAGCCAAGATTGCACCACTGCACTACAGTCTGGGCAACAGAGCGAAATTCTGTCTCCAAAAACAGTAAGTAAAATAAATAAAATAAAAACAGGCTGGGCACGGTGGCTCACGCCTGTAATCCCAGCACTTTGGGAGGCCAAGCCGGGTGGATCACAAAGTCAGGAGATTGAGAACATCTTGGCTAACACGATGCAACCCCATCTCTACAAAAAATACAAAAATTAGCGAGGCATGGTGGCACACGCCTGTTGTCCCAGTTACTCAGGAGGCTGAGGCAGGAGAATTGCTTAAACCTGGGAGGCGGAGGTTGCAGTGAGCCGAGATTGCGCCACCGCACTCCAGCCTGGGCGACAAGAGCAAAACTCCATCTCAAAAAAAATAAAATAAATAAAAATAAAAATTTAGCTGGGCACAGTGGCTCATACCTGTAATTCCAGCACTTTGGGAGGCTGAGGTGGGTGGATCACTTTGTTAAGCTCAGGAGTTCAAGACCAGCCTGGGGAACATGGCTAAACCCCCAGGCATGGTGGTGTGCACCTGTATGTGGGATGCTGAGGCAGGATGATTGCTTGAGGTGGAGGTTACAGTGAGCCATGATCACCCCACTGCACTGCAGCCTGGGCAAAAGAGTGAGATCCTGTCTCTAAAAAACTAAATAAATAATAAAAAGAGCTAAATTTTATTATGAGTTTGTATTGCTTCAGGTTCTAAACTGTTCTAAACATCTTACATGTATCAGCTCATGTAATCCTCACAATAGGTACCATTATTATTCCCACTTCACAAACAGGAAACTGACTCATAAGGAATTAAATACTTTATCCACGGACACTAAGTAATTAAGTGGAGTAGCTGGGATTTGAACACAGGACA
The DNA here is from genome assembly GCF_007565055.1 of Rhinopithecus roxellana. Classification (NCBI taxonomy): domain Eukaryota; kingdom Metazoa; phylum Chordata; class Mammalia; order Primates; family Cercopithecidae; genus Rhinopithecus; species Rhinopithecus roxellana. The sequence continues at coordinate 171,010,637 of NC_044553.1, forward strand.
CAAGCAACTAAGCCTTAACAACTACAAGATATTATCGAGTGTAGACCAAGTTGTTACAGGTTTATGAGGTCAGAATCAAAGAAGACAGCAATCTATGTTGTACAATTGGGACTGGTTAAATAAACTATGATAGTATCTTATGTAACCATTAAAATGATGATATAGATCTATATTTATATTGAATGACATTCATGACTTGTTTGTTTCTTTACTCCATACCTCACCTGGACTGAAATAATTTTTAAAAGCAAGCCAGAAAGCAGTAAAATTAACCTGCACACAAATGTTTATAGCATCTTTTGCATAATTGCCAAAAACTGGAGGCAATTCACAAGGTGAATGGATAAACAAATTGTGTTACATCCGTGCTATGGAATATTATTCAGCTATAAATAAGAAATGAGCCATCAAGCCACAAAAAGACATGAAGTAACCTTAAAAGGCATATTGTTTTGGGAAGGAAACCAGTCTGAAAAGGCAACAGACTATATGATTCCAACTATATGACATTCTGGAAAAGGCCAAACCATAGAAACAGTAAAAAGATCAGTGACTGCGTGGGATTAGAGGGTGAGAGGGAACAAGGGGATCACAGGGGATTTTTTGGGCAGTCAGATTGTTCTGTATGATACTGTAATGGTGGATATGCGACATTATGCATTTGTCAAAATGCAAAGAACTTTACACCACAAAGAGTGAGCCTTAATGTAAGCCATGAAATGTAGTGAATACTAATATGTCAATACTGGTTTATCAATTGTGACAAATGCAAGATATTAACAATAGGGGAAACTGAGGGAGCGGTGGGAGGTTATATGGGAATGCTGGACTAGCTTCCCAATTTTCTGTCAACTGAAAACTGCTCTAACAACTAAAGTTCGTTAATTTAGAAACAAACAGTATCATCGTAGGACATTTCGTGTTAATGTACATCTGTGTTTTTTGTGTATACAGAAAGTCAGGAAGGACATAACCAGAATTAACAGCAGTTGCCTCAGCCTGGTGGGATTAATAGAGATCTTTCTCCTAGTTCTACTTGTTTTATTTTCTTAACAACAGCACGCGTTTATCCTGTAAAGGAGTAAAGTGGGGCAGTAGGGGCTGCCTGGGACCAGGACCCAGCGGGCCCAGGAGCGGTTGCTGCCAAGCCACTCAGTGCCCCTAAGGGCACCGCAGTCCTCGGCATCTGCTCCGCCCACCCCGCCCCTCAGCCTTTGCAACTGTGGGTCCTGAGGTTAGCAAAGAGACCAGAGAATTCCTCCGGTGTAATTGCGTCTGCACACGCGGCGGGCGACGGGGACCCGGCAGGGCGGGCGGGGTCGCCAGGGGGGCACAGTGGGGCTCGGCCTGGGGCCGTGGACGCTCGGTGCAGCTGTGGGGAGGCGGGGGCGGCGGCCGCGCCCGCGATGCCTTCAGTTTGCTGGAATGTTCCTGCGGCAGAAGTGTACTTTGTTCCAGGGATGGGGGAGGGTGGAGCGGGGGCAGGGCCCCAGGGCGGCCTGGCACTTGGAAGGCGGCCAGCTTTCCGTTCCCAGGGTGCCTTCTGGCGGGGGCGGGCGTTGTCTGGTTTTCAGCATGGGCCGCTGTGGGGTGCTGGACGGAACCCCCGGATTCCAGGGCCATCCCTGCCACCGACTAGCTGCAGGTCCCTGCGTGGGGTCTCTTAACCTCTCTGGGCCTGTATTTCCTCATCTGCAAAATGAGGCTAATCACATTAATAACAATGCAAGCATAGTTCTAGCCGGGCACTGCTGTAAAGCACTGTGAGGTGCTCTCTGCTCGCAGCAACCCTTGGAGGTAGGCGCTGTTAATATAACATAATTACACTCTTAGTAGACTAATACATACTTGCTGCCCAGGCCCTTTGGAAAGCATAGATGCTCTGGCTGTAGAAAACCTGGTCCAGCCTCCTTCCAAGTAGTAAAACGTGCTATTATTATTTTTACTTTAAAGATAGGGACACAGGAGCTCAAGAAGGTTAAGCAACTTGCCCACGGGCACACAGCTCCTAAGTGGCCATCCAGGATGCAAACCCAGCACTTTGGGAAGCCAAAGTGGGGGGATCCCTTGAGCTCCGGAGTTCGACACTAACCTTGGCAACATAGCGACACTCCCTGATATTTAAAAAATGTATTTTAAAAAAGGGAAACAAAAAGGCGGGGACGCAAACCCAGTTAGGCGGTGAAGAGCCGCCACTCAACCTCTACAGAAACTGCGTCCTTAGACTGCTAGTGTCTGGAAGCCCATTATATGCTGATTCGGATATTGCAATCCATGCAACAACGCTGGGAGACGTTTTACAAATAATAATTATTAATACTAAGTAATGATCATTATCACCAATTGAGGGCTATAATTTCAACACCCTATATGTGCAACAATTATTTTTCCCATTTTAGAGATGAAAGAATTCAGGCACCAGGTCCCTCCAGTTCAATGGGGTGGAATCCATTCATCCTGAAGCGGAAACGCAGCAACAACTTAGCTCTCACCTCCTTTGATAGGCAAGCCTACTCCTCTAGAGTCTGATTATGCCAGGTCAGCCAGGAAGCGCAGCCTTTCCTTCCCCAGACATTGTCAAAACCAACTTTGCCTGGTAATCTGAGGAGCTTCTAAGCTGAGAGGGTGTAAGGAGTCTCAGATGATATCTAACACCAAGCTGGGGAGTTGATCTCCTCTCCCGGGTCTGCTGCTTCCAGGAGCCTGGTTGCCTGGTGCTTGTGGAAACGTCTCCTCCACTGAGTCTCCCCGAAGGATGGAGGCAGAGTGCAGGACAATTGCCCTAAATTATGGACAAAGGAGAGCTCTGCAGCCAAAGCTCCGTGTCCCATTATCACTAGGCTCCTGTCCCCTCAATCATATGACAGAAAAGTCATGATTGGATTCTCAGCCTCCTCCTCAGGTTAAAAGGCTGCCTTCGTTTAATGCAAAGGTTGCTGCTGCTTCTGTGCAACCCATCCTCCATATATTCTCAACCTCATGGGAAAGAAAAAAACTCTCATTTTCTGTAGTAAGCTTAAATGTTTCACAAATGAAGACAGTTTGGCAAATAGCCACATATTCCTATTGCTGTCACGTGGGCATGCAGTAGGTGCCGAATAAGTACTTTGCATATTTGCTCCCTCTGTTCCGAATGTTCTTCCTCTGGATACTGACATGGTTCTCTCCCTCTTCTCCTTTAGTTTTTACTCAAGTTGCCTTTTCTGTGGGGCCTTCCCTGATCACTATATTTAAATTACACTCTCCCAATAGTCCTGATTCCTTTTCCCTGTTTTATTTTTTCCATAGCATGTATCACTATCCTACACACTGTTATTTGTATTTATTTTGTTTGTTGTCTGTCTTGCCCCCGTTGGAATGTAAATTCCAGGAGGGCAGAATTTCTTTCTGTTTTCTTCACCACTGTATCCCCCAATGTCTAGAACTGGGAGAAAGGAAGGGAAGGGGAGAGAATAGCTTCCCTGGCCATTCCAACCCATTGTGGATATTACCCCCTTGGAGAAATGTGCATTTCTTTTTTTTTTTTCTTTATTATACTGTAAGTTCTAGGGTACATGTGCGCAATGTTTGTTACATATGTATACTTGTGCCATGTTGGTGTGCTGCACCCATCAACTCGTCAGCACCCATCAACTCATCATTTACATCAGGTAATAACTCCCAATGCCATCCCTCCCTCCTACCCCCTCCCCATAATAGGCCCTGGTGTGTGATGTTCTCCTTCCAGAGTCCAAGTGATCTCATTGTTCAATTCCCACCTATGAGTGAGAACATGCGGTGTTTGGTTTTCTGTTCTTGCGATAGTTTGCTGAGAATGATGGTTTCCAGCTGCATCCATGTCCCTACAAAGGACACGAACTCATCCTTTTTTATGGCTGCATAGTATTCCATGGTGTATATGTGCTACATTTTCTTAATCTAGTCTGTCACTGATGGACATTTGGGTTGATTCCAAGTCTTTGCTATTGTGAATAGTGCCACAGTGAACATACGTGTGCATGTGTCTTTATAGCAGCATGATTTATAATCCTTTGGGTATATACCCAGTAATGGGATGGCTGGGTCATATGGTATTTCTAGTTCTAGATCCTTGAGGAATCTCTATACTGTTTTCCACAATGGTTGAACCAGTTTACAATCCCACCAACAGTGTAAGTGTTCCTATTTCTCCACATCCTCTCCAGCACCTGTTGTTTCCTGACTTTTTAATGATTGCCATTCTAACTGGTGTGAGATGGTATCTCATTGTGGTTTTGACTTGCATTTCTCTGATGGCCAGTGATGACGAGCATTTTTTCATGTGTCTGTTGGCTGTATGAATGTCTTCTTTTGAGAAATGTCTATTCACATCCATTGCCCACTTTTTGATGGGGTTGTTTGTTTTTTTCTCGTAAATTTGAGTTCTTTGTAGGTTCTGGATATTAGCCCTTTGTCAGATGAGTAGATTGCAAAAAATTTCTCCCATTCTGTGCATTTCTTTCCTGCACTATCTACACGACACTTGGCATATCCTTACCCGCCACCTCAACTCCCTACTTTCCCCCACCCCTGTGTAACAGCTCTTGACAGTAGCCTCCTGTTCTGCTGTATGACTTTGCAGATGTGTGTCTCATCTACTTGAGTAGACAGAAAATTTCCTGCCTTACAGGCAGGGGCAGAAGAGATCTGATCTTTGTATCTCCCTAGTACCAAAAACAGGGCTGAATTTCTATAAGTTCCAGGGCTCCTTATATTTTAAAAAGAAAACATTCCTCCCTCCTTCATCCCTTTCCCCACCTTGCAGTTCTACTCCTAGTTCACCTCCATTAATATTAGACTTACTACTTAAGTTTGATTTGAAGTTTGATGTTTGTTTTAAACCAAATGAATTCACAGTGTTTTTGATAAATAATATTCAATATATATTAATGGGGATCAATGTGTGAGCCATTTAATTTCTTAACACAACCATTATATTTTCTCATTAAATGAAACAAAACTGCATACCTTAACTATGTTCTTGCCATAATCTGCACCCTTGATTTTTTCCTTATTCCTAAGAAGAGTTTTGGAGAAATTTCAGTGGCCAAAGTAAGAAAGAGAGGGAGATAAGGAGTCTTATTCCCTGGAGGCGAATGAAGCCTATTGGCTTCATTTGGTGGTCACCCCACCTTACTCTTTTCCTCAAGAATAAGGGAGGTACACAGCTAAGGATAGCTCTTAAATAGCATCACAAATGATTATAATAAACACCGAATTTGCCCTCTGTCTCCCTCTGCATTTCCCCAGGGCTGGCTGTAAGGTGGGCTGGTGGCACATCCAACTCAGGAGAAGTGGGAGGCAGTCCTTGAAAAAAACGAATTACTGTATCATTTTTATTACCTAGGAAATCTAAAACTCTTCACAAATCAGCATTTAGTTATGTGATTTGGACATGAAATTTCATCATTATATTGCATGTGTGTGGTGATCTTAGTGCCTCGTATCTGTTAAAATTGAGGCGAAAGGTGCCATTCTGATTGGCTTGAATTTGAGAAGAATACAATTGAACAGGCTCTATATAATTCTCAACAAAAATAACTGCAGAGGCTTGGTAAGGTGGCTCACGCCTGTAATCTCAGCACTTTGGGAAGCTAAGGCAGAAGGATTACTTGAGCCCAGGAGTTCAAGATCAGCCTGAGCAACCTGGTAAGTCCTGGTCTCTACAAAAAAAATTTTAAAAATTAGGCCCGTGCAGTGGCATGCACCTGTGGTCCCAGCTACTCAGGGGGCTGAGATGAGAGGATCACTTGAACCCAGAAAGTCAAGGCTGCAGAGAGCCATGATCACACCACTGCATTCCAGTCTAGGCGACAGAGACCTTGTCTCATAAAACAACAACCAACAAAAAAACCCTGCAGGATCCTCATGAGATATGTGGGAGAGATGGATGAATGAATGCAAGCATGAACAGATGGACGACAGAGGAACTGATCTATGGGTAGGTGGGTAAAGTAAGAAATGCACAGATGGCTAAAGAGAAGCACAAATTGATAGATAGACATGGTAGGTGATTGGTTATGCCAGGCTCCAGGGGCCCTGGGGCTGCCACAGCACTGACTTCAAAAGTGCTTGCTTACCCTTTGGTCTTCCACCCAAGATTTTGAGCTCTGGAATGTAGAAATTTAATTGGTTTTTTTTTTGTATCCTGAGCCCCCAGTGCAGTGTCTGGCCCATTAACGGAGGTATTAGGCAGGATGTAGATTTAGCTGGTATTACATACAACCTCTCATCTGCATGATGGAGCAATGCCAAGTGCACAATGCAGTCAGCAGGAAGGGAAAAAAGAGGAAGGGGAAGGCACACATCCTCTTCAAAGGCACATTTTACTTCTGTTCTGAACTTAGTCACATGGCCACATCTACTCAGAAGCATGCTTGGAAATTTAGTCTTATTCTGGGTGCCTGTGTCCACTTAAAAATCTGTGGTTCTAAAAACAGCAGAAACAGGCTGGGCATGGTGGCTCATGCCTGTAATCTCAATACTTTGGGAGGCCAAGGTGGGAGGATCACTTGAGCTCCAGAGTTTGAGACCAGCCTGGGCAACATAATGAGACCCTGTCTTGATTTAAAAAAAAAAAATTAGCTCAGAATGGTGATGCATGCCTGTAGCGCTAGCTACTCCAGAGGCTGAGGCAGGAAGATCACTTGAGCATGAGAAGTTAAGGTTGTAGTGAGCCATGATTACATGACTGCACTCTAGCCTGGACAACAGAGCGAGACCTTGTCTTAAAACAAAAAAACCCCAGCAGAAACAGATATAAGGCAGTTACTCTCCACTACATAAATTAGCAACAGATTCTTATGTTAAATGAATGAATAAATAAATGAGGCCGGACGTGATGGCTCACACCTATAATCCCAACACTTTAGGAGGCCAAGGCAGGTGGATCACTTGAGTCCAGGAGTTTGAGACCAGCGTGGGCAACATGACAAAACCCCGTCTGTACAAAAAATACAAAACTTAGCTGGGCTTAGTGGCATGTGCCTGTCATCTCAGCTACTTGGGAGGCTGAGGTGGGAGGACTGCTTCAGCCCAGGAGGTCGAGGTTGCAGTGAACCATGATCATGTCACTGCACTCCAGCCTGGGTGATAGAGTGAGACCATGTCTCAAATAAATAAATAAATGGCATTGAAATAAATAAATAAATGACATTGTTTTCTGAGAAGGACACATATGCTGAGTCACATACAGTAGGTAAGTGAAAAAAGCAAGGTAGGATTAATATACAGTATGCAATTATTTGCTGTCATTCTTTACTAAGAGAAATTTTATTGAGAGTGGAATGGGCCTAGATAAAATAGTTCACTCCCCAGGCTCCCTCCAAGTGGCTATGTGACACCACTGTGGCCACAGAGACATAAATGGGAGACAGCTGGAGATCTGAGGACATTTCTGCTTTAATACAGGAACCACCTTTCCCTCTTCCCTCCTACTTCTTGATTTCTGAAATGCAGATATGAGAGTGAAGGTGGAGCAGTCAACTCTTGACCATAAGGCTTCATAAGTGAGATAATGTAACTACTCAGGTATATTAAGAGTAACTGAATAGAAAGAAGGAAAGAAGCCGGGACATTGATGATACAGTGGAGATGCTCCACCCACCCCAAACCTCTCATTAGTGAGAAATCCAAACTCCTGCTTGGGTAAGTCAGGATAGTTGTGTTTCTGTTTTATCAGAGATACTTATACTGTGAAAACTCGTTGAATACATAGAATATCTCTGGAAGTACACACAAGAAACCGTAGTCTTAGCGGCCTCCTGGGAGGACAAATTATGAGCGATTTAAGGACAGCACTGGACAAGAGACTTGCTTTTCATTTGTAGTCTTCTATATTTTTGAATACTGAATTACATTTATATATTCAACAAAAAAAAGTGTGGAAATGACATATTACATCACCAAACCAGGTCCGTTTGCCCTCATACAATGGAAAGGCAAACACTAAAGGACTGAGCTTTTGCAGCAAGAAACGTTTATTGAGTCAACTGGCAAGGAGATGGGAAAATGCTCAAATCTGTCTCTCCCCAGCTGGGGGGCTGGGCTGGGTTTTATAAGTGTAGGGTAATAGGTGTTATCTGATTGGATCTTGCAATGAAGTGATGCTGGGAGGCATGATCTGACTGGATCCTGCCGTGAGGTGACAGCAGGGACTGATCTGATTGGATCCTGGATCCTGCCATGTGGTGTCCACTTCTTAATTCACTCCCTGCTCCTTGGGTTTGAGCACTTAGGTTCCCCCGGTGATTGCACGCTTGGTTCAGGCATGCTGGGCGTGCTCAGGTTACTTAACCTTTGTTACAGAAAAGTTGAACCAGATTGGTCTGGTGAAGTTACATTTCAATGGGAAACTCAAAAGAGACTGTTTCCTTCATGAATTTGATAGTTCGAGAAATACATTTTCCAACAGTCCTGCTGTTACAACACCTTGTTATCTCATCATCAAAGGCAAAGTTGTCTCAAGAAATAAATCATAAATCATGCTTCAGTAACTGAATTTTGAACAGTATTTGTTAAAAATAAATTAACTGGCCGGGCGCGGTGGCTCAAGCCTGTAATCCCAGCACTTTGGGAGGCCGAGACGGGCGGATCACGAGGTCAGGAGATGGAGACCACCCTGGCTAATACGGTGAAACCCCGTCTCTACTAAAGAATACAAAAAACTAGCCGGGCGACGAGGCGGGTGCCTGTAGTCCCAGCTACTTGGGAGGCTGAGGCAGGAGAATGGCGTGAACCCGGGAGGCGGAGCTTGCAGTGAGCTGAGATCCGGCCACTGCACTCCAGCCTGGGTGACAGAGCCAGACTCCGTCTCAAAAAAAAAATAAATAAATAAATAAATAAATAAATAAATAAATAAATAAATAAATTAACCATCTATGCTATACCTCAATAATGGAGTTGGGAATGTGTTTTTTTTTTTTTTTTTTTTTTTTTTTTTTTTTTTTTTTTTGAGACGGAGTCTTGCTCTGCTGCCCAGGCTGGAGTGCAGTGGCCGGCTCTCAGCTCACTGCAAGCTCCGCCTCCCGGGTTCACGCCATTCTCCTGTCTCAGCCTCCCGAGTAGCTGGGACTACAGGCGCCCGCCTCGTCGCCCGGCTAGTTTTTTGTATTTTTTAGTAGAGACGGGGTTTCACCGTATTAGCCAGGATGGTCTCGATCTCCTGACCTCATGATCCGCCCGTCTCGGCCTCCCAAAGTGCTAGGATTACAGGCTTGAGCCACCGCGCCCGGCCGGGAATGTGTTTTAAGGAAAGTTTCGTTGTATCTCTAATGAGTTTTTCTGGTTTTTTTTTTTTTTTTTTTTTTTTTGAGTTGGGGTCTCACACTGTCACTCAGGCTGGAGTGCAGTGGCATGATCTCAGCTTACTGCAGCCTTGACTTCTCCAGCTCAGGTGATCCTCCTGCCTCAGCCTCCCAAGTAGCTGGGACCACAGGCATGCTCCACTATGGCTGGCTAATTTTTTGTATTTTTGGTAGAGACAGGGTTTTTCCATGTTGCCCAGGCTGGTCTCCTGAGTGCCTAAGCTCAAGCAATCTGCCCACCTCGACCTCCCAACATGCTGGGATTACAGGCATGAGCCACTGCACCTGGCCTAGTGTTTTATCTCTTAAGCTAGGTGAGTATACTGTTTTGTCGATTGCCCAAACTATTTCCTAATTTGAAATTAATTAACTATATTAGTCCCTTCTCACACTGCTATAAAGAAATACCTAACACTGCGTAATTTATAAATTAAAGAGGTTCAATTGGCTCACAGTTCTGCAGATTGTACAGGAAGCATGGCTGGGGAGGCCTCAGGAAATTTACAATGGCAAAGGGGAAGCAGTCACGTCTTAAGTGGCCATAGCAGGAGGAAGAAAAGGGAAGGTGCCACATACTTTTAAACAATCAGATCGGCCGGGAGTGGTGGCTCACACCTGTAATCCCAGCACTTTGGGAGGCCGAGGCAGGCAGATCACGAGGTCAAAAGTTCAAAACCAGCCTGACCAACATAGTGAAACCATGTCTCTACTAAAAATACAAAAAAACTAGCCAGGCATGGTGGCACACACCTGTAATCCCAGCTACTCAGGAGGCTGAGGCAAGAGAATCACTTGAACCCGGGAGGCAGAGGTTGCAGTGAACTGAGATTGCACCACTGCACTCCAGCCTGGGTGACAGAGTGAGATTCCATCTCAAAAAAAAAAAAAAAAAAAAAAAATCAGCTCTCACAATAACTTACTCAATATCATGATGAGAACAGCACCAAAGAATAAATCCACCCTCATGATCCAATCACCTCCTACCAGGCCCCATCTCCAACTTTGGGGATTACAATTGGACATGAGATTTGGGCAGGGACATAGACCTAAACCATATCACTAACTGTGAAAAATTAGAGTGCATTAAAATATAATAAGGCGCTCTCACTCCTTTGAATTACAGTCTGCTTTCTTGAGAAGCAGAGATACGGCTGGTACAATGAGCTACCCAGACTTTCACCTGACCCACAGCTTATCTCTGCTTCAGCTAGAGGCTAGTACCCCTGACAGCTGTACCACAAACAAATTTAAAAACTTGCTGCCTGGGAGTCATGATTTTTATGGTTTTTAATTTATGTATTTATTTTTTGAGACAATATTTTTGCTCTGTCACCCAGGCTGGAGTGCAGTGGCACAATCACAGCTCACTGCAGCCTCGATCTCCTGGGTTCAAGCCATCCTCCCACTTCAGCCTCCTGACTAGCTGGGACTGAAAAATACATGTGCCACCATGCCCAGCAAATTTTTGATTTTTTTTTTTTTTTTTTTTTTTCGTAGAGACTGGGTCTCACTATGTTGCCCAGGCTAGTCTCAAACTCCTGAACTCAAGCAATCCTAATCCTTTTGCCTTGGTCTCCCAAAGTGCTGGGATTACAGGTGTGAGGAACTGTGCCCAAGCACGATTTTTATACTTACTTTAATTTTCTTCTTAATCGTACCCATAGATGAATTCTTAATACGGAAGGAGGCAGGGGAGACAAATCAGACACAAAGAACACACCCACATCCAGGAGACACAGGAGGAAGCGTGACCCAGGGATAATTTCTGTTATAAACCACACAACGGCAATGATTACCAAATCAAAAGGAGAGAAACTGGTGGTTAGGTGCTGTTTCTCATAATCATAGTCATATTGATATATATACATAAATCCTGTTATAGTTTTAAATAGTAAAATAAGATTAATTCATGTTTATTCTGCAACAGTGCATACTTGTTCCTTTCCTGATGTTATCTATCGTATTAGGAAGACATGGAAAAATATTAAACTTGTTAAGAGAAATTTTAATTTAAATAAAGCTTTATGTTTTAAAAAATTAGATTGGTTATATTTATGTACTTTTTCTTATAAAATGACAGAGCTTTTAAAAGTTCTTTAAAGGGCTGGTTTTACACCACTAATATGTTTATAAAATGCTTTAATAAATCTCATGCCACAAAAAGTCTGAGGGGCTATTCACCTTACTTCTCCATAAAATGTTTAATATTCCACGAAAAATGATTATGGTCAGGAGAATGTGGCTTGTGTGTGAATGTTGTTAATCATGTAAGTTGCTGGGGTGAAAAGAGCTGATAAACAAAAGAAAATCAGCACATCATCAATAAATTCTAATAAAACTAGTAATAGAATCAGCTACAGTTCAAACTGGACACTAAAGAAGACCTAAGCTGGACTTCTGAGTAACAGTATATGTGATGAATTACATATTTATTCTACACCAAGTCCAAGATCTTTACCATACTGCTCCCGAGCAAAACAAGCAAAGAAACAAAAAATTTATACTATCCCACATGGAGGTGGCTTGCTAAGGTACAAATACAAAGAAATATGTATCTTAGAGGAACACTGATATTTTTGTGAGGTTACATATTGCCTGATTAGATTAAGAATAAAGACATGTGGATCTTATTGAAATAAAAGAATTTTTAACTTCATAAATCCTAGTAGAATTTTTAAAATAGGATAACTATCTCCAAAATCATAGCAAAATAAAAGCAAACTAAAGTCTGCATGACAAAACACAGGAAAAAAGGAAATAGCAACTGTGATAGTCCGTTCTCACCCTGCTATGAAGAAATGCCCAAAACTGAGTAATTTATAAAGGAAAGAGGTTTAATTGACTCACAGTTCCGCATGGCTGGGGAGGCCCCAGGAAATTCATAATCACGGTGCAAGGCACCTCTTCACAGGGCAGCAAGAAAGAGAATGAGTGCCAAGCAAAGGGGGAAAACCCCTTATAAAACCATCAGATCTAGTGAGAACTCACTCACTATCACAAGAATAACATGGCGGTAACCAGCCCCATGATTCAATTACCTGCCACTGGGTCCCTCCCATGACACCTCGGGATCATGGGAAGTATAATTCAAGATGAGATTTGGGTGGGGATGCAGCCAAGCCACATCAGCAAGTAAATAGAATCATAAACAATCATATTGATGTTTTTAATGCCTTTTATGAGAGACGCACCCAAAAGAACACAAAATGCAAAATATTAACCCTAACTTCATATGAATTATAAATGTAACTGTGGTAGTTACTTTTCTGTTTGGGGTGGTGAGGTATAAATAACTTCTAATAACATACTAGAATACAATGATTAAGTACGGACCTGTCTGTATTAGCAAAACGTTCAGGCTAATCCTCTCACTCCTTTAACACTGCCCTCCCCTCCTTTACACGCCCAGAAGTCCAGTGTTTGTGTTGCGTGTGCAGGTGGATGGTGAAGGGGGCGTGTGGGAGGGTGCCAATCACCTTTGTCTTTTGCACCACAACCAGTACTTGAAAACATATTTGCCCAGAGAAGGCCACAGGTGCCAATGCAGACTGTTCTAGAATAGATTGGTGGGACATCAGGAAGAGAACTATTGTCATAGCCATTAAGAGTGAAGATCACGGGAGGATTAGGTGGGACGGACAGTTTTTCAGGGCAGAACAATTCTTTTTTTTTTTTTTTTTTTTTGAGACAGAGTCTTGCTTGGTTGCTCAGCCTGAAGTCCCTGAGAGCTCACTGCAACCTTCGCCTCTTGGGTTCAAGAGATTCTCCTGCCTCAGCCTCCTGAATAGCTGGGATTACAGGCACCTGCCACCATGCCCAGCTAATTTTTTGTACTTTTAGTAGAGACAGGGTTTCACCATTGTATTAGTGTTATCTAGATGGACAGAACTAATGGAATAGATATGTATATAAAGGAGAGTTTATTAAGTATTAACTCACACGATCACAAGGTCCCACAATAGGCTGTCTGCAGGCTGAGGAGAAGGAGAGCCAGCATGAGTCCCAAAACTGAAGAACTTGGAGCCTGATGTCCAAGGGCAGGAAACATCCAACATGGGAGGAAGATGTAGGCTGGGAGGCTAGGTCAGTCTCTTTTCACATGTTTCTGCCTGCTTATACTCTAGTTGCACTGGCAGCTGATTAGATGGTGCCCACCCAGATTAAAGGTGGGTCTACCTTTCCCAGCCCACTGACTCAAATGTTAATCTCCTTTGGCAACATCCTCACAGACACACCCAGGATCAATACTTTGTATCCTTCAATCCAATCAAGTTGACACTCAGTATTAATTATCACAAGTCCACCCCTTGTCAACTTGAACTCATACACATCACCTGAAATCATAATCTTCAAATAAAGACAATAATAAGGTCATAATTACACCTAACATAATACAACTATGCTTTGTACAACTGGAAACGCACCGATCCCCAACCCAAATACTATTACATAAAGTTAGTAACACTTAAATGCTGATGTGAAGTCAATAAATCTTATGTCATATGATAAAGGACAAAGGAATTAAAATGAAGATATTTTCTTCATACAAGGGTATACATGCACAAACGTTTTTAACAAAAGAAGGAGGAAATACTTATGGCAATTACAGTCCTCGTTTGTGCAACTGGTCACGTGGTCGTAGCTGGTATTAATGATTACCTTCTTCTACTACTCATTCTGTATTCCCTTTGCCTTCAGCAAGCACCTCAGCAGGTCATGGATTTTTTCCTAGTGGAGTGACCTAAACCTTCATTCCTGAAGGGTCTGGGCCATTTGTAGTCCTTCCTGGACTGGGCTGTTGTAGTTTCCCATTGGCATAGTAATACTAAGAGATGCCCTAATGGATCTCCTGTATTCCATGTGTACTCTTCCTTACCTCCTTTGTGGAGTAGTAGACTGATTTCATCTTGATAGTCCGGATCAATCACCCCAGCCAACACTGTAACTCCCCCTTCTTAGCCTGTTGACTTAAAGGTAGGAGGAGCCCAAAGTGTACAGGTGGCAATCCTAACTTCCAGTATAATGGAATCATTGTTGTGTTTCCTGGTGGCAGCGTTCCTCCCTCTGGAACTAAGGCCCCTAGGCCAGCAAAACATAACGTCATGAGAACAGTAAGCAAAAATTTTGCAAGTAGATCACTAGGGGTGATGGTGAGTAGTGCCACTTCCAATTACACACTTTGATTCCCGGACCCGTGAATCCTGGCTATGAAAGAAACAGTACCATATACTGGACATTGATTCAGAGTATACACGGCCTCCTGGAAAGCTTTTGCCCCAGCCCTGCAAAGAATTGTCACCTAGTTGGCATTGTAATTATGACTTCAAAAGGCCATTCAACTGTTCTATCAATCCAGCTGCTTCAGGGTGATGGGGAACATGGTAAGACCAGTGAATTCCATGAGCATGAGCCCACTGCCACATTTCTTTAGCCATAAAGTGAGTACCTTGGTCAGAGGCAGTGCTGTGTGAAATACCATGATGGTGGATGAGGCATTCCGTGAGTCCACAGATGGTAGTCTTGGCAGGAGCATTGCATGCAGGATAGGCAAACCCATAACTGGAGTAAGTGTCTATTCCAGTAAGTACAACCTCTGCCCTTTCCATGATTGAAGAGGTCCAATATAATCAACCTGCCACCAGGTAGCTGGCTGATCACCCTTTGGAAAGGTGCCATATCGAGGGCTCAGTGTTGGTCTCCGCTGCTGACAAATTGGGCATTCAACAGTGGCCATGGTGAGTGGAAGTCCATGTTGCTGAGCCCATGCATAACCTCCTCCCTGCCACCATGGCCAGTCTGGTCATGGGCACATTGGGCGATGACACAAGGGTGGCTGGGGAAACAGGCTGAGTGGTGTCCACAGAACGGGCCATCCTATCCACTTGATTATTAAAATCCTCCTCTGCTGAGGTAACCCATTGGTGAGCACTCACATGAGATACAAATATCTTCACACTTTTTGACCACTCAGAGAGGTTCATCCACATACCTCTTCCCCATATTTCTTTGTCATCAAATTTCCAATCATACTTCTTCCAAGTGCCTGACCATCCAGCCAAACCATTGGCTATAGCCCATGAATCGGTATATAATCACACATCTGGCCATTTCTCCTTCCATGTGAAGTGCACAACCAGATGCATTTCTCAAAGTTCTGCCCACTGGGAATATTTCCCTTCACCGCTGTCCTTTAGGAATGTCCTAGAAAGGGGCTGTGGTGTTGCAGCTGTCCACTTTTGGGTGGTGCCTGCATATCATGCAGAACCATCTGTGAACCAGGCCCTAGTCTTTTCTTCCTTTGACAGCTGATGATAGAGAACTCCCCATGAGGCCATCAGTGCAGGCTGGGGGAGAGAAGGCAGGGTGGCAAGAGTGCAGACCATGGGCATTTGAGCCACTTCCTCATGTAACTTACTTGTGCCTTCAGGCCCTGCTCGTGCAGAGTCACATATATACCACTTCCATTTAATGATGGAATGCTGCTGTGCACAACCCACTTTATGGCTAGATGAGCCAGAAAGCACCCAGTTCATGATAGGCAGTTCAGGTCACATGGTGACTTGATTACCCATAGTCAAAAGTTCAGTTTCCACCAAAGCCCAGTAACAGGCTGAGAGCTGTCTCTCAAAAGGAGAGTAGAAGATGCAGATGGCAGGACCTTGCTCCACAATCTTAGAGGCCTCTGCTGTGATTCGCCTATGGGGCCTGCCAAAGGCTCCAAACAGCATCCCTATGTGCCACTGACACCTCAAGCACCATTGGACCTGCTGGGTCATATGGCCCAAGTGGAAGAGTAGCTTGCACAGCAGCCTGGACCTGTTGCAGAGCCTTCCCCTGTTCTAGATCCCTCTCAAAACTGGCAGCTTTTCGGGTCAGTCAATAAATGGGCCAGAGTATCACACCCAAATGAGGAATGTGTTGGCTCAAATCCAAATAGGTCCACTAGCCTTTGTGCCTCTTTCTTAGTGGGGGCCAAATGCAACAACTTATCCTTCACCTTAGAAGGAATATCTTGGCAGGCCGCATACCACTGGACTCCTAGAAATTGTACTGAAGTAGAAGGTCCCTGAATTTTACTCAGATTTATTTCCTATCCTCTGGCACAAAAATGTCTCACCGATAAGTCCAGTGTGTTTGCTGCTTCTTGCTCACTGGATCCAATCGGCATACTTTCATCAATGTAATGGACCAGGGTGATATCTTGCGAAGCAAAAAGCAATCAAGTTCTCTCTGAATAAGATTATGACCCAAAGCCGGAGAGCTGATATACCCCTGAGATAGGACAGTAAAGGTGTATTTCTGGCCTTGCCAGCTGAAGGCAAGTTGCTTCTGGTGGGCCTTATGAACAGGAATGGTGAAAAAGGCATTTGCCAAGTCAATGGTTGCATACCAGGTACCAGGAGATGTGTTAATTTGCCCAAGCAATGAAACCACATCTGGCACAACAGCTGCAATTGGAGTCACCACTTGTTTAAGCTTATGATAATCCACTGTCATTCTCCAAGATCCATCTGTCTTTTGCACAGGCTAAATGGGAGAGTTGAGTGGGGATGTGGTGGGAATCACCTCCCCTGCATGTTTCAAATCCTTGATGGTGGCACTAATCTCCGCTATTCCTCCAGGGATGTGATATTGGTTTTGATATACTATTTTTCTAGGTAGAGGCAGCTCTAATGGCTTCTATTTGGCCTTTCCCACCCTAATAGCCCTCACCCTACCAGTCAGGAGCCAATGTGGGGGTTCTGCTAGCTGCTAAGTATGTCTATGCCAATTATGCATTCTGGCACTGGTGAAATGACCACAGGATGAGTCCAGGGACCCAATCCATTGTAAGTTGGAGTGCGGGGACCAAACCCACTCTAAGTCAGACCTGAGCTAAAACTCCATTAATTACCTGACCTCCACAAGTCCCTACTTTAACTGGAGGACCGCAATGATGTTTTGGGTCCCCTGGAATCAATGTCAGCTCAGAGCCAGTGTCTAGTAGTCCCTTAAATGTCTGATCATTTCCCTTTCCCCAATGCACAGTTATCCTAGTAAAAGGCGGTAGGTATCTTTGGGGAAGGATGGGAGAAAGATTCACTGCATACATTGTCAGTAATGTAGTGGGGTCTTTCCTCAAGGGGACTCAGCATCCCCCTTCATTCAAGGGGTTCTGGGTCTATAAACTGGCTCAAGTCTGGAAATTGATTGAGGGGCTGTGATTCTCTGTTTTTATAACTTTATAATTCAAATTAGTCTTTTGTCCATTCGACCTAGAAGTTTTCTGCTTATATAAATTAAGTAGGAATGCAGTAGGCTTCCTATCCATTTCACTTCTAGGAACACTGTGATTAATTAGCCAATGTGAGAGCTCTACACAAATTAGACTATTCTGATTGCTGCTTGTCTCTGTTGTTCATTATGGTAGCTACGCCAACCTTGCCTTTGACAATTGAGTGCTGCCACTTGGCCCCTGCCACCTAGGGATCCAATTATTCCCATTATATTTAAATTTTGTAGTTGAGTGACTGCGGTTCCCACTGTGAAATCTGACATACAAAGAAAAGCAATTATGGGGCTCTTCAAAGGTGTACATGCTGCCCTCACAAATCTATTTTGCAAGGCATTGGTCAAGGGAATATTTTCTGGACCCTCCCAGTGGAATGAGTAGGTCTAATGTGACTAATCCACTTTACCATCCTAATCTCCCTAAGCCTTTGGATCCCTTCCTCTACATTAAACCAAGGAGATCAGGCATTTCCAACTCGCTCACAGTGGACCATCTTTTAATCCATATTTCAGCTAAAAACTGTTAGAACCTTTTTTTTTTTTTTGAGACAGAGTTTTCACTCTTGTTGCCCAAATCAATAAATTCAGCCTGATCCAACTCTATGTTCCGTCCACCATTAATCCACACCCTTAATATCCATTCCCATGCCTGTTCCCCAGATTTCTGTTTATATAAATTAGAAGTTCTTTTTTTTTTTGAGATGGAGTCTTACTCTGTTGTCTAGGCTGGAGTGCAGTGGCATGATCTCAGCACACTGCAACCTCTGTCTGCCGGGTTCAAGTGATTCTCTTGCCTTGGCCTCCCAAGTAGCTGGGATTACAGGTGTGCACCACCATGCCCAACTAATGTTTGTATTTTCAGTAGAGACAGGGTTTCACCATGTAGACCAGGCTGGGCTTGAACTCCTGACCTCAAGTGAGCCACCCACTTTGGCCTCCCAAAGTGCTGAAATTACAGGTGTGAGCCATCGCTCCCGGCCCCAAGCAGTTCTTTTTGAGTGTAGTGTACCTCCTCATGGGTCACACTCCCAACCTCACCTCTAGGGGCCTACCAGGACTTTAGTCTAGTTATAAGTCTAGAAGCAAAAAAGGGTGTTGAGGGTGCCTCCTGAGGAGAATCAACATTGTCTTGCCTAGAAACTGCCTCAGGGGAGGCCATCACTGCTGCCTCAGGCAGCACAGGGTTTATCTCCTCAGACAAAGGTGGAAAGGCTGATGGCAGCATGGGTCAGGGAAGGGATGTTGCCACTACTCAGGATGGGAAAGATATTTCTTCTGGCAAAAAAATGTTCATCAGAGTTTACAAACTCAGTGTCCCCATCTTCATCAGTGTCCTCCCACACATCCCCATTTCAAGTTGCAGGATCTCATTCTTTTCCAGTCAATGCCCTCACTTCAATAATGGACACCTGGTGAGGCTGTGCATGCATCTTTCATTGCAGGTCAGCCACTCACATGATAAGAGCTTGTATCTGTTTTTCCACAATTTCAGCTTTTTCCCTACAGGAGATAAGACTCTCACTCAGGGCAATCTTAGCAGATTTGAGGCTCAGTGTCTGCTTCTGAAGCCAGGAGATAGAATCCCTGAGTTCATCATTTTCTTTCATCACTTTGTCCGCTGAACTTAGGAGCAAGTAACCAGCTTCACTATGTTCCTTGGTTCCCCACATATGGTCAAAGGTATTATGTATAGAGTCACTAAACTCCTTGCCTCTCATGAGTGATGAATCAGAAGTGTCAAATGCATTTATTTTGCATAACTCTCTAAGCATTTCACACCAAGGACTATCAGTGTCCTCTATACTATTTGAAGTAGAGTCCTTAGCATTTTGGAGTCTAATCATATTAAGCAGCCAATTCCAGAAACCTCAAAACCAACGAAATAACTCCATCCTTAATATTATGTTCCTCTAGAACCATTCCTGGTACCAAAATCTGTATTAGTCAGGGTTCTCTAGAGGAACAGAACTAAAGAAATATATATATATATGAGTTTATTAATTTACATGATCACAAGGTCCTACAATAGGCCATCTGCAGGCTGAGGAGCAAGGAGAGCCAGTCTGAGTTCCAAAACTGAAGAACTTGGAGTCCAGTGTTCCAGGGCAGGAAGCATCCAGCCTGGGAGAAAGACATAGGCTGGGAGGCTAGGCCAGTCTCTCTTTTCACATTTTTCTGCCTGCTTATATTCTAGCCATGCTGACAGCTGATTAAATTGTGCCAACCCAGATTAAGGGTGACTCTCTTTCCCAGTGCACTAACTCAAATGTTAATCTCCTTTGGCAACACCCTAAAAGACACACCCAGGATCAATACTTTGTATCCTTCAATCCAATCAAATTAACACTCAGTATTAACCATCACAACCAGGTTGGCCAGGCTCATCTTGAACTCCTGACCTCAAGTGATCCCCCTGCCTCAGCCTCCCAAAGTGCTGAGATTACAGGTGTGAGCCACCTCTCCTGGCCCCAGGCAGAAAAATTCTTTATCTCACTCAGCCCTACTCTGTCCCCTCTTTGGCAATTACCACAGACTATTCAAGAAAAAATGGTCCCACTTCCTTAATGTTATGCTCTGCTCCTCAAAGTTAGGCAGAGACCAGACAAGCAAGGCAGTTCTGTTATCCTCAACGTATGGTGTTTTTATTTTGTTTTGTTTTCAAGACAGAGTCTCACTGTCTCACCCAGGCTGGAGTGCAATGGTGTGATCATAGCTCACTGCAGCCTCAAACACCTGGGCTCAGGGATCCTCCCACCTCAGCCTCCTGAGTAGCTGAGACCACAGGCACACACCACCACACCCAGCTACTTTTAAAATTTTTTTGTAGAGATGGAGTCTCACTACATTGACTGGGCTGGTCTCAAACTCCTGAGCTCAAGCGATCCTCTGATCTTGGACTCCCTAAGTGCTAGGATTATAGGCATGAGCCACCACAAGCCACCCAACAGACGGTTTTTAAGGCTGCTCCAGTTGTGACTATTTCTGATGAGCAGGAAGGCAAGGGGCACAGAGTACAGACCAAATCTCTTTCAAAAATAACATGGAAATAGCACAACCACTTCTGCTCACATCTCACTGGTAAGAACTTAGACATACAGTCACACCAAGTACCAAGGGGGACTGGGAAATGTAGTTTCTAGCTAGGTTATCCAGTGCTTAGGAAGGACAGAACAGTTTAGTGGCAACTGTCAATCTGTAAAAATTATTGCGGCTAGGTGTGGTGGCTCAGGTCTGTAATCCCAGCACTTTGGGAGGCCGAGGCTAGAGGATCATGAGGTCAGGAGATCAAGATCATCCTGGCTAACACAGTGAAACCCCATTTCCACTAAAAATACAAAACAAATTAGCCTGGTGTGGTGGTGGGTGCCTGTAGTACCAGCTACTTGGGAGGCTGAGGCAGGAGAATGGTGTGAACCCGGGAGATGGAGCTTGCAGTGAGCCAAGATTGTGCCACTGCGTTCCAGCCTGGATGACAGAGCGAGACTCCGTGTCAAAAAAAAAAAAAAAATTTTTCATTGCGTGCAAGGCCTCTCACTTGTTTCCATCCCTGTATTCATTCTTTTTTTTTTTTTTTGAGATGGAGTCTCACTCTCACCCAGGCTGGAGAGAAGTGGTGTGATCTCAGTTCTCTGCAACCTCTGCCTCCTGGGTTCAAGCGATTCTCCTGCCTCAGCCTCCCAAGTAGCTGGGACTACAGTCATGTGCCACCATGCCCGGCTAATTTTTGTATTTTTAGTAGAGACAGGGTTTCACCATGTTGGCCAGGATGGTCTCAAACTCCTGACGTCAGGTAATTCAACGCCTCAGCCTCCTAAAGTGCTGGGATTACAGGTGTTAGCCCAGCCCATTCTCTTTTGTATTCATATTACACACCCTCCCATATACCTTGACAACCACTTTACTATGTTTACAGTAAATGTTTTTGTTTGTATTTTTGGAAAATATGTACTTCTTATGTTAATTTATTGAGGTATAATTTACATTCAGTAATAGCCAATCTATCTTTGACAAAGGAGCAAAGGCAATTCAATAGGAAAAGGTTAATCTTTTCAACAAATTTTTCTGGTGCTCATATGCAAAAAAAAAAAAAAAAAGGATTGAGAAACAAACTTTAGACTTTTCACAAAAATTAATTCAAAATGGGTCATAGGCCTAAATGTAAAATGCAGAGCTACAAAACTTCTAGAAGAAAACAGGAGAAAGACTAGATGACTTTGGATTTGGCTATGAATTTTTAGATACAACACCAAAAGCATGATTCATGAAAGAAAAAATTGATGTCAAACTTTATTAAAATTAATAGCTTCTGCTCTGCACAAGACACTGTTAAGAGAATGAAAAAGCCACAGACCAGAGAATTTATTTATAACTCATGTATCTGATAAAGTACTTGTATCCAAAATATACAATGAACTTTTAAAACTCAACAAAAACAAAGAATCCAACTTTAAAATGGACAAACCATCTGAACAGATATCTCAACAATAAGATAAACGGATGGCAAATAAGCATTTAAAAATGTCTGGGTGGGTTGGCTCATGCCTGTAATCCTAGCACTTCGGGAGGCCAAGGAGAATCACTTGAGCCCAGGAGTTTGAGACTGGCCTGGGCAATAGAGTGAGTCCCCATCTCTACAAAAAATTTAAAAATTAGCTGGTGTGGTAGCACACTCTTGTAGTCCCAGCTACTTGGGAGGCTGAGGCAGGAGGATCACTTGAGCCTGGGAGGTCGAGGCTGCAGTGAGCTGTGATTGCAGCAGTGCACACTAACCTGGTCAGCGGAGCAAGACTGTCAAACAACAACAACAACAAAATGCTCAACATTGTCATTAAGGAATTGCATATTAAAACAATGAGATATATACATCAGTATATATTTAACTTTATCAGAAATTGCCAAACTGATGTCCCATTTTGCATTTCCATCAGCAATATATAAGTGTTCTAGTTGCTCAGGATCCATCCCAGGGAAGAAAAAAGGAAAAGTAAAAAGAAAAAGAAATAAGAGTTCCAGTTGCTCTACATCCTCAGCTTGTATTGTCAAGATTTTAAAATCTGAACATTTTGTGATGTTAATGGTATCTCATTGTGGTTTTAATATGCAATTCTCTATTGATTAATTGTGTTGAGAATCTTTTTATGTGCTTATATCTTATTTGGCAAAGTAGCTTTAAATCTTTTGTTTTAAATCTTATTTTTAAGTCAGTGTTTGTTTTATATCTTATTTGGTGAATAGCTTTAAATCTTTTGTTCAATTTGAAGTCAGTGTTGTTTTATTTATTATTGAGTTGGGAGGTTTCTGTATATATTCTGGATAGAATTTGGTATCACTGTCCAATTAGGAAATAGAAAACAGGTAAAGTTTAACATAAAGAAATAACAGGAGATTTGAGTAATGGGAAATCGACTCATAAGAGTTACAGAGAGCTCTGATGAATGCAAGAATGGCAAATACAGGGAACAGCCACTGCCAGCAGGATAGAGTGCCCAAGGAGGAACTCCAGACCCTGCTGGGGAGAGCACAGCGTGACATCCTGGATGGTGGAGAAGACACTGAAGTGGCTCACAGTGCAACACTGGAATCTTCCCTTTAGGGTACTAGGGGATGTTGTCCACAGAGAAGTGCCATACCTTGAAACTTGCTGCAAATTCTTCAGGTGATGGGGTGCTGGGGGAAGCCACTCATGGTCAGGTGCCTTGCCAGTGGCACACCACTTACAGAAGATGCTGAGGGAAGCTTCTGTCAGCTGGGCACTGAAGGTTACCATGCACTGCCAGAACTGGGAGCTGAAGAAGCTGCCCTCCTCAGGAAAAGGGAAACAGTAAGAGAAAATTTCTTCCTCCTCCCATGTCTACTACTGGCTTAACATCAAATATCAAAGAAGAATATTTATTTAACCCACCTCCATTATCACAGAGCAGGTAAAGAAGGGTGAATTTGGAGCCAAGAAGCAATAAGTTGATGACTGTCACAAAATCCTTCATCATTTGTGTGTTTTGCAAATATTTTTTCTCAAGCTGCAGCTTGTCTTTTTCATTTTCTCAATGGTGCCTTTCGAAAAGCAGATGCTTTTAATTTTGATGATGCCAAGTCATCCATTTTTCTTTTTTCATTCATGCTTTTTTAATCCTAAAATCTTTGCCTAACCTCAAATCATAAGATTTTCCCATGTTTTCTCCTTGAAGTTTTACAGTTTCAGCTTCCAGATTTAGGCTTATGATCTATTTCAAATGTTGTGTGTATGCATTTTTTAAATTGGTAACATATACAATAAATTACAAAAATACGTGCATCTACTTCAATTTATGAATAGTATCAAGTTATCTCATTATGCTTCTTACCTTTGTCACTGTGTGCTGTTTTTAAGATTCATTCATGTTGCTATGTATACATCTGCTATGGTTTGAATGTTTGTCCCCTCCAAAACTCATGTTGAAATGTAATTGCTACTGTAGCAGTATTCAGAGGTGGAACCTTTAAGAACTTGACAGCTTCCATCTCATGAGTGGGATTGGTGCTGTTATAAAAGAGTGACTTTAAGGGCTAGGCACAGTGGCTCATGCCTGTAATCTCAACACTCTGGGAGGCTGAGGTGAGAGAATTGCTTGAGCCCAAGAGTTCAAAACCAGCTTGAGGAACATTGTGAGACCCCTTCTTTAAAAATAAAAAGAAAGAAGAAAAAGAAAAAAATTAGCTGGGTGTGGTGGTGTATGCCTGTAGTCCTAGCTACTCGGGAGGCTGAGGTGGGAGGATCCCTTGAGCCTAGGAGTTCAAGGCTGCAGTCAGCTATTATCATGCCACTGTGCTGTAGCCTGGGTGGCAGAGCAAAACCTTGCCTCAAAAAAACAAAAATGAAAGATAAAGAGTGAATTTGGCCCTCTCTAACCCTCTCTTTGCTCTACTGCCATCCGATGCTTTCTGCCATCTTATGACACAGCAGCAAGAAGGCACTTGCCAAATGCTGGCACCATGATCTTGGACTTCCCATCTCCAGAAATGTAAGAAATAAATCTTGGTTCGTTGCAAATTATCCAATCTGTGGTATCTGTTACAGCAGCATCAAACAGACTAAAGCACTCTACTACATGCATCATACACATTTTACCCATGTATTCCTCTCCAGATGGACAACTGCTTGTCTCTAATTGCCTACTAGCAGAACTGACACAGCAGCCAATGTTCTAATCTGTATTCCCTGATGTACCTGTATGATTATGTATCCTGAGTGTATATACACCCAGGAGTAGATTTGCTGGGTCCCAGGCTGTGCATATATTTAATTTATCTAATATATCTAATGTGTCAGACTGCTCTCCACAATGGTTGACAACCTGCATTCCCACTAGCAGCATGTGAAGGAACCTATATCTCCACTTACCTGCTAACACTTGGCAATTTCCAGCCAGCTTTCCAATTTTTGCCAGTCTGCTAGGTGTAAGGTTGATATTTCATTGTTGTTTAAAATTGAACTTCTTTGATTACTAATGTTTTTAATTTTTAGTAATTCTCTTAACTTGCCTGTTTGGGTTACCACTTTTATAAGTTTAAGTTTTCTCTCGATAAACTGTCCATTCTTCTATGGGATCTGCTACCTTTTCCTTGCCTTGCATTTAATTTGCTGTTCTTTATCTAAGGTGAAAGCTTGAGTTATAATTTTAGATTTTTGTTCTAATATATGCATTCAATGTCATAAATATCCCTCTAAGCACTTTTACTGCATCCCTCAAATTTTGAAAATTTGAGTTTTCATTTTCATTTAGTTGCAAATATTTTTTGGTTTCTCTTGAGATTTCTTTTTCAGCCCATATGTTACTTGGAAGTATGTTGTTTAGTCTCCAAGTATTTGGAGGATTTTCCAGCTACCTTTCTGTTTAATTCCATTGTAGTCTGAGAGCATACATTGTAATATTTCTGTTCTTTTAAATTAGTTAGGGTGCAGGTTGTGGCCCAGAATGTGGTCTACCTTGCTGGATGGTGCATGTGAGGAATATGTATTATGCTGTTTTGAATGAAGTAGTCTATAGATGTCAATTATATCCTGTTGATTGATGGTGCTGTTGAGTTCATCAAATCCTTACTGATTTTCTGACTGCTGGATCAGTCCATTTTCAACAAAAGGGTTTTGAAATCTCCAACTAAAATAGTGAATTCATCTATTTCTCCTTGCAGTTCTATCAGTTTTTGCCTCATGTATTTTAATGCTCTGTTATTAGGGACATACACATTAAAGACTGTGTCTTCCTGGAGAATCAACCCCTTTGTCATGATGTAATGCCCGTCTTATCCCTGTTTAATTTGCTTGCTCTGAAGTCTGCTCTGTCTGAATATAGGTACTCCAGCTTTCTTTGATTAGTGTTAGCATAGTATATCTTTCTTATCCTTCTCCATCTATTTACTTTTAGTCTATATGGATATTTATATTTAAAGTGGGTATATTGTAGACAACAATATACTTGAGTCTTTTTTTTTTTTTTTTGAGATAGAGTCTTGCTCTGTCACCCAGGCTAGAGTGCTAGGGTGCAGTGGCTCAATCACAGTTCACTGCAGCCCTGACCTCCTAGGCTCAAGAAATCCTCCCATCTCAGCCACTCAAATAGTTGTATCTACAGGCACCCACCACCATGCCCATCTGATTTTTATTTACTTTTTTGAGACAGAGTCTCACTCTGTCAACCAGACTAGAGTGCAGTGGCATGATCTCAGATCACTGTAACCTCTACCTCCCAGGCTCAAGCAATTCTCGTACCTCACCCTCTGAGTCCCTGGGATTACAGGCGCCCACCACTATGCCTGGTTAATTTTTTGTATTTTTAGTAGAAACGGGGTTTCACCATGTTGGTCAGGCTGGTCTCAAACTCCTGATCTCAAATGATTCACTCATCTCAGCCTACCAATATGCTGGGATTACAGGCATGAGCCACCACACCCAGCCCCAGATAATTTTTAAATTTTTTGTAGAGACAGGGTTTACCATGTTTCCTAGGTTGCTCTCAAACTCCTGAGCTCAAGCAACCTGCCCACCCTCAGCCTCCCGAAGGATTACAGGTATGAGCCACCATGTCTGGCCCAGATGTAATTTTTGTCTATGCTTCTCTATATGTAAGCTGTTATTTTGCTCTGGTCTCTTTCAATTTTTTTCTTAATCTATGATTTTCTGCAGTTTGAATATGATATGCCTAGTATAGGTTTTTGACATTTATTCAGCTTGGTGTTCTCTGAGCTTCCTGGATCTGTATGTTAGTATCTGACATGAATTAGAAGAAATTCTCAGTCATTATTGCTTCAAATATTTCTGTTCCTTCTTATTCTTCTTATTCTTCTTCTGATACTCCCATTACATGTATGTTATATCATTTTTAGTTGTCCCACGGTTCTTGGATATCCTGTTCCATTGCTTTGTCTTGTGTTTTCTGTGTTTTGTCTTGTGTTTTCTGTGCTTTGTCTTGTGTTTTCTGTGCTTTGTCTTGTGTTTTTCTTGTGTTTTGGGGTTGTTTCACTCCTTAGGTAGGACAGGAAGGCTAAAGGGAACTGGATGTGGGTATTGCCCTTATCTTGGTTGGTCAGGCTCTGGTGAAATAATTTCTCCTGAGGGAAGGCCTTGTCAAGAAGATCAGAACCCTCTGGCTATTTCAGATGGTTACATTTCCTCTCCCCCTTGCCAGAAGCTGAAGATTTTTCTCCGATATTCACTGTGAGAACCTGATAGAGCTCTGGGGGTTACAATCACAAAAGTGTGGGTCTCTGCTAAGATTGGGATCCTGCTGAAGCTTTCAACTGTCAGATTTGTCCACAACGAGGCCTCCAGCAATTCATCAATTACAGGTAAGGTTTTCTTATCCTAGTACTGGTTCCCAGGGAGGTTTCCGCTCATGATTTTCTGTTCCAGTAAGTTGGGAGTATCCATCTGCCTTCAACTTGGAAGGTAATGATTTTTCCATGACCTAATTCCCTGATGGATCTAAGAAGAGTTGTTGATTTTCGTTTGTTCAGCTTTTTAATTGTTAGGACAGAGTGATGACTTCTAAGCTTCTTACTTGTTGGATGGGAAACCAGGAATACCCCTTTTGCTTATTGGTTTGCACGAGTTACAGTTGGCCATCCATATCCACAGGTCCCAGATCCTCAGATTCAACCAACCATGGATTGAAAATATTTTTTAATAAGTAAAAATGAAGAAAATAGCAATACAACATTTAGGCCAGACACAGTGGCTCACATCTATAATCCCCGCACTTTGGAAGTCTGAGGCAGGAGGATCGCTTGAGAACAGAAGTCTGAAATCAGCCTTGGCAACACGGTGAGGCCTTGTCTCTACAAAAAATTTAAAAAATGAGTTTGGCGTCGGGGTGTGTGCCTGTAGACCTGGCTACTCAATAAGCTAATGTGGGAAGATCGATTGACCCCAGGAGGTGGAGGCTACAGTGAGCTGTGATTGCACCACTGCACTTAGGCCCAGGCAACAGAGTGAGACCTTGTCTCAACAACAATACAATGATTTTTTAAAAACACAGTATAACAACTATTTACATAGCATTTACATTGTATTAGTTACTACAAGCAGTCTAGAGATGATTTAAAGTATCCAGGACTTGTGCACAAGTTTTGTGCAAATACTATGCCATTTTTAATAAGGGACTTGAGCAGTCTTGGATTTTGGTATCCAAGGGGGAGCCTAGAACCTATCCCCAATGGATATGGAGGGATGAGAGTGACAGCAACAGGGGGCAGCCTAGGCAAATAGGGGCAGGTCCCCAGCAAAACCCCACCTTCAAGCCAAAAACAGCTTGAAGGCTGAAAGACCAGACTGCTGGTCCTGGATGAAACCACAACCCAGAGTGAGAACTTCTGTTCTTTTTGCTTCCCTTTCCCAACTGATTCTTTCTGAATGCCTATTAACCAATAGAATGTTGCTTTCCCCGATACTACCTGTGGTCTGCCCCTCCCCCATTCTGAGCTTATAAAAGCCCTGGACTCAGCCATATTATGGGGACTTTCCAGCCTTCAGGTATGGGACAACCCCTGCATACCCTCTCCACTGAAAGCTGTTTCATCACTCAATAAAACTCCCTGCATTGCTCATTCTTTGATTGTCAGTGCATCCTCATTCTTCTTGGGCACAGGACAAGAACTCAGGAACAGGTGCTCAAGCCATACTCAGCTTGGGTGGGCCAAGTGGGCAGGCCATCTCCTGCAACAGGTAGCGTGGTCAAGCGAGGCCTGGGTGTGGCATTGCTGGCCAGAGGTTCCTGGCTTGCAAAGAGACTGAGAATAAAAGCCTGTGTCAATGGTACTTGCATATTCTATTAATCCCTTATCATTTTTAGATTTACAGATATCTTCACCTATTCTGTCACCTATTGTCCATAGTATCCTCTTTTGTACAGAAATACTTAATTTGGATGTCATCAAACTAATGCATTTTTTGCCTTTTGGTTTGTGCTTTGAAGTTTTGTTTAATGAGTCCCTCTCCCAACCCAAGTTTCAAAGATAGTCTCTTACATTTTCTTCTATCAACTTTGGTTTTGTTTCTCACCTTAAAGTTTTACATCACTTAGTGTTGTACATCATACAGCAACAATCATCAACACAGAAGAACCTCCTGTGACCAAATGTGTGTGGGTTTCCCCCACCACCAAGCAGCAGACACCTAGCTGGTGTCTTCCAATTCATTTCTGATACATCTACCTGAAGATAGTGTCAGATCCCACAGGTTGAGGGCTCAGTCCCTAAAACTTCTCCTTCCTTCCCTGCAGCCACAACTCTAGGCCTCAGAACTTCAGACCAACCAACTTCAAGTTGGGGTTCCCATGTCTGTCTTTTTACGCTTGATTAATTTGCTAGAGCAGCTCACGGAACTCAGGGAAACACATTTACCAAATTTACTAAGGAGGATATTTTAAAGGATACAAATAAACAGCCAGATAAAGAGAATTCTAGCGAGTTCTGGAAGGATCTCCAGCACAGGAGCTTCTGTCCCCATGGAGTTGGGGTACACCACCCTCCAGGACCGTGAATGAGTTCCTCCTGTCAGCCTGCATGTGTTCAGCTATCTGGATCTCTCTGAACCCAGTCCTCTTGGATTTTTATGGAAGCATTCTTGCCCTTCAGGGTATGAGGTGGAATCCTCTCAGGGAGGATCTTAAGACCCACAATCAGAAAGGTGGGGGTAGATTAAATGTCTGCCTTGGGGCAGGTGAAAGGAGGGCAGAAGAGAGATTCTGTTTCCTGAGGCCTCACACACTGAACATTATAACAAGACTGTAACAAGGGCTATGGGAGTTAGGAGCCAAGACTGTAACAAGGGCTATGGGAGTTAGGAGCCAATATATGGATGAAAACCAATATATATATCAGAACACCACCAGTGTATTCCTTTCCCTTTGGTGTAAGGCAGGGATTCTGAATTTTTTCCCCTATATAGTGAATGAGTTTAATCTGCTTTCTTCATTGATTTGTGATGCCCCCGACCTGTATACTAATGGTCTGACTTTCAGTTTTCTATTCCATTCCATGGTCTATTGGTCTGTTTTGGTGCCAAAACAATGTTGTTTGGTTTGGTTTGGTTTGACATAGCTTTGTAGTGTGCTTAATATCTGGTAGGATAAATTCCAGCTCTTTATTTTTTTGAGATTGACTTAGTCCTGTTTGTCAACACAAATTTGAGAGTGAGTTTATCAAGTTCCTGGAAAATAGAGCTGGAATTTTTATTGGGATTTCATTGAATGTATAGATTAATTCATAAAGATCTGATTTCTATATAATATTCAATCACTTCATCCAAGAACCTAAAATTTATCTCCATTTAGTCAGGTTATTTTCTACATCCTTTTTAGAGTTTTAATGTTTTCTCCATAGATATTTTTAATTAAGTTCATTACTAGATTTTTTTATACTTTGTTGCTGCTATTGTGACTAGATGTTGGTTGTTTGGGGTGAAGACAAATGTTAAGGATTTATTTTTGGTCAATCTTCTATCTACTAAATTACTGAATTATCTTAATTTTAAAAGTCCATGCTGATTCTCTTTGCTTTTCAAGACAAATGAAAATATCTTCAGATAGTGACAATTTTATCTTTTCTCATCTTGTATGTCTTATATTTTTCTTCACTCATAGCTTTGTCTAGAACTTCTATTATTATATAGTTCATATCTGTACAGTTGGATGACTTATTTTGTTCCAGATCTCAAAGTGAATGCTCATTAAGTGTAGTGTTTGCTTTAAGATTTTGCTATATAATCGGTTTTTTTTGAGACAGGGTCTTGCTGTGTCTCCCCCGCTGGAGTGAAGTGGTGCAATAATGGCTCACTGCAACCTCGACCTCCAAGGCTCAATCCATCCTCCCACCTCAGCCTCCCAAGTAGTTAGGACTATAGGCATGTGCCACCACCCCTGGCTAATTTTTGTATTTTTGATAGAAATGGGGTCTCATTATGTTGCCCAAGCTAGTCTCAAACTCCTGGGCTCAAGCAATCCTCCTGCCTTGGCTTCCCACAGTGCTGGGGCTACAGGTGTGAGCCACTGCACCTGGTCCTACATAACCTTTACCAAATTAAAGACATCTTTCCTATTTCCAGTTTGCTAAGTGTTTTTTTTATTTTATTTTCATAAGTCCAAGGAAGTCATATGCTGAGTTATTCACAAATAAAAAATAGGTGAAAAACTGTATCAATATGCTGCTTTTTCTTCACCATTTGAGATACTCATGTGATTTTTTCATGTGGTTTTTGTCCTTTATTAAAGTGGGGTGATTTTCAATGTCGAACTGGAATTCCTGGGATAAACCTACTTTCAAAAAACATTTAACTAGATTAGTTGATATTTTATTTAAGTTTTTTTTTTTTTTTTTTTTTTTGGTAACAGAGTCTCACTCTGTTGCCCAGGCTGGAGTGCAGTGGAGCAATCTTGGCTCACTGCAACCTCTGCCTCCTGGGCTCAAGCATTTCTCCTGCCTCAGCCTCCCAAGTAGCTGGTATTACAGGTGCATGCCACCATGCCCAGCTAATTTTTTGTATTTTTAGTAGAGACAGGGTTTCACCATGTTGGCCAGGCTGGTCTTGAACTCCAGACCTCAAGTGATCTGCCTGCCTCGGCCTCCCAAAGTGCTGGGATTACAGGTGTAAGCCACCGCGCCTGGTCAGGATTTTTATACATGCATTCACAGCTGAAATGAACTTAATATATTTATTTATTGCTTTGTCCTTACCGATTTTGGAATCAAGATTATACTGGTTTCATCAAATGATCTGGGCAATTTCTGTAACAACTTATATAAGATAGAAATTAACTGTTCCTTGAAAGTTTGGTACAACTCCAGAAACCTACAAGCTTTTCATTAGCATGAATCCCTCCAGCTCCCCAAAAATAGTTTTCTACTGTTTACCACATTTTGAAAGATTTGGTTTAAATTAATATATACAGTTTTTCTTTCCCCAAGTAACTGCATGCTGTAGAGAAAGTACCCACAGCCCTGCAGAATGGTGCCATGAATGGTGCCATGACAACTCAAAGTCATCACCCTCAACTGGACAGTCAACTCTTTTATTGTCCTCAAGTTAAAGAGTTGCACCTCTCTCCTCAAGTCCCCTTCTCAGGCTCACCTATGACCTTTGGGATAGATGACCCAGCCTCTCACTTGACTGAGAAAAGGTGGCCCCTGGGGACTAGCCTCTTGAATCCACCTACCTCCTTACAATGACTCTGTCCACACCCAATCACACCTCTTTCCACCAGTCTCCAAACATGAGGTATCCCTTCTTAAGTCCAAGACAATCTCTATAAACCTGCTCCAAATCCCTTCCCTTTCTCCCACGGACTTTGCCTGTTTTGACATCCCTTCTCTGCCCCGAAGTTTAAACTCTACCTCGCTATGGGGCTTGGGGGGCTCCTTTTCCTCGGTTCAGCAACAGACCCAAATCTCACCCATCCCCCCCAAAAAATCACTCCTTTGTGTGCTGTGGGGCAGACATTCTCACGCACTGCAGGTGGGAGTGTAAATTGGCAAGATCTTTCTGGGAAGCAATTTGGTAACCTGAGTCAAAAGCCTGAAAAATATCTGCACCCTTTGTCCCAGTAATCCTACCTCTAAAAATTCATCTAAGGAAATAATCAGAAATGCTGACAAAGGTAGATGTTTAAAGATGTTAATCTCTCTGTTATTTTAACAGCAAAAATTGGAAACATTCTAAAGGATTAACAATAGGGGATAACTTAAATAAATTGTACTTACATGTAATAAGATACTGTACCATCACTAAAAATACAATTTTAAAAGAAGAATTGAATGGGAAACTGTTCATGAAGCAATGCTGGATGTGAAGACAGCAGCATAGAAATGGTAGATACAGTCTGGTGCTGATTTTGTTACATATAAAAATAGCTAACACTTCTGGAATGTTAACCATTACATACGTTCTCTCGCTCAATCCTCACAACATTCCTGTACAGTTAATACTGTTATTCACATTTTGTAGAGAAAGAAACCAACCAGAAAGAAAAATACCAATATCTGGGAGGAGGTACTGATGAATTTTATTTTCTTCATTCTCTTTATTTTCCAATTTTTACATTTTAATTTTTTATTTTGTAGAGATGGGGTTTTGACATGTTGCCCAGGCTGGTCTCAAATTCCTGGGCTCAAGGGATCCTCCCACCTCGGCCTCCCAAAGTGCTAGAATTACAGGCATGAGGCACCGCACCCAGCCTGTATTTTCCAATTATTTAAAGAGGAAGTATTATTATCATTTTGTCAAACAGAAGTCCTGAATCATTACTCCTCTTTCTGATTTATATATGCTAGTAGTGAATATTTTGAACCATACGGATAAAATGCAATTTCCATTACTGCTACTTCAACTTCCACAGACGGCCACTGTGGACAGCTCTGATTGGACAGACGGCCACTGTGGACAGTTTGGCTTTAGTATTTCTATTTTCCTCTAAAATGTGTACGTAGACATATGCACTTTAAAAAGCAAACATGCCGGGCGCGGTGGCTCATGCCTGTAATCCCAGCACTGTGGGAGGCCGAGGCGGGTAGATCACAAGGTCAGGAGATCAAGACCAGCCTGATCAACAAGATGAAATCCCATCTCTACTAAAAATACAAAAATTAGCCGGGCGTGGTGGCGGGCGCCTGTAATACCAGCTACTTGGGATGCTTAAGCGAGAGAATCGCTTGAACCCGGAAGGCGGAGGTTGCAATGAGCCGAGATCGTGCCATAGCTCTCCAGTCTAGGTGACAGAGCTAGACTCTGTCTCAATAAATAAATAAACAACAACGCAAAGAACTCTACAATTTGAGTCCAAAAGCGGCTGCATTTTGATGTCCAGAGGTGGCCGTCCTGCGGGAGAGGATGTGCGGTGCCCCTTTCTGCTGGAGCGACCAGTTTACTTAGGCCAGGCAGAGAGGCATCTCTGTGCCGCCCCACCCTAAGAGCTCCGGGTCTGGGCCTAGGAGAACTGAGTTCCTGCCCTAATTCTGCCATTTCCTAGCTCCGCTAATCAACTTTTTTCTTTGGGAGCCCCTTTGCCCATCTTTCAGAAGGGGCAACAGTTCCTGTCCTGCCCACTTTAAGGAAACGCTGTGACGTTCTAAGGGGCTGATGGGTGTGACTGGTTAAATACCGCACCCAAGACAGTCGTCTTGGGGCTCTCGTCCCTCCTCCCCATTTCCCGCTGCCTCAGAAATCCTTCGTAAGTAGAGAGGCCAGCGGCCGTGAGAGGGGCAGGGACCTTGTGCCCTGCACAGCGCTAGAGACCCGAAGCTCCAGCCTGGCTTTCCAGCCCTCCCGCCCACTCAAGAGTCCTGAGGCGCGCCCTGCGGAGTGGAAGGACTCGCTGCGTGCGGGCGCGTAAGGGAGGCGCCTGGAGTGCAGCGGAGGAAGAAGGGAAGCGCCGGGGCTCTGGAAAGCAGGCTGCGTGGCGTCCACTTCCAACGCACGTTTTAAAGGCACTGTGGGCGCGAGCAGGCGCAGAGGCTGGGGCCCTCCTCCGCGGAGCCGCCGCCCTCTGGTGGCGGCGTGCAAAAGTTACAGCAGCTCGCTCTGCCCGGGCTCCCCGCTCAGGGGTTGAGGGATTGGGTTGCCACTCACACATATTCGAAGCCAGGGGCCCTTAGGGAGCTCCCAACTGAGACCTGAAACCGGCCCAAAGGGGAAGCCTGACATGGGGGAGCCAGGACTGGGACCTGGGACTCCGGCTGCGCCCCCGATTGACGCTTACAACAACACAATTATGGTCATTGTGAACGCAAAAGGCCCCAGACAGTTAAGATTTCATTCAGGTCATTGCAATAGGGAGAACGTTCATTAATGAGGAGCATCTCAAAGGGGACTAGGGTTTTAGAGAGGCAGGTAAACAAAGGCGTCATCAGCGAGTCTTAGGGAATAGTAAGAAAGGGTGAGGATCCGTCTTTCCTCGGGATGCTAGCTTAAGGTGGTCCTTTGTGGCTAGCTCTTTCCTCGGAGCTTAAAGAGGTTGGAGAACTTTACTGTCGCTGCCTTCTGGCGGCACAGGGCTCAGATAAAGTTCAACATTGTCATAGGTCTCCATCAACAGACGATCAGATAAATAAAATATGGTCTGTATACCCAGTGGAATCGTGTTCAGGCACAAAAATGAATGAAATCGTGTCTTCTGCAGCAATATGGATGGAACTGGACGTCATTATCTTAGGTGAAACAAGTCAGACACAGAAAGACAAATAATCATGTTCTCACTTACAAGTGGGAACTGAATAATGTATACACATGGGTGTGAGTATGGAATGATAGTGGACGCAGAGAAGGGGATGGGGGGATGGATGATGAGAATTCAGTTAGGGTACAACGTATGTTATTTGGGTGATGGATACCCTAAAAGCCTGACATCACCACTATGAATTCTGTGCATGTAACAAAATTACACTTGTATCCCATAAATTTATACAAATTTAAAAATAAATAAAAAGAAATTACCTGCTCTACAGCTTCTGGTTTGATAGAATGTATCAGAGAAGCTTTGAAATTGCCCAGATTACCCCAGGTATAGGGTAAGGGGGCTATGAAGTTACAGTGAAGACCCCCTAGTCAAGCCTCAGGAAGGGCCAGAAACGGGACAGGTCTGGGACTCACCTGCTGTCTGTGTCTCTTTCAGCCAGTCATTCGATCTATCTCTGTCTCCAGGATACCTACTGTTATCTCTTCCACCAATCTCCATTCCCCCAACTTCAACTGACATCTGGCCTCCTACAACCACCTTGGTCCCTGAGTCTACTCAATCTTCCAGCACAGAGCCCACTTTGTTTTTTTTGTTTTTTTTTTTTTTTTTTTTTTTTTTTAGGTAGAGTCTCACTCTGTTCCCCAGGCCGGAGCGTAGTGGCACAATCTCGGCTCACTACAACCTCCACCTCCTGGGTTCAACCAATTCTCCTGCCTCAGTCTCCCAAGTAGCTGGGACTATAGGCACATACCTCCATGCCTCGCCAATTTTTGTATTTTTAGTAAAGATGGGTTTTCACCATATTGGCCAGACTGGTCTTGAACTCCTGACCTCAAGTGATCCACCTGCCTCAGCCTCCCAAAGTGCTGGGATTACAGGTGTGAGCTACTGTGCCCGGCCACAGAGCCAGCTTATAACTGCAGCTTCCCACTGTGTCTTTTAAGATCCCTCTCAAAAGAGTTCATGCCTTCACGCCAGGGCACGAGTCAGCGGCTACAGCCAGCCTATTCCCTCCTGGCCTCTGGGTCCTGGGTTGTGTGGGCTGGGATGAGTGGGCTTTCATAATCTGCTTCTCACAGGGGGTGGGTGCAGGACAACTGCCCATAGAAGTGTCAGGAGCGGCTGCATCAAAGTGGTCCAAGGCTAAATTTTGGGAGGCAAGACTAGACATGTCATCATCTCCAAGCACTTAAGCCCACTCATGGGTCCTGAGCTTCTTCTTCAGGAAGGTATAGACTGAAGAGGGTGGTCTGAATGGCTAGAGAAGCAGCAGCTAGAGTGACAAGCCTGGATAGCAGCCTCAGCAGTGTCCCTGGCCTGGCCCATGGACCCAGTTGTCCAGCCTCCTTGTCAACCATCTTCTTTCTCGGCATAAGTGTTCATGCCCTAGGCCAACAGTAGGCAGACTGCAGGCTGCAAAGCTAAATCTGGTCCCTCACCACTGGTTTCTGCTTGGTCTGAGAGCTAAGAATGGCTTTTATATTCTTAAACAATTGGAAAAAGTTGAAAGAAGAGTAATATATTGGCCAGGCATGGTGGCTCACACCTGTAATTCCAGCACTTTGGGAGGCCAAGGCAGGCGGATCACCTGAGGTCAGTAGTTCCAGACCAGCCTGGCCAACATGATGAAACCCTGTCTCTACTAAGAATACAAAAATTAGCCGGGCATGGTGTTGTGTGCCTGTAACCCCAGCTATTCAGGAGGCTGAGGCAGGAGAATCACTTGAACTCGGGAGGCAGAGGTTGCAGTGAGCCAAGATGACACCACTGCACTCCAGCCTGGGCAACACAGCAAGACTCCCGTCTCAAAAAAAAAAAAGAGTAATATGTCAGGACACATGAAAATTGTATGAAATTCAAATTTCAATGTTTATAAGTAAAGTTTTATTGGAACACAGCTATGCTGTGTATGTATTTATGTGCTGTCTTTGGCTGTTTTCACACTGCAGTAGTAGAGTTGAATGGTTTCAACAGAGACTGCAAAGTCTACAATATTTACTGTCTGGACCTTAACAGAAACAGTTTTTTTGACCCTTGGGCAGTCCTTGCTTGATGCCTCTAGCTATAGATCCTCGTTGGGCCTGTGGCCTGCTCCAAGAGGCCAGGTGTCAATGCAGGTGGCTTTTCTCCAGGGAAAGGAGACACTGGCAGTAATGATGTGAAAGGCTCACCCAATGAGCAATGACATTTCTCACAGGAAATGAGTTGGTTGACTTCCTGATCTATAGGTTAGCCTCTCTTAGTTTAAAGGTCCCTTTCCTGAGTCTGAGGAACTCAGGGGCTGTGTCAGCAGGGATCTTTGGTTACAGGTGACAGAAACCCAATTTGGACAATCTAAAGGAAACAAGAAATGTGTTAAGAAGGCCCTGGCATGTGTCCTGGAACCCATGCTGAGCATGCAGCAGGACCTCAGAGGTGTGTTGAGTCCTTACTCAGACAGCCTGGTCTGCCCACTCTTGCTGTGCCCTCTGCACACCCACTGCCAAGGCCTTCTGCAGGCTGCACCTCTCACCGTCAGGCCCTGGGGAGAGACCATCTGACCCATGTTCAAACATCCTGGAAAAAAGAGGCTCTGTTGGCATGTTCAGGTACCCACCCCTAGCAATGCACTGTGCCCACCTACCTTCCCACCCAACAAAATGGCTTCTGGTAACCAGGGCAGCAGCAGAAGCGGGGACAGTGGAGGCAGGTGAACCGCAGAGCTGGAGTGAGTGTGCTGATGGTGCTTCTCGGGGACTTCTTTCCCCTCTCTGCTCAAGCCCGTCTTCTGCCCTCAATGCCCTTTCCCAACCCTCACCCCTTTACCAGGCTGGCTCTTCCTGTCTTTTAAGACTCAAGTGGGCTTCTGCCTCCTTCTGGAAGCACCTCCTCACCCTCCCCACCCCAGCCAGGGCCCCTCCTTTGGCCAACTCCCATCCCTGGCTGCTCACCCTGGCTCCTGAGTTACTTGAAGACTCAGACCACGTTTTATCCTCAGGGCCTGGAATACAGAGGAGGCTCAGTGAATGTTTCACCGACGAATTGATTCTGAGGGCTTGGATCCAGTAGTGGGGACAATTCTTCAGGAGGAGATCCTCAGGACTTCCTCTCCAACATTTCTCACATGACACACAGTAGCAGAGGGGTTAAAAGCCCATGTCTCAGTCTCTGTTCTACCACATACTAGTTGGGCAAGTCACTTAACCTAAGTTTCCTAATCTATAAAATGGGGATACTATTTTTTTTTTTTTTTTTTTTGAGACAGAGTCTCACTCTGTCACCCAGCCTGGAGTGCAGTGGTGTGATCACAGCTCACATCAAACTCGACCTCCTGGGCTCAAAGGATCCTCCTGCCTCAGCCTCCCCAGCAGCTGCGATTATAGGAGTGCACACCACCATGTCCGGCTAATTTTTTTTATTTTTTGTAGAGACGAGGTCTCACCATGTTGCCAGGCTGGTCTCAAGCAATCCTCCCACCCCAGCCTCCCAAAGTGCTGGGGTTACAGTCGTGAGCCACCGCACCTAGCCAATGGGAATACCATCTACCACTATCTACTTCAAAGAGCTGTTGTAAGGGTTAAATGAGATACTGCTTGACACAATTCCTGGGACACTACAAGTACTGATTTATTATTATTATATTAATCATCATATGTTCCCTCACTTTCCAGCAGCACTCCCACTGACCCCAGTGACATACAGAGACCAGGAAGCCCCTCCCAGCCCTTCAAGAACCATAAAACAATTACTAATCCCTCAATAAAACAGAGGCTTAGAGTTTAGCTTCACTGGATTTCTCTACCAAGGTTGCATCAGCCTATATTTTTAAATTTTTGGAAAATATAATGAAGAAAAATATTAAACAGTTCAACACATTTTGTTATATATTTTTGAGTTTTCTTATTAATATTAAATGTAGTTCTAACCACACTCTATCTGCATATGTGCATTCTACTGTCCATCAGTATCATTAAATTATGGCTGTTACACTTTTACAGATAGTGTTGAATACATCATTTCAACTTTTCAGGAAAGGAATGTTAAAGGATAATTTCAAAAAAGATTATGATTCTCATGCAGATCTAAAATGTACATGTGTTCTGGATTTCATTTAACGCATTATTAATGAGGGGCCCAGTAGGCACCTACAACCAGTTCTAAAGAGAAGCAAAGAACAGACACACGTATAGGTGGGCAAGACTGAAATGCATATGCAAATGGAGACAAAACTGGTGTCTTCCACAGTGGGGAAGGCCAGTGCATTGAGCATCCACTGGCTTCAAGTGATCCTCTCACCTTGCCTTCCCAAAGTGCTGAGATTACAGGCATGAACCATTATGCCTGGCCTTATGATTTTTTTTTTTTTTTTCTGAGACAGAGTCTTACTCTGTTGCCCAGGCTAGAGTGCAGTGATGTGATCTCGGCTCACTGCAACCTCCACCTGCTGGGTTCAAGCAATTCTCCTGCCTCAGCCTCCCCAGTAGCTGGGACTACAGGCGTGTGCCATTCCTACACCCCTCCAACCCCCCAACTAATTTTTATATTTTTAGTAGAGACTGACCTCAGGTGATCCACCAGCCTCGGCCTCCCAAAGTGCTGGGATTACAGGGGTGAGCTACCACACCTGGCGATGAATTTTAAAATAAGAAAGAGGATGGCCATTTTACTTACTGCACATTGAGACTCGTAGACACTTTCAGGTGTCTACTTAGGCAATCTTCCTGAAAGAGTTACTCAAATACACTCTGCAACTGCCTAAAACATAAGTTGAAAAGCAAGACTTTAAGGAAATACAGTATGGCTGATGGTCTTTTTTCAGAGACGACCATAACAGCATATACATATGTATGTATGTACATGTGTATACATGCACACACATGTATACATATGTGGGCACCTCCTTATTGTCTTACAAAGTGATCTTGACACACTTCCATGGGACTTGGGCAGAACTTTGTAACTGTCCCAACCAACAGGATGCAGCAGAAGTGACACTGAATGATTTCTGAGGCTAGGTCATAAAAGGCAACGGCTTCCACCTGGCTCGCTCTCTCTGGATGCTTGCCCTTGGAACTCAGTTACTATGTTGTGAGGGAGGCCAGACACACCAGGGGCCATGTGTGGGTGTTCTGGTCAATAGCCCCAGCCAGGCCTCCCGCTGAGTGACAGCCAGCACCACCTTCAGGTAAGCAAACCTTCAGATGATTCTAGCTAAGCTGGAGGCTCAACTTTGGAGTTTTACTGCTGAGGCCTCAGACATTTCACGTCTCCTTTGGAGGAGAGATAAGCCATCCCTGTTATACCTTGTCTAAACTGTAACTCACAGAAAGAGCAAGAGGTAACAAATGATTAGTTTTAAGCATTAAGCTTTGAGATAATTTATTTTTATTTTATTTATTTTATTTATGTTTTTTGAGACAGAGTCTCACTCTGTCACCCAGGCTGGAGTGCAGAAGTGTGGTCTCGGTTCACTGCAACCTCTGCCTCCCGCGTTCAAGTAATTCTCCAGTTTCAGCCTCCCGAGTAGCTGGGATTACAGGCACGTGCCACCACGCCCAGCTAATTTTTGTATTTTTAGTAGAGGCAGGGTTTCACCATGTTGGCCAGGCTGGTCTTGAACTCCTGATCTCAGGTGATCCGCCCACCTCGACCTGCCAAAGTGCGCGGATTACAGGCGTGAGCTGCTGAACCTGGTCTATTTAATTTTTTGAGACAGTCTCACTCTGTCACCCAGTGGCGCAATCTTGGCTCATTGCAACCTCTGCTTTCTGGGTTCAAGCAATTCTCCTGCCTCAGTCTCCCAAGTAGCTGGGACTACAGGCACACACCACCTTGCCTGGATAATTTTTGTGTTTTTAGTAGAGACGGGGTTTCGCCATGTTGGCCAAGCTGGTCTCTAACTCCTGGCCTCAAGTGCTTGGCCTGCCTCGGCCTTTGCTAAAGTGCTGGGATTACAGGCATGAGCCATTGCACCCGGCCACTGTTTGGGGATAATTTGTTGTGCAGCCATAGTAAGTGGAGCCTGCAGGAAATGTGGAAACCATGTAAATACAGAGAATCAAATAAATAATTATAAACATGACTGGCTGGGCGCAGTGGCCCACTCTGTAATCCCAGCACTTTGGGAGGCCAAGGTGGGTGGATCATGAGGTCAGGAGATCGGGACCATCCTGGCTAACACAGCGAAACCCTGTCTCTACTAAAAAACACACAAAAAATTACTCAGGCATGATGGCGGGCGCCTGTAGTCCCAGCTACTCCAGAGGCTGAGGCAGGAGAATGGAGTGAAACAGGAGGTGGAGTTTGCAGTGAGCCGAGTTCATGCCACTGCACTCCAGCCTGGGTGACAGAGCAAGACTCTGTCTCAAAAAAAAAAAAAAAAAAGGCCGCCGGGCGCGGTGGCTCAAGCCTGTAATCCCAGCACTTTGGGAGGCCAAGACGGGCGGATCATGAGGTCAGGAGATCGAGACCATCCTGGCTAACACAGCGAAACCCTGTCTCTACTAAAAAACACACAAAAAATTACTCAGGCATGATGGCGGGCGCCTGTAGTCCCAGCTACTCCAGAGGTTTAACACTGTGAAACCCCGTCTCTACTAAAAAATACAAAAAACTAGCCGGGCGAGGTGGCGGGTGCCTGTAGTCCCAGCTACTCCGGAGGCTGAGGCAGGAGAATGGCGTGAACCCGGGAGGCGGAGCTTGCAGTGAGCTGAGATCCGGCCACTGCACTCCAGCCTGGGCGACAGAGCGAGACTCGGTCTCAAAAAAAAAAAAAAAAAAAAAAAAGGCCAAAATTTGGATCCCAAATTTAAAACCAATTTTTGCAAAAAGAAGACCTATATCATTTTTAAAAAGAGAGGTGTGATCACCTAGGCTGCTAGTGAAGAGATATGGAAGGATGGCCTGAGAAACTTCTCACTTTCTATTGGAAGGGAGGCAAACATGGTAGATTTAGTTTCAGTCTGATAGAGAAATGTGGTGTGTTAGGCTTTTCTTGCATTGCACAGATAAGCACCTGAGACTGGGTAATTTATAAAGAAAAGTGGTTTAAACGGCTCGTGGTTCTATAGCCTGTACAGGAAGCCTGGTGCTAGGCATCTGTTTGGCTTCTCGGAAGGTCTCAGGAAGCTTTTACTCATGGTAGATGGCAAAGGGAGAGCTGGGGTTTCACATGGCAGAGCACGAGCAAGAGAGAGTGTGGGGCGGCGTCACACTTTACAACACCCAGATCTCACGAGAACTCACTATCTCTGGGAAAGCATCAAGCCAGGAGGGATTTGCCCCCATGACCACAAACACCTCCCACCAGACCCCACCTCCGACACTGGGGATTACATCTCAACATGAGATTTGCAGGGGAAGTCCAAACTATATTACATGGGTTCAAGAAAGTTTTTAAAAATCTTCAAGGTGTTGGCAGAATTAAAACAACAGGCTATATACTTTCCAGATTACAGAAGATAAAAACAAATCATCAGCCAGGCACAGTGGTGCACCTGTACTGCTAGCTACTCAGGAAGCTGAGACCGGAGAATCATTTGAGACCAGGAGTTCAAATCCAGCCTGGCAATACAGTGAGACCATGACTCTAAGAAATCCGTCATCATGCAATCTTGCCTATCACAGAAGGCAAAAACAAAAACAAACATGGAAAAGAGAAGGCATAAACCGAAATAAAAGAAGTAAGACCAAACACA
Organism: Rhinopithecus roxellana; assembly: GCF_007565055.1. Lineage (NCBI taxonomy): Eukaryota > Metazoa > Chordata > Mammalia > Primates > Cercopithecidae > Rhinopithecus > Rhinopithecus roxellana. The sequence continues at coordinate 171,053,606 of NC_044553.1, forward strand.
CCAGAATAAAAATAAATGCACGATACTAAAAGCCAGAGACCCTCAAACTGGGTTAATACAATTTAATTACTACAATGTATTTATATTACTGTGTATCAGATATTGCGAAATAAACCTTCACGCTTTCCATCTGTAGGGTCCCTGCATTAGGAGAGTGTGGCTTCTAGGCCACCTCCTCATCAATCCTGCCTTGCTCCCTCCCTGCTCATAGGTACTGAGTGCCACAGTGTCCCCACAGACACAGGCAGAGACAGTCTAATGGAAGGGTCAAGGGTGGACAGAAGTGACTGCCTCAGAAAACCATACCTGAGTGTTAGGAGTGTGCTCCCCATTTGCTGGTGAGTGCAGCCCTGTACAGTGGATGAGGGCCTAAGTTTCTCCCTGCAAGCTTCCTGCCTGCAGGTTCTCGGCCACTTTAGAGGGCGAGGTATGCACAGGCCTCCTACCATGTGACTTCACCCAGCCCCACTGGCAGGTCATTAGGGAAAATTCCATATTGGACTCTGGCCAACAATTTACCACTAAGTTTTCTGAATGGTTCTCAGTTTTTGTCCTTCTCTATGTCTCAAGGAACTTTCGAATTTAAGTTGGAAGATGGCACATCTAGGAAGTTTGGTCTGTGCTCATCTTAACTCTTGAAGTCCTACTATCTGTCCTTTGTAACAGAAGCTTTAAAAAAAAAATGTGTCGGCCGGGCGCTGTGGCTCAAGCCTGTAATCCCAGCACTTTGGGAGGCCGAGACGGGCGGATCACGAGGTCAGGAGATCGAGACCATCCTGTCTAACACGGTGAAACCCCATCTCTACTAAAAATACAAAAAAAAAAAAAAAAAAAAACTAGCCGGGCGAGGTGGTGGCGCCTGTAGTCCCAGCTACTCGGGAGGCTGAGGCAGGAGAATGGCGTGAACCCGGGAGGCGGAGCTTGCAGTGAGCTGAGATCTGGCCACTGCACTCCAGCCTGGGTGACAGAGTGAGACTCCGTCTCAAAAAAAAAAAAAAAAAAGTGTCTATTAAGGCCAGGTGTGGTGGCTCACACCTGTACTCTCAACACGTTGGGAGGCCTAGGTGGGAGGATCACTTGAGGCCAGGAGGTTGATGTTATAGTGAGGTATGATCACACCACTGCACTCCAGCCTAGGCGACAGAGCAAGAACCTGTCTCTATAAATAAATAAATAAGATTTAAAAATCAGGTGCTGTGCTAGGTGCTAGTGACACAGGAGATAGAAGCAAATTATTTAGGCAGATAGTGAGGGTAAGAGTCCTCAGCAGAAATTCCCTTTTAACAAAAAGCAGCCCCCAAATCATTGCTTTTCTAACAAAGAGCAGCCTGAAAAATCGAGCTGCAAACAGGTTAGCAAGCTGGAAGCTTGCACAGGTGAATGCCAGCAGCTGTGCCAATAGAAAAGGGCTACCTGAGGGCCAACATAGCGGCTTCAACTTCCCTTCTGTCACCATGTGTACAGTAAAGGAACAGACAACATGGTGCCAGCCAGGTAGAAAGTTCATCTGCATAATAAAAGATAAGGGTGGGGGTGGCCGGATTTTTGCACACTATGCAAATAGCATACCTAGTCCTAACCACTTTTTCATGCCTTCTGCAAATTGCACACCTGGTCCAACCAATCTTTCATGCCCTATGTAAATCAGACACTATGTTCTCAAGCTCATTTATAAAACCCCTGAATTTCACCATGGACTGGAAACCCTTTCAGGACCCCTCTCTGTAGGAGAAAGCTTTTCTCTTTCCTTTGCCAATTTTTTTTGTTTTTTTTTTGTTTTTTTTTTTTTGAGACGGAATCTTGCTTTGTCACCAGACTGGAGTGCAGTGAGTGGCACAATCTTGGCTCACTGCAACCTCCGCCTCCCGGGTTTAAGCAATTCTCCTGCCTCAGCCTCCCAAGTAGCTGGCATTACAGGTGCGTGCCACCATGCCCAGCTAATTTTTGTATTTTTAGTAGAGACAGGATTTCACCATGTTGGCCAGGGTGGTCTCGATCTCTTGACCTCATGATTCCCCCACCTCGGCTTCCCAAAGTGCTAGGATTACAGGCGTGAGCTACCACGCTGGGCCTCCTTTTTCTATTAAACCTCCGCTCTTAACCTCACTCGTGTGTCCACATCCTTGATTTCCCTAGCATGAGACAATGAACCTCGGGTATCAGCCCAGACGAATGATGCCACTTCACTGGGAGTACAGCAATGAATAAAGTCTGGCCTGTCACAGCTGGGCTCATGGTCTGGGAGGGGGTAGGGGAAGCAAACAAGTAAACAACTCTAACACAAGGCAGAAGAAAATCAGCACTAAATATAGGCATCTGGGTGGGAAGAACAGGGAGGAGGGAGCAACTAATGAGGGTGAAGGAATGAGAGAAGCCTTTATGGAGGGTTTTCAGGGCCTCACTCTTAGTCCAAAACAGTGAACTATCAATGGAGGCAACAGCCCATGCACCCAAAGTGCTGTAAGCACTTGGAGCCTGGGTCACCCAGGGGTAGCTCGACCCCTCTGAGGGAAAGGGACCCTCAGGGAGGGAGGGAGACTGTGACCCTTGGCAAGGGCATGGGGAGGGGACAGATGACAGATTAGATTGGCCCCAGGGGTTGAAGTGTTGCTACTGATCAGAGGTGTGAGTTGTGGGCACTTTCTCAGTGCCAGGTTGGAGGGGGGCAGGAAAAAGATAAGAGGCCACCAGCCTCAGGAAATGAGGGTGGGGGTCTCAGCTAAAAGGGGAGGAGAGAACCAGCACTGATTGAGTGCCTCAGGTGCCTGGCATCACAGAAGCATTATCTAATGTTTGTAACTGCAAACTTTTTCTTTTTTTTTTTTCTTTTTGAGATAAAGTCTTGCTCTTATCCCCCAGGCTGGAGTGCAGTGGCGCAATCTTGGCTCACTGCAGCCTCTGTCTCCCGGGTTCAGATAATTCTCATGCCTCAGCCTCTGGAGTAGCTGGGATTACAGGTGTGCAGCATTACACTGGCTAATTTTTATATTTTAGTAGAGACAGGGTTTTGCCATGTTGGCCATGCTGGTCTCGAACTTCTGACCTCAAGTTATCCTCCTGCCTTGGCTTCCCAAAGTGCTAGGATTACAGATGTGAGCCACCGCACCCAAACTAACTGCAAATATTTATTGAGCATCTACTATGTGTCAGATACTGTTTCAGGCAGTAGGAATACAGTGGGGAGCAAAACAAAAATCCTGCTCCTCATGCACAAATATTTGACATAATTTCAGAGATAAATACTTATCAACATTATTAAGTACTATAAAGAAAAATAAATGGAAAAAGAATGAAAGGAGGTACATTAGTCCATTTCACAATGCTATAAAGAACTACCTGAGGCCAGACATGGTGGCTCATGCCTATAATCTTAGCACTTTGGGAGGCTGAGGTGGGTGGATCACTTGAGGTCAGGAGATCAAGACCAGCCTGGCCAACATGGTGAAATGCCGTCTCTACTAAAAATACAAAAATTAGCCAGGCATGGTGGTGGGCGCCTGTAATCCTAGCTACTCAGGAGGCTGAGGCAGAAGAATCACTTGAATCCAGGGGCAGAGGTTGCAGTGAGCCAAGATTGCACCACTGCATTCCAGCTTGGGTGACAGAGGGAAACTCTGTCTCAAAAAAAAAAAAAAAAAAAAAAAAAAAAACACTATCTGAAACTGGGTAATTTATGAAGAAAAAAGTTTTACTGACTCACAGTTCTGCAGGCTTAACAGAAAGCATGACTGGAAGGTCTCAGGAAACTTACAATCCTGGAAGGCGAATCGGAAGCAAGCACATCTGACCATGGCAGAGCAGCAGAGAGAGCGAGACAAAGCGGGAAGTGCCACACACTTTCAAACAACCAGATCTCATGAGAACTGACTCACTATTAGGAGAATAACAAGGGGGATGTCCGTCCATGATCCAATCACCTCCCATCAGGCCCCTCCCACAACATGTGGGGATTACAATTTGAGATGAGATTTGGGTGAGGACACAGAGCCAAACCACATCAAGGTGCTACTTTTCCTTTTTTTTTTTTTTTTTTTTTTGACAGGGTTTTGCTCTGCTGCCAAGGCTGGAATGCAGTGGTGCAATCATGACTCATAGCAGCCCCAGCCTCCTGGGCTCAGGAGATTCTCCTGCCTCAGCCTCCCAAGTAGCTGGGACCACAGGTGCATGCCCACTTCACTCAGCCAAGAGGTGCTATTTTCAAAAGATCATTAGGGAAGGCTTTCTGGAGGAGGTGACATCAGAGCAGAGACCTGAATTAGTAAAAGGAAGAACCTTACAACATTAATTGAGAGGCGTTTGCCTTCCCCAGTCTAAAGATGAAGAAACAAATCTCAGAAAAATACTCTGGATTTCCCAAGGTTACAAAGTATCTAAGCCCTTTTCTAGGGGAGAGATTCTTGGCTTAGGTTCACACTCAGAGGCAGCACCTGAGCTTTGGACCCACCTTTAACTGACAGCTATGGTCTCACAGCTCTTAGACCACCCCACTTGGTATGGGGCCAGCCCACTGATTTCTTTATTTCTTCCCCTCCCCTTTCTTGTCCTTCCTCCTTTCCCTCCTTTTCCCCCTCCTTGTTCCTTCTCTCTCTGCTTCTCCTCTTCCCCTACCTGCTTCTGTCTTCCTTTTAAAGCATTTTATTATAAATACTGCAACATCTACAACACATAAAGGTTCACTTCAGTGCACAACTCTAGGGAGAACACCCGAGTAACCAGCACCCAAGTGAAGAAATAGGATATTGCCACCACTCCCAGAAGCCTTTATGTGTTACCTCCCATTTTCTTATTTTTGGTAGCTTCCTTGATTTCATCGTTTTACCATTTGTATACACTTCCTTAAACAATAGTTTGGTCTTGCCTAATTTTGAACTTTAAATAAATGGTATATTTCCGTATCTATTATTAGTGCCTTTCTTCTTCCACTCAGTATCATGTTTACAAGACCCGTCCACATTGCTGGTGTGTTAGTCTGCTGGAGGGTTGGCGGGGCCTAACAAAGTCCGACAGACTGGGTGGCTTAAACAGCAGAAACTAATTATCTCACAGTTCTGGAAGCTAGAAGCCCAAGATCAAGATGTTGGCAGGGTTGGTTTCCTCTCAGGTCCTCTCCTTGGCTTGGCGACAGCTACCCTTTCTCTGTATCTTTACATGGTCTTTTCTCCGTGCATATCTGTGTCCAGATTTCCTCTTCTAATAAGGACATCAGCCATATTGGATTAGGGTCCATCCAATAACCTCATTTTAATTTAATTACCCCTTTAAAGACCCAATCTCCAAATACGGTCACACTTTGCAGTACTAGGGGCTGGGATTTCAATATACAAATTTGGAGGTAGGAGTGGGGGATATAATTCAGCCCCTAACACTGGAGGTATTGGTTGGTGCAAAAGTAATTGCGGTTTTTAACACAGTTTCTTTTGCACCAACCTAATAACTGTAGTTGATTCCTTTTCATGACTGCATAATATTCTGTTTCATGAATATACCACAGTGTAGTTATCCATTTTCCTGTTGATGGGCACTTGTTTCCAGTTTGGGACCATTACAGACAATGCTACCTTGAACATTCTTTTACCTGTAACTTCTGCTCATGTGCACGAGTTTCTCTAGGGTATGTAACTGGAAAGGAACAACTGAGTCATAAGGTATACTTATCTTCAATTTTAGGAGCTATGCAATTTTCCAAAGTGGCTGCACCAATTTCCCCACGCCCCAGCCATATATTCTCATATCTTGGTTGCTCTACTTCCTCCTCAGCACTTGGCATTGTAAACTAAAAATAAAATTCTAAGCCCTGCAACTGACTGAATGGACCCCCTACTCTCGGCCAACAGTACTTAAAAACTGAGTTCCTGGCTTTGAGGAGACAGGAGGTCAGATCGCAATTTGGACACAACAACTGAGCAGCATTGTATTTATTTATTTATTAGAAACAGTGTCTTGCTCTGTCACCCAGGCTGGAGTGAAGTTGCATGACCATAACTCCCTGCAGTCTCTAAGTCCTGGGCTCAAGCAATCCTCTCACCTCCGCCTCTCAAAGTGCTGGGATTACAGGTGTGAGCCACTGCATCCGGCCCAACTGATCAGCTTTAATGTTAAAATAGAGATTATAAGACTGAAAGAATGGACTCTTTATAAGATATCAAATGATATACAACACCTAAGGCCATGCAATGCTAGGGTTAAGTCACTACGCTCCCCTACACTTAAAAAATAAACTCTGTTCTAACTGCCACAAGGTTTTTCTTTTTCTCTAGCAGCTAAACAAGCACTGTCCTTGAAATAAACAATTTTAAAATAAGCTGCAACTCAATCCACCGCCAGATACTACCTAACTGACCCCTGTTCCACAAGCTGCATAACTACAGCTCTGATTGGACAAGAGTTATTTCAGTTAACTTTCTCCTGATGAGAAGACCAGCAACCATGGACTGGTCTGGCTGGTTTACAGAGGCTGCACACTTGAGTGCCTTTGTGTCCTGAAAAGACCTTTTGACATATAAAGCCTAACTGTACTACATTTAAACGTTACAAAATCTCCACTGCAAAGAGAACATGGGTCATATGTAATGTGCATATTTATTCAAGTATGCAAGTATTAGGACCACCTACATGAATATTCATAGCTCCTCCTGTATCCTGTTGAATACCTATGCTTGACCAACCATTCAGCTTAAATTCCTGTCTTACCCTTCCCTCTCTCCCTCGAAGTGTGTGTTTCTGGGCTTCCACCAAGGCTAACACTTCCCAGCCTGTCAGAATGGCCACTTTGCTGGCTATAACCCTTTATAAGAAACAAAGCTCTCCTTTCCAAATTTATATATTGAGTTTTTAGTTAACAGCATTATCAAACTTCGCAGTGTTAATTGTGAGGTAGTTTCGGATTTCCCTGATGATTAAAGATGTTGAGTACACTTTCACATTCACCATTTGGAGCTCCTAATTTGTGACATACCTGTTCATGTCTTTTGCTAGCTTTTCTAATGTCTTATTAAAATTTTTTAATCTCTTCACTTTCTATGCTCACGGCAATTTTATTTTAAGGGCATAATTAACACTTTCCTGCCACTGCACCTTAGAACCATTTGATCCACACTGGAAATGTGGATTAGCTTGAATCTCAGAGAGCAAGTGTTGGAGGCTTCATCACTTCCTTCTTGAAAGCCCTTGGACTTCTTACGGAAACATTCCACTCTTTCCCTCCAATTTCCTACCTCCACATGTGGATAGAGCCTCACTTCCTACTTAACCTGCTGCTACACCACCCTCATTGAATTATGAAAATTGAATGCAATCATGTGTAAATGTCCAGCATGGTCCTGAGAACCCTGTATGGTATTAGTAATATGACTTTCCTTCCCCCTTCTTGTTGCTGTATGGAATGGAAGATGGGCAACAGCCAAGAGTACCATGTACTGAGTGCTCCTGAGTGCTAGGTGGTATGCTGAGTTATGGATTTCACTCGGGGCAGTAACGGCCCCCCTTGCCTTTCCTGCCTGGAACTTGGAGCTCCAGCAAGCATCTTGGACCATGAATTGTGGCCCTAAAGGGTAAAAAAGCCCAGCTGTCTGCCACAATGGAACCACCAGACAAGTCCTTAAAAGACAACTTGTTTCATCATCTTAAAACCACTGTTATTTGCTTTTCTATGATACAAGACAGCCTAATCCTGATAGTTACGAGAAACAGATGTTTTCAGCTTATTACAAACATGTGTTTGGTTGAGCCAAATTTTCCTGTCTCCATGAAAATCATTTTTGCTGGTCAGTAAATAATACATTTAAATGTCCACACTAAAATTTATATTTTTCAAACAGCCCATTGGGTATTTTCATGTGATATAAGTAATTGAGACATAGCACCTTAAGTAGCTAAGACACTGGTATCCCTTATGAGAGAAAGCATCCTTGCTCTTTATAAGAGGATATCTTGTTTAAGCAAGCACACAAAGGTATATGTCAGGATACTGAGGAGGTGATGAATTCGTTCTTCTTGAATTGAATTAACAGCAAGTATCCACAGAGCACTTCCTGTGTAAGTTAGTCAGGCTGAGTGTATCAAGAGAGTTCAAGGTGAAATTCTCAAGCCATGGTCCCTAGTTTCCATGACTGGAATGTGATAAAGATATAGGTCATCTCACTGTCATATAGCAGGCTAATGTGTTTGGTCACTGTGTTAGTCCATTTTCACATTGCTACAAAGAACTGCCTGAGATTGGGTAATTCATAAAGAGATTTAATTGACTCACAGTTCTGCATGGCTGCGAGGCCTCAGGAAACTTACGATCATGGCGGAAGGCAAAGAGGAAGTAAGCACCTTCTTCCCAAGGCGGCAGGAAGGAGAATGAATGCAGGAGAAACTACTAAACATTTATAAAACCATCAGATCTCACTGAGAACTCACTATCACAAGAACAGCATGGGGGAAACTGCCCCCATGATTCAATTACCTCCACCTGGTCTCTCTCTTGCCACATGAGGATTATGGGGATTACAATTCAAGATGAGATTTTGGGTGCAGACACAGCCAAATCATATCAGTCACTGAATCATTATTAAAATAGGAAGTAGTACATACATGCGTGCATACACACACACACACATACACACACACTAATGAGGAGGTTGAAGAGTTTAGCGGAAGGCAATGTGATGCAGGGGCGAACACTATGGATTCTGATTTAAGGCCCTGGATGATTCACTTAATCTTTCTGAGCCTGTTTCCTCATCTGAAAAACAGTGGCTCTTAAAACAGATGTATTGTGAGGATTAAATGAGGAAATGCATATAAAATGGCTAGCACAAAGGAAGCACTCAACGGATGTTCTATAAGGTGGGTTTGTTTTTAACTTGTCAGTAGGCTAATCTGGAGCAAAGACTGATCTGTCACTGCAGCAGAAGGCTTTACTCCAGACTATTAGAGCCAACCCCCAACCAGGCCCATGGAGCGAGCCCGCTGAAGCCCCGACTCCAACACCCTGGCCTTCAGTGGGTCCCAGGGCCCCTCACCTCCCCAAGGGAGCAATGCTCCACATCACCAAAGCCCAGAAGAGCTTCCCAGTGTAAGTACAGATTAAGTTCCAGTTTTTATTTAAAGATCCTTATTTCTGGACATTTATTTTGGGGATTACAGTGGCGGCTTAAGCTTCTTTAAGACATTGTGAGTTGAAGTCTTTCCTTCACTTGGCTGCTAAAGTTTAATTCAGTGTAATTATTTCATATGGCATCGACTATAATAGTTTCATAATTTCTAGTATATTAAGCACTTAATATGTTGTGTCATTTGAAATCACATATTAAATTCAGCAAAGTACATTTTAATGAGAGCTAAGTGGTGTGAAAATATTAATACAATGTGATGGTTCATCTTGGTGTTCTGATTTTGTAGGTCTGTTTCTAAGGCACAAACGCCTCACTCACCAGGTAAGGGGAACGCTGAGCCGCCTGAGGCTCCAATGGGTGTCTGACAATACTAGATATTCCCTGTCTTCTGTTGTATAGCAATTGACAGTGGCATTTCTCATGGAGCCTCACAACCCTGTGTGGTAAGTAGAAAAATCATCACTTCCATTTTAGAGATGAGAAAACAGAATCAGCAACTGGAAGAGACTGGTGACCCAGCTAGTCACAGTTGATGAGACATAAATACCGACCTTCTTGGCTGAAAGTCACTGCAGTTTTCCCCTGTACCACTGCTATGGTCACTGCAGCCTTGGCAGGGAGCGATGTCTGGACTCCAGGGCAGCCAGGATTTGGAGGAGGTGTGACACTTTTCCTTCCATCCTTGCAAACCCACATAGGGAAACTGAAAGCTAGAGAGAAGCTGGCAGATCCTGTGCTCAGACTTGGCAATTCCTCTTTTTGAACCTTCTTTCTGAGCACGTCCTCCACACCTTAAACCTAAGAACCTTATGCCCTTAGGCCATCCTGGGACTGCCAGAGAAAAAAGTCTTGATGAAATAAATCACAGTGAACTCTCGATAGAGCAACAGCTCAAAATAATGATGCATCAGTGGCAGGATTTAAGGCAAGAGTAAGAGATTACTGGAGAGAGCACCCCAGAACCCCTCAAACTGTACTCCCATATTACATCTCGGTGTAACGTGAGCCCTTGGAGTCAGAGCGATCGGAGAGCAAATTCCAGGACTGTCACTAACTAGCTGTGTCCTTAGATAGGTCACCTAACCTCTCTAGGCCTAGGCTTTCCCTATCAGTAAAAGAGGAATAATAACCAGCACCACCCCCGCACCCCCATGCTTATGTCTCAGAGATACTCACATGAAATAGGACGCCAGAAGACTCTGTGCTGGTCTTAAAGGGCAAGGAATCGTACTAAGCTAAGTAAACAGGTATTACTGAGTCTATGTAGTGTCCCGTCTCAAAGCATAACTGCATCTTAACCAGGGCCTTTGGTAACTCAAATCTAAAGGATTAAAGACATCTGGGCGAAAATACTCCCCGTCGTGGCTAAAAGGAGCAAAACTTAGGGACTCCTCTCTACCCTGCGACTTTTACCTTAAAGAAAGTTTATTTCATGCAGATAGTTGCAAGACGAAGGAAAGAAGAAGGGTAAGGAAGTGGTTATGTATTGAGCATTAGAATAGCCCAGGACTATTGTAAACACTTGGCATCAATCAGCTCATCCAACGTGCTAGGGCCTTTCACACCCAATCCTGCATTTAACCTTCAAATGACCCCGCAAAGCAGGCAGCACAATCACCATCCCACAGGTGAGGAAACATCTTTTAAGACATTCTGGGCACAAATATGAGATCTGGGGGAGAGTAAAAGGGGCAGCCTGGGCTGTGCAGGGGGACAGGCGGGACCAAAGGGCTCCACTGAGGCCCAGCATCTGGGATGGATTAGAACTGATCTCAACACACCAGGGGCCACACCAGCAGAGCAAGAGCTCTGGGCACACCAGGCTTAGCAGGCTTGAAAGAAACTCCCTCTGAGAGGTCAGCTGGCCGCAGCTGACCCTGCCTCTTCCTCCAGGCCACCCTCTGAGCTGTGGGCACACAAACCAATTTGCCTACTCCACCCCCCTTCAGCCTAACTTTGGAAAAACTCATTCCCATTGAGGTGAATTAGGTGGCAGAGTGCACTTCAAAAGATATATTATAAGAACAAGACTTGACTCAGAGCATGAGCAGCTCAAAGGAATTTCTGGCAGCCTGGGGGAGTGGGTCCTCCCCCACACTCAGGCCCCCTCCAACTCCGCTCTGGCCACGCTCTGTGTCTGGGGCCTTTGGAGCTTCAGGGTCAGGCATGTGAACAGCGCATTGTCACTGTGCTACAATCCCAGGGCAACACCTCCTGAAACCACTAATGCCATTCCTCCCAGGCCTGCACATAAACAAAGCCACAGGGGCCTCTCTCCACATCCCCGCTCCTTCCTCCCTCCCTCCGGTGGGGATGATGGGAGTCCCCAGCCCTTCCTGCTTCAAATAAAATGATACAAGAAAACACGCAATGCTCTATGTCTGTAAAGGAAACACTACATCATTTTAGAGAATCCTAAAGTTCATGTCTTCACTGACATTTTTCCATATGAAACAGCCCATTTCTTAATTATTCAAAATAAACTTGGCTCTGCCCTCTCCTACTCAAGGCAGTGGGAAGTACCACCTCAGACAGGGTAGGGGGACCACTCCTCATCTCTTGGGGTTCTGTAGTCCAGAACATTCAGGGAAGATTGCCAGGACTCAGTTCTTTTCAGGCCTGCAGAGTGAAGAGAAGCCAGCAACTCTGAAGGCGGCAGAAGCCGGCTCCCACCGCAGCTCCAAGCCTACCCACCAGTCCAGTCCTCTCTGGCACCCACACTCTCCTTGCCTGCAATGCCTATTCCCTCAAGGTCTGTGGGGGCCTGGGACTTCCCACGAAGTCATGGTGCACTCGGCTCTCCCCTCCCTAAGCCCCTCCATGCTGCCTCCTCTCCACCTCCATGCTAAGCCAATGTATCCCCTCCCCTTCACCCGCCTCCTGCTTCCTCTGCACTGGCCTTTGGAGCTTAGAAGCGTGTTGTGATACGATTCAGCAGGTCCTAGGCCCTAGATCCACAGCCGCCCCTGTGGTCTGTTCCTGGGGCCCTCCATGGCTCCAGGATGACCAGCTTGCTTCACCCTTCTAAAAGAGAAAACACAAACCCTCTTGAATTTTTACATCTTGCTAATTATTATTTTTTTCATGGTACTTGGAGAATGCAGAATATCAGAAAATTATAATTACCCAAAAACGTCCTTCAGTTATCCAGTTGCAAGAATGACAGCATTTCAATGCTGAAAAATGTCAAGGATCATCTCTAGGGTAGTTTCCTCACTTTGCAGAAAATAAAACAGAACCAGAAACAGAGAGGTACAGGGAGCAGGCCAAGGTCACAAACAGTTTCAGGTGGAATGAGAACTAGAACTCAGATCTTTCTCCTCTGCAAAATTGCTCGACAAGAAAAAACAGACAAACAAAAAATTGGCAGGGTGCTGTGGCTCACGCCTTTAATCCCAGCACTTTGGAAGGCTGAGGCACGCAGATCACTTGAGGTCAGGAGTTTCAGACCAGCCTAGCCAACATGGTGAAACTCTGTCTCTACTGAAAATACAGACATTAGGTGTGGGCAATGGCACATGCCTGTAGTTCCAGCTACTCAGGAGGCTGAGGCAGGGGAATCGCTTGAACCCGGGGGGAGGGGTTTGCAGTGAGCCAAGATGATGCCACTGCACTTCAGCCTGGGGAAGAGACTGAGACTCTGTCTCAAAAATAAATAAATAAATAACATAAATAAAAATAAAAATTTACCCAGCATGGTCTAATTTTAATAGGTGAGCCTGTAGTCCCAGCTACTTGGGAGGCTGAGGCAGGAGAATCTCTTGAACTCAGGAGGCAGAAGTTGCAGTGAGCCAAGATCGCACCACTGCACTCCAGCTTGGGTGACAGAGTGAGACTCTATCTCAAAAAAAAAAAAAGTCCAGGCATGGTGGCTCACGCCTGTAATCCCAGCACTTTGGGAAGCCAAGGCAGGTGGATCACCTGAGGTCAGGAGTTCAAGACCAGCCTGGCTAACATGGTGAAACCCCATCTCTACTAAGGCTGCACTCCAGCCTGGGTGACTCCATCTCAAAAAAACAAACAACAAAAAAAAATCTACCTCTGGCTCAAAGTAACACATGCTCATGTAGCCAGAAATGCTGAACCAATAACTAGGTCTATCTCATGCTAGTTTCCACAACAAGGCATTTATGAAACCACCAGCCCTACCTGTTCTAAATAAATGAATAAAAATGTGGATGCTGGCCGGGCGCGGTGGCTCAAGCCTGTAATCCCAGCACTTTGGGAGGCCGAGACGGGCAGATCACGAGGTCAGGAAACCGAGACCATCCTGGCTAACATGGTGAAACCCCGTCTCTACTAAAAATACAAAAAACTAGCCGGGCGAGGTGGCGGGCGCCTGTAGTCCCAGCTTCTCGGGAGGCTGAGGCAGGAGAATGGCGTGAACCCGGGAGGCGGAGCTTGTGCAGTGAGCCGAGATTGCGCCACTGCACTCCAGTCTGGGCGACAGAGCGAGACTCCGCCTCAAAAAAAAAAAAAAAATGTGGATGCTGATTGAAGAAGATTAGCATCATCTGCCATAAATGTTAATATGCTTTTTGGTTATTTGCAATTCCTTTTTGTAAATCTGGGGGAAACATCATTGTATGCTAATAAACGCCATTGTATGCTAATAAACGCCATATTAGCATTCTGAGGTTTGCGTTTGCCTACTTCTTACTTTATGTCAGATGAGAAGCTAGTCAAATGACTTCCATTTCACTGAAGAGGGGTAGCGAGTGGTGAGAACTCAAGGCCCCAAAGGCCGAACTCCCTGGCGGCGGCCCCCAGGAGCCACAGCACTGCTGGGAGCAGCAACTACCACCACAGTGGTCTCCCTTGAAGGGCTGGCCTAGATGGGTGACACTAACTCAGGTGGCTGCAAGGTCCTCTCCCTGGATCTCGGTCCCCGTCCTCCCAGCGCTGCTGCAGTTATCATCAATGACAGCTCCAATGTCACCTTCTCTCTTGTCCCCCAATGAAGTGGCCATCATCCTCCGGGCACTTTCTATGCACACTTTCATAGCACGTCTCAGCATCCAGAAGTCTCTTTCATGTCTGCCTGGCTCCCTTGCTGGAACCGAGCTCCATGACCACAGCAAACCTAACCACTCACGCACCCCTGAAACCCCGGTGCTGACACCAAAGGTGTTCAATTGATTTGTTGAAGGAATGGAAGTAGGAAGGAAAGTCTGAGCTGCTCAGGGCTTCTGGAGTAAGTCTCACACGGAAAGTGGAGGCTGCACTTGTCTCATCTTTTCCAAACTCTGTGTTAAAAAAAAAAATCAGTCTTTGAAAGCAGACTCGCATCCAAATCCCAACTACTTTAACCAGTGGCAGGATCATTGGGGCAGATGGTTTAACCTCCCAGAGCCTGTTTGCTAAACTGCAAAATGGAGGAAATGACACGAATTAGGTTAAGCGCCTGGCTCTTTCTAAATGTTGGCTCAAACGGTGGTGACCCTTCCCAGACTTCCATCACTACTGGAAGTTTGGGTCCCAAAGCAGACACCCTCATCCCCTTGGCTCCGAATGCAGGGAGCGAGACCCGAGAAGCCCAGGGAAAAATGAAGGCGTGCCCTGGTCCACCCTCCCCACAAACTCCCGCCGCAGCCCCTGTCGGCCCCTTCCGGCCCACGGTGGGTGGCCCCAGGCCTCGCTAGGGTCACGCCTCTCGGGTCCCGGCGCAGGGAAGGTTCCAACCAGCGACTCGCAACCTCTTCGGGGTCCCGAATCGAACAACAACATGGTGCCCATGGGGTCCCCAACACCCGTGGGGACCCCAGGCACCATGGCCCCTCGCTCCAAAAATGCATTCGCGCAGCGCAGACGCGGCTCGGTAGTTTCGAGGGTCGGCGCTGCACCACCCCCGCGCAGCGTTCGACTAAAAACCGGGTTCTGATTCCTCCGCGCCTCCTCCGCCCCTGCAGAAAGACGCACAGGCAGCACGCACCACGTGACGGAGCGTGACCGTCCGCCGGGCGCGCGCAAAGGTCGGGCGGGAAGAGGGCCT
Source organism: Rhinopithecus roxellana (assembly GCF_007565055.1). Classification (NCBI taxonomy): domain Eukaryota; kingdom Metazoa; phylum Chordata; class Mammalia; order Primates; family Cercopithecidae; genus Rhinopithecus; species Rhinopithecus roxellana. The sequence goes on from NC_044553.1 coordinate 171,068,699, forward strand.
ATTTCCCATGAGTCCTTCATATTTGCATATACCATGCAAAAATATTAGAGAGATAATTAGAATTAATTTGGCTGTAAACACAAAGGTATTAGTACAAGATATTGATGCAGAAAGTAATAATTTCTCGGGTAGTTTATAATTTTTAAATTATGTTTTAAAATTAACTATCACATACTTACCGTAAGTTTAAAGTAGTTTGATTTCTTGCCTTTATATATCTTCTGGCAAAACGTTACGACCGTGCTCGCTTCGGCAGCACATATACTAAAATTGGAACGATACAGAGAAGATTAGCATGGCCCCTGCGCAAGGATGACACGCAAATTCGTGAAGCGTTCCATATTTTCGCCCCAGCTTTTTTTGTTTGTTTGTTTGTTTGGTTTAACACCACGTTTATACGCCCGTGCACGGTTTACCACTGAAAACATCTTTCATCTACAGGCAATATCTTTTGTTTAACACAAATAAAATGCAGTAGTCCTAGGAGACGGAATAGGAGGTGGGCCTAGGCAGACTCATCTCTGCGGTGCATTTTGCATCTGGCTCTGGGGCCCCAGTTTGCGATCTTTCCTATCTTGCCTCTGCTTCCCTCTGCACAATCCTGAGTATTGCAGTACCTTACACTTAAGGAAACTTCGTCTTGCCAAAGTTGATCCATTTCAGCTCCGAAACATAACAGGACCTAGTGCAACGACAAAAGTATGAGGAACTTGTAACAAAAGAGTGACCAAATCCTTTGGAAAAAAAAAAAAAAAAAGCCACCACTTAATGAGTATCTACCATTTGTCAAGGGCTTCACCAATATTTCATTGAAATATTCCTGACCAAATAAATAATAAAAGAAAAGAAAAAAGAAAAGAGGGGGGAGGGGGCAGAAAAATAAAATAATCTTTAAAAAATTCCAGACAGCCCCACCCTGTGGGTTTTACTGTTTTACTGTCATCATTTTACCCCAGTCACTGAGAGGTAAAGCCTGATAGGACTTATAGAGGCACAGACCCTGAAAAAATCGGGACCCAGTCCTCAGGTAATTGAATTGCAAAAACACAGTCCTAAGTGGTAAGATAAGAAGGAAATAAAGTCCAACCACGTTCAGATTTCCTTCGACGACTTAGTGAATGTTTTCTGAAATGTCTTTCCAACAGAGAAATGGTGCATCTGCTTTGCTAGTGCTTGAGCATGCACGTAGTCCATCTCGCGGGCCCTGCGGCCACTGGGACCTCAGTCGATCTGCCTCGAGCGGTCGCACAGCTCCCAGCCTCCAGGCGCGCCGCAAGAGGACGGTCAGGCGCGAAGCCCCGGAGCCACCCAGGGACAGCGGCGGGTACTCTACCAGCGGGCGCTGGGAGCTGCCGGGCAGCGTTCCATTCAGAACCCATTCCTTTTCTCTTCAGTGGAGGTGAAATGATCCTTTCCAGGTAACTGCCGAGAATAGGGGACCGCGGGACATCTCCGCCTCTTCCTTGGCTCAGGGCCTTCGATGTAAGGCGTTAGAGGACAATCTTTGGTGGCTGGATTTCTGTTCTTCCCCTAGAGATACCTCGTTCTTTGGAGGCCACTTGGGCAATTGGGTGAGTAGTTTTAAATGTCTCCCTAGGGATGCCAAATAAGAAAACGACCAATGTCGGTGTGACTCCCTCTCCTTCAGCACTGACAATCCATCAGACTGGAATATTATTCGTCTATGTATGTGGAAGGGGGTGTTATGGGGAGTAAAATAGAATCCAAGAGTGAAGGACTTGGCCCAAAAAGGACTGTTCACTTTGTTCTAATCCCAGCACTTTGGGAGGCCGAGACGGGCGGATCACGAGGTCAGGAGATCGAGACCATCCTGGCTAACACTGTGAAACCCCATCTCTACTTAAAAAAATGCAAAAAACTAGCCGGGCGTGGTGGCGGGCGCCTGTAGTCCCAGCTACTTGGGAGGCTGAGGCAGGAGAATGGCGTAAACCCGGGAGGCGGAGCTTGCAGTGAGCTGAGATCCGGCCACTGCACTCCAGCCTGGGCGACAGAGCGAGACTCCGTCTCAAAAACAAAGCAAAACAAAACAAAAAAACCAAACTGTTCGGACACGGTGGCTCACCCCTGTAATCCTAGCACTTTGGGAGGCTGAGGTGGAAGGATCCCGAAGTCAGAGGTTCGAGACCCGCCTGACCAACAAGGTGAAGCCTCGTCTCTACTGGAAAAAAAAAAGAAAGAAAAGAAACTTGTCTCATAACAGAAATTCTGAAAGACACAGGCAGTTCCTAGTCCCAGAAAATCCAGAGACCTGGCTGACTTCCTTTCCTCTGCATTCACTCTGCACTCACCTGCTGAGGGAACCTGGGCAAGTCTTAGCCTCTTTGGAAACATAGAGTCAATGCATTGGCATTGCAGGATGCCTTTCCAACCTGCGTGCTTGCAGATTCTTATGAACGTGTCTCCAGAAAGCTCAATAGTCCAGGCTTGAAGAAGCACTGGTTTGTCCTCCTTTCTGGGCCCCCTTTCTGGGCCCCTGGAGGAGAGGAAGGTGACGGCCTGGGGTCCATTTTGGGACTCTTAAAAGCACTCCTGTCTTGAGTCTCAGGAAAGTGAACTCAGAGGGAATTGTAATCTTAGCAAACACCGATACAATAGCACTTCTTGTATGCCAGGAGCTGTTCTCAGTGCTTTACACATATTAACAGAAAACAGTTCTATGAAGTAGGTACTGTTCATCTCCCTATGTTATAGATGAGGAAGCTGAGGCACAGAGAGACTCAACAACTTGCCCAGTGTCATTCATCAATGGCAGGGCAGCAATGAGACCTCAGTAAATCTGGCCCCAGAGTTTGTACTCTTAGCCAAACATCTGAGGATGGAGAGAGGAGATGAGGCCGTTTGGAATTCATGGGAAGGGCACACAGATCCAGTTCTGCTTTTGTTGGTGTTCTGAATTCAAGGCAGGAGTCACATGTTTGCAACGGATCAAGGCTTTAGAGCAGGGTAGCTAGGAATGGGTGGACCTGTGTGCCAGTGACCTGGAAAAATATGACCCAGTGAAGGAGTACCCTCTTTAGGACACAGCTGGAACAGGAACAAAGTTTTCCTTTTCTAGGTTGACAATCACTTACCTGACACCTGCTCCCAAAACTAATCCTATTGATGAAGGATTTTCTTTCTGAGCAGTAAACCTGTTTAATTAAACTTATGCAAATGAACTTAATTGCTTCTCAGTGGCTGTTGTCCAGAAGCACCTAGGGATTCCTTCCGTTAGACATCTTCAGCACCTAGATGAACCACAAAGTTGGAAGCCATTCATCTAGACATGTGTTGCGTGCCTGTGGAGCCCTGGGCCCTGCAGTGTAGATTGCAAGGAAGAGCAAGGTGTGACCCCTGCTGTCAACTTACTTTCTTAGGGCAACAGACACTTACAACCAAGAATAACAAAGGGAGGTGAGTGCCCTGCTAGCCTCATGAACCGAGTGCCACTAGAACACAGAGTCACCTGTGTTCCAGGAGTTGAGGGGTCTAATAAGTGGTGCTTTTGCACACAGGTTACCCTGATTTGCAGAGGAAATGGAGATGGGCAGGGACTTACTGCTTTCTCCCATGGGGGTGAAAAATAAAACCACTTGATGCTGTCTCCAAAGGCGGCTCCAACTTTACTCAGTCTCTCACTCTGGATTTGCCAGGACAGGTGGGGATAGAAATAATCTGTCCCACTGCGGCGTCCAAGAGGGGTCCCGGTTTCCTCTGAATAAGAGGGCTCCCGGCTTCCGTGCGCTCTAGTCCCTTATCCCAGACCTAGGACTCCAGAGCCAGACCTCCTGTAGGCACTGCTGGGTACCAGGCCAAACCAAACACCCCAGGAGAACAGCCCGGAGGACATTCTGTGCTCAACTGCCTCCTCCCAACTTCCAGGCCCCACTTGTTCTCCTTGGGAGCCCAGGCACCCTAGTCTGGGCATTCGGGCGTTGGCTGTAATGCCTAAAATTTGTCGCAAGGTGGCAACATTGTGGCGAGAAATAGACTTTTAAATCCTGGGGTTTTTTTTCAAAGCATATTTTCCCTATTAATGTTTCATTTAACTTAATTAGAATCTGGTAAACTAATTAAAGTAGCTACGAGCCCCGCAATCAGCAATAATTCGCATAATTATTGATAATTACATCCATACCAATCGTTTGGTTATTAACATTTTGGGGGGAACAAACCACTTCTAAAGGGACGCGAAGCCCGGGAGGGTTTTTGCGACTGAGCTTTCTGGGTCGGATCCGCCTACGACTCCAGTCCGCAGAGATTCCGGCCCAAATGGGGCGTCCCTTCCGGAAGGCCCCAGCCGCCTAGGAGTTTTTCCACTTTGGGGGGAATTGGGAAGGAAGGGTGGGAAGGAGCATTTGCCAGGCTCCTCTGTCGGGCCGCAGCCACGGAACTTCCTGACGTGGTGGTAATGGTTATGCCCATTTTACAGAGAAGAAAAGTGCGGCTTCCAAAGATGCAATCCGCGGTGGGGAAAGGCGTCTGCAAACTCCCACACCCGCGCTGTCCCGCCCCGTCGCAGTTCCACGGGCCCTGGCGCGCCCTGGGGTCTCCAGTCTCTTCCCCTCTGGACCTCAGTTTCGCCATGGGTCCAGCGGAGAACGGATCTGGTGGGTCCCAGGCATATGAAACGTTCCCGCTCCCTAGAGGGGCCCTGCCCAGAGATGGTATGTCCGGAGGCGTTGCCTCGCGGTGTGCCGGGCGTCCTCAACATTGTTACCTTCTTCGTGTTCGCTCTGGGCTTAGCCCTTGGAACATCCTGGGACGCCAAGGCTCCGACCCCCAGCGCAAAGGACTCTAGGGATTGGCTTCCCGGCTGTACCGCGCAGCGGGACTCCCCGTCTGCACAGCTTCAGGGAGGCCCAGAGCGCGCCCCTACTCGCCGGCTCCGTCTGAGGCCCACCATGAGGCCTCCGTCTGAGGCCCAACCCGCCATGAAACTTCCACGTCCCCGCAGCCCAGGGCTCCCGGTCCCGAGCCGCTGGCGGGTGGCGCGGGGCCTGCCGTCCGCCTTCTGCGAGCCGCATAGACGGAGGCCTGCGTGTTATTTCATAGAGGTCGAAACAGAGACCCAGGAAAGATAAAAGGGCGCAACCCGGGACCCCCACTAGCCAGCCGAGGGCGAGAAATGGAAGCCAAGGCTGAATGATTCCCAGTGCCGTGCGCTCTCTCCCACTCCATCCACACTCTCCTCCCCGCAAAAGGAGTGTTCTGCAGTTTGCAACATCTTCTCTAGCCCAAGCGGGAGGTGCGCTGTGGAAACTGAGGCCGCTGGGAGGCCTTGCCAACCGCGACCCGGATGTCGGACGCCCCAGCGGAGGCCTGGCGAGTCCTTAGCCCTTCTCGCACTAAAATGGACCGAACAGAAAATGCGGACCGGGGTCCCTCCTTTCGGGTAGCGGCCGGGCAGACAGGAGGCCGCCTGTAACCGAGCTCTCCAAGTCCCGCCTTCCTTTCCAGGCCTGCAGGGCGTAGACCCACCTTACGCGCTGCGACCTCCACCCCGCCCCAGCGCCCCCAGGCCAGGCTGGTCGTGCCCGCGCCATTTAAAGGGACAATTCTGATTGAACCTAGGATTCCCGGCAGGGAGCCCTGTCTGTGAGCGCCCCGGAGGTAACTTCCCCGATGTGGCAGGCGTGGAAATGGGCATGGATGAACCTTCGGCGCCTTCGAGCGCTTGAAGAAAGGGCCGGGGACCTCTGCTCTAAGGACCATGACATAATACCCCTCCTCCATCCCGGGCCCAAGGGAGGGTCCTAAACTCGGCGAGCGAGTGCTCTGTGGGGGAAAATTGAGTGTGTCTGGAGGGGACAGTGGAGAGGTTGAGTGCTCGCTGCTGCCCACCTGAGGAGGCCCGATTCTGACCCCGGGCGCCCCAGAATCCGCGGGGCTGCTCCCACCCCCACCTGTTGCACAGTGCTCCGCCCGCCCCCCTCCGCCGATGCACTCCCACCTCCGTAGCCCCAGAATTGACATCTTTTTTTTATTATTATAATTATTAAAAACGAAAGTCAAGGGTATAGGGTGGTCTCCCCAAACAGGCTCCAGGTGGTTGCCATCTCGTGAGTCAGCTGTTGCCCTTTTAAAGTGCTGTTACATCAAGAGGTTACAACAAAAAAATAGACAAAGCAAAATCCATAGGGGAATGCAAAACGGGACTGGAAGTGGGTCCAGGAGAAGGAAGCAAAAATAACTTACAGCATAAATAAATTAAAGTGAACCTAATACTGAACCAAGAGACTCACAGTACATTTATATCCATTGCACATAGCCACTTTGTCATTAGGAACAGGAGTTTCAGAAGTGGACGGGACGGGGAGTGCGGGGCAGGCGCCAGCGAAGTTGCTCATTGTATTCACAATCCGGTTCAAGGCTATACAAAGGGAGGGGGCTCTCTCCCCTCCCGCCCCCGTCTGTCCAGTTAACCCCTTGAGGTCCGATGCCCTAGAATTCAAACGGGGTAGGGGGATTTGAGGTGCGAGGCAGTATTTACACTTGGAAACCAAGCCGGCGCCCTGGACTGGGACGCCCGGGAGGGGGCGGGCAAGGTCGGGGAGCCCGGGAGGAAGGCGGGCGGACGGGCGTCTGTATTTACATCGGTCGGGTCCGAATGGCTTGTTCCTCGCTCAGGGCCGCCGCGGCAGCGGGTATTTACAAGGAGCAGCATGGCTTGAGGGCGCAGGGGTGCGGCCAGGCCGGCCCTAGGGCAACAGCGGGGGCTTGAAGGAGCAGTTGCCAGTGCAGTGGCGGGGCGTCAGCATCTTGCAGGAGAAGTGGTGCAGGGCGTCGTGGGCTTCTGGGGAGAGAGTCGCGAGGGTCACTCTGGGCGCCTCTCCTGGCTCACCTCACCGCGCAGTTCACCCTTTCCCCTCCCCGACCTTACCCAACCCTTTGGGGTCAGGGAATCTCAACGCAGCGGATCAGGAGGCAGGAGGGTAGGACAAAGGCTGGTGATTTAGAACCACTGCTCTGGTTCGGTAGCCCCATTTTACAGAAGAGGAAACTGAGGCACAGTAAGAGAGGGGTCAACCTGCTCAAAGCCAGAATTGGTACTAGAAGGCAGATTTTCTGGCGCCCAAAGTCCAAGTGGCTCTCTTTACCCCACCATCCTAGAATAATCTTCCCGTTAAAATCAGTTTCCACTTTTCTCCCTCTCAGATTCTGATCCATGTGGATCGTGGCCTTCCTCACTAGTCTCACTATTCATTCATTCACTGGACAGCACGGCCGGCACCCAGCACCCCTCCTATCTTTGTTTCCTGGCTTCTGCACCTTTCAATTTCTGCTGGATGGCGTAGCGCGCCTTCCGCTCCTGGTCGAGTTCGTTACACAGGGTATCTGGAAGACAAGAGGAGGGGCCAGTGAGGAAACGCAGACCACCCTCCGAAAGGCCGGGGTCACAGCCCGGGCTTCCTCCTCTCCCCAGGGCGCAGCTCCGCGCAGACACAACTCCAGGGACGGGGGAGGGGGTACCGGAGCTCCTAACTGCAGACTGGCGGAGGAAGGAAATGGCCTGGGATGGCGCTTAAAGGCAGACGGATCTAACCAAAATTAAAGCAAACTTAGGCATTACTTCCCAGGTAATTTTACGCCTCGATTTTTAATTTAGAAACCATGGAAATTGCCGCGATAAGAAGTTCAATCACTCCATGTAATGATGCCTGCAAGCCGTTTGCTGGGCTCGCTTGCCATTCTGAGGCTAATCAGAGTATACAAAGGATATTAAATAAAAAAAATAATTGTTAAATTACCTTCAATTTAAATCCAAATGACTGAGCCAACATTGCGGCTCCTGCCAGACGAGAGGCAGTTACGGCCCGTGCCCGCGCTCACCTGACTCCCGTCTTACCTCTGACAATTTGCAGCTGTTGCACCATTTCTTCTCGATAAGCCAATTCCCTCTTCATTTGATCCTGAAAATTATCTGTGCAAATTGATTAAGTGAGAGCTGTTACGCACAGCCCCTTCCCCCAGCTCCACTTCCTCACTCCCTGTCCCCCTCCCCCCCCTTTCACCCCTACCCCCACTCCCACCCAGCCATTCTCCGGCAACCCTGGAAAAGGACAGTTTCTTGGCTCCTGCAGGGCGCCTAGTGCCAGTTGCCTGGCACCTGGCTTTCGGAGTAGGTCGGGGCACCCTGGTGGAAGGCTCGGTGATGAGGTGGGATGAGGCAGGATGGCAGTGGGTACCTTTGAGACTCTGAAATTCCCGTTCCAGCTTCTTGCGGAGCTCCATTTGTTCCAGGAGCAGTTTTTGCAATTCGTCTGGGAAAGGGGAAAAGTGGGAGGTAAAGTGGGAGGTAAAGCAGGGTTATTTGGAGCTCAGGGGACCTAGAAAGCACCCAGGTTCTGCCTTGGCCAACAACCCTGAGAGGAGAGTTGAGGAGGATGACCAGTAGGTGGAGGCCCTCCACTCTCTGGCTTTACCAACTGCATTCAAAGAATTTGGGTGAAGAAACTGGGCTGTGGGATAGGATGCCCAGGAGAATAAATTCAGGATGGTGGAATCTAAGCCCTGACTCCAGGAACTATGCAGCTGGGCAACTGCTTTAACTTGTTCCTAACTCCCTAATCTAAGAAGCTGGCCCACAGAAACTTGATTTCCCGCTTCAAGTGACAAACCCTCCTCCACCCCCACCCCCCACCTCCCACCCTTTCAATATAAATCAGGGAAGCTTTGGTCAGAGCCTTGGACACCTTTCCCAGAAAAATACACATACAACAGTTTGCCTACAATTTCAGGAGGTCTGAAGACTGCCAAATCCATGCTAAGAACCCTCACTATAAAGCACCAATGATTTTGAAGGTAATGGCATTTCCTGTAAATCTGTAACTAGGAAGAATGGAAGACCACCAATGTTTGTCTTCCTCCTGCCACCAATTCCCAAGACCATCTATGGGCTAGTTGAGGGGCAGGGAGATAGGTGTAGAGGCCTCAGTTAGTGCCCTCAGAACCAACTCCAGAGGGATAGATGTGGCACCTGCCCTGACCATGAGGTCATTGGTATCTGGGCCCTCCACCAGAAGAGGCTCCTTTGAAATGCAAGAACGGAAGGTAGAAGGGCAAAGTGGGGCTAGAGACTCCCCTACTCTGCACCTCAAACCATAGTCTTCTCCTTATAAGCTGAGCAGTAACCCCCAGGGATCCCCATTCTGCAAATAAGCTCCATCCTCACTCCATTTAGGGTAAAGTGGAAGTGGTTATACCTCAATTCCAAGAGAAAGAAAAACACTTCTCACATTCCTAAAATAAATGCTTCCCTGCAATCTTGCATTGAAGTCCTGTTTTCCATTGAGTTTAGGGGACCCAGATTGTCCTGTCTGATTGTCCACAGGCAACAAAAGTTCTCATCATCGTTATTCATTTCTCTTTCTTGCAAGGCTATTCAGACAGATCTGGGCCTTGGGAACCAAACTTCCAATAAACTTCTGGGGGTTTGTTTTACTCCCATGCTCCACCCACACATACATACCTCTGTGCCAGGGTAATGTGTCCAGAGGATCATACTTTCCACCCAAAGGAAAACTGATCCCCCCAAGGCCATGTCTTTCCACACTCACTCCCTACACGGATAACACCCCTCTACAGGAATGACCCATCACCCGCAGGCACAGTGTACACCTTTTTCACAAATTTAGCCTCACCTCTGGCCAGGTTCTCGATATCTTTCTCCACCAGCTGAGTTCCTGTGACATCCAAGGTAAGCCCATCTTCGCCTGGGATACAAGGGCAGGTAAGAGGGGTTCTCTCCTGGGAGAGCCCTTGAGAGGGGAGGGGTGGGCTTCTCAGGAACCACATCGAGTCAGGGACCTTCCCTAGACCCTCTGCCTTTAGAGGAGACAGTTACAGGCATCCGGTACTACCCATCTTCTAAGGCATCACGGTAGGGAGTAGAAGAGTGACCCCTGGAGGAGATCGCCCAGGGAAGATGGGCCATCTAAGGGTAGGAAGTGCCCTTTGACCTATTTTATGTGGGTGAGGACGTCCCTCCATTTCCTTTCAGTACATCCTCTGCCCTTACCTGAAAGAACCTCAAATCCATCAAGGAGGCAGAAAATCTGGCCTGCACCCTGCTCGCATTAAATATTTATCTGCTCGCCAAGGAAGAAAACTGGCAGCCGCTTACACTTGATTAAAAGCCTTTCTCGCAAGCCTCTGGGATTGTGGGCGACCTGGGTCCCAGCTCCCGGGTGCGGTGGGGAGCGATGGGGTCAAGGGCTGGCTCACCTCTGTCTGTATTTGCAGGACTTGGCTGGGAGATACTCCTTTGGTCTGGATAGGATTTCCTCGTTTCCAAATCATCGGCGGGCGAGTGATTGTCTTCTTTATCTGGCTCTTGAAGGCAATAAACCGAGTTTCAAGGAGAGGCAAAGAAACCGTGACCCCGATACTGCCGGAGCTGCCGCGGTCGGGGCACCCAAGCCCTAATTAAAAGCGTCGTGGCCGCCTCTGTTTCCCGGCTGTGTGCCCAGGCGCGCGCCCTGAGGCTTTGGGCCGGGCACCCCCCCACCCCCGCGCGTGGTCTGCTCATCTCCGGGCTTCACGCCCCCGCCCCAGCCCCTTGGAAAAGAGCAAGATGAGCAGCCGAGCCCACCAGGGACCAGCGACCTACATCGTGCGCAGATACTGGGGCACCGCGAGCGCGCGTGGCCGCCCGGTCTGTCCGCGCGACTCTTGCCGAGAACGCGACCCAGGCTGCGACCTTCGGGGTGGGTAGGGGGACATCGTCCGGGGTTCGGCTGCCTCGACCTGCCCGAATTTCCGCGGCCCCCAACCCCTCCTCTGCGAGGAACCTGGTAAGGCGCGCAAGTGCAGGGCGGCCCCCACCACCCAGCGTTGGGCCTCAGCTACCCTGGCGCTTCTGGGGTACCCAAGCGCGCGGCCATGTGCCCCCATCCTCCGCCCGGATCCGACCTAGCCAAAGGGGACCCCGCGGCTAAACACACTTGCTGAATAAATGAGAGGCCTTGCAGGCGGTGTCGGGCGTGATTTTGTTACGGGTTTAACTCCGTGTCTGGGTGTACTGCAGCATGTGTGTGCGTGTGGTGGAGAGAGCGTGTTGTCATTGTTGTTTTTAAGTAACCAAAGGTTGAAAGTTGTTGGGAGTATTAGCTTAGCTTCCTTGTTTTCATTATTTTTCTTTCCCTCTCCCTCTTTCTCTGCGTCTCTCTCCTTGTCTTTCTTCACAGGCTTTCCCTGACCCCGCCCTCTGTCTGCGGTCCCCCCATTACAGTGGCCAGCGGCCGCGACAGGCGTTACCGTGGGCCTCGGGGGTGCAGAGGTAGGAGGCCGCGGGCCCCAGCGCCACCGCCGCGCTCTTCACGTGCTCATCTCTCTCGGGCGCGTACACCTGCGGCGGCCGAGAAATGACAGGCGATTAGGGGGGCGCCCTGCGGCGGCCCGAAGACGCCCAGCTCTACCCCGCGGCCAAGAGGGAAAGCCGAGGGGGTGGCAGAGGTTGGTGCGTCCGCAGGACTTGAGCGGGCACAGCGACGCACGAGGCACACCCTTGCGCCCTTGTGGATTCAGGATAATTATTAGCCCCCGCGGGAAAATTACTCTAAACACAAAGCGGGTCCCAAGCCAAGGCCCGTTCAAAGTGTCCTCCGCCCTCTGCACCCGGCTTCTTTTAGGCACTTTCTCTCCCGCCGGTACCCCGTCCCCGGCACAAATGACGCCTTTCGCATCCGGTTAATGATTCATGTTTTAATGAACCGAATGTACAGGTATGCGCACTCACTTTCAAAATGGCCAACGACTCCAGCCTGGCTGCAGCCTGCCCCTCAAGCCCCGGCCCTGCCAACTTGAGAGCCCCCCTCCCGCCCCGCACGCGGTCCGGAGGTAGCTTCCCAGCAACGAACCGTGTGGTTCACAGGGCGGGAGTGCGAAAAGACTCGGAAAACTGCGAGTTGGGGTGGTGGGAGATTCCAGGGACCCGGTACTGCTGGGGCCGGACTCAGGGAAAGGCCACACTGTCCTCTCTTCTCCTCTTCCTTGGGGCTCTGATGCCCACCCGGGAGAGCGCTTTTCTCTGGCTCTGAGTTCCTTTCTTACCTCCTCTTTCTTCCTCCACACCCCTTTTCTGTCTCTGTGTCTGGCAGTCTCTGCCGGTCTCCTCCCCATTCCCATCAACAAAAACAAAGCACACACGTTCCCCAGTCCTCCCCCCGCCCCCAGCTTCCGTTCCCTTCGAAACCCTCACTGGAGGGTGCGGGTGGGCCCAGTTTCGCAGCGCGCCAGAGGCTGGGCCTGCGGAGAGTGGCCTGGGCCTGCTGCTCCCACGCCTGCGCGGAACAAAATTCCCGTCCTCCGCCCGGCCCCGCAGCCCCGCCGGGCACAGGGTAAGTGGGGAGGCGCCACCTGCGGGGAGGGCGCGGGGCTCACCTTGGCCGGCGCGGGGCCTCCTAGGGTCCCGCAAGGCTCTCGCAGCTCGTAGCCACCGCCGCTTGGCGGGCTCCTCTCAGGTCTCCGCACCACGTCGTCGGCCGCCAAGTCCCCAAATGCGGGCCGGCCAGCTGGGGGTGGCCCGAGGCGGCGCCGGTGGCGGGGGCTGCCGCCGTCGGGAGAGTCTGCGGCACCGTCCGCTCCAGAGGAGGTGGCGGAAGGGGGTCCAGTGGGCTGTTCGCCGTCTGGGCCACCCCCTGCGCTGGGTGCGCTGGGCTCGGTATCGTCCTGTGCGCCCTCGTCGTCGGGGAAGCGGTTGGATTCCACGTCCACCTCGGGTTCGTCCGCGGTGTCTACGTCGGGCGAAGCGGAATGGTAGCTGGAGCTGCCCTCGCTCAGAAAGTCCGGGCTCACGTAGCCGCCGCTCCCAGCGCCGGGTCCCGGCCCGCGAGCAGGCCCCGCGCCATATGCCTCCCGGGCGCTCCCGTAGAGCTTAGCGATGCTCTCGGTGTCTTTGACCACCGGCCGGAAGGCCGACACATAGGAGCCTTTGCGTGCGGGCGGCGGGGGCGGCGGGGGCAGTGGGGCCAGGGGCAGTGGCAGCGCCTCGTCCGCGCAGTCTTCTTCCAGGGGCCCGCGGGACAGAGCGCTCGGGCAGCGCTCCTCCGCGCCGAGGCCGCCCTCTTTGGCTGGCTCGGCACCGTCCAGGGCCTCTGGGCCACCGCTGCCAGCAGCTGCTGCCGCCGCCGCCGCTGCCGCCGCCACGGCTGCCGCCACGGCCTTGGCTTGGCTCTGAGCAGCGGGGTACGACGGTACCGGGAGGCTACCTGCTGCTGGCCAGAACATGGGAAACGTCGGGTATACAGTGGCGGCGGCGGCCGCTGCAGCCACTGCCGCTGCGTCCTTGGTTGCCCCGGAGGGTTGATGCCCCCAGAACATGGCGCCACTGCCCGGGCCCGCTCCTGCCCCCGGGGGCAAGTGGCTGGCTCCCGGGCCCCCCGCACCCCCGCCAGTCCCCGCACTGCCGCCGCCGCTCCCAGTGCCAGGACCGCCCTTTGGCTCGCCCGGGCCTAAAACCGGGTCGTCCTTTTTGGGGCATAGGCCGAAGGCCGTAGGGAAGCCGTAAGGATGGGGAAAAAGTGGTGGGGGCAGCTTTTGCAGGAGCCCAAAGCCTTTGCTGGGCACCGGGATCACCGGGTAGCTTCGTACGCCTGCGCCACCACCGGGCCCTCCTGGGCCCGCCGGGCCACTAGCTCCCGTCGCCAGGCCAAGTCCGCGCTGAGGGTGGGGTGGAGGTGGCCCCGGAGGACCGGCTGCCTCATCTTCGCCACATCGCAGGCTTTTGTGGGGCGGCGGGCCTGGGGCCATCTCCGCACCGCACCCTGGGCCGCCGCCTCCACCGCCGCCAGCACCACCCTTCCCCTGCCCACCCGACCCGCCATTAGCACCGCCTCCGCCGCCTCCTTGTAGGGAGAAGGTCCGCTTGCGCGTGCCGCCATTAAACATGGCCTTGACGTCCTCCCAAGCGTGGCTCAGTTCGTCTGTGGCCGACTTGTCACTGAGTTTGAGGTGACGACGCCAGGAGTTGAAGTTGGCAGCATCTGGCTGCGTGTACTTGGCGTCGGGTGTGCGGTGCGAGTGGAAGATGAACTTGTTGGGCGAGAAGTACATGCTGCAGTAGCCGCACTTGATGCACTTGGCACGAGAGCTGTTGTAACGCGCAGGGATGAAACTACCACGCGAGCCCCACGCACACTCGTGCACCACATCGAAGGCGAAGTTCTCGGGCAGTTTGGGTGGTTTGTGCTCGCCCAGGAACGACTTGCACAGGCGTTCGGCCTCTCGCTTGGTGATCATGCCGCAGCGGCGCGACGAGATGGGCATGGCCCCGGCCCGACGCAGAATCTCCAGCTGTACCGGCGTGCACTGCACGCACGTGATGCCCAGGGCCACGCGGCGGTTGTGGATCTCATTGTAGCTGTAGTTCTTGAGGAGGGTGTTGGAGATCTGCGCCAGGCACAGGCGCTCCTGGCCGTCGATGACCAGCGACACAATGGGCACCCCGTACAGCGACGTCTCGCCCACCTGGTTGGGTTTGAGAGCGCTGGAGCCCGAGTACGGCTGCAGCTCCTGCTTGGAGTTGGGCGAGGAACTGCCCTCGCGCCCCGGCCCCAGCTGAGTGGTGAGAGCTTCCATGCCGCCGCTCCTGCGAAATAGAGAAAGCAGAGAGCAGATGAGCCATTTTCAGCTCCGTCGCCGAGGCTCGGGCCCGCCCAGTGGGGCGCGCCGAGTTGGGCGCGCGGGGGATACTTGGCAGTGGGGAATCCAAACTCATTCACCCCCTGGACAGGCGTCTTTTGTTATTCAGACCCATGTTGGCGCGTTAACAAAAGCCCCCGGGGTTTGGGGGAGGAGAAGGGATAATGGAGACCTCAGGAATGCCCGGGCTGCAAGGAACCCAATCCCGTTTTCGGATTGGGAGGGAAGTGAAACCCAGATACGCAGAGTGACTTGCCCAAGGCCACACAGCAAAGCCATTGCCAAATCCAGGCTTTTTCAGCGCCCAAATCTGTGCGCCTTCGGCAACCCTCGCAGCCGGTGCTGCCGGCCCGGGTCCTGAAGCCCGGACTTCGGGGACCGGCCGCCCCTCTGCTCAGTCGCGCATGCACGCGGGCGGGCGGGGGCAGTGCGAAGAGGGATGGGGAGGCGGGGGAGGGGCGGTCACTGCCCATCTCCAGACAGCAGGGGGTGGAGGGGGGTGGGGAGAAGGAGGAGGGAACCGGGTCTGCCTGGGAAGGAGAGAGGCGGAGGCTACCGCTGTTCGCGGTGCTGAACCCGACCCTCTCCGAAGCGCTCCGTGCGCGCCCGGACCTAGCGCGGCCCCCACCGCACCCAGCTCGGTGCCGAGCCGGCTTCCGGGGACAGCATTGCCAGTTTCCACAAACCCGAGCTTCTCCTCTCACGCCTGGCTCCCACGTTCGTTGAGCAGAAAGATTTAGGCTGGATATATAAACCTTTTTCTTTCCAGCTATTAGTGAGACCAGGATCCTGCAGTTCTCACCACATTTTCTGCATTTTTAGCTGTATTCCAGACCAAAGCTGGTTTCCACCGAGGTCAACGCGTGGGACAGAGAGATTCTCAAGGAACTTTGTTGGGATCCACTTCTTAGCTTCCAGTCGTCCACTCCCTGAGCTTTCCTCCTTCAGATATGCCTTTCCCACTCGGGCCAACTGCAGGCTCCGGGGCTCTGGGCTTCCTCTTTGAGGGGCATCACCTCTCTGAGTATCCTTCATGCCTCGCTGTCCTGGCTCATATGGGCTGGAAGGAATCTCGGCCATCTTCTAGCCATTGCAAGGCTCCAGGCACAAAAGTTGCTGCTGGTCCTGCACTTTGCTCTCTGGCTGAGGCAGGGAGGGAGCTGTGCAGGCAGACCTCAGCAGCGGGGATACTTGGGGACTGATGTTTGGGGCCCTCTAGGTCGCCTGACCCAGCCACATGTCCTCAGACAAGCCAGGCTTCCATCGGAGCGCCTGCAGCCTGCGGCCAGGGCGGCCCAACCCTGAGGGCTCCTCCCCTGCAGTCGGCCCTGAAGGTAAATCCATTTTCAGAGGGGCAACTCCAAACAGACAAGGGATCCCAGTTCAAAAGCCTTCAGCAAGGAGACTGGAATCTTCTGTTTATCTGTCTCTCTCCCTTCTTCTCTATTTGTCTAGGAGCCCCTCATTTGTCGATCTTATCTCTCCCTTAGCTGTCTCTGCCAGCTCGCTCCTCTTTCTTTAATCTGTTTTGTACCTTCTTCAAGTATCAAGCTATTTATGTATTATCTTTCTCTTTCATCTTTATCTCCGAGGATCGAACTAAAATAAGTTGACCCTCATTTCGCGTTGAAGTCCTTTATATCATTTTAGGAGGCAAAAACGCTGTCCTAACTCCCGGCTGACAAGCCCCGCGCCCTCCTGGAGGTGGCTGGAGGGCGCGCAGGGCTGGGAAATGACAGCTTCTCGGTTTCTCGAAATCGGCAACTGTGCCTGGCCCGCATACAGTGAAGAGAGCGCCCGAGCCGAGAGCGTACCCCAGCTGAGGGTCCTGGGTCCCTGCGCGGTTTTCCCTGAATGAGAGGAGGGGGTCCGGGCCCGGAGTCAGAAGAAGGGGGTCCCTAGGAAAGGAACGGAATTTCGGGGGCCAAAGCGGAAAGCACAGGCGAAGGGCCATATGCAGCGACAAGGAGCAGCAGCCAGAGCAGCTTGGGGAACACTCGTCGGCTCCCGGAGCTTGAGGGACGAGCTTGGGGAGGGCAGCGAAGCGAGAGACTGGCAATGGTGGGAGCGAGGCGGTGGTGTCGTTAGGTATAATCATAAAAACAACAGCCACAGGAGCCCAAATCAGAACTAAACGAAAAAAAAGCTGCAGGGGCAGAGCACGGGGGCGACGGGCTATCGGACGTGGGTACTCACAGTGCGGCGGCGGCTGGAGCCGGGCGAGCGGTGCGCGGAGGTGCGCGGCGGGAGGAGCGGCAGGCGGGAGTCCGGGATCCACCGGGCTCTCCGGGTGACGGCGCGGCCCCTCCCCGCGCGCGCGCACAGCCGCGCTCCCTGGTTCTCCGCGCTCCCACCCGCGGCCCCTCCCGCTCTCAGCGGGCGCGAGGCGCCGGGGCCCCGGGCTCGGAGATGCGAACCCTGAACCGTTGACCCCGAGGTCGGGGACTGGCCGGAAGAAGAGGCCGAAGCCTGGAGCGCATGGCGCGGCGGCGGGGACGGCGCGGTCACAGCCCGAGTGGCGGGGCAGGCGCGCCTGACAGCTGCGAGCCCAGGCGCCACACCCACCGCCCGCGCAGTCGCTAGCGACCTCCCCGGGTCCGCCCGCCCGCGGGCCACGCGCGGCGCCCGCCGCCTCCCCGCAGCCCCAGGGCCTGCACTCCCCAGGTAAGCGGCCGCACACCTGCGTCCAGCGCCCTGCACCTGCGTCCCGCTCTAGCTGGAGAGGCCAAGAAGGAGGAAAGGCCCTGGGGCCAAAAAGTTTGTCCCCAAGAATGAAGTGGGGAAGGCCCAGTGCTCCTGGCCAACGAGCCAGTTTTGGTCTGGGCCAGGACCGGGTGATGGGGCTAAGGGGGACTCAAGAGGAACGGGCGCAGGGAGGAGTACTTCACTTTCCGGCCACAGGCAAGGGCCGGAGTGGTGAAGCCTAGAGTGGCCCTGGGGAACCAGTAGGGTCACCAGAGTCCGGGACAGGGACCTGGGTGCCAGGCAGCGAGGATGGCAGCCGGGAAGGAGATCTGCCTCTCCCATGCTCCTGACTTCGGTGGGAGGTATCAGGAGAGCTCTAACCTGAGGAGGGGCGTTCTCCTGTTTCCGTCCCTAGGCAGGCGACTTGGGAACTAGGTTTGGGGAGCCCTTGGCCTTGAATGCCTCGCCTCGCCGTCACCAGCAGGCCCAGGGCAGGAGCCAAGTCATCGCTGGGCGTGATCTGAGGTCAACTACTCTCTCAACGCTGCTAACCCTGTTTCCCCATGGGGTAGGTCCAGTCCCCTGATGCTATGGACGCCCCTGGGTACCTCCTCTCTCTCCTCAAAGCTCCGTTTCTCTCCACCCCCTCCTGTCTCTCTCAATCGGTCTGTCCGTCTTCACCATTCTTTCCCCTAATGCCCCATTGGGTCCCCTTCTCTTCCTCTCTCAATTTGTCTCTACTTCTTCGTTTGAGTTACCAGTTGCACCCCGCCCCTCTTTGCCCGCACCCGGGCGCCCTGTCGGCCGCTTCCACCACCCCCCTCCCTGCCCCCCTGGCATTAAGTGTCCTTAATGGACACGTTAATTAAACTGTAATTAATCATACTGTCCGGCCCAAGTTTGAACAATTACCCTAATCAAACAGAAGTTAATAATGGCAGGGATGGCCTGGGGCTCCGCAGGCCGCCTGGGCAGGGGGCGCAGCGGCCACGGCGACTACCGGCAGCGGCAGCAGCGACGAACGCAGCCTGTCCTTGGAACCCGGGAGGCGCCATAAATCTTCCGCGGGTAGCGGCGCGGGGTCGCCCTCGCCCCGCTCGCCTCGTTTTTCCCTCGGGCTACCGGATATGGGCCCCCTTCTCTCCTGCGTCCCAACTCCTCTGGGGCGTGTCTCCCCTTTTCCTCCACGTCTCCCCTCTCTTCTTTTCCCTCCTGGCTCTCAGAGACCCTGGGAAGGGGCTCTGGAAGCGCGAACCGATCGCTCAGGCCTGGAGCAGGGACTGAGGAGGGGGCAGGCGCAGCCCACGGACTCCTTTGCCTTCTTCCCGGCTACGCTGGCTGACGTAGGGTACTGTTCTCCTAGGCCCCGAAAACCTCTCCCAAGTTTGTGGGCTCTGTCTCCTCTGAGGGTCTCTTTTAGATCGGGTTCTTGCCCTCTTCCCCCTCCTCAGTTCCAGTCTTTCTGTCTCGCATCTCCCTGCCTTTCCCTTTTTCTCCCAGAGGAGTCCTGGAACCTGCTCAGCCCCTTTCTTTCTGCCTCTGGCCCCTCCATTCGGGCGTCTTTCCCAGGCTGTGCCTCTGTCCCGCTCCAACTCCCTGCTGTCTTTCCTCCCACACCTTCCCTAGGGAGAACATAGGAACCTATTTTCCGTCCCAGTCCGAGAGCTGCCCCCAAGTCCCCGCCAGCTCATTCTCCCTCCCTCGGCCCAGGCTCCCCCACCCCATAATTACAATCCCGTTCGGTAATTATTCTTAGCCTCCTAATGATTTTTTTAAAGGCATCTCAGAATTCGGCGTGGTCGTGACAAGGATCCTGGAGCCAGGACGCCCCCAGGGTGCTGGGGGGTGGGAGTGAACAGAGGATGGGCCGGGTCCCCCTGAGCAGGGCCTGCCTGTCCTGCCTCTGTTGTACAGCGAGGGCCAAAGACGCCTCCGTTTCCAGCAGCCCGGCCGCGGGGGTGGCCCGGGACCTCTTAGACAAAGGGTACCGCCCCGCACTAGGGGGTGTGCAGCGTCGACACTGCGTCTCCGTTCAGCACCAAGCTACGGACAGCTCCCCGCGCTCTGGCCAATGCCAGGAGACCCACCCAGCTCCTGTCCCTGGTCTGAGTTGGAGAAAGACTGAAGGCGCATGGACAGAGGCTGGGGAAGCCCCGCTGCTCAGGGCTGGGCACCGGGGAGCAGGTCATGGGGGTATGAGCTGGGGCTCTACTATGGGCCGGCGTCCGGAGGGTTAATATCACCGCAGATCGCACTTTACTGATTGAAGAGCTGGTTCTTACAGGGGCCCTGGGAATAGATAGGAACCACTTATTCCCATTTTACAGGAGGAAACTGAGGATCCGGCAGTAGAAGCCAACCCTGAATTTCTCCCCAGCCAAGGCCCTCAGCCCATAAGGGACGCAGGCTGATCTCTAGACTCAAAAAGTGGTGCCTGGCATGCTGCAGAAAGGGCCTAGTTTGAAGGAGGGACGGTAAGGAGGGCGCAGCGCTGCGTTTCAGTATCGCCCTCACTACACGATGCAGAGGAAGAAGGCCTGGCACAGCCAGGGCACTTGCTCAGGTTCAGGCAGGCAGTGAGCGGCAGAGCTGGGACCGCAACCCAGGCTCCGACGGGATGGGCGGGACCCCTCTTCCTCAGTAGGGGCTCTGGGTCCTGCGGCCTTGTCCAGAGCCCGCAGGCGTCGCTGCCCTTGGCCTTCCTGACCCCCATTATTGAAGATTCTCTCTCTTTTATCCGCTGCCGGGTGGCACCAGGGGTCAAAGAGCCGGACTCTGGATGCGAGCTGCGCCTTGCGCACTTCTCCTCCCACTGGTGGGGTCCGCGCTGCCTCCGTGTCCCGGGTGTGGCGTCCATTTGGGCTCCGGCTTGCGCTGGGGCTGGGCGGATGCGCTTCCTCCGCAAGCACATATCTTTTACTAGTTGAATTAACGGCAGTTTTCGTCAGTTAATTAGGTTTAATTTACATAATTAGTACAGTATAAAGAGGATTGGGGATAATCACGGGGTACGTAGCGCTTACTGTGTAAACACGTATTCTGAATTAAAAATCAGATGTAATTAAGGCGCGCAGGCCCTGTTTAGGCAGGGTTTTAATTGTAATGAATTTCTAATTAACACTCAATGATTGCCAAATGCAAAGGGCTGTAAAATTTTCTTGTAGTTTTGCTAATTTATTGTTTGCTTAATATCTGGATATTAATCCGACGGCCACATAGGGCAGAGCCCGGCGCGGCGGCTGCCCTTGCCCAAGCAAGTGAAAGAGGCTGGGCGGGGCCTGCCGGGCACCAACCCGAGAGCAAAAGTGAGGAGAAGGCGGGGGCCTCGGAGCCGGTGAGAAGGTGCTCAGAGGTCCGGGCCCACCTCACTCGGGTTTTGGACCAGAGACTGCGACTGAAGAGGGCCCAGACTTGGCGCGAGGCCGCACCCTCCGGATTTCCGCTGCCTGGACCAGGCTCTTTGGGATCATAGGTGAGACCAGCGCTCCTCACGGCAGGGTACTCCCTGTTCTCGGGAACATCTAAAGGAGGGAGAACAACCGCGGTCCTGGTGGGCCCAGACCCGATTCCGCTGCTGACTCCAGGAAGGGCCCTGCACTTTGCCTGGGCCTGCATATCTGCATCTGTATGATGGGCACATGGATCCCCACTTTGCAGGAGTGAAGGGGAGTGAAGGATTGATCCAGAGTCCTGGGGCTCATGAACACCTCTCTTCTAGAGCCCTGCAGATGGGTGGAGCTTGGTGGCCCTACTTAGGTGTAGGACGCTTAAGCTTCTGGAGAGAGGGAGAGCCAGGAGGCCTCGGGAATGGTTTGAAGGTCTTGGGGCCCGGCTCCGCCCTCCTGAGGCTCTCTCACCTGGGTATGCAAGTTAGGCTGGCAGAGACTAAGGAGGGAACCCTGGACCAGCCTTCTTTGCCTGAACAAGACAGAGAAGCCTCCCAGGCCTGAGCACAGGTGTTAGAAAAAGAAGAGCTGGGGCAACATAGATCCCATCTCTCCAAAATATATATATATATATATGTATATATATGTATATACACACACACACACACATATATATATATGTATGTATACATGGGGGGAGAGAGAGAGAGAGAGAGAGAGAGAGAGAGAGAGAGAGAGAGAGAGAGTGCTGGGGCATGGTGGTGCTCAGCTGTGGCCCAGCTACTTGGGAGACTGAGGCGGGAGGATCACTTGAGCCCAGGAGAGGGAGGCTGCAGTGAGCTATGATTGCACCACTGCACTCCAGCCTGGGCAACAGAAGGAGACCCTGTCTGTTAAACAAAACAAAACAAAACAAAACAAAACAAAACAAAACAAAACAAAACAAAACATCTCTTAAAGGAAAAGAGGGTGGCTGAGCAGCTCCAGCTGGCCCCAGGTTTTCCCATGAGTATCCTCTCCCGAA
Source organism: Rhinopithecus roxellana (assembly GCF_007565055.1). Taxonomy (NCBI): domain Eukaryota; kingdom Metazoa; phylum Chordata; class Mammalia; order Primates; family Cercopithecidae; genus Rhinopithecus; species Rhinopithecus roxellana. The sequence goes on from NC_044553.1 coordinate 171,090,437, forward strand.
TCTCTAGCTTGGGTCCCTGCCTGCATCCTGGCTGGTCCCAGAGGTGAGAGGCTCCCCTCCTATCAGCTCCAGCTTAGCCACAGCCTTTTTCCAAGGTCCTTTCAGCATGGGGAGACTGTGTGGACACTTAGAAGTTTCCAATGAACCTGTGAAAACGCATTGAGAAAACAGTGTCACCGGAGGCTTCCACCCCGCAGAGCAGGCTGCCTTACCTTCTCCCTCCCTGCATCCACCTCTCCTGAGCCTCCTCTAAGCCTGCCTTCGTGCTGGCCCTCATCCCCCTCTGTCCATGGCTGTTTCATTTTCATCACTGGATTGTTCGTGGGTTAATATTTTCTGGTCACTTTTTTGTGTTTCTCTCTCTCCCACTGGAATGTTGTGTTTGCAGTTGCATACCCAGGACCTGGCACTTAGGTACTCGGCCTGTTGGGTGGACGAAATGAGCATTTGAGAATGAGGGTTGTAAGCTCCAGCCCAGCTCCCACTTGACTTGCTGGCCACAGTTATTGATCCTATTGGGGTCTAGTGGCCAATGTGGTTCTTCAAGAGAAGGTTTTCTGCGCCCTAGTGATGTTTAGGAGGTCTTGGGATTCCCACCCTCCACACAGACTCAAAGCTATCCAGGCAGAGACTTCCAAAACACTTGTTCTTGGGAGGTGGGGAGCTGCTGGCAGGCTTGCCAAGCTTTCCCTGGTTGCAAGGGGCTTCCCCAGGGGTTCTTCCATCAGCATCATGGATAAAGGGCTGGAAAGAAAACAGGCTCTGGAGCCTGCAAGACTTGCTCTGTTTGAGTCTCTAAACCCGCAACTGTAACGTACTCATGTGGGCTTCACAGGGATGTCATATTTTTTTTTTTTTTGAAATGGAATCTCGCTCACTCTGTCACCCAGGCTGGAGTGCAGTGGTATGATCCTGGCTCACTGCAACCTCTGTCTCCCGTGTTCAAGGGATTTTCCTGTCTCAGCCTTCCAAGTATCTGGGATTACAGGCGCCCTCCACCACACTCAGCTGAGTTTTGTATTTTTAGTAGAGACAGAGTTTCATCATGTTGGCCAGGCTGGTCTTGAACTCCTGGCTTCAAGCAATCCGCCCAACTCGGCCTCTCAAAGTGCTGGGATTACAGGCATGAGCCACAGCACCTGGCCTGATGTCACAATGATGAACTAAGGTGCTGGGAATATGTAACACAGTCAGGGATGGGACTAGAGTAAGGTGCCTTGGGTGAAAAATTTAAGAAGTCACTCAGTCTCGGGGGTCCTGAAAGTCCTCCCTCTAGTCCCAGTCCTGCACAAATCACATGGCAGAGTTGGTGCTCAGCACATGTGAGCTCCTCCTTCCCTGACAGCCTCCAATCACTTCAAGATGGCTGCCTAAACATTGGTGGAGTCCGGTCTGCATGCTGGGACAGTTTGAGGCATCTCTGAGCCCAGGTTCTGGGGTGTGGGAAAACCATAGGATGCCACATCAGTCAGAGGAAGGACTTGAATTCCAGGCATGTCATACAGTTCCCCACAGTCTCCCCGACTCCACTGACCCCAAGGGAACCTGAGTTGAGATATCATGCACATACCATATACTCCATCCACTTAAAGTCTACAACTCAATGATTTTCTTTTGTAATTCACAGAGTTGTGCAATCATCACCCCATCAATGCTCGAATATTTCCAGCACCCCAAAGAGAAACTCTTTACTTACTAGTTATCATCCCTCATGTCCCTACTCTCCCCCCTACCCTAGGCAGCTACCAGTCTACTTTCTGTTCTACAGATTTGCTTCTTCTGGACATTTCCTATAAATGGAATAACGTAATATTGGTCTTTTGTGACTGGCTTCTTTCACTTGGCATAATGTTTTCAAGGTTCACCCATGTTGTAGCATGTATTGGCACTTCATTCCTTTTTATTGCCAAATACTATTCCATCATATGGATATACCACATTGTTTATCCATTCATCCATCAATAGATATTTGGGTTGTCCCCCCTTTTTGGCGAGTATGAATGATGCTGCTATAAGCATTCATGCACACATTTTTGTGTGGTTGCATATTTGAATTTATCTTGGGTATATATCGAAGTGTGGAATTGGTGGGTGATACCATAACTCTATAGTTAACCTTGTAAAGAAATGCCAGATTACTTTTCCGAAGAATGGCACCATTTTACATTCACATCAGCAATGGATGAGGATTCTGATCTTCCTACATCCTCAAAAACACTTGTTATTATTTGTCTTTTTTATTATAGCCATCCTGCTGGGTATGAAATAGTACATTATTGTGGTTTTGATTTGCATTTCCCTGATAAAATGAGGTTAAACATCTTTTATGTGCTTATTAGTTATTTGCTGAGAAACGTCTATTTATATAATTTCCCTATTTTTTCAACTGGGTTATTTGTACTTTTATTATTGAGTTGTAAGAGTTCTTTATATATTCTAGATATAAGTCCCTTATCAAATGCATGATTTGAAAGTAACTTCTCCCATTCTATGAGTTTTCTTTTTACTCATAGTATTTTCTTAATGGTGTCCTTTGAAGCACACACATTTTTAATTTTCGTGGCATCCAATTTATTGTTTTTTTTTTTTTTTTTTTTTTTTTGGCTGCTTGTGCTTTGGCCTCATATCTAAGAAGGCTGTGCTGTGAGATTTACTTCTATATTTTCCTCTAAGAATTTTTATAGCTTTAGCTCTTTACTTTTAGTCTATATGATTAACCCATCTATTTGGAGTTAACATTTGTGTATGATGTGAGGTAGGTATCCAAATTCATTCTTTTGCATTGTGGATATCCAGTTGCCTCAGCACTATGTGCTGAAAGATTATTCTCTCTCCTTTAAATTGCCTTGACCCCTTGCTGGCTTTTCTGGTCTGGAGAAATGAGTATCCTCCCTCCCCCAGGAGAGATGGTACCAGCTTTGCTGGGATTTTTAGCGAACAAGCAGGCAGCCCCCACTGGGGCAGGGAGACTCCCCAGGACTTCTCTGAAACCTCAGCAAGGCCCAGCATAGGTGCTAGAGACACCATGAATTCATCAAACACTTACTCAGTACCTCCTGTGTGTCAGGAGCTGAGGACACAGTGGGGGATTAAGACAACCTAGTCCCTGCTCTCTAGAGTTTACACTCCAGCAGGGAGATGGACAAGAAAGATTACTGTAATTCCAAGTGGTGACAATTGCTGTGAAAAAGAAGTAAAGCAGGGTAAGGGGTTAGAGAGGGACAGGATTAGGGCTGGTGGTGGCAGTGTTGTAGGAGGTGGGTCGCTTTTCTATTTCTTTTGATGCCAGCTAAAGAAGTTGGGTCCCCACTGTGCACCAGACACTGTGCCACACTCTTGGCATCTCTCATCTCATTTTGTTTTCCTAAGAATCTTATGATGCCAGCATACCCATTTCACAGCTGAGGAAGCTGAGGTTCAGAGAGGTGAAGTGATATGCCCAAAGCCACACAGCCAGGAAGTAGTAGCCATAAGACTCAAACCCAGACCTGTCTGAAGTGAAAGCTGTTTCTTCAGCAACAGCTGCCTCCCTGTATGATGCAGGCTGTGTTCTCCCGGGACTCTCACTCCAGTAAGGGGGACAGAACACCTCCTCACAGTCACTCCACCCAGGCTAGTGTGCAGCAGCAGCACATGCCCCATGCATCTCTTGCATCGAAATGCAGAGGGTGAAGTGAATCACCATTGGGTGGGGGAGGAGGAAGGGGAAAAGCCTCAACAATATTTGCTGGAGAATGATGGTCCCTGAGCGTCACCGTGAGCTGCCACTGCATCACAGAGGAAGGAGGCCCTATTTCTCCTGGGGAAAGAATATTTCAGAAGTGGGGAGTCACCAGGACTTCAGTGGCTGTATGTGGGTCTGTGTGTATGTGGGGCAGTGGTGCCTGGTGGGAGGAAGGGGCCAGAAATCAGCCCTTTAGAAGTGTTTTGTGCTTATCATGGCCCGTAGCAGGGATGATTTAACAATGACATCAACAATATCCACTACTGTAATTACCCACTCTGCCACTGAGGAAACTGAGGTTCAGAGAGGTTAGGCATCTTGTCTAGGGTCACACAGTGAGTCAATGGAGGACCCAAGACTTGAACCCAGGTCTGTGTGACTCCAAGCCCATGCCCTTCATAGCTACATTCTTTTTTTTTTTTTTTTTTGAGACAGAGTTCTGTTCTTGTTGCCCAGGCTGGAGTGCAATGGCATGATCTTGGTTCACCGCAACCTCTGCCTCCTGGGTTCAAGTGATTCTCCTGCCTCAGCCTCCCAAGCAGCTGTGATTACAGGCATGAGCCACCAAGCCTGGCTAATTTTGTATTTTTAGTAGAGATGGGGTTTCTCCATGTTGGTCAGCCTGGTCTCGAACTCCCGACCTCAGGTGATCCACCTGCCTCGGCCTCCCAAAGTGCTGAGATTACAAGCATGAGCCACTGCGCCCGGCCTTCATAGCTACATTCGTCTGCCTCCCCCACAGGATTGCCAAAAAAGACCCAGGAGGCCATGGGGTAGAAAAGAAGGGTTCGATTTGGGTATCAGGAGACTTGCATTGAATCCCACCTCCCCCACTGCCTTGCTGGGACTCTGACCAAGAGATTTAACATTTTCTAAAACAAATTATTATTATTACAAAATAATACATTTTTATTGAGTTACATTTGAAAAATGCAGAGTAATAGAGAGAAAGTGAAATAGCAGCCACAATCCCATCAGATGCTTTTATAAATGTCTCCCTCCCAGCTGGGTGCAATGGCTCACGCCTGTAATTCCAGCACTTTGAGAGGCTGAAGTGAGAAGATTGCTTGAGGCCAGGGGTTCAAGACCAGCCTGGACAACATAGTGAGCCCTCATCTCTATATAAACTTTAAAAACAAGCTGTGCATGGTGGTGCATGCCTGTAGTCCCAGCTACTTGGGAGGCTGAAGGGAGAGGATCACTTGAGCTCAGGAGGCTGAGGCTGCAGTGAGCCGAGATTGCGCCACTGCACTCCAGCATGGGTGACAGAGTGAGGCCCCATCTCAAATAAATAAGTAAATAACTTGTTCCCAGATGGCTGGAGGCAGATCACTGAAGTTTCCCGAAGCCCCTCCCACCCCGTCTTCCCCTTCATTTATTTAACCATTGTTTCTCGAGCATCTCCTGAATGCCAGGCCCTGAGCCAGCTCCTGTCTTCCTGGGGCTCTCACTGAGGTGAGGCAGAGAGATGATGTAAGAAAACACAGGACAATATAGAGAGGTCAGGCAGTGACAGAGGAGCTCCAGGGTGACGGTAGCCTGTGGGCTGGGATCCTATACCCACAGGTGGGCCAGGTCAGGTTGGGTATTGGGAAAGACCTCCCCATAGGAACTGCATTTCAGCTGAATCTTGGAGGATGAACAGAAATTAGGCAGGAGGTAGAGATGGGAAGAAGGTGTCCCAGGCTGACTCAGAGGCAGAGAGGGCTCTGGACATTCAGGGAGCAGAGCATCACCCCCTGTGATGGGAACATAGAGTGGAAGACAGAGAGGTGGGGACGACCCTGCTGCCTGCTGCCCTTGCAGGGACACTGGAAGACCAATGAGACCAGCGTGAAGGCAGTTTGCCACATGCAATTCATATTACAAGACAAATAGGATTTCTTTTCTATCTCAAAACTTTATTCTCATGCTTCTGCCCTCATTATTGCTCCCAGTGTGTGCCCTGTTGCTCTCCCTACAACCCCTCTTCCCCAAAGCAGGAAGAAAGATAAAAAGAGCAAATTCCTAGGAAGGACCAGCAGCACAGTTTGACTGGATGCTTTTAACTAAGTCTGCAGGCAGGAGAGACTTTTTATCCCTTGCAAGTTAATGCAAACTGTTAGGGAGATAAATAAATGACAGAGCTGCCGATGGACTGTTGGGCTCAAAGGAGGGACATTTGTCTCACTTTAGAAGAAGGACCTGGAGGGCTCAGCCCCATCGACTCGTTCATTGTGCTGTTATCTGCCAGAGAGGTGGTGACACCACAGCAATTAAGACAAACTTGAGTCTATAAGTTCGTGCCTGCAATCTCGTGGCTTCAAAACAAGACAAATGATACCGCCAAGGGAGGAAACAAAGTCTTTTTCAGACTCTGTCCAAAGTCACAGCGAATATTTGTGGTCGTTCAGCAGAAAATTTGTCATTATGAGGTCTGGGCTCTGCTGCCTCCCCTGCCCCACATAATAATCCACTCCTGTGGCTCGTGCCAGCCCAGGCTGTCTCAGGGGCTCCGTGCACTGCCAGCCACAGCCTGCCCTGCCTACCTACTAGTTGAAGAGCATGTCCGCTGGGTTGGGGATGTGATTTCTGCCAAGGCGGAGTCATGATGACAAAGCCGGCAAGTACCACGGCAGCCTTGCTCTGCCATGGAGGCCACTGACCTCCTCCCACATCCTATATGAACAGCCAGCACCCACCAAGGACCAGACTCAGGGCAGACGTCCTGAGCTGTTTACTGCTTCCCCTGGCCTGGTTCCCCCCGCAGACCTCTTTGCTCCTCCCCATTCCTGACCCCACATCGCCACGCCTATTGCCTTTGCCACAGCACCTTGGAGCTGATGCCAGCCTCAGCCTCCTGCTTTGTGCCTCTCACCTGTGCTTGGATTTAACTGCTTCCTCTGGCCTCATAAAGTGAAAACACCCGATCCCCCAAAGTAGCTGGGACCCGGTCGAGATGCAGTCCTGGGGGTCCACCTGGCCCCAGGAATGGAGTTGGGCTGCTGTGAACCATCGGTGCAGCTCCCCTCTACACGCCCTTCTGTCCACCTGCTGGGCACTACCTCCCTCCCTCACCCTGGGACGTGGGGCTGTCTTTCCCTCCCTCCATCCTCCCTCCATGACCCTCTTTCTCATGGACATTTCTGTAACTGAGAACACAAGCTCCCATTCTGTTTTTCCTTTTTTTTTTTTGAGACAGGGTCTCACTCTGTCGTCTATGCTGCATTGCAGTGGCGCAATCACAGCTCACTGCAACCTCCTCCTCCCAGGCTCAGGTGGGCCTCCCACCCCAGTCTCCTGAGTAGCTGGGACTACAGGCATGTGCCACCACGTCTGGCTAATTTTTGTAGAGACAGGGTTTCGCCATGTTGCCGAGGCTGGTCTCAAACTCCTGAGCTCAAATGATCTGCCTGCCCCGCCCTCCCAAAGTGCTGGGATTACAGGCGAGAGCCACGGCGCTCGGCCAGGCTCCCGTTCTAATAGGGGCCAGACTTAGCTAAAGGTTGAAGCTCCAAGGGGAAGTTTGGGCAGCAGTTGGGGACGGAAGACATCTTTGAGGTGGCTTTGTGGCCCTCTCTGGGCTCCATCCCATGTGGAAGCAGCTGTCCAGTCCCTTCTGAACCACCCTGTGTGATGGGGGCCCGGGGACTGCCAGCCTGCAGACCCAGCATCATCCCGAGGCTTCACCTGGAGGTTCCACCCTGGCCTGAGTGTGCAGACACCTGGAAGTATACGCCTCCCCAAAGACGTGGGTCTGTTCAGGCAGGGCACCCACAGCTTCCCTCAGTGAGGCCGTACCATGCAGTTCACCTCACACTATTCTGACCACCCCCCTCACTGGGCTGGGCCTTGGGTAGGGGCTCTGTCTGGGTCACACTGCTTTGGACCACAAGGCCCCCACCACATCTGGAGAAGAGGGTTGCACTTCTCCTCCCTCTGCCCCAATGGACTTCCTGGAACATCTCCAAAGCCCTGGGATTCTGTATCCTGAATTCCCCACATGGGAAAACCAAAGACAGAAGCAGGGACAATGGGCTGAGTGTGAGGGGGCCTCTTGGCCTTCAAGCCAGGGCCCTAGAAGCAGAGGAGGCACCTCCCTGTCATTGTGAGCTGGGGCCCCTCGAGGATCCTCTTGTCCTGGAAACACTTCCTTCTAGGCTCCCCTGAAGGTCTGAGAGGCCTGAGGCTGCCTCCAGTGAGGGTCTGGTCTTTCAGAGGCTCCAGTTAGAAAGTGAGTGGGCGATATTGAGGATTGGAGCAAGAGATTCAAGCAGGACAGTGACAGGTCCCAAGGGTCTCAAGTCTGAGGGTCCCCATCCCTGCACCCTACCTTCCCTCCCTCCTACCCTCCCACACCACAGGCACCCTCCCTGTGCAGGCCCTGGGCCAGGTTCTGGGATAGACGTGAGTCAGCCTCAACCCTGCCTTCAAGGGGCTCACAGTCTATATTCAGAGAAGGAAATAAAGAAGTTGCCAGCTGGGCACAGTAGCTCACGAGTATAATCCCAGCACTTTGGGAGGCTGAGGAGGGCGGATCACTTGAGGTCAGGCATTCGAGACCAGCCTGACCAACACGGTGAAACCCCATCTCTACTAAAAATACATAAATTAGCTGGGCGTGGTGGTGCATGTCTGTAATCCCAGCTACTCGGGAGGCTGAGGGGGGAGAATCGCTTGAACCTGGCAGGCGGAGGTTGTGGTGAGCCGAGAGTGTACCATTGCACTCCAGCCTGGACAACAAGAGCGAAACTCCATCTCCAAAAAAAAAAAAAAAAAAAAAAAAAGCAGCAAAGAGGTGCCGTTTGAGACGGGCCTGAAAGGAAGAATAGGAATTAGCCACATGGATGGGGTGAGGGTGGGCTGGGGTGGCTTTCCAGCAGGGGAAGGGCTCGTGCTGCCTAGCCCAGTCTCCAGCACTGCAGTGTTCTAGGTCTTAGCCCTCCCGTGACCTCTGAGGGCAGGGGCAACTTCGCCTCTGGCCCCCAAGGGTGACTGGAGGAATCACTTCAACAGGCCAAAGAGGGACCTGCCTCCGGCCAAAGGGGTCTTAGCAGGAGAACCCCTCAGGGGTCACTCAGCTCCCCATCTTCTTGACTTCAAGCCAGAGGGGAATTTATAGTTGGGGACTGCCCCAAAGCAGGGGCCCCTGACAGTGGGTCATGAGTGAGAGGGCTCCAGGGTCTCCACAAACCCTAAAGCTGTGAACAAAATTCTGTGCGTGCATGTATGTAGGTAATGCAATTTGGGGGCAAGAATGTTCACAGGATGAACCCAAATGGTGAGAACTCTGCTCTGGGACATCAGGGCTGTAGGAGCTCCAGGACACAGTGAGATCAACCCCTGCACTGACAGATGAGGAAACAGACTCAGACAGGAGACGTGCTTTGTTCAAGATCATCCTGAAAGTTGGCCTCCAGGGCCAAAGCATACGTCTGGAGCAGTGTTTCTCAGTGCTGTGGCGCTCCGCACCTGTATCCCTGGGGAGCTCTGCACCTGTACCTTCCCAAAGGTACCAACATTATCTTGGCAAACCACACTTTGGGAGCCTCTGTGTTAGAGGACAGGGCATGTGTGTGTGTGTACGTGTGCACGTATGTGTTCTGTGTGTGTGGAGTTGACTATCAGAGCCGTGACTAAGAGTGGGGCTCTGGATCCCAACAGTGCTTTGCTACTTGTTGGGTGACCTTGGGTAGGTCACCTGGTCTCTCTGTTTCAGTTTCTTCATCTGTAAAATGGGCAGAATAATTGTATCACTATCTACCTCCTGGGATCATGGTGGGGATTAAACGAGTTGATACAGTAAGCCCTAAGCACACTGCCCAGCAAGGTACCTGCTCACTTTTCCTACTGCCCTTGACTTTGGATTTGAGGCTGACCAGCTTGCTGGATGGATCTTCTCAAAATGAGGATGCGCGTTAGTCTGGGTGGTGGCTGATTCACTTTCCAGGGTAGTCAGCCCCGTGTGGGAGCCACTGAGCTTTCTCCACTCTCTGAGCGCCTCTTCCTGAGAAAGTCCATCATGCACACTGCCTGCAGTTCTCCCTGCCCTGAGTACTGGGCCAGGGTCTTCCTGCCAGGGGCCCCATCCAATTCTGTGACCTTACTAACCCCGGGGAAATGGCAGGTGCTCAGAGAAAGCTGGGGGCCTGTGCCTTGAAAAGCGTTCCTAAGATGATGACGAGCCCACTCTGCCCTGGGAAGCATGTGATGCCTCACATAGGGTGCCCTTCCATGGGGCACTGGACTGCGCATGGACTGGAAGTCACAGCTCCACCATTTTGGCCATTTGACCCACACACATTTATTGTGCACAGCCAAGGCCCTGCTCTTTGCACTGGGGATACAGTGTGAAAAAGATCAGAATTTCTGCCCTTGTGGAGACCGCATTCTAATGGAGGGCAGGGGAAGAAGGAGACAGAAGAGAAAATAAGTAAAATTAGTGATGTGTCACACAGTTCTGAATGCAGTAGAGGAAAATGGTGCAAGTGAGGGGCACATGCTGGCCCAGGGCAGGTGCAGGAGGGTTGCAATTTTAGAGTGGTTAGGTAGGTTTCACTGAGATGCCATTTGAGCTGAGACCTGAAGGGTGTAGAGGTGAGCCATGTGGATGCACGGGGGAAGTGTGCTCCAGGCACCAAATGCAAAGGCCTACATTAGTTGGCATAATACTAGCTGCTAGTAACATATAAAACCCCTATCAAAATAATTGACTCACAGGTCGCTATTTTTATTTATTTATTTTTGAGACAGGGTCTCACTGTCACTCAGTCTGGAGTGCAGTGGTGCCATCACGGCTCATTTAGCCTTGATCTCCTGAGCTCAAGGGATCCTCCCACCTCAGCCTCTCAAGTAGCTGGGACCACAGGCATGCACCACCACGCCCTGCTAATTTTTTAAGTTTTGGTAGAGACAGGGTCTCACTATGTTGGCTCAGGCTGGTCTTGAACTCCTGGGCTGAAGCAATCCTCCTGCCTTGACCTCCCAATGTGTTGGGGTTACAGGCGAGAGCCGTTGTGCCTGGCCCCAAACTCACCCTTTGTAATAGCACTAATCCCACCCATGAGATAGAAGCCCAGCTGGGCAGCGGCTCCCTAGCAATGCGGCACCCTATGGAGAGTGTCAACCTTCCATGGCTAGATGTCTCTGCTATGACCCTAGGGGGTGACAGACCCACTGGGCAACACAACTCTTATGGCAGAGGTTGTCACAAAGCAGTAATACTTTTATTCCCATCAGTGATGCTGATGGGCCTGACCCTTTACAGAGAAAAACATTAGGAAAACAGAAGTGGGCAGGGACCCTAGGAACCTCCATTCTCGATGCCCCACCCTTTACTTCCCTTGCCAGCGTCAGCCCCTTCAGACCAGAAGATATGGGGATGGCCTGGTGGGGCAGGCCACACGTGGGGCTCCCCAGGCAAGGCCACCTGCTGGCAGGGGTGAAGGCGAAGGCAGGGAAGCCAGGGCCCAGCAAAGCTCTTCTGGTGCAGGCAGCGAACGGAGAGGGGCGACAGGTGGGTTGTTCTCCTTGGTGACCGGTCCGGGGCTTTCAGCGCCCTGCGGCAGCCTCACGGGGGCCCCTGCTGGCTCCGCCTCTCCTCCAGCGCCCGGCACACCCACATGGACACCACGGCGGCGTTTCCGTCATTGAACTGCACGATGAATGGGTGGCCCTGCGGGGAAGAGAGGAGGCTGTGACAGGCAGTCCTTGGACTCCAGCGCTCATTGCACTTTCCAGGGCCCTCAGCCTGGATCTGATCTTTCCCCAGTAACCCTGTAAGGTAACGAGGGAGGCTATCAGCTCCATTTCACGGCCTAGATAACTGAGGCCCAGGGACGGGCAGTGACATACTAGTCAGTACCAACCGTCTGGAGCACTGGCTGGCACATCTCAGACTCTACCACCTCTTCCTGAGGCTTGCACTAGCCTGGAAGGTGCTTAAGGGGGAGAGCTTGTCTTCACTGCACACTCTGCCTGGCCCTTCCTCTGCCCAGCATCACTCGCATGGCCCGTCGGCCAAGGCCTGGCACTGTTGCCAGCTTTCCGGTTCAGTTGCTGCCCAGAGACCAAAGAATCATCTCGTCAGAGGCTATGTCAATCCCTTTTAGCTTTCTCCTTTGTCTACAGCTCTGCTATAAAGAAGTCACTACCTGTAACTGGAGGGAAGGCAAACATGTCAGGGGAAGGGGGATGGGGAGGAATGTGCTGGGCTGTGCACAGGATCACTGGGTTTCTGGTGAGAAGTTCCAGTGGGGGCTGGACTCTGGAGGGGCGGCCCTGTTGCCCTGTGGCCTGCCTCTGGTTCTAACCCACTTATCACACAGGCAGGCCAGGTTCTATTTAGCCAGTTCTCTTCTCTGCTGTCCTGAAGCACAAAGATTTACATCCACAATCTTAGGGCCTCCTGGGAATTCCCAGGGAAGGTCAGAAAAAAGCAGGGACAACCCCAGGTTGCCAGGCCACAAGTCAGAGGTGAAAGGAAAAGTGAAAAGCCTTCTCTTTCCTCCTCTTCACCAAGCGGCTTCTTGCCTAGGAACTTACACCTGGTGGCTTCCTCTCCCACCCAAAACTGTGCAGCTTGCATGGTGAGACTCGGGGAGCCATAGTGAGGAGAGAGAATTGGGAAGATGAGGGCGCTCTGTGTCTCCCCCTAGCTCTTCTCCCTCCCCGTCTAGCGGCCGCTTCCTCCTTGATCCCTCCAGCTCTTCTCCCTCCAGCTTTCTCAGCCCCTCTTGGGCCTGTCCTCCGCCTGCACAGGGTGGGCTGGGCTTTCAGGGTTGCTTTCCCAACACACCCCAGCCTTGACTGTAGCCCTGGAGAGGCTGCTTAAGGAGCCACACAGCCTCGCCATGAGCTCATCACAAAGCCAGGAGGGATGTGGACCCTGGCTGTCCCAACCTCAGTGTCTGCATGGCCCCTCTGGACCACAGGTCTGACCTGTGGGGGACAGGAGAAGAATGCCCAGGCCGCCTCACCCTAGGCTGATGCAGTGCCTGCCCCCAACCTTCCCAATCGAGGTTGGGAAACCTGCCCTGGGGACACCCTGTGTGAGTCTAGCTCAGAGGCACACAGAGCAGTCAGAGCTGTGAGGAGGAGGAGGAAACTTGGCTTCGAAGGTGCCAAAGCACCCAACCCCAGGCAGGGACCTGCTGAGGCTGGGGTGGAGCTAGGCCTGGAGCCCAGCTGGGCACTTCCCATAATCTGCTCAGGGCACTCTTGGAGGCTCCTGACACATCTGTGGGACCCCTAAGGGCACAGGGGCCATGGAGGCCAGGCTGGGTGTGGCCCTGTGGGTGGCAGAGGCTTGGCCTGGGGCCTGAGGCAGGAGAGGCCCAGGAAGGACTGGATTTTGGCTTCCACATGTTCTCCTCCCCATATATATGCCCACCCCATGGCTGCTTTCCCAAATTGCTGCCTAGACAGAGGAAATCCTTCCCAAAGTCCAAGCATGCACACTTCCTCTCAGGAGGCTTGGGAGGGGCGACCTCGTGCCCTTCTAAAGAACAAAGGGAGAAGCTGTGCTCAGGAGTGACAGGCCCCTCCCCCCAAGCCCGGGGTAACACAGTGTCACTTTCCCAGAATGCCGGGTGACTTTGGGGCCCATATGCTCCATCTCTGTTATCATCTGTTCTGGAACAAGCAGAGCGGAACAGCAGGAGGGGGAGTGGAGGCATTCCTCCACGTTACAGAAGGGCGGATGGCCACACTGCAGGGAGACAGTTTGCCCAAGTGCCCCGGTAGGCGAGGGGAGAGGGCTGCTTGGCTGCCCCATCCTCGGCTCTGGTGGAGACGCCAGCCTCTCCTGCCCTCCTTGGCTGGGAGATGACTCGTCTCCTGCTGCTGCTGAGGCACGCTGTATCCCTGACACTTTACCCCACCTGCAAGGGAAGCGACCTGGACCCAATGGTTTTGTCCCCAGCCACTGTTGATTGGTTTAGGGTGGTTGCCTGAGAGAGAGAATCACAGGGGGCAGACAGACATGGAGGGGACCCAGCGTCCTAGGCTGTGGCCTGTGGACCTGGTAGCTGCTGGCAGCCATTCACCACCATTTGACTGGACACACAGAAAAAGCCAGTGTGCAGGGCCCAAGAGCAGAAGATGCTGTCCAGAGGCAGGCAGGAGGGGGTCCTGACGGCACTGGAGACCCTGGGGTCATTATACCCAGAGCCTGGCAGCGACTCTGCCTGCAGGGTCCACACGGTCACAGGATCCTGTGAGGCACCTCACAGGCTGGGGCTGGTTTCTGTTATTTGCAGCCAAAGAAGTGTTAACTCACATAGGTGGGCACAATCGCCTCCACTTTACTGATGGAGGCTGCAGGGTCACAGCTGACCTGCCTGAGCTCCCAGGCATGGGACTGAACCACAAGTCTGTAACCCAAACCCACTGCCCTGGGCTCTTCCTGGATAGAGGAGGGAGAATCAGTATTCAGATTGCAATTCCCCATCATCTTGTTTTTACCTTGGCGACTCAAGCCTGCCTAGCCAGAGGTACCATCAGGGGTGCAGGCTGCAAGCCTAGACCATCCCAGGTCTTGACCTCTATCAGCACTGTCCCTTGGACATACTGGGAGAGTCAATGACTCCCCCTCCTCCCATCAGCCCTGCATGGGATTCAGGGAAAATACACCATGACCCCCATTTTAGAGGAGAGGACACTGAGGCCCAGGGAGGGAAGAGGGGGGTTAGGAGCTGGCACTGAGCTCGTGTCTCCTGGTTTCTATTCTGGAGTATTCTTGGGGCTGGCCTGGCTCCCCTGGGACTCTGGCCGGTGTGGTTCTCTCCTTCCTCCTAGACTGTAACTGACGCCCTTAACCCTGTGACATGCACAACGCAGGCATTCCTCATGAGTTTAGCAAGCAAACAAAATCTGATGGAGAATTTGGGAGGAAGCACAAAACTCACTTGGCCACCCAGAGATGCCCGAGTTCCACACAACCAGATGCTCTAGGCATCCTGGCAAGGCCAGACTCCTAGAGATGGATGGAGATAGCAGACCAAATAATACCAAATCCAGCTGAGAGGTGACTCCACCTCCTTCATATTACTGATGAGGCACATTGTATCTGTGATGCTTTACACCACCCTGCAAGAGACTGACTTGGACAAGGAGTGCTGCGTGCTGGGCACCTGCCAAAGGTTTGTCCTGATGTGCCCACTGGTTCCCATGCTCACTGTGGCCCACACACAGCTATGTATCTCCATTGCGCCAAAGACTAAACTGACACTCAGTGTGTAGAAATTGCCCAAGGGCAACCAACTAGGCAGTTGGGCTAGAACCAGAACATGGGTCTCCTGACTCCAAATGCCTTGCTCTCCTATACCTGCAATCAGAGAGCCAACCTCGAAGCTTCTTGCAGAGTCTCCAGCCCCTGCGGCTGGTCCCTCCTCTGGG
This sequence comes from Rhinopithecus roxellana, assembly GCF_007565055.1. Classification (NCBI taxonomy): domain Eukaryota; kingdom Metazoa; phylum Chordata; class Mammalia; order Primates; family Cercopithecidae; genus Rhinopithecus; species Rhinopithecus roxellana. Next base: position 171,105,537 of record NC_044553.1, read on the forward strand.
CTTGGGTGAAACGTACATCCCTCCCAGGCAGAGGAATCCAGGTGCAGGCAAGCTCTTGCAGTCCCATCAGGCTACAAGGAACAATGGAAGCACAGGCACCAATACACACACTTGTCAAGAGCATCTTCCACCCACGGTGACCGCCCCAGGCATCTACACCTCTGTCCTACACGCAGAAAGCATGTTAGCACCATTCCTGCACAGTCACGTCTGTGGAGCCTGGCAGTGCCTGGCTGGAAAGGCTGAAAGATCTTGCTGCCTCATCACCAGGCAGTGAGAGCCGCTCTCATTCCCTGGATTCTCTCAGGGCCAATTGCGACAATTAAACTGACGACGGTTGAAGTTATTATGGTCCACAGACTTTGCCACAAAAGATGGAGACACAATGAAGGGAAAAGAATAGGGCTGCCAGAGGCAGGATGACTCCAAAAGTGGGACACAGGGGAGAGTCGGGGAGGTGCCAGCATCACCTGGGCAGACACCCTCACCAAAGGGGCTGAGAAGCACAATGAGGGACATTGGTGAAAACATCACAGTCATGAAGATGAATTGTAGTTGCTCACCACTCCCTCTTCCACCTGGGCATTAGTCAGTGTGTCACTAGTTTGACTCTTTGCCTCTGTACTAACGTCCCTAATCCCCTGTGGTGAGATGCCTTCCTGATGGACTGACAGCAGGACACTCCCGGGCCCCTCCCACGTGGAGGCAGGGGGGCAGGGCATGGTGTGCTGGTTGTGTGGACAAGAATGGAGGCTCCGAGCCTGCCGTAGTGTGTGAGTGCTGCCTGAGGCTTGTGGGGCTGGACTTCCAGTCCAGTGTTCATTTAGTGACACCTCTCTGTCTGCCATTAGTTGGGCTTTGAGCTTCTTCCGAAATAGGAATGTAACTATTTGGGGTCCCCATACTTTTCATCTCTTTCTATAACTTTCTAGAGAATATCATGCATTTGAAGAATTAGTAACTTGCTGGTGTGGCTGCAGGGCCTGGTGCAATGCCTGCATGTGGTAGGCCCTCATGAAAAGGTGACTTATATATTCTGTACGTATACATCTACTCACTGAGCACTTGCTGTGTACAGGCACTGGCTGAATGCCTTACATCTGCACACAGCTCTCTTGAATCCTCCTGGCACCCCCATTTTATAAAGGAAACTACAGCTCTAGGAAAACTTGATGATATGGGGCAAGGTCATGGAGAAAGTAGTAGAGTTCGAGTTTTAACCCAGGACACTCTTCTACCATGGAAGACACCACACTGCCTGCCTACTGGTGGTGTCTCTCTGGGGAGATGCCTCCATAAGCTGTGGCTGCTCTAGACATTTGGTGGCTCTCTGGACCACAGGACTTCTCCTTCAGGGTGAGCACCAAGCACCTCCTCTCCCACCAAGGATGCTGCATGGGATAGGAGGCCAAGGACCCAGGAACCTGTTGAAGCAGTAAGCCTGGCCTAGTAAAGAGTCCAACAAACTGCCGTTGGACAGGGCAGCCCTGTGATCAGGTGACTGCCCTGTAAATGGTGATCTGAGAGGCCGAAGGGACCTCCAAATGCCAACCTACTGCCCATCCCTTTGTCTTTCCTTGTCGGACCTGTGAACCTTGCTTAAAGGCTCTATGCATCTCCCTTTAGGATTCCAGCCTGCTTGGCTGTGGTAACCCTTCTGTCCCTTCTCACACTAATGGAGTGTTAGGACTAGATGGGATCTCAGTCCAGGGGAGCCATAGGGTGTGATGTGTTTTGGGGGCTCTGCAGCTGTTTCAATTTCTGTTAAGAATTTTTTTAGCTACAGTTTTAAAAACTGATTAAAAAAATAACATACACTCAACTATGGTCAAAGAGTTACACTGAATACTGTTACCTCATACTGTGGTGTTACTTTTTGCAGCTCTTAGAGTCCACTTAGATCTGTGCATATTATTCAGCTTCTTATATGGCAAGCCTGGGCTAAGAGGGCTGCTGTGGCACACTGGTCATTTGAAAAAAGATGTCCACTCAGGACGTACGCATGCATGTGTAAAGCTGTGTGAGTGCACCACAGCCCAGGTACACTGAGCCCCATCACGTACATTGCAGTGGGGGATGCAGTGTGGTCCATGGCTCTGAGTTTCTGATGGTGTCAGTTCCCAAAAGTTTTGAGTACCATTTGTCTGACCAATATATTTACCATAAGCAATTCATATGAACAGCTGGTCATTGCTGTCAGTGACTAACTGTAAAATAAAACGTTTCTGCTATTCCTCTCTTAAGCATCTACATTGGTTTGACGGATGCCTAAGTTGGGAAGGCAACTGGGTGAGTGAAGATTTCCTTGACACTGTGCTACTGAGACAATATACAGAAATAAGCTGAGTGTAGATATGAGATTACTACTAGCCCCCGTGACCCTGGCTCTCAGAATTTGTGTCCTTTAAGTCTCATGGATGACTTTAAAAAGAAGTGTCTACAATGGATACTAATACATTCATGCTAACCCCCCCCCCACTTCTACATTAATTTTGAAGTCTTGCATTAATTTTACATAATAAAACATGTTCCACTGTTAAAGATTTAAAGCTACGAATCTGATCTCTACTTACCCCACAGAGAACTTCAGATTAGAGAAGTTAAATAATTTATGGAAGGATGTACAGATTTCCAATGTCTGCTGAATTGCTGACAAGTGGCAGGACAGTTGGCAGCTTGATCATATTAATTACATGTGATAATAAATCATAACTATCCCTGGGGCCAACTCTTCCTTCCAGGCTGGGCGTGGCCAGGCTAATCAACAGGAGTGGTCAGGGAAGGAGGGTCCCTGATAAGTGACTCCACAAGAGGAAGCCAAAGCATCACAATAACAATCTCCCCACCGCCCCGTACCCTGTGTGGGGTGACTGCAAGGGCTCCTGGCTAAGAGTCAGTCAGCTCTCCCCTCGCCATCCCACTAAGGCCTCGCCTATAAAAGAGGTAATACTAAAGAGTGGAGGGGGCCTCCCTTCCCCTGGCTTCATTCTATGTGGAAGGACTGCTGCTGTTGTAATACTCCTGAGCCCTGTCCCCAGGGAGGGAGTGGCAACACTGGGCGGGTGGGCCCACCGGGTGGGTCTGGCTGGCCTGCCATCTCATGCCGAGCCTCCAGGCAGGCTCTAAGCCTGCAGGAGGCCTGCAGTTGTTTACCTCTGCTTAGCGAGGCCACTGGGGCCACACTTGTAAATACATCCTCCAATCCAGATTTGTATAGAAGCTGATACTTTATCTCCATCATTTCTGGGTCTCATCTGTCAGCTGGTTTTGAACACAAGGCAGCTGTCTGCAGCTTCCTTACCCACACCGAATACCACCTGCTCTCTCTTCCTCCCCGAGTGGGTTCTAAGGACCAAATGAAATCACCTGACCCTGAGGCGGTGCTTCACAGATATACACTGGGCACGTGATGGTTATTCCTCCACACAGAGCGCAGGTCCTGCACTTGGGGGCACAGTGGTGAGAGGAGGTGCTTGCACCAAAGATGTGAAGTCTTCCTGTCCACCCAGCAAGCATACCTGGGCACATGCCACGAATGCAGAGCTCCCCACACAAGGCATTTGTTCTGAGAACGTGCTTTCTCGGCCTCTGATTTCTAAAGCTTTTCCATGGTTGGGGGTTTGGGTTCCTTGCTAGCCTTTCATTTCCTTTTAAGACCTGGGAAGTGGTGTGCAGCTGTGACATGTTGTTTCAATCAACCTTCCTGAGTTTATCCTTCATAATTGCTACAGAAATAGATGTTTTCCCCCAAATATTCCATTATTAGCAGCAAATTGCGTACCTCTAGCCATCCTAGACAGTACACAGGCATCTAAGGGGGTCAAGAAGCTCTCCACTTTTCATCTGAGCAGATCTGTGTTCCTACACAGAGTAACACACCAGAAATGGCCCACTGGGAGAACAAAATGGTTCCAGAGGTATCCGTGAGTCATTCTAGGGCCTGTCCTTACAAAGCAGCTGCAGGACCAGTGTCGCACGGTGTTGGGTGGGGCACAGGACGACTCCAGTGAGCCAGGGTGAGGTGGGTAGACACTTGGGGTACTGCCACTCATGAGTCTGTCTGAGGAAGCTGATCCTTGTGAATGGCAGGATGATGCCACTGGCCTGTTTAAAGGGGGCTGTGGTGGCTGCTCTGGCAGGGGCCTTGGAAAGGACTGGGCAGGTTGTACAGTGGGGGACATGCTGGCTGCCTCCGGCAGTTTTGGGCCATGCAGATGCCCAGAGGAATCAGGAGGGAGGATGCCAGAGGAGAGTGGGCATCCTGCTCCAGATGATACTAAGGACTCACCCCTGAAAGGCGGAGTCTGCAGCATGTCCACGTCTTGAATATGGGGCCAGTGACAAGTGTCTAGATGCTCAAGGTTTGTCTCTCGGGGTGATGGCTGTGTGGTGATGGAGGTTTAAAGACACAATGCTCAGAAGGATAGATTCTCCCTTGTCCTCTCCTTTCCTTACCTCTTGAGTAAGAAAACATTTTAGGCCGGGCATGGTGGCTCATGCTTGTAATCCCAGCACTTTGGGAGGCAGAGGTGAGTGGATCACCTGAGGTCAGGAGTTCGAGACCAGCTTGCCCAATATGGTGAAACCCCGTCTGTACTAAAAATACAAAAATTAGCCAGGTGTGGTGGCCTGTAATCCTAGCTACTCCAGAGGCTGAGGCAGGAGAACTGCTTGAACCTGGGAGGCGGAGGTTGCAGTGAGCCGACATTATGCCACTGCATTCTAGCCTGGGCCATAGGGCGAGACTCTGTCTCAAAAAAACAAAAACAAAAACAAAAACAAACAAACAAAAAAAACAATGAAAGATGTGAATTCTCAGATTAAAAAAACCACAGTGATTTCCAAGTAAAATAAATATAAAATCTATACCTAGAAAAACTATAGTGAAAATGAAAGCACCAAAGAGAAACACATATTGCCTAGAAAGGGTAGCAGTTTGGCAGTCAGTAGATTCTTACCACCAACAGTAGAAGTTAGAGGACAACAGAGTATCTCCAAGGTACTCGGGAGAAATTATCCACCTAAGCTTCTAAACCCGATTAAACTAACAATCAAGAGTTAGGGCAAAGGGAAGCCAATCCTAGAACAAAAACTCAGACTGTTTTACCACTCACAGACCATACTGACAGAACTCTTGATGTACTTCAGAAAGGAAAAGAAACCTCCGAAGGAATGCAATCACAATGAGGAATAACTGGCAAGCATGTGGATAAATGTGAACAAGCAGTAACGATATAAAGCCACAACCGCAGTAATGATTTTGAAGATCTAAAAACAAGGGGAAATGAAATTCTGGACTGTGATAACATGTAAGAAGGGAGTGATGAGAAACTGTAAAACCCCGAAGTCTGGGGCAAAAGGGGCTGTGGTAAGGACTGCTAGTTGCCCCTGGTATCCATTCTCCCTTTCTTCATTGTGGTAAGAGTTCTGATTTGGGCAGGAAACACTCACCTGCAGAGCAACAGCACTCCCAGCCTCCCTGCGGGTCAGTTTTGGCCAACGCCATGTGAACAGATAAACTGTGTACCAGTTCCTAGAAATTCTGTCCTTAAAAGAAGGGGCAAGCATTTCTACACCCTTTCCTCCTGTCCTGCTGGCTGGAGCTTGAATGTCCCTTAAGGAGCTGCCAGATCAGTCTAGGCACCCTACTTCCTGTCTGCTTTTACATGAGTAAGAAACACCCTCCTGTCTTGTTTAAGCTGCTATTTGTTTTTTATTATATACAATTGAAGCTAACTTAGGGATAAGCAATTAGGGGCCAGAAACAGAATATGATTTCCAAACCAACGTAAAACTAAATGTGAAGGGAAAAACCGGATATATTAAATAGTTTGGATATTTGACCTCACTCAAATCTCATGTTGAAATATAATCTCCAGTGTTGGGGATGGGGCCTGGTGAGAGGTGACTGGATCGGGGGGTGGAGTTCTCAAGAATGGAATGAGTTCTCACGAGATCTGGTCCTTTAAAAGTGTGTGGCACCTCCCCACTACCCACTGTCTCTCTTGCCCATGTTTTTGCCATGTGATGTGCCAGCTCCCCCGTTGCCTTCTGCCATGATTGTAAACTTCCTGAGGCCTTATCAGAAGCTGAACAGATGCCTGGAGCCATGCTTCCTGTACAGCCTGCAGAACTGTGAGCCAACTAAACTGCTTTTCAGGTTACTCGGTCTCAGGTTTCTTTGTATTAATGCAAGAATGGCCTAAAGAAACCTTACTCCAATAGAATGGACAAAGAAGAAAAAAGAAATAAAAAAAGTAGAGAGAAAGTACAAAATAGGACTGTAGGAAAAAAAACCTCAAGTATATTAATAAACAATAAATATAAATGATTAATCAATTAATAGAGCCTTAGTTAAAATTTAAAACATCAACAACGAAATGCAGAGATTCATGTAAAAGAACACAGAAGTAAAGGATAATCAAACATAGCAAATACTAACCAAAAGAAGATGGCATAGCTCTATTAATAACAACCAAAAATAAAATTTGAAGGAAAATATATTACAGATAGAATCACCTCATAAAGACAAAAGACATACTTTGAAATGAAGACACAATATTTTGACATATGCAACTTAACATTACTGCCTTAAAACATATAAAGCAAAAAAGGACAGGAATGCAAGGAGAAACAGACAAAGCCACAGTAGTAGTAGGAGATTGTGGCATACCTCTCCTAGAAATGGATAGATATAATGCAGGTAGGAAATCAGTAGTCACAAAATATTTGAGAAACACAATAAAGTTGATCTAAAGGACATCCATAGGACATTGCATTTAACAATTAGAGAATATATACTCTTTTTTTTGTTGAGATGGAGTCTCACTCTGTCGCCCAGGCTGGAGTTCAGTGGCGTGATCTTGGCTCACTGCAAGCTCTGCCTCCCGGGTTCACACCATTCCCCTGCCTCAGCCTCCTGGTTAGCTGGGACTACAGCTGCCCACCACCACGCCCGGCTAATTTTTTGTACTTTTTTAGTAGAGCTGGGGTTTCACCGTGTTAGCCAGGATGGTCTTGATCTCCTGATCTCGTGATCTGCCCGCCTCAGCCTCCCAAAGTGCTGGGATTACAGGCGTCAGCCACTGCGCCCGGCCGAGAACATATACTCTTTTCAAGCAGAGAGAATACTGGGGGTACAAACCAAATGACCATGTTCTAAGGGAGTCTAAACAAATAACAAAGATCTGATATTATACATAGCATGCTCTTTGGCCACAGTGGATTAAAATTAGATAATAACCACAAGATAACAAACATCTTTCACTATTTGGAGATAAAAAATACTTCTAAATAATCTGGTGTAAAAAAATCCTAATTGAAATTGAAAATTACTTAGAATTGAATGACAATGAAAACACTGCATGTAAATACTTGTTGAATGCAGCTAAAGCAATATCAGCAGGCAACTTCATAGCTTTATAGGCATATGTTAGGAAAAAATATTGAAAATTTATGAGCTAAGTGTTTAATACATTATAAAAAGAACAAAAAGTATGCCTAAAGAAGTAATAAGATGGCAAGTAATAAAGAACATGAAGGAATTAAATAGAAAGATGTCATGAAGATGATCAAAATTGGTAAAGGGAAAACAAGTAAATATCAAGAAGGGAAAAAAGATACATAACCACAAATCCAGTCAAAATTGAAAAAGAATAAGGGCCTACCGTATGAATGATATGAAGCCAACATTTGAAAAATGCTGAATGACAACTCAGCAGCAGAAAGGGAGCGTGAGATGATAAGTGGAGAAGTGATAATGGCGGTGGCTGGCAAGGTGCCAATGACTGCTGACAAAACATCACCCCCCGCAGGGGAGTCAGAGGTTTCAGAGTCCTAGGATCATAGTTTTAACTTTTCAAAGCACTTCATATCCATTGTCTCATCTTATTTCAAGAAGCAGTCAATTAAGTAAAGGCTGCTACCTCCTTAAAATCTTAGTAACAGCTTTTCTAGTTCCTTAACGGAGAAACAAACCATTTACACAAAGACTGAGCCAAAGTGGAAAATTTTTGCTGCTATCAAATCAACAAACAATAAAGAGGAAAAAATTGCTAAAGACATTGGACATCAAAACTTCGGGTAAATAACCTTAAATGAAGTACCTTTTTTTTTTTTTTTTTAATTTTTTTTTTTAACTATTTTCAGCTGTGATGTTCCAGCGTTCTCTGACCCTCACTCAGTTCAGTGGAATGGGCTGCTGAGGGTCAGGAGTGCAGGGAGCTGGCTGGGGAAAATTTGGAAGAAGAGCATAACAAAGGTCAAAGTCATCAGACCTAGTCTAGTTTTCTACAGGACTTAAAATTACCAATTATTCTCAAGTTTCTGCTATTAGCAACTAATGTTTTCCATCTGAAACAGACCACACCCTTTTATAAAAAAGGAAATGCACAAAAAGGAAGCAAACTGTTAGAAAATTCTGATCATTTTGCATCCCAGCAGCAAATAAAAACCATCAACAGAACTCACTCTTAGCCTTGAGCAATATTTTCTAAAACAAAACACAAAGAACCTGTGGTATTTAACTATTCTGTTATTGATTTACATGGTTTGCAAGGTAACGCTGAAGAAAATTAAATGTACAGAAGGCTGAAATGCGTTTTCCATGGTGGTGAGTGGTGTGACCCGTGTTTTCCAAGGTGGTGTTGCTGGTCATGCGCAGAATGAAAGACTGAGGGAGCACACGTTGGTTACAAATAAGCTGGCCACCTTCACTGCCGAGCCTCATGAAACCAAAGTCTATTTTCACTGTTAAGAAAGTTATTTAGTTGCAAGCTTCCTTCTAATGGTAGCTGTGTCTATTTTATCGAGGGTCTTTAATTCAATAAGATTCACTATGGACGTGCGGAGCAGCTTCTATGTGCCTAGATCTAAGCCTGGTTTTAGAACCTAAGGACTTTTCCTTGGCACATTCATGACTCTTTGGTCCTCTCAGAAAATAAAACCTCAGTAGTTTGAAGTCCACCTTAATTACTGATTCAAGATGAAAATAATCATATTGCTTCAAACTTGGACATTTGTATACAACATGATCAAAGAGTATATTTTCTATGCAGTGAAATGGCCAGTTTCCAAACTTAGGGGCACTTGACTATCTATAGGCCACTATACTTTGACACCCTTGTCTTAGACTAAGAATCTGGAAGTTAAACTAGAACTTGAACATTTTAATTTCAGGTAGTCCCTCAAGCTTTTCCTTAAGCCAATTTTCTTGTATTTTAGACTTGATTCTAACAAGCTTAGTATCTGATTTCCCAACTGAAAGCACAAGAGAAACAGCCAAACAGAAGGGGAAGAGGAAGGTCTGTTAAAGGGAGGAACAAGAACAGCAGCAAGAAATGACATCTACTAGCAAAACTATACAACAAAAACAAAAAACCAGCTTGGGGTCAACCAGCCTAGGGACAAATGGCCCTACTTGTGTCAATATCAGGAGATACTGGTATAAACATGGCAAATAGACAATGACCATAATAATGAGTTTAAGAATTTTTTGGTTTTTTTAGAGATGAGGTCTCAGTGTTGCCCTGACTGGAGCACAGTGGCTATTCACAAGCACAATCATTGCACACTACACCCTTGAACTCCTGGGCTCAAACGATCCTGTTTCAGTTTCCCGAGTAGCTGGAAGTAAATTTAATTTAAAAAAAGATTAAATCCTGATGCATGTAAGTTGTTTAAGAGGATAGAGAAGTGTTATAATACATTTAAGACCTCTGGCTTGTGATTGTTTAAAGTTTGATTTTATAAAGAATACACTACAGTTATCTGAATAATTTTCTTACATGGAGCAGCTCATCCACCTATGATGTTGCCATGTGAGATTAAGAAAATCCACATTAAACAAAATGAAGGCTCTCACTTTGCCCACTTTTCTGTAAGTCTGCCATGAAGCACCATGCTGTCTCACAGGGACAGACAAGCCTGCCGATCCTCTGAATTCAGTCAAGACATATGGGGCCGCTTTGGGCCCAAGTTTACCTTGGCTTCTTTGCAGAGAGTTTGATTACTTTTAAGATTTATGGTCAAAGCGGGGGGAAAAAAGAAATACCTCACAGAGCAGATTTATAACTTCATCTTGATTTTTAATACCATTAGGGATGACATCCTATGACATAATCTTGGAATGACTGCAGGGTGACTCAGAAACTCAGTGGGAAGTTTTATATTTTAGGGTCTGGAGCATTTTGTAGTTGCAAGGTCAGGTAGGAAAGGACCAGGGAAATGAGCCAGAGAGACGGTCAGAGAGTGAGTGTCAGCTGGTTTAATTTTCTGTGTCAACCCCGAAAATTAGATAAACAATGACAAACCAGGCTTTTTAAATGAACTTGTCACTTCTGGTTTTCTTGATACAGAGCAACATTTTTCAAGTCCTGGTAGCCCGAAAGACAGATTTAACCCCTGAGAGGTGTATCCAAGTGTTTCAAAGTCCTCACATCTGAAAACAAAAGGTTTAGTCTAACCCTATACTCCTTGAAAGAAAAACTAATTATCCTTGAAATTTAAATACTCTTCTCATAACAATTAAGGGAACTTTGCCTACAGCCAAAAGGTCCAGTCCTTTGCAAGAGGGTCTTAGCAACGTCCTAGTTTTTTCCACCAGACCAACTCAACCCTTCAACACCGTTCCTTTGATCTCAACCTCCTTTTGCAAACACGACCTCCAACCACTGTTCTAAGCAATACTGTCCACATTGAGCAGGTACTGGCTCTCTTCTCACCAATGCAGGTGAGCAGAGAACTGGCCCTGCCCCTCCTCTGCCTGGTGCTTTGTCGTTATGAAGAGGTAGGAGGTAAGAACTGCCCTGACTTTTATATGCTTTGTGCTATTGTAAGTCTTTGTTGCAGCTATGACATTCTCCCTGGTGGTGAGGGGAACAGATCAGTGAATCTTCCTAATAGCTCCCCCTATTGCCTTTGCTGTAAGGATATTTATTTAAAGACAACCCAGTTTGAATATGTTGATTTGGAAACAGAAATACTTATATTTACTGATACCTAGCATTTGAGTAGGGGTTTTGATTCTCCAACTGGCTTTCGAGCTCATTATCTTATTTCAGTGTCACAACAACCCCATGAAGTAGCCGGATGGCATTACTGTTACTTCCTTCAATTTGTGGATTTTGCCAAGGTAGAGTTGGGATTTGCACTGGATGTCAGCTCCCAAACCTGTGCCTTTTGTGATGATGTGCAATATAATGGCAGCTAGTTGTGAGCACCTACCCTGTGCCAGGTGCTCATTAGGTGCTTTCATTTACATTAGTTCACGTGATCTCCAAAAGCCCTATCAGAAAGTAAATGATAACCTATTTTATAAACAAGGACACTGCACTCTAAGGTGTTAATGATGCCCGAGCCCAAGTTTCTCGAGGTTCTTGGCCTTCACAGGTCAGTCTTTCCCTGCACTCCACTCCACAAGTGGTCAATACAAGCCCCTGCATAACAAAGTCACAGAGTCTGCCCTAGAGAAAATATGAAACAGGTGATTTGAAGCCCTTTAATCCTCAGTCTTTGCCTCATCCCTCAACTCCAATGCCCCTTTTCCTGTTTAATGCAGAAGAATCTCCTCTTCCAAAGCTTCAAAATCATCTGATGCCAGCTAACTGCTGACATTAAGCCAATTCACAGGAAAGTATGAATAACTTAAGAAGGGCACTAGGGCCACGTGCATTTGAAAAGAAGATGCTTGGCTCCTGCCCAGCTGTAGCTCAGATGTCTCACAGGTGGACTATTCATGGCGGGGCTCTGTCTGAGTAGACAGGTAATAATTTACCTGTGGTTTCCAGGAGTCCTGTGGATTTCATTCTCTACAACACAGCTTATTCCCCCTAGCTCTGACTCTGTCTTCTGCAAAATATGGAGAACAGCATCAACCTCACAGGAGGACAGTGTGTGTGAAATTCCTAGCCCAGAGGCAGTTCCACAGTCATGACTACCAATGGCCTAAATTTTGCAGTACTTTTCATACTCCTTTTCTAAGGAAATTTTTATAACAGCTAACACATGTTCAGCACTAAGTGTGGCAGACATTAGGACATAGGTTTTTTTCGTTTTTTTCGTTTTTTTTTTTTAATGTGACTGGCTCTCCTGACAGCTGCAGTAGAGAATTAAAGGCCCTGCTTTCCACATCTTAAGGACCCTCACCACTCAGTAAACAGCCCCTCCTCTGACCCTCAGCCCTAAAGACCCAACTTGCTCCCCATTTAAAACAAGAATGACCAGACTTCTGGGTTTAGAATTCCATGTAACTAAACCACAAAATAGGAAAAAGGAATCCCAACTGTTGCACTTGTGCACAGCCTATAGACAAGACGGCAGTGCCCTCAGACAGCATTTCAAATACAGTTTATTAGTGTGTGATATGAAAAGGGTATTTTTATTGCATGATATAATGCAATGGGACCTTGGGCGCTCTGTGGAAAGACCTCACACTCAGAAGTGTAATGAACCCGTAGTCCCAAAAACATTATACTGTACATTAACCTATCATTAATGGCACATTAGGGCTAGGGGCATTGCACGCTTGCTGGTCAGGGCTCCATCAGGACAGTGTTGAGAAAACCACACAGTCTTCCCAGGCTTAAAACAAATAGAAAAAATAAATATTCCTGATGTCTACAGGCTGCTTTAAAGGAAGTTCAATCCAGCTCTGCCTTGCAATTTCCAAGCCTGCTTTTTTAAGACTGGAAGAAAGATACACAACTAAACAAAGGGAAAAGAAAACGACTCTCTTGTAGTTTACCCCCAGCTACTGGCTATTCAACCTCAATGTTGCTCGACAAGGTCATGAGCAAACAGCACCTTGGTAGTATAAAAGCTGCCCAAAGGACACTCAGGCCTGGACCACAGACTGCAGAAGTGGGAAGGGGCCTTGGAAATTGTGTGTCCACCCCCTTCACTGTCTAGATGGAAAAATCAGTCTTCAATAAGATGAAGGAAGAGACAACACATTCAACAGAAAAACAGGCAAAGAATGTGAAAAAAATACACGTGGCCAATAAACATATGAAAGAAGTGTTAATCCTCATACTTAATAAAATAAATGTAAATTAAAACAACTACTAGTTCTTTTTTTTTTTTTTTAATTATACTTTAAGTTCTAGGGTACATGTGCATAACGTGCAGGTTTGTTACATACGTATATTTGTGCCGTGTTGGTGTGCTGCACCCATCAACTCGTCAGCACCCATCAATTCATCATTTATATCATGTATAACTCCCCAATGCAATCCCTCCCTCCTCCCCCCTCCCCATGATAGGCCCCAATGTGTGATGTTCCCCTTCCCGAGTCCAAGTGATCTCATTGTTCAGTTCCCACCTATGAGTGAGAACATGCGGTGTTTGGTTTTCTGTTCTTGTGATAGTTTGCTAAGAATGATGGTTTCCAGCTGCATCCATGTCCCTACAAAGGACGCAAACTCATCCTTTTTTATGGCTGCATAGTATTCCATGGCGTATATGTGCCACATTTTCTTAATCCAGTCTGTCACAGATGGACATTTGGGTTGATTCCAAGTCTTTGCTATTGTGAATAGTGCCGCAATAAACATACGTGTACATGTGTCTTTGTAGTAGAATAATTTATAATCCTTTGGGTATATACCCAGTAGTGGGATGGCTGGGTCATATGGTACATCTAGTTCTAGATCCTTGAGGAATTGCCATACTGTTTTCCATAATGGTTGAACTAGTTTACAATCCCACCAACAGTGTAAAAGCGTTCCTATTTCTCCACATCCTCTCCAACACCTGTTGTTTCCTGACTTCTTAATGATTGCCATTCTAACTGGTGTGAGATGGTATCTCATTGTGGTTTTGATTTGCATCTCTCTGATGGCCAGTGATGATGAGCATTTTTCATGTGTCTGTTGGCTGTATGAATATCTTCTTTTGAGAAATGTCTGTTCATATCCTTTGCCCACTTTTTGATGGGGTTGTTTGTTTTTTTCTTGTATATTTGTTTGAGTTCTTTGTAGATTCTGGATATTAGCCCTTTGTCAGATGAGTAGGTTGCAAAAATTTTCTCCCATTCTGTAGGTTGCCTGTTCACTCTGATGGTAGTTTCTTTTGCTGTGCAAAAGCTCTTTAGTTTAATTAGATCCCATTTGTCAATTTTGGCTTTTGCTGCCGTTGCTTTTGGTGTTTTAGACATGAAGTCCTTGCCCATGCCTATGTCCTGAATGGTACTACCTAGATTTTCTTCGAGGGTTTTTATGGTATTAGGTCTAACATTTAAGTCTCTAATCCATCTTGAATTAATCTTCGTATAAGGGGTAAGGAAAGGATCCAGTTTCAGCTTTCTACTTATGGCTAGCCAATTTTCCCAGCACCATTTATTAAATAGGGAATCCTTTCCCCATTTCTTGTTTCTCTCAGGTTTGTCAAAGATCAGATGGCTGTAGATGTGCGGTATTATTTCTGAGGATCTTTTTTTTTTTTTTTTGAAGCAGAGTTTCACTCTTGTTGCCCAGGCTGGAGTGCAATGGCACGATCTCGGCTGACTGCAACCTCTGCCTCCCAGGTTTAAGCGATTCTCCTGCCTCAGCCTCCAGAGTAGCTGGGATTACAGGGTGCCCCCACCACGCCCGGCTAATTTTTGTATTTTTAGTAGAAATGGGGTTTCACCATGTTGGCCAGGCTGGTCTTGAACTCCTGACTTCAGGTGATCCGCCCAGCCTCCCAAAGTGCTGGGATTACAGGCATGAGCCACCACGCCTGGCCAACGAGATACCATTTTGCCACTGATTGGGTTGGCAAGGATTAAAATCTGATAATTTCATATCAGAAGAAATGAAGAAGAGTTAACATTCTCATATCCAGTATACAAAGATGTATACATAGAGACACGGGCACTGTCTTAATAAAAAAAAAATCTGGAAATGGTCAAAATATTCTATGACAGGGTCCTGGATAAATAAATATGATACATACATAGTATGGAATACTATGCAGCCATTAAGAATGAGGTTGATCTTTATATTATATGGAAAGACCTCAACGACATACTAAGTAAAAAAGCAAGGTGCAGAATAAAAAGAATTAAAAATTCTAGAAGGATACACAAGCTACTATTAACAATACTTATCTCTAGAGATTGGGGCTGGAGGATATGGTATGGAGGATTGGAAGGAGACTAACTTCTTACTGTATATCCTTCTGTACTCTGTTTTTTTTTTTTTTTTTTTTTTTTTTTTTTGAGACAGGGTCTCCCTTTGTCACCCATGCTGGAGTGCAGTGGTATGATCATGGCTCACTGCATCCTCGATCTCATGGGCTCAAGTGATCCTCTCATGTCAGCATACTGAGAAGTTGGGACTACAGGCAGTGCCACCATGCCCAACTAATTTTTAAATCTTTGTAGAGACAGGGTCTCACTATGTTGCCCAGGTGGGTCTTGAACTCCTGGGATAAAGTGATTCTCCTGCCTCAGTCCTCCAAGAGCTAGAATTATAAGCATGTTCCACCATGTCTGGCCAAATTTTTAATCATAATTTAAAAACTAGTTTTAGCAAATAAATGATGATGATGGCAGGAATAAACATTGCTTATGAACCTATTATTTTTCAACTACTATGTTAAGTGCTTATGTGCTTCACCTTATTTGCCTTTTCTCAAAAACAGAAACAGTAAATTGGTCACTATTATCCCCCTTGCCATGTGGGTACTAAAGTTTCCAGGGGTGAAGTAACTTGCTCAAGGTGACTCTCTTACCCATCTACCTTCAATAATGAAGCAGAGTATTTACAAAATAGAGAAATACTTTGCAAACTTAAGACAGCCTGAGGCCACCTTCCTGGGCACAGCCTGCATAACCTGGCAATGATTCAAGGAGGTGAAGGGAAGGCAGGACAAAAGGCTGCTGACTGGCTGAGGCCAAATCAAATTTCTGGAAACATCTTATCTCCATATAAAAAACGGGGAGAAGGCCGGGCGCGGTGGCTCAAGCCTGTAATCCCAGCACTTTGGGAGGCCAAGACGGGCGGATCACGAGGTCAGGAGATCGAGACCATCCTGGCTAACACGGTGAAACCCCGTCTCTACTAAAAAATACAAAAAACTAGCCGGGCGAGGTGGCAGGCGCCTGTAGTCCCAGCCACTCAGGAGGCTGAGGCAGGAGAATGGCGTAAACCTGGGAGGCGGAGCTTGCAGTGAGCTGAGATCTGGCCACTGCACTCCAGCCTGGGGGGACAGAGCAAGACTCCGTCTCAAAAAAAAAAAAAAAAAAAAAAACGGGGAGAAGTCATGGGGACCCCAGAGCTATACATTGTTTAAGTAAATAATGCTTGCAACCAGGGACTCAAATATATAAAGCGAGTAGTTCCCTAATTAAATATAAATTAATATCAAAGGCAACACACTTGCAGTTCCATGAAGAGGAAGCTGTCTGAGATCAGCAGAATTTCAAGGTGAGAGCAGGGGCTGAGAAATATCCAGAACAGTCTCCACACCTTAGGACGGTGCTGTGCCAAGTAAGTTTACTGTCTTCTCATTCCTCCATTTTTCCCAATTTTATTAAGAGCCTTATTATTTTTGGGTAATAGACTGCAGTAACATTTTTAAATGCTAGATTTTATTTGTCCTAGGGTCTGCCAGCACATGCTGTAATTAAAATGTTGATTAGTAAACAGTTTAAATATATGACAGACAATGCAGTTAAGGCCTACAGTTAGGTCAATATGTGATTTAGATTTGCCATTTAAAAAATCTCATTTAAATTTTGCATACATTAATCACTACCATACTTCAAGGTTCTGATATCCACCTGACTACAATATTAAAATAAAACTTGCTGCCCCAGGGAAATCCTACTTATTCTTAATTGTTTCGAGGCTTTGATGGGCTTTTAATCTAAGATTAATTTATGCAATTTTAAATAACTCTTCTTATGATTAATAAGCTTGAAAATTAAAAGGAGTCTAAAGCAATTATAATGAGCATTTGGTCATAACCTCATTAGAAGAAGGAGTGAAGGATACAGCACTGGAATTCTTACAAGACTACAATTTAAGGTTACTTTTAGAGAAGTCAGACATAGTTCCTGAAATTGCAAAGGCAGGTTAGCAAAGGTCAGTGTTAAAATGATGGCTAGCTAGATTAGCATACTAATGATTTTCCCTGATAGTGACAGAAAGGACACAGAAAAGAAGATGCAGAAAGAGAGACAAGTCACATGCTGCCAAGCAGCTACAAGCGCTGAACTCGGTTTCCCATTCTTTTGGCTAGAGACCTTCGCAAAATCTGAGAAACAGCCAAAGGGTTAGGACATTCCTACGCACGAATCAGCTTCAGCCAGAGGGTCTGGCCCACCTGGGGCAGGCGGAATCAGTCCTGTTGTCTGCCCTGCCTGCCTATCTGTCTATTATGGACCAGCCACTTCCCTGCTTAAGAACCAACAAGAGCTTCCAACTGCCCCCTACTCTCTGGTGTGGACAGCCGTTACAGATCACACTGGCCCCATGCAGCTAACTTTACCCCATCATTTCCAAGGGTCTTTCTTGCTTTGGCCAGGGTGGGTTCTTCACTGTCCTTGTTCCCTCCGGTCTCAGCCTGTGCCATTTTCTCTCCCTGGAATGTCTTCCCTCTTGTTATTAGCAGTGATGATGATGATAATGACAATGACGATAAAAATGGTTACCATTTATTGAACACTTATTTTATGCCAGACACTGTGCTAAGTGTCTAACATTTTTATCTCACTTGAATTTCACGCTTTGCGATACTCTATTTTTGTAGGTAAGGAACCCAGAGGTGGGGAGCGTTCAGTAACATGCTGCAGGATGGACAGCTAGGAGAGGAAGGGAGAGGGAGGGGAGAAGTTGGCTTTCTGTTGTACCACGACTTTCCAAATTCTGTACTCGGGCCGGAGCCAGGCATCCTCACTGACTACTATGGCCCCTCGGCTACTGTTCCCTGAGCTCCCGCACCACCCAAGCCAGCAGCTTGGCACTCATCCTTCCTTCTCTAAATGCTGCCAATAGGCATGTCTAGTCTGCTCCTGAGGACACAGATGTTTCTTTTTTTTTTTTTGAGATGGAGTCTCACTCTGTCACCTGGGCTGGAATGCAGTGGCCGGATCTCAGCTCACTGCAAGCTCCGCCTCCCGGGTTCACGCCATTCTCCTGCCTCAGCCTCCCGAGTAGCTGGGACTACAGGCGCCCGCCACCTCGCCCGGCTAGTTTTTTGTATTTTTTTTTAGTAGAGACGGGGTTTCACCGTGTTAGCCAGGATGGTCTCGATCTCCTGACCTCGTGATCCGCCCGTCTTGGCCTCCCAAAGTGCTGGGATTACAGGCTTGAGCCACCGCGCCCGGCCATATGTTTCTTATATTCTTTCTGAACCCATCAAGGCACCTCACAGACCTGGACAACAAATACTTGTTGATTAACTGGTTTACAATAATTCTCTCCAACAAGATGCTCATTACGTTTTACCGATAATAACGGGCAGACATGAAAAGTTACAGCTTCCAGTGAGTGGGAAGGAATGTGCTTCATCTTGTTTGGATTTTCAACCACAGAGACTGCTCCAAGAGACTACCAATTCAGTGTACGCCAACTGCAAACATTCGACATACATATAATTTATTCTAAGTCACATTAAGCTTCCCTAAACACATGTATCTTCCAAGAGGCAACAAGCTGGAAATACCCAGGAACATCAGACAGATGAGGAAATTATGACCCAAAGAGGCTGAATGACCTCATGTCCCACGTATGTCTCCCACTTCATAGTTTACAAACACTTTCATAAACTCTATCTTCTATAAGTTAAAAAAAAAAAAACCCAACAACTAAAAGCCCCGTGTGAGGTTGGTATCATTACCCCATTTTACAGATGAAGCAGCTCAGGCTCAGATGGGCTAAGTAAACAGCTGCTGCTTGCCCAGTTTCCTAGAGGTAGTGCCTGTACTTGAAGCTATATTTTCTGATATCCAATTCAATCTCTTTCCGGTTTCCCAGGTTGCTTCTTGGCTCACATTCACACGATAGACGGATTTTCAAGCTTTGAAAGACCATCCTTAGCCTCTCCAGGCTTTACACACAACACGTCCTGTCAGTTGTCAGATCACAAACCCTTCTACCTTTCCACTCCTTCCATCAAGGTCATAGGATGAGCGAGGTCATGGCTCCATGCCAGGGCCCCTGTTGCCCCCACGCCTCCAGCACCTGTGTTGGGGTGTGGACATCTGTGGGTTGTCTTCTCCTCGCTGTTTCCCCTCTCCCTTCATGATGGACCCTGATTGTTTGGCTTCCTGTTTGTGTGACCTGACTACTTTGTATGTATGATGGATTTGTGTTTGCTGGATTAGTGTCTGATAGCCCTCTGTATTCCCTATAGCTGTGCCACTTAAGTAGTTGTCCTGTGAACTGCTTGCTGCTGGCCTGCAATGAGACAAGTAGCCTTGCTGCAATGTGAACCGCATGCAGCTTCCTTCATTCACAAAGTTTTGCTCCAAAAAAAATGTCAGCTGAACTAAACAGAATGTTTTCAGACTGGCCTGATTTATATCCTGCCACAAATTCCTTATCTTCCTGTGTTTAAGAAACAGTTTGGGGCCGGGTGCGGTGGCTCACACCTGTAATCCCAGCACTGTGACAGGCCCAGGCAAGCGGATCACTTGAGGTCAGGAGTTTGAGACCAGCCCGGGCAACATGGGGAAACCCCGTCTCTACTGAAAATACAAAAATTAGCCAGACATGGTGTTGTTCATGTGTAGTCCAGGAAGGGCAGGTGCTGAGTTAGGAGGATCACCTGAGCCTGGGAGATTGAGGCTGCGGTGAGCCAAGATCGTGTCACTGCACTCCAGCCTAGGTGACACAAGACCCTGTCTCAGGGAAAAAACAACAAACAAACAAACAAACTACCATAGGTGCACAGCCCATACTCCGAGTTCAGCTAAACTCTAACACCTCTGCACATACAATGTGCTCAGTAAAAAGTTTGTTGAGTTAAAGGTAATTTCTCCCAAACTCGAGGAACATCATTTCTTGGAAGTTGCCCATTTCTATACCCATGATGGCAGAAGTGGAAAGGTGGAAAGGTTTGTGACCAGACAGCTGTCAGGACACACGCTGCCCTCAGTTTTTGCCAAAACCAAAACAACAATGATTACATAAATTCTAACAGCTTCCCCTCAGATAACCAACTAACAGACCAGGGCAAACTGTTGGTAATTACTTTCTCTTTTGTGTTTTGTCTCTACTGAGGTTCCGGCTTCAACCAGGCCCCCCGCTGCCTGGGGATGGGTGGAGAGTGTGTGCAGCCATCTGCTCTCTGCCTCAACCATGGCCCTGCGGATGCAGCCAGTGGCATTAAGGTGGAAGGGACCATTGGGAGGGAGTTGAGCAAAGCATCCTACTGGGGCTCTGGCTTCACAAGCACACTCTGCTGAAATCCTACAAGTTTCTCTGCATGGTCCTGTATCTGTATTTAGCTTTGTTTTTCTAACTGCAAGAAATAGTTTGAGTTAGCGGAAATTCTCTAAACCACAATAACAATCCTCTGCCTACTATGCAACAATGGGTATAGCTCTGATGTTGTGCAGTAGGACAGTCCTGTGTTCTTCCTGGCTGTGTGACTCTAGGCAAGGAAATTAACCTCTCTGAGCCCCAGTTTATGTATCAATAAAATGGGAGTAAGAATAATCCTTATAGTGTTCATGTGAAGGTCAAATGAGATAACTCAGATGAAAGAATGCCCTAACTTGTTTAAAATGTTTTCTCTTATATAATAAATCCATTTTCTAAAGATTATAAAACAGGATCCTTTCTGGATTCATCTTCAGCCCCAAGTTAGGTGCAATTGTTAGTTCAATCTCTTCAAGTTTGTTTAGAGAAAATAAATTGTAGTATGAATACTGGCTAGTGTGGCTATTAGAGGCTCTGGTACTTTTCCTTATGATACAAGCTGCCTTTCACACATCTGTGCAGAAAATATTCTCACATAAATTCCCAAATGTCCGTGGGTCCCAGCTCACCTGTCACTCCATTCTCAAAGCCTCCCCAGACACCCCTAATGGAAATTCATTTCACCTGTTAAATTCATATCATTTTAATTCAATGACCATTTATTTGAGCATTCTACTCAGGCTGGAGACTGACGCTAGACGCTAAGGATACAAGGATACAAAGATAAGACATGATCTCTTCCTCGAGGGGTTGTGGTCTCCTTTATTGACTGTTACCACAAGTTGCTGCCACAAGTGCGAGGAGTGCACTAATAGAAGTATTAGGGTGAAGGGTGACATGCAAAAGGAAGTCCTCAACCCAACTGAAGCACGCTTAGGAAAACTTCACAGAGGTTGTGCCAGTTGGGTCTCGGAGGTGGAGTAGAAGTTCACCATCTGGCGGTGAGGAAACAGCACAAGCAAAGACATGACTGTGTGAGGATGCCTCACGCGTCTGGGGACTGCCAGAGTTTGGAGCACAGGACTCCACAGGAGTGGCCTGAGGTGAATGGGTAGGCGAAGGTGGGAGGAGAAGGTGAGGGAGGGTCTCTGGCGATTCTCGCATTCTATCCTGTGCTTGGTTGTGTCCACCCTCACCTTCCTCACTGGACTGTGAGCTGGCTGGGGGGTGGGACTTGGGGCTGACATGCTGCCTCCTCGGCGTCAGGCAGGATACTGGGCACAGAGTGGATGCTAAGACATAAAAATGGTGAGTGCAGACTGAAATGCACCTCTGTGATTCCCACATCGGCTTCTCTCCCTTTCTCACAACAGTAGAAAAGGCTTCTGAAATACAAATCTGCACCAGACGTGCAGGGGGTTATAATTCAGCCGGTCCCCTAAAAGCCATCCTTACACCTTCCTTTGGTGCTTAACCCACTTTCCAGATGATGCAGCACTGCTGCCTACACAGGAGATCTGAAAAGGGGGCCATTTCTGAAGGCAGGAAGGAGACAGCGCCCAGCCGAAGCTCTGCTGACCTCCCTGACGGGGGGAGGAAGTCTTGTTTTGGAGAAAGGACTTTCCAATGCAGAGCTGGTGCCACAGGCCCTGCATAAACCAGCATTCCAGGGTTGCCGATCTGCCTTCCCCAGAGTTACAGCAAGAGTATTCCAGAGGCAAAGCTGTGGCTTAAAAAAAAGTCATGTTTAATTTAAAAATTAGAAACTGGAGCAGGCTGTGAGCACAGGGGTTGATTGAAACAAAATTTAAATTCCTGTCAAGCCCATTTAAACACGGGGGCCCTTCATAGACAATTAGCTGCTCCCTGTGAATGCTGAATAAACTCAGGCCTGGTCACTGTGAGAAGAGAGGCACCTACTGTGAGGCGCTGAAAAAAAAAATTAACTAAAATCAGGCTGTATGAAATATTTAGCCTTCCAGTATATCACAGGGGTTTGAAAGTGTAAACAAGACAAAAATCGATTCCTCGGTGCCCTCAAATCAATCCCCCAAAATGGTTAGGGCATCTGTTTCTGCTAAATTTTGTTTACATCGGCAGATTTGCCTTAATTGCAGTTGTTTATCTCTCATTGTCCCTGGGGCCCTAATCTCCCGATTACTAATACTTAACACTCATTTCACATCTAAAGCTACTTCTAATCCTCAACAGGTTTGGGGGGCTCTTAAAATTATTGAAACTGCAGAGGCGGGAGACACTGCCTCTTTGTGAAAGGAACATTTTCTTATCTACTACCAGCTGGGCCCAATCATCACCAGGGATGGCGACAACAAAGGTGCTAAAAGGCTCTTCCACAATGACTGCTGCTCCACTGGGGATTCAGAGGAGAAAAAAGAGCTTTGATGGAAAAATCTGAACAAGAGGCTAAAGCAGTCCAGCCAAATAAAGTTACTGTCATAATCAAATGCTGTCAATCACCATGAAAATCCAATTAAAAATGTTTCAGCACAGCCCTCTTAAGTGGAAAAAATGTACCCTATTTATACAAATTTTTGTCAACTCCACACCAATCCCACAATTAGAAAGTCCTGCTATTAATTGAATCCCCCTCCCCCTCAAATTTAGAAAGAGATGCAGGCCATTCAGAAGCCTTCTGAGGAAGCTAAGACACACACAGGCTAACAATTAAGAGTTAATCGGGTTACATTTGAAAATTCCATTTTCATTTGTGTCAAGGGAACCTTTGCACAAATAAATGAATGGTACCTATTCTCCTACTTCAGAATCAGTGACCATTTATATGAAGAGAACAGAGAAACGGTAAACCAGGATACTGGAAAGAAACTAGTCCACGCTCCAGCAAATGTCTCTCGGTAGACCAAGGCCTAATGTTTAATTCTAATCTTGAAAATTAAATAGAGGACGGTAGGCCCAAATGTCTCCACTGCCTTTCTGTAGTCTCTAAATGGCCAAGTGAACCTCAAATTATCTGCAGGCAGATTTTGCCCCTCAAATAACTCTGTATCTGAAACCACAAGACTCATAATCCCCAAAGGTCTCTCTCAAAACTGCTACAAATTAAAAAGCAAACAACCCATTAAACAAATCCAGCTGGTACAACTGTAAATAGGAGCTTTCTAATATTTTCCCCAGCTCTTAAAATTCCTGGTTAGATTGGTTAATAATTGCTAAGAACTGCATCCATTTATCGGTGTGTACTCAAAGGAAAACAACTTTGCTACCTTCAACAACAATTCCCAAATCCCAGGGACTAGCTTTAGGATCCTTTTATATTTCTCCCACAAACGGCTGAATGTCTCTGGTCTTTTTCAACTGAATCCGTTATTCCCAAGAGCTGGGAAGTGGGTGGCATGCATCTGATGTGCAGACAGATAAAAACCTTTGGGTCCCCTGTCATCAATCTAACAGGCAAAGATGGTGCTAGCCAGGAGGTCTCCTCTAGGTTTTGGCTCTCTAATAACCTCTGGATGTGGAGTTACTTGCTTGAGGTAAATTCTCAAGTGGTCAGAATGCATGCCAAAGATCATACGTGCTGCCTATCACCACCTGGTTAGCACCTCCTAGCTCTGCCCATACATCCAGAGTGGGATGGCTAAACACTGGAGCTGGTTCTGATTGGTAATCCTCATGCTATACTGGTTGTTAAATGTTTTGGATATTATCCCTGTATTCAAATATTCAATATTCAAATATTGCAATATCCTAGAAATTTTATTATTTTGGCACCAAATTTTCTAACCCAGATGATCTCTCTTAGCAGGAAGTCAAACAAAAACCTTTTTTATCTGGCCACATATTCTAGTGTGGCCACCCTAATTTACACTGCATACTGTAATGTCCAGGGATTGCTTGTTCTTGGATTGGTTTCTTCAGCTTTACTCTGAGTTCCTGGAGAACCAGATATATGTCTTGTTTGTCTTTATCTGTTCAGTGTTTACTTTATCTGTACAGTGTTTTACTGGATTGGATTAGAGAGAATAGCATGTGCAACCAACACTGTTTTGCCTAAATGACAGCAGACTAGGATAGGCACTGAATTATAAGATCATGATCCTCCTTCAAGGAACTTACAATCTAGTGGAAGAAAAAAGGTATTAAACCAGTGAGTTTCCCCTCTGGCTGTCCTTGTAATCACCTAGAGAGCTTTAAAGGTTAAAAAAAAAAAAAAAAAAAATTACCTGCTCCCTGGTCAGAGCTTCTTTGATCCGGGTTGGGATCCAGGCATTTTTTTGTTTTGCCTTTTAAACCTCTGAGGTGACTCTGATGAGCTGCTAGGGTTGAGAGCTGCTGTACTACATGGACTAACTTGTGGCCATAAGATGAAGATACAATTAGATGCTGCTCCAACCTAGACACAATACATGCTGAAGGGCTTCAGAGAAGGGAGCACACAACTGTGAAGGCGAAGAGTAGGGAAAAGCCGCAGGGAGGAGGACCAAGACTTTCCAAGGGAGGGGAGAGGAGGTTCTTTTAGGCTGAGGGCACCACTCAAATAACAGAAACTTTTAATGAGCTGAGTCATGGCCAATGAGGGACTAATGTGTAACGTACTTTAAAGACCCACCTTAGCCTCCCCACTGCTGCGAGCTGCTGCGAATCTGGCATGGCACTGAAGAGCAGCCCGACTGATCCACTTTACTCATCCAAGATAACCAAACTCTTCCTGTGTTCAATGAATGCTACACAGCTTCACTGTGCGTTGAAACAAGGTACTGGGAAGATGACAGTCCAATAAAACACGAAAGAGGCATTACAGACATGAGTTCAAATAACTATAATCTTAAACAGGCAAGTCATCACTATACTAAGAGATCTGACTTGACTGATGGAGGAAAAAAGTTATGCTTAACTGGGAAATTAAAACTGTCAGATCACCATGATCAAGGAATGACAGACTTTATCTATATCTCGCTTGCTATGTGCATGTATATAAAGACATATACATACACACACATATTTATCTGCTAAAGTCTTGTGAAAAGATTAAGTGGTCACATCTATGGAAAAACAAAGCCTGTTTTCTTAGGGTTATAATCTCTCTGTTCTTGCTGAAGTGCTAATGTGTCATCAAAAATTCAAATTAAAGCTGTCTGATTTAGTGCGATCTCAAGTATCCAGACAGTGATTCTGCCGTTGTAATTATGTGCAATTAAAAAGGTAAAATCAACTTCTTTACTAGTGGGTTCCTCTTTTTTTTTTTTTTTTTTTTTTTTTTTTTTTTTTTTTTTTTTTTTTTGAGACGGAGTCTCGCTCTGTCGCCCGGGCTGGAGTGCAGTGGCCAGATCTCAGCTCACTGCAAGCTCCGCCTCCCGGGTTCACGCCATTCTCCTGCCTCAGCCTCCCGGGTAGCTGGGACTACAGGCGCCCACCACCTCGCCCGGCTAGTTTTTTGTATTTTTTAGTAGAGACGGGGTTTCACCAGGTTACCCAGGATGGTCTCGATCTCCTGACCTCGTGATCCGCCCATCTCGGCCTCCCAAAGTGCTGGGATTACAGGCTTGAGCCACCGCGCCCGGCTGGTTCCTCTTTATAAGCAGACACAAACAGATTATTTTAATGGTCTTCAGAACTTAAAAAAAAAACCCATGGTTATCAGCTGGGCCCCCTTGCTGTTGTGATGACTTTTGTGCATGATGGAAATATTCAGTTGAAGTTACAATCCCAGCCAGTATTTCTCACTGCAAATTCTGGGTGGCATAGCTAATGAGCTACCTCCAAATGAACAACTGAAAACAAAATGATGTTTACAAGAATGAGTGGCCAGACACATTAGGAGTCTGGCCCTAAAGGTTCATTTTAAAACACACTCCATATGACACAGGTAATAGCTATCTGTAGTGAACTACATTCAAGTTCACAATTTATGAACCATCATTAATATTTTAAAAAGCTTAGATTTTTGCAAGCACAGGGTGGATGAGCACTTTCTAAGGGCGCTATGGAAATGCACCTTTCTTCACATTTGTGCTCAGGGCACAGGTAAGCCCCGGACCAAAATAAACCAAAACTTATCTTTGGCACGTTTAGTAGAATGTGGTGATCATTTCGAATTGATCTGAGCCCAATGTTTCTAGTAAGCAGTAACAGGTAAGAAATCCCCCTATCCTTCTGCTAACCACAAAGGATCATGCTGCTCTCACAGAGGTAAGATCCTTTTCCATCTTTCCTCGTGACTGCCCTAAGACTTGCTGGGGACCCCCTTGTTTACCTGCCTTCATAAGACCTCAGAACCCTCCCTTTTCTTTGAGCCATTCCTCAGTAATAAACACTCTCCCTACTTCAATAGCCTAAATAAAATCACCTTCTTAATTGTCCAGTGCATTTTGTCTTTTATAGCGGTCAGAAGATTTGGGTCTAATAAAGAAACAAAGCCATTTGGTGTGAAGCCCAAAGTCACACTGGAACTTGAGTGCTGGACAGACAAAAATCTAACATCATGGTTACCCAGATTTTTAAAAGGATCATGCAGATGTGCAATTTATCATATACCTTGATCAATTGAGAGAACAACCATCCATACTATCTGAAAATGTAATTACAATCAGGTTTGGAAAAGCAGAAAAGCTACCAGTGACAATTTAATTTAGAGGAGTTAAGTTAACATCTCTTAGCAAGTAATTAAATGTTTAAACAGATTTTTCTAGAGCAGTTTGGTGTTTACTGGCCCCCAAACATTACCACCTCTTATACATAAAGGCTTAGCTGAGAAATGAGATGCCTTCAAGTTTGCAGCTGCTAGGATGACATGAAAGAAAAAAATCCAAAAGTACTATTCTGATTTTAACTGATACCCCGCCTTCTGGACCCACGTCAGCTTGGTGTATTTCCAATGCCACTATTTACTTGCTTTCTAAGCAAAATGTCAAATTTCAATTGCAAACTGCATCCTGTGTTTCTTTTTAGGTGCCTGGATTGAAAACCAAACCTGAGGAAATGCTAAACGCCTTTAAAGGATGCCCTACTCTGGAATGTACAAGGAAATGCACAAAATAACAGGCATTACTAGAACCTAAGGAGAAAACCCATGTTTTTAAACAATTACTAAAGCAGTATAGTAATAGCATAAAGACAATTTCTTCGCCAGCTTGTTTCTCTGAAATTCTCTCTGCCACTGAACAGCTAGAACAGATAATAACTATTAGTAAATCAAACTCCTCTGCAATATCCAGCTGTGCCTCACACATTTACATACAGATAGAATGGGTATATGTTTTTAATATGTATGTGATACGTACTTTTACCACAGCCGAAGTGCATGCTACAAAGGAGGGGGAGAATGGGAATCAGATCAGCATGAGATAATAAAGTGGCCTAGATAAAGTATTAGCCAGCGATTGATCTCAAACCGGGATGCCGCTTCTTCTGACCTGATTACTTACTATGCATAGATTCCATTAAATAGAGCTTAGACATGGAAAGCTTCTGGAAACACTCTAAATGCATAGAAAGATCTACCGTACTCTGAGCCCAAATTGTAACTGTGTGGGTGCCCACAGCCCACACTTTCCCTGCTCAAGTTAAGGCCCACAGTCAGGCTAGGCAGGGAGGTTAAAGGGCTGCCTGACAGCTGGTGCAAAGCCCTGCTGAACCCCACAGAAAGCACCCCACCCCCACCCCCAAGCAGGCAGTTTCCTGCGGAGTGAACACCGCCCTCCCTACAGTCAGCTCCTGGCCAAGTAACTCTAAAGGGCAGAAGCAAGGGAGCTTAACAATCATTGAGGGTCAGGGTCCCCTTTGAAAAATGAAACAGTCATGAATTCCTGTTTTTGGATGAAAAGGCACATCTCCACATGCATAGATAACTTTGGATGTAATTTCTGGGGCTCTGACTTCCTAAAGTCACAGACCATTGGTCAGGGGCTGCCCCCTCGGTTTTGCAGATAAACTGAAGTGGAGAGGGGATGGGGAGTTGGCTGAGGTTATACAGTGAAGCAACGTGGTGGAGGTTCTCCCTGCTAAGTCACATCCTGACTTTAGCTACCAAATAACTCTGAAGGAAGATTAATTCCTCAGAAGGAATTCCTTGTGGTTTAGAGAAGCGAATGGTGTATACAGTAATGTCTCACATATCCCTTTTATTTCAAAATATTTAAACACAGAAGTTGAATAGTAAAACCAACCTGAACCCCCATCTTAATGCTCTCATCTTAAGCTGTCTTTGTTCCTGAGTTTAAGGGTCTGATTTTTATGTTTTAGGATCTTTCATTTTGATTACTGACAATTAAGGGAAAATTTCTCTACCATCTTTGCATTATTGCTGTCTCCCTTCTTGCTGCAGTCCTACCAATCCTTTCCGACTTCCCTTCTTGCTGCAGTCCTACCAATCCTTTCCGACTGGCAAGGGGCTGGCTTTTTCCCACATAAGCCATGGAATCCCTGCATTGTCTGAAGCCTGCTGAGCATTCTGTCTGCTACCTCCTCAGGGTCTCCACTGTCTGAAAATTTGTCCCTAAGTTTATTGGTCCCAGTTCACAGAGCTGGGGCAGCACTGACACAGGTCTTTCCTGTGAGTTGCGGCAGTGTGATTTAAAAGCAGATTCTTTAATAATGGAATCATTATCACAGGAAAATAATTGGAGGTGGAGGTGGAGGTGGGGGTGGGGTTCTACCTGTCTGGTGTCGGCATGCTGAATGTTCTTGGCTGCCTACATGCTTACTTTACCTTTAAAGCAGGGTTTAAAGCTGACTTCTGATTTCTGCAATTGGCTCTTAAAGAGTTGAAAGTCACAACTTTTCAAGGATGAGGGACCTCCCTATACATGAATGGGAGTCCATTCAAGGTAATTGACTCAAGAAAAAAGATCCATGTGGATAGGTGTGCTGTTTCCAGAGTTCCTTCTACAGAAGTGGAATGTCTTAAGAGATTGCCCAGCTGGTGGTGAATATGTTGCCTATTTGAACTCCACCAGGTTAATGTCGAAGGGGTTTCTGTTCCAGCAGGCACTAGAGGCTTCACATTGCTCTGAAAATGTCTGAGACTGAGATATACCTATGCTTTGCCCATCCTGTTTTCTTTGCCTGGAATGGCCCCTTCAAAGGTCTCTATTAAAATTCACTTCATCCTCCAAAGGCCCCTTTCAAATGCTACCTTCTCTACCCAGTTTTTCCTCATTTCCCCAAGTGGATCTCCACAGAACTCTGCAGTTCTTTTATAATAGTTACTTCATTCTAGTTATCTGTATACTTACTATAGCCCAAAAAGACTATCTGTGTGGCTTCCTCTACTTTATATCTTCTAGAACAAGACTGTGCACAGTGGTCTATCAACTACCAAATTCAATTATTTACTGGGTTCAGAGATCTCTTAGGATGATGTAGATGCTGATGATAAAACTTTTGAGAGAACTTCTGAGGTAGCTTAATGGCTACATGCCAGAAAACCACAGCAGCTCAAATGTATCCTGGCCTCCCCAAAATGTGAGCATTAAATGAATTTCTTAGTCCAACTTTAAAATACTTCCACTTAGGACATAAAAACCGAAAACCATCATAAGAACAACCACACAAAGTGGAGGGCATAAAATAACTAAACAACTAAATGAGTTCTAACACTGAGATTTAAATGGTCTCCAAATTCTAACCTTGAGTTTTACACTCATCTTTAAGACTGACATGGTCAAAAACTGCCAAGATGATGATTTTATGACTTGATAAGGGGTATTCTGGTATAAACAGTGACCCTATCACCTAAGTGCCCACACTGCATTGCCCAGACCCAGGAGTAAGGGTGATCTGGCCCACCAGTCCTATATTCTAATTTACTTAGGTTGGGATTTGCTGTGTTTGCTGGTCAAGGTCACATCTGGAGTTCATATAAGAGTTCCCAAATAGTGAATTTATAACTTCCAGTATTTCCAGCTGCCCATCTCTTATTTTCTTTCTTTGATTTGGAAATGGAGGCCTACAGGGAAACCTTGACAATCCTGCAGACCTCACATCTGAAGCGGCCCATGCAGCCCATGCTGGTACCCTGCTGGCTGGAGTAACCGTGCTTGGGAGATAAACTGCTCTTTTTGTGAAAGGCACAGGCCCCCACCCAGAGTGACAAATGGGCTCTACAGTTCATGCATTCCAGAGGAGGCTCTCGGCTTCCAGATGGGAGCACCATCAAATAGGTTGTAGGCGGGGAGAGAAAAGGAAAAATTAAAGCCATTAATATGCTGGAAGGAATAAAGAGGCTGGTTCCTTAAGATTGGGCCCCTAGGATGTGGCTCAGGTTCCTTAAGACAAAAGAAAACCCACTTTCTTTCCCATCCCCTATTGGGCCCAGTTTTTGCCCAAAGTCCAGGCAGGGCTCACTCTCTGACCACAGCAGCTTCACATATAGTCTATTGTTCCCTGACTCCTCACTGAGCCCTGCCAAAGCAGTGGTGCCTCACCACTGCTATACTTCTGGGAATGCATTCATTTAAAATCAAACAGTGAGCAGTACTAGAAATAATGTTAAATTAAGTATGGAATGGTGCTTCCTGTGACTACATTTTTCATTGCATTTTATTGATTTATTGATATTTATTAATTAAAAATGTGGGACAGCACACAACAGGGTGTAGAGTTGTAAAGAGATATATCTAAATACCTATGTTCTCTCTCTCTCTCTCTCTCTCTGTCACACACACACACACACACACACACACACACACACACACACACAATCACTCGCTTTCAAGGCACTGAAAGTACTCACCCTTTAGCCTTGTCTTTATGTCTTTATGATGTGCCACCCTGGATTGGTGTTCCTTACCAATATATACATCCATATACATTTATGGGTGTATGTGTGATCTGCAGATGTTTTATTTATAAGCGGCCAACTCATTGTAGCATTGAAACATGCATTTACAAACAAATATCTGTTTTATGAAATGTTATTCCTTTGTTTTAATAGCTGAGCTATCCAGCCATAGCATAATAATACACAAGGTAAATGGGTCTCCATCTCTAGAACCTGTTCCAAGTTTTCTCAAATGTGACTAACTGCAAGAATTTTCCAACCATCAAAGAGACCAAAAAAAGAGACCAGTTTATTCTAGACACTGAAACCTGCAGAGTTATAAATTGCAGAGGTTTTTAGGGGTGATCTTTAACTTGAAACTACCCTGAAAACTGAGATTTTGCTCTAGGGAACATGAAGGAGGAAAGTACCTTCCTGAAAAGCAGTCATGATGCAAAAAGGAAATGTACTGTTATTTTATATTCAAGGATGAAATCCATATTATACAGAAGTTGGGGCACTGAAACTGTTTATTAGGTTGGAATACAAAGGATGAAAACCTCTGAACTGGTATCTGTAAAATGTGTATTGTTTAAAGAAGGTGAAAGAAAATTGGTAGGAATTTGCTCTGACTGTAGAAATCTAAAGGCAGGGAATGGTATGCAAAACATTAGACAGAACAGACTATAATTATTATTTACTAATGCTCGATCCTAACGTTATTCTAACAGCTTGTGCATTGTCAAATCAACAATCTGCACTAAATAAATGACCATTTGGGAATTGTTAGGAGCATCTCTCTTCCTCTCCCTGCTTGACTAAAAACTGTCATTTGCAATCAAAGAAAGCTGCCTTGGAGCTGAGAACACAGCACTCGCAGCCTTGTAGCTGTCTCTTTCTGAGGAAAGACCAAAGATTCATATTAACTTGATCTTTTGCAGCCAGTTTGATTTCATTCTACATGAACCTAAGAGGACTCCATGCCACATTCAGAAATTTTTTGCAGAATTGCACTAAAAACTTATTGCACTGATGATCTTCTGTTAACAATCCTCTGAATTCTAAAAGGTTTAATAGCAAATGAGGATAAAGAGTAACCTACATTAAGTTTGTGACCCTTGATGAGGCAAATGAAAAGAGTTCTGCATTAACTTTCAAAAAGGTGGTGGGTTTTTAAAAAGTAAAAACTATTATCTGAGGATATGAGCTTCAAAAACATCTACCCAAATGAAGTAAATAATGTTGCCTTTTCAGAGCCTATGGCTGTTTTAAATTCCATTCTGGACTTTTAAACAGAATGTTAAACATAAATATGTAACTGAGAATTCTAATGTAACTAAAAAAATACACTTACCATCAATTCTTCAGGTGCTGGCCTTTCTTTTGGCTGTTTTCGCATACTATAGTGGAGAGAAAAAAACTGCTCATATTATCTGTGTCATTTGTATATTTTTGCTGTAATTTCTACCCATGGCTATTTGTACTGGAATTTGAATGTTTTCAAAATTCATCATGTTCAATTCTCGGCCAAAGTATTAGCATATATTCCCTTTCTTTTATTTTGGTCTTTACTTAATCACATTTCTGGGGGACATTATGAGTAAGAAACAAAAAGTTTTTTTCTTACTTTTTCATTTAAAAAATATTTTGCAACACAATAAAGAATGAATTTAACCTAAATGTATCCTAATTCTACTTTTGAAGTTAATTTGAAAAAAGCAGCAATATTCTCTTATTGACTCAATTATCAATTTATTTCAAACTTAAATTTACAGAATATGCTTTTTTTTTTGTAATTGGGATAAGACAGTAAGGAAAGAAACATGACTGTAGAGTCAAATGAGAATACATCTCATTCTTTCACTATTACTCCAAATAACAAGAAGTATATAAAACAGGTCAGGAATCTAGATAATGCTACAAAATTACAAGTGGCTTGCTGTAGATTATCTTGACTTGCATTTGTTTTGGCAACAAGGCAAGTTGATAATTAATTAAACCGCTGTGGGACAGCTAAATTTGTTTAAGCTGCTTAAAGAATCACATTCTTCATGCAAAATATTTGTCTTCCATGCATTAGATATAATTAGTAGCTGTAACATGTACTTAGCTATGTGATGAAGCACTCACACATGGGATGGAGGTGACTGTGGGCAGCTGCCTACTTGATGGCTGTATTTGTTCTAAACTCAGAGTGTCCATGGGATAAAGTCATGAAAAGAGATTGCTGCTTCTATCACTTGGAAAAATCACACGGATGCTTTTTTCTTTATATAAGGCATTCTTCTAATAAGCAAGAAGAAAACTCTTCATATAATCTCTGCATTTGCTGACAATACTTTTTTAAAAACAGATTTAATGATCATTTGGTAAACAAGAATTGGAGTTATGAACCATTAATAACATCGAGGACATTTGCCTTCCCTATAAATAACCATATGCACCTCTCAAATACTGCATCCATTAGCAACTAATTCAAGCTGTCTCGCCAGTGGAGTTGGTAACAGTCCTAATCTGACATTCCAAAGTAGCTGTATCTCTTGGGAAAACAAGGCTATTACCCACTATCATTTCTGTTTCGGCTTGACATCTGTGGAAATTTGAATACAGGTTATCCCTCCCTCTGTCTCCATAAAACTTTTAAATAATAGCTGATTAATTTTTTGGACAGGAGGGAGGTGAAGCCTTATCCACTTTTCTCCCTGCTGCTCAGACCAGCCCCACCCCCAGGTTGATCTCAGACCACACAGCGAGATAAGATTAGCGCTGCGATCCTGTCACAAATCCAACATCTCCTCCAGAGCAGAGAGGGTGATGCCCAAACCAGGCGCTCCAGGCAGTAGAGGAATCGCATGGTTTGTGTTTCAATTTTTGCATTTCAAAATGAGGCATTACCATGTGTAAAACACACGGTACACATTACCATGTGTTTTAGGAATTCCATGTAAAGGAAATTAAGAGGGATATATATTTCTGGGTAATGGTTCTAACATCATTAAGGAGCTTCAAAACAGCTCAGGATTCCAGTGTTTAATCAATATGTACACTTTTTTTCCAACATGGCATGCTTTGGAAATAAAATGTTTTCAGAGTAAAAATAGTTTTTAAAAGCTACACTATATTATATAAGTATTTTAAATAAATAGAAACAGTGTTAATAAAATTTTTTTAATTGGGGAGAAAAATTTCTTCCCCACATATATTTTCTATGGAATATAAACTGTATGAGACATTTTTATTAAGAGGTAACATGTTACACTTAGTCAAAAAGGTGATAAAGCTTGACATTTATATTAAGGAATATTTCTTGGTTTCCCTTTAGCGTCATCATCAGACGGATCACGGTGGGAGGGGAAGGGGATGGCGCACAATGATTTTGGTTAGCAAGAATCCTGATAGCATTACTTTGCCAGACACAAGGGTTTCTTTCGGTGGTGTCTGCCCATTCATTTTCCAGCAGTGGACATGACTCTGGGAGAATGAGGACTTTGGTGAAGGAGGGAAAGGAGACCAACGTAGTTAAGAAGGAGTTGCGGTTGGTTTTGTCTCCTGCTTTGAGGACGATGATTCCTATATTCCTGAATTCCTCCTCTCTCCTGGGTAATTTCTCTGTGCTGGAGTGAGGGAGAGGGCAGGGGAATACCTTGGCCTCCCAAGGTCATATCAGTCCTGCAGGACGAGGGAAGAGGGAAATGATGGTGAAGGGGTAATAAAAGAAAGATGTGGTCTGCTAGGAGGAAAAAGGCAGAAGGCTGGCAAAGAACCTCCTTGGCAGTAAAATGCTTGTTTCTTCAGGTATAAAATGACAAGGAGTTGCCTAGAGGCTCTGAGGGCCCCGTGGCTCTTCTCAGTTCTTTAAGGGTTAAAGTGGGCTGAACTGTTTTCATAGTCTTCCAAATGTCAAATTTCATGAAATGGGACCCCAGTATTGTATTTAAAATACAACCAAAGATAAAAGTTATTTACTGAAAATCCGATGAATTAATAAACTATGCTGTTTCCACTAAGTGACAGACAGTTTTATGGGTAACTTGAGGTTACATTAATAAAAATAAGCTTCGTACGTCTGTTCAATAGGGGCTATAAAATTGTGTATTTCTTTTTTTAAAAAAAGGATGGCAACAGTATCTGTGCTTAAAGAAGTATCTTGACTTTCAGCTGTTTATTAAATCAGGAAAAAGGCTCTGAAGTATGCTTATGACCCTTTGTGTAAATAACGTTTACATAATTTAAACAATTTCTTCAGCTTTGCCGCCCCATCTGCCCAAGGCCCCGAAGTCCCTCCTGTCTCCAAAAGGAAGCAGGGAGAGCCATAAGGTCTCACGGAGCTGCCGAGTTAATGGCATGTATCATTTACATTGAGGGCATGGCATGTTTGTAAACGGGCTCACCACTGAGTGATGAAATGTACAAACGGCTCCGAGAACTCTCCAACTGGAAGGACGGGCGAATCCTGGGATGGAGGAAAAACATGTCACCAAAAGTCACAACAGTTCCTTCTCTTTCTTTATATTCCCCATCCACCCATGTGAAGGAGCAGTGTAAAGATGAATACAATGAAAATAAGGCCTCATCCAATTAAAAAGACTGTCTTTACCCTATTCCACACATTTAGGTAAAAATGCCAAATTTTAACCCACACATATTTTACAATGGTGAGAAACATGAGAGCTGAGAGAGAGGGGAGGTGAAAAAAGGACAATGATAGCCACAGGGTAGGAGAGAAGGTAGGGAAAGTGTAAATGAGAAATTAATGATTATTTAAGTAACACACAAATGGTCTTGTAATTAACAAAGAGCTGTGAAATTATTCTTGTGTTGACCTTTGTTTCTTTTACCGGATTTGCTATTTATTTACACTTTCCTTTTTACTTACATTTATTTGTATATTCAACTGCTCTTTACTGTTTGCCCCTAATAGAATAATTTGGATCAGATTTCTTTTTTTTTTTTTTTTTTTTTTTACTTGAATAGAAAGGCTTTTATAGGGAAAGCTGTTTCCTGAAAAGGAATTTCAACCTATTTGCCAGTCTAGGCAGACTCCTCATATGAGAAAGCCAGTGAATTAAGGATACAATGAAAAACTCCCAACTTGACCACCAACCAAAACTGGGATGGAGGTGGGAGTCAGTCAAAAAAGCAGAAAACTACACAGCAACAAACCACCACCACCACGCAACACAGAGAGCAAACCTCATTACCGTTAGCAAAGGAAGGCTTTAAGAATTTAGGAGTTTTTCCAAGAATGACAGAGAGCGCCACTGTGTTTATAGTGTAACAGCTCAGGATGTAATGAAATTACACTGCAGAGTACTTTAACAGTCATCTCATTAGACCTACAGTTGGAACAAGAGAGCCACATAAAGTAGGCAGCTGCAAATGACTCCATTCTCATCTATTCTCATTTGCTATTAAAAATACCTTTCGGCGGCTTTTTTCCTCCCTGACATCCCTACACAAAGTGCCCTGCAAAGTATGATACATGCACCTATTTAAATTAACAAAGGAATGACTTATTTTAATCTCACTGTGCTTTGGAGTGCTTTGGCCATTTGGATGAGCAATATATCATTACATACAACCTTCCAGCGCTGCAGGCAAGAAACTCAGAGCATGCAGCATTTGGTGGGAGCCAAACAATTTCTCCAGCACACAACTGTGTCAAATGCATGCATGTATTCATTATTGAGAACGAGAGGAAATAGCTTTGATGTAGTGGAAAAAAGAAGATGATAAAAGCACCTCTGCAATATGCGTGTCATTATCAATGGTGGCAGATAGATACAATTGCACAGCCTCCTATGTGATTAGTAAATATACATATAATTGCTGTGGCCAATTATCAGAAAAATGAGATCGGTAATTACAAGACAGAAAATTAACTAGAACTCTTATTAAGGCTTTGTTTCCAATTCAAACAATTGGAAACTGCTGGATAATACAATTAAATCAAAAGGAACTAAGGGGGTCAAGGCAGCCAAAAAACAAAACAAAACAAAAAACAAACAACAAAAAAACCCAAAGAGGCTACAAGAAAAGAAACACGAACCAAATGTTTCTTGTTTTTGCGTATCTGTCCTCTTTGAATTTCATCTATTCATCCAGAAGAAGGGATGGTTAGTAATTCTAAAATTAAAATTCTCATCAGTAGAGAAAGGTTAAGAGGAAAACAAAGGAAAAATGGGAGTGAAATAAAATCTTGCCAAGTTCAAAGGATTACATGCAGGCATTACATAGAGAGGACATGAAAAACGGGGGTGGATGTGTGGCTGATGAAACAGTCCACTCAAAAGAAACAAGACACGAAATAGCATGACAAGGCCTCAATAAAGGTATATAAAATGGCCACAGAAGTCCCATCGGTTTGAAGAGCAAAAATAAAACATGATATCAATTTCAGCTGCAGCCTGTTTTAGGAAAGCCATATATATCACCAAGCCTATAAGATTCTACAAGGCCCAGTTCAAGAAATGACATTTTACTGTCTCAAAAACCATTAGTAAAAAGATAGTTCAAAGTCTGAGGTGTAAAAATTATGGACTCTGATCAGTGAGGAAGCTTCTCTAAGTCATCGCTTCATGGATTTTTTTTGAGGGTGTAGTACTGAAAGTATCTGAGTAGTAATTGCTCTAAAATGCAATATTTAGGAAAATAAAAGCCTGCTATCTTAATGTGGTTCAATATTTACCAAGATGCTTAAAATTCTGGACTGGCTTTCTATAAAGATCCGGTATAAAACATGATGCTAACGTGGGCCTCTTCTCAAAGTATGATATCAAAAGTAAATCAATGAATTATAGACTAGCAATATGATGATGAAGTCATGTAAAAACGGATGAGAAACAAAATGAGGAAATGTGACATTTTGCATGGGTAGTTAATTTTATTTAAGACCTGATATTGTAGCCTGTTAAGTTCCTCATATTATAAAACTAAGGAACACTGGGTGGTACCCATGAATAATTTATTTCACTTCCTAAAATGCCAGCCCAAGTCGACTTTGCAGAACCACAGCGAGTGGATTCTCATCTCAGTGGTGCCTGGAAAGAATCACTCATTAAAGATGTGGGGGAAATTCTAATCTCCATGCACAATGCCAGATACTTATTTTTGTTTTAAAATCCATGTCTCCTGCATCCCTCAAGGGAGAATCTTCTGAGATGCAGAAGACTGACTGGTAGGGGGATGGTGAGAATGCCACACATAAACACTGGGCAAAGGCATTTTCTGAGAATCTCCAACTCCACACAAGTATGAAGGCTGTTAACACTCCAAAGGAAAGCAAATGAATATACCTGAGAGAGTTCTCTGCACTGCAGGACTTGACAGTATACTTTTCTCTTTTTAAAGCAAATAAAATTACAAAGTTAGTTTTGATCAGGATGTGAAAGATCTCCAAGAACCTGTCTATGTTGTTATCTAATTCACATACGTGAGGAGGGAGGCATACAGTAAATTTGCACTCCAGTTTCACTGTAGCTCACAGGAAGGGAAAGTATCTAGTCATCGGAGTGGTTCAGAGACTCTAGTAAACCAGTTGCTGCTACATCCCAAAAATGCCCTTTATGAAATATGGGTTCTGGCAAGATGGAGAAATATATTTCAAAAATTTAAATGTGGGTTGAAGAAGCAGTTACACCGAATTCTCAGTACTGGTTGACACTGACTCTAAATTGTTAATGAAAGTCACTCTCTTTAAGACCTTGGGTGCCATACTTCACCTTAAGGGCTTTTTTTTCAGATGCTTTTTCATTGAACTTCTAAGCACAGAGGTATAGAACGAAGCAGTGGACACAACCTTAACCAAAAGCCTCAATCTGAGAGTCTAGTCTCAAATCAACTTTAGAGTTCTGCTGAAGTGACACAAGCTGGTTCTTGTTATCAAGCCGGCAACTGTTACATAAAAACAGCTGCCATAAACCATTTTAGTAAGCAATTCTGGTCATCAAGGAGGACAGTTTCCAAGCCTCAGAGGTTTCAGTAACTACCTGGTCAGCCCCTTTTGCTAAACAACTGGAACACAAGCATGCAGGACGCTAGAGAACAGCGAAGGACAATAGGAAAAAGTTTGAGTGATGCCTTTGCCTTGTGAATAATGAACAGTTCAAGAAGGTCAACCCATTACAACTGAAACTGTTTAATTATTAATTATGCACAATCTATGAGCAAAAGGACAAGTTCAGAATGCTTAATGTATGTTAACTTCAACTGGACTCTCTCTGGGTATTTTGTTATTAGCACTTGTCAGCAAGGTACTCAGGCATAAAAAAAGGCAAGTAGCAGAAAATGTGTGTGTGTGTGTGTGTGTGTACCTGCACACTCAAAGAGCTGGTGGAGGAGACAAGGCAGGAAGAGGTCCAATTCCAACCACAGCTGCTGCTAGTTCACTTACAGAGTAAGTGTGCTAGTAAGTATATTTAGTGACCTTGAAAGCAGGCAGATAAGCTGGATATTCCAAACACAGAAATCATCAATGAGAAAAATGCTTTCAATATTCAAGGAATATTCTTTTTTTAAACTATAACGTATCTTGGCTTTAGAATAATCTGTGTTATTAATCTACCCTTCACCCTGCAACTCCCCACCCCCATACACATGCATGTAAAACTGGTAAAATCTAAATAAGATCAGTGGTTTGTGTCTTGTATCTATGACAATTTTCTATCTACAGTATAGATACTGTACTATACTTTTTTTTTTCAGATGGAGTCTCGCTCTGTCACCAGGCTGGAGTGCAGTGGCGCGATCTCGGCTCACTGCAACCTCTGCCTCCTGGGTTCAAGCGATTCTCCTGCCTTAGCCTCCTGAGTAGCTGGGACTACAGGCGTGCACCACCACGCCCAGCTAATTTTTGTATTTTCAGTAGAAACAGGATTTCACCATGTTGGTCAGAATGATCTCCATCTCTTGACCTCGTGATCCACTGGCCTCGGCCTCCCAAAGCACTGGGGTTACAGGCGTGAGCCACCGCGCCCGGTCGATACTGTACTACGCTTATGAGATGTTACTGTTGAGGCAAACTGGGTGAAAGGTACACAGGATCTCTCAGTATTATTTCTTACAACTGCATGTAAATCTAAAAATTATGTCAAAATAGAAAGTTTAAAAAGAAAAGGTAAGGGACAGGGACTATTTTTAAGCAATTAGATGAGGCCTAGATTCTTAGTAGAACTCTGCTTTGTATAAGGGAGAACGCTGGCATAAATACTCAACTGGAAAAAAGTTAAGGGCCCTTTGCTTAAAAAAATATTCCTGAGGACTATATTTTTGCCTGTAATTCATAATTAAAGGTGACACTGGGACCTGACAATAATGTGGTGGTTAATTCAGACACTGATGAGGCATAACATAAAATACTGTGTAAAAATGATACAATCATTCATTATTCATTCATTCATTCAACAGCTTTTGTGGGCATCTACCATGTGGAACGCAATGAGCCTGGCATTGTGGAATGGCTGATACTTAATCCATATCCTCAAAGAATCTGTGTATTGTTCTGAGGGATAAGACGTGCACCCCTAATAACCAGCCCTGCAGGATGGAGGAAGTGGCCACGTAAGAGTGCCAAAGCTGGGCACTCAGGATGAACAGGGGGGCATTGAGGTTTTGGTTCAGTTTGGCTGGTAGAAGTGAGTTCACAAACGAGGGTCATGGGGAGTAAAGTAAAAGAGTTTGCAGCATGTGAGATACCTTATTTGCTCCCCTACTTTCTTCTTTCCTCTCTCCCAGACAGCACCTGAGGGTGGGAGGGACCTTGAATGTTGTAGTCTGGGTCCTGTTTCCTTCTCCTTATACAAAACAGACATTCCTTCAAACCTTACGCATACTGGCAGTAAAGCAAAGGAAGATAGGACAACTTCTCAAAAATCGCAAGGCATTGGCTCCACTGGTGAATTCTGAGGTCAGTTGTGCTGTGGTTGGATTAAAGCAGCATGGCAAATTAAATGAAACACGGCCAGCCCTCTAACTTTTTTTAATAGCCCACTTCTAGACTTATGGTGTCAAGCCACCAAGCCAACAGGTGTTCAACATCAGAAAACCATCTGTAGTCTGACCAATATTGAGAGTCATGCTCTGTATTTTAAAAGTAAATCTTTTAATTCATGTCTGATGTTCCTTTGGCCTGGCCCAACAATGTCTACTCTTAGGCACTGGGATTCATATTAATTGGCAAAGCTCTATTGGATCACTGCATTCTATCCTCAGTGCTGGGATCAAAGGTCATTTGTAATTCTAGGGGCTTCATGCCCGGCAGGATAGTGTTTTGCCTGTCAGACCCCAAATTGGTTTCTGATCCTCCACTGTTCACTGCCTTAGAGTAGCATCTTTATGAGACAACTGGCAGATGAGACATAGGGCAAATCTGTACTTGCCCGGGGAGAAAACCGAGTTTGTTTTAAAAAAAGAAAAAATCTAAAAAACAAAAAAATGAAAAAAACTGGACCCTCACCTCTAAGGATCTCCATAGAAGCTAATCTTCAAACCAAAAATGACCTGTCCAAGGTGTAAACTAATGTGAGATTCTGGGAAATCAGCTACATTTTCATATTTTAAAGGTCCTCAGTGTTCATATCTGTACATACCTGCTGTAACAGAATGTAGACGGGGGGAGAAAAAAGCAGTCACATGTTATCAGAAGGAGAAAGGTGGGAAAGAGATGAATAGGTGCTCCTGGTCTGAGAATGAGTCTCGTTTAGAGTGAGTAGCCATAACTACATAGCAGATTGTACGAATTCAATCAATGCTTGTTAAAACATTGAGTTTATTTTAAAATGTGGCCACTCCATGAAGGAACAATCAGCATTTTGATTCTAAGTGTATTTTTGATTTCATGATGCAGATAGAACTGACCTACTTCTCGGGGTGTTATGAGGGAAAACATCAGGGTGAAAGCGAGGCTTTGAACTTAGGAAGGCTGGCAGATGACATACCAGAGAAGAAAGCCTCCAACCCTGCTCAGCTGGAGAACAGAAAGCCCGCCTTTTACTCATCCCACTCCACATCAAGTCTTGAGCAGAGAAAGTGAAAGATGATTCAATTTCCACACTGGGTCACCCCATGCTCTGGGCTGCCAGGCGTGACAAATTACATATGTGGGCATTTTGGTGTGAAGCTCTGTCCACTGGGTCTGGGCTGACAGTAGCAGCTCATTTAACTTGTCTCAGATGGGCCTGGAACCACGGGGTAAAGGCCTGAATTTTTGCCACTGAAAGGCCCATCCTACCCATAAACCCTACAATCAAGGAGAACCAGCTGTTAGCCAAGTGAACGTCACTACCAGATGGCTTATAAAAAACAAAATATAAACGAACAGGTCTAAAGGAATCTGTCTCTGGGTAACTGAAATTTGAGATTATAGAGATTTTTTTCCTATTTTCTTTTTCTCCTTAATGTGTTTTGGAAGTTCTTCAGTATTGGGATAAAAGAGAAGAGAAATGATCTTTGTCATTATTTGTCAAAATGGACTCTTCATTTAGTCTGCTTGTTTTTTTTTTTTTTTTTTTTTTGGTCATTTAAAAGATTTATATTTACTTAGAAATGTTGTAAACATATGGTAAAGATCTTAGTGTTTTATAACATTTCTTGAAAATAGGTGAGTGGAGAAACGGAAAACAGATTAATCTTTTAAACTGTATTTATAATTGCTTCCTTTCCAAAGCCAATGAACATCTTTTGTCTCCTTTTATTTTAGGTCTCTTTTTGGTCATCAGCCATAGTGCACAGCATTTTTTAGAGGTGCCTACATGAACAGTACACACATACTCACACACTAGCATCCACATATATCTCCCTTTTCAGTGGTTTAGTCAGAGCAGCAAAAAACATACTTGTCTCATACCGAAGGGATTTCATTTACAAAAGTAAAACCTGTTATTGTCCTCTTTCTCTGCAGCCTCCCAATGCATTTCTACTGCTTTTCATAAAACACTGCTGCAAATAATCAAGCATGACCACTGACATCCACAAGATTTGAGTTTTAGGAACCATTAAATGAGCTCACCCTCGTGGGAAGTCTCCTGCTCAGGCTGGTCTAAAGGTAATTATTCAGCAATTCCTACCTGTGCTTTTACCTTGTTCCTGTATAGTGTTTGAATTTCATACACTGGTCAGGTCAACTTTTTTCAAGAAAAATCCAGCTATACATGTTTGATTCAGTACCTAAATTAGAATGTTAATATACACACTGGCATTTCACCTGGTTCTACAGAAGTGCTGATTAAAAGCAGTCTAAAAGGCAGATCATAAACTATATTAAAAACAAAAGAGAAAAATCTAGGAGAGAAAAAAACCCTTAATAGGTGCCCAAATGAAAAAAAATAAATTCATCTTTTCATAGATAAAGAGTTAAGATT
Organism: Rhinopithecus roxellana; assembly: GCF_007565055.1. Taxonomy (NCBI): domain Eukaryota; kingdom Metazoa; phylum Chordata; class Mammalia; order Primates; family Cercopithecidae; genus Rhinopithecus; species Rhinopithecus roxellana. The sequence goes on from NC_044553.1 coordinate 171,148,976, forward strand.
GAAACATCTGAACCACATCCACACACTGTTGAAGTACAAGAACCTGGCAGGTCCGTGTCCCGAAAAACCAGCAAGCCATAACACTATCAAGTCAGCCTCTGAGAACTCACTGTAAATCCAAAGTCCACATCACCATACTGTATGTCCTCCTGAATGTTCACTCGACTGTTAGTTAAAATAATTACTGCCATTTGCCACCTGCACTGCCAGCTACAGATAAGGGGGGAAACAGAACTACCAGTGGCTGTGTGTATGAGTGTTGGCTGTATTTGCCTACACATTTTTAAACAAATTCAAATGCTGCTTCAGCTTCAATTCAAAGGCTGAGAATTATACATGAAACTGTGCATACAATAGACAGACAGAAGGGAATTTAAAGCTGGTTTAAGGAGACACTACACCAGTTTAAAATTAGTTACTATGAGGGGAACAAAGGGAAAGAGGGAGGGAGGGAAGAAGAGGAAATGAAAAAAAATAGAACTACATACTGTGAAATGAACAAGTTCGGTTAGAATGTTCATCAGGATTTGGAAAATCATAATGCCATCTGCTACTCTGGACCTCAAAACATCAGGGATCTCGTGGGCCCAGACGTTTCCATTTCCAGGAGGAAGGAAGGAGCTTACACTCCCTGGAATGCTGCCTCCATTTTGGAATGGAGGCAACACCCCAGCCGACCAGTTTGGAATCTCTTTTGAGAACATTTGTACTGCTCACATACACATTTTCCCTGGTTTAGAGAAAATTAACAGCCGGCAAAACGATTACAGCAACTCGGCAGTGAAGCAGAGCAGTGCTCCCAGCCCAAGCTGCTGGGTAACTGACCCTGGCATCCAACTTGGGCTCAGGGTGTGGAGGTCCCATCATGGTGGATTAAATGAGCATTGTCCTATGGCTGGGTAAGACTTCACAATAGAGCAACACATGTTAAATGACAGCAGCCAAAACTGGCCCCACCAGGCAACTGCCCATTCACAGACCGCTATTCATAGGCCTCCACCACCAAGAAATTAATTCATTAATAATACATCAGGCTTCATGGACGATTCAAACGAACACAAAGCTACTTGTTCAATGACTGCCTAAAGATGCAGAATTTTTTCTGGTTAAAAAGTCCCCACAAATCTAATTGACTTACTAAATCAAAATTATGGGGATGTTTATGATAATATTTTGGTTAGTAAAAAAGAAGAAATGGATGAGGTCTATTGGCTGCATTCACTCAGTGCCACTTGGAAATAATAAAAATACATATTTTTTTCAGCAATAGTTAATAAAATCTAATTTTATATAATTGTGTGTTTAAAAAAATTTTTTTTTGCTTCAAGTGACTTTGTACATCCTTCAGACTATGAAGAAAAAATTTTCTTATAACTTGTTTCTTCTGTAACATTTTGTACTCACTTCTTTCTTACTCCTCCCTTCTGACAACTCATAAATATGAATTAAATATAATTATAAATGAACAGAACATTAACTTTTGGATTACTGCTGTGTTTTGGTAGAATGTTAATGTCATTTCTAAAGAAACAGTTATTACCAATAGAAAAAGTAATTACTAAAGGAATCCTGGCCTTAATGCTAACCTATTTCCAGTTTTCAAACCAGCCAAACTGAATTAATTTAAACACACTGGACTTTTCAAAGAAGGTATTAGATTTCTAAAGATTGCCTTACATAAAAGAGGAATATCAGTTTTCAGGATCCCAACAATATATTCCCAACAATTTGAAACACAGGTCTAGCTGACAATACCGCTGAAAGGACAGGACCATTGTGTGCATATGGTTGTATTAGCTTACTGAGTTTCTAATGCCTCAGTCATTAACTAACACAAGCTGCACATACCATGAAATCCCACATCACAAAAACCTGTTTGTGGGAGTGGTTAGAGCTAGACACTGTGGTCGGACACTGTGGGTCTGCAGGTCCTGTCTCCCTTTAACCACCTGCAGTTATGTGCTGTGACAGGAACAGGTCATCCTTGGGATGCTGGGAATAGGAGGCAGATGGTATTACTTTTACTTCTTGCTAACTTCAGAAGCCAGAATCATGGTAAAGTCTCTCAGGTAAAAGATGAGTGGATATTAGTTCCTCTGAAGTTGGTTAATCCCATTTCTTTCTTTTTTCTTTTTTTGAGACATAGTCTCACTCTGTCATCCAGACTGGAGTACAGTAGCATGATCTTGGCTCACGGGAACCTCTACCTCCCAGGTTCAAGAGATTCTCCCACCTCAGCCTCCCAAGTAGCTGGGACTACAGGCATGTGCCATCATGCTTGGCTAATTTTTGTACTTTTTTGTAGAGATGGGGTCTTACCATGTTGCCCACCCTGGTCTTGAACTCCTGAGCTCAAGTGATCTGCCTGCCTTGGCCTCCCAAAGTGCTAGGATTACAGGCGTGGGCCACCACGCCTGGCCTAACCTCGCTTTTGAATTTCTGGGAGGTATTATTAGGCAATCATTCTTGCCATCAGCATCCCCCACCCCCTAGCACCAGCTATTTTCATAGCCCAGTGGCTTCTCAGGCACCCTGCCTAGGAATGAGTGATTCTACATGAATGAATTTTTTAAGATAACACATTTAAGAGCCAAACTTATTGTATTTCAATAGAAATCTTTCTAAAAGGATTCACGGTCCTCCATGCCAAATTAAATAGAGTATGCAGAATAGAATTCAATTAACTGAAAGATGTGGGGTCATTCATATGAACAGCAAAACTGAACTGAGTTGCAAAATACCTATGCCCTTTGAGCATGTCTGCAGTGCGAAGTTGTCTTCTTTCATAGCTTTATAAAAAACCTCTTCCTTTGATGCCAAAATGTTCAGTGGTCACTTTTTACTTTCTTCAAATCAATGATAGTATAATGTAAGGAGCCTTACCCTTTGATTGTCACTCAGTTTCCTTGTCTGTAAAATAGAGTGTGTGGGGAAAGAATGTGACATGGGGAAACACTGTGTAGACCATAAAGGTTAAGGTGGCCGGGCGCGGTGGCTCACGCCTGTAATCCCAGTACTTTGGGAGGCCGAGGCGGGCGAATCACAAGGTCAGGAGATTGAGACCATCCTGGCTAACAAGGCGAAATCCCGTCTCTACTAAAAAAACCCAAAAAATTAGCCGGACATGGTGGCGGGTGCCCGTAGTCCCAGCTACTCAGGAGGCTGACGCAGGAGAATGGCGTGAACCCCGGAGGCACAGCTTGCAGTGAGTTGAGATTGCGCCACTGCACTCCAGCCTGGGTGGCAGAGTGAGACTCTGTCTCAAAAAAAAGAAAAAAAAAGAAAAAAATTAAGGCATCATATATTCTCTGTCACTTTTTGGATTTGTATTTCTGAGGTCTTGAAAAAACAGGTGTTGAGATTTATGCATAAATGTCATTTGATGAATATTTACAAGAGCCTACAGGATGTTAGGTGCGGTACTAGGAAGATAGAAATAAAATGTCTAGGAACTTAGAGTCTAGTTGTTAAACTCATAATTGAATCTGGAGCAGGAACGAATATGGTTTTGAATGAGGTGCTCGATGATCTCTCAAGAACAGAATGCTAATCATCTCATCCCTTGAACATGCCTCTTTCCGTGTGCCTCATCTCAGGAGGGTACCACCATGCACCTGACTGCCCAAGTCCTGTGATTCATCCCTGAACCCACCTCCCTACCCTTCTTTATAACCAGTTACTTACCAAATGCAGTTAGTTCCATCTCCTAAATACCCTTCAAACACGCTAAGGCTGTCCTGATTAAACCCCTCCAATTTCTGATCGGAACTACAGCTTCCAATCTCCTTTCCAATCCATCTTTCACAGCTCTGCCACAGTGATTTTTCTAAAACACAAATCTGGCTATGTTGATCTCCTGCTTAAAACTCTTTCAGTCTCCCCATCCTCCCTCCGCTACAAATATCTCTCAGCATGGGGTATAAAGATCCTTCAAAATGTGGCCCTTGGTTCATCTCATAATACTTGCCCAAACACCCCAGCCATACTGAACCCCCTGCCTCAGATGTCTCCAAGGCTAACTCTTACTGGCTATCCTTCAGTCTCATCTCTTCTACAGAGCTTCCCTGGTAGTCCCTGTCTCCTCCACTGAGTTGTTTCCTGTTTCCCCAGCACCTTGGCCGCACTTTAATTACAGAATTTATATGGCTACAAACATCGTTAAATACCATATCGTAAATACCCATTTATGTGAGTGGTTGAAATGACAGTCACTGTGGTCCTCTGAGAGCCCAGGCCATCAAGTCTCATACCACTTACACTACCTGCAGTTTAGTGATCTGCATATACGACTGTTTACTTGTCTGCCTCCCTAATAGAGTAGCGGCTCTTGAATGGTGGCAAGAGCATCTTATTCATTCTCCATTCCCAGTACCTAGCTCTGGGATTAACACAGGTTTACAGAATGACTTTTGGGCTATCATCAGTGGTTTTCAAACTATAATCTATGGAACTCTCAGTTCTTTAATGCAGGTGTGTGGGAAAGGGGGTGGAGATCTAAATCTCCCATCCTCTGGCCAAATCAAAATAGCTTCATGTTCATCTATTTTATAGGTTGGGTTTTTGAGCAACATAAAGGGGTCAAGTGCTTTTTGAAATGTGTGAAAATGAACTACTGTACCAATGGGAAGATATAATCTGATTTGCAAATGTCTTTTAGAAATACTATTTTTTATGCAAATAAAAACCACAATGAAATGTCAACTCACATTTTGTTAGGATGGCTATTATAAAAAAGTCAAAAGGTAACTAGGGATGGTGAGGATGTGGAGGAAAGGGAACCCTTATACACTGTTCATGGGAATGTAAATTGGTACAGCCATTATGGAAAAACGGCATGCAGGAGGTTCCTCAAAAAACTAAAAATAGAACTACACTATGATTCAGCAATCCAACTTCTGGGTATATATCTAAAGGAAATAAATCACTATCCTGAAGAGACATCTGCACTGCCATGTTCACTGCAGCATTATTCACAATAATCAAGATATGAACACAACCCAAGGATCAGTCAATAGATGAATAAAGAAAATGTGGTATGGATACACACGCCAAAATGGAATCTTACTCAGCCTTAAAAAAGGAAATCCTGTCATTTGCAATAGCATATGAACCTGAAGGTTCAGACAGATGAACATGCTAAGTAAGTCAGACACACAACAACTGCATGATCTTACTTAATATGTGGAATCTAAAATAGTTGAACTCACAGTAGCAAAGTAGAAGAGTGGTTACCAGGGGCTTGGAGGGTGGGGGAAATGAGGAGGTGTTTGTCAAAGGGTACAAACTTACTTTTATAAGATAAATATAGCATGGTGATTATAGTTAATAATCCTGTATTATATATTTAAAATTTGCCAAGGGAGTAGATTGTTAACTGTTATTACCACACACACACAGACACACACACAGTAACTGTGTGTGGGGTTGGATATATTAGCTTGATTGTGGCAATCCTTTCACAATGTATATGTTTATCAAAACATCACATTGTACACCTTAAATACATATACTATTTGTTAATTGTACCTCAATAAAGCTGGGGAAAAATGTAACTTTCACATTCCATAAGGCACAACTGTATTCAAAACTTACGTGTATCTTTACTTTGTCTCTTATTACTTTCTTCTTGTTCTTGATCAAAGAAAGCAGCATAAGAAGAGGGTGAGAGAGAGAAAATGTTGCCATATAGGGGCAGTCTCCTTCAATCAGGAACAGGTGGTTTATCCTAGAGTTTATTTGGAATGCATATGATACTCAAAACACAGTGTCCCTTGTAGGAGCACTGTAATAATGCCAGGGTTCTGGGCCAATAGAGAGGTAGCACTGTGGCAAGCCACAGCTCTAGGAAGAGGCCTTTATGCCCTAGTGTGGGGGAGAGATGCTGGCTTTCTCCATTAGGTCTGAGAAGGACTAAAGTGGATTTGCTTAAGACGGAAACAGACTTTCTTGGCAAAACCTCCTGAATTCAACACCTCATCATTACAAAATCCCACTTATAAAAGTGTATGTCTTCTGCAAGTTCTTATGACTCTAACCATAAAACTTAATGAAGACATAAGAGAGCCTCTACTATTTACTTATCTGCCTGGCTGGCATATGCACATCATTATGGTGGTGCTAAAAAGAATCATTATGAATAGAGACAGTCATCTACCCTACCAAACACCTGGACTCACAAGAGGCCTCACATGGACGCTCCACTTGGACGTGGCTCCCCTGGTGCTTTCTAGAAATGCTAGTGAAGATGACCGGTGGCGGAAGGAGGCACTGTTTGATGCCAGCCCAGCCTGGATGCTCAGTGAAGAGGATGGAAGTTAATCACATGGCTAGATACTTCTACCTATGTGAGTCAGGCCGACTAAGGGGCAGCTAACATTTCTGTTCTAGAAGAGGGTGACACTGAACAAAGTGGGATGAGAAAATGGAGGACTGGGAAAGGGAGGAGAAAAATGAGGGAAGAGCCTCCTTTATAACAATATTACTAAAAAGCCTCTAAAGGCCGGGTGTGGTGGCTCACAATTGTAATCTTAGCACTTTGGGAGGCTGAGGCAGGTGATCACTTGAGGTCAGGAGTTTGAGACCAGCCTGGCCAACATGGTGAAACACCATCTCTACTAAAAATACAAAAAAAATTAGCTGGGCGTGGTGGTGTACACCTGTAATCCTAGTTACTTGGGAGGCTGAGATGGGAGGATTGCATGAACCCAGGAGGCGGAGGTTGCAGTGAGCCAAGATTGTACCACTGCACACTCTAGCCTGGGCAAACAGAGCAAGACTCCATCTCAATCAATCAATCAATCAATCAATATTTAATAGCTAGCTTCTAAGATTCTCCTTCAGTCTCATTTCTCCTACTACCTACCTCAATAGAACTGTCTTAGAAAAAAATACAGATCTCAACATGTCAGACCTCCCAATCATCTCCCTTGGCTACAGGGCAACAATTACGCTTTTTGGTACAGCATTTGAGATGCTCCCTGTATTTTTTTCTAGCTTCACTTTGGGCCAACTATTCGTCTTCAAAGCTGCCTCACACTTAGACACCTATGGTTGTGTCCCTCCCTCTGCTGGGACAATCTTCTCCCCACTTTCATTTTGTGAATATCAAGGTATTTCCAAAGCCCAGCTCAAATATCATCTCCTCTCTGATGCTTTGCTAGCTTCCCACATCTTCCAACCTTGCACAGCACTGTTTATATGGCTTTATTATAGTTTTTAACATAATGAATCAAATCTATTTCATGAGTTTGTCTTCCACTAGATCATGAAGTCATCCAGCACAGGGATTTATCCCGGCACCTGGTAGAGATCATGACCCAAGCAGGAGCTCAATAAATGTCTCTTGAAGTAAACAAAAATACACATTTTTCTAGCTGTGGTAGTCTTCTACGAAATGGAATGTGGTTTAAGAGTGTCTTCTCTTTTCTTCTGCTGAAGTCCATCCTATCCAGCCAAGCAACTAAACACAGGCCATTACAGAGAAACTCTCTGCTTTCTATTTTTCTCTTTGACATTGAAAATTTAGAGATAATTCACAAAAAATAAAATTCACCCTTTTAAAGTAACAACTCAGTTCCAAAATATTTCTACCACCCTAAAAAGAAACCTTGTACCTATGATAGTCATTCTCAATTCCCTTCTCCCCTCCAGTCCCTGGCAATCACTAACTCATTGACTTCCTGTCTCTATGGACTTCCCTATTGTGGACATTTCATAGAATATGTGGCTTTTTGTGTCTGGTTTCTTTCATTTAGCATGTTTTCAAGGTACATTCATATTGTAGCATTTATCAGTACTTCATTCCTACTTATGGTCCAATGTGAACTTCTGGATTCTTTTCTACATTTGGGCTATTATGAATAATGCTGCTATGAACATTCATGTATAAGTTTTTATGCGGACATATGTTTTCCATTCTCTTGAATAGTTACCTAGAGGTGGAACTGCTCGGTCATATAATTGTTCTATGTTTAGCTTTTTGATGAATGGTCAAGCTGTATTCCACAGCAACCACGGAACCATTTTACATTCCCACTAGTAATTTACGTGGGTTCCAATTTCCCCACATTCTTGTCACCACTTGTCATTTTCTGTTTTTCTTTCTTTCTTTTTTTTTTAAATTATAGCCATCCTAGTGGGCATGAAGTAGTGTCTCATTGTGGTTTTGATTTGCATTCCCTTAATTAATTGTTGAGCATATTTTCATGTGCTTATTGACCATTTGTTCATCTTCTTCAGAGAAACGTCTATTTAAATCCTCTCCCCATTTTTAAATTGGGCTATTTGTCTTTTTATTTATCACTGAGTTGTAAGAGCTCTTTATATATTCCGAATAGCAGGCCTTCATCAGATATATGATTTGCAAATATTTTTTCCCATTTTGTGGGTTGTCTTTTCACTGTCTTGATAGTGTCCTCTGACACACACAAGTTTTTAATTTGGATAAAGCCCTCCTTTTGTTTTTGTTTGCTTATGCTCTTGGTGTCATAGCTAAGAAACCATTGCTAACCTAAGGTCATGGAGATTTACAACTATGTTTCCTTTTGAGAGTGTCATAGTTTTTACTCTTACAGTTAAGTCTTTGATCCATTTTTTGAGTTAATTTTTGTGTAAGATGTAAGGTAGGGGTCCAAATTTATTCTCTTACATATGGGTATCCAGTAGTCTCAGCACCATTTGTTGAAAAGACTATTCTTTTGCTACAGAATGGTCTTGGCATCCTCATCAGAAAACAATTGACCATGCATATATATTTCTGGACTTTGAATTCTATTCCCTATGTCTATCCTCTACCACTACCATACTATCTTGATCAGTGTAATTTTGTAGTAAGTTTTGAAATCAGAAAGTAGAAATCTTGCAACGTTGTTTTCTTTTTTTTTTTCAATGATTGTTTTGGCTATTCTGAGTCCCTTGCATTTCCATGGGAATTTTAGGATTAGTTTATCCGTTTCTGCAAAAAAGCCTACTGGGATTTTAATACGATTACACTGAATCTGTAGATCAATTTTGAGAGTATTTCTATTGTAACAATATTAAGCCTCCCACTTCATGAACATGAGATTCCTCTCCTCTCCTCTCCTTTTTCCTTTTTTTTGCTTTTTTTGTTTTTTGAGAGGGTGTCTCGCTCTGTCACCCAGGCTGGAGTGCAGTTATCTCAGCTCACCGCAACCTCCGCCTCCTGGGTTCAAATGATTCTCCTGCCTCAGCCCCCCGAGTAGCGGGGATTACAGGTGCCTGCCACACTGCCCAGCTAATTTTTGTATTTTTAGTAGAGACGGGGTTTCGCCAGGTTGGCCAGATTGGTCTTGAACTCCTGACCTCACATGATCTGCCTGCCTCAGCCTCCCAAAGTGTTGGGATTACAGGCGTGAGCCACTGTGCTCGGCCTGTCTTCGGTCTTTGCACTCCTGATAATGACCTTAGCAAAACTAAAAAGTACCATATGGAATCAGGACTTTGGGAGGCCAAGGCAGGCGGATCCCTTGAGGTCAGGAGTTCGAGACCAGCCTGGCCAACATGGTGAAACCCCGTCTCTACTAATAATACAAAAAATTGGTCAGGTGTGGTGGCGTGTGTCTGTAGTCCCAGCTACTCGGGAGGTTAGGACAGGAGAACTGCTTGAACCCAGAAGGCGGAGGTTGCAGTGAGTGGAGGTTGTGCCACAGAACTCCAGCCAGGGCAACAAGAGCAAAACTCCATCTCAAACACAAAACAAAACAAACAAAGAAAAAAACCAAAGACAGATGGTCGGGTTGTTGGGACAAAAGGTACCCATCGACAAGAATGAGGAATACCCATAGAGAACAGGGGCAATCACAAGAGGGCACAGGAAAAGTACTATGCAGAACAGTACAGCCATGTAAGGCGCGTTAGCCTGGGGGCAAAGGGCTCTATACACTTCAAGAGGCCCGAGAATATCAATGTCAACACCAAACACTCTGGCAAAATGGTTGGCAAAATTCAGTGAAAAGAATAAGGTAAACCCCACACAATTTTACAGCCCTGGAGGGCATCAATACATCAAAGTTTACATTCAGTACCATGTTCAGAACAAGGGACTAAGTCACTGAGAAAAGGTTAAATGATATTCACCACACTCCGTCAACAGGCTGCCAAGAACAAATAGATTTTAGAAACATTTCTTTCTAAAAATGCAAATTTCTCATAGCTGTCAGAGCTTACAGTCATAAATTTCAGTTATCTAGACAATAGGGGCTGACTTATTCCCCAAAGATATCAGATGGCTAAGGCTTCAGGTACACATAGACACACATCACTTATAAAGAACCAAAGCACTTTACAACGCAGGTATTCAGGGACATAGGGAGGACCTGATTACATAAGGACCTTAAAGTAAAAAGTTCTATTGAGAAGCAACTCTGAGGCACCAGATGATGTCTTTAAGCTATCACTTACACCTCAGCTAGCCAGCGCCAATTCAGAAAACCACTACCCATCAAAACTTACTTGGACCACCCAGATTTCTGATTGGAGCTCAATTCTCCTGTTACCTTGGCTACCCTCCCAATTCCTGATCTCTGGTCTGAGTTTCAAAGTCATGATTCTTACTCCTGTTTAGTTTTTGGTGTCTTCTGTTTGGACATCTGGTAGCTAACCCTGGCTTTGTTCCATGATTCCACCTCCTGACTCCCAGATTGGCTCTAACATTCATCTTTGGCCACTTCAGGACTGGCTCTTGCCCACCTTAGTGGTGTTTTACTACATCTTCACTCTTTGCCAGGCCGTAACAGGAGGTCAAGTTGAATCCACACAATAATATGTCACACTGGGTTTTGTGATAGCTATTTTGTATGTGACGCCAAATACACCCATCTTGTCTGAATTAGGCTCCCTCAGGGGAAGTAATTTTTGATTTGACTTTTCTCTAACAGGAAATAGTACATACTAGCATCAGATACCCATTTCACAATGGGGTAAATCCTACTCCCAAGCAGTAAAACAGCTCAAATCCCAACTGGGCATATTCATTCACAAATAAAAGGCCTAAAAGTCAGATGCAAATGAAGCTAGCTAGCTAACCGCCCTGTGGGAACTAAAGGGGAAGACTTAGCCCTGGCAAGCAGTAAGAGAAGTTTGAGAAGTGGCTCTCAAACTTTAATGTGCAGAGAGTTACCTGGGAAACTAGTAGATTCTAGGCACGACCCCTAGAAAGTCTAATTCAGTGATCTGGGGCCAGGAATTTGCATGATAACAAAAGTCTTAGGTAATTCTGAGGCAATCAGTCCTTGGGCCACCCTATGAGGAACACTGCATCACAGCAATGAGAACTCTGACAGACACACAGGACAAGCGCAGTAAGTACAGGACCCCACCAATTCTTCCTCTCCGAGATGCTATGATTCATCTTGTCTAAGGCAGGTCATCTGGCCAATCCTTTCCTAATACTTTTATTGCAGAATATCAGCTCAGTTCCAAGATCAACCTGGTTTTAGTAAAGGCAATGTTCATTTCCCAAGTTTCCACAAGGAGGATGGTTTTAGAGTACATAGGAATAGATGTCTAAGTTACATTTTTCTCTTGACAAAGAAATGCTATGAAGAAAAATATACCATTTAAGTTACACATGATCGTTCTTCATCAATCTTCATCCCTTAAATAGAACATCTCCCTATGGTAATTTCAAAAGTCTCATGATTTTGCCCAAATTAAACAAGATATTTTAAATTGAATAGCAATAACTGCTACTTTAAATAAGGAATGAAAATATCTATTTGATGGAGAAAACCTTCAAATGAGCTGTCCAGAAACACATATAGTATTGGCAAGGAATGCCTTTACCTGGATGTTCTGATGCCTAGGAGCCTGGCAGACCAACGGGAGAGCCCAGGAAACACAGGAGGCTGTGCACAAAACTGGGTAGGCAAGTTTCCCCAGGCACTTCCCCAAGCAAAACTGGAGGAGGACCTCAGGAAAACCAGTTAAATTGGGAGGATTCTGATGGGGATAGTATGCTTTTGGAATATAAGATGACAGAGGATATTGATGAGCTGTTAGATCCAGGAGGTCTGTCTGATATTTGAGATAATGGAGCCTCCATTTGTTTCAGGACGATGCCTTCATTTTTACATCAACATGGTTTATGGCTTGCAGGGGATATATGGACTGACTGATGCAACCATTAAGGATGTTAGAGCCCCACACTTACTATTATTGTGATATGTGTGTATGTTTGTTTTTTTCCTAGGAGGATCTTTATTTTTTCTCCCAAATCTCGTAACTAGTTATGCAGATGTTTAATTGAGAGGAATAATTATGAATTACAATTTTTTTCTTTCAAACTTTCCTATCTGAATCATTTATTGCCTTTCCTCTCTAATCACAAGTGTTTTAAATATTATAAAATTAAAGTTTAAAAAAATAAACATTGCTAGTAGGCAAACCCAAGCCCAAAAAAGCTCACTTGTTAAAGAAAATGTTAATGTTTCTTGAAAGCCTTGTGTATTATAAGATTGATGATTTACAGAAAAGGAATTTAAAGTCAGAATAAGAAGTAGACAAAGTTGGTTGAGAGAGAAAAGTAGGTAGATTAGCCTCATGAAGGCAAAGGAACAGTGGAACTCAATGGAGCAGGATGATCAGAAGTAAGCTCAATTAAAATGTGAGAATACAGGCTTCCAGCTACTAGAATACACAAGATGTTAGGGGTATATTCTGAGAAAAATGCCTAACTAGGAAATTAAAGCTGAACTGTTGACCTAGAGTTTTTGAGCCCTTTTATCGCTCTGATATGCTTTGGGTAAATAACTCAAAGCAGGCAAATTTCACCCAGCTTATGCTTGCTCTTCAACTCTGATCCTTGCCTACTGAATGACTTTAAATAACTGTTGCAGAAAAAAATGATACCATTTTAATTTCCAGCTCCATCCCCATCTGGCCAGGGAAAGGGTCAATTAATATTATTGTGTTTTGTCTTTAGGGCATCTGATACCCCTGAGGACCAGCCTGCGGGACAGTCTGTTTTTGCAGGGTTTCTTGGCCAGAATCAGAAGAGTGGGATTCAGGACAAGGCCAGTTCACGTAACACAGCTCAGAGCCATACAACACAACTTGCTCCAAGGATGCTGGGCATTGTGCTTCATTAGGAAACAAAATATAAGCTTTCCACACCATTAGGAATGACTTTAGGAGTGAAAGCACATAAGACGATGCCTCACCTCATCAACAATGCACTGCAGAAGCTGGAGAGGCTGCAATGGAAAAGAAGAGAGGAAAAAGTATTAGCCTCTATGCAATATCTTTACAGTGGAGTGGAAAGAAAAAATCATTAATGCAATAAAATATAGCAAGATTAATCAACAACAGCAAACTCTTATCAAAACATTGATGCTCAGGATGTTCTATTATTTCTAATGGTACCTAATCTAATACAGGCAGTTAAAGGTTTGCATTTTCTTCAAAATGCAATTTGCTAAGTTTAAAACAAGGCATTCAAGCATGCAAAGGAAGCAGCCATCAGGAAAAAGAAAAGTGAATTTTTTTCTGAACTCATAAAGCTTACCATTAAAGATCCCTGGTTTTTCTGAATCTGAAAAAAGGCAATATGTAATTAGCATGTCATAATCAAAATGACTCACTTGGACACATTATGATCACTGAGAGAAAATTATTGCATTGCTGGTGGCAATTTGTGGGCATGTGTTAACACAATTTACATAATGAAAATACACAAATGTTAATAGCTCGCTTCTCATTTATAGGCGAAAGTCAGCAGAATGTTAATTTCACACAACACTTTTTAGTACCCTCCAGGTTGTATTAGAATAGGGAGAAAAACCATAATCCATTTCAAAAGGCTGTTTACGATTCAGATATAAATAATGTTTTATATTGCTAGATTGTGAACACTGGGCTTAATGTTGCAATCATTGCTAATGTTATGAAGCTCACTCTTTTTAAATTAAAAACCGATTTATTTAAAATTGAAATTAAATCATAGTCAGAAATTAGAATTTTGGATTCCTGCCAGTGTCTGCTCACAATTCCCTATTTTGTGAAGAAAACTTTAATTATGTGGTTGAAGTATTTGCCCCTAACTTAGGAGTGAGGTAACGACTCCACCTTTTCCAAAGTTCCTTCTGCCTGTTTCCAGGGCAGCAATGCTCTCTGGGAAAATAAAATTCATGCAAGTTTTACACTAATTTTTAGGGAATAAAAGCAGAGTCCAGTAAGAGTGTGTTTCTGATCAACATTCTGAAGGCAGGTTGCTCACACATTTAACACTGATAAACTGCATTTCTTAGAAAGCTACTAAAACGTGACACAAAAATTAATAAAACATCCACTTAGTCATTAAAGTACTAAACACTTCAATGCCTCCCCATCCAGGAAAAAAAAAGCCTACAGTTATTATAAACTTAATGAAAAGGAAACTCCAGGTACTACATTTTCTAACAGAGAACTTTTCAGGAACCAAATACTGATGGGTCAACTGTTTTCTGAGATAACTGAGCTCCAACCAGCTGGTAAAATACACGGAAACTAGTAATAATCCCTTATATGTTTTTATAGGTGTTTACAAAAATTCCTTCCCATATACTAACTCATTTGATCTGCACAACCACCCTGAGGTTGGTGGGGATGATCATCTTTATTCTACGGTGGAAAAGCTGGGCCTGCCAGAGGACAGGGTCCAGGCCTGAGGCCTCAGGGCCAGGGTGTGGTGGTGCTGGGGCTCCTCCAGAGCTCCTTTCCTTCCAGCATCTGTATCACACCTGCCTATGGTCATAGAGTTATTTGAAAACAACTGGATTTATATACATTTATACTTGGTATGGTATTGTTGATAAATTATCCATTTTGACATGTTGGTTCCTCTCACCTAGACTGTGAGTTTCTCAAGAGCTGCAGCTACGTTTATGCATTTCTTTTGCATCCATGTGGCTGATCAGCACACCCTTCCTCCTACTGCCTGAGTGTTTTAAAGTGTTTTCCCATATATTTGTCAAATGAACATGGTACCCACTCATTGCTCTTACTGGCTTTTCATCACTTCCTCCCCAATCACTACTTTGGGAAACCTCTGTCCCAGGTTGACTGGCTTAGTCTATGTTGATAGTCCCTGCTTAATGTTGTACTGAATTCCTGCTTATTCTGGTTCCTCCAGTCCATGAGTACTTCCAGACAAGATTCTGCAGGTAAAGATTTATACTACAAGGGAAGGCGGAGCTGTAACCACCACCCCGAAGCAGTTAAGAATTTCAGTAACAAGCTACACCACCTTTAAAAAAGTACTGAAAAGCCTGGACAACCTCTCCTATGACATGAGATACCTATGGAGTTTGCTTTTATATATTTTTTTCAAGCATACACTGATACTCCTCCTACCCCTACATTCCTAGTAAGATATATCTACTTCAACAGCAGAGTCATTTGTAATGAACAAAGAATCAGAAATCCATTTCTGACGTCAAAGAGAATGAGCTTCACAAATTTCCAAGAGTCAGGGGGATGACAACATTCTCTGAGGAGAACATGCAGCAAACATTCTAAGTGAGAGGTTTTGAAATGAATTCAGAAATGGGGGAAACACTGTCCCCAGTAACATACGAGTTGTGTGACTCAGATTAACTGAGGGGAGGAAACTTCCTCATGAACTGAGGTCTTAAAGCCTCTAGTTTGCCCTATTTTGCAGGATAAAAGCTTAGTCTAAGACAATTTAAAATTGTACTATTTATGCTTGCTCTTTACTAAAAGAAAGAGAAAAACAGCAATATCAAAGTCTTTTTTTAAAATAATCTTGTAACTATACTGTTTTGCCCAGGTTTTTAAAGAGAGATGTTATCAGGTTTTATTATACAGTTTTGATAGCAACATATTATATGAAATCATCTTCATAAATTTTGTATTAAGGTAGCAGCACCAGTACCTGAAATTGATTCAAAAGGCTTAAGATACTCAATTACTTTTTAACAGTTACACAATGCAGTGACTTATATCTTCTATTTCACAAGAATTTGATGATGTAACATCATTGTAATTGATTCATTCTCTCAATTAAATAAAGCTACTGTGCTTTTCTTTATATGAATGCCACATAGACCATAGAGTTAGATGTATTATCTCCTTTTTCTGTCTCAGATATATTGCCGTAAAGGCTGTATTCTGTTCCTCTGTTAATTCCACCAGATAATTTAATGCCACAGTCATATTTTTAAAATTCTGAACTGCCATGTACTCGGCTGTATTTATATTAGGCATATTTTTCACTGCTAAACTCTTTGTTGCTTACCTTTTCCAAGATCACATTACTGTATAGGCACAGCAACCATAAAATAGACCCAAACAGTCAACCTCCAGTCATTGCCTCTGCTTTTGCACACAGTTCATGAAAAAGTGAAGCCCCTAGTTTTATAGCACATTAAAAGCGGAACCAAAGGTCTTCAATATAAAATGTTGGCTTTGTGAATGCCTATCTTTATTCTGGGTCTGCCTTCGAAACGCATAGCTGTGAGAGCAGAGTTCAGAGGAACACAATAATATTGTTAGGGCTGATGTACTGCCTGCACCTCACAACATATGAAATGCTGTTTATAACTAACTTGTCCAAGCCCTCATTCCTGCTTATACATTTTGCATGTATTGAGTGTTTTCTATGTCTAACTAGTACTTTGGGACAATGAGAGAACAATAATTGTTCCAGTCACACACTTTGTTAATCAGTTTCTAGAACTAGTAGCATTTTGATAGACTAATTAAATGAACCTCTTCCCTTTTCTGGGCATAGATTTTTTTTCTTTCATTAGCTGTTAGATTCAAGATTTAAAACCACACTAACAGGGGATAGTTATGTCTCATTCTGATGTAAGACAGACTCTTATGTGTTTAAATGGGGGAAGAATGACTTCATAAAAGGCAGCCACAAGTACCAGTTAGGTCTTGGTATTATTACAGTAACATTTATCATATATTTCCTTACAAAGACTATCCAGTTAGCAATTAGAAAACTCTTATAACATGACTTATGACTGTGAAAAATGATGCTAGAAAGGAAATTGCCAAAGTAAAAGTTTGCTTGTGGGGCCTCAACTATTTAGCCAATGGCTCTGGTGATAAAAAGCAATTTTGGAAGTCTCACTTTATGCTTCACTCTCTGTAGAGGAGCTTTTTACATAAGTGGTAAAACAGACCTTGCTACCAGCCCCTTTTACATTATATTCAGAGGCACAATCAGAAAACTAAAATGAATCTACCTATGTAACTTAGAGAAGACACCAGCTATAGCTTTCATTTTCTCTTTTACTCTCTGAAATTATGGCTTGCCCTGCAGCTCTTGTCTGTAAGATTTATGTATGACCTAGGTCAGATCTTCCAATATCAGTTGACAAATTTTCTCTTTACATATTTACTGCTTTTCAGGCTTGTATTATTTTCTCTTAAATAGAAAGAAGAAATATAAAATTAAATCATATGGTTGGAATTTTTAAAGAATAGCATTTTCATTTGTTGTGCTACTGGCATCACATTCTAGCTTTCTTTTTTCTCTCTCTTTTTTTTTTTTTTTTTTTTGAGACGGAGTCTCACTCTGTTGCCCAGGCTAGAGTGCAGTGGCGCAAGCTTGGCTCACTGCAGGCTCCACCTCCCGGGTTCACACCATTCTCCTGCCTCAGCCTCCTGAGTAGCTGGGACTACAGGTGCCCACCACCATGCCCAGCTAATTTTTGTATTTTTAGTAGAGACG
This sequence comes from Rhinopithecus roxellana, assembly GCF_007565055.1. Classification (NCBI taxonomy): domain Eukaryota; kingdom Metazoa; phylum Chordata; class Mammalia; order Primates; family Cercopithecidae; genus Rhinopithecus; species Rhinopithecus roxellana. Next base: position 171,166,677 of record NC_044553.1, read on the forward strand.
GGATTTCACCATGTTAGCCAGGATGGTCTCAATCTCCTGACCTTGTGATCCACTCGCCTCGGCCTCCCATAGTGCTGGGATTACAGGCGTGAGCCACTGTGCCCGGCCTACATTCTAGCTTTCAATGTTGAGTTCTTTATTCTTTTTTTTTTAACTTCAAATTTTAGGAGCTGTGGCTATTTTGCAAGGACTCTCTTTTCAAATCAGATGCATGAAGTTATAACCCTGGCTAAATATAAACAGGGATTATGGAAAACTGAGACATTCATATTCTAAATGAAGAATTATGATCTAAAGTATTTATGAAGGGAAGGAACCCCAGAGATGATTTAGTTCAATCTACTCACTTTGCTTTAAGGAAGCTGAGGCTCAAAGGGGAGCAGCGCCCAAAGTCATAGATAGTGCCTGGCCAGACCCTGACAGCTGGGTTAGGAGGCTGTCCACTGTGAGAAAAATGCATGAACTTTGGAGTGAGAAAGACCCCTGGGATTCTACTCAGATGCCCATGGTCCCCAGAAGCCCCCTCCCTTCAGTGGGGCTTAGAGCTCTTGTCTACAAAGTGAAGGAATGAGCTAGAGAAGCCCAAAGATTCCTTGAAGCCAAAGCTTCCTATTCAGGAGCGATGTTTATTTTTCCTCCCCAAGAAAGAAATGGTACCAGCAATCAATCTAATTTTATCTGGCACTGTGTAGGTATTAAAACTTAGGGAAATACCACTTCCAATCCAGTACAACTTGCAAAAACAAAGTGTCTATATCTCAAAAAGCCTTCAATGAGAAAAACAAAACCACTGCTACATGATAAGCTTTATATACATTGCCTAGTACCACTACCTTAAAGAGTTCCCAAACAAATGACTTTTAAATAAAGGAAGAGAACAAAATTTACTATGGCTAACTACAAATGGGACTTTTGGTAAACTGATATGTGAAGATACTAAATGCATTAAGAGACAAAATAAATGGATAATATATACTACTTCCAATAATTTCAGTTGAACACATATAATTCACTTTGCAATCCTATCTCCCCTGTTCATCAGCCTCTGTCCTTGCTCAAGTTCTTATCATGTCTGTGGGTCTATTAGTATATTTTCACAGGACCTAAAAAAGTCACAAGAGGATTTAGCAGGCAGCTACTCAATAGGTCATAAGAAGGAACCAATGATTCTCACATTCTAAGATCTACTCACTGGCACCTTCTTTCTGGCCCAAATCTCAGACTCCAGCTGGGGTGCTGTATTCAGGAGTGACCAGTTTTGAAAAGCAAAAACTGCATATCCCTGAATTTAGCAAGCAGCTAGGTAGGACAGGAAGGCTTTAAGATGCCTACAGGAGGGCACAGCTCTGATGGGACCAGACAGAAAATCATCACAGCCATAATTTAGTTTACTTGGCTCTCACTGCTTCCTGAGTATCAAGGACAATGCATTTTCACACGAAATACAACAGCTGGAGCATTGAGGTACAGCGAAACATTATTCATTCGCTGGGTCTGCCAGTCAGTGAGCAGGAAAAAAAAGGACCTGGCTGCCAGTTCATACTGTTTTATCCTTTGTGTATTTAAAATTGACATAGCGCATGTCCCACCCCACATAGGTGTATAAGAGCCATAGTAAATCTTCCTCTTGGTAACTGGACATTTTAATGTTTAAACTTGAATTTTGCAAGGAAAGCAGGGGCTTAGAATTGTAATTTAAATTGATTGATGTGAATTACAAAATCTTTTTCCTGATGGTACGAGGTCTGGCCACAGAGTCCATTAAGTACCTAACTTTTGAAGAAGATTTTAGACATTTGCCATATCAAACTTTTGTCCTTTCTTTGTCCCAAAAGAAGGGTGGCCTTATTTCAGAATCCAGTTTAAGAATATTAATTGTGTGTGGAGACAGGGGAAAGGGGCAACTGGGGGAAGGAGGTGTTGCTTTTTCTGAGAAAGGTCCTTTAGACTACTCTACTCTTTATGGTGAAATAAATCTGCTACAGCAACATTTTAATGTTTCAAAATGTCTGAGACGGTTTTTCTGGAGCTTTCATTTAGTTTGCACCTCTGTTAGCTTAAATCCTCTACATGATGTTGGAAGTCACCTAGTATAATTCTTTGCCTAATGTAGAAATTCACTTTATAATATTCCAAATATATAGATATTCTGTCTTTGCTAAAAGACTTCCAATGATGAGATTCTAATGATTCTCTTTTGGGCAGATGAAACTGTCAACAAAGTTCTTTCTTGGCCGGGTGCGGTGGCTCATGCCTGTAATCCCAGCACTTTGGGAGGCTGAGGCGGGCGGATCACAAGGTCAGATCAAGACCATCCTGGCTAACACAGTAAAACCCCGTCTCTACTAAAGATACAAAAAATTAGCCGGGCATGGTGGCAGGCACCTGTAGTCCCAGCTACTCGGGAGGCCTGAGGCAGGAGAATGGCATGAACACGGGAGGCGGAGCTTGCAGTGAGCCGCGATTGCGCCACTCCACTCCAGCCTGGGCGACAGAGCGAGACTCCCTCTCAAGAAAAAAAAAAAAAAAAAGTTCTTTTTGGGCTGGGGGCGGTGACTCACGTCTGTAATCCTAGCACTTTGGGAAGCCGAGGCGGGCAGATCACCTGAGGTCAGGAGTTCAAGACAAGCCTGGCCAACATGGTGAAACCCTATCTCTACTAAAAATACAAAAATTAGCTGGGTGGGGTGGCATGTGCGTGTAGTCCCAGCTACTCAGGGGGTTGAGGCAGGAGAACTCTGCTTGAACCCGGGAGGAGGTTGCAGTGAGCTGAGATGATGCCACTGCCCTCCAGCCTGGGTGACAGAGTGAGACTGTCTCAAACAAACAAACAAAACAAGGAGTTCTTCCTTATTTTGAATCCAAGAAGTATGTCTTTCTGGAATATGTGCCCATGATCTGGAGCTATGGCATATAAGTTTAAAGACAGCTTTCCACATATTTGAAGATAGCGGTCATGTCTCCACAATGTTGTCTTTCTTTTTTTTTTTTTTTTTTTTTTTTTTTTTGAGACGGCGTCTCGCTCTGTCACCCAGGTTGGAGTGCAGTGGCCGGATCTCAGCTCACTGCAGTTCCGCCTCCCGGGTTTATGCCATTCTTCTGCCTCAGCCTCCCAAGTAGCTGGGACTACAGGTGCCCACCACCTCGCCCGGCAATTTTTTTTTGTATTTTTTAGTAGAGACGGGGTTTCACCGTGTTAGCCAGGATGGTCTCGATCTCCTGACCTCGTGATCCGCCCGTCTCGGCCTCCCGAAGTGCTGGGATTACAGGCTTGAGCCACCGCGCCCGGCAATGTTGTCTTTCTTGAATAAACATCCCTGTTTTCTTCCTTATGATCAGTTGGTATCTTGGTTGCCCTCTATCCTTCTCCCCTTTATTACTAAGGATACTCCAACAACACTCCCCCACCCCCAAGAAGCCCATGTGTTCCATGGGAAGATGACTTTGTCCCCAGCTCTAGGGTATGGTAGGTGGTTCAGGCCTAAATTAGTCAGCAACATCTAAATCCCCTGGGCACAGGGAGTTGAACTGGTCCAATCAAACTGTAGCTTAAGGCCTTTGGTTGCCTCTGAGGAAAAGAGATCTGCTGTTCCCCTCTCAGACAGGAAGTAGGTTGCTCCAGGAACCCCAATAACTATTCTTGGTCTGTGAAGGAAGAAGCCTACTAAGGAGAGAACCGAATGTGACTTGCTGAGTCAAGTCCCAGCTAAATCCAACAAGCAAGACTAGGCTTTTCAGTCATGCAGTCCAGTAATTTCCCCTTGTGGTTAGGGCTCCTTTGAGTTGAGTTTTCTGTTACCTGAACCTGAAAGTTGCCTGAAGAACCCAGGCATGATTTCCCATTCTCCACCACCACAATCACCTTCGTCTGAATTCGTTTCCATATGTGTATGTTCCTCATAAAGTATGACACCCACACCTGAACACAGACCTCGGATTGACGGGCTTAGATCACCATGTTTTGGGCCCGATACACCAGACAGCAGAGACTCAAGGAGGTTAAAAGTGCATTCACTTTTTTTTTTGAGACGGAGTCTCACTTTGTCACCCAGGCTGGAAGGCAGTGGCGCGATCTCAGCTCACTGTAACCTCCACCTCCCGGGTTCAAGCAATTCTCCTACCTCAGCCTCCTGAGTACCTAAAATTACAGGCGCATGCCACCATATCTGGCTAATTTTTTTATTTTTAGTAGAGACGGGGTTTCGCCATGTTGGCCAGGCTGGTCTTGAACTCTTGGCCTCAAGTGATCCACCTGTCTCAGCCTCCCAAAGTGCTGGGATTATAGGCGTGAGCCACCATGCCAGGCCATGCATTCACATTTCTGATAGCCCTATCACACAGTTGGCTCAAATGAGAGAAAGCAGAGAAGTATATACAACTTACAGATTTATATACTGAAAAAGAAATCAGATACTGAAAAGGAAACACTTTTTTTTTTTTTTGGAGACAAGGTCTCACTCTATTGCTCAAGATGGAATGCAGTGGTGCAATCATAGCTCACTGCAGCCTTGACCTCCCTGGACTAAAGTGATCCCCCCACCTCTACCTCCTGAGTAGCTAGGACTACAGGTGTGTGCCCACCACTCCTGGCTATTTGTTTTGTGTGTATTTTTTTTAGAGATGGGGTTTTACCATGTTGCCCAGGCTGGTCTCGAACTCCTGACTTCAAGTGATTCACCCACCTCAGCCTCCCAAAGTGTTAGGATTACAGGTGTGAGCCACTGCAGCAGGCCCTATACTCTTCTATTTCTGATGTGTTTCATACTGACAGAGTATTTGAGAGTCAAAATGAGTGAATGATAAAAGCAATTACAGAATCTGGACAGTCTGAAGATGCTTCTATTTGTTATTTCTCCCCTTTTATTTGTTTGGCTAAGGAGAGGCCTGCCTAATGCTGAAGTAGAATTATAGACTCCTGGGGTCTGAAAAAAACCTTAAAGATTTTAAAATCTAACCCGGTTCCTCATCCCTATCTAATCCTTAAATCCCTCCTTCATTGCACCCCTGCTGATGGGGCTTCTGTCTGAATTCATCTGGTAAAGGGAAGCTTACTGTCTTCTGACTGACCCTTCTATTCCTTGCCCCACTTCTACCCCTCTGACAGTACAAATCTACATTTTCTCTGACATGAGAACCTTCAAAGTCTGAAGACAAGTTGTCACAGCTCCTCAGAAGGTGTTATGCTCAGGTATTCATGCTGGCAGGGTACAGTGGGAGGATGGGACATGGAAGAAAAGAAAGGGGCCAAAACAATTGATTCAGAGCCTCAGGATTTGTGTTCTTGGTTCCCTGTGATTGCAAAACTTGCTTTGCCAATATGTAAAAAGTAAACTTGGGCTACATAATTACTTTATCGATTTCATATATGTTTATTAAGTCCTTATGCTATGCCAGGCACTGCAGTAGACTCCAGGACCCAAAAGATGGATAGAATACAATTGCTGGCCTACAGAAAGGAGTGACTTAGTAAAGGTTCCCGAAACCTAGTAGCAGGGTTAAGATTTAAGCACAGGTCTTGCACTCTCCTCTAAAAATCACTCAGTATTTGGACAAAATACAACTCTCTGGAGTTTTGCTTTCTTCCCTCAGGGCTCTATAGATTTCAAAGACAGCTTCTCCACATCCTTCCAACCCCTAAAGCTCCCTACTACATGGTGATGTTTCTAGGCATTGTAAGAAAGGTTGCTGCATTAGTTTCGGTTCCACACATCGATTTTTTTTTTTTTACCATGATACATTTGGATGTGGCCGACTGAGATTTTGAGATCAGCTATAATTGCAGCATAACATTATATGGTTCACACAGGATAAGGAGGGAAAGAATCTTAAAACTGGCCAGGTGCAGTGGCTCACCCCTGTAATCCCAGTGCTTTGGGTGGCCAAGGTGGGTGGATCACCTGAGGTCAGGAGTTTGAGATCAGCCCGGCCAACATGGCGAAACCCCATCTCTACTAAAAATACAAAAATTAGCCAGGTGTGGTGGCACGTGCCTGTAATCCCAGCTACTAGGGAGGCTGAAGCAGGAGAATTGCTTGAACCTGGGAGGAGGAGGTTGCAGTGAGCCAAGATTGCGCCACTGCACTCCAGCCTGGGTGACAGAGTGAGACTCCACCGCAAAAAAAAAAAAAAAAAAAAAAAAAAAAAAAAAAATATATATATATATATATATATATATATATATATAGTCACACATAATCTTGTGAATCAACATGTGTCTTACTGGCTTGACTGTAAATGAAATTCAAAATAGATTTAAACAAAATAAGTCATGGATCAAGAATGAACTGGATAAAGTTTGACTTTCTTTCATCTCTTTTTTGTTTGTTTGTTTTGAGATAGGGTCTCACTCTGTTGCCCAGGCTGGAACGCAGTGGCACGATCATGGCTTATTATAGCCTGGACCTCCTGGGCACAAATGATCCTCCCTCGTCAGCCTCCTGAGTAGCTGGGACTATAGGCATGTGCCACCACACCTAGCTGATTTTTAAATTTTTTGTAAAGACATGGTCTCCCTGTGTTGCCCAAGCTGGTCTTAAACTCCTGGGCTCAAGTGATTCTCCTGTCTTGGGTTCCCAAAGTGCTAGGATTACAAGTGTGAGCCAGCACACCTGGCTCCAATGTTTGATATTTGATTCAGAGTTTTACTTCAAAACTCCCATATTTTGATATAGGTACAATCAGATTTCAGTAAACTCAAAGGAAGTAATTGGGGGGAGATGGTGATGAGCAAGAGGGCTGAAGCTGTGGACAAAAGGAGGAAGCTGCTCATCCAAGGTGAAAGCAGACCACAGAAGTATCCTGTTCAGCATTTTTCAGACTCTATTTACCAAATAACTTAGTTCAAATAAGATATTACTTAGAAGCGTTTAAAAATTACCAGACAGAAGCAGAGCTGCTCGTGTGGTTGTGTATACATGTGTGTGGGTGGACCCCATCCCCTCTATGTATTGTCTACCCACAATTCTGCAAATCACTAACCTAGGGCATTTCCATTATTTTCCAGGTGAGGAGGCTGAAGTCCAAAAAGAAAGAAGGTCAAGCAACTAATAAGAAAAGGGAAGACCAGAACTCAGGTTAGCTCTGTCCGTGTGTTTGGGTGGAAATCATATACTGTTAGTGACTTAATTTGTCACTTGTTGGGTGTGTCATTTGCTGCCTCCTATGCCCTCTACCCTGAATCACTGAGTGTTTCCAGCTGCCTGGCTACCAAGAAGGCATAGGGCTATCCAAAGAGCAGGGCCTGGAACTTTCTTTCGTTTAAAGGATTTTACCAACTAGGCCTAGAGTCCAGGTCTCCTCATACCTTATGCCCAGAAGAGTGCTTTCTGCAACTTGTTTCTGAACAGAAAATAAAACAACACAAGCTTCATTACCCCTTCGGTCTCTCCTCCTCTGAACCTGTAGGCCAAATAGCTTCTTCTCTCATAAGACTACTCCAGGCTGAGTGCGGTGGTTCACCCCTGTAATCCCAGTACTTTGGGAGGCTGAGGCAGGCAGGTCACCTGAGGTCAGGAGTTCGAGACCAGCCTGGCCAACATGGCGAAATCTCATCTCTATTAAAAATACAAAAATTAGCTGAGTATGGTGGTGCAATCCTATAATCCCAGCTACTTGGAAGGCTGAGGCAGGAGAATCACTTGAACCTGGGAGGCAGAGGTTGCAGTGAGCCGAGATCATGCTACTCCACTCCAGCCTGGGTGACAGAGTGAGACTCTGTCTCAAAAAAAAAAAAGACTATTCTATTCTCCAAGCTGTTCTTTCCTTTTCCGAGTGGTGGTCACCATCTGCAGACCTTGATGTGTGCATCCTAACAGTCCATACTTGGTTCCAATTGGCTGCCTTGGTTACCCAAAATTCCTTGGAGATGACACCTTGGTTCTGTGCATAAACAGACAACTGCCTCCTTTCCTGGCTCCTAGTGGTCTCTGGGACCCTCTTTCCACCTGGTGTGTCCTGGCAATCTCCAGTCCTAAATCGAATCAGCTCTTTGCTCCTTTTAGGCAACTCACTGATTTTTCAATGAACTTAGCTGTCTGTTTTATTGGCACTGAAGAGGGTTGGGTTCTTAGCATCATTAACATTTTAGTTGAGGAAGAATTCCCAAACCTCCCAGGCATTAATCCATAACTGTTAAACATCTAAAAAGTAATCTGTGCTCAAACAAAGCTTGGCCAGGTCTGTCCCCTTTTTAACTTGGAAGTCAATGAGCCCCTATCCCCAAATCTACCCAAGTTTTCCATACTGAATGGTGATAAGTAAAATACTAGAGTATAATAAAGGTTGATGTCTTTGTCTGGTGCTGCTGCTACTACTGCTGTTGAGGACCATTCTCCCCCAGGGATCCACAGCCAGTCGGCAATTACCTGGCAGGCACAGAGCATCCTGGGACAGTAATTTTCATATCTGCAGACACACCAGTTGGAGGCAGTACTTGAGTGGATGTGTGTGTGAGATAAGGATGGCCATTTAGGCTCACAATCTCTGGATGTCTTATCTTACTTTCTCCCCCACCATCCCTCAAGAGTAAAAAGACCACTGCACTGTGAGTGGGAGACATTCTGGCCCTGTTGCTGAATACCTGGTAATCACGAGTGAGTCATTTAATGGCTGTGAACTCCTATTTCCTCGTCTGTAATCTAAGAGTTGGACTAGATTGTTGTAAGATCTCTTCACATGCTGAAATCCTATGATTCCAAAAAATAGCAGACTGCATCAATAAAAGCAAAGGGAAAGAAGTGGAAGGCCTAGTGGACCGCAGAGCTTAAGAGGGAGAGATAATGGCAAACCTGCCACGTGAAAGCCGGACTGAACACCAAGTTCATTACTTTTTCAATTCTATTTCTGGGGGCTAAACTGATCATTTAAAAATTGTAAGGGAATCATGGTCCCCAGTAACTGAACTAAAAATGACGAGATTCTGTATATAATTCTATATATTATGATGGTGATTGTGAATGATAAATTATAACTCAAAAAAGAAAGACTGTAAAGAAAGGCTCTTGTGGGATCAGAAAAATAATTCATTTTAGTCCTACCTGGTGTGAGACATGGTCATATATTTTCTGAGTTACATAGGTAAATCCCTAAAGAACTTTCTGGAAATATAAATAATACTAATATTACCTAGCTCTTGTTTACCACCTTATATTTTTCAAAGTGCTCCCTTAGGCATTAGTCCATTTGATCATGACAATTTCTCCCCAGCAGTCTAGAAAATGCCCTGTGACATACCAAGCCAAATTCATAGAGGGTGGCAGGGAACCTCTCTGGGGCATGTGCCAACTATCTTCAGGGGCAGAGACCTTAAAATGCAATCACTTCCAACCTCAGATTAGCCTCAGTCATGTCAAGGGGACTCACAAAATTCTCAAACCCAATTTCTTTATCTGGTCCCTGCTACACTTGCCATCTCCATCCTGACACATAACCCCCCTCCTCTACCATGCTCCCCTCTCTTTTCTTACTTCCTTCCCACAGTTACTTTAAAAGTTGCCTAGGAGAATTGTTAAACTGTTAGGGAAATGAAAGTAACAACAGTAGTACTGTTAAAGTACTAGAAGGACATATGCTGCTTTAGACCTTTATCTTTCACTAGATGAACCTCCTTTGGACTTGAGTACCTAGCACATCCTTTCCCATGCTTCTTGCAAAGGGAGAGAAATGGAAGGCTTCCTGGACCACAGAGCCTAAGAGGGAGAGATAATAGCAAAGCTGCCACATGAAAGCCAGACGGGACACCAAATTCATTATTATGACTTGGTGTCCAAGTTAATTACTTTAACCTTCTATTCTATTTCTGAGCTAAACTGATTATTTAAAAATTATAAAGGAACCATGGTCCTGTCCTTCTTGCCTTCAGAGCCTTGGCTCAAGCATCAGCTATCCACTCTGTAAAACCTTCTTGGTTTCCTGAAGTGAGCTGAACACTCCCCTTTCCTCTTGAGATCAGAGCATCCCATCTCCTGGAGGATTCATTTTATATCAACTGCCATTGGTTTTATGTTTTTCTTTCAACTGGACTGGACTCTTCTGAGAGCAGAGGCCGCATCTGTTTCATTTTTGTGCTCCTAGTACTTAGGCACAGAGTAGGTGCTCAATGATAAATAATGTTGAATTGAGACGTATGTCATACAATAGTTTAGAAGGTACTACAGAATCAAACCAACATGAGGTTAGTGCTTTCAAACAACACAGGAATCACAAACCTATCTGGCCAAATACAGATATCTCAATTGAAGTATTAACAAGTAATTTATCTTTAATGAAGAATTTCACATTTCTAAGCTACCCACACTTTGGGGATGATTTCTCTTCCATTTCTGCTCTATTTTAAGGATATACTAGGAACCCACCTCCTGTTTCTGGCATAGGCTAAGCAAATAAAATAATGAGACTTCTTGATAAGTATGCAATAGATATGGAGAATAATTTGACACTGGCAATTCAAAAATTCCTAGGAAGAAGCAAATGTTACTGTAAGTGAACATCTTCATGTCACTCAAATTTCGTCTCTGCATTTTATGGAATATAAATCTGATTTTATGCTTGAAATATCAGGATATTTTAAATGTCTGTATCCTAAATAGTGAGAACAAAAGTAAAATAAATTAAAGCATATAGACTAGACATCTGTTTAGAAAAAAAATTGCATGCATATTGCCCCTTTAAACTCTTGCAAATTAAAGCTGAGTACTTGAAGTTTGGGGTGATTACTCATTGCTATTTTTTCCTTGATTAAAGACCTCACACACAAAAAAACTGTATGTTTAAAAATTTACTTAAATCTTTGATGTTCCAAACTTCAAAAAGTTTACGCAACATAGGATAGATTCTAATACCTCTTTTCAAAGAGTGCACACTTTTTAGGTATTTTGCAATTCCAGGCGTGATCAGCAAACATAAATAAGAAAATGATACCTGTGGTCTAAATTTAACATTGAATACAAGACATTAGTAAACAATCAACATTAGAATTAGTAACAATATATTAGTCAAAGGCTTTTAAAACACAAATAAAATTAAATGTAAAAACTCTAGTACTTCAACATTAGCATTTGAAAAGTGTTTAATGTTTTTAAATAGTTTTAAGAACATACGCTTTCTACTCTATTCTGAAACACATACTCTATCCAGAGCACAATTTATTACTGCAAAATAAATGAATGTTTAAAAGACAGTCTGTCAATTGAAAAAAACAAAACACATTAAAATAGCACGTTTCCAAGCCAAGTTAAACAAAATATTTTCTCCTTGACAAGCTGCTTACATTTAAATGAAAACAAGGCAAATCTGGTCAATAATATGGATTGCATATAATAAAAAGGATCTTAGATCATGTTAATACAAGGATCAGAAAGCAGTAACTTCAATTAAAACTACCCAATTATTTAGCAAACTTTCAGTGCAGCAAATAAATTAATCAGTTTTAAATGAAAGTGCTCAGATAGGTAGCTTTTTGACCTATGAGTAAGTCTCACTAGCAGCAGTCACAGCAAAGCAAGAATCTGCTGAAGCAAGGCAAAGCTCCCAAATCAAACATGTTATTGGTAATCAAAAAGCATTTGCAAAACGTATTTCCTTGGTTAATAGCAGGAGGTTCTGTAGCAAATGCCACCTACAGCTCCTCTCATACTTTGATATGTAGTGTATACGGGTTGAACACACATTCCTCTTACCCAAGAATGACAGAAGTATCTTGGTTTTAACAACAGGGTATTTTCATTTCTGAACTATCCTGTAGAAGGTGCCAGTTGTTATACCATTAAGAATGCATATATTTCACTTATTATCTACCTATGTTTACCTAGTATTGGGATTTAAGAATGCCTCTTTGAGACAAGCAATATGTCATCATTTTGTTCAGCTAACAGGCCTGACAGCCCTGTCTCCTTGAGTTAAGAAAAGTAAATCTCTATTTTGTACACTGGTGGCAAAAGCTGGCAGAATAAATGAGAATTAGCCAATTGGTAGTAAAAGTTTCTGATCCCAAAGATTCAGACTTTCCTTTGATCCTAGTCCTAATTATTCTCTTTGGCCACATGATAGTATTTTTTTTCCAATAAAAGTGATCTTCTCCGCATACTGCAATAATTTATTTGAATGCCATTCTTATGTGTTTTTAACAAATAACATCACTATTCACTATTTCTCTTATCTTTTTGATCCTTTTTTACTACTTATCATCTTATTTGAAACAGATTTTTAACAGATAAACTTGATCGTTACAAGAATATCTTGCTTGCATTTTATTCAAATAATTCTTAAAAACAGCTTAAAAAGCCGTTTGGAATAACATCAAGCTTGCCATCAATCAAACGAAAAAATTCCGCTGGCGGTTGTATAAACATCAGATCAAGTCTGATGTCTTCAAGGATTTCAGAGTGAACCATAAAAAACTCCATTAACTTCTGACAAAGAATGCAAATTAATCACAACATGGGGTGAAATGAAATTAAAGGCTCTTTTCTAATCAATGACAAGGCAGGATGAAATATTTGTTACTCTCTCTGCACTCAGACTGCCTAGGATGTTTGCACTTCCCTTGCAAAGCCCCAAATGTAAGGTGTGAGTACAGATTCACCCACAGTCGCTGTTGAGCGCCCTCCTCCCCGCAGAGCTATCTGCTTACAAGTCGTGGAGATTCACAAAACACACTAATCATCCGAATCTCAGGTGCATCCAATTTGTTATTCACACTCTCCCATGCCAGTGAAAAGCCTGGCGCAGACAGATGCACCAGGAACCCTAAATGACAGTTTTGGCCTCCGGAAGTACGATCACTACAGCAAAATCTAGTACAGCCTCCAGGTGAAATGTCTGGAGCTCCATATGGAGCAGGGAAAATTAACAACAAGATGAAAATCACTGCAGCAGCGGGGAGTCAGAATTTTTGAAAAAAAAAATGAAATTTAAAGATGAAGAAAGAGAAGTAATAAATTAATGGGGTGTGAAAACATTCAAAGCTTTACAATACCAGGGGCACTATTTGCTCAGATTTTTTCCCTTTTTTTAACTTCAGGTCATTTTGATGTAATTTATTAACCAAGATCAGGAATTGCAGCCAAAAGAAGAACAGTATTTTTATACATGCAAAAGTACTTTAAATACATCTGTGTCTGTATTATCTTCACTTTCCTGTAGCATCTTGCTTGCCAAATTTCCCAATGCCAGAGCTGATGCATCCCCTGAGAAGTCTCCTTAATGGATTTGCTATCATCCTAATGCAGGGCACTGTTGTAAAGTTTGAATGAAGGATGACAATTTTTAGCAGGCAATCCTTTTCATTTCTCCTAAATTATGGTGTCATTAAACAAACCATTGCCCACCATTATGTATTTTAAGTCAACTGAATTTGGATCTACATGATTAACTATAGGCAGCTCCAGTCCTTGTCTAGACCTTCACATCTTTCCAGATTACTATCAAAGCTAAATTGTTCCAGAAATTGAGAAACTGCAAGATATTTTTTTTTTTTTTGAGACGGAGTCTCGCTCTGTCACCCAGGCTGGAGTGCAGTGGCCAGATCTCAGCTCACTGCAAGCTCCGCCTCCCGGGTTCACGCCATTCTCCTGCCTCAGCCTCCGGAGTAGCTGGGACTACAGGCGCCGCCACCTCGCCCGGCTAGTTTTTTTTTGTATTTTTAGTAGAGACGGGGTTTCACTGTGTTAGCCAGGATGGTCTCGATCTCCTGACTTCGTGATCCGCCCGTCTCGGCCTCCCAAAGTGCTGGGATTACAGGCTTGAGCCACTGCGCCCGGCCAAGATATTTTAAAATGCAATTTTTCATTATCCTATTGCAGAATATGCTTCACAAACACCCATAATTTAATGGCACTGGGGTCAGTGAGGGCTCTGGGGCCCTCTGGATCTCCCATTATTCTGCTAAATACATGGTAAGAAAAGCAAGAGGGATCTGGGGAAAGGTCTTGTCACCATGCACAATGGCACAACCTTCCAGTGCTCAGCATTTCTCATCTATACAAGAGGCCTCCCTAGGGCAGAGAGGGCAAACTAGAAGCGTTGTAGGGCAGAGTGGAAAAGAGAACAGAGGGGTATGAATAGCCAAATGAATTAAGAAGTTAAAGAGCCAGTGAGTTGCCTTATTTGTCTGCAAGTCCTAGACCTAACTGTACCCATTCCTGCCTAAGGCAAGGTACTTTGCCTCTCTGAGCCTGAGTTGGCTCACCTAGAGGCTGGAAATAAGTCCCTGCAGGTAGAATGTACAGCCTGAGTCAGGTAACAGCCTGAGACTGGAACCCTATGTGGGAAAGGTGCTAGATGAAGCCAAGACACCATTGGTTTTCCTGTTATAGGCAGTAGTAGTAAGACTGTGCTCCTTATCTTTTTTTTCTTTAGAACCCTAAACCGCCTGCCAATGAAGTTATGCAATCCTAAGGCCTAAAGGAAACTAAAATAGTGCTTTCAAATAACAAACACCTGACCCACAAAACAATGAAACTCATATAGAATGGCTATCTCAACAAAAACCTGGCCCTTTAACCTTTATGTTGCTCCCAGGGCACTGACTATCCCTAGAGTCTTCCCAACACTCCTCCCTCTGCACCCTCACTGGGTACACACTGTGTCACCAGCAGGACGATGGGCTGCTAATGACGCTGTCAGCAGCACTAATGCTGAGCTGGGGGAAAGACGAGTCTTGAAGCCAGCCCCTCCTCCCCGCTTTACCCTCTGCTCATTTTATACTCTGCTCCAATTGCGACTGGCATGTTGCTAAGAACATCCTTTTACAACCTATGGTTGATAGCTGGGAAATTGTTTTGTGCTGCAGCCCAACATTTGATCCAGACGGGTGGCCCTTTGTACTTTTCAGAGTGGTTCCATATCCGTAGTTTCATTTGATCAACCTACCTCCTTTAATCTGATAGGAGAGGTAGGCAGAATCCTCCTTTTAGAGACAAGGAAACTGACACCTCAGAGTTACAAAGCAACAATTAAGACCTGCGGTGAGACTGGTAGCACCTAATTCTAATTCTAATCTTCTGACTTGTGGTCCAGGGCTCCTTCCAATAGGCCACTCCTCTCAATTTGCCACTAGTGAAGACAGCTCAGGTCTGGTGCCCTGATTAGACTTTGGGTTCACAGCAGCGATTCCCTGGCACTGTCCCTAGTCCTAGGAACAATCAAATCAATGTGACCTTAAGGATATATGAAAGGCTTTCATGTGTTCTAGGACAAGACTAGGGAGTGACACTTAGGATGAGATAGTTCTCAGCTTGATAAATAGAACATTGCTTTGACCCTGGGGATGCTTTGTAAGATAGTGAGTTTCTTGTCACTGGAAGTGTTCAAGCAGTGTGGATGTCTGCTTTTCAGAGACACTGTACAGAAGTTTGATTTGATGATGTCTAAGATCCCTTCCAACTCTAAGAGTCTATGATTCACTCCTGCCTACTCCACTTGGGATTCAAAGAAACCAAACCAGCCATAGTTTTAACAGTGAGCAAATCAGCCATTCTGTTTGTCCAATTTATGAGGGGAGGCTATTTCACAGAGTGGTAGGAGTTCAAATAACATAATGTGGGCCAAAGAGAAGGTGTTATTCCATAACTCGTCCTCTGTGACACTATAAAAATATACATTTTTCTTTATGTGTTTTTTTTGAGGACATAAGAGAGGGGTAGGAAAGGCATTTATAAAGTATCCTTTCCCAATCTTCAGCTTATAGTACAAAGCCTTTAAAATAAATGCCAACTCCACCAAAAGTCATTAGTGGTTCTAGCAACGACACACCCAAACTTCTGTTGAAAGACTTGGGAAATAGGCCTAATGGCATCAAAGCTGCTTCTATTATTTCAGAGAGAAGTATCAATTTGCTGACAACATTCTATCATGATTCAAGGAATACAGTTGTTTCCCACCCCCACTCTGGCATAAAGGTTGTTGCTAACTAGGGAGTTCAGCATAGAATTAGAATTTTCCAACTTCCACTTGACTGATAAAGATTTATTTAGATATTCAGGAAAACCATACTGCAAAGGTAAATATCCTCTTCTCAACTTCGACCACAGCCTTCATGTGCTTCAATAGTCAAATGTGATGGCAATTCATTTCTTAGACTCATCACCCATCAAATCTCACTGATTAATTACTCTAGACATTAGGAATCTCGAGAATATTGCTACATTCTCAACGTTTGGAATTTTTACTGGATGGCTTATAAGTTTTCTACTAAGATTTGTTTGAGAAATATATTGTATAGGGTTTGCATGTTCATTTTCAAAATTTTAGGGGATTTCACAAATTGGCCAAACTGAATTGTTTAGAAATTACTGACAGAACAAGAAGCTTACCAAGATAAATATTCTAATGAGCTATAAATCCTGAAAATGTGATTTTAATTTGATGGGCTACCTAGAGCTAAGCAGCAAGGCTATATACACTAAAATCTCACTAAATGCCAGCATTCATGCCAAGCAACTGCATTTTAGATTTTCTCTATAAGGAAAAGATTACATTTACACAAAAAAGTCTATGAATTTGAAAAGTGAGACTAACACTCTTGAACCTAACAACTTGGACAATTTCTCTTCCACTTATCTGATGGCTTTAACTGTGAAAGCAAAAGAATACGAAAGAGACATTTCATTGAGTAAAGGGTCTTTAAACGTCCACATTGGTACCAGGAGAATTTGCTTAAAACTGCTTATAAAGATGGTAGAGAGAATGAGCCCCATCCTATTATTCAATAACCATGTTTGTGATGCATCTGCATAATCTAACCATGCATAAATTAGTATGTGTAATACAACACTTATTTGCATAATAATAGCAAGTTAATAGATGCTTAAAGAGCAGAGACCAACACCACCTTTAAATCAGACATGCCTCCAGGCACTTTGGCCTGTACAGACCAAGATGCCAGAAAAACAGTGAACATCAACCAGAGGAAAACAGTCAAACCATTCATTTTTCATCCCTCTAGACATTTCACTTATTTCCCCCACACACTGGGGAATCATTTTCAAACCACAAAATAGCTTTATATTTTAGTGCTAGTACCCTTCTATAATAAAAATCTTAAAGAAATTTTAATGAAGATTAGAGTCAGCAATGCTAGTATAATGGACTGTTTTGTTTTCTTGTAAATGTAGACAGGAAGGAGCAAAATACTTTTAAATAATATGTTCAAAATTATACTCATAAAATTGGGGGCCCATCTATTTATCTAGCAAAAATAATGACCTAGATTAGATGCTTTCACCCTTTGTCTTAATCTTCTAACTCAAAAAATTTTAAGTGAGTTTAAGAGCTTAAAAGGTGTATCAAGAAAAGGCTGGCTCTCTCCTGCATCCTCAAAATGAGTACATGGTATTGGACCAGGAAAAGAAATAATCCCGAATTTCACACAAAGGAAAAGTACAATGATCACTCTCAACCTTTAACAAAGAAGAAAAAATCCAGGAGTTTAAAAAATCAAAAATCAATAGAGATTTCTAAATGACTCCTTAAGATATCACTTTTCAATTTAACAGGACAGATTTATTTATATGTGGCTCAAATGTTCACAATTGCTCCCTGCACCTTCATACATAGGAATGAATGTCACAGTGGCAAACGGCAGTAATGAACAATCTTACCTGAGGATATGGAAACCTCCCAAGAGCAAGCTGGGAAAGGAAATAATATTTGTCTAGTTATAGATTTGCATGCAGGGCAGATCTCCTTAAGACAGACAAGTACTAAATTTCAGAACTGCATCCAGCAAATATAAAGAAGTTCACAACCTCAAATGTACAAACTAAATTATTGCTGTAATTACATTAAGAGCTGTATTTAGAATGGACATTTTCAATGGACTATGTTGCATCCCTGATATTTTAATTTTAATAACAAAACATTATCCTTATGTGGTTTCCCTTAGTAATATTCTCAGTTGTATGGGTATTATTCACATTTACATATGTGCGACAGTTTCTTCTAGACAGAGATGTAAAAACTCTTTGCTTTTTGTCTTGTAAAATGGGAACATCTAATTGTTACTAACCCACAAAATTTTCAGTTACAAGTATAAATGAAGGGTCGTAGGAAATGGGGAATGGACATTATTATAAAATTGAAAACTGTGCCATTATTTTCATCCATTTGTTAAAGTTTTTTCAGCCATTTTCTACCCACTAGTAGGAAAAATGGCCATTTCAAGGTTGTGAAGTCAGAACTGTAGGTCTAAGTCTGAAAGCTTCCAATCTAGCTTGATTTGTAAACTGTTCTGTTTCTGAGCCAGTCACTTAATTTTGATCCTTGAATCCTCACCTGTAAAAACAAAATGATCCAACCAGGAATAGGTTTGATATAAAGCAAAAAGATACAAACTGTTTTTTTGAGCCAGAGTCTTGCTCTGTCACCCAGACTGGAGTGCAGTGGCGTGATCTTGGCTTACTGCAACCTCCGCCTCCTGGGTTCAAGTGATTCTCCTGCCTCAGCCTCCCAAGGTAGCTGGGATTACAGGCGCACACCACCATGCCCAGCTAATTTTTGTATTTTTAGTAGAGATGGGGTTTCACCATGTTGGCCAGGCTGGTGTTGAGCTCCTGACCTCAAGTGATCCGCCTGCCTTGGCCTCCCAAAATGCTGGGATTACAGGGTTAAGTCATTGCACCTGGCCAAAAAGATAAAATTTAACAAACATACCAAAACCTATTTAAAGAAAATAGTGGCAAAACTTTGCAATTTTATAATGTGGCCCATCCTCAGTCCTGACATAATTTACATGTATTTGTAACTACTTTCAAGCAGAATCACAACACCAGGGATTTTAACACTAATGGATCTAAGAGGGCATCAACCCACTTCAAAGGTTAAAACCCAGAGTCCCACTGAAGTAGCTCCCAAATAGTTAATAAGTGGAAGCCTAGGAGCTGACCCTAAGATTTGCAACTTAATCTAGTGTTCCTTCCCGCATATTACACCGCCTTTCTAAATCTTGAGAAGTTCTGTACTTATTTCAAAGACACTGATCCTGCTCAAACATTTCTGAATTCTCCTTTTGTAATTGTTTTAGAATTATTTCAATTAACAGAATACCTATTTTATTTTATTAGTATGCATCTTATCTTGGATTTAAAATTATACCCCTCAGCTTGTTCATCATGTAAATTATTTGTAGACTAAGGTTTGAATAGCCTATGGATATTACCAAAACCCAAAGCAAACTACAAAAACTAAATATTTTGTTGCTTAGACATGAAGATGCTGAAGTTATCAAAGTTCTAAAACCAATATGAACAATAGCCATGTAACAGGAATAAACATTATGACCTTATAAGGTGACTACTTTGAAAAGGTCAATACTCATTTGCACATATGCTCGTGTGTGTATGTGTATATATGTATGTTTTAGAATACCTAGTTTCATTACCTTGTACTCATGTCTTGTCCACAAAATATACACTGATATGTGTATGGATTTTCAAGATAGAGGTATACTATCATCATTTCATTTGATGGGTTTCATTAATCTCTTCCACTGTACATAACAAAAACATCACAAGGTGGGGTGAAAGAAAATTTAGATGTTTGCCAAACTCCCTTTCTAAGTTTTGTGTGATTATGTTTGTTGTCCATGTACGGGGAGGGAAAGAGGAGGGACTCAGCTCTCCTGTCCTCTGTCCCCACCCCACCTCCTTGCAATACAGGTTTGTAGGTTTGCCCTACATTTTGAAAATAGTTTGTTTCTGGCCAGAATGTGCACACTGATTCAGGAGGAATCACTATGGTCTACTGTGGTGGGTGAACGAGGCATTTGCAACAGTCTGCAGTGACTTATCAGGTATAGGTATCGCAGTGATCTGTAGATTATGAGTTTTGCATATTCTTCCACTTG
Organism: Rhinopithecus roxellana; assembly: GCF_007565055.1. Lineage (NCBI taxonomy): Eukaryota > Metazoa > Chordata > Mammalia > Primates > Cercopithecidae > Rhinopithecus > Rhinopithecus roxellana. Next base: position 171,186,517 of record NC_044553.1, read on the forward strand.
GAGTTAGAAAACCAGCAAGAGAAGAGTCTCACATAACTACTACAAAACACTTAGAACATTCTGGCTCAAGACCTTCCACAGGCATTGTGCCATTCACCTGGGTATATGCTCAGCATGTCATTAGGGACCATGGAAGAATACTGTTCACATGGCTTAAAGACAGAGGAAACTTGCCAAACACACATACAGTCAAGTTCTAAACTAGCTGGCAGGTGCCAACACTGACCATTGGTTCTTGCAATTTAAAGAATTAAGTAATGGTAAACGGACATCTTATGTGGGAGTGGGATACACCAAAAAATGTGAGTTCTTCCCGATTTGACACAGAGCTTCCAGTTGCAAGTGGTCATGGTTCTACGGAGAGGCCAGGCTCCAGCCAACTTGGGAATGTGCGTTCATCTACTTGGCCTTCTCTGTCATGACTGTACCACATAAAAAAGGACGGCTGATGTGATTTGTTTGCTCTGTAAGACAATGCCATGCAAGACAACAGAGAAAATTTAGTGCACTTTGGTCAGCTGGGAGCCTCTCTGTACCAGTCTGCTTGGGAACACATGCCAGTGCTTGAACTGGTGAACTCATCATTCATGGGTCTGGCTTTGCTTTCAGTGTTATTTCCTGACATCTCGTGGAACCTCAGTGCTACCTTTTAACTACGTTCCTGGGAGGACTGCTTGTAAGATATCTTGCAGGTCTGACCTCTTTAGAGTTAGAAAACAGAGAATGGTTCTTTGACCTTAACTAGTAGGTACTGTTGCAATTGCAGCATGGTGACAATCACTTCCTCTCTTACAGAGTGTCACCACTGGGCTGCTGAAAGACTTGGGAATCCATGCCAGTGAAAACAGGCAAGAGCACTATTAGGCTGGCACTAAAAGCAGTCATTTTAAGGCCCCAGGAGAGGACCCCTGCCTTCTATGTATGCCTCTATCCTTCTAGGTCTAATGCAGCTACAGTGTTTATGTTCCACACTATTTGTCTTACAGAAAAGTACAAGGAAACATATAGCCAGGCTCTAGAACTCTTTTTATCATGTTCTACTGGGAGGAGGTAAAAAAGAAAACGGTTCTTAGTAGATATGGCTGCATGAAAAACGAGTTCTCTACAAAAATGAGAGGGGTGTGGTGGCACGTGTCTGGAGTCCCAGCTACTTGGGAGGCTAGGGTGGGAGGATCACCTCAGCCCCGGCAGGTAGAGACTGCAGTGAGCCTTGACCATGCCATTGCATTTCAGACTGAGCAAGAGTGAGACCCTAACTCAAAAAAAAAAAAAAAAGAAAAAAAAGAACGAGTTCTCCATGAGGCTGTCAAAAGTCAAAATAAACATGGGACCCTTATAGGGAAGAAGGAGCACATATGCTCCAAGTGAATATTTCACACACAGGCAGACCTGGGGCCATTCTGTATCTTTTACTCCTACTGGTCTATTAATCTACTTGCATTTCCCCAGTTTTTATTGTCAAGGTATTATAAATTAGGAAACTTACAAAAGAGAGTATGTAATCTTCTCTGAAATGGCCTGCAGATATGTCACTGTACTAAATGTGTTTCAGATTTAATGAAGCTTTAATGTCCTTTTTAATTTTGCCTGTTTCTGTATCACCAGGGGTCGGGCAAGGCAATCAGCACTCAAGAGGGTGGTTTGGTTTAAAACTAGGAAAAAACTCATTTGCTTATGAGTTGCACTGTATTTTCTTAATTAAATTTACTGAGTAAAATGGTTTAAGTTCAGCCAACCAATGACCTTCGTATGTAGATTTAGATTTATAAATAGGTTAACAGTTAAAGAAAAAAAAAAAGAATCACAACAAAGCAAATAGATTAGGGTTAAGCCAATAGAAATCTCTGCTCTCTTTATCATCTTTACAAAAGAAGCATGTAATATAGGCAGCTTAAGTCTAGTTTTTTTAAAAAAAAGTGTACTGAAAAATGTAGACACACATAAGTGCCAGCACTTCATCAAATGAGTCTCATATCCTTTTCATTCCCAGGAGGGGAGCAGCTCACATTGTAAAAGATTTGAAAAAGCTTTATTTATTTGGGGCCAGGGGGTGGAGGTAGAGATAAGGGATTCTATTTAACGTTAAATTAAAAAGTACACTTTAATTCCAAATACTTAAGATTTAGCAAACTGCTGAAGACTCTGTTTGTTGTGGGACGTTTATTACGTAAAAGGCTGAAAAAGAGTGGTCTGCAGTGTTTACCAGTTGGGGATATACTTAAATAGCAGTAAACAACTAACATCTCACTCTAAAAATAGGACTGTTCCTTAGTGTCATCTTACTGACCTTTGACTTGTCCAACCACAGTCTATAAAATGCTCTTCAGTTAGCAGCATTTGAATATGTTGGATTTTATAATTTAAATAACAAATATATTTGTATGTGTGTCTGTGTGTGAAAGAGAGGTCATAACAATTGCCAAATATATAACACGATAAAAACCTTTGTATTTTAACAAGAAGAAGTTATTTATTGATAAAGCAACAGAATGGCTTTTGTTGATAATAAAAATAATTATTGTCATAGAATCATAAATAGTAAAGAGAAAACAAACATTGTAGCCAGAAAACAAGAGCAGGACACAAATTCAAGACATGTTTTTAGTAATCAAGTCTCCTACTCAGAATATCAACTACGTTGTGGAAGTGGTTTTAAATTTACCGTTCTACTGATGAGCACTGGATTTTTTTATTCTTAATTTAGACATAGTCTATGTTTCTCGGCATAACTACAAATTGAAAATAAGCATTTTCAATATAACCAGTGATCTAGCTAAAGGACAACTTTATAGTCTGAAATGTTCTAAAATTTGTTCTTAAATACGTTGTGCATATTTTACACAATTAAATTTCCATCTAAGGATTTTGCATTTAGATTGTGCGCTGCAGTTAAACCTTCATTTTATAGAAACGCAGCAGTCACTTTGGAACACTCAGACACAGGGAAACTTTAAAAAATCAGACTTAACTACTGGATTACATAAAATTCCCTAGGTGAGATTTCATCCCAAGACCAATTTACACAGTCCTAGAGAGAGAGTTTAAATCATCTGAAACTATGCTGGTAAAGAACCATAATAAATATGAAATACTTCAAAATCTACTCTAATATTTTACTTTTTCGCCCTATGTATCAATTTCACTGTTTTCTTACTGAATGGTTTAAAAACCATCCAAAGGATATAACAGCAATTTACCAGTGTTAAAGTGCTTTGTAGGTTAAACTGACAACAAAGAACACAGAAACACAAAGTGTCTTGAAGTAGGGTTTCAATTAAATGTGGAGGATTTAGTAATGCAGGACCAAAAAAAAAAAAAAAGAGTTACAAATTAATTTAATCTTCTGCCTATAGTTTGCAGCTGCACTCCAAAGTGTCTGGGGCTTAAGAACAAAGCCTTGAAAGGCCTCAGAGTGAGGAAAGCTTCAATTTTTAATGTATAACGCCATTAGCTGATAACTTGTGGAATCTGCAACCCCTGTGGAGGGGCATAAGTGCGAGTAACAGAGACTGATGAAGTGACATATTTGTTCATGTCTAGAACTATGAGGAAGAGGATTATTACTAACACCATCAGGCCTAACAGAAACATGCCCTAATAACCTTTGGGACCCTCCACATTATCAGTACTCACTACACCAAATATATTAAAATCAAAATCTAATTCACTTTAATTAAAGACAATTAGTTTGTTTTATTATTATTGCTTAACTTGCATATTATAACACATTGCAAATTAAAGACGGGATAATAAATGTAACAAAAGCATCAAACTGTGTACACCCTTCCATCTACACTTGTGAAATTAGCTTATCACTGGTGTCTATTTAAGGAAATACAAAGACACCATCATTAAAAGTGATGAAGAAATACTTTACTCTCAGGAGAATACAGTGAAATCACATACATTTTTTTCCTTATTCAATTTATACTTATTTTCACAAACTCTTTCCTATCAACTCTAAGGATTTCTTCAACGCAAACAGAATTATGGCCCAATGGAGGCACCGGCAGCTTGATTAATTTGCTGAAGATCATACTGTAAGTTGGTGGCAAAGCTTGTTAAGAGCCTAGGAACACTGGGCTCTGCAAATGCTTTGGCAATGGTAAAGGATCCTGTCTGCAAAGACCTCATAGACTTCTAGTGCAGTGGGTGAGCCACAGCAAATAACTCACTATGCCTATACCAAAAGTGTCAAGTACTCTGAGAGCCTGTAAGTAATGTCTTTTTCTTTGTGTAGAAAGAGTCTAAATGTGAGGGTCCCATCAGGAGTGCTCCTTAACAGGTGCCAATATTAAAAACAAAACAAAAAACAACTACTTGTCCTCACCAAAGTCCACTGATATAAACTTACTTAAGGAGCCCAAACAGTAGCACAAACAAATCAATCAAGCACTTATCTACCATTCAGACTGTCCTACATTCTGTTCCAGATTATTAATAATAAGGGAGAAAAGACAGCATTACAGACAAATATTTATTTATTTATTTATTTATTTTTTGAGGTGGAGTCTCGCTCTGTCGCCCGGACTGGAGTGCAGTGGCCAGATCTCAGCTCACTGCAAGCTCCACCTCCCGGGTTTACGCCATTCTCCTGCCTCAGCCTCCGGAGTAGCTGGGACTACAGGCGCCCCCCACCTCGCCCGGCTAGTTTTTGTATTTTTAGTAGAGACGGGGTTTCACCGTGTTAGCCAGGATGGTCTCGATCTCCTGACCTCGTGATCCGCCCGTCTCGGCCTCCCAAAGTGCTGGGATTACAGGCTTGAGCCACCGCGCCCGGCCTACAGACAAATATTTATTAACAAACTTGCACATCCTGCACATGTACCCTGAAACTTAAAAAAAACAAAAAACAAATAAATGTTTCTAATAGAGTATGTTAAAAAAAAAAAAAGAAATGAGCTTATTATAGTAGACACTTAAACAGGGACAGGGCAACAGTAATTCACAAGTACAATATCCTAATACTATTCCTTTAATTGCTTTATTTGTTTCACTGTTAAAAATGATTGCCTGCTATAGCCTAACCGTGAATGCTGAAAAGCGTGATACATTGAGGTCTCAACCTGGGCAAACTGTACCTAAACTTACACTTTATTGCAGCTTAGTTCACAATCTTCACCTAATATAGGGTTATATCCCAGTGCAGCAGGAGGATAAATCATCCTGGAATATTACTCCGGCAAAGTTTAGCTGTGACTGCAGCATATGTGCTTTCGAGCCACTGAAGCAAAGGCCCATAAAATACACTAATTACTGGAAGTTATGGTCACTGAGTGATTGATAGCGCTCTGCAAGGCAACTTCCTCATTTTCAGCTCTTCTGACGGGGCTCATCCGCCACATAGCAATTATTAATTCATGACCCACCCCTCAGGCACTGGTACCTTTACGTCTAATTCTCCTGCTACCAAACTACTGCTACAGCTGGACACTGTCTTTCTTCATTCTGATGGCTGGGTAAAGATGATAAAAAGTAGATTTTAGGCTAAATGCTATTGTTTGAATTTTTAAATGTTTCTTGGTCTTTCTAACCCTGCTGTCCCAAAACACGTAATTCTCCTTCCTCTCCCATATGCTATTTCACTTGCATCATTTTCTTTTTTTCCTTGTATGTGTGTGTGTGTATATATATATATAAATATATGTATATACTTACATATGTATAAGCATATGTGTGTATATGTGTATACTTATGTATATATAAGCATATATGTGTATATATATGTGTGTGTGTTTAAGTTTGTGTATGTGTATATCAATCTGTCTATACTACATTAGACCAAAAACCCTAGCTGAGTAACTTTTTGGTTAGATACTATGTTTAAATGGAATATACAATTTCATCTAGGCCATGGTAAGTATAAGGCAGCTAACTGATAAATAAAAAAGGGGAAAAAACCCTCAATTTAAAAATACCCACTTTTGTAGCTTTACAGGCACTTTAACTGTTCCATGTTGATTTCCATCAATAGCTCTACTCACAGCAATACTAATGAAAATATCTGGGTACATAACTAAATCTCTAAAAGTCAGTTAAAAACAATGGCAAAGGTATTTTTCCATGGTATTCTGTGCACTAAGGGGAAATTCGTGAGAGACTCGGAGTTAAAGAGACATAAAGTTTAGCCATGATTAATGAAAGCAACCATTTTACTTCCCTAATTGAAAAATGAAAGTTCTTCAAATGTTTGCATAGCTCAAAATGCAACACTGAGGGTAGTTTTCCTATCTGGAATCTGAGATGGTGCAACAGATGAGTAGATAGATTTCTAGCCGACCTATTCTTTCAGGACTTGGTTCAAATTGTTCCTCCTTTTCTCCTCTTCTGTCAGGAGTTAATCCCAGAAGATTCTACCCACAGTTTTGTGGACAAACTTCATACCACTCTCTGTCCATACGCTTCACTGGGCAGTGTGTATCACACCCTCCCCAGTGACAGTTCCCAGTGTTCTACATCTTCCTGTGTTTCTAGTGCCTGACACATTTTAACTTGTTTAAGGGCAAAGTATAAATCATAAATTTTTATGTTCTCCATGACACCAGAAATAGCATTTTGCAGTAGGTTGACAATAAGTATTTGTTGATTATGATATATTCCCTGATGCTGATCTCTCCTGGAGTCTGGTCAGCCTGGAGGTGCCTGGTTTGCTTGTTTCTATGCCACAGTACCTTAATGAACACAGTACAGAAACTCTTTAGTATTAGGAACTGACGGTCTTAACTGACAAGGCCCTCTTACATATCACTGCTTAGACGGATCAGTAGCTACCATTTTCACATATTTAACCATTATGATGAATTTAAAGGACTTATTTCTTATGAAAGATTAAAAGGTTGCCAAGGAGGAAAAAGACTAGAGTTAAATGAATTGAACTCATGGAGGTAGAGAGTAGAATGATGGTTACCAGAGGCTGGGAAGGGTAGCTGGCGGGGAGAAGAGTGGGGATGATTAACGGGTACAAAAATAAGGTTAGAATGAATAAAATTATAGTATCTCATGGCACAACAGGTGATTACAGTCAAAAATTTACTATACATTTAAAAATAACTAAAAGTATAATTGGAATGTTTGTAACAAAAAGAAATGACAAATGCTTGAGGTGAATACCCTATTTATCCTGATGTGATTATTACACATTGCATGCCTGTATCAAAATATCTCATGTACCCCATACATATGGACACCTACTATGTACCCATAAAACTTTTTTTTTTGAGACAGAGTCTCGCTCTGTCGCTCAAGCTGGAGTGCAATGGCACAATCTTGGCTTACCACAACCTCCACCTCCCAGGTTCAAGTGATTCTCCTGCCTCAGCCTCCCAAGTAGCTCGGATTACAGGTGCTTACCACCATGCCTGGCTAATTTTTGTATTTTTAGTAGAGTTGGGGATTCATCATGTTGGCCAGGCTGGTCTCAAACTCTTGACCTCAAGTGATCCACCCACCTCAGCCTCCCAAAGTGCTGGGATTACAGGCGTGAGACACTGCACCCAGCCCCCATAAAAATTTTAAAAAAATGATTAGAGTTAACTGCCCCAAACCCCATCTCATGTGTTTACTTCAACAGTCATTTGAATCCTCATAATAAGAATTAAGAAATGACACCCTCTTAAAAAGTTTGTGTAATGTTGACCTGTGTCCTCTAACAGCAGGCAGCCCTAATCATGACAATGGTCTCTTAGAGACCTAGCTTTGGCAACTTCCAGTTCTAAACCATTCTCTGAAGTCATGCAGCTGTGGGTATTTGAGAAAACAACAGTGCTGGGGTCTAGTCTATTGAGCTCAACTTCACTCAAATTTCTATTTCTAGACATCTGAAAGTCAAGGGAGTCATAAACAGTTGATATTCTCATACTTCTGGCCTCTGTACATGCTGCTGCTCCTGTTGGAACACTGTCCTCCAAATTTAACCCATTCATCAAAACTTGGCTTAGATACCAGCACTTCCAGGAAGCTTTCTGAAATGTACTGTGCTTCCAGTGATGGCCTTAACACAATCTACAGCCCAAGATGCTCTTTTGCAATGTGACCTTGTTGCTTCATCATCAAGAACCTACATTGTGATCAACAAAATGTGGCAGGAACAATCCTGTGTAATTTCTGAGGTTGGGCCTTAAGGGATCTGTAGCTTTTGCAACCACAGCTTAGAACACCAGGTACCACAAAGGAAGTCTAAACTAGCCATGAAGGGGAGATGGGAGAGGAGGGAAAGCAGGGAGATGGGTCCCAGACACTCCTGGCCATCCCGACCAAAGCATCATACACGCAGATGAAGTCATCTTGGATCTTCCACCCTTAACCACTACCCAACTGCAACCTCATGAGAGGCTTTTGATGCTACACAGAATGGCTGAGCCTTGCTAGGATTCCTGACCCACAGAATCCTGAGTAAATAAATGGTTATTTTAAGTCACTAATTTTGGGTAGTTTATTAAACGGTAATCAATAACTGACACACTTTCTCTGACACTGATGTCAGCCCACACTCTCCTGTGCCCAGTTCTACGTGTTTCCTTTGCACTTTTACTTTTCTTTCTTCCTGTTAGTCAAGGAGTCCCTGAGGGCAAAGTTTATACCCTTACTGACAACACTGGGTAGCACTGGATAAGTATTTACTAATTAGATGGGATCCTTACCTACCTACTTCCTATTACAGTAGATATACTGGAGATTAGGTTAATATTTGTGTTTCTTTTTAATAAATAAACTAGGCCTTAGTTTCTGAAAAATAACTAGCACATTTTGAAATATGGTGAAACTAAACCAGCTACAGGGATAGTGTAAGGTATAATCCTATGAAAAGCAGTCTTAACTGACCAGCAGAGTCACAACAAACCTGTCTTTTCCTTTATCTGATTTCCTGCTCAGTTCCATTTACCATTCATCTCTTTTTCCAAACTACTTGATTTACTTTTCTGTAGCATAATGGAAGAAGCAGATTTTAATCTGTGAGTCAGAATACCTGACTGCTGCTACCTGATCTATTCACTTAACCTTTCTAGAAAAGTCCTTTAACTTATCTGGATCTAAGTTTCCTCATTTGCAAAATGGGAACTTTGATGCTCATAAGGTGAAACAATATTTGATGCCTCAAGCTGCTGATTTTTCAGAGTCGGGAGAAGCTTGAAAGAGATAATGAATACCAAATAGCTTTGTTAAGTGTTACATTAAAAAAAGTGTGATGTTGTCACCCTTCTTGTTAGAATGACACTGAGCAAGAGGATGTCAAGAGCTTGGAAGAGAGGAAAGAGCACTACATTTCACATCAGAAGACCCAGATTCCAGTCCTCTTCTGCACAGTTCCCTGGAGACCAGCTTCCTCTCTGCTAAGAGGAGCGGTCTGATTTAACAAGCTCTAAAGTCTCTCTTTAGGTTAAAAAAAATTCTAGTCTCTAAGTACAACATAAGGCATATAAGAGAATTTTCTAGGAGCAGTGGTTTTTACCACTGGATATCACAAAGTTGGCAGACATGGTTCCCAAAATTATCATAGACTCAGAATTTTAGTGTTGAGACATGTCACTAGAAGACTAGTTCCTTATCTTTCAGATCTCAACTGAAAAGTAATCCCATACCACTCAGTTACTCCTAGCATATCATCTTGTTTGTTTATTTATTTTCTTTTTTACTTTTAGAGGCAGGGTCTTGCTCGGTCACTGGAGTGCAATGGTATGATCGTAACTCACTGCAGCCTCAAATTCCTGGGCTCAAGGGATTCTCCTGCCTCAGCCTCCCGAGTAGCTGGGACTACTGGTGTGCATCACCACGTGCAGCTTAACTTGCTTATTTGTCTAAAAAGGTACAAGGATCAAGTATTCTTTTTTAAAATGTAGGCTTCATGAAAGCAGGGATTTTGTCAGTTTTGTTCTCAGCAGTGTCCCCAGTGACTAGCACAGGGCCTGCCACATACTAGGCACTCAAAAAATATTTTCTCAGTGACCTAATGAATACATGACTGCATCTTGTCTAACCTTGTATCTGTCTCTTCTACAGAAAAATTCTTTAAAAAAATCTGAGACAAATAGCCATTCAGTCCCTACTTAAGTGTACCCAGGGATGGGACATTTTTACCTCTAAAGGCAAATGATTTCACTGTTGAGGAGGAAAGTGTAGAGTTCTATCCATTAGAAAATCCTTCTTTATACTGAATAGAAAGTCATGGGACTTTTTTTTCTTTTTTTGGCTTTTGTTTTAGCTTCAGAAGATTCAGCCTTCTTGTCATGAAAGATCAACTTGCTGCTTCTCCACTGACAATCCTTGAAACATCTGAAAATGGGTTGTCAAATGCCTGCTTTATCTTCTATTTATTTTTCATATCAAGACTTTGTGTTTCTTAAAATTTCAAATTCTGTGTATTTGTGTGTATACATGATATGAGCATGTGCTACTGGAAAAACTTTAAAATCAGTCTGAAATACATCAAAATAACAAAATGCTTAGCTGGGACTGCTAGCACCTGTTACATCTTGTTTTGTCAATCTCATGGTTGTTCCCGACAGCTCTGAACACAAAGCAAACTCAACAATGCCTTATTCAGTGGGAAACACTTCACTTTGTCTGCCAGTTTCAAATTCACTACAATCACTGACAACCTTGGAAAATGCACATTTAGGCATGGTAATCTGAGACAGCTGGATCCCTTCACAAATCTTGCAAAGGACTGAACTAGTCAATCCATCATCTGCCAAAGGTCATCTTAACAACTCCTTTTGCACTAAGTTACACACAATTTTAGACTTCCCCCCAAAAAAAAGATAATGGAAAAAAATCAAGACAGAATTACAGAAAAAGGAGTTAAGAGCAGGGGAATGAGTGACAGAAACTGTTACATGTTCTTTTCCTCAGCATCCTTCAATGGGAGGGGAGGACCCATGACAAGGATTCCAGAATCACATCCTCCCCACTTTCCTATAAAATCTTCCATGGAAACTTCCTTTGTCTTTGGGCCCTTCAGATCCTTTCACCTTTTGATGGTTCTCAGCAGAAACTTTGGTCAACAGGTAAAATGTTTCACTAGTTGGATCAGGAGACTCCACGTTTAGTGTATACTTTATCTGAACTACCTGGGACCAGAAATATTTCAGATATTGGCCTTTTTTGGATTTTGAAATATTTGCATTATACTTACCAGCATCCCCAATCCAAAAACCTGAAATCCTAAATGCTCCAATGAGTGTGACCTTTCAGGGTCATGTTAGTGCTCAAAAAATTTCTAATTTGGGGGTATTTCACATTTTGGACTTTCAGGTTAGGAATATTCAACATGTGGTAAGATTTCACTCACATTCTTGAAACTAATTTTAAAAAGAAGAAGAGAAAATAACAGTATTTGAGTGAAACACCAAATGGCAAGTTTTTATGGTATAGAAACGTTGACAGCAGCTGCTTACGGAGCATCCAGAGCCATCCGTCACCCCTCAGACCAGTTCACAATCACCAAGGGCTAGAAAAGCAAACAAAGGCACAACCACACACCCACTAGAAACAGCTGTGTGTCTGGGTGGTTTTTTTGTTTTTTTTTGGTTTTTTTTTTTTTTTTTTTGGCAGCTGAGTAGGGGAGGGGGAAAATGAGTTCTGTATATTTAGAGGCAAGAGCCAAGTCTAGATAATGTTTCATAATTCTTATTACTTGGTAAGTACTCAATACATACAAGACGCTATTTCAAAAGGCTTACTTCAAGTAACTTTATGTGGTTGTTAATGTTAAATAAAAGTGTTCATGAAAAAGCCTAGAATATTGAATATATTCTAATCTTGCTTTCAGAAAGTATAAGTGTTTATTATTGTTTATCTTCTGCCTCCCTTATTACATTGTAGGGTCAACAAGGAAAGGGGATATGCCTATTTTGTTTGCCAGTGTATGCGCAGCACTTAATTACGTGTTTGACATGTAAAAGGTGTTCAGCAAATATTCAAGGAATGAATGAATTCCAATGTTACCTTCAACTTACACATAAGAAACTGACACTTGGAGTGACAAACTGAACTGGCTAAGATCACACTGATTAAAACTGTTGGTGCCAATATGTGAACTGAATTCTGGTTAATCCAGTCTAAGCCCTTTAATAGTTCAAGAATTAGGATAACAGCACTTGAATCTAAAAATGATATTGGAAAGAAAATGACAAAATGACAAACTCGCCATCAAACTTCTCCAGAAGCTTCTGTCAAGGGTACTGGGCTGGGTGATTCATGCCACTTTTTCTTTTTTTGAGATGGAGTCTCGCTGTGTCACCCAGGCTGGAGTGCAGGGGTGCGATCTCAGCTCACTGAAACCTCTGCCTCCCGGGTTCAAGCGATTTTCCTGCTTCAGTCTCCCAAGTAACTGGTTACAGGCGCCTGCCACCATGCCCGGCTAACTTTTGTATTTTTAGTAGAGACAGGGTTTTGCCATGTTGGCCAGGCTGGTCTCGAACTTCTGACCTCAGGTGATCAACCCGCCTCAGTCTCCCAAAGTACTGGAATTACAGGTGTGAGCCACCACGCCCAGACCCTGCCACTTTTTAAATACTTTTATTTACATTTACACAGCTCTACATGGTTTATGTGTTTACTTATACATATAGAAGATCACAATTCACTTTCTTAGTATCTAATGAGTCTTATCTAGCATCCATTAAACAACGTGTATATGTAAAAATTAGATGTGTTAAGTTTTTACATTCCAATGAGACAAAAGGTAGTTATATCCAACTATTTGTATTTTTTATAGTAAATTTTCCTAGGGATAATTTCTATTACTAATCCTTAACAAAAACTCACTTTTTCTGAGAAATGACTGCCATATGTCATTTGGGGAAAAAATGATTTTTTTTCTATAGGAATATTAAGAGAAGGGCAATCTTGTACAACATATATTTTTCCCATGTTGTAACATTAAAATTTAAATTTTTTCTTCAATGATTTCTTCCCCTTTGTTTTCTCTGTTTTTTCTTCCTGGAACTTCTATTTTTCACGTTACTTCTTGACTTGGTTCTTTGAGAAGTTGTCATGAACTTCTTAACTTGGTTCTTTAATTTTCATTTCTCTCCTATTTCTTGCTGTTCTCTGCAAGTTCCTTTTGCTATAGCAGCCTATTCTTATCTTCTGAGTGCACTATTTTCTCTTTAGTCTTCTGAGGATACTAGTGGTAGTTTATTTGAACTTTTTACCCTCTGCACAGTTTTTTGGCCATCCAAGTTGCTTTTCTTTTTAGTTGTTGTAGGCCTCTGTTCTCACCCTAAAGGCCTTTCTCAAATGTCTCTGTAAGAGTAAGGCACTGAAAATCTCACTGGATACTCTGTGCTCACGGATGGGGCTTGTAGACTAAGGGCTCTCCTGGGAGCATGATTTAGCTAGGCTCTTTCCTTGGGGAACTCCCAATGTCTGGATCTTTAAGTCTTCCTAGTCAGATTTCCCTAGACAAAGTCTCTGCTAATCTGCCTGAAAAGTAATCTTTGAGTGTAAAGTAATTACGAGTGTCCTAGGAACAGGGTGGGAGGTCTCAACATTCAGAATCTAAACTTTCACTTAATGCCTCTGAACGCAGTAATGGGACACAGACTTCTATGGTGCCAGGTATCACTCATTTTATTTGCTCCAAAAAACCCTCCCACTCAGTTTTGTTAGATTGAGTGTCCACCCACGATGTTTACTGAAGTACATTAACAATTGTTTTCTATTGGGTTTTCATGAGCAATTCATATTAGTTTGTAATACATGAAAAGATAAACTAGTCTTATCATAATTGTCAAACTGACTTTAAATCAATTCTCCTCTCTTGGTCCCACCTTGACTCCTGGTGAAACATATCTGGCCCCACCAATTCCTGAGCCTTTGGGTGTTTACAGTATATCAGATTGCCTGCTTGCTTGTATTCTCAGCCCTGGTCAGTTGTTTACTGTTGTCTCATATTCAAAGCTTGAGTGCTGTTGTCTCCTTTCCCTTTTTCTTTTTTTTTTTTTTTCCCTTTTTCTTTATGGTATCCTTTTGCGTGTGTGTGCGTGTGTGTGTATGTGTGTGTGTGTGTGTAAATCACGTTATGGCTATTTTTAGTGGAGCTTGAGGTGAAACTGTAAGCTAAAGCTTGCACCATATTTAACCGAATTAGCAGTCTTTCCAATTCAAATGTAAACATTTCAAAGGGTAATTCCTTTTAAAGAGAGGGGACAATGGCTTTTTTCCCTTGCGAACTTTGTCCAAAACCTCTGAAGTAGATCTCCCATCTAAAGAGGAGGAAACTGAGGCTCAGAGAAATTAAGTGATTTACCTAAGGTTCTATAGCTTAGGCTGGCTGAAGTGGAATTCAAATTTGGATCTGATACTCTGGTAAACTGAAAGCTCTTCTTCACAAGCAAAACACTGTGATTTATTCTCCAAACACTGATGGACATTTATATTAAAGACTCCATCACACTTTAAACTCTGATCTTTATTTTCTGAAACTGCTTTAAAAAAAACCACTACAAAAGTAGGAAAAAGTTGAGTCAAAAAGATTTCTTGAGTGCCCACTAGGGCAATGGAATTGTACTAAACAGAAAAGATTATGAGAGAATCAGATTTGAATCCTGTCATAAGGAACTATGACATACCTATAAATTACTGTAATACAAAGTGGACAATTTACATGCCACAAGGAAGATACAGATGAAAGTCAGAAGAGGAAGATATTACCTTCAGCTGGAAATATGAGAGTTGGCATCACGAAGGATGGTTATTTAAACTGTATCTTGGAGAGATGAAGAAAACTGATATTACATCTACAGAGAACAGCATATTATTCCATGGGTTTATTTTTAACTTGGTAAAGGTAATTCTAAAACTCACAGTTCTTTTTGTCAAAATAATAGAGCCCAAAAAATCTTCAGAAGATGGCCAGGTGCTGTGGCTTATGCCTGTAATCCCAGCATTTTGGGAGGGCAAGGTGGGTGGATCACCGAAGGCCAGGAGTTCAAGACCAGCCTGGCCAACATGGTGAAACCCTGTCTCTACTGAAAATACAAAAATCAGCCAGGCATGGTTGCGCATGCCTGTGATCCCAGCTACTTGGGAGGTTGAGACAGGAGAATCGCTTGAACCTGGGAGGCAGAGGTTGCAATGAGCTGAGACTGCGCCACTGCACTCCAGCCTGGGCGACAGAGTGAGAGACTCTATCTCAAAAAAAAAAAAAAAAAAAAAAAAATCGTCAGAAGATGATGTTACTTGGATGACAATGACAATGGCCTTGTGTTGTTCTCTATGTTCTTCACCTATGTTGAGACATTTTTCTAAGTCATGGTCCTTGCTTTCATCATTTAGCACATCATTCAAACCACTTCAATAAAACACTGGTCATGATGAAGAGGGGTCTCAGAGGACTAGATGACGCACCAATTAACCAAGCACATTGAGCCAGGCTGTTCTATGCCTCAGACTCAGGAGACTGGTTAGAAGGGTGGCAAACAGGCCGGGCGCGGTGGCTCAAGCCTGTAATCCCAGCACTTTGGGAGGCCGAGACGGGCGGATCACGAGGTCAGGAGATCGAGACCATCCTGGCTAATACGGTGAAACCCTGTCTCTACTTAAAAATACAAAAAACTAGCCGGGCGACGAGGCGGGCGCCTGTAGTCCCAGCTACTTGGGAGGCTGAGGCAGGAGAATGGCGTAAACCCGGGAGGCGGAGCTTGCAGTGAGCTGAGATCCGGCCACTGCACTCCAGCCTGGGTGGCAGAGCAAGACTCCGTCTCAAAAAAAAAAAAAAAAAAAAAAAAAAAAAAAAAGAAGGGTGGCAAACAGGCAGAAAGAATGAGGATCCAAGTGAAAAGAGCAAAATGCATATGTTATGCATAGGCTATGCATAGGCTAAAGATGGGGCTTTCAGATGGGTGCGGTGGTGCAGCTGTAGTCCTAGATACTCTCAGGAGGCTGAGGAGGGAGGATTGCTAGAGCCCAGGAATTCAAGGCAAACCTGGGCAACCTAGCAAGACTCTGCCTCTAAAAAAGGGTGGGGAGCAGGCTTTAGGTCTGACTCCTATAGAAATGTCTGTCAGATTATTCACCATCAACCTTAATAAAGTTTATAATAAACTTTATTATAATTATAAACCACCACACAGAATCCCAAACCAGAACATGTATTTGTACAGCATATTCAGTGAAAATAAGAATATTACAGGACTGCCTTGGTGCCTTTTTAATGTAGATATATCATCTTAAATACTGCAAATTGCAAGGCTAGCAGAGAATGTATGTTGACTTATTTTTTGACTCAAGAAGGACCCACTTAAAGTTCACTTTTGCAGATATGACTGTTTACTTCCCAACTACAGATTTATGTTGTGAAATCAAATGACACAAGAATATAAATGGAATAATTACTTAGTAAAAAATGAGAGTGAGACTTTCTCCTTAAGCCATTCTTTAGAAGAGATAAGCACTGAACTGCCTGTGAAATTCAGAAATTATGCCCTAAAATGTTTTAGCCACCCCTAATAAAACTATTAAACTTGGTAAAGCCCTTATTATATACCAAACTCATTTTCATTTTAAAGTTTAGCCCTGAAGTCTTCAATAGAGACTATAAGGTTAATAATCCTAAAATTCTCGTAGGCAACTGAATCAATATGAGCTTTCTAGAAGAGGTAAACAAATATTCCAGGGCAGGATTACCCTCCTAGTTTGTCCTAGTTCAGGAATTTTACATCCTTGTTAGTGGGTCTCACTTCTTTTTTATTTTCTTTTTGCATTTTCACATTGATTCTTGCTAATGAAGTTTCAAGGAAAAGAACTACAGTTCCACACGGGTTCTCTTCCCCAATATAGTGTGAGCCCACACAAACCCCACATGTGGCAATGACCTTTAATGATTCCATAACTAATCCACAGGAGGGGAACTACAACACATTTAAAGATCTGAGTTAAACACCACAAACAAACAATGGAGAAATGGCCCAAATTCTTCCCATCAAGTCAAACTGTCATACATCAGTCAAGGTGAATAATCTTTTTTTCCCTTCCTAAGGATAACTTCCATCTTTTTGTTACATCTGCCAACTCCAAATATTACATGCAGGTGACAAAAACCTGGAAGAGATGACCTTTATCCCCCCAAAAGAGAGATGCTCTACTGAAAGGAGAGAGAAGCAATTCTGTCCCTGGATAAAAGATAGTCTGATATTAAAGTTTCTTTGCTTAAGGCATAAAAGTACCTGTGAGTTTTTTTTTTTTTTTTTTTTTTTTTTTTTTTTTTTTTAATGGCACATTTTAGCGGCATGTAGCATCATCTTTTATGAAAGAGTGTGGCAAGAGGCCTTGTTATGACTCCCCATGGGGGTTGTGACAGCATATTAACAAGGCAACGGGCAGTAGGAAGAAGGCAGGCAAAGAGGAACCCTGTCATTTCAGGGGTTTAAAACTATGAAGGCATTCAGCCAGGTGCAGTGGTGCACCTGCAGCCCTAGCTACTCAAGAGGCTGAGGCAGGAGGATTACTTGACTCCAGGAATTCGAGGCCACACTGGGCAACATAGCAAGACCACGTCTCTAGAAAAAAAAAGTGGGAGGCAGGGGGCAGCCCTCAAGTCTGACAGCTGTAGATTGAACTTTCTGCTTCTGGCATCACCAAACCTCAGAGATGAGGGTTTATGGAACTGGGGGAAAGGGTGCTAGGGAGACATAGAAGAGACAGAAAACTCTCACGCCCATTTTGTCTCTGATTCTTTTTTTTTTTTTTTTTTTTTTTGAGACGGAGTCTCGCTCTGTCGCCCAGGCTGGAGTGCAGTGGCCAGATCTCAGCTCACTGCAAGCTCCGCCTCCCGGGTTTCCGCCATTCTCCTGCCTCAGCCTCCCGAGTAGCTGGGACTACAGGCGCCCGCCACCTCGCCCGGCTAGTTTTTGTATTTTTTAGTAGAGATGGGGTTTCACCATGTTAGCCAGGATGGTCTCGATCTTCTGACCTCGTGATCTGCCCGTCTCGGCCTCCAAAGTGCTGGGATTACAGGCTTGAGCCACCGCGCCCGGCCCTTTTTTTTTTTTTTTTTTTTTTTTTAAAGACAGCATCTTGCTCTGTTGGCTAGGCTGGAGTGTGGTGGTACAATCATAGCCCACTGCAGCTTCAAACTCCTAGGCTCTAGCAATCTTCCTGCCTCAGCCTGCCACACAGCAAGGACTACAGGCACACATCACCATTCCCTGCTAAATGAAAAAAAAAATGTTTTTTTTTAGAGATGGGGTCTTGCTATGTTGCTCAACTAGTGTTGAACTCCTGGCATCAAGTAATCCTCCTGCCTCAGCCTCTCCAAGTGCTGGGATTATAGGAACGAGCCACTAGGCCTGGCCTGTATTTGATTCCTGTGTAATTTCAGGGAAATTCCTTTGCTCGGTTTCCCATATTTTTATCATTTTTTTTTCTTTACCACAGGTACCCTAGGAGAATAAACTGGTTAACTTAAAACACTTTGAAGAAGGCATGCACACAAACAGGTAGTGAAACTACACTAGGGGAGACCTTGCATACTTTGACATTTGATCTCTCCTTAAGTGTTTACAAGGATCCATACCTTAGAGTGTGCTGGGAAATGGGGAAGGGATCCTCTATCTTTCCCCTCTTTCTCCTAGTGGCAAACTCTGTTCAAGACCAATCTCCCTTACATGTCAACTCCTTTGTGTGAAACCCCAGCCCCTTCCTCTTGTGGCTCAGAGTCCTTCATAAACATTTCTACTGAAGACTCATCACACTATTCTGCGCTTTAGGTATCTTTCTTTCCTACCAGAGGTGGGCTCTCCTCAGCTCTGTGTGCCCCACTCTCCAGGGCCTGGCACAGGGCAAGTGCTTAAGTAAGAATTATTGAAGAAAGGAAAGTTTCTACTAGAAAGAGAATTTTGTTTCTAAAAAAACAGAAGAGGAGCAATTCTTAGAAAGTGTTGACTATGTTACAGAATGCAGTTTGTTCCTCAGATTCTAAAATGCTATTGAGATTCATACTTCTGTCTATAGTGATTTTAAATTGGATTTGCTACATCTATTCCTAGCATACTATGGTAAAAACAAAGAAGAATCTTGGCCTTCAAGTACTTCTTTTGCACAAACTTCCTAATCCCTTCAGGTAATGTTCTCATCATATTGGCCCTTAAAGAAAAACAAGAACTGGCCGGACATGGTGGCTCACGCCTGTAATCCCAGCACTTTGGGAGGCCGAGACGGGTGGATCACAAGGTCAGGAGATTGAGACCATCCTGGCTAACATGGTGAAACCCCGTCTGTACTAAAAATAGAAAAAATTATCCGAGCATGGTGGCACGCGCTTGTAGTCCCAGCTACTTGGGAGGCTGTGGCAGGAGAATCGCTTGAACCTGGGAGGTGGAGGTTGCAGTGAGCCGAGACTGTGCCACTGCATTCCAGCCTGGGTGACAGAGCAAGACTCCGTCTCAAAAAGAAAAAACAAGAATCTTGGGTTTCTCTTGTAATCTTCACTACTGAATCCCCACAATTTCTCATGTATGGACTCAAAACCTCCTACTTCTCTTCCCTACCACGTTTTTCCTTATCTTGGACCCCAAATAGATTAGGTATAAAAAACACGCCAGGGGCCTTACACTATTCTCTAATGACTTACTGGTCTATTACTTGTGTCGGTACCATGTTGTATGGGGGTAATAAGCCCCTAGAGGTCAGGGGCTACAATCCCATAGTTCCTTCTGAAGGCATTTAGTTAAGCATCATGTACAGATGTGCTCAACAACTCTCTCTGATGTTCATAATCTGATTTCTCTTTACAACCTCTAACAACATCTCTTCCTCCTGCTGTAACACCTGGCTCCTTACCATCCATTTTAAACTACAAGGAGCATCAAAAGGCCTAGCTCTTCCTGGTCCTCACTCCTGACCATCTGGTTATCTGCTCTCTACTACATGAGCCAACACAGTCCTTCCGGCATTCAGGTGTCCCACCCTCAATGCTGACACTTTTTCACACAGTTCTCTGTACCTAATCCTCTTCGATCCTGAAAATTCAATGAGTCTGTTTTTTTCAGTCTTCCAGAGAATATTCCATAGTTTATCTCCAGGATAAATGAATATCATCAACAAAACCCAAATATATCAATGGCAATCTCCTTCCTTACACTACAAAAAGTCTCTTTTTATTAATCTTTGCACCACAGTACCCAGCAAAATACTGGCAGACAGACACATATTTCAATATGCAACATAAATATATTTATTGAGCACCCGACTTCCTACCTACTTAAACTGATCTCCCTGTTTCCACACCTGCCTCTCTATAGTCATGCTCCACAGAGCACTCAATGATACTGTGAAAATTTAAGTCAGATAATTTCTTCTAAGAGTAATACATAAAGTCCTTAGCATGACCCACAAGGATATATTTGCCCTGGCCCCTGGCTACCTCTCTAAATTTATTTTTTCCTATTTTTCCCTTGCTAACTCCACTCAAGTCACACTTGTCTCTCCCTTCCTTAAAAATGCTGAGAGTGTACTCTATCTTGGTGCCTTTGAGCTTGCTATCAGGTGGCTCCCTTCTCTCATAGCATTCAAGTATCTGCTCAAGTGGTACTTTACCAGAGAGGACTAGTCTGCTTTCTTTTCTTTTCTTTTTTTTTGAGACGGAGTTTCGCTCTTGTTGCCCAGGCTGGAGCACAATGACGCGATCTCGGCTCACTGCAACCTCTGCCTCCTGGGTTCAAGTGATTCTCCTGCCTCAGCCTCCCGAGTAGATGGGATTACAGGCATGCACCACCATGCCCAGCTAATTTTTTGTATTTTTAGTAGAGACAGAGTTTCTCCATGTTGGTCAGGCTGGTCTCAAACTCCTGACTTCAGGTGATCTGCCCACCTCAGCCTCCCAAAGTGTTGGGATTACAGGTGTGAGCCACTGAGCCCGGCCTAGTCTGCTTTCTTTTTCTCCATAGGACTTATTCCCACCAGACAAACTACATATTTAGTTATCCCTTTGTTTTCTGTCCTTTCCCTCATGCTCCAGCTCTCCCCAAATGGTACTCTATGACAGGCAAGACTTCAGTGTCTTTTCCTTATTCTATCCCCACTGCTTATACAGCAGGCACAGCAGGAGCTCAACACATGAATGCATAAATGAATGTAGAAAGGATGAATGGTGAACATTTATATGTGCTTTAAATCTTAAATCTAATAGTTGTGTGCTCTTATAGTAGTGCCATGCCTCTGCATTTTATGCCATTTTATCACTGTCTCAGTCACACAACTCTAGAGTTGGTGTGTGAAAGCTAAGGAAAGAAAACAACACAATGAGCAGTAGCACAGTCATAGAATGTTAGTCTGGAAAGGGGCTTAGAGATGAATATTTTACAAATAAAGAAACTGAGGCCCAGTGAAGAACAGTGGCTTCCATAGGGTCACCTAAAAAACTAGTAGCAAATCTGGAACTGTAACCCAGGTCTTTCATTCCCAATCTAGGACTTTTATCTCTACACCATGTCACTTCTCAACTGTCTTACACTATATCCAGTCATTTATAAAATAAACGATACAATTTAAAATATGCAAAAGGAAATTGTATAACAGCAATCCTGAGTTCCACAAATCAAAAACACTAGTTTTCCCTAAAACGGGATAATAGAATAAGCCCTTGAGGATTCTGTTGGGAGACTCAGCTCTGAGATCTGACCACCATTATCGCTAACTTCTCAGCAGATGCATACATATTGTATTTCCTCTTAGATTCCCTTTTAAAAAGAAGCGGAAGAATATGATTTAATAAACGTTCCACACTTTATTTTTGCTTTCTTTCTACTGTGCAGGTGAATTGAGTTTGAAGATTATTTCCTTACAAATACAATTGCATTCATGCATTACAAAACTCACAGAAAAAGTATTTGACTAAAAAAAAAAAGGTTATAAAATCATGATTGCAACTCTATCTATGATATTATTTAAAGAGTCCTTTCTACTTTTCTATTAGAAAAAGTCCTGGCTGGGCACAGTGGTTCCCGCCTGTAATCCCAGCACTTTGAGAAATCAAGGCAGGAAGAACTTGAGCCCAAGAGTTCAAGACCAGCCTGGGCAATATGGCAAGACCCTATCTCTACTAAGAAAAAAAAAGACTATACCCCAAATCAACAGAATATACATTCTTCTCAGCACTACATTGCACTTATTCCAAAATTGACCACACAGTTGGAAGTAAAGCACTCCTCAGCAAATGTAAAAGAACAGAAATTATAACAAACTGTCTCTCAGACCACAGTGCAATCAAACTAGAACTCAGGATTAAGAAACTCACTCAAAACCGCTCAACTACATGGAAACTAAACAACCTGCTCCTGAATGACTACTGGGTACATAACGAAATGAAGGCAGAAATAAAGATGTTCTTTGAAACCAATGAGAACAAAGATACAACATACCAGAATCTCTGGGACACATTTAAAGCAGTGCGTAGAGGGAAATTTATAGCACCAAATGCCCACAAGAGAAGGCTGGAAAGATCTAAAATCGACACCCTAACATCACAATTAAAAGAACTAGAGAAGCAAGAGCAAACACATTCAAAAGCTAGCAGAAGGCAAGAAATAACTAAGATCAGAGCAGAACTGAAGGAGATAGAGACACAAAAAACCCTTCAAAAAAATCAGCGAATCCAGGAGTTGGTTTTTTGAAAAGATCAACAAAATTGATAGACCGCTAGGAAGACTAGTAAAGAATAAAAGAGAGAAGAATCAAATAGATGCAATAAAAAATGATAAAGGGGATATCACCACCGACCCCACAGAAATACAAACTACCATCAGAGAATACTATAAACACCCCTATGCAAATAAACTAAAAAACCTAGAAGAAATGGATAAATTCTTGGACACATACACTCTCCCAAGACTAAACCAGGAAGAAGTTGAATCCCCGAATAGACCAATAACAGGGACTGAAATTGAGGCAATAATTAATAGCCTACCAACCAAGAAAAGTCCAGGACCAGATGGATTCACAGCCGAACTCTACCAGAGGTACAAGAAGGAGCTGGTACCATTCCTTCTGAAACTATTCCAATCAACAGAAAAAGAGGGAATCCTCCCTAACTCATTTTATGAGGCCAACATCATCCTGATACCAAAGCCTGGCAGAGACACAACAAAAAAAGAGAATTTTAGACCAATATCCCTGAAGAACACTGATGCAAAAATCCTCAATAAAATACTGGTAAACCGAATCCAGCAGCACATCAAAAAGCTTATCCACCATGATCAAGTGGGCTTCATCCCTGGGATGCAAGGCTGGTTTAATATACGCAAATCAATAAACGTAATCCACCATATAAACAGAACCAAAGACAAAAACCACGATTATCTCAACAGATGCAGAAAAGGCCTTTGACAAAATTCAACAGCCCTTCATGCTAAAAACTCCCAATAAATTCGGTATTGATGGAACATATCTCAAAATAATAAGAGCTATTTATGACAAACCCACAGCCAATATCATACTGAATGGGCAAAAACTGGAAGCATTCCCCTTGAAAACTGGCACAAGACAGGGATGCCCTCTCTCACCACTCCTATTCAACATAGTGTTGGAAGTTTTGGCTAGGGCAATCAGGTAAGAGAAAGAAATAAAGGATATTCAATTAGAAAAAGAGGAAGTCAAATTGTCCCTGTTTGCAGATGACATGATTGTATATTTAGAAAACCCCATCATCTCAGCCCAAAATCTCCCTAAGCTGATAAGCAACTTCAGCAAAGTCTCAGGATACAAAATCAATGTGCAAAAATCACAAGCATTCTTATACATCAATAACAGACAAACAGCCAAATCATGAGTGAACTCCCATTCACAATTGCTTCAAAGAGAATAAAATATCTGGGAATCTAACTTACAAGGGATGTGAAGGACCTCTTCAAGGAGAACTACAAACCACTGCTCAATGAAATAAAAGAGGACACAAACAAATGGAAGAACGTTCCATGCTCATGGATAGGAAGAATCAATATCGTGAAAATGGCCATACTGCCCAAAGTAATTTATAGATTCAATGCCATCTCCATTAATCTACCAATGACTTTCTTCACAGAATTGGAAAAAAACTGCTTTAAAGTTCATATGGAACCAAAAAAGACCCTGCATTGCCAAGACAATCCTAAGCCAAAAGAACAAAGCTGGAGGCATCAATGCTACCTGACTTCAAACTATACTACAAGGCTACAGTAACCAAAACAGCATGGTACTGGTACCAAAACAGAGATGTAGACCAATGGAACATAACAGAGCCCTCAGAAATAATACCACACATGTACAACCATCTGATCTTTGACAAACCTGACAAAAACAAGAAACGGGGAAAGGATTCCCTATTTAATAAATGGGGCTGGGAAAACTGGCTAGCCATAAGTAGAAAGCTGAAACTGGATCCCTTCCTTACACCTTATATAAAAATTAATTCAAGATGGATTAGAGACCTAAATGTTACACCTAAAACCATAAAAACCCTAGAAGAAAACCTATGCAATACCATTCAGGACATAGGCATGGGCAAGGACTTCATGTCTAAAACACCAAAAGCAATCAATGGTAACAAAAGCCAAAATTGACAAATGGGATCTAATTAAACTAAAGAGCTTTTGCACAGCAAAAGAAACTACCATCAGAGTGAACAGGCAACCTACAGAATGGGAGAAAATTTTTGCAATCTACCCATCTGACAAAGGGCTAACATCCACAACCTACAAAGAACTGAAACAAATTTACAAGGAAAAAAAACAAACAATCCCATCAAAAAGTGGGCAAAGGATATGAACAGACACTTCTCAAAAGAAGACATTTATGCAGCCAACAGACACATGAAAAAATGCTCATCATCACTAGCCATCAGAGAAATGCAAATCAAAAGCACAACGAGATACCATCTCACACCAGTTAGAATGGTGATCATTAAAAAGTCAGGAAACAACAGGTGCTGGAGAGGATGTGGAGAAACAGGAACACTTTTACACTGTTGGTGGGACTGTAAACTAGTTCAACCATTGTGGAAGACGTGGTGATTCCTCAAGGATCTAGAACTAGAAATATCATTTGACCCAGCCATCCCATTACTGGGTATATACCCAAAGGATTATAAATGATGCTGCTTTAAAGACACATGCACATATATGTTTATTGCGGCACTATTCACAATAGCAAAGACTTGGAACCAACCCAAATGTCCATCAATGATAGACTGGATTAAGAAAATGTGGCACATATACACCATGGAATATTATGCAGCCATAAAAAAGGATGAGTTCATGTCCTTGGTAGGGACATGGATGCAGCTGGAAACCATCATTCTCAGCAAACTATCACAAGAACAGGAAACCAAACACCGCATGTTCTCATTCATAGGTGGGAATTGAACAATGAGAACACCTGGACACAGGATGGGGAACATCACACACCGTGGCCTGTTGTGGGGTTGGGGGAGGGGAGAGGGATAGCATTAGGGGATACACCTAATGTAAATGACGAGTTAATGGGTGCAGCACACCAACACGGCACATGTATACATATGTAACAAACCTGCATGTTGTGCACATGTACCCTAGAACATAAAGTATAATAAAAGAAAAGAAAAGAAGAGTCCTTCTTTATCTGAATCAATTTAAATGAGAATTTTTGAAGCACTGGTCAGTACACAGGTTCTATACTACCATAATTCAAACTGATCCACATGTCCTTTTAAGTTATATGCATTTTCTTGTAGATCAATGGTCATTTTATTAAAAAATCATAGCATAGCGTTCTAATGGAGCTACATCTAGAACACTAACATAAAGTCCATTCTAAATACAGCTATAAAGAGTAGATAGTGCAATTGTCCTAAATACATACATCCTCTTTCTCTCTCCCTGTCCATCATATCATACCACCCCTTAACCCACATACAGATCTGATATGACTATACTGGAATGAGGTGATTTTTTTTTCTTTTAAAACAAACATATATAACTTACATATCTAAATGAGTAGGGCTGTACCTTTTAAACTAATCACCTTTGGAAGTTACATATGCATTCCAACAGGACACCAAATTTTTCTGGAATCCCTCTTTTAGAACACAGGTTCTCCAGATTTAGTGTGTATAAATATCACCCAGGGAACAGATTAACCATGCAGATTCTTAGAGGTTTGGATTTAATTGGTCTTGAATGGGGTTGAAGAATCTGTATTTTTTTTTTTTTTTTTTTTTGAGATGGAGTCTCGCTCTGTCGCCTAGGCTGGAGCGCAGTGGCCGGATCTCAGCTCACTGCAAGCTCCGCCTCCCAGGTTTCCGCCATTCTCCTGCCTCAGCCTCCCGAGTAGCTGGGACTACAGGCGCCCGCCACCTCGCCTGGCTAGTTTTTTGTATTTTTTTTAGTAGAGACGGGGTTTCACCGTGTTAGCCAGGATGGTCTCGATCTCCTGACCTCGTGATCCGCCCGTCTCGGCCTCCCAAAGTGCTGGGATTACAGGCTTGAGCCACCGCGCCCGGCCAAGAATCTGTATTTTTAACAAGGACTCCAGGCAGGTCTTACACAGGTGATCTGTAATAAATAGTGCTTTAAAATAACCTCCAGAGTCAGTTCACAAGCCACACAAGGAATCAAAGACTTTATGGTCAAACTCTGTGTGTACATCTATATTTTAGTTTATTCTTTCAAAATCTTCACTTTTCCTGATTGAATATATTAGTACAGATATGCAAGGAAGCATCTATGTGCAAACAACATACCTCCATAAAAGAGATTCCTAAGCTCCAGACATCAGAATGAATTCCATACTGCTCCCCTGAAATCCTTTCAGGCTGCAAGGAATCAGAAGGGAGCTTGTAAGTTGACGGATGCTACTCAGGAAAACACATACACCAAAATGAGCTCAGAGCCACCAACATCTGCATAGCATTTTACGGATGACAAAACAATTTTACATGTGTGTATATAAGTATTTGTGTATATAGTATAAAATCTATAGAAATTATATATAGATATATTCTTATTGAATCCTCTCCAAGTCCCTCTGAGGAAGACTTTGGAAGCCATTTCACAGATGAAGAAAATGGAGGCTCAGAGTAGTGAGGTAATTTAGGCAAGGTCCTAAGTAGTGAATGAGCTGAGATTTGAATCCAGATCCTCTCCCTCCAAATCCAGTGATCCTCATTGTGGAGTAACAAATTATACAACATTATATGATATTACTACTTATTTGCATTTTGATGCATGGGTCTGGAACAGTAGGGTTTCTTTTAATTTTTTATTTGGAAATAACTTTAAACTTACAGGAAACTTGAAAAAACGAGATGAGAGCAAAGCACATTCCTATTTCCTTTACCCAGATTCATCTACTGTTCAACATTTCATTCCACTGATCAGAGTTTCTTTGTATATGAACCAAGGAACAGTTTGAAAGGTCCATTTGGGACTCTGGGTCCTCCACGCAAGATGTATAGCAAATACCTGGTCTAAAAAAGGCTACATAAACACTCTACTTCAAAAGGAATAATTTCATACTGAGTGGATGCTTCCTGAGCTATCTATCCCTCTAGGATTTGGCATTCAGTACAGTACTTCATAGAAGGCTTTGGAATGAACACATGAACAAATGAATAAGAGAAACTGAGGTTTCACAAAGGTGGAATGATTGCTAAAGGTTACAGGCTAATCATGGCAAGGCTGAGATCATAACTTACACCCCAATATCCAATTAAATAGATACCAGGATATATTCATACGGAACTGGCTAGCCAGCTACAGGAACAACATTATTGTCACCATCATTACTATCATCAACAACAAAATTATGTGTGCATTTATTAAAGAATTTCTGTACACTAGACCTTGTTTTAGTGTTTTTCATGCATATCTCATTTCAGATTCACAAACATCCATGTAACATTGGTACTATTTTATCATCCCCAATTAACAAATGAGGAAAATGAGGCACAGAGAAGTTTAGTTTACTTTACTAACCATTATGAGTGCTGCATCCACTATACAAGAAGGATAGTAATAGTTATCATTTAATGACCACTCACTAGTATCAGATACTGGGCTAGGTCCTTTGGGTCTTCTACTTCATAATGATTCTGCAAAAGTATTATTGCCCTCAATTTACAAATGTAAAAACTGAGGTTTAGTTAGTGACATGTTCAAGTCTAGCGCTATGGGTTAGCATTAAATGCACAGTCCAGGAGCGGAGCCAGGATTCAAAGCCAGTTTGTCTGACTGCAAAATTAGAGTTCTTTCCAGTGAGTCAAAATGACCCCACAACTAGAAGTCAGAAGAGCCAAGCACAGCCTTGAGTTGGTCAGTATTTCTCAATGTGCAGTCTTTGGAGCAGCCATCACAGAACTGCCTGAGGTGCTTACTATTAATACAAATGAACCTCCAGAATCAGAATCTCTGGGGATGGGGCTAGAGATCCTCACTTAAAAAAATAATTTCTCTGGGTGATTCTTTGGTACACTTAGCTCCAGTCACTAAATACTTCCATGTTCCCTAGAGAGACAATGACCTTTCAGATCTCCCTGCTTTCCTCTTCTCTGCTTAATGACCATGTCTCACACAGATCCTGTTTGAGGGTGAAACCTTTCTCTACTCCTACAGCAGAATTATAAAGTCCTGCTTCTGTACTTCATTAAAATGTTGTTCATATCTTAGTATTTATCACACTGTGTTATAAAATCATCTGTTTTCTAGTTCGTTTTTCCTAAGAGGCAAAGAGTGTACCAGGCAGACATACCTAGTACCTTGCTGGACACATAACAGATATGTAGTCAATGCATGCTGACTGAAGGGATGTAATACATGTTCACTGCATGAACAAACAAGTTCCTTAGAGAGTTCTAATAAAACTTCCTCATACATTGCTATTCATGTCTGTCAAGAACTTCTAACAAACATGAAAATCCTAAAATCCTCTAGAATTATTAAAGAAATAACTAAATGTTGCCCTGACCTTTTTTCCTTCCTCTCTCCATTTCTTCATTCTACTGATTGACAGGTACCATTTCATCCAGAATACAGAAAACACACACACACACACAAAAGTGGAACCCACATACAAAATATTTGGGCAGGATCAACAAGGAGGTTAAACACACTCATTACATTTGCCCACTGAACTATCAAAACAAATGCAAACTGTAAGCTGATAATAAAGCATAGAAAAATTAAATTAAATTTAAAAAGAAAAAATAGAAAAAGTGATAATGTTCACAGATACTAGATGGCAAATAAGAGAACTCTTTTAAGGGTCAGATTCTGATGACCTCTTGTTGGGGAAATTATTCTTTCAATAAGCTAATGAAACAAGATTACTGCTGTGATGCAGTGTTTGAGCAAAAATGTTCAGCAAAAGCCAACAGCAAGCTCCACGTGTCTATCCTAAACAACTCTTAAGGTGGACAGGGACTGGAAAATGTGCCCAGGCCCCTGGAAGTGATTTAGACACAAGATGAGCACCAAAACATTCTGAATTTATGGAGCCAGGATTTGATGGCCCGAGGCTGCACAATTCAAAGCTGTTCTCACACTTGAAGCCAAGGTGGCCTGCCCTGTCCTCTCCCCTGAAAAACAAAACAAAACAAAACCAACTACCAGGTACCATGTTGTTGACAGAATATCGGTGATGGATATTTAGCAGTTAAAAAGCTAAAACTGAGGTTACTCTCTCACATGACAGCTGTCATCAGTGTGAAAAGCTAAATAATAGGAAAAACATGACTCTTGTCTAAAATATCTTTGCAGTGAGGTTTACGTGACAAGCAAACAAAATGAAACAAAAAAACCCTGACCTGTTCTTAATAAGACCAGTAAAGAGTAGTGATGATTTAGTAAGTAGAATTTATAGAGGATCTTAAAGGGCAGTCCTTCTGGCACCCACACTATACTCCCTCCAGATGCCCTCTGTGACTCAGCCTTGACAAGAATTCACATTTAGTTAACTAATTCCAGAACTGTCTGTTTACAACAAGATTTGTCAAAAGCAGGAAGATACCAAGGTATATCCCTTATCTCTTCCAAAAAAGGAATTTCTGTTCAGACTCAGGCTACGTAGAAAATTAACAAAGTAGGCATGAAAACTTCAGGCTAGCGTATAGTTAAAATATGTATCACAAGTGTTAAGGATTTTTTTCTTTTTTCTTTTCTTTTTTTTTAACATTGGCAAGATCCTTGTGTAGGCAGACAGAACACTGGTTAAACAGGACTCTGAAGTTAGACTGCTTGAATTCAGATCTATCTTCCAGTTTACCAATTCTCTCTTCTGCTGTGTCCAATATGTTGTCAAATACAGTGAGTTTTAAATTTTAATCTAGAAGTTTTGTTTAGAACTTTAAAAATCTGCTATGTCACTTTAAAAATGTGTGATCTTAAGTCTGTATGCATCTGTTTCTGCTGCCTGCTATTCCTGCTGATCTTTCTCAGGTGGCTTTGCTGTCTTGTGTGCCCGGTTCTCTTTGCTTGCTAGTTTTTCGTCTTGAAAGAAAAACTTCGGAGAGGTTCTCTGAGGCCTAAGGTGGAGACCACCTCAAACCACTTCTCAGTGTGAAGTGCCTTGTCCAACCTAGGACATGTATGCATACACCCAGGGTGCAAATCTATACCAGGGCTAGGCTATAGTCACAGCTTGTTCCACTTTTCCTGTTTCTTCTGCTTCTCTGCTTAGATCCTTCTGCTTCTCTGCTTAGATCCAGATGCCTCCTCTTCAGTTTCCTGGGACTGGGGGAAGAGGAGCAGTTTTAGATCTAGTTTACCCTTACACTGAGGTTGCCCATTTAGGCTTCTAGCAGGGAACAGAGAAGATCTTCTCTGAGACCTTCTGACTTAGGTGGGCTCTGAAGCTTGGCCGCTGACCCTCTTGCCTAACTGTAATTCAGGCAAATGCCCTCAGGAATAAGCAGTGATGGGGATCCCATTCTACTTTCCTCTCTGTAGTAGGATTTCATTCAAAAATTGTGCTGGGAGTAGCCCACTGTCTTCTCAGCTCTTCAGTGCATTTGAGATGGTTTAAAAAAAAAAAAAAAAAAAAACTTAGCTAGCGCATTTAAACAGAAGAGTTGATCTAAATAACTTAGTCTGCTATTAGCAGAAACTAGAAGCTGACGTCCTAATTAAATTGCCTTTTACTATGTGCCAACTCTGAGACCTTGGGTTACAGATATTTTGACCTTTGTTTTCCTCATCTGTAAAATGAAGACAGTAATAATAAATAATAGCAGTAATACGTACACCTCCTGGGGTTGTGTGAAGACTGAATGAATCCTGTAATGTGCTTCAGTACACACCACATGGGAATGCCCAGTTAATGCTAGCCTCCTCCCAGTCACCACCACTACCATTACTACCACTGCATGAGCATAGCCATTGAGTTGGGTCATGCAATGTGTATGGGTGTTATTCCAAGTATCCTTCCAGTCACCACCACTACCATTACTACCACCGCATAAGCACAGCCATTGAGTTGGATCATGCAATGTGTATGGGTTTTATTCCAAGTAAAGACAATTTCCAAGAATTGGAATAGCTTGGGCAGAAAAAAACGTTCTGGAGATAGGAATGGTTATTTAGATTGACTTTCTGATCCCAAGGGCCAAGTATCTGAGTAAGATTTTTTCATTTTAAAACTTCAGTTCATGATAGCAATAGCGTCAAATTTTATATTTGATTTTTAAAATGATAGTAAGCCAGAAAGACTGAATAGTTAAAGTTTTAGGAATTTCTATCTTAAAAACATAATAAAATTTTTAGTAATTAGAATTGCTGGGCCGAGTGTGGTGACTCACACCTGTAAGCCCAGCACTTTGGGAAGCCAAGGCGGGTGGATCACTTGAGGCCTGGAGTTTGAGACCAGTCTGGCCAACATGGTGAAACCCCATCTCTACTAAAAATACAAAAATTAGCCAGGCGTGGTGCTGCACGCCTGTAATCCCAGCTACTCAGGAGGCTGAGGAGACAACCCAGGAGACAGAGGTTGTGGTGAGCTGCGATCATGCCACTGCACTCTAGCCTGGGGGACAGAGTAAGACTCCATCTTAAGAAAAAAAAAAAAATAAAGAATTTCTGAAAAATGGTTAATTTAATATAAGCTCCAAGCTTCTAGACCCCTTTTATAAATCTTATGGATAAAATCCTTTTAAAATGTGGTTGAAAATCTTTCATGCTTCGGATGAAGGTATCTATTGAACCTATTAATTAACTGGCCCTAAAAAAACAGTATGTCCTTGAGCATGACAATTCACTTTTCCAGGTCAGTCTCCTCACTGGTCAATGGGGAGGTTGGATCAAGATGACTTTTCAAGTCTCCTATAAGCACATTGCTTAATGTGCCCATACTTGGTTTTTCTAAACGACTAATGATGTTACAAAAGCTTCCCTGTCCTTTTCCTAATTATCTTTCCTATATCTTATACTTCCGATTACAGAATAAAGTGAGATTATTCACATATGCAGGGCTATTTCATTCTGATATATTTTCTTTTTAATATTTGAGTAGCCTAGCTGGCTGTATTTAAGTAATTTTGGCCTGTCTATACCTTGAAACACAAGCAAGATTAGTAATATGAAAAGTTAAATATATTCGTAATATGAAAAGTTAAATGTTGTGCTTATATTAGTGAACAAGACACTTTTGGAATGCAGCTTTCATGAACTAATTCACTCGTCTGGCACTGTGTGAGGTACCTATGTCATAGTGTTGTGAGCATTTAAAAGTTAATATATGTAAGAAGAGTGATTGGCACATAAAGCTACTTAAATGTAAGCTATTATTATTACTGATGTTATTATCACTGTACAGAAGTATGCATGAATATAAAGTGAGGGAAATACATAAAATGAGGGTATCAAGTGACTTCTAATTACATATTCCTGCAATTTTTTATTTGTCTTCTTCCCCACTTCTTCACCCTGCCCCACGCCTTCTGAGTCTTTGCTCATCCATTCACAGTGATCTTTCTCTTGTGCAAGCACCCTTTTCACATACTGTTTGAATCATCAAATTCGTACACTGTACATCTCATTTTCTTTTCTTTTTTATTTTTGAGACGGAGTTTCACTCTTGTTGCCCAGGCTGGAGTGCAATGGCGCGACCTCAGCTCACCACAACCTCCGCCTCCCAGGTTCAAGTGATTCTCCTGCCTCAGCCTCCCGAGTAGCTGGGATTACAGACATGCACCACCACACCCAGCTAAATTTTTGTATTTTTAGTAGAGACGGGGTTTCTCCATGTTGGTCAGGCTGGTCTCAAACTCCTGACCTCAGGTGATCCACTCGCCTTGGCCTCCCAAAGTGTTGGGATTACAGGCATGAGCCGTTGTGCCCAGGCTGTGTTATTTTCTAAATGTATGTTTGGTACAACTTAAGTCTTTATTATGTCACACATAATGCTGCTACATATAATATGTTTCCTGTTTCATCCAAGTCTTATCTAGATTATACAATGGTTCCACTGTACCTGACTGACAGCACAGAAGATGCTCAGTAAATGCTGGTTGATTATTGAAGGTGCTCAGTTTCAGATACAGCTTTCACTGGCATAGATCGGGGCTGGCAAACTTTTTCGGTAAAGGTTAAGCTAGTAAATATTTTTCATGTTATGAGCCATATACTTTCTGATGCAACTGTCACAACTACTCAACTCTGCCACTGCAGTGCTAAAGTGGCCATGCATAATATACAAGCAAATGGGTGTGGACATGTTCCAATAAAACTTTATTTACAAAAATAGGCAGTAAGAGCTTAGAAGAGTGATTAGTACATTGTTCCAGTAAATTGAACTTGGCCCGAGAACTGTAGTTCATGGATATTTGGCATAGGACTCATGTAGAACTCAAAATTATAAAATATACCAGCTAAAACGAGAACCAGTTGTGGTAAAAAAAAAAAAAAAAAAAAAAAAAGCTCAGCTCTTTTCTCTCAAGAGACTCTCAACAGATAAAAGGTAGGGATTAATACATGTCCTATAATAATATAGGTTATTTCCACCTCCCCCCCATCTCTAACCTCACACCACGTAGGTAAGTACTTGGCCTTGGCCAATAAGAGCCTCCTACTGAACTGAGCAAAGCGTTCACTCTCCAGCTATCATTGCTCCTTTTCTAGTTATCTTATGCTTTTTATAGCTTGAACTACAAAGCTGACGACTAGAATTCACTCACCTAAGAAGCAAAGCAATTTTAGTTTCGTCAATCTGAGCTAACGTTTCATAATTTTAATCCTCATATTTTCAGTTAACAGATGGATGCATCACATTCACCCATAAACAAAAATAAAAAACTAATTTCTTTAATGTACACCTGGGAAAGACAACTATAATCTGGATTTGTACATTAAAATATAATGCAATTTAATTATCAGAGGAATTTAAAGCTACTAAGAACATGCTGGTTAGTTGAGCAATTGTTTCATTTACAGTCATGTCCCCCCACTTTTTAAAAATTACAGTGTTTCATTATCTTTCAAAGACTTAAACCTTAGCATTCAGTAAGGCTATAAAGGTGGTTCACCAATCTCATCTAACTTGGTAGAGGAAGTAAGGTGATTACATTTTATAAAAACAGATATGATGACTTCAGAGGTTAATTTTTTGTTTTTCCTATTATTATACTTAAACAAGAAAGTATGAACTTTCTTTAAAAACCATGCAAGAAAAAATGAGCTATTCTGGTATCTGAATGAAAAAACAAAGTTTTGTATTGTTCTGGGAATAAGGTTTAGGTTTAGAATTAGGTTTAGAACAAGGTTCCATCCCTAAATCTTTAATCAAGATAATATATAAACACAGAATACTGAGAATAAGACCCACAATTTTACCCATACTAACATCATTTAATTTCATGATATATTAATGAAGACTATTAGAGATGAAAGCGACTACCTAAATAAATTTAGAGCTTTCATTATAAAAAATTATCTTTCAGTTGTTACAGGAAGACAAAACTTTGCTCCAAAAATAATACTAGATAAGTTTCCTGTTTAATTTTTTTTTCCCTCTGACTCTCAAGGTGACTATGAAAACGCATAAACTAAAGTATATTTATGAAAACAAATAACTTCCCTTACTCAAAAGCCAAGTCTACATTGGTCTTTGAAACAGACTTATGCTTCTACTTGTCATTGTTGGTAAGTTTATTTCAGTGCAACTAAATAATCTTACAATAGGCATGAATAACAACTAAACAAAATATAGAGGTATAAGTTCTATAGAGAACTGCCCCCTAAACCCTTACATTCAGAGATCCATAAATATAATTTGGCTACATCAGTAATTTAATTTTGATCTGGTGACAAAGCATGTTCATATTCCAAGAAAAAACAACCAATTTTATTGACTGACATTTGGGTATATTTGAGGGTTAATTAAATAAGAAATGTGGAAAAGTGGCCAGTATGCTACAAGGTGCAATTTTTCTGTAGGATTAAACTTCAAAACTCAGTGATTTCACACTTGAACCAACCAGTTAAGTCAACAAAGTCAGATAAGTTGATAGCTCCTGTAAAAACCCTAATGTCTTTTAGAAAGATTTAAAAATCAGACCATGAGTAGATTGACTTCATAATTTATGATCTGCTAGGCTAAAGCTGTGGAATTAATTCAAGAATTATACATTACCAAGTACATAAAGATAAAGATGTTGGTTTTAAATGTTATTTTTGCATAAGTTTACTTACCGCCATATAAGCATTTGTTCCAACATACGTCTTGGCTATAGAATTCACCAGCTATGAGACAAAACAGTCTGTTAGAACAATATAAAGATAATGTGGAAATAAAATGGGCAATTATTCCTCATTTAACCTACAATCATCATTCGTATAAATCAACTAAAAATTATGTAAAAGGGAACAAATTTATCTACAAAGGCATTAAAAATGATTAAATCTCTCTTTTCTTTTGAATGTGATTTCCAATTTAAACAAGCACAGCATTACAGTTTATAGCAGATAACCTTAAACAATTCACTTAAGCAGGATGCTTATCGCTTTAGTACCCCAAACCCGCCTGATATAAAAAGTCAATTTAAAGCAGAATTTGAACACACTCAATTTTTAGTCAGATGGCTCAAGATGTGAATGAAGCCCTATGCATTACTAGAATGAAACGAACACTAAATACGCTGGAGGGATAACAGACTTTGACAACTCATAATACAACGATGACCTTCGCTTTGGTCTTCGTGTTTGGCTGAGAGTAAAGGTGGCTGCAATTCAAATCAACATCACAGCACGCTCACGGGTCACTATCACTGGGTTTCTCAGGGGAGGCCCAAAATGGAAATTAATTAAAATTTGTGCTGCACATTGTAATGGCCCTCCACCATTGTTGCTCCCAATATTAATTTTTATTGTGGGCCAGTTGGGTTCCCCAGGCACAGCTCCCACTCTGCCCTCCCTTTTGTCTGGCCAAAACGCTTTCATATCAAAGCTGCATATCAATGAAGTTTGCTATTCGTAAGTAGTAATTACAATATCAGCAGTTTTTACTGTCATTAAACAATGAACAATCATATTCTGATGAAGGAAACTCGCTCAGAGATTAAAAATGAATAACACACTCCCAGCCGAGGAAAAGATGCAGGGTTGCTGTTTGTCTGGCAGCTAGGTGATTTTTCAATCCAGAGAACAGAATGAAAATATAAAGAGGTTGTTGCAGAGAAAAAGAGTATACTGGGAGGAAAAGAGACATACCTGAGTGCTAACTCCAAAATCACACAGCTTGACCTGTCCTCTTGTGTTTACTAGCATATTGGAGGGCTTCACATCTAAAAAGGGACCAGAAAAGGCCATGTAACTAATTCCATATATCTACAGCGTTTGTTCTTTAAAAGCACACACGCACACCACACCAAGTTGCAGAAATGACATCATCTGCTCAATCCGAAATTCAAATCACAAATTTAATGAAAAGCATTTTTTTTAACTGAAGGTAAAATGTAAGGTCTCAACTCCTCCAGTTTCAACAATTTCCGGTTTCTACAGAAGCCAGAGTTTATTTCAAGTGAAAGTGAAATCAAACTTTGGCTTACAACAACAGTAAATACACCCATCATCCTATCCGTAGTTTTTCAGGAAAAGGAGGTAGATAAGAAAAGGTAATCTTCCTGCAAAGAATTTGCAGAAAAAGGATGAGTTTTGCTCTATATGTGTAATTATCAGGCTAATCCTCCCATCTAAGTAATAGTAAGGCCAACGGGAGGCCAACAGGGAAAAGTCATTCATATGCTACGGGTAACAGGTCGTATCTGAATGAAACTGATGAGGAAATGAATGTAGCACTGCTATTTCCCATGTTTTACAAGGCAAATGTTACTTCAGATAATACTTAGAAATTTATCTAAAAGATGTGCGTATGTGTCTACATGCATGTGCTTATTAGTCTTTATTTCATTTATCCTTCTCCTCCCTTACATTATTTTTGACTGCTGTTACAGTTAACAAAAGAATTGAATAGATTTCACCAAAGCAGTCAGTCGCTAAGTAATGAAACAAAGGATTTCTGTGAAGCATCGTCAGTGACAACAATGAGCCTTTTCAGGAATTCAGGGAGCCCAAAAAAGCCATCCAAGGAGGACAAGAGCATACCACTTTTGATGGTATAGAGCAGCATCTGCTTCAATGCATCTTTTATGGCAAAAGTGGTGTAGCAGAGACAACTGGTTATATTTAAAACAGCATATAATCTCAACTACACTGACACTGAACAGGAGACAATTTTTTGGTGTAACTTTTTAAAAAAAATTGTAAATGGGTTAATCTTCTCCTGACCTTCCATCTGGCAAAAGTGTACCACAACAAAGTATTTTGCCAAGAGTAGATACTTAATTCAAATTTCAAGTTCAAATACAGCAACTATTACTGAATCATACTTATGTGACAGGCAATGTGCTAGGCATTTTCTTATACATTAGTTCATTTAGCCTGATAAATGTTATTAGCCTCAGTTAGCCTGATAACTGACATTTGAATGTAAATTCCATGAAGGCAGGGACTTTGTCTCTTTTCTTGACTACTGTACTCCCAGCCCCTGAAAGAGTGACAGATATATTTCAAGTGCTCAATAAACATTTGTTGAATGGATGAGAGAATAAAGAATGGAGACCACAAGTACATATTGTGGTTGAGGATTCTGTTTCAGTGATGAGGGGTGAACTGTAGAGCCTGTCTCTGTAGCAAGCCCTTCAGATACCACACACTATAACCTCTGTTGGGAGGCTCTAGGAATTCAAGTTGGTATGCACAGGCAGGTGTAAGCTCTTTTTATTGGTATCATCACCCCAAGAAATAAGTTCACAGGGTAGGAGTATACTTTATACCTCTTAAAATGTATCCCTTCCAAGCACAGTATCTTGTTCAGTGATGGATGGCTTTTTAAATGATACATTAAATTTACTAATACATGGCCGGGAGCAGTGGCTTACACCTGTAATCCCAACACTTTGGGAGGCTGAGGCAGGCAGATCACTTGGGTTCAGGAGTTTGGGACTAGCCTGGCCAACATGGTGAAATCTCTACTAAAACCACAAAAATTAGCCAGGCATGGTGGCGGTCATCTGTAATCTCAGCTACTCGGGAGGCTGAGGGAGAATTGCTTCAACCTGGGAAACGGAGGTTGCAGTGAGCTGCGATGGTGCCACTGCACTGTAGTTTGGGGATCAGAGCGAGACTCGTCTCAAAAAAAAAAAAAAAATTGCTAAGACAAATGTCCCCTTTACCAGCAAGTCCCTGGTCTCTTGGTGTCTAGTTTTCTCTAATTTTTCAACATAATTCTTACACCACCATCATATTAAACCTTAAATATACCACTTTCACTAAATCATTTCTCTCCTTAAGGAGGAGGTTAAGTATTCTCTGACATGCCCGCCACCAACCAGAACATGAATTCCTTAAGAATAGGGTTGTGCTTTCAAGTGTGTCCCAGGCCGGGCGCGGTGGCTCAAGCCTGTAATCCCAGCACTTTGGGAGGCCGAGACGGGCGGATCATGAGGTCAGGAGATCGAGACCATCCTGGCTAACCCGGTGAAACCCCGTCTCTACTAAAAAATACAAAAAACTAGCCGGGCATGGTGGTGGGCGCCTGTAGTCCCAGCTACTCCGGAGGCTGAGGCAGGAGAATGGCGTAAACCCAGGAGGCGGAGCTTGCAGTGAGCTGAGATCCGGCCACTGCACTCCAGCCTGGGCGACAGAGCGAGACTCCGTCTCAAAAAAAAAAAAAAAAAAAAAAAAAAAGTGTGCCCCAGCAGTTAGCACAACACATCATAGACAGCCACAGTAGACACTTAAATGTTTGCTGAACTGAAACAAATGTTAGATTCTACATAGTTTGGTCTTATTTTTCAAATCTAGTTCTTATCATGGGCCCTGAGTTTTAAATATTTTTCTTTTGGACAATTTGTTCCTTTATATATTGACATCCTAAACTAGGGGTGTACAATCTTTTGGCTTCCCTGGGCCACATTGGAAGAACTGTCTTGCGCCACATATAAAATACACTAATGATAGTTGACAAGATAGAAAAAAATGGCACACACACACAAAAATCCCATATTGTTTTAACAAAGTTTACAAATGTACACTGGGCTGCACTACTCAAAGCTATCCTGTGGCTCCTGTGGCCCTGCGGAGCATGAGTTGGACAAGTTTGCCCTAAACCATTCTTAAGCCACCACATCAGGTGGAGACAGTTAATGAACAAATATTTTGAGCTCCTGGAAGAAGGTGCTGCCTGGAAATTAAGAGCTATGCTAAAAGCAGCAAATCTTTAGTTTCAATCAGATACATCTGACTTAAGTGGATCAATGGAAAGAGAAAATAATACAACAACAAAACTGCTAAACTATATTCCAAAAGACAAGGTGTAAATAAGAACCTGACTGCATTTTTCCAGCTTTCCAACATTTTTTTAACATACATGTAAGCCTACTGTATGACTTCGCACATTCTCCCCTCAACCTGGTTTTCAGAAGTACTTTATGTGTGAAAGTAGTAGACATCCAGTCATCCTCAAATCAATCTTTGCATTCCAATGAGACTGTTTTAATCATTGTTTCAAAAGAAAAAAAACCCGCATTAAGGTTTTGTTCATTCTGTTTTCATCATCTCCCTCCCACTCCCAGTTTTAGAAACTTTTCCTCCATATTTTCCATTTATCTGAATCCTGCCCATCCTTCATCTCAGGCCATCAGTCACTATCTAGTTTGAATTGCTGTAGTGTCTACTGTCTGTACCATTTGGGACAAAGCATATGATTTATGTATGTAATGTATGTATGTATGTATTTCAGAGACAGGGTCTTGCTATGTTGCCCAGGCTGACCTCAAACTTTTGGGCTCAAGTGATCCTTCTGCCTCAGCCTCCCGAGTCAATGGGACTACAGGTGTTTGCCACCACACTTGGCTTTTATGACATTTTATACTAAGAGTAACTTAATGTATTTGCTGTTATCAGTATCATCACTCAAATAATTAGGTTCACAGGGTAGGAGTTTAATTTATACATCTTCAAATGTATCCCTTCTGAGCACAGTATCTCGCTCACTGGTTGATAGCTTTTTAAATGATACATTAAATTTGCTAATATAAATGTCCCCTTTACCAGCAACCTTGAGATAATTTGAACCTAACAGCCCCCTTTAACAAAGTCAATGAATCTGGGCTAGGAGACAGATAACCTGGGTTTTAGTCTTTTTGATGCTGTCACAAATTTGACACATGACTGGCCTTGGCATGTGATGTTTTAGTTTCCAACTCTGTAGGGAGATAACAGTTACCATGTCAATATTTGAGAACTGTGAGGATTAGATGAGATAATGAATGTAAAATTGCTTTTTAAACTGTCCAACATTCTATAAGTGTATTATTATTATCAACTGGTAATTAACCAAGCTAGAAAAAGTTGTATATTTCATTCTATTTAGAAAATAACTTCTATTGCTACAGTGGCAATTTAAGCTGTATTTGAGTAAAATACTAGCTCAAATAAAATAATTTCCAAAGCCCAGTAAGTAGGACTGTAAAACCAATGTGATGTTTATGAGGAAACATTTTTGCCAGACTATATGCACCCTTTCCTCAACAACGCTACTGAGATGGTTTCCCTAGTTTTACACTTGCTCTATTATAGTTTGTGTTCAACACAGCAGCTAAAGTGATCCCTTTAAAACCTAAGTCAGACACGTCACTTCTTTGCCTAAAACCTCCAAAGCCTTTCCAACTCGGTGCAAAAATGGAAAGTCCTCCCAGAGGTCCCCAAGGCCCTTGTGAGCTGTCCCATACTCTCACCTTGCCACTCTTTTCCATGCCCACTCTGCTTCAGCTCACTGGCCTACCTGCCAGGTATGCTCTTGCTTTGTGGTTCTGTGTCCGTGAAATATTATGCTTCCACAAATTGTATACCTTTGCTTTAGATTTTTGCCTGAATTTTTCTCCTTTGCTTTAGATTCTTACCTTTTTAAGGGAAGCCTTTCCAAACCACCTGATATGCAGTAGCAATACCCTCCCAGCTAAGATACTTCCTTTCCCTTTTCTTCTGCTTCAGTGTTCTTAACATTTAGCACCATCAACATGCTGTATTTCTACATATAGATCTGTTAATTCTCAGTACTCCCCTCTTAAAGGGAAGCTCCATGAATGCATACTTGGTCTGTTTTGTTCACTACCACATCTAGAATGGTGTCTGGTACATACAGGAAACAATATTTATTGAGCAAATGGTGAATAAATGCTATCTCTACTAAACAGGTGAACTACCATGCTGATCCATAAAAGCATGAATTTGGCCTGAGAAGGAGTTCCACCTTTTCCCATTTAATGGACTACACTTCAGAATGAATACATTTCAAAATGACACTTAATTCTGAGAAGAATCCATAGTCATTTAAAAGTACTCACTCACAAATATTTACTGATACCTTACCAAATGCCAGATACGGTACTAGGTGCTGTGGAGAGAAACATGAGTAAGACTCCATCTCTGGCCCCCAGGAGCATGTAGACAAAGAAGCAGTTTGG
Organism: Rhinopithecus roxellana; assembly: GCF_007565055.1. Taxonomy (NCBI): domain Eukaryota; kingdom Metazoa; phylum Chordata; class Mammalia; order Primates; family Cercopithecidae; genus Rhinopithecus; species Rhinopithecus roxellana. The sequence continues at coordinate 171,228,479 of NC_044553.1, forward strand.
TATATTCTTTGAACAAAAATACTGCTCATGAGATTTTAGGATAACAATGTTGTCTATGTATATTCTAAGTGGGGTTTTCTTTCTGAACAATAGGGATGTTTCTTTTAATAAAGACAATGAAAGTTATGCAAATAAATAGCTCCTAAGCTTGGCTGTGCATATTTAAAAAATAAAGCTTTTTGTGTTCCACTCCAAACTTATTGAATCAGAAACCAATCCAATATAGCCTGGTCTTCAGGCCAGCATTTAAAAGACCAACATAACTTACTGTATTTCCCTCTGATTTAACTTCTAAAAAGTTCAGAATGTCTGAAGAGAAATTTCTTGTTTCACTTTACTTTTTGAAATAAATCTCATTACAAAAATCAATTTTCCTGCAGTCATTTTGAATGTAGTTTGATGAGTCTGACGAATGTCTACATCCATGCAACTACACCACAATCAAGATATAGAACATTTCCATCACCTCAAAAGTTTGCTGTGTTTAAAGTTTAAAAAGTTTAAAGTACTAGACATTCAGTCATCCTCAAACCAATCTTTGCATTCCAACTGGACTGTTTTAATCACTGTCTCAAAAAAAATCATGAAACCTTTGTTCATTCTGTTTTCATCATCTCCCTCCTACCCTCAGGTTTAGAAACTTTTAGAGTTTTTAAGCTCACCTCAAAAAGTCTGTAAACTTACCTCAAAAATTTGCTGTGTAAAAGTTTAAAAACTTTACAGTCAATTGCACCCTGACCCTCAGCCTTTGGTGAATCACTGAGTGGTTTTGTCATTATACATTAGTTTTGCCTCTTCTCATAAATTATAAACCCCACAACATGTTATTATTATTATTTCTTTTTTGAGACACAGTCTCACTCTGTTGCCTAGGCTGGAGTGTGGTGGTGTGATCTTGGCTCACTGCAACCTCTGCCTCCCAGGTTCAAGTGATTCTCTTCAGCCCCCTGAGTAGCTAGGATTACAGGTACCTGCCACCACCTCCAGCTAATTTTTGCATTTTTAGTGAGATAGGGGTTTCACCATGTTGCCCAGGCTGGTCTCAAACTCCTGACCTCAAGTGATCTGCTTGCCTTGGCCTCCCAAAGTGCTGGGATTACAGGTGTGAGCCATCGTGCCTGGCTATGTTATTATTTTTCTTTCACAATCTGATGATATTGTTGGATGATATATCTGCCATTATAATTGAAATAGGTGTCTTGAAACACTCTACAGTTGTGTCTTGCTCTTTTAAACAGTTTGACATTTGTGCTTTTGATTGGACTGTTAAGATCATTCACACTTAACGTAAGTATTGATATGGCTGGGTTCAATTCTATTTGCCCCATCTGTCCTTTGTTCCTTTTTTTCTTCTTTTCCTGCTTTCTTTTGGGTTAGCTGGGCTAGTTCTTAGCATTCTACTAATCTCTACTATTTGCTTCTATGCCAGAGGTTGGCAAACTTTTGCTGTAAAGAGTCATAAAGTAGATATCTCAGGCTTTAAGAGCTACAAGCTTTTTGTGGTAACTTCTCAAATTCTGCTGATGTAGTGCAAATGCAACCATAGGCCACATGGAAATGAATGGCCATGACTATGTTCCAATGCCATTGTATTAAAAACAGGCAAAGGCCCAGTTTTTGCCCATGGGTTGAATTTTGCCAGCCTGTTTGAAGCTTTATTTATTTATGGCTGTTCTAACATTTACAATATGCTGCTTTAACTTCTTACAGTCTACCTTCAAGTAATATTAGGGTATTTCATTTATAATGTACAAACCTTACAATAATATATTTCCACTTTCTTCTTCTCATCTTTTATTTTCATATATCTTTCCTCTATGTACACTGTGAGCTCCATAATATTATGTCTTTATTTTCCCTTTACATAATTATATTTTAAAGACATTTAAAAATTAGAAAAAATCTTTTTATTTATCCATGATTTGTGAAACTATTTATTCTTTTGTGTAGATCTAACCATCCATCATCAGTTTCCTTCATCCTAAATAACTTCCTTTAACATTTTTTTTGTAATGCTGGTCTACTGGCAATGAATTCTCTTATATTCGTCTGAAAAAGTCTTTATTTAGCTGTTTATTTTTGGAAAATGTATTTGCTGGGCACAGAATTCTGGAATAACTTTTTTCTTTCAACATTTTAAAGATGTCCTTCCATTATCTTCTGGCTTGCATAGCTTGTGAAAAGAAGTCGGCTGTCATTCTTACCTTTGTTTCTCTACTTAATGTGCTGTTTTCTGTGAATATTTTTAAGATTTTCTTTTTAGTCACTGGTTATCAAAATTTTGTTTTTGATGTGCTTTGGTGTGGTTCTGTGTTCATGCTGGTTAGAGTTCTTGAGTTCTTAGATCTGTGGACTTATAGGCTTCACCAAATTTGGAAAGTTTTCAGCTATTATTTCTTCAAATTATTTTTTGTTTCCTTTTCTCTTTCCTCTCCTTTTGAGACTCCACTTACACATACATCTTAGACTTCTTGATAGTGTCTCAAAGATCATTAAGATTGTACTCATTTAAAAAAATATTTTTTCTAGTAGTAGGAATGAGTAATTTTGTAGTAATTTTGGATAATTTCTAGATCTTTAACTTCAAGATCACAATAATTTCTTCTGTAGTGTCTAATCCAGTTAATTCCATCAATGAAATTTTAATTTCAGATATCTTTCGTGATTGAAAAATAAATGTTCAACTTGTTTCTTTGTTTTCCATTTCTCTCATTATGCTCATGCTTCCTATGAATTCCTTGAGCATATATAGGTTTTATAAAAACTATTCTAAAGTCCTGTCTGCAAAGTCTATTATTTCTGGTGTGTATGTGGGAGGGGGGCATCTATTTCTATTGACTGATTTTTTTCCCGGTTATAGTTTTTCATCCATAATCAGAAGAAAAAGTCTTTGCTTGTCTACTTTTTATGTGGATGTTCAATGTTGTGGATCTTGTGTTGTCAAGTGCTGGATTTTATTGTAATCCAGTGTGTTGGACTTGATACTGGCAAGCAGTATAGCTGCTGAATACTGACAGCTGAATCATTTTGAGGCTGATTTTAGAGCTTTTATTTTAGGAGAGTTGAGAGTAACCTCTATTACAGGGCTAGTTTAGCCCCACTGCTAAAGCATAATCCTTCTAATGTCTTTCTTGAGTTCTTCAATGTGTTTAATGAGGCCTCTCTACACTGGATTATTGGAATTTAAAAGATTCCCAACCTTGTATAAGTTTTGGGAATTGTTCAGCTTACAGTTCCCCAGAAATTTTCTTTTCTAAACAGTAGTTGCTGTCTAGCTTTGTAGGATTTCACTCCATAAATGCAGAGGCTAATATTAGGCCAGACACAAGGAAATGCCTATGCAAATTCTAGAGTTCTTTCTCTGCATGTTCCTGCCTTTCTAGGCCTCTGCTCTGTAAATTCTAGCCATTTTTGGTCTCCTTGAACTCCAAATTCTGTCTCTTCAGCTCAGTAAGACCTCTGAGCTTTGTTTGGGTTTCTGTGCAGAAAGCTTGGGTGATTATAGGACTCACTTCATTTGTTTCTATTCTCTCAGGGATCACTGTCTCACATTGCCTGTTGTCTAAAGTTTGAAGATAAATGTTTCACTATTTTGTCCAGTTTCCTAATTATTTTTGGTGGAAGGCAAATCCCATAGCAGTGATTCCATGGGCAGAAGTAGAAGTATCTGTTTTTTTTTTTTTTTTTTTTTTTTTGAGATGGAGCCTTGCTCTTGAAACCCAGGCTAAAGCGCAATGATGCGATCTCGGCTTACTGCAACCTCCAATGCTGGGGTTCAAGCTTCTCCTGCCTCAGCCTCCCAAGTAGCCAGGATTACAGGAACCCACCAACGGGCCCGGTTAATTTTTCTACTTTTAGTAGAGACGGGGTTTCGCCATGTTGGCCAGGCTGGTCTCAAACTCCTGACCTCAGGTAATCCACCTGCCTTGGCCTCCCAAAGTGCTGGGATTATAGGCATGAGCCACCACACCCGGCCAACCTACAACTCTTAAGAATAACTCCAGGGGCCAGGTGCAGTGGCTCGTACCTGTAATCCCAGCACTTTGGGAGGCCAAGGTGGGTGGATCATGAGGTCAGGAGATCGAGACCAGCCTCGCCAACACGGCGAAATCCTGTCTTCACTAAAAATACAAAAAATTAGCTGGGCATGGTGTCGTGTGCCTATAGTCCCAGCTACCTGGGAGACTGAGGGCTGAGGTAGGAGAATCGCCTAAACCAGGGAGGCGGAGGTTGCAGTGAGCTGAGATTGCACCACTGCACTCCAGCATGGGGACAGAACAAGATTCTATCTTAAAAAAAAAAAAAATAGCTCCAGGAACACTGAAATGATTTGATTTTTTTTCTTGTTTGTTTTCAGCTTCACTCGAAGCCATAGACAATAGCACAACAGATTAGGCGGAAAGATTACTTTTAAGGAGGTAGTTATATGTATGTTTATTTTAATGCAATATCAAGTTATGGAAAACAAACAGCAATTGAAGGCATACAGCTTTTCATTCAGTTCACTTAAAAACATCACAGCCTTTCTTCTGTAAGCAAAACACAGAAAAGATGAGTCATTAAAGTGACTGATTACAAATGGCAATCATCAGGGCAGACGTAAGTCATTTTGGTTTAATCAGGCCATTAATTATTAGGGTTTATCAATTAGTTTTATTGAAGGCAAGGGAGCTCAAATGAATACTAGGGCATTGATTTTAACTGAGACATTTTCTCAAAGAAAATATAAATGAGGTGTGTTGAAGCCTGGAATTATAGGTCCTTTTCATAGCACTAAAGAGAAATAAGGTTCTTCTACCGCAACACATAAACCTTTAGTGAAAAAGCAAACTAACTTATTCTCCTTTTGCATTAAAAATGAAATACCATGTTTAGGTGTTTCCTAATTTAAGGTTTAGGTTTAAGCTATCTTGGCCAAGAGATGAATATCATTTTGAAAATAGTAAGATAAAGGTACAATGCAAAGTGACTCATTTTTAATATCCAATACTCCTTATCTTTTTCATTTTAAAAGATTTAGTCATTTTATGCAGTAGGCTTTTATAGGCATCAAAATAGATTCCTGTGGGTCAGATTTCCTTAAGGGAATGTGCCCTGGAAAGATGCCCTGGAAAGTGCCCCCACATACGGACTGTGAGACTGGACGAATCATTTAAACCTCTCTGAGCATACATGTACATGTGGGTGTGTGTACTCACAACACTCACATGCTCAGTGTTGAGTACACAATTTCACTTAATTCTCATAACAATCCTGAATTCTCACTGACAACCTTGCCAGTGTCGGAAGATATCATCCCTGATCTTGTACATCATATCCTGTATATGATATATTGATATCTGATATCTTGATATCTGATCTTCCTACATTGACAAGGATGTTAAGAGAATGAAGTGAGCCCGTGTGCTTAGCACTGCTGGAACAGAGCTAGAGGTCAGTGAAATGTTGAATGAATCAAATGAATGGGAAAAATATTTTGTAAACTTGAATGTACCAAATATACTATGAAGCTACTGCTTTGTAGAATCGGTAATGATGACTTCCACTCTAGGAAATCAGGATGTGGATCATTTAATATACTGGCTCATATCCAAATGCTAAATGAGGTTAACTTTCATTATACCAGCTCCACCTGAAGGCAGGCTTCTTCTAGGATCGCAAGTGTGTTCAGCTGGGATCACAGAAGAGTTAACATTATACAATCACAACATGTGTCTCCTGTCACATTACTGTCCCACTCCTTCAGTGAGATTTCACAGCAAGCTGGGCTTTTTAACGATGATGCAATAAATCTTTGAGTTGCAGCAGTGACAGCCCAAGCAGATAATAGGTGGTTATGACGCAGTTCCATCCAATAACTTGAAGTGCTTAGATGATTATTAGAAAAATATCAGGGAGCAGAAATACTGGAAGAGTTTATTAAAAGGGCCTTCAGTCATGCTAAGGATAACCGTAGGTGGTTTTAGGTAAATAAAAATCAACCTCAAAGTGTCCTTAAAAATTAAGCATAAACCTATCATATAACCTTTGTAGTCACTATGTGGTCATTTTCCTACTCTATCTTTAACAAAGTATGAAACATTGGTTCATTACACTAATCATACACTATATACCAATGGTAAAATAATTATTTCTTCTCAAATCTGATATGTGCTAGATGGCCTGATAAACTATGATTTACAAATATTTAAAGAAATATACCAATTCCACTCCTAGGTAGAATCACAAAAAGACTTGTGTATGAAAAGTAGTATTATTCATAATCGTCCCAAAGTGGATACAATGCCAAATGTCCCTCTACTAGTAAATAAGCAGACAAAATGTGATATACCCATACAATGGAATACTATTCAACAATAAAAAGGAATGAACTGCAGACACATGCTATAACACAGACTCATCTCAAAAACATCATGCTAAGTGAAAGAAGTCAGGCACAAAGATTTGATGTGGTATGATTCTGCTTATACAAAATGTCCAGAAAAGGCAAATCTTTTCTAAGAGTCAGAAAGTAAATTAGTGGTTCCCTGGGGCTGAGGACAGGAGCAGGGATTGACTGCAAATGAGCATGAGGATACTTTTTGGGGTGATGACAATGTTCTAAAACTGGAATATGGTTATGGTTGCACAACTTCATAAACTTAGTAGAAATCACTGAATTGAGTAGGTGAATTTTATGGCATGCAAATTATATATCAAGAAAGATGGGCCGGACGCGGTGGCTCAAGCCTGTAATCCCAGCACTTTGGGAGGCTGAGACAGGCGGATCACGAGGTCAGGAGATCGAGACCATCCTGGCTAACACGGTGAAACCCCATCTCTACTCAAAAATACAAAAAACTAGCCAGGCGAGGTGGCGGGCGCCTGTAGTCCCAGCTATTTGGGAGGCTGAGGCAGAAGAATGGCGTAAACCCAGGAGGCGGAGCTTGCAGTGAGCTGAGATCCGGCCACTGCACTCCAGCCTGGGCGGCAGAGGGAGACTCCGTATCAAAAAAAAAAAAAAAAAAAGAAAGATGTTTTAAAAAATCAACCTCAAAACACAACTTGATTTCTCATTACCATTACTAATTAATTACTAATAAATAAATTGATAATCCATAGTTTCTGCAGATGCTTTTGTGGTCACTGTGGTCACTCTCCTACTCTACAACAAAGTATGAAAGATCAGTTAATTACATATAATATACTATATATCAATGGTAAAATGGTTATTTCCTCCTAGAACTGATATGCACTAGGCATGATAAACTGTGATTACAAATATTTAAACAAAGATACTAATTTTAAAATGTTACTTTTGTGTATTTAAGATTATTTACAAAAATGACTAAGGCTATGTCTATAAAATGTAAAAACAACTGATTCAAACATGAAAAATTTGATCCACCACCATAGTTGCCTCAATAACCGTAAGTAACTGCTCTGATTTTCAGGCTGGACTGACTGATTTTTTTCCCCCCACTGAATTGACCAAATTGTCTGTGGAAATTGGTATCATGCTGAGACAACCCATGTTGCCACCCATAACTGCTTCATGCAGGAAACTGTATTTTTACACATTCTGCACCAATTAGCCATTAAACAATCCACAGAAACAGCATCAAGCAGAAGCTTGCTAACAAAGGCCAGAGCCTCAAGAGCATGTGCTTTCCTGAAGTCTTCACAAAAGGGCTCCTCCGCCCACTGCCCAGCCCCTACCCCCAGCACAATCAGGGGTCAGGGTGGAAGGTTACCCGTGGCTAGGATCTGGCTGGGTGCCAAGGGGGCTGTTCAAAACAAATAAAAGCTCCTTCACAAAACTACAGCTGAAGTTACTTAATGTGCTTTGTATAGGGACCCAAATGGTAATTTCCCGGAAAGATTCCTTTTTTTTTTTTTTTTTTGAGATGGAGTCTCACTGGGTCGCCAGGCTCGAGTGCAGTGGCACGATCTCACCTCACTGCAACCTCCAACTCCCGGGTGCAAGTGATTCTCCTGCCTCAGCCTCCTGAGTAGCTGGGACTACAGGTGCCTGCCACCACGCCCCACTAAGTTTTGTATTTTTAGTAGAGATGAGGTTTCTCCATATTGGCCAGGCTGGTCTCAAACTCCTAATCTCATGATCTGATCACCTTGACTTCCCAAAGCATTGAGATTACAGGCGTGAGCTGCTGCGCCCGGTGTCTGGTAAGATCAGTTCTAAAGAAAATTGTGATTTTGTATCAGCTATATGCTTTCTTCTGTCAGAAAAGAAAAACCATACCAACTGAGGATTCCCTTTTTGCTGTGACCTATTCACATCAGGTGCTGTTGGTATCGCCAACTTCTACTTCTGTTTGGTCTTTGTTTTGTTTCATACTTAAAACACTTAATTTGCTCTGAACTTTTACATGTCTCACTGAATGCTCTTAGAAACAGACATGGTACAATTCTTACAGAAACATTTTTAAATGTGGCATGTGGCTGTTGTGGGATGATAATGGAAGCAGAAATAAACTTCTCTTCAACTTTTTCCCCCTATAAAGCAGTTACACTGTGTGAATACCAGGAAGCCACTCTCAGTTTACCAGGAGCCAGAGGGCGCATTAGCAGGTCTCCACTCCTAGTAACCTCTCCTAGCACTGTGCCTGGGATCTTCAGCAATGCTCTTTCATTATGTTTAATTGTCTTATGAAAAGAAAAAAAACCAATATATCTATCTAGTTATTTCTTGGGGACTGCGTTCTAATGAATGAGAACAGCAGGTACAATTAAATATAGACTATGCTGACATTCTGCATTACAAATTCATCTGTGCACAACAGGAACATACTTAAGAGAAAACCACAATGCAATATAAAAGTTATCCTAATGACTCCATCACATAATAAAGGGTAGGTCATCCAAATATTCTTGCAAAGCCTTAAATAAAATTAAACAACATAATTAGCCATCCTCAATGGCAGTTATTGCCTAGAGTCTCATGATTCGGTTCAGAATGGAGGCAACAAACGTGGCTTTCCTTCTTCAATAAAGGCAGGGGACCTGGGGCAGTTACGAGATTAATAACACGGGCAAAAAGGCCTGAGCTTCTCAATTCTCCCTCTCTTAATCCTTTCGTAGTAAGTAAAAGAGATTTCCTTCTAAAGTGCTGAATCTTAGATTCCTACCTGTGATATGTACATATTCTGGTCAGTGTTTAGGAAAAGCCAGGTCTAGAGGAATGTGTACCTGCACAACCTACTTCCCCAAGTCTAAGATACCACTGACTGTTAAGATTCCTCTTGACTATAAAAGCTTTTTGGGGAAAAAGGAAAGAAAACAAAGGAATACCACATTATACGCATAAATAAGATGTAAGACAGCAGAGTTGACTTGGAGTGCTGTGTCCAGAAGACTAACCTGGTAATTTGTTTTAAAGAAATAACAAAAAATTATGGTAGCTAACACTTACTTGGCATGTAATATATACCAGGAACTGGGCTAAATACATTATTATCATATGCATTACCTCATTTAATTCTCATTATAACCCTTGAGATAGGTACTATTATTAACCCCATTTTACAGAGGAGGAAATTGAGGTTCAAATTAATGAAATTACTTGCCCAAGGACACAAAACCAGAGGCTTCGACTAGTTAAGCTCTTAAGCCTTAACAAACTGCATTATATTTATGAGCTAAATCTTATTGAAACCAATAGGATGGATTATCCCAGCTTTGGCAGTGAATAGTTGGGTGATCTTGGGAATTTCACAAAGAAAATAGCCCAGATGTTTTAAGTTCTTTATACTCACAGGCTAATTTTCTAAGAAAAGGAGATGTAACAGGAAAGTTTGAGGAATGTTCTAACTATTCCCTCTCACTTAACCTCTTGCTTCTTTTCTTGAGAAATAATTATTTGATATAATAATAGCTGTTATATGCCAGGTACGATGCTATGACCTCAAAGAAGTTAAGAAGCTGACCCAAGGTCACACAGCTAAGATGAATTAAGAGGAAGAACCAGAACTTAAACATGGGTCTGACCCTAAAACTAGAGCTTTTCCATTAGGCCACCAACCACTTTCCTGTGACTTTTTCCTATGATATTTCCTATAACTAAGCAAGTTTTTTAGGCTGCTTGGGCCTTGATTTCTTCACCTAAGAATGGGGATACAATGATACCTCCTCAAAAGGTTATTATAACACATAAAATTATACATACAATAGAGCTAACACAGTAGCACATACAAGGTACTCAATAAATGAAAATATTAGTAAAATGATTAATATTGTTATCGTTATGATTGTACCCAATCCAGAAGGAACTTAATCTTCCACCAGGAAAAGAGTAGATTGGATTTCCACGGTGCTGATCACCTTCAACCATGCCTTTAGAGAAAGGAAGAGACATGGAGAGCTCTTCCAACTGCTAAAGCTGTCTGTCCATTCTGCTTGGCAAAATGTCCCAAGGATAAATCTCTTACTTTAATATGAGAAAAGGGAACAAAAGATGACCTCTAATTTAGCCACATTACAAAAAGTTTCAGGAGAAAACACTGTCCTCAGAGAATTATGATTCAATGTATTCATCCAACAAATATCCACTGGCATACAATCAATGCCATAAATTCCTCTACCAACAGAAATGACCCTATCATTCATCACACAGGTGCTCTCTCTCTCCCTCTGATAAGCTCCTAGACTTCAGGCTTGTGTCAGAGACAAAGCAATGATCAGAGCTATCTGTGGGGCTTGGTGAATCAAACATTCATCCACACTCTGGGGGCGTCCTGCTGGGTGGGTGGACAGAAGCTTACCCTAATGGATACTGTAAAGACTGGTGAGCCAAAACACAACCATCACACAATCTGCTTCAAATCCCAATCCCTTGCAAGGCAGAAAGCTTTCAGAGATGGGGACTGGGGAAATAACTACCCTCTTCCATTTGCATTTGTTCCTTGAATGACACAGGACGTCTTTCCTTCTTTCTCCTGTAAGGAGAAAGGGATTGATACTCATTTTCAGAATGGAAGAGGGTAATTTTCCTCTTACTGATTTCCTAAAAGGGATGACTCTGCTTATGATCAAATCCTACCACAGAAGCATGGGAGAGAGAAAAACTAAGTCCAGGACAACCCTCTCTGATTAAGCTGTCCAGAGTCTGAATACAAGCAACTATAAAAAGATGATATATTCTCTTTTGTTGTTTACATTAAGCTTTTAATTTTGAGATAACTAGAGATTTACATAGTTATCTCAAAGTTGACATTTACAATGGTAAGAAACAACCCAGAGACCTCCTGTGTACCCTCCACCCAGTTTCCCCTAATGGTAACATCTTATAAAACTATAGTATAGGCCGGGCGCGGTGGCTCAAGCCTGTAATCCCAGCACTTTGGGAGGCCGAGACGGGCGGATCACGAGGTCAGGAGATCAAGACCATCCTGGCTAACACGGTGAAACCCCGTCTCTACTAAAAATACAAAAAAACTAGCCGGGCGAAGTGGCGGGCGCCTGTAGTCCCAGCTACTCGGGAGGCTGAGGCAGGAGAATGGCGTAAACTCGGGAGGTGGAGCTTGCAGTGAGCTGAGATCTGGCCACTGCACTCCAGTCCGGGCGACAGAGCGAGACTCCGCCTCAAAAAAAAAAAAAAAACTATAGTATAGTATCACAACCAGGGTATTGACACTGATGGGTCAAGATGGAGAACATTTCCATCACCATGAGGATTCCTCGTCTTGCTCCATTTTAAACATTCCCTCTGTTTCCCATCCTCTCATTAGCCCCCGGTAACCACTAACGTGCTCTCTCCATTTCTATAATTTTGTCATCTCAAGAATATTATACAAATGGAATCATACACTACGTAACCTTCGTGGCTGGCTTTTTCACTCAGCATAGTGACCTGGAGATTCATCCAGGTTGTGTGCATCAAGAGTTCACTCCTTTCTATTGCTGAGCAGTAATCCATGGTATAAATGCCCACAGCTTGTTTAACCATTCACCTGTTGAAGGACATCTGAGTTGTTTCCAGTTTTTGGCTATGATGAATAGAGCTGCAATAAACACTTGTGTACAGGTTTTTGTGTGAACAGAAGTCTTCATTTCTCTGGGATAAATGCCCATGGATACAATTGCTGGGGTCATATGGTAGTGGCATGTCTAGCCTTTTTTTTTTTTTAAATGTCAGCAGTGGAGGTGTATCATTTTACATTCCTACCAGCAATGTATTAGTGATCTAATTTTTCTGCATCCTCATTTGCTGTTGTTACTATCTTTTATTTTAGCCATTCTGATAGGTATGTAGTAATATCTCATGGTGGTTTTAATTTGCATTTCCCTAAAGGCTAATGATATTGAACATCTTTTTCATGTGCTTATTTGCCATCTGTGTATACTCTTCAGTGGAATGTCTCTTCGTGTCTTTGCCCATTTTCTAATTGGATTGTTTGTTTTTCTACCATTGAGTTTTGAGAGTTCTTTATATATTCTAGGCACATATTCTTTTAAAAGAATACTTTTAAGACATGTAGCGTTTCTTGTTTCTTGAAAATCACAACGTACTACAAAGACGGAAATACCCCGTGATCACCCAAGGTGAATAGAATGAATGAACAATATGGGGAAAGAGGCTTAATTTCTCGAGATGTTCATTTGTGTGGGTAGTGTCAGAGCTGGAGAAAAATCAACAACCTAGAGTCATAGTTTGTTTACCCTGTTAATGGGCTAAGTCTTTTTTTCTTTTCAAAAACATAAACATTCACAAGTTATAACCTACTATAGCGCTGAATGTGATTAATATTTAATATATTTAAAGGACAACATGGAAATGATTTTTACACAGGAGATAAGGTGCTGTCAACACTAGCACTTGCATAACATAAATGCCTCCTTCCAGACCCATCTGATTAAACTGCTGGGATTACAGGCACGAGCCACCGCACCCAGCCGCACTCAGAGCTCAGGGAAGGAAGTACGCACATACTAGCTCTCTCCTCATTACACATGGCAACATAAAACCTACTGGGAATGACTCCTTTTTTTTTTTTTTTTGAGACAGAGTCTCACTCTGTTGCCCAGGCTGGAGTGCAGTGGCACACTCTCGGCTCACTGCAAGCTCCGCCTCCCAGGTTCACATCATTCTCCTGCCTCAGCCTCCTGAGTAGCTGGGACTACAAGTGCCCACCACCACGCCCGACTAATTTTTTGTATTTTCAGTAGAGATGGGGTTTCACAGTGTTAGCCAGGATGGTCTCAATCTCCTGACCTCGTGATCCGCCCGCCTCGGCCTCCCAAACTGCTGGGATTACAGGCACGAGCCACCGCACCCAGCCGGGAATGACTCCTTTTAAATTGACTTAGGTTACTCAAACACTAACTAGTTCTTTTAAAAAACTGTTTGGGGCTGGGCACGGTGGCTCACGTCTGTAATCCCAGCACTTTGGGAAGCCAAGACGGATGGATCACGAGGTCAGGAGATCAAGACTAGCCTGGCTAACACAGCGAAACCCCATCTCTACTAAAAATACAAAAAATTAGCTGGGCGTGGAGGCACGTGCATGTCGTCCCTGCTACTTGGGAGGCCGGAGCAGGAGAATCATTTGAACCTGGGAGGCAGAGCTTGCAGTGAGCCAAGATTGTGCCATTGCCCTCCAACCTGAGCCGCAGAGTGAGACTCTGTCTCAAAAAAACAAACAAACAAAAACTGTTTGATCCTCCAGAAAGCAAAAATATGTCATAGGTTATTTCAAAATTCACTATAATGTATAGTTAAGCACAAATTATGTAGATCTCTGCAAAAAAGACTGTTACAAAGCTTTATGCAAATTATATCTTTTAATAAATCATTAAAAATTAATCAGGTTAGTTTTCCATTGATAGCAATGCTTTCCAAGAATTCTTTTGTTTAAGAATCATTTTATCCAGAAAATAATCATTCCCTAATTTATTTTTGCCACAAATCCCAACTCTTACACACACTAACATATTATTTTAACTACCACCTTGACATCAAAATTTCTTTCCTAAGGAATTCAAAGTCTTACCTCTACCAAACCATTTCTCTTTTCCCATTTAATAAATATAACAAAATAATTTTGGAATATAATACAAATATTCTTATAACATTTTTAATCTTAAAATTTATACTGATTTCGCTTAAAGGACAATATCAAATATATAACATTTATCTGCCTACACTCTTTTGAACTGTTAACCTCTCACCTTCCAATTTTCTTCAAAATTCATTCCTTAAAAAGGATGCCCGCCGGGCGCGGTGGCTCAAGCCTGTAATCCCAGCACTTTGGGAGGCCGAGATGGGCGGATCACGAGGTCAGGAGATCGAGACCATCCTGGCTAACACAGTGAAACCCCGTCTCTAATAAAAAAAAAATACAAAAAACTAGCCGGGCGAGGTGGCGGGCGCCTGTAGTCCCAGCTACTCGGGAGGCTGAGGCAGGAGAATGGCGTAAACCCGGGAGGCGGAGCTTGCAGTGAGCTGAGATCCGGCCACTGTGCTCCAGCCTGGGCGACAGAGCGAGACTCCGTCTCCAAAAAAAAAAAAAAAGGGATGCCCTTAGATGGGACTGTCTTGTGCACTTTTTTGCAACTTCCTGTGAATCTACAATTATTTCACAATAAAAAGATTAAAAAAAAAAAAGGTGTTCTTGCTTTCCATCCAAGTTCTGACTTTACACATCCTTATTATAATTCCTTATTAATTATAATACTTCATTTTCAGTGTCCCTGATACTTTAAAAACAGTTACCCTTAAAGACGCCTTTTGATTTGATTACATCAGTCTGGTTTAGAAAGCAGCATTTTCTTAGCTAAGGTACATGGCTTTAATTCTCAATTATTTATTTTATACTTTAATTTCTTATCTTCAGTTTTAAAACATTTCATATTTCCTAGAATTTCCCCCTTTGAAGGAATACCTTAAATAATTTAGATACATTAAGCACCTAGAACAGTGCCTGGTATAGAGTACATACTTAATAAATAGTCATTATTGTTATTATTTTCATCACAAAATCTACTCTTGGAAATTCTCCCCTTTTCTCTTTCTTTTCCTTTATGTCTCTCTGCTTTCCTTTGTTCCCCACCTTATCAACATGTCACACTTCCTTCAGCCACGAAATCACAGAACCCAGAACCTTAGCTCTTGAAGGAATCTGAGTGATCACTCAGCTACTCTTTCATAGTATATATGAGGGAACAGAGGCAAAGAGAACAGGAGTGATCTGCCTTTCTGGGGTCACCCAGTGAGGCAGTCAGTCAGTAGGACTGAATTGGGAATGTCGAATAAATCCTTATTCCTTCTTAGAAACTGAGCTTTTAAAATTGTCCAACAGGTTAAGTCAGCTCTGCACATACACAGTTCTTGGTAATATCTCTGGTGAAAAAATTGGCTTATAATGGAAAGAACTGTCCAATTTCCAGATGTTTCAAATTGTGCCAATGATAACAGCAACTTCTAAGTTTCTGTTTCTCTCCGCACTATCCTCCCTTCTCTGATCCTGTCTCTCTCCTTCTGGCATTGTAGATATCCTTTAAACCACGAGGGTTGTTTCTTTTTCTTGGGGTGGGGGTGTTGGCTGGCTGTTTTTTAAGCTACTGAGTTACTAGATCAAACCTAGCTAGGATTTGTCAGGAGCCATGAAGATACAGAAATAATGACAGAATCACCAAGACCCTTCGAAAGAATGCTTTGTCCTTTTGGCAGGGGAGACTTCTTTCCAGAGTGTCTGCTGCACTGCTAAGATGTAAGAGGAGCTTTTCTCTCTAAGTCTGGTTTACTTTTTAATTTTAAAATTTGGTTTACTGAAGCATAATTTATACACAGTAAAATTCACTCACCCTTTTCAGATGCACAGGTCTTTGTTTGCTAAAACACACATATAATCATGTAACTACCACCAAAATCAAGATGCAGAACATTTCCAACATACCAAAATGTTCCTTCGTGCCTTTACAATCAACTCCTCCTCCACTGTTTGTCAACCAGTGATGTTGATGTTCCATCCTGTAGGATGGAAGATTGTATTTTGCTTTTTCCATGTATGTATTTTGCCTTTTCCAGAATGTCATATAAGTGGAATCACACAGCTGGTAACCCTTTGAGTCAGCCTCCTTCATTTAACATGAAGTATCTGATATTCACCTATGTTGTTACATGTATCAGTAGCTCATTTTATTGCTGAGTAATATCCCACTCTGTGGATCTATTACAGTCTGTTTTTCCATTTACCAGCTGAAAGACATTTGGGTTGTTTCCAGTTTGGAGATATTATGAATAAAGTCACTATAAAGAGTTGCCTAAAGTTTTTGTGTGGACATATGTTTTCATTTATCTTGGGTGAATATCTAGGAAGGGGACTGCTAAATCATGTTGCAAGAAATTGCCAAACTATTTTTCAAAGCAGCTGTACCATTTTATATTTCTACCAGCAATGTATGAGAATTCTAATTGCTCTGTATTCTTGTCAGCACTTCATATTATCAGGTTTCTTGTTGTTATCTCTTTTCAGGGAAAGAAAGTAGCAAGAAGTATTTTTAGTATACTAAACTGTTAACAATTTAAGCAACCTTGACTCCTCTCTTTCTCTTAAAAGTCACAAGCAATCCATCAGGAAATTCTATCGACTCTACATTTAAAATATATCCAGAATCACCATTTCTCCCCATCTTTATAACTATCTCCCTGATCTGGGCCCCTGAAACTTACCTGAATTACCAAAACATTTTCCTAACAGCTGATTCTACCTTTGTCCCCCACACTCAGATACAGACACACTGGCCTCTTTGCTGTTCCACTAATACTCCAGGCACATCCTGTGGTGTCTACTCTAACTCTTCCCCATATATCTACTTGACTACTTCCTCCCCCTTTCAAGCCTTCCTTCCAAACTCATCTTCCCCGTGAGGTTTCCTGATTAATACGCAACCTACTCTTTGCCTCCCCTAAGTTCAATCTACTTTTTCTTTTCTATTACTAACAACCCTCTAACACACTCTGTATTTTACTTATTTATTGTGTATATTATTGTTTAAGGAACGTTTCCCAACCCACTCTATCCCTGCTAGAACATGAGTTCTAGGATCATAGAAATCTTTTGTTTCACGTCTTGATGTGTTCCAAGTACTGTGAACAGTGCCTAGAACGTAGTAGGTATAAAATAAATCATTGCTGAATGACCAAACTAACACTGGCTTTGGTATCTAAGGTAGCACTAATTGGAAGGAAAGTCTGTGTGAGGCCAGATTTATAAAAGAGAAAAGCCAAGGGTAGAAAATAAAATTTGTAACACGTACACTGAAACTACAAGGGTTAGTTTCTTTAAACACAAATCTATTTGGGCAGTGTTTGCTTACAGAATTTCTGCAAAAATGTATTTTTAAAAAGTTCTCCTATTGGAGAAAGTAAATGAAACTAACCAGGTTCATATATACAAAAAAACTCCTGGCATACCAACTATACAGGTTTTTTTTTTTTTCTTCTATAAACTTCTGCATCTGTGTAAGATGGTTCCAGAATGATTGCCAATTTTATTTTCTTAATCTAAGTTCTATTCTCCTTACCCTTGCATTTCTATTTTTTATCCTTAGGGAAAGACAGAGCAGTTACTCCTAGGGCATTCTCACATCTTCCAAAGAAATGGCATAGGTGTTAATCTTGTATTTATGTTTGATGTGGGTAATGATGGCTATGACTGGAGCTGTAGGTTTATTAATATGCAGGGCTCTCACCTCATTAGTGGCGAAGTATGTTTTGAAGTGAAGCTGCGATGTCTCCTGTAATGTCGGATCTGGCCTAACAGATTTTCTCACTGTTCATTTTCTTTGTTTTTACCCACAGTCAGCACATGCTATGCTTATAGTGCTCTCACATATGCCTTTTAATAAAGACAACTTTTCCACAGTGGTTAATTTGGTGGGCATTTCAAACATTTTTAATAATTATGTCCTCATATGGAATTATCACGTTTGGTTTATTTTGGAGAAAAGATTTTCATAATTTTTGACTCAGTAATATAAAGTATAATAAACTCTCTCCCTGGCTTGGTTTTGGAGTGGTGTATTCTTATTAACTGAATAAAGTGATTAATTCACGGTTATAATAAAAACATGCCACATTCTTAGCATTCAATAGTTTATGAAGTCCCTGCACATATATCTCAACCAAATCTTAAAAAGAGCAAAATAAACAACAGTAACACCTGATTGAATATAACATCTGATGATCCATTATGAATAGCAACTGCTGTGCTTCAATTTCCAAAACAATTTCCAATTAACATAATATACTATCAAATAAACTAACTTTTACCAGACTAACAAGCCTCACGGGATGGGTGGTAGGTATGCCACTGCTTATTGCTCAGATTTCATTCTACTCTACAGTCCTCACTGGATATACACTATGGGAGAGACTCCAGGTTTTCAAGAGTTTGTTTGGAAGCCATTAACTACCTTTAATAAATTCTGTAATATACTATTTATATATCTACTTTCTATAGCTAAAATACAGAACCACTGTATTCCAAGGAGGCCATATAAATGTGAGAAATAGTTTGTTCTCTTTTCTCATTAGATACTGAACACGTCTCCATTTCTTAATCTTTTGAAATTTGTGCCCGTAAGCACAAAGCAATTTCTTTTTTTTTTCCTACTCTGCTTTTTAAGAACAGCATTAGAAAATGATGATTAGAGAAGAACACAGGTACTCAGACCAAGACAAAGGAGGAAGAGGTAAAGATCACTCATTAGTATTTCTCTTTCACCATCTTCTTTTCACTATCCTCTCACAATGCCTAAACCGGGCTCCCCAGCCGCTGCAGAAGGACCCGTCTTTGATTTGACAATGTGACACATGTTCAGCTAGAATTCCCATCATCATTCATTTAGAGAAAGCAAAAATGAGTACATGTGCTTTTAAGAAGGAACAGCAATGAGCTTATATAGCAAAAGTGCATAAACAAGTATGTTACCCATTTAATTGCCTTAGCTGAACTTAAAAGCTCTGATCTTTAATTGCCTGATTGAACTGATCTAAAAAGCTACAATTTTTTAATCAAGAAGAAAATTAAATAGCTTTTTGGTAAATAAAAAGGCATCTTTAATCTTATTTTTATGGAATCCAAGTTATTAAATATGGACAAAACCTCTAAAATATTAAGTTAACAACTACTCAATCTAGGGTAAATTTCTCATTACAATGCTTTACAAAAGTCTTCAGGGACATCTGGCTTCTTTGACTCTTCAATAAAAACACATGCTTTTAAGTCTAGAAAGTAAAAGTTTCCATGAATAGCTGGGAAACTCAAAAGCTAAATATGAATATATTTAATGAGGTGTATTACCACAGCATATTTATTTCTGTAGTTGAGTGGCCATAACTACTGGGACATAACTGTTCATCTGCACTGCAATTCGTTAGTCTTTCCATCAAGACAGATGTAGGTGCACACTCATTCACTGAAATTCCTTGAGAGGACTTGTCAGCCCTCTACCACTGCTCCTAATCTGTCCCCAACAGATATCTTCTCACAACAAGTGGCATTTTATAGCAGGCTATTCTCTGTAGGAATTGGGCTGGCTGGCACCAACTGAAAAAATAAGTACAGGCCCAGGATTCCCTTTTGAAACCTCTATGCTCTCCATCAGTCAAACCACTGCAGCCCTTGTCCATCATTAACAAAAGAGCCCTTTCTTAGCCAACCTACTGGCTTCTGACAGGCTCTGGTCAACTAAGTTTGGTCACAGTGATCATAAAGTGATTATACTGAGAATCTGATCCTCGACATTATTTTTAGATCCAGACAAATCCATTTGAAACATGTCTATCAAGATCCCATTTCAAATAAAAATTTTAGTTATTTCCCCCAAACCCAGAGTAAAATTTAAATTAAAAAAATTTAGATATAGGAATACAAAAGGTACATCAACTTATCAGCATGATTTCTAATTTTTAAGAAGAGAAATCAAGATAATGGCAGAATAACTAAAATGTATTTCCCTATCCACCATAGTTCTTTGTGCTACTAAGATTCCTTGCACAAAGTTATAGCTAGAGAGGGATTTCATTATAAGCCAGAATTAACCTGTATGCCCAGAGTACATGATGATCCTAACACTCACTTTCTAATAACACTCGAATTTCCATGGCACTGTCCGTTTAAAGAAAGCTTTGCTATTAAGAATGGATGTTTTCCCTTTAGTACTTTTGTCAAATGGATGGCAGATGTCCATTTTAAAAAAATCAATAAAATTTTGAGAACTGACCATTGGGTTAATTCTTATTAAAATGGCTATCACCACTTTATGGGTTGCTGGGTGTGGGGAGGTAAAAGTACAGGGAATAGAAACAATATAAGTTATATAATGTTAAATATTGTTATCTCTTACTCTTGGTAGTCAAAAATGCTCAATTTTTCTTTCATCCACCAAATGTGTTTACACACTTATTTATACCCAGAGAAAGTAATACTAACAAAAGTCAATCTCCCTACACTTAACTTTCGCACCAACTATACTCTAGAAATGGAGTGGACTGGCTTTAAAAAGAAATCTAGTTTATGATTTCATTTAGTCAGAATAAATACCTTCAAAAACCTGAATATTTTATTTGTCAAAATCTAGACACCCTCATTAAAAAGAAGGAGGAGGATTTCAGAAGAGATGTGGAATCACTAGGATATTAAAACCACCGCAAAAGAAAACAACCCGTAGTGACAGATATGACATCACAGTTGAAAATATCAGTTGTTTTCTCCATCTCACAGTTTACACTCTTAAAAAAAAAAACTTTCCTTTAATCATATCTAATGTGTATGCTGTTCCATTCCCCAAATGCACATAAAGCTAAGATGAGCAGATGTGTAAAATTAAACAGCACTGTTAGTAACACTAGGCCTTGAAGTTGCTTTGTTATATAGTCTCTTTCTCACTTAATAATTTGCTCCAAATGAATTAAGATATTTTGGGAACATAAAAAAAAACAAAAGGAGATTCCTTTTGCAATATTCAACAGTTATCTGATTATTCTCTCATGTGTTCTGTTACTGGACAAGGGGACTATTCCTGATGCTTTCACCAATATCTTATTTAAAGTTTTACTTTCGGCCAGGCGCGATGGCTCACATCTGAATCCTAGCACTCTGGGAGGCCAAGGTAGGAGGATTGCTTGAGGCTAGGGGTTTAACACCAACCTGGCCAACATAGCAAGATCCCATCTTTAAAAAAAATTAAAAATAAAGTTTTTCTTTCCAGGTATGTGAAGCAATCTCTTAAGGAACAGTGTGTGATACTATTTGAAATGTTAATAGAAGGAAGGATGTAACTGTACAGAAAGCAAAGGTTTTGCATTAACAAGAGTTAAGTAAGACAAACAAGATCCTGTTATTTTCAAATACTATGAAATATCTTTTTACAAGTTTGACAAAGGTGATTCACAAAAACACGCTACCAAGTTTATAATCTAAATGAGAGCAGTTGATGGAGAAAACAAGAAAAATAACATTTATAAAGCAGCCATCTTTTTGAGTACCAGATGTATCAGCTGGCTTAAATGGCAGAACACTTACTCACTTTAAAAATCAAGGTATCTGGAGAGACCCAACCCCACCCAATTAAGCCCAAGCTTATAAGCCCAGCACATACCTCTATGTAAAATCTTTAAACTCCACAAATAAGTAAGGCCTTTAACAACCTAAATTTAGGAAAAAGAAAACAGTACAATTATCATTCATGGTTTTTATAAGGAACTTTCCATATTTAAATATATCAACAGTTTTTTTTTGAGACAGGGTATCACCCTGTCACCTAGG
Source organism: Rhinopithecus roxellana (assembly GCF_007565055.1). Classification (NCBI taxonomy): domain Eukaryota; kingdom Metazoa; phylum Chordata; class Mammalia; order Primates; family Cercopithecidae; genus Rhinopithecus; species Rhinopithecus roxellana. Next base: position 171,250,249 of record NC_044553.1, read on the forward strand.
CTGAAGTGCTGTGGGGTACAATCACTGCTCACTGTAGCCTTGACCTTCTGGTCTCAGGCAATCCTCCCCCTTCAGCTGCCTGAGTAGCTGGGACCACATGTGTGTACCACCACGCCTGGCTATTTTTTTTTTTTTTTGGTAGAAACAGGGATCTCACTAATGTTGCCTAAGCTGGTCTTGAACTCCTAGGCTTAAGTGATCCTCCTGCCTCAGCCTCCCAAAGTGCTGGGATTACAGGCGTAAGCCACCACGCCTGGCCTAACTCTTCCTTTAAAACTCTGTCAATCAATAAGCATTTACTGAACATCTCCCATTTCTGTGTGAGGCTTTGCGGGAAAACCAAATGCAAAAGCCACAGTTCCTACCTTTAATGAGCTTATAATCTTCTGAAGATAAGGTACTCCAAATGAAAGAAATAAGTGCATGTGTATATAAAATAATCTGGAAGTACCTGTGTTGAATTCATAATGATGCTAAGCCAGGCAAGGAGACAGACAGGAAAAAGAGACAATGGCTTTCTTAATTTTCTACACTTCTCTGTGTAAAACTTTTTCTGAAGTCAGGACACTTATGACCAAGGAGAAACTTTTCTTCTGAGACAGGATCTCACTCTGTTGCCCAGGCTGGAGTGCAGTGGTGCAATCATAGCACACTGTAACCTCAAACTCCTGGGATCAAACAATCCTCCCATCTCAGCCTCCTGAGTAGATGGGACTACAGGTGCACACCACCACACCCTGCTAATTTTAAAATATTTTTTGTAGAGATGTGATCTTGTTTTGTTGTCCAGGCTGGTCTTGAACTCCTGGCCTCAAGGGATCCTCCTGCCTTGGCCTCCCAAATGCCTGGGACTACAGGTGGGAGTCACCATGCCTGGCCTGGAGAGACATTTAAAAAAAAGTCAACTGATGAAATAAGGCAGTGGGTAGAATAGAAACTGCTTTTCTCATCAGGAGTCAGAAAGGCTTACTAAGGTGTTGTGTCTTGAGTAACGGATTTAACTTAAATGAAAAAAAGAGAAGGAAGTGTTTACGTCAAGGTAAAAATATATAATCAAAGTATTGGGGCAATATACTCTTCCAAAATATCAAAGTCACGAAAGACAAACACTGAGACATTAGAGAGATATGACAACCAAATGCAAAGAATAAGCCTAGACTTCCAGAACCAGAATTTTTTTTCTTTGGTCTATACAGGGTATTATTTGACAATTGGTGAAATTCAAATAAGGGCTGTTGAGTAGATAATAATATTGTATCGATACTAGTTTCCTGATTTTAATCAGTGATTACGTAAGATAAAGTGTTTGTTCTTAGGAAATAGATACCTAACATATTTTGGGATAAAGGCCGTGGTATCTGTAACTTATTCTCAAATGTTTCAGGAAAAAATAAGTTTATAGATTTTTAACCAAATATGGTAAACTGTTAACAACTAGGGAATATAGGTGAAGCATCTGTGGGAATTTTTTGTAGTAGTCTCACAACTTTTCTGTAAGTTTAAAATAATCTCAAAACAAAAAGGTCCCCCCAAATTTATAAAGTATATTGGAGTAGGAAAGAACGAAGTATATCAAGATGGTCCTCACAAGCCAGTCTGGCTGGCGCAAAGCATATATGTTGACAAGGCAAGGTATTAAAAAGGCAGGTCAAGGAAATAAAATGAGAAAATACAAACATCTGAATTAGATTTGCAGTTTTCACTTTCATAGCGTGAGTTAAGAGTAATTAGTTGAATGAGATAATGAAAAAAAGCTGTTTTCATGACCCTAAGTATATGGGTTACAAGTACTCCCTTCTATGTGGAAAATTTAATCAGTGGTCACCATTAAAAACTTAAAAAATCTTTACATATAAATTGCTGTAAAAGGAAATGCACATTTTATTCATAACCATTGACCCTATATGCACATGAGTGTGAACTTACCAATTTCAAGGTTGACTATTCATAATTTGACACCAGATACACTGAACAAATCACTACTAGTCAAAATTTACTGTAAGATTTAAAAGTATTCATCATTATAGAGAATTCTGGGTAAGTCAGGACTGTAAGAACAAGAAAACCTACCATTACCATGAGAAGTAACTGAGTAGTTTACATATCTTGAAAGTGGTAAGAAGAGTGTTAGGGGCTAAATATGCAAGGATTCGAGTTGATCAAGGAAGCCTAAGAGCAACTGTAAAATAAGAAATGCAATGGGAGAAAGCCAATTTCCAAAAGATCTAGAAGACAAAATCTATATCAATTAATACTGAGCAGAGGTTAACATATTTTAATTGTTCTCAAAGGGTGCAATGTGCTCCTGAAAGATTTGCTTACATAGATTCATCAATTCCGGTATATGTTTGTCTATTCTAAGAGAACAGTATACATTTTTATAGCAAATGACTTCTTCCAGAGTTTGGAAATAACTGGCATTACAATAAAACACATGTATTCTGGACAGGAAGACAACACAGCAAGAAAATATCAAAATATTAATAATGATAATTTTATCACAGAAGGAAACATAACAAAAATATTTCTTTAAATGTTTATAAAAAGTAACATCCATAATGACAACAATTTTCTCTCTGAGTAACAGGACGAGGTCATCTTATTTAGCATGGAGGTGATCACCTTCTCCGTTCTGAGGAAGTAGGGTTAAAATTTTCAACTTAGAAGCTTAGCTGCATGTTATAAAAACTATCCATTAAAGATAGCTCACCACTAAAAATTGGTTCCATACAAAATGAATTTTCAGAAAACATGTAAGGGAAGGCAATCCAATATATTCTGATTATCAGGTAGAAAAAGTAAAACAAATACTGATTTTATAATATTTGCTAAAATTATTCATTCTGTTAGAGATTCAAAAAGAAAATATTCTTATTCTTTGTCAAAATACACTACATTTTCCTTTAGAAACATGTAAATTCTGGTGAAAAAGGAGCTAGAAATCTGTGAACTGAAAAATCTAAAGGATATTATTGGTATTCAGTAGGCTGGGTTTCACAACAATGACTTGACAAAGCCTTGACACTAAAAGTACTTATATCTGTTGTCAATCACTCGCTCCTTGACATGTCAAGTGCACCTCCTTTCAGGGACAAGTTCAATCAACATTAGCACTCAAAATACAGTACACAATGTCACTGCTTCAGAAATGAGAAGAAAAACAGAATGTGTTAGGTGACAGGGAAAGGCAGAAAGGCATTCATTCCTCTTTATAGGAGACCATATTCAAATGGATAGTAGAGAAAAACCACTGAGTCACTGAGCAAGTTGGAAGGCTGAAACCAGGTATGTATAAATTCCTTTGGGGGGAGGAACTCTCTTGCCATACATTTTACAGGAGAAAATTTGAATAACATATCACAGAGGTCGACAGAGGTCTATGCTGTAATGAACCTTGGACCTATGAATCTGCCTTGCATGCCAGATTATTAGACCCTGGAAAATAAAGTTAATTTGGGAAAAGAGAGATACCTAAAGACATGAAAAGAATCTGAAGCAATTGTGTTGCTCCATTATTTTCTCATTCATAAGTCTCTTTTTTTTATTTTTTAGCCTAGCTCTTTCTTTCACTCTTGCCTCTATTTTTTTTTTTCTCATTCTGTTAGGAGAACACACTGAGAAAGCAAGGGGTCTGGTGTCAGACAGCCCTGTGTTCAAATTTGTACTGACTAGATGATAACTCTGGGCAAGCTGGTTAACTTTTCCAAACCTCATCTTGCATGTGCACACTTTACATGGTGGCTGTAAAGGCTAAATGACATAATATTTGTATAGACAGCATGCATTAGTGATTAGCACAGGAAGTACTCAATATACACCGATTTTCCCACTCTCTTCTCTCTCTGATTCTGTTGCTTTTCACTTGGCAATAGCACCCTTGTGCTTTCTTGGCCTCAATGAGGGAACTCAAGGGAAAGATGTTGATGCCATCTTCAGTACACTTTTGGAGAGATGACCAAGGATACTGGGAACACAATCAGACTGTGGGAATATTTAGTTTACACACCACAACCCACAGCCCATCAATTTGCTAGTCTTATTTTGACTAGTACAACCCTCCTAGTGTCAGGTATTAGCCATGGGCCAATCTGGTGTTCGTCAGCTGCAACAAATGATAATCCAAATGTGTAGCCTATTCAGGATACATTAAAAAAAAAAAAAAACACTTTGGAGGCATTACACAAACCCAGGCTCCTGCAGAATTTATAAAAAGTGGCAGACAAAAAGCAAAATTATTAAAAGCATTTCTTCTACTCCAGCTGTAAGTAGTTTTCATTACTATGACCTGATGAGTCATAAAAGCTGGAGAAATTGGACACATATTTAGGGGGAAAAACCCCTAATAAAAAAAAAATGTAAGGGCAAATATAAACAATCCTTTGGAGTAGCACTTACTTTAATGCCTTTCACTAAAATAATTTGTGTCATATTTTCATTCACTTAATAGGCAAACCCTGTATTTGACGCTGAATTATTTTTTCCTGCTGACTCTATTCACTTCAACAGTCTTCCTACTCCAGTAGAATTGAAAAGATTGGTGGCCTTGTGTGGATGCCCTAAACAAGAGGGAAGTAAGATTTATGAAGTTCAGGAAGAACATGCTTCTCTACTGAAGATGGGAGATTTCTATTTTTGCCAAGTTCCATAGATAATTGAGTATACAGAACTTGTATACTTTTTTCTTTTTCAATTGGTATCCTTGCCTTTTTTTGCCCTTTATTATACATGTTATTAAACTTTACAGCCAAGAACTGCCAAAAGCCACAAAGCATTCACTCTCTCCTGGGATTAGAACAGGAAATGAAACATTTTTATTTTCATATAAAATAGTGATTTAAATACTCAAATTTCATACTAATCTACCTACACATGTAGATGAGAAGCTACTTAGCAGCAATAGCATCAGAAAAGAAAGTTCTTATTACCCACGGCAGTTCACACTAATAATTAGAAAGAAAAAAGGAAAGCTGTGAATTACAATGAACTAAGACTAAATAAGTGTCCATGTTGGATTAAAGAATTTGAGTTGTCAGTTTGATGCATAATGAATGTGAAAATGAGCCATTTAATTATATGGTACATGGTACAATCACTTTGTTCTGCAATAAACCACTGAAGTTATCATAGTGCCTTTAGTTTAGCAATTGTTTACTATTACGCCACCCCATGACTTCTCTCAGACACTGTTTAACCTATATTATTATAAATGTGAAATACGGAACTTATGAGACCATTATAGTAATGTTAGTTTAATTTCATCAGTATATTAGTGTATATAGAAAATACATGAATATGGAAAAACTGCTTTAAATCACAAAGGGAATAAATTTCTAGATATAGTTGATGAAAAAATTAAAAACCAAGAACATAAAAAGACTGCAAAAAATCTTTACTAATACTACTTTGTTCTTAACAAATTAGTGTTTTCTTGTAGACTGCTTTAATAACTCAGACTTTTTAAGTATTTGCGAAACATATGTTAATCATAACTACAAAATGTAAAAACAAAACAAAAAAGCAGTTTTTTTTTTTTTTTAAAGAACAACTTGGAAATTTTACGAGTCAACAAGAACAGCAAGGTCCCTGCAAACACATGAAACTAGAACAGGTTGGAATACATAAGTGTGTGACTATGTTGTGACGGTGGGTGGGCTGGTCTATGAAAAGAAGAAAGAACAAAACAGGAGAAAGTCAAGAAGGTCTTGGGAGCCAACTGGGATTGAAGAACAAGAAAAGACATTGAGAATATAAGAGTGAGCTTGATTAGAAGGATTAAATCACTCAAATTTCCTAGAACTGAAGCCATATACTTACTGCTACTGCAATTCTTCCAAGGACGTGTTCTGGCATTTTCCTATATACATCCAAAGATCCCCCTGTAGAGAAAAACATGCTATATTACTACAAATGAAACTACCAGAACAATGCACTGGGCTCCTCCTGTGTATTCACTGTGAGACTATGTTTTTACACTTCCTACACCACACATTGGATGTGTAGTATAAAACTTGTTTTTAGTCCAATGTTTTCTATAACATAATCATACTTCCTGATGAAGTATAACTAGATATTTTCATTTTATTCTGAAGTGTATAGTTGCATACATGACAAACTGAAAGAAACTAGTCAAAGGCAAGCTAAGAAACTATACTTTATGTAAACTTAAATACATACACAAAATTACAAAGATCAATATGACAATTACATTTAGGTGCCTGCTTTTTGTAACAGTTTTTCTCAAATGTAAATCAGGGTAATATCTTAGAATTTTCACATTAATCCAACAAAAGCTGGAATATATGCAGAGAACCACTACTTTGCTCATTAATGATATGATTATGAGATCTATTTTAATAATATGTAATCATCTTTCTTTAAGAGTCAAATTGAGGTATACAGTCTTTCAGTTCTACAAAAAAATTATTTCAGAGTATTTGACAAATATATATAATATATATATTATATATATATACACTTTTTTTTTTTTTTTTTTTTTTTGAGATGGAGTCTCGCTCTGTCGCCCAGGCTGGAGTGCAGTGGTGCGATCTCGGCTCACTGCAAGCTCCGCCTCCCGGATTTACGCCATTCTCCTGCCTCAGCCTCCCGAGTAGCTGGGACTACAGGCGTCCGCCATCTCGCCCGGCTAGTTTTTTGTATTTTTTAGTAGAGACGGGGTTTCACCGTGTAGACCAGGATGGTCTCGATCTCCTGACCTCGTGATCCACCCGCCTCGGCCTCCCAAAGTGCTGGGATTACAGGCTTGAGCCACCGCACCCGGCCGACAAATATTTTTATATGCATATAGACACATGCATATATTATATATATGGCTACTGGCTTTATATTTATCCCATTTAAAGCAGATACAGAAAAGTGATCACTCTTAGTTAACCTTTGCTTGTAGTTTGCAGATTTGAACAAGAAACTGGGAAACCCAAGTGTAACTAAACATTACACTTTGGCTCTGGGTGCTACTGGGAAGATAATGAAAAAAAATCTGATATGAACTGAACCATCCTTATTTACTAAAATGACATTTTTATTACAGATGTAGTAAAAGTGAGAATACAGCAGAAAAACATTTTATGTTCTCATCGATCTTTCAGATAAATTGGCAGTATGAAGGATAAACAGAATAAAAAAAGATCAAGCTTTACATGCTGGTATTTGCAAGACTGACAAATGCAGCTTATTGGACCAATCCCTTATGAAGTGAATGACCTGAATGGCTTAAAACTAGGAGGTGAAAATCCATTCAGATGCACCAGTAACAACTTCTAAGAGAATTCACTTTTACAAAGGATATAAATCAGGGCTTAATTAACTAAATGGACAATGGTTTCAACAAGCTAAACCCAAAAAACAAAGATTACCTTACCACCATCATCAGTAGAAGAAGTGAAAAAGGAATCTAATTTTGAGGTAGTTCACTGGTTTTTAACCTCAGTTAGACCCGCTTTCCTTAACTAGCCATATGGCTAAATCTTTACACAGCTGGCTCTGTGCCATCACTGATTCATCTTGTCCTTTTCACTTCCATTAGAGAAAAATGTCATCGGTGAAAAAACGATGTGGCAGATCCACTAAGGATTAAGAGTTCCTGTTAAGTTTGATGAGTCCTTTTTCTGCAATTCAGTAATTCTTATCAGGTTAAAAATGGCAGAGGGGGTTGGTTTAATTCTTCTCTGTTTTATTATCATTTCTATCCTACAGATCTATCAAAAATGGCAACTCTTAGACCTATCAAACATTTGTGCAGAAAAGGACATTAAAGATCAGTCCAGCGACCTTACTTGACAGGTGGGGAAAATAATCCCAGCGATGTGAATGTTCTAGTTAAAGCCAAGAGTCAGCTGATGGCAGAGCTCAGAGAAGACCTGAACCTTTGAAGTTTCAGAAGTTAAAGATTTAAAAGGTGGCCAGGCACAGTGGCTCACACCTGTAATTCCAGCACTTTGGGAGGCCAAGGTGGGAGGATCACTTGAGGTCAGGAGTTTGAGACCAGCCTAGGAGACATGGTGAAACCCCATCTCTACCAAAAAAATAAAAATGAGCTGGGCAAGGTGGTGTACACTACTCTGTAGTCCCAGCTACTCAGAAGGCTGAGGCAGGAGAATCGCTTAAACCTGGGAGGCGAAGGTTGCAGTGAGCAGAGATTGCACTACTGCACTCCATCCTGGGTGACAGAGCGAGACCCTGTCTCAAAAAAAAAAAAAATTAAAATGTTTCCCCATGATGTGACATAGCTTGAGAATCACATGTGAACTTTTTGCAGTTTAAAAAGTCTCATGCAATGTGATACTACTATGATGCAAACTGACAGAACTTAATTTTAGCTGAGATGGTGGTATTCAAGGCATTTAGAAACTCATTCATCTGTGGCTCGGTAGGTTTGAACTTTTTGCTCGTGATTCCAAAGTTACTGGTTTGTTCTCTGTGATCTGTCACTTTTCTTTGTTCCCTGAAGTCATATGTAACCAAATAGAATTCTGAAGTAGAAAAGTATAATAACTGAAATGAAAATTTATTAGAGTGGAACAACAGCATATCTGAGAAAGCAGAAGAAAGAATCAAAGGGGGTAAAGATAGGTCAATGGAGATTATCCAGTCTAATGATGAAAAGAAAAGAAAATGAAGAAAAATGAACACATTCTCAGAGACCTGGAGAACACCATCCAGCATACAAACATATGCATAACGGGAGATTAGAAAGGGAGGAGAAAAGGAAGGAATGGAAAGAATATTTGAGAAAACAATGACCCTAAACTTCCTAAATTTGATTTTAAAAAGTGAATTTACACATCCAAGAAGCTCAGTATACTTCACATAGGATAAACTCAAAAGAGATCTATACCTATACACATTATTATCAAACTATCCATAGCCAAAGACATAAAGAAAATCTTGAAAGCAGCAAGAGAAGTGACATTTCAATTACAAATAATCCTCAAAAAGATCAAGAGCTGATTACTCATCAGAAACCACAGAGGTCAGAGGCAGGGGAATGACATATTTGAACAGCTGAAAGAAAAAGATTGTAAACCAAAAATTCTATATCCAGCGAAAACTACTTTACAAAACTGAAGGAGAAATTAAGATACTGTCAAATAAACTGGAAAATTTATCTCAGAATACTTAGAATTAATCATTAGTTGACCTGCCCTACAAGAAATAAAATACAGTCTTTCAGACTGAAGGAAATTTAGATTGAAGTTAAAAGACAGTAACTCAGATCCACATGAAGAAATAAAGAACACTGGTAAAGGTAACTGCATAGGTAAATATAAAAGACAGGATAAATGTATGTTTTGCTTGTATCTCTTTTGTTCTCCTATATGACTTAAGAGACAACAGCATAATTTTAAATTTGTTTTGGACACACGATGTATAAGAACGTAACTTATATGACAATAACAGCATAAAAGAGATGAGAAGAAATTGAACGATACAGAAGCAAAGTTTTTGTATATTATTATTATTATTATTTTTTGAGATGGAGTCTCACTCTGTCGCCCAGTCTGGAGTGCAGTGGCGCGATCTCGGCTCACTGCAACCTCCACTTCCTGGGTTCAAGCTATTCTCCAGCTTCAGCCTCCCGAGTAGCTGTGATTACAGGCATGCACCACTGCGTCTGGCTAATTTTTGTATTTTTTTTTTTTAGTAGAGATGGGGTTTCACCAAATCAGCCAGGCTAATCTCGAACTCCTGATCTCAGGTGATCTGCCCACCTCGGCCTCCCAAAGTGCTGGGATTACAGGCATGAGCCACCATGCCTGGCCTTTTGTATACTATTAAAATAAAGTTAGTATTAATCTGAAGTACATTGTTATAAGTGAAGAAGTTAATTGTAATCCCTAGGGCAACATTAACAATATAACCCAAAAAAATAGAGCAAAAGAAACCACGGGAAATTTAAATGGTACATTTGAAAATATCTATCTGACATAAAAAAAGCAATAACAGAACATGAAAGGCAGACGTATAGAAAACAAATAGAATGGGAGAGATACATCTCACCTTGTTAGTAATTAAATTAATTTAATGTAAAAGGTTTAAGCACTCTAATTAAATAAGAGATTGGCAGAATTAATTTACTAAAAAATGATCCAACTATATGCTGTCTACAATAGAGGTATTTTACATTTAAAGACACAAACAGGTTGAAAAATGATGAAAAAAGATATACTATTCAAATAGTAACCAACAGGGAGCTGGAGTGACTATACTAGTGGAAAAAATAGTCTTTTAGATAACTATTATTAAATATTGTTACTAGAGACAAAGACATTTTCTAATGATAAAAGAATCAACCAACCAAGAAGATGTAACAATTATAAACACGTATGCACCTAGCATGCATGCCAAAATATATGAAAAATAAACTGAAAGAACTGAAAGGAGAAACAGACAACTCAAAAATATTAGTTTTTCAGACTTCAATATCTCACTTTCAGAAAAGGACAAAACTACACAGAAGATTAATAAGAAAATACTGAACAGTATTATAAACCAATCAGAATTAACTGACATGAAAAGGATACTTCACTTAACCACAGGAGAATACATTCTTCTCAAGTGCATATATGTGGAAAGTAAACAGCACATACCTAAATAAAAATGGGTCAGAAAGAAATCATAAGAGATTTCTGTCATAGAAAAATGGAAAATACTTTGAGATTAATGAAAATAACACAACATACCAAAACTTCTAGGATGCAACTAAAGCCGTGCTTAGAGGAAAATTTATAACCTACATTAAATAAGAAAGATCTCAAATCAATATCCTAACTTTCTACCTTAAGCAGAAGGAGAACATCAAGCTAAAACTAAACTCAAAGAAAGCAGAAAAAAAAGAAAATAATAAAATTAAAGGAGAAATAAACAAAACAGAGAATAGACAAAAAACAATAGAGAAAATCAATGAAACCAAAAGTCAGTTTGATTTTAAATGAAAAAAATTTTTTTGGCCGGGCATGGTGGCTCACGCCTGTATTCCCAGCCCTTTGGGAGGCCGAGGCAGGCAGATCACCTGAGGTCGGGAGTTCAAGACTAGCTTGACCAATGTGGAGAAACTCTGTCTCTACTAAAAATACAAAATTAGCTAGGCGTGGTGGCGCATGCCTGTAATCTCAACTACTCCGGAGGCTGAGGCAAGAGAATGGCTTGAACCCGGGAGGCAGATGTTGCGCTGAGCCGAGATTGCACCATTGCACTCCAGCGTGGGAAACAAGAGCGAAACTACGTCTCAAAAAAAAAAAAAATTTTTTTTTTTTTTTAAACAGAGAAACTGACAAACTTTTAGCTACACTGACCAAGAAAATAAGTGAGGAGACTCAAGAAACTAAAATCTGGAGTGGAAGAGGGAACATTACTACCAACTCTGCAGGAATAAAAAGGATTATAAGAGAATTTTCAGAACAACTGTGTATCAATAAATTAGAAAACCTAGATGAAACAGATTAATTCTGAGAAAAACACAAACTACCAAAACTGACTCAAAAAAAAAAATAAAATAAAAAATCTGACTAAACTTGTATATAAAGTGATTGAGTTGGTAACAACAAAAAAAACTAACCACAAATACGATTCAGCTTTTAAAAGGAAGAAAAACTCTGATACATACCGCAACATGGATGAACCTTAAGGACATAATGCAAAATTAAATAAGCCAGACACAATAAGACAAATACTATGTGATTCCAATTATATGAGGTACCTAGAGTAGTCAAATAGAGACAGAGTATAATGCTGTTTGCCAGGGGCTGGGAGCGGGGGTGAATGAGGAGTTTTTATTTAATAGGTATAGAGTTTCAGTTTTGCAAGATAAAAAGAGTTCTGGAGATGGATGGTGGTAACAGTTGCACAACCATGTTAACGTACTTCACGCTGCTGAATTACACACTTAGAATGGCTGACACAGTTTGAATATTTGTCCCCTTCGAAACTCATGTTGAAATCTCATTCCCGCCGGGCGCGGTGGCTCAAGCCTGTAATCCCAGCACTTTGGGAGGCCGAGACGGGCGGATCACGAGGTCAGGAGATCGAGACCATCCTGGCTAACACGGTGAAACCCCTGTCTCTACTAAAAAATACAAAAGAACTAGCAGGGCGAGGTGGCCGGCGCCTGTAGTCCCAGCTACTCGGAGGCAGAGGCAGGAGAATGGTGTAAACCCGGAAGGCCGAGCTTGCAGTGAGCTGAGATCCGGCCACTGCACTCCAGCCTGGGCAACAGAGCCAGACTCCATCTCAAAAAAAAAAAAAAAGAAATCTCATTCCCAATGATGAAGATGGGGCCTAGTGAGAGGTGTTTGGGTCAAAGGGGTGGATCCCTCATGAATGACTTGGTGCCATTCTCACAAAATTGAGTGAGTTCTCACTTTAAGTTCCTGCAAGATTTGGTTGTTAAGAAGGGTCTGGAACCTCCCTCCTCTCTCTCTTGCTCCATGAATGGAAGCTTCCTGAGGCCCAGACCAGAAACAGATGCTGGGCACCATGTTTCTTGTACAGCCTGCAAAATCATGAGCCAAATAAACCCCTTTTCTTTATAAATTACCCAGTCTCAGGTATTCCTTTATAGCAACACAAGATGGACTAATAAAATGGCTAGTAAGGTTTAAATTTTTGTATGAGTATTATACCATAATTAAAAAAAAAAAAAACCACACTAATGACACACCCCAAAAACACCAGAACCAGATGATTTCACTGGTGAATTCTATCAAATGTTTAAAGAAGAATTAACATCAGGCATTTGAAAAAATGTTCAACATCACTAATCATCAGGGAAATGCAAATCAAAACCACAATGAGATATCCTCTCACTCCAGCTAAAATGGCTTTTATCAAAAAGACAGGGAATAACAGATGCTGGCAAGGATATGGAGAAAGGGGAACCTTCATACACTACTGATGGGAATGTAAACTAGTATAGCTACCATGGAAAACAGTATGGAAATTCCCCAGAAAACTAAAAGTATAACTACCTTATTATGATCCAGTAATTTCACCTTTGGGTATATATCCAAAAGAAAGGAAATCAGTAAATTGAAGAGATATGTGCACTCTAATGTTTACTGCAGCACTATTCACAATAGCCAAGATATGAAATCAATCTAAGTGTCCATCAAAGAAAAAATAAAGATAAAGAAAATGTGGTACATAAACACAATGAAATATTATTCAGTCATAAAAAGAATGAAATCCTGTTATTTGCAAGAACATGGGTATTATTTTAAATGAAATAATCCAGACACAGAAAGACATACACGTTCTCTCACTGATATGTGGGAGCCAAAAACAAATGATCATGGAGACATAGTAGAATGATGATTACCAGAGACTGAGAAGGGTAGTGAGAAAGGTAGGACAAAGAGGGGTTGGTTAACGGGTAAAAAAGAATAGTCAGATAGAAAGAATAAGATCCAGTGTTTGGTACCACAACAGGGTGACCACAATTAATAATTTATTGTATATTTCAAAATAACTACCCAAGTGGAACTGCAATGCTCCTAACACAAACAAATGATAAATGTTTGTGGTCATGCATATCTCCATTACTCTGAGTTGATTACTACACATTGTATGCTTGTATCAAAATATTATTATATATGTACTCCATAAATACATAAAATATGTCTCCATAAAAATTTTTATTTATTTATTTATTTATTTTGAGACAGAGTCTCTGTCACCCAGGCTGGAGTGCAGTGGCATGATCTTGGCTCACTGCAACCTCCACCTCCTGGGTTCAAGCGATTCTCCTGCCTCAGTCTCCCAAGTAGCTGGGATTACAGGCATATGCCACCAGGCCCAGCTAATTTTTTTTGGTACTTTTAGTAGAGATGGGCTTTCACCATGTTGGCCAGGCTGGTCTCGAACTCCTGACCTCAAGTGATCCACCTGCCCTGGCCTCCCAAAATGCTAAGATTATAGGCATGAGCCACCCCGCCCAGCCCATTAAATTTTTTTAAAAAAGAATTAACATGAATCCTTCATAAACTCTTTAAAAAAACAGAAGAGGTGGCAACACTTCTGAACTCATTCTATAAGGCCAGAACTATCCTGACACCAAAATCAGACACTGACATCACAAAAAAAGAAAACTAATCCAATGTCCCTCATAAATATGAATACAAAAATCATCAAGAAAATACTAGCAAACTGAACCCAGGAACATATAAAAAGAATTACACATCATGACTAAGTGAAATAATTCCAACACTGCAAGAATGGTTCATTTTGCAAAAATAAATTAATACAGTATACCATATATTAACAGAATAAAGGACCAAATATGCACAATTATTTCAATAGACATAAAACAGGCATTTGACAAAATTTAATACCCTTTCATGATTAAAAAATAATACTCAACAAACTAAAAATAGAAGGGAATTTCTTCAGCCTGACAAAGGACAACTACTCTAAACCCATGACTAACATCATATTTAATGGTGAAAGACTAAAAGCTCTCCCTCTAAGGTCAGGAACAAGAGAAGGATGTCTGTTCTCATCAGTCTATTCAACATTGTACTGAAGGTTCTAGCCAGGGTAATTAAGCAAGAAAAGGAAATAAAAGACATCCAGAATTGAAAAGAAAGCACTAAAACTACCTGTTTGCAGGTGGTATTATCTTGTATATAGAGAACCCTAAGGAATCCACAAAAAGCTATTAACGTTAGTAAACAAGTTCAGCAAGGTTGCAGAATACAAGATCAATATATAAAGATCAATTACAGTTCTGTACACTGGCAATGAACAATCCAAAAATGAAATTAAGAAAAACAGCATTAAAAATACTCAGAAGTAAATTTAACAAATAGTTACCACTCATACCCTAAAAATTATTTTAAAATCATTGAAAAACAATTAAAGAAGACCTAAGTAAGTTGAAAGCCATCTGTGTTCTTGGAGTTGAAGATTAAATAATGTTAAAGACGCAATATTCCCCAAGTTGATCTAAAAATTCAATTCAATTCTTATCAAAATCCCAGCTGGATTTTTTGGAGAAATTGCCAAGCTGGTTCTAAAATTCAAATAAAAATGCTAGGTATTCAAAACGGCCACAACAAAGAACAAAGTTGGAGCACTTACACTTCTCAATTCGGAACTTAAAAACTATAATAATCTAGAGTTATCAAGTATGAGTAATCAAATACGGTGTGGTACTAGCACAAAGATAGACAACTAGATCAATGCAAGATGTATATGCACTGATCTAAAAGTATAGAAATATATTTTATGGTCAATTTTCAACAAGTATAACAAGAAAATTCAATGGGAAAAATAGTGTTTAACAAATGGTACTGGAACAAATGGATATATACATGCAAACGAATAAATTTGGACCCCTATCTCATACCATATATAAAAATTAACTCAAAAATAAATCAAAGGCTTATATAAGAGCTAAAACAATAAAACTTGAGGCTGAGGTGGGAGGATTACGTGAGCCCAGGAGTTCAAAACTAGCCTGGGCAATATGATACCACAGCTCAAAAAAAAAAAAAAAAAAAAAAAGACAGAAAAGAAAAGAAAAAAGAAAGTGAAAAGATAAACAATGAATGAAAATATTTGGAAATCCTACATCTGATAAGAGCCAAGTATTAGAATACATAAAGAACTCTTACAACTCAACAATAAAAGCCCAATAACTCATTTAAAAAATAGACAAAGGATATGAAAACATATTTCTCAAAAGAAGATACATGAATGGCCAATAAGCACATGAAAAGATGCTCAACATCATTAATCATTAGAGAAATCTAAATCAAAACTAAAATGGGATACCATGCCACACTATGAGGCCACAAGTTTAAAAAAGACACATAATGACAAGTATTGGCAAAAATATGAAGAAAACGGAACCTTTATACAGTGCTGGTATGAATGCAAAGTGGTGTAAAATCAATTGGAACAGTCTGGTAGTTCATTAAAAAGTTAAACATAAAGCTACCATATGACCTAGCAACTCCACTCCTAGGTATATATCTAAAAGAACTGAAAACATTGGCTGGGCACGGTGGCTTACACCTGTAATCCCAGCACCTTGGGAAGCAAAGGCAGGCAGATCACGAGGTCAGGAGATCAAGACCATCCTGGCTAACATAGTGAAACCCCACCTCTACTGAAAATACAAAAACTTAGCCGGGCATGGTGGCAGGCGCCTGTAGTCCCAGCTACTCGGGAGGCTGAGGCAGGAGAATTGCTTGAACCTAGGAGGCAGAGGTTACAGGGAGCCGAGATTGCGCCACTGCACTCCAGTCTGGGTGACAGAGTAAGACTCTGTCTCAAAAAAAAAGAAAACATATGTCTACACAAAAACTTGTACACAAATATATAGAGTAGCATTATTCATAATTATGTGTAAAGTAGAACTATCCCAAATGTCCATCAACTAATGAAAGAGTAAACAAAATGTAGTATAGCCATACAATAAAATGTTATTCAGCAATAAAAAGGAATGAAGTTCTCATATATGCAACAGTATGGATGAACACTGAAAACATTATGCTAAATAAAGGAAGCCAGACACAAAGGCCATATATTATCAGATTCCATTTATATGGAATGTCCAGAATAGGTAAATCCATAGAGACAGAAGATAAATCAGTGGTTGCCAAGGACTAGAGGAAAGATAAAGTAGAGAGTGAGTACTAATAGATAGGAAGTCTCTTTCTGGGGGTGGTAAAAAAATGTTTTGGAATTATCCAGTGGTGATGATTGCACAACCTTGTGAGTATATTAAAAACCATGGAATTGTATACTTTTAAAAGGTGAATTTTATGGTATCTGAGTTATAGTTCAATAAAAAATTTTAATTTATTTGTTTTTTGATACAGGGTCTCACTCTGTTGCCTAGAGTGGAGTGCAGTGGCACAGTCACAGCTCACTACAGCCTTAATCTCCTGGGCTCAAGAAATCCTCCCACCTCAGCCCCCAGAGTAACCTGGGACTACAGGCATGAACCACCATGCTTGGCTAATTTCCTTTTTTTTTTTTTTCTTTTTTTGAGACAGAGTCTCACTTTGTCACCCAGGCTGGAGTGCAGTGGCGCGATCTTGATTCACTGCAACCTCCACCTCCCCGGTTCAAGCAATTCTCAGTCTCAGCCTCCCAAGTAGCTGGGATTTCAGGCATGCACTATCACGCCTGGCTAATTTTTGTATTTTCAGTAGAGACGGGTTTTCGCCATGTTGGTCAGGCTGGTCTTGAACTCCTGACCTCAAGTGATCCACCTGCCTCGGCCTCCCAAAGTGCTGGGATTACAGGCGTGAGCCACCACGCCCGGCCATATTTTTAAAATTATTTTTGTAAAGATGAGAATCTCACTATATTGCCCAGGCTGGTCTCAAACTCCTGGGCTCAAGCAATCTTCTCACCTTAGTCTCCCAAAGTGCTGGGATTACATGTGTGAACCACCATGCCTGGTCTCAACAAAAATGTTTGAGTAGAACTGAAAAATTGAAGACTTCAAAGAAAGAATGATAAAAGTTACAACACAGTGACATGGATTGGCTCAATGAATCCACTTTTTCTAGTCAGTCTCCACAGTTATCATACTACCTATATGGCTGTAAGATATTTAATTCTTGACATTCTACTATAAGTAATTTAGAACACGTTATACACCTTATTATAGTATCAAGGTATCAACGTTGGCTCATTAAAGTTTTGCAGGGCACAAACTAATTGCTTTGGTAATGTACTGAGAATCTCCACAAGGAAGTTACTATATTTTCTAAAGTTGTGTTTTAATGGACTAGATTATGGAAAACTGAATATGTAAAATTTAAAGACTGCTTAGATTTAAAATTGGTAAACAATAATAATGATTACATCATTTCACTGATATGTCCCTAGAAATCTGTATTTTGCCATAATATTCAGGTCAAGAAAGAACTAACAAAATAGAAATGAATAAAAACATAGAGAGGGAAGGAAAGGGCTAAAGTCCAAAGAAAATTAAACACATCTTGGCTAAACAGTTGTGTTGAAAAACAATTTCTTATCTTGCAATTAAGAACCGATTTCTTTCTGAAAGACACAGGACATTGGGTTAATAGATTTCTTTAAAAGAAAATCTGTTTTGGCTATTGAAACATTAAAAGAACAGAACATCTGTTTTGCAAGTAAAGACAGATTGTGCAAAAGAATCAAATATCAAACCACCGATTAGACTAGCATTTAATCTGTTCTATTTAAATTTGCAATAAAAGTGAAGTTCAATTCTTGAAATTATAGTTCAGCTAAAAATATTTAACCCCAGGAACACTTAACACTAAAATAATCTTAGAGTATAAATGAGGTAATTATTAGCATATTTTAATTATTTTTAATTCTACTTGATATCTATATCAAAACCAAGTTGTAAAGCACTATATACTCTAAAAATCATTTAAAAAGTATTATAAAAGGTAAAACTCACCATCCATGAATTCTGTACATATTGAAATCCTATTTTCTACAAAAAATGCTCCATAAAATCCAATGATATATGATGAATCACACTGTAACAAAAATAAGACAAAAGTAGTTATAAACCTGCAAGTCAATAACATGGGCATGCTTTACAAATAAAAATTATGAAAACAATTACCTTATAAAGAATTTCCAATTCAGACATAATTTGCTTCTGAAGTTCCAGTGTAATATCTAGTAGTATGACCTAAATATAGAAAGGTATTAATATTTATTCACCTTCTAATTATATTAGCTATAATCACTATGAAATATAAGAACTAAAAAAAATGGTAGTTCCTTTATTCTTCCCCACTTCCTTCTTCTTACCACTATAATTCCCAGTAATACAAACTGTATCCGCATCTGTCTAACCTTTTGTCCTTCTGAACTGGGGGAGGTGGTACAAAAGTGATTGATGGGACCAAAGAAAAAAGCCAGGTCTCAAAGGTCAACAGTAATGGCTTTAAAAGTCAGTTAAGTTATAACACTCTTAATTTATGCATTCTATTTTGGCCACACTGGCTATTTTCAAAAGAGGAACATAGGAATGACCCTCAAACCAATATAAAAGAATTGTCTTGGCCACGTGCAGTGGCACATGCCTATAATCCCGGCACTTTGAGAGGGAGGCTGAGGTGGGAAGGTACCTGAAGGCCAGGGGTATATGGCCAGCCTAAGCACCATAGCAAGATCCCATCTCTACAGAAAAAAAAAAAAAAAAAAATTACCTGGGTATAGTATGATCAGGTGGTCCCAACCTACTTGGGAGGCTGAAGTGGGAGGATCACTTGAGCCCAGAAATTTGAGGCTGAAGTGAGCCATGATTGCACCACTGCACTCTCACCTGGGTGACAGAGCGAAATCCTGTCTTTAAAAAAAAAAGAACTATATTGTGATTTGTGATCAGACACTAGGCAATAAGCAGGGAGGATGATGAATAAAAATGACATTTTATTTATTTAGAGACACAGTCTCATGCTGTCACCCAGGCTGGAGTGCAGTGGGGCGATCTTGGTTCACTGCAACCTCTGCCTCCCAGGCTTAAACAAACCTCCCAACCTCAGCCACCGAGTAGCTGGGACCACAGGCGTGCCACCATGCCCAGCTAATTTTTTTGCATTTTTGGTAAAGATAGGGGTTTCATTATGTTGCTCAGGCTGGTCTCGAACTCCTGAGCTCAAGTAATCTGCCCACCTGAGCCTCCCAAAGCACTGGCCAAAAAATGACTTTTTTTTTCTTGAGACAGAGTCTTGCTCTGTTACCCAGGCTGGAATGCGGTGCCACGATCTCTGCTCACTGAAACCTCTGTCTCCTGGGTTCAAGCAACCTGTTTCCTGGGCTCAAGTGATTCTCCTGCCTCAGCCTCCCGAGTAGCTGGGATTACAGGTGCCTGCCACCACACCCAGCTAATTTTTGTATTTTTAGTAGAGATGGGGTTTCACCATGTTGGCCAGGCTGGTCTTGAATTCCTGACCTCAATGATCCGCTCACCTCAGCCTCCCAAAATGCTGGGATTACAAGCGTAAGCCACCATGCCCAGCCAAAAATGACATTTTAAGTGGGGTTTTTCGTTATGAGACAAATAAGGAGTTTTTAAAATATATCATCTTTTTTTTCCCCCCAGTCAGGTAATGTTCTTTGCTGATACTATTATAGAAAGTTAAAGCTTAAAGAAATTTTACTTCATTAACTCCCTTCTTTTGAGTGAGGAGGAAACCAGGTTTCCTTCCCAGGAGCCACAGAGCCTGGGAATGGTAGGACCCCCTCCTCTGGACTCAAGTCTCATGGGCTTTTCAGTACTTTATGGTTTATTTAAAATATCAATCTCACTGAGTGATATTACGCATAGTGATTTATAACCCATAAATGTAAAACATTTATAAACTTATCTAGAATAAATTCTAGTTTATTTCAAACACATATTTTTTAAAGAAAGAAGACTATACTGTTCAAATTCTACTCAGCACGTCAGTGAAAATAATTCAAGAGTAATTGTTTTATTTATTTATTTATTTATTTAGAGACAGAATCCTGCTCTCTGTTGCCCAGGCCGGAGTGTAGTGGCACAATCTTGGCTCACTGCCACCTCCACCTCCTAGGTTCAAGCCATTCTCCTGCCTCAGCCTCCCGAGTAGCTGGGATTACAGGCACGTGTCACCACACCTGGCTGATTTTTGTATTTTTAGTGCAGACAGGGTTTCACCATGTTGGCCAGGCTGGTCTTGAACTCCTGACCTCGGGTGATCCACCTGCCTCAGCCTCCCAAAGTGCTGGGATTACAAGCGTGAGCCACCATGCCCAGCTTGTTTTTACTTTAAAAAGGCAGTGAGAAGAATAAAACACGTGGAAAACAATTTTTATGATTTGTGGCAGACTCCAGACATTTCTAGACAAAAACTTAACATTCAGAATTATTATGATAGTGTAGTTATATGCCATTCGACTTTGAATTACATTTTGTATTACAACTGAAGAACATATATATATAATCATACTGAAGAAAAAAACCACAAATGATGCATTGTAAACTGCTGATAGAGCAAGGAAAGAAAAGGACAATTCTAAAGTACATTTTATAGCCCTAACATTGGCCAGGTGTTGATTTGGGGTAGGGGAAGGTGGGGGGAAAAAAGGCAAAGGTGGTTTCTATCCAGAGTTTGCGGCCAGGCGTGGTGGCTCACCCCTGTAATCCCAGCACTTTGGAAGGCTGAGGTGGGAGGATCATGAGGTCAGGAGATTGAGACCATCCTGGCTAACACGGTGTACCTTGTTTCTACTAAAAATGCAAAAAAATTAGTCAGGCATGGTGGTGGGTGCCTGTAGTCTCAGCTACTTGGGTGGCTGAGGCAGAAGAATGGCATGAACCCGGGAGGCGGAGCTTGCAGTGAGCTGAGATCATGCCACTGCACACCAGCCTGGGCGACACAGCGAGCCTCTGCCTCAAAAAATAAAAATAAAAAAAGTTTGCTTTGGGGTTATTTATAAAAGCTCTCAGGAAACTAGACTGTAAGTGTAATACAAAACTGCCAAGAAACATTTAAACACTTCTCCTGATCAATAGTCATTTGCCAACAACATTCACTTTCATTTTTGTTCTTGTGTAAAACTTACCAACAAAATTAGTTCATCTAGCGTCAGTTCAATCCTACGGCATAAAATATTATGGCTATTCCTACTATGATGACAGGTACCAGGGATCTCTCACTCTAAAAAGCTCTGCTAAAAGGAGTGAAGTTATTATTGACCTTAAATCAATGGTTCTCAACCCTGGCCTCAAATCATAATACCTAGGGCACTTAAAAAAAAAATTCCAAGGTGCAGGCTTTACCCCAAAACAACAGAATGAGAATCCCTGGGGTTGGGCCCACATCTTTGTTATTTTGTAAAGCTCCCCAGGTAATTCCTAACCCAAAGTAAGCTTGAGAACCACTTATTTAAGGTTTCAAAAATGCCATTTATTCAGTGCTAAGATATATGACTATTAAGATATATTGCATCTCCAGGCCACCACCAACCTAGAAATGACATGATTCCACATTGCTAGCCAACATCCTGGAATTAACCCCAAACTAATGGCTGTGAATATATCATTCCCTTAATCAAGAACCTTAATTGTGTTCCCATCGCCTACAATAAAGTTAAAACTCTAGCATGACATTCAAGGAATTCTTCCATAATACAGACAACTTATTCTAACTCCTCTTCCCACTACTCCCACCACAAACCCACCCTTCATGTGAAATCAGATGACATTTCCTGGTGTACACACATATCCTGTGTTTTCCCTACTTCCAGCATTTGCTCCTGCTGTTCCCTCTACTTGGGGTGTGCTTCCTCTCTCCACTCCAGGCACTGACTGAAAAAATCCTGTTCTATCTTTTAGACCCAGCTTGAATGCCACCACTGCTTCTATGAAGCTCACCTCAAAGCCCTCCATCAAAATTAATGTCTAGCTCTGGCCTTCAATATGTACATTCTGCATGCATCCCTCATCTCCTAAAAACAGAAGTCTCAAGATTAGAGTGGCTATGAGCCTCTCAAGGGCAAGGGCTGAGTCTTGTACATTTTTCTATCCCCCGCTCAGCAATCCATACAGGGTCTAACTCACAGCAGTGCCTAGTAAGTGATGTGGGATTTAACTAAAGTCTTTACAACTATAATCCTTCTTTATAAGAAGCTGTTTCTAGACAGAAGAAATAGATTGCTTGATTTCTACAACTGAATTTAAAACGAAAAACATACACCACCAAATAAATAAAAATGCCACACTGACCTAAAATGTAGCAAGGAATACTGTATTTGTGGAGCTAATCCGCTGTACTCTAATTTGTTTTGATCATTGTTGGTATTTGCTTTAGTCTAGAAGAGTGGAGATTCGAAAATGACGAAAAAAACGAATAAAGTAATTTCTGGGAACTTGAGAGGAATAGTAAAACCCTCCTTAAAATAACTCTACTCAAATGCTCTCTATTTTCTGGGAGACTTGGCACTCTGGGTGGAAGGTTAATTCTCCTTCCCCTGGGTATTCTTGTGAGTGAGCTTTAAAACTGCTAAAAATAAACAAATCCAATTCCTTATTTGAAGGCAATGGCGAAAGCATGGCAAAGACTAATTTTCTTTTTGAAGTGCAAGAAAAGTACGGACTTCCTGAGTCTTCATTATTTTTTTTCTCCTTAGGAAGTGCTAAATGTTTCAAACTGGAGAGAATTTGAATATGAAGCATTCCATGGAGAAAGGGTTAAGTGAGAAACTGAAATACCGTAGTGCATTTCCACTGCTCTCCACTACACCTCCAGGACAAATAAGGATGAGTTGTCAAGTTAAATATAAGCAGTCAAGTGACTGAATTATAATTTACTCTGTGCTCAATTTAAATTAGTGTGAGGCTATTAAAATATACAGTATAAATACGGCAATTCATCACAAGCTGTCATGGATGACTTCATTTATTTGTTGGAGTGGCACACACTTCACTAAAGGGAAAGAGAGCAAAACCACAGGTCAAATTAAGCTGCTATTCTGTTTTAATTCACTTATTTAATCTGTGGCAACATAATTGTCTTTTACAGTATGTACAACTCAGAAAGGAAATTTGGGAGGATTATAGCCAGTATACAAATGATTAATCAAATGGTCCATTTAAATGCTAGTTTAAAAGCAGCAGAAACCCAAAGCAGTCAAAGCATGATAATCAGCACATGCAATATACAATGCTAAGAAATTTCCTGTTAGATGGATTTTTCCTACTTAGAAAACAAACAATACTGGGAAATACATTAAATCCTCCAAGCATTACTACTTGAAAGATTTTATAGAATACATTAATGGTATAAAAAGGTTCTGTTTACAAGATGGCTAACAGTATTTTTGTTTTCTGCTCTACTTATCTGCAATTGTCTTGACTACCTACACCAAACAAACACACAAAAAGGTAAAAACACGTTTCATGAATTACATATGGTCATTATGAAATAGTTATCTTTAAAATGTGATTAGCATCATTTTCAAAATGTTTTCTTTGAGGCAGAACATTTTCTAAATTCAATAGTGTAAAATAGAAATTCATGGTACATTATTCTTTCCAAAATTCAACTTCTTTTAAAAATATCTTGTAATATATTCCTACCTCAGAAGTCTAAAAAGGGAAATATTTACAATATGCTTTTTTGTCTAAAAAATAAGAACATTTACAAGCATAACATGAGAAACATTTTGAGTAGGAAAAGTAACAGATTTTCAAGGACTCATCTAATTGTGCCCACAGACATTCAAACTGTGGGTCAAACTGACTACTTTACTTGGAAAATTAAATTTCCCTCATCATTCCATGCAGGCGTCAGACCCTGCAGATGATTCTGTTTGGACAAGGACTGTGATGTGCTGCTCTTCGCAATCCCTCTGTGACACCAGGCAGCCCCGTTTCACAGCTGAGGTCACTGGGAGGTTCAAGTGACATGCTTGAAGTCACACAAAAGTCAGGAGAGGGTCAGGAAAAGATCAAATACGCTTCTAACTCTTAACCTTCCATTTCACCCTTTAATATAAAAAAAAGCTACAAAATATTCTGGGTGAGAGCAATGGTCCATATAAAGAATGCTATGAGATATTTTGTATGTGAGCTGAACCTGCTTTTAAGATGTTACTTTAAAAGATGAATGAACTAAAGAACAAACAGAAGAACAAAAATTTATTCATTCAGTCATTCAACAAATTATGTGTTGAACACTTACTCGTTATGTGTAATACTTTGTACTATACCCTGTACGCAAGGATCTGCAGGAATCACGGAGTAAGGCAAGAAGATAAATAAGATTTGTTTCCTACTTACAAAAAGATTTCAATATAATAGGGGAAATGTACAGGTATACTAATAGCAAAATACAAGGCAGTTGGTGATAACACCCTTAAAAGGCATATGCAGGGAATTCTAGAAAGATTCAAAGAAGAAAATGAGTGAGTGAGAGATAGACCATATGCGACAGGGCTTATTCAGAAAAGTTCAATGGAGGAGCAGGCTTTTCAGCTGATCCTTGAAGGGTGTTAAAGATTTTGATAGGTGGAGATACGGGTGAAAGCATTCTAATTAGAGAGGAATACGTGAATCAAAGTATTGAAGTGAGAAAGTACCTGAGTTCAGATAAGGCAATGAGTTCAACTTAAAAGACACACAGGATTGAAACATGTAAGATAATGCTATAAAACTGACTGATGACATATAGTGGAGGATCTTGAATTCCATCCTCTAAAATCTTTAGTTTATCTGGGAAGTGACGTGAAGCCACTGAAGACTTTTGAGAGGGAAAGAAATGTGACCAGGATGATCCTTGGCAAGGCAAATCTGAGAGCAGTGAGCAGCACCGGCAGGGGGTCACAGGCACTTAGGACAAGACTACCCAGGTTTAAATCCTGGCTCTACTACTTATCAGATGTGGGACCTTGGGCAAGTTATTTAACTTCTTTGTGCCTCAGCTTTTGTAAAATGGGAATCAATAAGAGTTACAAAAGGTTGTTGTGAGTATTAATTTAAAAAATGCATGCAAAATGCTTAGCATTGCATAAATCATCAATAAATGGTAGCTTCTGTTTACTGAGAACAATTCAAAATCTGGTGTACATGTCTGACAAGAAAAAAGCCAAGCATCTGGATTAGAGTGGTGTAAGGAAAGGAAAGGGATATTAGATCTTTATCAGACGCATAGTTTCCAAAAATTTTCTCCCATTCTGTAGGCTGTCTGTTCACCCTGTTTATAATTTCCTTTGCTGTGCAGCTCTTTAGTTTAACTAGATCCCATTTGTCAATTTTTGCCTTTGTTGCAATTGCTTTTGGTATCTTCATCATGAAATCTTTATCCCATTCCTATGTCCGGAATGGTATTTCCTAAGTTGTCTTCCAGGGTTTTCGTACTTTGGGTTTTACATTTAAGTCTTTAATTCATTTTGAGTTAATTTTTGTAATAAAGGGGTATAAGGAAGGGGTCTATAGAAATTTGTAAGAAAAAAACAACCCCATTAAAAAGTGGGCAAAAGGCATAAACAGACACTTTTCAAAAGAAGATATACACGAGGCCAACAATCACATGGAAAAACGTTCAACATCACTGATCATTTGAGAGATGCAAATCAAAATCACAATAAGATACCATCTCACATCAGTCAGAATGGCTATTACTAAAAAGTCAAAAAATAACAGATGCTGGCAAGGTTGTGGAGAAAAACGAATGCTTCTACACTGTTGGAGGGAGTGTAAATTAGTTCAACCATTGTGGAAGACAGTGCATTGATTCCTCAAGACCTAAAAACAGAAATACCATTTGAACCAGCAATCCCATTACTGGGTATATACCCAAAGGAATATAAAGCATTCTGTTATAAAGACACATGCATGCAAATGGTCATTGCAGCACTATTCACAATAGCAAAGACATGGAATCAACCTAAATGCCCATCACTGGTAGACTGGATAAAGAAAATGTGGTACATACACACCATGAAATACTATGCAGTCATAAAAAACAATGAGATAATGTCCTCTGCAGGAACATGGATGGAGCTGGAGGTCATTATCTTTAGCAAACTAACACAAGAACAGGACACCAAATACTGCATGTTCTCATTTATAAGTGGGAGCTAAATTATAAGAACACGTGGACACATAGGGGGAAACACCACACACTGTGGCCTATCAGAGGGTGGAGGGTGAGGCAGGGAGAGGATCAGGAAGAATAATAGGTACTAGGCTTAATACCTGGGTGACAAAATAATCTGTACAACAAACCCCCATGGCACAAGTATACTTATATAACAAACCTGCACATGTACTCCAGAACTTAAAAGTTAAATTAAAAAAAAAGAAAGGAAGAGGTACTAAAACACACACACACGCACACGCACACACATGCGCACACACACGCACACACACAAATCAACAGGCTTCCAGACATTGGACATTAGCCAGAATGGGGCAGTGATGCCTGAAAGATGAAAACAAATGAGACGAACCCTATGATTGCCCAGCTTGCTGACCAGAGAGTTTCCAGGCCCCAGTGCAGGGAGGGGAACCCAGGCAGAGATAAGCCATCTCCCTAAGGTGAGAAGACAAAACTGAGAGTCTGAGGAGGCGAAGGAAGCTAGAGACGCAGAGGGCAGAGAGCTGGCAGAGGGCTTGAGGGAGAGCGCTCCAGAGATCTGCCGAGCGGGTCCTGGAGTCTTCAGCTGAGTAATGAATGATCTGTACACAGATGTCAGGAGATCACCTGAGGCCAGGGAGAGAACCACGAGAAAGGCTCAGAAGAAGCAATCTTCAGATTAATACTGGGCAAGAAAAGTTTGTATTCCCACCAGTCAGTGTGGAAAACCTTGCAATTCCCAAGGCACTGGGTAGAGTACTCAGAAGAGTACTACCTCAGTTGCACAGGGAAAATTAGTTCTAGACTAACCACTGGGCTGGTACTCTCTAATAAAACTTAAAAGGAAGCCTTGAAAGAACCAAATTATTTAAAAGTCACTAAATAATATCTCTGTATTAGTCAGGGTTCTCTAGAGGGACAGAACTAATAGGATAGATGTATATATGAAGGGGAATTTATTAAGGAGTATTGACTCACAGGATCACAAGGTAAAGTCCCATAATAGGCCATCTGTAAGTTGAGGAGCAAGGAAGCCAGTCCAAGTCTCAAAACCTCAAAAGTAGGGAAGCCAACTTCAGTCTATGGCTGAAGGCCTGAGAGCCCCTGGCAAATCACTGGTGTGGGTCCACCAAAAGTGCAAAAGCTGAAGAACTTGGGAGTCTGATGTTTGAGGGCAGGAAGTATCCAGCATGGAAAAAGATGAAGGCAAGAAGACTCAGCAAGTCAAGTCCTTCCAACTTCTGCCTGCTTTTATCCTAGCCACACTGGCAGCTGATTAGATGGTGCCCACCCAGATTGTAGGTAGGTCTGCCTCTCCCAGCCCACTGACTCAAATGTTAATCTCTTATGTTAACACTAACTCAAATGTTAATCTCTGTGAATGTAAACACCTTCACAGACACACCCAGAAACAATACTTTGCATCCTTCAATCCAATCAAGTTAACACTCAATATTAACCATCACAATCTCAGAATAAAGTTCAAAAATATTTAAAGCAGAGCAAAAATATCCAGCACCCATGCCACATGTCTGGTATCCAATAAAAAAATTATAAGGCATGACTGCTCTGCCTAAGCAGAGTAGCCCATTCTTTTATGCCTTTACTTTCTTAATAAACTTACTTTCACTTAAAAAAAAATTATAAGGTATGAAAAAAAAAGCAAAAAATACAACCCAAAGTGAGAAGAAAAGGAATCAGTCAAAACTGATCCAGATATGACACATATGATGGAATAAGTAGATAAGAAAGCAGAGGAGGCCAGGTGCCCTGGCTCACACCTATAATCCCAGAACTTTGACAGGTGGAGGCCGGTGGATTGCTTGAGCCCATGAATTCGAGACAAGTCCGGGCAACGTGGCAAAACCCCATCTTTATTTATAAAAATAAAAAAAAAAGAAAGCAGAAGAAATTTTGAACATGTTAAGCAGAGACATTAAAGATGTAAACACCAGCTTAACACCAGTGATAAAGAAAAAATCTTGAAAGCAGCCAGAAATAAAGCCAATTCTAATGTACAGAGAAACAAATATTTAAAATGGCAGTAAACTTCTCACTGGAAAGAAAGAAAACAGTGAAACGAAATCTTTAAAAAACTGAAAGAAAACCACAGTCAACCTAGAATTCTGCATCCAGCAAAAATTAAAATACCTTCCAAAAATGAAAGTGAAATATAGATTTTGAGACATACAAAAGCTGAAAGAATACCAAAAGACCTACACTATATGAAATGTAAAGGAAGAAATCATTCAGACAGAAGGAAAATAATATACATGGAAATCTGAACCACACAAATGAATGAAGAGCACTGGAATTGGTAAATACATGAATAAAAATAAAATACTATTTTTCTCACTTTTTAAATGTCTTTAAAAGATAAATATCTAAAGCAAAAGCAGTGACAATCTATTTTGGGGTTTACAGCATATGATGATGTAAAATGCATGACAATAAAACAAAGGCTGGAATGAGGGAAATGAAAATACACCATTGTAAGATTTCTAAACTATAAAGTGGTACAATACTATTTACATAGGGAGACTATGTTAAGTTATGAATTCTAAAGCCATCACTTAAAAAGGGGGGCATACAGGCAGAACAAATAGAAAACAAAGAGCAAAGTGACAGATTTGAATCCAACCATATCAATAATCATATGAAATGTAAATAGTCGCAATCCACTCACTTAAAAAGCAAAGATCATCCAACTGGATTAAAAAATAAGACCCAACTATATGCTGCCTACATGAAATACATTTCAAAAATAATGACACAATAGGTTAAAAGTAAAAAAAAAATATCATGCTAACACTAGTCAAAATAAAGCCTATAATTTAATATCAGACTATAAATTTCAGAGCAAAGAATATGATCATGGACAAAAGTTACTTCATAATGTCAGTGAGGCCAATTCATCAAGAGGACCTAACAACCATAAATGAACCTAAGAATATATCTTCAAAAACATTAAGTAAAAAATAACAGAACTGTAGGCCATAATTATTGTTGAGTATTTCAACACCCCTCTTTCAATAACTGATAGAACAACTAGATAAAAATCAGCAAAGATATAGAAGAGTTGAATAACACTATCAGTTAACTTGATCTAATTGACATTATACAATACCCTATACAGTGGATGATACATTCTTTTTTTTTTTTTTTTTTTTTTGAGATGAGGTCTTACTCTGTCACTCAGACTAGAATGCAGTGGTGCAATCATGGCTCACTGCAGTCTCAACTTCTTGGCTCAGCAATCCTCCCACCTTAGCCTCCTAAGTAGCTGGGACTACAGGCACACACCACCATGCCCAGCTAATTTATTTTTTATTTTTTATTTTTTGTTTTTTGTAGAGATAGGGTTTTGTCATGTTGCCCAGGCTGGTCTCATACTCCTGAGTTCAAGTCATCTACCTACCTCAGCCTCCCAAAGTGCTGGGATTACAGCCACAAGCAGGTTATACATTCTTTTCATGTTTACAAGGACTGTTTACCAAAATAGATCATATTCTGAGCCATAAGTCTCAACAAATTTAACATAATTCAAGTCATAGGAAGGGTGCTCTGTAACCACAATGGAATTAAGTTAGAAATCAGTAATAGAAAGATGGAACATCTCCAAATATTTGGAAACAAAATAACACACTTCTAAGAATTAAAAATTCTGCCTGTTTTGAAGAAATGGTAAATCTCTTTTTCTTAGATTATGACTTATTATACAAGTTACATAAGTTTTTGCCTAAACGACCAACAAGCTCAGGGCTACACAAGCGTTTAATCACAATAATCCTATCTGCTCTTAAATCATCCATTCATTCGACTCAGTATGAGTATCTACTATATTTTATAGAATCTAGAGATACAAAGTGAATACAGTACAGTTCTTGTCGTAAAGCCCAGTTTAATGGTCAGGTCTAGTGAACAGTACATTTGTCAATCTCAACTATTTTCATTTACTGACAGTCTCTACTTTCCTAACAGCCATTCTGTAAATATGTCCTTTCTTTAAAATTGCTTTTAATCCTTTCAGAAAAAGCTGTTGGCCCCTTGCCACACCCAACTAATGCATAATAATTTTAATATTAGTCTATATAAACATAATTCAAAATGTATCAAATTATGAAAAATGTATAATGTACTTGGCAAGGCCAAATAATGATAGATTTCTTGATGATTTATAACACTGTTCCCCTCTCCTGGATTAAATAACCTAGAGTTGACTATCTTTAAATATATCATCAGCAACAATCTAAGACTTCTGACAAAAAAGGAACAAAAAAGTAACTCAACGGATGGGAAAATAGTGCTCAAGTTTTAGTGAAAGTATTCTCTTAGTGAAAAGGGAGCTCAGGAGGTACAGAAAAGTTAATCCAATGCCAAGGCACACAACAGAGCTACACACTCAGTGAGCACCAAGGTGGTACGACCGAGCCACACTCAGTGAGCGCCGAGGTAGTACGACAGGGCCGCGTTCAGTGAGCACCGAGGTAGTATGACAGAGCTGCATTCAGTGACCTGAGCGCCTTTGTAAAATGTGGGGGCTGTAACCTGTGATCTCCAAGGTCTCTTCCAGTTCTACAATTCTATGGACCTATATGGCTGAATTGTCAAAGAAAATATCTCAGAGGAAACTCTGTTGTACCCCCTCACAAGTTATTTAACTTATTAAAACTAAACTTGATAAGGCCACATAACACATTCTAGGTGCTGTACTAGATGTGACATGGAAGAAGAACTCTGGATTTCATCAGCAGTCAGAGGCTCTGAGTCTTAGTTTCGGTTTCAACTTACTAAAAGGTATAAGCAATTCTAATGTAATTGCTCTGATTCTTAGTTTCCTAGATGAGAAAAAAGATGCAGAAATATATGCTATGCAACTGTTAGAGAAAGAGACCAATTTCTCACTGTGGATAGCTAAAAAGGCGTCTTGGAGACAAACCATGAA
This sequence comes from Rhinopithecus roxellana, assembly GCF_007565055.1. Classification (NCBI taxonomy): domain Eukaryota; kingdom Metazoa; phylum Chordata; class Mammalia; order Primates; family Cercopithecidae; genus Rhinopithecus; species Rhinopithecus roxellana. The sequence goes on from NC_044553.1 coordinate 171,281,782, forward strand.
AAGATAGATGGACATCAGAGGGATGAGCAATGTTAGTAAGTTGTATAAAAGCTGCATGGTGTAACAGAGATGGGCTTTGGAGGCAGATGAACATTTTACAACCTGGCCTTATCCCTTCCAACTCTGTGATCTTTGACAATTCAGCTTTCTAAGTTTCAGTCTCCTAATCTAAAATAGACAGGCTTACTATGTAATTTAAAGGATTAAATATAATAGTTATAAAACACCTAGCATAGCTGGGTGTGGTGGCTCATGCCTATAATCCCAGGACTTCGGGAGGCTGAGACAGGAGGATCACTTAAGCCCAGGAGTTCGCGACCAGCCTGGGAAACACAGTGAGATCCCATCTCTACAAAATATAAAGAAAATGAGCCAGACATGGTGATGCACACCTGTGGTCCAACTACTCAAGGGACTGAGGTAGGAGGATCTCTTGGATGTGGGAGGTGGAGGGTGTAATGAGCCTAGATCATGCCACTGCACTCTACCCTGGATGACAGAGCAAGACCCTGTCTCAGTCAAAAATAAATAAATAAATAAATAAATAATTTAAAAATCTAGCATAATACTCAAAAAATAAAAACTTTAATTACCAAAGGCCTGGAGACTGGAGATAAAGGGCATGACAGGAAGTAACAGATTGGTAAAGCAGAGGGCATGTTTATAAAGGTAGGTGGGTGCCAATATGTAGAGGGCCTGAACAATTTGTGGGGAAGGTCGGGCGCAAGGCAGGCCTGACCAGTTTGTTAGCTAACAGCCCAGAATTGGAAATGGGGTTCTGTGGGGTTAGGACTTCATTAGCAAAGGCTTCAGTCGTAAGTGCAATTCAAGACAGAGTCTATTAAGGAAATCTGAGATTTAAAATAATGGGAAGATCAAGCACCAGCAGTGGCAGAGATTAAATCCAAAGTGGCATGGCAGGACTGGGATGCTGAAGTTTGGCAGAGATGAAGTGTGAATTACGAACTGCATGGGAACAAGTGAGGAGCATCCTAGGTAACTGCCTGGAACGTCCCTGAATTGTATGTAGCCTGACTCTATTGGCAGGTGTGGTGCTTGGGTATTTCAGTATGCTGAAGGAGTCACAAGCAAAGCAGACATCTTAGGCTTTATGTTGTACATGATTGAGGAAGGCAGTTAGCAAGACACGGTCAGATCTGTGATTTAACTTCTCAAATCTATGGCAGAGTAAAAGGTGCATAGGAAAAGAAAAGACCGAAAGTACAGTGAGGAAGTTATTTCAAAAGTCCAGGCAGGAGGTAATGTGAGCCCGATCCAAGACCACGGTAATGAGGATGGGAATAGAAAGAAAGTAGCAAATGGATATATTTCAGGGAAAAATTCTAACAGGATACAGCAATTCACAGGATGTAGCATATTTAAAGAAGGAAAAGGAATACATTACTAGTAAGGTTTTGAGCTGCATGACAAGGAAGATGGTGATGCCACTTAGCGGGGGACACAGAAAGAAGTCTTCTCTTCTTGGCAAGAAGAATCACAATACACGGAGTTTACAACTGACTATCTTAAGGCATACTTAAAAGATCTTCAGGTGCCTGAATGTCACCAGAGGGCCACAGCTTCCCCTACCCACCATCTAAACTTTAAACCATTTCATCTCCTCTTTGACAATATCTGTGACTCAAGCTAACAGAGGAAAGGAAAGAGGTGAACATCAAGAATTTCATAAAATGTATCCAGTACTTACCTTTACAGCTAATATTTTCCCACTTGGGACATGATATGCTCTATGGGAAGAAAAAAAACCAAAATCATTTGGGATCACTAAACAACCTATAAAATGATTAAAGACATAAATGTAAATCCAAACATTTCTGCAGCAATGGGATGCGTGGTACTTTCAAAGAACACTAACAACAGTAGTAATTTACATTTATATGGAGCTTAATGGTTTACGAAGTGATTTACTACACATTACCTTAAAATAACTCTCTGAGGTAATGCTGATACATTATTATCCTCCTTTTATAGATGAGAATTCTGAAGCACAGAGAAGTTAAACAGTTTGCCCAATGGCACAAAGTAACTAGTGGCAGAATGAGACCTCAAACCTAGGTCTTTTGGCTCCAGATCCCTTATGACTGTCACTGTGTGTGTAGGTTCTCTATGTTAAGCAGTATACAGACCCATTTTGCTTTCTTTTTTTTTTTTTCAATTTTTTTGCTTGTCTTTTTGCCCATTTTTTTTTCAGTTACACATGCAGATAAACTATATCTTAACAGTTCATCAAAACAAGCTCAAAGGAAGAGATACAGTGAAATAACTACAACTTAAGAAATATAAGTGTATTCATTTATGAAAAAGAACGAGAATAGGGTTTACAGAAATAAAATACCATTACTATCCATCAAGACCTTTTGTGTTTATCTGATTGAGTGACTGACTGATTCAGACAGGGGCTCTCTCTGACACCCAGGCTGGAACACAGTGGTGTAATCACAGATCACTGCAGCCTCAAACTCCTCAGCTCAAGCGATCCTCTCACTTCAGCCTCCTGAGTAGCTAGGACTATAGGCATGTGCCACCATGCCCAGCTACTTTTTAATTTTTTTTGTAGAGACAGAGTCTCTGGATGTTGCCCAGGCTGGCCTAGAACTGCCGACCCCAAGTGATGCTCCCACCTCAGTCTCCCCAAGTGCTAGGATTACAGGAGTGAGCCACCATACCTTTTATGTTTAAATGAAATGTGGCCTTTACACATATACTGTGGGGACTAGATATTCTGAACATTATTTAGAAACCATCTGCAACACACTTTTATACAATAAAAATTTCAAAATAAACCACATAACATAAACAAGTATTGTTATTGTAAGCCCATGAAAATATTAATATAAGGAAGCAAGTTAGTTTCGAAGAACTAAAAATCTTGCCCTGTAGAGGATTTTATACACTAGCTAAGATCAAACGGCTCTTCCTCTCATCTGGTGTTAAGATGGGAATGGCATAGGGAAAATCGGGAACAGAAGTTAGTGCCTCAGGAATTCCTCACCTTCACCTGCCCAGTTGTAAAACATATTTAATGAGCCCCCAAACTTCCCCTTTCTTAAAACAAAAATAAAACCAAAATTTACATAATCCACTACTGCCAACATGGAAACGTCATTTTCTGCTGTTCTGCAGAAATATTGGTTGCTCTGACAATTTTTTTAAGACATTTATTCAGCATCATGATCAGACTATTACATTTAGCAATCAATAGCATGGGTGCAAAAAAAAATCTACATTAAAACACTTTGTTGGAATGCTTTAAACTTTCCACAGAACAGGAACTAAACTAACCTGTTATACAATTAGAAAAATACAGTCCTTGAGTTTTTTGCCCATCCACATGAGTATCTGTCTAAAACATGTTTTCTTCGTAGCAGCTAGGCCCTGCCACCACTGTGCTTGGCTGAGTTCACAAATCTGTTGTGAACCTGTAGCTTCCCTGTCACTTCTCTGGCTCTCCTCTTTTGCTAAGCTTTGTTTCCTGGCGGTAATTAAAATCTTCTGCCACTGCCATAGCTACTACTCCTACTGGAACCGCCATAGCCACCTTGGTTTTGTGGTCGGGCAAAGTATTGGCCTCCACTACCATAGAGGCCAGAGCTTTTGCCTCCAAAGCTTCCCCCCTTCATGGGTCCGAAATTTGAAGACTGATTGTTGAAACTGCCAAAATCATTGTAGTTTCCACAACCTCCAAAATTGCTTCCATCATTAGTAAATCCATTATAGCCATCCCCACTGCCACCTTATTCACCACCACCACCACCACCACAGCTGCCATTAAAGCCACCATGACCACTTGAGTTTCCTCCATGACCAAAGTTGTCATTCCCACTAAAACCACCTCCACAACCACCACCAAAGTTTCCAGAGCCACTTTGACCTCTGTGGCTGGCTGAAGCACTAGCCATCTCTTGCTTTGACAGGGCTTTCCTAACTTCACTGCTGTGGCCATTCACAGTATCGTATTTCTGAATGACAGTCTTATCCATGGAGTCATGGCTATCAAAGGTTATAAAGGCAAAGCCCCTTTTCTTGCCACTGCCTCAGTCAGTCATGATTTCAATTACTTCAATTTTTCCATATTATTCAAAATAATCTCTTAGGTGATAGTCTTCAGTGTTTTTGTTTGTTTGTTTGTTTTTTAGACAGTCTCGCTCTGTTGCCCAGGCTGGAGTGCAATGGCATGATCTTGGCTCACCACAACCTCCACCTCCCAGGTTCAAGCAATGCTCCTGCCTCAGCCTCCCAAGTAGCTGGGATTACAGGTGCCCGCTACCACACCCAGTTAATTTTTGTACTTTTAGTAGAGACAGGGTTTCACCATGTTGGCCAGGCTGGTCTTGAACCCCTGACCTCGTGATCCACCCATCTCAGCCTCCCAAAGTGCTGGGATTACAGGTGTGGGCCACCACGCCCGGCCTTCAGTGTCTTCTTTAACCAACAAATATCTTTTTCACAGTTAAGTGGGCACCGGGTCTTTGAGAATCTCCTCTTGAGACAGCTCTCTTTGCTTCCACAGCTCTTCCAACCACCTTGGGTGGCCTTGCATTCGCGGATGCATCCACCTCCTCCACAGTGGCATATGTGACAAACCCAAAGCCCCTGGAGCGCTTGCTGCTTGGATCTCTCATGACCACACAGTCCGTGAGTGTTCCCCATTGCTCAAAATGGCTCCTCAGGCTCTCATCGGTTGTTTCAAAGTTCAGCCTCCAATGAAGGGCTTCCTCAGTTGTTCAGGCTCTTTAGGAGACTCTGACTTAGACATGACGGCAGGGAGAAGAGAGACTTTAAGGATGTTTCCTCTGCAGTGTCCACAGGCAGAAAGGACTGACAAAATTTTTTAACAGCTTTATTGAGATATAATTTACATATGATAACATTCACTTGTTTTAAGGGTACATTCAATACTTTTTCGTAAATTTATAGAGTTGAACCATCACTGACAAGAGTTTTTGAAGGTGACTGACTTATAGAAATAATTTAGTTATTAAGAGCCTATAGGTATTTATAATATCGTTTACATGTAAAAAGTTACAAATTCAGGCAAGACTAGGAAACTACATATATAAAGCATATGTATATACTTATCCAAATATATGATTGTTATAAGAACTTACTCATTTTGCTTTTCCTACTTGAGTGGACAAAGGTCAAGCCAGTCATGGAAGGTAAACTTAACTTTTATTATATCAGTTAATTAAAAAGAAATTCAAGTATATCTCATTTAAAGGAAAAGCAAGATTACAAAAATCAGGTGATGATTGTTTACTTTACCAAAGAATTATTTAACCTTTGAAAATGTCTAAAGACATTCTCAAATAACAACCTCATTGGTATTTCTAAATACTACTTATAAAACTTTAATCAGGTTGGGCGCAGTGGCTCATGCCTATAATCTCAGCACTTTGGGAAGCCAAAGCAGGAGGATCACTTGAACCCAGGAGATCAAGACCAGTCTGGGCAATGTAGGGAGACCCTGTCTTTAAAAAAATAAAATAATAATTAGCTGGCATCGTGGTGTGTGCCTGTAGTCCTCTATAGTACCCCTGCAGGGACTACAGGGGCTCAGGTAGGAGGGTTGCTTGAGCCCAGGAGGTCAGGCTTCAGTGAGCTATGACCTCACCACTCCACTACAGCCTGGGTGACAGAGTGAGACTCTGTCTCAAAGATATAGAAAATAATAATAAAACTTAATCAATTATTACTTTCTTCAGAGACAGGGTCTTATTCTGTCTCGCAGGCTGGACTGCACTGCTGCGATCTTATTAGTTCATTGTGACCTTGAACTCCTGGGCTCAAGTGATCCTCCCACCTCAGCCTCCCAAACTGCTGGTACTACAGGAGTACACCACCATGCCTGGCTAATTTTTTTTTTTTAAGTTTTTTAAGAGATGAAGTCTTGCTATATTGCCCAAGTTGGTCTCAAACTCCAAGCCTTAAGCGATCCTCCCACCTTGACCTCCCAAAGCACTGGGATTACAGATGTGAGCCACTGTGCCCAGCAAAATAATTTTTTATACTTTGTACAAAATGATACACATTTTATAAGTGGAACCCTATCCCCCATATTATGTTTTTTGTTTGTTTACTTGTTTAAGACGGAGCCTTGCTCTGTCGCCCAGACTAGAGTGAAGCGGTGCAGTCTCGGCTCACTGCATCCTCCGTCCCCCAGGTTCAAACAATTCTCCTACCTTAGCCTCTCAAGGAGCTGGAATTAAGGCGCCCACCACCATGCCTGGGTAATTTTTTTGCATTTTTAATAGAGACAGGGTTTCACCACGTTGGCCAGGCTGGTCTCAAACTTCTGACCTCAGGTGATCTACCAGCCTCCCAAAGTGCTGAGATTACTAACAGGGGTGAGCAACCACACCTGGCCTGAAATGTGATTTAAAGGAAATTAGTAAGTTTATTCCATGTAAATACAAGTAATATAATATGTAAGAATTTGTGATATATTATTTTTCCCCTTCTACATCACAGATTCTTCCAATTCCAACTTTTAAAAATATTGTATATTAGAATCACTAACCAAGAATTGAAATATAAAGACAAATAATTAAATATATACACAAGGATTCAAAAGTTGTAAAAAGATCAGTGTTGTTACTTTGAATAAGCAACACCTGGATGTTTGAGACCAGCAAGAGCAATAAAAAAATGATTAGCAGATAGTCTGATATACATACCATACTGGACAGTTTGGCAACTTAATGAGCTTGTCAAGAAAGCCGATCTCTTTTCTAAAAGAAAGGTCTCCTATTTCCAAGTGAATTAAAAGGAGAGGCTTGATAATTTAATTATGATGCACGCTAATTCATCCGTGGAAGTTTGGGTTCGATTTCGAGCAATAAAGATGCTATGTGGTTTGGTTTACAGTACAATGACAGTACCAATTTAACATTTAATCATCAAGGAGAAGTGGATGACAAAAGGCAATGCCAGGCATGAGTCGAGTGTGTCCCTTAACTTTGCAAATGGTATTTACTTAGAGAAAAGGAATTTGTTTACTTTCAACAGATACTGCATCTCAATTGTCTTGACCTTCCTCAACAAATTAATTGTAAAGTGATTAATGAAGTTTGAATGGAGGCTCTGGTTACACCAAAAGACAACTATACACCTCTGCAATGTTTTAATTAACAGCTAACACTTCAAATTAGTTTGTTGTTGCCACAGTAATTACCTGTTCCAATGACTGCATGGAGGAAGCATTTTTACGAGATATTTTTAGTGCTTGGTCCTTCAGTGTTCCATTTTGTTTGTGACCAGCACAGGCCTTCTTGGAACAGTCCCAGCTCTTAAAATTGAGCACACACACATACACTTTGCCATGGCAAAAGTTAGTAGCCTGGTGTAAGTTTTTCATATATTTAAAATAACAAAGAGCCCAGTACAAGAGAATACTTACTATCCATACTATTTATTTTATTTTATTTTATTTATTTTATTTTATTTTATTTTAATTTTTGAGACAGAGTTTCACTCTGTCGCCCAGGCTGGAGTACCATGGAGCGATCTCAGCTCACTGCAACCTCCGCCTCCCGGGTTCAAGCAATTCTCTGCCTCCGCTTACCAAGTAGTTGGGAGCCACCACCACGCCCAGCTAAGTTTTGTATTTTTAGTAGAGAGGGGATTTCACCGTCCTGGCCAGAGTGGTCTTGAACTCCTGACCTCATGATCCACCCTCCTCGGCCTCCCAAAGTGCTGGGATTACAGACGTGAGCCACTGCGCCCGGCCCCATACTCTCTTATTTCATTTGTAACAATAGGTTCTAGATGCTGCCAGACAAAGAAGTTGGTCTTAACTTTTAAACTTGGTATAGAATTAGATAATTTATTGAGCTAGTAGAAAATACAGAAAATTATGTAACCTAATCCCCTTCTTTCATAGCAGAAGCACCCCACCCAAAAGCCAGGTTATATAACTTATCCAAGCTCACACAGCCAGTGGCAAAGCCAAGACTGGAGACACAACAGAATATGCGTATTTTAGGACCTAAAGGAAATAGACAGTGATGTTTGGCTGGGCACAGTGGCTCATGCCTGTAATCCCAGCACTTTGGGAGGCCGAGGCAGGTGGATCACCTGAGGTCAGGAGTTCGAGACCAGCCTGGCCAACATAGTGAAACCCCGTCTCCACTAAAAATACAAAAAATTAGCCGGGCCTGGTGGCGGATACCTGTAATCCCAGCTACTCGAGAGGCTGAGGCAGGAGAATCGCTTGAACCCAGGAAGCAGAGGGTGCAGCGAGCCGAGATTGCACCACTGTACTCCAGCCTGGGCAATAAGAGCGAAATTCTGACACACACACACACACACACACACACAGACACACACACACACACACAGACACACAATAGATGGTGATGTTTAATTTTTTTACCTGTACTCTAGGGCAGGGAAACACATAATCCAAAATTTACAAAGGTACTGACCTGTTTCAATCAGGCAAAGGACCATTATATCCAAATTGCTCCAGGTAAGGAAGCATTCTGCAATCACTGCCAATCTATCCTGGGAGGCACAGGAGCAAAGGGGGTGGGCTCTGAAGTCACTGACAGCTCGAATCCCAGCTCTGCCACTTCTTAAACAAGGATTTCATCATCTGGCCTCTGGTTACCTCACTGATCTCTGCTTCCACCAGTCTCCCTTATGTACAATACTCAACTGTTCCACCAGACGTGCTCCTGCCTCAGGGCCTCTACACCTACTCCTGAGGGCTGGGCCGCTTTCTCTAATACATACCTGGCTTGCTCCATTGCTTCCTTCAGTCCTATATTGTTCCTTTGTCTTTCCTACATAAAACAGCACACTCTCCCTTCATCTTCTTTTTTTTCTTTTTTCTTTTCTTTTTTTTTTTGAGGCGGAGTCTCGTTCTGTCGCCCGGACTGGAGTGCAGTGGCCGGATCTCAGCTCACTGCAAACTCCGCCTCCCAGGTTTGCGCCATTCTCCCGCCTCAGCCTCCCGAGTAGCTGGGACTACAGGCGCCCGCCACCTCGCCCGGCTAGTTTTTGTATTTTTAGTAGAGACGGGGTTTCACCGTGTTAGCCAGGATGGTCTCGATCTCCTGACCTCGTGATCCGCCCATCTCGGCCTCCCAAAGTGCTGGGATTACAGGCTTGAGCCACCGCGCCCGGCCATTCTTTTTTTTTTTTTAAGATGGAGCCTCACTCTGTTGCCCAGGCTGAAGTGCAGTGGCATGATCTCGGCTCATTGCAACCTCCACCTCCTGGGTTCAAGCGATTATCCTGTCTCAGCCTCCTGAGTAGCTGGGATTATAGGCGTGTGCCACCAGGCCCGGCTAATTTTTGTATTTTTAGTAGAGACGACGTTTCACCATGTTGTCCAGGCTGGTCTCGAACTCCTGATCTCAGGTGATCCACCCACCTTGGCCTCCCAAAATGTTGGGATTACAGGCGTAAGTCACCGCACCTGGCCACTTTCTTTATTCTTCACAGAGTTAGCAACACCTGATAAAATTTATTAATTTATTATGTTTCCCTCCACAACAAATGAAGCTCCATGAAAACATAGACTTTCATTTTTTTTTTTTTTTTTTTTTTTTTGTTCACTGCTATTATTTCCAGTGCCTAAAACTACATCAGGCACATTTTACAAATAATCATTAAATATCTGAATGAATAAATTTTTTTAAAGTGCTCTAGGTCTATTTTGGTTTTTATTTTTAAGGCAATTTCATTAAGTTTTCCTAAGAAACTGCCCATTTTGTGTTTTCGAATTTATTGTCATAAAGTTATTCATTGGATCCTATTAGTTTTAAAATCATTGTTATGTCTTGAATTACGTTCCCTTTTCATTCCTAATTTTGTTATTTCTGCTTCTCGCTGTTATATTTGATAAGCTTTTCCAAGGAACCAGCTTTTGGTTTTGTTGAATTGTTTCTTGAATTTTCACTTAATTAACTTTTGTTCTTCTTCTTTTTTTTTTTTTTTTTTAACTTTTGTTCTGTAGTATTTATTTCCTTCCATTTTCTTTGGGTTTACTCCCTGTCCCACCTTCTTGATTTTCTTGAGTTAGATGCTAAGCATATAATACCCAGTTATTCTTTACGAAGGTATGTATATAAACCTATCCTTTAAGAGTTAAACTTTGGTGCATGTCAGGAGTTTTCATATTAATACATGGTATTTGTGGTTCAGTTGTAAATATTTGTATTTTCATAACATTTCTCTAGTAATACCTTTTGCCTTAAAGTCTATTTTGTCTTATGTTAATATAACCACAATAGGAGTATTCTTTTGATTAGTTTTTGCCAGGTATTTTCCCCTACTCTTTTCCTTTCAATTTTGCTGTGTCTTGGTATTTTAGAAATTTCTCCCAATACAGTCTAAAATAGCACATAGCTGTATTTTTTAAAACGCAACCTAATCTATTAGCTGCTAATATTACTCTACTTATTTTTTTTGTAATTACTGATATATTTGGATTTATTTCTACCACCTAATTCATTTAATTTACACCTATCACCTTCTCTCTTCCTCTATTATACAGAATTATTTTCCCTTTATTCCATCTGTTTTGAAGTTATGCATTCTATTCACTGTGTTTTAGTTACCCATATAACTTTTAACAATCATACCTGACTTAACAAAATAAAATTGCCACCTATATCCTTCTCCCAAACAATATAAAAATCCTAGAACATTTTAACTTCAATCAAGCACTTCTCATCTTAACATATTATTTTGTCCAGTTTTTTTGTTTGACTTCATTTTGAATTATTACTATCGTTATCTTATACAGTCAGATTTACTTAAATGGTCACCATTCCTTCTTTCATTTTATTCCTTTCTGAATTCAACTGGATGCCATTCTTTTATTTCTACTTACTTCCCTACCTACTAGATTTCCTACCCTGTGGTTTCATTTATCTATTGGTATCAACTACTCTATTGCCTTATATGTTCTAGTTATAAATTATTATTTCTCTTCAACAGTTATTTAAATGCACAGGTATGTACTTTAACTTATCAGTAGTCATTTTTTGTTTCTGTTTTTGTTTTGAGACAGAGTCTCGCTCTGTCACCCAGGCTGGAGTGCAGTGGTGCAATCTCGGCTCACCGAAACCTCAGCCTCCCAGGTTCAAGCAATTCTCCTGCCTCAGCCTCCCAAATAGCTGGGACTACAGGTGCCCACCATCACACCTGGCTAATTTTTTTTTTTTTTTTTTTTTTTTTTTTGAGATGGAGTTTTGCTCTATCGTCCAGGCTGGAGTACAGTGGCACAATCTCCGCTCACTGTAAGCTCCACCTTCCGGGTTCACACCATTCTCCTGCCTCAGCCTCCCAAGTAGCTGGAACTACAGGCACCCGCCACCACGTCAGGCTAATTTTTTGTATTTTTAGTAGAGACAGGGTTTCACCATCTTAGCCAGGATGGTCTCGATCTCCTGACCTCGTGATCTGCCTGCCTCGGCCTCCCAAAGTGTTGGGATTACAGGCATGAGCCACTGCGCCCAGCCTAGTATTTTTTTTTTAAGCAACAGGGTCTTACTCCATCACCCAGGCTGGAGTACAGTGTCACAATCATAGCTCACTGCCGCCTTGAACTTTTGGGCTCAAGTGATCCTCCTGCTTCAGCCTCCTGAGTAGTTGAGTCTACAGAGTGAACCACCATGCCTGGCTAAATTTTATTTTTATTTTTTGCAGAATGAGGGGGTCTCACTATGTTGCCCAGGCTGGTCTTGAATTCCTGGCATCAAGCGACCCCCCTGCCTCAGCCTCCTGAGTCGTTGAGACTACAGGAGAGTACCACCATGGCTGACTAATTTTTATTTTTACTTTTTGTAGAACAAGGGTTCTACAAAAATGTTGCCCAGGCTGGTCTTGGAACTCCTGGCTTCAAGCAATCCTCCAGCCTTGGCCTCCCAAAGTGCTGGGATTACAGGTACGGTGTTCACTTTATTTAACTATATTGTAAACTCTAATTACTTAACTATGCTGTAAATTCTTAATATAGGGTCTCTGTTGTAAGTTTCAAGGGGAAGGTCAAGGTCCATTTTGTTCATTACTATATGCTCAACCTCTTCCACAGTATATGATACATTCTCTTCCTAGATCCTTTTTTTATATTTAATACTTAATGAATGTCTCTGATTGCCAGGCAATAAGCGAGGCAGTGTGGATACAGCAGAGAACAAATGAGACCAAGTCCCTGCCCTCGTGATGTTTACCTTCTGATAGGGGCTGACTGACAATAATCAAATAAATATACAATATGTGAGGTGGGGGTAAGTGCATTGAAAAAAATAAAGGTAAGGATACAGAGACTGATCAACATTAACGACATGCTATTTGATATTAGGGTTGGGGAGGAAGTCAGGAAATGCCTCTCTCTTCAGGTTACATGTGAACAGTATAAGAGCACACCATTCGGACATCTAGGGGAAGGAGAGTCCAGGTAGAGGAAACAGCAAGTTCAAAAGCCCAAGGTGGAAATATGTGCTTGACATGTATGCAGAAGCAGAATAAGCAAGAGGGCTAGCTGGGGGAGATAAGGTCAGAGAGATAAGGAAAACAGACTGTGTAGCACCATTTAGGCCATGGTGAGGACTCTGACTTTTATTCCAAGTGATATAAGAGGTCATGAGCAGAGGGGGAAACCTAATATTTTAGAAAGATCACTTTGGCTGCTGAGTGGAGAAAACACATTGCAGGAAAGCAAGGATAGAAACTGGGAGGCTTTTGCAATAAAATCCTAGCAAGCAGTAATAGTGGTTTTGAATAGGGTAGCAAGAAAAGAGTGATGAAAGGTGGTCAGCTTCTTGAAATATTTTTGAGGAAGAACCCACAAGATTTGTGGGTAAAGGTATATATAATCTGAGATAAAAAGAAGGATGAAGAAAGACTGCAAAGTTTTTGTCCTTAGCAACTTGTAGAATAGAGTTTCCAGTTACTGAGATGCGAAAAGCAGTAAACGAAGCAGGTTTCCAAAGAAATCAAGAATTCAGTTTTAGATAATTTTGAAATGCCTAGAGGACATCCAACTAGTAATCAGGTATGAGTCTGAAGTTGAGGACACAGGCCAGGGCTACAGACATACATTTGGACTTCCTCAGCATGCAAATGATATATGTAAAGCCATGGAATTACACACACTCACTTAGGAAGTGAATTAAACACAGAAGAGGTGTAAGGACTGGAACTGAGGCTCTCTAAATTCAAAGGTCAGAAAGATGAGAAGAAAACAGTAAAGGAGATGAGAAGGTACAAACAGTAAGCTAACAACAGACCCCAAAGAACGGGGTCCCTGAGGCCATGAAAGTTGACGTTCTATCTCCCCCACTGCCAAGTGAAGTACTTTGCACAAAGTGTTCAAAAAACATGTGACTGATTTCAAAAGCAATACTTAGGGACAAATCCAACTGACTATATTATCTACTCTTTGATATGTGAAAGATGAGTCTAGTACAATACATAAAAGGTTAGAGGTGGGCTCACCTTCATCTAAACTGTTAATGAGAATTTATTAAAAGATACATCATTACAAAGAGTAAACTGAATTTCCAGAATAATGTTTAAAGGTAAGGAAGATAGGCAGGGCACAGTGGCTCACATCTGTAATTCCAACACTTTGGGAGGCTGAGGTGGGAGGATTGCTTGAGTCCAAGAGTTCAAGACCAGCCTGGGCAACATAAATTATACCTCATCTTAACAAAAAATTTTAAAAAATTAGCTTGGCATGGGGGCACATGCCTGTGGTCCCAGCTACTTGGGAAGTGAGGTGAGAGGATCACCTGAGCCTGGGAGGTCGAGGCTACGGCAAGCCATGATCATACCACTGCACTCCAGCCTAGGTGACAGAGTGAGGCCCTGTATCAAAAAATAAATAAAAGTAAGGAAAATAAGTATGTGAAAATAACATGTTAAAAAGCCCACACAGGACAGAAGGGGGAAACAACCTGTGTTCACATTCCAACATCTGGACTCCCACACAAATTTATGCCGTGCATAAGATCAACTGCATCTGGATTTTACCATGTTTACTAAAATTCTTTATGCCTAGAATTTCAAATTCTAGGAGAACCAAAAAATATGAATCGTCCCAGCTGACTCTTGTTCACAAAATAAATAACCTAGAGCTGATCATATATTTTCTGATAAAGCTGGTACAATCTCATACAATTAAAGTAGGCATCTATTTTCTATGGTACTATTCTGCATATTAATTTCTAAACATATTCCAATCAAATTATTTTAAATTATGAGCAGAAAGAATTTATAATAGGGAGCATATGTGCTTTCCTAGTGATTGTGAGGTAGGATATAATTAAAGAAAGAATGGGGGAGGCTGGCCTATAATCTGACTATAAATATTTCAGATTTCAGCATAACTGACAATATCCTATGTCATAAATGTCAATTTATTAGCAAAACAGTTATCAAAATAAGTATGGAAATACCCATTTTTTGCCTCTTGGAGAAAAGACCTGGGGCGTAATTGCATGTATAATGACTTTTAATCACAATGGCAAAACAGGAACACTGAAATGACAGTATTGCCACTGTTCTATGAAGGTCACAGGGCACTTCCTTCATTAACCACATGAACTAAATGCCACTGACTTAAATTCTACTTCTCACATAACATACTTCAAAGAAGGTTAGTGAAAAGAGGGACACAATTACTTTGTGAATTATTTATAGAGTGTTATCAATTGTTGAAAGGTTCTCCAAATGGATAGGAAACCTAAGAAAATAATCCAGCCACTAAAACAGTGAAAGCAATGGTTAGGATTTGGCTCAAGAAATAACCAGTAATTAAAAAGAGATGGTCTCATTCTAGGTAAGCAAGAAAGAAAGTGATGGTTATTTTGTTCCCTGTGTCTCTTAGAGAACAGGCAGAAGACAAGAAAAACGGTGAGCAAAGGCTATTTTAAAATAAATAAAAGTTACAAATGTGTTTGTTGTTATTAGCTCATTGCAGAGCTAGCTCACTCTCTCAAATAATAACATCAGTTCTTTGCTTTTCATGCAGAGATTTCACAGCTTGCGAGATATCCTGTATTCCCTGATTCTCTATTCTCTGAATGCCCTAGGGATTTATAGGATGTCCATCAGAGACATGGCAGAGGTAAAAAGACAAAGGAAAAGAAAGCTCTCTGAGATCTGATTCATTATGAAAAAGTTTGATGAAGACAAGACAAATAAATCATCATCTAAAATGCAATTCTTAATTCTCCTCATTGGCACAGAAAGTTAAGAGTTGGTCACACTCAGGTTCAGTTATTAAATCTACTTCCTTATTAAAACATGGCATTGGTTAAAGCTAATATACTATAGGATCATCAGTTTCTATACTTAGAGATGATGCTTCTTTGCTCTTTGTGTGACATTTTATTTATTAACCAAAAAAGCCTCTGCTTTTATGTAAATTTAGAATAACAAGATACAAGTCTTTCTTCAACTTAGAAGTTTCCATTTCAAAGACTTCATAGCGTTGGCATAAAGGAAAACTAAAACAAAAAGAAGGAAGATGGTAGAAATCGAGGGGGTTAAACTATTAGGAGATACCCCCATGAGACTATGAATCTCCTACTTAAAACAAGGAATCTGAGAGTTGATTGTATTACATTTTCCCAAAAGATTAAAAGGCTGAACAACTCTGAAGCTAATACAAAACAAGCAGAACGTTTCTCTGCTGTATAAAGCACATGAGTACACAAATACTGACACAAACAAAACAAAAATCTTTTAGTATCTTGCAAGATTAATTTTAAAACCCTCTAGATGTCACCTTTTAATGCAATGATATGGTTTCAGTAACTAAATGTAAACTAGCTGTGGTTCAGCTAATGAAAAATATAATTTTTAAACTTTAAATTTAATCAATTTAAATTTTTAAATTAAAATTTAATCCTCTAATTGCTTGGCCTTTTTAGAAATTGTTCACTTGGTAGGTTTATTTGACGGTAGATTTTATTAACACGTTTAAGACTAATGGCCAAGCTTCGAAATTTCAACCTTCTGTCACATACTAAAGTAGCCATCCACAGAAATACTTCAAATAGTTTCAGGGAAATCAACACTGACAGTTGTTGCCTTCCATAATAGATAAACACATTAGCCAGGCTCTAGCTGTTAAAATAGGAAATCCAAAGTAAACAGCAGTTGTAAAAAGAAGCTTTTATGTAAACTGTACTAGTTCAAACAGTAGTCTTTGCCAACCTCCCTTCTGCCTAAAAACCCATTACAGATGCTTGACTACTGATTGCAAAATAATTTGTGGTTAAGAAACAGGCCAGGCACAGTGGCTCACGCCTGTAATCCCAGCACTTTGGGAGGCCGATGCGGGCAGATCACCTGAGGTCAGGAGTTCGAGACTAGCCTGGCCAACATGGCGAAACCCCGTCTCTACTAAAAATACAATAATTAGCAGGGCGTGGTGGCACATGCCTGTAATCCCAGCTACTTGGGAGGCGGAGGCATGAGAATCACTTGAATCCGGCAGGCGGAGGTTACAGTGAGCCAAGATCGCACCATTGCGCTCCAGCCTGGGCAACAAGAGCAAAACTCTGTCTCAGAAAGAAAGGAAAAACAAAAACCAAAAAAACAGAGCCCCTCATACTGTTTAGGTCTCAAGTCAAATATGTTGTTAGGTCACAGATATTAATTTCAAGATAACTGATTGTACATAGGGCTCATAAATCAACCAAATGGATGATATAGGGATTAGATATAGATATAGGATATCTATATAGGATATAGGATATAGATTAGAAAGATTTTCGGTAAGAGAAAGCTACTGTAACTCTACATTTGCCATTTCTTCTTTCTGTTTACTCTGGCTATATACCCCTTTTTACTCCCATACCTGCCTCAGAGTTAATGTAGTCATCACTACCTCGGTATTTCTTCCCCAAGTTGATGTGGCCTGGTTGAAGCCTTTAACACTCTCCACATCAACTAGAGTAATGTCTTTTAATATATGGTCTAAATACCTTTGAGATTAAGGAAGCTACAGTCATACTGATCTCTTGATCAAGGATTCTGAAAGAATGTAGTGGGCAAACAGAGAAGCAAGAGATATATAGCCTAATGATGAGAAGGAATGAAATAACTGGAATTGTTAGAAAATATATGTGGGGGGAAATAGAAATACCCTGAGGATTAACTAGCCCTGAGGATTAACTAGCTAGGAAACTCTCTCCTGAAACAACTTGATAGCCATCTAATCTTTGCTCACAGTTTCTGGGAAAACTAATAATAAATTACTTCCCAAAATCAGATACATAAACGGCTACTTCAGAAAACCTCCTTATTCTAATAATTAATATTCTATTGTGCTTCATAGTTTATAAAACATTTTACATACAGTAAAGCTATTTGATTTCCACAAAAATTTGTGAGGTAAATATTATTATTATCACCACTTTAAGATAAGGAAACCAAGGCTTGGTGATGTTACTGACTGCTTCACGATTCCTATCTGTAAGTACTGGAGTGGGAAGTAGATTTGGGTCCTCTGAAGCCAAATCCAGTGCATGTCCCAACAAGCTTTGCATAAAAATAAACTGGTTGCTTCTAGATCCTCTAATTTCAGTTGTCTTCAACATTCTCTGGATATGGTCAGTGTTGATTTTTTAAAAGCAATAGGGAAAATCGATTGAATGGCTCACTTTTCAGAGTTGCATTAACTTTTTCAGGCCACTGGGGTACAATTTACTAAATTACCTCTTCTAGAACACTAAATAGTACCCTAGTGGGTCAAAGAGTAAATGCACCTCTGAAAAGTGAGCCATTTCTTCCCTTCTTCCCCGTAATATCAGATGTAATATGTCCCCTATGACAAAAATATTAACCCGTTTCCATTAAAAACTCAAGAAATTGTCCCACACTAGATAAAATGAGTATGGAGAAGCTTTCCTAGGGAGCAGAGGAGGAGCAAAAATCTCTCTTCTATAATCCTGCCCACAATACTGTTGACAAGTCAACATGAACTTACATAAAAAATATCTGTTTTTCATTCAATGGAGATTTATTTTAATCAAGACCTAAAAACAGAATAAAAATATAAATTCAAAGCTGATGGATTCCAGGGGGCAGATGCAGAGGATATCATGATGGCTAGTTTCATCCTACATTACAGTGTTTAAAAATAAGCTCAAGCATTCATCTTGCTTATGAAATAATAGATATATCCCAAACAGCTGGTCTTTCACATATATCATTATACAGTAGGTAATCTCTCTGACTGAATGAAACAAACATTCCTTGGCTGGCAAGTAAGCATGTTATTACTTCTAATCTCCATAAAAGCAAACTCTCTGATACATTTTTGAATTGTCTTAGGAATAGCTATTGAGTGATTTAACATTTGCAAGATACCTTAGCAAATCCAGTCTTTTAAGTTTTCTGCACTGTTTGTGCCTTACTCTTCTGGAAGATGGCTTTGCAATGAAAATAAGACAACTTTAATTTAAGAATCATCCAGCTTCTAATTAAACTGCCACAGGCAGCTGGTTGGATAAGTTTTAATCAGTTTCAATCACCTATTGATTGGTATACTGAAGCCTAAAAAATTAAAAGTAAAAGATGATTGGGGAATTGTCCCATCTCAGAACAACAGTAGAGGCCTCTGTAAATAACTCCTCTTTTAACCATCAGCTAAATGAACACTTCAATACTTGCAGTACAAAGTCTTCTGCAAAATTACTTTAACTAACAAGCAGAAATTTATCAGCTTCAGCCAAAATCAATGCTGAAATCAATTTGAACACTGGTTGTGTCTAAAGGGGCTCATTGGCAATTTAGGGAAATTACACCATGTAAATGCCTGTGCTTTAATTGAACAGTTTCATCAACTAGGCTGTGATTGCTGTCCATTCATTTATTCACTTTCGCTGCAGCTACCATTCTGCAAAGAAATGGCTTTTGTCAGGCTGGAGAGAGGCACTTTATCTTCATTTTGTGCACTTTTGTGCATAAAATAGACTTCATGAAATGGGCATATCATGACTAGGGTCAAAAGAAACCAGGAGAGACTTTTCCTTTAACGTAAAAACTGAACAGTACAAACTACCATCATATCTTATACCATCCAGGGACAGTGATCTTTAAACCAATAATAAGAAGGAATCTGAGTGACTTCCCTGCATATGACACTGTGCCTCTAGGTTGAGGAGCTATGTTCTGCACAACAGAAGGAAAGTATTTGGACTTTAAAACCCAATTCCACCAATGTTCTTTATGAGATACCTTTGTGGAGTTACAAAAATATATAAACTATGTTAGAACATTCTCCCTCAAAAATTGGGCAACATTCTGTTTTTAAAAATCCTTTAAGGTTAGTCAAGGGAAAGTGCTATTCTCCAATCCATTTAGAAGATTAAAACTTAACAGTGTCCCATATACTTTTAAAATATGACAGACAGCAGGAGAAAGCAGAAAGAGGTCTATATGAGAGAAGGGAAACTAACTTCCTTATAAAGACCAGCAAGCCCAAAATATTTAGATTCCAGAAATGATTTAAATACACTCATAAACTAACTCACAAAATCATGGCAATGAAAAAAAAAAGAAAACCAAAGATAAAATTTCCAGGGAGTCATCTGTTGAACTGACTGAGGTTCAGAGATCAGCATAAACATTTCTGACACTGGGCTAATCAGTTATTCAAAGATTACAAGTTCCAAGGAAGGAAGCAGGAAGGGAGACAGCTGTTTGTTCATATTGGTCATCTATAACATACATGTGCCTGTGCCTGGTGTACAAAATAAAAATTCAAAGTACAGCTGAAGTATATCTGCTAAAGATTGCTGGCAGAAATTCTTAGGTTTGCATATGTTCTGTTTATTCTAGTTCCTCATGGAGTCAAAATGTAATTATTTACCAGGAATGGCATTGGGAAAGGACTAAGAATTAAGAAAGCCTGGGTTTCAGTGGTAGTCCTATCCTTGACTTGGTCCGAATCCTCAGGGAAATCCATTCATTTATCTGGGTTTCCGTTTCTTCATAAATCAAATGAAGATGACGACACCTACTGTACTCAGCTACATTCCCACACAGCTGGGACCATAACATGAAGCTTGTGATTGGGGCCCACTGTGGAAATGTAAACGCAACCACGGTGAATCTTAGTACCTCTTGCATCTTCCATGTACGGGGGCAGGTAGGGCCTTGAAACATTTCACTTGAGACTCCAAAGGAGCAGGGAAGCTTCTCATTTGCCCCTTCAGTCAGTTACCCCAGCTGTTGTGCTCTGCAAATACTCACTAAGAATTACCTCCAAAAGAAGTTAAAAGAGAGAAGAAATAAACGATGTACACAAACTTAACTTGGTACATGTGTCTGTGGTAAAAATTCATTCTATAATTTTATCCCATATATGGTTTTCTTCACCACTTATAAAGTTTCATTGGCTATACATTTTGTTGCTGAGGCCATGTAAAATATATTTTATTCATAATTTTTAGATAACTTTTCTGAAAATTTAATTATGATTTAATAAGTTTTATGTTTATTGGCTAAGTATATTGTTATATTTTGCTGCTACAGTTAACCGTCATAATAGAATCAGTATGTTTGAGAACCTCACACAATACATATCTTCCAAATACATTAAGCTTGTTAAAATGCTATATTGATTGTGTCCTAAAGCAAGTTCTAATTTTGTGTGAACATTTTTCATTTTATTATTTAAATTCACAAGACAAAAACCATTAACTGCTTTCAGCAATAGCACTGTACTCTCTTTTTCTTTCTTTTTGCCATACTGACAAGGAAAAATAAGGAAATTTTAGGGTCAAGAAGACAACATGATATAAAGTCACATTTAAAAAGCAAATTAATGGTTTTTTAAAAAAAATTAATGCTTAATACCCACAACCTAAATTTCTATTGCTATTTCCTTCTCAAATTTTACAAACTGCTCCTCCAATTCAACGTTAGTGTACAAATCAGAACCTAAACTTACTTCGCTCTAGTAAGGCAGCAATTTAACAGAAGCATGGTCTCCTACATCAAAGTAACCAATGACAGAGCAAAGAAAAAAAAAAACTGTGGCAGAAAGTTATACACAGTAAATGTCTTTTGGACTTTCCAGTGAATTATTTTCCAAAAAAGCAATTTAAGTAAATACCCTAGATGCTGTGGTACACAAATATTTGCTTGTGCAATATGCCAACCGAGAGACTACGATTTTCTAACACATCAAATACTGTAAAATAGCTATAAAAAACGTAACGTGTCTTATAAATCAAGACTCCGCTAGCACAGCCATATAATTAATCCAGGGATTCAATTATTAAATTATAAGTTTTTGGTAAATAAGGAGACCCAAAGGGTAGACGAAATAACAAGTTACGTTGTCATAACTGTCAGCCAAGAAATGGATGTTTTAACATTTACTAAAAAGCCTCTAAAATTAACACCTAGAGATGATACATCATTGATTTTCAAATCTATACACTGATTTTATATCTTACATCCAAAAATAATTTGGGTTAAAAGTTAGGAAACTCAGAGAGTGAATGGCAAACAGAAAAACCTTGGCTTGGGAAGCAGGGGTCAGAAGACCTAAGTTTTATTCTTGACTTGATCTTGGGCATGCCACTCAGCCCTTCCAAGCTTTATCTTTCTCACAAGTAAAAAGAGGGAAACATACCTTCTTAGCAAGGATTTAGCAAGGACTAAAAGACCCAGGGTGATCAAGCCCTGTCCATCTCTCCACCTTCCCCAGAGCTTATTCTACTCCAATTACACAAGTTCATGCCTATCTTAATCTTAGGGTTTCTGTCTGAGTGGTTACTTCTGCCTGTAAGGTTCTTCTCCCAGATTTTCCCAAACTGATTCCATCCTGTCTTTAGGTCTCAGCTCAAACAGCACCTCCTCAGATAGGTCTTCCTGAGCACCTCTTCTACATTTTTTAATAGAACATGCAAAGTCTATATAATCTTACTTCAGTGTTTATTGTCTTGATTATTGTTTGCCCCACTAGTGTGAGCTCTGGACGTTGCCTATCTGACCTTGCCTATCTTGCTCACAACTGGACTGCACATGCTTGGAATAGTCCTTGGCACAGTGACAGGATGTTCAGCGAAAAATGAATATAGACTAAACAAAACCAAGCAACACCTGACATAAGATTTTTATGGTAACTGAATGCTGAATTTAGTTCTGGGACTGTAGGCTTGGGAGAAATCTGTGCAGTCATCTCATGTCCAGGTCAAAGTGGGAATTCTTTTCTCAGCCGTTGGGAACAACAGCCACATCATTCTGCTTAAGGTAGAGGAGTTCACCACTTCCCAGAGTTACCCAGCAATGAACAACACATTGTGTCCATCCTTAGGCTATGAAGAATTTGCCTCTGCAGGTAAATTCCTGAAACACTCACTAAGTGCCTACAGTAGGTAAGGCACCGTGCTGGGCCCTGTAAGGACTCCCACCAAGATAACCTAGACATAACTCTCCTCCAGGGAACACAACCCAGTGGGAAGAAGAGTAGAAAGAGTATATTAATCACTCTAACCAAAGGCCGACTGTCACAGAGACATTCAAGACAGGCCATTTGTGTCTAGTCTTCAGAAGAACAGAAAGCAAACCTGCTCCTCATCTACAGAAGTGCCCTTCAGACTTTAAGTCAGCTGTCATGGAGTCCTTTAATCTTCTCTTCCTCAGAGAAAAGTTAGCCAATTCCTTTCAAACACTTCTCAAATGTCAGTTCCTCCATGAGGCCTTTCCTGATCCTTCCTGAGGAAAAAGCTAAAAGCCATCACTCCTTCAGCCACCAGATCTGTGCACCATACACACAGACAGGTGGCCCAGACTGTGAGGTCCCATGCGTACCTGAGGACAAAACTTATGCATCTATCCAGACACAAGTTTTGAGGCTAGGCTGTCCCCAACATCTGACACAGAACTCTCCACATAGCATGTGCTCAGAACTTGGCTGCCTGACAGACAAATGAAGGAAGACTGAACAGGCACAATTCCCCAATCCCTCATTATTCTCTCCATTGCTCCTCTGGGTGCTCTCTGAACTGTCCACATGTCTGTAAACTCAGCACCCAGAACTACATACAGGAATCCAGAATCCAAAAGTGACAGACACTATGTCAGTTCCTGAGGTTATGCCTTCTTGGTGTGGCAGGGAATAGATTTCAAATGGAAACTAGATATCTTGCACCCTATAATACAGAAGTGTGCTAATGTAATGTTTACCCGATCACAGCCACTTTTACTGGGGACTTTAAACGTCTTTATAAATAAAAATTTGTTATTAAAATATTAGAAAGAAGTCTTGCCACTTCAAAACTATTTTTTTCCCTGAAAGGAGATGAAGTTGAAACACTTAGATTCAGCAAATTCTTACTTGAAATATTACCATAATGTATTGATTTTTACCAGACTCAATTGACTGAAAAGTTGTTTGTATAGCAATATTGGCCAAACCAATATACTAGAACAATTTTGTTACCCATAGTAATCAAGTGCATTTCTAAAGTATAATTATACTGTCATAAAAAATAAAACCAAGATACCCTTTTCCAAGCAATAAAACAATAAAGGCTATAAAACAGAAAGAAAAAAAGGCTAAATAAATGAGATTTTTAAAAATGAAATGTAGTGTCTTTCAAAAACACTACTGCCTCTTCTTCCTTCCCTTAAGCCAAGGTTAGCAGAAAATGATCAATACTTCAATCTCAATAAACTATTTAAATAATAGTTAATTCGGGTGGAAACAGAGTCTGAAAATCTCTTCTCAGCGACCTGTGACATCCTGTCATGTTGGTTGCATGCCAATAATACATCATAGCCTATAATGGATATGAGCATGTATGAAGTTATAGGAACATGGAGAGGTGGGGAAAAGCAAAGGTGGGAAAGGTACAGAGAACCATGAGCTCAGGTTCATTCCTTAGATTCAAATCGATACAATACATATTATTGTATGAAACAAACCTATAACAGTGAATGCTGAGAGAAGGAGAGAAGGAAACATACATAATTAATTTTATTTGACAAATATTCATTGATTTTCTGAAAACATTAATATCCTTGCTTGTCACATGATACTATAATGCAATCCAGCCATATACAAATATTTAATTTTACATTAGGATGATGTCTTGTTTGCTTGTCTAAAATATGATCTTGGCTGCAAGGAAGATTCCTTATGTGATTAAAAATTTAAAGTCCAAATAAATCAAACCATCATTCTAGCTCTCAGGTCAATTTTAAAACCCTTTAAAAACTACTCTTAATTTACAAGATACACATCATGGAAAAATATATAAAAGACTAGGGCCACTGGCACAGCCACAAGCGAAGCTGGGGTCCAGACCTCTTGCTCTCTTTTTAAGTTTCACACCTTCAGGTTGGCTGGTCAAAGAGGAAAGTCAAGGTTTTCTGGGTACTATGTGGTTCCCAATATTTTCACCATCAAGGACTCTTTTCATTCTGTTTCCTGTAAGGAATTCCATGTTTTGAAATATTCTGTTTACTAAACAGCATTTAACTAGACAATTATGTATTTTCTCATTTTATATAAATGACCATCAGTCCTTCTAATTTTCATTAAATAAATCATATTACTATAATGAGTTAATGATTCCAGCTCCCAAACACTAATTTAACATTTTAGTTGGCCTCTACAGTCAAATCACAAGTGCAAAAAACACAACCTAATAGACCACAGTATCGCAGTTACCACCTCCAAGGACCATCCCCAGCCCACTGCCCAGCAAATATCTCTCTTTAGATAAGGCAACAGAAAGGAGGACAGACCAACATCTTTGAGAATTATAATTCCTTCCCTCCTCTTATTGTCTCTAGATAGGTTCAAAGTAATTCCTAAGTAATGGTATACATTCAACCTTCAAAACACCATGAAGGCAGTATATATACTACCCATTATATCACTGAGAATATTCCAGATCAGACTCTTACTCTATCCTGTGGGAAGGAGTTGGAGGTAGAAAAATCAGTTTTCAAACATCTTGAGACTAGATTATCTGGCCCCGAAGCTGAAAATATGAGTCTTGGCTTGACTAACTGGCATTAAGGAAAAAATAAAATAAATCCTTCAGTGATTGCTGGCTAACTGACTTACCATGATTTCATCCTCAAAGTTAAATATTACTTCATTTCTGACCCAAAGTTTGAGTGACTCCATCAAATGATATACCAAGGAAGCAGAGTCTGAGAGACTGACTTTGGAATCAATGTTTCCAAAGTAACTACGCCTGTTAATTTCTTTCATTTCCATATGACATATTATCCAAGAAAAAGAGACAGTGACTAGTGAGTCAACAGATACTAAGCACTGAAAGTTTTAACATTTTAAAGAAAGTTAGTCATTCGAATATCAATCTCCTTAGTTTGGGTATTCTTACTCTTCTAGGTGAATGTTCTACGGCAATTGTATAGCCTCTCAAAGTAGCTAGATATGAGGAAGATCCAATTAAAGAGCCCCACTAAAACCTCCACTTGCCTCATTCTCATTTCAGCCAAGACGTACAAAGGATCTATTTTATCCTTAAAACTGTGCTGGTACATGAGAAAACACAAGAAAACAAAATGGACTTGGCTTGACCTTGAGACAACATCGCCTGGGGGAAGAACACCAAGCAAAAAGAAAAGAAATGCTGTATAGAGATGTGGCTTTGCTGCTGAATGGCCACATGATAAGCCCTAGTTTTTTCAATGGTAACATGGGCTTAACATTATACCAGCTGTCCTATAGCAATCCGAAAATAAATTAGGATTAAAAAATACTTTGAAACTTAAAAAATCATTATATTTAAGATAATATGTAAGATATCATTATTCATCAAGCAACTACAGAATAGAAGAAAATATAGAAGTATAATGTGTATAACGTAAAGGCAGAATTTCTCAGTTAGTTCAACACAACTATAATTCTGTGAGATGTTTATAGATGTTCCTCAAAAAGAGTCCCATGGCTGGCTGGGGGCGGTGATTCACACCTATAATTCCAGCACTTTGGGAGGCCAAGGCAGGTGGATCATGACGTCAGAAATTAAACCCCATCCTTACTAAAATACAAAAAATTAGCCAGGCATGGCGGTACATGCCTGTAGTCCCAGCCACTCAGGAGGCTGAGGCAGGAGAATCACCTGAACCTGGGAGGTGGAGGTTGCAGTGAGCCGAGATCTTGCCACTGCACTCTAGCCTGGCAACAGAGCGAGACTCTGTCTCAAAAAAAATAACAATAAAAATAAAAAAAATAAAGAGTCCCATGGCCAAGTCAGGGTAGGAAGTACAGAATGTAAACATTTTTTCTATTATTAGCACTACCATTACCAGTAGTTAACATTTAATAAGTGTCAGTCACAGTGCTAAGCCTTTTACAGACCACCTCATTTAACCTCACAACAACCTAGATACTATTATTTTCTTTTTCTTTTTTCTTTATTTTTTTGAGACGGAGTCTCACTCTGTCGCCAGGCTGGAGTGCAGTGGCACAATCTCGGCTCACTGCAACCTCCACCTGCTGGGTTCAAGCAATTCTCCTGCCCAAACCTCCTGAGTAGCCAGGACTACAGGCACCTACCACCACGCCCAGCTAATTTTTATATTTTTAGTAGAGTCGGGGTTTCACTATGTTGGCCAGGACGGTCTCAATCTCTTGACCTCGTGATCTGCCTACCTCGGCCTCCCAAAGTGCTGGGATTAGAGGTGTGAGCCACTGTGCCCCGCCCAACCTAGATACTATTATTATCCCCATCTTACAGATGGGAAAACTGAGGTATAAGACATTATATAACTTGCCAAAGGTTACATAGCTAATTAGTGACAGAGGCAGGATTCAGACTAAGAGCCCTCACACTTAATCACAACACATACCATTCTCTACTTTCTCAACGCTTTTGAAATTCATTGTGAATCTCTCAGAGGGAAATAGAACACATGCCTTTCCTGAATTTATTTTTTTGGAGCAACCTGTAGCACTTTAGGAAATGGGGCAACAAGGAAAATACATTCATTACCTTTTCCTAAACTTTTCTTCTTCCTAGGGTTGGGCCATACTTTAAGGTATTTCCTTTATGTTCTGTAGCCCAAATTAGTAATCCAAGAAATACCAACTTAAAATTAACTGCCTAAGTCACTCTCACAATATAGAGCACAGCTCATCAGGACACAGCACACAGAATTCACATTACCATTTGGTTTAAATGTCTGGGGCCAGAATTTCATATTGTACAACTGTGATGGCCATCTACACTTAAAGGAGGAAAATGTATCAACTGTTAAATCATATACATTGTAATTACACATGATTACAATATCCCTGAAAATTCCCAACATTCCATCAAGTGAAGTGAATAAGACTGCATTATTAAACTTTTGCTTTGCACTTATTAGCTTTATTACACTTTAAAGAAAAAAATGGAATAAGCCCATTAGGCAGTTCTGTTACCAGTGAGTGTATTTTCCAATATTTTCTTCATCTAGTTTATGTAGCATAGCCTATAATGTAATCACGCTGTTTGAAAAACCACATTTTTTTTATCAACGACACCATTAAGGTGAACTTAGTGTAGAAGAAAGTCAATCATAACACATCAAACACTTAGTTTTATAGAGACTTTAGTAAAGTGGATCCTCATTTTTCAATGATTATATCATTTCTTTGTGCTGTACTAAAAGCCAGGGATATAAGAACAATAATACAAGCTGAAGCCTGAGCAAAAATGATACCCAATGATCAATGACAAGTGGTTATGCAATTTGGTATCTTCACCTCCCCTCTTAAGAATCACACAGGCAATAAGGTAAATGAAGTTTCTTTTTATAATAAATCTACTACATACACACTAAAATTATCAGGATATTGTCATTCACCACCCATATGCAATCATGTCAAAAACATTATATCTTACAACACTTACAGTGAGTATTAGCAATGGTAGCTAAATGAGCTCTTAGGATAAGTTCCTAACATCACACACAGCACTTTAGCAAATTAAAAAACTTGTGGCAAGGACATATAGAAGAATGGTCCCTTTGACATAGTAGCCCTAATGAAAGAAGTTCCAGCCATGCTTCTTAGCTAAAAACAATGTTAACAGAGTGAAGGGGGAGTTACTGTTTAATGGGTGCAGAGTTTCAATTATGCAAGATGAAGAGTTCTGTGGATGAACGGGGTTGACAGTTACACAACAGTGTGAATGTACTTAATGCCACTGAACTATACACTTAAAAATGGTTAAAATGGTAACTTGTGTTATGTGTATTTCACCACAATTTAAAATAACAATTTTAAAAACAACATTAACATAATTTCATGCTGTGATTTTCCCTTGGTGGATGGGCATGTTTTTTCCACTTCTCTGTATACTCCCCCTTTTAAAAAATAAACCTGGCCAGGTCCAGTGGCTCATGCCTGTAATCCCAGCACTTTAGAAGGCCAAGGTGGGTGAATCACGAGGTCGAGAGCTTGAGACCAGTCTGGCCAATATGGTGAAACCCCATCTCTACTAAAAATACGAAAATTAGCTGGGCATGGTGGTGGGTGCCTGTAGTCCCAGCTGCTTGGGAGGCTGAGGCAGGAGAATCCCGGGAGGCAGAGGTTGCAGTGAGCTGAGAGTGTGCCACTGCACTCCAGCCTGGGCAACAGAGCGAGACTCTATCTCAAAACAAACAAACAAATAAACAAACAAACCTATGTTTTAAAATAAAGGATTAAAATGCCAACATCTAGAATATTATGTCTCGTAAAAATTCTGCTGGGGTTTCATGGTCTTATGCTTCTTCCCTTCTAGAAATAAGCTAGGACAATAAATTCACAATAGACCTTCAATTAATATAAAAGTAAAGGTTTGGTGAAATAACACAGATAGGTAGGTTAGGAGTCTAAGGAAACATTTTTGAATTCAATTTGAAGCCAATAAAAGGAATACAAAGAGTTGCCAGAACCTTTCTTGTTTTATTATATTTGGCTATCAGCATAAAGGCATTAAGAAGAAAGGTTCAAGCTTTGAAAAGTGAACTCAATAGAAGCAAATCAGATTGTACATGTTCCTTCTTCCTCTTTCCTTTCTATGGGCACCTGAACTCAAGAACCTTCAGAACACAGTAAAAATCTAAATCAGATAGTAAGGAAGAGAAGACTAGGATGAAAAGATGCCATTTATACTGGAGGTTGTGTGGGAAGACCACTAGTATGATCCAGGGAAGCAGAATAGCAGCTGCAAAAGTCATTAGACACATTGGACCCCAATTTTAAGGGCCAGGCCCAAGGCCAAAGGAACATGTAAGAAACATGTTATTATTTATTTCTCTGAATTATCATAGTGAAAGGACTTCACTTTCAGACCAACTGTTCACAATACTCATCGTCATCTGCAGGAAAAAACAATCCAAACGTGAACATAAGTTCTTAAAGGGCTATATTCAGGAGAAAGGACTTACATCTTGGCTGTATCTGCAAAGGGCACTGAAGCCCTGAATGGGTGGCTGAATCAGATGACTTCAAAAGAGCTTCTAAGCCTGAGAAATCAAATTCCACACCAAGGCTGTATCAATGAGTAAGGGATGTTCTGGAATTTTAGGATGTGAACCTTCATGGTCATAGAATAGGGCAATTTTTATCTGTATTCATGTGGTTAGTCAGAACTTAAAATTCTAAGAATATGGGTAATCAATTAGAAAATAAGTTAATTATTTTACAACTCTGGAAATACATATTAATACCAATGTTAAAGTATCTGTGGTTGTGACCTAATATCACAACCATAATGTGATGCAGGATTAGTGTATACATGGAAAACAGCTCTCTGGAGGAAAGTTTTATTATTCCCTCAGGGCTTTCTTACGGAGTATGGATTTTTTAATTCCTAGTGGAATATTTTTCATACACCATTGCAGACTATTAAGTACCAGATATTACATTATATAGTTTAAACTTTGCACTACTTGCATGAGAAGACTTCCCTGTTGGAGAACTATTTTTTATGGCTAGCATTTTTTAATATGAAAATGAACATTCCTTTGGGGTAAGATCACTGCAACTGGAATTCGGGAGAACTTTATAACTTAACGTATTCATCAATGTGTAGAAATTCTCTCAGGGGAATAGGGTGAGGAGAAAAGAAAATACAACAGGAAGAAGGCTTTTTAATAACTTACAGTGTTGACACAGGGCAAAGCAATGGTATTTATAAGGTCTGGCTTCCACTGGGCATAACTGTAAACAGGCAGGGGACTAGTGTAGGATGCTAGCAAGTTAAAAAAGAATAATAATAGTGTTAAAAAGCAAAGGAAAAAAATGCATTAAACTTCAGGCCAGTTAAAGGTACACTTACTAATGGTGGACTATTAACTACACACCCAGGAGAGTTGCAGACTCGGAAATATTAAAAAGGCAATATAAATGCACTTTCCAGGCAATTCTTGAGAAAATAGATGTCTTGCAGAATTTTGGAGTCAAATATGGAAATAAAATCTAAGTGTTAGTAGTCATTTAAAAATCTTTGCCACAGAGAACTTGGATACTCAGTATTTGGAAAAGCGGATAGAAAGTTTAAACAAAATTGACTACTCACTTGTAGACTGTGCCTCCGTTGCCATGACCAAGAGTGTCCCGATACCGTATGTCTTGTTCATTCATCTCCACAAGAAAGAAAGAAAAACAAAAAGGGTG
Organism: Rhinopithecus roxellana; assembly: GCF_007565055.1. Taxonomy (NCBI): domain Eukaryota; kingdom Metazoa; phylum Chordata; class Mammalia; order Primates; family Cercopithecidae; genus Rhinopithecus; species Rhinopithecus roxellana. Next base: position 171,312,422 of record NC_044553.1, read on the forward strand.
TCATGCTGTGGATGGAAATGTCAAGGAAAAGCAACTCTGGGCCATAAACAACAAGCAGTCTGGGTCATTTCAAGTTCAGCTGCAAGAACGAGAAGATCAATACAACATTTGCTGTCCAATTTATAAAAGACGATACCAAGGGACAAAGTGATGGAAAGTTTAATGACAATTTGTTTGCCTGGGTCATTTCATTAAAGTTTGATAAAAGGTGTCAAAATGGAATGATATAACATAGCTCAAAAGGGTCAGGTCAGAGATACTGATAAGAAAACAGTCTCCAGTACTGCATATAACCAATGCCAAAGAGCACTGCACATAACCAAAGTCAAACTTAGGAAGACAACACACACACACACACACACACACACACACACTCAGTAATCTAACGCATGATCTGTAAATAAATCAGCCCTAGAAAACTCCTCAGATGTTCCCCATAATTAACATTTAACAAACTAAATAATGTTTATGATTTTCCTAGAGTACATATAGCTTTTCTTTGCAAGTAACAAACTAGTATACAGCAATAATTAGGCAGAAATCGTATTATGAAGATGGAAAAGTACCAAATCAATGCACTTAAGATGCACATATAGTCGGATATTATAAAGGAAAAATACATAGGCATGTAATTTTTATTAAAGTCATTTTCATAACTTAATATATAAAAGTTTGCATGTTTTTCAAGGTTCTATAAAACCTATTATACCACAAATAACTACTCTCATTTGTATCATGAATAGTAGGTGAATTGTGTTAGTGCCCATAAAATAATGTTTTAGAGTTTAGAGAGCTCCCTATATAATTATTTATCAAATGACTTTAAGACTAGTCAGACTTTGATGCATTCAGTAATTTTCTACACACTGGTCCAGATGCTTAAAAATTAACTGCCAACTTTATTCACTAAGTGGATTTAATAAAGGTGTTCTTTTCCATATAGCTAAAGCTTGGGGAAAGCCACTGTAAGCCCTGAAAAAAAAAATCAATTTCCAGGGAATTGCACTGCCTTGCATGGGCAGAAAATGGATGGAGTTTTTAATTCAATATCACTTGGAAAAAAAATAGTTTGCTCTCAGACCAGTATAGTAAAGCTTTAAATATTTTGCTCTACTCTAAACTTCTACCAGTTGAATAAAGCAAGGGTTCATTCACCAAGGGAAATATTTTCCTTCTACACATTTCTGAAGTTGAAGCTTCAGAGAGCTGTGATAATTAGGAGTACAATGCAGGTAACAGAAACAGCTTCCTTTCCAAGCCATTTTACCAATCCCTAAAAGAATACTGACAGATTAATGTGCAAAGGCCAATTCAGCACCCAATTTAATTGTAGTACAACCAGATTGATGCCCTTTACCATCAGCTAATTATTATATTCAGGGTCTGTGAAGTAATGAAAAACATGCCAGAACAATTGGCAACTATTTTCCTATTTGAGGGAAATTCTGTTCATTACTACCTTTATATTACTAATACAGAAAAAAAAATTTTAAGCTGTATAAAAGGTGTGGCATAAACAAAATAAAATCTCATTATTCTGGACAGAATGATAAATTTTAAAGCAGCATGAAGAAAAGTAACACATAAAGTGACGAGATGCTAAACTAGCAGAACTGCTGTTTGGTTTACTTTGATAAATGAAGGATATGTAAATAGCAGTATCCATTGGTGGGCACAAATAGGCCACTGGGCTAATTCCCTTAGAACATTTCTCTAGGTAATCTAAACATGTCTGTAACAACCTGATTTGTACTATTAACTAATAAGCTACACTCTCATCAAGGCTTGACATAAATTTCTAGGAGAGATATTTCACTCACTCAAGTACACAAATTCTGAATTTGTGGCACTAAGGTTTAAGGGTAAGCAGGAAGTTGCTATGTAGTAGATAGGGTCTATGCTCTGGAGGGGCCACAGTCTGCAATCATATCCCCTCCACCACTTCATAGGCAAAGGGGTAGATATGGCATGTCTCTGAGCATGTTCAAATGGTGTAATTCTGACTTCTTAGTCTTTTTACCACTAATATCCACTACAGGGAAAAGAGAAGGGAAGAAGCTACCCAATCCACATTCCCAGCACTCCAACCTAACAAGGAGTGGTAAGCATCCAACACTGTCCGGGCACAGGTGGGGAAGAAGTGCAAGAAGGAGAAGGGGAAAGGGAGAATGTTTATTGCAAGTGTATGTGCATTAATCACTGTCTAAGCAAATTCAAGAATGGAAAAAATCAAGACAAATATGGAATCCTTCAGATAACCAGGAGGATTTCAAGAGTCTCATAAAGATAAAAACGGTTTTGAAGAGCAATTTCTAGAACCATGTCACTTAGTATCCATAAAAAGTGAGCAACGTGTTCCTATAATGTGTTTCTACAATGTTTTAAAGTTATGCAAACCTTTGGCCTGTGAACTGATTGATAGTTTTTTAGTTAGTTTTTTTTTTTTTTTTTCCTGGAGACGAAGTCTCACTCTGTCACCCAGGCTGGAGTATAGCAAATGACCTTAGAGAAATGACTGGCACTGAGCTCTGTTCCTGCTGAAAGAGAGGCAGGAGCCATAAAAGAAACAGAGACAGCAACAACCCATGGGCAGAGTCAGGTTGGGTTTGTGTGGGTAAAAGAGGGTTGTTGTGTAGTTTGGGCTTACATACACAGTCTCATTTATGTTTCAGTCTTCCTCTACAATCCAAGATGAACTGTAAGAATCTAAGAGTTATATATACTAGTAATGATACAGTTTTTAAACCTAATTTTACAGTAGATACCTATTCCCCCTCCCTTTTTTTTCCTAAATACAAAAAGGTTTTCCTGTTGTTGTTGGATTTTTTTTGAGACAGAGTCTTGCTCTGTTGCCCAGGCTGGAGTGCAGTGGCACAGTCTTGGCTCACTGCAACCTCCACCTCCTGGGCATGGGCCGCCATACCCAGTTAATTTTTTGTATTTTTAGTAGAGAAGGGGTTTCACCGTGTTGGCCAGGCTGGTCTCAAACTCCTGGCCTCAAGTGGGCCTTCTAAAGTGCTGGGATTATAGGCATGAGCCACTGCGCCCAGCCAAGTACAAAAAGTTTTTCTAAAGGCTTTTTGAAGTTATCAAAATAACAGCCAAAAGATGCAGCTGGACCAGAATTAGTTCTAGATCTGATTTGAGTAGATTTATACTTGATTTATCAGGAATAGGAAAATACTGCCACCCTCTCCTATAAAATCTTTTTAAAAAACAGAAAAAGAAAAAATAACTTTAGAGATGCAAAGGCCAAAGTCACATATCTTTGGAGTAACTGTGCACTTTTTAAATTCTTCAAATTGACCCTTTGGGCTATTTTTAATCAGTTTCAAATCAAGGGCCAATGTTAAACAGATGATGCCACACTAGAACTGAAGCAGGAAAAACACATCCAGAAAACACATCAGTGAGACTGCTTTATAGCTCTCAATAAAACATGCCAAAAATACCTTCTGATTTATTTTTTTAAGCTGGAAAAATAGAATTACTCCAACATAAAGTAATAACAGGAAAACAATGTCTCCGTTTCAAAGACTAAATATTAAACTTTTTTTAAAGTGCTTGATTTAATATATTAATGAAATTAATGGAAAAAATGAAATGGAATTCAATTATGGATCAGTGCAGAAAATATTCTTTGTTTATTGTCTGTCTGTGTTAAGAAGAATCAGTACCTATCGCTTATAAATCATTAAAATAAAAATGCTCAATTAATCCTTATTTTATATGTAAAGGTCTGACAGAAACTAGTCCCATCACTAGACCTTTGCTTCACAAATCGAAGCAATAATGGTTTCAGAAAGCAGTCACACTCTATGAGCAGACAATTGGAGAGATTTAGTAAATCCCACTTTATAGAGCAGAGACTAATCGGAAAACACAGGCCAGTCAAATGTTTCTTATGAACAGTTGACACTATATCAATGCTGAATCAATTGGTGGCATTTACTCTGAGTGACAGAAAAGAAATAAATATTTATATCACATAACCTATATCAATGAACCCAGGCAGAAAGCTATTTCTAACTTGTCAATATTTGATTATCTTGAAGAATCATGTCCCTTTCTTTTAATGATTAATATGAATTCCTTATTAAATCTAAGTGGAGGCTAGTGGAAAGGCAAATCATTATTAATGCTTGAGAGCATAAACCACTAAAATAAAAAACTATGCTCAAGTGTTAAAGTATCATTAAATGTGACTTACATCTTCCATATCAAGTGGTGTCAGTGTTCAGCCCAGAAATTTATTGATGCCTACAACTGTGCACAGTACCTCACTGCAATGCAATTTCACTCACTGTTTAGTTACCCTATAGCACCAAGGAATTAAGGAATTAGTAGAAGGAGACATTTTGAAAGCTTCCAAAGGTGGGTTTTTTTGGTTTTTGAGGGAATTTTTTGAGTGCAAGTAAATGTAAGAAAGGCTCATCCTTATAAAGAAAAAAAAGCTGTATTGTTTAATATGAGGTTATCACATTCCCAAGGGAAAGCAATAAACAATCTTTAAGTGTCAAAAATCCTTGCCATGACAACCTCCCACCATAGAGAACCTCATAACTGAAGCCATTAAGATATCTATGGTACTAGGTTTACTGTCAAAACATTATGAGCATTTCAGAATGCTTATTTTTTGCAGTGGAAAAAACTGTTTTTCATTTTTGGAAGAAGAGTCTATGACAGGTTATTTTCCATTGCCTGGGCTGAATAAATGTAGTTAAAGCTTCTTAATTTATGTCAATTTTGAAATATATTTTCCAGCTGAGGAACACAGTGACTGATACATAAATTACAATTAGTAACTAGAATGCAAGCATGTTGAAGATACACAAATATCCTAGGCTTAATATCTTTGCTTTTAGTCAGATTTTGTTTATATATACTGGTTCTAACAAAATATAAGACACTGAGGTGATACAGATGTGGATCTCAATCTAAACAAACCTTTGGCTGCTGAAAGTTAAAGGTATTCGATAAATACTATCTAAAATGTTGAGAGTACAAAGATTATACATACACCACTAGATTCTCCTTGGCTGTATACAGGATATTTGAGGACTGGAATTCACATACTCTGGATGGCAATCAGATGTCAGAAGCAGATCAACTTAATTTCTTCTAACTGTATTCAAGGAATTGTGTGCTAAATAAGCAAGGCCTCCAGAAGCACTACCATACAGCACTGTTTTAAGGCATGCACATGTATTAGGCCACAATGTTACAGGTGATATTAAAGGACAGGCATGAGGACCTGGCTTTGTCTTTGACATGCTCCACTACAAGTACTTGATTCATGAAATGCCAATGAGGCTTGGAGAGGTCAGCGTGTGAAGGCACTGAATAAGCATCTGAGATAATTAAGATTTCAGCCTTCGAAACATGGACGGGAAGTGAACAGCAGTTAAGAAAATCAATAAGAGTCTTTTATTTGCAGTGACACAGATGTCTCAGTCAATAGAGCCTAATAGGCAGGCTTGATCGCAATGGACAGGCGCCTGCCTCCAAGGCTATCAAAGGGCTTCCACTATAACAAACATTAAAACGCATTTATGTTGCTATTGAAGAATCGAGGACCCTGTAGGTAGCTTAATTTACCAGTGTATGTTTAAAAGCACTATACTATTTCAGATGTGTCCATTTACTTGAATCAAAATTAGTAAGAAATAACTGGCCTGAAGGCTCGTTTGCCCCTCACTGGCTGGGTTAGGTCATTCAGCATAAGATGGCCAGTCTACGAGGCAAACCAAGGTCTCCTGAAGGCCAGGAATTTTATACGCCAAAGGTCTGCTGTCACTCTGCTTCCCTAAAAAGCCAGTGTTAGTTTCAGGACAAAAGAAGGAGCTAAGGTGAAAAAGTAATGGTTTTTCCTTTTCTCCCCAAAGATAATGAAAGAAACAGTCACCTCAGAATGCAGGGCCATTTCAACAGCCCACGAGTTGACACACTTGTTCAGAACTGATTAACTTTTTAAAAACTGAGATGGCAGCAGGGTGTGTGCATGGTACTTCAATCTGCTGGGAGTGAAACCCATTAGCACAGTTTGAAAAATGGGCTGCAAATTGTTCTGCCAATCAAATTAAGCCATGTTATTCATTTATGACAGAAACTCACAGACTCTTTATCTGTTTAATAAGCTTATGGATACAAAAAATGGACAGTAATATGTTATTACTATGTGTAAATCTTAATATATAATAATACCTACCTGGCCATTGGCTAATATTTTTTTCAGTTCAGCAGAAGACTTCTTTAAGCTAAAAAGGAAAGATACTTTTTAGTGGCAAGATCATCAACACCTCTGAACACCACTGAAAATTCCAGACTGAAATACACCTTTGCTTTTAGGTATAGGGATTGAGCACACTCTTCATATCCTTCTCCCAATATAATTTTTTTTCAAAAGTAACTGGCCAAATGCAAAAGGTATCAAATAAAGACACTAAAACTCTATTAGTAATCTAAAGCAATAAAGAAGCCTACAGTCAAAATGAGCTGCAATATTTTACGAACTACTTCAGTGACTTTTTTATGGTCATTAGTTCTACTGCCTTTAGATAGCCTTTCAGAGGCAATTTCATGTGGACAATGTCAGCTGCTAAGCACTAATATTCACAGCAAATAAAGATTATAGAACTTCAAAAGAAAAAACAGATAATTTAAGTCCTGGTCTCTCACACAGTTAAAAGTTATAATTGAGTTTCCTGGGAAGCAAGTATGTAGTACAAATAAATCCTGGTACTCACTAGCTGTGTGATCTGGGACAAGTTACTTATCCTCGCTGAACCTCAATTTCCTCTTTCTGTAAAATGGGGAAAATACCAATTTCACAGGGTAACCAGGAAAATTAAATACTACAAAAAATCTAGTGCTGTGTCTTGTCCATAGTAGGTGTGTTTTTACAAACAAAATTAATAAATTTTAGCTGGCTTTTTTTTCCTTTCCTATGGGTATGAGACTCAGCTTCCAGAGTTATTCAGGAAATATTAAAGCGTTTTCTGAACATATATGACTATGTTAACACTCATATGGATGAATTTAGTGAAAGTCCTTTTTTTTCTTTCTTTCTTTGTTTTTTGATACAGAGTTTCGCTCTTGTTGCCCAGACTGGAGTGCACAGTACAATGGCACGATCTCGGCTCACCACAACCTCCACCTCCCTGGTTCAAGTGATTCTCCTGCCTCAGCCTCCCGAGTAGCTGGGATTACAGGCATGCGCCACCACGCCTGTATTTTTAGTAGAGACGGGGGTTTCTCCATGTTGGTCAGGCTGGTCTCGAACTCCAACCTCAGGTGGTCTACCTGCCTTAGCCTCCCAAAGTGCTGGGATTACAGGCAGGAGCCACTACCCCGGAGTGAAAGTCCTTCTTGAATAAAGAATGGTAGTCAAGGGGAGCTCTGAAGTCTTCTAGCTTTATAATGAGTTATACCTGTGAATATCTACCTGGCTAGTAGAGTAGCATATAAAATAGCACCTTCTCCCAACAATATTCTATTTGAGATTTAAAGCCTGTTAAGAGGCCAGGCACAGTGGCTCATGCCTATAAACCCAGCACTTTGGGAGGCCAGGGCAGGTGGATCACGAGGTCAAGAGATCGACACTATCCTGGCTAACACAGTGAAACCCCGTCACTACTAAAAATACAAAAAATTAGCCAGGCGTGGTGGCTGGTGCCTACAGTCTCAGCTACTCGGGAGGCTGAGGCAGGAGAATGGCATGAACCCAGGAGGCAGAGCTTGCAGTGAGCCAAGATCGTGCCACTGCACTCCAGCCTGGGCAACACAGCGAGACTCTGTCTCAAAAACAGTAATAATAATAAAAATAAAACCTGTTAACTCTATTCTTTTTCTTTTTTTTTTTGAGACGGAGTCTCACTTTGTTGCCGAGGCTGGAGTGCAGTGGCGTGAGCTCAGCTCACTGCAACCTCCAACTCCTGGGTTCAAGCGATTCTTCGGCCTCAGCCTCCCGAGTAGCTGGGACTACAGGTGCACCCCACCACGTCCAGCTAATTTTTGTATTTTCAGTAGAGACACGGTTTCACCATGTTGGCCAGGCTGGTCTCAAACTCCTGACCTCGTGATCCACCCACCTGGGCCTCCCAAAGTACTGGGATTACAGGTGTGAGCCACCGCGCCTGGCCAACTCTATTCTTAACCTACCCATTTTAGCCCTTTACCTACCTACCCATGCTAGGTGTTAGTATAGATGTCTTTCTTCCTACCATACCCTCGCCCAATAAGGGAGAGTCTGGGAGCTCCCTGAGAACACAGACACATCTTACGTATTCTATAAACTCCACTCCCTTCTCACCCTTAAATATAGCCCAATGACTTGGCATATGCTAAGGGTTCCATAAATGGTGGTCACTGCTCTGGTTATTATTATACAGTGGTAGCAGCAGTAGTAATGCAGTAAGACATTAAGATCATAAATACATCAGAAAGCAAAAGGGGCCAAGCACAGTGTCTCAAGCCTGTAATCCCAGCACTTTGGGACGCCCAGGAAAGAGGATCGCTTGAGCCCAGGAGTTCAAGAACAAGCCTGGGCAACATAGTAAGGTCCCATCTCTAAAAAAAAATTAAAAACTTAGCCAGGCATGGTGGCACAAGGCCAGGAGGTCGAGGCTGTGGTGACCCGTAATTGTGCCACTGCACTCCAGAATGGGGGGTGACAGCAACGAGACCCTGTCTCAGAAAGAAGAAAGGAAGGAAGGAAGGAAGGAAGGAAGGAAGGAAGGAAGGAAGGAAGGAAGGAAGGAAGGAAGGAAGGAAGGAAGGAAGGAAGGAAGGAAGGGGAGAGAGTGAGAAAGAGAGAGAGAGAGAAAAAGAAAGAGAGAGAGAGTGAGAGAGGAAGGAAGGAGAAAGGGAGGAAGAAAAGAAAAAGAAAAAAAGAGAAAGGACTCAAGACCTAACATGAAATACACATATTCCATTTGGTATCTTTAACAGGTTACGTTTGAGAGAATCTCAGACTTCAAGTTTGATCACACTTTACCACTTCAAGTTATAATTACTCTTCTTTCTACATATATCTTAAACTTTTGCTATGGTCAAATGTAAACTATGGAGCCTAAGTCCCTATTTTCCCAGATTTTATAAAGTATGTCCTCATCCAAGGGATCTTGACTTTAATGTCCTACGACGTCTAAGAATCCATGCACTAAAATGGCAATTAACAATTTTGTAGAATAGGATGAAAGCTGAAACATATATGGAAAAAATACACAGCTGCCTAAAATCAGTCCAGTTAACATAATAATAGCTGCTATTTATCAAGTGACGATCATGTGCTAGGCACTGTGCTAAATGCTTATTATCCTAATTTAATCCTTATAATAACTATACTCTAGGTATAGTTATTATCCCTAACGTATAAAGGATACTAAAATACAGACCTCTAAGGTGCATACCTTGCTCAAAGTCTGTCTATCTCCTATACACACACAAACACACACATATTTTTTTCTGGGAAACATTCAGATTCTAGTTTTCCCACAAATGACTCCCAATTTGATAGTTCCAATTATTGTAAAGACACAAATAACCAAACAAAGTCCAGGCAAGGTTTCTACATAGATATTGCATTATGTTATAAACTTGAATTAATAACATTTTGATTCACTGCATTTATAAAATGCCTTTCATCCAAGAAATAAAACGTGATTCCTAATACAGCTTCATCAATCTTTCTAACACCAGTGGTAGATAGATGGAAAGTTTAATCATACTAATTTACAGAAGGAGAAAGCTAAGTAGTTTAGGAAAGGCCTTGCCTTGGCAGCGGGACTTGAATTCAGTAATTATGGCCTAGGAACACCAAGTGGATTAGTAAACTCAGTTTAATAAACAGTCAATCACCTAAGGCAAAAGAAAAAACAACCCATGCTTTGAGAGCAATAGAGGAAAATACTGTTTCATTCATTATGCTAGTATCTGGCTATCAACTTTGGTTAAAAAAAAAAAAAAAGAAAAACAAAAAAGAAAAAATTGTATCCTGGCAATTTCTTTGTGAGTCATTTTACTCAATATTTCATTCATCCGCATGTTCATGGTGACCTAAGCTATCCAAAAATCACTCTTAAAAACATTTTAAGGCCAGCTGTGGTGGCTCATGACTGTAATTACAACACTTTGGAAGGTCAAAGTGAGAAAATTGCTTGAGCCAGGAGTTTGAGACTAGCCTAGGCAACACAGTGAGAACCCATCTCTACAAAAGAAATAAAAAAATTTTTTTAAAAAATGCCTAGCCAGGCATTGTGGCGCAGGCCCATAGTCCCAGCTACTTGGGAGGCTGAGGTGGAAGGACCACTTGAGCCCAGGAGGTCAAGGTTGCGGCAAGCTGTGATTGCGCCACTGCACTCTAACTGGACAAGAGAGCAAGACCCCATCTCTAAAAAAGTAGTAAAATAAAATAAAAACATTTTAAAATGTAAATGTGTTACGACTGTAACTTGAGTATGACACCTGAAGAGAGACACTGAGATATTCAAAGAAGAGTAAAAGGATGAGGGGACTAGAAGTAATGTCATATCAGAAAAGATGAAAGAGCTGGGAGAATTTAGTCCAGAGGCAAGATGTAAAAGAAATGCAAGTATATTCACACATACATTCATTCATTCAAACATGATTGACTATAACCTATATGGCAAGCATCATGCTGGGAACTGGAACTTTGTCAATGAATATGCTACAGTCACTGCCCTCAAGGAGTATAGAATCTACCGGAAGACAGAGGTGATTATAATACAATGTGCTCACTGCCACAATACAAGGAAGCGTGGGGATATCATAGGAATTCCTACAGAGGTCCCTGGGGTGCACTGGGAGATGGGTAGTAATCAGGGACAGTTTTCAGAAGAAGATAATTTAGACTTCAAAGATAACCAAGGTTAGCCAGACTGAAGGTCAAGGTGAGGATGAAAAGAAACAGGAAAACATGCAGGCCCAGTAGAGAGAAGAAAGTGGTCCATTCAGGGCACTACGTGTTCACAGCAAAGCTGGAATGTCAGGTGGGATGCTGCGGAGAGGCAGGTCAACAAGCTGGAGTACACAGAACACCCATATGTGAAGGGCCACTGCTCATCTGCTGTGGAGGTTACGCTTCATCTTGAAAGCATGAAGAACAGTGAAGTTTTAAAGTAGGGAATGACTGCAGCTCAGGACTGTGCACTGGCAAGGTGGCTCCAGCTGCAGGGTGGAGGAGGGGCTCAATGGGGCAAGAGCAGACTCTCAGGAGGCTGTGGCAGCGATGTGGAGAGCCAGAACCACCCACACAGCAGCAGGGATGCTGGTGAGTAGAAAGACTCAGAGCTACTCAGAAGATAGAACCCACAAGTATGGGGACTGACAGGGTGTGGCACTGAGGGAGGCCTAGGAAGCAGTGAAGGAGGACTGACAGGTTATCTGGAGTTAGCAATAGACTGGATATGGGAGAATGTACTCAGACAGAAAATCTAGAACTGTGTTTGGAGGGAAGACCATTGGAAGAGCTGTTCCCCTGGAAGAGGGAACAACCACGTTCTGAGGGCTTAACTAAAATGTTATGAGTGGGTGCTATAGAAAGACAAATCCCAGCTCACAAAAAGAGCCTTCTGAGATACAGCCGAATAAAAAAGGGAAGGAGCTGCCTTGGCTGATAAAGTGCATTCCTCCAACAGGGATGTTCAGGAAGAGGTTTGAAGACCATTTGGCAAGGAGTACGAGTCAAACATCAAAAGAGGGCAGGATTAGATGGGAGCTTCTGCTCATTCGCCACACCACAGGCAGAAAATCTTTTAAAAACATAGGGCTGGCCACATCCCTGTCCTACTAAAAGCCCTCTAACTGCTTGCCAGTGCAACTGAGAGGAAAATTCAAACATGACAGGGCTTACGAGGCCCCGTGTGATGAGTCCTGTCTACCTCCTTAGCTCCTATCACTCCTAGTTGCTCTCTCATCTCCTCTCTCCAAATCCCTTCCCCAACCCAGCACCCCTCCCTGTGCTCCAGCCAAACTGGCCTATTCACAAACATGCTGAGCTTCTTCTCCACCTCAGGGCCTTCACCTACCCTCTTCCCTCTGTGTGAAACACCCTTCTCTGCTTCTTGACGTACTTCTCATCCTTCAGGTCAAAACAGAAACATCACTCTCCCCAGGCAGCCTTCTCTGAGCACCCAGTCTAAATCTAAACATTCACCTTTCCATATGAGGTCCTTTCTCTTTGGTCAATATGTAGCTAGGTTATCTAACTGGTCAAATTTCTTTCTAGCTTCTTCCCCACCTCACCCCAACTCTGTAGATAAATCACATCAAGGGCACACTTCACTAGATTGCTCTCACCTATTGCTTGGAAGTGAATCTGAGACTGCTGGGCTGCTGTGTTGAGAGGGTCCGGCCCGAGTATTCACCTAAAAGTAAAGAAAGAATCTTGATCAGTCTTGTGTTCTGAGGACACAGTTCTAATTAACCTATAATTTGCCACAAATTTCTCATTTCACTATGAAGGTTAATTAGCTTGTTGCTAGACAGACCCACGGTTGGAGTCTATTCAGTATATAGGTTACAAAACCGTATAACCCATACATTACATAATATTCTATTCCTGTCATTATTCCATTAAATATTTAAACAGTGATGAAAAAGGAGAGATAAACAGTGTGAAAATCCAACTCACTGTCTAGAATACATATAAAAACAGTATGTTCAAAAAGTACATTAAGAATATACTCAGGGGTTAGTAGTGAACCTCAAGTTACATCCTTCTAGCTCTGCAACCAAGCAGAACACTATATGTAGAATGTTTCTTATTCACTAAAAAATTAGGTCCAAATAATTAATTATTAAATATTTGAGCCTAATACAAAAGCCAGCTTTTCTTTCAGATGTGAAGCCCTAAACAGAAATCCAGAATTCAAAATAGACAGAATGAAAAGATATGTGCTAGATATATGTTTCTAGCATAAATATGTCAAAAGGAGGGTATTCCATGTGCAATATGCTTATGTGCTTAATTAATCACTGAAATGAAGTCTATATTCTTACTAAAATCTTTGTAGATACCAGCATCTAGGATTATCCTGAAGACACTGACCAACAAAACAATTCCAAATAACTGAAAATACAGTACCAAACCCCCAGTATGCAAATATATACACATACTGAGCAAATACTACAGATGAATCCCCCTCCACCTCCCATTTAAAAAAAAAAAATAAAAGGATCGCTTGTCAGAGCTTGAGAAAGTGCAGTTTTATTTGACATTTCAATAAGTGGAACACAGCATTACAAATCCATCTAACTTTACTGAAACAATTATTGAAATTCGTACCTTCAGGCCATGTATGTTCCGTTCCCCAGGAGGCTTGCAGGCTGAAACAGTAATTGACTAAATTGTAGAACACATCAGGGCCATTTACAAATTTGCTCAAAATGAATCGTTTAAAAAGAAATGAGGGTGACACCAAAATTAGCAGAGAGAAATGATTGAAAAGTGGCTCCCAAGACCCAAAGTGGGAATTATGAACCAGGGTTTTAACTTGCAGGAGTGAGCATTTATAAATGCAAAGAGCTTTCTGACACCACCTCATATAAATTCCAATTTCTGCTTAAAACATATAAAAACCAAGTTAACTGAGCTAAAATGATTAGATTCCTTTCATAATTCAAATTTCTGCAATCTGTCCTCATTCTATTACATTGTATATCTGCTATCACTTAAAACTACTTTGAAAAGAGCTAAGGGATTCTTTTGCAGGGGAGGGGGTGAGAAAAGGATCTTTTAATGCCAAAAAGATTGCTAGAGATTCTACGATGGAACATTCTAGTTTGAATACTACTTTGCACAGCCATAAGCAGTCAAATGTAATAAAATACAGACATATAACTAATTATATTACATTTCTTATAAATCTTGACATGTGCTAAGATTTAGTCCTAGAGATAAGGCAGTACCAGGAAAAAAGAATATTAATTTCCTGACACCATCTTGAGTTACAGGTTAGTACTTTTCTAATTCAGCAAATGCTGCTTCAACAAATGTGTTAAAAATAAAAAAGCCTCCTGCCCATGTTATAGATATGAAAACTATAGTTCCCTACAAATTGTATGTTAAGGGGCCGTCAATTTTGATTGATTGTTTGGGGATGGATTAATTTGATTTTTTTTTCTTTTGTCCCTCTCTCAGATGTACATGTCTTTTTCCTGTTTCTGACTACAAGAAATAGAGCCGTTTAATAACAAGAAGATGTGGGTAACGACTGGGCACAATGGCTCACGCCTGTAATCCCAGCACTTTGGGAGGCTGAGGTGGGCCGATCATGAGGTCAAGAGATCAAGACCATCCTGGTCAATATGGTTAAACCCCGTCTCTACCTAATACAAAAATTAGCTGGGCGTGGTGGCAGGTGCCTGTAATCCCAGCTACTTGGGAGGCTGAGGCAGGAGAATCGTTTGAACCTGGAAGGCGGAGGTTGCAGTGAGCTGAGATCGCGCCACTGCACTCCAGCCTGGTGACAGAGTGAGATTCTGTCTCAAAAAAAAAAAAAAAAAAAAAAAAAAAAAAAAAAAAAAAGGAGAAGATATGGGTAATAATTACAAAACACTTCAGTTGCTTTCATTTTGTATATTTCAAATATATGCAAATTTATTATGTTATTTTTCCTAGAAAATATATCTAAACCATAACAAAATGTTTTTACTTGCCTTTCTAAAACGCACTAAAATTAAGACTCAAAATCTTCTTTCCTTAAAATGGAAATTAACCTTTTGAACTACAGTCACATGCATTTGATGCCTGGTCCTTGAGGGACCATCAATACTTCCTAAGACAACACTTCAAAATATTTCCACTGAAGTAAGCAGTGCATTCATAAATTTCCTTTAAACAAAGTCGCTAGCCAAGGAATCAGAGACAAACGTCAACTCTTATCTCTAACCTTAATATCTGCCTCACTCCTCAATTGACTTCTCAAACTTTTATAACTGGAGATGTAAACAGCAGTCAAAAAACCCAGTAACCTCCTATTTCCTAAAGTTATCGGGTCAGGAATTACTGTAAAGCTAGTCAATGCTCACACTTATTAATATTTAACATATCTTTTAACAATGGAGAGGACTCAGCCATGACCTGGGAGTTACTATCCAAGGCAACTGTGCTACTTGGAATGAGGAGAACATGTTATTAGATCAGAATTATGGCCAGGCATGGTGGTTCATGCCTTTAATCCCAGCACTTGGAGAGGTGGCAGTGGGAGGACTGCTTGACCTCAGGAGTTTGACACCAGCCTGGGCAACATTGTAATACCCTGTCTCTATTGAAAAATAAAAAAACTTTGCCCAGCATGGTAGCACATGCCTATAGTCCCAGCTACTCAGGAGCTGAGGCAGGAGAAATGCTTAGCCTGGGAAGATAAAGGCTGCAGTGAGCATGCACTGCACGCCAGCCTGGGTGATAGAGTGAGACTCTGTCTCCAAAAAAAAAAACCAAAACGGAAACAATTATTTTCTCCTATCCTTCCTACTTGTTCAGTCTAAAGATTCTTTTTAAGGTCTGAGGGCCTCTAACCAACTAGGTAGACATACGAAATATACCCAGTATGTCTACATGTTGATTATGTAAATTTGCATAATTTCACTTATCTACATATGATAAAATGTACATTCGATGTAGATAGGTAGCAAAAAGCAAAAGACTACCAAAAACTAGAAACAATTATACCATAGCATATTTAAAAACTACAGAAATAAAAAGACAGTCTCATATTCTGAAATATTTAAATTTGGCTTAGAAAGACTATGTTTAACAATTTATTGCAGCCTAGTGGGTTTTATGATAGGACTACATGTGACAACGACATCTCATATATTTTCCTTCTTTAAGAATCCTCTCCCCATACTATACTCTTGTCTCCACTCCAAAACAAGCCCTCCAAACTACTCCCATGCACACTCATTATATTTTAATATATATGCCTTTCCATTTTAATCACATTATAATTTAAATGAAATTCTTACTCAAAGGGCATAGTAAGCACTTATAAGCTGTGTGACTCTGAAGTTACTTAACCTCTCTGAACCTCAATATTCTCATTCATAAATTGGGAACAATAATACCTAATAGGCAGAACTATCAGGAAGATTACAGACGATGACGCGTAAAGCAATATTAATGCCTTAACAGAGCAGACATCTAAAAATGGTTGTGATTATCATGGGAAGAAGCATAATGGGATGAACAGTGAGAATGACAGGACTGCTCACAAAATGAAAGAAAACAAACAACCCACAACATTGGAAGTATGTTTCTTTCTTTCTTTTTTTTTTTTTTTTGAGACAGGGCATTGCTGTGTCACTCAGGCTGGAGTACAGCGGCACAAACATGGCTCACTGTAGCCTCAACCTCTTGGGCTCAAGCCATCCTCTCACCTCAGCCCACCAAGTAGCTGGGACAACAGGAGTATGTCGCTACACCTGGCTAATTTTTGTATTTTTTTGGTACAGACAGGGTTTTGACATGTTGCCCAGGCTGGTCTCAAACTCTTGAGCTCAAGCAATCCACCTACCTTAGCTTTCCAAAATGCTGAGATTACAGGCATGAACCACTGTGCCCTGCCTGGAAGTATATTTCTCCAGGATACTGCAACTAGGGTTTTCTATGGCAGAGCTATAATGTCAGTAGAGAAATTAATAGAAATTTTCAGTTTGTAAAATAGTATTCCTTGTGAAGAAAGAATTTCGAAACTTGCCCAAATTCCCAGTCACTACAAACATTAAGATATAATCTATCTCCTGGCCAGGCGCGGTGGCTCATACCTGTAATCCCAGCACTTTGGGAGGCCAAGGGAGTGGATCACGAGGTCAGAATATCAAGACCATCCTGGCCAACATGGTGAAACCCTGTCTCTACTAAAAATACAAAAATTAGCTGGGTGTGGTGGCATGAGCCTGTAATCCCAGCTACTCAGGAGGCCGAGGCAGGAGAATCGCTTGAACCAGGGAGTCAGAGGTTGCAGTGAGCCGAGATTGCACCACTGCACTCCAGCCTGGTGGCAGAGCAAGACTCTGTCTCAAACAAACAAACAAAAAGAAATAATTTACATCCTAATCATTGGCCTAATAAATGGAAATAGCAACATTTCTTTCTTTTTTTCTGTTTTGGTGGTTATTCTTCAAGTACAACAGAAGTGGATTAATCACAATCCTTATTTTGAACTATTACTGGCCTTAAATAGCCCAACTGTACTTACTTAGCATTTAATAAGTTATTAGTAATATACTAAGCACTCCCGATTCTGCTGCCCACACATATGCTAAAAGAGCAATATTATTCTTGAACCCAGATCTTCTTGAGGGTTGGCCAAGCCAGCTGCCTTTGGAGACTTTATCAGTGCAAATAGGAGCCTACTGGTTAATTGAGCCATTCAAACTTCAGAGAGTTACAGGTAATGAAAGTCTAGAATGTTTAATTGGAAAACTCATACCATGATTATTTGTACAGTATCAGTTAACGAAGGTAAGTTTAACTTTTAATTATTTCAATTAAGTTATTTCTAGAAGGGTTACTTAGAGAATTTCCTTATCTGTTCCATTAGTTAGAAAACATGGATTCCAAGTGGGGCAATGTATAATGGGTGAAAGACTTAATGGTTTATATAATTAAACTGTTCTTTTTCACCATTATTCAAATTTTGAGGGAACATTTATACACGGTTGAACAATCATATCTGATACAAGGATAGTACTGCCAAACCTAAAAGGGAAAAAGAAAATTATCTGACCAAGTGATTCACTGAAACTTACTCTCATCAGCTCTTATTTTTGGAGATAATCAAATTTCCATTTATGAAGAATTTCAACTATTTAGAAAATACCTCCTCAAAAAAACAGACACCAAACATTCCGCCAAAATTTCTCTCCTAACACCTCAGTAAATCTTAGCTTCTGCGCTAGCTAAAAGCTTTCTCCTCAATCGCAGCTCTGGCCGCCATCATGAGCCACAGTTTATAAATATCCAGGATTAAAGTCATTCATTTGCCTTGGTTTAGAAACCATGCGGACCCCCAAAGAGTTCTTTAAGCTAATGTAAGCATGTACTTCAAAAACAAAAAACAATCTAGTTAGTTTAATTTACTCTAGTAAATTAGATATTTTATCTGCCATAACTATAATATGGCCTGCAATCCCCATGATAATGAATACTTCTTTTGTTTTTCAAATTAAGAGCTAAACATCATGTTATGTGCATTTAAACCTTTGGAAAACATAACTGTTGATGAAACAGTTTACTGAAATAATCATTGTTGATTAGAATTTGCTCAACATTACCTCTTGGAAATATCTGCAGAGGCTCTATTAACTGTCCATTTACTTGCTGTTCCATTACTGTGGAATAATACTGCAAAGAGATTATAGAAAGAGATTACTCAGTAATGTATGAATACTGGAACAGACACTTAGTGGTTGTTTAATTCACAGTACTTTTGTAAATTGCTGGTATAAACATATCAGCCTTGAGAATACTTTTCCCCTACCGGCACATCAAAATGACTATAGTGAATATTTAGGATTGAAAGTCCAGTATGTTAGCCTTCACCCTGGCATTTATCTTTAAAAGTGTTGATTAAGACTTTATATTAGTATTTAATGTAAATTAAATAATATAAAATATTTGAAAATTATATATATTTAAACAACACATAAAGCATTTTAGTGGAATTTCCCAAATTGCCTCTAGCTCTTTTTCCCTGGATTTTGCAAAGCAAAATGAAGAAACTTCACATTGGGCTTGGACCTACACGCCAGGTAAGCAAACATTATTCACATTTGTGTATGAAATGCACAGATAATGGAAATCTAAATTACAGAGACTGTGGAAACAGCAAACAAAATATGACCCATCCAAAGATGACAGGATTAACAGGATAAAAAGGTAGCCTAGTTTCAAGCAAACATACCCTTATGCTTTAGCCTTATAAACACTTTAGTACAGACCAAATTGCACTGTAAAATTCTGCACACAAAAAATAAAGTTTTAAGTGAAAAAGCTTTCACACTCCTTAGTAAACACAAATTATTCAGTAGGTTGTACTGTGGTTTGATTACCACTTCTTTCAATTCGTTAATTTGTGAGCATATGTCCACCTAACTTGGAGATGGCTTCTGTGCTCTCACATCTTATAATGCTTGACAAATAACAAGTGACGCTCTTGGTGGAAAAATATCCACAATGAAAACTGCTGATTTTATGTTTTGAGGGGCTGTCAAAGAGCAGAACACCGTTTTCATCCTCGCTGTTTCTATATTAAAAACATGTCCATATTATTTAAATACTGTATGTTTAGGAAATCTTTCCTTGATTATCATTGTTTCCTGACATTCTTTAAAACAGTTCTTTTTTTAGCAGACATCACATGTTTCTTCCTATTGCTTTTATGTACATTAAAATTATTACAAGAGCAAGGTTTTTTTTTTTTTTCCTCTTGAAAATAAAGGGGAGCTATAAAATTCCACATCATTTTGGGAATCACAAGTTAATACATCTAAGGCTGTTTGCACTAATAACAAATAAAGTGAAGGTGGATGTTGGATAGCTATGGACTGATACAAGTGTACCCAGCTCTCCAAAGGGTTTCAAACTGTAAAGGAAGTGATTCTCTCCTTCTACGGACATAAAAACTTATATACATACAGCATAAACATATGAAACATACGCTCTGGAATATACACTAAGGCAAATGTCTTTCAGGAGATTCTGTTCCTTAAAACCACAGAAATACAGCACTCGCCATTACTCAGTGATGACAAGTAAATGAAATATCAATCATGTAGGCTGTCAACCTTTGGGACAGCAATAACTGTTAACAAGTAGTCTGGAAAAATTGTCCGAAAATGACTTGTCCTCGGCACACAAGTATTTGAGGTTTCCATGGAAAATTAAGATGCCAGTGGCTATTTGGAACATTGCTCAGGTATTCTTTTTAATGGGAAATTTGCCGGTTATTGATCCACAGCATGTACCCCCTTGCTTCTGGAAGGCTGCAAGCAACTTTCCAATCAGTGGCTGTCAAAAAAATTACTGCCTTTTTGTACTGATACAAGACAACAGCAGTGGTTGTGTTCTCCTATAGTTAATGCTTTTCTTTAATTAACTGCTATGTACAATAGGCTAGTAATTTCAGTTACTACTTTGCCATTGTCCTAGAAATCAAGACAAATAAAATATCCTTATGCTTTATCTAACAAGTTAATTATAGAGATGTCTAAAACTGGTGCTTGGGGTCAAGTCTGAAAACAAATAACCTCAAATGTAAAGGGTCAGAACAGGTGCAATGCATTTTTTTCCTACTATAAAACCTTGCATGCATGAAATTGACCTGTTTTCCAGCTTTATTTATTTACCTCACAGAATAAATAAATAAATAAAAATGGTTTTCCTTTCATTTTAAGTCTGTTCCAAATCAACTGGCAAACTATATACACTTTTATAAACATTGTGAGAATTTTTAACTCATCTATAAACATCTCTCTGTACCACGATTAACATAGTCACAGCAATGATGTTGAGTATGCCACTTAACAGTTTCTCTATAGCGAGTAGTTAGGTTGTATTTTTTGTTTTTTATATTTCCTCTAAATCCAAGTGTATTTTCTCCTGCTGTACTACTCCATTTGATCTGTATCTGTATTAATAGAGAAGCTTATGTTCTACATAGCAAAGTAATTCACCATCAAGGACATGCTGTAAAGGGAGGTAATCAAACCCATAGTGCGGGCCCTACACAACTGATCCCTGAGGAACAGCCACCAACAAGGCACTAGGCCTAGAAACTCAGGCTACCGCCTATGGAGCATTCTCCATGAGATAAGGATAAAATGCAGGGCCATGCATGGTACCTCTTGGCACAGAGCAGTCCTGACCGGCCACCAGGTCCATGCTACTCAGTGAGATGAGCAAGGCACATGAAGGAATCAGAGGGCTCAAACTCAGGAGCTTCATCACTAACTGTCGTCTCCAAGCATGTGACCTCCATGACGAAATGCTCACTGTGCCTCATGTTACTCATTTATAAAATCAAGACAGATCTACCCAGAGGATAGCTGTGAGGCACACGTGGGAAAACAAAGACAGCAACTAATAAACTGCAAAAGAAATTGGGGTGTTCTTTCTTTTTTTTTTTTTTGAGACAGAGTCTTGCTCTGTCACCCAGGCTGGAGTACAGTGGCACAGTCTTGGCTCACTGCAACCTACACCTCCCAGGTTCAAGCTATTCTCCTGCCTCAGCCTCCCAAGCAGTTGGGATTACAGGTGCCCGCCACCATGCCCAGCTAATTTTTGTATTTTTAGTAGGGATGGAGTTTTACTATGTTTGCCAGGTTGGTCTCAAACTCCTGACCTCAGGTGATCCACCTGCCTTGGCCTCCCAAAGTGCTGGGATTACAGGCGTGAGCCACCACACACGGACAGCAAATTGTTTTTAGATCTGGATCTATTAGTGTCACTTCTATATACTCTTCCTTTAAAGGGATTGTCTCCAATTTTGTTCTAAATAGTGATAAAATAAGCAGTAATGACCAAAACCAAAAGAAAAGAAAAAAACAAAGAAACAAACAGCAACGACCAAAAAAACACTCCTAAACCTTGTACACCAAGATACTGAACATAATAGCTTGGATAGAAATGTAACAAAGTAACCTTCATAATATTTCTTAAAGTCATCCAGATAACTTCATCTTCACGTCTATAATCTTATCCTGGCATTTATTAGCCCTAACACAAAACTCTGCACATAGTAGGTGTTTAATAAATATTTACTGATTGAAATGGGGTTGAATTCTGAGTCTGCCACTCATTAACTTGTGTAGCCTTCAGGAAGACATTTAACTTTATTAAACATTAGTTTCCTAATATTTACCCTAATATATAGGGTTATGGTGAGGCCCAAAAATTAAACTGCAGCAATAAAATTAGTGAAGGCACTTGGTAAACCATAATGCATTACTAGTTAAGAAATTTAAAAGTACACCTCCTCATATTGAAACAATATTAAGCAAACTTTCTATCTTAGAAGTGTTCCAGCACTTAAAAGTGCAGAAATAATTATATAGAGTATGAAATATTGTGTTCAAACTGAATACATCAGCAGCAGTTATAAAAAGTGTTTTCGGGGAAAGGATTCCCTATTTAATAAATGGTGCTGGGAAAATTGGCTAGCCATAAGTAGAAAGCTGAAACTGGATCCTTTCCTTACTCCTTATACGAAGATTAATTCAAGATGGATTAGAGACTTAAATGTTAGACCTAATACCATAAAAACCCTAGAAGAAAACCTAGGTAGTACCATTCAGGACATAGGCATGGGCAAGGACTTCATGTCTAAAACACCAAAAGCAACGGCAGCAAAAGCCAAAATTGACAAATGGGATCTAATTAAACTAAAGAGCTTCTGCACAGCAAAAGAAACTACCATCAGAGTGAACAGGCAACCTACAGAATGGGAGAAAATTTTTGCAATCTACTCATCTGACAAAGGGCTGATATCCAGAATCTACAAAGAACTCAAACAAATTTACAAGAAAAAAACAAACAACCCCATCAAAAAGTGGGCAAAGGATATGAACAGACATTTCTCAAAAGAAGACATTCATACAGCCAACAGACACATGAAAAAATGCTCATCATCACTGGCCATCAGAGAGATGCAAATCAAAACCACAATGAGATACCATCTCACACCAGTTAGAATGGCAATCATTAAAAAGTCAGGAAACAACAGGTGCTGGAGAGGATGTGGAGAAATAGGAACACTTTTACACTGTTGGTGGAATTGTAAACTAGTTCAACCATTATGGAAAACAGTATGGCGATTCCTCAAGGATCTAGAACTAGATGTACCATATGACCCAGCCATCCCACTACTGGGTATATACCCAAAGGATTATAAATCATGCTGCTATAAAGACACATGCACACGTATGTTTATTGTGGCACTATTCACAATAGCAAAGACTTGGAATCAACCCAAATGTCCATCTGTGACAGACTGGATTAAGAAAATGTGGCACATATACACCATGGAATATTATGCAGCCATAAAAAAGGATGAGTTTGCATCCTTTGTAGGGACATGGATGCAGCTGGAAACCATCATTCTTAGCAAACTATCACAAGAGGAGAAAACCAAACACCGCATGTTCTCACTCATAGGTGGGAACTGAACAATGAGATCACTTGGACTTGGGAAGGGGAACATCACACATCGGGGCCTATCATGGGGAGGGGGGAGGAGGGAGGGATTGCATTGGGAGTTATACCTGATATAAATGATGAATTGATGGGTGCTGACGAGTTGATGGGTGCAGCACACCAACATGGCACAAGTATACATATGTAACAAACCTGCACGTTATGCACATGTACCCTAGAACTTAAAGTATAATAATAAAAAAAAAAAAGTGTTTTCTCCTGTTATCCCTTGCATAATCTGTTACATGCAGTAACTGTAGCGATAATCAATAAGTTAACTGGGTAAAAGATTAATCAGTTTTGCAATTGCTAATGGAATCTCCAGTACTAGACTCAGATTAGTTTCAGAGTCCTTCTGAAATTCAAATTCTTAAGCCATTTTAATAAGGATGTGTTCTTCAAAATTCTTAAGCCATTTTAATAAGGATGTGACAAAGTTTAGTGTAGTTACCAAAAATCTAATTAATTTGAAACACAGGGCCAGATTCAACAAGGGGATAACAAGTACAATTTTTTGCTTTGTTTTGTTTTCAAGTTTACTACAGTGTTCATATTTGTTATAAACCTAATTCTAATGCTAACGGCACAATTCAATCAATAATTACATTTTTTTCTTCATGGAAATCTGCCACATTTTTTTTAAAAACTTGAGTTCTAAAATAGCACAGTTTAAGTTTATGAGGCACATATTTTCTATTAAGAAAGAAGGGTGGGCGCAGTGGCTCATGCCTGTAATCCCAGCACTTTGGAAGGCCAAGGCAGGCAGATCACCTGAGGTCAGGAGTTCGAGACCAGACTGACCAACATGGTGAAACCTTGTCTCTACTAAAAATACAAAAATTACCTGGGCGTGGTGGTGTGCACCTGTAATCCTAGCTACTCAGGAGGCTGAGACAGGAGAATTGTTTGAACCCAGGAGGCGGAAGTTGCAGTGAGCCAAGATCGTGCCACTGCACTCCAGCCTGGGCGACAAGGGCAAGACTCCATCTCAAAAAAAAAAAAAAAAGAGAGAGAAAGAAAGAAAAAAAGAAGAGAAAACAGAGACAGAGATAGAGACACAGGGAGAGAACTAACCCTCACTCATTGGATACCTATGTGTGTTAGGCTCAGTACTACATATCTATGTTTATTCACTTAGTTTCTTACAATCCTATCCCATTCTGTAAGTATCATCACCTTTATTTAACAGATGAAGCAAATGGTTTATCAGTAAACAAAAAAACAAACAAAAAAAGTACTCCTTTCATTCTAGGCCATGCCATGCACTCGGGGCATAAAATGTATATTTATTGCTTACAAGTTAAGAGGCAGGTTATCTCATATTTCTCATACCTCAAAACATTTACCTAAATAGGCAGGGTTACCTGGTAGACTGCTGAGCTGGTGAAGAGCTGTGGCTTCGCTCACACCCTGTGCAGGTTATGTTATGTCCCCCAATCTTTCAGAGTCTGCCGAAGCAGTGTGAGGACATCTGTGCTGATGGCTGACCTCTGGCTCTTTCTTTGGCAACTCCCCTCCCGCCACCCCCTCCACAGGTTTTCCTACCTCTCCTACTACTCCATTCGGTTTCCTGTAAGTGGTTATTACCCCATTTCTCCTTTAAATGCAGGATTTCCCTTCCTGTTTTTCATTAACCTTCTCATTTTATACTCTCCTTGAGTTACTTCAGCCACTTCAAAGGTTTCAACTACCAGAGGAGTCACTGAGACTAACTATGAGCTGATGAATCACAAATCTTTATTTCCAGCCCAGATTTCTCTCCTAAGTTCTGAAACATACCCAGTTGGTTGTGCAGAGCCTCCTCCAATTCAACAGGTCCAAAACTGATTTCCTCTCCTATCCCCTCTCAGACCCTAGACCTGTCTTCTGCTGCCTGGGTTTATGGTCTCAGGAAATACCATCACTATGACCCTGTTTCCCAAAGCATCTCTCTTCTCTTCTCCCCCATATTCAATCACTAAATTTTATTTTATTTATTTATTTATTTTTGAGATGGAGTCTCACTCTGTCGCCTAGGCTGGAGTCCAGTGGCGCGATCTCGGCTCACTGCAACCTCCGCCTCCCAGGTTCAAATGATTCTCCTGCCTCAGCCCCCTGAGTAGCTGGGACTACAGGTGCCCACCACCACGCCCAGCTAATTTTTGTATTTTTAGTAGAGATGGGATTTCCCCATGTTGGCCAGGATGGTCTCGATCTCTTGACCTCGTGATTCACTTGCCTTGGCCTCCCAAAGTGCTGGGATTACAGATGTGAGCCACCGCACCGGGCCTTATTTTGTTTTTTTGAGACAGAGTCTTGCTCTATCACCCAGGCTGGAGTGCAATGGTGCAATCCTGGCTCAATACAACTTCCGCCTCCTGGGTTCAAGTGATTTTCCTGCCTCAGCCTCCTGAGTAGCTGATACTACAGATGCCCCCACCATGCCCAGCTAATTTTTGTATTTTTAGTAGAGATGGAGTTTCACCATGTTGGCCAAGCTGGTCTCAAACTCCTGACCTCACATGATCCACCCACCTTGGCCTCCCAAAGTGCTGGGATTACAGGCGTGTACCACCATGCTGGGCCTACTAAATTTTATTAACTTGACATCCTCCCCACTTCTCAAATCTGTTAACTTCTCATCAGTCCTGTGACCACCATTGTCTTTCACAGGGAACAGCCCCCTAAGTGGCTTCCATGCTTCATAATTTCTCTACCCCAAGCCACTCTTGAGAAATACTGTTATCAGAAAGGGATCCTTATCCATATCCCAAGAGAGGGTTCTTGGATGTCGTGCAAGAAAGAATTTGGGGTGATTCTACAAAGTAAAGTGAAAGCAAGTTTATTAAGAAAGTAAAGGAATAAAAGAATGGCTCTACCAATAAATCCAATCAGAGCTGGGTGTTCTCAAAAGTAAGAGGAGGAACACATCCAACTTAGGTACAATGCTTGTTTATATGTAAGATAACAAAGCAAAAAACCATATGGAGAAGATGCACTGCACTACAAGGGCTGGTGACATAGGATTGTTCATCTTTGTGTAACTACTGTCTTCCACAAGAAGATATTATTTTTTAAAGACATAATCTTTAAAGCAAAACTTAGAATGCTTTTGTTCTTAAGATATCAGGACATCAGGACATTTCCTGGGTCTGTTAAGTCCTGAGTCTGCTTGGTAAATGCTATTAACCTGTTCCCTTAACTCTAAACATCCTGTAACTAAGAATGCCTAACTTCCAGCAGGTCTCAGCCTCATTTTACCCAGCTTCCATTCAAAATGGAGTCTGATATGGTTTGGATTTATGTCCCTGCCCACAAATCTCATGTCGAATTGGAGCAGGGGTCCAGTGAGAGATTACTGGATCATGGGAGTGGATTTCCCCCTTGTTGTTCTCATGATAGTGAGTGAATTCTCACGAGATCTGATGGTTTAAAAGTGTGTGGCAACTCACCCACCCACTACCCAACTGTCTTTCCTGCCACCCTGTGAAGAAGGTACTTGCTTCCCCTTTGTCTTCTGCCATGATTGTAAGTTTCCTGAGGCCTCCCCAGCCATGCAGAACTGTGTCAATTAAACCTCTTTTCTTTATAAATTACCCAGTCTCAAATAGCTCTTTATAGTAATGTTGTCAGAGGCATTCGAATCAGAGCAACTACATCTTGAGTGAGGGCTAGGAAAAATAAGGCTGGGACTTGCTGGGCTACATTCCCAGGAAATTAGGTATTCCGAGGCTCTAGATGTTTATGATGAAGGGAACAGATTGATAACGTTTACTAAACATGCCCAGATTCAGGAATGTCCTGATATCTTAATATCTTGAGAACAGAAGCATTCCTAATTTTGCTTTAAACATAATAATATCAGACCAGGCGCAGTGGCTCACACCTGTAATCCCAGCACTTTGGCAGGCCGAGGCAGGCAGATCACAAGGTCAGGAGATCGAGACCAGACTGGCCAATATGGTGAAACCCTGTCTCTACTAAAAATACAAAATTTAGTTGGGCATGATGGCAGGTGCCTGTAGTCCCAGGTACTCAGGAGGCTGAGGCAAGAGAATCGCTTGAACTCGGAAGGTGAGTTTGCAGTGAGCCGAGATCGCACCACTACACTCCAGCCTAGGCAACAGAGCAAGACTCTGTCTCAAAAAACAAACAAACAAACAAAAAGATAATATCAATTTTTGCAAAATATAGTAATTAAGAAAATGAATCCTTTATCACAAACCTTTGTAGCAGAGCACATCTCCCCATGATCCTTTTTTATCCTATACATAAACAAACATCATACCTAGGGTTGGCACATTCATCCTCCTACTTTCAGGAATGTCCCACTCTGTCTATGGAGTGAGTAGCTATTCTTTCACCACTTTCCTTTCTTAACAAACTTGCTTTCACTTTGCACTGTGGACTCACCCTGAATTCTTTCACACACAAGATCCAAGAACCCTCTTTTCGGGTCTGGATTGGAACCCCTTTCTGGTAACAGTATGAAAACAGACTAATACAGAGTTGCTATGGCTCAAATGCCTCTGACAATACGAGATATGATCATGTCACTTCCCTGTTCCCTCAAGCTAAGGCCCTCCATGGTCTAACCCACCTTCCTCCCAGCCTCATCTCCCACCCTCTCCCCCGTCACTGTCCGTACAGACTGAATCACAGGCAGTTCCTCCTGATTCACCAGGCATTCTTTAAATACATTGTTCTTTCTGCCCCAAACACCCTTCCTAGTCCCCTTGTCCTAACTTACTCCACCCGGACACCGCCCTCTTCACGAAGCCTTCTTGGTCCCCAAAGCTAGATTAGACACTTCTTGTGCTCATGGAGCACCTAATGCTTAGGTGTATTATATCATTTATCACTCCGCTTGGTAATTATGAGTTTCCTTGTCTTCCCCCACTGAATTCTGTTTCCTTTATTGTTAATCTCCCTGACTGGACCACGAGCTCCTAGAGGGCATGAACTGTATGCTCACTGCACCCCTACCACCTTGCACAGCGCTTGGCCAGAGAACTGCTATCCAATAAACATTTGCTGAATGAAAAAACTGATTGGATGAATGAGGAAACAAACCAGCAAGTGAGTGACCTCAGGCCCCAGCTCTCTATGGACTGGCTGTGTGACCTCAAGAAAGGCACACAATTGTTTACGCCTCTGTATCCTCTGCTGTAAAAATGGGGGAAAAAACCTGCCTTGCTCGCCTTATAAAGATGTTAAGAAGATCAAAATTAAAGGAGCTGGTATATGGGAAACCTTCTTAAAAAGTACTTGAAAAAAAATCTTGAA
Source organism: Rhinopithecus roxellana (assembly GCF_007565055.1). Taxonomy (NCBI): domain Eukaryota; kingdom Metazoa; phylum Chordata; class Mammalia; order Primates; family Cercopithecidae; genus Rhinopithecus; species Rhinopithecus roxellana. Next base: position 171,340,905 of record NC_044553.1, read on the forward strand.
ATAGGAAATGGTGCCTTGAATCTCTCATTTCCAAGTAAGAGTACATAGAATAAAAACGTTCATAACAATAGGGTGACACAGAAACCACAAAACAAGGCCACTGAGATATCTGGACAAAGTACAGTGGTAGAATTTAACTAACTGGTTTATGGAGATTGAGTCAGTATCCCCTCCCTTCCCCTCAATTACTGCAGTACTATAAATAATAAAGTAAATGGGTATTGTGGGGAACACTGTTTCTCTTTTGGAAACGCAACAAGGGCAGGGACCATGCCTTGTATATTTTATTTCCTCTTATGCCAGAGGTATTAACCTGGGATCTATATGGGCTTTAGGAGATCCTTGAAGCTGGTGAAACACTGCATTATGTGAATTTTCTGGGGTAAAAAAATAAACAGCTTCCCACAGATCTTCAAAAAGGACTATGCCTTCAAAAACTTGAGAAATCACTGCCATATAATGCCTAGCACATTATAGACACTGCACAAATGTTTACAGGAAGAATCCAGAGAGGAACTGATATAGACATAGTAATGACTCTCATTGGTCATACCTTCTAATTTATTCAGCAGCAAGTCTCACATACAGAGGAAATACCAGGCCTATTTATTATTCTTCCATACATTTATAACAGGACGGTTTCTCAAATCTCTCCTTAGCATGCCTAACAGACAACATAATTGGTACAGTATTTCACTTCTAAGGAAGACTCATGCTGTCTTTTTCACACTAATGATAACATTTTCAGATTCCTGTTGTCAATACTGCAAGCATATCCTATTATATGTAGCTCAGTCAGTAATTACAGCAATAATCAATAAACTAACCAACTATTTGCAGTCCATAGTTAATTTATTAGTTTTCCCAGTGAAGAACCCAACAATCTTAACTCTATCAAATGGCTACAAATTCAATTATAACCCTACTCAGATGTGTCATTAGTTACACCTTCTTTCAATTATTTCTCATACTTTACATTAAGAGGCGTTTCCTTTATGATGCTGACCTCTCACAAAGCACACAACTGCCCCAGTGGTCAACAATAACATATGAAGCCAATCTATTCTGAATATCAAATTAATAGCTACATTTACTTACCTGGCTTCAGGCTCTGACTCCCTAATAACTCATTGTTCCTGTCATGAGGAGACTACAATGTATACAAGCTCTTCCTTAGAAGACTCGACCGAGGGTCCACATATGGTCACAGATTGATTAGATGATAAGAAAGAAAATCACAATGTGAAGGTCACAGGGACCAACTCTGGGCCCTATTTATAGGCTCATGTTATTGGACGGATGTATTTATTAATGACTTGAAAGTGAAAATGACAGCAAGTTGGCCAAGTTTAATGATAACACCATTTGGATAAAACCATAGAGGACTTTAAGGAGTTCCAGATAGTCTTAATAGAAGTTTGGGCAGCCAATAGCAGATGAAATTCAAATTGGCTAAGTTTAAGGTAATATGTGTTGGCAGAAGGAGTTTAAATTTGTATTCACCAACAGGCCCAAAATTTATGGGATCCTCAGCTGAAACTTTCAGAGTTATTACGTTGGTTAGCTTGGGGTAGTGTCCACACTGACCTTTCACCTGATTTTTAGACTGTAGCAATTCTGCTATTCCTCTTAAAGCAGAAGTTTTAACAGTAGCTTCAGGGAACCTGACACTTAAATAAAACAGGACTATGCAGACAGCAAGCCAAATGAGACATTTTGTTATAAATAGGGTAAGCGGAACCCTCCACAGAGATGGAACTGAACTGGGAGTAGAGCCATATAAATGACAAAACGTTGGTGGTCCAAACCTCCTATTCCAGCGGTCCCCAGAGTGCCCCGTGCCACCAAGACCGAGGCCTGCTCATGCTTATCTTTTCCTTTGCTTCCAAGAGCCACATAATAAATACCTCGTTCTGATGCAAACTTGAATATGCTTCTGCTCCTTGCTTCCAAACAGACTCCAAGATAGATCACAACAGGGGCTAGAAGGGGTCACTACACTTTTATCACTATTTCAAGGGCATCCAAATGTTTCAAACAACACAGAGAAGAGAATTAAAATAATCTACCTCTGAAAAAAAGTTTTCTTTTATGACTAGGATAAGAAAAACAAAACAAAAACTTTACTTACAGCTTGGAGCATGTCATTATTCGAGAAAATAAATTTCCAAAACAATTTATTTCCTTCAGTTTCTCTTTCTCATTTTTTTCACCATTTCTCCACCTTGCCTGAAGAATATACTATGTGATCAGTTGTTTGGATAAATTGCATTGAATTAGGGGACTAACCACTCATTGAAAGCTGAACTGATTTTGCCACCTGCAAAGTTAAGTTCAAAGTTGAACCTATTTAATATGTGGCATGTTTGAAAGCACCATATGGAAAACGAGCTTCCTAACCTCTTTGCTCTTTAAAGAAAACTTCCTAATAAGGCTCTGATGCTATTAAATATTCAACTTCTAAATGGACAACAAATTTGGTAAACAAGGTAAAACACAGCCTTGTAGGTAAGGACAAAACCTTTAAACCTTCAGATGCCCACAGAGCTTTTTGTTGTTGTTGTTTTTTGAGATGGAGTCTCACTCTGTCGCCCAGGCTGGAGTGCAGTGGTGCAATCTCGGCTCACTGCAACCTCCGCCTCCCAGGTTCAAGCAATTCTCCCGCCTCAGCCTCCCAATTTGTTGTATTTTTAGTAAAGATGCCACCACGCCTGGCTAATTTTTTGTATTTTTAGTAAAGATGGGGTTTCACAGTGTTAGTCAGGATGGTCACGATCTCCTGACCTTGTGATCCGCCCGCCTCAGCCTCCCAAAGTGCTGGGATTACAGGAGTGAGCCACCACGCCCAGCCAACAGAGTATTTTTTACATTTCTCTACAAACTCAAGTACAGTGACATTTTGGTAATAAGCACTATTTTTCACACTCAGGAAAAAGTAGTATTTGCAAAGCTGAGTGGGACTATAATAGATACCAAAACAAAAACCTTATTTAAAACAACCAGGAGCAAAGAGATTGAGAGTCTGTATCCAGGCCTTCCTTTTAATTAGCCATGTGACTTCCAACTGATTTCTGAATCTTCTATACTCTGTGGGCCTCAATGTCCTTATTTATAAAATGAAAGAGTTGAACAAAACCTCTGTGGTTACCTTCCGACTCTACTTGAGTAACTGCATGATTTTAGAGGCAATGTCCAAGGTATGTATATTAGAATAAAGCCAATCATGTCCCAATTTACAAGATGCTCCACAGGTGAAAAAATATTTTTCCCTCATAGTACTCAATGTCTAACAAGGTACACTGCGGTCAAATACACCAAAGGGAATACTTACACTTCCCTTAAATACAAGGATTCCTGTACTGAATATAATACAAGGTCTCATAATGGGAGGCATTACAGTAAATGTATGCCATACTCTTCTGGCAATGTGGGAAAAAATGATATAAAGAGTGAGAATAGACAAAACGATGAAAATTATTTTTGTTAATACTGTGTTCCACTCACACAAGTCTCTCAATATTAAGAGAACCAGGTGTAATAAATCCCTAGACATAGGATTTAGCAGAAACAAATATAAATCTATTTACAAAAGCAAGATGTATTGGCTGAATTTCCCCATGAAAGGTCACCCAAAAGAAGAGGTTAACAGTAAAACAATCCCCTCCTAGAACTGGGGCTCCATAGAACCACCAGACAACAAACACAAAAAAATGGAAGGAAAAAAGCAGCACGCTATTTTCAGTATTTCTAGAAAACGAGAGGAGGAAACAAGAACAACGACAAAATAATTTAAACTACATTAAGGGAATATTTAATTAGCAATGATCAGGTATTTAGTTTTCAGAATATGTAGGTTGTATTTTTTTTCTAATAAAGCATTTCAAATTCTAATTAAAAAAATACTTTATGGAGGAATTAAAAAGATACAATAGTGTCAGAGGAAAAGCCATGATCCCAGAAGTGGAATATTCTAACAACATAACTTACAAGAAACTATGCTATAAAAACAGATTGTTGATTAACACAAACTCATAACAAAACGCAGAGCAGCTATCACAATGGTGCTGTAATAACACTTGGCTGCTGAAATCTTTCAATACATTAAAATATCTCCTTGGAGACCAAATTACTTTACATTTTCTTAAAAGACAATTTATTATAGCTTTGTTTTCTTCTCATTATCTCTTAAAAATATATCTAATGAAGAAAAGAATACAACTTCTAAATAACTTATATAAAATGGTACTAATGTGTGACAACAGACTTTGGTTTAATATGTTGGTTATTATTTAACAGCACACAACAACCTATTGTCATGACAAATCCTTACCATAATACAATATTCCATGTGTCACATGTATCAAAAACCACTGTATGCCATTATTATGGCACTCATAAAATTAACAGCCTCAGGCTGCTAGCAATTTAAATAATTGATAAGTTTTCAATTAAAAAGGCAACATTTTCAGGTCTAATACAAAAATCTATTTAAATTACTGATAAAAATGTACACTTGTACTGGCCCAAAGCCAGAAAATGCTTGCATCCAAGTGGGAAAAAAATAATTCTTCAAGTTTCAACTCAGAGATGGCAAATTTGTTTTTATTCTTATGCAGAGATATAGGCTGTTTATTTACTTAACCTTTGTAATCAGCGAAAAAGAATGATTAAAGGACTAAAGGTAAAAGTGCCTCTATTTTTGCTTTCCCACATATGGCTTTTAAAGAAATACTAAGGTGACCACAGATTTACTGAATTCTATATGAAAAACTAAGCTCTTTTGGCTGGGTGCGGTGGCTCATGCCTATAATCCCAGCACTTTGAAAGGCCAAGGTGAGCAGATCGCTTGAGATCAGGAGTTCGGGACCAGCCTGGCCAACACCGCGAAATCCCATCTCTACCAAAAAATACAAAAATTAGCCGGGCGTGGCGGCGGGTGCCTGTAATCCCAGCCACCCGGGAGGCTGAGGCATGAGAATCACTTGAACCCAGCCGAGATCAGGCTACTGCATTGCAGCCTAGGCGACAGAGTAAGACTTCATCTCAAAAACAAAACAAAACCAAAAAAAAAAAAAAAAAAGCTTTTTGTAAAAAACAATAAAAATGTGGTAATCTGTCAGTATCTTCCCTATGCCTTTACACAAAATCCTGACTCAAACTTCAGAGCCAAATTTAAATAACTGATAAGTTTTCAATTAAAAAGGCAACATTTTACAATGTCTACAAAATAAAGACCAATGCAAATTTGTAGGAACATGCTGGTAATTATGAGGACTACCAACCAAAACCTACTGTGAGGTTAGGTCCAAATGGTTCTCCTTAAATTTCAATCATGAGAACCAAGACAGATCAAAATGACAGCCAACCTGGCCAGGCACCTTGGCTCACACTTGTAATTCCAGCACTTCGGGAGGCTGAGGCAGGAGGACCACTTGAGACCAGGAGTTTGAGGCCAACCTGGGCAACAAAGCAAGACCCCATCCCTACAAAAATTTTTTTTAAATTAGCTCATCAATGAGATAGATGACTTCTATTCAGACAAAAAAAGTGGCTCCCAAGAAATCTCAGAAATTTTTAAACTAAGGACATGTAATGTAAGATTATGTAATCATATTTTCCTACAACACAAAAATAATTAAACACTGCATTTGAGAAAATAAGCATATGCTGTAAGGAATATATGGTACAGAAATCACAACTAAGGTTTATATAAACCCAAATTATTCAGAATGTAATAATGATGATGATAGGGCACAGTGGCTCACACCTATAATCCCAGCACTTTGGGAGGCCGAGGCAGGTGGATCACAGGGTCAGGAGTTCGAGATCAGCCTGGCCAACATGATGAAACCCCGTCTCCACTAAAAATACAAAAATTAGCCAGGCACGGTGGCAGGTGCCTGTAATCCCAGCTACTCAGGAGGCTGAGGCAGAATTGCTCTAACCCAGGAGACAGAGGTTGCAGTGAGCCAAGGTGGCATCACTGCACTCCAGCCTGGGTGACAGAGCAAGACTCCATCTCGGAGAAAAAAAAAAACAGTGATTACATAAAAAGATCCTGCTACAAATGTGCAAAGAGGAAGGTGGGGGAAGAGACAGTGTAAAACAATAAATGAGCAACAGCTTGGGCATTAAAAGAAACTGAACTTAAATTCCATATTCACATTCATACTAACTCTAAGACCTTGGGCTTATCTCTTAACCACAGCTCCCTCATCTAAAAATAAGAATGATAATATATGTCTTTCAGAGTGATTATTAAAACTAAAAAAATTAAATACCCCAAGCATTTTGTATATAGCAGTAACTCAGAAATGGAAATCATCATTATTATTATCACTATGATCACACCCACTAACATTTTCAAAAAGCACAGTTTGTAAGATCATACCCAAAAGTACATATCTTTTGCATGTGGTTAAGTTGAATACATAATGAAAGTATACTGATGTCAGTTCTCTGCAATGCACATATGTGAGAAAATTAGAACCCATCTGTGTGTGTGTGTGTGTTTTCTAAATATAAGCATGTCACATTCTCAGGAGAGTTAGCCAATCTATCAATACTAGTGCTAGACCTTTTCAGCAGACAATCCTCCTCTGCCTTTCAAGGTACTGATGAGCCCAGCTCTAAATTCTCAGTACACAAAGACTCTCACATAAGTTAATGGGAAGTCAATGGGAAATTGACTTTTCCTATTCTGTGCTGGTTCGAATGCAATGCTCTGTTAATCATCCTATCCTTCTTGTTCTCTATCCTCCTACCCTAAATTAAAACTATGGGTGGAAACCCATGCAGATAGTTCACAGTTTTCATTACAATGAAACAATATCGTGGCTGAAGTTGAAGTCTATCAAAAACCTACAACCTAACTGTTGACTAAGATTAGGGTCTCAATGAAAAGCAAGAGCCCTGATTCCATCGTTTCCACATGATTCCAAATGATTCCATCATTTGCATTTGTATAGAACTTTTAACTTTTCAAAGGGCTTTCACATCTATTCTCCCATTTGATCATTACAATGGCCCTGTGCAGTATATAGGACAAGTATTATTATCTACAATTGACAGATGAGGCAACTACAGCACTGAAAGGTTAAGTGATTTGCCTAGGGCCAAGAAACCACAGAAGAGCTAAGGTCTCCTGACTTCCAGTACAATGCTCTTTCTACCAGACCACTGGAAAAGGTTTTGTAAACAGATTACAGACTCAGATATAATAAAACAACACTTGAGAGGAAGGCTCAAATCAAGACTCAGGTAACCTATGTCTCCTCATGATAGCTGAATTTTTCAAGCTTAGTATTGAAGCTTTAGAAATATGCCCTTTTCTCTTGTTTACTTCAGTATCAGACAACTGTTAACACAGATTTTCAGTAAAATTTTAAACACAAAAGAAAAGTCATTTCGGCCGGGCGCGGTGGCTCAAGCCTGTAATCCCAGCACTTTGGGAGGCCGAGACGGGCGGATCACGAGGTCAGGAGATCGAGACCATCCTGGCTAACACGGTGAAACCCCGTCTCTACTAAAAATACAAAAAACTAGCCGGGCGAGGTGGCGGCGCCTGTAGTCCCAGCCACTCGGGAGGCTGAGGCAGGAGAATGGCATAAACCTGGGAGGGCGGAGCTTGCAGTGAGCTGAGATCTGGCCACTGCACTCCAGCCTGGGCGACAGAGCGAGACTCCGTCTCAAAAAAAAAAAAAAAAAAAAAAGTCATTTCAGAATATATTCAGATCACTTTGATTCAGTAAGTAACCCTGTAGTTCATTTTCGGTGGGAGTACTATGGGTAGTGCATAAATAACCAAGAGTACATCTTTAAATCGTGTATCCATATTAAGCCTGCAGCTACATTGTAACTATAGTCTGGAAGGGTGAGAGAGATCTCCAGTTGAAAGTAGATTTTGAAAAATTTTTTAGAGCCCAGGGGTTCATTTTTAATGAGCCGTTACTTTAAGTACTGCATAAAAAATACAGGAAATTGATAGTCCATTTAGTCTGCACGATACCTAATGCAAAAGTCATTAAGATGCATTATTCTTAATGTTTATGATATGATCAGTAAGTGTCTTTTGAAAATAATGCCCTTAACTTTCACATACGGAAATCCTTGAAACCTTTACCTATTATACAGAAAAATGTATGACAACTGTGATTTATTTACGTCTTCACTATACCCAAGAAACAGCATCCTCAATCACATTAACATTTTAAAAAATAGTCCTCATTTGTAGTACACTTACATATGACAGCATTGCCTTCATTTCCTCATCACTTCTCACTGTAATTCGATCACCATCTTCATCTTCATCTGTTTAAAAGCAACATAATGCAAATGATAAGGTGTGCATTTGTTTAATGCACAAAGGGAACATAATACAGTTTATTACAATGTGATATTCTAACCCTCAACACCACATTTTGGGGGGATGTTGACATTATTAGTTTGTTGTTTTGTTTTCCATTTGGAGTACGATCAGAATCTCAATATAAAACTTTCTTTTAGGGATAGCAGAAAATTAACATATTGCTCATGTCATTCACAACATATATCTAGGTTAAAGTAAATATAACTGGAGTATGACAAAACAGGTTTGGTTAGGGGAACTAAAAACCAAAGAGAGGCCAGTCTTGTTCTACTATCCATACTTTTTAAATCTCCCGAACGGCACCATACCCCGATTTCTCCATTCTTCCTCTCTCCCAGGCAATCTATCATGTCACAGCAGCATGATAAAAATGGCTAACACTTATTGAACACTACTATACATGAGGCACTGTGATCTATGCTTCATATGCAATACCTCCTTGAAAACCTCGTAACAAACCTACGACATGAACATCATTATTATTATTCTCTTTCCACAGAAGAACCTAGGCCTAGTGCAAGGTTAACTTGTAAAGCAGCTCTAATACAGGTCTCTCTGTCCCATTCTATTTAGCAGCTCTTTTTCTGAACAGTTTCACTTGTTTTGCATACTCTCCAGCCATAGTAAGCTTCAAATGCTATTCATGCTATTTTGAAATAATTTAAGTCTTAAGGCTGGAGGATAAGACTTCACAAACTACATAACCAGAATGTGTACATTTGAATAAGTATCATCAGCGGTCACATCTAGAAATAATGTACTTATTTCATGATACTTCTCTTATTCAAAGTAGTTTTTGAAATATCTTTTCAAAACTGCTTTAAAAACCTGAAGATAGACTATGTGAGAATATTAAATCTCATTTTTAACCCAAAATGGAATTGTTGGCCTGATCTGCCAAGCATGTCTAAGAACCTGCCAAGAATGTCTAAGAATGACTTATGGCTATTTCTAAATATATAGTTAACTATTCATCCTTCTATAAAGATTTGTGAATAGTGAGGACAGCCTATGTAGTAGACTGTAAATGCACAGTTGAAAGAAATGCCAAAAACATCCTAAGCAATGTACACAGCCTCCCAAGGGGACAACTTGGAAGGGGCAGGCTCTCAGTAGGATGTCTCAGTTCTGGTGTGCTTGTTAACACTCAGAATTATTATTATTTTCGTTCACTCTTGGGCATATAATTGCTGATTTGATCACATAGAAAGACTGTTCTGATCCCAAGCCTGAAGAACCTCAGACAAATCTCTCATCATGAAAAGAATAAGCTTGCACAACATGCTCAGGGGACACTTACTGAAAGTACAGAGGGAGTTAAGTTCAACACAGGGATCTTCCCCTACCACAGGTCAGTGGGTCTTCCCTCCTGTCCGGCTGTAGTTCCAAGGATATCCCCCCTGCTTGGTGACAAGGTTATGGGGACCCTAGGAGGAAGCTTGTGTTCTTTCACAATTAACCTATTTTCAAGCAAAATACTTTCTCTCTTTATCTCTTCAGTGGCCAACAGCAATCTGATAGCATGATAGAAACCAGCACTTGGACCAGTCCTGTTCAGTGACTCACAGCTCTCATTCAGGTTTTCTTTCCAAACATTTGTTTCTGGATCCTGGTTCACTGCTGCAGAGTTCCCCAACTCAATGTGAGTTGGCATCATCAAGATCACAGTGTCTAAATCTAGGAGAGTCATTACCAGTATTCTGCTACCAAGAGTTGCCTCTTTTCAGAGTAAAAGACATACACTGGTCACTTTCAGTAATGAAGAAGGCACAGTCCTGAGAGATGTTACACATAAAGAACTTTATAGGAATCTAGCACCTTTTCTTTCATTTGTTCACTTTAGATACAGAATCTCTAGGGCCAAATTGGGGGAGAAATGCCATTCTAGCTGTAGAAAGAGAAGAAAGGAGTCTCTCTCTATATAGGTTCTAGAAACTAATATTTTCAAGGTTAAGGTGAAAGTTTTCTTAAAAATGCAGGAGACAGGAAAAAACAGAGTACAAATGATATCACCACACATGAAAGCACTTTACATTTTTTCTTTAAAACCAGGTCAAATTCTCTTTAAATGTACGCTAAACTGATTTGTTCTTTACGAAGTCCTGAACTTGGCATAAAAACAATTTCCAGCCTGAATAAAGTAGTTTTTTTAAATAAATCTCATTTCTGCAACTAAGCTAGCTATAGAGATGGTGGTTAAAAAGAGACTGCTTATACCGAATTTCAATATGCACAAGACCTGAATAAGGTATTGCTCACATAGGATGGGCAGGTGCTTGTATTTTGGTAAAACGAGTGAAAACCCTTCTTATAATTTATTTTAAAAAGGAGGGGCACCGATTACAGAAAGATCATTTAAATTACAAGAACAAAAGGAGAGTTCTTCAACTTCTCAAAGCTAGAGCCTGAACCTTTAAGGCTACTTAAACCAAAATATTCCGGAATTCTACATTTCTAAGAAATCTCTTGAGGGATTATTTCAGAAGAAAGGATCTGTGAAAGAAGTCAGCTACCAGAATAATTTACTGTAGAGAAGTTGCATAAAAAGTAGCTATGAGGCCAGGTGCGGTGGCTCACGCCTGTAATCCCAGCACTTTGGGAGGCTGAGGCGGGCAGATCACGAGATCAGGAAATCGAGACCATCCTGTGAATGGTGAAACTCTGTCTCTACTAAAAATACAAAAAATACACGCCACCACCGGGCATGGTGGCGGGCACCTATAGTCCCCACTACTCGCGAGGCTGAGGCAGGAAAATGGCATGAATCCAAGAAGTGGAGCTTGCAGTGAGCCGAGATCACGCCACTGCACTCCAGCCTGGGCAACAGAGCGAGACTCCGTCTCAAAAAAAAAGAGCTAAGAAACATTACCAGAGCATTTGTTTAAGTGGACAGAAAACTGAAGCCAAAAGGCTAGAATAGCTTTTGACATCAACCCAGTGATAAAATGTTGGAACTATCCACTTAGGGGTTCTGACTCCAAAAGAAGATCTCAGATAAGTTGAAAAAGGCATTCTAAGAAAGGCTGGAGAGAAAATCAGGCTTATATGACGTACTGATTAATCGTTGTTATGGGTTAATAGGATACCTAGTTTTATGTAGGTATTGGTTTTCTTTACAAACTGCTCTTTGGGAGACTGTCTGATTTGCTCTTTAGTATCTATGCTTAGTTGTTTTATTAAAGACTCCTTGTTTTTGTCCAAGAGGAAATTGAGTTGGAAAATAACCACACCCATGAGAAGACTGGTGGCTCCAGTCAAAAGGCAAAAGCTAAGCTATCTCTGACCCCTTGATGGCAGCCCAAGAGCAAACCATTCACCTTAACCTGTAAAGCAAAAACGCACTTCCTTCTAAAGACGGTGAACTGACAACTACAAAAAGTTAGTGAAGGGTAAGAAAGCAGAAACACATACTAAGCAAATTACTATGACTGTAGCCTAAAACACTTTTCTGAACAAAAACTTGGATATATACAGCCCATCTAGCCAAGACTCAGGCTAGCTGTCTATCAAACTGGATAAGCTATAAAAATTACACTAGCTGGAACCATAAATCATAAAAACTTACTAAACTGGCACGAAGTTTCAGAGGTATAAATATGTTAGAGAACAACACTAGAAAGTAGTGGTACTAAGTAGTAAGAAGTAAAAAAATAATTTGAGCTTTTTCTATCTTATACATGGAGGTTCTTTGCCATCTGACCAAAAACGCATTACCGGATATGACCAAGAAAAGGGGGTGGGGGTGGGGGAGCAGACAGATCTGATACACTGGTTCACAATGAGAATTCCAGGCTTCTCTAGTTGCCTGGAGCATAGTAATATGATTTTCCAGCACATTAGGGAAGCAAAAGTAGAACCAGAAAGCCTATGTACTGGCTAGATTTTGTTAATGTCACTTAAAATGGAGGAAAAAATCCTAGCAAGATACCAAATAGAGTGCAGCAGATGGTAAACAAATATTATGAAGCAATCTTCACAAAATCTGCAGTGTGTCACAAATATACAAAATGGCAGAGTTTGGGAAAAGAGAATCATAACAGGCCATATGTTGTTAGCGATTTTATTTGAAGCAACATGCAATCCAAAAGAAAAACCAAGAAGAGAAACATAAAGGCCCAACAGAGAGAAGAGGCAGCCTCAGGTAAGGGGCGGTCAGAATGGCCTACTGAGTAAACAGCAAACAGCAGACTCAGGGAGCTCTCAGACAAACAGCACCCACTGCGGTGACAGGGGTTCAAGAAAGCTTTCAAGAGAAACAATCTAGCTTCTACAAAGAGCTACAGAAAGTTAAGGCAATATATTATATGTCATTTGTCACACTCCTTCTGTGCCAGGTGGCAATTGGAACTACTGCAAAGGCAGTTTTCCCAGGTAAGAGAAAAGAAATGAAAACATAATTGTAGAAGTTAGAAAGACATCAACAGGAAACTAACAGAAAAGATGTCAAGTTTAAAGCCCTTCTCAGGCATGGAGTTAATGACTTGGGCAGGACTAGAGGCCGTACTTTCCATGGCCACATCTTCATATCCATGAGTTTTAATTTATCTTCCTGCTTCCCTCTTCCTGATTCCTTCCTTACTTCTTTGCTTTCTTCCTCCTTCCAGCAAATAAAAGTACCCACTAGGTGGCAGGCACTGTTCTGGGCACTGGGACAGTAACAGTGAAAAAGGAAAAAACAAACAAAATCCTGCTCTCATGGAACTTACACTCTAGTAGAAAGAGACTGAAGGAGGTGAGGGAGTGGGCCATGCTGATATCTGGGGAAAGACTGTTCCAGGCAGAGGGAGCAGCTAATACAAAGGCCCTGGGTCAGAGGAATGCCTAGCATGTTTGAGAGACAAAAAGAAAGCCAGAATGGCTACAACAGAATGAGAGGTGGGGGGAGAAATTCACGGGTTCAGAGAAACAATGGTGGGACAGGTTGAGGCCACATGTGAAAATGCAGAGCCTTGCAGGGCATTTTAAGGACTTGGTCTTTTACTTTGGAATGAGACGGAAATCACTGGAGGGTTATAAGCGTGGTAGTGTCACCTGACTTCTAAAAGAATCACTCTGGCTGCCATGTGGAAAAGAGGCTGTATAGAGGCAAAAGTAGAACGGGGAGACCAGTTAGGAGGCCACTGTCCTAATCCTGGTGAGAAATGATGGTGGCCTCAACCAAGCTGAGGTTTTGAGAAGTCATCACATGCTGGATAAATTTGAAGATAGAGCCAACAGGACTTGCTGATGAATGGGATATACAAAGTTTATCCTTATTACTTCACTATTCAACCATCCATGCATTCCAGAAACACATACAGAGTGTCTCTTATGTGCCAGGTACTATGGTAGAGATTCAAAAATAAGCTGCACTGTCTACTGACCTTAAGGAACAACTAGTCTGGTGCTTGAGTAAAGGACTCAAACTCCTTAATTTTCATACAAATCAGCAAGACTATTAACAATAAATGACTACTCTCATAAGACTAAAAGGGATTTGGACTTTTTGCATCAGTAATATTTAAAGCCAAAATTTCAACAAATTAAAGCTCTCTTATTTGCCTCAAACTCTACGATGCATAATTAACTCTTAAATGTTAAATAATTTTCAGGCTTAGTGTAGTTTTATTGTGACAATTTTTCACTAACTTACCTAGTTTTACTTAAAAACGACCCTTTATCTTTTTACACATACAATAGTTTAAGGAAATGAAACTTCATTTCTTCCAAATATTTTATGATTCAGACTCTTCTCTGAAGCAAAAAGAGGCTCCCACCCAACTATTCTTAACAAGATTGTCATGGCTATCTGAACGTAAGAGTATCTCCTACAGGTGTCACTCCAGTTATCAGCTATAGTTGTTTCCTACACTCTGAGAATTTACAACTTCCAGAATTGCAATTTTGCCTTAAATGGTCATACTATGTCAAATTTAAAATGAGATGTGACGTGTTGGTTTAAAGATTTCCACTCTAAGTACAAAATAATCTTACAGCAGTTCATAAAACAGCTAAAAATGATTCTGTGCAATGAGAAGAGACTACAAAATAGTCAAGGTTGAAGGAAGGCACAAATTCAATAAATATTTATCCTATAACCATGTTTTCTGAACCAAACTCAGATGCACAGTTTGACAAATGTGAAGACACTTGCGAGAGCTACAGATCAGAATACATGAGTGTCATGGAAAAGTGAAACCACATGATTTTTATAGGTTTAAGACAGCATTTGTCTACATGGACTTAAAACGCATGTTTCAAGTCACCAGTGAGATTTTACTGTCCAGGAACACCAATCCAACAGTCATTTTACAGCAGTTATTTCTCTAGAGAAAATGCTGGCAGAGGAACACAAGTAACAGATATGCACAGGAAATGCATTAGTGGGCACGGTTGATTTTTATCACCTCATGTGTTGGTGTACTCATTAATCTGCTAATGAAACTGTGAAAATCAGCAGGGGTCTCTGGGCCTATATGAATGTCAAGCTCTTACAGCATATGTAGAACCCAGAAATGCAAACACACACGATTTTTTATGGTTATGGAATTTAGCTTCATCTCAGAAAGGTTCTCACATCTGGGAAAAGAAAAACTATTCAACAACTGGTGTGGAATCAGTTATCTGCTTGAAAAATAAAGTTGGATGCCCACCTGATTTATTTCACCAAAATAAACTGAAGATGGTGCAAGAATTAAGAAAAATAAGGGCTGGGAGCAGTGCCTCACACCTGTAATGCCAGCACTTTGGGAGGCTGACGCGGGTGGATCACCTGAGGTCAGGAGTTCAAGACCAGCCTGACCAACATGGTGAAACTCCATCTCTACTAAAAAATACAAAAATTAGCCAGGCATGGTGGTGGGCACCTGTAATCTCAGCTACTAGGGAAGCTGAGGCAGGAGAATCGCTTGAATCCGGGAGGCGGAGGTTGCAGTGAGCTGAGATCTTGCCATTGCACTCCAGCCTGGGCGACAGAGCAAGACTCCATCTCAAAAAAGAAAAGAAAAGAAAAAGAAACAAATTCTGAACTTTGTATTAAAAATACATGATTTTTATAAAAACCCACAATATGACACATACAAACATACAAATTTATATACATAACTGTGTGTGTATCTAACCTCATTAAAGTAGAAGGAAAAAAGAATATGAATGAATGCTTCTTCAATATCCTGGACTGTAGAAGACCTTCCTAAGCAGGACATAAACCCAGAAGTTACAAAGGAAAATAAGTAAGTTTGACCATGTAAAAACTTTAAACTTCTCTATGGAAAAAAGAAGAGAGAATAAAAAGACCAGAACAAACTGAAAAGAGCAAAAACATTTGTAACACACAAGACAAAGGGCCAGGCTTAATACTGGAAAACCCTTAAATCAATTAGAAAAAGATAAATAACCAAATAGAAAAACAGGCAAAGGTGACAAATAGTTTATAGAAATTAAATACAAATAGCTGGCCAGGGGCAGTGGCTCACACCTGTAATCCCAGCATTTTGGGGGGCTGAGACGGGCAGATCACCTGAGGTCAGGAGCTCGAGACCAGTCTGGTCAACATGGTGAAACCCCCGTATCTACTAAAGCTACAAAACAATTAGCTAGGTGTGGTGGTGCATGCCTGTAGTACCAGCTACTTGGGAGGCTGAGGCAGGAGAATCACTTGAACCCCTGAGGCGGAGGTTGCAGTGAGCTGAGATCAGGCCACTGCACTCCAGCCTAGGCAACAGAGTGAGACTCTGTCTCAAAAAAAAAAAAAAAAAAAAAAAAAAAAAAAAAAAAGAAAGTAAATACAAAAAATACAAATAGCCAAATACAAATGAGAAGATATTCAAGCTCATTTACAATCTTTTTCACCTATCAAACTGACATTGACTAAAAGGTTTGCTAATGTCCAGAGGTGATGGGATTGGACAGGGAAATGGGCCTTCTCATACACTGTTGATGAGAGTGTAGATCAGTTCTGCCTTTTGGTGAGCAAACGCAGTAACAGATATTGAAATTTAAATATGGGTACTCTCTGCCTCAGCAGTTCCAACTCTAAGAATTTATCTTACAAATTTATTTCCACAATGATATGGTTTGAACATCTGTCCCCTCCAAATCTCATATTGAAAAGTGATCCCCAGTGTTGCAGGTGGGGCCTGGCAGGAGGTGTTTTGGTCTTGGGGGTGGATACCCCATGAATGACTCAGTGCCCCTTCCATGGCAGTGAGTTCTCACGCTGTCGGTTCATGTGAGAAACTGGTTGGTTGAAGGAGCCTGGCACCTCCTCTGCTCTCTCTTGCCACGTGACACGCCTGCTGCCCATTCCCCTTCCACCATAAGTAAAAGCTTCCTCAGCAGAAGGCAAGCAGATGCTAGTGCCATGCTTGTACAGCCTGTAGAACTGTGAGCTCTAGATGTAAGGGAGAATAAGGACCTAAAAGAGGTCCTTTTAATAAGAAAACAAGGTTTAGGACCATCAGCCAAAAGGTGAGTTCAGCAGACAGATGTCCCTCTCCTCATCCAGCCCTAACTCCCCTTGGAAACACCATGCCCAGAAAAAGAAATCAGAAAGAATATAGTCCCTTGGGTTTGACCCCCTTGGGTCAGTCAAATGTGGGAATTTGAATTTGGAGGCCTGAATTGTCCACCACCAACCAATTATATCCCATGCTCAGGCTATAACACAAATAATCCAAAAAAGCAAATTACTCATTTAGATTTAGACATGTGCATTTTATAATTTTCATTTGAATGTGGACTCACATAACATTCCACTCATTCAACAAGTGTGTTCCTCTTAGGTAGCAAGCTCATTACTAAGAAGAGAGAAAGAGTGGAATAAAACATGGTACATAACACCAAGTGACTCAGAATGGAGTGAGGGAAGGTAACATGCACATACCGACCAGAAGGCAGGCTGAAGGGGTTCCCTGCTCTAGTAATGGTGCAGAGAGATTAATGCCATCTGGAATCACCAGAGGTTTCACCGAAGAGATGCCATTTCTCAGAACTGGAGAATCTGTAACATTATCTGACCTTTCCCCTCTTTTCCCCTCACTCAACTCTTTTTCTCTACATTTATACAAAACAGGTACATTTGATAGCTACCCTCTCTCTTGTTGCTTAATTCATATCACTAACTATAACACCATTTCTTTTGTATAAGATATCAATTAGTGTTAGGTATATTTTCAGTATTAAATGTATTACTATAAGGCCTGGTGCAGCGGCTCACACCTGTAATCCCAACACTTTGAGAGGCTGAGGAGGGTGGATTGCTTGAGCCCAGGAGTTCCAGACCAGGTTGGGCAACATGGTCAAAGCCTGTCTCTACAAAATATACAAAAGTTAGCCAGTGTGGTGGCATGCACCTATAGTCCCAGTTACTCAGGAGGCTGAGGTGGGAGGATTGCTTGAGTCTGGGAGGTAGAGGTTACAGTGAGCTGAGATCGCACCACTGCACTCTCCAGCCTGGGTGACAGAGCCAGACCATTTCAAAAAACCAAAAATGTATTACTATAAGTATTTCTTTTATTAAAGTTGTATTTTTTAAGGGTTGTTCCATTATACCCATAAGCCACTGAAATATTTCCAAAATTCCAGTAAATTAGCTTATAAGCTATATCTTCTCAATTATTTCTTGAACATAGATTCCACTTATTGATTCGGATTTTTGGTTAAGAAAAAAAGTCACCACAAAATAATCATGAAAAAAGCCTGCCTAGGATTTCAAGTCTATAGTTGAAAGTAATGATAATCCAAACACACACAAAAAAACTAAGAACTGTCATTATTTTGTCTGTGGGTGTGTTTTGTATTTACTGTTTTCCATCTAAAACTGGCCCACATGCAGATGGGCACAGAGTTGCTGCCATTGATGGAACAAAAGATACAGCACGATATCACAGAACCTAAACCTGTAGTAGTAGAGGTTTATCTATATTTACACTTAACAGGTTTTTGACACACTTGGGGATAAAGAGTGCAAGTTTTATAGTCAAAAAAATGTGTGTTTGAACCTGGGCTTCACTCTTCCAAGCAATCACATTCAGCAATCATTTCAGGCCTCTGAGCTTGTTTCCTCACAGGTATAATTTTCCTATTTCACAGAGTCAGTATAAAGATTACTGACAACTTAGGCAAATCATCTAGTACACTGCCTGGCACAGAGCAAGCTATCAATGAATGATAGTTAAAATAATCAGTATTATTATTATTATGAACCCTACCTGGAAGCCAATGAGGCAGGCACAGGCACATCAAGCCACTTTGGGGACCGGAAAAGCACAAAGTACAAAGTAAACTTCTTTTTACCATGCATAAGAACAACCAGAATATGTGACTTCAATAATTATGACAACTCTCAAAACAAGTCCAGTACAGTGGTTGAGAATATACACTTTGGAAACTACTCCAGAAATTCCACTTTACGACTTAACAGCTGCGAGACTTTGAGCAAGTTGCTTAAAGAAGATTTCCTTTCCTCAACCAAAACAGAGCTAATAACAGTCCTTTTAAGTACTTAGTGGGTACAGTGGCTCACACCTATAATCCCAGTACTTTGAAAGGCCAAGATGGGAGGATCACCTGAGGTCATGAGTTCAAGACCAGCCTGAGCAACACAGCAAGACCCCATTTCTACATAAAAAAATTTTAATTAGCCAGGCGTGGAGGTGGGTGCCTGTAGTCCCAGCTACTCGAGAGGCTGAGGCAGGAAGATCACTTGAGCCCAGGAGTTTCAGGCTGCAGGGAGCTATGATCATGTCACTGCACTCCAGCCTGGGCAACAGAGCAATACTCTGTCTCAAAAAAATAACAAGTACTTTGTGGGGATCTTGTGATGGTTAAAAGAAGTAAGATAGCCCGTGGAATGCTCTTAGCAAAGCATCTATCAGTAGTAAGTACTCTGAATGGTAACTATCAGACTGTCCATGAAACCCGTGGCACCCACAAGGAGTTACTGCAAAGAGTCTGAATAAAGCTTGCAACACTAGTGTATGTATTTCAGACAGATGTACTATTTTTCTATAGCACAGAGTTCAATGTGACTAACAAAATGCTAATTACATTAAGAGTTCTACTCATTATAGCTTTTAAAAACAGGTAATGATTTTTGAAAAATGTTCAAACAATAGAGAAATATATAAAGTAAAAAGTGTGCTCATTCATCCACCCTGCTAACCCAAGCCTCAGGCCCCAAGTCCATTTTCCAGGGTAAGTCACTGGAAAGTACTGTAGTAGGCACTCTTCAGATCCTATCTTTCAATACACACATAAAGTTGGGGAAGCGGGGTTGGATTTTTTACAAAATGGGATAATACTATATGCATTATTGGTTTATTCAATAATATTTCACAGATACCTTTCCATATCAATGTAAAAAATCCTAACTCATTCTTTTTAGTTACTGTTTAATGCTTTGAATTATAGATAAATTGTAATTTATTAATCCATTATACTAGGCTTTTAGTTTACCTCTAATTTTTTGCTATTGAAAATAATCCCACAAGCCTGAGCCAGGAGGTCAAGGCTACAGCAAGCTGTGATCTCACTACTGCACTCCAGCTTGGGCAAAAGAGTAAGATCCTATCTCCAAAATAAATAATCCCACAATGGGCCAGGCACAGTGGCTTACATCTATAATCCGAACACTTAGGGAGGTCAAGGCAGGAGGCTCGCTTGAGGCAAGGAGTTCAAGACTAGCCCGGACAACAAAGCAAGACCCCATCTCCACATAAAATTTAAAAATTGGCCAAGCATAGTGGTGTATGCCTGTAGTCCCAGCTACTTGGGAGGCTGAGGTGGGAGGATTGTTTAAGCCAGGAGTTCGAGGTTACAGTGAGCCATCGTGCCACAGCATTCCAGGTGTGGCACCAAGGCAAGATCCCGTCTCTAAAAACAGTAATAATAATCATCATCATCTCACAATGAACACCTTGTTTGAAGGGCATTCAACACATGTGTAGCTATTTCTGTTGAACAGCTTCCTAAAAGTGGATCTGCTAAGTCAAAGGTTTTGCACATTTTATATGTTGAAAAGAAATGCTAAATTATCCTTTTTAGAGGAAGTACCCATTGTATTCTCTGTAAGTAACCATCTTCATAAAAAACAGAAACAAAAAAGTATCCTATCATGCAGAGAAACTGAAATTTTTCGACGTTAAGAAGTGGCCCTCTGGCCAGGCGCGGTGGCTCATACTTGTAATCCCAGCACTTTGGGAGGCTTGAGGTGAGTGGATCACTTGAGGTCAGGAGTTCAAGACCAGCCTGGCCAACATGGCAAAACCCTGTCTCTACTAAAAATACAAAAATTAATCGGGCATGGTGGCACATACGTGTAATCTCAGCTACTCAGGAGGCTGAGGTATGAGAACTGCTTCAACTCAGGAGGCAGAGGTTGCAGTGAGCTGAGATTGCACCACTGCCCTCCAGCCTGGGCAACATAGCGAGACTTTGTGGCAAAAAAAAAAAGTAGCCCTCATCTTAAAAAAAAACAAAAACAAAAAACTACAGTTCTAAATCCTTACTTCATCCCTCTCAGCATCTGAGCCCCTATGCTACTGACTATCTCATCTTAGCATGACTCATTCCATGATGTCCTCTGCAATGACCTGGTTCATGTCAAAACAGTTTTCTAGTCCCCAAGTCACCCTGGCCCTGTCCCCAGGCCAACTGTGGGGAGAAAGGAAGCACTAAAGACCTGAAGTGTTCCTGTCACCATCTAGCATCCCTGCCAAGCCCCACTAAAACAGAATTATTCCATGTAATGCTCATGGTAAAAGCTCTACTTTGTTTCCATGTTTTAAAGCAGCAATGGATTAAAATCTCTTAATCAATAATCACTGGCCTACAGGTAGTTTACACGTTTCATTTTGTCCCACAATATTATTACAATCAGGAGCAAGAGCAGATAAAGGTCATGCTGGTAATTAAAGCTATATTGTAGAAATATGCTCACCCAAGATATGATTAAATAAGAAAATATTACTCAGTTCAGTATCATCATTAAACTTGTATTAATTTATAAATATTTAAATGTACCATATGATGGTCATAAATAATCTGTTTTTGTCAGTTTCTAAAGTAATACAACCCATAAACCCTTTAAAAAATGACTGCAGAAAGGAATAGTCAAGAAAGTATATAAGCCAGACTTACATTCAAATGCTGTAGTTGTTGCTTCAGGCAGAACCTGACCTATCACATCCTAAACAAAGAAAGAATAAAGAAACACAATTAGCCATCTTCTTTATTGCTAACATGTGGCAAATCCTAGAGGAAATATGAGAACCTGGGAAAGATTTTTGAAACGTTAGCATAAACAATAAAAACATTAGCTCATAATCACACTTAGCCCAGCAACATAAACCCAGAGTTTAAATCTCTATCCCAGGAAGAAAAATCTTTAAGAAACCTTTTCCACATTTTATTAATAACATAATATTTTATTCTCAATTCAACAGTGTAAATACAAATACACTGTTGTGTATTTACAAAAACTTGGTTTCTTCTATGGGAGGCTGTGGAATACAGTACAGTTGAAAGAGAAAGGGGTTTTGAGAGTCAGACTGACGTAGGTCTGAATCTCTGCTCTGCACTTATCATTAAACGAATGACTTGGAAAAAAAATCACCTAACCTCTCTGAGCCTCAATTTGATTACCCTCCAAAATGGGTCTAGTAATACCTACAGAGATAGTGTAAAAATTAATCTAATAAACATAAGCTTAGACCTAGCGCATTGAAGACATTCAACAAATGTAGTTCCTGATATACAACAAGCAACGCTGTGCCTCGCACTCAATAATGGTAGTTCAACACACAAGTTTCCGTGATGATATAAACCCACTATGCTACATTTAACACAAACGGTTCTTATCAACCTTTACTCTTAAGCAACAGAAAACATACTTAATGACACCGAAATAAGGTTAATCTAGCCTACAAAAATCTAAAAAGTGTATATAATCTGACATCAATGTTTAAATAAATCTCTAAAGTTGAAAACACATGAAAATTAGTATACTGAGACAGCTTAATTGAATAAGCACAGAACACCTAAACTCTGGGGAAAGTGACCCTCCATCACGTCCAGTCCAACTCCAATGGCCTGCAAACCTCATTTCTCTCCGGGAGCTCTGCCACAATGTCCCTCCCAGGCTGCACCAGAACTGGCACCAGGCAGCCGCTGACAAAGCCACTTGCAGTATTTCTCAGCAGGGAGCTCACAGCCTTTCCAAGCAGGGCACTTAGCAGAGTGGCGGCTGCAACTTCCTTCTAAAGGCAATTCTTTAGAAGCTTTTGCTGCAGTGGCAATTTGCATAATAGTCTTGTCTCCATAGTGTTTTTTTTTTTTTCAAAAATAAATCTGTGAATATAAAACTGATCAAAGAGAACTATCTTAGGCAGCCCTTGCTCATTACAGCCAAAGGAGATTATTTTTTTTCTGACTCTAGTCTTCACAAATGAAACATCAACTTTTTGAGGAAGTATCTATAAAAGATTTTAGTGTTAAAAAATTCTTTCTACACTCTCATAGTTAGAAAGTATTTATTGACAGGAAACGGTAAAGGGAGTACAGAAAAAAGCACACAGGCAATCCAGTGGAAAGCCTGAAAACACGAAATTGCAGCCAAACAGCTACAGCTGGATGCTAGCTCTCTCGCACAACTGAGTCCACGAAATATCTGTGCCTCAGTTTCCTCATGTGTAATATCAGATCTTAGCTGTACCTACCAAATGAGTTAGTATTTGTAAAGTGCTCAGAAGAGTGTCTAGCACATGGCAAGTGCCCTACTAGTGTCTGGTAAATAAATAAAAGACTTATGACTGGAATATTACAGAGCTTACCTCATAATAAAACTTTGAAATTCCAGCACCCAATAATCAGTGGAGGATGGTGATTCACTCACTGACTTCATCCTACAGCAGTATTTATTGAACACCCATTCTAGCCAGTGTAGGTTTTAAAAAATGAGGGGAAAACAACTGCTCCATCCCCAACTCTCTAAGTTATCACTAGTTATTTCCAGGAAACTCTGATCTTGAGATGTGAACTCTGCCTCTATAGTGTTAGCAAACTAATTTAAGCTCCTCCCCACTTCGGAATAGCGACCCCATCAAACTGCAGAGTTCTAACAACCACCTGAAAACGTGCTCAGTGGCAATGGCATGCCTTAGCCCATCGACATAAACGAGGCGCTACACATGCTTCTCATCTGATAGAGGAAAAGGGAGAAAGAACAAAGCAAACTTGAGTGAGAGAATCATGTGAACACAACCACTTTGTTCTTTAAAGCAAATAAAGTGGGGCTATCATAATGATAAAGAGGTAAGAAGTTTAAACATCAGTAATATCTACTAGTCATTTTAAAGCAGGGTACATTTGATGATTTTATATACATTTTCCAGCTAAAGTGACTTCTACTCTCAACAATATAACATGTACCTAACCTAAAGAAGGTTTCAAAGGAAAACCAGGATGGACACAGTGGCTCACGCCTATAATCCCAGCACTTCGGGGGGCCAAAGTGGGTGGATCACTTGAGGTCAGGAGTTCGAGACCAGCCTGGCCAACATGGTGGAACCCTGTCTCTACTAAAAATACAAAAAAATCAGCTGGACATGTGGTGTGTACCTGTAATCCCAGCTGCTCAGGAGGCTAAAGCAGGAGAATCACCTGAACCTGGGAGGCAGAGGTTGCAGTGAGCCGAGATCACACCACTGCATTCCAGCCTGGGCAACAGAGTGAGACTCCGTCTCAAAAAAAAAAAAAAAAAAAAGAAAGAAAGAAAAAGAAAACTGAAGTTTACATATCTTGATGATGACCATTTTTTGATGCTTTTCTTCTTCCTTTCAAAAAATCAGACAAATATCTGACAGATCCAAAACATAATTGAGTATCTACAACATGCCAGGAGCATAAAGATCACAAAGCTGTAGGCTACAGGAGAATAAAACTTGATCCTTGACTTTAGGAAGATTATAAACTGGTTATGGAGATAAAGACAAACCTGAAAGACTAGTAATATAAAACACTTAAGAGTATAAGCACCAAACAAAAGACATAAATAGCAAATAGTATTTGGTAACTCAGGAGAAAGGAAAAATCATACTCAATTTAGACAGAAATCTTTGTGTGTGTGTATGTGTGTATATGTGTGTGTGTGTGTGTGTGTGTTTTCTTCTTTTTTGAGATAGGGTCTCACCGTGTGACCCAAGCTGGAATGTAGTGGTGCAATCACGGCTCAGTATAGCCTCAACCTCTGGGTTCAAGAGATTTTCCCATCTCAGCCTCCCTAACAGCTGGTACTACAGGTGTATGCCACCATGCCCTACTAATTTTTGCATTTTTTGTAGAGATGGGGTTTTGCCATGTTGCCCAGGCTGTCTCGAAACTCCTGGGTTCAAGCAATCCACCCACCTCAGCCTCCCAAAGTGTTAGCATTACAGGCCTAAGCCACCACTCCTGGCCCAGAAGTCTTATAGATGAGGGGAAATCTGAGCTTGAAGACCACAGGATACAAAAAAAGAAGAGGGGAGAGGGTTGAGCATTCTCTCTCATCACACACTAACCGAACCTCTTGTACAGTTTTCCCAAAACTAGGAACTCAGTCTCCAGGGAAAAAGAGAAACACAGAAAGCTGCAAAACCGAAGACCCAAATGTCTCTACCTTTGAGGGTCAGGTCGGCCTCCATACTTAAGCCAGTCCCTGGTGATTCAGACAAAAGACAAGGCCCAGAGAGACGGAGTGACTTGCCCAGGGTCTCCCAGCTATTTGATGCACAGTGACTGGAGCCCTCAACTGCTGACTTCAGGTCCGAGACACTCAGTTATGGCTGACTAGATGACTACAACCTGCTTCTGGCATCTGTGTCAGGTTCTGCCAAAAATTAGCTGTGTGGCTTTAGCAAGGTATTTTCCCCCTGTGGGGTTCATGCCTCTTCATTTGAAATGAGTCTGAATTAGATGAGGCGATTCTTCCAGGTTCCACATGGCTTTAAAGCTTAAGGTTCTAAGCCAGAGATGCTGACGTGTCTGTTGGTTCTTGCCTTTTCTTGATGAAGAGATGAAATGAACCTGGAGAACAGATCACAGGAGTCTGCCAGGATCTGGGCTTGAACATTTGCTAAAATGGAGCATTAGGAGATAGCACTGAACACCCACGGCCACAGGTCCTTCATCAGGCCTTCCTGACAAAACATGCTCCACTTGGGCTTACCTGGCCAAAAGTGTGCAGACACCTGGCATGCTGAGCTCTAGTGGTAGAGCCACTTGTGTAGTGTTTCCTGTTAGGCCAGTCAGCCTCAAAGCAGGTACAACTTAGAGATGCTCAAGAAACGGAAGACCCAAGTCCAATCCCTTATAATAACAATCCCATCAATAATAACAACATTAATGGAGCACTTACTATGTGCTAAGTTTTTCTGAGAGCTTTACATGTATCAACTCAAGGAGTCCTCAGAACTCTAGGAGGTAGGTATTACTTTCACCCCTCCCCAACTTTTTTTTCCACAAATAAAGAAACTGAGATGCAGAAGATACTTGCCCCAGTAGTACAACTTGCAATTTAAACAACCTGGCTCCAGAGTTTGTGGTCTTAAACACTGGGCTGTTCTTGAAATAATCACATAATCAAATAATATAATTACATAATAATCAACCTTCCATTGTTTTAAATGAGTAAGAGAAAGCCCGTCTTTTTTTTTTTTTTTTTTTTTTTTTTTGAGACGGAGTCTCGCTCTGTCGCCCAGGCTGGAGTGGCCGGATCTCAGCTCACTGCAAGCTCCGCCTCCCGGGTTCACGCCATTCTCCTGCCTCAGCCTCCCGAGTAGCTGGGACTACAGGCGCCCGCCAGGTCGCCCGGCTAGTTTTTTGTATTTTTAGTAGAGACGGGGTTTCACCATGTTAGCCAGGATGGTCTCGATCTCCTGACCTCGTGATCCGCCCGTCTCGGCCTCCCAAAGTGCTGGGATTACAGGCTTGAGCCACCGCGCCCGGCCGAGAAAGCCCGTCTTTCTCATCACAGTCACAATCTCACATAATCTTGCCAAGTCTTTGAGGAAGGTACAAGTTTCCCTGTTTTCAAATAAGGAAACTACAGGCTCAGACAGGTAGACTGACTTGCCTAGTTAGCAGGACAGCTTGCAATTAAACCCAAATTCCTTGACTCTAAACCTCGTGTTCTGTCCACAGAACCATAATTGCACGCATCCTCTTTTAAGTTCCCGTCTTAAACAAGTATTCTGGGGTCCTATGAAGAAACAAAAACCAACATACTTATCTCCTCCAGAAGTTTACCATCTAGTGGAGGAGACAAAGTATCATGATCAAACATGTGCTTTGCTGGGGGACCCACACAAAGCTGTGGCAACAGAGAGGTGGGGCACATAACCAAGAATGACAGAGAAAAAGCACAACTTGGCTTGGAAGGACAGGTGGGAATTGGCCGGTGAAGGGCAGACTGTAGACAGTCTGGACACTTGGGAGAACTGAGAATCAGCCTATAGAAGTGAGGCACAGAAGTTTATGGGCCTGTGATGAGAGATGACACAGGTGCCAGGCAGACAGGGGCCAATCCAGATGTGCTTAGAGGACCATGTGAAGGAGCCTGGGCCTTATGATGAGAGGAAATCTGTGTGAGCGTGACTGTGTGGAGAACTCTGGATACAAAGAGAAGGATGGCATTTGATGCACAATATGGAAAGCTCCCGGCCAAGGCACCCAAAAATGTGCATGGCCTGGGCAGTCAGTAACATCCAGAACTCAAAATGAAGTTATAGAAATCAAATTTTGACTGAGTTACCCAAGACAATGAAAAATCACATCACAAATCTTCCTCTTCCCAAGATCCTGCCACCTTGCCCACTCTTAACTTGCAGGTAAGTTCCACTACAGATCTGCTGCTAGCAATGTGCTTTTCGGAATGTCTGCTTCTGTCTTCCATGCTTCAGTTATTCAGCATGTAGAATGGGCCACAAGGCACTCTGTCTATCTCAAATGAATACCAGAAAGATCAGAAGTGGCTGCAACATGTAGGGAAAGAAACCTGCTAAGTCAGTGAAACACAATTGTAGTTCTGGTATTGAGCTCACAGCTTTGGAAAAGCCATTTCACATCACCGCTCCTCAGTAACTATCTGCAAAAAAGAAACATGAGCTGAACAGGCCACCTACAGTGTTACACCCTGCTCTAAAATTCCATCATTTTATTTGAAATATATTCTGAATAATCTGAAAGTAAAATATCACCAATTCTAAGATGCACATTTTCCCTCAATTTTACTATCTCTGAAACTGGACTGATTTTAATAACAGATGATGTGTCATACTGTCATGGGCATCATGTTTTTCTAAATAAAATGTCTTACATCCAATAATGCTTTAAGTTTGCGCAGGCTGGACACAGTAACTCACACCTGTAATCTCAGTACTTTGGCAAGGCCGAGGCAAGCAAATCGCAGGAGTTCGAGACCAGCCTGGGCAACATGGCAATACCTCATCTCTACAAGATACAAAAATTATCCAGGTGTGGTGGCATGTGCCAGCTACTTGGGAGGCTGAAGTAGGAGAATCACTTGAGCCCAGGAGGCAGAGGCTGCAGTGAGCCGAGATCGTGCCACAGCACTGCAGCCTGAGCAACAGACTGAGGCCCTGTCTCAAAATAAATAAATTAAACAGTGTGCTCAAACACAGTAAGTTAAAGTTGTCCTTTTTCCCTTTCTCAGCTGGTCACCAAGTTCAGAGAACTCAGTAAAAAAAACAGGGCTGGAATCTGTCCAGGGACATTCCCTGAAACACTTGGGGGAAAAAAACCTCTCTTCTAGATTCAGCTGTTTCCATTTGCGTGGTTGTATCTATATGTGTGTCCCAGCCCGGGCCATGAGCTCTCTGAGGGCAGGGGTTCAGTCAGCTTGATCTATCTCCCCAGGGTCCTAGACATTTGCCAGGTTTCAGTGGTTGCAATTTATCAATGCTGTGCCTGAAGCAATAAAACTGCCTCCACAGGAAGCCAGCAGTAGCCATTGCCACTAGCTCAGGTCACCAGTGGTCAAGGTGCTGACTACTCAAGTCCCTGAGTCCCCCTTGCTGGGATCTGGACACTGAGATTACCACTCACCAGTACATCCCTGAAGAGTAACTGCGGCCCAGAGTGCACTGTCCAGTCCACCGCGCCACTATTTGGGATCTTGATGCGAATTACCAGCACCTGGTTCTCCATGGCAGGAAAAGGGCCAAGGGCTAGCCACAGCATTACAGGTTAAAGAGGCTCACATCCTTGGGTAGGGGATACCCACTGGCCGCTGGTTGGGAAGGGGCTCCAAGAGGTGACAAGGGGAGTGAGGGGCAGAGGACAGAGGGTGAAAACAAGGGACTGGCGGATGAGGGGGTGGGAAAAGGGGAGGGGTGATCAGGCCCGCACCTACAGGCACCGAGCCTGCCCAGGCTGTCGGGGGTCTGAGGTGTCTCCCGGGGAGGGTGCACCGGGAAGCGGGCAGAGGCCTGCAGGAACTAGCTGAGGTCGGAAGGTTCTGGAGTTGAGCGAACCCTATGGTGAAGCTCTCTGCCGCCGTGTGGGTGTGAGGAGGCGGCAGGGCAAGGACTCGGTTTGGAGGAGATACAGCGGCAGGTGTCCACCGCTCGTCAGTGGACTAGGAATGGAGGGGACTCAGTCCGGGGCTATTACGAAAGAGCCCCAGGGCCGCCACACCACGTAGAGTCCCCACGGGAGGGTCAAGGGGCGAGTCTTCTGCCCCACCCGGAGACACAGGGCGCGGCGCGCGCAGGCTGAGCTCTGGCCACCCGAGGCCGCGCGGACCCGCGGCGGCGGCGGCAGCGGCGGCGGCGGCGACGGCGGTAGCTGCAAGAGGAGGAGGAGGAAGGCGGCGGCGACGCTCTTACTCCGGAACCAAAACGCGCGGCGCCGGAACCCCGGGAGCCAACGAGCGGGACCCGCCTCCCGCGGCGCCATGTTGGAAAAGGGCAGCGGCTCCCGGGAGGACGCACCCCCGGCGCTGGGAGCTGAGGAACCGGCGCGCGGCGCTTGGCGAGTCGGGGAGAGACTGGTCCTGCACGCTCAGGAGACCCTCCTTACCCGCGCCCGCGGCGACCGGGTCACGGCCCTTTCGTTTCCCGACCCTGCTTAATGACAGCGAAGTGGAAACATCTACCAAACGAAGGGTGAAAGTGATCTAGGGCTGGAGTCCGCCAAAAGCCAATTTAAGGCTTAACATTGCAGACCGTTTGTCTTTACAAAAGCTTCAAAGACTGGGCTGCAGCTCCCGGTTATCCCCACTTTGTCAAGCCATGCATCTGAATGTTCGTGGGGTTGTGTGCATCGAATCAGCAAGAGCAAGGCAAGAACTCAAGAAATAATTGTCTTTTTTTAATACCCCCTTACAAGTCACAGGTTCAGAGGATCATCATCTTTCTCCCACGTTAGCAAAACGTATTTGCATTTTTCAGTGAGGTTCTTTACCCCACCAGTGCCCTAAAATAGCAAACAGTTCTCTGTTCAAAAGCAATAGTAAAGAAATTCACTGAAGAGTTCAATTGCCTGGGGACAGCTGCAGTAGTCGCATCATCTCTCTTATTAAACTGTTGCAGAAATATTCGGTCTAGCCCATGTATTTTCAACTAAATAGCGCTGCTTACGCAGTTGGTGATATCACGGAAGTAGCAATAAACCTTGGTTATCTTTTTTTTTTTTTTTTTTGAGAGTCTCGCTCCGTCGCCCAGGCTGGAGTGCAATGGCGCGACCTCGGCTCACCACAACCTCCGCCTCCCGGATTCAAGCGATTCTCCTGCCCTCCCCCGCGCCCCGGTAACTGGGACTACAGGCGGGCGCCATCGTGCCCGCTCATTTTTGTTATTTTTGTATTTTCAGTAGAGACTGGGTTTCACTTTGTTGGCCAGGCTGGTCTCAAACTCCTGACCTCGTGATCCGCCCACCTCAGCCTCCCAAAGTGCTGGGGGATTACAGGTGTGAGCCACATTACAGGTGTGAGCCACCGCGCCTGGCCAACCTTGGTTATCTTCAAATGCCTTCTTATCTCAGATTTTAAAGTGCATAGTCTTGTAGAATGATGATGCCTCTACAGAGGTTTGTTTACAAATTGTAACGTGTAGGTTCGTCCTTTATCTCTTTCTTATGAAGGTGCACGAATTGGCTCTACTTTTTGGTGTTGAATTTTGTATAAACTCGGTTGAGGAGGTGTGTCAGTTTCCCTTCTAACAGTAAGGTGCTTGATTAATGTGAGAAAAAAATTAATGTTGGTCATTTTCAGTTACAATACCAAAATTTTTCTGCATACTTTACTCTGAGTTACTTTTATATTTAATTTGAAAGTCCATTGTAGGAGATAAATTATCACCTTTTAAGTTACTGTAAATTAATATCTTAGGTAGAAATTCATTTAGTCAGATCCTTCAGATATTCTAGGAATTGCCCCTTTTCACCTGCACTTCACTTCTGTGAAAAATAAACTGTTCATCAAAAGTCTTCATATACTTTTATTAAAAGTTCATTTCCTATTATTTTAGAAAATAGACCATGAAACTAGAGATTTTCTATAAATCTGTGATTTGTTAAAATGTCTCTTTTATTCGAAGTACCGTGGGGAAAACCAACTCAATTTGCCAAATTTGCATACATATTCTGAAGCTTTTCCTACGATAATGGCAAACTCATTTCTTTCCCAATATTTGCAGAGCCAATATAATTACACGTCAGCTCTTCATAGCCTTTATATAGTAAGAAATCTTAACTTTGATGATTTGAACAAGGATTTTCCAGAAAGTTCTAACTCTCATTGCGAGAAGCATCATAATCACTGATAATACAAGACCATTCCATTTGGTATCATAAATGACAAAATATAACTTTTTGATCTTTACCAAATCGAATAAACTACTGTCTAAACGTAAGGAATATTTAGTATTTGACATGGAAGTTGTATGTGATCTTAAGACGTTTGCATTTAGTACTTTTTTTCTTTTTCTCTTTTTACATTTTTTTTTTTTTTTGAGGCAGAGTCTCACTGTGTCACCCAGACTGGAGTGCACTTGCGCAATCTCGGCTCACTGCAACCTCCATCTCCCAGGTTCAAGCAATTCTCCTGCCTCAGCCTCCCAAGTAGCTGGGACTATAGGCACGTGCCACCATGCCCAGCTAATTGTTGTACTTTTAGTAGAGACGAGGTTTCACCACGTTGGCCAGGCTGGTCTCGAACTCCTGACCTCAAGTGATCCACCCCCTCGGCCCCCTAAAGTGCTAGGATTACAGGCATGAGCCACTACACCCAGCCTTTTTTCTTTTTACATGATACAAATCAAGATAGTCACTCAGGTACTGGCTGAGATAGTTTACTAGCCATTAAACAAACTTACTGTAAAAAAAAAAAACCTGTGCTTACTTGTAGTGTTCCTACTTGAGGGATTTACTTTTCACTAAATGTAATAGAAAATCCCTCCCCTCATGAAGTTATATTCTGATGGGGAACACAGTCAAATGAGTAAAATATATGTTAGATAGTAGTAAATGCTAAGAGAAAAATGAAATCAGAAGGGAAAATGGTAAAACAGTGAGTGCACCAGTGTGATAACACTTAAGAATATGAAAACTGGCCTATATTGGCTTCTGTTAGCTGACAAATTTAACTGAAAATAGACACGTTACTGAAAAGGTAGATGTCTAGTGATTTTTTTCAATTGTGATAAGATACACATAAAATTTACCATTGTACTCATTTTGAAGTGTACAGATCAGTAATGTTACATACATTTACCCTGTTATGCAGCCAATCTCCAGATTTTCATCTTGCAAAACTGAAGCTCTATATTCATTAAACAACTGCCCACTTCCCCTTCCCTCCAGCCCCTGGCAACTACCAATCAACTTTCTATTTCTATGAATTTGACTACTCTGGATACCTCATATCAATAGAATCATACAGTATCTGCCTTCTTGTGACTGGCTTATTTCGCTTAGTATAATGCCCTCAAGGTCCATCCATGTTGTAACGTGTCAGCATTTCCTTTTTCTTTTCGTATTTTTAGTAGAGACAGGATTTCGCCATGTTGGCCAGACTGGTCTCGAACTCCTGACCTCAAGTGACCCACCTGCCTTGGCCTCCCAAAGTGCTGGGATTACAGGCGTGAGCCACCACCCCTGGCCATTTCGTTCCTTTTTAAAGCTGAACAAAATTCTGTTGTGTGTATTAACACATTGTGTTCATTCATCTATCAATGAACATTTAAGTTGTTTCCACCTTTTGGCTATTGTGAATAAAGCTGATATGAACATGGGGGTACAAATATCTATTCCTGTCTCTGCTTTTGACTTTTTGGGATGTATACTCAAAAGTGGAATAGCTGGATCATATTTTCTATGTTTAATTTTTTGAGGAATCACCATGCGGTTTTCCATAGTGGCTGTATCATTTTACATTCTCACCAAAAGTGCATTAAGAGTTCCAATTTCTCCACGTTTTCACCACCACTTATTTTCTGTATTTCTGTATTTCTGTTATTTTCTGTAGTTGTTTATAGTAGCTATGCTGTTGGGTATAATGTGATATCTCACTGTGGTTTTAATTTGTATTTCTCTAATGATTAGTGATGAACATCTTTACCTAGTCTTGTTGCTCATTTGTATATCTTCTTTGGAGAAACACCTATTGAAGTTTTTTGCCCGTTTTATGTATTTATTTATTTATTTTTGAGACAGAGTCTTGCTCTGTCTCCCAAGCTTGAGTACAGTGGCGCGATCTCGGCTCACTGCAACATCCACCTCCCAGGTTCAAGGGATTCTCCTGGCTCAGCCTCTCGAGTAGCTGGGACTACAGGTGTGCGCTACCACACCCAGCTAATTTTTGTATTTTTAATAAAGACAAGGTTTCATCATGTTGGCCAGGATGGTCTCGAACTCCGAACCTCAGGCGATCCGCCCACCTCAGCCTGCCAAAGTGCTGGGATTACAGGCGTGAACCACAGCACCTGGCCTTTTTTTTTGCCCATTTTAATAGGGTTATTTTGTTGTTGTGATTTATTTTTTTAAGGAGGAAAATTACATTTTGCTGTTATAAATTCAAAAAAGTTTTCTTTCATCTCTTATTACCTTGATCCCAATATCGAATCCTTAACCCAGAATCTGAGCCTTTCTCACCACCTTCACTGCTACTACCCCAGTCCAAACTATTCTTTCATCTTCTGTTTTCACCCTTGCCCCTACTACCAGCAGTATTATCTACCCAGTTGCCACAGTTAGATCAGGTCACTTGTTTGACTAAAACTCTACAGACAGCTTCCTATCTTGTGCAGGAAAAAAAGCCAAAATCCTTTTCTTGGCCTACAAAACTCTACACATTCTGCCCCTCATCCCATCTAAACTCTCAAACGTCATTTCCTGCTACTCTCCCTCACTCATACCAGCCTCCTCCTCACTGTGGCTTGAAAGTGTCCCGCATCCCACCTCAGGGCTTTTGCATTTGCCATTTCCTCTGCTTGGATTGCTCTTAACCTAGATATCTGCATGGCTCTTCCCTCACATTCTGTAGGTCTTGACTCAAAGGTCACCTTCTTGCTGAGTGAGGCTCTCCCTTGGCACATTATCGAGATTGCAGGCCATCCTCAAACCCATAGATACAAGTATGAAGGCATGCATGATTCCTAATCCTCTTCCCTAGTTTATTTTTCTCCTGGCACTTATCACTATTTTTTTTTCTTTCTGTTTTTGAGACAGGGTCTGGCTCCGTTGCCCAGGCTGGAGTGCAGTGGTGTGATCTCAGCTCAATGTAACCTCCACCACCTGGGCTCAAGCGATCCTCCCACCTCAGCCCCCTGAGTAGCTGTGACCATAGGCGTGCACCACCATGCCCAGCTATTATTTTGTATTTTTAGTAGAGACAGGGTTTCACCATGTTGGCCAAGTTGGTCTTGAATTCCTGGGCTCAAGTGATCTGCATGTCTCCTAAAGTGCTGGGATTACAGGCATGAACCACCACATCCTGCCCATTTATCACTATTTAACATACCACATGTTTTACTCATTTGTTTCTCACCTAGACTGTAACTTCGTAAAGGGATGAAATTGTGTATTTTATTCACTTCCATATCCCTAGTACCTAAAGAGTATCTGGAACATAGTGGGCACTTTAATAATATTTGCTGACTGAACAGGGAGTTTTGAAAGGAGAGTAGGTTGAATAATAGGAATGCAACTTCCATTGCATCTTGCATCCCCTGCCTGCCTTGAACATCAATCACTTTCCCCCTTGCCTTTCCACCACCACCACCACCAAGATTGTGGCAATAACAGTTATAGACTCCCATTAAACAGTAAATTTTATTTAAAATAATGATTGCCTCCTATGTTTAAGAAATTCACCTGGCCAGGCATGGTGCCTCACACCTGTAATCCCAGCGCTTTGGGAGGGCGAGGCAGGTGGATCACAAGGTCAGGAGATCGAAACCATCCTGGCTAACATGGTAAAACCCTGTCTCTACTAAAAATACAAAAAATTAGCCAGGTGTGGTGGCATGTGCCTATAGTCCCAGCTACTCAGGAGACTGAAGCATGAGAATCACTTGAACCCGGGAGGCGGACATTGCAGTAAGCCAAGATCATGCCACTGCACTCCAGCCTGGGCAACAGAGCGAGCCTCCATCTCAAAAAAAAAAAAAAAAAAAGAAAGAAATTCACCTGTCTCCTTCAGCACCCAGTATGGGCCCTTGCAGATAACACTTCAATATATGTCGATTAATTTTGATTTAAAAGAATACAGTCCAGATGCAGTGACTCACACCTGTAATCCCAGCACTTTGGGAGGCCAAGGCACTGATTGCTTAAGCCTAGAAGTTCGAGACCAGCCTGGGCAACATGGTGAAACCCTGTCTCTACAAAAAATACAAAAATTAGCAAGGCATGGTGGCACACGCCTGTAGTCCCAGCTACTCAGGAGGCTGAGGTGGGAGGACTGCCTGAGCCTGGGAGGTTGAGGTTATAGTGAGCTGTGACTGCACCATTGCACTCCAGCCTGGGTGACAGAGTGACACCCTGTCTCAAAAAAAAAAAAAAAAAAAAATGCGTTTCTACACACCAGCAATGTCTTTGAAATTTTGATTGAAAAAATAATGTATAATAGCAACAATAAAACAATAAACATAATTATTCTCATGTTGCTTCATATCTATTAATTTTGAGACAGAGTCTCACTCTGTCACCCAAGCTGGAATGCAGTGGCACACTCTCCACTCACTGCAATCTCCGGCTCCCACATTCAAGTGATTCTCGTGCCTCAGCCTCCTGAGTGGCTGAAATTACAGGCATGCACCACCATGTCCAGCTAATTTTTGTATTTTTAGCAGAGATGGGTTTTTACCATATTGGCCAGGCTGGTCTCGAACTCCTGACTTGAAGTGATTCGCCTGCCTGGGCCTCCCAAAGTGCTGGGATTACAGAGGTAAGCCACTGCCCCCAGCCCTTTTAATTTTTTTAAAGACTATGAAGAGACAGACAAAAATGAACACAAACTCCCAAAAGTGTAACAGGAGAGTTGCGGTCTTCTGTTTCGGCAGGAATGGAAACGAACAATACACTCACACAGAGGCAGAAATTACAGTTCCACAGGTCATTCATGGACCACCACTATATGCCAAGCACTGTGGATTTTAAACATCTAAAATGAACTAACTTATTAATTTAAAATGTTATTAGACATAATTTCTACATAACACATTTTTCAGTAGAGTAGACTGGGTGTTCCTACAAATCATTTAAACTTTATTTTTTCTCTCTTCTCATTGTTTAAACTTATCTATATTACTTTCTTTATATGTAGTTGTAATCATAATAACAGAGCATTTCCGCATCCATTGTCTGACAAAATTATCTTGTGCATCTTACGACAAGTGTAGAGTAGAGGCTGAGAATGTGGACTCTGTACCAGACACATGGGAAGAACGCTTACCATGTGTGGCCTTGGGCAAGACCCTTTGGTTTCCACAACTGAAAAATAAACATAAAAACAGTAACTAATTCATGGGGTTGTTATGAGAGGATTAAGTGAGTTCATATGTGCCAAGTCCTTAGATGAGGACCTGGCACAAGTAAATGCTATGTAAGTGTTAGATACATTTCTTATTGTATACGTGAAGACATTAAGACTTAGAAAGCTCGCCGGGCGCCGTGGCTCACGCCGGTAATCCCAGCACTTTGGGAGGCCGAGGTGGGAGGATCACGAGGTCAGGAGATGGAGACCATCCTGGCTAACACGGTGAAACCCCGTCTCTACTAAAAATACAAAAAATCAGCCAGGCGTGGTGGCGGGCGCCTGTAGTCCCAGCTACTCGGGAGGCTGAGGCAGGAGAATGGCGTGAATGGAGCTTGCAGTGAGCCGAGATCGCACCACTGTACTCCAGCCTGGGTGACAGAGCAAGACTCCATCTCAAAAAAAAAAAAAAAGACTTAGAAAGCTCTAATTTTTCTCAAAGTTACTCTACCAACCAGCAGTGGTAGAGCAAGAACTGAAACCATATCTTTTCTCTTCAAAGCAGGGTTCTTTGTATTCCACATACAGTGGAAAAGTGGTAAATACCAAACTAAATAGCATGGTTGGAAACCAGACATAGACATGCAGGAATGACAATAAAATTTCAGAGTTAAAGGGGACTTAAAAAATCACCAGTCTAATCCCCTTCCCATTCAAGATTCTATCCACCCCCTACCCATCTCCCGAAGGAATTGACATGTAGTCTCTGAACAGCTCCAACAACAGAAGACTGGCTCAGGAGGTAACCCATTCCATTTTCTGAGGATTAAAACACTTCGTGTCTCCTAGTTACTAACACATTACTTCTAGTTCTGTTTTAAAAGAGTAAGTCTCACTGATTCTAGGACTTTCTGTTTCATGTTTCACTTCATTCACTTCTACACATCATTCTAAATTTGATTTTAAAATAGCAAAATTATTGTATGAGAAAACAAGTGGCACCATTTGAAATACCTCAAAAGGAAATTCAACAAGATTACAATCTCCTATCTTTAGCATTCATAGTTAATTCATTACATCTGAGATAATATTTCAAAACTTATTGCTGTTCTTGTAAAGAATCCATATGATCTCCAATTAAAGTATACTGTTTTTTAAAAAGCTATTAAAAACAAAGGCAAGTTTTCTTTTTAATTTTGAACCATCACATATTTATTAAACATTGAGCCTTTATTATATGATAAGTGCTGGAAAGAAAACTTCATAACACATGGTTCTCACCCAGTTGTGGACAGCAGTGTTTTCAGTATGGCTTGAATGGACTATATAAATAGATTTAGAACTGCTAGATTTTGTTGGCAGGGAAAGTCACTGGGATTTCAACACGGTCAAGGCAACATTGACAAGTGCCTTCAACACCGTCAAGGCAAAAGTATTTCTTGGATGAATAAATGTTGATTTTGAAATGTGATCTAAAATTAAGTGACACTATTTAGATTTTTATTCAAACTTTCAAATTCTTGCTTCCTTCATTTTATAAATTTAGAGATTTGAAAACATAAGAAACTAAAATTTTGGTTGTCATCTCATGGGAAGAGTTGATACAGTGTGTAAAAAGGTAACAAAGGTGTCTATTTTCATCTAGTTCTTAAACATCTATGTCTTCTGAAATAAAAATATCCACTTTAAGTGGAGTTTTACATTTATATCTATTTGCTAGAGTATTAATTTTTTATTTTGTATATTTTTATTCTTCCTTTAGGGTTTGAGTAGACAACTTTTTAAGTCTGATTTTAAATTATGAACTAATATGAAAATGGAGTAAAATGAATCACTTTGTGGTTAATAAATTCAATGTTCTGTTTACAGACAGATTGTTATAAAATTACTGATATATTCTCGCAGAAGCAGTAAAGGTTATGTCAAATAAGTACTAAAAAAATTATACTACGTAGTGTTAATGATGTTACCTTAACATACCAGCTTCAGGGGCTGCATAATTGTTTCTGCTAACCCATAAATTTTTGAGTAACAACAAAATTATTGTGATTTTTCTTACTAAATAATTCATACATTACAAAGCATGTATGTAACAAGGTCCATGAATCACTAAAGCATATAATGATCATATATCTAATGACATATCTCTTTTCATAAGATGAATTCAAATAGATTTATGTATTTAGGTTAACTAAAAAATACTGAGTTTATAAGATTCATAATTCTATCAACAACAACAACAAAAAACTTCAAATCTTCTTTAAGAAGTTCAGTTTCCATGATTTGCTTTTAAAATAGAAAGCTTTTGTTTATCAAAATCCTTGTTTAAGCTACTTTTCATGAAGTTTTACAGCTTTTAAATTGATACTATAAATATCACCGAAGATAAATTAATAATATAATGGGATAGTACAATGTTCATAAACTGTATTTAAAATGATATAAGTGCAACTAAAATAGCCATAAGCAATACTACATAAAACCGCTTACTAGTAGTAACTGATGTTCTTTATCCAGCAACTAGGATCTAAGAAAGGATATTTTCATTTACTAACACTTTGCATGCCTTACGTTGGTCTTATCTTAAATAATCTCCAACCAAATGTATCCTTTTCATAATGTTACTAAAAATGATCCCAAATGAAATTTCATCTACTTAATCAAAACTAGGTTTCATAATTAAAAATTTTTAAATTCTAAGACTGCTACATACAAAATGATGTCAACATGCTTTAACTATTTTAATCTCTAACATTTTTTAACCTCATGCAGTCATATTTTATCATACTAACATTGACTCCTTTACTAATTTTTAAAAATTGTTTTTAATTGTAATAAAATACACATAATATAATATTTACCATCTTAACCTTTTTTTTGTTCTTTTTAGAGACAAGGTCTTGCTGTGTTGCCCAGGCTGGAGTGCATTGGATGTTAACAGGCACAATCATGCCACACTGCAGCTTTCGAACTGTTGGGCACAAGTAATCCTCCTGCCTCAACCTCCCATTAACTGTACCATTCAATGGTTGTAAGTACATTGATGTTATTCTACAACCATCAATACCATCCATCTACAGAACGTTTATCATATTGCAGAACCCAAACTCTGTACCCATTAAACACTAATTGTGCATTGTCCTCTTCTTT
The DNA here is from genome assembly GCF_007565055.1 of Rhinopithecus roxellana. Taxonomy (NCBI): domain Eukaryota; kingdom Metazoa; phylum Chordata; class Mammalia; order Primates; family Cercopithecidae; genus Rhinopithecus; species Rhinopithecus roxellana. Next base: position 171,380,372 of record NC_044553.1, read on the forward strand.
TTTTTTTTTTTTTTTTGAGATGGAGTTTCACTCTTGTTACCCAAGCTGGAGTGCAATGGCATGATCTCGGCTCACTGCAACCTCCAGTTCCCAGGTTCAAGCCATTCTCCTGCCTCAGCCTCCCAAGTAGCTGAGATTATAGGCACGCGCCACCACGCTTGGCTAATTTTTTGTATTTTTAGTAGAAATGGGGCTTCACCATGTTAGCCAGACTGGTCTTGAACTCCTGACCTCGGGTGATCCTCCTGCCTCGGCCTCACAAAGTGTTGGGATTACAGGCATGAACAACTGCATCTAGCCTGTCCTCTTCTCTTTAATAATTTTAAGAGCCTTATTAAGATATAATTCCCATGCCATACACTTCTTTCACTTAAAGTGTACAATTCAGTGGTTTGCATATAGTCACAGAATTGGGCAACCAAACCCAATCAATTTTAGAACAGTTTCATCAGCAGCAAAAGAAACCCCATGCCCCTTGGTGGTGACTCCCCATTTCTCCCCAACCTCTTCAGCCCTAGGCAACCACTAATCTACCTTTGTCTCTATAGATTTGCCTATTCGGAACATTTCATATAAATGGAATTATATGAGATCTTTTACAACTGGCTGATTTCACTTAGTGTAATTTTTTTTTTTTCTTTTTTGAGACAAAGTCTGGCTCTGTCGCCTAGGCTGGGGTGTAGTGGCGCGATCTCAGCTCACTGCAACCTCCGCCTCCCGGGTTCACACCATTCTTCTGCTTCAGCCTCTCGAATAGCTGCAACTCTGTAGTCCGCCACCACGCCCGGCTAATTTTTTGTATTTTTAGTAGAAACGGGGTTTCACCGTGTTCGCCAGGATGGTCTCGATCTCCTGACCTTGTGATCCGCCCGCCTCGGCCTCCCAAAGTGCTGGGATTACAGGCGTGAGCCACTGCGCTTGGCCTCACTTAGTGTAATATTTTTAAGCTTCATCATTGCTATAGCTTGTATCAGTATTTCATCCCTTTTTTGAATGAGTAATATTCCATTGTGTCACTATGCTACGTGTTACCTGTTCATCAACTAATGAATATTTTTGTTTCCACTTTTTTGCTAGTATGAATAATGCTGGTATGAACAATTGTGTACAAGTTTTTGTGTGGATATATGTTTTCAGTTCTCTAGGGTATATACCTAGGAGCAGAATTGCTGGGTCATATAGTAATTCCGTGTTTAGTATTTTGAGCAACTGCCAAACTTTTCCAAAGCAGCTGCACCAATTTACATTTCCTCCAGCAATGCATGAGTTTTTCATTTCTCCACATTCTCATCCACACTTATTTTTGTCTTTTTGATCACAGTCCTCCTAGTGGATACGAAGTGGTATCTCGTTGTGGGTCTGTTTTGCATTTTCCTAATGATTAGTTGAACATCTTTTCATGTGCTTGTTAGCCATTTATGTATCTTCTTGGATAAATGTGTGTTCAAATTTTCAATTGGGTTGGTGAGCTTTAAAAGTTATTTATGTATTCTGGATATAAGTCCCTTATCAGATATATGATTTGTACATATTTTCTCCCATTCTGTGGGTTGTCTTTCATTTTCTTGATAGAGACCTTTGAAGCACAAACATTTTACATTTTGATGAAGTCGTGGTTGTATTTGTCTATTTTTTCTTTTGTCATCTGCCTTTATCCTTTTCCGAAATGTTATAGGTTGGTGCAAAAGTAATTGTGGTTTTGGGTTTGCCTTTTTTTTTTTTTTTTTTTGGTGAGACGGAGTCTTGCTCTGTCGCCCAGGCTGGAGTGCAGTGGTGCGATCTCGGCTCACTGCAAGCTACGCCTTCTGGGTTCACGCCATTCTCCTGCCTCAGCCTCCTGAGTAGCTGGGACTACAGGCGCCTGCCACCACACCCGGCTAATTTTTGTATTTTTGGTAGAGACAGGGTTTCACCATGTTAGCCAGGATGGCTCTATCTCTTGACCTTGTGATCCACCCACCTCGGCCTCCCAAAGTGCTGGGATTACAGGCGTGAGCCACTGCACCTGGCCACCTTTTTTTTTTTTTTAATTGCCAAGTTTGTGTTGGTGGAAACTGTTTTAGCCACATTTTCATTAAAAGAAAAAAAATTCCACATCTGATCTCCAATTTATATTAAAAAACTACTCTGTGGACTGTGGTCATACTAATAACACTTCTTATTGTTGGGAAAGTCCTGGTGAAACATTTGTCAAGCACATAAAATGATATGAAAGTGAAATCTAGTAATTAAGATTTGTGTTCTATCGATTGTGTAGCTTAAGTAATTTTTCATTACTAACAGATTTAATAAGTATAAGTAGTTAGAGATTCTGACTTGGCACTAGTCATTAGCATGTAATTGAACTAGTAAAAAAGATCAGTTAAAGCTGTGTTGATTACCACCTTATCTTTGAAAGGCAATTAAAGACCTCAATCATTGCAACAAGATTTGATTGTGCAGCCTTTATTGGACATTGATCTTTCAGCAAAGTGCAGTTACATTTTCCATTAATTTACAGTAACAGAGTTTAACTCTGATACCCTAGACTGTTGACCCAGGTGAGATGTAATGCTAAGTACTTGTTAGGTTAAGATGCTCCCAAATGTCATTATTGTCTGAATAGTAAGTGCTGAAAAACAGTAGATACTTAATCCACTAGCTTTAGGATAAGGTTTCTGTTGTCTACATCAGCTTTTCAGTGAAGTGAAACCAAGATCTTTGCCTTTTATGTCATCCCACTTATTCAAACATCATTAACAGAGTTAAAAGATATTTCATGAAGAACTATAGATGTTCTGTGCTTATAGTTTTGGGTGAATATAAATATAAATGACGTGAAGTAAAATGTACTTTAAAAAATACATATGGTTTTTAATACTTAAAAATGTTTCAGCCAGGCGCAGTGGTTCATGCCTGTAATCCCATCACTTTGGGAGGCCGAGGCGGGCGGATCACCTGAGATCAGGAGTTCACGACCAGCCTGACCAACATGGTGAAACGGTCTGTACTGAAAATACAAAATTAGACAGGCGTGGTGGTGCATGCCTGTAATCCCAGCTACTCAGGAGGCTGAAACAGGAGAATTGCTTGGACCTGGGAGGCAGAGGCTGCAATGAGCCAAGATCGCACCACTGCACTCCAGCCTGGACAAGACTGAACCTCCTCTCAAAAAGAAAAGTTGCCAGGCGCGGTGGCTCAAGCCTGTAATCCCAGCACTTTGGGAGGCCGAGGCGGGTGGATCACGAGGTCAGGAGATCAAGACCATCCTGGCTAACATGGTGAAACCCCGTCTCTACTAAAAATACAAAAAACTAGCCGGGCGTGGTGGCGGGCGCCTGTAGTCCCAGCTACTCGGAGGCTGAGGCGGGAGAATGGCGTGAACCCGGGAGTCGGAGCTTGCAGTGAGCGGAGATCGCGCCACTGCACTCCAGCCTGGGCGACACAGCGAGACTCCGTCTCAAAAAAAAAAAAAAAAAAAAGTTTCAATTTTTACAGAAGTCAACGTTAGAAAAATATTAATGCCCCAAAATGTGTGGTAAACTATAACTGATTGTACAATTTGGCATTTTAGGACATCAGCACTAAGAAAATAGAGATTTTTGTATTAGCCTCTCTCATGCTCCCAAATAGGTTACTGAATCTTTATAGTGGCTCAACCCTTACACAGGAACTGAGAATTTTGCCTAGAAATTTATTCCAATACGTGATCATTCATTTGTATAGAAATAACAATAGAAGAGATGCAAGGTTTTGTACTAAAAGTACACCTTTATTAAAACAGTTTTGGTTGGATTAAAGACAAAAATCCTATCAAAGAAATATGACAGAAAAGCTAAATCAGTGGTTTCACCAATTAAGGAAACTACTCATATGCAGAAGAGCAGGGCCTGTTCAGCTCCCCACATGCCACTTCAGGGTTAGTGGGCATGTGCCTTCAGCGCACCTCTCCTTCTCTCTCCATCACCTTGTTTTTGAAATGTTTTAATTAATGAAGTCCTTTAAGTATAAATGTAAATATACAGAGCAGAAGAATGTGGATTATAAAAACAGAGCTTTTGCAGAGACAAAAGTAAAACTGATGCACATTTTCGGGTAGAAAAGTCTCTTGTTTCATTCTTCTCAGATTGCAAGTGGAAAACGAAGACACAAAGGAGGAGAGCTATTAGCCTGAGGTCAAAAAGACAGCACTGATACTAAAAATAGACTTAGTCTCCTGACTTACACGTTTATACTTTCTCCCTTTTAGGCCATAATACTTTGGTATAATATGCAGCTTTAAAGAAAAAACTTAAACCATTGCTGTTCAGTGGGAAGTACTGTTTTCAGACTAAAAGTTTACAAGACTTAATAAGTCCAATGAATGATATTTAAATTTTTAAACCACGCCTTTACCCATTGTTGAGTTCATCCTTCACCATGATCAACTCCATAAGAGCAAGAGGTCTATTGATTTTCATGTAATACAAGAAAATATTACATTTGCTTAATTGTTATAGTGAGCACATTAGACAAGAAATCAAGGCCCTATTTAATGCTGCAAGCAGCAGAGAATTACAGAGATCAATAGGGTAGTTTGTCAAAGATGTTCTCCAAGGAGACTTACCTATCACATATGGACAAGAAGTCACACTGACTATAGCTATTGAAAAACAGGTAAGCAGAGTCAGCAGTACAAATTATCAGAAATCAAACAGGCCAGTGTGAAAAGAGGTGCAACTCTACTGAAAAGCTGTATTCATAGTCTGGTAATTAAAAACCATTTTATCAGCCTTGTGTTGGGACCAAACCTTTACAGCCAGTATTGACAAGACCAGCAGCAATGAATGAGCAGTATTTGACTTAAAACTATGAGCGGGCCGGGCGCGGTGGCTCAAGCCTGTAATCCCAGCGCTTTGGGAGGCGGAGACGGGCGGATCACGAGGTCAGAAGATCGAGACCATCCTGGCTAACATGGTGAAACCCCGTCTCTACTAAAAAATACAAAAAAAAAAAACTAGCCGGGTGAGGTGGCGGGCGCCTGTAGTCCCAGCTACTCGGGAGGCTGAGGCAGGAGAATGGCGTGAACCCGGGAGGCGGAGCTTGCAGTGAGCTGAGATCCGGCCACTGCACTCCAGCCCGGGCGACAGAGCGAGACTCCGTCTGAAAAAAAAAAAAAAAAAAAAAAACTTATGAGCTATAGTTATTTAACTTTGCCCATTACAGAGGAAATCAGTTCTAGCCTTCCCTGCAAAATGCTAATAGTCAGTTGTTTTATTATTAATGAAGCTTAATGTAACACTATCTCCTTTGTGTAAGCCATTCATTTAACTAGTGTCAAGTATATTCTTCTGGACTAAATATATTGGCATAAGTACTTCTTTGATTAAACTGTTACTCAGAATTGCTTTTAGACAAGTGAACACTACACATATTTGCAGAACAGTTCACTCTCTGTAGATCATTTAAAATGACTACCTTTAACGGAGCTGGTTTGTATTACTTCATTATTCTGGTGCCTTCACCTCAGTCACTTCCACTCACTTTCTCTACTGACTTGACAGGAGTAAGCATCCAAATGTTGAATTTTATTAAATGTTTTGCTACAAAAATGTGTTAAGTGTTGCAGAGTATCAGCAACACATTAACATAAAATGACATATAATGTATGTTTGTAATTATGGGAGAGATCATAAATCTTAAACACCCATTGGTTTAGAAATTAAATAGTTCTACTTAGTTCTCCCTAAATTACTCCAAATTTCTGAAATTTACCATTCATCTGGGTATTTTGTGCCTACCCCAAGGATAAATTTTTTAAATGACTTGGCTTTCAAAAATGCAATTAAGTTAATAAAATTCAAATGCAAAAGTGCCATTAGGTCTTTAAAATTTCAGCCCACTCCCTATTGCCAATAAGTCTATGGATATATACCTTATCAGTTAATTGCTTTTATAAACAGTTACTAAATTTATTTTTCTGCATCTTTCTAGAAGACCTTAATTGTTCTGGCAGCTTTATAGGAAAGCTATTTTAACTTTTAATAAGTCTGAATTTAATTCACCTTGCTACACTTATATTACCCACTTATTATTACATTTTAAAAACGATATGGTTTTGGACTCTTTAAGCAACAAGAAGTTTCAACATTACACTCCAACCCTCCAGGTAAATGGCACAAGGCCTTTAAAACATTTCTATTTACAATCCTGGCAGCTGAATGGCTTAGTCTTGAGATTACAATTAGATTCTCATCAATTTTGGATTTGCCAATGATATAATATTTCCATCATACATCCTAATGTCTTCTACTTCTTTTTCCATTGTTACATAAAATATTTTCCCCCCTCCTCTCTTGTGTGGGCATCTCTATTTTTTCTTCAGAGTTGATTTAAATTGTTAATACCTAATTATAGAATCTATTACATTGTAATCATTCTTTATCTGTAAGTTAACCTAGTTCTAGGGAAAAAATGGTGTGAAGCTTCATGTGTTTGTAGTTGCCATCAGCTAAACAGAGTACGTAATATATAACAGTGTACAAAAAGCTTCACCTCTTGAGGGCAATGATTCATCTTAAAGAAGCAGATACTGTAGAAAGAAAAAAGTATTTGCAAAAGTTTTATTTTAAAGGATCAAAAATAAATACTGCACATATACACAGAGAAAATCCACTGATATTTATGTTCTTCGATGCACACTTTCAATACATGGCACCTTCATCTTCTTTATTGAGAAAATAAACTGTTATGGGTCCATAACTGGTATGTACAGTCTCTGTGACTCTGGCAAATAACCAGGAGCCAAGTCCATATAATAAAGTTGGAATACCTAGAAAATAAATGAATATGTATCAACATCAATGCTTATTAATCATGCAAGTTACTAATCACATATAACACTCTTCAGCAATGTTAACAAATTACAATGTGGTAAAATATAAAAATATTACTCAACATTGACTCTATGATTATCTAAGGGCTCAATTTCATCAACGTGGAACATGATGGCAATTACGTGAGTCCAGAGGTTTTCACACTATAGACAAGGCGGGTATAAATGTTAATTCAAGTACTTCATAAATTCATTACCCTTGAATAATCATGAAGTAATTCTGTATTCTTTTCATAAATAAGAAAATGGAGAAGAATACTCATTAATTTAGTTGTAGATACTCCTGATTATTAGCCTTGAGCTAAAATTACCAGGTTAACACTACCGATTTTTTTTTTTTTTTTTTTTTTTTTGAGATGGAGTCTCACTCTGTTGCCAGGCTGCAGTGCAGTGGTGTTATCTCGGCTCACTACCACCTCCACCTCCTGGGTTCAAGCGATTCTCCTGCCTCAGCCTCCGGAGTAGCTGGGACTACAGGCATGCGCCACCATCCTCAGATAATTTTTGTACTTTTTTAGTAGAGATGGGGTTTTACCATGTTGGCCAGGATGGTCTCGATATCTTGACCTTGTGATCCCCCTGCCTAGGCCTCTGAAAATGCTGGGATTACAGGTGTGAGCCACCGTGCCCGGCCAACATTACTGTTCTTTAAGTTAGTAGTAACACTAATGGCTGAAGTAATTTTTGTGCAACTTAAAAGAAGCTGGGTCAGAGAGCTGTCTTTAAAATCTAACTCCAAGTAAGATTTCAGTACAACAGGCATGAGAAAAAAATTATTATTAGCATTTTTTCAGTTGATCTGAAAACAACCTTGTTTCAGCCAATTTGAAATCGATATACAGTAGACTCCAACATGTGTTTCTTCTTTGGAATTGATAAGATTTTGCTGCTTTGAGATTAGTTGCCATTTGTGATATACAAAACTAAACACACTATCCAGAGATATGCATTAAGCACTCACTTGCATATGAGACTGTTGGACACAAAACAAACTTTCACAATTCCTATCTTTTTAAAGGTACTTATTTAAAATCAATGACTACTAACATATTAAAGATGTAATAAAACCATAGGCACATGAATCAATAACAAATAGTATGCTCTAGACAAGCATTAATTTTATGCTCTTATGAGGGAAATGGGCAGAAAGTGATACGTTAAAAGGATAGCTGTACATTTGGAAAATCACTTTCTAGTAATAAAGAAAGCAGCCGGGCACTGTGGCTCATGCCTGTAATCCCAGCACTTTGGGAGGCCAAAGCAGGCAGATCACCTGAGGTTGGGAGTTCGAGACCAGCCTGACCAACATGGAGAAACCTCATCTATACTAAAAATACAAAATTAGCCAGGCGTAGTGGTGCATGCCTGTAATCCCAGCTACTCGGGAGGCTGAGGCAGGAGAATTGCTTGAACCAGGGAGGCAGAGGTTGCAGTGAGCAGAGATCACACCACTGCATTCCAGCCTGGCGACAAAGAGAGACTCGACTCAAAAAAAAAAAAAAAAGAAAAAGAAAAAAAGCAACACATGCTCTGGACTAATCATATTGCTAAATTTTTGTCTTATTTTTCTGCAAGAATATATTTGCTGTGTTAAGCTCTTTTTGAGTGTGTTTGTTGAACTACTTTGTGCCTCTCCCTGAAGCTGCATTCCAGTCACTGTGATACCAGAGATTAATCAGGAGAAGCATCACATCACTAGCTGGTAACGAGGAGAAGAGGAAAACAAGGCCCATTCAGACTAGCATCTCTCTATTTTTAGGAATATACTGGATCACAGTTTGTCACCATCACAGGGTTCCCTGGAACTCCTATGAAACCTTTTATAGTGTATCACCTTCTTTGCCCTGATAATGTCCAAAAGAATCTCTAAATACCTCAAGGGAATGTCATCAAAAAATCCACAAAAAACTAGAATAATAAAGCTACTTACAAATCATTTAACCACAAAGAAAAAAAAAAAAGGCAAGTGGCACAGGGGTGGGAGGTGGAAAAAGAATACGAACAAGCTAGGCAGAAATGAGAGAGAAGTAGAGGGAGTAGTTGAAATAAAAAATGAATTTAAAATGCAATATCACAACTTCAAAAGCTGAAAATCAATGGAATGAGGAAGAAAAAAATAGGTTCTAGAAGCAATTACTAATTTTCTAAGCATACTGAGACTAAAATATATAAAATAGGCCTCTTAAACCAAGGCTAAGTATATAAATTTAAGGAATACCTGGTGACACTGACAATTTTGTTTTACAGTATTTATCACAGTTATCAGTTAACATTGATTTTAAAAATTCGTACTTTTGAAAAATCATAAATAGAGAAAAAAACAGTCAATATCTTTTCAGCTAAAATCAAGGGCTGATTTTTATTAAGATTACTAGCTTAATAACTATATTATATCTTATTAAAAAATAACCAGGAACCATTAGCAGTAATGCTGTTTGACAGGAGATGGAGTTATGATCTGAGTCAAATTCTGCATTTTTTCCCTTTGCTGTCTATTTAATGCAGTCAGACTAATACTCAAAATGGGAAGGTTTGCCACCTATATAACTTATATATTACAAAATCTTCTTTGTAACACAATCTTCTTTGTATGGTTTAAAGTCTGTAAGATTCTATGGAAAATTCAATTTTTTCTGAAAAATTAAATTTATATCTGAAACATATAACATCAAAAGAACCTGAAAATCAGTTCTTTGCATAATAATTCACTTTGAGTCAGTTGAACAGTAGGTAAACCACTGTCAAATTAAGTACTTTAAAAAATTAGAATTCCTCAGTAAATCCCATTCATTCCAATGGTAAGTTGCTTTTCTTAAATCTCAATCTACCTCTCAGCAGGATACCTAGACTGGTAAACCATCAGTAAAATGTCAGCTTCCAATGAAGGGAAGACGGAGGAGAAAAGGAGCAAATGGGTAAACAGAAATCTTTATTATTTACAAAGTGGAAAAATGAATTATTCTAGTAATTACTAATTTGGAAGGGAAGAAGAGGAACAAAATCCTAAGTATAATATTAATAGGATATGTACTTGATCATCCAGAGAGACGACTGTACATCACAGAATAGGAGAGGACTCTATTATCTAATTCACATCCCCTCTACCTTCAGACAAAAATTAAAAATAAATGTTACCAGATATGTTCACCACTTTAAAATATTTTTAAATTTCTTTTATCAGTATATCCCAATTTGTATTAAAGCATGCATGAGCAAAAAGTTGTCCTTTTTGCTTAACTTAGAACTCTTACTCTCATTTTACCAGGATTTTTAGAATGTCCAAAAGACCATACATACCATTAAATCACTCTCACATTAAAAAACAAAACAAAACACACTACAACTGTTGTTTCTTTCAAGTTTAAAAGGTTTTACTTTTCTATGTGTCGAAAGTTCTGAGTATCCACTTTTTTGGGATGTCTTAATATCTATATCTAAAAGAGAGGCCCCTAATCATTAAGGTGATCTTAAACAAAATGTTAAAACTAAAAATGTGACTTTAAAGGAAAAAAAGGCATTTGGCTCATGGTTTACCTATAACCCTCCCGTTATGCTTTTCCTATTATTCTTTAGGGAAGAATGATTTCTTGCTTATGAAAAGCTAAAATAAACTTATACTTCTCGAATCTAGTTAACACTCCAGTCTTTCCAAATAATTTCGAATTGAATTTCCTAAGTCACCTCACCCTTCAACTTCAACCAGCCTCCAAAGTAGTGGGCATGCTCATCAGTCAAATAATAAGAGGCAATTTTAAAGGATAACACTTTGCTAAATAATTTTCTCCTTACAGGACAGTCCAGTGGAGTAACGGCTCAAAAAGTCCATGACTGACATATATGTTATTATAAGTAAAAATACACAGACCATTTTTAACCTTAATGGACGATCAGATTATGTAATAGTATTACTAGCACGGCTGCGCAGAGTATACTTTAATTCTGGCTTTTAAAACCTGGCTGGGTAACATGTTTCATTCAGCTCCATGACTAGATTTTGAATCATTGAAATCTAGACTGATTTTATACAGCTATTAGTAAGTTCAAAACATCCTGAGGCCTTCTGTTTTCCCCTGACCTATTTCCATGTTCGTACCTCTTCTGTCATTACAGCAAAAGAAAATATACACCTAGTGACAGTAAACACCCTCAGGGCATCTCCATGAAAACATACAAATATTAAAGATCTTTAAAAATATTTTAGGCCTAGTACCTCAGGAAGCGTTATGTTTGGTGAAAACCTTTGGTGCTTTTAGTAAAACAAACTTTGAATTCATATAAAGAAAACAAAGAAACTTAAAGAGTACTTCCAGTTCTTGCAACATAATGCAGCCGCAAAGTGATGTTCACGGGAATGAGTCCTGCCGTGCAGTAGGACGGGTGTCAATTTCGGAGCCACTTTCCAGGGGGCGTTTCCTGACGCCCCCTGGCTTAGTGTCCAGACAGGGGTCGTCCCTGGTTAACTTGGGCAGGACAGGAGGGCGGCCCGCTCCTCCCTAGGCCCGAGGAAGCGCCCGCAGCAGGTGAACGGCTTCGGGAGCCAGGAGCTCGGCAAGCTGAGGACCCTGGGCGAGGACTATAAAGGACCCAAGGCGAAGCCAGCGCCGGGAGGCAGAGCCGACCCCGGCGGGACTCCACCAGCCCGCGAGCGTTCGTCAAGTGCTCGGCCGCTGCGGGGCCGTCCCGGCGGAGCGGGCTTCACCGCGTGGGCGCGGTAGTCGCCACTCACCGAGGTTGACGACCTTGAGCGCCGTGAAGAAGCGGTTCTGTCGGGCCAGGTCCTGCCAGGGCGCCTTGGAGCAGTGGTACTTGATGAAGGGGAAGCAACCCGTGCGCAGGACGTGGTAGTTGGCGCCCTGCACCGGCCAGTTGAAGTGAGAGAGGCCGAACTGGTCGTTGCGGACGGCGCTGTAGGGCACGCAGAAGGAGGTCCAGTGCGGCAGGCGCCGCTGCAGCAGGTGCCGTGTCAGCACCTCGGAGGCGCTGGGCTTGGGGCGGGCGGCGGCGCGCGAGGCCCACGGCCTGCACAGCAGCAGGCGGAGCGCGACCTCGTGGGCCATCCGCAGGGCCTCCATGGCCCGCCGCGCCGGGGACGCAGGCGGGTGTCCGCAGCCGCCGGCGCACAAGCACGCCCCCGGGCGAGCGGCTGCAAGGCCAACGGGCGCCGCGCGGGTGCCCGAAAGCCCCCGGGGTGCAGCGGCGCGTGCGCACAGCGGTCCCGAGGCCTCCCGCTGGGGGTGGAGTCCGGGGGACGGGAGGCGTGACCTGCGCGAGGCGGGACGTGCGGGAGGCGGAGGGACACCTGCGTCAAGGCGCTGGTTTTGAGTGAACTGGTATGACCTCGCGCCGTCATTTAGTAACTCTGGGGCGGAGGAGGGATTCGGGGAGGTCTCATCAATTTGGGTCTGAGGAAAATTTAGGTGTAAAATAATTCAATAACTTAACCACCTCCGCAAGGGGCAGAACTCAAACCCAGGTCTCCCTCCCACGCCCTGGCCTTCAGGGAAACTCTTGGGTGTCGTTGTTGAAATACGACGAGGCGTCCTCAGGGAAGTGAGTTGACAGCCGAGATCCCAGGTCTGCGTTGTTCGGTGAGGCCGGGAGCACTTTTGTGTGTAGGTCCTCGATGTCCGGTTCATTGTTTAAAATTAGTCCCAGAGATTTCAAAATCAAAAGTTTTTTTAAAAACCTCACGTGTCTCGGTGCAGCGTCCGAACACACAAGGCCACCTCCCTCTAAGAACCTGGTAGACGGACCAGTAGCGTCTTACCGACCTTTGTGGTCCTCAGTCACCCATTATCAATCCATTACTTTGGGAAAGCCTTTGCTCAAACTTTGCGGCCTCTTGAGGCAATAACTTACAGACACACCTACTTTTAAAAAAGCATTTCCTCTTTTGTCCTGAACTCATTTTGTTTGGAAAGGCCATACATAAACAAGATGATGTGTCTGAAACCACCTTATGTAAATGAGGTACAGTAATTACACGTGAAGCATCATATAACAATTACTATCGTTGCTAAAAACTCAAGGGGGATGTAGGATAGTATGGCAAAATTTTATATTTCCCAGTTTTTTGTTTTGTTTTGTTTTTTTGAGACGGAGTCTCATTCTATTGCCCAGGCTGGATTGCAGTGGCGCTATCTTGGCTCATTACAACCTCTGGTTCCCAGGTTCAAGTGATTCTCCTGCCTCAGCCTCTTGAGTAGCTGGGATTACAGTCGTTCACCACCCTGCCTTGCTAATTTTTGTATTTTTAATAGAGACGCAGTTTCACCATGTTGGCCAGGCTGGTCTCGAACTTCTGACCTCGTGAGCCACCCGCCTCAGCCTCCCAAAGTGCTGGGATTACAGGCGTGAACCACTGCGCCTGGCCTATTCCCCAGTTTTTATTGAACATTGATTGAGCACACACCAACATATGCCAAATCTTGAACTTTACCTTATAGAACTTGAACTTTATAGAATTTTTTTTTTGAAAGGATCTCACTGTTACCCAGGCTGAAGTGCAGTGGCTCGATTTCGGCTCACTGCAAATTCCTCCTCCTGGGCTCAAGCGATCCTCCTACTCTCAGCCTCCCAAGTAGCTGGGACTACAGGTGTGTGCCACCTACACTCGGCCACTTTTTTTGGTATTTTTTGTAGAGGTGGAATTTTGCGATGTTGCCCAGGCTGGTTGTGAACACTTGGGCACAAGTGATCCCTCCGCCTCGGCCTCCCAAAGTGGTGGAATTACAGATGTGAGCCTCTGCACCTGATCAAATTAAATTTTAAAAAACAGTGGAGTCCTTTTTCAAACAAAATCTGTTGAAGATCCCCAACATATAAAATTGGTTAAAACGGCCGGGCGCGGTGGCTCAAGCCTGTAATCCCAGCACTTTGGGAGGCCGAGACGGGCGGATCATGAGGTCAGGAGATCGAGACCATCCTGGCTAACACGGTGAAACCCCGTCTCTACCAAAAACTACAAAAATCTAGCCGGGCGAGGTGGTGGGCGCCTGTAGTCCCAGCTACTCGGGAGGCTGAGGCAGGAGAATGGCGTGAACCCGGGAGGCGGAGCTTGCAGTGAGCTGAGATCCGGCCACTGCACTCCAGCCTGGGCGACAGAGCGAGACTCCGTCTCAAAAAAAAAAAAAAAAAAAAAAAAAAAAAAAAAAAAAAAAATTGGTTAAAACTTATGCTTTAGGATGGGCGTGGTGGTTCACGCCTGTAATCCCAGCACTCTGGGAGGCCAAGGCCGGTGGATCATCTGAGGTCAGGAGTTGGAGACCAGCCTGGCCAACATGGCGAAACCCTGTCTCTACTAAAAATACAAAAATTAGCCGGGCGTGGTGGCACATGCCTGTAGTCCCAGCTACTCAGGAGGCTGAGGAAGGAGAATCGCTTGAACCCAGGAGGCAGAGCTTGCAGTGAGCCAAGATAGTGCCATTGCACTCCAGCCTGGCTGACAGAGCGAGACTCTGTCTAAAAAAAAAAAAAAAAAAAAAAAAAAAAAAAAAAAAAAAAAAAAAAGTATGCTTTATTACTAAACATAAGTTCAAAAATTGTTTTAACTTTTAATTTTACTTATTTATTTTTTAGGCGTGAGTTCTCACTATGTTGCTTAAGCTGGTCTAGAACTCAAGCCAATCTGTCACTTCAGCCTCTTGAGTCACTGGGATTACAGGAACCACCATGTCCAGCTATAAGTTCAAATTTTTTATATTAACTTTTTAGGTAAGTAAAAAAACAAAACAATGAAACTTCAGTGTGTTGTTGTCTTGGATTTTCTTTTGTTTTGAGCAGAAAGGGGATTCATTGGAAGAAAAGTAGGTGGCCCAAATAGTAAACAAGAAGTCTAGAGAACTAGTCTCAGAAAATGGGAAGGAACCAGGAGAGTCTGAACAGCAAAGATATAGATAAGACCAACAGGAACTAGTCTGGCGAGCATGCCATTGCTGGCGGCACTGCCACTGGACTCTTGATCCTATTGCTTGCAAAATGTTGAAGCTGGGGGTTGTGGTTGTGGAAGTGGATCCTTTGAATTGAGTTGTTCCTATCCCCAGCTAAAACAGTGGAAAAGCCAGGGGGGAGAAAGCACTCAGGACACATGACATTACTTTAGAAATGTAATTCTCTGCAAGTCCCACTGCTGAAACTGCCTGTTGTGACCTGAGACCAGTTTTATCTGTAACTGCTGAGATAACTTGCTGCAACTCTAGAATTAATTCTCCCCACTGCCTTACCTATTGAAGCTTGCCAGCTCCTCAGAACCTTACTAATGCCAATGAACTTTCTCAAAGAGCACTATGTAACATTTTTCTGTTTTATAAAAGCTCCAACCTTCTCTTCGCTCTTCGGACATATTGAAGACCACCTGGTCTGTGTGTATATATCAAATTGCAATTTTTCCCCCAAAAAAGTGTTAAATTTAGAGATTAATCTCTATATCTTTATTTTGACTTCAACATAGTGGCAGTTACAGCAGTCTCAGTATCCAGTTAATTTCTGCATCTTCTGTTTTGGTTATACACTATCATGAAAATTCCGATTTCTTCAGAGAAGTAGATACAAATAAGAGTGGTTTTTAAATTATTCATCTTGAAATCCGGCCATGTGCTTCAATTACAAAAATGGCAGCAGGAGATTAATTATGAGATCTACACTGAAATGACTTAACCTCAAATTAATGTGTGGGCAGTTTGCAATATGTTAAATTTTGGCATTATGTGTCTTTTGGCAATATAAAAATCATTTTAAAAAAAAACATGAAATTTGAATTGAACATGTGCAGAATCCCTGACGTATGTCTGAGAAACCCTGCGTTCTGTGGCATATGAGATGAAAACCACTGACAAAGTGGGTCAGATACTACATATGTTCACTGCATTTTTGCATCAAGAAGGCTTGGGAAAGGGCTACCAAACTGAAAGGCTTCTGTTGGTAACAGCTCTCTTGGCTAAACCTCGTCAGCAGTGAGGGTTTCTCTTAACCCCAGCCTCTTTCACTATCTCCCTTTCTTTTCTATGCTAAGGTAGAAAGTTCCCTCAAAGAGAGACAAAAATGGTGGTCCATACCCCATATTTAAGAGTGTTTGAATGAAACGTTCCCTTACCTAAAGATACAGAAATGGAGAAAATAACATCTCTTCTGACTTTAAGATTATTTGGTGCCACTTCCATAATTGAAATAAGATAATTTCTCAAAACAACAGCAACCAACCCACAACTCAGATCACATACTTGATTTTCTTTTCAGTTCCAATTCGTCATGGCTGTGAAACAGGGGCCTAGGGATGTTGCACTCAAAAGCCTAAGTTTATGTTTTTTAAAAAAATTGTATCCTATAATTAAGAATGCATTAAATAAATACATTTTTCCACATAGCATAGAGAAACGGCATATCTCTTAGAAGGAACCCCTTAAAATGATTATAAAGACCGATACTGTGTACAGCGTTTAGCATGTGCACACATACTTCATGCTGCTCCTAGAAGGGACTTTGCATTCCTGTTTTTGTTTTAAAGGCATGTAGAACATTGTAGGTACCTAGAACATGTTAAAAATGAATTTTAGGCCGGGTATGGTGGCTCTTCCCTGTAATCCCAGTACTTTGGGAGGCCGAGGCAGATGGATCACCTGAGGTTGGGAATTCGAGACCAGCCTGACAAACATGGAAAAACCCCATCTCTACTAAAAATACAAAATTAGCCAGGTGTGGTGGCGCATGCCCGTAATCCCAGCTACTTGGGAGGCTGAGGCAGGAGAATCGCTTGAACCCAGGAGGTGGAGGTTGTGGTGAGCCAAGATTGCACCATTGCACTCCAGCCTGGGCAACAAGAGCGAAACTCCATCTCAAAAAAAAAAAAAAAAAAAAAAAAGAATTTAATAAAATTGATAAATTGGGATAGTTTAAAATTAAAATTTTCTCTTTTTTTTTCTTTTTTTTGAGACAGAGTCTCGCTCTGTCGCCCAGGCTGGAGTGCAGTGGCCAGATCTCAGCTCACTGCAAGTTCCGCCTCCCGAGTTCACGCCATTCTCCTGCCTCAGCCTCCCGAGTGGCTGGGACTACAGGCACCCGCCACCTTGCCCGGCTAGTTTTTTGTATTTTTTAGTGGAGACGGGGTTTCACCGTGTTCGCCAGGATGGTCTCGATCTCCTGACCTCGTGATCCGCCCGTCTCGGCCTACCAAAGTGCTGGGATTACAGGCTTGAGCTACCGTGCCCGGCAAAATTAAAATTTTCTATTCATCAAAAGGCATATTAAGAGAATAAAAAGGTAATTCATAGAGTGGAAGAAGTATTTGCAATACATATATCTGATAAAGCATTTGAGTATCTAGAACACACTCATACAAATCATTAAGAAAAAGACAATTCAATGGAAAAATGAGCAAATATTTTAATGGACATTTTATAAAGAAGAATAACCAGTAGTCCAATAAACAGGTGAAAAGTGCTTGATTCCAATAATTATTTGAGAAATAGAAATTAAAAACCTCAATGCAATACCATTACACACCTACTAGAATGGTTAAAGTAGAAGAGACAGAAAATACTAAGTGTTGGTTAGGATTTGGAGTAATTGGAACTCTTACACATTGCTGGCCCCCATTTTGGAAAAATTTTTGACAGTATAGTGCTATATATATAATAGCTGAATATAGGCATACCTTATGACCCAGGCGTAACACACCTAGGTCTGTATTGGTATTGGGCTGCCATAACAAAATACCACAGATTGGGTAGCTTAACAGAAATTTATTTCTCATAGTTCTAGAGGCTAGGAAGTCCAAGATCAAGGTGCTGGCCAGTTGGGTTCCTAATGAGGGTTCTCTTCCTGGCTTATACATGGCTGCATTCTCACTGTGTCTTTGCATGGTGGAGAGAAAGCTCTGCTGTCTCTTCCTGTTTGTTTGTTTGTTTGTTTTATGGTTTTGAGACAGAGAGTCTCACTCTGTTCGCCCTGGCGTGCAGTGGCACCATCATAGCTCACTGCAGCCTGGAACTTCAGAGCACAAGCAATTCTCCTACCTCAGACTCCTGAGAAGCTGGGACTACAGGCACATACCACCATGCTCGGCTATTTTTTTTTTTTTTTGTAGAGATGGGGTCTCACTATGTTTCATTTATATATGGTGTAAAAGCAGGCAAAAACTCATCTATGCTGTTAGTGTTAGAAGGCAAGACAGTGATTAGTTACCCTTAGCGGAGTGGGTCTAGGGGGAAGCCTGTGACTAGAAGGAACATGCGGACTTCTGAGAATTATTCTCTTTCTTGATCTGGATTCTGGTTGAATGAGTGTATTCACTCTGTGAAAATTATTTTAACTGTACACATTTGATATGTGTATCTTTCTCTTTCTTTCCTCCTTTCTTTTTCTTTTCTCTTTTTCTCTTTCGAGGCGGTATTTTGCTGTGTCGCCCAGGCTGAAGTGCCATGGCATGATCATGGCTCACTGCAGCCTCTACCTCCCAGGCTCAAGAGATCCTCCCAGCTCAGCCTCCCAAGTAGCTGGGACTACAGACCCGAACCACTATGCCCAGCTAATTTTTTGTATTTTGTATTTTTTTGTAGAGACATGATCTCACTTTGTTTTGCAGGCTGATCTTGAACTCCTGGGCTCAAGCGATCCTCCTACCTCGGCCTCCCAATGTGTTGGGATTACAGGCGTGAGTTGCAGTGCCCAGCTGATATGTATACTTTTCTATATGTATATTACACTTCAATAAAAAGTTTGAAACAGAAAATGAGTTCTACAGGTAGTACTATATATTAACACATCCTGTTGTTATCATTCATTAAGTATCTGCAGAGAACATGTCACTGTGGACTTGACCCAGATCTGATCCTGTACATGTATAGAATAGTTATTCTCATGTTGCTTTTCTGATCTTACTGTGAGATCCTGATTTATTCATATATTTCTAAGTGTGATTTAAAACAGAATAGATTAGGGATGTAGTATTCAACTCACTGCTATTCCCAGAGGGAGAAGTGTAGGAAAGTTACTGGGTGCCTATGTCAGCATGTTGGTAAAAGATAAAGGAACTATGAACAAGAGATAGAAATGTTTACATTTAGGATTTTATTTTAAATTTATACTTTGAGGCCTAAGGGCCTTTGGTTCCAGGAAAGAAGGACCATGGAGAGGATGCTGTCCCATTCATATTCCAGCATGCTTTAGAACTTAAAAATAGATACTCACAGGAGCCACAGACATTGGTTTTCTAGAAACCCAAATCTGCTTGGTGGCTCAGTGCCCTCTAAGCCATGCTCAGCACCAGGAGAGATGGCTTGAGAGACCCCTGTAGCTGGATGAATGTTCATTAATTCTCCCCCCTTCCGCCAGTGGCAAATGCCGCTCCCTGCTCCGTTCCTGTATCCTTGTGTTGCCCTGGCAAGGACAATATACATTGGCTTTATGCAAAATTATCCTCACGGAAATACTGAGTTATGGCAGAAGTCGTTAGGAAAGGAAGGAACTGCTATATTCTTATCTAGATCTTCTTGAGTCCTTCTGTTGAACTGATTGAGGTTGTGAAGGCCCCCAAGGAGTAGGCTGGCAGCTCGGGCTGCTGTTACAGAGTGGCAAGAAGAATTACTGTAGTAAAGCACTTTACTGTTAACATAGTGGGTATAGATTTCATCCAAAAGCATCTTGTGTCTCAACTACTGTCAGTGTTTCTCTTCACTGGAACGTAGACTTCCTAAGGCCAGGGATTTATGTCTGTTTTATTAACTTTTGTGATCCCAGCACCTAAAACAGTACTTGGCATATGGAAGGCACTCTACTTGTTGAATAAATGAGGGGTATGGGGGAAAGTGGGTGAAGTGAATACAATCAGTATGTTTGAAAGATGTTGGAGAAAGGAAATTACAATATGTAGGGTCAGTGGCTTTAACTAAAATTTTAATTTTGATCGTTGGAGAAATTAAACTGCAGAATAGGTAAGAAAGGTATCCAAGGTCATATATCAGAATCAAGACTAAAAATCCTGTCCTCCTGGCTTTCAGTGTGCTTTTCGTTAGGAAACAGTTCTACTCCTGAAGCTGTCCTCTTAGGTTTAGCAAGAGTTCTGGACAGAAATAGGGTTACAATTAAGCATTAAGCAGGCTGCACTTTGGCCGACTTCCTTGTGACTGAAAGTCACACAGCACTATGTACTGACCACTTGCATCCCCACTGTTCCCACAGATGGGATTTCTGACTGTAGAATCATAAGGCTTTTCTTTAAGAATTGCTTAAGATGTTTTTCAGATCTCAAATTCCAGTGAAACAGCTGACACCAACTAGTTTGAAGACCTCCACAGAGGAACAGAATCACTATGAGAATCCACTTTCTTCATCTCTCTGTCTCATGGCTTCGCCTTGCACTCTTTGACCAATCAGCGTTCTCCACACTTTGGTCTGCCCTAAAACCCTTAAAAACCCAGCCCAGCCCCAAACTCCTAGGTGAGACAAATTTGAGATTTCCTCCCATCTCATTCTTTCCCTGCTATACACCAGTCCCAGTGTCTTGGTGTGTTACCTTGCTGTGCACATCAGGCAATAGAACAATTATGGTTACACTCCCAACTCCTGCTGTGAATGCTGATACTCTGGAATCCGGAGGGAAGGAGACATATTCGTGACTTTTTTTTTTTTTTTTTTTTTTTGAGTTAGGGTCTTGTTCTGTCACCCAGGCTGGAGTTCAATGGTGCGATCTCAGCTCACTGCAGCCTCAACCTCCTAGAATCAGATGATCCTCCCTCCGTAGCCTCCTGAGTAGCTGGGACTATAGGCACATGCCACCACACCTAGCTAAGTTTTTAATTTTTTGTAGAGATAGAATCTCCCTATGTTGCCCATGCTGGCCTTGAACTCCTGGGCTCAAGTGATCCTCCTGACTCCCAAGATGCTGAGATTTTAGGCATGGGCCACGCTGCCCAGCCTATATTTGTGACTTTTAAAATCTGATAATGATATATGCTGATAGATAACAGTCCATTTTATAGGCATGTTCCAGTATCACAAATCCTTATATGTTTGGGGAAGTATTTGAAAACATAGCCAGATAAATTCACCTTGTCACATGGGTCATAATTATGATTCCATCTTCATAAAGTGAGCCTCGTTTTATCAGCAGATACATTCATGAAAAGCATGCGACATTTTGGTAACATGAATAATATTTTTTAAACTAATCCTGAAGACTTTTTGGCTTCATTGCTGATCTTCAATGACAGTGGCTCTTAGCCCTTTAGCTTTAACTGTCTCTGCCCCCTCCCACACCCCATCTCACTGACAAGTAGTTAATGATCTATAAACAAATACTGAAATGCCCTAAGGGGACCCTCCATTTAAGGAGTCCTTGAATCCTGTGATAATGGAAATACAGTTGTCCACCAGCTGATTTACGATTTGTCAGTTTAGGTTTTTGAAGTGAAGTTCCACTGGTATTTTCAGATGGTGGAGGTTTTTAATTTATTGCACAATAGCACTAGACTTTCTTTATCTTTTTCAGGAGAAAACTTTCAAAAATGTTAACCTGCCTTTGCAGCTTCCATTGTGTGAAATACCACTTTGTGTGTGCACATTTCAGTTTCTTAAGCAAAAAGTGGCTACAGAGGGTATTAATCTCCATGTAATGATATCTACCAGTTTCTGGGTATTTATGTTATTCTAGGTGCTTTACACCTACTGTCTCATTTAAACAACACTCCAGAGCAAGGTTTCATTTTCTTCATTTTCAGGCTGAGGGAATGAAATGTCAGAGGTCAGAGAGGGTAATGTGGTTATTCACAGTCACAGCGCAGGCAGGTGGTGGAGCTGGGATTTGAACCTGTAAGAGCTGGACTCAAAAACCCATGCTTTGAACACAAAGACTCAGGAAATAGCATTCTAGACCCAAAATACAATCCACTTAACCAGAAATCTATCTGGCTGAAAGTAAATTTTGGGGCATGCATGATGACTCAAAAAGAATGACTTTGGCCGGGCGCAGTGGCTCACGCCTGTAATCCCAGCACTTTGGGAGGCTGAGGGGGCGGATTACCTGAGGTCAGGAGTTTGAGATCAGCCTGAGCAACACGGTGAAACCCCGTCTCTACTGAAAATACAAAATTAACTGGGCGTGATGACACATGCCTGTAATCCCAGCTACTTGGGAGGCTGAGGCAGGATAATTGCTTGAACCTGGGAGGCAGAGGATGCGGTGAACCGAGATTGCGCCATTGCACTCCATCCAGCCTGGGCAACGAGAGTAAACCTCCGTCTCACCAAAAAAAAAAAAAAAAAAGACTTTTTTCTTCTTTTGTTTTTAGATGGAGTTTCGCTCTTGTCCAGGCTGGAGTGCAATGGCACAATCTTGGCTCACTGTAACCTCCACCTCCTGGGTTCAAGCAATTCTCCTGTGTCAGCCTCTGGAGTAGCTGATTACAGGCATGTGCCACCACATTCAGCTAATTGATGTATTTTTAGTAGAGACAGGGTTTCACCATGTTGGTCAGGGTGGTCTCAAACTCCTGACCTCAGGTGATCCACCTGCCTGGGGCTCCCAAAGTACTGGGATTACAGGCGTGAGCCACTGCACCTGGTCAAAAGAGTGACTTTCAAAACTAGATTACTTTTAAAAATTGATGTAAAACAACTATTTCTATGTATATTGAAAAGTACTTTTAGAATATCTTTAAAATGAAAAACCATGTGCTAATAAGTTTGGACACCCCCAACAAAGGTCCCCAATGTAAGCAAATTATCAAGTTCTAAAACTCAGGTTTGAGTTGGGGAACCTGAGGAAAGTGTATATGCGGATTCTTTGGACTATTTTTACAACTTTTCTATAAGCCTAAAATTTTATTCTAACGAAAACGTTTAGTATTTTAAAGTTAGGTTTTAATTTAGAGAGCTTCTGGCTGCAATTGGGGTGGGTATGAGTAATGCTGCTGCTATGAATAATATGCACATTAGTCCAAGCCAGCATCTCCATGAACCACAACTTGGGGTTCAGCTTCTTTTATTTATTTCTCATTGCTATTCCTAATAAAGCAAGATGTTAAAGCTAACTACATGCTCTATTAATTATACGAAGGTGAACTTGAGTCATATTTGTTACTGAAGATGATTAATAATTACCAGTTCTGCGCACGTTTCTGGTGCATTTCAGTAAATAAACAGGGTACATTGTTGGGTAGTAATTGATTAATTAGCACATTCATCCTATACAGCTCAATGGTCTAAGGATGCTGAGTTTGAGATATTGCTCATAATTATTACAAAAAACAAGTCTGTTTCATTTCTCAGTTTATTCTTCTGTACACTTTTTTTTTTTCTTAAATCGAATGCTTAATGGTTCAAAACCTTTTAGGTTTTCTTCAGATAAATCAACTCATGAAAAATTGCTAGTCATAATCACAGAATCTTGTTTTTGTGTGAACTAGGGTGAAAACTTTTCAAGGCTAATTTTAACACAGGATCTTGCTGTTAAACTGGATCAAATACTGTAAATATAGGGCACTTCCCCACCATGCAGGAAATGCTCATTGAGCACCTATGCGCAACAGGGGCACTAGAATCTCATTTGCTTCCCAACCACATCAAATAAGCTCAGGATTGCAAGTGTCATCAGGTTGGCACTTTGCAGCACCAAGCAAATATACTGAGTAATCTTCAGAGAAGGACAACAGCATGCGTTGGTCGCCATTTTAACTGTGTAGCAAGTTACGAATTTTGTTCTAATTTATTGAGCCAGCATGCAGTGGAGAGACAGAGTAGTTGCGAGAGCTATGGACAGGGAGTCAGGAGTCTTGGGTTCTTGTCTGTGTTCTTTCTTGAAGAAGCCATGTGACTATGGGCACATCCCTTGCCCGTTCTCTAAGCATGGATCACTCATCTATAAAATGAAGGCTTCAACCAGGGACAAAGAGGTACGGTGAAGACACAGATAGACCTACCTTTGAGTCTGGACTCCCTAACACCAGTTACATTATTTTAGGGAAATTATTTAACCTGAGTTTCTGCTCTGTTTACTTGAGTTTATTGTAGGATCAAACAAAATATGAAAATATTTTATAAACTATAAAGTACCATATGAATATGTTATTAATATTAATAACTTTCTTAACTGGTTGATGCTAACATGATATGTATTTGATGGATGCATCAAAATGCCCATGTAACAGTTTAACAATAGGGAATTTTTAGCATCCTTTATGCCATTATTAAAATCTCACTGGGTAAGAGTTTCCAATGTATCTTGATAATTTACTGCTAAGTAAAAAACACAGTCTGTACAGTATGTCTGGGATGATCCTATTTCTAAATTTATATGTGCAAAGAAAAAAGAATCTGCATAATAGAAACTCAAAATGATAAAATAATAAAAGCAATGTATATTAAGCAAGCAACTGTTACTACTGAGAGAATGTTCTAGGAGATATTTACATGTATATATGTGTGTTTATGTACATTTGTTTACATACATACTTTTTTTTTTTTCTTTTGAGACGGAGTCTCACTGTCTCCCAGGCTGGAGTGCAGTGGTGGAATCTTGGCTCACTGCAACTCCCAGGTTCAAGTGATCCTCCTTCCTCAGCCTCCCTAGTAGCTGGGATTACAGGCATGCACCACCACACCCAGCTAATTTTGTATTTTTAGTAGAGACGGGGTTTCACCATGTTGGCCAGGCTGGTCTCGAACTCCTGTCCTCAGGTGATCCGCCCACCTCGGCCTCCCAAAGTGCTGGGATTACAGGCGTGAGCCACTGCACCTGGCCAACATACATATATCATTAAATTTACAATCCGTTGAGTGAGACAGATAATTATGTAATGTATCTGTTATGTGATATTACATAATACCACACATTGTTAATTGGCTTTGAAGAAAAATAAAGCAGAGTAAGAGAATAGAGAGTAATGGTGGTACTACTTTAGGAGGGTGGTCAGGGAGGCCCCCCTGGTCTGGTGAGAGTTGGGCAGAGACCTGAATGCAGCAAGTGAGTGAGCCAGGCAAGCTGTGGAGGTAAGAGTGTCCCAGGGAGAGGGAATGGCAAATGCAGAGGACCTAGGCAGGAATCATAGCAGGTACACTCCAAAACCTTGACAGTGGTTATCTCCAGGTGGTGGAATAAAAATTGATTTAATTTTTTTCTTATGCTTTCCTGTTTTACCAAGTTTTTTTTTTTTTTTTTTTTAATGTGTTTCTGAAGAAGCTATGTTACACTATCACTATTTGTTTTCTGGAATGAGGGTACGTTTCCATAATTAGAAAAATCAAAAACTCTACAGGCATCCTGAAAGACAAAGTCATCTTAAGAAGAATGTTTATGAGTAGTTTTGAAAGCTCATGTCATCGGTAAGTTTTTGTTTTCATGGTGTTAGTGCCAAGAGCCTATGAGCTGTAGTGGGAATAAAAGGAGCAGAGAGGTTTCTGCCTTGGCAATGAAGTTCAAAGAAGTGTTTTACCCATAAGTTTTGGTCATAGTAACAAATGCGATCTTTGTAGAAGGATATAGAATCATCTTGTTTCCAGCTTCTTGTCCAGGCCTTGCTGCATGAATGTCAGAATAGTTACTAAAAAGGCTGTGCCTGCCCGCTGGTTGATGGTGCCCAGGAAACACAGTGGCATTTTCGGATGTCTTTAGAAGATGGGATTAAAGGTGTCAGGTAGAAATAGATTCACCATTTTATTATATCTCATGTATGTAGTTCACCAGGGACTATATTGCAAGATGGAATATTAGGAAATGAATCTTCCATCTCTTTTTTAGTACAGGCAAATATTAAAGCTCAGAGACAGCACTGCAGCTACCCAGAGATGCTCTGGTTTATACAAGGTAAAGTTTCTTATTCTCATTTCTTTTTTTATTTATTTTTATTTTTTGAGATGAAGTCTTGCTCTGTTACCCAGGCTGGAGTGTAGTGGCACGATCTTGGCTCACTGCAACCTCCGCCTCCTGGGTTCAAGCGATTCTCCTGCCACAGCCTCCCGAGTAGCTGGGGCTACAGGTGACCGCCACCATGCCTGGCTTAATTTTTGAATTTTTAGTAGAGGCTAGGTTTCACCATGTTGGCTAGGCTGGTCTCAAACTCCTGACTTCGTGATCCACCCGCCTTGGCCTCCCAAGGTGCTGGGATTACAGGCATAAGCCACTGTGCCCGGCCTCTTATTCTCATTTCTATTTCATCTTTTTCCATCAAGATCTTCTAGTACAGAAGGTATACATGACATCGGTTCAAATAAAAATGCTTTCAAAATAAGATGTTTCCATTAGTTTTGTTGATTAACAATAACTGAGAGCTCAGTGCCGAAACTGAAACCCAAAAAATGAAGGACATGATCCCAGTCTAAAGGAGGTGTTGTATTTAGCTTCATATGGCTCCTTTCCATAAGAAAAATGTGTTGTAAAGAACTACTTTAAAATGATGCAATATTTTGCAACCATTTAAAATCGTAGGCCTTTCGGATAGTAGATGGGGGTGTTTAAGGGGCAAAGTATTTTCAAAATATTTTCATCCATTGTTTCCAATACATGGAAGAAAGCTGGAAGAAGAGACCATCTCCTTGCATGATATATAAAATTTTGGCTGGGCAAGGTGACTCCTGCCTGTGATCCCAGCACTTTGGGAGGCCGAGGCGGGTGGATCACCTGAGGTCAGGAGTTTGAGACCAGCCTGGCCAACATGGTGAAACCCTGTCTCTACTAAAAATAGAAAAATTAGCTGGGTGTGGTGGTGGGCGCCTGTAATCCCAGCTACTCAGGAAGCTGAGGCAGGAGAATCACATGAACCCAGGAGGTGGAGGTTGCAGTGAGCTGAGATCACGCCACTGCACTCCAGCCTGGGTGACAGAGTGAGGCTCCATCTTAAAAAAACAAGAAATTAAACAACAACAACAACAACAGTTTTGTCCCTTTTATATACATTGATGATGGTGGCATAGAATTGTAGAACATCAGAGCTGGAAGGAAGCTTAAATATCAGTTCCTCTTTCTTATTTTATGTATCAGAAACCTGAGAACTAAAGAGGAGAAATTATTTGTTTATTAAGGAAAGAGCTGAAACTAAAACCTGTTAAGACATTTAAATCTAAAGTAGATGTCATACATATTCCATACCCATTTAGAATACCTATAGATGCCACAGAATCACTACTCTGCCCTTCCAAATATTTGCAGGTGAGTGGAGGCATTTGCCCTTTTATGCATTCTCTGTGGTGTGGCACAAAGTTGAATAGGTATGGCAACAAAGACATGGTCTGGATGTGAATTCTAGAGTGTTTAGACGACATTAAGCTTAGAATAAAAACAATAGTTTTCATGCTATTGAAAACATTTAAAAATATTTAGTAATAACATTTCATTTTAATGAATATAATTTCACTTATATTCTCCTAATACATGATTTTTAAAAAACAGCTTTTTGAGGTATTATTGACATTCATAAACTGCACATATTGACAAAGATTCTCTCCTTGACTAAACTCCGGCCAGGCTCCTCCTAGCCCTCTTCTTGACCAGGGCTTAACCTTGGCCTATGAAGACTTGAACAAACATTAACATAGTTTCTAATAGCTCAAGGCTGCAACCCTAAGGTGACCCTAGCCCCCTCTTAAAATACCTGCTTGAGAAAACTCCAGGGTGCCAAAAGAATAAACTTTCTTGTAGCCAATCCTAAATTAGGGCCCCTGTCTCCCAGTTTCTGTGGGAGAGTAGGAGCCTAACTTCTGTGTCAGTTAGCAAAACCAGGTGGGTTTCACATGAACCAACCCCGCTTCCTGGTTTCTGTTATTTTTCACTTCCCTGACTCTACTGAGCAGCCACTGTCCCCTCTTCTGTTCCCTCATTCTCCCCTTACAATGCCCAGTCAGCTCTGTGCAAATCGAAGTTGAATTCAGTTTACACTGAACCCTTTTCCCTATTGCAATAGTGTATTACTGATTAAAATCTCTCCTTACCACTTTTACTAGTGTCCGGCCTTATTTATCTTTGACAATATTTAACATGTACAATTAGATAAGTTTTGACATCTGTATATACCCAATAAATCATTTGTATGTCAGTATAGTGAAAATATCCATCACCCAGCATTTTCCTTCTGCCTCTTTGTCATCTTCTTCCTCCTTCTCCTTCTCACCCTCTTCCCACCCTTTCTCCCATCCCCAGGTTACTACTCACTATAGTTTTTATGTTCTAGAATGTTAAATAGGTATGTACGTTTTTTGTCTTCATTTTTTCATTCAACATAGAGATTCTTCTATGCTGTTGATTTATTAATAGTTTCTTTTCATTGCTCAGTGGTGTTCCATTTTATGGATTATCCCACTATTTTTAATTTGTTCATCTGCTGATGGACATTTGGGTTGTTTCCAGCCTTGGGGTATTGTAAACCAAGCTGCTTTGATCATTCCTGTGCAAGTCTTTGTATGGACATATGCTTTCTTCTCTCTTGGGCAAATACGTAGGAGTGGAATGGCTGGATTGTATGGTTGGTGTAGAAACATGATCTTTGAATGACTGTATAGAAGTCTTTAATGTAGAGATTTCATATTTTTAAAACAATACCCTATTATTGAACATTTAGACCTTTAGATTCTTCACTATTGTTACAAATGATCTAAATTTTTGGCTTAGCAATGTGTTTATAGATATTCAACTTGAAAAAATAAAGCCCGAGAAAATGAAAAGCCATGGAAAGGGAATCTGCAAAGAGCATGTTCCTAAATAATTTTGAGTTTTTCAACGATCGCAAAGTATTTTGTGTCCTTTCCTGGGAAGCAAAGTGGCGTGAATCTTTAAATGAATCAACATTTTAATTTTAATTTGGAGTTTATTTTGCAACCAATGGAAGGTCTGCTGTTTTGCTGTCAAGTTTATGGGACGATGATTTCATCATAACATTCCTTATGAGGCTATTGCAGTAAACTTGGGTGTGGCCTTTTGTTTCTGGGAGCTATAATTAGCCATCTGGCATACTTTATAACAGTTTGTTAAATAAAAACATCTTAAAATGTAGCATTTTGCTCAATTCTCTCTCCTCTCTCTCTCTCTCCTTTCTGCCTCTCTGTGTGTGTGTGTGTGTGTGTGGTGACACACATGTATAGGGTGACAATTGTAAAACTGAAACAAAATGTTAATGGCAAAGCTACATTTTTCTGTGCTATGTTTAGGGTCTTCTTATAACAAAAGTTGTTTTCACCAACAGATTTTTAAACAGCAGGGACACACTTATTATTTACTGTTTTGGTGTCTTTCCCTCATTTACATAAATACCCCAGAAACCAGCAGTTTAAAACTAATAAAAGCCAAGGCCCTCCATCAAGTGCAATAAAGTTTCACAACCATGAGTTAGACTGTTAGAGTGAAAAATAAACCTATATATGTGGTTATGAAGGGGTTTGTTTTTGGAAAGTGTATAATCACATTTCAAAGTTAGAACTTCCATTTGAAGTAGCCATGTAATAATAATACTTAAACATTTATATAGAACGCTTCATCTTTGAAACACTCTCCCAACATTGGCCAATTCATCTCGACTGCTTCCCTGAGGAGCAGGTACTATGCTCTGCCATTTTTCTAGTTAGAAAATTGAGGAAGGTAAGACCAGACCCGAGAGAGGGAGGGCTGGGGAGGCCAGTTCCTGGCCCTTATTATTCTGTGACTCTTTGGGATGTAATTCCTAATAGCATGCCTCAAGTTTCTCTTCCCCATTGATGAGGTCATTAATAAAACAACGGTATAAATAGTAGCTCTATCGGGTTTGAGCTCTTAGATGCAGTCCTGACCTTCCTGTGGCACACCTCTTGAAAGGAATGATATGTGGAGAAGATACAGAAGAGCCCATTGCGATGGGTTGATCCCAACTTCTTCCAGTGAGAAAAGTGAAGTCGAATGCGTCCCCACTCCCCCAGCTGCCACCCTCACATTATCTTGGCAACTTCATTTACAGTTTTCCAGATGCGATTTACCATGATTAGTACATTTAAAGAGTTGCACAAATTTGTTATGCACATTAAAGCCAGAGGAACAGTAAAATAAAACTAATGAATATTTACATTTTTGGAAATATAATTAATGTATGCTTGAGAAATTCTGAAAGATAAACATTTAAATGTTAAAATACTTATTACCTTCCCCACAGGGACAGTGTTGGGAATTAATGAGATAACAAATGTAAAGTGCTTTGAGCTCTTTAGAAGAAAGGTGCCAAATGAATACAAATGATTATTAATTGTTAAAGCTATCAGATGGTTACTAATATATTACTTGTGATAAAATATGTATTTTTATACTTAAAAAATAGGATGCTTACAATTCTTAAGATGACACAGCTGAAATAATGCTCCCCAAACTCCTTCCAGGCTGTTCTACATTTTGTTGGAAGCCTTTCCCAATGCTTCTACGATTTCTTAACCTTATACTCATCTCTCAAAACTTCAGGGCATGACTTACCAGCTTTCACATTCTATGCCTTTCCAACATCATTCTTCACCAGTCTTACAGATCCATCACCATAGGAGAATTCCACTGACACCATTTTTTTCTTCTGACTTTGATCACATAATTGCAATGCCTTACCATGCTGTCAGTTGTACAAGCTCATTTTATTAGCAGGAAGTATGCGTAAGTTAACCTGCTTTTTTTCTATGTTTTAAACAACACACTAGAATTTGTTATTCTAAAAATGTGCTAATTCCTTGGATGATCTGGGACAAGTGAAACTAAACCCTCTACTTTGTACAACCTGCTGGAATTTGTGGTAAAAGAGAGCAAATCCCAAATTTCTTTTCGTTTAGCCTGAGACACGGGTTGAGACACTCTCACTAAATCTCATTTCCTCATATGTAAAATGAGAACAGTCATACTACCTACACGCATGGAGTTTTTGGAAAGATGCAATAAAATAATGTATATAGGCCGGGCGCGGTGGCTCAAGCCTGTAATCCCAGCACTCTGGGAGGCCGAGACGGACGGATCACGAGGTCAGGAGATCGAGACCATCCTGGCTAACACGGTGAAACCCCGTCTCTACTAAAAAAAAAATTACAAAAAACGAGCCGGGCGAGGTGGCGGGCGCCTGTGGTCCCAGCTACTCGGGAGGCTGAGGCAGGAGAATGGCGTAAACTCGGGGGGCGGAGCTTGCAGTGAGCCGAGATCCGGCCACTGCACTCCAGCCCGGGCAACAGAGCGAGACTCGGTCTCAAAAAAAAAAAAAAAAAAAGTATATGAAGCTTTTAGCACAGTATACCCCTAGCCCCCAGTTTGTTCTATAAGTAACTGTAAGTAGCTTATGGAAAGGTCACTAAATAGGTAGGCAGCACAGGTAGGCAGTAGCACATTTAATATTATAATCTCTCTGGTTTCTTTAAAGTCAATATACAATAGGTAATATATTAAGGGATATACTTATATCCAATAATGCTCTCCAACCACTGCGAACATTCAACGTTAAATAATGGGTCATTTCTCATACAAAGACACCTCCATTGTTTAATGTATGCTTCTCCCAAAAACTTCCTGGAAAATGGTATATCATTTCCCCAAAATCCTCTTACCACCAAATATTTCAGTTTCCTATTTAGAAGAGCAAAAGCTCAGTAATTAATTCATCGTGACTAATTTTTTTTTTTTTTTTTTTTTTTTTTTTTTTTTTTTTTTTTTTTTTTTTTTTGAGATAGAGTCTCACTCTGTCGCCAGGCTGGAGTGCAGTGGTGCAATCTCGGCTCACTGCAACCTCCGCCTCCCAGGTGCAAGCGATTCTCCTGCCTCAGCCTCCCGAGTAGCTGGGACTACAGGCGCCCGCAACCATGCCCGGCTAATTTTTTGTATTTTTATTAGAGACGGGGTTTCAAGATGCTGGCCAGGATGGTCTCGATCTCTTGACTTCGTGATCCACCCGCCTCGGCCTCTCAAAGTGCTGGGATTACAGGTGTGAGCCACCGCGCCTGGCCCATCGTGACTAAATTATATTTAGGATGCTTTAGATATTGTACACATATAAATGATTCTTTTTTCAAACATGCCTTAGTTTACCAAGGGCACAGTATCTATGTAACATATATGTGTTAAAAGATAATGGACTATTGCTTCTTTTCAAATGTTCTGTAATTAAAACATGTCACTAATTTAATCTGATCCTCTGGCTTCTTCCACTTAATTACTTGAAGTGATTGTTTTATTATACCAATTTTTCTCCTTTAATTTTGAAGCTGTAGATGTTTAGGTAGAGAACTTTGCTCCCAATCACTTTCACAGGTCTGAATTCTGTGGTGTATGCAAATGATAGCTGCAAAGGAGGAAAGTGGCATTGTCTGAAAAACCAATCAAGTGGCTAAAACAATGGTGTAGAATGGCGAACTCGTTTCGCTATTGCCAGCAGCTTGAGCCTCGGGAGTGCTAATCAAAATTCACATGCAAAACTTCCCGATAGATTTAACAGTTTTGTACTGTTAAGCAGGGGTTCTCGCCATGTGAATGATCCACTACTGTGCCGAACAAAACGGAGACAGTTTTCTTTTAAAGTCCAGAGCAGATGAGAGCCATAAGGAGACAGAGGGTTTCATTTACTCTCAGGACACGATTGTGCCAGTGAACTAATGAGTCTCTTGGACCTTATGTTGCTCTGGCTTCAATGGAGGCGCGACTCTAATGGGCATGTAGTACTTCCTATCTGTCAAGTGTCTGGACAATGGGCCCCTCGAATGGATGAGAGAGATCTGGCAAGAAAAAGAGGTCAGTGTTGTACCTAGCACAGGCAGGAAACCTGGCTAATTAATGTATTTCCAACTATAGCAAAACAAAAGATCACACAGAGAAATGTTAATTTTATTACAGAAACTCTTAGCCTGTGGCTGAAGCACAGTCAACAAATTATTGAAATTCCACAGGCAAAAATCCTCCTCCTTTTCCCAATACACTAAAATATTTATAAAGGTCATTATTTAAAACAATACGTAGTTTTGGTGTTGTAATTTGCTTTTATTTCCCCCTTCAGTAAAGCTCACTGATGTAGAAATATTTTTGGACAATTATGAAGTGAATGCTGAAAGTTAGTGTCAGCACTACCTAATCTTAACAATCAGCCTTTTTAAAGGTAGTGTAATGTTGAACTAAACTTGAAAAAATCCCGTTGCTGTATTAAATTGGAGAACTAGAGAATACAAGTGTTTATTCAAGCTACAGAGCTCGAGTTACACTCCATCTGAAACTAAGAGCAAATACTGCCACCTAGATACATTCTGATGCTTTGGTTAACTAGATGCTGGCTTATCCTACTTTTTGAAAAATGGCAACAATAGCAGACAATAGTGGCTTCGTATAACAAAAACACGATGAATGATAGTCACTGAAAAATTCATATAAATATAATTTCAATATAATTTGAAGCTTTGAAAAAAAGGTATTTGTGTTTTGACAAATAGCAATGCTTAAGCCTTTATTCAAACCTATAAATGCAGAATAACTATTAGAAATAGGGGAAAACTTTATAAAACATAAAAAATAAAAGCTGCATGATCCTGAGACCTGTGAGGAAGTAAATGTGGAGGTGATATCAGTAAGACTTTTAACTTTCTTCTTTTATCAGATGACTTTTTTCTGAGTTTGAGAAGAAGAAAGGATTGTTCAACACTCTCAAATGAAAACACAAATAAGTTTTGGTTTAATAAGTAAAATAAGATCACTTAATAAACAATGTTTTAAAAAGAGCATTTCATTATAATCTGTTCTGATTCACCTCCTAGCACACAAAGCAAACCAATTTCCCCTGGCTTTTATTTCTAACAGAAAAAAAAAAAATTGCCCTTTTTATTCCAGACTGGGATCCAAAATGTTATGTACTGTATTCCAGGATCATTTCTTGGGTTTAGAGAGATTTTTATCATCTTTGGACTGTTGCTCCTCTTCAAATCTCATTTTGTTTTCCTTTGTTACTCTTAGAATAGTTTCAATATCAGCAATGGTGGTCTGTAAGTAAACAGTAAAGACAATATTTATTACTTAAAGACCTCTTACAATCTCTCTCCCCCAAGCATCTGGTCCTTTTGGGAGTTCACCATGGTTTAGACCAGTTCTATTCAGAATACATTCTACCGACTGGCATTTGTCTACAGATTATGGCTTACCAGTCTTGCTGAAATGAGTAAAAAAATTGAGAGTATGGCTCAAGCCTGTAATCCCAGCACTTTGGGAGGCCGAGATGGGCGGATCACGAGGTCAGGAGATTGAGAACATCCTGGCTAACACGGTGAAACCCCATCTCTACTCAAAAATACAAAAAACTAGCCGGGCCAGGTGGCAGGCTCCTGTAGTCCCAGCTACTCGGGAGGCTGAGGCAGGAGAATGGGGTAAACCTGGGAGGCGGAGCTTGCAGTGAGCTGAGATCCGGCTGCTGCACTCCAGCCTGGGCGACACAGCGAGATTCTGCCTCAAAAAAAAAAAAAAAAAAAAAAAATTGAGGGTAAGAATTTGGAAAATTTTTTAGAATTTTTATGCCTATTACGTCTAATAATAAAAACATTGGGCTTCTCAATTGTACATCTTTAATTTTTTTCATCGCATTTTTCTAGTAATTAAATTTTCTTCTATTTTGTTAAAAAATATTGATCCATGATAGTCAGATCAAAACAAAACAAAACAAAACAAAAAACAAATAGTTCCTTATTAGGGATAATTTGAGAAACATTGGTCTAGTCACCCTAAAATGAGGGCTAGTAGGCTGATGGGAGGGTTTCTTTCCATTGGTTGCTGGGAAGAAAAAAATGACACCTTCCCATTTACTTTATTTATATTTTATTGAGGTATAATTCCCATACCATAAAATTCACCCTTATGAAGTATACAATTCAGTGGTTTTTAGTATATTTGCAAGTAACCATCACCACTATGCAATTCCAGAACATTTTCATCATCCCAAACAGAAACTCTGTCCCCATTAGCAGTCACTCCCCATTTCATCCCACTCCCTCAGCCCCTGGCAACCACTAATCTATTTCTGTCTCTATGGATCTACCTCTTCTGCACATTTCATATAAATGAAACCATACGTTATGTGACCTTTTGTGAATGGCTTTTTACCTAGCATAATGTTTTCAAGGTTCATCCATGTTGTAGCATGGATCAGTACTTTATTCCTTTTATAGAGCTGAATAATATCCCATTATATAACATATTATCCATAGAATATAATAAAATTCACTTATTTCTTAGTCGATGGACATTTGGGTTGTTTCTAATTTTTTGCTATTATGAATATTCTTTCTATTAATATTAATGTACACGTTTTTGTGGGAACATGTTTTCAATATTCTTAGACATATACTTAGAAATGGAATTGCTGGGTCATATGGTAATTTTACACTTAATTTCTTTATAAACTGCCAAACTTTACATATCTGTGATACCATTTTTAATTCTTACCAGCCATATAAGAGGGTTTTGGTTTCTCCATATCCTCACCAACACTTGTTATTGCCTTTTTATTTAACTGTGGCCATCTTATTAGGTATGAAAGGCTTCATTGTGGCTTTGATTTATATTTCCATAATAACATGATGTTGAGCACTCCTTCATATGCTTATTGGCCATTCGTACATCTTTTTTTTTTTTTTTTTTTTTTTTGAGACAGGGTCTTGCTCTATCACCCCAGCTGGAGTGCAGTGGTGTGATTATGACTCACTTCAGCTTTGACCTTCTGGGCTCAAGCAATCCTCCCCTCTCAGGCTCCTGAGCAGCTAGAACTACAGGTGTGTGCCACCATGCCTGGCTAACTAAAAAATTTTTTTTGTGGAGATGAGGTCTTACTATGTTGCCTGGGCTAGTCTCAAACTCCTGGCCTCAAGTGATCCTCCTGCTTCAGCCTGCCAAAGTGCTGGGATTACAGGTGTGAGCCACTGCACTTGGCCTGCGTATCTCCTCTGAAGAAATGTCTATTCAAATCCTTTGCTCGCTTTTAAAATTGGATTATTTGTCCTTCTGTAGTTGAGTTGTAAGAGTACTTTGTATATTATGAATGCTATGCCTTACCAGATATATGATTTGCAAATATTATTTCCCTTTCTGTGGGCTGTCTTATTACTTTCTTGATAGTGTTCTCTGATGCACGAAGTTTTAAGTTTTGATGAAGTCTGATTTATCTATTTTTACTTTGGTTGCTTGTGCTTTAGGCACCATGTCTAAGAAACTATTGCTAACCCCAGGTCATGAAGGTTTATATGTATGTTTTTTCCTGAAAGTTTTACAGTTTTAGCTCTTACATTTAAATATTTGATCCATTTTAATTTAATTTTCTTTTTTTTCTTTCTTTTTCTTTTTCTTTTTTTTTTTTTGAGATGCAGTCTCGCTCTGTCACCCAGGCTGGAGTGCAGTGGTACGATCTCGGCTCACTGCAACCTTTGCCTCCTGAGTTCAAGTGATTCTCCTGCCTCAGCATCCTGAGTAGCTGGGATTACAGGTGCACGCCACCATGCCTGGCTAATTTTTATATTTTTAGTAGAGACGGGGTTTCACCATGTTGGCCAGGCTGGTCTTGAACTCCTGACCTCAGGTGATCCACCTGCCTCGGCCTCCCAAAGTGCTGGGATTACAGGCGTGAGCCACCACGCCCAGCCCATTTTAACTTAATTTTTATATATGATGTGAGGTAGAGGTCCCACTTAATATTTGCATGTGCCATTTATTTAAAAATTATTTGTTCTCCATTGAATTGTTTCAGCACCCTTGCCAAAAATTATTGGCCATTATGTATGGGTTTACTTCTGACTCAATTTTATGCCATTGATCTATATCTCTGTTCTTATGTCAGTACCACACTGTCTTGATTACTGTAGCTTTGTAGTAAATTTTTAAATTCAGAAGTGCGAGTTCTCCAACTTTGTTCTTCTTTTTAATATTATTTTGGTTATTCTGGGCCTCTTATGTTTCCACATTAATTTTAGGATCATCTGGTCAATTTCTGCAAAAAAAGCCAGCTGGGATTTTGATAAGAATTACATTGAATCTATAGATCAATATGGGAATATCAGCATCTTAGCAGTGTTGACTTCTATTGGATGAATACAGACTACCTTTCTGTTTATTTATGTCTTCTTTAATTTCTTTCACCCATGTCTTGTAGTATTCATTGCAAAAATCTTGCACTTCT
Source organism: Rhinopithecus roxellana (assembly GCF_007565055.1). NCBI lineage: Eukaryota > Metazoa > Chordata > Mammalia > Primates > Cercopithecidae > Rhinopithecus > Rhinopithecus roxellana. The sequence continues at coordinate 171,417,320 of NC_044553.1, forward strand.
TCTGTTAAATTTATTCCTGGCCACGTGCAGTGGTTCACGCCTGTAATTCTAGCACTTTGGGAGGCTGAGGCAGGCAGATCATGAGGTCAGGAGTTCGAGGTCAGCCTCACCAACATGAAACCCCGTCTCTAATAAAAATATAAAAATTAGCTGGGCGTGGTGGTGCGTGTCTGTAATCCCAGCTACTCAGGAGGCTGAGGCAGCAGAATTGCTTGAACCTGGAAGGCAGAGGTTGCAGTGAGCCGAAATCGCACCACTGCACTCCAGCCTGGGCAACAGAGTGAGACTCCGTCTCAAAAAAGAAAAAAAGTTATTCTTAAGTATTTTATTCTTTTTGATGCTATGTAACTTGAATTTTAAAAAAAAAATATTTTTGCATTATTCATTACACAAATACAATACACAAATACAATTGTCTTTTGTATACTGATTTTATGTCCTATAAACTTGTTGATGGGTTCTTTAGGATTTTCTTTTTCTTTTCTTTCTTTCTTTCTCTCTCTTTTTTTTTTTTTCTTTTGAGACTAGGTCTTGCTCTGTCACCCAGGCTGGAGTGCAGATCATGGCTCACTGCAGCCTCAGCCTACCCTACTCAAGCCATCTTCCCATCTCAGCCTCCTGAGTAGCTGGGACCACAGGTGTGTGCCACCACACCTGGCTAATTTTTTATTTTTTAGATAGGGTCTGCCTATGTTGCCTAGGCTGGTTTCAAACTCCTGGGTTCAAGCAATCCTCTTGCTTCATATAATTTTCTATTTACAAGAATTTGCCATTTGCAAATAGAGATACTTTTACTTTTATTTCTTCTTCTTTTCTCCTTCTCCTTCTTCTTAGTAGAGATGAGGTCTTGCTATGTTGCCCAGGCTGGTCTCAAACACCTGAGTGCAAGTAATCCTCCCACCTTGGCCTCCCAAAGTGGTGGGATTACAGGTGGGGCCATTGCACCCAGCGTGTTTTATTTCCTTTTCTTGCCTAATTTCCCTGTCCAGAACCTCCAGTACAATGATGAATAGAGGTGGCAAGAACAGACACCCTTGTCTTGTTCCTAATCTTTGCAAGAAGGCTTTTGGTTTTGCAACATTAACTATGATGTCAGCTGTGGTTTTTTGGTAGATGTCCTTCTGAGGTTGAGGAAGTGACCTTCTATTTTTACTTAGTTGAATGTTTTTATCAGAAAAGAATGTTAAATTTTGTTAAATGCATTTTCTGCATCATCTTCCTTTTGTTTTTATTCTACTCTTATCACCCAGACTCACTGCAGCCTCAACTCCTGGGCTTAAATGATCCTCCCACCTCAGCCCCCCAAGTAGCTGTGACTACAGGCATGAGCTACCACACCTGGATAATTTTTGTAATTTTTGTAGAGATGGGAGTTTCACCATGTTGCCCAGGCTGGTCTTGAACTCCTGGATTCAAGTGATCTGCCCACCTCAGCTTTTCAAAGTGCTGGAATTACAGGCATGAGCCACTGTGCCCAGCCACATCACCTTCCATTTTTATTTAGCCTTTACTTTCCTGGTAAATCCTTGTTTAAAAACTGAAAATACCTACCACAATGCCACTAAGTAGAAGACAGAAAATACTAGCAAAGATGAATCTATTCCACTGCTTCAAGTTTTTGTCATTGTACCTATATTACTGAGATTGAAAGTTTTTGCCTTTAGACCTAACATGAGTAAAAATCAAGAAAACAATCATTCATATAAGAAGGCTAGAAACCATGACATAATTAAAAGCTACCTGAGAACATCTGACTTTTGATGATTTTGAAAGTCAGAGAAAGGACAGAGAAATAGCTTTCATTTTACCAAGGGCGGTTGACTCTGCCAACAGCAAGACAAGCTCAGAATCAACTTAGTCTGAATGCATTTGAGGTTAAAGCATCTGATTCTGATTATTAGCTATATTTGGACAGGCTGAATGGATCAAATGCAGAGAGGCTCCAAGTTTTGCACATGGTACTAACAGATAAGATGATGCTACTAGCTAGCAGGAACTTAAAATGTAAATGATAGGCTGGGCAAGGTGGCTCATGCCTGTAATCCCAGCACTTTGAGAGGCCAAGGCAGATAATCCCTTGAGCTCAGGAGCTTGAGACCAGCCTAGGCAAGACAGTGAGACATCCCATCTCTGAAAAAAACAAAAACAAAAACAAAACAAAACAAAACAAACAACAGTAAATGATGAGCATAGATCCTTTAGGACCAGTGAACACTGATGTAACATTTGATCTATCTTTTCTTGAATCTTCTCAATCATGTTGTAGGGAAAGCAGTGGTCATTCTTCCAGCTCATAAAATTATGTTGTTATTGTTACTGTTACTAAAGGAGTTAGGCCCTAGCTTGTATTAAAATTACATTTCTATTAAGCTTTTGTTGGACTTTCCATTTAGGAGAAAAACCACATGCAGTTTCTGATTATGTCCTTTGAATTAATGAAGGTCTAGGCTGGGAATCAGATTCATACCTTGCTGTTCAATACCACGTGATCATCTCTGTTCAGATAGTGTTTCAGAAACTCCCGTACAGACCTTGTTCCTGTAGTTTAGAGTTTGGAGACTTCTAGTCAATTATATACAATTGGATTTGATGGACCAACATCTTTAAAGGTCATAAGGAGGCTTCTAAAGGTTAGTAGTGAAATAATCCAACCCATGTTGGAGAAACGGGTGGGGTAGATGGCCCACATACATGCTATATTTTCTGCTTCTCCCTAACACACATTGCTTTCTCAGGTCTTAGAACTTCTCTGGCTCTAGAAACTAGGGCTTCCCAGGAATCACTAGTCAGACCTTGTATTATCTGGAATATAGATAGATAACATTCACAGTTTTTGGTTGTGACAATCTCTGTTTTGGTTCCATTGTGACATTTCAGACTCACGTCCAACATAAGAAAGCTCTGCTATCTTAGGTGCTGGGGTTTGAAAATGGCAGCAAGTTAAAAGTCAACTCTATTTCAAATAAAAAGTTTCAAACCATTAAATTTAACTAACGGCTTCAGTGGGAACCTTACAGTATTGACCCTGCACACTGTAAAATATGTACTGCTTACAATAAAAAAAAGATGGTTTAGCACTTGTTTACAATACAGCATGAGGTATTTTCAGCCCTTGTATAGAAATTAACCAGAATCGTTAGTTAATTAACACCTCACCTTAAAATTGGTCTCGCCTTGCATATTAGGTGCTGATATTTCTTGATGGATGATGAAGAGATTGCGAGCAAAGGTCATGAGGACCCCCTGGAGATCCTCGCCGATTGTTCTGTTAATGATATCCAAACAAATGAGTTTACCAACGATTCCCCTCACATGCTTAAAAACAATCGCCCTCTCATTTGTGCCTGTCTGGTGATGGAATTTAATGAGTATTTTCAATCTCACAAGGTGGCAATCTTCAGGGAGATATGAAAGATAAGACTCCATTTTAACTTGTCAACAAAAAGGATTTGCCTAATAAATATTTTTTATTAATCAACTTAGCAAAATACAGCAATAGGGTCGGTCATTTCTGGTAAAAGTCTACTACTGAGCTAAGATGTTGTACGAGTTCATTTTAAAAATGGTTTAAGTTACTTTAGGAGAATGTCACTAAGTGTGATCCTTGCTGAATGATTTCCTTGTCTATGGAGACATTTGCATCTCAGTATTCTAGAGACTTTTGTCTGGTGTTTATTTTCTATTTCATGTGTACAAGTGATTCCTACCACTTAACGAGAGTGTCCTGCCTATTGTCAGAGGAGAATGTGCCCTGTTCATGAACAGCCGTCTTTATAAACCTGAACATCCACTTTAAGATTTCAGAGACAACTTGCAAACTATCCTGTAGCATTATAGGGCTCCCTATACAAGGTAGTCACTCAGCGTAGGCTTTGTGGTGTAGTGAAAAGAACACTAACTTCAGGATCAGGAGACAGACCACATACTGTGTGACCCAAGCAAATCATTGTCCCTCTCTAAGCCTCAGTTTCCTGTCTATGAGGATCAGTTAATTCTGAGGCCCTTCTGTGTTCTAACATTCTCTGGTTCTATGACTGCAGTTAGGGATGAGAATAAGATGGGCAGAAAACAATAGAAAAGGACTAAAGGCTTTTGAGAGGTCCATGTCAACTGTGCCCTCCCTGAAGGATGCGTGAATAGTAATAACCATCTAGAAGGTACACCAATAGGACTATTTCTACCATTGAAACTAGCCTGCAGGTCAAGGCATCTTTGCCTGAAATCTCACGTGCAGGTGTAGGGACAGCTGGGCAAGTTCCTTTTGGTAACCAGTCTAATTATTAATTCTGTAGGCTTCAGCATCAAATCCACCTTGCTGCTAGGTCAGTTTGATGACTGGGAGTTTCTCTGTTCATGAAACAGGCTCTTCTTCTATCTCCTACTTTCTGTGATGGTTTCCTCTTGCCTGGTTCCTCTATGCCCAAGTACCCACCTGCATTGCTCTTCCTGTGGCCCATACCTCAGGAACTCTGCCTCTGCCTTGGTGATGCTACCCCTGTCTCATCCCATCAATTCCAGGACACAAGTCCTGCTCCTGAGTGTCAGCCTCTGCTGGGCTCTGCTGCCTGCTGAAAGGCTTTCCTCATGCCACCCCCTATCAGCCTGGGTCTCCAAAAGTGGCCTCCTCTCTGAGTGCCTCTGGTCAAGCTCCCCACCACCTAGCTCTCAGGTTGTCCCTTTACTCTTTGTGGTTGGAACTTTCCTGATGGTATGAGCTGGCTGCTTCTCAGGATGACCTCCAGGCACCTGAATCCTGGGTCCTGTGTTTGGCCTGTCTGGTTGCTCTTCTCCCATCACCCGAAGGGAGCTAACCCCTCCCAGCCTCATCCTATGTACAAAAGGGTTTGTCTGGTTCCAGTCCTGTCCCAGCTTCTCCTTTGCAGTTAATCTTTCATGCCAGCTGGTGCCCAGTAAGACAGAGTTCATGTCTCTAGGTTCTGATTTCTAGTTCTTTGTACCTAACTAACCCATCTGTCTGAATTCCTGGGCTTAGAAATATACTTGGACCTTGAACGTTTCCTGCTTAATTAGATTCATAACTTGGGAAAATACACATTTCTTATTCCCATGCTTGCCAACTTCAAATCCAGATGACTGCTTGGTTCTCCTAGTACCGGTAATTCCTGCTGGTCTATGTTCTGCCCAGCTCTGACATCACCGTGTCGTTTGGGGAGAGTGAAATAGGAAGTATTTAATCTCTGATCTTCCAGCTACTAGTGAACTGCTGTCCCCCTTTCCTGGCTTGTCAGCAGTTGACATGCTAGACCACGTTTACCTGTTTACTTGTTTATGCCCACCCCTCTACAGTGGCAGCTTCCTGAGAGCAGGGCTCATTGCTGTTTCCCCAGCACCTAGAACTGTGCCTGGCACAGTAGATAAAATGCTTTCAAATTTTCTGGTAGGGAAAGATAGGGCAGGGAGGGAGCTGAGGGGCAGAAAGCCACTGGGAAGCAAGGGGCTGATCCTTCTCTGCATATGCCCAGAGGCTCTGTTATCATTCTGGATGTGAAGGCCTGCGTAGATAAGATGAAGGCAAGCTTGTTGAGATGTTATGGATTGAGGTCTCATTTCTGTTGCTATCAGGGCAGTGTGACAAATGGGTGAAGATTCCCTAGGGAAGTGACTTTCTTAACAAGACCCAATAAGTTTTGCATGTTTATGGGATCTTGGGGAAAGATTGAAACTCGAGGGGAGGACTCAAACAGCCAGCTTCCCTTCCCAGGTGATGGGAAGCATTTGAGACTGTAAGTGCCAGATTAAATTGTAGCCACATTCTAGTTCCAAAGGGGAAGGAACCAGAACATTTGCCTAAGTTCAAAAGGATCGATGAGGGTGAATATCACTGTATTGATAATGGTCTGTTATGGCTGACAATGCTTTGGCAGAACAAAGGACTATACTTTGGATAGGGAAGTTGAGGCCTGTCCTATGCAGCCATTTGCTTGTTGTAGTGTGTACCTCTTTGGATCAGTTGCCAGGAGACTGACCATAGTAGGGTGGAGGGGAGGTTGGGGAGGGAAGGACTGAGGCCACATAGGAACATTAATGCTTAGTAGAGGAATTGGATCTTATTTGGTTAGTGTTTATGAGACCAGATCTTTGTGTATATGTTTCTGTGTGTTTCAGTGTGAGGCCACAATGTCTACACTGCTGTAGGTTACAAGGAAGAGAAATACAGGGCAGAGACAGTTTCCCAATTAGGTAGGATGACTTAAAGGTACCAAGTAACCATGTGCCAAGATACGAAATAAGAGATGACTCAAGGTTGTGGCTCTAAAATTCTGAGTCCCAGATAGGAGACAACTTTGCTAGGCTCCAAAATATCCCAGAGGGAAATCTGGGAGAAATGCGCAAGCCTCCGAGTGTTGCCAACAGTCTGTGCTCAGCACATGCGTACCTTGAGAAGATTGCGCCTGGGATGAAACTGGATCTGAGGAGGAGCTACAGATCCTGCCTGTTGTGGGGACATCGTGTGAAGTCACCAGAGCACAGAGCACTTTTCTAAGTATGCCAGAATGACAACTGCCTTCCACAGTCAGGACAACTGAGCTGGGTCCCCATAGTGAGATCTGATGTGCCTTATCTGTGTATGCATTTGGGTATAATATGTTGTTAAGTCTAAACTTTACCCATCAATTTCAGATAATTAATCAATTATACTTATAAACCCCTATTGACACATCTAAAGTCATTTTATAAAATACCTAGGCCGGGCGCAGTGGCTCATGCCTGTAATCTCAGCACTTTGAGAGGCCAAGGCAGGCGCATCACAAGGTCAAGAGATCGAGACCATCCTGGCCAACACGGTGAAACCCCGTCTCTACTAAAAATACAAAAATTAGCTGGGCATGGTGGTGCATGCCTGTAATCCCAGTGACTCGGGAGGCTGAGGCAGGAGAATCGCTTGAACCCAGCAGGCGGAGGTTGCAGTGAGCTGAGATTGTGCCACTACACTCCAGCCTGGGCAACAGAGCAAGGCTCCATCTCAAAAAATAAAATAAAATAAAATAAAATACCTGAAGATCTAAATAAAGAGAGACTTCTAAGAAATCAGCATGTTGATTAAAATGCATAAGAAGCATCATTCTTGTTAGCCGTGATTGTCTATTTCCTTAGCTTCTTTCAACTCACAGATACACTTCATACTCACAACATTCCCAACTTGTGTCTCTTCATGTGCTCATATAATATAAAAACAGTTCCTTGCCTGTCCTGTAAAATTTCAATGGGGAGAAAAGAAATAGTATATTATCTCAGAAACAAAGTACAGAAAATGTTACTGGCACAGAAAGACTACTAAGATTGATTTGATTTGAAATCTAGAGCTAACTTCAGATATTATGAGAACACATTTGAAAAGGCTGTCTCAATTTGGAGTAAGTATGTTCTAGAAGAGTGCTTTTTGAGTATGATCCTCAGAACACCTGCATCAGAATCATCTAGTGTGCTTGTTAAAAAGGCATTTTCATGGGCATCATCCAAGCTCAGAAGACTTGGCAGGCAAGCTGTCTTTTACCTCACTTCTTGGATGATTCTTGTGTACATCAAAATTTGAAAACCACTGTTCTAAGAGTGATAGGTTAAAAACATACAGGGTAGGCTGGGCACAGTGGCTCACGCCTATAATCCCAGCACTTTGGGAGGCTGAGGCGGGACAATCGCTTGAACCTGGGAGGTGGAGGTTGCAGTGAGCCGAGGTCGTGCCACTGCACTCCAGCCTGGGTGACAGATGAGCACTTTGGGAGGCCGAGGCAAGTGGATCAAGAGGTCGGGAGTTCGAGACCAGCCTGGCCAACATAGTGAAACCCCGTCTCTCCTAAAAATACAAAAAATTAGCTGGGCATGGTGGCGGGCGCCTGTAATCTCAGCTACTTCAGAGGCTGAGGCAGGAGAATCACTTGAACCTGGGAGGCAGAGGTTTCAGTGAGCCGAAAGGTCATGCCATTGCATTCCAGCCTGGGCAACAAGGTGAAACTCCATCTCAAAAAAAATTATATATATATATATATATATATATATATATATATATATATATATATACACACATATATACACCATATGTTCTGTGGAAAGAAATTTGTACTTCAATGGGAAACTATATGTTGTCTATAGCAGGGGTCTTCAATCCCTGGGCTGCAGACTGGTACCAGATTGGTCTCAGATAGGTCTTTGGCCTGTTAGGAACCGGGCCACACAGCAGGAGGTGAGCAGCAGGCAAGCAAGCATTACCATCGGAGCTCCATCTCCTGTCAGATCAGAGGTGGCATTAGATTCTCATAGGAGCAGGAAACCTATTGTTAACTGTACAAATAAGGGATCTAGGTTGCATGCTCCTTATGAGAATCTAACTGATGCCTGATGATCTGAGGTAGAACAGTTTCATTCTGAAACCATACTCCCTCTACCCACCTCCACGTCCATGGAAAAATCGTCTTCCATGAAACCGGTCCCTGGTGCCGAAAAGGTTGGGGATTGCTGGTCTATAGCACTCCCTGCTGCCTTATCAGACTGATTCTACGGGAGATATTTTACAATTCTGTAAAGCGTAGGTAACTGATAGACAAGCAAATCCTGTCCAGTCTGATAAAGGCTGAGTTGATTTCCCTTTCCTGCTCTCTTGTGGAAAAACCTATTTTGCCTCCATTTGCTAATTTCAATATTCCTGAGCTATAAAGATGTCTGTTTTGGGATTCTCTTTTGAACCCGTTATAATATCTGCCTAGTTCCCTCTTTTTGTTTGTTTTGTTTTTTGGAGACAGGGTCTCACTCTCACCCAGGCTAGAGTTCAGTGACTCAATCACAGCTCACTGCAGCCTCGACCTCCCCAAGCTCAGGTGATCCTCCCACCTCAGCTTCCTGAGTACTGGGGACCACAAGCATATGCCACCACACAGCTAAGTTTTGTGTATGTTTTTCAGTAGAGATAGCGTTTTGCCATGTTGCTTAGGCTGGTCTTGAACTCCTGGGCTCAAGTGATCCTCCCAGCCTCATCCTCTCAAAGTACTGGGATTACAGGCATGAGCCACTGTGCTTGGCAATTCTTTCTGTAAATAAAATCTTTATCATGTGTTTATTTTTATATCTGTATGAGAGGCATGGCTTTACCTTTTTTTTTTTTTTTTTTTTTTAATTATCTTGTAACAGTTTTCTCCAAATAAATAAGAAGTAGGCCGGGCGCGGTGGCTCAAGCCTGTAATCCCAGCACTGTGGGAGGCCGAGACGGGCGGATCACGAGGTCAGGAGATCGAGACCATCCTAGCTAACACAGTGAAACCCCGTCTCTACTAAAAAAATACAAAAAACTAGCCGGGCGTAGTGGCGGGCGCCTGTAGTCCCAGCTACTCGGAAGGCTGAGGCAGGAGAATGGCGTAAACCCGGGAGGCGGAGCTTGCAGTGAGCTGAGATCTGGCCACTGCACTCCATACTGGGCGACAGAGAGAGACTCCGTCTCAAAAAAATAAAATAAAATAAAATAAATAAATAAATAAGAAGTAACCCTGGAGTTGTCCAACAGTGGAAATGACTGCCTTGTGAAGTTGTGAACTTCCCTTCACTGGAAAGCTCAAAAAAGGAAACTATATTCTGGGGCTTTGGTAAAAGAAATCACGTGCCAGAATTATGACCACTCATCAACTTCCCACTTTATCAGGAAATCTGAGCTTTGGGACAGACAGTGGACTAAACAGTGGCTGCCAACGCTGGCTGCACATTAGAGTCATCTAATGCCTGGGCCCTACTTCCAGAAATACTGACTTATTTGGTCTTGGGTGGGCCATGGATGTAGGGCCATGCTGAGTCATATTGGAGCCCAAGGCAAAGGAAAAAATCAGCAATCTGGTCCTGTTTTCATTAAAAATTTTGATATTTTATTCATAATGAATTTTTTGCAGTAATGTTGATTGTTACAATATTGCACTAAAATATTAGTTATCTTTATTAATGAGGGTTTTGTGTATGTGTGTGTGTGTGTTTCCTTAAATTTTGTGCTCAGGAAGAGTGCCTCACTTGCCTTACCCTAATTGCAGCCCTGCATGGGCATCTGCATTCTTTTTTTTTTTGAGATGGAGTCTCACTCGGTCACCCAGGCTGGAGTGCAGTGGCGCGATCTTGGCTCACTGCAACCTCCACCTCCTAAGTTCAAGCAATTCTCCTTTCTCAGCCTCTCAAGTAGCTGGGACTACAGGTGCATGGCACCACACCTGGCTAATTTTTGTATTTTTAGTAGAGATGGGATTTCACCATGTTGGTCAGGCTAGTCTCAAACTCCTGACCTCAGGTGATCCACCTGCCTCAGCCTCCCAAAGTGCTGGAATTACAGGCGTGAGCCACCGTGCCTGGCCGGCAACTGCATTCTTTAAAGCTCCTCACTGAGGTCACTCATGGACAGCCAGGGTTGAGAACCACTGCCTAGTACATCTCTGGCATTCCTTACTGTGCTGTCCAGTATGGTAGCCAATATCCACATGAGGCAACTGAGAAGTTGAAATGCTAGTAGTACAAATTGAGATGTGTCATAGCTTTCAAAGCCTTAGTACAAAAAAAGTAGGAATATCTCAATAATTTTTATACTGATTACATGTTGAAATGTTCGATATACTGGATTAAATAAAATATATTTTAAAAATTAACCTTACCTATTTCTTTTACTTTTAAAAAATGTTGCTTCAAGAAAATTTTGAATTGTATCTGTGGTTTACATTAATGGTTTTCATTATAGTTCTATTGGACAGTGCTATTCTAGGGACCTATGGTTAACATAAATGTAACAAATCCTTTCCAGTAAGTGGTTCCCATTTCATAAGTTTATAACCCCCTTTTAAAAAATAGTTCCATATTGAGAAGGAGCATCAGCAATGATCTGGCATCAAATCCCCATATGCAGAGCAAGTTCACAGAGGTTTCATTTCCAGGGATATGTGGGATGTTTAATGGATTTTTTTCCTGCTGGGAATAGAATGCTTGGTTGGCAGAGACTCCTTTCAGTGCTTTAAAATTATGTTCCCAATTGTCTTCTAGCTTTCGTAGATTATGTTGAAAACTGGCCAGGATGGGTGGCTCACGCCTGTAATCCCAGCACTTTGGGAGGCTGAGGTGGGCGGATCACGAGGTCAGGAGTTTGAGACCAGCCTGGCCAGCATGGTGAAACCCTGTCTCTACTAAAAATACAAGAAAAAAAAAATTAGCCAGGCATGGTGTCATGCACCTGTAGTCCCAGCCACTCAGGAGGCTGAGGTAGGAGAATTGCTTGAACTTGGCAGGCGGAGGTTGCAGTGAGCCAAGATCACGCCAGCCCGGGAGACAGTGCAGGACTCCATCTCAAAAAGAAAGAGAAGAGAAGAGAAGAGAAGAGAAGAGAAGAGAAGAGAAGAGAAGAGAAGAGAAGAGAAGAGGAGAAGAGAAAACTTAGCTAGCAGTCTTATTGCTCATTTGAAAGTCAGGTAGTTATTTTCTAGCTACTTTTAAGATTTTCTGTTTCTTGGCTGGGCGCAGTGGCTCACGCCTGTAATCCCAGCACTTTGGAAGGCCAAGGCAGGCTGATCATGAGGTCAAGAGATCGAGACCATCCTGACCAACATGGTGAAACCCCATCTCTACTAAAAATACACAAACTAGCTGGGCACGGTGGCGCATGCCTGTAGTCCCAGCTACTCAGGAAGCTGAGACAGGAGAACTGCTTGAACCCGGGAGGTGGAGGTTGCAGTGAGCTGAGATTACGCCACTGCACTCCAGCCTGGTGACAGAGTGAGACTCCGTCTCAAAAATTAAAATTAAAATTAAAAAAAAGATTTTCTGTTGCTCTTCAATTTTCGGAGTATAATCATGATGTGCCTAGGTGTGATTTTCCTTATATTTATCTTGCCTGAGGTTTTTAGTGCTTTTTGAATGAGGTTGGATATGTGTTTTGATGTCTTTCACTAGGTGTAGGAAATTCCCAGCCAGTATTTATATAAAATCACTCCCTCCTCTCCTTGTGGAACACTAATTGCAGGAAAGTTAAAGATTGTTTCCTCCATGTTGCATGTATCTCTGAAGCCTTTTTCTACATTTTCATCATTTTCTCCCTCTGTGTATAAGTTGGAATTTTTTTTCTACTGGCTTGTTTTCTAGTTCACTAATCATTTGTTCTGATAACCTATTAAATTCATATATTAAATTATTAATTTTGTCACACTAATTTTTGGTTCCAGAATTTCCATTTGGGTTAAAAAACTGATTCTAGGTCTTTGGTGACATGAACATATTACGAACATACATGTTTTCTTGAACATATTAGTCCTAGCTATTTTAAAGTCCCTGTCTTTAAACTCTATTCCTGCTGGGAATAGGATGCTTGGTTGGCAGAGACTTTTCTTTCAATACTTTAAAATTATGTTCCCATTGTCTTCTAGCTTTCATAGATTGTGTTGAAAAGTGGCCGGGATCGGTGGAGTTATGAGTCACCTGTGGATCTTTTTCTATTTTTCCCCTTTGTTTTCAATGATTTAGTCCCTCTTTTAGTATACCTTATGGTTTTTTATTGGATGATGGTCATTAAAGATGGAAAATTGTAGCAGCTCTAGATAACATCTTCCTTCAAAGAGAGTTAAATTTTTGTTTTTGGCAGACAAGTAGAGTACTGACAGCTCATCTTGATGTATCAACCATTTATTTTATTTTATTTTGTTTTATTTTATTATTTTATTATTTTTTGAGATGGAGTCTCACTGTGTCACCCAGGTTGGAGTGCAATGACATGATCTCAGCTCACTGCAACCTCCACCTGCCAAGTTCAAGCAATTCTCCTACCTCAGCCTCTTGAGTAGCTGGGACTGCAGGTGTGTGCCACCATCCCTGGCTAATTTTTTTTTTTTTTTTTTTTTTTTTTTTGTATTTTCAGTAGAGACAGGGTTTCACCATGCTGGCCAGGCTGGTCTGGAACTCCTGACCTCATGATCCACCCGCCTTGGCCTCCCAAAGTGCTGGGATTATAGGCGTGAGCCACAGTGCCCGGCCCCTGATTTTATTTTATTTTTGTATTTAAAAGTTTTTTTTTTGAGACTGAGTCTCACTCTGTTGCCCAGGCTGGAATGCAGTGGCATGATCACAGCTCACTGTAGCCTCGAGTTCCCAAGCCCAAGAGATTCTTTCATCTCAGCCTCCCAAGTAGCCAGGATTACAGGTGTGTGCCACCATATCCTGCTAATTTTTGTATTTTTGGTAGAGACAGGGTTTTGCTGTGTTGCCCAGGCTGGTCTTGAACTCCTGGGCTCAAGCAATCTACCTACCTCAGCCTCCCAATCCCATGCCTGGGATTACAGGCATAAGCCACCACGCCTGGACTAAGGGTTGATTTTAGCTGTTGTTGGACCTGGTCCTATTTAAAGGTTTTCCCTCACGCTTTGTGTTTAGTTTTTTCTGCTAGGAAAGTGTACTTACTCCTAGAGTTTGGTCCTTTACCAGTCTCCACTGGAAACTTGAGGTGTTTATTAGGACCCTTTCAATTTAGCAGGCTCCAATCTCTTCCCAACAGCATGTGACTTTTGAAATATCTGCCAGATCTTTAGTCTCCCAGCTACTGTTACATTTTTCCCACGGATTTCTTGGAGTCTTCAGCTGTTCATTCCACCAGGTATGAGTCAATTAGGGGTTTAAATGGCATCCATACGTGAAATTTTTTGGCTCGCTTCTCTTTGATCACCTTTGCTCTAGGATTTTGGATCTCAAGTCTCAAACAGTTTGATAGTTTTGAACTCCAGTCTCTGTCGCCTCCCAACACTTTGGGAGGCTGAAGCTAGCGGATCACCAGGTCAAGAGATCAAGGTCATGAGGTCAAGAAAAAAATCTGTTTAGATTTATTTCCTAACACATTTTTAAATGTCCTTTGAAACTTGGGGGAATATGACACTCACCTTAGATGCTTCTGTTCTTTCTTTCTTTATTTTTTTAGAGACGGAGTCTTGCTTTGTTACCCAGGCTGGAGTGCAGTAGCATGATCTTGGCTCACTGCAACCTCCACCTTCTGGGTTCAAATGATTCTTGTGCCTCAGCCACCAGAGTGTCTGGGATTACAGAGATGGGCCATCGCGCCCAGCTAATTTTTGTATTTTTAGGAGAGATGGGGTTTTGTTATGTTGGTTAGGCTGGTCTCAAACTCCTGGCCTCAAGTGATCCGCCCGCCTCGACCTCCCAAAAATGTTGGGATTACAGGCGTGAGCCACGGTGACTGGCCCTTCTGTTCTTTTAAGACTATTTTAGTTGCCCATCAATACCTTCAAGCAGTTGTTTTATATATATCTATCCAGCCTTTATAATCATTTTTAGTGAAAGAGTTAGTTGGTTGCAAGATACCTTGTCATAGTCAGAATGTCTAGATTTGGCAGGACATTTACAACTTTCTAAGAAAGGTGACCAGGAATATTCTTAGCCTTCATCCAGAGAAAACAACAAAAATGAAAGGCTTACACAAAACTGTTTTCCCTTATCCCATAAAACAATTCCATATTTTATTTTACCTGTGAGAGATGTAAGAGTCTACCCATAGGCAGCTACCAAAGTAAACCTCAATGTTAGCAACATTTTCCCCAGGCAACTGCAATCTACTTACATACCCCAGTATCTCCCTTGACAATATGCTCATGTATTACTACCTGGCTATCAGATTCCCAATTGCTATCCTACTCAGGCCCGTTTCCCAGGTAGCATCTTAGGTTATAGATCTTTTTGTTTGCGTTTATCCATCTTTCTCCCTGCTCAATGATATTTAAAATTTTACTTCTGTGTAAAATTCTTTTCAAGCTAGTTATTAGAAAGCACCGTAATACATAATTTTTTTACTAGTAAACTTGCAAAGTGATTTAACATTTTAAGTCTCAGCTTCCTCATTTACAATATCAGAATGAAAATGTCTACCTTTCAAAGTTATTGCAAGAATGAAACAAAATGTGTGAAAATATTTAACAAGGTATAAAATGCTATCAAACAGAAATAACTATGGGTGATCCATGATATCTTCTAGATCAGGTCTGGCTCTCTTGATCTGAAAAGCCATGAACCAGAAAGAAAAAAAAACAAAAGTATCTATTCAGCCCTCACTATTCAAAAACTGGTGGAACAGGACTGGGTAACTGCACTAAATACTTCCATTTGGAAAGAGAAACAATGAGAGAGAAACAGAAGACAGGACTTTGTAGTAATTCTGATATCCCACTGGGCAGACATTTCCAGGGCCCCTATCCTTTGGGTGGAAAATGTTCCTTGATTAGCTCTGATCCCAATTACTTCATGAGCTTAGACACTATTCTTTGTGGTCCTTGACTCTGCCTTCTGAGATTTTATTTTTCATAATTGTCCTTGGGCCACATCTGAAGTGGATACTAAAGATTATATTTTCCTTAGCAATTTTTTAAGAGCTGGGATCTTGCCATGTTGCCCAGGCTGGTCTTGAACTCCTGGCCTCAAGTGAACGGTCCTCCTGCCTCAACCTCTTGAGCAGCTAGGATTATAGGCACAAGCCATCCTTAGCAATTTTAAAACTTTCTCACCCACTTCCTGCCTCTAGATGGTTGAGGGCCCAAGGGTTGTTTAAAGTCTTAAGCAGCGACTGTCTATCCAGACAGATTTCTCTTGACGTTGAGTTCTTTAAAGAACTTAGTTGGTTTCTAATCTGTTTGATTTCAATCAGCTACAAGTACCAATAGCTACAACACGGGGAGGTCTTTTGTAGATACTTCTTAAATTTTCTATATTTCTTTGCTTTTTTGCTTCTATGCCTCTCTCTTAATTTCAGTTATCTTAAGCCTATCAGGCTTTAGTAGGAGAGCTATACCCTTTTTCTTTTTACTCTTTTGTTCTGTTCTCTTTTTCCTGAGAGAGTCTTTCTAAATGAAAATATGTACTTGATATGGTTTGGCTGTGTCCCCACCCAAATCTCGTCCTGAATGTAGTTCTCATAATCCCCACGTGTCATGGGAGGAACCCAGTGGGAGGTAACTGAACCATGGGGGTGGTTACCCTTATACTGTTCTCATGATAGTGAGTTCTCACTCGATCTGATGATTTCATAAGGGGATGGTCCCCCTTTGCTCAGCACTTCTTTCTCCTGCCATCAGGTGAAGAATATGTTTGCTTCCCCTTCCGCCATGATTGTAATTTTCCTGAGACCTCCCCAGCCATGCAGAACTGGGAGTCAATTAAACCTCCTTCTTTTATAAATTACCCAGTCTTGGGTATTCTTCATAGCAGCATGAGAATGGACTAATACAGTACTGGATGCCGTAATCTTTGTTGGATTCATACTCTAAGATACTTTAATTCAGAGGTTTTAATAGTAGGTTATAGTCATGCCTTTAATTTTACTCATATTGCAAGGCTGAGTTTTAATTGACTTTGGTTGTGTAAATAAATGCCTCTTCAATTTTTAAAATTCTCATTTTTGAGGTTTAAAATCAGTTCAGCTTTTCCCATTTTGCAAAGTGCCGAACTTCTGGGATCTCTCTATTCCCTTTCATTTCTGCTTGCAAGATGTCTGATTCATTTAGAAGCTCATAATTTTTGTATAATACCTTGCCAAATGCAGTCAGCAATGCCCAATATAAACCATTAACACTAACATTTCCAACTGTTTCTCCTAGAGCTGTAGGTACATTAGGTATATTATTTGCCTTCCAAGTAATTGCAGGTATCAATTTTGCCAAATATTTCACCACTTCATAACATGAATTGTCATCCTTCTGGTTTCCATTAACAGTTTCCCAGCCACTCATTGCCTGACCACCAAGCCTGTACCAAAATTTTAGGTTTCTGTTTTAGGAGCATCTTCTTTTGATATTAATTTCTGTATCAACCTGGTTAGGCTGGGTTATGTTGCAGTAATTCAACAAAATTACTGGTTGTTTCTAACAACGAAAGCTGCAGTTCTTGGTCCTGCTCCATTTCCTACATGGGTTGGCATGGGTCTTTGATCACTGTGAGTATGTGCAGGGACCCAGGCTGAAGGAAGCTCTGTCTCAATGTGTTTCCATGATTTCCAAGGCAGGAAAAAGGATATGGCAACTCAGGAAGTGGCTCCTACAGGCTTCTGCATAACAAGGACACGTATTACCTCTGCTTATATTTCACTGGCCAAAGCAAGTTATGTGGCCATGCCCATCTTCAGGAGGAGGGCTGAGGAAATACAATTTCGTTATGTGCCTGGAAGGAGGAGAATCAGAATATTTGTGAGCAGCTCAGATGATTCCCACCATGGCAATACCCTGGCCAGAGGAAATGATTGCTGGTGACTGTGGAGCTATTTAGGATGGTGGCACACTGCCTGTGTATGTGTGATACCAGCCCTGCCCCACACTGGTGCAGGCAGTAAACATGACGCCTTTCTCCATATGGCTTTCATTACAACTTCAGTTCATTAGGAAGTCAGTGGGGTTATTCTGTAGCATTAGAAAAATACCCGGAATGAGATCCACCAAGTTGCTTACAAACTCAGCAATGCTCCCTTCCCATATGCGTCAAGGAAAAATAAACTCATAGAGTGATCTAATTTCCCCTTTTTTTTCCCTGGGACTTTGGACAAGAACATCATTTGAAAGTCTGTGATCATAATGGGAAGAAAAAATACTGCTGAGAATAAGGACTTTTGAGGATTCTTCTTTCGGTAGCACTGACAATGATGTGTTATTAATGTTACTTTCTTTTTCTGGAACGAGCACCCACGTTAAACTCACCCAAGAGTGGGAGCAGGTTACTCTGGAATTTGGGTAAATGATCTTGTTTTTAGACTCAGCATAACCCAAAAAGGCAATAAAATTTTAGGGAAATTGCTAAACTTTCTTTTTCTCCTTTTTAATGTAGAGATAGTCATAGGGGCTATGAAAAGAAGTCTGTGTTTCTCCAGCTGAAGAATACGTAAGAGGTACCTAGAGGGGATATATTGGAAATAGATTCCAGAATTCTTATTGGACTGGGTTGGTAATATTTTAGAAATAGAGACAGTTGGTGGGAAACAGTCCTTAGGGGGAAAAAGGGCTTATATAGGGGACACCTTGTGTAAGACGAAGAATCATGCTTGACTTTGTAGACAATTATGGGTTCAAATGTCAGTTCCACAAAATTCCTGGCTGTATGACCCTGAGAAAGTGCTTAAAATCTTTAAGCCTAAAGTCCTCACTGTAATATGGTAGAAATAACACCTTCTGGCTGGGCGCTGTGACTAAAGCCTATAATCCCAGAACTTTGGGAGGCCGAGACGGGTGGATCACGAGGTCAGGAGATCGAGACCATCCTGGCTAACACGGTGAAACCCCATCTCTACTAAAAAAAATACAAAAAACCAGCCGGGCAAGGTGGCGGGCGCCTGTAGTCCCAGCTACTCAGGAGGCTGAGGCAGGAGAATGGCGTAAACCCAGGAGGCGGAGCTTGCAGTGAGCTGAGATCCAGCCACTGCACTCCAGCCTGGGCGACACAGCGAGACTCCGTCTCAAAAAAAAAAAAAAAAAAAGAAATAACACCTTCTTACAGGACAGGCATGAAGAATAAATGAGATAATGAAGTAAAGTGCTCAGCTCAGAGGCCAGTACGCAGTAGGCACTCCATAAATGCTGGTTCACCACTTACCATCCAAGAAAAGGCAATTAAGACAGCAAGTGAAGAGTCCTGAGCAGGGATGGACCCCAGGGTCTGAAAAGATGAAAACTCATCTCAGGAAAAATAAAGCAAAGATACTGCCGGAGAATTTCCAAAATGTTCAAATAGTCATGTGACTCTTTCTCAGATTTTTATGACTCAACGTCTTCCCTCTTTTCTTGTACGTCTTCTCTCTTTTTTTGTACTTCTGTTTATTATCTGCGCCTTTTCTTTTTTCATTTCTTTTTTTTTTTTTTTTTGAGATGGAGTCTTGCTCTGTCGATAGGCTGGAGTGCAGTGGTGTGATCTCGGCTCACTGCAACCTCTGCCTCCCGGGTTCAAGCCATTCTCCTGCCTCAGCCTCCCAGGTAGCTAGGATTATAGGCGCCTGCCATCACACCTAGCTAATTTTTGTATTTTTAGTACAGACGGGGTTTCACCATGTTGGCCTCGATCTCCTGACCTCATGATCCGCTCACCTCGGCCTCCCAAAGTGCTAGGATTACAGGCGTGAGCTACCGCACCCAGCTTATCTGCTCATTTTCTTTCTGATTATCCCCTCCTCCTCTTTCAGTGGATGCTCTGTCTCTGGATTTTCTCCTCTCTCTTTTCTTCTGTTATCTTTTTCTTCTTTGCATTGTTTCATCATCTATTGCCCTAATCTATATTTCTTCTTCTTTCTCATTTTATCTTTCATCTTTTTTTAAGTTGTTGTGCATGGGTGGCCTGGAGGTGAGTCTATGGAACTCTGCTGGAAGTGTCTTTGGTGCCCCTGTCTGCCTTTCTTTCTTTCTTTCTTTTTTTTTTTTAAGACAGAGTCTCGCTCTGTGGCTGGAGAGCAGTGGCACAATCTCAGCTCACTGCAACCTCTGCCTCCTAGGTTCAAATGATTCTCCTGCCTCAGCCTCCTGAGTGGCTGGGATTACAGGTGCACGCCACCACGCTTGGCTAATTTTTAGTAGACATGGAGCTTCACCATGTTGGCCAGGCTGGACTCGAACTCCTGACCTCAGGTGATCCACCCACCTCGGCCTCCCAAAGTGCTGGGATTACAGGCATGAGCCACCGCACCTGGCTTCTGTCTGCCTTTTCTGTAGCTGTCTTAAGTGAGCTCCCTGACCCTCAGTGGAACCCTCTCCTCTGCGCCATCCATGTGCTTCCCCCGGCCTTAGCCATCTGTTTCCCCTATAAAATCTGCTCTTGGAAATAGATCCAATCAACTCAGAGACTAAGGAGTAAAGAACCCATAAAGTTTGGTGCTTTACTTACCCCAAGGGTACTTGAACTTCAGTCAAATACAAAGTCTTAAGCTCAAGAAATAAATCTCTAATAATAATTTCAGGCAATAGAAAGTAATGAAGCACTTTTGGTGGGAGGGGCGGGAAGGGCAGGAGACTGTCCCTGCCAAATATGCCTTTTTACAGAGTTGTTCTACTTTTGATATTTTAGGATAAAATAAAACAAATAGATTCAGATAAAGTTAGAGTTAGATTTAACCATCTTCTGGTATGTGGAAGTGTTTTGGTCTAATCAGTTTGGGGCTAAAAACTATTTAATTCCAAAGGGATTGTGTGTAGCAGATGTAACAATTAATTTCAGGTAAATCAGTTCAATCTGGCTTCTTCATTCTCTCTTTATTTTATCAATTTTAATGTAATTTGCAAGGGGATCCAAACTCCACTTTACGTGTCTGCAAACAGTACGAATCCATCTAATCAAAGAGTCTCATGTGCCCTGACAGTGCCTGGCAGCCTGCTGGGGATTGCCAAGTGTCAGCCAGACCATTCTATTCACTTGGCCTCATGCTGAAGGTCTGCATGCTTTTAAAGAATGTATAAATTTTGGGACTGGGTGCGGTGGCTCACGCCTGTAATCCCAGCACTTTGGGAGGCTGAGGCGGGCGGATCACGAGGTCAAGAGATCGAGACCATCCTGGCCAACATGGTGAAACCCTGTCTCTACTAAAAATACAAAAATTAGCCAGGCATGGTGGCACGTGCCCGTAATCCCAGATACTCAGGAGGCTGAGGCAGGAGAATTGCTTGAATCGAGGAGGCAGAGGTTGCAGTGAGCCAAGACTGCAGCATTGCACTCCAGCCTGGTGACAAAACGAGACTCTGTCTCAAAAAAAAAAAAAAAAAAAGAAAAAGAAAAAGAAAAATAGAACTTATAAAATTTGATCCTTGAAAATTGTACTGGTCTCAAGTATAAAGAATATAAGTTAATAAATGTAGAACTGAATATCTACAAATCAAAACATCTGATCGACTGGTTACTACTCAATTCTTATGTCATTATATATACCTTATATTTAATGTGGGAGATGAATATATTTTAAGATGTTTGAGGTGCTGTGAAGTGGGTCTTCCATAAGTAAGAGTGTACAGGGTTACTCAGGGTCTTAGAATGGCCCTGAGTGAGAGAGACTTGAAAATCTGAATCAAAGTGGAAAAACATGAAACTACTTCTCTGGAGTAACATGAGTCTCTAGGCACAAAATGGAGGTTCTGTTTTTGGCAGGAGACATTGCATTGCGCTTGCCCCTAGTCAGCTACATCAGGATAAAGCAGCTATGCAGGGGCCCCTGGTATCATTGGAAATAGACCAAAAGTAGAGAAAATGGTTTTATCAGCACTCTCTTCAGAAATAAATTATCATATGTTGGTAGGAGGATGCTACAGACTGAAATGTGTCCTAACCTCCCAAGTGACTGTATTGGAGGGCCTCTAAGGAAGTGATTAAGGTTAAATGAGATTGTAGGCGTGGCGCTCTGATTAACGGAACTGGTACCTTGTAAAAGAGACAACAGAGATCTCTCTCTCTCTCTTTCCAATATGTGAGGACACCACAAGGAGGCAGCCATTTACAAGCCAGGAAGCAAGCCCTCACCAGGAACCAAATCTGCCAGTGCCTTGTTCTTGGACGTACCAGCTGCCAGACAGTGAGAAAACACATTTCTGTGGTTCAAGCCATTTAGCTTGTGCTATATTGTTATGGCAGCCCCAGCAGACTAAAACAGAAGCTATTCATTGATAAGCAGCTTTGGGTGGGATCAAGAAGCTCAGGGCCTGCTTCAGGATCATGAGGTGGTCCCCAAAATGCATCCTAAGTCTGGAGAGCTTGCATGGCTTCTGCTTTACCAAAGTGGGTGTGCAAGATTGGTGACGAAGTAGAACTTTCCAGGACTAAGTGCTACTTTCTGTGGAGTTGCGTATCTGCTCTTCCCCAAGCAGCAATCAGCCTTTCTCTACAGACACGTCAAACTAATATTAAAGAATATCTATTTGAAGGGGCACCAAATTATTAGCTACATAGATCACCCACAGGCATGCCTTTGGTCCACCCCTGGCCAACTGTAACCCTTCATACCTCCAGATCATAGCCAATGCCATGGGCCCTACAGATCTGGAGAAAAACATAGTGGAAAACCAGTGAGAGATTGCTGTGTCTTAGCTGGGTGGTCATCACTGCATAACGACTGGTTGCCAGCGTCTGGAAAGGAGCACAACTGAATATTAAACAGATATTTAAATAAACTTATAATTTTTGAATACTTGTAGATTAACAAGAAAATTGCAAAGGTAATTCTGAGAGTTCCTATATCCCCCACACCCAGTTCTTCTATTGTTAACATTTTACATTGCTCTGATACATTTGTCACAACTAAGGGAACAAATTGCTACATTACTTTTCATTTTTTGAGACAGGGTCTCACTCTGTCACCCAGGCTGGAGTGCAGTGGCGTAATCTGGGCTCACTGCAACCTGTGCCTCCTGGGCTTAAGTGATCTCCTGCTTCAGCCTCCCGAGTAGCTGGGACTACAGGTGTGTGCCACCACACATGGCTAATTTTATTATTTTTTGTAGAGACAGGGTCTCATTATGTTGCCCAGGCTGATCTTGAACTCCTAGCTCAAGCAATCTGCCAGCCTTGGCCTCCCAAAATGCTGGGATTACCGGTGTGAGCCACCACACCTGGCCCTACATTACTATTAATGTAAATCCATACTTTATTTCTATTTCATTCATTTTTCCCTAATTCCTTTCTTCTGTTTCAGGATCCCATCTAAGATACCACACCGTAACTAGTTGTCATCTTTCCTTAGGTTTCTCTGGGCTGTGACGGCTTCACAGACTTCCCCTGTGTTTGATGATCTTAACAGTTCTGAGGAGTAATGGGCAAGCATTTTGTGAAATCTCTCTCAATTTCAGTTTGTCTGATGTTTTTCTCTTGATTAGACTGTAGTAATGTGTTTTTGAGAGGAAGACCACATGGGCAAATTGCCATTTTCCTCACTTCGTATCAAGGGTAGATAGATGGTATCAGTGTGACTTATCACTGATGACGTTAACCTTTATCACCTGGCTACAGTGGCTTTTGAAGTTTGTGAAAAAACTTTACAGGTTTCTCTGCTGTAAAGGTATTTTCCTGCTCTTCCCATACTTCAACCTTTGGCAGCAAGTCACTGACCATGGATCACCTCCTTGAGGTGGCCAATATTAGAAATTTGATGCTGCTTTCTTTCTTTGGGGAAACTGCTCTTCTTTATCTTGCTTGTCTATCAGTGAAAGCCATGCCAAAGAGAATGGTGATAGTAGGGCCAAAGTGCTGTCATTACGTATTTCCTGAAAACATTTAACATTTAATATGTACCAGATAAAGTACTGGATCCTGGCAGTTTTATAGCATGTTCTTTGTGAGATGTGATATTTGCCTTAGTCAATCAACTGTTTTTCTCTGGATAGCTGGAAATGTGGAAAACTGCATATAGGGCCATGGCCAACCTTAGGGCATAGAAGATAAAGGTTCTTGGCTTGGTTCTTGAACTGTGGTGGTGCACAGGTGCTGGGCAACTAGGTACCCGGACTTGTGCAGTGACTTGGAACAGGAGTAGGAAAAGGAGGTGCTGCTGGTCTGGAGCTGGCCGTAAGGAATCGTAGTGACCTGACATGCATTATAATCAGGCCTCCGGCTCGCCTCCTGTCTCTGAGATAATGCAGGGGAATTAGGGCTGAGTGTTCTGCAGAGAATAGACATCCTTTCCTCTCCTGCATCTCTCTCTCTCCCTCTCTACACACACACACACACACACACACACACACACACACACACACACACACACTCTCTCTCAGATTTCGTGGCACTTTTGGTGACATGCTCCTCCGACACATGATTGGGGGAGCATGTTTTTCTTCAACATTTACATCAAGTCCTGTGTCCGAAGGTCATATCATCAATACCGCCAGTTAAGGCTGCTCATCCTAAATGCAAGTAGAGTCTACATCTGCAGATGTGTTAGGCCCCCACAGGCTAATACATCTTGAGTTGTGTACCCACCTTGTAGGGTCCCATTTGTAGCCATTGGGATTTTTCTAACAACAGAAATCTGATTTGACCCTCATATGCCTCACAGCTGTACACTGTCACCCTGACCTATCATGAGTTGTTCCCTTGGTTGTCTCCCTTCCATGACTGGGAGTTTTCTGAGGGCAGGCGCTGTTTGGGGGCAGGCGCTGTTTGGTTTCTGAATCTCCGGTTTGGGCATGATACCAGCACAGAACAGGCACTCAGTGTTTATTACATAAAAGAGAATGAATAAATGAAATAGATTAGGTGGATAGCTCTTCCCTCTTAAGAGACTCTTCAAAGGATAATTTGAATTCAAGAAATTTAAGTAATTCAAGAAAGACACTGCCCGTTGATAAATACTTTGGGGAAAAAGCAGGTGATTATTACAAGGCACAGGGGACAGTCACGCCATCCTTAGAGGAGGACAACTCAGGGCAGTTGCTCTGGGTCTTGCCTGCTGGAGGACAGCATGGCTCTGGTGGACTAAGCAGGAATAATTGGTGGGGTAACAAGAACTGGCTTGGAGAAGTTCTGGCCCAGCTGGCCAGTATGTCTGGAAGGGCATGGCCACCAGGCCTGCTCGCCCTGCCATACCAGGCTGGCCATGCTCTCACCTTCACACTGAAAAGCCCAGAAGCATGGGTTTTTGCACGTGGAAGTGAACTGTAAACACTCTTGAATTCCATTGTGGTTACTGAGCATGTAATTGCATGGTAATTGCCATGAATTCACAAGATAATTCCAAGGTTATTTTTGCCTTCTAAACTTGTCTGATGCTGCCATAGTATATAAAGAAAAACCAAGACCAGGCCCCAGCCAGCAATAGAGGTAGGCAGGCAGGCATGTGGTAGCACGATCTAGCAATACTATGTATCTTGGCTCCAAAGCACAGCAGAAGAGCTTACTGTCCAGTAGTACATGAGTACTAGACAACATGTAAGGGCAGGTTACCCTGAAGTTTCTTCTTCACTAGAGATGCAGAGTGCAACTCCCCCTCCTCCCAGACCGGGGCTTGCGATGCATAAAGAATCTAAAAGAAGAGCCAGCATATTTGGTACATGTCTCCCAACCTTCTTTTCCATAACCATTTATTGCCTGGAGAGTTAGAGGTGAGGATACAAGCATAATTCTGTAGTGGAAAGAGTGGAAAGGTTATATGAAGTGAGAAAGAAGTTCAAAACCTGATAAGGCCACTTACTATGTGTGTGATCTTGAACAGATCATTGAAATTCTCTGTCTTCTGATGATTAAATAAGCACCTACTGCAGTGCCTGGAACCTGATAAATGGTAGATACTATTTTTGCTGTCATTCCTTTGAAAGGATTTTGGATCTACAATAAATGTAATTTCCTAGGCTGTTTTTCCCCCTACTCTTCCCCCTTCTCCTGGGATTCTGAACAGTATCACCAGATTAATCATTTTCCCCTAACACAGGTTGGTCAGTGTCATCCTTCTACTCAGAAATATTCAGGCCTTTTCACCTTCAAGGTGAAATTCAGACCCTGGTGTGGTGGGTAGACCTCCCCAAACTTGCTCAGTGCACCCTTCCAACTACTTCTCCTGCTCCGCACTTCCCCAATTCTGTGCTCCAGTCCAACTGGTTCATTGCCTTTTCCTAGCAGACCACAGGTTTCTTTGGACTCTGTCCCATCTACTAGGGGACGTCCTCCCATCCTTGCCAGTTAGTGACTGTTCTAGTCTTTAAGGCAGGATCATGTTCTATGTTTTCAGTAAAGTGTTCCCTGTCCCTGCCAGTTCACAGTCATTTCCCCTGAGAACTCTGGCAGCAAGCTGAAGGTCTGTCACTCAAATGGCATTTAAATGAGGCCTTGTGGTATTTCCTTGTGTATGTTATCTATTTTAATAGCAACATCTCTCTCTCTATGGCCTTTCTTTTCAGCTCCTTAAGGATAGGGACTTTGTCAAGTATCTTTGTCTCCTGATGCTTGGTGAAAGTCCTGGCACATATTAAGTGCTAAATAAATGCATTAGAATAATACTTACAAGATATACCTACTTTTTAGAAGACTTAGCCAACTGCACGGTTTATACAGGAAAAAACTATCAATCACCTAGGGTTGTCTTATATCCAGCCTGATAGCACAAGTGAATAGCATAGGAGTATTGAGAGGAGGATTAGGTGAGAATATAAAGACCTTGGAATAGTGTCTGGCACGTAGTAAGCTCTCAATGAACGTTAGCAATTATTTTCACGTATTAAACTAAATAGTTTCAAAGATAAGGTCAATTATTTAAAATTAAAACTGACCAACTAACCAATAAACCTTTTCATCGGAAGGTGACTTGAATCAGAAGACCTGGGCTTTGCTATGTACCACCTTTATGACTTGGGCAGCTCACTTAAACTTGCTTAGCCTCAGTTTCCTATTCTGTAAAATGGATATAATAATCCTTGACATTGATTTCTTGGGGTTATCATGGGGATCAAATAAGCTCATGTATAATTAAAGTATAAAGCATTATACAAATAGAAAACATCATTATTAAAAGGTTGATTTGTAAAAACTAGTCTCTTCTGTTGCTGTACAATTTATCTAGGTTTGACAAGGATCAAAAAAGAAATCATGATTTGGAAATATCTATTGAAATTAAAACTGGTTATGTCCTTTGAGACAAAATTCCACTTTATGGTATATATTCTAAGATATATCTGAAATGTGCCAGGTGATATATATACAAAGTTATTCACTGTAGCACTGTAATAGGAAAAAACTGGAAACAACCCAAAAATCTACCCATGGGGTAGACAAATTATGGCACATCCATGCAATGGAATAACATGTTGCTATAAAAAAGAAATGATACTGCTCAGGTGTCTGAATCTGAAAAAAAAGAAATGAGAACATTTTTATGAAGTGTTAAAGAAAGCTCTCCAACGAAAAAAGTGAGATTCAGAACAGTATGTATTGTAGGCTACATTTTGGGTATAAAAGGGGGAAAAGGATCACCTGTATGTGTATTTACTTGTGTATATAAAAAGATGCTCTGAAAGGTTATATAGACACAGAATGGTGGTTACCTTTGTAGGGTGAGGTGGGAACTAGTCAATGGGAAAGAGGTTTGTCAATGTGTGACCGCTTCCACCTTTTGCCTTTTGAACCATGTGAATATATTATGTATTTCAAAAAATTAAATGAGAACCCCATTAAACTTGATTTGGAAAAGCTGCAGATGTATATTTCATGCCTATTTTTAGTGTGTGAACTGTTCATTTTTTAAAAAAGCATAGTCAAGCTTTTCTACATGGTTCGTGGTATAAGTGACATGCTCTTTTCCATGCTCTGTGTTATTTGCTTGGAAATCTGTGCTATGTATAGGAAACCATGTCCAGTTACATGTCCTTTTTAAAATCTAAGACTCCTCTATGAACATCCAGTCTATTTAGTGCTTCTGTGTGAGACTCAGAAGCTGAGGCTGAGCTCAGAGCAGACGAGAAGCCAATGGATAATGGCAATATTCCTGGAGACAACCTTGTCACACTGGGAAATACATCCTCCTTTCAAAGAATAGCTTTCTCAATGGCCTCAACAAGGGACTTCTTTAGGGGTGAGCACAGGCGATGCAAGGCATGTTAGAACACGTGACAGTTAAACACAGGCCGAGGTTAAATCTTGACTTCCCTACTCGCTTGCCTACTGACCTTTAACAAATGCTTAACATCTCTTAACCTTGCCTTCTTCTCTAAAAATGAGCATACTAACAGCACCTGCCTAATATATTGGACTGCAAAAAGATTCTTGGAAAGCACTTAGTAAAGTACTTGGGGTGGAGTAAAAGCTCTGTGTCCTGTGATAAACCGGAGCGCTTAGCTACTCACCCTTATATCCTCTGTGCTTAGTAGAGTGCCTGGCACAAAATAGGCATTGGGTAAATATCTGCAGAATTTACTTGTAGTTGATTCTTGCTGAAAGTAGTAACTGATGGCTAAGGTAAAGGCTGATGAGAACTTAGAATATAACCTGTTACAATATTACTCGTTTCTAAAAGATCCTGCAAGAAAAAGACCTCTTGAGTGAAGGCTGTAGTATAGAGGGATGGGCCCTTCCTGTGTCCCCATACAGGAGATGTCCCTTCCTTCAGCCATCCACAACACATGAGGCTGCCGGGGCCAGGCTTGGTGCAGTCCTTTCTATAGGCCCCATAAAATCAAATCCCCCAAGTGACCTTGGGGATCATGTAGCCCTCCTTTATTTTACACATGAGGAAACTGAGGCCAGAAGAGAAGATCAGAATTCATGATCCCTAACTCCCAGACCAGTACTCTTCACTCCAAATTTCCACTGGCCACATTTGGAATGGGTGAGAATTTCAGAGGTTAGCCTTTTCTAGTAAAACAGGAGAAAAAAATAAAAGACAAAATATTCTTGGTAGAAGTCTAGTCTTATTAAACTACCTTTCTAAATCACAATCTAACAAGAATGCTTCAAGCTAAATAAAGGAAGCTCAAAATACTCCTTTTCACTGGAGAATATAATTTTGCTTCAGCCACAATTTAAATTGATTTAGTTCTGAGCACCAGCACTTGAAGTGTGGAACATACTCTATTTTCGCCATGATACTTGTTTTGACAGTGATGCATTTCAGTTGACATAGTTGAAATCCTTATGCAATAAATCTCTGCCTGAAAATTAATCATGTTTATAATATGCTGAGAATTAATAACACCCATTGCTCAAATCATTAACTTAAAAAAGGAGCTTCCAAAATCTGTTCTCGGCAGTAAGGGACCACAAATAAATGAATGTTTGATAAAATAATCCAAGTAGCAGTTTAACAAGCGTAAACTTGAATGTGGCTGCAATAACACAGAACTATTGTTTAAGGGTTGGCAGAGGCTGATGAGGTTCTTATTTCAGTTATGAAGCAGGCATCCACATGCATAATGAACAGCTCTCTGAATTATTAATGTGTTGCTTATTTAGCCTCATCTGTCTAGAAGATAATGTATCCTAACTCTAATGAGTGATTGGTTTTGTACATAATTACAGTGGCATCAGTAGCAGGGAAATGTGTGCCTTCAAAGAAGGAGTTCTAAAAATAAAGTCATCATATAAACTCTGTTGTTGTTGCATTCTATCAAAATCAAACCCGAAGCATTTGAGAATTTATAATAAATTACAGGAGACAGAATCATTATTAACATCATAATTTAACACAAAAGGTTTTACTTAATCATTCATTATAGATCATGTGCTGCTAAAATGTGTATAAATGACTTGGGTTGTGTTAGATGTTTGCAAAGATGTTCCCTTTTGGACACTCACCAACCATGGTATGGAGGGTCCAGAAAGAGCGAGGAAGAGTGAAAACTGACAGAAAAGGGTGGTGATTGATGCTGGTTTGGACAGAACATTAATTGAAAGTTAAAACACTGTTAGGTGATTCCTTTTCATTTCTAAAACACGCACGTCTGCGATTTATCAGGTCTTGTTGTGGTTCTTTGTGGAGGTCAGTGAATCAGAAACCCATTCACCTGGTCTAAACGGGTCTGAGTGACAGTTCTGCCACCTGTTTCTGAGATGAGACAACAGCTCTTCCGAGAGTCCAGGAAGGTGTTTGCTTTCCTTCTATAGAGCATATTATTAAAGAAAAGAACCCACACTAGAAGCATTTTATAGGCATTAGTTCTGAATGTGCTCTGATTATCATTGTGGTTTCATCTGTTCATTTTCTTCTCCTTCAATCTTTTCAGTCCTTTGAAGGAGGCTGTCAACTGCCTGATCATAAACTTGACAGCATCATAGTCTCTTCACACTTGTTCCGGAAGCTTCGATTTGCTTGTGAGTTGTACTGTGTATGCATGTGCACATGCTTCTTTTTTAAAAAATCGCTGATCATGTGTGTACATATGCACAGGAGGGTGTGTGCACAACCCAAGCATAGTGGCACCAAGGTGGGAATATCTGTTTATATCTTTCTAAAATGAAAAGCACTTTCAATTTATTCCTACATCAGAAAACCTGCATCGCTTTTCTCCAGTGATTGAAGAGGCATTTGCCTTATTGAAGATCATAATGCCTCCCTTTTGTGTGCATGCAGTTCCTAAAAGTGTTTAAGACTTGATCACAGAAGAATGTTGCCTATAGCTAAGAATGAAACCTATGGGCAACATGGGGAAAATGGGGGAGTGCTTCTCATTCAAAGCACAACTTCTGCTGATAGCCTTCTGAAGCAACATACTTAAAAGCTGCAATTGTCTTTGGAAGTCTTGCTGAATACCATTCTACTTCCAGCTTTTTATTTTATTTATTTATTTGAGATAGAGTCTCACTCTGTCACCCAGGCTGGAATGCAATGGCACGATCATGACTCACTGCAGCCTCGACCTCCGAGGCTCAAGTGATCCTCCTGTCTCACCCTCCCCAGTAGCTAGGATTATAGGCATGCTCCACCATGTCTGGCTATTTTTTGTATTTTTGTGGAGACAGGGTTTTGCCATGTTGCCTAGGCTGGTCTAGAACTCCTAGGCTCAAATGATCTGCCCTCCTCGGCCTCCCAAAGTGCTGGGATTATAGGTGCAAGCCACCACACCTGACCCCCAGCTTCTTGCAGAAATGGCATAGACTTAGGCCAGAAGGACTCAAGTGTCACTGCTGCCTCTCCCTCTAGCATTGAACATAGGGTCTCTCAGGTCTCTTTGGTGAGGATGGAGGCCACAGGTGGAGTTGGACATGAAAGCCTCTTAGCAAAGTCCTGGGTCATAATTAAAAGAGGTCTGTTTCTCCTCTCTAGCCCAACTCTGCTTCTTTTCTTACTCAGGAATGAAATCAAGGGGATTCCTGTGAGCAAGGTTCTTCCTGGTACCTCACTGAACAACTGGATGAAGAAGAGGGGAAGGAGGAGGCTGCCTGTGCCCCCCAAGACATCAGGTACCCTCCTTATGGTGACTGCAGAGATCCTGGGAAGAGTCAGACAAAGGTTATTCAAATCCAGAGGTGTCTCCTGGACCCAAAGGGGTTCACCAGAGAGGAAGGAGACCGCTTGGAAAAGGTATCTCTGGGACACTCGTGTTGCGTCCCATTAATCACTAGAGTTCCTCTTTTATCTGTTTGACATATTTGGATTTCAAGTAGAGTTTCATTTGCCAAAAAGTATGAAGCCCACTTTTGTAAGGAAAGGCCAAAGAAATCCTCTGGCAGCTGTGAGAGCAGTGTGGCCAAAGAGTCCCCAGGACACTCTTGCACAAAGGGCATCTGGTCCCCTTGGCCTTTGTTCTCTGTCTGCATGACCAACCTAGCCTGTTCAATCAAGCGCCCACTGTCTCCACAGGGCTATGCCCTTTGTTACTCAGCGTGCTGAGGTTGGTAACCTGCAGCCAGCCCCAGGACTCTGGCCCTAGCCCCTTCACCAATGGAGCTAGTGACGAGAAGGGTAGGCGGCAGCTGTGGCAAGAGGCGGATCATGATGGGGCTCCTTAACCAAGCTGGGAAGTGGGATTTTCCTGAAGATCACAGGAGTCCATTCACAATCACACACAAGGGAACAACGTGCTCAGACTGGTTTTTCACCTTACTACCTTGGCTACCATGTCTGTTTAGGTGGAGGGGACAGGCAGGGACAGGGAATCTTAAGAGGAATACAGGTGTGAGATGGCGGAAGCCGAAACTAAGACACCATCTTTGTGGAGAGAGAGGAGGGGTCAGGTTAGTGGCATTTTAGCAGCTAGACTCAACTTGCCCTGCTTGCTGACTGGATGTGGGGCTGGGGGTTATCTTATCAGCCTCTGGCCTCATCCACTAACAGGAAGTACAGGAGGAAGAAAGACGAAAGGGATGCAGTTTTGGATATGTTCTATGGAATTTTGGACCCACGAATCTGAAGCTCACAAAAGAGACTCGGGCCAGAACAATATGGGTTTTGTGCGAAACAGCTGGTAGTTGAGGCAGTGGGTGTAGGTGTACCCGCACAGAAAAAGGAGAGGAGAGCCCTATGCTCTTTTGCATTTCCACAGATTGCAGCTTCATCTGGGAATGGCTTCTCCCTTTCCTCTGACCAACATATTCGCATTTCCAGACCCTGCTCACACAGGTCCAGTGACTTGCCTGAGGCTCTCTCTTCTTCCTGTACTCAAAGAGCCTGGCTCCTAGACAGACCTCAGGCAGTGGCAGTGGGTGTTGCTGAACACCGAGAACCTTCAGGAAGCATCTCTTGCTTACCGGCACTGAGAGCGCACTAATGCGGTTGGTTTTCTTCCTTTCCTTTGGAACAAAGCGGGGCACTTCCAGGGTGCTCAAACTGCAATCCAGATGGCCGTTTGTCAGGTATAAGGTGAGTTGAGTCAGGGCCAGCTGGTCACTATATGCGAGGTTAAGGCCCGTTGCCCACACCTGATTAAAACAGGAGCGGTAGAAGTGAGGGTGAGATCAGCAAACAGTAGCGAAGGCCCCACCTCTGCCCAACCAGGCCAAACAACATCAGACTAAGTGAAACCAGTGACCATGTGTCTTAAGAGAGTAGACGTTTTTGCTTCTGTTTCTACATTGTTCAACTGAGAAATGGAGTCTGATTCAGAAGATTCAACGTTCTTGCGGGAAGTTACAGAAATACTTGGTCAAGACAATCTGACAGAGATGCCAAGCCTTGAAAAGCTCATGTTGACTTTGATTTTTCTGCCCATGGCCTACAGGTCAGTGCACATGGTCAGTGCCAGGTTTTCTACTGAGAAAATGAGACTGGACAGAAGCTTTGGAGGGTGGGGAACTACAGTAGAGCAGAAAGAGGGGAAAAGAGTGATGAATATGAGAAAGGGCAGTTTGCCCTGATTTTGGAAAAAGCAGTGACAGCCCCTCTGGGAACCTCAATATGATATTTAAGGGAAACTTATGGTTGGCCTCTAAGTCTTAGGTCTATCCCCATTTTCTCATGAGAGTGAAGGGTAATCTTATTTTACCAATCCTACAATGTCACAGTACTCTCAATTGTCAATTGGTGATAACACCTTATCCTAGCTGTATCACAGTGTTATTAGAAGAATACTATGATGAAATAAAAATAAAAATTCAAATGCTTTAAAAAATAGACCTTAGTTATAAGTTAATGTCAACTGCTAGGTAACTGAGTAATGTCCATTAATTCGTTTGACAAGTATTTACTGAGCAGCTACTATGTGCTAAACTGGAAATGATAAAAGTAGGTCATGTGTTACTTCTTCCCTCTCCTGTGGCAGATCAACGTTAATTGCCCTTGTCATCCTCCACCCCCACATTTAATCCAGAAGCACCCCTGGAATCCTTCTCAGTTCAATGTTCAAGGCATATCATCATCCTAGTCACTGGAGAGTCAAAGGTAAATAGGCATAGGCCCTGCCATCACGAAGGTGGAGACAGGCTGGGCACGGTGGCTTACATCTGTAATGCCAGCACTTTGGGAGGCCGAGGCGGGAGAATCACCTGAGACCAGCCTGGCCAACATGGCAAAATGCCATGTCTACTAAAAATACAAAAGTTAGCTGGGCAGAGTGGCGTGCACCTGTAATCTCAGATACTTGGGAGGCTGAGGCATGAGAATTGTTTGAACCTGGGAGGTGGAGGTTTCGGTGAGGCGAGATCACACCACTATACTCCAGCCTGGGTGGCAGAGTGAGACTCCATCTCAAAAAAAAAAAAAAAAAAAAAAGATGAAGACAGATGGACAGATACATACATATCCAATTAAACAATACAGTGTTATATGTGATAAAATAATGGGGTGGAACAAAGTACTATTGAAGCAGAAAGAAAGGACAGACTGGGTTTGTCTAATGAAGTCAGGGCTGCATCATGAAGGTGACATTTGAGCTTTAAACAAGCAACAAAAACATGACTGGCCCCATGTATCAAGTACCTACAGTGTTATGAAGCTGGGTGCTTTATAAATATCTCGGATCTCTGTGGCAGCCTAAAAAATAACAACCCCATGTCACAGATGAAGAAACTGAGGTTCAGGGAGGTACCCAAGTCCATTGAATTAGGAAGTGGTGGTGTTGGGATCTGAATCCAATTCTACCTGACTCCAAGTCTATGTTCTTCCCATTCTCTGATCCTGGCCCAGCCAATCCTTATCCTGTGTAACA
This sequence comes from Rhinopithecus roxellana, assembly GCF_007565055.1. Taxonomy (NCBI): domain Eukaryota; kingdom Metazoa; phylum Chordata; class Mammalia; order Primates; family Cercopithecidae; genus Rhinopithecus; species Rhinopithecus roxellana. The sequence goes on from NC_044553.1 coordinate 171,451,339, forward strand.
GTTCTCCAGTGAAATTAAAAACTAAAGTTGCAGAAGTTCAGAACATGTTTGTGTTTAATATAAGACATGCCATGAAAATGTCTTGTGGAGAAAACATGAAGTATTTCTGGAGTATGCTGTAATTAGCATAATGCATTTTCACTGTAGGAAGTTGGAAACTAACACATTTTCATGAAGACTTGATTAAACAGTTTTTCCTCTTAGAAGGCCTACATTTGCCCCACTCACCAACTCTGTGTGTTAAAATACATAATACATCTGCCCTAGAGTGGACTCCTTTCAAACAAATCTAGCAGTGAGTGACTCGAGTAAGCATTGAATGTAAATGGCGTCATTATAAGGATATTAAGAGGTCAAGCTGTCAAGGCCCCTTGCTAAACTGAAGCTAATTTCAGGAGTCATATTCGCACAGTAATACCCTTTTATAATAGCAAATAAATCACATTTGCAACAATTGTTAAAAACTAACTGCCAAGTATCTGTTGCAGTTGTAAATATCCTATTTGTCAACTTAAATATTTCCTGCTGTATGGCATGAAATGTAAACCAGATGGGGACAGCTACTTTCCCTTTATGTGAGAAAGTGAACTTGCTATTCTTGCATGTCAGACTTTTTTTTCAGAGTTTCTAGTTTGAGGTTTTAGTGTCCTTGATCAAAGGGAAACATATATAACAAACATTATTAATATTTATGTTAATAATATTAATGCTTTGGTAATTAGGATTTTAATAGGAAGGCAGCACAGTGTAGGGGAAAGAGTGAGAACCAAGGAGTCAGAGAGCTTAAATCTGGACCTCACAGTGGGAACTGCAATGAGTAGGTTAAGCTCTCTTAATCTAAGTGTAAAAGGAGCAAAATCTCAGTATCCTTAAGTGTAAAAGGAGCAAATGATAGTGCTGACAGGGTTTTGTAAAAAAATAAATGCGCATAAAATTGCCTTATAATTATTTTTTATTTTATTATTATTATTTTTTGAGATGGAGTCTCACTCTGTCACCCAGGCTGAAGTGCAGTGGTGTGAACTCGGCTCACTACAACCTCCGCCTCGCAGGTTCAAGCAATTCCCTGCCTCAGCCTCTGGAGTAGCTGGGATTATTGGCACCTGCCACCACGCCTGGTTAATGTTTTTGTATTTTTAGTAGACATGGGGTTTCACCGTCTTGGCCAGGCTGGTCTTGCACTCCTGACCTCGTGATCTGCCCACCTCGGCCTCCCAAAGTGCTGAAATTACAGGCATGAGCCACCACACCCAGCCTTTACTGAACTTTATCATTTATAATGCAGGCCGGGCACAGTGGCTCATGCCTGTAATTTCAGCACTTTGGGAGGCCAAGGTGGGAAGCTGCTTGAGGCCAGGAGTTCGAGACGATCCTGGGCAACATAACGAGACCCCAACTCTATTTAATAAAAATAGGGAAATAAACAAAATTAAACAAAGTTCATTACAGATGCTTTTTATGATGACTAAACATTTCCTTTCAGAGCAGATTCTTAGGAGGCACGTTGTCCGTTGTCTATGTTAGCTATTAGGTCACCCCTTTAATAACTGTTTTCCCCATTGGCAATTGTTCTATTGAACTTCACAACAACTTAATCCAGTAGGTGGGTAGGTTTGTGCAAGGTTGGTATTACTCTATCTCCATTTTACGGATGAAGATACTGAGATAAAAAAAGCAGCCTCATAGTTTGCCTAAGATCATACAGCACAGACCAGAACTCTGTTTCTAGAGCTGAAATACTTTTGCTTCCTCTGGCTGCCCTAACCCCTTGGTTCTCAAAGGAAACAGGAGGACAAATTTTCTTCAGCCTTTTCCTCAACAGCAGGCTTGCCTGATTTGCTCAGATAATTGTTCTGTTCTCCATCTGGTCTTTCCACTGAAGACACCGCCTGAGGCATGCTTGTTTTGTGCACAGGGGTTCCTATCTCCCCCTCTAGACTGTCAGCCCTTTAGGGGATGCTGCCAAGTCTTTGTCTTCCTGCAGCACCTAGTGTCTGGGGCAGGGCACACAGCAGGGTGCATTCGCAATTCCAGTGTTTCACTGTGAACTCCTCCTCCATAACTTTCAGGGAATGAGATCCAGGTGGGTCACTTGAGGCTGGTTTCAGATTCAAATGCAGCAAATATTCACTGAGCACCTCCTCCGTGCCAGGCCCATGTGTTCTCACACCTCTCATTTAATCATATTCTTGTATTTTTAGTAGGGATGAGGTTTCACCATGTTGGCCAGACTGGTCTCCAACTCCTGACCTCAAGTGATCCACCCACCTCGGCCTCCCAAAGTGCTGGGATTACAGGCATGAGCACCGTACCCAGCCCATTTAGTCCTATTCTTGATTTGGGACTCTGATGTTAACTTTAGAACCTCATCTCTCAGCACTAGGTATTCTTGTCCCACTTTAGGTGAGCAATGATGGGGGCCTGAACAAAGCATTATGAGTGGGCATGGGAGACGTGGATGAATTTGAAATGTTTATGTGGTGGCTTTGACATGACTTGCTTATGACGACTTATAATAACTGGCTTGACAGGTTAATTGATTAGATGCTAGGGTGGGGGAAAAATATCACTGAAGGTTAGGGCTGGAAAGATCCTTAAAAATCACCTAATACAGGCAGTTTATAAATGGAGTGATTGTGGCATGAAAAGTGAAGTGGTTGCCCTAGGTTGCAGAACCACGTGTCAAAGGTGAGTGATGAGAACCTACGATGTCTCAGCTGTCAGTCAGAAATCACTTATTGCCAGTTGTTTGACTGATTGATGATATTCAAAGGTCATTTTGTTAAAAATGGTTAGAACGCTACCGAGGTTTATATCAAGGTCTTAAGAGCACAAGGAATATAAAAATAATGATCTCAGCATTACTTATATTACTGAAACACTGTTGCTGTCCAACATTTTGGCAGTGGCTAAAATGATTATGACACATCCAAGTGATGGGATAGTCGGATATAATTAGAGACAGTGGTTGTGAGTAACCTTTGATGATTTAGGAAGATGCACAAAACAGCAAGAGGAGGATAGAAAGTTACATAAGCAACATGACTTCAGCTTTGCAAAACTAATATATGTAGAAAAGACTAGATGAGAATATAACAAAATGTTACCAATGTTAACATTAGCAGAATCATGATAACTGCAACTGTATATAGACTTTCATGTATATTCTAGATCTGCTCTATCAAATATGGTAGCCACTAGCCACATGTGGCAATTGAGCAATTGAAATGGTACAAATACACACCAGATTTTGAAGACTGAGGATGTAAAAAGAATGCACAATATCTCATTAATAAGAAAGTATTAGTAAGATAATAATAAAATCACTGCTGCCTTGACCTCCTGGGCTCAAGCGATCCTCCCGCCTCAGCGTCCTGAGTAGCTAGGACTATAGGTTTGCACCTCCAAACCCTGCTCCTCTTCTTCTTCTTCTTTTCTTCTTTTCTCCTCCTCCTCCTCCTCCTCCTCCTTTTCTTCTTCTTCTTTCTTTTCTTCCTCTTCCTTCTTCTTCTCCTTCTTCCTCCTCCTCCTCCTCCTCCTCCTCTTCTTCTTCTTCTTCCTCTTCTTCTTCTTCTTCTTCTCTCTTTCTTCTTCTCCTTCTTTTCCTCCTTCTCCTTCTCCTTCTTTCTCCTTCTCCTTCTTCTTCTTCTTCTTTTTTTTTTTTTTGGTACAGACAGGCTGGTCTCAAACTCCTGGGTTCAAACGATACTTCCGCCTTGGCCTCCCAAAGTGTTGGGATTGCAGACCTGAGCCACTGCACCCGGCCAAATTCTATTTCTATTGGATTGGTTGTAAAGAAGTGCATTGTAACCTGCAAAGGAGCAGGGCCAGTGGGGTGGGGAGGGCAGAAGTGCTGCAGAGGCCCCTGCTGTCCACTGCCCTGACTGCTACTGTGCTGGATGCCATGTGAACCACAGCTGCATCTGGAGGCCTGGGCAGGTGAGAGCCAGCAGACAGGGCAGGAGTCAGGCAGAGGTGAGCTTGCCCAGAATTGTTCTTTTCCCAGGATCTGGGCCGCAAGCTTTGAGATGACAATGTAGTGACATGCTTCTGTGTGGGGAGGGGTAGGAGAGAAGCCCGGTCTTGAGCCCTTTTTGCCTGAGGTGTTCTTGGCAGATGGAGGCTGCCTGCTCACCCCTGCTGCTTCTGCCTCTTTCTGGTGACAGGCGGGATGAATGGGTGGCAGAGCACACAGATGTGTGCAGATGTGCTCAGGCCCTACATTCTGTGCAAATAAAGTTCTTAGCAAAGGGTTTGGTGTGGCCTCTTGCCTCCCTTCTCCTGTGGGCATCAGGGCACGTATGGGACTCAGAGACTAATTTATAGATCAAATAACACTCACTGAAGAATCAGGATTTCAGAGCTTTATGAATCCATAGATGCTCTGTAGACTCATCTCAAAGTTTTCTTGTCTTCTTCTTCCTCTTTTTCTTTTTGTAAGAAGAACCAGAGATTTCAGACAGGATAAATGACCCACTAAAGGCCCCAGCTTTTGGTATCAGGTTCTGAGACAAATATCTGCGACTCAAAAGAAGTTGCCTCTCTGGGCCACACTTCCCTTAACTAATCACTCACTGGGGATAGTAGGCTGGGTGAATCCTCCCTCTGTTGCCTCCAGATGTATCTATGAGGCTAACAGGGAATTGTGTATATTTATTATATTGCCAAGAATTTTTTGAAAGACAGGCCCTCCAAATAAGCCCACTCTGAGACATGCAACACTGAGAATTCACCCACGCCAGAAATGGCATCCGGCCTTCAGCACGAACTGTGATACACGGCCCACGATGTTCAGTAGCTGGTTGGCCAAGAGATGTGTGAGTCACCTCTTTGCCCATGTTCACAGCATTCACAGCCCCAATCTGACAGAAAATCCAGCGTTGGACCACTTGATTTTTTCTAGAGTAAAACCAAGTGCTCAGTCACCTGCCCAGCTCCTCTGGTTGGTAGAGAATACAGCCACAGGTAGGCCATGGTTCCCTCTGTTTTACTGGTTTGGCTAAGTACACAGCCAAGGGCTTATTTCCTTCTTACAGCTGTGGAGGCTGGGAATGCACTGGAGAGTGTTGAGTGGAGGACTGATGTGAGCTAACTTATGTGACTCTGACTGCAGTGACAAGAGGCCCTGAGGGGGCAAGGATGGAAGCAGGAAGTCCAGTTAGGAAGACTTGCAGTAATTGAGGTGAGAGATGATGGTGGCTAGACCGCACTGGTAACTGGAAGGTGGGAGAAGTGGTTGTATTATAGATATTTTTCAAAAGTAGAACCAAAAGGATTTATTGATGGATTGGATGTGCAGTATGAGAAAAAGGAGCCGAAAGTGTCTCCAGAACTTCCACCCTGAAGAAAATGGAAGAATAGCATTACCATTTCCCACTGGGGCAGAATGCCAGAGAAATAGCTTGGAAGGTAAAATCAAGATTTCAGGTTTGGGGGTGTTAAGTTTGAGATGCCTTTGTTAAAGCATGTTATAGAGGGTGGGTTGAAATCTTAGGCACTTTTTCTCCTTTTGCAGCTGTAAAATCAGGAGGATGTGCATGGCTAGGCTGTAGGGATAAAACAGAATCAGTTCCCGGGAGGGAAGCAGCTTTTTCTCTGCTCTCACTTCTGGGCCTGGGGCTCAAGATTCTCCTGGGTTGGTGAGAAGTGAGGTCTATAGGACCTGAGGCCTTCCCCAGGGGACAAGGCAGAGGCAGCTCAGCCCACTTCTCATCACGTTTAGGGAGATGCAGTAAGGTGGAGAAGGACAGGGGCAGCTTGTTAGGGGAAAAGAAAGGACAGTAGATTGAGAGTAATGGGATTGGAGGGGACCACGGCTTGGGAGAGGTGGATGGCTTTCTCAGGACGGAGAGTGCCCTGGACCAGTCACAGGACCTCGCTGGGAGTGCTGGCCTTGTGATCTTAAGCAACTTCTTTCCCCTCTCTGGGCCTGTTTCCTTGTCTATTAATACAGGCCTGATGGGATCTATCCCTGAGGGATACGTGTGGATTCAGTGGCTAAATGAGATAGTGTGTGAGACTCTTACTACAGAGGCCTGGCAGAGATAAATCTGTTTTGGGTCCTGACCACATCTTCCCCATCTAACTGTTGGGAGCAGAGTTGGAGCAGGTGTAAGAATTCACTTGCTTCTTGACTTCTGTGTTCTTGCCTGCTTCTCAGAGACAGGGAGCGCATTTAACTCTTTGCAGATGCTATTTAAGTACAGGCTTCAGAATTCCAGCTATTATAAAGAGAACACGTTTTCTTAGGCAGTTACTAAATGACATCTTTTTTTCCCACTTGGATCACTGAATCTCCAGACAGCATGGAGCACTCCATTGTGGTAAACAACACACCTCATGCTTAATTTTAAAGGAGTTGGTACACCCCACTATAAGAATTTTCAATTAGTAAAATATTAATGTGATCATGATATTTGGTAAGAGTTGTTTGCATGACATTAAAATGCAATAGGCAGAGGGGAGAGCAGGCACTTGGCTTGTTGCCACCTGGTGGCAGCTGCTGGGATATCCCGGTCTCTTGGAGAAGCGAAGAACAGCGGTTGTCGCTATACAGGGCAGTCACCCCGGTCAGCAATTGAGCCTCTTGGTGTTCAGCATAGAGGCTTTCCCCTCTGTCTCTATTAATCCTACTAATCTTTTTGGGCATGACTTAAATCACAGCTCCATGAAACTATCTTTGAGCAACTAGAGCTTCCATCGCTGTACCAATCCCCTTGGACACTGCCTTTTTTGGGGTGTTTGGAGTCGGTGGGGTAATAGGCTGCAAACCATCTGTGCCCCACCACTTAACACTCAGGGCCAGGCATACCTAAGGCTTCCATGATTTTCAAAGGCCTTCAAAACTTTTGGATTCTGAAAAGAAAAGAAAAAAATTCCTGGCTCCCAAATATGAAAAGAAAACTGCAAAATAACAATGTTTTAAAAATAGCAACCAAATGGAACATGTCAGTCAGGTACAACACAACACTTACACAGTTATGTCTAAATCATGTTCCATGATTATCCTCATGGAAGAGATGAAATGGATTTTAATACATTTGATATGATGTAGGATGGAATCTCTAAAACTAAAAATACTCAGGGCTCAGGGAGGTCTTAACCAGCACTGTTCTGGCCGACTGAGAATGACCTCCATCCTTCTCATCTCTTCATCTTATGGGTGAGGACTCTGAGAGGTGAAATGACTTCTCAGGTCCCACATTTAGGGGAGGAACTAGAATCAAAGCCCAAGTTCCTGACTTCTGAGCTAGTTCTTTCTTTGACACTTCATTGCCAGCATTAGATCAATTTCTTCGGAGTGCCAGAAGTTTCTCTGTGACTTTGGAAATTCGTTCAGGATATGCAGAAACTATATCTAAAATTAATTTGAGGATCAAAAATGGAAAATCTTGAAATTTAAACTTTCATCAGCAGCCACTTTATTTATATTTCTCACCTTTGTAAAAAAAAAATCAGAAATCTTTTAATATACTCTTGCCTTCTCTGCTTCCTTTTCTGAGTTTCTTCTGCAGCCTCCATGAATTTATGATGCTCCCTCTATTACTTTCTTTTTTTTTTTTTTTTTTTTGAGACGGAGTCTCGCTGTGTGGCCCAGGCTGGAGTACAGTGGCCGGACCTTGGCTCACTGCAAGCTCCGCCTCCCGGGTTCACACCATTCTCCTGCCTCAGCCTCCCGAGTAGCTGGGACTACAGGCGCCCGCCACCTCGCCCAGCTAGTTTTTTGTATTTTTTAGTAGAGACGGGGTTTCACTGTGTTAGCCAGGATGGTCTCGATCTCCTGACCTCGTGATCCGCCCATCTCGGCCTCCCAGAGTGCTGGGATTACAGGCTTGAGCCACCGCGCCCGGCCCCCCTCTATTACTTTCAAGATCAATGGCCCAACTATTGTTTATAAAGATACAGAATATATTCATTTCTTTTTAAGCATGTCTTTGCTTTTTTATTATGAATTTTTGGAATGCTACTTTCTTATTTTTGACATTAAGCACTAATTTATAATAAACATGAAAACACAATTTTTATAACCTATTTCAGGTTCCTAGGACTAGTAATTGTATATGTGCCTTCCATGGCAATTCAATGCAGTAATCCCATACTGTAGATAGTTATTCTCCCTCTTTAATTTCCATGCTATAAATGGCAGGGCTGGTGAAGAATTCTTTTAGTTGAGAAGTGCTCCTTTACTGTCACTGCAAATGATCTCCAAAAGGCTTCTGTGAGGATTTTCAAAGCAGAAGAGCTCTTGTTCTGTGGATCCCATTGGGGAAGATTCCTATGAACCGCCTTTGATGACCATTGTGCAAAACAAAATCCTCTCTTGGTAAGGATGAGCATGTGGTATTGGCCCTAATCAGCGCAATGAGTTGGCTGCAGAGTTCCCCTTTCCTTCCCAGTTTCCTTGACAGTTCCAGGAAACCAGAATTTTTAAATAAAGAACAACCTTGGTTGCAGAATATATAGGCAAGAAATATGGACTGTCTGAGCTACGGCCTTAGAGTTGGTCTAGTCCAATCCCCTCAAACCCTAGGCATGAGGCTCACAAGGGGAAGAGACTTGGTCAGGAGTAGAGTTCAGACCAGGGTTCAGAGACCTTGATTTCTAATTCAAGGCAAGTTTGTTTACTTTCGGGAAATTCCTAGAGAGGAGAATGAGACTGAGAGCAAGAACCTCTCTTTTTCATACTTACATCCTGTACAACACCCAGCACAGCACTCCTGATAGAAGTAGTGCCCAATGAATCTTTGCTGAGTGATTCAATCAAATAACACAAGGGGAAAAATATTCCTTGAAAACACAGATAAGAGATGTTCCTTCACACCCACAAGGATTGTTGAAATAAAAAGACAATAGCAAGTGTTGGCAAAGATATGGAGAAACCAGGACCCTTCTATACTGCTAGTGAGGTGGCAAAATGGTACTGCTGATTTGGAAAACAGTTTGACAGTTCCTAAAAAGTTAAATTTGAGTTACAATTTGACCCATCAGTTCTACTCTTAAGTATATAACCAAGAGAAAGGAAAACACATGTTTATGCGAACACTTTTTTTTTTTTTTTTTTTTGGAGACGGAGTCTCGCTCTGTCGCCCAGGCTGGAGTGCAGTGGCCGGATCTCAGCTCACTGCAAGCTCCGCCTCCCGGGTTCACGCCATTCTCCTGCCTCAGCCTCCCGAGTAGCTGGGACTACAGGCGCCCGCCACCTCGCCCGGCTAGTTTTTTTTGTATTTTTTAGTAGAGACGGGGTTTCACCGTGTTAGCCAGGATGGTCTCGATCTCCTGACCTCGTGATCCGCCCGTCTCGGCCTCCCAAAGTGCTGGGATTACAGGCTTGAGCCACCGCGCCCGGCCAAGGAGTGACTTCTAATGTATACAGCATTCTTTTTTGGGGTTGAGGAAAATGTTTTAAAATTAGATAATGGTGACGATTGCACAACTCTGTGAATATACTAAAAACCACTGAAATGTATATTTTAAAAGTGTGAATTTTATAGTGTGTGGTATCACACTAAAGCTGTTACATACACACACATACACACACAGTCATTTAGGATGGATACCTGTACAATGTATATGGCCACTTGTTTGAATCTAGTTGAGTGTGAGAATGATGACTGAGTGTGGGAGCCTGTGATAAACCACCTCCCAAACCACGTTCTGAGTTTATTATAGGTATTAGTCTAAACCTTAAAAAGCTTTGCCAGGTATGGGTAAAAAATACCTGCTACAGACACAAAAGCAAACTAATGCCCAGTGAGGGTTAATATATGGGACACTATAAGCAGTCATGATCTGGAAGAAAGAATATATATTAGCATAAATCTGGCTCCATCAGCAAAAAGACTTGGCTCTGAGGACAGTGCCACTTTTCTAAAAGGTAATCTGTTGCTTGGACTCACCACAGCAGGCTTTTATTTTGTATTAGTTTCTGGACTGAGAGGGGCTGGACATGGTCAAACCCAGAAGAGAAGGGGCTGCTCAGGTAGCAGGCTGGTGGCTCAGGAAAGCTTTGTCCCAGATGTTTCCACCTTCCTCCTGTCCTCCGGTTGCTCATCCCAGGGGACTCCAAGCACTCTAGACTCCTTCTATGGTGTGGGGCTCCCTGCAAGCTCTATGCCCTCCATGGGGACACTTCCTCAACCCCATCAAGTTAACCCAATAATCCAATACATCCTAACTAATTTGGTGATGGTAGAGGGTTAAGTCCCAGGTACTACATGCTTATCATAAGGGAACCTTTTGGATTCAGTTATCTGAGAGATGAATCTGGATTCCATGACTTTGCCACTGTTGCCTACAGACTGGTGGCAACACTGGTGTTTGAAAGATTCAGCACCCTGTCAGGCTAGTAGGACATCCTTTTGGATAGCAGCAATCTTTTTCACACCTACATCCTGTACAACACCCAGCACAGCACCCCTGATAGAAGTAGTATCTAATTCTATCATGACAGCCTTGCAGCTGTCATGTAGGACAGACTCAAGGAGGGAGACTTGGGAAAGGAAAGAGGAAGGGACACTGACGTAGATTAAGGGTCTATTAAGTGCAAGGCACTGTGGTATTTGCGCCTGCCATCCTCTGAACAACCTTATGAGGTAGGTATTCATACTCTCATTTTATGAAGGGAAAATTGAGGCTCAAAGAACCCAAGAAACGTGCCAAGTTCCATAGCTCAGTGGCAGGCAAGGACGAAGATCCAGGTTTGCCTAACCCAAAAGGCCAGGTTTTCTCAACTGTGCTTGACCCTGGTGATTGCTCACAGCCTGGAGAGGGAAACAAACGTTTGGCAGAATGTGAGAGGGCACTGTGATGCTGGCAGCCACAGCAAGAAGCTTCCCCAGTTGCCAGACAGCTCTGAAGCCAGGGAAGGCTTGTGATTTACTGTGGGACTTTGGGCAAGTCACTTAACACCTTTCTGTCTCATCTTTCCCATTATTTGTCTCTAAAGCACTTTGAAAGCCTATGATATAGGAGCTGTATGAGGACAAAGAAATACGGTCCTTCAGTACAGGCAAAAAGCCAAGGTTCCTACCTGTGATCGATAAAAGTCCTGTGGCACTTTCCAGAAACATGTGGGTGGAGCTTTAGGGGCCCTGGGAAAAATTTCAATTGAGTAGATGCTGGCTGAAAGGCACCCTGGAGTTCCACCTGAGTAAATGTTCTACAGTCCCCGCTGGCCTGTCCGGGCTCTGTTGCTATGGTAGGCCTCTGCTCTGCTGAGCTTCACCCCAGAGGCTGCTTTTTTTTTTTTTTTTTTTTTTTTTTTTTGATTTTTTATTAACTTTTAATTTTTAATTTTTGGGTTCATAGTAACATGTTTATTGGGACCACCCAGTGCATATTGCATTTAATGGTATTCTTACCTGCATGTCCTGTGTGTCGTCATCCATTTACTCTTTAGTATTATAATGTAAAAAATTATTTTTCACGAAACTGGGGGGCCCCCTGAACCATTTGTCCTGGTTTTTTTCTACAAATAAGAATGGTAAGTGGTATTTTCTTCCTCCCTTCTTTTCCCCTTCCTTTTCCTTTACCTCTTCTAAAATTCAATGCACTGTTTCTTAATGTATAGCTTCCTCTCAGGAGAATACACTAGAACGCTATTGAGTCATGGTAGATAAGTGTAAATTCTTAGTTTTAGCTCTACCTGTATCTGCTAAGCATTAAATACAGAATCTTCGAGGCAATTTGTAGAAAATCATCGTGAAATTACGTTCTTTAAATTTCTTTCATTAACAAATGAATAAAAAGTATAAAACATACACGTTGGTGCTTTCCCTCAAAATCTGGGATAACATATTCCTTGGTATGCCATAAATCTTTCATATGAATGGAAGTTTCACAGTGCCATTTGAGAAATGTCTTTCTATTGAGCCTCTTCAGAAATGTCCTTGTGTCCTGCACACTTCTATTTGACTTCGGAACTTAGTTGCTGTCACGTGGCATTTGAAATATGCTCCCTCCAATTCTGGGGAAGAGCTGCAGGGGAACACAGTTGTCCTCCCTGGTGGTAACTGCCAATGACAGGGAAACTCCATGTTCTTCTTTATATTTCCTACCTGTGTCCTCTGTAAGGGAGGTGAATTTTGTTGCATTATTTGGACTTGTATTGGTTCCTGACTACCGGATCAAACTCCAGCAGGTTGTTTTAACAGCATTTACATATTAAGATATTTGTGGAGACATCTACAAAGATTAAAAAACAAGCCAGGTGTGGCGGCTTGTGCTTGTAATCCCAGCAGTTTGGGAGGCTGAGGCGGGTGGATCACCAGGTCAGGAGTTCGAGACCAGCCTTGCCAACATGGTGAAACCCCGTCTCTACTAAAAATATAAAAATTAGCCTGGTGTGGTGGCACACGCCTGTAACCCCAGCTACTCCAGAGGCTGAGGCAGGAGAATTGCTTGAACCCAGGAGGCAGAGGTTGCAGTGAGCCGAGACTGCACCACAGCACTCCAGCCTGGGCGACAAGAGTGAGACTCCGTCTCAAAAATAAACAAAAAAACAGACATAAGGTAGGTACTCTGGGGTGGGATAGGAATGTAACATGACAGGGGAAGACAAAGTCTTTAAGAAGAGAAGCAATTTCATTTATTTATTTATTTATAAGGGCTCAGAACAATAGGGAACACAATGAATCTTATGTTTAAGAAAGCAAAATATATGTTTAAAGGAATATACATATTGCTAAAACAGTTCCATTTATGCAAAAGATTCATGTAACTTGATAAAGGTTTTCAGGGATTTTTAAAGGATTTTAAGTGCTGTGTTAGACTGTACTAGTAACAGCTGTTCAACGACATGTTTAAGTTTTTGTTTTACTGAAAAAGCAATGGATTATCTGATATTTCCTTTTTAAAAAAAATCATACCAAAGCCACCACTTTCCAAGTATAATTCAAATTCATTATTTCTAAGAAACATAAATAATTTAAAATGACAGAAGGGGTCTTAAAAATAAATATTACTATAGTGAAACTAGAAGATTTTGTTTGCTAAACATCCCCTTCAGAATCCCAGGCTTTTGTGTCACTTCTTGTTCTTTTTCTATGAAGACAGATGGTGTCAGTAATTGCCTATATATTTAATTAAGTTAAAAAGCTACATAGTAAGATTTTGGCAAAAAAGTTTGAAATTTTGTGCTATGAGCAAAGAAAGCAAAGGAAGCAGAAATTGGTAGCATAAGACACCATTCCTCACCAAATGTGCATTTTGATATCCATATGTGTTGGAATGTGAGATTGCATTTTATCAAGCTAATTGTAAGAGTAAAGACATTTATCTTGAAAGATAAATCCCATAATAGATATCTAGATGGCATTTATCTTACACTTTTGACCAGCTAGATGGGAATGACTCTACCTGTTGTCTCCATCACCTCCCACCTTGACCCAATACTTAAGTGGTTGCCCTAAACTCTGCTGAGATGCAGGTTTTTGCCTGGGATTTCTCACCTAGCAGGCTAATCATTGTGAAATTATTATGGGGGAGAAAGCAGTAGCTACTTGTAGAAAGTGGTTTGGAAAACTGACTTAACCATTCTTGTGGTGTCTGTTTTCAATGTTTCCATCCCGTGAATCCACCTTCTGGCTTAATGGCAATATGGCACTCCCAGCTGTGGTGCTGTCTATGGGCTGCACATTTAAACTCTTAAAGCTTAAAAATGGCTACCACAACACTGATTTTATTCCATTTCACTTAGTCATTAACATTTAATGATTACCTTATGTGCTGAGCACAAGGATGGAATATATTAAAAAAATAGGAGATGTGTTTTCTGGCTTTAAGCTGTTCAACTCAATTCAACAAGCATATTGAGGACATATAAGAGAAACATACGTTTTCTTTGGTGATAGTGGTGGGTGGGGGGGATACTTACAAAGCAAGTCACTATCAATCCAGTGCAGTGGCACAGTGAGTATGTGTTGTGAGAGAAAGAACACAGGTGTGGCAGCCAAATAAGTCACAGTCTGAACCCTGGATTTGCCACATAATAGCTGTTCATGTGGCCTTGAACATGTCACTCTAGTCTCAGTTTCCTCATTTGTAAATTAGGGATAATAATACTTCTCAGGATGTGAGGATTAGGGTTACTACATGTAAAATACATAACAGAGTGCTTGGCACATGACAAAAATACAATAAGTAGTTAGTATTATCATTTATAATTACTCTGGCCATCAGTGCTATACTTCAGATCTGAGCTAGGGCTAGAGGATGAAGTGGCACTTTAAGGGGGATCCATGATGAGTTGGACTTTGAAATACGTTTTGAAGGAAGCAAAGTTGTATATCAGCAGAGAAAAAGGGAAAAGCAAATTGTAGGAATGAAGGTAATACATGGGAGGTAGGATGATAATGCTTTTATTTATTTTATTTTAGTCCATAAGTTACTGGGGTACAGGTGGTATTTGGTTACATGAGTAAGTTCTTTAGCGGTGATTTGTGACATTTTGGTGCACCCATCACCCGAGCAGTATACATTGCACCGTATTTGTGGTCTTTTATCCCTCGCCCCCATCCTGCTCTTTCCCCCAAGTCCCCAAAGTCCATTGTATCATTCTTATGCCTTTGCATCCTCATAGCTTAGCTCTCACATATCAGTGAGAACATACGATGTCTGGTTTTCCATTCCTGAGTTACTTCACTTAGAATAACAGTCTCCAGTCTCATCCAGGTCACTACAAATGCTGTTAATTCATTCCGTTTTATGGCTGCATAGCATTCCATCATATATACATACACACACACACATATATACACACATATATATATACACACATATATACACACACACACACACAGTTTCTTTATCCACTTGTTGATTGATGGGCATTTGGGTTGGTTCCATGATTTTGCAATTGTGAATTGTGCTGCTATAAATACGCATGTGCAAGTATCTCTTTTGAATAATGACTTCTTTTCCTCTGGGTAGATATCCAGTAGTGGGACTGCTGGACCAAATGGTAGTTCTACTTTTAGTTCTTTAAGGAATCTCCACACTGTCTTTCATAGTGGCTGTACTAGTTTACATTCCCACCAGCAGTGTAGAAGCGTTCCCTGTACACCGCATCCATGCCAACATCTACTGTTTTTTGATTTTTTGATTATGGCCATTCTTGCAGGAGTAAGGTGATATTGCATCATGGTTTTGATTTGCATTTCCCTGATCATTAGTGATGTTGAGGACTTTTTCTTTTTTTTTTTTTTTTTGTAGATGGAGTTTTGCTCCTGTTGCCCAGGCTGGAGTGCAATGGCGTGATCTTGACTCACCACAACCTCCGCCTCCTGGATTCAAGTGATTCTCCTGCCTCAGCCTCCCGAGTAGCTGCGATTACAGGCGTGTGCCACCATGCCTGGCTAATTGTGTATATTTAGTAGAGATGGGGTTTCTCCATGTTGGTCAGACTGGTCTCGAACTCCCGACCTCAGGTGATCTGCCCGCCTCGGCCTGGGATTACAGGCGTGAGCCACCATGCCTGGCCTTTTTCATGTTTATTGGCCATTTATATATCTTCTTTTGAGAACTGTCTCTTCATGTCCGTAGCCCACTTTTTGATGGGATTCTTTTCTTACTGATTTGAGTTTGTTGTAGATTCTGGATATTAGTCCTTTGTCAGATATATAGATTGTGAAGACTTTCTCCCACTCTGTGGGTTGTCTGTTTACTCTGCTGACTGTTGCTGTGCAAATGCCCTTTCATTTAATTGGGCCCCAGCTATTTATCTTTGTTTTTATTGCATTTGCTTTCGGGTTCTTGGTCATGAAATCCTTGCCTAAGCCAATGTCTACAAGGATTTTTCCAATGTTTTTTTAATTTTTTTTTATTTTTTTATTTTTTATTTTTTATTATACTTTAAGTTCTAGGGTACATGTGCATAACGTGCAGGTTTGTTACATATGTATATTTGTGCCATGTTGGTGTGCTGCACCCATCAACTCATCAGCACCCATCAATTCATCATTTATATCATGTATAACTCCCCAATGCAATCCCTCCCCCCTCTCCCCTCCCCATGATAGGCCCCAATGTGTGATGTTCCCCTTCCCGAGTCCAAGTGATCTCATTGTTCAGTTCCCACCTATGAGTGAGAACATGCGGTGTTTGGTTTTCTCCTCTTGTGATAGTTTGCTAAGAATGATGGTTTCCAGCTGCATCCATGTCCCTACAAAGGACGCAAACTCATCCTTTTTTATGGCTGCATAGTATTCCATGGTGTATATGTGCCACATTTTCTTAATCCAGTCTGTCACAGATGGACATTTGGGTTGATTCCAAGTCTTTGCTATTGTGAATAGTGCCGCAATAAACATACGTGTGCATGTGTCTTTGTAGTGGAATAATTTATAATCCTTTGGGTATATACCCAGTAGTGGGATGGCTGGGTCATATGGTACATCTAGTTCTGGATCCTTGAGGAATTGCCATACTGTTTTCCATAATGGTTGAACTAGTTTACAATCCCACCAACAGTGTAAAAGTGTTCCTATTTCTCCACATCCTCTCCAACAACTGTTGTTTCCTGATTTTTTAATGATTGCCATTCTAGCTGGTGTGAGATGGTATCTCATTGTGGTTTTGATTTGCATTTCTCTGATGGCGAGTGATGATGAACATTTTTTCATGTGTCTGTTGGCTGTATGAATGTCTTCTTTTGAGAAATGTCTGTTCATATCCTTTGCCCACTTTTTGATGGGGTTGTTTTTTTCTTGTATATTTGTTTGAGTTCTTTGTAGATTCTGGATATTAGCCCTTTGTCAGATGAGTAGATTGCAAAAATTTTCTCCCATTCTGTAGGTTGCCTGTTCACTCTGATGGTAGTTTCTTTTGCTGTGCAGAAGCTCTTTAGTTTAATTAGATCCCATTTGTCAATTTTGGCTTTTGCTGCCGTTGCTTTTGGTGTTTTAGACATGAAGTCCTTGCCCATGCCTATGTCCTGAATGGTACTACCTAGATTTTCTTCCAGGGTTTTTATGGTATTAGGTCTAACATTTAAGTCTCTAATCCATCTTGAATTAATCTTCGTATAAGGAGTAAGGAAAGGATCCAGTTTCAGCTTTCTACTTATGGCTAGCCAATTTTCCCAGCACCATTTATTAAATAGGGAATCCTTTCCCCATTTCTTGTTTCTCTCAGGTTTGTCAAAGATCAGATGGCTGTAGATGTGTGGTATTATTTCTGAGGACTCTGTTCTGTTCCATTGGTCTATAGCTCTGTTTTGGTACCAGTACCATGCTGTTTTGGTTACTGTAGCCTTGTAGTATAGTTTGAAGTCAGGTAGCGTGACGCCTCCAGCTTTGTCCTTTTGACTTAGGATTGTCTTGGCAATGCGGGCTCTTTTTTGGTTCCATATGAACTTTAAAGCAGTTTTTTCCAATTCTGTGAAGAAACTCATTGGTAGCTTGATAGGGATGGCATTGAATCTATAAATAACCTTGGGCAGTATGGCCATTTTCACGATATTGATTCTTCCTATCCATGAGCATGGTATGTTCTTCCATTTGTTTGTGTCCTCTTTGATTTCACTGAGCAGTGGTTTGTAGTTCTCCTTGAAGAGGTCCTTTACATCCCTTGTAAGTTGGATTCCTAGGTATTTGATTCTCTTTGAAGCAATTGTGAATGGAAGTTCATTCCTGACTTGGCTCTCTGCTTGTCTGTTACTGGTGTATAAGAATGCTTGTGATTTTTGCACATTAATTTTGTATCCTGAGACTTTGCTGAAGTTGCTTATCAGCTTAAGGAGATTTTGGGCTGAGATGATGGGGTTTTCTAAATATACAATCATGTCATCTGCAAACAGGGACAATTTGACTTCTTCTTTTCCTAACTGAATACCCTTGATTTCTTTCTCTTGCCTGATTGCCCTAGCCAGAACTTCCAACACTATGTTGAATAGGAGTGGTGAGAGAGGGCATCCCTGTCTTGTACCAGTTTTCAAAGGGAATTTTTCCAGTTTTTGCCCATTCAGTATGATATTAGCTGTGGGTTTGTCATAAATAGCTCTTATTATTTTGAGGTACGTTCCATCAATACCAAATTTATTGAGCGTTTTTAGCATGAAGGGCTGCTGAATTTTGTCAAAAGCCTTTTCTGCATCTATTGAGATAATCATGTGGTTCTTGACTTTGGTTCTGTTTATATGCTGGATTATGTTTATTGATTTGCGAATGTTGAACCAGCCTTGCATCCCAGGGATGAAGCCCACTTGATCATGGTGGATAAGCTTTTTGATGTGCTGCTGAATCCGGTTTGCCAGTATTTTATTGAGGATTTTTGCATCGATGTTCATCAGGGATATTGGTCTAAAATTCTCTTTTTTTGTTGTGTCTCTGCCAGGCTTTGGTATCAGGATGATGTTGGCCTCATAAAATGAGTTAGGGAGGATTCCCTCTTTTTCTATTGATTGGAATAGTTTCAGAAGGAATGGTACCAGCTCCTCCTTGTACCTCTGGTAGAATTCAGCTGTGAATCCATCTGGTCCTGGACTTTTTTTGGTGGGTAGGCTATTAATTGTTGCCTCAATTTCAGAGCCTGCTATCGGTCTATTCAGGGATTCAACTTCTTCCTGGTTTAGTCTTGGGAGAGTGTAAGTGTCCAGGAAATTATCCATTTCTTCTAGATTTTCTAGTTGATTTGCATAGAGGTGTTTATAGTATTCTCTGATGGTAGTTTGTATTTCTGTGGGGTCAGTGGTGATATCCCCTTTATCATTTTTTATTGCATCTATTTGATTCCTCTCTCTTTTCTTCTTTACTAGTCTTGCTAGCGGTCTGTCAATTTTGTTGATCTTTTCAAAAAACCAACTCCTGGATTCATTGATTTTTTGGAGGGTTTTTTGTGTCTCTATCTCCTTTAGTTCTGCTCTGATCTTAGTTATTTCTTGCCTTCTGCTAGCTTTTGAATGTGTTTGCTCTTGCCTCTCTAGTTCTTTTAATTGTGATGTTAGAGTGTCAATTTTAGATCTTTCCTGCTTTCTCTTGTGGGCATTTAGTGCTATAAATTTCCCTCTACACACTGCTTTAAATGTGTCCCAGAGATTCTAGTATGTTGTATCTTTGTTCTCATTGGTTTCAAAGAACATCTTTATTTCTGCCTTCATTTCATTATGTACCCAGTAGTCATTCAGGAGCAGGTTGTTCAGTTTCCATGTAGTTGAGCGGTTTTGATTGAGTTTCTTAGTCCTGAGTTCTAATTTGATTGCACTGTGGTCTGAGAGACAGTTTGTTATAATTTCTGTTCTTTTACATTTGCTGAGAAGTGCTTTACTTCCAATTATGTGGTCAATTTTGGAATAAGTGCGATGTGGTGCTGAGAAGAATGTATATTCTGTTGATTTGGGGTGGAGAGTTCTATAGATGTCTATTAGGTCTGCTTGGTGCAGAGATGAGTTCAATTCCTGGATATCCTTGTTAACTTTCTGTCTCGTTGATCAGTCTAATGTTGACAGTGGAGTATTGAAGTCTCCCATTATTATTGTATGGGAGTCTAAGTCTAAGTCTCTTTGTAAGTCTCTAAGGACTTGCTTTATGAATCTGGGTGCTCCTGTATTGGGTGCATATATATTTAGGATAGTTAGCTCTTCCTGTTGAATTGATCCCTTTACCATTATGTAATGGCCTTCTTTGTCTCTTTTGATCTTTGATGGTTTCAAGTCTGTTTTATCAGAGACTAGGATTGCAACCCCTGCTTTTTTTTGTTCTCCATTTGCTTGGTAGATCTTCCTCCATCCCTTTATTTTGAGCCTATGTATGTCTCTGCATGTGAGATGGGTCTCCTGAATACAGCAGACTGATGGGTCTTGACTCTTTATCCAGTTTGCCAGTCTATGTCTTTTAATTGGAGCATTTAGTCCATTAACATTTAAAGTTAATATTGTTATGTGTGAACTTGATCCTGCCATTATGATATTAACTGGTTATTTTGCTCGTTAGTTGATGCAGTTTCTTCCTAGCCTCAATGGTCTTTACATTTTGGCATGTTTTTGCAATGGCTGGTACCGGTTGTTCCTTTCCATGTTTAGGGCTTCCTTCAGGGTCTCTTGTAAGGCAGGCCTGGTGGTGACAAAATCTCTAAGCATTTGCTGCTCTGTAAAGGATTTTATTTCTCCTTCACTTATGAAACTTAGTTTGGCTGGATATGAAATTCTGGGTTGAAAATTCTTTTCTTTAAGAACGTTGAATATTGGCTCCCACTCTCTTCTGGCTTGTAGAGTTTCTGCCGAGAGATCTGCTGTTAGTCTGATGGGCTTCCCTTTGTGGGTAACCCGACCTTTCTCTCTGGCTGCCCTTAAGATTTTTTCCTTCATTTCAACTTTGGTGAATCTGGCAATTATGTGTCTTGGAGTTGCTCTTCTGGAGGAGTATCTTTGTGGTGTTCTCTGTATTTCCTGAATTTGAATGTTGGCCTGCCCTACTAGGTTGGGGAAGTTCTCCTGGATGATATCCTGAAGAGTGTTTTCCAACTTGGTTCCATTTTCCCCCTCACTTTCAGGCACCCCAATCAGACGTAGATTTGGTCTTTTTACATAATCCCATACTTCTTGTAGGCTTTGTTCATTTCTTTTTCTTCTTTTTTCTTTTGGTTTCTCTTCTCGCTTCATTTCATTCATTTGATCCTCAATCGCTGATACTCTTTCTTCCAGTTGATCGAGTCGGTTACTGAAGCTTGTGCATTTGTCACGTATTTCTCATGTCATGGTTTTCATCTCTGTCATTTCGTTTATGACCTTCTCTGCATTAATTAGTCTAGCTGTCAATTCTTCCACTCTTTTTTCAAGATTTTTAGTTTCTTTGCGCTGGGTACGTAATTCCTCCTTTAGCTCTGAGAAGTTTGATGGACTGAAGCCTTCTTCTCTCATCTCGTCAAAGTCATTCTCTGACCAGCTTCGATCCGTTGCTGGCGATGGGCTGCGCCCCTTTGCAGGAGGAGATGCGCTCTTATTTTTTGAATTTCCAGCTTTTCTGCCCTGCTTTTTCCCCATCTTTGTGGTTTTATCTGTCTCTGGTCTTTGATGATGGTGACGTACTGGTGGGGTTTTGGTATAGGTGTCCTTCCTGTTTGATAGTTTTCCTTCTGACAGTCAGGACCCTCAGCTATAGGTCTGTTGGAGATTGCTTGAGGTCCACTCCAGACCCTGTTTGCCTGGGTATCAGCAGCAGAGGTTGCAGAAGATAGAATATTGCTGAACAGCAAGTGTACCTGTCTGATTCTTACTTTGGAAGCTTCCTCTCAGGGGTGTACTCCACCCTGTGAGGTGTGGGGTGTCAGACTGCCCCTAGTGGGGGATGTCTCCCAGTGAGGCTACTCAGGGGTCAGTGACCCACTTGAGCAGGCAGTCTGTCCATTCTCAGATCTCAACCTCCGTGTTGGGAGATCCACTGCTCTCTTCAAAGCTGTCAGACAGAGTCGTTCGCGTCTGCTCAGGCCTCTGTTGCTTCCCCTGTTGTTTTTTTAGCTGAGCCCTGCCCCCAGAGGTGGAGTCTATAGAGACAGGCAGGTTTCCTTGAGCTGCTGTGAGCTCCACCCAGTTCGAGCTTCTCGGTGGCTTTAACTACTTAAGCCTCAGCAATGGCGGGCGCCCCTCCCCCAGCCTCGCTGCTGCCTCACGGTTAGATCGCCGCAGACTGCTGTGTTAACAATGAGGGAGGCTCCGTGGGCGTGGGACCCTCCCGGCCAGGTGAGGGATATATTCTTCTGGTGTGCCCGTTTGCTTAGAGCGTGGTATTGGGGTGGGAGTTACCCGATTTTCCAGGTGTTGTGTGTCTCAGTTCCCCTGGCTAGGAAAAGGGATATCCCTTCCCCCTTGCGCTTCCCAGGTGAGGCGATGCCTCACCCTGCTTCAGCTCTCGCTGGTCAGGCTGCAGCAACTGACCAGCACCGATTGTCCGGCACTCCCTAGTGAGATGACCCCAGTACCTCAGTTGAAGATGCAGAAATCACCGGTCTTCTGTGTCACTCACGCTGGGAGTTGGAGACTGGAGCTGTTCCTATTCGGCCATCTTGCTCCGCCCCCCCGGATTTTTCCAATGTTATCTTCTAGAATTTTTATAATTTCAGGTCTAAGGTTTAAGTCCTTAATCTATCTTGAGTTGATTTTTGTATAAGGTGAGAGATGAGGATCCAGTTTCATTCTCCTAAATGTGGCTAGCCAATTATCCCAGCACCATTTATTGAAAACGGTGTCATTTCCCCACTTTATGTTTTTGTTTGCTTTGTCAAAGATTAGTTGGCTGTAAGTATTTGGGTTTATTTCTTGGTTCTCTATTTAGTTCCAGTGGTCTATGTGCCTATTTTTATACCAGTACCAGGCTGCTTTGGTGACTATGGCCTTACAGTATAATTTGAAATCAGGTAGTGTGATGCCTCCAGATTTGTTCTTTTTGCTTAGTCTTGCATTGGCTATCTGGGCTATTTTTTGGTTCCATATGAATTTTAGAATTGTTTTTTCTAATTCTGTGATGAAGGATGGTGGTATTTTGATGGGGATTGCATTGAATTTGTAGATTGCTTTTGGCAGTATGGTCATTTTCACAATATTGATTCTACCCATCCATGAGCATGGGATGTGTTTCCATTTGTTTGTGTCGTCTATGATTTCTTTCAGCAGTATTTTGTAGTTTTCCTTGTAGAGGTCTTTTGACTCCTTGGTTAGGTATATTCCTAAGTATTCTGGTTTTTTTTTTTTTTCAGCTATTACAAAAGGGGTTGAGTTCTTAATTTGATTCTGCACTTGGTCGCTGTTGGTATATAGAAGAACTACTGATTTGTGTACATTAATCTTGTATCTGGAAACTTTGCTGAATTCTTTTATCAGTTCTAGGAGCCTTCTGCAGGAGTCCTTAGGGTTTTCAAGGTAAATGATTGTATCATCAGCAAACAGTGACAGTTTGACTTCCTTTTTACTGATTTGGAGGCCCATTATTTCTTTCTCTTGTCTGATTGCTCACTATGATTGCTCTGGCTAGGACTTCCAATACTATGTTAAAGAGGAGTGGTGAGAGTGGGCATTCTTGTCTTGTTCCAGTTCTCAGAGGGAATGCTTTCAACTTTTCCCCATTCAGTATTATGCTGGCTATGGGTTTGTCATAGATGGCTTTTATTACATTGAGGTATGTCCATTGTATGCCGATTTTGCTGAGAGTTTTAATCATAAAGGAATGCTTGATTTTGCCGAATGCTTTTTCTGCATCTATTGAGATGATCATGTGACTTTTGTTTTTAATTCTGTTTATGTGATGTATCACATTTATTGACTTGCGTATGTTAAACCATCCTTGCATCCCTGGTATAAAACCCACTTGATCGTGGTGGATTATCTTTTTGATATGTTGTTGGATTTGGTTAGCTAGTATTTTGTTAAAGATTTTAGCATCAATGTTCATCAAGGATATCAGTTTCTTGGTTTTGGTATTAGGACAATGCTGACTTCATAAAATGGATCAGGGAGGGTTTCTTCTTTCTCTATCTTGTGGAATAGTGTCAAAAGGATTGGTACCAATTCTTCTTTGAATGTCTGGTACAACTCTGCTGTGAATACATCTGGTCTTGGACTTTTTTTGTTGGTAACTTTTAAAGTACCATTTCAATCTCTTTGCTTGTTATTGGTCTGTTCAGGGTATCTAATTCTTCCTGATTTAAGCTGGGTGGGTTGTATTTTTCCAGGAATTTATCCATCTCTTCTAGTTTATGTGCGTAAAGGTGTTCATATGATCTTTTGTATTTCAGTGGTGTCAGTTGTAATATCTCCTGTTGCATTTCTCAGTGAGGTTATTTGGATTTTCTTCTTTTCTTGGTTAATCTTGCTAATGGTCTATCAATTTTCTTTATCTTTTCAAAGAAGCAGCTTTTAGTTTCATTTATCATTTGTATTTTTTTTTGAGACGGAGTTTTGCTCTTGTTGCCCATGATGGAGTGCAATGGCGTGATCTCGGCTCACTGCAACCTCTGCCTCCCGGGTTCAAGCGATTCTTCTGCCTCAGCCTCCCAAGTAGCTGGGACTACAGGCATGCGCCGTCACGCCCAGCTAATTTTTTGTATTTTTAGTAGAGACGGTGTTTCTCCATGTTGGTCAGGCTGGTCTCAAACTCCTGACCTCAGGTGATCTGCCCGCCTCGGCCTTCCAAAGTGCTGGGATTACAGGTGTGAGCCGCCGCGCCCAGCCTATCGTTTGTATTTTTTTGTTGTTGTTGTTGTTTGTTTGTTTCAATTCAATTTAGTTCTGCTCTGATCTTGGTAATTTCCTTTCTTCTGCTGGGTAATTTCCTTTCTTGTTTCTCTAGTTCCTTGAGGTGTGACCTTAGAATGTCAGCTTGTGCTCTTTCAGTCTCATTGAGGTGGGCATTTAGGGCTATGAACTTTCCTCTTAGCACCACCTTTGCTGTATCCCAGAGGTTTTGATAGGTTGTGTCATTATTGTCATTCAGTTCAAATAATGGTTTAATTTCCATCTTGATTTTGTTTTGACCCAGTGCTCATTCATCAGGAGCGGGTTATTTAATTTCCATGTATTTGCATGGTTTTGCAGGTTCCTTTTGGAGTTGATTTCCAGTTTTATTCCACTGTGGTGTGTGTATATATGTATACATGTATATACACATTGGAATATTATTTAGCCTTAAAAAATGAAGGAAATTCTGTCATTCATGACAATATGAATGAACCTGGAGGATAGTATGCTAAGTGAAATAAGCCAGACACAGAAAGACAAATACTGCATGATCTCACTTACATGTGGAATCCAAAAAGTCAAATTTATAGCAATGGAAAGTAGTTAAGTGATTGCCAGGGGTTGGAAGCTGGGGGAAATGGGGAGATGCTGGTTAAAGGGTACAAATCTTCAGTTATAAGATGAATGAATTCTGGAGACCTAACATATAGCATGGTGACTATAGTTAATAACTACATATTTTGTAGCTGAAATTTGCTAAGAGAGTAGATCTTAAGTTCTGACCACACACACACACACACACACACACACACACACGTATCCAAGTGAGATGATGGATATGTTAATTAGCTTGATTGTGGTAATCATTTCACAAGGTATATGTATATTGAAATACCATGTTGTACACCTTAAATAAAAGTACTTTTTTTGGATTAGTTATACCTCAATAAAGCTGGGATTGGAGAAGGATGATTTTGCAAGAGAAAATTATCACATAAAAAGTCTTGACCACAGGTGATAGGTGGAAGTAGGAACAACTTACAGCTTTGTTTTGGGATGCTGGGGCAAGCTATAAATGCTCATCGGTGAAGAATCTTACGGTCTTTCTCGGCAATAGTAGGGAGCCTTTCCTTTTTTTCCTACCTCCCACTCTCCTGAGTCCTGCAGAAATGTAAGTACCTGCTGGAGACAGCAGGGTGCAGTGTGAGTGTCCAGATTTTCCTTGCCCTGGCCATGTTTCTTGTGATTCAAGTTAAAAGATCCCTGAGTCCAGAGAGGTGTCTTGGTTTCATTTGAAATGAAGCAAAGAACTCCATGATGAGAATGGGCATCTTTTGAAGAAGGCTTGGGGGCACAGCTGATGTAAACAGAGGAACTAGGTCCGTTCTATGTAGATCGACCAAAATTCTACCCAAGAGCTGATGTTTAGGCTTGGGTTCAATATTTCTCAATATCAAGGTTTACAGTGTAAGGGGCGTTAACCAAACATTCACGGGCAATCACAAATGGTAACATATACATAGCAAAGTTGGCCACTAGTTTACCCGCACTATCCGTGTTAAGAAACAGAATTGTAATTTTCACTGGAAAAATTTGTCATCATTGCCCATGTTCTTATTGTAGAAGTCATCATCACTGCCATCATCATTACTATTACTTCCATATTATAGGTCTCTTTCACTGACACAAAGATGCAGACCTTTTAAAGGGAGAAGGTCTTTTACTTTAATGCTTCAAAGTCCTTTGGGATGTATATTCCCTTCACTAGATACTAACTTGTGATTAACAATCTGCCCACTATAGCACTTTAAAACACTGAATAATAGGTACTTCTGTTTATACCAAAGGCCTATAAAATTTTAATTTAGATATACTCTGTTAGCCTTCTTCCATATAAATAAAATACCTTCCCTAAAGAGAAAAAGTAAATCTCACTGAGCTCCCTCGGTGAATACCTTGTATATCCTGAAAACAGAGATAGGGAGATCTTGCAAATGAGAGTACTAGAGGGGGACTCAGAGAAGTATTCATTCATTCATTTAATAAATATTTATTGAACATCTATTATATGCTAGACAGGGTGCTAGGTGCTGGGTATACAGCAGTGAACAAGAAGGAATTATGATATTTCTGTAGACTTTGGTTTTTCCATTCTGTGAAATAAATGTATTCATTTTTGATGCTTATATATCACTTTGAGATGATGCTAATGCTCAGTGACTTTTAAAAATAATGCTAATTCAATTCTGATTCGACTCACAGTTTGAGAACCTGCTGAGGGCTCCTGTGACAGTTTTACATGTGGTTATGCCATTTGATTTAATAAGAACAGCACCTTGTATCTGCTCAGCCGATCAGAACATACTAGGAGGATGAGGGCAGAAACTTACCAGTTGATAACAAAAAAACAAGGCTCCCAGAGGTCAAGTGAATTGTCTACAGTATCACACTAGTTAGTGGAAAGACTGGGGCCAGAACCCATTGCCATTGCAATGAAAATATTTTCAGATTTTTTTTTTTTATTCTAGGCCGATATTCTGTATTTAGAAACTCTTCGAAATCGTTTTCTGAGTTTCTGGGATACACTCTGGCATATATCAGGGCCTCCATCTTCGTCCTTCCTCACAATTTGTACTTTGTGACAAGTGTTGTTTCCTTTCTGTAGCTAACCTTACGTTTTGGAAGGGCCATTACTACTCTCCAGTAGCTGTTTTTCATATCAATTCTTCTTAAAGATTGGATTTTCTTTCATTTCCTTTTTAAAAAAAGTAATACCTTTCAATGCTCATAATAAAGATTATTGTTTCAAAGTTCACAGTTATCTAAAATAAGAATTAATTTATTTTTGAGACATGGTCTTGCTCTGTCATCCAGGTTGGAGTGCAGTGGTGTGATCCTAGCTCATTGCAGCCTCCAACTCCTGGGCTTCAGTGATCCTCCTGCCTCAGCCCCCCATGTAGGTAGGATAACAGATGTGTGCCAGCATGCTCAGCTAATTTTTTATTTTTAATTTTAGAGATGGGTCTTGATGTGTTGCCTAGACTAAAAGAACTTTTTTTCCTTTTTCCATCACCTGAAGCCTTTATTTGGTAAAAGCCAGATCACCATTCTCCTCAAGAAACAAGAGGCTACAATCTAAAAAACTATTGATATCGGTAGGAGATGTTCAACTGAATTCTATGATAATTAGTGAACCTTATATATATTCAATTTCCTGTGAAATATAAAGAACAAGATGTGTTTTTTTTTTTTAACTTTTAAGTTCAGGGTACATGTGCATGTTTGTTACATAGGTAAATTTGTGTCATGAGGGTTTGTTGTACAGATTATTGCATCACCCAGGTATTAAGCCTAGTACCCAGTATTTTTCCTGATCCTCTCCCTCCTCCCAGCCTCCACCCTTTGATAGGCTTCAGTGCGTGGTGTTCCCCTCTATGTGTCCCTATATTCTCATCATTTAGCTCCCACTTATATGTGGGAACATGTGGTATTTGGTTGTCTGTTCCTGCGTTAGTTTACTAAGGATAATGACCTCCAGCTACGTCCATGTCCCTGCAAATGCAGGACATGATCTTGTTCTGAAAGAATTTTTTAATTTGGGAATTTTCATATAGAGCATCTTTGCCAATCTATTTGTTTAGAGACTTTTATATGAGGAACAGGAATGGGAGAATTGCTATATAAATGTATATTTATATGAGGTGAATCCAACATGATATTTATAAGACTTAGATCATCATTTTTATCCATATATGTTCTGTGCTTTTTCCTACCACTTTTTCCCACCAAGTGAGCCTGTTTCTCACTTGGAATACACTCTTTCGTACCCTCCTCATATCCTAATTATCTTTCGGCTCAAATCCCACCTTCTCTGTAAAA
The DNA here is from genome assembly GCF_007565055.1 of Rhinopithecus roxellana. Taxonomy (NCBI): domain Eukaryota; kingdom Metazoa; phylum Chordata; class Mammalia; order Primates; family Cercopithecidae; genus Rhinopithecus; species Rhinopithecus roxellana. The sequence goes on from NC_044553.1 coordinate 171,479,378, forward strand.
CCTTTCTTGATTGCTCCCAACAGAAGGGATCTTTCTCTTGTCTGAATGCAGGCAGAAAAATCATTTGGCCGTTAAACTGACATTACCTTTGTGATGTCTCTTCTATTGTTCTACGTAGTTGTCACTTAAGCCTTTCCTTGCTACTCATTTTTCAAGCCTATCTTCCCAACTAGAATGTGAACTCCTTAAGGGCAGGCACTTCCATGTCTTTCGCATCTTTGTAGCTTCTCCAGCACCTAGCATAAGGGCTTATACATAATAGATGCTCAATAAACACTTGTTTTGTTTAGAGTTTCCCCAAAGTGAGTAATTAACTGCAAAAGATCTGGATCATCTAGAAGTTCCAAAAGTCCATAAATCAACAAATAACAATCAGGTGGCTGGCCAAATATGACCATCACTGTGTTAGACATCATGAAGAGGTAAAAAAAATTAAAGGCCTAGTACATTTTCTAAAGGATTAAAAAAATCTTATGGAGACAATATTTATACCTATGAATCAATACAAGTATAAAACAATTGTGTGCATGTATAGCAAATAAAATGGGATGATGGATATGAAATAAGCTTTGTCATGATATGGAAGATGTCTTGTTTATTTCCATAGCACCTAAAAGGAAGCCAGAGTAGGTCCTCCGAAGGTGTTTGTTCAATGAGCATGTCATCCTCCTCAGCTTAAAGCCTTTAGTAGGTACTTCATGTTCCTCCTAGAACCTACTGTAGCAGGACGAGCCACAGACAAAATCCTCAGACACCAAGTTAAAGAAGGAAGGGGTTTATTCGGCCAGGGTTATGGGCAAGACTCCTGTCTCAAGAGCCAAGCTCCCCAAGTGAGCAATTTCTATCCCTTTTAAGGGCTCACAACTCTAAGGGTGTGTGAGAGGGTCGTGATGGATTGAGCAAGCAGGGGGTACGTGACTGGAGGCTGCATGCACCGGTAATTAGATCAGAACAAACAGGACAGGGATTTTCACAGTGCTTTTCTATACAAGGTCTGTAATCTATAGATAACATAACCGATTAGGTCAGGGGTCGATCTTTAACTACCAGGCCTAGGATGTGGCGCTGGGCTGTCTGCTTGTGGATTTCATTTTCTGCCTTTTAATTTTGACTTTTTCTTTCTTTGGAGGCAGAAATTGGGCATAAGACAATATAAGGGGTGGTCTCCTCCCATACTACTAGATACTGTTTATCATTGGCCCTGGCTCCAGGACCCATCAGGATTTGGAAATAGCTTTTGCTGCTATTTGTTTACTGCTTGGATCCCTTTACATAATATCATCCTTATGTGAGAAGGCCGGATCTCCAACATGGTTGCCTTGTAGCTCTGTGTATTCTGAAGTGCTCTGAATACAATACAGAGATGGCTCTGCAAGCCATCTCTGAAGGCCTGGAATTTCCCCATTTCTAGGGTACCAAAACCCGGGACCTAAATCCACTGGCAGGAGTAGTCTTAGACCATGCTCCACCCTCTCCATTTCCCAGGAACCGGCCCCTTCTCTCTTGATTACAAAATGACCCCGTGTTCTACTTGATGCTTCCAATATTTAAGTCCTACATTTCCAAAACTGTTCTTCTATTCTGCTAGAACCTCATTCTCATCTCCTTAAGTCTAGAAAGGATTCTCCACTTTCTTATCTGGAATTGATTCACAATCGTGGGACTGTCCTTGAGGCATTGCTGTCATTTTACCTATTTTGCCTTGGCCCCCAGTCCCCTTAGCCCCTCCCGTGTCAGTATGGTAAATTATGGGGCCCAGCTGGGGCCAGTGGGCATGAATTTGAAATGGACGCAGTCACCTCAGTTTTCTGCTTCCCGTGTCTACTGTAAGAGCTGTGTGTATGTGAGTAAGATCATGTATGTGAAAGTGCTTTGCAAACAATATCATTCTATACAAATTTTTATTATTGTTTTTCATGCATTTTTTTTCTGGTTAGAAATATAATACATTTACTTTTTATTTTTTTGAGACAGGGTCTCGTTCTGTTGCTCAAGCTGGAGTGCAGTCGCATGATCATGGCTTACTGCAGCCTCAATCTCCCAGGCTCAAATGATCCTCCTACTTCAGCCTCCTGAGTAGCTGGGACTATAGGTGCATACCATCATGCCGAGCTAATTAAAAAATTTTTTTTGTAGAGACAGGGTTTTTGCTATGTTGCCTATGCTGATCTCAAACTCCCGAACTCAAGTGATCCTCCCATCTCAGCCTCCCAAAGTGCTGGGTTTACACACATGAGCCACTGAGCCTGCACTATAATACATGTTTACTTTTGCAGAAAACACAAAGAACAAAATAGCAACCACCCTCTATATTAGCATCCTGTTGCTGCTGCAACAAATTGCCACAAACTTACTGGCTTAAAACAACACAGATTTATTATTTTACAGTTCTGTGGGCCAGAAGTCTTACTGGGCTAAAAATCAAGATATGGGCAGGGCTTTGTTCCTCCTGGAGACTCTAGAGGATAATCTGTTTCCTTGCCTTTTCTGGCTTCTAGAGGCTGTGTGCCTTCATTGGCTCATGCCATTGGCTCATGGTCCCTTCCTCTGTTTTCAAGGCCAGCAGCACAGCATCTTCAAATCCTTCTCTTTCTATGATCCCCCTGGCTCTTTCTCTCTCTCTCTCTTTTTTTTTTTTTTTTTTTTTTTGAGATAGAGTCTCGCTCTGTCACCAGACTGGAGTGCAGTGGCACGGTCTCAGTTCACTGCAACCTCCACCACCTGGGTTTAAGTGATTCTCCTGCCTCAGCCTCCTGAGTAGCTGGGATTACAGGCGTGTACCACCATGCCCAGCTAATTTTTGTATGTTTAGTAGAGACAGGGTTTTACCATATTGGTCAGGCTGGTCTCGAACTCCTGACCTCAGGTAATCCAACTGCCTTGGCCTCCCAAAGTGCTGGGATTACAGTCATGAGCCACCACGCCCAGCCTAAACCACTGAATATTTATTGTGTGCATGGTGTAGTATTTATTTTGATACATGTATACAATGTAGATACATTGTAATTATACCCCAAATCAGAATAAGCAGGATATCCATCAAGATATTTACTTTTAAGTGTGGAAAAGAATTCTAGAAAGAACCTTGAGGTGCTGGATTGAAACTGGAGATGCTGGCAGGAACTCATGGTTTTATAATATAAACACTGATACAGAAATAGTTATAGATGCATATATGTATGTATAGGTACATATGTGTGTTTATATGCATATATGTGTGTATAACTGTATGTACTGTACATACATAATACATGTACTTGCTAGCTCTGTCCACTGAGAGGTGTCAGAAGGAGTGACACTCCAGTAGCAATGGCAGCACTAAGAGCCCAGATCTTACAGGGCTTCTGAGTCGATCCTAGGTCCAGGGCAAGGAAAACAGAAAATGAGCCTGGAACATCTTATTGTGTCAGAAAATAAGACATGCTAAAAGAATGATGAGGACATGTCAAAAGGACACAAGACACACCCTGAAGGGTCTCCCACTGGCCAAATCTGGAACAACTGAGCATCAAAACAATGAAAGTATCAAAATACAACCCACTAAATAAAATAGAAACCCATGAGTTCATACTGACATAAATATATACAGACCTACAGGCATAAATGAGAGGTAGAGAAAAATATTGTTTCTTGCAGTAGATTGCCAGAAATTTATTTATTTATTTATTTATTTATTTCCTTCTTTTCTTTCCTTCCTTCCTTCCTTCCTTCCTTCCTTCCTTCCTTCCTTCCTTCCTTCCTTCCTTCCTTCCTTCCTTCCTTCCTTCCTTCTTCTTTCTTTCTTTCTTTCTTTCTTTCTTTCTTTCTTTCTTTCTCTCTTTCTTTCTTTCTTTCCTTTTTTGAGACGAAATCTTGCTCTGTCATCCAGGCTGGAGTTCAGTGGCGCAATCTCAGCTCACTGCAACCTCCGCCTCCCAGGTTCGAGAGATTATCCTGCCTCAGCCTTCTAAGTAGCTAGGATTACAGGCACGTGCCACCACGCCCGGGTAATTTTTGTATTTTTAGTAGAGACGGGGTTTCACCATGTTGGTCAGGCTGGTCTCGAACTCCTGACCTTGTGATCTACCCACCCGGCCTCCCAAAGTGCTAGGATTATAGGCGTGAGCCACCGCGCCCAGCAATTGCCAGAAATTTCTACACAAAACTGTACCAGAAAATTTTCCACAGAAATACAAAATTACCATTATCATAGTGGTAGTGGAAAAAGTTGCCAATGGATGCTAAGTTTTCTGGGTGGAATTTGATAAGCAATACACTATTGTGGTACTCTTGGAACACATTTCTATAAAATATTACTAATCAGTTACAAGAGAGAAAATGGTAATTTTTTTTTTTTTTTTGGAGACAGAGTCTTGCTCTGTCACCCAGGTTGGAGTGCAGTGGTGTGATCTTGGCTCACTGCAACCTCCACCTCCAGGGTTCAAGCAATTCTCCTGCCTCAGCCTCCCGGGCAGCTGGGACTACAGGCACGTGCCACCATGCCCAGCTAATTTTTGTATTTTTAGTAGAGATGGGGTTTCACCAATATGGCGTGAGCCACTGAGCCTGGCCAGAAATAGTAATTTTTATGGTGCAGAAACATGGCCAAAAATAAAAAGAGAGACAGGTAAGCCATAAATGACAATCTGAGAGAAGGTATTTACAAGATGCATAATAGTCAAAGAATGAGTTTCCAATACACAAAGAGCTCCAACAAATCAACATTTGTATTATAGTCCAATTTAAATGGGGCAAAACACATGATTAGGCAATTAAGAGAAGATACATAAATGGGCAAACAAACATATGAAGACGTGTGGATCTTCACTAATAATCAAAGAAATTCTGAATAAAACAAAAAATTTTTAACCTGTTAGACTGACAAAAAATGAGGGTTGATAATATGCCTGCCAGTTGCTTCACTGGCATCACAAGGCATGTCAATTAGAAAAAAAATTAAGGTGTTTTCTGAAGTGATACCACTTGCAAAATGGCTAGAAAATATGCCAGTGATTTGTAAATAATTTATTATATGCAGAGAACAAACATACTTCTCTTGCTAATGTAGAAACACCCTTTGGTGTGGTCACTGAGAACATCTTCCAATATTCTGTTGATAACTGTAACACAAATGATCATATACTGAAGTATTTATGGGAAGAGACAAGGAGAATTCATAGTATGATACAATCAGAGAATCTAGTATCTATCTATCCCATTCATCCAATGACTGTCTGAGCTCCTTCTTCAAAAGCCTTAAAAACACCATCCGGCATTTGCTAGAACACCTCCATTGTTCATTCATTCATTCAACAAATATTTACTGAATACCTACTTTGTGCCAGGGCAGAAGTAAGTGCTGAGAATACAGTGGGGGAGCAAAAAGAAACACAGCATGTCGCTTAAAAGAGCTTAAAATTGACAGGAGGAGAAAAAATATTAATCAGATAGTCATGTAAATAAGTTTAAAGTTGTAACCGAGATAAGTGGTACGAGGAATGCTCATACACAACTACACAATGGTATGAAAACCTAAAAAAGGGGAATTTGACTTTGTCAGGAAGGTCAGGAAGGGCTCCAATGAATGTGGCTTGAGCTGAAGTGTGATGGCTGGAAAAGGCTAACTAGGTCAAAAGAAAAGGCAAGAGCATTTAAGGTGGAGGAGTAGCATGTGTAAAGGCCCTGTGGTAGAGGGAATATCATGAGTAAGAGGGAATGAGACAGGGTGTGTGGATGGACCAGACCAAAACAGAGGGCAAGGTAGGGTGAGACAAGACTAGCCAGGTACATGAAACCAGCCAAGTGAAGGGTGGGACCTGTCAGCCAGAAGCCCAGAAGGGTGGTGAGCCCAAGGAAGGACCAGCATCGTGTTTGGAGAAGATCCTTTTGACTGCTGTGTGCAAGTTTCCTTATACCAAATTCAAATAAATAAAAGCCACAAGTCAACTGTCCCCATAGTTCCATCCTTCCTATTGTCCCAGGGACCACAGTTTTAGCTTTCTCTTTCTCACTCTCCTTCTTTTTCTTTTCTTTTCGACTTTTTTTTTTTTTGTTTTTGTTTTTTTTTTTTGAGATGAAATCTCGCTCTGTCACCCAGGCTGGAGTGCAGTGGCATGACCTCAAGCAATCCACCCGCCTGGGTCTCCCAAAGTGCTGGTATTATAGGCATGAGCTACCGTGCCCAGCCTTTTTTTCTTTCTTTTTTTTTTTTTTTGAGACAGGTTCTTACTCTGTCACCCAGACTAGAGTGCGATCTGGTGATGCGATCCTGGCTCACTGCAGTGGAGGTGGGAGGTTGAGACTACAGTGAACTGGGATCACGTGATCCTCCCACTCAGCCTTCTGAATAGCTGGAACTACAGGTACCTGCCATTATGCCCGGCTAATTTTTTGTATTTTTTCTAGACATGCGGTCCCATTATGTTGCTCAGGCTGGTCCTGAACTCCTGGGGTCAAGTGATCTGCCTGCCTCGGCCTCCCAAAGTGCTGGGATTACAGGCATAAGCCATCATATCCAGCCAATCTTTCCTTCTTACGACAAATATTTGGACAGGGCAGCCTCCCCTGGCTCTCCTCCCCCTGCATCCCTGCCATCCAGATTTCCCCAGGGAGCGTTGTTTCTGTCCTGCCTCCACCACAGGGAGAGTTCCGAATGACCTTCAGTTTGTCCTTTTCCCTGTCAATGTACAGGCCTAAGAACAGAATGTAAAACCAATGGAGGGCCCAGGAAGGCAAATGGAAAATGATTATTGAACAAGCTGAAATCTGCCAAAAAACATAAACTCTCACTTTGAAACCATCATCTGACTGAAATGGAGAACTGTAAAACTGAGAATAATGATCCTAAAACAACTAAAGTATATGTACAATGCGGATGACCAGAGGATATCGAGAGAGGGAGGCCAGGAAGTCATTTTGCCCTTTAGACAGAGGTCTGGACACGCAGCACTAAGAGAGGAGCCACTGGTCATTTTAAAACATGAGTCCTGTGAAATAGTAGTGAACTTGAATATTATACTTTTAGGTGGGAAAAGCAAAGTGAAAAAGGTTAAAGATGATTTTTCCTGAATATTATATCTCAGCACCATACCTATGCACATGAAGAATCTCACAAATGGAATATTAAATAAAAGTGTAAAGTAAAATAATAATAGATAGAATGTTATGATCTACAAAATGCTTAAAAACATGCAAAATAAAACTCTACATTATTTTCGGGTGTATCCATGTGTGGTGAAAGCGTAGAGATATGAAAGGGAATCAAAACCCCAGGTATAAGACAGTAGTTTCCTCCTGGCCTCTAGGAGGATGTGTTTGGTAAGGAGCACACAGGGCTGCAGGTGGCATTGACACCACTTTTGTTTCTTAAGCTGAGCAGGGGCACGTGATATTGATTATATTATTATTTATATTTCTGAAATATCTCTCAATATGTTTTTTAAAGAAAAAAAGAAAAAAATGAGACAATCTAAGTTGTGGGTGAACTACTGATAAGAAAAGGAACAGAGGCCGGGCGCGGTGGCTCAAGCCTGTAATCCCAGCACTTTGGGAGGCCGAGATGGGCGGATCACGAGGTCAGGAGATAGAGACCATCCTGGCTAACACTGTGAAACCTCGTCTCTACTAAAAAATACAAAAAACTAGCCGGGCGAGGTGGCGGGCGCCTGTAGTCCCAGCTACGGGAGGCTGAGGCAGGAGAATGGCGTAAACCCGGGAGGCGGAGCTTGCAGTGAGCTGAGATCCGGCCACTGCACTCCAGCCCCGGCGACGGAGCGAGACTCCGTCTCAAAAAAAAAAAAAAAAAAAAAAAAAAAGAAAAGGAACAGAAATGTGAACTCTTAACTCCTTTCTAGTGATTGATTTTCTATTTAAAACAGGCTCTAGACAGGTTCCACTCCCTGGATGGCATAAAATAGTTTCATGATACATAGGCATAACACTAATGGACAGAATTGAGGGCCTAATCAACAGAGCTGTGAACTGTGAGGGATGCTTCAGTCACTCTTTTTTTTTTTTTTTTTTTTTTTGAGATGGAGTTTCACTCTGTCACCCAGGCTGGAATGTAGTAGCGTGATCTCGGCTCATTGCAACCTCTGCCTCCCGGGTTCAAGTGATTCTCCTGCCTCAGCCTCCCAAGTAGCTGGAATTACAGGTGCATACCACCATGCCCAGCTAATTTGTGTATCTTTAGTAGAGACAGGGTTTCTCACTGTTGCCTACGCTGCTCTCGAACTTCTGAGCTCAAGGGATCTGCCCACCTCGGCCTCCCAAAGTGCTGGGATTACAGGTGTTAAGCCACTGCGCCTGGCCTCAGTCACTCTTTAACTCCAACTATACCTGAATGAGACAACCCTGGCCCTGTATTTCTCTACATAAAGCCTAGTCTCACTTGGATTTGCCTGGACCATGTAGGTGTTGAATTTAGAGCGAGTTCATCAGAGAGTCAGTGCATTTTAGAAGAGCTTTCATATTCCCTGTTGCACTGGTGTGTAGGGTGCAGAGTCATTACATATTTTAGCATTTCGAGTGGCATCCATTCAACTTACCTGCTGTTCCAAGGTGCTTGGATCAATAAAAGTCACCAGATCTATAGAAAAGTAACCAACCACATCTCTCATTCTGCAGGCTTTTCCAATTTGGAGGCACAAATAAGTGAGAACTTGGGGATCCACTGAGGTCTGAGGCACGGTGGTACCAGAGGAGATGAAGGGGCTGTCGGCATGAAGCTGGTCCCCTGTTGACAGCACGCTGATTTTCCCGTTGGGCTCTATCAGCATGTCCACTGTCAGGTTGGTGATGCTGTCTGCAGGTGGGAATGCTTCGATCACACCCCCTGGTGGGAAAACCATGGAGCAGGTGAAAGGACACATTAATTTTGTTTGACTTGGGCTAAGATTCTGCATCTGCCATGTCTTGAGAGACTTTGGGCAAGTAGCTTACATTCTCTGAACTTATTTTTCTTTATCTGTAATATGGGCATAATAAAGCCTACCTCATTCGATTGTTGTGAATCTTGGAGATACTGTATCTATCTATAGTATTTAGCCCAATGCTTGGTATATTGTAGGGCTCAGTGAACGGTAGTTTTGATTCTGACTATAATTTGAAGACACTGTGAGGATCACTGGGTCTATGCCCACTCATAAACAGTGAACCCAAGAATTATGATCAAATCCCTCATGGGGAATTAACTGCCCATTGTCCGCAGTTGGCATCTTGATGACCAGTGTGCTCTTTTGCGTAAATTTCACTGCTTTTTGAAGGTTTGACAGGTTTGGGCTTTTTGCGGGCAGAGAGAACATTCACCATCATGTCAGCCAAAGGACTTCTATATAAAGTCAGTTAAAAAACGTTTTTAAAAATATAGAACCAAGAGATAGTGCCGTGTTTGAAGAATGCATGTGCTCTCTCTGCCGATAATGAGAGCTTTATAACTTATTACATTTTACCTTTTGCTTTGAATGCCAAAAATCACAGAGGCAAGCCTGATGTTCAAGCACTGTAACAACATTTTTCTGGCTAATTTGTGGCCTACCTCAGTGGTGTCCACAAAAACTACATAGCCCCAATCTTCTGTTTGTAGGCCCAACTTACAAATCTTACTGTCTATGTCCTCTTTGTACAGAAAAAATTTAAGATATTATTTGTAAAGAGTTAGATAATTTAAAAGTAAAAACAACAAAGTGTTCCATAGATAGGGTGCCGTCTAGAACCTGACAGCACTAAGAGAAACTTGGCCTGTATTTTACAAATCTGCTGGGGGCTGGGAGAAGTGTGACCTCTGCCTATAGGTGTAAGCGAACAGCATACAAATAAAAAAATGAGCAGTTTTCAAATGCAGTCATCTGTTACTTCATCCAAAAAGCACTTTCCTTAAGTGTCTATAAATTTGGTCAGAGGTAGTCCTAACAAACACCAAATTTCAAAAGGAAAACCGATTTTGGAGGGTACATATTCAAACCCTAATTTTTCTATTTGGTTTGAGACATTCTTTTCTTCAAATGAGGCCTAGTGGTGTGTGCTATTTCTAAACACCAGTTGCTGGGGATTTAGCAAGGTAAATGCAGCAAAACAACGACAAAAATCTACAAAAGTAAAAAACCTAGTGAGTCTCTGTGCTTTGGTTAACTTTGTGGCTTTAGCTGTCACCTATGTTTTGAAAGATAGTGCTTCAGTGGAAACACACTATCATTCATAAGTTACAAGATTACTCGGGTATTTTATTTCAAAGTAGCTTATTTGTACTATCTTCTCAGCATCATGACCATAACCTTTTCACTGTTATTTTCTTCCACTTAGAGCAATTAATTCCTCTTCTGAAAAAGGTATTGCCACAAAGTGAGACCCTGTCTCTACAAAAAAATTGTAAATTGTAAACAATAAATTAGCTGGGCATGGTGGTGTGCGCCTGTAGTCCCAGCTACTCAGAAGGCTGAGATGGGAGTACTACTTGAGCCTGGGAGGTCGAGGCTGCAGTGAGCTATAATTGTGCCACTGCACTCCAGTCTGGGTGACAGAGTGAGACCCTATCTCAAAAAATAAAAATGAAAATGAAAAAGTATTGCTTTTGACATAATCCTATGACAATTTAGAAATCAAATCCCTAGCACATTTTGTGGCCATAAGCACACCGGAGAGAACATAAATGGAATGAAACAGGTAATGGTGGAAGCTGGAGGGAGGGAGATGGTGACCTTAGAGTCGGGAAACCTGGGAGACACCCTGGCTCAGTCGGGGACCACTGATACAGGGCCTGCTGTATGCACTGGGTTGACAGAAAGGCAGAAGCTTTGAAAACACATGACTTTCAAGAACTAGGTTTTTTAATGTGCTAAAATTGAAGGATCTAACTTTGTGTTCCATTTACCACTTATTTGTTGTGTGATTTTGCCCAAGTCCCCTCCTATCTCTGAGATTCAGCCTCTTCATGAAGAAAATTAACGTAATAAAGCTTGTACTGCTCTCCATAAATAAGCATGGCTGAGAAAGCAGGATAAAGATGAACAGGAGGCAGAGGTGAAGCCTTAGCTTGTGGTTGTACAGCTCAGATGAGATAGTTGCTGGGAAAGCCTTTCTCATCTACAAAGCTCACGTGAAAAGAAATAGTTTAGAGGGAGGCTTTTGCAGGCAGATGCTTGAAGATCTGGAAATTTTCTAACACCCTGACCCGGACGGGCCTGGAGATCATCATGGTCTTCCCCCCATAACTTAAAAACAAAAACAAAACAAAAAAAACTCACCTCATTAGGCTGGGTGCAGTGGTTCACGCCTGTAATCCCAGCACTTTGGGAGGCCGAGGCACGTAGATCACCTGAGGTCAGGAGTTCGAGACCAGCCTGGCCAACATGGTGAAACCCTGTCTCTACTAAAAATACAAAAATTAGTCGGGCATGGTGGCGTGCACCTGTAATCTCAGCTACTCAGGAGGCTGAGGTAGGAGAATCGCTTGAACCTGGGAGGCAGAGGTTGCAGTGAGCCGAGATCGTGCCACTGCATCCCAGTCTGGGCAACAAGAGTGAAACTCCATCTCAAAAAAAAAAAAAAAAGAAAGAAAGAAAAAAGAAAAAACACCTTATTATCGATCGTGTGTGTGTGTGTGTGTGTGTGTGTGTGTGTGTGTGTGTGTATGGTAGCCACTTGATTTTCTTCCATTTATGCATGGGGTTGACTTTCCTTACTTTGACTTATCTGTCAGTGGGTACATATGGAAATTTATAGAATCACAAAATTTTAGAGTTGAAAGGACATGGGAAGTTGTCTAGCACAACTGTCCCCTGCAAAGAATCTCTTTTCAGCAATCTTGTTAGATGGCTACCATTCAACCCCTTGCTTAAATAATTCATTACCAAGGTGCCCAATACACCCTGCCCAGCCAGTATATTCCAACAACCAACAGATCTGTCCTTTCATACACTCTCATACATTGAGCTATGATATGCCCTGATAAATGTAACCACTGGCTCTGCTCAAGACTCCTGGAGCAGCACAGAGGTCGCTTTTTATGGGCTCTTCTATGTGTTAGCAGAGTGATTTGGGGTTAATCTTTTGTACTTCAGCTTTCCACCTCTATAAAATGAGGGTGATAATGGTGCCCACCTCATAGGATGGTTAGGAAGCTTCAATAAGTTAACATAGATATACTTAGAAGAGTGCCTGGCCCATAATAAGCACTGTCTAAGCTCACTGTTTTATCATCACTGTGCTATTATCATCACTGGGCTATTGCTGCTGCTGTTATCATCTGACATGATATTATCTTATCATTATTGATTATTGCTGAGATTATTATTATCACTTGATAGCAGTGGGAAGATGCCTTCTGTGGCCTGTTATACTAACCCTCTCTTCTTGTGCATGTGGGTAAGCATATAATATGTCTTGCACTGTAACTTCCTAGAGAGTGAGGGCCGTCGCATGGGTGTGCCTCTGTGTAGCACCCTCACAGGGACCTCTGAAACGGTAGACAGGCATCATTCACTCATTCATTCCCTCAACCACCCAATGTTGTTAGGAAATGAGATGAAATAGGAGGAGGAGGATGAAAGGAATGGAGGCTCGCTTTGTTCCTGGACTCTAGCAAACCCTTGTTTGGAAATGCTATATTCAGAACTGGAAGTGAGACCATTTCTGCTCTCCTAGAAAACAGGAGGAGAAACTAACACTTATTAAAGACGATTTTATGTAAGGTTCTGTATTTCATTGAATCCACCCAATGACCCTGTAAGGTAAATAAGTGAGGAAACCAGGCCTTGGTGGGTTTAAGAACCTTGCTCAAAGTCATGGAAGGGGTCCAGACCCGGGTAATCTGATTCCAAAGCCCACCTCTCAGGAGAAGTTTGTGGTGTAAAAACAGGCCCAGAATCTTGAGCTCCCCATGCCATGCTTGGCATGCTAGGTTCCTATTTACTTAAGAGGCTGGGTGTAAGATAAATATTTAGGCAACATTTGAAAAAGAAAACCATAGGAGCACTTTTCTAAACCAACACAGGAGATGCAAAGTATTGAAATTGGCCCCAGTTGACCCAAAACTAGAATCCAAGGTTGTGTAGACTAATCCTCAGTAGAAACTTTACAGTCTTATTTACCTTGACTGAGAAATGTTTGGAGGAATTTCCTCCACGTCGGGAACCGTTTCTCATTGACTGGCTGTGCGTGCTGTGCTAAAATGCCCGCCAGCTCCTCGGAGATCTTCACCAAAGCTGGCTCCTGCAGAAACAAATTAAATAGAACCACAAGCAATTTTACTACAGAAATGAAAACTGCTTGTGGAGTGATTAAAAACCAGGCCTCCAACAGGCAAAAAAAATGTGGTTACTGTTTACCCAGAGTCAGAAAGCCATTTTGAAAATGTTCTCTCTTTTTTCAGCCATTTCAGTTTTCATATTTCAAAAGTGATTGGCCTCCCTAAAAACTCTTCATTGTTCCTGTTGTCTCTGAAAGGCACCCTTCTCTCTGGGCATCAGGAAACCAAGTTTCAGACCCACTGCAGCTGGCAGCCTGACCAGCAGAGTGTCCTTGGGCAGTATCTTTTCTCACTCTGGGCCTCAGTTTCCTTTTATATAAAATGTGGAGTTAATTGTTTTTTTTGTTTTTGTTTTTTCTTTTTTTTTTGAGATGGAGTTTCACTCTTGTTGCCCAGGCTGGAGTGCAATGGCACAATCTCGGCTCACCACAACCTCCGCCTCCCGGGTTCAAGCGATTCTCCCGCCTCAGCCTCCCCAGTAGCTGGAATTACAGGCATGCACCACCATGCCCAGCTAATTTTGTATTTTTAGTAGAGACAGAGTTTCTCCATGTTGGTCAGGCTGGTCTCAAACTCCCGACCTCAGGTGATCCACCTGCCTTGGCCTCCCAAAGTGCTGGGATTACAGGCATGAGCCATCGCGCTCAGCCTAATTTTGTATTTTTAGTAGACGGGGTTTCACCAGGTTGGTCATACTGATCTCGAACTCCTGACCTCAGGTGATCCACCCACCTCAGCCTCCCAAAGTGTTGGGATTATAGGCGTGAGCCACCGCACCCAGCCACCTCCATATATATTTTTAATTTTTCTTTTAAATTTTTTGAGACAGGGCCTTGCTCTGTCACCCAGGCTAGAGTACAGTAGTGTGATCATAGCTCACTGCAGCCTCAGTCTCTTGGGCTCAAATGATCCTCCTGCCTTGGCCTCCCAATTGGCTGGGACTACGTGTACATACCACCATGCATGGCTAATTAAAAAATATATTTGTAGAGATGGGTCTGTGTTGTCCAGGCTGGTATCAAACTCCTGGTCTCAAGCAGTCCTCCTCCCTCAGCCTCCTAAAGTGCTGGGATTACAGCTCTGAGCTACAGTGTCCAGTCATCTTCCATCTCTTTAATCTGTGCCATTTTCCCCTTGTTGGTGGATGTCTGCATCCTACAACTTCATCATCAAAGCCTTAAACTACGGCTGAAGCTGTAAAGGTGGGATTTTAGGTAGGGATGGGTTGGAAGAGTTAGGTGGGAAGGAGTACTTGGGGCCAGCCTCAGTTTGCCTGAAATCCCCCCTAGGTCACAGTCTCATCTGCCTGGATGTGAGGCTGGCCCCATACCATCTGTAAAACAACCCAAAGACTAAAGAGACTCCTGTCAAAATGAAATCAGTAAGGAATCCTCTAATGAATAAAAAGTCTGGCTTTTGATATAAAAAGCCTTGGTTTGCCAGGACAATTTTTTTCAGATGTCCTAAGTTGCAATACTCTTCCTCTTAGACTATCTAAACTTTTTCAAATAAAAGCCACCTCTTCAGATATTATTTCTGCCAGAAGTGAGGCAGGGTACTGGCCCAAAACTCACATGACAGACACTATTCATATTCAAAATAAGGAGCACTGACAAGAGAAACTCAGATTTACTTTAGGTTGCGGGGGAACTTCTGAATCTGAGTGATGGTGCAGTAATTTGGAGGGATCAGCTTTGGGTGTGGGATTGTAATATTAGAAATCACACACACTTATTTCCAATTTCCCGACCATTAAAAAGTGATTGTCCTCTATGCACTGCCTGCCCCAACTCCTTGGAACAGCTGGTTGATTCTAGGTCCAGTGCCCACTGACAAACCACAGTAGAAGACTAAACATCTGACACTATGCTCTCAGCAGGTTCAAAAAATCTGAATAACTTCCGAAATATCCAGAAAATCTTGGTGGGAGACTTTCATTAGTTAGCTTAGTAAGTGTTTGACATACAAAACAGAACCTCCCTGAAAGGCGGAGAGTGCCCTGGCTCACACTCAGCTCAGGACGACTCCCTGCAGAGTGGGAGGAGGTCTGTTAAGAAGGGCTGGGGAAGCGCTCATGCAGAGAGCTCTGCCTTGTGATGCAGAAGCAAGGAAACTGCTGTCAAAGCAATGGGCCTTTTCCCTCCTTCATATCCTATATACTGTGCACATTTTCTCTGATCTTTACTGTGAATTACCTGATCGTCCCAAAGCCCTGCATTTAAATTATAAACAAGCATGCGAAATGCACAGCTCCAGCAACCTGGACTCCTTTGTTCTTTCTCTGAACAGTCCCCAAAATCCATCTTTCTTTTGTTTTACACTTGTTTTAGTTAAAACCATTCCATCTCTGATTCATGAAGTGCCCCAAAGCTGGGACAATGAAACACAGCGTTAGAATCCCACTCTTCTCTGGAAAATGGAATGGCAAGGAAAGGAAGTGTCACAGCCCAGGCCCTTTGTCAGGAAAGTGGGCATTTCTTTGTTCTGCCTTGATTAAATGACTTTTTCTGCCCTACTGCTGGGGAACGTGAAATCATCTACCAGTTACACACTATGTGGTCATTCATACCAAGACAGTCCAAAGAGAAATCAGTTCACTCATCTATACAGCAAAAATGATAGAATGTCAGGCCTTTTAAGCAACTGGACTAGACAAAAAGTGTTTATAAATATATAATTTTTTTTTTTTTTTTTTTGGTGTTGGGGAGAGAGGGAGAAAAGGCAGTGAAGGAGTAGATAAAAGCCTTGCCACGTAAATCTTGAAAGATGTCCTTCAGCTTAAGGATCAAGTCCAAACTCCTCAACACAACAGATGAGGAAGGTCCTCTGTGATATGGCCTCTGACTCCTAATGTGGCCTCACTTTCCTGCCCAGCTCCTAGTCTCCCCCTAACCTGCCCTCCTCTGCCTTCCTTCTTCTTCTTCCTCCCCTTGCTGACTCCTCCTCATCCTTCCTGAGGTGGTTCCAGTCACATCTCCTCCAGGAAGCCTTCTCTCCCACCCTAGTTGGGAGAGAAGGCTTTCTCCCTGCTCTCCAGCTCTCTCCGGGCTGCTTAATGGCATGGGCATTGGCTTTGAGGTCAGTCTCCCAGTCCCTAGCACAGGGAACACTAAATGTCTGTAGAATGAGTCACAATGCTGGTAAATATAGGATGTAGTCCTTAAAGCTGAAGTTACAGAATAAGATAAAATGTGAAACCTCTCAATGCGCTCCTCCTTGCTGCTCAGGAAGCAGCCGGAGGGAAGGCTGCTTAAGAACCACAGACTCTTCCTGGGCGGACTTTATGGGATTCCCTGCCTCTGAAGGGCGTCGGGAAGATAAATGAGGTCGCATTTATGAAGTGTCACCTCAGATGCAACATACTATGTGAGGGCCAATAAGTAACTCATCAGCCTGCTGCTTGTGTGTGGCATCTGGACACTGTGCCAGGCTTCTGCCAACGCCTCTGCCCACAAAGCCCAGCCATTCTGCTTTGATGCTTGGAGTTTTCACTGTGCACAAAGCCACAGTAAGGGGGTAAATTTCCTAGAGGAAAGTCAGCTGCTGGAATCTGGAGGAGTAATCGTGTCCCACCATGAGAGGTACACAGCTGAAGGCACTGGCGGGGTGACATTCAATAGGGATGCTGGGCACACAGAGGCAGCTTGGGGCCATGATTCATTCTCTAAGAAAAAGGCATGGAGAGGAATAATGCGACGTAAGAGGAGAGGGGGTATTAAGTGTTTAATTTATTTCTTTATTTTGAAAGTGTCTGATGGGAAAAACAAGGATTATACTAAGAATGGCCTCAGCACCAATGAGAATTGTCTTCCCATCCCTACAAAACAAACCAAAAAAATACAGCAGGACCTGCAGCTCATATATTCAAGTAAGGTCAGAAAAATGACATTCTTGGTGAAAGCTTCATTTTATTTTATCCCCCCAACAAAACAACCCTTTACAGTCTGGTTTCTGCTGGTACTCAGAAGCTGCTTGTGAACTGGTGGGTTAGGCGAGAGTTCAAATCCAGGAGCAAAGGACTCCATCGCAGCAGTGGTTTAACAAGCTAAGAACACCCTTTTCCCAAGAAGCAACAAGGTCCCAATGGCCACAAAGGGTCTATCGACGTCAGATGCAAGCTCTCAGTTTTTGGGGGGCTTTCTGCTCTCTAGTTTTTATCATTTTGCATAGTTCAAACATAATGCCACAACTTTAAGGGCAGATGCTGGTAAGGGAAGATCTGTAGCTCTTCAAGTTTATTCTGTTCAAAACAAACTTATGTACACACACACACACACACACACACACACACACACACACACCCATTCCATAACAGACAAACACTCCAATTCGTGTGAATCATTAGAATAGTATTTGTAAAATACTTTCTTTTGTCACAGGTTCACATTCATGATCTCATTCAGTCCTTTCAGCAGCACTCTGTGGTAGCCACTACCATGTTATTCCTCTTGCTTTAAAATGGGAAGCTGAAGGACTTTGAAGAGGCTTGTGTAAGATTATTCGGTGAGTTGTAATGTTCAACAAATGATTAAAGACAGAAAATAAGAGAGTTAGGGGAACCATTTCTAGCTTGCCTTCTTCCTCCCTTTTCTACCTTCCCAAAGTGTATATATATTGAATATCTGTTATAAGCCAGCAACAGGGGCACATCTTTATCTTAAAAACTTATGAAATGAGGCTGGGCACGGTGGCTCACGCCTGTAATCCCAGCACTTTGGGTGGGCGGATCACTTGAGGTCAGGAGTTCACGCCCAGCTTGACTAGCATGGTGAAACCCTGTCTCTACTAAAAATACAAAAATTAGCTGGGCATGGTGGTGGGCACCTGTAATCCCAGCTATTTGGGAGGCTGAGGCAGGAGAATTGCTTGAATCCGGGAGGCAGAGGTTGCAGTAAATTGAGATCGCATCATTGCACTCCAGCCTGGGCAACAAGGGCAAAACTCTGTCTCTAAAACAAACAAACAAAAAACCTTATGAAATGAGTAGTTAGGAAATGTTTTTGCTTTGCATTGAGTAATTGAGTAACACCAAGGTGATGGACGATGGATGACCACATCAGTGTTTCAGAGAGTCTGTTATCCATTTTGAACGGATCATTTAGAGCTAATGACTTGGGAAGCGTGGAAAGAAAAATATATACCTTGTAGGTAATAAACGAGTGCCAGAAAAAAAAAAAACACTTTTGAAAAAAAGTCAGAATTCCAGATTTTCATTCCATCATGATTGCACTGGCTCTGGGAATGCAAGTAGTTGCTAGTTTTGTGGAGCTGATAGCTCTAGGGTAATTCCCATCAGAAGAAACTTCAGCCCCATCTTTGCCACTGCACAGGCTTGCCTCCACTTTTTCCAGTGCCCACATTTACCTCTCAGAGTGCATCAACAATTGTCAGGACCTTGGAAGGTTCCAAGACATCTGCAGAAGGCATGGGGCTCCACCAGCCTGGCCGATGCACCCCAGAGATCCTTGTCTACCAAGTATGTACCTTGCCTCTTGCTCTCTCTTTTTCTATCAAGAAAGTGTAAATTTGAAGGAAGAGATGTCTGAATGAATGAGATTCAGGATATCTTAGGGGAAGCCAGTAAACCATCCACTGCACTCAATGACTAAAGCTACTTCAAACTCTAGCGTTAGCTTCCCCAACCAAGTAAATTGCAAGAGTGCCTCTCTCTCTGTGTGTGTATTACACACACATACACACATACAGACACACATTGGTGTAACTGGGTCATGTGCCAATCTGCAGTGGTGAATTAATAACTTTTTGGTTAATCACCTCAAATCTCCCATATCAGACACTGATGGCGTTCAAAAGAAAATCAAAGGACCTTTCTACATGGTTCTGCTTTCTAGATGTTTCTGACATCCCTACATGGAGGACTAGAGAGTGAAAAGGGCAAGACAATGACCTGAAAAAGTAAGCAAGACTGTCAGTGTTGAAATGAGCCATGTGGACTATCTAGGACAAATGCCTCATGTCACAGAAGAGGGAACGAGGGCTTCTCCAGTCACACTGGGAGGCCGCAGGTGCTCTCTGGCTGCCTCTGACTCCTGGGTGAGTGCTCCCCACTGGCCCTGCTGCCTCTTCAGAGTGTCAAGTGTGAAGCACCATGAAAAGTGCTCAGGATTTGAATCAGCTAGTGGTACACAGATTGAGAAGGGAGGGGTTCCACATTTGAGGGTGAATTTAGAAGGGCTGCCTTCCTGTGCACAGGATACATTTTAGTCACTTTTTAGGCTTTATTAAAAGTCTAAAAGCTTTTAATGATTAAAAGCTCACCATGTGGTAGGCATGTGCAGGGTGGTTTACATTTATTATCTCAGCCACTCTCTGAGGTAGATATTGTCATCCCCTCTTCATGTCACACTGCCATAAAGTAGCAAAACTGGGATTCAAACCCAATTGCTACCAGTGTGCCATGGTGCAGTGGAATCTGTGCTGGTAACTGCCATCAAGGCATAAGTACTCAGTCTGGGCTGGATTCCATCATCCACAGGTGATGCTAAGTCAGTGCTGTCAAATGTATGAATATATGGTAGCATGGGCCTTTGTCACTGGCTGCCCAGCATCTATGTCCCCTCTTTCAGGGTAATATTCCAAACTTCTTTCAGGACCAATCCTTTCCCCATGCCTAACTATGTGAGTTGATGGAGAGTGCTGCCCCCCAACTCAGCGGCAAGGATTGGTCCTGTTGAGCAAAGCCACATCCTGGCTACAGTGATTGGTTCAGGACGGGCACATGACCCAATTAGACCAATCAAATATTAGGAAGCACTTCCTGGGGCCTTCTGAGAAAGCAGCTTTATGGTCTTCTGAGAATGCTACCAGATGAGATGTTCTCTCTTCCTATCGCCTTGAGCAGGGATGAACTGCAGGAGCTACTGGCAGCCATCTTGTAACCCTAAGGATGGCCAGCCTTAGAATGGAGCGCAGTGTAGAGGAAAGTGGAAAGTAACTGGGTCCTTGGTGACATCATTGAGCCTTGTCTGAAGCCAGACCAATGTTTGGATTTTTAGTTACCTGAGATAATAAATTCTCTTTATTTTTAAGGCCATTTTGGGTTGGGTTTTCTGTTACTTGAAACTTAAAACATTTTAAACTGATGCAAATGGGTGAACTAAACTGTGTATCCACAATCCATGATGGGTGTTTTCAGCCAGCAAATGCTCTGACCACTGTGTGCATTGGTAACTTTCATTCTGCAATCAGCAGTGGAGTTTCCACTCATTCCTTTCCATCCAGATTATTAGAAATAGTCCCTCTTTAGAGTGCAAAAATATGCTGAGAGGATGAAGAAAAAATGAAAATGTCTTTGGCAAGTCATAAACTACTTCCCACACCTACTTAAAGTTTAAGGACTGCTTTAATACTCCATGTTTAATTGTTAATTGAGAATTTAAAAATCAAAAATGCCAACTTTGCCTTCGATGAGATGGAAAATTATGCTGCTGTAGAAGGTAACATAATGTAAAACAGCCAACATTACCAAGGCACACAAATGTTTTTGGTATGTAAAATTGCTTTGTAAAATATTTGCTCCATCTGCTGAAAGCGGCAAAGACAATTTTCCCTTGATAGCTAATGGCCCATTTCGGCTGTGTGGCAAGTGATTCGCTGCGGTGGCGGCTCTCATTAAACAGAATGGTGAAAATGCGGTATATAATTCCATACTTATGTAGCATTATCCACTCGCTGCTTCTCGAGGAGTCTGTCCCTCATTATCTAGGCCTCCACCTTGCACCAACATGCAGGCCTAGCAGTTGATTTGACTCGAGAAGCGTTTTGTCCAACTGAGGCACATATGTTGTGCCTCCATTCCAAAGCTCAGCGCAACTGCTCTGCCCCCGACCACACACACTAGAGAGGTTCATTCCCTTTCAACTTTCCAGCACTTAAACTGCTGTTTCTTTTTTCTCCTCACCACAGGGGGCTGTGGTTTTCTTTCTAGGCTCACCCTGTGCGCGCTGCATGCTGGGGGTTTCAATAGATAAAGATTAAATGCTTCTTGAAATTCGTAATTGAACTTTGCACATACACAAAGGCAGGAAAATTTTTCCCCGGGACAAAATTACCATCATCAAAACCCTGACAAGCCCCGTCCTTGGTTCATGGTGTACGTGAGGGCCTGCGATCCTTTTCTTTCAGGGAGTTGTTTACACTACTCCCGGAATTACTTCGACATCTGCTAAAGGAACAATTAAAGATAAATAATCCAGGGTGGTTTACAAAAAGAAGAATATGTTCATGGTTGGGAAATGATATTAAAAAGTAGTTACAGCAGCAAGTGACTGGTGTTTTAAAAACATTTTTAACATTGGAAAATGGTTTTAAGGAAATTATATTAAAATATAAGAGTGACATCAAGTAAATACACATGCCTGTTCTAAAGATCATGCAATATTTTAAAGCAGAAACCATGTGGTTTTAAAATCAGCCATAAGTGGAAGTAGCCATAATTATCATTACTGGTAATGGGGTCTTTCTTTCCAGTTAGAGAAATATCGCTGGTTGAGAAAATTGCATATGCTGATGAAAGCTCTTTAATTGAAAATTAAAAACAAAAGGAAACACACGTGCCCTTTGGATTTGATTTTTCATTCAAGTAGTGGGGGAGAGGAGTGAGTCTGTGGAATGAAATGAGAGACTATCGGGAGAATTTATATTTTAATTTTATGCAAAAGGAATGGGCAAGCAGTGACCTTTCTTTATCAGAGTGAAGAGCTGCGCCTTCTTTGATATTTCCACACATACAGATGCATACACTTGAGGCAGATGTAGTAGCATTATAGATTGACCATGCTCGTTAAAATACCAGGATGGTAAATCAGTGAATTCCAAAGTCAGAATTTTTGTTGGATCTGGCACAGTGACAGGAAAGTCTGAGCCTTCTCAAGGGCATCCCTGTCTCACGGAGGGGCACCAAGGACAGACGACCAGAAGCAAATGGCGCAGTCACCGTCAGAGGAGAGGAAAACTCATTCTGAAACCGTTCCAAATGCCCATGCCTGTTCTGTGGTTTTCAGCAAAGCAGACCTTTCCAAAAGACCTCCAACGGGGACTTCCTGGATGTGAGAACACTAACCAATTCTCGTTCCTCTCATCTTTTGCTTTATTCCTTCCTTCCACGCTGTTATTACGAAAAACTGGCAGTTAAATTCAATTGATTCAAAGTATTCGGGATCCATATGGCCGCCAACCCTGGAGCTGAAGCGGCGATAGCGCCTCACTGCTGTTTTCAAGCATTTGCCTCTCCTCCAGTCCCCAGATGGTGGGAGTAACATTTAAACCTCCTTTTCTCTGCCTTGTACAATAGACCTTGGCACCATTTCAACTGTTTACTCCGGTAATTAACAGCTCTGATACCACAACAATTACAACTCCTACACTCTCACCACAATAATGCTATGAATTAGTGAGAGCTAATGGCTGGAAGGTAGAGTGTTTCCAGACTGTGAGATCTGTGCATTTTTAGAATAAAATAAAAGGTACAAACAGCACGCTTGCAGTAGATAATGATTACCTAGTAATTAGTTTACACAAAGCTTCCTATTTAATGGCAAAACGCTGTAATTAACGTGTGACAGAAAATCAAAGGGTACTTTGTAAGCATATGAAAAATTAACACTGCAGGCCCATAGCTTTATGTACTGATTAGAAGCATATTAAATCAATAGGACACACAAACCAACAGCTTGTGTAGCTGATTATTATAGGTCCTCAGAAGGGGTACCCTGGCTTTCATTTCACTTGGGGAGGCAATTTTCCTTCTCCTGTCATCTTCCTCAGGCACAGAGAGACACCTCAAACTCAACCCTGGCAGCTTCATGAAAATACCCACTGAACTGGAAGAAAACAGTCTAAGTCATTCTCGGCGATACAGACAAATATGTAAATGATTAAGACTTTCCAATGATTGTGGTGACGTGCTGCTACACTAATTAGAAAATACACCAACTGGAACCAGAAAAGAAAGCCACTGGGTTGCAATCTTTTGGTCAGAATAGTCTCTACTTTGTCAAGCCTCTTTATTCAACTCATAGAAAGTTCAAATAAATTGAACGGTTTTATATTTCTAAATGAGAAGAAAGCAGGCTGCTATGAAGACTTATTCTTTCCAAGGCACTGTCTGGGTAAAGCATAGGCTGGGAACAACTGGATCAACCAACATTCTGTATCTTCAACAGCCACAACCCCATATAATGATGGCTAATGGACATAGACAGCAATACCTTGGAAGCCTACCAGAG
Source organism: Rhinopithecus roxellana (assembly GCF_007565055.1). NCBI lineage: Eukaryota > Metazoa > Chordata > Mammalia > Primates > Cercopithecidae > Rhinopithecus > Rhinopithecus roxellana. The sequence continues at coordinate 171,502,847 of NC_044553.1, forward strand.
ACTAAAGAACCTTCTAAATCACCAAAGAAGGATTAAGTTGTATGTACTTACTTATTCAATGTTACCTGTATTTTGTTGTAAGACAATTTTATGGTAATAATAATAACAATAATAATAGGTAGCATTTCTTAAAGTCTTATTATGTGCTAAGCACGCTGCTCGCCAATTCACAGAATTTTCTCATTTACTTGTCACCACTTCCCCATGAGACAGGTACTAATCTCTCTTTACAGATAGAGAAAGGGAGACTTGGAGAGCTGAAGTAATTTGCCTATGGTTATCCCCCAGGAAGCATGAGAGTCCAACCTAGGTGTCCCTGGCTATGGTACCCCAGGAAGTCAAACTACCTCTTACCTACCCTGAATGACTAGCCTGTTCCATCACTCATTCTGCTTAAAAGGCAGTTTACTGTGTCAACCTGGAATAGGAGACTAAAAAAATTCAAACAAAAACAAAATATTTGGTTGCTTATTTTTTTAAAAACAGGGTGTTTCTGCTTTTAGAGATAGGAGTCTTGTTCTGTCACCCAGGCTGGAGAGTGGTGGTGCAGTCATGGCTCATTGCAGCCTCAAACTCCTGGGCTTGAGTGATCCTCTTTCTTCAGGCTCCTAAGTAGCTGGAACTACAGGCACACAGCTAATTTTTAAATTTTTTGTAGAGATAGGGTCTTACTATATTGCCCAGGCTGGTCTTGAACTCTTGGCCTCAAGCCAACTCCTACCTCGACCTTCCAAAGTGTTGGGATTACAAAATATTACAGGAGTGACTGACTGCACTGGGCTAAAAACCAGGGTTTTAAATGCTTACGATATTTTTAATGCTACATCTGATTGTGAAGGTGGGCTACTCCAAGCTTTTTGGGAATTTACAGGCTCACTAAAATGATCACGATAGTGTATTAAATTGAGAAAGGCATTGAAAATCTGTCATTCCCATGAACAATCAAAGGGTGATGTCTAAAATTCTCTCTCATCACCCGTGCACATAAGCAGGTATGTGAGGCGGTTGGGTTGCAAGAGCTGAATCTAGAAACTCCCAGGCAGGGCTCCTCCTCTCCAGCTCCGAGGTGTGTGTATTGATGGCCCCCTAAACCTCCCAGTTTGCCAGCTCTTCTGTTATCTAGGAAAGGGAAGAAATTTGAGAGCAGTGACCTCTGTGTTCCAGGAATATTTGTGTTTCCCACAAATCTCTGGAAAGCAGAAAACTTGCCACAAGGGCAGCACACGGTATGAGTCACAAAGGCAAGGACCTGCGGGAGAACACTTCTCCAGGACTTTCAAATAAGAACGTCTTTCCTAAATGTACTTGGCTCAGTGTGGCAAACGCACTGGGCTAGCAGCAGTCAGATGTGGGTTAAAAGCAAGGCACAATCATTTATTAGCTATAAATTTGGGCAAGTCACTTCTTAAGAATAAGTTTCTTCATCTGTAAACAGAATAGTAATACCTTCCTTATACCTTAAATTGGTGTGGAAGTAAATGAGTAAAAACCTCAGGGTTTTTCTGAGTTTAAATGAGACAATTCAGGTAATGTGCTTAGCACAATACCTGGTACCCAGTAGGTACTCTGCAGTATTTATTTATGATGATGATGATGATGATGATGACGACAACAAAGAAATACAAGGAAATGTCAACACCTTAACAGTGTATTCATAGATCTACAAAATGTTTAATTTCAGTGTTCTGGCAACCACTAAATACATAAAGATAATCTAAGAAGTCAAGATTTTAGCACATAAAAATAAATATAAAAACAAGTGAACAATAATCATTTATATGTAGTTTCATGACTAGAAAAAAGAATAACCTAGATTTTTTTCTTAACCTAGAAAATCTAGATTAAAAAATATAAAAATCTTGTGCTTTTGATATCAAACACAAATAATAAGGACATGAGAAAAGAATATCCCTTGCTAGTAATCAAATAATAGCAATGAGAAGCTGGATTTTTAGATCTAAAATAAAAGTGCAAATAGTTCATAATATCCCTGATGGTAAGGTTGTGATAAAACTAGTAGGATTATTCTCTGCTAGGTGCTTTGGAAATTGGTACTATCTTCTTAGGAATATGGCAATATGTAACAAAAGCCATAAAACATTCTACTCCTGGGTCCTTCTCCTAGGGAAGTAACTCAACAGAAGCAAAAAGAGGTATATACAAAAACCAAATATAAAAACAAACAAATCTTTCCTCCCTCCTTCCTCCCCCCGCCAAAAAATGAAAGCTGGAAACAGCCTAAATTTCCAACTTAGTTGAATTGTTTAATATATTAGAGTTCATCAATATGAGAGAATATCATGCACCTATTAATTGTGAAGACTATGTATAAACATGGAGAATATTTAAGATCTGATGTTTAACTAGCATATACACTATTATTGTAGCTATGAGAAAGATATACTGCATATTTAGAAATCCATACATAACAATGAAAACAACTATGTTTGGGGAAATGATTATGTCCTTATTTGGTTAAATATTTTTAAAATCTTGTTATATTTAAACTTTTCTAAAAATGATGTGATTACAAGCAGTGGCTCTTTGGGATCACCTAATAAATACCTACTAAATTCTACACGGGACAACGAGCTCTGCCATCCTGCAATGGCTCCTATGACCTAGTTCCAGGGCCATTCTGAATGGACAGAGGTCTTCACAATGGAGGTGGAGATGCAGAGAGTTCTATGCCATGAAATGGTTAATGATTCTCTTTTGTAATTGTATTTTCTGTTTGTGCCTTAGTTCTCAAAGGAGGCAAAACAACTGTAGTTTATTCTACCTTTTCTAGGCATAGTTCTTCTCTTACCTTTGTGATCCCTAAATTAATATCAAATGTCTAATTAGTTTTTTTCCTCCATTGGTGATCCCCAAATTAATATCAAATGTCAAACAAAGTAAACCAAAGTACAAATAAAGGTAAAACTGCTCTTGCAAAGGGCTAAAATAGCAATGTTTACTAGAAGCATTCAAGACCCAGTTCAATTTCCTTTTTCTCATTAAGTGGTAAAATAGTAATGCCAAGACCACATCCCAGAATCTCCAGGGTAACAGAGGCCCAACGAAGGGCTGCACAGAGAAACTTGAAAGTGAACTGGCTTAGCTCTCTACACACAGAAATTGTTCTACAAAGATCTCTTGCAAAGCAGTGTCACCAATAGCATCACTGCCACTAAGCCAATGACCCAGGAATTGAGGAAAGGAAAACACCCATAAAGAAAAAAACAGAAAAAAGCCACAGGGACTGGTACCCACAGTAAATGTCTGCCTGGGTCTCCCTAGACTGTCTTAGGTGAGTTTACCCAGGAATGTTTCTCTCCTACATGTTTGCCTTCCTTTGTTTAAGCCTTTATTCCTCCTAAATGAAAATAAATACCCCCGACTGGGGAACGGGGAGTTTGGAGTGTGTGCAAGAGTGTGGATTCATTAAAACTTAACGAGCAGAGTACTTAAGTGAATGAGTTCACTGGAACTTGTTGGGGGAAGTAGGTTTTGTTAGCTGGTAGGATGAAGAGAATAGGCTTGGTACCAAGTCACCAAGAAAAAATGATAGAGTTGTGTTCTGTTTCCATTTTGGCCATCATGTAACGTTCTGCTTTTCCTAAAAATCACCTACATGTCTCTACTGATTTTTTTTAACAGTGACTACAACTTTTCAGCATCTGCTGACTTCAGGACTATTTTAATTCTCAACTATAACCAGCCAGATAACTCTGGTTCCAAATTACATAGTGAAAAAAGAGATGACTCTTTTTTTTTGAGACACTGTCTCACTCTGTCGCCTAGGCTGGAGTGCAGTGGCGTGATCTCGGCTCACTGCAACCTCCGTCTCCCGGGTTCAAGCAATTCTCCTGCCTCAGCCTCCTGAGTAGCTGGGACTACAGGTGTGCACCACCACCACCGACTAATTTTTTTTGTATTTTTAGTAGAGACGTTTCACTATGTTGGCCAGGCTGGCCTCGAACTCCTGACCTCAGGTGATCCATCCGTCTTGGCCTCCCAGAGTGCTAGGATTACAGGCATGAGCCACCACGCCTAGCCAGATGATCTTTTCTTTTTTTTTTTTTTTTTTTCTTTTTTTTTTTTTGAGACAGAGTCTTGCTCTGTCGCCCAGGCTGGAGTGCAGTGGCGCCATCTTGGCTCACTGCAAGCTGCACCTCCCAGGTTCACGCCATTCTCCTGCCTCAGCCTCCCAAGTAGCGGGGACTACAGGCACCTGCCACCACGACTGGCTAATTTTTTTGTATTTTTTCAGTAGGGATGGAGTTTCACCATGTTAGCCAGGATTCCTGACCTCATGATCCACCCGCCTCTGGCTCCCAAAGTGCTGGGATTACAGGCGTGAGCCACCGCGCCCGGCCCCGCTGATCTTTATACTAGACACTTGAGTCTACACTGAATCCTGTCTACATCTAAAACCAATATCTGCATAAGATGAAAGAGAATCTCAAGAGTTCAAACTTCCATAAACAGCACTATTTTTAATCTGTTGCCTACAACATACCAATGAGAAAAATCATGGTATCGTATCATAAACTGCTATGCAAATGATGCTATTTGTAAGTATTAACATAATTTAGTGCTTACAGTCATATTCTCATTTCTAATAATTCTCCCAGAATGGAGTCTTTCTCTGGACTCTTAGCCTGCAGGATAGTCTTTCATCAAGAAGCTGAAATTTTTAATAACCTGCCAGCATATGTTTTGTATGTGCCAGGCTAGGCTTGATGACACAACATCTTCATTATCAAAAGAAACAGGTCTACAAACTGTAATAGGACATTAAAACATGCCTATGCTCGTAAAGTAATGCTTTGATGTCTAAATGTGCACCATTACGATGGTCTTCTGGAACAAAGGAGACTTCTAATCCTAAATTCTCAGTAGCTACACTCAATGGAGGCTCCAGCCCACCTCCACTCCGAATATGATTTCACTTTGAAGGCAAAAGAATGTCAATGGGCTCCTACAAAAAAAAAAAAGAGGCACCTTTTCAGAACTACTTTATTTTTATTTTTGGCTTCAGATCATGGCTAAGCACTGGCTTCAGACTGTAAAGAGATTTCCAAATAATTATATTTTTCTTGTTAAGTTTTAAAAAATGATTTAGATAGATTATAATTATTCAAGAGCTTTCCATTTAATAACATTAACAACAGTGCCAAATGTATTTGGTGCCAATTAAAAATGCTACGGTTTAAAATAACTAAAATTTAAATAATGCACAGTGAGGCTTCTAAATACAATGCAGACAAATGTCAGTATTTTAAATATTTTTTAAAGTCAAACATTTCAAATTTATCATAGTCTAATGTCAACAGAATTCCTTACAAATTATTGGTTTGAAATACTGAAGCCAACACATACTTTGCACATTAACATTTCAATGTTTTAAATAAAAAAGCCATATTTTTATGGTTTCATCTTAACAATGTTGCTTTAAAAAAAAAACCTATACAATATGAAATAAAATCTAGTTCAAAGAGAATATAAGGGAAATCTCTATGGGCCTCAAAATTAAATACATTTTCTTTGTTTTATATTTATCTAGAAGAGTAATTCATTTTAGTATCCTTTAAATAATATGTAAAAAGCTGGCCATGACAGGTACTGCATTTAGTCCATTTACTGATAGAAGGGAGAAACGAAGCCCAGAATAGATCATGGGGAAACCAGTCACATTTGTCAAAGGGAACTCTCTCTCCTGACTGTTCTCTAGATTTATTCATCACTCCACTTTCCAAGAATAATGTGGTTCCCTCCAGTGTGCCCCTCCCTCTCTATCACTTGTGTCTTGATTCATATAGTTCCGTAGTGGGATGCGCAAAGCAGACGCAAATCACTTTGCACAGCCCACTGCTATGTATGCTGGTAGGGAAGGAACCAGTTAAGGGAATTTGCGTTGAGATTTTCCTAATCAGTTATGCTTCAACCAATAGGTCAGCCAAAACAGAGATTTGGGATTAAGAGAAGTCAGGCAAGTCTGGGGATTTCTGTATGCATAGCAAGATAGTTTTAGAATGGCAGGTTTAATTTATATATTAAACCATATAAAATTACTTTAATTAAGCAAATTTGGAATGGACTAAAAGGTTGTACGATTCATCCCTTCACAAATGTGCATGCAAAAAATCTATACACATCCATTCATGCTAAGACTTCTTACCTACAGCTCAGCTTTTGCTGGGAGATTTTCTGGCTGTAATCTACTATTTTCTCAGCATCTCACAGGGATCAGCAGTTACATAAATTTCCTTGAATTGTCTTCAAAAACATATGACTGCTGACAGAATGCTATTATACATTTGCTTCCAGGTGACAACTATTCACTAATAGAATTTCTATCTCGTAATAAAATACAGCTAGCTTAATAACAACAGTTGTTAGAAGCACATGATCAAGAACCACTTAGGGCAAATTATAAGATTTGTAATGTTACCTGAATGTGATAAAAAATTACTTCCTAATTATCATAATCAATTTCAAGATGTGAATGAGGACTTTTAGGGCCCAGAGAAGAAACACTGAAAATAACCCAAACTGTGGCTCATACTTGTAATCCCAGCACTTTGGGAGGCTGAGATAGGCATATTGTTTGAGCTCAGGAGTTCGAGACCAGCCTGAGCAACATGAGGCGACCCTCCCTGTCTCAATAAAAAAAAAAAGAAAAAAAAAAAAAGAAAAAATTAGCCAGGCATGGTGGCGCATGCCTGTAGTCCCCTCTACTCAGAAGGCTGAGTTGGAAGGATCGCTTGAGCCAGGGAGGCAGAGGTTACAGTGAGCCCTGATTTTACCACTGCACTCCAGCCTGGGCAACAAAGTGAGGCCCCATCTCAAAAAAAAGAAAAAAAAGAAAAAAAAAGAAAAGAACTCAGTCAATCCCCATTCATTGTGTATATAAGGAAAAAGGTCCCAAGAAAGGCACTGCTGGCAGGTGACAGAGCTAAGTAGAGAGGAAAGTACTTTCATCTCTTAGCTGAACTTTTTGATTCATCCTCTAACTGTTCGCAGACACTGCGGCTTTAAGTCACCATTGAATACTCACTTGTGCCCATTTCTTTCTCCAGTCCTCAAGGCCATATCTGCTTCTCTCCTTTAGCACCCATTTGTAGCACTTTAGGTAGGAAGGAATATCACAAAATGCAGTCCCATTTCCTCGGAACTCAGAGTCCATTTTAAAGAGCCAGCGCTGTATTTGCAGGTGATCAGTTATCAGCTGACTCAGCTGCTCTATCATCTGTGGGGCCGAAGACACAGCTACATTTAATACAGTTCATTTCCTGGGATTCCTTTTTATCGTATTAGTTGCTGTACTTCTCATGTGTCTTTACTTCTAATGGTCAATTCATTTGGTTATCTTCTAGTTATTAAGACAGATTAAAGAAGTTTAAAGTGATATAAATATGATGTGAAGAAACCATTAACCAATGAGACCAAAGACATGTTTAAAAGCACAGTCTTATTTATGAGAAATTCTGAAATTATCATTTTGCTGGCTTTTGAAGGCAAAAGAAACAATCCCTGAATACCTGTAATTGAATCTTGATATTGTTTTCTTTCTTTTTCGGAGAATTATGCATTTACTTATTGATTCCTCAAATGATGTTTTAATTGTTTCAAGACTATAAAGAGTTATAGTCTTGAAAACTTTAACTGTTTGGGGATTTGTTGAGCTTTTCACTGCTGTAAACTATAAAACATTTAATTTTTTCCTCATTAATGTACAAGAAATACATTTGTTTGGCTGGCCAATTGGCCGAGTTTAGTATATGTGTGATATAAACAAGTATATTATACAAGAAGACAGATAAAGGTGATAAAACATTTGTGAAAGCAACCTTCCTACTTGACATTTTATTTGAAACATTTCCTCAAGAACTGGGCTCAAACACATGGGAGTTTAAGGGACAGAAAAGTACTCCAAGCTCAAGTATCAGAATAATGATGATGATGATCTCTAAGATAACTGAACTCTCAGTAGGAAACAGGCCTTTGGCTCATCTCAGTTCTGTGCATGAATTTTCTCATTTAATACAATAATCTATGAGGTGGACTGAATTATTAGTTTTCTTTTATATGTAAATAAACTGAGGTTCCGCTCATTTAAATAACTTGCCCACAATCACACAGCACTGAGTAGCAGAGTAGGAATTCCATTCAAGTTGCTTTGACTCCAAAACCTATGCTCATGCCCTCTTCACTCTGCTGCCTATCCCAACCCACAGAGAGGTGGAGAAGGGTGAAGTGGAAAAAGAAGTCAGAAGAGGAGCAATAGAAGCCATTTTCCTTACAGTCAATAAGCCATTTGGGGTGAGTTTGAATCAGATAAAAGTCTATAGCAAGATGACTTAATTGTAAGTAATACTCTCCTGGCAGAGCCTGGGAGAAAAATACCTCATTAGATTACAAAACGATTTATCTGTCTTGTCTTCCTATCAGACTTTCCAGCCTATACTTCCCAGAAAGCAACAAAATTCTGTCTCACGAGCCCTCCCATGCCGTGCTTGGCTATGGTTTTCTGTACAGAAGGACTCTGTGAGACTCTTATCCTCTTTTTTGATCAGTTCTCTTTGCCCACAATTTTTTTTTTTTTAACTAAAGAGTGTGAAAGGACTCATGGTTTACAGTTCTGTTGAGGTTTGGAGCTATCAGATTAAAGTTATTTTGATTAAAGTCCTGATCTGTTCTTCTGGGTTGTATCTGTCCAGCAAATCTTCCTGGGGATACTATACTACATGGCAGTATGGAAGAGACAGCAAAATGGCCGTACTTGGGTTCTCTGGAAACCTCATACAAGTATGGGGTATTCAGTGAGGGTGAAAATTAAAATTATCTTAGCTCCTTAATTATCAAGTAGTTCGTATTGATAATTTGGGTGTTTAAATGACAGAACTCTGGTCTACAAACCATATGGTGATGAGCACAGCCTAGGAAGGTTTTTAAAATGTGCCTTCAAAGTTGTTTCATTATTTCTCTAATGTGTTGAGAACATAGATTTTACATTTAATCATATTTTGCTGTATTATGATCACGCTTTGCAGAAGTAGAAATGGTCTTTGGCCTGTTAACATCAGATAAAACTCTTTTGCTAGTGTTAGTAAAGGTGTTCTGGCATAGATTTTTTAAAAATTGCATATTTAGATATATTATATATTTGGAGGTTTCAACTACTAACAGAATTATTATCTATTTCTTCCAAATCCTATTATTTGTTGCTTCTGAGAATCCTATAAATGGGCATCTGTTGATGGATCCCCTACAGTAATGAAAAGGATCAATAGTATTGTAAAGACTGCACCACTGGAAAGAATTATGTGCTATCTTTAAGTGAAAATTGAACAGTGCTTTAAAATAGCATCGCCATTTTTGATTATTTAACCAAAGCTGTCAATATTTCCCATGGAACATGTTCCAGAAAGAGAACTTTTACAGTTACTTTATGGATCAAAACAGGAAATGCTCACTGTGTTCATGCTAGATTTAAACAAATTAATCCTAAACAAAACAACTTTATGCTATTTCTAAATATTTATCATTTTTCTGTTTCAGTCTATCTGTTCAAAAGATGTAATAAATTTTTTTTAGCTGTGATTCGTTTTATCCTGGTAAAGAGCAGAAAAATAATTACTGCTAAAGTCCAACTGAAAGTCAGAAATACTTAATAACCTAAGTTAAAATAATTGCAGCTTTCTTTCACCAGCTTTAAGTTTATGATGCATATCAGTAAAAAGTCAGTGTTATTGATTCATCCCCATCTGTAGATTCAAAATGCTGACATGCTCAGATAGATTAGGTAGGGTAGTCACTACCTGGAAAAATCTCAGTGGAGTATTTTAATTCTTGATGACCTCAGATGTATGTTTTCCAAACAAGTAGAGTAGAACTCAAGTGAAATATTGGTTTATTGTTATACAATTTGCACATACCATAGGTCAAATGACATCTCTCAAATCTGATATGTCTCTAAGGAGGTTTTTAGTCATACTTCTGAATACTAGCACTAGAGGGAGATTTTACTGCATTAAATGTGCCTGCATCTTTAACTATAATCAACATATGCAGTTCTGAAATATTTCATAGCAAAGATTGCCTGAGATTTCCTCAGTGAAGATGAAGGCAAGACTCAGTATAAATATTGCATATACATGTTAAAGTTTTGAAGGTTGTTTAATGTATAGTGCATGTGTGCAATAGTATCATTTAAAAATGTATTTCGCTTGTAATAAGTGTAACAACCAGATAGATATTCTGCTGGGAAGCAGAGTGTAGCAATCTGCCTTGTTATCTTCAAATTCCAGTGGTGGTTAATGACAATGGAGGTGATATAACAGCGCAGGGGGAGCCTCTCTATTCCACTCCTGCTAAAATTGCCTGCGACTTTCCTAGGTTGAGATACCGTTAAGAGAAACCTCCTTCATGAGCCCATGAAAATTGCCCAAGAATACTCTAGCAAGAGTGAAATACTTGTGGGCAATTTAATAAGCTAATAGTATCTTCAAACTAATCTCTGCAAAGTATGACTTGTTGAAAGGCTAGATTTTTGAGCTCAGTGGCTGTGAGGTGCAGAGCATCATGACCAGGCAACTGAGAGTAGGAGGGGATCCCTAAATATCGTCCCTCACAAACTGACTCATTGTGCATGGTTCTCTGATTTCCCAAGAAGTGGGTAGGGGGGATAATTTGTGATTAGCTCAGAGTAATGGTCAAGAGGTGTACTGAAACAGAGGTTAGGAAATGTTAACAGCCATTTGTCTTTTAATTTTCTCTATTATGAAAAACAGATGGCAGTTAAATGGAAGAACACCTGCCAGGGCTAACTCAAAGAGAAAATATTTCTAGTGGCTAATACATTTCTCCTAATGTTTTAGGCCCTGACTATCTGCTGGAAGAATGCATAGCCACACACTTGGTCCAAGGCAAAACCAAAAACAGATAGTTTTATTCCTGGAGATATCTTACTTCCCCAGTTTTATTCCTGGAGCTGCCTTACTTCCCCTTTCTGAGATCTTTCCCCTCCTCCCTTTAGATCCTTCCTGAAGAGCGAAGGAAGTCTGCAGCCCTCTGTTCACAGGCCCTCTGCAATCTGACCCAGTGGGGAGGATCACTCACTGGAGTCTTCTAAACCCACTGCTTTTAGCGAAAACTGACTCTCCTATTTCTTAGGATCCTATTTAATGACTGGCTGATATGATGATGAATTAATCCATGTTAAAGCATTAAATATTGATAGCAGATCAGTCCAAATGATATATACATTTTAACAGTGCTTATTCCAAATGAGTAAAGGATTTGGAAATTCCAGCAATTTCTGCAAGACTAACAGGAAAATACTTTAAAACACAAAGTTCTAAAGTAGATTCCCTCAGGCTGGGCGTAGTTCTTCACACTGGTAATCCCAGCACTTTGGAAGGCTGAGGTGGGCAGATCACTAGAGGTCAGGAGTTCGAGACCAGCCTGGTCAACATGGTGAAACCCCATCTCTACTAAAAATACAAAAATTAGCCAGAAATAACTGAACCCAGGAGGTGGAGGTTGCAGTGAGCCAAGATCACACCACTGCACTCCAGCCTGGATGACAGAGCGAGACTCCATCTCAAAAATAAATAAAGTAGATTCCCTCAAATCAACTCAACTATTCCACCTATCCTTCATTGGGTAGAGCTGGCTCCAGAAGACTTGGAAGTTGTCCAAGATGAAGAGGATGTTTCAAATATTTGAACAGAGCTTCACTTGTCCACCCCACATACCTGTTGCTGACTATAAATGTCATATATTCCAGGAGGAACTGCCACATTGGCACTGTCAAAGACACGTTTACCTCCAGATTTGGTACTATAAAGATGAGCTAGTTCAGGCTCAGAGCCCAGGATGGGTATGTCTAACATATCAGCCACAGCTAAGTCATCTCTGTGGAGGAGCCCGCTGACGATGTAGGCCTCTGTTCCTCGGATGAGATTTTTTATTCTTTTGATTGCCTTGGGACTGTACATCAGGTGAGTGGCCAGGCACATATGATGCTTCTGGGGGAAGATCATATTATTCTTGTTAAAAAGTGTTCTTTTTTCTAGTCCATACACCTAATTTATAATGTTGCACATAATAAATACATTATTAATAGCAGGCTGGGTTATGACCTATCCTGTTGTTTAGCAGTTTAAATTGATAAAAGCTGTTGGGGTGAGGTTCCATAATCGCTCACATCTTTAGTGTGTTGGAAATAGGCTCACTGGGAATAGAACTAATTACTACACATCTGTATTTATTTGATCCACGTGGAATTATCCTTCTGTCAGAAGGAAAAGAGGCTGGCGGCCTTTGGGTAATACTGATTCATCTCTGCAACACTTCTGGCATGGTTTAACACTAACGTGTCTGGAAAATCAATACAAAAAATGAAGAAAAAAGCCCCCATAGCATCCTTTACTATATAGATTCCTACTCTGGCAACTGTTTAAATGCTTGAGTAGAAAAAAGGCACTTGACCTGACACCCTCCTTCCAAAATCCTACCACTAAATTTGCTTCAGATAACATGCATTTTTATAATGATTATCATGGTTCTAGGCAATAACTCTGGAAACGATTCACAAATAGAAAATAATTGAAAATTTCAGCAAGACTCAAATTCATTTTTCAGTGAAAAACTCTTTTTGTTTTATTTTTGACTAGTTAGACCCAGCTCAGCAATACATGTGACTGTCTTATTCAATTAAATAAATAATTCTAGCTAGTCGATTGGGGGCAGAGGAAACAGCTAGATGGTCAGCATACACCAAAACTAACACAACCATGTTTCTGCTTTCGAGAGGTGGGGACACAAATAACAGTTAACACATAACTGAGATGGTGCAGAGAAGGGCTGTAAGGATCTGCCGAGTTCTCAAGAGGCATGCTGGTGGGGAGAGCTGGAAAGGTAAATACACATTCTCCATGTGCCTCCGTTTCCTCATCTGTAAAATGAGTGCAATAATAGTATCTACCTCATAAGGATGCTGTAAGGATTAAATGAGATAATGTATGTAAAATACTTGTAACAGTGCCTTGGATACAATAAAGACTTAATGAATGTTAGCTGGTACTATTATTATGAAAGAGGTTGGGGTTGAGGTGAATTCTGAAGGATGGGTGAGATTTTATCAGGTGAAGATGGGCATGGGAAAGACATTACCTAAGGATAGAATAAAATAATCCAAGACTGTTTTCCTCCCTCTAGAGAAGAGGGCAGCATGGCACACAGGAAAGTGATGGGGCTTTAAAGTGAAACAGGTCTGGCTTTGAATCCAGCTCGATCACTTATAAGCTCCATTAATGTAGGCAAGTAACTTAGACCCCTGAGCCTGTTTCTTCACTTGTTAAATAAGAATAAAAATTACCCATTTGTTGGGGTTGCTCTAAGGCTTTTAAAATAAGATCACAAATGTAAAATTCCTAGTATGATACACAGCATTGATACTCAACAAATGGTAATAATTATTATTATAGAGAAAACCCTCTTAAAAATAAAGTCAGGTTAGGCGCCGTGGCTCCCACCTGTAATCCCAGTCCTTTGGGAGGCCATGGCGGGCAGATCACTTGAGCCCAGGACTTTGAGACCAGCCTGGGCAATGTGGCAAAACCCCCTATCTACAAAAAAATTAGCCAGGTGGTACACACCTGTGGTCCCAGCTACTCAAAGGCTGAGGCAGGAGAATCGCTTGAGCCAGGGAGGTCAAGGCTGCAGTGAACCAAGATCATGCCACTGCACTCCAGCCTGGGTGACACAGTAAGACCCTGTCTCAAAAAAATAAAAAATAAAGTCATTAAAATGTTATACAATTAATATAATGTAAAAGTGCCAGAGTCTCAAGGGAGTTGAAGGGATTTTATAGACTAGCATCTACTACCCCAATTCTAGTGAAAAATTGTCTACTTACTGCAGCATAAAAACATGGAGAAATGCTAAGTGATTGTTTCAAGGAATATCAGATGCACCAGTTTGCAGATTGTCAGAGAGTATAATTCCTGAGTATGGGAGAAAGAGAACTGGACTGGGGAGAACACCTGCATTTCAGTCCTGAATTTGTGACTTGCTAGGTGATTTAGAAAACTCAACCTTTCTGAGTCTCAGTTTCTCATATTCAAATGAGGGGTTGGATGAGAAGTCCCTAGGGTCCTTCCAGCTCTGAAATAACTTTCCCTTTAAAACAAGAGCTCTTTTGGACTTACTGCTTAATGGGTACAGAGTTTCTTCTTGGGATGATAAAAAGTTCTGAAATTGATAGTGGCAATGGTTGTACAACAATGTGAATGTACTTAATGCCACCAAACTGTACTTAAAAATGGTTAAAATGGTAAATTTTGTGTTATATATAATTTATCACAATTTTTTTTTTTTTTTTTTTTTGAGACGGAGTCTCGCTCTGTCGCCCGGGCTGGAGTGCAGTGGCCGGTTCTCAGCTCACTGCAAGCTCCGCCTCCCGGGTTTATGCCATTCTCCTGCCTCAGCCTCCGAGTAGCTGGGACTACAGGCGCCCGCCACCTCGCCCGGCTAGTTTTTTGTATTTTTTAGTAGAGACGGGGTTTCACCGTGTTAGCCAGGATGGTCTCGATCTCCTGACCTCGTGATCCGCCCGTCTCGGCCTCCCAAAGTGCTGGGATTACAGGCTTGAGCCACCGCGCCCGGCCAATTTACCACAATTTTAAAAGGCAAAAAACAAAGCTCCTCTGAGACGAGGATTTACATGATTTCCCCATTGGGCCCTTCCTCCAGATTAGGTGTTCTATTCCAAGTTCCTTAGATCTACGCAATATGCCTTTTCTACTGTAATTTTAAATCCTTTTTTTTTTTTTTTTTTTTTTTTTTTTTTTGTGGAAGCAGGGACAGAGTCTTACTCTGTCACCCAGGCTGGAGTGCAGTGGTGCAAACACGGCTCCCTGCAGCCTCGACCTCCCAGGCTCAAGCGATCCTCCTATCTTAGCCCCTCAAGCAGCTGGGACTATAGGCACGTGCCACCATGCCCAGCTAATGTTTGTATTTTTTGTAGAGACCAAGTTTTGTCATGTTGCCTGACATGGCAGGCTAGGTCACAAACTCCTGAGCTCAAGCGATCCACCTGCCTTGGTCTCCCAAAATGCTGAGATTACAGGTGTGAGCCACTGCACCTGGCCTTAAATCCATTGAAAAAACATACTTCTGAGAATGCAATTCTAGGAAACCCAATGTTCCATTTGACAATGGCCAGTGATAACACCTGGCAGGTTTGTGTTTTCCATCTGGTTAGTCACTGTCTTTCTTCCTTGTTTATTTCACTATTTTCTTTTTCCCGTAAATTATTCCAATGAAGACATGTAAAAAAATTGAACTGAATAGGTGACTTGAGTTACGATGTCTGTGGTGAGCTTTTCAGGGCACCCAGAAGAGGATTCCAAGGCAGCAATCTTTTCATGGTAAGTTCACAAGATCAAAGCCTTTGACGTGATCTCTCGTTTGATTCATATGACACTGAATCAATTAGCTATCCCTATTTTGGAGATGGGGAAATTGAGCCTCAAGTGATTTGCTCAAAGTCACACAGCTAGTAAACAGCAGAAGGAGGATTCAAACCCCGTTAACACAGTTGACATGCCACTGCTGCCACAAGTTCCTTATTTTATCGAGTGAGTAGTAAAGACCTGGTGGGTTTTTGAGATGTGAAGGAGGATGGCAGACGCAGCAATAGAACCTAATGTTAACATTCTGAGCACATTTCCAGCCAGGATGGAGTTCCGTCTCCTCTAGGTTTGCTTGTTTCTATTGGCAAGTACTCTACCTGACTCAGTATTATAGTCATCTGTGGGCATGCCCTAGACTCCAGGCAAGATGCTGCCACAGTATTGTGTTCTATATGTGTTTAATACAGATTTAAATGTGAATGAGTGATGGCAAAGGATGTATCACTAATCACAGGTCTTGTGTGACCATTTGGAGAACATCAGTATCATCAGATCCAGGCAGTGGATTGACACAGATGACAAAATCTAAAATGTTTCTAGTTCCATTGAATTATGGCTACATTTAATTTATCACCACTGATTTTTTTTTGACTTGAGATAAAAGGTAGTTGTTTAGGATGTCTTCATAAACACTGAAATGTCTAAAAATAGACATAAAGACTTTTATAAAGAGCACATTTTACCATTACAAATTCAAGAATCATATGGTAACTTGGAGAGATGTACAAACAGATTTTTGGCATGCTTTAAAAAATCTCATAGCCATCCGTTTAAATGAAAATCAGCACTGATACAATTTCTCAAACCCATTAAAAACAAATAAAGCAATCCCCAAACATGAACAATAACTGATTTGAAAGTAAGAATTTAATTTTTGCATTTTTAAAAAGTTGATTGCTTATGAGTAATTACTCAAATAATTTAAACTTGAGCTATGAGGAGAACTATTAAGTACTTAAAACCTTGCCTGTTTGTTTCTACTCACAAAGATGTAAACCAATACTATGTGCATCTGTGAGTGCCTGTCTCCTGCTTAGAAGCCAAATAGTGGACTAGCAAGGGTACAGTTCTCAGGTAATAGGATGATAGAGTTGAAGATGACTCTGAAATGATCTAATCCAGGATCTCATTTTATAGATGAGGATCAGAGGACCAGAGAGGTAAGGGGGCTTGCCCAAGGCCCCAGGTCATCCAGGAGCAAGGCAGTCATTCCAACTCATGATATTGCCCTGGGGTAGAGAGATTTTGGTTCACACTCTGGCCTTACTAGTAACCTTGGATTAGAAAGGGAGTATTGGTTTCCTCAGCCATAAAGAGAGATGGCTAAAAAGAGCTATCTTTCCATCTTGATGCATTATTCTGAGAATCAAATGAGAAACTGGGCTGGGCACAGTGGCTCACGCCTGTAACCCCAGCACTATGGGAGGCCGAGGCAGGAGGATCACTTGAGGTCAGGAGTTTAAGACCAGCCTGGCCAACATAGTGAAACCCTGTCTCTACTAAAAATACAAAAATTAGCTGTGAGTGGTAGCACATGCCTGTAATCCCAGCTATTCAGGAGGCTGAGGCAGGAGAATTACTTGAACCTGGGAGGTGGAGGTTGCAGTTACCTGAGATTGCACCACTGCATTCCAGCCCGGGTGACAGAGTGAGACTCTGCTGTCTCAAAAAAAAAAAAAAAGAAAAAAAAAAAAAAAAAAAAAAGAAAGAAAAGAAAAAAGAAAGAAAGAAAAGAAAAGAAACTGTATGCTAAGAATCTGAAAAATGTTAGTTTTCTCACTTTTTTTTCTCCCCAATCTAGTGACCCTTCCCCATTCTATGCTTCTTTAATGTATATGGGCATTTCAGATGTGCAGAAACTCCTTAGAAACAGCTAGCAGCCATTAGATCAATTTTCTGGCTGGAGAAAATCAGGAATTTAACTATACACTAATGGTAGTTCTTTTTCTTCCTTGCACCCTAATGTCCATAGTAACTATGTCAGTGAGGCCAAGCAATAACTAGGAAGCATCAAAGAAATTCTTACATTGGTGGAGGATATTGGAAGGTTCCCAAGAATGTACATAAGTGGCAGTGATTTGCCACTTGTCCTTTCTTTTGCTTCCCCAGCCCCTGTCCTTGCTTTCCTCTCTCACAGCCAAAAGTGCCAATGAAACAAAACTGAGCAGAGGGTTTTTAAAGGAATACTGAGGCATCCAGTTATGAAAAAATAAAATGTTCATTTTGGTAGAAAAGAATAAATCCTGACAACAATTCAGTGAGTATCAGCAAAGTAGAAATGCTATCGAAACCCTCCCCAGTCCTGGCAAGACTTTCCTTAGGTCCCTCCCCCACCCCCCCTTTTTTTTGGTCAAATCATGGTACATCTGAAGTGTTAATGGGTAGTCACCCAACACATAGGTGTTCCCTATGTAGAGCATGCAATCACTTTGGCAATAGAGAGACAGTTGACTTTGGTGCATTTCAATTGTAAATGAAGACAGCTATCTTTAATTACACCAAAAAAGTCTCCTCAAAAATGCATAGTCCATTAGGTATTAAACTGTTACCTGGTTAACATGGAAAGTTTAAATTCTTGTTAAAATGTAGATAAATTCGTTTTAAGCCATCTTTTGTACTGCCTTATTCTAGAACTCTGCCTTTATCATTCCATGAATTTCCCAAACGCTCTTGTCTAGGAATAGGATTCCGCTCAGAATTCATTCCATTCACTAAAAAATCAGCACAATTAAAAAAAAAAAAAAACCTGAACATTTTTCATTAGGAACTATCTGATATGGTAAATCAAGCCAAATTCCCCTCAGGGGAAAAAACATGGAGTACCTGTGTGGATCAGAAAAGAGAGGGCCTGGTCTAATTCTGCTCCTAACTAGTTTTGTGACCGTGGGCAGGCCCAGCCTTTCTCTGACTTAGTGTCCTCCACACAAAATGAAGAAAAAGAAATGTAAATGTTATAAATCCACCTACTTGATGGTACCACCTAGTAACTGGAATTAGGCTACGACTACAGAGAAACTGGGCAGGGGTAGCTCCACCAAGTCTGAAAGTTAAACTGGAATATTTATTTCCTACAGACCAACTAGTAGTCTAATCAGTAAAGCTGTTAAACTTGCAACAATATTTCACTGATGTGTACCAGAGCAGTGCAAGTTATAAAATTTCCAATTTAATTTTACTGCATCCCTGAAACTGCAGTAATTAGAAGACAAACTCACACGGAAGATGTTTACAGCTTCAGGGGTGATAATTTTGAACCTGTCCTGCAGGTCACTTCTGTCCTCAAGGTTCCCCGATTTGACGGCTGCATGTAGACTTAGGATTCTTTTGTAATACAGCACTAACTCATCATTCATATGATGGGAGCAGATGTAGATGACGTTCACATTGGCATCTAAAAACAACAGGCACAATGTTAATTACTGGTGTGAAGGTAAATGACATTATGAACTCTGGCATCCCAGTGATGTTGTGCAGTTTAAAATAAAGAGCATATCCAAAACCCACGTTGAGGTTAATTTAGATTGGTTTTGTACTATCTGAGCAATCTAACCGGCTTTTTTTTTTTTTTTTTTTTGAGACGGAGTCTCGCTCTGTTGCCCAAGCTGGAGTGCAGTGGCCAGATCTCAGCTCACTGCAAGCTCCGCCTCCCGGGTTCATGCCATTCTCCTGCCTCAGCCTCCCGAGTAGCTGGGACTACAGGCACCCGCCACCTCGCCCGGCTAGTTTTTTTTGTATTTTTTAGTAGAGACGGGGTTTCACCGTGTTAGCCAGGATGGTCTCGATCTCCTGACCTTGTGATCCACCCGCCTCGGCCTCCCAAAGTGCTGGGATTACAGGCTTGAGCCACCGCGCCCGGCCTAACCGGCTTTTTTACAGTTCGGCATTTCTCTAAAGAAAATACAAATAACACCACCACCAAAAAAATAGATGCAATGATTCCTTCAGAAGGAGGGCTGTGAGATACCTTGGAAATGTACTTTCAAATAATATATAGGGATTTAGCCATACAACTCCCATTAACATCAACAGGAATTGCATACTGCTTTAAAAATTTATTCCATTAACTTCAGTAAATTATAAAACAGAGCTATTAACTTTACAAAGCTGATGAAATTGCAATTTCTTATGCTGTATGGACTTGACAGGGCCAATTCAGGGAATGTCCTGTTCAAATAAATGGTCTGATTATAATCATAGCAATGATTATTTCAGGAAACCAGCCTTTCCCCTGCTTGATTCCCAAAGAGGAGTATATTACTTAGAAAACAGGTTTTGTGATTTTTGGTTTAAAGGAAGCACTGCCTTAATTTAACTTTTCTCCTTCTTAAGATGTGCTTCTGGGCCGGGCGCGGTGGCTCAAGCCTGTAATCCCAGCACTTTGGGAGGCCGAGACTGGCGGATCACGAGGTCAGGAGATCGAGACCATCCTGGCTAATACGCTGAAACCCCGTCTCTACTAAAAAATACAAAAAAACTAGCCGGGCGACGAGGCGGGCGCCTGTAGTCCCAGCTACTCGGGAGGGCTGAGACAGGAGAATGGGCGTGAACCGGAGGCGGAGCTTGCAGTGAGCTGAGAGCCCGGCCACAGCACTCCAGCCTGGGCGGCAGAGCAAGACTCCGTCTCAAAAAAAAAAAAAAAAAAACAAAAAAAAAACAAAAAAAAAAAAAAAAAAAAAAAAAAAAAAAAAAAAAAAGATGTGCTTCTTACATGTAACATCACAAGAAACCCTAATTAAATATCCCATCCAAATGGAATAGTGAAATGAGAGTATCCACTCCATGCTGCAGAATATTTCAGGGAGTATGAACAGGAAATCAGCAGTCAATGAAGTCATTCATTTGTTCATCCATTCATTCACAAAATAGCTGACTGGTCTGTAGGGGCAAAGCCCTTGGCTAAACGTGGAGGGAAATACAGCAGTTATTGTGGGCACCATGAAGCACGCAGACTAGGTACTTAGACAAGTTCAGAGGAGGGAGCACTGTAAACGTTTACTTAGGCAAGTAGGGCAAAGAGGGGATTTTCAGATTCCTCTGATTGGTTTGGCAGAGTATATATACAGAGCATAGACTGATTAAATTCTAGTTTTTTAACCTTTCTAAGCATTCATTTCTTCATCTGTAAAAAGGGGAATAAAACCACCTGGGGCGTATTGTTTTAGACACTAGTAAATAAGTGAAGATATAGAAAGTATCTGGTGCAGCATCTGGCACATAGTAAGTGCTCAAGAAACAGCACAGGTGTGTGAATGTGCTCCTGGCCCACCCTGACTAGGCTGGCCAACAGTGACTCCCCAGCTGCCCCCACACCTACGTTTCTTTTTTGTTTGTTTGTTTTGTTTTTTGAGACAGAGTCTCACTCTGTCTCCCAGGCTGGAGTGCAGTGATGCAGTCTCGGCTCACTGCAAGCTCCGCCTCCCGGGTTCACGCCTTTCTCCTCCCTCAGCCTTCCGAGTAGCTGGGACTACAGGCGCCCGCAACCACGCCTGGCTACTTTTTTGTATTTTTAGTAGAGATGGGGTTTCACCGTGTTAGCCAGGATGGTCTCGATCTCCTGACCCCGTGATCTGCCTGCCTCGGCCTCCCAAAGTGCTGGGATTACAGGCTTGAGCCACTGCGCCCGGCTCCCTACATTCCTTTTGATCAGTGCCTCAAGATTTAACATGAAGTAGTGTCCTCTGTGTTCTATCCTATTGTTTTCAATCTATTAATCTTGTCTCTCCAAGCTCCTTAAAGGCAATGTTTGTACTATTTCTTATATTCCCCCAAGCCCTGGCACAGTGTGGAATATGTAGGAGTCACTCAATAAACACTAGTGAACTGACTGAAAGGATTATGGAGAGATCCGCAAAGTTGAGAAAGTCTTTTACGCCTAGACGCAAGGCATACAAAAGAAATCTCCCTCTCCAGAGACCTAAAGGGGGTGTTTTCTGAACTGGCTCAGTGCTAGGCCCAGAGCAGGTGCTCCATACATGTGAATATTTAGGTGGCTCCCATTTAATTTTGAAGCATAAACCTCAAAATAAATTAACTGAGGAGACAGTAAGTAAATAACTTGCATCCAATTGCTGAATCATCAAATTAGTCATCCGAAGTCTTGTGTTTTGAAGAAGAGACTAGCATCTAAACAAATTACAATAGAGGTTTTAAAAATCAAACTAATGAGTTTTTTTAAGTATGAAAGAATAGGGCAGAAAAACAACAAAAATAGCTTACAGACTGTAGCAGATGAAAAGCAAATTTTTTCTTGGGAAGAAATTTCTAGGTTACAAATGATAAAAGGAATCATGTTGCCAATTTCACCTTTCCTGTTCATTTCTGGCAAAGGAATACATATCACCAACTCTAATATTCAGTATTAATGGGTTTTATCATGGGTTAATTTTACACATGTTCAAAATTAACTGACAGGTAATTTTGGAAAGGAATTGATATGAAGATGAAACTTGCTTTGATTGCTAGTCAGTAATCAGTCACTTTCTTGCTGAACTCATCTAGGAACTAGCCATTGGGGTCTCCACCTGAGAACCATGAAGTCACAGACAATATCTAGTGACAAGCCTTACCAGTATGACTGGATTATCTTTGTTTCCCCCGAATAAGAAAGAAAAACCATAAGGGATAATTATTTATTCTTCCATAAAATTATTACTTATTTTTCTAGTTTATTCACATTTTTATTTCACAAGAAAGTACTTTTTTTCATCTAACTATTTCTAAACTTTCATTACTCCTCTTGAAGACATTTTATGATTGCACTGCTATATCATAAAGACTATGTACCAAGAAAAAGGCATTTGGCTCATAATCTCTCAGAAATGTTCATATAAGCAAAATATTCCATTGCAGGTAGAGATAGACTGAATTGTTGAGTTGTTTAAAATAGAAGTCTAATACTTTCAAGTCTTTTCCAATAATGAGAATCTTTTATAAAGAAATTATTTGGTGATGGCTTATACCATATATAGAAAGGGATATAAAAAGCTGAAGAAAAAAATTAATTCAAATAAATTACAGCAAAGTCTGCCCTCTGCTAAACTTCAGTGGTTTCCATCCAGTCAGGTTTTTAGTTGAAATAGCTTAATACTAACAAGTCAATCTTAAGTCATTAAAAAAATTTTTTTGTAATGCTGGAAAACAATCTTAGTGCCTAGATAATAGATTAAAGCAATTATGATTATTATTTTAGGACACTGTAAATTTCTAGTACTGATGTATTTTTTGCTACCAAATGGCATTTATAAAATAATAATGATGCTGAAATATATATGAATAATGTAAAGTATGTCATTCCAGGAAGCCAGCTAAGTTGGTCCTTGATCATTTAGAAGTCTTCCTTGTTTTTCTTAAATAAGGGCCAAAGAAATTGCAATTTAACAAAACAAAGAAGTTCTTATTTGATAACTAATAAAAATCTAATTTTTATGTAACCTTGAATTTGTGGCAAGTATCTCACAAACAGATTCAATGTTATTGCTTAGCTTTTGCAACCTATATTCTTAGAGCCTAATCTGAACCCGGACCTTGAACAGTATCAACCAAAGCTGTCACATTCAGACATCCTTCTTGCCTGGCTCCAGATGGGTGTCTGACTAAGAACTGACCAAACCAGTATCAGAACTTGACTTTCACAAAGATGTATACATCACTCAATCAAGGTCTGTATTTCTAAAAATTCCCTCCATTAGGCACTTCATGTTTTCTAATAACAAGATGCTCTATATTTAAATAAAACCTTCTTTTAAAATTCTATCTTCATTTTCCCCTCTTTCTTCTTATGAAAACACGATGCTTCATTTCTGATACCACCTTTCACTCATTCCCCAGATATTATAAGAGACAAGACTGACTCGAATGTAAAATTTTGATTTCACTCACTGCAAGATTCAGTAAATAAAGAAGATTTTTGGTTTACAGGAGAGAAATTCTGATCCAAACCTGTAGCAAGGAGAATCTAGAAAACTGCCCAAGTAAATTGGTTAAAATGTCATTTTTTAATTCAAGCTGATTTTACTACAAATCTGGTTTTTAAAATAAAACATTTAATTGCCCTGTAAGTAGATTAAAATTCTGAGCTTTTTCCTTGTAGAGGAAAAAAATAATCAACAAACAAACAAAACATTTTATCAACACCCACTGATAAACATTCCAAAGAGGCACTTGTGTAAACTGTTGACTGTACCTAAGATGTCACACAGCCTCCCCAGCTGCATGTTCTGCTGTGTGTTGAAATCGGCAATATGTTCTCTCACAGGCTGGGAATACCCTAAAATGCAAACAAGGTGTCAAAACCCAGAAAGAGCAAGTCAATATAGCAACATGGCACAAGAGAATTTCAAAATGTCACAGTCCATATTTCCAGGAAAACATTTTCTCTGAAGCATCTTACAGAAACAACCCAATCCCGAAGAATGAGGTGCTTGTTTCTCGGGAGAATTAAACATTATTCTGGAAGATGTGCTAAGCAACATACTCTGTCACAGAGGGGTTCACATTTTCCAATACCAACACGGCTGCTCAGAATTAAGATGACAAAACATGGAGAAAATTTCTGACGTGCAGTGTGAATGTTCATAAGGATGTGTAAGAAAATTATGCTCAGGTTAAAAAAATATGGTTTTGGCTTCTTAATGTGAGCTTCCTATGTGGTATTTTGAAAATGTGTTCCAGAATCATTCTTAAGTGACACACAGATTTCAGATAAATCCCTTGCTGTCAGGAATACATATTTAAATAATTCATATACTAAAGAAATCAACTTCTGCTCACAGTCAAAAGAACTTTTAACCTTCAAAGGGCAAGAAGAGCTAATGCAGTTACTTTGTCAGTACTAATAAAAGTCCTGCAGGTTGCCTTCATTTCCACTGGAAACAGAGCAGAAGGGAAAACACATATGGATTACTATTGTCCAAAAATCTCTCACAAAAGAAACAACAGCGGAAACACTTTCTGCTGATATTTCAGGTCATTAAAAAAAAAGTGAATCAAAACATAAACTTAAAAAGCATGCGTACTCACAAGGAGGTATAATTGCTTATATGAAATTCAACAACTGTAGGGGTAACTCTTTTTTTCTTCATAAAATTGCTTTTCACATTTTGAAGAGATGCTTCAATGCCTCCTTGTGGTTAGTGAGCCCAAACACATGTTTCAAGTGAAACTGCTCTAGATGAAGTGATTTTATATACCACAGTTTCAAGATGTGACATACATTTCCTTTTCAGAATAAGGAAAACTATGGCAATTCAGGCAGTGGGGCTTCAGACCAAATGAACTCTGATAATTGGCTCTTTGCTTTGATGTCAGTGTTTAAACACTAGACAACGTCTGGAAATTAAATGACTTTACAATCATCTAAAAGTCTCTCTTTGCTTTGCATCTGGACTTCAGAATTAAAGAGAGAGGCAGAAGGACAAAGGAGCTGTTTGAATCATTTTTGAAAAATTATTAATCTCTCAAATAATTTAGAGAACCATTCCACATATAAAAGCTAATATAGGCAGTTACAACTCCAATGTCTTTATGTGTGACTGCAATATCGTACCTTGGGATTTTGCATATGTATAATTTTATCTATATTCAAATAAATGTTTAGAAAGATGTATTGTGGCTAACATATAGCAAGAGTATAAAAAGGCAGGAAAATGCCTCAAGAATAAAGTGTGATTAAGAAAAGTGCCTAGGCCGGGCGCGGTGGCTCAAGCCTGTAATCCCAGCACTTTGGGAGGCCGAGACGGGTGGATCACGAGGTCAGAAGATCGAGACCATCCTGGCTAACATGGTGAAACCCCGTCTCTACTAAAAAAAAAAAAAATACAAAAATCTAGCCGGGCGAGGTGGCGGGCGCCTGTAGTCCCAGCTACTCCGGAGGCTGAGGCAGGAGAATGGCGTAAACCCGGGAGGCGGAGCTTGCAGTGAGCTGAGATCCGGCCACTGCACTCCAGCCCGGGCGACAGAGCGAGACTCCTTCTCAAAAAAAAAAAAAAAAAAAAAAAAAAAAAAAAAAAAAAAAAAAAAAGAAAAGTGCCTAAGAGCATTCCATGACTGCATTGCCTTTCAAAAGTAAAGATAAAAGCAGTATAATATGTCTCATTAAGATGATGTTCAATTTAAAATATAAAAGATGTCTGATCACTTTGTTGCCACATATGCAGCATGTGAGTGAATAAGTCTGTGTTCCATTCCACTGTCTGAAGTCAGTTTTCCAACAAATTACTTGGGAGTTCTGTTACCACTGATCAAGAATGCCTATAAAGTGTCTACATAGAATACACCCATTTTAAAGAAGTGTATGCTAATCTTGGAACATTGTAATAGAGAATCATATGCAATTACAGATATGAAAACATCTTGTACACTGTAAAGTGCTTTGTAAACACAAGGTATTTTAATGTTACAAGGTATGGGTGTTTCCAAAACATATAACAACAACAAACTCTGTGACAAGCAACAGACCATTCTACATGGACGAGATACAATGCAATGTACAATGACATCAGCAGAGCAGAAGTTGGGAGTCACTATATTTTTTTAGTCAGACTTGTTTTGTTTTATACATCCATAAAGTACATGTGTTGACAGGTGAAAAGATTTCATCAATGTTGGTAGCATATACTAAATATAACAGTGACTTAACCAGGAAACTATCAACAAGGATGTCGTGGTTTGCGGGAGTTCAGTAGACATGCCCAGTGGCGATGAGATACGACACTTTGGAATATAATCTACAATGATATGGTTTCTTCAAGGGTCTGATTAGGAACACTGGGGGAGTTCTGAGAGACCATTATCCTTAATCCTGTCATATTATAGATAAGGAAACTCAAGGTAAGTGTCTTGTCTCTCGTCCAAGGTCACATAAACCTACCAATTATTATACAGTTTAGATACTACATATTAGCTCTTGTAAGAAATTTAGTTATCTAAAATAAAAGACTCTCCAAGTGTAGCAGAGAAAAACTCCAGAAGGGACAAAGAGCTTTGGCCTCTTTTCTCACTTTTATTTTCAGTTGTTGTGGTAGGCAGAATAATGACCGTTCAAAAATGTCCGAGTTCTAATACCCACAACCAGTGAATATATTGGATTACATGACAAAGAAGAAATAAAGTTGCTAATGGAATTAAGGTTGCTATCAACCGACCTTAAAATCAAGAGATTATCCTGGATTGTCTGGCTGGACCAGGTGTAATTGTCAGAGTTCTTAGAAGTGGGAGAGGGAAGCAGAAGAGAAGAGTTGCTAGGTCTCCACCGAGGCAATAAGGTCCTCATCATCATGCGTTATATGCCTGACCACCCTTTTCTAAAGTTCTTAGTCTCCCTTCACTGTCATTCTCTTGCACCCATTCTTCACCACCCTTTTCTAATTTTGTCACTATATCTTTCTTTGCTTGGTTGTTTACTTTGTTGTCCATTTCTTCTTTCACCTGCACCACTCTAGCCCCTGCAACCAGACTCTTAGCTACGTGAGAGCAGGCACTTGTGAAATCTCCGGTCAAATAAATGAATGAAACATGTGTGAAGCCCCTACTCAAAAAATCTTTTTAATTCTTTTTTTTGTTTTGTTTTGTTTTTTTGACAGGGTATCACTCTGTTGCCCAGGCTGGAGTGCAGTGGTGCGATCTCAACTCACTGTGGCCTCAACCTCCTGGGCTCAAGTGATCCTCTCACCTCAGCTTCTCAATTAGGTGAGACTACTGGTGCACACCACCACATCTGGTTAATTTTTGTAATTTTTGTAGAGCCAGGGTTTCACCATGTTCCCCAGGCTGCTTTCAAATTCCTGGGCTAAAGTGATCCACCCACCTCAGCCTCCCAAAGTGCTGGTATTATAGGGGTGAGTCACCATGTCCATCTTTTAAATTCTTAGCCCTTTCTCCTGTGTGTTCTCATCACTCCTTCTTTCAACTCTCCTAAAATTGGGTTCTCTAAGCTGGAGAACTTCTGGAGAATTCAAAGAATGGTAAGTGGGATTTGTAGCTTTTTCCAGGTCCTCATTAGCACAGAATACAACACTAGCAGAAAGAGGCACTCTCTCTTCCTCATCACTGTAGAAAGGATCACAGCCTCTTTTCTCATGGCCATTCTCACTTCCTGCAAAATATTCCTAGTTTGATAGAGAGTTCCACCTTTTCTCAAATAAGTAGTTGTGAAATATTATTGTCTCTACATCAAAGAAGGTTACCTGAGAGCTGCCTCTCTGAAGTTATTCATCTACTACTTCTGGTCCTCCATTGAACCAAGGTTGCTCATCAAGGGTTACTGGCAATCATTTCTCCATCTTCATTTCTACCTTCACTGCCTTTCCCAGTCCCTTTCTGCATAAACATCTATCAGATGATACTAATTGCTGCTTTGCATCCAGCAAACCAGCTCTGCTAGGATTGGCTTTTCTTCCACAGTAACCACAGAAATCCAAGAACATGAGCAAGGTCATGCTGAGTGACTGAGCCCCCTTGGCACTGGTGCATGCCTCTGTGACATGCCCCTGTTGTTGCAGCAGATCACACGTTCTTGAATACTAGGCTTCTTACCCTGTGGTTGACTCCTAGTTTCTTTTGTCTCCCAAGTCCTATCTCTTATAATGGTACTCAAGGCAGAGAAGAGGTTACCAACAGACTCCTGATTACCAAGTAGTAGCTGTTTATCTCATCACCCTGGCCTGGGATGGTAGTCATTCATGCCTCAGTTTGATGGTCTGGAGGAGTAGTTCTCAACCTTTTCCTCATTTTGAAACTCATGATCAGTGATGTTCAATGCATCACATCCTCCCAGCAGCATACTCAGGCTTACTTCATCCCTTTCTCTTCTACTCAAGAGAGTACACTGGATGAAAGATGAAGAAGAGTGACATTGATACAAAGATAATCTGGAATTGCTCCAATTCATAAGAAAACTTTGGTATTCTAATGGTAGAAAAATAAGAGGACATGTGATATATTCACAAATGATTGCACATCATCATCTTGTAATAATAGAGAACTATGATCTAGACACTGTGGTTGTAATCAGGTTTTAATTACTTATGCAAGTGTGAAAGCACAAGATACTAGAGAGCAAGAAGGTGGGATCCCAAAAGATGGCAAGAAACAGCTCTATCTGGGTTATTTATTCAGTATATCCATTACCAGTTAGATTAAAATAAAACTGATAGTTGTTTTTTGGGGGCAATTGAAGAGGATTAGGGAATTTTGTTATAAAGATGTAGAAAACGTAGAAGTACCTTTGTTGAGTTTTGAAAACATCCTCAAACCAAATGGGCCAAATGGATTCACCTTCAAAAAAGTAAGGAAGTTCTCTTGTTTAAACTTTTGTCAGTGGTTAGCACAGCATTGCATGCAACTAAAGCCAGTTGTATTAGTCCATTTTCACATTGCTATAAAGAACTACTTGGCCAGGCGTGGTGGCTCATGCTTGTAATCCCAACACTTTGGGAGGCCGAGGTGGGCGGATCACCTGAGGTTGGGAGTTCGAGACCAGCCTGACCAACATGGAGAAACCCCATCTCTACTACAAATACAAAATTAGCTGGGTGTAGTGGTGCATGCCTATAATCCCAACTACTCAGGAGGCTGAGGCAGGAGAATTGTGTGAACCCAGGAGGCGGAGGTTGCGGTGAGCTAAGATCATGCCATTGTACTCCAGCCTGGGCAACAAGAGCAAAACTCCATCTCAAAAAAAAAAAAAAAAAAAAAAAAAAAAAAAAAAAAAACTGCCTGAGACTGGGTAATTTATGAAGAAAAAAGGTTTAATTGACTCACAGTTCCACATGGCTGGGGAGGCTTCAGAAGACTTACAATCATGGCAGAAGGTGAAGGGGAAACAAAGACCTTCTTCACATGGTGGCAGGAGAGAGACAGTGAGCGAGGGGGTAAGTGCCACACTTTAAAACTATCGGCTCTTGTGAGAACTCACTCACTACCACAAGAAAAACAAGGGGGAAACCTGCCCCTGTAATACAATTGTCTCCTACCAGGCCCCTCCTCCAACATATGGGGATTACAATTCAAAATGAGATTTGGGTGGTGACACAGAACCAAACCATGTCAGCAGTGATTCTCAAATTGTGATCTGGGGACCCTAGTGGATACTGAGAACCTTTCAGGGAGTCTGCAGGGTCAAAACTGTTTTCAAAATTATACTAAGATGTTCTTTGCCTTTTTCAATCTTGTTCTCTTACAAGTTACAAAAGACAAAAAGTTTATAAATATGATTGTAGATTCCACATTGTAACTAACACTTAGAATTACCATTGTTGAGTTTAGTATAAAGTCAAAGAAGAATATACACAACTATCTGAAAAGGCTATAAAATATACAAATTATTCTTCCATTTTCCAAATACTTATCTGTGTAGGGCTGGATTTTCTTCATGTGTGTCAACCAAAACAACATATTGCAACAGATTGAATACAGAAGCAGTTATGAGAATCCAACCATGTTCTATTAATTTTTCAGACCTGTCAAGACAGTCCTACCCTTCTCACTAATTTCTTTTGTTTTAGAAAATAATTATGTTTCAAAAATATGTTATTTAGGTTAGTGTTGGTAGTGGGCTTATTATTGTTATTTTAAAAGAAGTTAATAAACATTTTTAAAATTTCTCTGTTTTAATTTCAAATACAGTTGATAATGACAGATATAACCCACTTAAACCAATGTTCTTTAGGGTCTTCAATAATCATGATGAGTGTAAAAGGGTCCTGAGAACCACTGAACAAAACTTTTAATATTGTTTATGAGTGTAAAGGATTTTATCTTTTATAGTGAAAAATTCCTTTTACAGCATATCCTAATATTAATAGATCTCATGAAAAGCCTATAAGCTGGAGTCACCTAATACCTAGTTCAATGTTGTTTCCCTGTTTCATGGTACAACATCATATAGCTCAAGACCAATTGGATAATTTCATATTACAAGATCATGGGACC
This sequence comes from Rhinopithecus roxellana, assembly GCF_007565055.1. NCBI lineage: Eukaryota > Metazoa > Chordata > Mammalia > Primates > Cercopithecidae > Rhinopithecus > Rhinopithecus roxellana. The sequence goes on from NC_044553.1 coordinate 171,533,245, forward strand.
AATTCTGATCTAACCAGTATCAATGAGTGTTGATTTGGATACATGGGTGAATACAAATATGTGTTGGTTTGGGCTATAAAACATTTTTAAAGTTTGAGTGTACTTTGTTCCTGATTCGGAAAGATCTGGATATTTCTGGGAAATACTCACAAAGATCTGGATATTTCTGGGAAATGCTGTCTGGGAAGTCTTGGCAGTACACCTATCCCAAGGATCTAGTATGGCAACACCATAGTTAAACTATGGATTCTATACTACTTGCCAAAATATATGTTGAAGACTGCAAAGATGTTATTGAAAGTCCAGATTTTCTAGCCTGAGGTGGAAGGAACAACATCTATCCTGTCTTTGAGTTGTCAACTCAAAAGTTAAAAGCAGCATTGAACTGGGTATCAGGTGACTCCAGCTCATAGCAGAGAAAGTTGAAAGGCGGCAATATGCGTGGAGGCATAGCAAAAAGTGATTGCAGATCTAACGCCCTTGGCTGCCATCCTCCACTCTGCCCCTGTTCACAAATGTAGGTGAGCTCAAGCTTTTATCTCTTGGCAGAAAAGCATGGAGTTAGGAAGCAAGAGTCTCATAAGCATTTGGGACTTTCTCAGTTCGGTGTATGATTGGTTGCACACAAAAGTAAGTTTCCCTGTCCTTTCTTGTAGGCTTCCGTGAAAGTGCAGACGAGCTAGAAAGTGCTTTATTTCATGAACTTCATAATACCAGGATCCACAATATTTATCAAATGAAGAATTTGAAGACCACTACTTGTTTTAACCCCAAGAATAATAACTTGCTAAAATAGGGCACAGAGGGAAAATATGAAACTGAACTATATATATTCTTTTTAGTCATCAAATCAATTGGCAGCGAAATAAAAGATTACACGGAGAAAAAAAAAAATCCCACCTCAGTATGTCTCCTATTTTTACTTTAAAGGTGGAGGAGAAGTGAGAGTGAAAACTCATCCCTGGGGGTTTAATTGGCTGGCAGTGGCTTCATATACTGCTCACAGCAGCAGAGCCCCATACTTGGCACGTCTCACTTAATGTCAATATATTTTAAAAAGCAACTGAGTTTACATGTAGCACCAAGTGATGTGCTGCAATAAAGAAGCACAGGGGTTAAATTAAAAGTGGAGGAAATACTTGGCCAAAGAAACTGGGAGCAAAATTAGTCTGTAGGCTTTATTTAGACATCTGTTTCTTCTAGAGGAATTAGGATTCTTCAAGTTCCTTCTCATTTGACTGATAGATTTTACTTAAAATAGACCCTAATATTTTATTCCTGTTATGAACCACTGTGGATTATTTTGTTATAATTATATTTCATTAATAAAAATGATAAAATATGTAATATCCAATTAAGAGATCAGCCTATAAACTCTGAAAAATGTTTCTCTATCATCTTATAAAATCACAAGGCAAATCAGGTTTTTTTTTGACAGCAGCATTCCACTTCTCTTGTGGGTTAAAAATAGCTAAAATTTTTGTTATATCTACAAATACTATCTGAAATACATAACAATCAATCAAGCTTCATAAGTCTTTTTTTTTAATTCTTTTTCTTTCTTTCTTTCTTTTTTTTTTTTTTTTGAGATGGAGTCTTGCTCTGTCACCAGGCTGGAGTGCTGTGGTGTGATCTCGGCTCACTGCAACCTCCGCCTCCCAGGTTCAAGCAATTCTCCTGCTTCAGCCTCCCAAGTAGCTGGGACTACAGGCACACAGCACCACGACCAGCTAATTTTCGTATTTTTACTAGAGATGGGGTTTCACCATATTGGCCAGGATGGTCTTGATCTCTTGACCTCGTGATCTGCCTGCCTCGGCCGCCTGAAGGGCTGGGATTACAGGTGTGAGCCACCGTGCCCGGCCCAAGTCCTCCTTTCAAAGAGGTTACTCCACACTGTTTAATTGTCTTACTGTTCATATTACCAAGCCATAGATTTTAAAATACTTTATAAATATTTTGTGGTCAAAAACCTTACTGCAAGGCCATCCTTTCTGTGATCACCAGTTTGGAAAATGCAATTATTCCCATGTGTGCAAAACTGCATAAATAACCAAATGCTCACAACTACAATATATTATGCCGTTATCAGCTACTTAGCTTTCATCTGAAGGGTTCAAACAAGTTAGTGTAGCCCCAATTGGCTAGTGGCATGGTGTGATTATGTGTAGAGCTAATTCTACAGCAAATTTCCTATGGAAAGAGAAAAAGAGGACAAGGCTGCAACTTGTGTTAAATGCCTGAACCAGAGAATCCTACCAACTGATTTTCACTAGTGAATCTGTCTCAACTCTGGAAATGAAATTACGAGATTGAATAGATTAGTTTCCTTGCAGTACATTTAAAGAAAAAATTGCTTCACCTTCATCCACTTCTATTTTTATAAATTGTATAAGTCCCTGGTGCATGAGACAAAGTTTGTGGCATCTAGCTGAAATCTTCTTTAAGGACTCCCAGGGACGTGGTACATAAAAAAGGGTACCCTATATCCTTAAAAATATACACATAGTTTGAGAATTCTATCTGTGGAACAGGTAGGAGATGACAGCTTGTTGTTACTTAATTTAATGTCCACAAGTTCATTTTTATAAAATCCAAAGCACGGCCGCGATCCCAGCACTTTGGGAGGCCGAGGCGGATGGATCATTTTAGGTCAGGGGTTCAAGACCACCTTGGCCAACATGGTGATAACCCATCTCTACTAAAAATACAAAAATTAGCCAGGCGTGGTGGTACATGCCTATAATCCCAGCTACTCAGGAGGCCGAGGCAGGAGAATGGCTTGAACCCAGGAGGTGGAGGTTGCAGTGAGCCAAGATGGCACCACTGCACTCCAGCCTGGGTGACAGAGTGAGACTCTGTCTCAAAAGAAAAAAAAAAAAAAATCCAAAACATATTATAGAAACAAATACTATATGATCAAAGCCCAGGTATTATTCTCTTTTGAAAGTGTGCAATTAGTCTTGTAAAATGCTCAGTTGAGAAAAACTCTGAGCTTGTTCTTATCTCTTAGAAATTACACAATTAGTAATTTTTCTTTACAATGGGTATCATGTTGGTAACAAACAAAAATTGCTACATTAGGGAAGACCTTCATATTTATTATATATTTATTTAAACTGAATATGTACAATCCAGAAGAAAACTAGTTTTAATATCATATTTAAAATAATGTTTTCTATTTCTAGCTTCTTTGGCCAGATTATTCTCCCACTTAATTTATTTTATTTTATTAATTTTTTTAGAGACAGTGTCTCTGTCACCCGGGCTGGAATGCCGAGGGATGATCATAGCTCACTGTAATCTCAAACTCCTGGGTTCAAGTGATCTTCCCGCCTTAGCCTTCCCAGTAGAAGGACTACAGGCCTGTGCCACCATGCCTGGCCAATTTTTGAAATTTTTTTAAACAGGGTCTCACTATGTTGTTCAGCCTAGTCTTGAACTGCTGGCCTCAAGCAATCCTCCCAAAGTGCTGGGAACTCCCACTTAATTTATATTCAGAAAGCTCTTTTGAAATTTTAAGATAGTTTCACTCAAATTTTTTTTATTACCCACTTAACATAATGCTTACTTTCAAATTTTTCCTTCTTTGGAGACTCTTTTGTATCAAGCTTCTCTGCAGAGCAGACTGCATGGAAGTTTTTAGGAGGGTCAGAGGTGGGAGTGTAGGAGTAAAGAAGTTTGTGTCTATCACATCTTTGTGCTAAGCAACTTTGCAAAGTGGGGGCCCTGTATAGAGAAAGCAAAACAAAATTTCCCATCTAATATCAGGTCTGGTCCACAATTAGTTGCAGAAGCAAAGGCTCTTGCACCTTATTCGAAGGGCTCAAGTCAACTAATTGGGTCTGCAATTAGCCTCTTTGGTTGCAATCGATTACAAGTGCAGTTTCTGTGTGTGAAATAATCTTGTGTGTAAAAGTAGTTTCACCAAAACAAAAGCCCAACTTAGAATGAAATTCACATCTGTCTTATCTCACTTAGATCCTAAGAAACAAATTTCTTTCATGAGCCATGAAGAAGACCAAAACTAAAAGGCTCTGTGCAATGCAAGTATTTTCTTAACTTTCTGTAAGTATTTAGATCTAAGTACTCCAGAATCTAGAAAAGATTGCCTTATTTTATTATTGATATTTTACTAATTTAAAAATAATTATATTTGTATAATAATTTAAATGTTTTTTCCTTTTCATATTACTGTTCAAATGTGTTATGTTTCTACACTACACATAAGTACACAAACTGGTTATACTCACATATGAATATGAATAAATTGCAATCCAGAATTCTATTACAACAGATCACTTAATGTATTGCTCTACTTAAAAGACTTTAACAAAGAGCTAATATGGATGTAACAAAGAGATTCAGTGGGTTGTGCTGCTTGTCAAAACTCTAGCAAGTCAGCTTAGGAAATCTGACCTCACCAAGGAAGTTTAACACACTAGTGAGACGCAAAACAAAACAAAACAAAATAAGGAAGCAAACAAATCCCAAACATGTTAACAGTAGCTCATGTTTTAAAAGAAACTCCAGTGCAAATTTCTGAAATTCCCAATGTCATTTTGGCATACCTTTTTTTACCAGTGTGTTTCAGACAACAGCTTTTAAGTTCCCCAATTCATAAATGTAATTAAATAATTACATTAGTGCTAATTAACATGAAACTGCAGATTATTTAAGCGCAAAAAACACTATTCAACTTCTTAATTATTCTTGTTCACACAGCATTTCCTTTTGCTCAGGCGCCCTAGGTGCAAATAAAGCATCCCATCTGCTCGTAATTAGAACTAAATAATTTCAGAGAATGTAGCTTATCATTTTGACTGCACATTTGATTAAAAACAGTGTACAAGCAATATCCTGGCTTATTGGCGTAACAGCCACAACACATACAAGCCTGTATTCTTCTATCATTAAAGAAGATCGAAAACATTATCTGTTATTTCAGGGGGAAAAATACAACTTTTTAGTTCATTTCATACAGATGAAAGCGAATTACAGCAAATCACCTCTCCACTGAATAGCAGCCCCCACATAATGACTTTATTTGCTTAATCCCCAAATTAAACGCCGTTTCGAGCGAGGGCCCTGTGTTATTACTCTCATCATGTCGAGAACATTTTCCTGCCGAGACCAATTTGAATAAAACAAGGGGCCTTCCTTGAACTCAATCAAGGAGCCATAATGTGGTGGGTAATAGAGGTTGCTGATAGATTTGCAGGCAAAAGTGTTATACCTAATGATGGGATATGGATAATAGTCCTCCTGGAGGTCCTGATGCGATTCCAGTTGGCTGCCAGATGCTAAAAATCAAGAAGAGCATTGATCAGTGACAGGAAGCTGTAGTGGATTCATCTAGTCAAACTTCAGCTGTTTTTCCACTGTACAGTTAAGCCAGGCATAAATTATATTAATTGATTTAATTACATACTTAAAACATCTTCCCCAATTAATTTAATTAGGTGGCTACATGATGCTACTGGCAGGGGAAGATTAGAGGCAGCTCACTTAATTAACAGAATATGAATGAAAAAAAGAGAAAGCAAACATAAATGAAATTGTGAGCACTAATTAAAAGGCTGTCTGCAAACTTAAATACTTTCTGACAAAGTGGTGACAGCAATGTAGACGAGAGGATTTTTTTTTTTCTGAGCAAATTAAAGTGCCAGAAGGTATATATAGGGAGAAAAAGTAATGCAGTTAAAACATTGATTTTCTGACAGAACTACCACAGTCAAAGTGAAGGGACTTTTTTTTTTTCTATAGAAAAATTGCAACAGATTTTGCAGGCACGAAAGCCAGATTCCTGATTAGGGCTAAAATATGATGCACAAACAAATGTGGGGTTTGTGCATCATACATTGATGGGAGAGAAAGGCGAGGGAATCTGAGGCGAGGAGGGTAGTTGGAAACAGAAAGGGAAGATAAAGAGACAACTTATTGCAACCACTCAAGCACGAAATGTTTAGAAAAAGAGGTCTGCCTTAACAGCTGGCAGCCTTGTGCACCTTGGCTCGAATGTGGAAATTCTCCAGGTGTCTCTGACGTGATTCCTTTAGTATCTTCTTTAGTCGAGTCTTATGGCAATGTAACAGCCAAGCAATGGCAATCACACCTGAGGCCCACTTCTGCTGGCGATAAATGAGGAAGAATTTTCTTGCTTTGTAGCATTTCCATGTGGCTTGGATCTTCATGGCGGCCTCCGAATTTCCATCTTGGCCCTTGTACCTTTGCCCTGGAAGATTTATCAGCATTTGGACATGAGCTGGGTCCTCTAACACTGATAGAAGGTCATATCTGGTAAGTTTATTCTTCAGCTCAAACTCTGGAAGGAGGGCCACCAAATTATTCCCTTTTATTTTGACTTCTGGTATTGCATAGTTCCTGAGAAACTTCTCAACGTGTTCCAAGAGAGAAAAAATACCTCCCCAAGCTAAGCTAAAATGTTCCTTGAATGCTAAGAAGTCTGGGGCTGTATTGTCTATGACACCATCATAAATTAAAAAGTCATAATCCCACAGTGATTTCAGGGCTCTCGAAGGTGTTGTCACTTTCATGGCCTGTGGAAAAAAAGGAATATATTTCAGAAGTGAAAGATATTATGATCTCCTTTAAATGAGTGGTCAAGACACACACACTACCACATTATCATTTAGCATTCAATGGTGGGAAGATATGAATCCTAGTACTGACTGAACACATACGTATCATAATATGAAGGTCTGGCTAGTATATATCATTAAAACTCATTACCAGATGGATATCTTAGAGATCACTCAAATCTATTAACATTTTTATAAAAGTGTTATAAAATTGTTCAAGGAAACTGGTCATAAAAAATTACACATTTAGTTTACTTTGATACAGTCACCTGACCCCCAATCTCTGTGATTTAGTTTTTACACATGCATGCATGGTCTGAGAAGCGTGTTGCTGATTCCGTGTTCATAACTTATCCACCAGTCTGAAAAACAGGGTGAAGCCCTTCTTTGCATTCCTTTGGATAACTTCAAATGTGCCCATTAAAAGTTATTTCTGACTTCATAAAAGATCATCACTTTTTAGCATTTTATAGTTCTTCTGTCATCTTCTCTTAATATCCAGAGGTCATTTTTACAAGGAACATTATGTTATACATTATCACCTTTGTCATTCTTAGGGTTCTCTTGACATGTGTTCTTTTATTCTTAAGTCTGGTATCTTCTTAGGAACACATATGGGGCTGTCCCAGGTGGATTAGAATCACAAATCTGATAACAAAACCAAGGGAGCATTTGCTTTTCATTTTGTTCCCATCTGTATTGGCATTTTAAGCTATGAAAATACTTTTATTTGTATTTGTCAAATTTCTAAGAAGCGGATGCTGAGCAATTTTTCTTGTTCTTTACACTTCCTATGTTAAAAATAATAAATGCTATTTAAAAAATCAAATCAGAGGTTGTTTAGATGACAATAGCAATACATGTCACCCCCACTTAACAAAAAGGAAAGGGAAATTGTGTTGTGTCAATGTCCACTCTGTATCCACTACATTTCAATTCTCAGAACCTATTCTACTGAAGACATAGACACTCTGCCCATGATGTACATGTTCCTAATGGCGTGGAGGGGTTGAGGGAGACGGAGCATACAGATTTTCAGGCCCTGAGTTCTCGTTAGTAAACCCGGTATTAATTTACTGTGATAACTGTTTCTTCTTGCTTAGGGATGTAAGGAATAGATTGTTTTCAATATGTCAGCGTTCTCAGATGTATAAGCCCATCTTTACCAAACTGTAGGGTTATAATTGCTCTTTGCATTTTGAAGAGTTTTCAAAAAACCAAAAGAAAAAAAACCCCAGCAATTTATCCATAACAATTATGCCACAGCACTGAGTTGAGTATTACTATATCAGATTATTCACGCATTTTCTTTTCTCCGGTCCTGGGCGGCGGAATAATTAATTAGACTGCCATCTTAAGTAAAAATGCTGAAAAACAAGTGTTAAGTCCAAAAGTGCACATTTTCTTTTACTTTAGAAGCACACTTTAAACAGCAGTGAGCTTTTTGTGTACTTTTAACTTGAGTTGTTATAAGGCATAAAAATGAGGGAAAAAGTCTTCTCGCCAAGCTTCTATCCCTTTCTGATCTAATCAGGGTGCCAGAAGAGAATGCAAGCTACTTGGTAGATGAAAATAAATTCCTTCTCTTGGATGGGCAAGAGAAAGTTGGAGAAGTAATGCCTCCTTCAGCAGCCACCAGTGCTGGCAGGAGAGGCTGCCACTCTTGGTAGGAAACAAGTGGCACATGTTCCAACAGAAATGGCCTCTATGGCCACATTTCTCCCTCCCTTCAGGAACAGTCTCTGATAGTAGGAATTAGAATTCAGAGAAGAATGACAGTGCTTCATCAGTGAGAAATAGCCATGCAAAATAATCACAGATGGATGTGTATGGAGCTGGTTCGTCCTGCCAGTCACGTGTGATGCAGTCAACAGGACTCTGAGACTTCTATAAAAAGCAAAGCTATGGATGGGAGATTTGCCAGAGAATCTTGTCTCCTTGGCAATACTCAAGTATTTCTGAAACTTCTTATATTCACAGTGAGACATGTGGAATTAGGGCCATCTATGGAAATGGGACAACTTGGGAGAAACTGAGAAAGGAGAGGACTCACATCTCTCTCAGACAGTGCCTTTCCATGGGGTGGGTCTAGGGTTATGTACATCAGCAAATGCATTTTAGACCTTCTGAAAGAACAGCCTTGCGTGGTAGTGGGAGCGAAATTTATCAGTGGCTGTTTTAGAACAAAGGGATGACACCTTTCTACCTTCTTAGAGGATATTCCAGCAAAGACCTGCTCTCAAAGGAAACATACTCCTGGACATCAAACAGACCACTCAGGCACTGGGAAGCTGTGGGTTTGGAGTCAGCTAAAGCATAACCGTAGTACATCTGTCACAGAGAACGCCACACTTGGGAGCACTTTAGACTTGGAGCAAGAAAAGACATGCCTCTCAAGAGAAAGGCTTCCCAAATTAAAGCCGTGCATCAGCATTGTGAGATCCATTGAGCAGGTAAAGACAAAGCTGCTTCACAGCCTGCTAGGAATAAGAGCCCTGATTAAAGGTCAAGCCATGCTTCAGGTTCGGGCTCCTTCTGTTATTCTTTATTATTTATCTCCGTGAACTTGTCTACTATTATTTGTTGGCTTTCTTTCTTCTTTCTTTCCTTTTTCTTTTCCCCTCCCTTCTTTCCTTCCTCCTTCCTTTATTGCTTTCCTTCCTCCCTCCTTCCCTTCCTTCCTTCTTTTCCCTTCCCTTTTCTTTCTCTCTCTTTCTTTCTTTTTCCCTTCCTCCCTCTCTCTTTCCTTCCTTTTTAAAGACATGCTGTAATCCCGATATGATATTACTGACTTTAAGGCAATTTCTTTTCCTTCTAGCCAAGAAGGATTTCTGTCAAAACACTGTATTCTCACCTGGTCCTTCTTGGGTCACAATCATACCTTTGCAAGATGCCTGTATTTACTAACTGGCCCACACAAAGCCCAAACCTGTGGCCTAATTATTAGCATCTTGCTCCAACTAACTAGCTGGGAAATGTTCTTCGTTTGCAAAGTGTAGTCGCTAATCAGATAACTTTGAGAGTTTCTGGAGCAGTTATTTAGGCAAAATTCTAAATCCAAAACAAAAAACAGGAAAGCAGGATGATGATTACACATGTTAGTAGGTCACAGATGTTAAGCAAAAAAGACAGACCAGTGTTGCATTCTGAAATTTAGAAATACTAGCTGGGTGTGGTGGTGCACACCTGTAGTCCCAGCTACTTGGAAGGCCGAGGTGAGAGGATCGCTTGAGCCCAAGAGTTTGAGGCTGCAGTGAGCTATAATCACACCACTGCACTCCAGCCTGGGTGACAGATTGAGACCCTGTCTCTCAAATAAATAAATAAATAAATAAATAAATAAATAAATAAATAAATAAAATTTAGAAATAACCACCACAAAGAAAATCACATTTCTAAGATAAATGTCTTTATGAAAAATATTCTTTTCATTTATGTGGATAGTATGTGGGTGTGGCGTTAAACTGGATCCATAATCGGATACAAGCAGGATCTCATAGTGGCAAATGGCCAAGTATTTGGGATAATACCACATGGATATCATCTTTAGAGAATGATAATCATTCCATTGCCTAGAAGGATAAACTAAATTCCTTCTGAAACTAAAAGCCAGTGTTCAGTCTCTCAAATACCCAAACATATCCATTAGTAATTAGCCCAGGCAATTGCACTGTGTGAAAAAGAGTAAGTTCTTCCTGCACCTTATGGCTCTAAATGTGAGTTTGGATTTAAAATGTGAACGGAATGTCCCTCAGAAATGGAGTTCTTATTCTTTCCCAAAGACCAGGGATGCTATTTGTCTGACCCTGCTTTTAAATTGTGTTCAGGGTCCACAATGTGTTGAGCTTTTTATAGAGTAAACATCAGGACCTCAGCTGGCTAGAACTGTTCAAAAGATGTACATGATATTCAGAGGGAGTAGCTGACCTAATCAGGGGTCTGGAATTCAGCACAGTCACAGGCCTGAATTTTAGAAGACAAGGGAACTTGAAGGTCACTGGCCTTGCCTTTTTCTCAATAGGTTATTATGGGCCCAGGGAAATTAGCCTTGGCCTTAAGTCCAACTAACCTGGGTTCAAATCCAAGCTTTGCCAATATGTGCTACATACTCTTCGGCAAGTTACTACACCCTCTGAACCTAAATTTTCCTTATCTGTAAAAATGAGAGGTCCCTGCAGAGCTGCTGTGATGATTACAGTATGTGTCAAGAACCTTTAACAGTGCCTTAACCCTAGTCAATGTGGTTTTTACTATAGAGAAGGAAACTGAGGCTCAGAGAGGTTAAATGACTTGCCCAAGGTCACAAAGCTAGTTGGTTGATCTTCTTAATTTCCAAGACAGTATTTTTGTTACTATATGACAAAATTCTGTTCCTAAACAACCCAAATCTATATATAACCAAAGGAAGGAGAATAAGTGCTATAAGAAGTGTGTCTTTGCTACTCTTCCATTTCCTTTCATCAGCCCCTCTTCCTTCCCATCGGGTGCTTTCTCTTCCACACCCTACCCCATGCTGGCCCCTACCCCCATACCACCAGTGCCCACAGCCTAAATTGTCTAGAACTCTCCATATGGCCCCTTACTAAGCTGTGCTCTTCTTAGCCTTCCTTCTACCACCTTGTACATCAGAGCCAACCTGGCCTTGATCTGCTGGTTTTTCCTTTTGCTTTTTAAAAAACTGAATGATAATTATTATTTTTAGAGACAAGGTCTCCCTGTGTCATCCAGGCTGGAGTGCAGTGGTGTGATCATAGCCCGCTGCAGCCTCAAACTCCTGGGCACAAGTGATCCTCCCACCTCAGCTTCCCGAGTAGGTGGAACTACTGGCACATGTCATGACGCCCATCTAATTTCTGTATTTTTTTTTTTTTTTTTTTTTTTTTTTTTTTTTGTAGAGATAGGGGTCTCGCTATCTTCCCCAGGGTGGTCTTGAACTCCTGGCCTCAAGCGATCCACCCACCCCAGCCTCCCAAAGTGTTGGGGTTACAGGCGTGAGCCACTGCACTCAGCTCGTTTTTTCTTATTTGATAGGCTGGAAAGCAATTTGTTAAACGAATTCCTATCAATGTGCTAATGAACATAACATGGTGTGGTGTTATCGGAAGCAAGAAGACCCAGAATCTAGTCTGTTATCACCTTCCTCTGTGGCCTTGGGAAACCAATTCTGTGGGTTTCAGTTTCCATTAAGAGATCACTCAAGGCACTTCTAATTTTGATACCCTATGCCTCTCTGACTTAATGTGTCACCCCTCCAGGGGTATTGGCTTTTTAATAAACTTCTGGAGCCAGTAAAGCCATCAAATCAAAGGCAACTATCTCCAATGGCATCACTTTATGCACCATGAAAAATACCTGGGGGATTTTTTTTTCCTATTCTATTTTTTAGATAGAAAACTCTTTCTAGTAACTCTGAAATCAAAATAGATGAACGGCTGCCCACACCACCTAATGGTAAAGGTGGTCATGGTAAGAGAACCCCAAAGAGTGATATTCCAGTATTCTGGGGTCTGCAAGTCAATGGCTCTCCGTTCTTAATACCTAGAAATTGTCTAAGTAATCCGTAAGTGCCAATTAAAAGTGAAAGTCAGAGTCCTTAACCTTTACAAAGAATAAAAGGCAAAAACAGAACTCATCGAGTAGAGACATATAAAAGAAGAGACATGAGTGCAAAGGCCACTCAGATCAGCAGCAATTTTCTAGGAATAATTTCTGCAATTGCTTTGAAAGGTATCTTTATTCAAATGAGTCTTCCTGAACTCTAAAACACTTCCTGAGGAGAAAAATCCCTGTCCTTTGATGCATCCTCATGGAACAAAAACACACGATGGATCAAAATCTGGTTGAAGATCAAACAGAACAGAATCAAGAAGATTTTTTAAATAGATGGTCTATTTTCAGTCAAATGTGAAATTTCCTTCTACAGACACATTTCATTTTAATGCTGCATTGATTTCATCTTTTCTGTTACACCTCTAACATTCTCCAAGAAAACGTGACATAGTTAAGGACCACTGGGGACAATGATGATGGATGGGTTGAACCTGCTGGGGATGTGAACAGGAAGCCTGACAGGATGGGAATCAAAAGCAGGCTGGATTCCCAGATCTCTGAGCAAAGACTCATCATCATTGTCTCGACATGTATAGGAAAAAGAGCAAGCCTCAGAAAGGACTGTTATTATCACCAAAGTAAAGCTTGACATTCCAATTTTCCTGAGAAAAATGTGGGTCTAGTAAGTTCCTTGATCACAGATCACTAAAGAATATTTGCAGAATTTCTACAGAGCTCTACCTTGTCATACTCTCTATACCTATATATGTGTTCTTTTTTTTGTTTTTGAGACAGAGTCTTCCTCTGTTGCCCAGGCTGGAGTGCAGTGGTACAATCTCTGCTTGCTGCAACCTCCACCTCCCAGGTTCAAGTGATTCTCCTGCCTCAGCTTCCCAAGCAGCCAGGATTACAGGCATGCGGCACCACGCCCGGCTAATTTTTGTATTTTTAGTAGAGATGGGGTTTCACCATGTTGTCCAGGCTGGTCTTGAACTCCTGACCTCAAGTGATCTGCCGGCCATGACCTCCCAAAGTGCTGGGATTACAGGCGTGAGCCACCGTGCATGGCTTCTATACCTACATATGTATTCTGGTTTATTTTTCTTCATAGCACTTATCTCACTCTTTGATGTTATATTCAGTATTTGATTATTGCCTCTCTCACTAGAATATAAATCCCAAGAGGGCAAGGACTAGGTTTGCTTTGTTCATTGCTGTGTCCCCAGTGCCTATCTAGTACACTGCCTGGCACACGGTAAAGGTCAAAAAGGATTAATTGAATGAATGAATGTATGAATGTATGAATGAATGAATGAAAGTGTGAATACTAAAATTTAAACTTATAGCCAGTTGGACTGACTTCACAGTACAAAGCTGTTCCATGTTCACACAAGTTATCTGCAAACTTGTAGCTTAAGTTTTGGAGCACTAATGCAAAATTTGGCTACTGAGATACAAAAATGTCCATACCCTTCGATCAAGAAGTTCTACAGGCCAGGTGTGGTGGCTCATGCCTGTAATCCCAGCACTTTGGGAGGTCAAGGCAGGTGGATCGCTTGAGCCCAGGAGTTCAAGACCAGCCTGGGCAACATGGTAAAACTAAAACCCCATCTCTACAAAGAAATGCAAAAAAAAAAAAAAAAAAAAATTAGCTGGGCGTGGTGGCACATGCCTGTAGTCCCAGCGACTCAGGAGGGTGAGGTGGGAGGATTGCTTGAGCCCCGGCAGGTCAAGGCTGCAGTGAGCCACGATCATGCCACTGTACTCCAGACTAGGTGACAGAGAGAGACCGCATCTCAAAACAAAAACAACAACAACTGTTTATTAATAATGTAACATTTATAATTTAATGTCAAGCAACTGGATAAATAAGAAAATTATGGTATATCTTTAATAAAGAATATTATAAAGCCACTAAAAATGTTTTATGAATTTAAAATCATATATGTAAAGGTTTATGATAAATTGTTAGATGAAAAGAGTAAAATCACAGTTGAATATACAGCATAATACCAACAAAAGAATATGCCAAAGTTTAAATAGTACCAAAGGATTGTGATATGGGGAAAAAAATCCTTCTATATTTTTTTCTCTTTTCTGAATTTTCCAAATTTCCTATGAATGATCAGGTCACAATTTGATCAATGAAAGAGATAAAGTGAAAAAATAAAGGTTATCTTGTTGGCTGACAATTTAACCTTTTTTTCTGTTGTATATAAGTGAAATTATTAATCACATGTAATAACAATGTTCAGTTAGACAATGCTATGAAGAGTAGTAAACACAATCCTTATAGTTTTTCTCGGTAATTACAAGAAAAATTGTTTTGCAAGAATTCCCAAAAAATTGTTTGGCAAATAAAACTGTATAATTCCAATTCATTTGGAAAATTTAATGATGAAAATGCATAGGTGAGGATGGCAATTTCTAATGAATTACAGAAAATGGTAACTGTTTTTAAAAGATTCTACATGCAAATCAAAACCACAATGAGATACCATCTCACACCAGTCAGAACGACCATTATAAAAGGTCAAAAAATAACAGATGCTGGTGAGGTTGCAGAGAAAAGGGAATGCTTATACCCTGCCAGTGGGAATGTAAATTAGTTCAGCCATTGTAGAAAGCAGTTTAGTGACTTCTCAAAGAACTTAAAACATTACCATTCGACCCAGCAATCCCATTATTGGGATATACCCAAAGGACTATAAATCATTCTACGGTAAAGACACATGCATGTGTTATGTTCACTGCAGCACTATTCACAATAGCAAAGACATGGAATCAACCTAAATTACCATCAACAGTAGACTGGTTGAAGACGATGTGGTACACATATACCATGGAATACTATGCAGCCACAGAAAAGAAAGAAGTCGTGTTATTTGAAGCAACATGGATGGAGCTGGAGGCTATTATCCTAAGGAAAATAACACAGGAACAGAAAACCAAATACTGCATGTTCTCACTTATAAGTGGGACCTAAACATTGAGTATACGTGGACACAAAGAAGGGAATGACACAGGGGCCTACTTGAGGGTGGAGGCTGGGAAGAGGGTGAGGATCCAAAAATGAACTATTGGGTACTATGCTTATTACCTGGGTGATGAAATAAGCTGTACACCAAATCCCCATGACACGCAACTTATTAATACCTATGTAACAAACCTGCATATGTACTTCTGAACCTAAAAGTTGAAAAAATAAAAATTAGGCTGGGCATGATGGCTCACGCCTGTAATCCCAGCACTTTGGGAGGTTGAGGTGGGCAGATTGTTTGAGGTCAGGAGTTCGAGACTAGCCTGACCAACACGGGGAAACGCCGTCTCTACTAAAAATAAATAAATAAATAAATAAAAATTAGCTGGGTGTGGTGGCGCACACCTCTAGTCCTACTTGGGAGGCTGAGGCAGGAGAATCACTTGAACTTGGGAGGCAGAGGTGGCAGTGAGCCGAGATTGCGCCACTGCACTCCAGCCTGGGTAAGAGAGCAAGACTCCATTAACAAAAAAAAAAAAAAAAAAAAATCAAGGTTTGTGTTTTTTAACAAAGATTCCACCGGGTTTTGTGTGTGTGTGTGTGTGTGTGTGTGTGTGTCTGGATTTTTTTCTCTTCTTCCTTTAAGATGGTAAGTTAAATGAGGTTTTATGAGAGAAAATGAGTCTAAAAGAGAAAAAAAATAGCTTCGGACTTGCTTTTGAATCTCATTTTGTATCTCCAGGTTGCAGAGCTCTAATTCTCTTAAGACCTGCCCTCTCTCCAACCCTTTAGGGCAAGACAAGAAAGGAGACTAAATTGTGCTGGGAGCAAAGTCAACCAGGGAGGCACCCTGTGCCCTTTAAGAAGTAGGCTTATTCCCCCACCAGATATAACATGTTAAAGCCGAAACTGCTGCTAGATATCATCTAGTGGTTTTGAAAGCATACATTTTAAAGCCTCGAACATTTTATTCAAATACTATATAGTTTGATGGTAAAGAGGTAAAATAGAAAACCCAGGTGTTGTGGATATAGGGGCCTAGAGCCCCTCATTGATAGGAGCTTTTACTTCTCTTCTTTCTCTTGGGCTGTAGGGTGAGGATTCCCTGGGGTTGTAGGGTGAGGATATGGAAGCCCCTTAAAAATACTGATTGGATCCAATCTTCTTTTTATACAGATAGGGGGAAATGAGAGCAGATGGGGCAGTGATATGTTTAATGTCACACATATTGCCTGATTAAAATATTTCAGCTGACTCACCCATAAAATAATTACAGTTTTCTAATGAGAGGATCAGACGTATATGTTGGGAAAATACTAAAGAAAGTAACAATTGAAAAGAATGACTAAGAGAAGTGAGATCCCAAATTTGAGATTACAATGTTATCACCCAAACCTATTCTTTCTACACCAAAATAAATTTTACAACAGACGGATGGCTTGGGAAACAGGATTTTCTTTTATATTTTTATTCAATGTGCATTTTTTTTTATTTGGAAATGTTTTGGAAAAGTTTTAAACACAGAGAGAAGTATAGAGAATAATATAAAAAACTACCACGGACACATTTTTGTTTAATTTTTCATCTTCTTTGCTGTATATATATAAATGTGTGTGTGTGTGTGGTGTGTGTGCATATATGTGTGTATGTTATATATATATAAAGTTAACATCCTCTCTGTATTTCTTTTCATTCTCCTTCCTCTTTCTCCCTGTTCCCAGAAGCAAAAACACTCATGAATTTGGTCTGTACTCCTATAGTAGAATAAATATTTGTTTGCTTATTTTATCCATAAAATAGATTTTTATTATCAAAATATTAATTAAAATTAAGTGAATCTTAACATAATTTTTATGCTTGCCTTAAATAAAAAGATTTATTTGCTGACAGGAAAATTTTAACAACCTCAAACCTTTGAACTAGATTCTTGAAAATAAAGATGCCTCAGATTTATCGAAATAACTATGACAAACTCTACTATCGTTTTTCATTTTATTCTTCGGATCCTGTGCAGAGCCTGACTGACTTAAACTTATTCAACTTCTTAAACTGGGTTTGGTTAACTGAGCTATATGATAGAAAAGGCTGTTAAAGTCGGAGCTGATGAAAGCAGACACAGCAACAAAGGTGATCGCTGCTGTCTGTTATCGAAGGAAACAGTAAAGGGCACAGAAACTGATTACCTACATACATGACATTGAATAGAGAAAATACTACATTAGATTAGTTAGGCAGAAATGTGATATATTTTAGAAATGTATTAAGTGTAATCTGTTTCTGTAAAAAATGATTGAGATTTATAAAAATTTCCCCAATGCTTTGGGGCTCTGATAGTTACAGAGTCCAGTGTTGTACGCTGGCTCTGTCATTTACTAATTGGATGACTAATTGAATGATAATAGTGCCTACTGCACAGAGATCCTGTGAAAACTAAGTGAGATAATCCACTTAAGATGTTAGGAACAGAGCTTGGCAAAGAGTAAGCACTCAGTACATGTTAGCTGCAAGTAGCAGTAGCAGCAGCAGTGGCAGCCGTAGTAACACTATTTGTGAGCAGTAGTAGTAGTATTTGAAAAACTGACCCATGTGGAAGCATTCATAACCTGGAACGTGCAGAGAGCACAAACTCTGGAGCTTCACTCTGTCAGCTGGATCCTTTGCACCCTTTTACCAACTGAGTGGGCCTGGGGACAACTGCAGCACATAGGTTCTGCCTGCTATGAGGGTTCAGCGGGTATGAAAGATGCTTAGTGCCATGCATGCAGGACATGCTCAGTCAACATTAGCAGTTACAAATATTCCAGATACATAATGCCTTAGTGTTTGTAAACACATCCTGTTTTTAACCTGCAGAATCAAGCTCACACTTTTCTCACAGTAAGACATCAAGGGAAGCAAGAGGAAGGATCTAATTGCACTGATTAGTTTACTAAGAAGCAATCTGTCTAGGTACAGAGGGACTGTATATAATCATTGATGTAAATACAGCTCTATCTAGGCACAGCTCTGCAGGAATAAAATGTGACCCCAAAGGCGAGCTCTTTTTCCTTGAAAGCAGATGGCTAAGATCCCCGTGAAATTCTTACTGATAAGAAGATCACCAAGAAAGGGAGGCCTAGAAGATGCTCTTAATAATGGACCAATGAGTTATGATAACAAGTACTTTTCCAAAACACTTTCACACACATTTACACATCTGATCCTTGCAGCAACCCTATGTGAAGGAAGGTATTGTCTTCATTTGTCAGAGGAGGAAAGTGAAGAGCAGAGAAGTAAAGTGACTTGCTCAAAGGAGAATCCGGTGCATTCCTACTTCAAGTTCAGGACTTTTATTACCCATGCATGGCCTTCTGGAATGTTCCTTGCTGGCATGTACTTGCCATATTGTGGGGGCTATTTCATTTTTCCAATATTTTTGTTACCTTAGTTGTTAGGATTAGCTTAACTCTAAATCCCATCTGTACTACAGCATACATGCAATATGCTGCATGTATGTGTGCATCCTATATGCATGCACACATACAAGCACGTGCTGGGGGACAACTGCATTTATTTTTCACATTTTATTTCTTTTTAAGTGTACTTTTAAAAGATGAAAATCTGTGATTGAGGTTGAAGATTGATGTGATTCAGCCAAATTTTAAGGATGCTAAGTCATTTGTTTGGACTGAAGCCTGAGAAGTAATTCAGTTCCAAAAGAAGGCAAAAAAGGGTTTTCACTTTAAATGAACCATGTTTTTTTAAAATTTTTTTTTCTGAAACCATGATCTAATTTCTTTTATAAAAGAAGTACGAACTTTTGTTGCCATTTCCAGCTGTCAAGCAAGTCACTCATACTTTTGCCCTGCAGCAAAAGGAAGGGACATCAGGTGACAGACCCTAAATTTCAACTAGTCACACAAATTACAGACCTTCCTATCATGATGTCCTCTTGGCCTTCTGCTTTTCCCCTACAATGAAGAATGAGACACAGTTTAAATCAAAACGACTCTCATGGGCAATTTTACAAAACAAATAGAAGGCTCAGGGCCTCACCCCTTTCCCCACTTTCCCTGCTGGGTCAGCCTGTTCTCTCTTTCCACGCAGGCAGGAGGTAATAATTAGAAAGACCTTTCCCACACTGACAACGATGCTCTGTTTGCCAAGCCCCGTTTGCTTTGAAGAGTTTGACTAAGCAAATAATTACAAAAACAACTATAATCAGATGCCAGGTCCCACTTCTAGGGGACACTAGTGTGGCACCACACTGCTTTGTGGTGGAGTATGATCAAAGGTGTGTACTGGCTCTATCACGAGGCGTGGTACACTGAGGTCCTTCTTCTTCCTTTTAACTTCCATGCCCAGGACACTTCCCACAAAATATATGAAAAATTACATTTACCATTGAAGAGTCAGTTTAGAAATGCTGTACCAATCTCGGACCACAGGAAAAAGTCATTAAATATTACTGTTTCCAGCAGCTGGGGAGAGCTTTGTGAAGTCAATAAAGGAAATTAAAGCCAGGGCTCATTAGCATTCAGA
Organism: Rhinopithecus roxellana; assembly: GCF_007565055.1. Lineage (NCBI taxonomy): Eukaryota > Metazoa > Chordata > Mammalia > Primates > Cercopithecidae > Rhinopithecus > Rhinopithecus roxellana. The sequence continues at coordinate 171,552,898 of NC_044553.1, forward strand.
AAATATGTCATTATTTAAAACTATTTTTTCGAGGTAAACCATTTACTGGCTAAAACCTAGTCATAATATTTGTATTACCTGTAGATCTGTTATCTATAAAACTGTGGGACCTGAGCACTCCAACAGGGTGAGAATCAAAACAGGTGCCTCCGCCTGTTCCTATTATGCACATTAGCCCATGGCCTTCTCACAGCCTGTTAAACAGCTGAATTTGAAACAATAATGGTGCAGGCCAAACACTCGCCTGAAGGCCTGTCTGTCTTGGGATTTGGCCATTTACATTGATTTTCTTTACTCACATTTTTCATGAAACACAAATATTTGCCATGGCAACTGGGGTGTCACATGACATGCTGCTACATAAATAGCCTGGAAATTTCTTAAGGGGACACAGCCCACCAGTGCTGAAAATACAGTGAAACCTCTTGATGATTTCAGTATTGAAAGATGAAAGTCTGAGAAGAGCAGGTAGCAGTCTAGGATTAATTTCTCTTGTGCCACTCTTCAATTTCTCCTTTTTTCTTATAAGAGCAGCTGAAAACATGACCACTTTCCACATAAGGGAAGCCAGAAAAAGACAGTGCCAGCTGTCTCCTTTCTGTGGTGACAAGTTTCAAAAATCACAAGTCTATCTGCAGCCCATAAACATAAGAAAGCAAGGTACAAAAGTCCAGCACATTGAAACTGGGGGAATCTCCATAAGAATGAATTAGATTGTACTGTGAGGAGTTAATGTTAAAGAATATAGAATTTGGCCCAGTGTGGTGGCTCATGCCCACAAACCCAGCATTTTGGGAGGCCGAGGCAAGTGGACCACTTGAGGCCAGGAGTTCGAGACTAGCCTGGCCAACATAGAGAAACCCTGTCTTCACTAAAAATACAAAAAATTAGCCGGGAGTGGTGGTACATGCCTGTAATCCCAGCTACTAGGGATGCTGAGGCATGAGAATCGCTTGAATCTGGGAGCCAGAGGTTACAGTGAGCCGAGATTGAGCCAGCCTGGGTGACAGAGCAAGACTCCATCTCAAAAAAAAAAAAAAAAAAAAAGCAAGAAAGAAAAGAAAGTGCCCCATGCCACATGATGGTTAAAAAAAAAAAAAAAAAAAAAAAGGCCAGGAGTGGTGGCTCATGCCTATAATCCCAGCACTTTGGGAGGCCGAGGCAGATGGATCACTTCAGGTCAGGAGTTTGAGACCAGCCTGGTCAAAATGGTGAAACCCCTGTCTCCACTAAAAATACAAAACTTTGCCAGGCATGATGGTAGGCACCCGTAATCCCAGCTTCCTGGGAGTCTGAGACATGAGAATCACTTGAACCCAGGAGGCAGAGGTTGCAGTGAGTCGACATTGTGCCACTGCACTCCAGCCTGGGCGACAGAGTGAGACTGTCTCAAAATAATAATAATAATAATAATAATAATAATAATAATGCAGAATTCTTTCCCCTGCTTCATTAAGGTATTCTATGTTTGGAGATCTTGCCTTTTTAAACTGTATTTAAAGACAAATGAAATACAGTAGAACCTCACAATAAGACATCCTACACCACACAAATTTGGATACAAAGCAATAGCTACTGGACTCCTGACCAGTTAGTATTAGAAGTGGACCCAGTCATTTAGTTAATCTTGCAATGATGCAACATGATTGAATTTTTTAGACCCCACCAATAACATTATGCTAGAGTTAACTTGTACAATTTCCCTTTTGAAAGTCAAATGTATACCAGCAACAGCTGAAATAGCACTTATTTCTAGGTTGAAGGTACAACTCAATAACATATGTAAATCACCAAAAATCTCACAGAAAATGTTGTGAATAAGAACAATTTTCTTTCTGTAGTGAGGAATATGAATACCTTTGATCTGTGTTTCTTGGGAAAGAACTTCACCTCTGCTGGAGATGGTGGTGGTTCCCGAGGTACACTGAAAGTGGCTGTGGATGAAGACGGTACATGTTATCTTTTCCAGAAGAAGAGGCTGAGTCACTTGTTGGATGCTATTGGGTTTGTACCTTGAAAGTCAAATGGCTCTGTCACCCACTGTGCACTCACTACCTTTCTTTCTGTATTCATTCAGTGAAACAGCTATGATCACTGACTTCAAAAGGAAGCCAAGAGCATGGGAGGGCAACAGTTCTATTAGAATATAAGGTCAGCCAGCCTTATGCAAATTGCCTAGATAAAAGGGCAAATTTTAAAAGCAGGTACATTTCAAAAGCAGGCAAATTAGAGAGTAATATCTGTCTTATAGAATGCTTTGTTAGAAGATTTCTTTAAATAGCCAGATTCCCAGGTTCATGTAAAAGGTGATTTAACATAGCTACATATGGACTGTTCTATTGTGTAAAAAAAAAGATTCTAAAAAATTTAAATGACTGAGGGAAGTGATACAAGTGAAAAGCACCATAAAGATTATTTTTGAAATTAGTTAAGTCTACAAGCAGCAACTTTTAGAGAACACACCTAGTCCGTGGTTGAGGAAGAATGGGCCCACATGCTAGACAATGCTGTCTCAATCACATCTCTCCTACTGCCTGACAGCAAACCTGACTGCCCTTTACCAAAAGCCCAAGTCTGACATTCTCAGGGGAGAAAAATCCTTATAATACTCTTCCCAAGAAAGAGAACAAATAATTTATTTAAATGGTTAATTGAATAAAAGAAGTGAGGCTTCTTTCAGCTCAATTCCTTCAGCTCAACCCCCTTTTCTGTCAGTTTTCTATAACAACAATCTTAGAAGGAATTGACAGATATTGATCAAAAACAGCACACTAGTAAAGGATATCAATACATAATTTAGAATCTCACTTTGAGGACTTGGTTCTCCTAGATTGCCTCAACTGAGCTGCAAGGAATATCTTCAGCCCTTTTTTAAAAAGTAGGGAAAACTGTAGAGCCTTTTCAGTGAAACTCACCTTCACAAAAGGGATTTATTTGTTGCATTTGACCAACTCATTTTTACACTCCTCTGGTTTCCCTGGCTTCCAGCAAGCTTCCCTGTGACTTGAAGTCCTCACTCTCCCCTGGCCAGTATGTATGAAGACCCCATTTTAAGGCTATAGTTTTTGCCTTCAGTTCTATGCTCTCCTTCCCTGGTGTCCACTTTGGAGTTTGCTCTCCCACTTCTGAAGGTAAGTCCACATCCTGTGTTCAGCCTGCTTTGAACCCACAGATTCACCAGTAAAATTTATTATTCCTATTGTCTGCAGACTCAGTACAATTTTTGTTTAGCTTTCAGGTTCTTCAGACAAGTGAGATTTATGGCTAAATTCCCATGTTCAAACAAAATAGCAGCTGAGAAATTTTCAAGTGGGCATAACTTCTAAAGGATTTTAGTAAAATTTTAATATAATTTGGTAGGATAAAGATCTCAAGGATAAGTAATTTCACATGGCTAATCCACAGTTAATGATATCAATAAGAATTTTCTTAGTTGTCTGCAGAAATGCTATCACTAAATTATAATTTCTTGTAGCCTTGGATTTTATGAGACACATGCATTTGAAGAATGTGTCTGCATGTTTACAAAACTGTATCCTAATGCACTGCCTATTTTGCTACTCAATTTCCTTGCTGGAAAAATCTGTTTGGTAAATTTTGCCAGAGTTAATGTAGAGGAAAAAATCCTTGTCTTTTTGGACAAACTTGTATGCTTCTGTGGTAGTTATTACTATTTTTTTTTTTTTTTTAGATGGAGTCTCACTCTGTCGCCTGGGCTGGAGTGCAGTGGCACGATCTCGGCTCACTGCAAGCTCTGCCTCCCAGGTTCAAGCCATTCTCCTGCCTTAGCCTCCCAAGTAGCTGGGACTACAGGCACCCGCCACCACGCCTGGCTAATTTTTTTGTTGTATTTTTGGTAGAGACGGGGTTTCACCGTGTTAGACAGGATGGTCTCAATCTCCTGACCTTGTGATCCCCCCGCCTTGGTCTCCCAAAGTGCTGGTATTACAGGCATGAGCCACCGCGCCCAGCCAGTTATTACTAATTTTAGAGCCCCAGTTTTTTCAGAGTGACGATATGCCCAACTCCTAGCATTGTCAGATTAGAAAAAAAATTGTTTTTAAAAGAACATGCAGTTAAATTTTAACAAGATAAACAATAAATAAGTTTTTAGTATGCCTCAAATATTAAATATATATACTTAAATCCAACAAAGAAGAACAGAATTTCCATGAATGCATTAGAATAAGCATAACATCATTCTAAGTATTTATTTAGTATAAGTATGTCTATAATCCTAATGTTAGCTCTGACCCTATCCCTCGACATCCACTTTCCCAGCCTTTCTTGTAGCTAACAGTGAGCAGTGAAATGTAAGGGAAAGTTCACCCCAAGGCTTCTGGGAAGACACTGACACCACTGTTTTCCCCTTGATCTGGCCTGGAATGTGTATGTAAGGCCCAGGGCTGCAGAAACCATCTTATGGCCATGAGGTGGCAAGCATGAGGATGAAATCGAACCAAAGAGGGTAAAGTAGAAAGAATAGGGCTAATATCCAGAACCTACAAAGAACTCAAACAAATTTACAAGAAAAAAGCAAACAACCCCATCAAAAAGTAGGCAAAGGATATGAACAGACACTTCTCAAAAGAAGACATTCATACAGCCAACAGACACATGAACAAATGCTCATTATCACTCGCCATCAGAGAAATGCAAATCAAAACCACAATGAGATACCATCTCACACCAGTTAGAATGGCAATCATTAAAAAATCAGGAAACAACAGGTGCTGGAGAGGATGTGGAGAAACAGGAACACTTTTACACTGTTGGTGGGACTGTAAATTAGTTCAACCACGGTGGAAAACAGTGTGGCGATTCCTCAAGGATCTAGAACTAGAAATACCATTTGACCCAACCATCCCATTACTGGGTATACACCCAAAGGATTATAAATCATGCTGCTATAAAGACACATGCACATGTATGTTTATTGCAGCACTATTCACAATAGCAAAGACTTGGAATCAACCCAAATGTCCATCAGTGACAGACTGGATTAAGAAAATGTGGCACATATACACCATGGAATACTATGCAGCCATAAAAAAGGATGAGTCTGTGTCCTTTGTAGGGACATGGATGCAGCTGGAAACCATCATTCTCAGCAAACTATTGCAAGAACAGAAAACCAAACACCGCATGTTCTCACTCATAGGTGGGAATTGAACAATGAGATCACTTGGACACAGGAAGGAGAACATCACACACCAGGGCCTATTGTGGAGAGGGGACAAGGAGGAGGGATAGCATTAGGAGATATACCTAATGTAAATGATGAGTTAACGGGTGCAGCACACCAACATGGCACATGTATACGTATGTAACAAACCTGCATGTTGTACACATGTACCCTAGAACTTAAAGTATAATAATAAAAACAAAACAAAACAAAACAAAAAAAGAAAAGAAAGAACACCATGACAACCCTGCTGATCAATACCATCATCCCTAGGCTCCGCACTTCCCAATCTCTTGTGTATGAGACAAACTCCTCATTGTTTAGGCCACTGGTAGTTTTCTGATATTTATAATTATATGCATTCCTGACTGGTACTACCTGTTCCCTTCTCTTCCTCCTTCCCTCTTCTCTTCCTTCCATACTTTGTCTTATTGCATGTGCTAGGACCTCAGTACAAAAATGGTGGCAACAATGATCATTCTTGATTTGTCTCTGCTTTTAATGGAGAAATAGAAAAGGAATGCTACAAAAGTTTCCCTACTAGGAGTATTTTTTGCTCTAGGGCTTTGGTTGATAACAACAATCAGGTTCAGAAAATTCTCTTCTATTCTACTCCATCCAGAGGATTTTCCCTTATCATTAATGTTGAATAGTATTGAATGATTTTTTTTCCTTTGGTATATATTGAGATCATGAGGTTTTTTCTTTTTAAATATGTTAATATGGTGAATTATATTGCTAAATATTTCCGATGTTGAACTTTCCTTACATTTTTCCTTATGATGAACACTTTAATGTTTATTTAGAATCTTTGCCTCTATGTTCCTAAATAAGATTGATCTATGTATATTTTTTCTTGTACTGTGCTTTTTCAATTTTGGTAGCAAAGTTATAATAGCTCCATAAAATCAGTTTACAAGCTTTTCCTCTTTTTTTTCCCCATGGAATAGTATAAAAAGAATTAACTGACCTGTTACGGTTGGTAAAACTTGCCTATAAAAGGCCTGAGGCCTTCTCTCCTCTGGCATATTAGAGTATGTGAGTGTGTGTCTGTGTATGTGTGTTTAAAAGACAGAGATTTTTGACTACCAATTCAAATTATCTAATGACATTGTTTTAAGTTTGTTAGTTTTTCTCAAGTTATTTTTGGTAGTTTACATTTTTCTAGGAAATTTTTCATTTCATATTTTAAAATGTAAAGTTACCATACTATGATTTTTTTTTAATTCTACTGTATCTATAGTTAGCGAACTTTTTTCATTTTAATAGTGTTGACTTGTGCCTTCTATTTTTCCTCTCTTTATCATTATTGTCAGAGATCTGCCTGTTTTATGTTATTTTAAAGAAGCCAATTTTTGACTGGGCACAGTGGCTCACGCCTGTAATCTCAGCATTTTGGGAGGGCAAGGTGGGTGGATTGCCTGAGTTCAGGAGCTTGAGACCACCCTGGGCAACATGGTAAAACCCTCTCTCTACTAAAATACAAAAAAATTAGCCAGGCGTGGTGGCATGCACCTGGAGTCCCAGCTACTCGGGAGGCTGAGGCACGAGAATCGCTTGAGCCCTGGAGGCAGAAATTGCAGTGAGCTGAGATCGTGCCACTGCACGCCAGCTTGGGCTACAGAGTGAGACTCTGCCTCAAAATAAATAAATAAATAATAATAATAAAAAGAAGTCAATTTTTAATTCTTTTGGGTCATTTTTGTTTTTACTTTCTTAATGTCTGCTTTTATTTTCATTATTTCCTTTCTTTTTTTTTCTAGTTTACTGCTTTTTTTTTCCTGTCTTCTTGTGTTTAATTAGTCTTAGGTCACTTATTATTAATTGCTCTCATTTTCTTTTTTTTTTTTATTATTTTTTGAGATGGAGTCTCACTCTGTCACTCAGGCTGGATTGCAGTGGCACGATCTCGGCTCACTGCAATCTCCGCCTCCAGGGTTCAAGTGATTCTTCTGCCTCAGCCTCCTGAGTAGCTGGGATTACAGGTGTGCACCACCACACCTGGCTAATTTTTGTATTTTTAGTAGAGATGGAATTTTACCAGTTTGGTCAGGCTGGTCTTGAACTCTTGACCTAGTGATCTGCCCGCCTCAGCCTCCCAAAGTACTGAGATGTTCTTGTTTTCTATTAAATGCATATAAATAATGGATGAGATTGCTAAGAAGTGATGAAAGACATTAGTCTACAGATTCAAGAATCCCAATAAATACAAAGCAGGATAAATAAAAAGACCTATATGTCTAGATGCATCACAATGAACCTGTAAAACACCAAAGATAAAAAGAACTTATTTCAGCTAGAGAGGAAACAAAAGACAAATTGTTTTCATCCACAATTTTAGCCACTATTTACCACTGACTCCTCAATAGTCCACAGGCTCCTCAATAGTAGATATAATTGCTAGAAAACAATGAAATAATATATTGAATGTGCCGACAAGATAACTTTCAAAAGTCAGGACATAAACACATTTTGAGGCAAATAAAAGTTGACAGAGTTTACCACCAGTAGAAACAGGCTTGTACTAGTGGAAATTTAAAGAATATAATTTAGGGAGCTGGAAATGAATGCAGTATTGAAAGTCTGAGACGCAAGAATGAATGAAGAGCAAAGACAGTGACAATCTGTTGGCTAATATAACAAACATTGATTACATAAAAAACATTAACAATAATGTCTTGTGGGACTTTTTTAGAAGATACAACTAAAATACATAAGAAAAATAGATTCTACATCAGGAGGGAGATGGAGTTAAAATGTTCTGAGGTTTTTATATTGTTAAAGGAAAAAGTACAGATATTTATTAACTTTAGACTTTGATAAGTAATATATGCATGTGAAAATAACAAGCTAATCACAATAAGAATAGAAAAGGAATGTATCAATTCCAAAATAATAGAGGAATAAAAGTATAATGAGGAAAAATAATCTATTCAAAAGAAGACAATAAAGGAAAGAAAATGGAATAGCAAAACAGGGCAGGGCACAAACAGAAATAGACTAGATGGAAGAAATACATCAAAATATATTAGTAATTAGAATAACTGTAAATGCAGTAAATGCTAAATGGATAATGACAGTCAGAATGAATTCTTTAAAATTCAGCTATATACTATTTATAAAAGACAGACTTAAAACATACGGCTACAGAAAGATTAAAAGTTAAAAAAATGAGAAAAGATATACCAGGTTAACAATAACCAAAAGGAAGCTGAAGTGGCTATATTAACAGACAAAAAGCTATTTATGCTAAAAAGCAATTATAGAGATAATGAAGGACAACATGCAATGATAAAAATTCCTATTTACTAGGAAGATATAATAACTATAGTAAGAGTTGGCAAGGATGTGAATTCACAGAGTATCTTCCACGCTGAAGGGAGAAATGTAAATTGATGCAATGACTTTAAAAGACAATTTGGCATTACTTCCTAAAGTTGAATGTTCATCTACCCCATGACCTATTCCACTCCTCTTGACCAAGAAAAATACTTGTGCATACTCAGTAGGAAACGTGAAAGAATGCATGGCAGCACTGTTCACAATACCATAGGCTGAAATCAACCCAGAAGTTCATCAACAGAAGACTGGATAAATTAACTATGGTCTATTCAAATTATCATCTTCAGCAAACTAACACAGAAACAGAAAACCAAACACTGCATGTTCTCACTCATAAGTGGGAGCTGAACAACGAGAACACATGGACATAGGGAGGGGAACATCACACACCAGGGCCTGTTGGGGGTTTGGGGGAAGCAGGAGGGAGAGCATTAGGACAAATACCTAATGCATGCGGATCTTAAAACCTAAATGATGGGTTGATAGGTGCAGCAAACCACCATGGCACAAGTATACCTATGTAACAAACCTGCACGTTCAGCACATGTATCCCAGAACTTAAAGTAAAATAAATGAACAAACAAAAAAAATGGAATATTCTACAGCAGCCAAAAGAAATGAATTCAGTGATGTGTAGCATATCTACTTCAAGACTCTAATTCAGTATTTCAAGGAGGGCCCTGGCATCTCTAGTTTGATGCATACAGGCCATCTCCTTAGAACTCCACTTCTCCAGCTTTGTGTACAGCTCCCTATGCTTTCCTTTCATGTCAAGAAGGTGTCCCTCCCCCAATATTCTTTCTAAAAGTCAGACTTACTGAGTTACTACTTACATACAGTAAAATTCACCCTTTTTAGTATAGTTTTATGAGTTTTGGCAAATGTGTAAGTCATATAACCATCACCGCAATCAAGATATAAAACAATTCCAGGCCGGGCGCAGTGGCTAACACCTGTAATCCCAGCACTTTGGGAAGCTGAGGCAGGTGGATCATGAGGTCAGGAGATTGAGACCATCCTGGCCAACATGGCAAAACTCCATCTCTACTAAAAATACAAAAAATTAGCCGGGTGTGGTGGCGGGCGTCTGTAGTCCCAGCTACTTGGGAGGCTAAGGCAGGAGAATTGCTTGAACCTGGGAGGCGGAGGTTGTAGTGAGCCGAGATCGCGCCACTGCACTCCAACCTGGGCGACAGAGCAAGACTCCATTCTCAAACAAACAAACAAACAAACAAAAAAACAATTCCAATACCTGCCAAAATTCCTGCATGCCCCTTTACCATCAACTACTCTCTCCATCCCCAGGCAACTCTTGATCTGTTTTCTGTCTTCATTGTTTCATTTTCTAAAAATGTCATGTAAATAGAATCATATAGTGTGTAGCCTATTGAGTTTGGCTTATTTCACTTTGCATAATGCATTTGGGATTCATCTTTATTGTTGCATGTATCAGCAATTAGATCCTTTTTAGAGCAAGTTTTACTCCATTGTATGGATGTACTTCAATTCATCAGCTGAGAGACATCTAAGTGGTTTCCAGTTTCTGGTGATTATGAATAAAGCAACATTCATATATTACAAACATTCATATACAGGTTTTTGTGTAAATATATTTTCATTTCTCTTGGGCAAATAGATAACTAGGAGTGAGATTGCTGGGTCATACAGTAAATACATGTTTAACTTTATAAATAACTGCCAAACTGTTCTCCAAAGTTTTTGTACCATTTTGCATCCCCACCAGCAAGGAATGAGAGTTGCAATTGTTCCATATCCTCATGTAGTGGTATCCCATTGTGGTTTTAATTTGCATTTCCCTCATGACTAATGATGTTAAGCATGCTTTCACCTATCTATTTACTATCCATATATATCCTTCGGTAAAGTGTCTGTTCAAATCTTTTGTCTGTTATTGGGTTGTTTGTTTTCTTATTACTGAGTTTTAAAAGTTCTTTATATGTTCTGGATAAAAATACATGATCACTTATTGTTTTAAAATATTTACTCTCAATCTATAGTTTTTCTTTTTCTTTTTTCTTTTTTTTTTAAGATGGAGTCTCGCTCTTGTTAACCACGCTGGAGCAATGGCAAAATCTCAGCTCACTGCAATCTCTGCCTCCCGGATTCAAGCCTCAGCCTCCCGAGCAGCTGGGATTACAGGCACCCACCACCTGGCTAATTTTTGTCTTTTTAGTAGAGATGGGGTTTCACCATGTTGGCCAGGCTGGTCTCAAACTCCTGACCTCAAGTGATCCACCCACCTCGGCCTCCCAAAGTGGGGATTACAGGCGCGAGCCACTGTGCCTGGCCAATCTATAGCTTTTCTTTTCATTTTCTTAACACGGTGTTTCAAAGAGTAGAAGTTTTTAATTTTGATGAAGTCCAATGTATCCATTGTTTCATTTTATGGATTTTGCCTTTGGTGTGGTATGTAAGAAATTTTTGCCTAACTCAAGAACACAGAAAATTTTCCCCTTTGTTTTCTTCCAAAAGTTTTATAGTTTAGGCTGTATATTTAATTTTACAAACCATTTTGGGTTAATTTTTGTACATGGTACAAGGAATGGGTTAAGGTTCTTTTTTTCCCTTTTATATAAATGTCCAGTTGTTCCAGCACAATTTGTTGAAAAAATTATGCCTTCTCTATTGAATTGCCTTTGCATCTTTGTCAAAAATGAATTGACCAAGTATGCGTGGTTCTATTTCTGTACTCTTTATTCTTCTGTTCTATTGATCTCTGTGTTTATCCTTTTGCCAATACCACACAGTCCTGATTACTGTAGCATTATATTAGCTCAGGTAACAGGAGTCCTCCAATGCTGTTTTCCTCTTTCAAAATTGTACTAACTATTGTAGCTCCTTGGCCTTTCCACAGACTTTAGAATCAGCTTTTCAATATTTACAACAAATCTTACTGAGATCCTGATTGGGACTGCATTGAATTTATAGATCAATTTGGGGAAAATTAATTATAAAAATACTGAGTCTTCTAATCTATGAACATGGCTAATCTTCCTAATTTATTTAGGTCTTCTTTTACTTTTTTTCATTAGTGTTTTATAGCATCCAGCATCCGTATGTTGCAAATATTTGTTAGCTTTATACCTAAGTATTTAATTGTTGGTGTTATGTTAATGGTATTTTTTTAATATTCAATTTCCAATTGTTCATTTCTAACAAACTGAAATTCAATTTATTTTTGTATGTTAATCTTGTGTCCTCAAACCTTGCTGAACTCCCTTATTAGTTCTACTAGCTTTTGTGTGTGTGTGATGGCTTCTTTGAGAGTTTCTATGTAGTAATTGTGCTCTTTGCAAAGAGAGTTTTATTTCTTCCTTTCCAATCTGCATGTCTTTTGTTTCTTTTTCTTACCTCACTGCATTGGCTAGGAACTTCAGTACAATGTTGAATAGAAGTGGTGAGAGTGCACAACCATGTGTTGTTCCTGATCTTAGGTGAAAAGCATTCATTCAAACACTATTATGATATTAGTTGTAGACATCTTTTATCTGTTTGAGGAAGTTCCCTTGTATTCTTAATTTTCTTAGGGTTTTTGATACAAATGGATGTTGATTTATTTTAATTGAGATGGTTATATAGTTTTTCTTCTTCAGCCTATTCATATGGTGACTTATAATGATTGATATTTAAATGTTCAAACAGCCTTGCATTCCTAGGATAAACCCCACATGGTCATGATGTAATATGTATAAAATACATCATCTCTTTCTATATATAAAAATATATATAAATACATATATCTACATATAAATATATATAAATATAAATATATATATAGAGAGAGAGCACGCGTGCACTAGATTCAATTTGCTATATTTTGTGAAGGATTTTTGCATCTATTTTCATAAAGAATACTGGACTGTAGTTTTTTCTAAAGTCTTTGGTTGTGGTATCAGAGTGATGATAGCTTCATAAAATTATCTGGGAAGTGTTTCTCTCTATTCTATTTTTCAGGAAGAATTTCTGTAACATTAGTAATATTTCTTTCTTGTTTGGTAGAATTCACCAGTGATGCCATATGGTATCATTTTTCTTTTCTTACAATGTTTTTAAGTAGTAAGTCAATTTCTTTAATAAATACAGGACTAATCAGGTTATCTATTTCTTCTGGAGTGAGCTTAGGTAGTATCTGTCTTTCAAAGAATTCCTCCATTAATATAAGCTGTCAAACTTATAGACATAAAGTTGTTTATAGTGTTCTCTTAGCATCCTTTAAATGTCTATAGGATTTGTAATGATGTCTCCTCTTTTGTTCCTGATATTGGTCATTTGTGCCTTCTCTCTTTTAATCTTGGTTAGTCTGTCTAGAAGCTTACCAATTTTATAAAAATGTTCCATGAAACACAGTTTGGTTTCACCAAATTTCTTTCTTTCTTTTTTTTTTTTTTAATTTCACTGACTTCTATTTTGCATCCTCTGCTTGCTTGGGTATATATGCTTTTTTTGGGGTTTTTTAGAGTGGGAGCTTAGATCATTAATCTGAGATCTTTCTTCTTTTCTAATAAAAGTATTTAATGCTAAAAATTTTTCTTAAGCACACTTTAGCTGCATCTTACAAATTTCTGTACGTTGTGTGGTCATTTCCATTTAATTCAAAATGTTTTTTTTAATATCCCTGTGACTTCCTCTTTGATCCATGGGTTATTTAGAAGTCTGTTTTTGCATTTGGGGGATTTTCTACTTTTTAAGTTTAATTATGTTCAGGTCAGAGAATATAATGTGTAAGATTTTAACTATTTCAAATTTGTTAATATTTGTTTTATGGTCCAGAATATGGTCTATTTTGGTGAATGTTCCATGTGCATTTGAAGTAAATGTGTGTTCTGTTGTGTTTTAATGCTCTATAATGGTCTATATGGCCTATAATACTGTTATATTTATAGTCTTCTATAGCAGGGGTCCCTAACCCACAGGCCACAGACTGGGTACTGTGGCCCGTTAGGAACTAAGCTACACAACAGGAGGTGAGTGGCAGGTGAGCAAGCATTACCATCTGAATTCACACCTCCTGTCAGATCAGCAGCAGCATTAGATTTTCACAGGAACAAGAACCCTATCATGAACTGCACATATGAGGGATCTAGGTTGCTTGCTCTTTATGAGAATCTAATGCCTGATTATCTGAGGTGGAACAATTCCATCCTGAAACTATTCCTCCCCACCTCTTGTCTGTGGAAAAATTATTTCCCAGAAAACTGGTCCCTGGTGTCAAAAAGGTTGGGGATATAGTATTATTATGTTCTATAGTATTATTTTTTGGGGAGGTTATTAGTTCTATTGATTATTGTGAGATATAATTCTGGATTTATTATTTCTGTTTTATTAATTTTTGCTTCCTGTATTTTATATCTCTGTATTTAAGTACATACACATTTAGGAATGTCTGTCTTCTTGCTGGATTGATCCTTTTATCATCAATGTACCTGTTTATTACTATTAATGTGTCTTCATCTGATAGTAATAGAGCCAATCCAGCTTTCTTTTCATTATTGTTTGTATAGTATATTTTTCCATCTTTCTCCTTTTTATTAATTTTTAATTTACATTTAATTTGTGTCTAGTCCTATAATTTATTTTTGAATTAAAAATATATAAACTTTTTATTTTGGAATAATTTTAGATACTCTAGGACAGTCCTGTATACCGTCATTCACTTTCCCTTAATATTAACATATTCCATTACCACAGTCCATTTGTCAAAAGCAAGAAATCATCATTGATACATTATAATTAACTAAACTCAAGACTTCATTCAGATTTTACTAGTTTTTACACTCATGTCTTCTTACTGTTCCAGAACCTTATCCAGGATATTGCATGGTATTTAGTCATCACGTCTCCTTAGGCTCCCCTGGTCTGTGACAGTTTCTCAGTCTTTCCCTGTTTTCATGACCATGACAGTATTGAGGAGTATGGTCAGGTATTTTGTAGAATGTCTGAAATGTGGGTTTGTCTGATGCTTTTCTCATATTTTTTTCTCTGTGGTTATAGGTTGTTGGGGTAGAATAACATAAAGGTGAAGTCCTTCCTCATCCTATCATATTAGGGGGCACATGATGTCAACCTGAATTATGACTAATGATATTACCCTTGGTCATTCAGTTAAGGCAGGGTTTCCCAGGTTTCTCCACTGCAAATTTTCTATTTTTCTTCTTTCCATACTCTATTATTTGGATGTGAATCACTAAATTCAGCTCACATTCAAAGAGAGGGAAGGGGTGGATAAATAAGCTCCATTTCCTGAAGGAGGAGGTAACTGTTTAAATTATTTGGGGCTGGGCGCACTGGCTCACGGCTGTACTCCCAGCACTTTGGGAGGCCGAGATGGGTGGATCACCTGAGGTCAGGAGTTTGAGACCAGCCTGGCCAACATGGTGAAACCCCATCTCTACTAAAAATACAAAAAATTAATCAGGCGTGGTGATGGGTACCTATAATCACAGGTACTTGGGAGGCGGAGGCAGGAGAATCGCTTGAATCCAGGAGGTAGAGGTTGCAGTGAGCCGAGATTGCACCATTGCACTCTAGCCTGGGCAACAAGAGTGAAACTCCATCTCAAAAACAAATAAATAAAAATACATTATTTGGAATTCTTCTATAGAAAGATTTGTCACTTCTCACCCTACTCCTATTTTAACCTATCTTTCTCGACATTTACATTGCAATTCTTAGAGACCACATACAGTTGGGTCTTGCTTATTTATCCAATCTGACAAGCTCTGTCTTTTAACTGGCGTATTTAGAACATTCACACTTATTGTAAAGACAGCCTTCACTTTGCACTGTTCCAGTACGTACAAATTCTACTTACCACAGTTTAGTTAAATAACATCAGTACTCCAACATAGTTCAAATTTCAGTTACCATAAAATTTTAATTGCATAAAATATAAACTTCGCTGCTAGAACGCTATTCCACAAATCACTACATAAGTGACAGATGCATATCAAGATCAGTGACCATTCAAGTCATTCCATTCAAAGTCTGTCAGTCATTGGTCACTGTGCATCTGTTTTTGAGTTTGCATACAGACTGTAAATAATGTAGTAGTATTGCCTCTTTGACTCCCAGTGATAAATCTGCATCATTTTTTTTCCACAAAAAATGTACAAATGAAAGACAGAGTTGGTTAAGGAGGTTAAAAGTACACCAAAAGAATGAAAACTGATAGTGCTCAAAGTGAAATTGAAATATATTGTAAGTAGAATTATAGAAGAAATAGCTGACTGTAGGAATGTAGCCAATGCCACCATTTGAAAGACTCTAGTAATGCATCCAGAAGAACAGTCAAGTTTAACTTACTGACATAAATGAGGAAAGTGGTTGTGATGAAAGTACATGTTTGAGAGGATGTGATGCCGGAAAGAAATTTCATATTAAAGGGACTCAGAGATATTTCGTAATATTAAAAGTGAAAAGGATAACAAGTTGGAAGCTGATTCAAAGTTAGAAAGAAGTATGACAATGCACCAAGCCACAGTAAAGATTACCACTCCATATCATAAGTTAATGATAAGAAGAAAAAGGCAAGCACTATTTAAAACTATTCTTTTTTTTAACAAAGAAAACACTTTATTTTCAATGTTTCTAATGTTTAGAATAATAGGATATTAAATAAATATTCATTTTACTATTTTTTCATTGCCCCACATAGTTATAATAAAGAGGAATAAAGTTTTTAATGTTTTGACAAAAATCTTAAAGATCATGAAACAATTGTAATTTTTCCTACTGACTCTAAATTACCTGGGAGGGTTTCTGCTTAAACAGTCATTTGTGTGGTCCCACACCATCATGCAAAGATTGCCTACAATTCTTAATATGGTGATATGGTTTGCCTGTGTCCCCACCCAAATCTCATTTCAAATTGTAATCTGATTTGTAAACCCCATTTGTTGGGGGAAGGACCTGGTGGGAGGTGAATGGATCATGGGGGCAGGTTCCCACATGCTGTTCTCATGATAGTGAGTGACTTCTCACAAGATCTGATGATTTTTTTAAGTGGCGGTTTCCCCTGCTCTTCTCTCTTGCCTGCTACCATGTAAGATGTTTCTGCTTCCCCTTCTGCCATAATTGTAAGCTTCCTGAGGCCTCCCCAGCCATGTGGAACTGTGAGTCAATTAAGCCTCTTTCCTTTACAAATTACCCAGTCTCAGGGAAGTTCTTTATAGCAGTGTGAAAACAGACTAATACATACGGCTGCATTAAAATTTAACATCTTGTTAGCTTTCTATTTGTTCCATGTTTTCTTCATGATTTTCACAAATTTTCTGCTTTTGGAGTAAATATTTTTATGATTCCATTTTATCATTACATAAATTATTATTTAAACCTCTTTTTAAAATATTTTAATGGTTGTTCAGGATATACAAAACATCTTTCAATTAATCAATATACCTTCAATTAATATTAGACCATTTCATGTATAAGGATCTTATAACAATATATTGTTATATATCAATTTCTCCCTCATCCTTGTGTTATTGTTGTCATATATTTTACTTTTACGTATGCCATGAAGCCACAATACATCGCTAATAATTTTGCTTTAAACAAGGGGTTAGCAAACTATGGCCCATAGTCCAAATCAAGCTCACAGTATTTATATGGCCTTTGAGGTAAGAATGGTTTTTACATTCTTAAAAGATCAAGAAGTAGAAGAAGGAAGAGGAGGAGAAGGGGGAAAAGGATGAGAAGAAAGAGAAGAAGGAGGAGGCAGCAAAAGAAAAAATAAGGAGGAAAAGAAGATGCAAAGAAACTTGCAAAGGAATGAAACATTACATTATTTACTGTCTAGTCTTATTTCCTATCTAGTCCTTTAAAGAGTAAGTTTTTTGACCCCTGAGCTATAGTCAGTTATCTTTTGGATAAATTTAATATAAGGAAACATGTATTTTATATTTAGCTTCATTTTAGTCATTTCCAGGTTTCTTCATTTCTTTGTGTATACCCAAATTTCTCTCCGGTATTATAGTCCTTGTGCCTGAGAAACTTCTTTTAACATATTCTATAGGGCAGTTCTGCTGGTGATGAATTCTCTCTTTTTATTTGTCTAAAGAAGTCTATTTCTCCTTCACTTTTGAAAAATATTTTTGTTGGAAGTAGAATTCTGACCTGACAACTTCTTTTTCTTTCAGCCCTTTAAAGATGTCACTGTATTATTTCCTGACTTGCATAGTGTTTGATGAGAAGAATAGTGTAATGTTTATCTTTGTTCCTCTGTATGTAATGTACATTTTTAGTTTCGCTATCTTCAAGACTTTCTCTTAATTTTTATTTTCAGCAGTTTGAATATGATGATTCTCTCTCTCTCTCTCTCTCTCTCTCTCTCTCTCTCTCTCTCTGTGTGTGTGTGTGTGTGTGTGTGTCTTGTATTTATCTTGTTTGTGGGCTTCTTGGATCTGTGGTTTGATGTCGTTCATCACTTTGGTAAAATTCCTGGCCATTTTCTCTTCAAATATTTCTTCTGCCCTATTCTCTGTTCTTCTGAGATTCCAAATCCACACATATTAAAAGGTTTGCTTTTAATTTTAATATGTATTAAATATGGTAATATGTATTATATTAATAAGGTAATGGTAATATGTATGTATTAATAAGGTAATATGTATTATAGTTAGATTATTCTAGAAAGGTCCTTGCTTGTAAGCATGTCCTAGATAGAAATGCCAGTAAATATGTAACTTTATGTCCTATGGACGATAAAACACTTATCGTACTATATAATATTCATGGTGACTAGCAGTAATGCACCCAATGTCCCATGGTTATCAATTGCTCTGTTACTGTTGCTTTTCCTCCTCTTTGTGTTTCAATTGTGTAATTTCATTTGACTTATCCTTAAGTTCACTGATCTTTTTCCCTCAGTTGTGTTTATTCTACTGATGAACACATTGAAGCCATTCTTTATATGTTCCCAAGCTGTTTATTTATAACATTTCTATTTGATTCTTTCTTATACTTTTCAACTCCCTGCTGAAAACCTCTAGCAGTTCACACATGTCTCATTTTTCCACTTAGTCTTCAACATATTAATCATAGTTATTTTAAATTCCCTAATAGTTGTATTATCTAGTCTCTGAGTCTGGTCCTGCAGATTTGTCTCTTGACAGTGAGTTGCTTTTTGTGTCTCACAACTTCTACTAATTGCCAGACATAGGGCTTAGAACTGTGAAAACTGAGGTAAATAGCATTTATGCCTGGAAATGGCAGTCTTCTTCTTCTAGGGCATTAGGGTGGGTGACTGGGTGTGGTTGGAAGTTGAACTGGTTGTGGGTTTTGTTGTTGTGGTTACCTTCATTGTCCCACAAGTTCCAAATTCCCTGTCACCTATGTTCATGTTATTTTCTATTTTCTCTGTTATTTCATGTCTCAAGGTCTAGTTCAAAGAGGTCTCTATCCATAAAGACTTTCAGTGATCCTCTACTATCTAACTTTTCTGCTGCTCATTAGCTATGCCCTTCATGTACTCCCTTATTCTCTGTTTTAACTATAAGATTTAGCTATTAAAAATAGAACATATTGTTCTAAATAAGAACAATATTATTGTTAAAAATAAGAACATATTGTTTTGTATTTAATATGGTCTTTTTCATGTGTTCATTTTTTCTAATTATAGTATCTAAAGTAACTTCTAGATAGTAGCTATATTATATTTATTTTATATTTTTGTCCCTGAGCATATTGTAGGTGTGCAAATATACCAATTGATTTTTTTATTTGGTTCTTGATATAACTACTGGAACACATTAATTTTAATACTTAAAAGTCAGGAGATGGCAAACTACGGTCCATATGCCAAATCTGGCCTGCAGTCTGTTTTTGTATGACTCTCAAGCTAAGAACTGTTGCTACATTTTTAAGAGATGTTTAAATAAAAGGAGAAGAATATATGACAGAGATAATATGTGGCATGCAATCCCTACAATATTTCCTACCTGGCCCTCTACAAAAAAAGTTTGTTCACTCCTATTTAAAATGATGTGCACTTAATTCTTACTTTTTATGGGAAAAAGATTCTTTCTGTAAAGGACTAAATTAAAGATATGTGTGATCTGAAGAAAAAAGTGGTAGAACTAAAAAATTAAGAGAAATAGACAAATTTACAAGCATAGCTTGAGACTTTAACATACCTTTCTTGGCAATTGATAAAATAGGCAAAATAGAGATAGATTTGAATAACATGATTAAGTTGAATTAATTGAATATATGCAGAAAACCGCATCCAACAAATACAAAACATATTTTCAAATGCACATGGACAGTTTACCTAAAGTCTTCATATGCTAGGGTCAAAAAGCAAGTCAGATTTCAAATAACTGAAAACATACAGAATATGCTCTCTAAAAAATGAAATTAGGCTATAAATCAATAACAAAAAAGATAGCTAAGAACTACTCAATTGTATACACTTCTAAATATCCCATTAGTCAAAGAAGAAATGAAAATGGAAATAAGGAAATAATCTGAAATACATGATAATGAAAATATGACATAACAAACTTACTAAAGTAGGCTTTGTGTGAAATTTATAGCCTTCAATTTATATATGAGAAACAAATAACACTTGAAACTTAATAAGCTAAGCATGTGTGCCAATAGTTTACACAAATAAAAAAATTAAAAGCAAAGAAAGTGAAGAAATGGTAAAGATAACTTATGCCAATCAAATTAAAAATATATAGTAGAAAGGATCGATAAGGTCAAAATCTGGTTCTTTGAAAATACCAAAAAATCAATAAACACCTAGAGATACTGATAAAAAAAATGAGGAAGGTAGAAGTAACCAACAATAGGAATGAGAAAGCACATCATCACAGATGCTACAGACATTACAAAATAGAGAATATGGTAAACAACTTTATTGTAACAAATTAGAAAATTTAGATGAAATGGACAAATTCCTTGCACAAAATTAACTTATTAAACTGACACAGACAAAATAACAAAAAAGTCCTGTATTTGTTAAAGAAAATTTCTCAATCCTAAGCCTATTTCCAAAGAAAACTACATGGATTCATTGGTAAATTATTCCAAACATTTAAGAAAGAAGTAGTACCAGTTGTATCCAAACTTTTCCAGAGAATATAAAAAAAGATCACACTCATTGTGGCAAAACTAACATTGATATTAAAACCTAAGGAAAACATTACAGGAAAGGAATACATTTAGGCCAGTCTCACATATGAACAAAAATGCAAAAATCAAAACCAAAATATTAGCAAATGAAATCCAGCAATACATAAATGGGATGCTATTTCACATCTCATTGGACTTATTCCTTAAATGCATGGGGAATAAATAAGTGTGTTAGGAGTACTAGCTAAAAACAGATTTAAATAAGAAACAGGTTTCATAATATAATATTCAAAATGCTAAGATTTCAATTGAACATTACTCATCATACCAAGAACCAGAAAGACCTCAAACTGAATGAAGAAAGATAATGAACAGATACCAACAGCGAGATGACAAGGATGTTAGAATTACCTGACAAAGATTTTAAAGCAGCCACCATAAAAATCCTTCCACAAGCAATTGCTGACTGTGTGGAAACAAGCGAAAAATATAGTCTTAGAAAAGGAACAGAAAGTCTCCACAAAGAAACAGAATACATAAAAAGGAACCAAATGAAAATTTTAGGACTGAAAACTACAGTAACCTAAATACAAAATCCAGTGGATGAGATTAGAAGGTAGAAGAATAGAAATCGCCCAATCTGAGCAAAAGAGAAAAAACAAACTAGAAAAGAGAACACAGCCTCAAGGACCTGTGAGACTATATCCAAAAAATCTAACATTTGTATCATCATAGTCCTAGATAAAGAGGAGGTAGGGGTCAAGGCTAAAAAAAGTACACAAAGAAATAATGGCTGAAAGCTTCCTAAATCTGGCAATAGACATAAACCTACAGATTCAAGATGCTGGGCCAAACTAAAACAGAATAAACCTAAAGAAACCCACACCAAGACACATCATAGTCAAACTTCTGAAAACTAAAAATTGAGAACAAAAATTAAAAGCAGCAGGAGAAAAGCAACACCTTATCTACAGGAGAAAAACAATTCAAAAGCAGATCTCATCAGAAATCATGGAAGCCAAAAGCATGCGGCACAACTTTTTTTTTTTTTTCCCAAGTGCTGAAAGAAAAGAATTGTCAACTCAGAATCCTATACCTACTGAAAATATCCTTCAGGAATAAAGAGGGAAAGCAAGACATTCTAAGATTAAGGAAAATGAAGATAATTTTTCATTAGTATAATGACTCTAAAAGAATGGCTAAAGAAAATTCTCTAAACAGAAGGCAAATGATAAAGTTAAAAACTCTTGGGAACATTAGGAAAAAAGAAATAATACGATAAGCAAAAATAGGATAAAAGCAACAGACTTTCCTTTTCTTCTTTAGTTTTCTAATTATATTTGATGGTTAAAACAAAAGTTATAACACTATATGACATGGCTCCAAATATATGCAGAGGAAATAAAAATGCAATTACCATAAGACCCAGCAATTATAGTCCTGGGCATTTATTCTAAAGAAATAAAAACATATGTGTATATAAAAACCTGTATACAAATGTTTATGGCAGCTTTATTAATAATAGTTCAAAACTGGATATAATCCATATGTCCTTCAACAGGTCAATGGTTTAACAACTGTGGTACATTCTAACATGGAATTCTGCCCAGCAATAAAAAGGAATAAACTATCAATATAAGGACTAAATTATCAATAATAGCAATAAAGTTATTAATGTAATTACATATATTTATTAATATAACCTATTGACTAAAAGGAATAAACTATTAATACAACCTGAATGACTCTCCAGAGAATTATATTGAATGAAAAAAGCCAGTTCTAAAATTCACTGTATTAGATGAAATGGATGATTTAGAATTGTCCATTTAGAATCCATTTATGTAACATGCTTGAAATGACAAAATTATAGAAACGCAGAATAGATTATTGGCTGCCAGGGATTAAGGGGGTGTAGGGCTGGAGGGAAGCAAGTATGGCTATAAAAGGGCACTAGGAGGAATCCTTGTGGTAATGGAACTGTTCTATATCTTGCCTGCATCAATATCGTACCTGTGATATTATATTACAGTTTTGCAACATGTTACTATTGGGAAAAACTGTGTAAAGAGTACAAAGGATCTCTGCATTTTTTCTTACAACTACATGTGAATCTACCATTATCTCAAAATGAAAAGTAAAAAAAACAAAACAAAACAAAAAAACAGTAACAGTGAAATGCCAAGCCACAGGGTAGGAAAAATTATTTGCAATACATGTAACTGATAAAAGATTAGTACCCAGAATATCTAGTAATTCCTATAAATCACTAAGAAAAAGAAAGACAATCCAATTAAAAAAAAAAAGGGTTAAAGTCTTAAATCACCTTACAAGAGAGGATACTCAAATGACCAATATGCATTATCAAAACAACTTGCTCAATTTTACTGGTCATCAGGAAAGTAGAAATTAAACCCACAAAGACATACCACAACAGACTCTTCAGGATGGCTAAAGTTTTTTTTTTTTTTTTTTTTTGAGACGGAGTCTCGCTCTGTCGCCCGGCCTGGAGTGCAGTGGCCGGATCTCAGCTCACTGCAAGCTCCGCCTCCCGGGTTTACGCCATTCTCCTGCCTCAGCCTCCCGAGTAGCTGGGACTACAGGCGCCAGCCACCTCGCCCGGCCAGCTTTTTTTTTTTTGTATTTTTTAGTAGAGACGGGGTTTCACCGTGTTAGCCAGGATGGTCTCGAACTCCTGACCTCGTGATTCGCCCGTCTCGGCCTCCCAAAGTGCTGGGATTACAGGCTTGAGCCACCGCGCCCGGCCTGGCTAAAGTTTTAAAAACTGAAGAAATATCAAGTGTTGACAAAGACGAATATTCTGGAACACTCATATACTGCCAGTAGGAAAATAAGTCAGTATAACCACGTTGGAAAACTGTTTGGCAGTATCTATTAAATCTGATCATATATAAACACTAAGACTCAGTAATTCCATTTTTTAATCTATCTTCAATAGAAAGGCTACATATGTGCATTAAAAGATACCTACATATGTGCATTAAAAGGCAAGAATTAATAATTAAGGCATTAAAAGTACAAGAATGCTCATAATGACTGGGCACAGTGGCTCACACCTGTCCTCCCAGCACTTTGGGAGGCCAAGGTGGGTGGGTCACCTGAGGTCAGGCGTTCAAGACCAGCCTGACAAATATGTTGAAACTCCGTCTCTACTAAAAATACAAAAATTAGCTGGGCGTGGTGGCGTGTGCCTGTAGTCCAAGCTACTCAGGAGGCTGAGACAGAATTGCAGGAGGTAGAGGTTGCAGTAAGCCGAGATCACACCACTGCACACTCCAGCCTGGGTGACAGAGCGAGACTCCGTCTCAGAAAAAAAAAAAAAAAAAAGAATGCTCATAGTAGTATTATTCCTAATAGCTCTATAGTATAAACCACTAAAATTCCCATCAACACTAGAATGAATACAAAATTGAAGCACATTCACAGATATTCATTCATATATTCATATATATTTATGCTTGATGCCTCTCTTTCCCTCACTCCTATTCAATAGTCAGTCCTCATGCTTCCACCAAAATATAACCTGAATTTGTTCACTTCTCTTCGTTGCCATTGATACCATCCTCCTCATAATCCACCATTATTTCTCACCTGGTTTACGGCAATAGTCATTTAACTACTCTCCAAGCTCCCACTATGATTTGTTATCTGCAAAACAGTTATTAAAACATACATCAGATCATCCCATACTCTGTTTAAATCCTTCAGTGGGTTCTCTCTGTTAGCAGAATTAAATGTAACTCTTCACTGTGGTTTGGAAGGCTGCCATGCTGATTCTAGTATAGTCTAACGTATTTAAAAAGAAAGATCTTAAAGATACACTGAGTCGTTTAAATAAATTAAGGGTTCTTTATCTCTCATACACAGTTCAAAGGAAGACAGTCCTGGGTTGGCAGGGCAGTTCTGCAAGACTCAACATGGAGTTCCATCTCTGGCTCCAAAATGCGTGCCCAAGTTTCATCATCACATCTGCATCCCAGCTAGCCAGAAGAAGGCAAGGCAAAAGAGGGGCTATGCTTCTTTTCTCTAAAGAGCACAGTCCAGAACTTTTTCACCCTACTTCTGCTTAACATCTTCATTGTCCACAGCCTCCTCACATGGCACACCCAGCAGCAAGTAAGCCTGGGAAATGTCTTCAGTTAAAATGACATGTGCCGACCCACAATTCTATTACTCTGGAGGTAGGGAAGAGTAGATATTGAGGACAACTCAGTCTTGGCTCCAGCCTACAGCACGTAATCCCTCTCTACTTCTCCACCTTCATCTCTTCCCTTTTTCTCCCTTGCTCATGGTTTGGCCTTCTTGCTCATTCCCTCTTAGTCCTCAGGGCCTTTGTCCCTGTGCTGTCCTATATCTAAAATGCTCTTCTCTAGATCTTTACATGACTGGCTTTTCTTCATCATTTGAATCTCAGCTCAAGCCTCCTATCTCTTCTGAGAGACATTCCTTGACCCTTCTCTCACAAGCAAAGTAGTCCCCTCCTTATCATTCTCTAACCCATATTGTTTTATTTCTAGCATTTATCACTAGCTTAAATTCTCATTTACTTATCTGCTTATTACCTGTCTCCCTCTAGAATATAAACACCATGAGAACAGAACCGTTGTCTGACATTTTCTGCTGGATCTCCAGCACCTAGATGCTACTGTGGATAAAACAATAACTCAACAAATATTTATGTATTTTTAAATATTAGGAAAAACTTATTTATATAACAAATAATTAAATATGAATTAATTCAGCCAAAACCTATCATTATATGACTGGGAAAACTGCAGCCCAGAGAAAGTAAATGGTTTGCCCAAGATTCTGCAACGAGTTACTAGATTCCCAGGTGGTCGGTGCTTCTCTCTAGCACCCTATTTCATCCAGTACTTTCTTTGAAATCTTCTTCCATTATCTCAGCCCTCAGCAATTATTACTCTGAACTCCTGTGGCCCTAGGCTTTAACATCCATTTGGTTTTTGTTCCATGTTACTTTATATAGTTATTTATCTTTATTATATCTATCTTGTTTCCCCAGTCAAACTGTAAGCCCTTTGAAAATATGAACCTTCTAACACACACAGAGAACACAGGCCCTCAATATGTAATTTACAAAGATGGCTAAAGTTAATTTATTTTTATTTATTTATTTATTTTTTTGAGACGGAGTTTCGCCCTTGTTGCCCAGGCTGGAGTGCAGTGGCAGTGATCTTCACTCACTGCAACCTCTGCCTCCCGGGTTCAAGCGATTCTCCTGCCTCAGCCTCCCAAAGAGCTGGGATTGCAGGCATAAGCCACCACGTCCACTAATTTTGTATTTGTAGTAGAGACAGGGTTTCATCATGTTGTCCAAGCTGGTCTCAAACTCCTGACTTCAGATGATTCACCTGCCTTGGCCTCCCAAAGTGCTGGGATTACAGGTGTGAGCCTGTACCCGGCCCAATTGATTTATTTACTAAAGTGAAACTCAGGATGATTACAACTTTCATCTTGTCATATTATTGAGGACAAAAGTTGGCTACTAGAAGGCTAGATTTGGGGCAGAGATAATTTCTGTGTGTCCCCAACTGAACAGACACGCGAGAGTGTCTTACCTGCAGTTGGAATCTTACGTGCTTCATCAAAACTGTGCAGGGGAGCTGCTCTGGGTGTAATGGGCGGATTCTGAAAGGTAATCCTTGCTGTTGGTGGAATCAGCCCTCGTTCTATCATACTTAAAATCCCTAAAAGGAAACATTAATAGAATGTGAGTTTAATTCCAAGCAATTCCACAAAGTCAGAGCTCTATAAATTTCACAAGTGTAATTTACTCCATTCATCATCTTATTTGTGAAGGTACATCTAGTGCCTTAATCCTTTGCATGAAAAAATAGCTACAATACACATTCATTTAAATGTAATATTCTAACCCAAGGAAAAATGTCATTTCCAATGGCAGTAATATGAAATAAAATTGCACTAAGGTAATTTCATTTTAAGGTGGAAATATAATTTCAAGGCAAACTAAAACTTCTTTATACTTATGGTATTTTCAATCATTGGTAATACTATTGCTCTTTTTAAAATTCAGAGAAATCAGGCACACATTCTTTTTTTTTTTTTTTTTTTTTTTTTTTTTTTTTTTTTTTGAGACGGAGTCTTGCTCTGCCGCCCAGGCTGGAGTGCAGTGGCCGGCTCTCAGCTCACTGCAAGCTCCGCCTCCCGGGTTCACGCCATTCTCCTGTCTCAGCCTCCCGAGTAGCTGGGACTACAGGCGCCCCCCTCGTCGCCGGCTAGTTTTTTGTATTTTTTAGAGACGGGGTTTCACCGTATTAGCCAGGATGGTCTCGATCTCCTGACCTCGTGATCCGCCCGTCTCGGCCTCCCAAAGTGCTGGGATTACAGGCTTGAGCCACCGCGCCCGGCCCAGGCACACATTCTTAATAACTAAGGAGATCCTTTGTTCCAAAAGAAGGAAATCTGTGTACTTGAAACCATGCCCCTGTTGTATAATCAGTCATGCTTTATAAAATAAGGAGTTATTTTCAGACATTTCTCATATCACCAGAAGATATTAATGCTCAGATAGGTTATTTTGATACAACTGGGCAAAATGGTTAGTATTAATGTAACTAATTCACAATTCCTAGCATTCATACTGTGTTACCATGGCTGGTGCCAAATCTTTTAAAGGATAAGAGATATCATTAAATGAATGAATCAATGAATGATTGACCAAAGCCTGCTGTTAGAGGGAAAATTTTGTTAAGGTGGATCTACCATATTGAAACCAGAAACCTAGAAACTTGGGGACGACTTGCAGTAAATTTGTGGTAGGGCTTCAGTTTCTTCTTGTTCTTTTACATAATAGAAAGTAAGTAAAGAACTCTGGGTCTCAACAAAATCCTAGAATACAAACTGTGTATTCAAGTTGGCCTAAGTTGAAGAATTTGGCACACAACTTGGTCCCTTCTAAGAGGGACCAATATTATTTCCATTTACCTTATGACCTCTATACTATATTACTATTAAGAATGTTAGTCTAGTGTTATAGGAACCCGGTAGAATGATCACTGAAGGGTTGGAGAGCTGAAAAATAGTTCACTTGTAAAACAATGATCCAAAGAGAAATCTTCAGTTTACTTACTGCAGACTCATTTAGGGGAAGAATTTCTTATTAAAAGCAAAGATTCCTGGGCCCCAGCTCAGACCTGTCCAAACTTCTGAGGACAGGGCCTGGTAATCTGCATTATTGAAGGCTCCAGGAAATATTCATGTGCACTAAAGTTTGAGAACCACTAGAATTGAGGCCCAGTAACATATACGTTAAATAAGCACTCCAGGTTAATCTTTTGTACTCTTAACACTTAAAAACTACTGATCCAGAGTATAACACTTAAGGGCCTTTATGAAATTAGTACTTCGGGTTTTAATTTTTATAACACTAGATTGAACTACTTTAAAAATCTTGTTAAGACTAATTCTTTGTCCTCACAAATATTTTCCACCTATAAATATCAAATTTCATTTCCAAGAACTCTGCCTGTTTTGCAGATGTGAAAAACAGGTCTCCTTATAACTCAGTATATTTTCATTTCAAGAGTCAGTTTCATCCTCTGAGAATTCTGAAGACTATAAGCACGATTTCAACCCATGCTTTAGTGCTGGTTGAGGCAATCATCTTAATTTCAGACAAACACATATGTGTGTCCATCTACTATTGCAAGGAAAAAGTTAAGACTTTGGAATAAGCAGAAGAGAATACTGAGTACCTTTTCATTGAAATGCTGGAACCTCTGAAGATTATCTGACCTATAGTCGTACAGGACTCTGTATGCATCTTTGTTTTGTTTTGCTTTTTTAGAGACAAGGTCTCATTCTGTTGATCAGGTTGAAGTGCAGTGGCACCATCATAGCTCACTGCACCCTTGAATGCCTGGGCTAAAGTGATCCTCCTGCTTTATCCTTTCAAGTAGCTGAAACTATTGGAATAGCACCATCACATCTGGCTTTTTTTTTTTTTTTTTTTTTAATGTAGAGACTAGGTCTCGCTATATTGTCCAGGCTAGTCTTGAACTCCTGGCTTCAACCAATCTTCCTGTCTTGGGCTAGCAAGGTTTTGGGATTATAGGTGTGAGCCACTGTGCTAGGCTGCATCTTTGTTTTTAACTGTCCATTTTATAATTCCATAGAGATTAAGGTTCATTTGTAGAAATCTGATAAGAATGTCACTAATTCTTGTGTATACACATGCAAATTTAAATTCTTACATATGGAAGGACAAGTCCCTGAAAAGCCAGTTTTGCATCCATTTGCAAATTTATTTAAATACTCTCGATTTATAAACGTGTCTATTTGGATTGTCCTTTGAATTTACTGTAACATCCTGCTAGTTGCCTCAATTAATAAGTTAATAAAGTCTTTGACATGTGTTTATTTTATATTTATATAAGAGTCATAACTTTACTTTTGAAAAAATCATCCTTTCACAGTTTTGGAGTTCCCACTGAGATGAGCAAAAAGGTCACCTGAAATCATCAGAAATGATGTATCTCAAAGGAAGCCAAGCCCAGGCATGATTTTTCTTGGCCCCCACAGGTTAATTTAAAGTTTCTTGTTTTTCTAATTTTAATTTTACTCTCTATCAATTTGTTTTTCTTTTTCATTCATTTATGGATGGCAAGTTATTCCCTGTTGGCAGCTGCCATGATTGGGAATCTGGTGATCTCTGGAAATGATCTAATGTCTTATAGAGAATATAGTTTGTTTAGTTTTTGTCCATCTGTCTATTTTGAGCTCAAATTAGGAATTTCTTATTCACAAGGAAGGAGAACAACTCTTTGATATCTGGACTGGTAAGCTTTTTGTGTTTTTATTTTCTCTTTCTTTTTTTTTCTTTTTCTTTCTTTTCTTTTCTTTTCTTTTCTTTTTTTTTTTTTAGACACTCTGTAGCCCAGGCTAGAGTACAGTGGCATGATCTCAGTTCACTGCAACCTCCGCCTCTAGGGCTCAAGCCATCCTCTTGCCTCAGCCTTCTGAGTAGCTGGGACTACAGGTTCACCACCATGCCCAGCTCATTTTGTATTTTTTGTTGCGGTTGGGGTTTTGCCATGTTGCCCAGGCTGGTCTCGAACTCCCGGACTCCAGCAATCTGTCTACCTTGGTAGCCTCCAAAGTGCTGGGATTAGAGGCATGAGCCACTGCGTCTGGCCACTGTGTTTATTCTCTATTTATCTGTGGCTGAAATGGTAGAATTGAGGATATACACTCTATCCGTACGTCTTTGTATCTGTAATTCAGAAAGTTCCTTATCTCACATTGTGAGTGTAGAATGTTTTCCTGTCTCCAGATGGCATTAATAAATTAGATCATAAAGGCTCTTAAAGGAATTCTGTTCTGATTGGCTTGTAGAGATAAATAAGTGCTTATATAAATTGAATATTCATAAAATTACCAAAAACAAAGAAATCAAACTTGTAATACTTTGAATGTGCTCCCTGGACCTCCCAAATTCAGAAACTCTCATTCAGTCTGTACTTTTCATGGCAATATAGTAATTTACATAGTTTCGATGCTGTTCTCTTTGTACTAAGATGTAATTAGAAAAATCACTATTGAGCCAATGCCTTGCCTAGAATTTTATATTTGAGAATAATGTTTATTTAGTCAGGTATAACAAGTCACTTTTTTTTTTTTTTGAGATGGAGTATCTCTCTATTGCCCAGACTGGAGTGCAGTGTCATGATCTTGGCTCACTGCACCTCTGCCTCCTGGATTAAAGCAATTCTCGTGCCTCAGCCTCCCGAGTAGCTGGGATTACAGGTGCCCACCATCACACCTGGCTAATTTTTGTATTTTTAGTAGAGATGAGGTTTTGCCATGTTGGCCAGGCTGCTTTCAAACTCCTGACCTCAGGAGATCTGCTCGCCTTGGCCTCCCAAAGTGCTGGGATTACAGGCGTGAACCACTGTGCCCGGCTGACAAGTCACTTTTAAAGAATCAAGGTTGATACGTTATAGAGCCAATGCTTACAAAGTCCTCCCAGAAAAACTAGCCTGGTATATGGCTTACATGATTTTCAGCCTTTTAAGTGGTAAGGAAGGTTACATGCTATAGCCCCAAGAACTTTAAGATACTTGGAGGACTTCTAGAAGAGAGAAATTTACCCAAATTTATAGGTCGTGCAGTTGAAATCTGATGAACAGAGTTTCTTGGGCTTGATTTCCTAGCCTTGGGATAGCAAATAATAGGGGATTTTATTCAGGCTGAGATTCCCTACAAAAACTTCCAACAAAGCAAATTTAAGGTAGTTTATATGGTAATGAACATTTTTGCTCCACCTATGTAAATTATCAGGCCAAACCCACTGAGACCAGCCTTATTCTGCGAATTTTTGGTTTTTGAGATTGTTTTGGTCAAAAGGGGAAAAGATTATAATATATTTTTTTTAAGTTTTAGAATAAGCAAATGGGATCACTGGATACCCTTTTAATAGAGTCCTGAAATCTCCAGTGAATATCTGAGCCTAGCCTTTGATTAGGCTACTTACGACACTGTAGATATTGAGGTTACTTTGTAAATAACTGATCATAAAGCAAATAATTCTTTTTTTTTTTTTTTTTTTTTTTTTTTTGAGACGGAGTCTTGCTTTGTTGCCCAGGCTGGAGTGCAATGGCACAATCTCAGCTCACTGCAACCTCTGCCTCCTGGGTTGAAGCAATTCTCCCACCTCATGCCTCCCGAGTAGCTGGGACTACAGTTGTGCGCCACCATACCCGGCTAATTTTTGTATTTTTAGTAGAGACAGGGTTTCACCACGTTGGCCAGGCTGATCTCAAACTCCTGACCTCAAGTGATCCACCAGTCTTGGCCTCCCAAAGTGCTGGGATTACAGGCGTGAGCCACCACGCCCAGCCAAGCAAATAATTCTTATCTATAGACATGAAAATAATTTCTGTCTGGTGAAGGGGAATTCTCCTCATGGGAAATCCAATTTTGCATTTATTTGCAAATTTATTTCAATAATCCTGATCTACAAATGTGTCCATTCTTTGGATTCTCTTTGAACCGGTTGTTAACTGATGAATTAAATAAAAATCTTTGACCTGTGTTCATTTTACGTTTGTATGACAGTCGTGATTTTAGCTGTTTTTGAAAGTTATCCTTTAACACCATTGTTTTATTAAATTCTCATCCATGTTTAATAAAACACTATGTTTTATTAAATCCACTCTTTCCTGTTGAATAGATTAAGAATTAGAAGTTCATTCATTCTGTCATTCATTTAACTAATAAAGTGCCTATTAGGTGTCAAGAACTATTCTGTGGGCTGGGGATGCAGTGGCGAACCAGAAAGACCTCATGGAGCCTCTAGTGGTGAAGAAGATATTAAATAGATTTAAAATAAATATATTGTGATAAACTGTGATAATCTCTGAAGGAAAAGGACAGGTGCTTGAGGAAGTGACCCTTACTGGCAGAGGAAAAGGCACTTGTGAAGGCCTGATCTGCAAATGTGCTTGGCCTGATGAAGATTAGAGAGAAGGCCTAGGTGGCTAAGTATAAAGACAGCTGAGTGGGATGAGAAATGGAGATGTAGGTGAGGGCCAGATCAAGTACGCCTTGTTCATAGAGCTCAGAGTTTATTCTAAGACAGAGAGCAATTTGCCTCAGGTCACAGAGCCAAGCTGAAATTTGGTCTATGTAATGTAAAACTTGTATTCTTAACCATTTGGAGGGGTGGGGCAAAGCTTTCTTTTTTGGATTTAGCCAGGTATTCAAGAAAAAGTAGGAAAGTTTAAAGTTCATTTTTCAAAATGATTCTCTCTTCTGCATGTTATTAGTCTTTCACCTCATTCTGGACCTGTGTAGATCTGGGGTAAGGCTTAAACAACATTTAAGGGCATTAGAAACACCTAAAAAAAATAGACATTGTATTTATATTTCTGTGGCTTGTGGCTTCCTGACATTCATAGTGTCTTGCACAATACCAGACATATTGCAAGTACGCAATATATGTCGATTAATTTATTAATCCCTAATATTATGGTAGGCCATGTGTTCCCACGAAGATAATTTAGAAATGAAAATGTGATTTTTTTTCTGGATGAAGTTGCCAAAATTCTAGATTTACCTTTATTTTGTGGCAATTTTTTATTGTCTCTATTGCTAAAGCATAGTAGAGAGATAGATAGACAGACAGACAGAAGGATATATCGATTCATTCATTCATTCACTATTTCATTCATTCTAATTTGGTTCAGGAAGAATATAAGATGGTATTAAAGCAAGAAATGGGAACACTCTGCTGGTGTTATTTAGTATTCCCAGGAAGTAAATATTACATAAGCTAACTAGAAAGCAAATGTCACAAAGATTGCTGAACAATGGTTTATAAATATTAAAGTTGTGAGCTTAACAAATCCAGAGACTTATAATAATCTCAGGTTATCTACCACCAGCAGACAGAGGATGCAGTAGCTAGAAGCTGGAGAACTCTGGATTTCCAGGTGGCAAAAGAACCTTTGGGAACCAGCTTTGGGTCCTAAATATTCCAGACCAATGGACAGAAAGTGAGATAAGAAGTAATTAAAGACCATCTCACTAAGTTATATTTGAGATAGGAAAGGGATCCACTTAGGCATTCTTTAACACTTTGGTCAATTAAATTAAATACCAGAGATGGTTACACTTAGGACATTCAGTATTTGGTCACTTGTTTGCTTATTCTTTCATTTTCTTATTCACTCAACCTACACTTAGTATCTACAAAATGCTGGATATGGTTCTAGGTGCTAGAGATACTGAGATAAAGATGAAATCCTTTGCTTAAAAACAAAATCCACTGGTTTCACAAGACTAGAGTTTAGACTAAAACATGCATAGTTTAAACACTAATTACATTAATTCTGGCTTCATATTTCTTTATAATAGGATATTGAAATAAATTTTTAAAATGCTACCAGAATAATAATATATCAGAAATGATCTGCTCAGAAACTTAATAAACTCTAATGCTATCACATAAACACAATGATCATTTTAATAGGTAATAACACCATCTATATTTAATATAATCAATATTAAATAAAATTAAATTTAATATAATCAATATTAAATCCATAGAATGATGAATTTTAAAGGTGGAAGGGACTCTAGTGATTGTCTTGTCCAACTTTTTGATTTACAGAGCAGGAAACTCAGACCAGAGTGTGGACCTGACTTGTCTGAGGTCACCCAGGAGAATCAGTAGGTGAGCCAGAGTCCAAATTCAGGCCTCCGATGCTACCTCAATGCTCTTTCTCTTAAGTTCCTAAACACATAAAATGGCTATCGAATCACTAACCTTTGCGGGCATCTGCTTGTAAGACTGGTATAGGAGTGAAATAGGGATCTGTGCGATGAGATGATGGCAGAACCGTGAGGTTGGATACGGTAGACCCTTTGATTAACTTTGGAACCTTTACCTAGATAATCAAAAATTTGTTTCAGCAAACATTTCTGCCTTCATAGTGAACACAGTTTTCTTCTTGTAAACAATAAAGTTATGAATAGTTGCATTAAGTTTTAATAAAATAGCAATATCAGCTCTAATTTTATTGTTCATGAATACTCTGTGCTATTGTCTACTACTGTCAGGAGTTTGTGTAATTTAAAATAGTTAATTAAATCCAATTAACATGTTGTGGTTTCCACTATATAAAGTCAACATAGTAGTTAATAAAAGAACTATTAAGATTTTGTTCAATTTTAATGACTACAATATAAAAATGCTAAATCTTGACAGAGGAGGTTTTGAATACAGCAAAGTTTTGTACCAAAAAATTTCCCAGGAAATAAATGTTAGAGTGTTAACGTTTAAAAAAAACCTGGAAGAATTAAAAGATAAACATATCAATCAATATTAATCCTAAGTAGATTTTT
Organism: Rhinopithecus roxellana; assembly: GCF_007565055.1. NCBI lineage: Eukaryota > Metazoa > Chordata > Mammalia > Primates > Cercopithecidae > Rhinopithecus > Rhinopithecus roxellana. The sequence continues at coordinate 171,587,432 of NC_044553.1, forward strand.
TTGCAGATCTCAGAGATGGTTACAAAGACACAATATCTGGATTAGTTATAGAAGATAATTACTTTTCCTAAAGTCATAAAATGTTTTTATTACAGTTACGAAATATGAATTGTTTCTATTAAATGGTTTCTAGATTTTAAAGATTACATATATTGCATATAAATCACATTTGATTGTATAGTCCAACTACACTATTTTTACCTTTATTATAGGAGTTTATGAATTACCTGGGTTCTCTCAGCAGGGAAGATGCAACTGTTTGGTATTTATAGACTGAATTTTCAAGTCATTTTCCAAACATTAATTAATTTGCATAACTTCCAAGGGAACTAGGTAACAGTTTGCTATTTAACTAATAAAGAACTTAAGACATAAAGATTAGATTTGTTTCAGGCCATACAGTATACTAGATATGCACAGATTATTCAATTCTGAAATTAATCTGATTTTACATTAGTAAAATTTGCCATTGGACTCAGTGGCACAATACCTTATTGCCATTAAAGTCATAGTGACTTTAAGGAAAAACAAAGGGAAAGCTTCATCAAGACCAGGGGGAGAAAATCACTTTACAAAATAAGTATCTATTAGCTGAGAAATGTCTGGACAAAGGGTTAGGGCCCCCACTGCCAGGATGTGGTAACATCATGAATATCAAACACTTTGATGATCTTTGGTAAATAAATATAAATAGTATTTTGAATAGGAAAGAATAGACTGTTAGTGCAATCTGTGTCTCCCCAGGTGAGTCAGAAGGGGAAAGGGAGGTACTACCAGCCTCACTTTAATGAGAGTGTGGGACTCATAAGAAGATTTATTTATTATGAGACTTTGGTCTTCCTGATCCACCTTGGTTTCTTGCCCTCATCCTCAGCTCTCCTCTCCCCACCTCATCTCCAGACATGAGTAGCTTCCAGGATCTCCTCCTAATCAGGGAGGCTGAGATATCCAATGCACTGTGCTCTAGAAGGCATGTACATAGCTGAGGAAATTCAATATCAAAAGTGGCAGGGTCTCCACTTGTCTGATTGATATAGGGGTCAGTGAGACAAAGGTAAATCGGAGGAGGAGAGAAAGATTCAACTTAAATAAACCTGTCAAGCACTGTGATGATGTAAAATATAGGCTTGGCAGTTTCAGGACACAGAGCATAATTTATCTGGATTTTCTGAAAGCCTTTGACAAAGAACACCTGACAACCTGCTCTAGCAAGCTAAAGCAGCAGGATCCAACATAAAACACAATATAAAGGATGACACAAAGGAGAGGAGAGTAGGCAGGTGATGTTCAGACTCTGTCAGGCAATCAGCACATTCATAACATTGCTTTAATTGTTTCAATTGCATCAGTCTAAACAATGTAAAAACCAGATCGAAGAACTATGCTGAAAAGGCAGTGAGGTGACAGTGTGTGTAGTATGTGTGCATGCACGTGTGTGTATGTGTGTGTGTGTATGTGTTGGGGAATGGAAGGTAGTATTTTCGTTGGCAGAAATAAATCCCTCAGATAGCGTCGGATAGGAAACATCTGCCCACTCTGCTGTCCTGTTCCATGGTAAGGATAACCACTTCTGCGTATGCTTGGTGGGAGGGTGAAGGAATGAAACGACCTTCAGCATTTACTGAGCACTTACTATATAACACTAACTTTAACACGATGAGTATTAAATTTCATGAGCAATGGAAAAGCTAAGGGCTGTAGGAGTATAGAAGAGGGAGTAATTAACTCTGCCTGCTTGTATTGCAGAAGGCTTTGAAGCGACTCTCAGCCCTGGCTGTACATTAGAATCACACAGGGAGCTTTTAAAAAGACTGCTGCCTGGGCCCCAACCCTGGGCAATTAACTCAGACTAGGTGAGCTGAGGCCTGGGCCTCAGTATTTCTAGAAAGCTCCCAAGGTGATGCTGATGCACAGCCAATGTTAAGATGTACTGCAGTAAGTGATATTTAAATTGCATTTTAAAGAAAGATCTAAATTATATCAGGTGGAGAAGAGGATGCAGTTATAGGTAGAAAAAGTGGTAGCAATGGTGCAAAATAGCATGTTTTATGCATAAAGATTTCACTGATGAGGAGGAGCTCTATGTGACTGGAGTATAGGGTATGGGTATGAGGAGGGTAGGATGGGGGAATGAGACTGGAAAGGTAGACTGAAACTGATGCAAATTAAAGAAACCAGCTTTATGAATGTGCTGATCGCCTGAAAGGATTCAAATATCATCTGCTGTGGCTGCTTCTTTTTGTCATGCTTTTTATTATATTTTATTCTGCAACCATACTTTGTTGTTTGTATAATATGATATAATATAAATCATATTATAAATAGAACAATGTCCCTTCTAGCTAGTTTTTCATTATTATTTCCTCAACTGGAATTCGGAACTTTATCACTTGATGTTAAATCTTCTATAATAGCTTAAAAATTTTTTTTTGAGACAGGGTCTTACTCTGTCACCCAGCCTGGAGTTCAGTGGCATGATCACAGCTTATTGCAGCCTTCACCTCCTGAGCTCAGGTGATCCTCCCACCTCGGCCTCCCAGGTAGCTGGGACCACAAATGTGCACCAACACACCTGGTTAATTTTTTGTGTTTTTTTGTAGAGACAGGGTTTCACTAATGTTGCCCAGGCTGGTCTTGAACTCCTGAGCTCAAGCCATCCTCCTGCCTTGGCCTCCCAAAGTGTTGGGATTACAGGTATGAACCAATGCGCCCAGCCGAAAATTTTTGAAAATGTAAAAAATATAGAAAAGCTTAAAGAAGAAAACAGCAATCATATTCCCATCAGCCAGAATTAACTACTGTTAATATTTTGGCATATTTGCTTCCAGTGTTTTCAAATAGGAAAACCACTCTATTTTATTATTTTGGTAAAAATGATGTATGCCCATTAAAAAGATTTCAAGCAGTGTAGAAATACAAAAGACAAAAGTTCACAAAATCAAGGCAAATATCATCAGGTGATCCATCATCCCTGACATCTTTAGAATGATTAATACATCCTTGTATAAAAAATAGGACTTATGTTATTAATTTTACATGAGGAAAAAAGGCTGCATTAAACCTAACACATTACTAAACTTCAAATAAATATTTCTTTACCACAAGATTTCTCTGAATTAAAAATGATGCCTCTTCAAGGTCTGGCAAATTTTTCCTTAAAGGGCCAAATAACAAATATTTTAGGCATGAAGGCTCTGTTCAGATCTGTTGTTTTGTAGTTAAAAGCAGCAGGCAGACAATGTGTAAATAAATGGGTGAAGCTGTATGCTGTGGTCTGAATGTTAGTGTCCCCCCTAAATTCACATGTTGAAACTTAATCACCAACGTGATACTTTTAAGAGATGGGGACTTTGGAAGGTGGTTAGATCGTGAGGATGGAATCGTCATGAATGGGATTATAAAGAGAGACCCCAGAGAGCTGCCATGTCCCCTCCATCATGTGAGGACACAGAGAGAAGGTACCATCTATGAACCAGGAAACAGGTCTTCACCAGACACCAAATTTGCCAGCAGCTTGATTTTGGACTTCTCAGCTTCCAAAACTGTGAGAAATAAATTTCTGTTGTTTATAAACTACCCAGTTTATCGTATTTTTGTTGTAACAGCCAAAATGGACAAAAACTTTATGTACAAAAACAGGTGGCCCTCAAGCAGTAGTTTGTGTACCCCTGCTCTAGAGTTAAATAAAGTTGATTCTGAAAAACGTTTAGATCTATTTACCGCATGATTTCATTTTGGATACCATATCTTAGCTTCAAATGGTGAGAAAATTAGAACTCTCTTGATGCCCTGATCTCCACTCCCTCACCTCCCCAATCTTGATTGTATCATTATTTTTATACCATCCAGATTTATAATGTTCCCATTCTGTTTTGGTACCATAATTCTAAGATTGCTTAGTATCAGTTCTACATGTAAACGGGTCCAGTGCTCACAAATAGTTCATTTGTCATGGATTCTCTGCTTGAGCTCTTTGATTGATCTCTTAATTGGCTAGCTTTGGTTATCAAGCAGTTTTTCCCAACAAGTGTTCATGTGTACTTTGCTAGAATTAACGCAAGTTATACTTGAATTACATCTGGGGTCATTCTTTCTTTTCACCAAATTTTGTAGACATTGCACCATTTTCTTCCACAATGAGAATTATTGTGAAGTCTGACAGCCATCTGCTTTTCCACCCCTGGTAGGTGATTTACTTTCTTTTCATCTGGATGTCTGAAGCATTCTTTCTCTTTGAAATCCAAATATTTACCTAAAAAATATTTGTAGAATAGTACATCCTGAGTTTCAGCTGAGTACATGGCTGTCCACTTACAGAATACATTTCCCAGCATCCCCTGTGGCTAAATGTGGACAAATGACCAAATTCCGGTCAATAAGGTATAAGCAGAAATGATCTGTGTAACCTCTGGGTCATGTCCACAGAGTGCCTGGCAGTACTATTATCATCCTTCCTGTGGGTTGAAATGTAGGTATGGAGAGGAGCCAGCTTCCACCTTCGGGATTAGAATGTCCTGTAACTACTGTAATGAGGAGCTGATGGAGATCAAGATGAAAAAAACCATATCTTGAATGACTGTGTGGAGCAGAGCTGTCCTGCCAGTCTTGGACTTCTCTCTCGTGGACTGTTTTGAGAGTGATAAATAAATTTATTTATTTAAGTCATTATATTTTTGGATCTCTTTGTTATAGTTTGTACCAAACTAATAGGTATATCTATTAGCTTCTAATTAAACTCCTTTGTCTTTTTCTTCTGCATTTACTGTACTTACAGTCTTTTCTCTATGTCAGTATTTTAATATTCAGCAATGTTTGTTATGTTCATTGTATTTATAGTTTATTTATGAGTTCCATAAAGTATTCTGGTATTCAATTTGTTTCCTTATATCTGCAATCTCCCTTTTTTTATTCTGCTATTTTATCATCTCATGTTTGAGCTCGTTTTAATTAATTTATATTCTTATTAGGTTGTAGCATAATGTGAAGAAATTGTGAGAAAATTCCTTCTGTTCCTTCATTTATGTTGTTTCTACATTAGACTTTGTCTTTTGCAGCCCATAATTCTCCCTTCCATTTCCCCTCCCTTGCTTTCGTTAGCTGTGGGTGAAATACTGACTTGGAGAAAATGCAAAGACCACAGGAAATCCGTATAGTGAGCATATCATTTCTTTTTCCCTTGTGCATACTTGGGTAGCTCTGTCCAGACATTCTACTTGCTGTGATGTAGAATCTCCTCCCCCATTATTTGGTACCAGTGTGTGATCTCCCCCAGCAACATGTGAGAACTGGGCATTCTGGGTTTTTTCTACCTTTCTGTTACCTGAGGGCTTGGAGGGGGGAAGCCTCTGTTGAGGTATGCAGTCCTTGTTAAAGATTTTAGGCTCTCTTGCCTCTCTTCAGATCTTGATAAACATCCTCTATCAGGGCTTGCTTACTTAGTTGAAGATAAGGCCATTCCTCCCTACCTTCAACCCCCAAGCACTCTGGAATATTTTCATAGAGTCCTGAAGACTTTACTTTTCTCAGAAAGTGTCAGACACATTATATACTTTCCAATTTCATGTTTCTTAAAAGTCTCTGTAGGCCGGGCGCGGTGGCTCAAGCCTGTAATCCTAGCACTTTGGGAGGCCGAGACGGGCGGATCACAAGGTCAGGAGATCGAGACCATCCTGGCTAACACAGTGAAACCCCGTCTCTACTAAAAATACAAAAACTAGCCGGGCGAGGTGGCGGGCTCCTGTAGTCCCAGCTACTCGGGAGGCTGAGGCAGGAGAATGGCGTAAACCCGAGAGGCGGAGCTTGCAGTGAGCTGAGATCCCGCCACTGCACTCCAGTCCGGGCGACAGAGCGAGACTCCGCCTCAAAAAAAACAAAAAAAAAAAAAAAACAAAAACAAAAAAGAAAAAAAAAAAAGTCTCTGTAGTCAGAAGACAGAAAAAATAAGGATGTCTGCTTGATTGTCTTCTTTCCAGATTTTGCAGTATTTTTGAGAATCTCAGTATTTTTACAATTTGCTGGTAGTACCTGGAGGGTCGGGATAGGTTAGGATTCGAGCTATGCTGTACCTCTCTACTTTGCTCCCACATCTTCTGCTTAGTGAATTTGTGCTCAACCTGGATGATCATATTCGGCAACCCTGCCCCAACCCCCTCCCCATATTATGGAAGAGGAAAACTAAGAAACAGAAAGGAGAAATAGTCAAAACATACAGTTTATCAATTTCAGAGGCAGAATGAAAAATGCAAGTCACTGCTTCACGGCCCAGTGGGGCTTGTTTGTTTTTTACTGTACTTTCTTAGTTTCTGATGCTTTCACCAAGCACAGCTTAGCTCACTAGCTCTACCCTTATGTCCTACCACTCTGCCAGCTTTCTCAGTTCTTTCTTGGTGCCACTTAACTTAGCTACAGTAGGAGTCTCAATTCCTCTTGGTCAGGTTTAACAGCATTCTTGGAGACAGAAGAAAATTCCCTGGGGAGGCATCTATAGTAAAGGCAAGAATCTTGGGCTTGGAGCACTGGATTGGATTCCTAGCTCTGTCACCTAATTAGCAAAGTGCAGAGTGTATGTTATTTAACTTCTCTGAGTCTGTTTTATCTTCCGTAAAACAGGAATCCTCTTATCTACAGTGCAAGTAATTTTTATGTAAAGGATCTATTTCTGGAAGCATTTCATAATTCTGAACTCACATAATTCAAGACAGGCAAAGAATGGCAGGTATGGCAAAGACTGCTGGCTGACATCCAATGTAGTACTTAGCCAGAAATTATATCTCCCAGACTGCCTTGCAGCTTTCTGTGGCTTTCAGACAAGGTTCTGGCCACAAGATCTGAGATCACAAGATGCCTGTCCAGGAGGTCAGAGCAGTCAGATGGAAAGTGTGTATGGACCTGACATTGTAGAACTGTCAGATGAGCCACAAACTGCTATGCTCAAACTGTTAACTATGGTTGTATTTAATCTATTATTATTTTCTATATTTTCAGAACTCATATACTAAATAATACAGGACACACACATACATATAATTCACTATATATGTGTATGTGTGTGTGTGTATGTATATATATGTATAAAATTCACTCAAATTTGAATTATTTCAACCTTTATGTATAAGGCCAGAATTTGGCTGGGTGCAGCAGCTCATGCCTGCAATCCCAGTGCTTTGGGAGGGTGATGTGGGAGGATTGCCTAAGGCCAGGAGTTCGAGACCAGACTAAGCAACATAGTGAGATCCAGTCTCTACAGAAAATAAAAAAAATTATCTGGGCATGCACCTGCAATCTCAGCTACTTGGGAGGCTGAGTGAGGTGAGAGGATTGCTTGAGCCCAGGAGTTTCAGGCTGCAGTGAGCTATAATTATGCCACTACATTCCAGCCTAAGTGACAGAGAGACCCAGTTTCTAAAAAAATAAAATAAAAATAAAGCAAGACTTTGTTATTTTATATCATGATATTTTGAATTTATAGAATCTTATTTTACATAAAATTCACCATCACTGTTCTTCCATAAGGCTATTGTGAGGAATTAATGAATTAATATATGGAGATGTACTGCATAAATTATTTTTCACACCAGGAATGGGTTTTTTTCATGTAAACATTTTATTGAAGTACAACATTTTTTTTTTCTTTTTTTCTTTTTTTTTTTTTCGAGACAAGGTCTTGCTCTCTTGCCCATGCTGGAGTGCACTGGTGTAATCACAGCTCACTGCAGCCTTGACCTCCTGGGCTCGAGCAATCCTCCTACCTCAGCCTCTTGAGTAGCTGGAACTACAGGTGCACACCACCAGGCCAGGGTAATTTTTGTATTTTGTGCAGAGATGAGGTTTCACCATGGTGTCCAGGCTAGTCTTAAACTCCTGGGCTCAGGTGATCCTCCCACCTCAGCCTTTGAAAGTGCTGGGATTACCAGTGTGAGCCACCATGCCCAGCCACAATATTCAATTTTTAAAAGGCAAAAGTGATGAATTGTTACCAAGTGACACTGTGGGTAACTAGTATCCAGAGCAAGGAGTAGAGCATTACAGGCACCAGAAGCCCCTCTTTTGCTCCCTCCCAGTTACTACCACAACTCAAAGGCAGCCAGCATTCTGAATTCTATTGCCACCTATTGTTTTTCTGTTTTCAAACTTTAAATAAATAGATTATTACAGTAGGTATTCTTTTGTATCTGACTTTTTTCTTTCAAAACTGGTTGTGAGATTCACCATGTTGTTGAGTACAGCAGTATGTTCATGCCATGAACTTTTAAGTATTGATTTTAAGTGATAAATTATACATATAATCAGTAAGGCTTGAGCCTCACCTATCACTTTTTTGCATTTCTTATAATGTTCCTTCTAGAATATTCTTCTCCTCTAGACTCTGCTATTAAATTCTTGTCACCCTTTAACAACTAGCTTAAATGTAATCTCCTGTAGGAAATCACTTCTGATCTCTTCTTCCTCTGATTTTCTATAGTTTTTCTTTTTACTTATCTTGTTACATTTATAACATATATTGTAATTATTTGTACACTATCCTGAAGGCATTATGCAATTCAAAGCTCATCTAGTTCTGTCTTATTATCTCAATTGAAGAAGAAAAAGAGCAAAGAATGTTTTAAAAAATAATCACTTAAAACTTTCTGGGAAGGAGCAATTAAAATGGACATATTAGTAGCGAATATCTTCTATTTTGATAAGGGTAATACAATAGCAAGTATCACCTTTATGGTAATGGTGGAGCAGCTTACAAAAGACTCTCTCCTGAAGACAATAATAACACACTCTGGACAAAATGTAAAAAATAAACAAACAACAACAAAACTCCCCCCCCCCCACAAAACTCCAACTATTTGAAGGCACTGAGAATGAAAGCAGGCAGAAACTAGGGGGTAGCTGATCTTGAAAGAAGGGAACTGCAACATTTGAGATTTATGTGTGTGTAATTTCTGGCCTGGAAGTACTTCTCAGACCATGAGAGGTAGAGTGGCTATAACTCAAGAAGAAAAACACAGTCTTACTGGCTTGAAAGTCAGAGGATGGAGTTTAGTGCTGTCATAAAAGCTGAAAATAGGGGGAAATAATAGAAATGAGGAAATTGCAAGAACGAGAGGAGACTCCAAAAATTGCAAATAAATGACATATAAATCCTTGGCTGACCTCTGAGCTCCAGGTATCTGAAAGAGGTTTTTAAGGAGCCCAGCCAGGATGGAACCGTTAAAGATTTGTAAAAACTGAGCAGAGATTTCAGCTGCTACCAACCACAGCAAGGATAGAGTCTGGAGTTTGAATCTAGCCAAATTAACTGCCTACTTGAATAAATATCAGCACTTTAGAAAGCAAGATAACAATTCCAAGTCTCTACAACATAACATTTATAATGTTCATAACAATACAAGTTTTTGTATATACAAAGAAATAGGAAAAGGTAGTCCATAGTCAAAAGAAAAAATAGGCAATAAAAACAGATCCTAAGATGACTCTGATACTAGAATGAGCAGATAAAGACTCTAGAGCTGCTGTTATACATATTTTAAGGACCTTAAAAAATTGTAATAATACTAAATGAACACATGGAAAATCTTGGCAGAGAAATTAAATGTATATAAAAGAGGACTAAATGGAAATTCTAAAACTGAAAGTAAAATATTTGAAATAAAAAATTAATCAAATAGGTTTGACAGAAAATTAGAGTGGGCAGAAAAAAGGGTAGGGAACTTGAAGAGCAATCAACAGCAATTACCTAATTTGAATAACAAGAAAAAAATTTACATAATGGTTCTTCAGTGACCTGTAGGACAATATCATGTGGTATAATCTGCATGTAATTGAAGCCCCAGAAGAATAGGAGGGAGAGAATTATAGAGAAAAATATTTAAAGAAACAATGGCCAAAATGTTCCCTAATTTGTTAAAAAAACATAAGCTTAGAGATCCTAGAAACTCATACAATGAACCCCAAGAAGAATAAACACAAAGAAAACTACATTCAAGCATATGATAATCAAACCCCTGGAAGCTAAAGGCAAGAAAATCTTGAAAGCAGTCAGAAAAGAAAAAAAGATCCATTATACACATAGGGGATCAATTATTTGAATAATGGTTGACTTCTCATCAGAAACAATTTAAAGCACTGAACAGGGAAAAAACAAAAAACACGGCCACCCCAAATTCTACACCCAGTGAAAAATCTTTCAAAATAAAGGTAATCTAAATACTTTTTTTGACTTTTTTTTTTTTTAGACAAGAGTCTCGCTGTTGTTGCCCAAGATGGAGTGCAATGGAGCTATCTTTGCTCACTGCAACCTCTGCTTCCTGGGTTCATGCAATTTTCCTGTCTCAGCCTCCTGAGTAGCTGAGATTACAGGCATGTGCCACCACACTCAACTAATTTTTATATTTTCAGTAGAGGCAGGGTTTCATCATGTTGGCAAGGTTGGTCTCAAACTCTGGACCTCAAGTGATTGCCCACCTTGGCCTCCCAAAGTGCTGGGATTATAAGTGTGAGCCACCATGCTCAGCCAATCTAAATACTTTTTTTTTTTTTGGACAAAAGACAAGCAAGTGTTACCAGCAGGCATTAGCTTTCTTTTAAGAAATGTTTGAGGCAGGACGTGGTGGCTCATGCCTGTAATCCCAGCACTTTGGGAGGTTGGGGTGGGTGAATCACAAGGTGAGGAGTTCAAGACCAGCTTGGCCACCATGGTGAAACTCCATCTCTACTAAAAATACAAAAATTAGCTGGGCCTGGTGGTGGGCGCATGTAATCCCAGCTGCTTGAGAGGCTGAGACAGGAGAATCGCTTGAACCCGGGAGGTGGAAGTTGCAGTGAGCTGAGGTCATGACATTGCACTCCAGCCTGGGTAACAGAGAAAGACTGCATCTCAAAAAAAAAAAAAAAAAAAAAAGAGAGAGAAATGCTTAAAAAACATTCTTCAAGCTGACAGAAAATGACTTCAGATGACAACTCAGATATATATGGCAAATATAAAAGATTATATCTTTTTCTTCTCTTAATTTCTCTCAAAGACAATTGGCTATTTAAAACAAAAATTATTATACAGTGTGCATTTTATAATATATGTAAAGTAGATGACAATGATAGCACAAAAATTGGGAGGTCAATAGTTGCAAATTCCTTACATCTTATATGAACTGGTACAATATTAACTCCAAAGAAACTCTAGTAAGTTAAGGATGAATATTGTAATTCCTAGAGCAACTACTAAAAATAATGTAAAGAGGTATAGTTCAAAAGTCATAAAAGATTTAAAATGGAATATTAAAAATTATTTTAAAATATGTAACCCTAAGTCAGTCAGAAATCAAAGAATAAGGAACAAAAAATGGATGGGATAAATAGAAAACAAAGAGAAAGATGGTTGTGATAGCTGCAGGAGACAGATAAAGATAAATGCTTAGGCAGATAGGGGTGGGTCCCCAGTGAAACCCAACCTTCAGGCTGAGACAATTTAAAGCCTAGCTACAAGTCTCAGGTAAATCCTTGGACCAGATCGAGAACCTTTCTTCCCATTTGGTGTGCTTTCCACTGATTGATCCCCACCCTCCACCTATTTTACATATACCTAACCTTTCCTAATTGTGTTTTTACATTGTCATGCCCACCTTTGAGTGGTGTTTTCCCTTTAACCTTTTTGCATACTCACAAACCAATCAGCACACACTCCCCATTCTGAGTCCATAAAAAGCCCTAGACCCAGTCAGATTGGAAGAGAAACCAACTGCGAGGGTGGGGAACCACCCCCCATATTCCCTGTCCACTGAGAGCTGTTCTGTTGCTCAATAAAATTTTTCTCTGCCCTCCTCAACCTTCAAATTGTTACCATAACCTCATTCTTCTTGGACGTGGGACAAGAGCTCGGGAACCACCTAACGCAGGCAAAGGGCTGTATGTAACCTAGGTGGGCTGAGTGGACAGGGCACCTCCAGCCTCAGGGTCCAGGGCTGAGCAAGGCCCAGGGAGGATGTCGCCAGTTGTGGAGGTCCCCAGTCGGCAAAGTAGACAAGGAAAGTCCTGTGTCAGTTGTTCTAAATCAAACCATGTCTAAATTTCATTAAATGGAAATGAACTAAACATTCTAAAAAGCAGAGATTATCAGACTGAACTTAAAAAACAGGACATGATAAATGCTACTCTAAGAAATGCATTTTAATTTTAAAGACACAGGTTGAAAGTAACAACAAAAAAGACTGATATACCATGCAAACAGTAAGCAAAAGAGAGATGAAGTAATTATATTAATATCAAAGTAGACTTTAAGACAAAGAGAATTGTGAGAGAGGAAAAGAGATTTTTCTTAAACAGATGAAACAGATGAGTCTTAAACAGATTCAAGTTTCTTATAACCAAGAAAATACAACAATAATAAATGTGAATGTCTCTAATAATATTAACACAAAATATGTAAAACAAAAATCGTCAAAACTAAAGGAAAAAATAGACAAATCTTCAATTAGAGGTGATGATTTTAAAAGCCTCTTCTCAGTAATTGGTAGAACAATTAATTTTTTAAAAATCAGTAAGTATAGAGATGTGCTGAAAATCATCATCAGCTACCTGGACCTAACATTTATAGAACACTACAAACTAACAACTGTAGGATATACATTCTTTTCAAATGCACATGTAACATTCACCAACATAAATGATATCCTAGGCCATAAAGTAAGTTTCAATCAATTTCAAAAGACTGAAATTATACAGAGTATATTATATAGTACAGATATGAATATGGAAAGGGAACTAAATGAAAAGTTTCCAAGTGTGAGTGGAAACAAAGCTGGGATTGGTTGATTCAATAACCTGGAGAAAACAGTGTTGCCATTTGGCTTCTGATAAAAGCCAAGGTATCCCTGCTGCCAGGAAAAAGAGAGAACACAGAAAAAAAGAAAGAGAAGAGAGGGAGAGAGAGGAAGGAAAGGAGGGAGGGAGAGAGAGAGAGAGAGAGAGAGAGAGAGAGAGAGAGACAGAGAGAGAGAAAGAAAGAAATAAAAGAGAGAGAGAGAGAAAGAAAGAAGGAAGGAAGGAAGGAGAAAGAAAGAAGGAAAGGAAGGAAGGAAGGAAGGAAGGAAGGAAGGAAGGAAGGAAGGAAGGAAGGAAGGAAGGAAGGAAGGAAGGAAGGAAGGGAGAAAGAAAAGGCACACATAGGATCACAATTTGCAGAGCTGGAAGGGGTTTTAGGCTGATAAAAGGGTAGTTAGCAGCAGAAGTGACAAGGGGGATTGTGAACACAGACTTAAAGAATGTGGTGAATAGAAATGACTGTGGAGGAAACTGCAGCAGAAATACTATTTTGAACACACAGCAGCTATCTGAAGTGAGGGCATCTGCATGCCTCACAGACCCCATACAGAGCATCACATAAAGTAGAGCTATTATGATGTCCCAATCCCCCACAAAAAACAGTTAACTTATGGTAAAATGTGACTAACGAAGGAAAGTATGTAATGTGGTCTAGAAAATTTTCCATTAAAATTGTTATGAAATCCAGCACTTAAGCAAAATTTCCCAAAGTGTGTTCCTCAGAATATAGTTCTGTGAGCTATTCTGCAGAAAGGGACTCTGAGGAAGTTTGGGAAACATTGCTAACTGCATTTCCTCTTCTTAAAGATTCATAAGGCACATCAGCGTGTTAGTGACTCCAGGTGGCTTAATGGCATAAAAACCAGTCTGACTCTCTTTAACCTCATGTTTCCCAATTTTATGGGACCATACTCTTTTTGCATGGAATATCTATTAACATTCCAAAGAACCAGCATTCTTTGGGATACATTTTAGGGAAAAAAATGATCCAAGGATTAACACATAGCTAACAATGATATTGCTATAATTTGTTAATAGGAGCCCATTCTGTAAAGCTATTAATAAAAGACAAGTGATAATTCGATTTTACATAAAACTTTTCTTCAAAGGAGCTTGAGACACACTGGACCCAGAATTTTCTGAGGAATTCAGATTGACAAAAATGTAATGATTCCTTGTTGCTATTTTTTCTCACTATATTTAATAACATTTATTTGTGGTATAACAACAGAAACTGTAATCTGGAAAAGTAATTACTAGAGAACAAAGTACTGTCCATTTCACTTACATGACTATTACATTTCATAAGAAAAAATGTGTATAGTTGATACCACATGAGAAGAAATGAGTTTAAATGGTAGTCGTTTCACTTAAGATCTAAGAAAGACTTTGGGAATGAATTTATCATTTATTATAATAATTTTTGCTATATCTTTTTATTCCTTATTACAGAGCAGTGTGCCACTCTCTAGGCATTTTCGTTTAAATACTGGCTGGGGTCATAAGTGAAATAAAGTTTGGTCCTCATTTACCTCATCCCAGCAGTTGGGTTGGCACACAGCTGCAGAACTGCTGGGGCTCTTTTTATTTAATTTGGCATCCCTTCCTGAGCAGTACTGAGACTTTTACTTCAATGACTCCACTGGGCTTTGCCATAATTTCTATGCTGTATCAGTAAAGTCTATGGAAGAGATGCCCAAGCAAACCTGAAAGGAGGCTAGGAGTGCTTACAGTTCAGGTATTTTTGCCGAAGTCAATGAAGGGATTAATCTCAGATACAGTCCATTAAAAAAAAATTAACTTGTTTAGTAATGAAGCGAATTTTTAAGGAATATTCACTCGGTCATTTTAATATTATATGTGTATGTCTGTGTGTAAGAGTTTGTCCTTTTTCACAATTTCTCTTCGAATAATTTTTCTAGATTCTGAATCAGATTGTCAAAAGAAAATATATCTTCAAATTCTGAAAGAGCCATATGTTAATTATATGACTGGGAAATTGGGAGTAACAATGTCTTTAATACACTCTGCATATTAAAAGTAGTAACAAGTAAAAGTGATGAGGACAGGTTGCATATTTTGTTGCATACATAGAAAACACTCAACAAATGCTCTGCTGAATGCATAAATTGAAAAAACAATACCTTCTGTGAATTTTATTTCCACAATCAGTACAGAAAACAGTTTCACCTGGTCTGCTTTTCTGTCCCACATGTCATGTGTCAGTGGTCACAAATGGGGAAGGAAGGAAACCAAAGGAAACAGACTTCGATCAGAATTACGGATGGTCAGAACTAGAAGAGATCTTAGAGATGATTTGATCCAATACCTCAAAGTGACAAACACACTAAAGCCCATGAAATATAAGTGATTTGCCCCAAGAATATGACCTAGGAATTAGTGCGAGGTCTAGGATTGGAGCCTAATAGAAACACGGACTTTTCTTGTAATGAGGATTGTCAATATTATATGAGGTTATGACATTGAAAAAAAATCTTCCTTTGACAAACTTGAAAAATAGTTCTCTTTTTAATGGTTTTCTACTCTCTCTCTCTCTTTCTCTCTCTCTCTCTCTCTTTCTCTTTCTTTTGACAGAGTCTCACTCTGTTACCAGGTTGGATTGCAGTGGCACAACCTCAGCTCACTGCAACCTCCGCCTCCTGGGTTCACACCATTCTCCTGCCTCAGCCTCCCTAGTAGCTGGGACTACAGGTGTATACTACCATGCCTGGCTAATTTCTTGTATTTTTAGTAGAGATGGGGTTTCACCATGTTAGCCAGGATGGTCTCCATCTCCTGACCTCGTGATCCGCCTGCCTTGAACTCCCAAAGTGCTGGGATTACAGGCGTGAGTCACCGCGCTCAGCCCTAATTTCTTTATTTCTTCTTTTTAAAACATCTTACTTTGTTTAATCCATCTAGAGTTTTCTTTGTATAGAATGCAAGGTTAGGATTTAATCTAATTTTTTTTCCCCAAATCATTAGCCAAGTGACTTGGCATCATTCATCTAACAAGTCCTCCCTTTCCCACTGACTTACAGCGTCACCTTTATTACATTCCAAGTTATTTTTTACACTAAGGTCAATACCTATGCTGAGTTTTTTATTCCATTGATCTATCAATTTTTCTACCCATAGAAATAATTATTGTAATTTTATTATATGCTTTAACAAGTAGTATGAAAAGTCCACCTTCATTTATCTTCTTTAGGGAAAAAAGAAATGAGGCCTTTTGCCTATTCTTCAAGATGATGAACACTACCAAGTTGAAAAAATTAATATTCCATGCAAACCAAATAAAACCCATATGAATTTTGATTGGAATTACATTGGACATAAAGATTAATGTGGGAAGAACTGGCATGCTTATAAACATTTTCCTTCTCAGGAATATGATATATTTTTCCATTTATTCAAGTGTTCTTTGATGTTGTTCATTAAAGTTTTGGAGTTTTCTTCACATAGGTTCCCCACTTTTTATGTGAAGATTATTACTAGGTACATGTGTTCCTCATTAGAGAGGGGACTGTGGAGAGGGAGAAGAGAAAAAAAGAGAAAGAGAGAAACAAAAAGAAGAGGAGAGAAGGGAGAAGGAAGGAAAGCAGCAAGGAAGGAAAGGAGGGCAGGAAGGAGGGAGATAGATCATACATCCAAACATGGAAAACAAATCCATTTAAATGTTCATAATAATTATCTCTAGGTGGAGGGATTGAGGTTATGTAATTTTTTAACCTTTCAACCCTTGTATTTTCCAAGTTTTCTTCAATGAGAATGTGAAAAAAGTGTTATAATCAGAAAATTGGGCACGGGGGTGAACAAAGCTTCATGTTTGCTTCCTAAAGTCAGCTGCTATGTTGCCTACCTGGGCCTTGGGCTCACTTCCAAAACATAAGCCCTAGGACTGTGCTACAATCACCTAAGGGAAGTTGTGTGTAGGGCCTGGGGGTAGGAAGAAGGAGATGGAGAGATGAGAGAAATACAGCTGAAAACCATGCCCATGCGACTAGACAGACCCTCCCTGCCCTGTCACTTCTCTACAGAATCCTTCCTCTTCAAACATTCAATTACCTTTTATTGAATTAAATTAATCATTTATTGAGTACCTTCTATGCATAATGCATTTTGAAAAGTACCCTGGAACATATGAAAGTGAGAAAAATATGGCTCCAGGAGATCTAACAAGAGGAAAAGATACAAAGTCCCCTTTCAATTCAACGTATACCACGTGAATGCTTTAAAAGGATGCTATGATGGCCTAGGCAAGGGAAAATTCTTTCTACCTTAAAAGATCTGGATAGACATTATTATGGGAAAAAAGAGGGCTGGCCAGGTGTGGTGGTCACACTTGTAATCCCAGCACTTTGGGAGGCTGAGGTGCGCAGATCATTTGAGGTCAGGAGTTTGAGACCAGCCTGGCCAACATAGTGAAACTAAAAATTACAGAAATTAGCCAGGCATGGTAGTGTGCACCTGTAATCCCAGCTACTTAGGAGGCTGAGGCAGAAGAATCACTTGAATCCAGGAGGTGGAGTTTGCAGTGAGCTGAGATCGTGCCACTGCACTCCAGCCTGGGCAACAGAGTGAGACTCTGTCTCAAGAAAATAAAAAGAAAAAAGAAAAAGAAAAACTTAACACAGTTCTCACTTGATTATACAGGTCTTTAGCAAGGTATTACTCAAAGTCACATACAAACAAATGCAAATTTATATTGCATTCTGACCAAGTTGGACATTATGTCTGAAGTTAGAGATATGAATGTAGTTGGGGAAGTTTTCATCTTAAAAGTACTAGCTCATCTTCTTGTTCTAGCCTTTGAGTTAATACAGCCTTTATTAAATACTCTGATCTTTTACTTCTGTCTCAGACTGGGGCAGAGAAATTTCTTCATCAAATTCCTTGGTCATTAAGAAAGCAATCTTTGACTGGGCTGGGCCCAGATATGTCCCTCAAATGCAGGTCAAAATCACCACCCTCAAAGCTACCTGGAAGGTAGTATAGAATAAGGATAAAGAATGCTAGGTTGAAAGCCAACTGGTTGAGTTTGAATTAACATCCTTCGACTTTTAGCTTGTGTGAGTTTGGGTGAATTTTATTAACTGGTTTTTGCCTCAGTTTCCCCAAATGTAAAATGAAAGTAGGAATAGTACTTACCTCTTAGGGTTACTGTGAGGATTATGTGAGGTAATCCATGTAAAGTGTACTTAACAGCATGCACAACTCAGACAAGCCCTCAGAAATGTTAGCTATTGCTTAACACTTAACGCAGTATTTATCCTGAGTATGTAGTACCTTCCAGGTTAACATGCAGCCAAGAGCAGAAGCACAGTTAGGTGTCCTCCAAGTGTTCAAATTAGAAAGTAGAAGTTGCTGAGAGATTTACCTTCCCTTCTGTTACAGTCCAGGTTCTACACTTTAAGCTATGGGTAAATGGAATACTAAACCCAAGATGGTAGCAAGTTGGTGATAGGTAATTTCCCTGAGATTTAAATGTTTAGATTAAATGCTAGTTCCATAAATTAGATGACACGATAATTCCACAAGTAAGATGATTACAGTTTGAAAATCCTTTTCTGAAAAAGTAAAATGTCCTGCTCAAAATTATGGTTATGTTAAACTAACCCAGTATTAGGTAAGGAGCACACTTTTAAATGAGTGGAGAAGACAATGCTACTGCTCTCTTGGGTCGCTCTTTTCACTATACAACTCCTCCCGATAACCTTCTATAAGGGTCAGACCCATCTTAGGTGAGAAATGGAAAAGGGCATTTTGGAACTCAGAAAATTGAGTTTTCTTAGGAACAATCTTAAAGTGGTTAGGTCCCCAGGCAAGCTCAGATAATGTATTAGTACATCTGAGCCTAACCATTAGACATATCTGGGCCTCTCACCAGCTAGACAAGGAGAAAGGAGAATTATTTTTCTCTAAAAGTAGCTCCTAGTGGCTGTGGGACGATGGGGAGATAAGGCAAGCAGCATTTCTTACCAAGAAATCGCCCAAGAATACTTCCCCTATGGGTTGGTTTCCTCTTGCCTCTTTTCTTTCTCCTCCTGATACATTCTGTTTGTTCCAGCCAGGGTTTCTCTCATCCTCTGGATAGTATAATTACTCAGATAGGATGTATAAACTAGTGACAAGGAGATGTGTCACCCCTTACCCCAACTCAGAGTGTTCAACTAGAAAAACGGATACATGATCAGTGTGGTCAGATCCATGTAGAAGCTGACTTAAAAGATTCAAAAAGGGAATGTAGTCTAATTGGTGTTATCAAAGACATAAGATATCAGCTGAAGGTGAGTGGTATTTCATAGCAGGAAATTAGTAAAAAGGAAGGCAAAGGTTAAGAACACAGGCTGTAATATCAGATAGAGCCTGATTCTGAGTTCTATCACTTACTAATTGAATGACTGGAGAAAGTAACTTAATTTCTCTATACTGAAGTTTCTTTACCAGTAAGATGGAGATAATATCACTCATTCCACGGGAATTGTGATATAACATAATGCACATAGTCAACCCCAAGCAGATAGTAGCTATTAATATTTACTATAAAAAGTTGAATTGGAGAGGCAGAATTTCTCAGTATCCATAAAGCACTCACTTTACAGGGATGTATTCATATCCTTCTGGCAAGTATAGCTTCACAGATGGGTGTGTCAGACTATAAAAGTGTGATGCTGCTGCTCACCATGAAGATTGTCCAACTAATTACCTTAGTCGGTTTCCCTGTTCACTAAGCAGCCTTCTAACTGGATTCTGTGTAGCTTTCTAATAAGGAGAAAATATGTGCATCAGATCAGGCTGATTTGAACATTCAGGTCTGTTTGACCATGATAGCTCTCCTCAGAATACATAAAGTGGCATTTCAGTTTGTACATCAGTCTCTTGTGAGTTCAGCTGTACCCCAGAGATTGACTGACTCTGGCAAAAGCAAATCTCTAATCCTATGAAATCGAGGGTTACATCTTGGGCTTCACTAAGGTATTAGCACTCTAATGGGCTCTAAGTTGCCAGTCAGCTGCCTACAAGACATCAATACTATCATACCTAAAACCATACCTCTTCCTGTTTCTGAACCAGGGGATTTAAATTGTTGACTTGCAAGACAGGAATAGCCTAAATAATATTTTCTTTGAACTACACAGGATTTAAAAAAATTATCTGATCACACATTTAAAAATTAGATTTCACAAAAAAATATAAGCATGACTTTCCAGCTTCTTTTGGAAACCCAGTCACAAAAGGCTAGAGCTAAGGTGGCTGCCTCCTGGAGGGAAAGCCTGTCTCCTCAGTTCAGTACTCCAGTAATGTGGACCTAGCCTTTACACTCAGTCATTTCAGTAACGTATTATCTGCCAGACCCAATACAACTATGTTGTGACTCCTACTTTAAAAAAGAACAATTTGGACATTTTCTAAGGGATTTTACTGCTTATATAAAAGAAAAAAATGTCAGGAAGTAAAAAGCCTGTTCCATGAATACCACTTTTCCTTTCCTTTTTTTTTTTTTTTTTCATTTAGCACAAAGAGATAGTAAGTTTGGAAACACACCCATATTTCAGAAAACATTTGGATTAAGATAGTCTCTTGGGCATTTCTGTGCATTATTAGATTGGGACCACAAGGGAGTTGGGGAGAGGGTGAGAGTGGGACAGGAGGCTAATACTGTCCAGTGCTGAGGCTGGGAAACGGCAATAGGAGAGTTGGGTGGGGGATGGGGTCAGAAAGTGTGAGGAATCAACCATTCCTACTCTCTATCCTTTTGTCTTGCCACCACTTCTCTTGCCCGAACAAGTCCTGCTTTTAGCTAATGTTGGAGAGGGGGGTGAGAAGTAGGGATTAGAGAGGAAGTTACAGGCAGAATCATTAGTAGTAGTGGGGCATACAGCATTAGGACAGAAAGTAAGAGGGACTGAGAGGAAATCCCAGCCATCCAGTTAGATTGGCCAGTTCTGAGTGGCCATTTATACGAAAGGGACAGAGAGTTGTATGTAAATGGTCAGGGGAAGGTGCAGCCTGTAGAACTCCAATGAGGCAGTTTTATGATTATCTAACAAGTTCAGGAGATAAGGTTATTCAACAAAGTACTACTGCTTTATAGCCAAAGGGAGAGAAAATAAAGTTTAATAACTAATGAAGACATCAAGGAATAGAGATCATTCAAAAGAATTCTAAAGTTGCCCTTCAGTTAAAGAAGCTGGAGAAGTGATCTAACTTCAGAAGCTGTCTGCCTTAAGCCCTGCCTTTTATGATCCTGACTGAAAATCACACAATTGGATTTCAGTGGCCCATTCAAGGCCATCCATCAACTGGCCTCCACAGCCAACATCTTTTGGTTTTTACAATTTCATTAGGCAAAGCTCTAAGCCATCCTCCATTACTCTCACTATTCTCTACCTCTGCCTGTGCTTATATTGCTTCTGGTACTTAAAATGTACACCACCTCTCCTTTAGTCTTGCCCATCAGTTCCTCTAAGGCCTATCTTAAGGCTTGCCTCCATCCAATTACATTGATCCTTGAGAGACTGGTGGCTCCACAAGGAACCAAATGAGCATTAATCTGGGAGTCACATAACCAGGACTGTGGCTCTGATGATTCTGAAGTAGCCAATTTATCTTTTCAGTACGTAGATGAAGAATTTGTCTTTAGAGACTAAGTAGTATACCTATGTTAACTTGGTTCACAGCACCAGAATTGAGAGCAGGATTGAAAACCCAAGTCCTCTGATTCTCCATCTATGGCTCTTTCTACTAAAGCATGCATGGTTGCTTTCAGACCATGACACCTTAGTTGCCAACCATAAACTGATTTATTATTCAAGCTGTTGTGCAAGATAGAGATGGAAGTAAAAAGATTATATAATCTTTTTATATAAATAATCAATTATATAAATCTGGCATTTTCAGGTCATATTGCCCAAACTTTATAGCCTAATGAGAGGAATCTCCTCTAAGTAAGTATCTTCTGGGTTTACTTTACACATTCTGTAGTGTAATTCAGAGGCTAGGCTTTTAAAGAAAGTGTAGGGTGAATCAATCTAGTCTATGGGTACTTATTTCCATTCTACCAAGGAGGTTCTAAAAGGCTAGGAATGTATACTTGAATTCAAGTACAGTTTAAGGTACAATGGGTTAGAATACTGGGGAACACAGCAATAGTATTTATTCATCTCAAGAACCTCTCAGTAGATAATTAACCTGGACCATGATAAAAAAAACAATTCTATTAGTCCCATTTTTCTTGTGGCTAATGCTATAACACTACTTGCTGTAGTATTTTTCCTTTGCTTCATTTTAAACAGAACACTTACTATATTATTGCAAGCATTACCACTTTTGTAGCTGCTCCATTTTCTTCCTTGCAATAGAAAAGCAACAGTAATTAGGCAAAAGCATAAATTTTATATTTTTACTCAAGAAGGTGTAATTCTTATAAAAATCTGGGCTGGTATTGTAGACATTATCCACTTTTTCATAGTTTTTCCACACTGCCAACTAAGAGAAGTGCATATTTCATCCATAAAGAATACAGGGTTTTTAGGATATGTCTCTGTTCTGATGCATACTTTGTCCCACACTGGATTTTTGTGTGAAAGAAAAGATGTATCACAGTTCTAACTTTTGGGACATCGTGAACCCCTTTGTCAGTCTGGTGAAGCCTACAGACCCCTTCTCAGAATAATCTTTTATAAATGGATTAAATAAAATACATGGGAACCTATTATACTGAAATGCAGTTCTACCCATGGACCCCTGTACCCTAAACCCATCATAGGTGTGACACAGGTCCCTCTGTCTACCTAATTTTTGGCTTTTCAAAGTGGAATTAATTTTGAGGTTAGAAACACTATCTCTCAGTATGTAGTCAAACAAATACTCCAGTCCAAGGCCCAAGTCATAAAGTGAAAAGGCACATAGTAAAACGTATATCATAAGGGAGCAGGCCTAGTCCTGTTAGCAGGTGGCTGCCGACATGAAATGATTTCAGAGCAGTGCAAAGGCTCTCTTCCTGGATTCCCCCAAATCCCTCTTCTCTCTGTCCACTCATGCTTGAAATCCCTTAATAGAGCCTAACTCCTTTGTTTTAATTAAGTAGCGGATTTGCTCTTGTTAAAAAATAAATATCCATGGGAGAGGTAATACTTGATGCCAAAGATTTGCAAATTTATTTTCAGCAGTAGAACAAGTTTTTCAATTGCAACCTTAAATAGAATGTTGATACATAAGTAAATGCAAATTTTATAAGAATTTAGTATAATTGTGTATGTCAAAACATATATAAATAACATAATTGCATATAGTATTATGTACTTATATGAATAATAATTATTACTTAAATATAGTATGTGCTGACATGATATATTTATTATATAAATATTTATATTATATATTTATTATGTTTGTATTTATATTATATATTTCTGGTTATAGCAATAAAAACCAACACTGGAAACAATGAGGCTGTTTTGATGAAGACAAATTATGAAATCAAGAGTTATAAATAACTACAGTCTTACACCTATCACAGAATACAATGTATTTATATATTTTATTTTGCCTGCACAAGATGTAGAAAATCCAGATGTGAACAAATAAGCAATTTCAAATAGCTAACAATTTGTTATGGCAGTTATAATCTCAGAATTTAGTTCAATTAAAATGATCCAGAAACTTTAAAATAGTAGAAATTTTTTGTTTCAAAACAGAGTCACTAACAATGTCTACCAATTGCTTACATTCCTTGATAATTAAGGATCAGTTGGTAAGTAGTCAATTGGGGGATATTTGACAAATAGATTCCATAATTAATTTGAATCCTGACTCCGCTTGCTTACTGTACAACCTCAGGCAAGTAGCTTAATCTTAGTCTCAGTTTTCTTATCTATAAAATGGTTATAAACATGGCACCTGCTTAGAGATGTAAGGGTTAAATAAGATAGTCTACATAAAACAATGTGTTAAATAAGACAGTATACATAAAACAATGTGTCCAGCAAACTTAATAAATGCTACTATAATTAAAGGGCTAAATTACCAAAAATATTTTTCAAATGTGTCATGTAACATTTTAGGATGTTCTATCATATTCCATTTAAATTTCTTTTCAGGTATCTCACCACCCTTCTCTTTCAGACAGTCTCTGAGTTTCAAAGAAATCTAATTTTGTTTTGCATGTTGAGTCCAAATTTTGACATTATGCTTCATTGTTGACTTTTATCTGCAGTTGTAAACAGAGTAACATTGCAACCTTGCACTGTCAAAGACTATATAGCTCATTTCAAATCATGTAAGAACCAACCCAAACTTAAATCGAGCAGTGAAACAATCTGTGATGCTATATTATCATGATGTGGCTATATTATTGTAACTGTACAGTTGACTATTATGCTGTGCCAAAAGTATGCATCAGAGAACTTGCCTGGCTTTTAATTGATAGTAGTACATATGTGTTCTAATACTAGTACCAATTAATGTTTATTGAATGATTACCAGGAATCAGGCACTGCTTTACGACCTTCACACATATTAGCTTATTTAATCTTTGCTTATTTATTTGTATGATTATTATAGGACTGTATATGAGCAGATCTGAATTTCAAAATATGACTAGTACAAAGTTACACCCTATCTAATAAAAAACACCTTTATGGGAAATTCAAATGTACACACATACACTCAGAGTAAGCCTGAAAGTACAAATTAACCCACTGACGATCAAATGATCGAATGCATTAAAATTTGGCATCAATTGAAATATGTAGGTACTGTTCTTTATTATACTTAAAATGCTTAAATATTTATCATTAAAAATGAAATACAAATTAAATGCTGAGAACCACTCTGAAACTCACTGGAGTTCTCTAACAATTTGAAAATGAACATTAAATCCTACTACTCACTTATACTAGGATGTAAAAAGAGCCAAATCAGATTCTTTTCTAAAAGCATAAGTGTGAAGAAGGAAATGAGAGATTTTTTAATACTAATTCATTTCTCAGGAAGGTAAGAACCTTATTAGGTACCCATTATGTGCCAGCAATGTTAATATATTATCTGTATTCGGCCGGGCGCGGTGGCTCAAGCCTGTAATCCCAGCACTTTGGGAGGCCAAGATGGGAGGATCACGAGATCAGGAGATCGAGACCATCCTGGCTAATACGGTGAAACCCCGTCTCTACTTAAAAATACAAAAAACTAGCCGGGCGAGGTGGCGGGCGCCTGTAGTCCCAGCTACTCAGGAGGCTGAGGCAGGAGAATGGCGTAAACCCGGGAGGCGGAGCTTGCAGTGAGCTGAGATCCGGCCACTGCACTCCAGCCTGGGTGGCAGAGCAAGACTCCGTCTCAAAAAAAAAAAAAAAAAAAAAAAATATATATATATATATATATATATTCTGTATTCTCCATAGCACCCTTATCTAGTAGGCATCATTATCCTGACTTGACAAAACGGGGAACTCAGGATCTGAAATGTAATTTGCTTACCTAGGGTTCAGTAACTGCAAAATAGCAGACAGGACCCAAACTCTGACCCACTCAGCTCCAAGCCCTCCCAGCACACCAGACTGCCTCTCCATCTTGCTTCCCCCCATTCATAAAACAGAAAAATGAGAATGAGTGAGACAGAGTAACCTGCTCTTGGAAACACTAGTTAGTGGCAAGGCTGCAACAAGAGTCCAATAGTACTGGCATTTCACTAGGTAAATCTTATCAGATGGCCCATGGAGGGGGTATCCTGTGCAACTAGGCCTACTAGGAGCCAGCAAA
This sequence comes from Rhinopithecus roxellana, assembly GCF_007565055.1. NCBI lineage: Eukaryota > Metazoa > Chordata > Mammalia > Primates > Cercopithecidae > Rhinopithecus > Rhinopithecus roxellana. The sequence continues at coordinate 171,613,001 of NC_044553.1, forward strand.
ATCATTACTTCACTTCAAAACTCAACATCAGTCTATATAGCTTCAGAGCAGAGACTAGACAGAGGAGGGGACACATCAGTCCTGTCCTTAGTACCTATTATGTGTAAAACAGTGCTTGGTGCAGGGGAGGATTTGAAAAACAGACAAACAGAACAGACAACAAGGTCCCTGTCCTCATATCTGTGTAGGCAAAGAAAGTATAATCATGTAAAATATTAAATAGTATCCCTGGAGGAGACCTCAGCAATATTCTGGTTCCCTCCCTGGAACCCTACAATAATATGTTTTAAACGACAGTATAAAACAATGGCACAATACAATATATGAGACTCGCCAATAGTAATAACTAATATTTTTCAGAACACTTCTTTTTACCAAGACCTTTGTTAAGTGTTTTGAATTATCTCATTAAAAACTCAATACAATCTTATGAGATAGATACATTTATTATGGACATTTTACATGAGGAAAGGGAGACTGTTTCTGGGAGATCCCAGTCTAGTAAGGATTCACACCAGGCAGTCTGACCCAGAATCACTATTCTGAGAGCTAAAAAGTGGTTTCAGTTCAGCATGGGGTTGGTTTGGGAATGCATGCAGGATCTTGGCAGAGAAGCTCAAGAAACATACCACTGTAAAGAAATTAAAAGAACTCACTACTGTTAGATTTTTTTTATGAATGTTATCTGACAAGGCTATAGCCTCTCATTGCCTCTCCCTGCCCCCAGAGCAATGGGCTTTAGTGAGACAGCCATCCACCAGCCAACATTCCATCGCTTTCCTCAGCTTTCCCATCACTCCAAACCAATGCAGAATTGAAATTTTAAATAGCAACAACATACAAAGGCAATATACTACCACCTCCACCACCACAACCACCATCACTGCCATATTGGTGGAATACATTTTGTAGGCTGTGAATCAGGAAGGACATGAAAAGTCATTCCTTTGTTGAAAACTCTTTATCTAAGCAACCTGAAGAGAAAGCTCTCTTTAAATGGTGGGAGTGGGATGTTGTGCATGCCACCACAGTCCTTGGGTAATGATTGTATGTCATAAATAGGATATGGCATTTCAGAATGTCTTTAAAGCTATTTCCTTTTGTTCAACTAATTTAATTTACCAAATGCTCCTGGGAAAAGGGAGGGGGACCAAGATGCTGACTCCACATTTCCTGAAAAATCAACGTTTTCTTTTTAAACTACTCTCAAAGAAATTGCATCTGATTGTTGTCTGCTGGCTCCCTCAAACTCTACCTCTGTCAAAATTCTGCCCTAGCAGGTGTGAGAAAGAATAGATGCAGAACTTGAGTGAATACCCACATCTGTTTTTGGAAAAAGAGAACAGAAGCAGCACAGAAGGAAGTAAAAGAGATAATTGCTGGCTTGAACTACAATACATTTTACTTGTGGGCAGAGGGCCAGCTTACAGCAGGCGGAACATGCAGGCCCATCTTATTGGAATTCAGGGGTGGGCCTCCACTCTTGTCCGGAGACAGCTGTAAACCAGCAGCCCATAGCATCACAATCAGGCACTGAGTTTTGTCAAGGAATGCTGATACGTACGGAAGCAGCTTTGTCTGCCTCAACTGCACCCCTGCCTGGTGAAATGACAGTCAATCTCTGATTCCAGATGACAAGAACTGGATAAAAACTTAAAACAAATGGCGACCTTTCAAAAGATTAATTTGTTTACCAACAAAATGTTCCCTGTTTGTCATCTGAGATGGGGGTGACCTTCACTTTCCCATATCTAGCCTGAAAGGATGCTGACTATAGTCATCTGTTAAGTTAACTCCATCTCAGCAATTATTCTCTTTTTTTATTTTTAGTGACAAGAGGGGTTTATTAATTCACTCTGCTTCTTGTTATGGTTTATAAATGCAACAAGCTCATTCTGAATTACTGCAGTGTAACATCAATTTGTTTAAATCTAATTCTGCTACCGTTGCCAAATTATGTTGTGACTGTAATTGTGGCCATATGCATGGGCTTAAAACACAATCATGTTCTGAAATCGCCCTTCTTTCTCCACTCCCACCCCCTGCCCCCACTCCTTACTTCTGGTGCTTCTTCTAATCATTTGACATTAACACAATTGCCTCACTTTCTATTACTTTATCATTTCAGAAATGAATATGCTTTCAATGAGAGAGAGATTACTATGTACACCCCAAGTGAAACAGTAAAGAATGAAACTATGATTTGTGAAGTGTGGTTGCTATCCAACTAAGTTAGTGGAAAACACTGCATAACATATGACTCATAAAATCTAGAAATCATAATAGTATTAAATTCAACCTCATGAATAAATAAAAGATTCTAAGTTTACATTGCATTATATATTTATTTATTTGGAAAGTGGGACCAAAGAACTGGTATAATTCTACAGCAACTCATATCTTGCCAAAAAGAAAAATGTTTTTATGATTCTTTTCTAGGTCATAACAGTTACAATCAGAGTTATTTGTGCAGCAATTCAAAGCAATGTTTGGTTTGGCTATTTTGTTATGCATTCATAATCGTTCTTTTAAAATTCATGTTAACAGATACATGTTTCAAGCCTTTTAAGAAACACTTTTTATTTAAAAGAAATAAATCAAAGTCAAATTTTCTGTAGATCTCTTAATGTTATACTATAAACTCTAACTGGAACTAGATGTCAGTGAGGGAATGTGAACAGTACCAGGGATTTCTTCTTGTTTCCACATACCTTTGAGGACCTACTAGAAAAAATGTTAGAAGGCTGTTTGTTACTATTTGGCAGACTGAAGATACTGAAAAAATCACCAGTGAGTCTCACTTTTAATACGTTTTTGGTAAATTGATTTTATATAACAGAGTCACAGGATATAAAATTTTCAAGATAGTTTTGCAATATGAGTATGTGTGTGTGGCAGGAGTTATATGTGTTTTCAATGCACTAAAATCCTGCATCAGCCTCTAATTATCAGGAGGAATACACCACTTCATAAGATGGAGAAGATACCAGCTTCTGGGAACAAATAATGGAAACTGGCTACATATTCACATTTGCTCTGTCAAAAATGTCTAAGGTTATTTACAGGCTTTTGACAAGCTGATCAAGTTTCATAAGAAGTAAGGAAACACATGGCTCTCGGCAGCCAAATAATAATCCCCTTTGAGTGTTTAGTTCTAAAATGATTAGCTTTGATGATGCCTTTCTAATTAACTATACATCACAATGCTAGACACATTACTTTGGGTTAGTGCTTTTGAAATGATTTTTATAAGTGGTAAATCACAACTGCATTTATCCCCAAATGCTTTACATGACTGTTTAAAACCAAATACCTGAACAAACTTCTTTCACAGTGCTTTTTGCACAATGCTTCTGTTTTGTAAATCCAAAATGAAAATACTGTTTTTCAGTTAGTACTACCATACAACTATATCAACACAAAATGATAAGGTCAACTAACTATTTGATCAAAAGGCTGACAGTTTGAAAAAAATATACATAATGTACATCCAATTTTAAGTTGCTCTGCTGCGGATTTTTATGGCATCAAGTTTGATGGAAAAAGGAGATTTAATACAGTAAATGAACATCTATTAGCTATATGTCATAAAAGGCAAAGTGTTTTCCCAAATTCTCTTTGCTCAAAGTATATAGATACAACATCCAAGGCATTCATTCTATTTGGAAATTGGAAAACTATATAATTAATGACTAAGAATCTGTCCCAAGTTTTGGATATAATTTTGAAATCTCTATTTACTTAAGTCTGAATCTTCATTCAGATTCATAAAGCAAAGCATAATCCTTTTTAAATCTAGAGGTATGCCTTTTAAAACTCCAGTACTCATCAGAAAAAGTTCGCATGAAACACAACAGTTGCCTCGGGCTACAAAGCCTCAGTACTCCTCCAGCTAAGCCAATATTAATTCTAGGATTGAAGAGGAAAACCAACAACAACAAAAGAGAAATCTGCTTCTGTCTGTGTTGCCAGAGAAATAATATTTGTATTTCAAGAGCTTTGGGCTCATGGGAAGCAGATAAAAACCCTTTCACATTATTCACAGTGACATTTTAAATAAAGTTTCAGCAGGAATAAAAATACCTAACTTTCTGGTTATTTCTTAGGCTATAAAAGTATTTGTAAGATAAAGTGCTCTTAAACCAAACCTGTTAGAATAACATAAAGCACATATAAAGAAACTGAAAATACATTTCAGGGTTACATGAATGAAGTAGGCAGTTGAAAATGTCTATGTAGGAAATTTGGAAGATTAATCTAAGAGACTATTAAGCTAGTTAGAAATGGCTTTGCAATTTAATTCTAACATTAATCTTGTTTTTAGTTTTGATTTCACCAAGTCATACATTTAAGAGCTTTTGAGAGAAGCCAAAGGTTAAAAATGTATTTACAAAAATAGAGATGTTACCTCAGTAATTGTTTTCAGTGTTAGAAATGATCTCAAATTAAATAATTTCCCAGTTAAAATGAAGCACTACTCTTAATTCTCCTAAGAAAACTCCACAACATGGAAAGAGTACAATCCTTGCTTTAGGACAAGGTAGCATCTAGTCAATGGCAAAAATAGGCATCAACTCTGAGATCTCTTACTGCAAATCTACGTTTGATTCTTTTTCCCTCTCATTATTTTGCTGACATAAAGGATTAGTCCCTGCTTACTTCAGCTTTAGAATAATATTCTCAAATATTTGTACATTATGAGAGTATACACAAGTGAAGAGGATTCTGTGCTGTTGTTTTATTTTGATTTTTCTAGTGCTAAGCCTACTATCAAAGAAATACAATATTTAAAACTTCTCTATTAATTCTTTTTGCTGGTAAATTATTTCCTCATTAAAATTATGGTACTAGATTATTTAGGAATATCAAATAAAATAGAGAAATCTGAATGAGCTAAAGACTCATTTTTAAAGACTCATTAAAGAATGAGTCTTTAAAATAGGCTTACATTTTCTTAATCATTGCTAATTATAAACAGAATGAGAGCCACTCCATCTCCAAAAAATTCCAAAGACAAAAGGATCACAATCTTTACTTAATATCTACATTACATCTTACACTACTAATAAATGACTTTTATTTCTTAAAAAATAAGAGCTCATTAAACCAACTCATTACTTACACATGCTTTTCTCTGATTAATATATGGCAAACTGATTCCATAGTTCACATTTACAGCAGCTCTGTGGTGGATGTTTTCAGGATCCTGCATGATTTTTACATTCAACCCTATCTTTCGCTGAAACAAAGAAACAATGAAACTTTCATGCTGGATGAACAAAAATGCTCACTAACATTTTATATCCTCAAAGGAGTTTAAAGTTCTTTGGAAATAATTATTTTAATGAAATTCTCACTGGAAAAAAATATATTTGGATCTTTTATTTAGGCTGCTAATCAATCAGTCCCTTTTATTCACAGAAAAGGAACTTTCTATAGGTTTTCCTCCGTGTATCCCATTGCTCCCACAAATACATCCTCAGACACATTTTCTCAAAAATAACGCTGGAAGCCAACCAAGGTGGGCAAAGGACTAGATAGAATACCTGGTCTTAATTTATTTTTAGCTTTCCAGGTCAAGGATTTTGCCAATGAAATCTATACCACAAATACACAGGCAGAGGGCTCCCTTGGTCTGTTAATGTGGCCACTTTCCTCTAGGGACATTTACAGGTAAATCTCAATTTGGGCCTGGTAAATTTACAACAAATTTATCTACTCCTTCACAGAGATTCTGTTATCTGCAAGAATAATTTATGCTTTCATTAGGAAAAAAATAAAAGCCTCTTGTTTGAACCACTTATTCCTCATTTTAAATAATTCAAATTAGTTATCATTGACATGCTTAAAAATAAACCACGAGAGTGGGCCACATAGTGGTGGTGGGAAGGGGCACTAGATAGTTGTCAGGACCCCTAGGTGCCAGCTCTCCTCTCGACTGCTCTGTGTGACCTTGGGTAAGTCACTTCACCTCTATGGAAGTCAGTTTCTTTATTTGCAAAATGCATGTTAGACTTGATGGTCTCTTGAGGAACCATGCCCGAGCTTTGGGATTCTATGATTTTAGGCTAAAAGATAATTTCGCACGTAGGGAATATGGTATTACTAATAATTTCTAGTCTTTTTGTGATTTTTAAAATTGTAATACAATGCATATACCATAAAATTCACCCCTTTAAAGTGTACAATTCAGTGGTTTTCAGTATATTCCTACAACCATCGCCACTATCTAATTCCAGAACATGTGCATCACTCCAAAATGAGACCTCATACCCATTAGCAATTGCTCCCCATTCCCTCCTCCCACTAGTTCCAGGCAACCAGTAATCTACTTTCTGTCTCTACTGATGTATATCTATTCTGGACATTTCATAAAAATGGAGTCAAAATATGTAGGCTTGTAGGCTTTGTAACTTTTTAAAAAGGAGGTTAGAAGTACCGTGAGCAACTTAACTGTTTTCCTTTCAATTAAGTGTCTTAGTTTTGAGGGTGATCTGACGCAGTTGTTAAAATGGTTGTAGGAATCAGACAGATTTGTTCATGATCCAGCTATTTCTTTGACATAAGCATTCATAAAGGGTCTGTGCCTAAGGTCAAAGTGAAGAAGAAGGCTACAAAAATATCTACAGAATGTATGCTAGATAAGCATAGATACGTCTAGGTAAGGTCTTTCTTAACAGATATTCCAAATCTTCCTTTTACTTTTTAATAGCATGTTTGTTGTTGTTGTTGTTGTTGTTGTTGTTGTTTTGAGACGGAGTCTCGCTCTGTCACCCAGGCTGTAGTGCAGGGACACAATCTTGGTTCACTGCAACCTCCGCCTCCCAGGTTCATGTGATTCTCCTGCCTCAGCCTCCTGAGTAGCTGTGATTACAGGTACGAGCTACCACACCTGGCTAATTTTTGTACTTTTAGTAGGGACAGGGTTTCACCATGTTGATCAGGCTGGTCTCGAACTCCTGACCTCATGATCCACCTGCCTCAGCCTCCCAAAGTGCTGGGATTACAGGTGTGAGCCACTGTACCCGACCAATAGCATTTCTTAAACCAAATCTCCAAATAACTGCCCTCAACTGTCGACTTTATTTAATCTGGGCAAGGATACAGGATTCAAACAAGGCATGTCTATTTCCTTCTCCTTGAAATACACGTGGTCACAAAAGTAATGTCATACCTAATTATAAATGGCTTTTCTTCTGTGGGTAACACAGCACTACGCCAGGGTTTTTGCATGGAAGCAGATTGCCTCTTCTATTGAAATTAATACCTGAACATAATATTTTCCTTCTTAAACGTTCAGAATAATTTCTATTCTACCAAGGATTGGGAAATTGCTAATATGTATTATATTGACTGGATCTGGGTTTTTGTAATTAGGGTATTTTTTAAATGTGTGTATTCTGGATACAGAATTGATGGTAATAGCTTCATCTATCATATCTAAGCTGTTAGAACTTTTAAATTATGGGATTATTTGCTCAGTGGGCCATAGCAGTTTTCTTAGTTTTATCATGCTCCATCAAGTTTGTGTGGTTATAGGTCTGGTATAGGGAGGAAATGGCCAAATACAGAATCACTGTTAAAACTGGCCTTAAAATCCTGTAGTGTTCTGCTTATTGTTAAATTCTGTAGTACTAGACACAGTTATTTCTGAAAAGAAATCAGTATGTAAATAGAAATCCAACAGAAATGATAGATGTACTATCAATTCTTTATTGTTGGGTTCTAAAGCAATGATTTGAGGTTAAAAGATAATTTAAAAATATTAATATTCTCATATTCACTAATTTGGTACCAATGCTTGTGTATACCAAAATAGTAATATGTAGCACACATGATTTAATTGCTCTTTTCAAAAACACTTAAAAGGCATCTATATTTAAAGAATATTAACATAATCATACGGGCATGGTGGCTCATTCCTGTAATCCCAGCACTTTGGGAGGCCGAGGTGGGTGGATCATTTGAGGCCAGGAGTTCGAGACCAGTCTGGCCAACATGGTGAAACCCGTTTCTGCCAAAAATACAAAAATTAGCCGGGCACGGTGGCGGGCGCCTGTAGTCCCAGCTACTTGAGAGGCTGAGGCATGAGAATTGCTTGAACCCAGGAGGTGGAGGTTGCAGGGAGTTGAGATCATGCCCTGCACTCTAGCCTGGGCAACAGAGTGAGGCTCAGTCTCACAAAAAAAAAAAAAAAAAAAAAATTAACATAACAAATGTTTCACTGAAATTCACTACCAAATACATTCAAAACCTAAATTTGTCTTACAAACCATCTATCGTGATATATGGGAAAATACTTACAAACATATGCTGTATTATGAGACCCAATAATAAGATTTTCAAGAAAATCAATTATAGACTTCAAAAACAAAAATAAAATTAATCATTCCATTAAGCAGGAAAGTATGCTCTGGAAGATGATCATTTTTTATCAACAGTAAGATAAATATCAGAAATAATTTCAGAAAATTTTAGTAAATTGGTCAAGAAAAGATATCAATTTATGTAATCTATCTTGAGTCACTAAACAATCTAAACTTTGTATTCTCTCCTTTTGATGGTAATTACAAGCAGATATATCAAATGTGACTCTCATTTAGACTTTGGTTTGTAAGAACAAAAGTTATTATCAGAGCCAATTACTGTTTTACCTACATGGCTGCACAGAAGCAGGGAGCTCAATTTTCATCTCATCAGTGATTTTGTGGTATTTATTTTATTACTATGCCCACAAAGCTATATAAGAAGGAAATAGCTTATGCTATTAAAACTAGGGTTGGAATATAGGAGGCTAAGGTTTCTTTTAGAAGAACTTCTGAATTAAAAACACTAGGCAGCGTGTAATGCCAGCTCCCCAGACATGGGTAGACCATAAAATGACACACATCTGAGCAGTAGATCCCACACAGAGTAATCAAAATTGAAATGCTTCACAAACAAAAGTTGAGAGAGGCTATTTACTAAGTTACAGTATTATCAACAGTGTTTGCTGCAAGTAATGTCTTCTAAAGTGGATATTGCTTAATATCATATTCCCACTGGTTAAAGACAGCTGCTGTTTAGTCTCAAAAGCAGAGAAAAGAAAAATACAAAGAATTTAGTCACCTTTAACGCTCATTCTTTCAATCACTGTCTCATGTAATACAAAGAACAATAGACGTCAAGTCCTGATTTGAGCTGTGTGATCCAGATTTCTCATTTGTAAAACTGGGTAGTAACAGCTTCATAGGGTTGTTTGTGAAGTTCAAATGACTAATGTACGGTTAAGTATCTTATAAATTATAAAGTACTATTCTGGAGCCAATGTGAAAGAGGCTCCCACTGGGCCCAAAATAACGATTACAATCGATTGAAACACTTCAAACATATAAAAATCCATGAGTTCTTAATAATATTCTCTTCCCCTCAAAAACCTAGTTGATAAAATCAATAAATTAACCTAAACATTGATAAATAAAAAAAGTAATTAAGCAAAAAGTAAGTAATTAAAACTGGTTTTCAGAGTCACCAAAGAGTTGCTAAAGAAAACTTCCTCACAGAGGCTAAAAAAATTCAAAGGAATGATAGAATTCTAAAAATCACTACTTTGTAATTCCTAATGAAATAATGTATTAAAGCAAATATCAATGGTTGCTAATATCATTAAGTGAAAAGTTGCAGAGAATTTTATAAAAGACAAATTCAGCTGATAATTCTTGGACTCATCGATCAGTCTTAATATTATTAAAAGACAAAAAAAGAAATTGCCTCTTGATATGCTATAAAAGAAAATACACAGGCACTGGGTATAGCACCATTGTACAATATAAAGTAGTCCTGCCAAAAAGACAGAATCTGAATACAATCAAGCTTCTAGATAAAACTACCAATTTACAAGAGATACTAGGGACAGAGGAACATGTAAAATGGCACCACGGGATTGCAATCAGATAAATCCAGACTGTGAGAAGAACCTATATGACAAATGACCTGGTTTCTTCAACAAATAATTGACATTAAAATGTATTTTTAATTTTTGTGGATACATAGTAGGTATATATATTTATGGGGTATATGAGCTATTTTGATACAAGCATATAATGAGTAATAATTACATCAGGATAAACAGCTATCACCTCAAGCATTTATCCTTTCTTTGTATTACAAACAATCCAGTTACACGCTTTTATTTTTATATGTACAATAAATTATTGTTGAATATAACAGAGTGACCAGCCAGTGTCACCTTCTTTTGATATACTAGATCTTATTCATTCTATTTAACTATATTTTTGTGCTCATTAACTATCCCCACTTCTCCCCAAGCCCCACAGTACACTCCCCAGCCTCTGGTAACCATCCTTCTACTCTCTATCTCAGTGAATTCAATTGTTTTAATTTTTAGCTCCCACAAATAAGTGAGAACATGTGAATCCTGCCCTTCTATGCCTGGCTTATTTCACTTAACATAATGATCTCCAGTTCTATCCATGTTGTTGCAAATGACAGGATCTCATTTTTTTTTTTTTTTTGGCTGAATATATTCCATTGTGTGTAAGTGCCACATTTTCTTTATCTATTCATCTGTTGACAGACACTTAGGTTGCTTCCAAATCTTGGCTAGTGGGAATAGTGCTACAATAAACATGGGAGTGCAGATATCTCTTTTGATACACTGATTTCCTTTCTTTTGGAAATGGGATTGTTGGATCATATGAGAGCTTTATTTTTAGTTTGCTGTTGTTGCTGTTTGAGACAGATTATTGCTCTGTCACCCAGCCTGGAGTACAGTGGCACAATCTCTGCTTACTGCAACCTCTGCCTCCCGGGTTCAAGTGATTCTTGTGCCTCAGTCTCCCAAATAGCTGAGATTACAGGCATGCACCACCACACCCAGCTAATTTTGTATTTTTCAGTAGAGATAGGGTTTCATCATGTTGGCCAGGCTGGTCTTGAACTCCTGGCCTCAAATCATCCGCCCACCTCGGACTCCCAAAGTGCTGGAACTACAGGAGTAAGACACTACACCCGGCCTATTTTTAGTTTTTTGAGGAACTTCCAAACCGTTCTCTATAGCAGTTGTATTAATTTACATTCCTACCAATAGTGTAGGAGGTTTCTGTTTTCTCCACATACTTGCCAGCATTTGTTATTGCCTGTCCTTAGATAAAAGTCATGTTCATGGGGAAGATGATATCTCATTGTAGTTTTGATTTGCCTTTCTCTGATGATCAGTGATGCTAAGCCACCTGTTTGTCTTTTGTATGTCTTCTTTTGAGATATGTCAATTCAGATCTTTTTTTTTTTTTTTTTTTGACCAAGTCTCGCTCTGTCGCCCAGGCTAGGAGTGCAAGTGGCATGATCTCAGCTCACTGCAACCTCCACCTCCCAGGTTCAAGCAGTTCTCCTGCCGCAGCCTCCCAAGTAGCTGGGATTAAAGGCTACACCACCACGCCTGGCTAATTTTTGTATTTTTAGTAGAGATGGCATTTCACCATATTAGCCAGGCTGATCTGGAACTCCTGACCTCAGATGATCCGCCTGCCTTGGCCTCCCAAAGTGCTAGGATTACAGGTATGAGCCACCATGCCCAGCCTCTTTTGCCCATTTTAAAATCAGATTATTAGATTATTTTTTCCTAGAGTTGCTTGAGCTCCTGATATATTCTGGTTATTAATTCCTTGTCAGATTGGTAGTTTGCAAATATTTTCTCCCATTCTGTGGGTTGTCTCTTTGTTGATGGTTTCTTTTTGCTGTGCAGAAGCTTTTTAACTTGGTGTGATCCCATTTGTCCATTTTTGCTTTGTTTGCCTGTGCTTGTCAGGTATTACTCAAGAAATCTTTAAATGACATGTTTTAAACGAGGGAAACTGTTTAGATAAAATGAAATACAATTATAATGTGTGGACCTTGTTTGCATCCTGATTCATGCAAACAACTGTAGAATGACAATTTAAAGACAATTGGGGAAAATTGCACATGGACTGGGAATTATACAATATTTGTGAATTGTTGTTAAGTTTTTGGCATAATGGAGGGAAAGATGGACAAGGATGTTTGCAAGAGAGAGACTATGGTGCTGAACCATTGAATCAGTTAGAAGAGATTTAGATTATATACCAGAAAACGCTAATGGGGTCTATTCTCACTAGTTACAGGTGCTAATGGTTATTTTAAAAAATCTTTACCAAATAACATATGATAAAGTGAAATGATACGATGTCTGGGATTTGCTTTCAAAGACTTTGCCAAAAATAGTAGAGGGAATAGATGAAATTAGAATGGAAAAATTATGTTAACTGTAAAAGCTGAGAGATGATTAGATGGATTTTTGTCTCTATTCAAAAATACATTTTCTTAATAAAGTGTCAACTAAAATTAAGGTGTAATTAAAATGTAATGATTCATTATTTTATTATTAATTCAGCTCTAACACTCTATGCTGTATTACCTCCCCTCTTATCTCCCTGTTAAGGCTAGAAGGATCAACAAAGTAGAAGCCCTCCACAATCATAGCGTCACTTAACTCCATGCTGCTTCTAAATAGCCCAGCTGCTGCCCAACTGCCTCAGGTTCACAAAACCTAAAGGCTTACCTATTTCTACTGAGATGTTGCCTTCCCGTTTTTCATTCCTACAGGAGTTGAATTGGAGAATAAGAGAAGGGTTAGGGGAGAGAGCTAACATTTATTCAGGTCCCATTTTGTGGCATGCACCAGAACAGATGGGTGTGGTCATATTCAACTGATTTTAGTCCTAAAAATAACAAGAGGAATTATACGATATTGTCACTACTTTGCCAATGAGGATAATTGGTTAAGTGACTTCTCAAGGTCACACAATCCGGAAGTGAGGAGACAGGATTTGATTTACGTCTCTGAATCCAAAGCCTTATTTCATCACAACATACTGTCACATTATAAAGAAGTGTTAGGTGATGCACTCTTGATTCAACTTCCTATCATCCTATCAGATCCTTTACCCACTCTAATCCCCACAGGCACTGCTTGGTCCATGCTTCACTGATTATTACACAGACCTCCTTAACAGTCCCTTAGATGGGTCTCTTTACCTCCAACCCATCTTCTGCATGATGGCCTGCCCTTAATCACTGAATCGAATATGTCTCTCACCTTTAAAATCCTCCACCAGTTTCCCTTAGGGTGGCGTAGTCTGAACCATTCCTACTTTCCAGCCCCCACTCCTGCCATTCCTTCCTGATAGCTCTGTGCACTTTTCATGCTGAATGACCAATGCCCACATACAACACGCTCTCTCCACCTCTGCAAGTGAGCACGCTGTTCCTTCTTCTGGGAATGTCTTCCTCTTCCCTCTTCAGTGTCTTCTGGTCACACTTTTATTCAAACTTGAATTTCAGTCAGGCCCAAATTACTCTGGGAGGTCTCCTCCAACCTCTATCTCTCCTTCTTTAATTCCAAAAAAATTCATTCATTCATTCTTTCATTCATTCATTCAAACATTTCTTGAGAGCCTAGTAGGTGTTAGAAACAGGAAAGATGAAGTCCCTGACCATGTGGATCTTACATTCTTGAAGGTATGTGAGGAATCAGACCATAAGCACATAAACAGATATAAAATTAATTTCAGATTGCCCTAAATGCTCTAAATAAGATACACTAGGATAATGAGATAGAGAATAAGAGAAAATTACCTTAGATATTATGGTCACGAACAGCCTCTATGAGGAGACAACAATTAGACTTAAGACCAGAGTGATGAAACTGAGCTAGTTATGCAGAGATCTCTAAATGACTGAGGAGTGAGAAACTGATGATTTGTGAGAGGAAATAACTGTAGAAACTAAGGCCTTAATAGGAGGCTGGCCTTAATAGGAGCGGGACACTTCCATTATGATTAGAGAGAAGGCACAGAAAGTACATCTCAACCTAAAAAGGCTGATGTATTTGGTTAGGATTCATTTGTCTATATGTGACCGGAAACTGGAAGAATATTGTTTAAATAGGACAGAATTCAGTCCTCTCATGTACCTGAAGTCCAGAGGTAGGTTTTTCAGGGTTGATTTGGAAGTCATAAAATTGTTAGGAATCAGACACTTTCTAGCTCAGTACTCTTCTATCCCAGTATGCGGACCTACTCTTCCTGTCTAAGATGGCTGCTAGATAAGAGTTCCAGCATCATAGTTTCATCCCATGTAGCAAAAGAGAGGAGGGAGAAGAAAAGGATCAAAGGGCACAAGCCAGCTCTATCTTTTTAGAACATTTCCTGAAAGCTACCCATAATACTCCCCCTTACATTTCATTAGCCAGTACTTGGCCATATAGCTACAATCAATTGAAAAGGAAGCTGGAAAATATGGTCTTTACATGGGACAGCCATATTTCTAGCTAAAAAGATCAAGGGCATTATTACAAAGAAAGAGGGAGAGGAATACTGGGGATACTAGCAGACTCTGACACAAAAAATGAGGTGGGTGAGTATGAAGGGAGATCATCAGCTGAAAGTAAGGGGAGACAAGGGTGCTGGAGGTATGAAGAGAGAGGAGAAAGTTTAAAATAGCCGTCTCAAGGGATGAGAAAGTGATTTTGCTACAGAAAAGTGATAGCACATATAGGCTGAGTTTAGTGCCCACCAGAAATTTGGGGTCATAAAATTAAAGTCAGACCACTAAGCACCATTGTGAGATGTACTACAGCTATATTTAGCTTCTCAGATGCAAACACAGAGCAGTTCGTTAGGTTTAACCAGACTTGTGTTTTGTCTCCCAGGCATGATGGAGGGAAAGATGGACAAGGACGTTTGCAAGAGAGAGACCATGGTGCTGAACCACTGAATCAGTCTGAAGAGATCTGACATTATAAAACAAAAAGGCCTTCTGGGGTCTATTCTCACACGGCAGAGGTAGTCAATTGCTAGCATTAGTTCAGCTGCTCAGAGAAGCCATTGGGGGCCCAGTTCCTTTCTCTCTTTCTGCTCTACAATCATCAGGGTGTTGCCTTTTGTCCATGCTTGTCATCCCATGGTTGCAAGATGATTGCTGCAGCTCCAGATGTCATATCTGTGTTTAAGGAAGGAAGAAAGGAGAAAGGGAAATAGGGGCAAAGGAACATGCCAGCTGTGACTATCCCTGTTATTAGAAAAGCAAAATATTCCCTGGAACCAACCCCCAGTAGACTGCTGCTCAGTACTAACTGGACAGAACTGGGACACGTGGAAATATTTTGCTTTAAGGAAGGCTCAGAAATGAGGAATCTTATTCCTTATGACATAATGCCACCCTAAGTAAAATCAGTTCTGTTAGTAATATAGGTGAGGAAATAGATATTCGGCAGAGAACTAACGATTTCTGCCAAAACCATGGCATCTAATCTAGCTGAGAAGGAAAAGACAATAAGACAAAAGTGATAAATAGTGAAATAATGAGAGGTCAATGGGTTGAAGGTCCTCATAGTGTTGAAGAATTGTTGGAAGAACATACTATACTGTGAGCTGGCAGTCTAGGATGCAGAGGTCATACTGCTGTGCTTGAAAAAGATTTTCAATATGATGCACTTAATGGTTACATCAAAGCCCAGGCATTAGGCATACCCTCTGGCTCTACAAGAGCATGTTTTCCAAAACTCGATTATAGCATTCACTACTCTGTCTGTAGGGGACCTTTCAAATTGCAAGTCATATTCTTTAGTGTAAGCCTCCAATAACTTTCGCTCTCACGCGGTAATATCCAAAGTCTCACAATGGTCTACAAGATCTGGCCCCTCCTACTTTTCCCACTTCACTCTCCCTTGCACCCTCCTCTTCTTTGCTACTCACACTCATAATTTAGGGTCTTTCTTCTGTCTAGATGCATGTCCTCCAAGGAGGCACATGACTTGCTCCTTCAGAGCCATCAAATATGTGCTCACATGTCACCTTACAAGTTAGACCATCCCAGTGCTCCCTATCTTCCTTTCCCAGCTTTTCTCTCACCAACTAATGTGCTATTCACTCTGGCCCTCCATATCCATGGGTTCTGCATCCATGGATTCAATCAACAGTGAATTCAAAATATTTTTTAAAAAATATATCTGTACCAAACATACACAGACTCTTTTTCTTGTCATTATTTTCTAAACAATAGAGTATAAAAACTATTTACATAGCATTTACATGGTATTAAGTATTATAAATAATCTAGAGTTTAAAGTGTACAGGAGGATGTGCATAGACTATATGCAAATATTACACTATTTTATATCAGGGTTTTGAGCATACACAGATTTTAGTATTCAAGGGAGATCATGGAACCAATCCCCCATGAGTAGTGAGGGACAACTGGATGTTTACTTTTCAAATTGTTTTTTTGTTTTCCTAATGACTACTCAACCCCAATTAGAATGTAAGCTCCATGAGAGCAGAGAAATTTGGCTGATGCCTAAAATAGGGCCCAACATGTATTAGGTACATAGTAGAGGTTGATTAGTACTTATCAACAAATAAGAACAATAACTAACACTTATACAGCACTCACTGTACAACAGATACTACTGTTAAACTGGTTTTGCAGATGAGGAATTGAGGCATGGAGAGGTTAAGTGACTTGCCCAAGTATAGCTAATAAGTGATAGAGCCAGGATGTTAACCCATAGTTCTAACCACTATGCTGCCATCTACTAAGAGCCTACTCCAGGCTAGGCACTGTTTAGACACTGGTTACAGCAATGAACTAAACAGAGTCCCTCTGCTTTAGAAATAAAATAATCAGATGCAATGGATAACAGATCCAGGATTGGATAAGAGAGGAGTAAAAGTCATTTGGGAAATAACTCGGGCAATCTAAATATGAACTGGAAATTTATTATATTCAAGAATTATTGTTGATTTTATTAGGTGAGATAAAGATACTGTGAGTGAAAGAGAAACAGTTCATTTTTGAAGATTCATGTTAAAAGCATTAAGGGGTGAAATGTCATTAGGTTTTTATTTTATTTTAAAACACTTCAGGGTACATGTGGTCAGAACCTCCTGAGGCTGTGTCACAGGCACCTGTCCTCAGCCTTGGCAAAACAAACTTTCTAAATTAACTGAGACCTGTCTCAGATATTCAAGGTTCACATCTCACTAACCACAAAAGGATTTTGAGTGGAGGTGCCACTGACCTTTGACAAATCTCCTACCTGTGCTTATACCAGCTGGAGCTATCTTTATGACTCAAACCAGTAGGACAATTTGCTGAGGCCTGGAAGTATCCTCTCCAGAGAATCCCTTATCTCCCAACATTTGGTCAAGATCTAAAGTGTATTTTGCTGTACAACTCCTTATTTTGGAATTGTACTTGCTTCCAACACAAGGAAGGCAAATTTTCCTGCTTCCATGATGATGGAAGGCAGGTAACTCTTTTATGAATTTTGAGCTCGCTTCCAACAAGAAAGATGAATTTGAGTCTTTTCCTGGTTCTAGGATGGTAGAGCAGTCTTCACCCTGAGACTCATCCCTAAGTACTTATGACATTGAGCTACAGGACATTGACTTCTGGGTCTAAAAAGGACACCAAGTCCTGCTAAATCGTAAACACTGAGAGTGATTAAAACCTCATCTTCAGGCCTGGTAGAAGATGCCAATCAAAATAAACTGCATTTCTGAGACAGAGGGCAAGAAATTAAGGCTATTCAACTCCTCATGGCCCAGGGACTACTGTAGAAGAGATTTTTGAATGGACATAAGCCTCACACAAAGACCTGTATGCATTCAGGACCTGTGTTAACTCCTGTGGGTAGTTGCCAAGAACTATGATTAATTGGTCGCATGGGACAACAATTATTGGCAGTTCTTAGCAGTGCTTTTGAAGATACTCTTCAAGATACTGGAGACACATATAAGCATATAACATGTATTACATTTATGCACATATATATGTTAATATAGCCAAAAAGAGTTCACTATATACAATATTCTGTACATTGATTTATTTAATTAGCACTATATTTTGAAATTTATGTATAAATATATGTGCAGTTTATTCTTTTTAACAACAGTTGTAGACATACATATACACAACTATGTACGACTGTGTCATATTTAGATATTGTCAAATCTCATCTATTATTTCCAGTAACACAATTGCTATATCAAAGGGTAAGTGAAATACTAATTTTGATAAATATTTCTAACTGCATTATAGTTGAACTCCAAACATCAGGTTAGACATTGCCTATCTTTTCACTTCCTCTAAGATTTTCACATCTAAATTTGGTTAGTGCCTAACCAAGCTATGAAAAATGGCATCACATAATTTTAATATAATTTTTAAAATTATGAGTGAGATCAGTTTTATATGTTTGAAACTATTAAAATTGACTTTTAATTAAAAAAATAAATAAATAAAACACTTCAATAAAAATAGATGAAGCAAAAATGGTAAAGGTTAACAACTGCTCAATCTAAGTGATGGAGAAGTGGTTATTTATGTTATTTTTTCGTATTGTTTTAGTCTGTTTGGGCTGCTATAATGAAGCCTGGGAGCTGGCTTACCCCTGTAATCCCAGCATTTTGGGAGGCCAAGGCAGGAGGATCACTTGAGCACAGAAGTTTGAGACCAACCTGGGCAACATAGCAAAACCTTGCTACTACTAAAAATTTTAAAATTAGCCAGGTGTGGTGGCATGCACCTCTAGTCCCAGTCTCAGCTACTTGGGAGGCTGAGGCAGGAGGACTGCTTGAGCCCGGGAGATGGCGGCTGCATGATAAGCCATAATTGTATACTGCATTCTAGCTGGGGCAATAGAGCAATACCCTGTCTCAAAAAAAGAGTCTGGATGGTTTATAAACAACAACATTTATTTCTTACAGTTCTGGAGGCTGGGAAGTTCAAGATCAAGACACTGGTAGATTCAGTGTTTGGTGAGGGTCTGCTTCTGGTTCATAGATGGCCATCTTTTCACTGTGACTGCCTATGGAAGAGGGGCCAAGGAAGCTTCCTAGGGCCTCTTTTATAAGAGCACTAATCACCCTCATGAGGGCTTCACTCTCATGAGCTAAGCACTTCCCAAAGTCCATACCTCAAAATGCCATCACACTGTGCATTAGGATTTATTTAATAACATGAATTTTGGGGGACATACACACACATTCAGTCTATAGAAGGCATATTTGAATATTTTCATATAAAAAGGGTTTTTAGAAGCCATGGAAAAGGAAACGAATACTTTCAAAAAGTTGCTGCTCTTATGAAGCTTACATTCTAATGAGAGGGCAGAACTCACAGTGGATTCTTGTAGGCATTCTCTTCTCTCCAATCTATTCTATACAATCCAGCTTGCCATCTCATCAGCAAAATTTTTACCCTGATAGAGGTATAACTTACAGCGAAAATTTGTGAAGGAACCCTTGCCTGCTCTGACATTTTCAGTTTTTGATCTTTTACCATATTATGCCTCATAATGTCAAAAATCCTCAAAACTTTAGCTTGGGTGAAATTTTGAAAATCGTCTTTCTTAATGAGATCAAAATTCACAAAATTAAAGATTCTTCCCGGGTTAGACACAAATGTATATTGCTGTATCATACTACAGCACAATATTTTTTGTAATGTTTGATTGTTGAGGCATCCATTTTAAGGAACTTGGGGTGAGCTGGTGTTTATCCTGGGTAGAATCAGATGACTGCTGAAGTCCTTTCAAAATTGAGATTCCAGGAGAGTCTAGTATTAGGTTAATAATCATAATAATACCCCAAACTGAGTACTTTCCCATGTGCCAGGTATTGTGCTATTTGGGAAACTATGCATTTATTCCAATTTTTGGAACCTGGCTTTTAGACTGCCTACATCACATTCTTTGGAACGGCTTTACCCTTTTGCTTTTGCCCAGAATTATTCTGAGTTTCATCAGTAAACAAGGTAGGTATCCAAGCTGAACAATAGGTATTGTCTAGAATGAGACAGTTACAACACAGTGATAGTATGTCCCTGCCCTAGTGGTTGGTCTTGCATGAATAATGATTGTGTGTCTGTCTTCTGCAGTGTTTTCCAGAGTAGATTCTATGAACATTGCGAGAGAGATAGCTCTTCTTGTGCAGAAAATCCTATGGACTATAGAAAGTTTAGTGTCCTTGGCCCACTAAAGGCCAGCAGTGCTCCAAAAACATTGTAACAACCCCAGAAGTCTCTCTGCATTTCCCAAGGCTCCCAAGGAGGACCACTGTACTACATTCCATGTGGAAACGGATCATGCTGTATTTGCATTCCAGAGCTGGGCCCAGTGAATTGCACAAATGTGACACTCAAAGTTTGTTGAGTAATCTGAATTGTCTCACAAACTGCCTTCACAATTTAATTGCCTTCAAAATTACAAAATAAAATCTCCAAGAATGCTTTCAACACTGAAATTATTAGGCTACGGGTAAAGCCTTATATGATATGTGCTATATTTCTTCTGTTCAAAAAAATGTGTTTTCAAGTTTTAACATTTCTGAAATCAGCCTTTCTTACATGTGATGTCAAAAGAATCTTGCCAGTCACTACCCACAAGAGTAAGCTGTGATGCAATTGTGCAACTCAGACTAGCCAAGAGTAAGCATATGTTCATACCATCATCACCACAATAGAATTTTGTGCCCTAGAAGTACCACAGGTGCTTAAAATTTAAGTTACACTAGTATTTCTGATTTTTGCTTAAAACACCTTTTAAAAGATTACATTTTGATGCAGCATTAAAATAAAAAAGTTATTATAGATGGAGAAATTATGTCATAAACCCACATAGCAAATCTCATAGAACAGACTCTAGGATTTTCAAAGCTATGGAGAACTGGTGTCACCAGTTTATATAATCATTCAGGTACTGAACAGCTCTGACAGAAGCCTTCCACTGATTTTCAGGAAAAGGTGTTTAACTTTCAGGGCTGGGAGTTAAGTTAAGGAAAATATGAAATTATGAGTTGGACCAAATAAGACAATGAAAAGAAACCCTATTATATTTCATTATGCCCCAGAATTATATTACCAGTCAAAAGAAGACAAAAGATTCAACTTCACAAGTCAGAGTTGTTAAAAAAAAAAACAGTCTGTCATCATGATGCTGCATGTGATGTCAAACGGCCAAAAGTGATTTGGAAGAATCTTTAGACTGTGAATAAAAAGGCTTAGACTCAAACTTTGTTACATGGAAGTTTGTGTAATATACATTATTGTTTGGTTTTTTAAATTATGCTTTTAAACCTGAAAATCTCTTATTGATTTGTGATCGGAAATTTCAACTACATTACTTACTCATCATTTTCATTTGATGTTCTCTTTGAGAGATCCCATCTTCTCAGACTTGTGCCACCCCTAAATGTTGATAAGAGCAAATCTATAGCTTATTCTCAGATTTATTTCTTCTGACCTCCATACTACAGGTAGGTACATTCAGTTGCCTGTTAGGCATTTCCTTTTTGGAAGGGTCCACAAGTATCTCAGATTCAACACTGTATGAAACTGAATTAATCTTATTTGCCTACTCCAATCATCATCTCAACATATCTGCTCCTTTTCCTATGTCTCCCATCTCAATGAATGGTGTAACTACCACCCAGTCTCCAAGCTGGATACTTGTGGGTTATCACCGACTCTCTCACTCACTTTTTAATCCCCCAATCATCAAGTCATGTTAGTTCTACCACTAATCATGGTCTGTTTTTCTTTATGCCCATGATCACTGCAATAATTCAGACCTTCATCATCTCTCACCTGGATTGCCACAAATTGGATGATGAAGTTCCCAGAGTCTACCTCCTACTTCAATGTCTTTTTCCACACTGCTGACAAAACGATCTTTTCAAATCACTATTATGATCATGTCATTCTCTAATTCCCTATTTAAAAATTATAAATAGTTCTCTTTGTCACTAATGTAAATTTAAACTCTTTCACATGATATAATCTTAGCAAGCTGCATCATTATCTAGCTCTCCCTTATCTCTTCTTCAACCTCATCTCTTGATTGTCCTCAAACAATACTGTCTACATTTTAACCACAAGGAACTCATTGGGTTCCCCCCAAATAAGCCATACTCTTGTTTATGGCCATGTATTTGCATATTTCCTCCACTGTGAGTACCTTTCCTCTCCGATCCTAGCTGGCTGAGACTCAGCCCAGGCATCATTGCCTTTGTAAAGCCTCTCCCATCCCTGACCAAGTTTGCATAAGCCCACCCTTTCTCTTTGATTCTGTAGCCCACAGTGCTTCTCTCTGTCTCAGATGATGTTTATTGGTCTATCTCCCTCAACATATTCTCAAAGACAAGTCCTCCAGTGCTTAGAAGAGTGCCTAACTTAGTCATCAATAAGAACTTTGAATGTAAATGGACTAAACTCTCCAATCAAAAGACATAGAGTGGCTGAATGGATACAAAAACAAGACCCAATGATATGTTGCCTACAAGGAACACATTTTACCTATAAAGACACACATAGACTAAAAATAAAAGAATGGAAAAAGATATTCCATGCAAATGGAAACCAAAAAAGAGCAGGAGTAGCTATACCAGACAAAATAGATTTCAAGACAAAAACTATAAGAACTTAGAGACAAATGTCACTATATAATGATAAATGGGTCAATTCGGCAAAAAGATGTAACAACTGGAAATATATAATATATATATATATATATATATACCCAATACTGGATCATCAAAATACATAAAGCAAATGTTATTAGAACTAAAAAGAAAAACAGACCCAAATACAGTAAGAGCTGGAGACTTCAACACCCTACTTTCGGCATCAAACAGATCTTCCAGACAGAAAAATCAACAAAGGAACATCAGATTTGATCTGCACTACAGATCAAATGGACCTAATAGATATTTACAGAACATTTCATCCAATGGCTGCAGAAGGCTCTATGTGCAGATCAGCACATGGATCATTCTTAAGGATAGCCCAAATGTTAGGTCACAAAAGAGGTCTTAAAACATTCAAAATAAATTGAAATAACATCAAGCTTTTTCTCTGACCACAATGGAATAAAACTAGAGATCAATAACAAAAACAATTTTGGAAACTACGTAAATACATGGAAAGTAAATAATATGCATCTGAATGACCAGTGGGTCAATGAAGAAATTAACAAAACTGAAAAATTTCTTGAAACACAAGATAATGGAAACACAACAACATACCAAAACCTGTGGGATACAGTGAAGGCAATGCTAAGAGGGAAGTTTATAGCTAGCTATAAGCAACTACATCCAGAAAAAGGAAAACTTCAAATAAATAACCTAACAATGCATCTTAAAGAACTAGAAAATCGGCTGGGCGCGGTGGCTCAAGCCTGTAATCCCAGCACTTTGGGAGGCCAAGACGGGCAGATCACGAGGTCAGGAGATCGAGACCATCCTGGCTAACACGGTGAAACCCCGTCTCTACTAAAAAATACAAAAAACTAGCCGGGCGAGGTGGTGGGCGCCTGTAGTCCCAGCTACTCGGGAGGCTGAGGCAGGAGAATGGCGTAAACCCGGAGGCGGAGCTTGCAGTGAGCTGAGATCCGGCCACTGCACTCCAGCCTGGGTGACAGAGCGAGACTCCGTCTCAAAAAAAAAAAAAAAAAAAAAGAACTAGAAAATCAAGAGAAAACCAAACCCAAAATTAGCAGAAGAAAAGAAATAATAAAGATCAGAGCAGAAATAAATGAAATAAAGTACAAAAGATCAATGAAACAAAAAATTGTTTTGAAAAGATAAATTGACAAACCTTTAACCAGACTAAGAAAAAAAAAGAAGACCCAAATAAATAAAATCAGAGATGAAAAAGGAGCTAATACAATCAATACAATCAATACTGCAGAAATTCGAAAGATCATTAATGGCTACTATGAGGAATTATTTCAGATTTTTGGAAAATTCAAAAGAAATGTATAAATTCCTAGATACATACATCCTACTATGTCTGAACCATGAAGAAATCCAAAATCTAAACAAACCAATAACAAGTAGTGAGACTGAACCCATAATAAAACATCTTCCAGCAAAGAAAAGCCCAGCACCCGATGACCTCACTGTTGAATTGTACCACATATTTAAAAAAGAACTAACACCAATTCTATTCAAACCATTCCAATAAACAGAAGAGGAAATACTTCCAAACTCATTCTACAAGGCCGGTATTACCCTGATACCAAAGCCAGAAAAACACATTAAAAGGAGAAAAAACTATGGGCCAATATCCCTGATGAATATTGATGCAAAAATCTCAAAAAAAAAAAAAAAAAAAAAAAAACACTAGCAAATTGAATTCAACAACACATTAAGAAGATAATTCATCATGACCAGTGGGATTTACCCCAGAAATGGAAGGAGGGTTCAACATATGCAAATCAATCAATGTGATACCTCATATCAACAGAATAGAGGACAAAACCATATGATCATTTCAACTGGTGCTGAAAAAGTATCTGATAAAATTCAACATCCCTTCACAAGAAAAACCTTCAGGAAAGTGGCGACAGAAGGAACATATTTCAACATAATAAAAGACATATATAGGCCGGGCACAGTGACTCACACCTGTAATCCCAGCACTTTGGGAGACTAAGGTGGGCGGATCATTTGAGATCAGGAGTTTGAGACCAGCCTGACCAACACGGTGAAACCCCATTTCTACTAAAAATACAAAAAAAATTAGCCGGGTATGGTGGCCTGCATCTAATCCCAGCTACTTGGGAGGCTGAGGCAGGAGAATCACTTGAACCCGGGAAGCAGAGGTGACAGTGAGCCCAAATCGCACCACTGTACTCCAGCCTGGGTGACAGAACAAGACTCCATCTCAATAAATAAATAAACAACTAACTAAATAAATAAAAGCCATATATGATAGACCCACAGCTAGTATCATACTGAATGGGGAAAACTGAAAGCCTTTCTCCGAAGTTTGGGAACATGACAAGGATGCCCACTTTCACCACTGTTAGTCAACATAGAATGTAATGTGAAGTCCTGGCTAGAGCAATCAGAAAAGAGAAAGAAATAAAGGGCATCCAAATTGGAAAGGAAGAAGTCAAATTATCCTTGTTTGCAGGTGATATGATCTTATATTCAGAAAAACCGAAAGACTCCACCAAGAAACTACTAGAACTAATAAACATGTTCAGTAAAGTTGCAGGATTCAAAATAAGCATGCAATCATCAGTAGCATTTCTATAAGCCAACAGCATACCATGTGAAAAAGAAATCAAGACAGTAATCCCATTTACAATAGCTACAAATAAAATTAAATATCCAGGAATTAACAAAAGATGTGAAAAATCTCTACAATGAATACTACAAAACATTAATGGAAGAAATTGAAAAGGATATCAAAAAAAGGAAAGATATTCCATGTTCATGGATTGGAAGAATCAATGTTGTCAAAATATCCATACTACCCAAAGCAATCTACAGATTCAATGCAATCCCTATTGAAGTACCAATGACATTCTTCATAAAACTAGAAGAAACAATCCTAAAATTTATATGGAACCACAAAAGAGCCAGAAAAGCCAAAGCTATCCTGAGCAAAGAGAATAAAACTGGAAGAATCACATTACCCGATTTCAAATTATACTACAAAGCTATAGTAACCAAAACAGCATGGTACTGGTATAAAAACAGACAAACTAGACCAACAGAACAGAATGGAGAACCCAGAAATAAGACTGTACACCTACAACTCTGATCTTTGACAAACTGACCAAAAAAAAAGCAATAGGGAAAGAATTCCCTGTTCAATAAATGATGCTGGAATAACTGGTTAGCCATATGCAGAAGATTGAAACTGGACCCTTTCCTTACACCACACACAAACATTAACTCAAGATGGATTAAAGACTTAAATGTGAAACTCCAAACTTATAAAAACGCTGGAAGAAAACCTAGGCAATACCATTCAGGACATAGGCATGGGCACAGATTTCATGACAAAGATGAGAAAAGCAACTGCAACAAAATTTTTGTCAACAAAAATTGAAAAATGGGATCTAATTAAATTAAAGAGCTCCAGAACAGCAAAAGAAACTATCAACAAAATAAACAGACAACTTACAGAATGGGAGAAAATTTTTGCAAACTATGTAACCGACAAAGCATGCATCTGTAAGGAACTTAAACAAATTTCTGAGAAAAAAAAAAAAAAAACATTAAAAAGTGGGCAAAGGACATGAATGGACACTTTTCAGAAGACGACACACATGCGGCCAATGATCACATGAAAAAAAGGTCAACATCACTGATTATTAGAGGAATGCAAATCAAAACCACAATGAGACACCATCTCACACCAGTCAGAATGGTGATTATTTAAAAGTCAAGAAACAACAGATGCTGGTGAGATTGCAGAGAAATAGGAATGCTTTTACACTGTTGGTGGGAATGTAAATTAGTCCAACCATTGTGGAAGACAGTGTGGCAATTCCTCAAAGATCTAGAACCTGAAATACCATTTGACCCAGCAATCCCACTACTGGGTATATGCCCAAAGGAATATAAATCATTCTATTACAAAGATACATGCACATACATGTTCACTGTAGCACTATTCACAGTAGCAAAGACACAGAATCAACCCAAATATCCATCAATAATAGACTGGATAAAGAAAATGTGGTACATATACACTATGGAATACTATACAGCCATAAAAAGGAATGAGGCCATGTACTTTGCAGGGACATGGATGGAGCTGGAGGCCATTATCCTTAGCAAGCTAATGTGGGAACAGAAAATACCACATGTTCTCATTTATAAGTGGGAGCTAAGTGATAAGAACACATGGACACATAGAGAGGAACAACATACACTGGGTCCTATTGGAGGGAGGAGGGTGGAAGGAGGGAGAGGATCAGGAAAAATAACTAATGGGTACTAGGCTTAATACCTGGGTGATGAAATAATCTGCACAACAAATCCCCATGACACAAGTTTACCTATGTAACAAATCCGCACATGCACCCTTGAACTTAAAAGTTAAAAAACAAACAAGCAAACAAAAAGCCCAGATGAATGGATAAAGAAAAAGTGGTACATATACACAGTGAAGTACTATTCAGCCACAAGAAAGAATGAGATCTTGTCATTTACAACAACAGGGATGGAAATGGACTTCATTATGTCAAGTGAAATAAGCCAGGCAAGCAAGGACAGGATTCACATGTTCTTATTTATTTGTGGGAGCTAAAAATTAAAATAGTTGAACTCATGAAGATGGAAAGTAGAAGGATGATTACTAGAGTCTGGGAAGGGTAGTGTGGGTTAGTGGGGAAGGAAGGATGGTTAATGGGTACAAAAAAATAGAAAGAATGAATAAGAACTAGTATTTGATAGTACGACAGAGCAACTATAGTCAGTAATAATTTATTGTACATTAAAAATAACTAAAGAGTATAACTGGATTGTTTGTAACACAAGGAATAAATGCAAGCTTGAGGTGATGGCTACCCCATTTACCCTGATGTGATTATCATGCGTTGCAAGCCTATACCAGAATAGCTCATGTTCCCCATACATATGTACACCTACTATGTACTCACAAAAATAAAAATAAAATAAATGAAATAAATAAAAATTTGAAAATGTTTGGTAAATGAATATACTGATGCTGTACAATCCTCTACATCTCAAATTGGGGCACTACTGGGAGTATGTGGTAGTGTGACAGGAACATAATAAACGAGATATATTATTTGGGGCATGAGTTTTATCTAAATATTTTGAAGTAAAATCCATTACTTTTACATTGAAACAAAAATGGACATATAATGAAATGGAGTGAAAAACTGCTATAATTTATATGCCAAAGCATGAGCTATCAAAGATATTTCCCACTTACTTTGGGCTCCTTAGACTCAACCCCAGAACCTATAGGGTCCCACTTTCCCTCTTCTGTTGTCATGGATAGTCAATAGAAAAAAAACTCAGAAATATCACACCGTATTACATTTCTATCCTATTTTATAAACATAAAATAGCATATATTTTATGCAAATAATTGTATGAACATAACTTCATATATAGCGTTTATGAACAAAAATGGTTTTTATTTGCATGACTCAAAATGTTGTTTCAGTAAAAGCAAAAAAATTCATAACCAACTCAAATCCTACATATCTGCATATGTACTTGTACTGTATATACACTATTACAAAGGGGAATGAGTGGACAAATAAACCCACTGTTAACACTGGTTGCCTCATGGGATTGGGTAGTTTGGTAGAGGGTGCGGGTTAAACAACTGGCTTTGCCTTTACATCTTCATATTATGTTTGTCACAACAACAAGCATGTATTACTGATACATTTGGAGGAAAAAATTAAAAATTAGTATTTTAATAAGCAAAAATGGAGCCCATATTGATTTCGCCCAGTTATCTGCAAATTCTGAAAATTAGACTTTATATTCCAATGCTACTCGCTGATTCGATTTTTTTCAAGAGAAAACCTCAGAAAGTGAAAGATTAGTGTAACGCTTCTGTTTTAAATTGTAAATGTTTCTGAGTATGCTTTTTCAAATTAAAAGAGGCTTAATAAACAATTTCAAATTACGATTCTTAATTACAATTGAGCAACTCCTAACTGTTTGTCATATAAGCTTTTTGGTATGAATTTCAAAAACAGCTATCCACTTTTGGGGAGAGAGAGCTTAAAGAAGTGACTGGGGTTCCACCTGGTTTAAAAGGTTGGAAGTGGGCAATTAAAGGTAGTAACATCCCAGTTGGATTTCAAAACTACTTAATAATACAAGCTTTTATGGTGGTGTAGTGGGCATGTGTAACAGCTGGCAAGACAGCATTGTTTGTCTTTGACTTTACAGTGCAAAATTAGGGTTCTTTTTAATGTCAGAGGATATGCATTTTTTTTTTTTTTTTTTTTTTTTGAGGCGGAGTCTCGCTCTGTCGCCCGGACTGGAGTGCAGTGGCCGGATCTCAGCTCACTGCAAGCTCCGCCTCCCGGGTTTACGCCATTCTCCTGCCTCAGCCTCCCGAGTAGCTGGGACTACAGGCGCCCGCCACCTCGCCCAGCTAGTTTTTGTATTTTTAGTAGAGACGGGGTTTCACCGTGTTAGCCAGGATGGTCTCGATCTCCTGACCTCGTGATCCGCCCGTCTCGGCCTCCCAAAGTGCTGGGATTACAGGCTTGAGCCACCGCGCCCGGCCGAGGATATGCATTTTTAAGCAGATGTCGCAGATATTAGAAATACAACAACAATAGTAATCCAGGCTCTGGAGGCAAAGTCAGGGTGGGAAATAGCCCATGCTCCTTTTTAAGAGAAGCTCACCCATCCTCATAGCATCTAAAAGAACACAGTGCATCTTCATGAACATTAGTCAGGATTCAGAGTTCTTTGGGGCAAATAAATTTCTGGTCATAGTTTTGTTGTTTTTTTCCCAGAACAATAATAGCAATTATACATTCTAAATTAGCCTAATTTCATACATCTTATTTCATTGTTCTTATAAATCAGAGACCTCCATCTAATCTCTGGTCTTGGGGACCATCTGTGGACCTCCTGAGATTCTTGGCCAAACAAGTAAAAAAAATGACTGAAGAAGTGATTTAACAGTAAAGAAGATGAGAAATTTAAGCTCCCTTTATCACAGCATTCTGTTTTATTTTTATCAGAGCTTTTATCATTATCTGGTATTATCTTATTGATGGTCTGTCTTTCCCCACTAGAATATAAGCTCTCTGATGTCAGGGATCTGATCTGTCTTATTCAGCCTCTAATAATTGTGGGCACACAGTAAGCACTCCTCAGAGAGTGGCTGACAGACCCAGTGTAACAAGTGCAAGGACAGAGGTAGGGCTTTGGGAGTTCACAGGAGCCTGAACTGATATTTTACATGGAGATGAGCACACTCTTAGAGATCACTGTGGTGGTTTCATTTATCCATTCAACAAACATTGATGCAGAATCCTCTGTGAAGGAAATACAAATATTTTACCCCAAAATATATATCTCTGACATATTTTGAAATAGTTGCCACAGGGCCAGCAAACAGAAGTGGTATTGCAAAGCTGTCTTTTGTGGAGAAATTTTGCTTCTGTAAAGAATCTCCACCAATGCTGCCAAGGCTCCCCTTTCCAGTCATTTCCTGGATCTGGGAGAGACTGAGTCTGATACCTTTAAATGACTGAAAAGAAACATTTGCCATCTATTCTGTCTGAGCGAGGCTGCATCTATACACAAGGCCGTCTTTGCTAGCCAAGCCTCTTCCTTTCTCCCTCTTATAACCTGTTTTGCCACTGAACCTGATTTATAAACATAACCTAGTTTTGGCCATGCCCTAAGCCCCCATTCTTTCTGCAACCCCAAGATGATACATAAGCTTCTGTAACTTATTGGGATGTTGGGTCTTCATACTGAAGGCTCCTGTGTATACATGTTAAATAAACTCGTATGCCTTTTCTCCTACTAATCAATCTGCCTCATGTTAGTGATTTTCAGCAAACTTTTAGGAGGTCAAGAGCCTATGGCCCACACCCTAGGCATAATATAACAATGAACAAACTGATACAGGTACTGCCCTCATTAAGCTTATAATCTAGTGGGAAGATAGACGTGTAAAAAGTCATACAACTGGCCACACGCGGTGGCTCATGCCTGTAATCCCAGCACTTTGGGAGGCCGAGGCAGGTGGATCATGAGGTTGGGAGTTCAAGACCAGCCCGGCCAAGATGGTGAAATCCCATTTCTACTAAAAATACAAAAATTAGCCAGGCGTGGTGGCGGGTGCCTGTAATCCCAGCTACTGGGGAGGCTGAGGCAAAGAATTGCTTGAACCTGAGAGACGGAGGTTGCAGTGAGTCGAGATCACGCTATTGCACTCCAGCCTGGGTGACAAGAGTGAAACTCTATCTTAATAATAATGATAATAACACCTCCTTCTAGGGTTGTTCTGAAGTTCAAACAAGTTAGTATTTTCAAAGTACTGAAAACAGTTCCTGCTACCCAAAAGAGGTGAGCTAGTATTACTTTTAAGTCAGGGTGTGCTATGGACTGAATGTTTGTGCCCCGCCTCCCCCCCGCCCACCAAAACCCATATGTTGAAATCCTAACCCAGTGTAATGGTGTTAACAGGTGAGATTTTTGGGAGATAATTAGCTCATGAGGGTAGAGCCCTAATGAATGAGATCAATGCCCTTATAAAAAGACACACAAGAGCTTGCTGGTTTTCTCTCTCTCCCATGTGAAGAAACAAATGAAGAAGGCTGTCTGCAAACTAGGAAGAAAGACCTCACCAGACACCGGATCTGCCGGCACCTTGACCTTTGAATTCCAGCCTCCAGAGCTGTAAGAAATAGAATTCTGTTGTTTAAGCCACCCAGTTCACAGTATTCTGTTACAGCAGCCTGAACTAAGACAGGGACAAAACAGATACAAAATTGAGAGAACACTCAATGGAGGCAAACTCAGAAACGTATTGAGCTCTATTCCTTGCCACCTCGCTCTATTAAAAAATGTGAAGGCATTATGTCTTGATTTATTTTCTTCTGAAGAAAGCTCTTTTGTTGTAGAAATTGACTATGCCATGAACATACCTGAAACAACTATAAAATGAAATTCTAGAAACAGACCTATACATTCATTATGTTTTCTAACTTAGAACACAAAGCAAATTTCTTACTTTACTCTTTTTTAAAAAGTTTTTAACAGCTTCATCAAGATGTAATTAATATACCATAAAATTCACATTTTTAAAGTATATAATTCAATGGTGTTTACTATATTCACAGAGTAGTGCAATCATCACCACAATATAATTCTAGAATATGTTAATCATCCCCCAAAGAAACTTCATACCCATTAAAAGTCACTTCTAGTCTCTGCTCCTCCCAGCCCCTGGCAATCACTAAACTACTTTCTGACTCTATGAATTTCTCTATACCTACCTTTGCTCTTGGAAAGACAGGCAGAGATGAACTGTGCTGTCTTTGGGATCGCCAAAGTTTACCCTCAGATTCCTGAGGGAAAATAAATGATTTCTGATCAATTACAGTTGGAAGTAACCTAAGTAAAAAGAAATGGAATTTAAAATCAAATTTGCTATCTTAAAAGCTTCTCAAATTATAATTTTAAAACAATGCTTCCTAATTAAGCTTATATTTTATAGGAAATATTCTATCGGTAATTACAATAAATTAAGCTAATCTTTATCTTTTTTGCCACTGTAAAACTGTAGTCGTTTTATTAAGCATAAGAATTTCCAAGTCTGATAAAGACCATTATAGCATGAATAAAAAGCTCTATTTCTGGCTGAGTTTATATGATTAACAACTGAAAGAATTACTGCACTATAAAACATTCTTGGTAAAAGAAAATACATAATGTTGTATTTTGTTTAATAAAATCAAATTACAGGAGAGCCAATGTTAAATATATGCAAAATGATGGTCCCTAAGTGGTTAATACTTATATTCTTGAAATCTCTGCTATTTGATATAGTTGTAAAGATTTAAATATCAAAGGTGGTTAAACATTTTCCTTATTAAGCAGTGCATAGTTCCATGGGAGTGCAATATAAAAAAAAATAAAATTGTAAGAATGAGTATTTGTGTGGTATGTTATGTCTTAAAATTTTTAATTTGAAAGCAAGTTCAAGATCTTTAAGATTATCAATATAATTATTACTAACAAAACTCACCCACCAATAACTCAATACAACTCAATAACTTGATTCTATTGTGATACCCACTTTTGCAAAATTATCATTAAAAAGCAACTAATGGAGTTCTAGTTTCACTCCAACATGTAATAAGCTTGGAAGTTGTCATTCCTATTCTCACAACAAGAAAAAAGCTGAATGAACCAAAAACAACTCTTCTTCTATCTATCAGAGCATTGAGATCACAGGGTAAACTGCTGTCCTGAAAGCTGGAGAGAGGAGTAGTATAAAGCATCATAGCTTGCAGGGAGCAGAAGCCTGAGAGAAGTCAGCTGTTGGAACCTGCACTGACAAGAACACTTAAGCTTTAATCGACACATTTCTCGAGGCTCAGTGTGGACTAGCTTGAGAGTTAAAAATTCTTGGGGGCAGGGAGGAGAATCTTAGAGGGTCCCATACTATTGTGAGTTTTACCTCCAAGAGCCCCAACGTGTTCTCACTGTGAAGATCAGAGAATCTGCTCCTGCTTCCAGCAGCGGGAGAAGGAAATAGCTATTTTGGAATATTCCCGGGGAGCTCTGTTCTTCGGTCTATTCTCTGTAAGGAAGGCAAGCTCTCAAGGAAACTGTCTTACCAAAGCCTTATCTGGCCTGAAGAAGGGCAATTAGACAACTTCCACCCACTCTAGCCCTCCTATCTCACTAAAGGGGAGGAAATGCTAAGAAAAACTTGTCAAGGTAACAGCCCAGGGCAAAGACTCACCAAAAGACTGAGACCTAATTATAGGAGTATAGAATGCTTCCTTCTACACACACCTTACCACCACATTTACAGAGCCCCTGATAACAGAAGATTATAGATGAAAGAGAGCAAAGTTTAGACTCTTTTTAAGAAGGGGTTTCTAGGGAAACCCAAAGACAAAACAGGAGACAAAAAGGGTGATAAAAACAAAGATACTGCTTTGGGAGGCCGAGGCGGGCGCATCACAAGGTCAGGAGTTCGAGACACAGTGAAACCCCAACTCTACTAAAAATACAAAAAAATTAGCCAGGCGCAGTGGCGAGCGCCTGTAGTCCCAGCTACTCAGGAGGAGGCTGAGGCAGGAGAATGGCGTGAACCCGGGAGAGCTTGCAGTGAGCCAAGATCGCGCCACTGCACTCCAGCCTAGGGGACAGAGCAAGACTCTGTCTCAAAAAAAAAAAACAAAAAAACAAAGATACTAGAGGAAATGCTCAGATGCCAACAGTTAATAGCAAACAGTGTAACTCCTAGTCAGATAAACATAAACCCTCACACTGAAGGCCTATTTATCTTAAATGCTATTACCCAATGATGTAATGATGGTATATAGGCTTCAATAAAAAATGATGAGGCATGCTAAAAGGAAAGAAAAAAACAGTCTGAAGAGACAAAGCAAATATCAGAACCAGATTCAGCTGTGCCAGAGATTTTGGAATTATCAGACCAGAAATTTAAAATAACTCTGATTAACAGGCTAAGGGCACTAATGAAAAAAGTGTACAACATGCAAGACAAGATAGGTAATGTAAGCAGAGCGATTTAAACTTTAAGACATAATCAAGAGAAAATGCTAGAAATAAAAAGCATTGTTTTAAGAAGTGAAGAATGTCTTTCATAGGCTTATCAATATATTGAATATGGCCAATGAAACAAAATCAGTGATCTTGAAATGTCAATATAAACTCCTCAAAGTGAAACGCAGAGAGGAAAAAAGAATGAACGAACAGTACAGAATATTCAGCTACAAACAGTGTGACATACTCATTATAGGAATACAAGAAAAAGAACGGACAAAAGAACCAAAGAAATATTTGAGTAATAATGGCTGAGAATTTTCCAAAATTGATGACAGACACCAAACTACAGATTCAGGAATTTCAGAGAACACTGACCAGGATAAATGCACAAAACAAAACAAAACAAAACCCTACACCTATACATATCATATTTAAACTATGAAAAACCAAAGACAAAGAAAATCTTGCAAGAAGTCAGGGAGAAAAAAACATCTTACCTATTGATAATAATTATACTGAACTTTTTTTTTTTAAGGAACTACGCAAGAAGAGAATGAATTGAAATATTTAAAATGTGGAAAGTAAAAACCCACTAACCTGTAAAAACGATCCTTCAAAAGTGAAGGGGAAATAAAGATGTCTTGAGACAAATAAAAACTAAGAGAATTTGTTGCCTGAGACCTGTCTTGCAAGAATTTCCTGTTAAAGGAAATTATTTGGAGGGAAGAAAAATTATATATGTTTGCTATGGGCTATATGAGGCAAAAGGAAAACCCAGGACACTCACTACCATGCTGTTCCTTGTGTCTCAAGACCCTCAGCTGGTCTGCCTTCTCTCCGTCTTGCAGAGTCTTTTACAGTTTGTTTTACATATAATGTCCAGAGTTTTTAGTTGTACTTAGCAGGAGGCATAAAACACAGTATGTCACCACCTTCCCAGAAGTGAAAGTATCTTGGTGTATTTCTTAAATCCTTTTACTTCCATGGATGATGTGTTTAGAAGTGAATTTAGATACTGGTAATTGAATTGAGATATAATTTTGTACCCTGCTTTTTTCTCCCTCAGCATATGCTGTGAGAAATTTTCCATGTCATTAAAATTTCTTCAATATCAGTTTTAATAGCTACATAACATACATATAGATATGTTAAAATGAATTTAATCATTCTTTTACTGTTGATACTTAAGGTATATCCAAAGTTATTGCTTTAGGTACAATGCTAAAATGAACATACTTATACAGACATTAATGTATATCTTTCCCTATTTCCTAAGATAATTCTTAGAGCTACAATTACTAAATTAAAACATATTTATTTATTGAAACAACATCTCACTCTGTCACCCAGGCTGGAGTGCAGTGACACAATCATGGCTCACTGCAGCCTCAATATCCTAGGCTCAGGCAACTCTCCTGTCTCAGTCTCATGTCTCAGTCTCCTGTCTCAGACTATAGGCACATGCCACGACACTCAGCAAATTTTAAAAAATTTTTTGTAGAGATGGGGTTTCACTATGTTGCCCAGGCTGGTCTCAAACACCTGGACTCAAGTAAGCCTCCCACCTCAGCCTCCCAAAGTGCTGAGATTACAGGCATGAAGCACCACATTCGGCCCAAAATAATAATTTAAATTTTTTCATATATATTGAAAAATTGCTTTTAAGAACTTCATGCTGTCTTCCAGTTCCAAAATGGCAGCATAGAAGCAAGCTGGCTTCATGCTCTCACAACAGAAAACTAAAAACAAACATACATTACCGAGATTATTACCAGCAATAACCCAGAACCCAAAGATGAGGATGAAACAGTTCCCGGGGCCATGGAGAAGTGAAAAAACTCCAAGCAGATGGAAAGGAAATCAGATTTCCATATCCGTGACTCCCCTCTCCACAATCTGCCTTGCACCCAGCATGTGAAAATATTTCCCTCAACTCATGATTTCTTCACTAGAAAAAGTGAGATCAAGGTTGACAACCAGCTTCCCTATCACCTTGGATTCCTGACAAAAGACTTGTCCCTACCTCAACCCATGGGAAGTATCAGGAGTACTTGAAGGGACAAATATCCCTGAGGACAGCCAGAGACAAAGTGGAGAGGTGAGACAACCATCCAACCCTAGAAATTCTGCTCTATAACTAGGCCAAGGGAGACACCAAATCAGAGTGGCAGTACCACGCTGTAGGAAATATGTTCCACAGGTCCCCTTGGCACAAACCCTTGGCCAGGTGACCCACATTGCCAGAATATCCCCTTTGGGACCTCTTCCATTTGGGAGAGGCAGCACTCTGATCCTTTATTAGATTCGACGCAAACCTGGGCTTAAGGTGCCATCTAGTGCCAAAAAGGAGACAGCAACCTAGTGGGGGGGGGGGAGGGAGATACAAATTACAAAGAAAAAAGCAAAAATATCCATTAAAAACCAAAACAAGTCAGAGAGAGAAGACTGGAACAAATAACTAATCCTTTAATGCAAAGAAACAGACATACAGCCACAACAACAGCAAACAAGGAACCATGACTTCCCCAAAATGAACAAAGCAAGGAACCAGTGACTGACCTTAATGAGATGTTGATATGCGAGCTCACTGACCAAGAACAAAATAGCAATTACAAGGAAACTCAGTGATCACCAAGATAACACAGAAAATCAATTAAGAAATTTATCAAAGAAATTTAACAGAGATTGAAATAATAAAAATAAAACCAAACAGAAATCTTGAAATACATATGCTGAACTAAAAAATTCAGTAGAGACTCTCAACAGCAGAATGGATAAAGCAGAAGAATCAGTGAGCTTGAGGACAGGCTATTTGAGAACACACAGTCAGAGAAGAAAAATATAAAAAGGAATGAAGATCACCTACAAGATACAGAAAATTCCCTCAGAAGACCAAATCTAAAAATTATTGATGTTCAAGAGAGAGTTGAAGAAGAGTAAAGGGTAGAAAGCTTATTTAAAGAAACAATAACAGAAAACTTTTGAAAACTTTAGAAAGACATAAATATCCAGGTACAGGAAGGGCAGAGAACATCAGATAGATTCAACTCAAATAAGACCATCCCAAAATATACTAATAAAACTCTCAAAGGTCAAGGACAAAGAGAAGATCCTGAAAACAGCAAGAGAAAAGAAGCAAATAG
This sequence comes from Rhinopithecus roxellana, assembly GCF_007565055.1. Classification (NCBI taxonomy): domain Eukaryota; kingdom Metazoa; phylum Chordata; class Mammalia; order Primates; family Cercopithecidae; genus Rhinopithecus; species Rhinopithecus roxellana. The sequence goes on from NC_044553.1 coordinate 171,650,235, forward strand.
CACATAAAAGAGGTCCAGTTCATCTGGCAAAGGACTTTTCAATGGAAACTATATAAGCCGAGAGAGTGTGAAAACATTTTCAAAGTGCTGAAAGAAAAAAACTGCTATCGAAGAACACTGTATCCATCAGAGGTATCCTTCAAATATGCTAAGATAAAGTCTTTCCAAGACGGACAAAAGCTGAGCGAATTCACCATCACCAGACCCATGTTACATCAAATGCTAAAGAGAGTTACTCAATCTGAAAGAAAAAAATCACTAATGTGCAAAGAGAAAACACTGGAAGGTAAAAAACTCACTGGTAAAATTAAGTACATAAACAACCTCAGAATACACTAATACTCTGTGGTGTACCACCTACTCAAACTCAAGTATGAAGCCTATAAGATAAATCTATTAAAAACAGTAATAGCTACACAACCTGTTAAAAGATAGGCAATATAAAACTATGTAAGGTGAGACAAAGAAAAGTCAAAATGTATGGGGGCTGGACTTAAATTGTAGAGTTTTTAAACTTTTTTTGTTTCTATTATTTTTTAGTGATCTCAGATAACATTATCTCTTTAAAATAACTCATATCTAGAAGATGTTTTCATAAGCTTCATGGGAACCACAATGCAAAAAACTATAATAGATACATTAGAAATAAAAAGCAATGGGCTGGGCATGGTGGCTCAGACCAGGCATGGTGGCTCGTGCCTGTCATCCCAGCACTTTGGGAGGCTGAGGTGGGCAAATCACTTGAGGTCAGGAGTTTGAGACCAGCCTGGTCAACGTGATGAAACCCTGTCTCTACTAAAAATACAAAAATTAGCCAGGCATGGTGGCAGGCGCCTATAATCCCAGCCACTTGGCAGGCTGAGGCAGGAGAATTGCCTGAACCTGGGAGGCGGAGGTTGCAGTGAGCTGAGACTGCAACACTGCACTCCAGCCTGGGCAACAAAAAAATAAATTAAGTAATTAAAAATAAATTAAAAAGCAATGAATTAAAACATACTACCAGAGAAAAATAATCTAACCACAATGAAAGACAGTAAGAAAGGAAGAGAGAATTTATAAAACAACCAGAAAACAAGCAACAAAATGGTAATAGTAAGTCTTTATTTAGCAATAATAAGACTGAATGTAAATGGATTTAGTTCTTCAATTAAAAAACACAGTGCGGCTGAATGGATAAAAGAAACAATACCCAACTATATGCTGCCTGCAAGACACCCACCTCAACTACAAAGACACAGACTGAAAGTAAAGACATGGAGTTGATATTCCATGCAACTGGAAACTCCAAAAGAGGAGTAATTATACATAGATAAAATGGACTACAAGTCAAAGACTGTGAAAAGAGTCAAAGAAGGTCATTATATCATTAAAGGAGTCAATTCAGCAAGTAGATAGAACAATTATAACTGTCTATGTACCCAACACTGGAGCACCCAAGTATATCATTCCAATAGATGCTAAAAGGCATCTGATAAAATTCAACATCCCTTGTCTTATTCTGTTTGTGTTGCTATAAAGGAATACCTGAGGCTGGGTAATTTTTTAAAAAACAGATTTATTCGGCTCATGCTTCTGCAGGCTATAAAAGAAACATAGTGCTAGCATCTGCTTCTGGTCAGGGCTTCAGGCTGCTTCCATTCATGGTAGAAGGTAAGGGGAGACAGTACATAGAGATCACATGGTGAGAGAAGCAGCAAGACAGAGGAAGAGGTGCCTGTCTCTTTTCAACAATCAGTTCCCATGGAGACTAAGAGTAGAATTCACTCACTCCCATGAGAATGGCACCAATCCCTTCATGAGGGATCCATCTCCACAATCCAAACACCTTCCATCAGGTTCCACCTCTAACGTTGGGGATCAACTTTCAACATGAAACTTGGTGGAGCCAAACAAACCATAGTATCCCTTCATGATTAAAAAAAAAAAAAAAAAAAAAAAAAAGCCTTCAGCAAACTGGGTATAGACGGAATATACCTGAAAATAGTAAAGGCCATATATGACAAACTCATAGCCAACATCATACTGAACAGGGAGAAACTGGATGCCTTTCCTCTAGGATCTGGAATAAGACAAGGATGCCCACTTTCACAACGTTTATTCCATATAATACTGGAAATCCTGACCAGAGCAATTAGGCAAGAGAAAGAAATAAAGGCATCCAAATTGGAAAGGAAGAAGTCAGATTAGCTTTGTTCACAGACAACATGATCTCATATTTAGAAAAACCTAAAGACACCACCAAAAACTGTTAGAACTGATTAATGAATTCAGTAAAGTATACCCACTATGGAAAACAGTATGGAGGTGCCTCAAAAAACTAAAAATAGAACTACCATAAGACCCAGCCATCACACTACTGGGTATATATCCAAAAGAAAGGAAATCAATATATTGAAGAGAGGTTTCCATTCCCATGTTTATTGCAGCATTATTCACAATAAACAAAACTTGGAATCAACCTAAGTGCCCATCAATGGATGAATGGATAAAGAAAACGTGGTATATATACACAATGGAATATTATTTAACCTTAAGAAACAAAGGAATCATATCACTCATAGCAACATGGATCGAACTAGAGGTCATTATGTTGAGTGAAATAAGTCAAGTATAAACAAAGACAAATATAGCTCATGTTCTCACATGTGTGAGCTTAAAAAAAAAAAAAAAAGTGGATCTCATGAATATAGAGAGTAGATTGGTGGTTACCAGAGGGCAGGAGAGGGACAAGCGGTGTTGAAGAGAAGCTGATTAATGGGCATAACATACAGTTAGAGAGAAGAAATAAAACCTAGGTTTTACAGATCAGTAGGGTGACTATAGTTAACTCGACTCTACTGTACATTTCAAAATGCCTAGAAGATAATTTGCATGTTTCTAGCTTAAAGAAAAAATTAGTATTTAAGGTGATGGAAAATCCAATTACCCTGGTTTGATCTTTACACATTATAAGAATGTATCAAATTATCACATGTACCTTGAAAATATATACAACTATTGTGGCCGGGCACAGTGGCTCACGCCTGTAATCCCAGCGCTTTGGGAGGCCGAGACGGGAGGATCACGAGGTCAGGAGATCGAGACCATCCTGGCTAACACGGTGAAACCCCATCTCTACTAAAAATACAAAAAATTAGCCGGGTGCGGTGGCGGGCGCCTGTAGTCCCAGCTACACGGGAGGCTGAGGCAGGAGAATGGCGTGAACCTGGGAGGCGGAGCTTGCAGTGAGCCAAGATTGCACCACTGCACTCCAGCCTGGGCGACAGAGCAAGACTCCATCTCAAAAAAAAAAAAAAAAAAGAAAATATATACGACTATTATATATCAACAAAATAATAAACTGAATGAAGAAAGAACTGTGTGCTAATTTACACTTCCACCAGAAGGATAAAAGTATGCCCAGTTGCTGTACCTTCATCAGCAATGAGTATTACAGTGGCTTAAATTAATTTGTTTTGCTTATTTTTGAAGAAAAAATAGTAATACATTGTTTGATTTGCATTTCTCTGGTTTATCTGTAAGATGAAACATTTTTTTTAATTTGTGTTTCATCAGTTACCAGTGGCATTAAACACTTTGCACATGCTTACTCCTTACTTGCATTTCTATCTCTGTGAGTGGTCTGTTGATGCCCTTCTGTCTATATCAAGTGTTGGGTGGTTGTTGTTGTTGTTGTTGTTGTTGTTGTTGTTTTGGCAAGTATACTTTGTATTTAAGAATCTTAGCAATTTTTGTATCATTTCTGTTGCAAATATTTTTCCAGTTTGTTGTTATGTTTTATTTTGTAATTCTGTTTTAAAAGTTTGTTTTTTTATTTTAAAAAGTTTCAAACCTAAAGAAAAATGGAAAGAACAGTGAGCATGCAAATGCCCCTCACATAGATTACCAAGTGTTAACATCTTGTTATGCATGCTTTCTCTGTGTGTGTGTGTGTGTGTGTGTGTGTGTGTGTGTGACTAGAATGTGGTCAGTATCGTATATAACTGCACTGGAACAACCCAGAATAGATGGGATCCATGGTGTTTCAATAATTGAATGACAAGACACCTTCTAATCTACACTCACCATTGAACAAAAACCTGTTACCCTCACTTTTTCTCACTATTACTTGCTTTGTTCTTGTTTCTTTCTTCCCCCCCCACCAAATAGTAGCACAACAGAGCAAGCATAAAACGAAGATTTCTGTGCAGTTCTGATAGTGCTGTACAGATGGCAGTCACCCTCCTAGTGTCAATAAGCAAAGCATGGTCATTAAGAACAGTGTGAGCAAATATCAAGAGCAATAAAATTTATGAAAGCCAGCAATGGTAAGAGGAGGAACTATCCTTTGACATAAAAGAAAAATCATTGCCAAAGTGTGGATAACAGTGAAACCTATTTTGAAAACAATACAAAAGCACTTTGAACTCTTTTGATAATGTCCTTATCATTGTTTCAAGATTACTGCTAGAAGAATCTTGCATTTGCTGGCATTTGCTATCATCACTTTGTGTACCTACTGGTTTGTCTCTACCAGGCAAAACTACCAGATTTTCCCTTAGGCAATGCTGGCTAAAAAGGAAAACTATCTTTTGTGAAAATTAGTCTTTCTGATTTTCAGGCAGATATGGAGCAAAGAGTGCTAGGTTGTAGATATTTGATTAGGATTCCAGCCTCATCAGTGATTATGCATGTGATCTAGGACTGGTTTACATGAACTCTCTGAGCCTCAGTTTCCTCATCCTTAAAAAGAAAGAGTAAATATTTACCTTGTAAGTTTAAAGAAAGTCCTTTGCAAACTGTCAAGGGTGTTATGAAAATATTAATGATGATCATGAAGATCATGATAAAGATGACAATGAAGAGGATCGTTATTGCCTCTCTGTTCTAAATCCTTTTTCAAGGTGTATCCAGGGATAGTATTCATTTGGAATGAGCTCTCCCTATTTCCTGGGTTTCAATAGATAAAGTGAAGCACCATATCTAAACAATGTCGATTCTCAGTTACTCATAGGAACTGTGCTCTGCTGTCACAGGAACAAACAGAGATCTGCAGTCATTATATGCCTTCCCTCTCAGAAGGAGTTGCTGACCTGGGACTTTTGGCCTCTGATACTTCATCAGCCTCACAGTTTGAGCAGGCACTGGCAGTTCCTGCTAGCCTGACTGCCGGGTTCCAGTCCTGGCTCAATCCTAGTGCAAGAGGTACTCCAATCCTTCACAGCAACCGGGTAGTAGAATTTCCAGGACCAAGCTCTCAATCATACAGAGAAAGGCCCTCTACGTGTCCAAAAAAATATTGGTTCCAGGCAGTCATGCTCATCTCAGAGATTCCTAGGACAAATCATCTGCATTAGAAATACCAAGAATGTTTGTTAAAATGCAGATTCTAGGATGCCCTCCTGAGAGCCAGTGAAAGAAAACTGCAAATAAAAGTTTGAGAACCTGGCCGGGCGCAGTGGCTCACGCCTGTAATCCCAGCACTTTGGGAGGCCGAGGCGGGCAGATCACGAGATCAGGAGATCGAGAACATCCTGGCTAACCCCGTGAAACCCCGTCTCCACCAAAGACACAAAAAAATTAGCCGGGCGTTGTGGTGGGCGTCTGTAGTCCCAGCTACTCGGCAGGAGAATGGAGTGAAACCGGGAGGCGGAGGTTGCCGTGAGTCGAGATCGCACCACTGCACTCCAGCCTGGGCGACAGATATAGGCTCTGTCTCAAAAAAAAAAAAAAAAAAAGTTTGAGAACCATCACTCTAGACCTGTTGTCTCTCAAATACAGTACCCACATCCCGGGTGATACATAAGATGATGCCATTGGTCATGTGAGGAAAGTATAAGAACTTCTATTTACATTTAAAAAGAAATAAATAAGAAATTACTTTGTACTACCATTCAATATTCAGCCTGTCACTCGATCCCTCATGTGGTAACGTCCCTTGCAGCTCTGAAGGCAACCTGAGAGTGGAGTCTCCAAACCACAAAACAGTGGACCAGCACTGGTGTGTTTGCTCTCAGAGCATTAGAATGGACTGCAGTTTACTCATGCAGTGGGTTTATGAATTGTGTTATTTAATTTCAAGTGTGCTAAGACTGAAAAAACGGATGTGTCTTAAGGCCTTCTGCAAAAAGCACACTGTATTCTGAAGATAATGATAAGCATCCATGAACAAGAAAATGAGAGTTGACATTTTTACTCTCAGCATGAGCTTTTTTTCTTCACCCACATTAGAAAGTAAAAATGATGATGATCCAATCCAACTTTTAAGAAAAGTCAGCCAAGAAAACCCCAAAACTTATCCAGAAGACTAACTGAAATTATGGACTTACACCTATCATCAATGCTAAACCTCACCTAAGTATAGAGTATGATGTCTTGAGATATTAATTACAGCCGGTATAAAGCCATCATAATTAACAAGATTAAGCAACCAGAACATCATAGTTAATGAACACTATTAGCAAGAACTAAAAGTTTTGTGCAATTCATACAATTTTTAAAAATTTTAAACATACTTATTTTGTATTTATCTTACTAAAAATTTTATATGTTGGTACATTTTATAATGTATGTACTATATATAATAAAAATATATAATTTATAAATAAATATACACATATTACGAATATATGCCCAAATCCTTTGACCGATGGCTATGTCAATAAAAGGCCAGGACCTTCTTCTGTCCCAATTCAAAACTTAGAGAAAGTTAAGTCTCCTCTTTGACCCCCGATCAAGATTGTGACTAAGCAGCCCACTCTTCAGTGAATTGTGCTATTGGTAAATGAAAAACACCTTCCTACTTGGGTAGTCTAAGGACTTTGTTAAGGAATCTTAGAAGAAAAATGCCATGAATTGTCCCATCTCCTCCTTCTTGGCATGAGAACTTGAAGAATATCTGGGCTCTGTAACCTGCTTTGGATACAATCTCCTAACAGTCCATGCCAGACTCTGAAGCCAAGTCTATTTATGACAGTGTCTTAGGGCAAGTGCAGAACCAGGTATGATTGGGAGCAGAGAAAATGTCAGTCACGGGCCATAGTCTCCCATCTCCGGGATTCTCCTGTTTCTGTCTATTCCCATCTACTGCTGTTGCTTCTCTTCTTCCCTGAGTCACATGCTATGACTTTCATTTTGACTCTCAGGACCTGCTTGTTTACTTTGAAGACCCAGTTTGGATTTTTCTCCAGTTTTTTTGTTTAACCTTGTCCCATCTCATTTCGTTTCTGATGGCATGCCACTTTAGCCCTACACATTCACAGCTAGGACTGAGAGATGCTCATGCCACTCCTCCAGGCTTATAGGGCCCATACAAACTTGACAGGCTCCCCATCTTCCTGGTAAGAAGGCCAATGATTATACTACTGTACTGAATAGGAAAGATATGATCCAAGTACCACTTCTGGGAACTAACTCCATGCCCCAGTCAACGTCTTCCTTCACTCTTCCAGACTCTAGTAAGGAGCAAAGGCACTCCTTGGCAAAAGAGAACTGTATAAGAAAAGATTTCTGCCAGATACTGTCTGTTTTGTTCTCTGTAGCTGCAATTGCTACTGGGTAGCTCTTTTCAGCTATCATAACCTGACAATCTACAGTCCAGACTCCTGGTTCTCTGTCAAGATGAAAGGACAAAGAGGAAGGCAGAGACAGTAGAACTTGAGTATTGGATTCTTTCATTAGAATTGGTGACAGCTCTTCTCCTGTTTGCTTTTCCCCATCCCTTCCATTCTGAGGCTTTCTTACTTGCTGCTTGTATGCTTGATCCTTTGATGACACACCTTCTCCATCTGCTATAGGCCTCTTGGCTACCAACTATATAGGCACTGCACTTTGCCTTGGTAGGCTCTCTTGAATTCAAACTAAGAGCCAATATTTTAAGTTGGTAAGGTAACTTCTAATATTTTCTTCTCCAAGAACCCCTTTTATTATTTTCCCTATAGATTCATTGTTTTAAGATTATGTATATTAACTTATTTGCAAGTCATAGTTTTAGTTCTAAATTTAAAAATTAAAGATATAAATAACCACAAACTAAAGTGTTTAATTAGTATGAACTAGCATATTTTAACTCATTTAATTGTTTAAATCAAGAGCCTATTTTTGAAATTTTAGTTAGCCTTATCATGATTTCTTTTTCTTCTCTTTTTTTATTTTTGGAGACAGAGCCTCCTTCTGTTGCCCAGGCTGGAATGCAGTGGTGGGATCTCTCATTGCAGCCTCTGCCTCCTGGACTCAAACAATTCTTCTGCCTCAGCCTCTGGAGTAGCCAGGACTACAGGTGCATGCCACAGCACCCGGCTAATTTTTTGGGGTTTTTTTTTTGTTTTTGTTTTTGTTTTTTTTGAGACAGAGTCTTGCTCTGTCACCCAGGCTGGAGTGCAGTGGAACGATCTCAGCTAACTGCAACCGCCACCTCCCGGGTTCACGCCATTCTCCTGCCTCAGCCTCCTGAGTAGCTGAGACTACAGGCACCCACCACCATGCCCAGCTAATTTTTTTTTTTTTTGTATTTTTAGTAGAGAAGGGGTTTCACCACGTTAGCCAGGATAGTCTTGATCTCCTGACCTCGTGATCCGCCTGTCTCGGCCTCCCAAAGTGCTGGGATTACAGGCATGAGCCACCACACCCAGCCTAATTTTTGTATTTTTTTTAGTAGAGATGGGGTTTCACCATGTTGGCCAGGCTGGTCTGCAACTCCTGGCCTTAGGTGATCCACTCGCCTTGGCCTTCCAAAGTGCTGGGATTACAGGCGTGAGCCACTGAGTCCAGCCTACTAATCATGATTTCTTTAAAGAATTTTAAAATATTGAAAATAACTTGCAAATACCATCATACTATCTTTCATTGCCATTACAGAAAAGACAATGGACTTTGAACAAAAAGATTGGACTTTATTAGAATTCCTTTAGACTTCTTGGCCTTGTAATCTCGAGCAATTTATTCAATATTAGTTTCCTCATCTATAAAGTGTGGATAGTAATAACACTAATTTCACAGCATTGTTGTAAGGATTATTTGAGATCATGTACTAATATATAAAAGTACACTGTAATAACATGCTATACAAATGTACCTTTGTTTATCTGACTTCTGGTCTGCTTGTTTCCAAGACTTTTTCAAAACTGGCATGTAGCCCTATCTATTTCTCTAATCTTAGCTCCTCATCTCAACCTACTGGGTCTTAAAACTTGAAACTGCTTATCTCCTGCTTCATTGTCTCCCAAATCAAGTCCCATCTGCATTAGAAAGTTCCAAGTAACCTTATTGCAAAGTCAAAAACAAAACTTTGCTCTTTCCTCCTCAAATTGACTTCTCTTTAAGGCATTTATGCAGCCAACAGACACATGAAAAAATGCTCATCATCACTGGTCATCAGAGAAACGCAAATCAAAACCACAATGAGATACCATCACACACCAGTTAGAATGGTGATCATTAAAAAGTCAGGAAACAACAAGTGCTGGAGAGGATGTGGAGAAACAGGAATACTTTTACACTGTTGGTGGGACTGTAAACTAGTTCAACCATTGTGAAAGACAGCGTGGCAATTCCTCAAGGATCTAGAACTAGACATACTATTTGACCCAGCCATCCCATTACTGGGTATATACCCAAAGGATTACAAATCATGCTGCTATAAAGACACATGCACATGTATGTTTATTGTGGCACTATTCACAATAGCAAAGACTTGGAACCAAACCAAATACCCATCAATGATAGAATGGATTAAGAAAATGTAGCACATATACACCATGGAATACTACGCAGCCATAAAAAAGGATGAGTTCATGTCCTTTGTAGGGACATGGATGAAGCTGGAAACCATCATTCTCAGCAAGCTATCACAAGGACAGAAAACCAAACACCGCATGTTCTCATTCATAGGTGGGAATTGAACAATGAGATCACTTGGACACAGGAAGGGGAACATCACACACCGGGGCCTGTCGTGGGGTGGGAGGAGGGGGGAGGGAGAGCATTAGGAGATATACCTAATGTAAATGACGAGTTAATCGGTGTAGCACACCAACATGGCACATGTATACATATGTAACAAACCTGCATGTAGTGCACATGTACCCTAGAACTTAAAGTATAAAAAAAAAAAAGATTTATTGAGAGGCAAAAAAAAAAAAAATTGACTTCTTGGCTATCATTTTAGATGAATGATTCCTCGATCTTCTCAGTGTCCCAAATCCCAAATCTTAGGGTCATCCTTGAGTCTCACTCATTCTACTTCTATACAATCTTATATTCATTGAGATTCTTTCCAAATGTCTCACATCGAACCTTTCCTTTTACTTCCCCATCATCATTTTTGTCCAGGCTTGTATACCTCAGATTAAACTTTGAGTTACAAGGCCAAGGTCTATGTCTAATTAGTATATATCCAATATCTAGAATACTGCTTGGTAAATAGCAGCTGCTCAATAAATGTTGAATAAATGCATGATAAATAAGTTACGAAATGAATGTGTGGGTAATTATGGCCATCCATCTACTACTTTCTTATCTCTAGACCATAACCTTTCCCATCCACTCTATACAGCATTCTCAGATTAATCTTTATAAAATGTCACTTTTGTCATGTCACAGTTTGACACAAAAGGCTTCAATAGCTTACTACTTTCTAAGATGAATTTAAACTTTATTATCTAGTATTAAACTCTTGCCCAGTCTACCCCCACTTTACCTCTTCAATTGTTTTCCCATTTCTCATCTCCAAGCTCACTGGTCTTCACAAATGAACAGGCCTCCCACGTTTATTCCCTATGTGGTTTTTCATTCATGGCAATTTTTCCTTCTCAGAAAGCTGTCCTTTTTCCTTTCTGCATGCCTGAGCCCAAGTACTACTTTACCCTTGAAATCTTTCCAGACTAGAGTAACCCATATCAAACTCTCAAGGTTCTGATCTCTTGACAGACTTATATCATCTTTCACCCATGTACCACCATGCACTGAGTTTGTCTCTCTGACTAGACTCTAAAGTTCTCAAGGCAATAACCTTCTTTTGAATTCCAAAGAGCACTAGCCATGGTGCTAGCACACAGTACAAATTCATTTGATACTTCTTGACTTGAATTAAATATAGGCAGAAAAGATAGTCTAATTCAGGATGCCGAAGTAAGGATAAGGGAGAAGCGAAGAGAATAGGTTTTTAGATTCACCCAGAAGTTTGTGGAGTTCTGGAGGGTCAATGTGTTGATACTATAAAGAATAGTGTTCCTGCATCATCAGGCCCATATCTCTTAGACATTCAGACCTTTCTGCTTCTCCAGATTCCCAGCTCAAGATCAGCATTCTGGAATGATTTTTCTCCTATTCCCCTCATAAGATCACATGTCAATAATTTTCCAGGAAGGCGGAGGTTAGTTACTTATAATTCTTTCCAGTATTTTAAGAAATATGAGGTACTAAATCATACATAGTTCGTTACCATCTCTGCACCATGTACAAGACACTATGGTAAACTGGGACTACTGAGACATGAGACTCTGTCACTGTCCTCAAGAGCAATGAAGAAGTAACTACCAATATAAGGTAATAAACGATGTATGACAAATAAGTTGTATACTATGAATGCTACATACGTTCAGAAATCATTTGAAGAGTTGAGGAAAAGCTTAATAAAGAAGAGGAGCCGGGCATGGTGGCTCATGCCTATAATCCCAGTACTTTGGAGGCCCAGGCAGGAGGATCATTTTACCCCAGGCATTCAAGACCAGCCTGGTCAACAGAGCAAGATCACGTCTCTCTCTCTCTGTCTCTCTCTCAGTGCTAGCACACAGTACAAATTCATCTGATACTTCTTGATATATATACACACACGGTGGGGAGGGAGAGAGAAAGTGAGAGAAGGAGGGAGGAGAGGGAGAGGGAGGGAGGGAAGAAGGGAGGGAGAGAGAGAGAGAGAGAGAGCACGCGAGACCATAACTGGATCATGAAGATAAACAGAGGAGTACGGTGGTATTTGGCCTCCTAGATGGCCCCCAGTGATCCCCACCCCCTGGTATTCATGCCCTTATATAATCCCTTCTCCTTGAATGTAGGCTAAACCTACTGGCTCACTTCTAACAACAGAACAGAGTAGAAGTGATACCACTTCTGAGATCAGGTTAGAAAATGATTGTGGCTTCCATCTAGGGCACTCCTTTCCACTCTCTGGATCTCTTTTGGGTCACCAGCTGCCATGCTGTAGAAATACTCAGGCAGCTTAAGAGAGACCCACATAGTGAGGAACAAAGGCCTGCCAGTAACTGTAAGAGTGAGCTTGGAAGCAGATCTTTCCCTGTCCTTCCACCCATTGTCCAGTTTTCAGATGAGATTGCCCCAGTCAATACTTAAATTGCAGCCTGTGAGAGACCCTGAGCCAGAGGCACTTAGCTCACCTGTGCCCAGATTCCTGACCCCTAAAAGCTATAAGTATTTGTTGTTCTAAATGACTGCATGAGTAATTTCTTATACAATAGATAACTAATACAAGTGCTTTGCAGGCAGTAGGGATGAAACTGTGATGAATATAGAGATGACAGATGTCTGTATCTGCAAGGAGGTCCAGGTAAAAACAGGGAGACCAGGAAAGGGCTGCCTCTACCAAAGGATGATGGATACCTGTGGCACTGCCTTCATGTAGGGAAAGGGAGACAGGTCCAATGTACACCCAAAGCTCTGCTCCCCAGTACTGACTTGGCTATGTCTACAGCTTTCCTTCACTTCTCGTGCACTGTTTATCAAACTTTACTTCACTGCCTGATATTATTCATTTATGCTGGGTACATATATAAAACACAAATAAGGGCTACGGGATTTTTAAGTTTAGTACAAAAGCTTAATATACATTCATTCAAATCCAGGAGGCCTGTGTGTAAAAAGTTCAAAGATAAGGCAAGGTCACTTATTTTTAACTCGATTCTAATTTTAATAAATCATCTCTTAGGATGCACATAATAGATATTTCAAGCAAGTTTTATTTTTGTTTACCCTGGATACCAAAATTATCTGTATAATCAAGCACATAAGACATTCTAAAAACCCTAAAGCACCACATGATCTAAATAGTGTGAAAACTGATTTGCATTAAAATGTTTCCTTTAAAAGTTAAATTTTAGATACCTTTCGCTATAAAATAACAACAACAAAGAGTAACAGCAAAACCCAGGACATTGAAATAATTGTTACGGTGTCAAGCATTAGAACTCAATAGAAATATTCTATAATCACTTCACTGAAGTCCAAATTCTACCATTAACTTACCCTTTTTTAATCTGCATAAACTTGAGGGGTACAAGTATAATTCTGTTCCATGTATATACTGTGCCCAGATTCCTGACCCATAAAAACTATACATATTTATTGTTCTAAACAACTACATGAGTAATTTCTTATACTACAGATAACTAATACACGTGCCTTGCAGGCAGTAGGGATGAAACTGCCTAATATTATTTAGTGGTGTAGTCTTGGTTTTAATGCATCCCTCACCTGAACAATGTTCACTGTACTTGATCTACCATTAACTTCTTATGCAAAATCTCTACTGAATAGAAAGGATGTTAACAAAGCCAAGAAAATGTTGCCTATATTTTATAGTCATCTCACTTGAGTGAGAAAAGTTATTTCTCAATTTTATTTACTTTGGGCTCTAAATGGCTATTTTACTTACCATTTGGAAGCCTGGGGAGTATATAAGCTCTCATCATTAACAGCAGTCGTTAATACATTCTGGTTTACAACATTTAAATACTTCTCAATGTGAATCTGTTACAGAAATGTCAAAGTTTAGGCAATTATTGTGGACTTAAGATACCCAGCTCATTTACTTCATTAGGTTAACACTCTGAATCCTGTAATTAAGTCAAAACCACAAGATGCTATGTATTATTACATGCCTAAGGTATCATTAGGCATCGCAAGGCCAAATTACTTCAACTATTGCAGAAAGCATAATAAACTGAGACTCAAAGCTGGAGTGACCTGTGGCACACTCTTTTTTTTTTCTTTTTTTTTTTTTTTTGAGACAGGATCTTGCTCTGTGGCCCAGGCTGGAGGGCAGTGGTGTCATAATGTCTCACTGCAGCCACAACCTCCTGGGCTTAAGCAATCCTTCCACCTCAGCCTCCTGAGCAGCTGGGACCACAGGCACACACCACCACACCTGGCTAATTTTTTTATTTTTTGCAGAGACAGGGTTTCCCTATATTGCCCAGCCTCTGCGGCACTCTTTACAAATAAAATAGTGCACAATAGTCAGTGCATTTTTAGCCAGGTAAATCTACTAGGCAATACAGACATGGAGCAATGTCTTTTTCTTACAGGGACTTCAAGCAAGCATCCAAAGAAAGCATTTGGTCTTTAGGTAACATTATTTAAACGAGCCAACCCAAAGACTCCAGCTGGGTCCAGCCCTCTCATCATCAGGTAATATGACAATGATGTGCTACAAAATATACCTCATTTCTCACAGCCTTAGGAGTTGAGAGATGAAGCAGGTAACAGAGTAGATTAAAAGTCTGAATCAAGAGCAGAGACACTGAAAATAAGAGGTCTAGAAGCTGGAGATGGACCTTATTTGGAAGATGGACTCCATTAGCTTGTTTTATAAATGAATATTATCCTGGTCTGAAGACTGGATTCTCCCCTGACCCTAGATCTGTTTGTAATGATGAAGTTCCTATCTATTTTATTTCTCTGGCCCAATAGTGGTATATTTCTTTAGTTTTGCCCACTTGATGATAATATTACAAAAACAAATAGCTCAAAATATTTAGGCTATGAGGGGAAAGTCAACTCTTATTTTTTATTTAGTTTTTTTTTTGTTTTTTTTTTTTTTTTTGAGACAGGGTCTCACTCTGTAGCCCAGGCTGAAATGCAGTGGGGCAATCAAGGCTCATTGCAGCCTTGACTTCCTGGGCTCAAGCGATCCTCCCACCTCAGCCTCCTGAGTAGCTGGGACTACAGGCGTGTGCCACCATGCCTGGCTAAATTTTTAAAAAAATTTTTTGTAGAGATGGGGTTTTGCCATGTTGCCCAGGCTGATGTCAAACTTCTGGACTCAAGTAATCTGCCTGCCTTGGCCTCCCAAAGTGCTGGGATTACAGGCCTGCACCACTGTGCCCAGCCAACTCTTCTCTTGTGGAATCTCAGTAAATCCCAGAAAATCTGCAATATATTGGTCAGGTATATTGTTGGATTGACAGTAATTATTTTTCATTGCTTCTTGGCCTTTTGGTTAAGATCAAGTGATAGTAATTATTTTTCATACTCCAAGTTATTTTTATAAAACCAGATTTTAGGAGTTGTCACTGCGTAATCTTACATTTAACCTACTTAAATTCTTTGTGAAATATGACAGAATATAAATCAATCAGTTAATAATTATCACGAGAACAAATAACAAAACAAGAATGCTGATGACTACCCTAAATTCAGCTTTGTTACAGAATTATGCAGGGTTCTATGAGAACTGCAATTCCTTTTTTCTAGAGGATGCTTTGTATCCTTCCAGTATTTTATTTCATATCTAAAGCTCTACTTACTTTTAACCCCATTTCAGTCCTTTTGATTGCTGTTTCAAGACTCTGAATGTCTAGAGTCTCTCCTTTTTCCTCAGGTGAGAATTTTGTTAATTCCTCCTTTAACTGATAAAGGTCTTCATGGATCTATAGGTATAAAAAATGAAAAATACTGAAATAATTCACACACAGTCCACCTATAGCAGTTATTTATCTTAAAGGTTTGCTATGTACTTGAACTGGTAGAGACATAAAGCTGATTTTATGGTATTCATTGAAAAGGACCAGTTTTATGGTTGTAAGGCATTTCTTTTTTTTTTTTTTTTTGGAGATGGAGTTTCGCTCTGTTGCTCAGGCTGGAGTGCAATGGCGTGATCTTGGCTCACTATAACTTCCGCCGCCCAGGTTCAAGCGATTCTCCTGCCTCAGCCTCCTGAGTAGCTGGGATTACAGGTGCATGCCACCATGCCTGGCTAATTTTTGTATTTTTAGTAGAGACGGGGTTTCACCATGTTGGTCAGGCTGGTCTCAAACTCCTGTCCTCGTGATCTGTCCACCTCAGACTCCCAAAGTGCCGGGATTACAGGCGTGAGTCAGCACGCCCAGTCTGGTTCTAAGGCATTCTTTTTTATTTTTATTTTTTGAGACAGAGTCTCGCTCTGTCGCCCAGGCTGGAGTGCAGTGGCCAGATCTCAGCTCACTGTAAGCTCCACCTCCCAGGTTTACTCCACTCTCCTGCCTCAGCCTCCCGAGTAGCTGGGACTATAGGCGCCTGCCACCTCGCCCGGCTAGTTTTTGGTATTTTTTAGTAGAAATGGGGTTTCATCGCGTTAGCCAGGATGGTCTCGATCTCCTGACCTCGTGATCCGCCCGTCTCGGCCTCCCAAAGTGCTGGGATTACAGGCTTGAGCCACCGCGCCTGGCCCTTCTAAGGTATTCTTTATTGGGAATGCTCTATTATTGTCTTTCAGATTGTGAAAAATGATGCTTTCATATTATTTCTGTTTTTCCTTCTCCCATTAGAAATAGATCTAAGATAACACTGCAACTCAAATGGTTTCTGCTTTCTTAAGTGGTAAAAGAGTTGAGTCAGAAATAAGAAGTTTGTGATAGACTCCAATTTCCACAAATTGGTTAAGAGGAAAGAAAACAAAAAACTTCCAGCAAAGAAGTTGTAGCAGAAGCAATGTCTTTCAAAAGACTATTGTAAATGTGTTGTCAGTGCCTGTTGGTTTTCCATCCTAGGCTGGGTCTTCCCCACTTACTGCTCTGAAGAAGTAGTTTGGTAGGTGTTGTGACCTTGATTTTGTTTTATGTAGTGAGAAATGAAAATAATCCCTGAAGAAAAAGGAACATATGTTATTACTTTAACATTTTTCCTTCAATTTGTATTTTCCTTGGAAATGATGAACATCTCTCCAACATCAGGCACCCTCAGAATAAAATGGGCCCTATGAAATTAGAAAGCACAAGACTCACTGCATTCATATTAGAAACCAAACTTCAGATAAATACAGATGGCACCAATTATTGTATGGGCTGCTGCCACAAGAAAAACATTTTGTTATGCAAATTTATGAACCCAGCACCTGTTTCAGCAATAGTCACACCAATAACAATCTGCAAATTGGGTTGCTAAAGGCATTTTGAAGAAGTTACTTTTTCTCTGTTAGTATAACTGGACTCAACACTGATCCAGCCTGTGTTATTGATTAATCTCAAATGTTCCCATGGAGCCAAGTATTCAAAAGATCAGAATTTACATATTTTCACTGATGGGCATCACAGGCTGGCAGACACATCTGGTCATTTGTACTCTGCACAAATTGTCAGGTAAGGCCTTCAGAGCTCACAGATTGAAATTTGAACATACCTACTGCTTGCTTGTAAGCACTAAGGATAAAGATGTACTTCTTTCTATCGTTTTGTCCAAATTACTGCTGCAAGCTGATTTGCCATCTATTGTGTGAAGACATTTGGAAAGTAGAGAGAGGGAGTTCAAGGGCAAGGCCCTTTCTAGGCCTGGAGTTTTTGGTTCCTCCTTTGAATGTACTGACTTTCCCTCTTCTAGTATCTATAGCTCCATGTATATTTCTGTAACTATGTCTATCAACTACAGGAGGGAGTAAAAACTGTGCCAAAGGTTTGTTTTTTTTTTTCACCTGCCTTGTGTGGACAATGATACTTTCTCACAGAGTTGTGAGATAGTATGTAACAGCCTTGGTACATAGCAAGAACTCAATAAAAGGCAGCTGAATATAATTCCTAGCTCGATCACTTATTAGTCACACGATTTCCATATACATCCAAATTTTCTGAATTTCTAATTTCTTTGTCCAGGATAAAAAAGAATTACTCTACTTAAAACTGTTGAATGAAAATGAAAGGAATATGTATGAAAATGAATCAATATAGGCTTTGGTGCTGACAGATGTGAATTGGAATCCTCCTTCCTTCTTTACTAAACTGAATTTGGGAAAGTTACTTAGTCTCTTAGAGGCTTCGTGTTCTCATCTGTAAAATGGGAATAATAATAGCTATCTCAAAACAGTGGCAAGAACAAAATGAGTAAAAATATATAAGTACTTTGTATAGTGTTAAGCACACAGGAGGGCACTGAACAAATGTTAATTCTCCTCTTCTGACTTGTAAAACCTGGTGAAACTCCTTACAGAGTGTTAGTGAAAGTGAAACTAATACTCTGTAAATGTTAATTGAATTTACGTAAATATTAATTGAATAACTTGCTCTCTAATCTTTCTCAAGAGTTTTTCCTTTTCTTGCTAGTTATTTTCTCCTCCCCTCTAACAACCACTCATCTGTTCGTATAATTGCAATAAAGACAAGTACTATAGAAAAAGTTACACTGGACTTGGGTAGAAAAAGAGATTGAGTTCTAAATCTCTGTTCTTTCTTCAAATAGATCCAAATCTACCATATTGAAATTTTACATCTCATCCATCATCTCTGTGATCATCAAACACCTTGTTCTCCATAAATTTTCTACTTGGAGAAAGATTATTATTTTGACAATTTGGGGACACAGCTACTTAATGAGAAGCCCTTGAAAGATTTAATACAGCAAAGATTTGCTCTAGACTTTACAAGAGCCATGAAACCAGACTCTACACTGTCAAAAGCAGTATAAAATTCCATTTTCTTCATCTCTGCTAGAGTTTGGCTGAGTCATTCTCATTACCTCAATTATCTTTAACGTTAACTTCATTCTCTTTTTTTTTTTTTTTTTTTTTGAGACGGAGTCTCGCTCTGCCGCCCAGGCTGGGGTGCAGTGGCCGGATCTCAGCTCACTGCAAGCTCCGCCTCCCGGGTTCACGCCATTCTCCTGCCTCAGCCTCCCGAGTAGCTGGGACTACAGGCGCCGCCATCTCGCCCGGCTACTTTTTTGTATTTTTTAGTAGAGACGGGGTTTCACCGTGTTAGCCAGGATGGTCTCGATCTCCTGACCTCGTGATCCGCCCGTCTCGGCCTCCCAAAGTGCTGGGATTACAGGCTTGAGCCACCGCGCCCGGCTCATTCTCTTTTTTATGAGACAAAGTCTCACTCTTGTCCCCCAGGCTGGAGTGCAACGGCGCGATCTCAGCTCACTGCAACCTCCACCTCCCGGGTTCAAGCGATTCTACTGCCTCAGTCTCCTAAGTAGCTGGGATTATAGGAGCCTGCCACCATGCCTGGCTAATTTTTGTATTTTCAGTAGAGACAGGGTTTCACCATGTTGGCCAGGCTGGTCTATGAACTCCTGACCTCAGGGGATCGGCCCGCCTCAGCCTCCCAAAGTGCTGGGACATGAGCCACCACGCTTGGCCTTTTTTTTTTTTTTTTGACACGGAGTCTTGCTGTGTTGCCCAGGCTGGAGTGTAGTGGCGCAATCTCGGCTCACTGCAACCTCCACCTCCCAGGTTCAAGTAATTCTGCCTGCCTCAGCCTCCCAAGTAGTTGGGATTACAGGTGCCTGCCATGATGCCTAGCTAATTTTTGTATTTTTTAGTAGAGACAGGGTTTTGCCATGTTGGCCAGGCTGGTCTTGAACTCCTGACCTCAAGTGATTCACCTGCCTCAGCCTCCCAAAGTGCTGGGATTACAGGCATGAGCCACCACACCTGGCCAACTTCATTCATTTTTATATTGTATGCACCTGGCAAATCAGACAGAGAGGTTGATAAGAATGAAAATAGCAAACTGTCAATTGAGCTCCCTTATTCCCAAGATCAGTGTTAACACACAATTATTTTTTTTTGTGTTAACACACAATTGCTGGATTTTAATTAAAAAGCTAATTTTGAATCATAAAATCAGGTAATATTTGTTACACAAACATGTTTAATACTTGGGTCAAGCAAGCATTTATAGAGATATGTTAAGAATATACGACATTTTAATGAAGCATAAAAACAAAGCTTCTAAGATTTACAAAGTATGACTGGAAACTTCCCAGAGTCGCTACCACACTTCTTCAAGATTACTTCATAAACATGCCATAGCCTATTTAAGGATCAATACATACTGGATGTATTACAATGGGCAAGATGCTTTACTTCTTTGTACTTAAGTGTCTTCTGTAAACTGAAGCTAAAAAATAATACTTACAACACCTTTGAGAACCACTGGTCTAAAAAGCTGTTTAATATATCTGATTGATACACGGACCTAACTGACCGTATTAGGGGTGAAGCAAGTCGAAATTTAAAGTACCTCTGCTTTACAGTCTATAGCACACACACACTCACTCACTGACTGATTTGCCAGAAACAATTTGATTGCCTAGGCTAACAAGAAAGGAAGTCTACTTTTACAGTAAATGATGTAGCTTGGGGAAATTGGGACAATTTAGAGTCAGAAGTGAACCTAATCCAAACTATATGTCTTATGGAAGAGGAAAGTGTCCCTATGGAAGAGGAAGAGGTCTAGAGAGGTGAAGTGACTAGCTCAAAGTCGCTACTTGTGAGAATGCCAAAGCCATGGTCAGATCTCAGTATTCTGACTCGCCATCAAGTGCTTTCCACTAGACATACTAATTATTGGTAGCCTGTCTAAGGGAAATAAACCACAGCCCCAAATAGAAGTGGAATCCATGTTGGCACATTTGGGTGGTGCTACATACTCACAAATTCTCAGGATTCATTGGGAAAGTAGGGAAAGTCTTCCAAATTTCCTCACTATACATATTCTGCATGTAGAGAATAGAATTTTATACTATACAGGAATCAGTCTTAATAATCTGGTTAACAGGTAGGCTCTCTTCCTCTACACAGCCCTTTACTTGATATGTCCACAGGAATCCTTTTAAACAAGTAGGGGTGCATATCAAAAAGCATATGACTATTAGCTCTTCTGACCCATCTCACAAGTCAGTGTCAACAGTTATCTATTACTATAATGTTGTATCCTAGGTAGGAGTCTCCATTATTGTTCTAATTATTTGGAATCTATAAAACGAGGGGGTATGAGCAGCAAAGAATTAACCTTACCCAAAGAGGGGTCCAGTCTTTGCCCCTGGCTACTGGGAGGTGATCTCTAGGCCCCTGGGATGTCCTGCCTGATAGAAAAGTCTTTGTCTGTGGGCTTTAGCCACCAGACAGTCTAACAACATGATTTATAATGGGTGTTTTGACCCATGCTGTATCAGCTCAGACCTCTGGAACAGTGGGAGACTAAAAGTATTCAGGAGGGGATGGAGATTAATGGTCAACCACAAGGGCAGTGTGAGATTGAGCCCCAGTAAAAATTCTGGACATCAAAGCCTCAGATAAGCTTCTCTAGTTGCAATATTCTATGCATATTGTCACATATTGTGGCTGGGAGGAAGTAATGCAGGTAATGATGTCCATGACTCCACAGGGATAAGATTACCAAAAGCTCTGTATCTGGACCCCTCCTGGACTCTGTCCTATGCATCTCTTCCCTTGGCTGATTAATTTGTATGCTTTCAGTATAATAAAACTGGAGGTGTGAGCACAGCACTTTCCTGAGTTCTACGAATAGTTCTAGTGAATCATTGAATGTGAGGGTGGTGATGCGGCCCCTAAGTTTGTACCCAGCTTGTCTGAGTGAGGTGGTTCTGGGGACCCCTAAACTTGCAGGTAGTGAGTGTTGAAGTTAGGGCAGTTTTTTGGGGACTCTTCCCTCCGACTTTGCAGTTTGGTTAAATTCATTGCTGGGTGATGGTGAAAGTGAGGGTGATAAAAGATCAGGTAAGATTTAGGTATGATTGTTAAAGGGGAAGTGTATGAAATTGGTGAGTTTAGGGGCTTGTATTTGGGAAAAGGTAGATTTAGGGAAGTCTCTCCCAGATGGGAGGTAAGAGATCAAAATTCTGCCAGAAAAATTAGATCCCTTTCATAAGACCCACTTCAGACCGACCGAGTGACAGTCCTGATAGAGTGACCTTAGACAAATGACTTCAAGACTTAGTCAAATGCAGCTATTATATATGTGATAGTTAAGACCGATGATATATGTGGAAATATCTTAAAGCTACCTCACATAAATGTGAAAACAAAATGCCATAATCATTTCAGAAACATCTGAGTGCAACTGTTACAAATTGTCCTGTATTGGACAAGACTTTCTTGACATTTCCCCTCTCAAATTAAAAAGCTCTTTCACCAAGTTTCTAAATGTTACGTCTTTTCATTCCAAGTTATCTTGATTTTTCTGTGTGTGTGTGTTCCCCAACAAGGTACATTTAGATCTAAAAAACTGAGGAGTTTTAAGAAAAGCAATGCACATATTTCAATTTGTCTCCAAATTTCTTATCACCTCCTAGAGTGTCTGATTTGTCTCTTCTCCGCTCCCGACGTCATGGGTTCAAATTTTTCAGAATGTAACATTTGAAAATGGGGCCTCAGCGTGAGTTTTCCCAGAGGCAGAAAGGTCGTACTTCTGGGGCGTAACCTACACGGTAAGTCACTGGGAGTGCGCTAAGCCGTGGGGGAAGGTCTGGGTGGGCATTTTGGGGAGCCTCTCGCGTGTAGAAGGCAGTCTAGGGACGGCGCACCAAATGGCTAAGCGCCAATGAACGGGCGCGCGGGGCCTCGCTCGGAAGTGGCGCGGCTGGGCAGGGCCGGGGGAGGCCCGTTTCCCACCTGGATTAAGATGGATCCGACAGGGTCGTGGTTTTCAGTGTTCTGAGCCATGGCTAGGTCAGGGAATTGCTACCTCCGCGGAGGCGCGGTTTCCAAGCATGGAAACCTTCAGCCGGGGCCGCTCGTCCCCATGGCAACACCACGCGCGGCCTGGCCTGTTCCACACTGGGAGCGGAAGGGGGTCTGAGGGCGGGGTCAGGGCAGCCTGGTCATTCCGAGAACGCCCTCCCCGGCGTATCTCCCCCTCGCGCCGGCGGCCATGGTGCAGTCCAAAGCGGAAGCGGCTGCCAGACGGAACCGGCTCGCGAGCGCAGCTATGGCTGCGGGCGTACCCTGTGCGTTGGTCACCAGCTGCTCCTCCGCCTTCTCTGGAGACCAGCTGGTCCAACGTGAGTAGATAGGCGCCTGGGCCGACCTCCAAGGCCCTGAGCCTCGGCGGGCGATGGATCCAGCACCTCGGCCTCTCTGGGCCTTGTCCTCGCCGCGGGCCCTGCGATCTTCCTCCAGTCAGTGGAGGCGCCCAGTCACCCCAGGTGGCTGCCCCTGGCTTTTAATCTCGTGCTTTTCTGCCCACCCGGCCCTCTTCTGCGTTCCTTTCGGCTTCTTGTGTAAAGTGAGACTGATTTCCCGCTCTGCCCAGCCGAGCCCACAGGTTTTTGTGAGGCTCCGTTGAGATGAACCTGAAGGCTCTGCGGAAATTGCGCTAGGTTACAGGAGTGTAAGGTGCTGGAATTGTTGATATCGTGATGTTGCTATCCTTGCTGCTCTGGGGAGTGTTTCCTTTGAATTCTTGGTTGCTTCTTAGTGTGTACATTATAAGACTTCTTAGCTTTGTCCCCTACACTCTGGTTATTCACGCCTTTCTTCTGAGGCATGGGCTCTCCGCCAACATGAGTTTTGGGGTATGACTGGGCTAGTGCTTTTGCTTATAGACCCTCATAATGGCTGTCAGACTTAGTAACTCTTAAAAGAGGAGAACTTGGGACTGGATCATAAGCCAACTCTACTAAAGGGCTCTGTGAAGTTGAATTATAGGTAACTCAAGACTTCTGTTTTAAGTGTTTTAAGTGTATGGCTTAGAATCAGAATAGTGACTTAGCTGTATGATCTCAAGCAAGTCACCTAATCTACCTACCTACCTACCTTCCTTCTTTTCTTCCTTCCTTCTTCCTTTCCTTTCCTTTCCTTTTCTTTCTTTTTCTTTGTCTCTGTTGTGTTCTATTCTGTTCTGTTCTATTGACGGGATCTTGCTCTGTCGCCCAGGCTGGAGTGCATTGATGCGATCATAGCTCACTTCAGCCTGGAACTCCTGGGCTCAAGTGATCCTCTGGCTTCAGTCTCCCAAGTAGCTGGAACTACAGGCTCACACCACGAACCTTGGCTTTTTTAAAAATTTTTTTAGAGCCAGGGTCTTGCTATGTTGCTCAGGCTGGTCTCCAACTCCTGGTTTCAAGTGATCATCCTGTCTTGGCCTCCCAAAGTGCTGAGATTACAGGCGTGAGCCACTGTGCCTGGCTACCCTTCACTTTCTCTTTTCTCTCCTTTTTTTAATTTTTATTTTGAGATAGGGTCTCACTCTGCTGCCCAGGCTGGAGTGCAGTGGCATTATCTCGGCTCACTGCAACTTCTGCCTCCTGGGCTCAAGCCATCCCCCCACCTCAGCCTCCCAAGTATCTGGGACTACAGGTGGGTGCCACCATGCCCGGCTAATTGCCGCCGCCCCGCCCCGCATCATACAGGGTTTGGCCATGTTGCCCAGACTGGTCTGGAACTCCTGGGCTCACGTGATCTACCCGCCTTGGCCTCCCGAAGTGCTGGGATTACAGGCGTGAGTCACCACCACGCCTGGCCCCTTCACCTTCTATATATAAAGTAGGGATAATTTTCACAGGATTGTGCTTAACCCAGAGTCTGGCACGTAGTAAACATTTGATAAATCATAGACATTATTATTAAGGCACATTACTATCTCTGTAACCCTCAATTTCTTGATCCTTAAAATGGGGCATATGAACCTATTTCAGGAGTATTTGAAGGACAGAAGATGTGACATTTTGAACACACTTTGTAAACTGTAAAGCATTGTATAATTATAATTTCTTTGCTACACCTGTCAAATGACAGAATTAGGTAAGATGTCCCTTCAGTGCAGATATTATATGACTTAGTTAACATTTGTGATCACTTAGAAAGTTCCTTGCTAGGGTAAAAACTTAATTATAGTATTTAACTAAGTGGTAACTAGCTGGACTAATTAGGCCATTTTGCTACCTTTAAGCAGTGCTCCTTCCCATTTCCTCCCTTCCCTCCTTTCTTCCTTCTTTTCTTCCTTCCTTCCTCTTTTTTTCTTTGTTTCATTGTAAAACTAGTGCATACTTATTAAGTAAAATTTAGCATACAGAGAAAAGAAAATAACCATAGTCTCATTACCCAACTACAAATACTGCTAACATTTCTTTCCAGTCTTTTTTTCCAATGCAATTTCAGTTTCTTAAAAAGAAATAATTGTAATTACATTTGATACACAGTTATTTCTGTTTTTTTTTTTTTTTTTTTTTTTTTTTTTTTTTTTTTTTTTTTTTTGAAACAGAGTCTCACTCTGTAGCTCAGGCTAGGCTGGAGTGCAGTGGTGCGATCTCGGCTCACTGCAAGCTCTGCCTCCTGGGTTCACGCCGTTCTCTTGCCTCAACCTCCCGAGTAGCTGGGACTACAGGCGCCCACCACCACGCCTGGCTAAGTTTTTGTATTTTTAGTAGAGACGGGGTTTCATTGTGTTAGCCAGGAAAGTCTTGATCTCCTGACCTCGTGATCCACACGCCTCGGCCTCCCACAGTGCTGGGATTACAGGCGTGAGCCACCACATCTGGCCATTTTTTAAATTTTTTAAATACACAGTTCTTATCCTGAGATTTATCAAAAATCAGTTTCTCACATTTATCCGTCTAGTGAATAAACCATAATTTGCTCAAGATTGTTAAAGATGTAACTAACTTTCCAAAAGACTTACATGCATTTGGAATCCTGTTAGCGATACATGAAAGTCTTTTGAAGACATTCTCAGGAATATTAATTATTCTGTTGGCTACAGTGCTCTGTTGTGTGCTTTAACGATCCCAATGGGCAAACATGGTCACTGCCTTGAAGTAGCTGATTACCTGTAGTTAGCAAATAGTAACATTGTACTTCTGTAAAGTGTATTAGCATTATTGGGGGTAAAATTAATTCTGTAAAATAATCCATTTTATCTCTGTATGTAAAATGCTCTTAGATAATTCTAATTCGGGTTAAAATCAGATGACCTTTCCATTGCAACTTGTTACTGTCATGTAGTAAAAAATAAAGAAGAACAGCTAGTGAGCAGATTGCTTGAATAAGGAAAAGTGAACCATGAAAGAGGGCTTATCATTTCTTCCAAGGTTATGAGTAGGGTAGCAGTGGATAGTGTTAAAATGAAGTATTTGCTGAGCATTCATTCTTTGACTGTAATTAAAGATGGGATTAAATTAATCACAGGTTGACTCTAATTCTGAGGTAAGAGATGGAGCCCGCATAATATTTTGTCAAGTGTTTGGTGATATTAGGCTGTAGAATAGTTTTGGATTGAATTGGATCTGCCTTTTTGGGAAGGTTTGGTTCTACTTCATGTATCAGCGAGAGAACCCTTTAGGGTTCTCCAATTTCTCTTTCCTTGGACATCTGATCTATGTTATCTTAGTGCTTTTAACCACCAGTGGGAAATATAACCAAATAACAGTTTATTAGAAATACTCTTAATAGTCCAAATGCAGTGGCACATGCTTGGAATTCCAACACTTTGGGAGGCCAGGGTGGGAGGATCATTCGAGCCCAGGAGTTAAAGACCAGCCTGGGCAACATAGGGAGGCCTAGTCTCTACAAAATAAAAATAAAAATGTTAACAAATTAGCCGGACACGGTGGTATGTGCCTGTTGTCCTAGCTCCTTGGAATGCTGAGATGGGAGGATTGCTTGAGCCTGGGAGATCGAGGCTGCAGTGAGTTCTGATGGTACTACTGCCTTCCAGCCTAGGAGACAGAGGGAGACCTGTCTCAGATACACACACACGCTTAAATAAGAATCACTAGGTGTCTACTATGCGTAAAGTGCATGCATGGACTTCATTAGAAACTTTTTCTTTTTGTCACTCAAAGGCCTTATTTGTGGTATTCTGTGTGGATGTCTGACATCGGATAAAAGGGGCATTACTGATAGGGTAGATTTTTTATTTTATTTTGTTTTATTTTAATTTTTTTTGAGACAGAGTCTTGCTCTGTTGCCCAGGCTGGAGTGCAGTGGCACGATCTCGGCTCCCTGCCAGCTCTGCCTCCTGGGTTCACGCCGTTCTCCTGCCTCAGCCTCCCGAGTAGCTGGGACTACAGGCGCCCGCCACCTCGCCCAGCTAGTTTTTGGTATTTTTTAGTAGAGACGGGGTTTCACCATGTTAGCCAGGATGGACTCGATCTCCTGACCTCTTGTTCCGCCCGTCTTGGCCTCCCAAAGTGCTGGGATTACAGGCATGAGCCACTGTGCCTAGCGACAGGGTAGACTTTTTAAAAGGAAATGAAGCCTCAGGATACTTGAAGGACTTGTAATACATGATATGAGAGCAAATGTCTACTCCACGGCCAGAGCTCTTTCCACCTCATGTATATTTTACCAAAGTTTTACTTTATTCTGGAAAAGTATATTCTGATGAATATTTATTAAACGCAGAGACAATCTCTGTTCCAGTTACTGCAGCTAAAATAATGCCTAAGATACTGTTCCTGCCCTTGAGAGGAATGTAGAAAATGTATCCTCCGTGGGCCAGGCATGGTGGCTCATGCCTGTAATCCGAGCACTTTGGGAGGCCAAGGCAGGCAAATCACTTGAGGTCAGGAGTTCAGAACTAGCCTGGCCAACATGGAGAAACCCCATCTCTACTAAAAATTCAAAAATTAGCTGGGCATGGTCGTACAATGCCTATAATCCTAGCTACTTAGGTGGCTGAGGCAGGAGGATCACTTGAACCCAGCAGGCAGAAGTTGCAGTGAGCCGAGATCATGCCACTGCACACCACCCTGGGTGACAGTGAGACCCTGTCTCAAAGTCTCAAGAAAAAAAGAAAGAAAGAAAGAAAGTGTATGCCCCACCTGTGAAAATATTAAAATGAAGATACGTAAGTTTTAACATCTTACTCTACTTCCCTAGAAGGAACTTTAGATAGAAAAATCCATGGAAACTTGTTTGGTTTTAAAGTATGTAATGCCGACTCAGCAACTGTAGTCCATTCAGTTTCAACATCTGAACGAAATTCTTCCTTTTAGTGAAATGTAGGAATCTGGAGCTCTTATAATCATAACAAACATTCATATGTATATCTGTACTCTTCCCAAACATATTTTCACATTATTTAGTTTGGTCTTTGTATCCTTGTGAAGGTAGGTTGTGTCCATTTTACAGATGAAGAAACTGTGCTTTGGAAATACTAAATGACTTGCCCAGGTGCTGAAGCATATGTTCAAATTCAGGATTTGTATGCACGGGAATGTGTGAATGTAATGTGTGGAGATTCCTTAGCAGTCAGAACTATTTAAATTTAAGGTCGTGGCACTGGTGTAAGCAATGATAGAGAAGATTAACCCCTAAATGGTTTTAAATACGCTCACATTGCCTATTTGGGATGATTAATTCTGAAGGGAGGGGGAAAAATTGTTGCCGTTGAAACCAATATAGGTCTTCTGGGCAACAGAGGACCTTTATTAAATGGAGCATTATTTAATATGTGTATTGTAGTAAATACTTGTTAAAAAGAGCATTGTGCCTACCTGACAGGTAGTCTAACAATGTCTGGATTTTTATTTTCTCAACTGAGTGAACTCAGAGATGTTATGTATTGGTGATTCTTACTGTACAGGATTAACATTAAAAATAAAGGGTTGTTCGAAATTATTTCTGACATCTCTTCTAGATGTGAAATTCTGTGTTATTGGCCGGGCGCAGTGGCTCACGCCTGTAATCCCAGCACTTTGTGAGGCTGAAGGGGGCTGATCACCTGAGTTCAGGAGTTCGAGAGCAGCCTGGCCAACATGGTGAAACCCCATCTCTACTAAAAATGCAAAAATTAGCTGGGCATGGTGGTGCACACCTGTAATCCCAGCTACTCAGGAGGTTGAGGCAGGAGGATTGCTTGAACCCGGGAGGCAGAGGTTGAAGTAAGCTCAGATCACACCACTGTACTCCAGCCTGGGTGACAAAGTGAGACCCTGTCTCAAAAAAAAAAAAAAAATCTGTGTTATTATGTTACTTATTTTTATGCAAGATTTATGTAATGCTTCCTGTTTTACTTTTTGAAAACTTAGGAATCAAGCCTTACTTTAAGGCTTGCAGTAGATGACTTGTGAAGTAGAAAATTTAAGCTTTTATGTTTGAAATTCAGATGCATTTACCCATAGAAACAACCCTCCAGTCCTCAGGTTTCTGAAACTGCAGAACCAGAAAGCACAATTATATAACGGGTAAACTAGGCTTTGGAGAGTTACACAGGAAAGCCAGCCATGTTCATGACATTGCTTCTTTGGAAAACATGCATTCTTCTGCAAGATTGGGAGTTTGTTTCTAGGTCTGTCAGACTCCTATACTTGCAAAAGTATCTTCAAGTAATTTACTAAAGAGAACATTGTTATTTCAAAGGTAGAGGCTTTTGTGCTGCTTTGACACCATTGTCTAGGAACAGAATGGAGATAAAAGCTTAAGTCTTCAAATGTGCATTTTTCTACTTGAGGTATTCTGAGTGCACCCTTTGGTTTACTCTGGGAATAAGTAGTTTTTACTTAAGCAAAGTTACTTATTTTGCTGTGGTAAGAGGACTCTGCCTTTGATTGGACTGTATATTTCCAAGTCTTTATTTTCTTCAAAGAATGGAAGATTGGGCCAGCAAGATGAACCACAAGGGCCTCGAGTTGTCATCACAGAGTGATTCAGTAGATGGTCTGATGAGGGCATTGATTTCAACTGATGACTGGGGTGAGGGAACTGATTGTTTTTAGCAATGATACTTAATATATTTATATTTTTTCAACCAACATTGAAAGAAGGACTATTTTTGTGTTTATGTTTATTTAAAGAGGGAGGTTGTCATCAATCTAGGAGGAAGAGAAGCTTAAATGTTCACATTTTCTCCAGACCCAAAGGGACTTCAAAAAAAAAACATGTCTACATTACGTTCCAGTATGCGTGTATGTTAAATTAAAGCTCAGTAAAGCTGTGGTTTCCCAAAGTTGTTCAGTTCCCAAAAGCTGGGGAGCCAAGATTCAATTCTAGTTCTACACATGTAAAATATGGTCAACTTAGCAACTAGACTGTGTGGATTCAGAGTGCAGGTGGCAATAGGAGAAATTGCAGTAGATGATTTTACTATTAAAAAGAAAACGTCTCATTGCACTCAAAATCAGTTTACAATTAGTTTATTCTTTGATGGTAGTTGAAACCTTAGTAGACAAAGTGTGGTAAGTTAAATAATAAATGAAAATGACACTATTGGTGTGCAGTTTGTTTCCTTACTTGTGGAGTAGAGAATTTGACTTTTCATGTGAAGTTTTAGACTAGTCTTTTAGATATTGTTGATGTGTGAAATGATTATAAGGTGTTCTTTCATTAAATGGCATACCCATAAATGAGGGGGTGGTAGAGAGTAGGAAGAGAAATACCAGTTGAACAGTATTACACATCGGCCCCTATTGTACAAAACCGCTTATGATACAGAGAATACTGTATCATCCTGGAGGGTTCTGAGAATGTTTAGAATCAGACTTTTATTTCTGGACCATCTAACTGCTTTGTTTTTGTATGGCAAAAGGTAAAAATCTAGAAAGTATGCAGTGGTCATTTGGTTTAAGCAACTTGCTGCCTTTTCCCTCAAGGAATATGCCCCAATAATGACACTCAACAAATAATGCAATCTGATATAAAATCATTTTTTGTAAGATCAAGTTGTGTCCAGAATTGGTTTCTTCCCGTGGGTTCTTGGTCTCACTGACTTCAAGAATGAAGCCATGGACCCTTGCGGTGAGTGTTACAGTTCTTAAAGATGGTGTGTGCGGAGTTTGTTCCTTCAGATGTTCAGATGTGTCTGGAGTTTCTTCCTTCCGTTGGGTTCGTGGTCTCGCTGACATCAGGAGTGAAGCCACAGACCTTGGCAGTGAGTGTTACAGCTGTTAAAGGTGGTGCATCTGGAGTTGTTTGTTCCTCCCGGTGGGTTCGTGGTCTCGCTGACTGCCGGAATGAAGCTGCAGACTCTCACAGTGAGTGTTACAGCTCATAAAGGTAGTGCAGACCCAAAGAGTGAGCAGCAGCAAGATTTATTGTGAAGAGCAAAAGAACAAAGCTTCCACAACGTGGAAGGAACCCGAGCCAGTTGTTGCTGCTGGCTCAAGTGGCCAGCTTTTATTCCCTTATTTGGCCCTGTCTACATCCTGCTGATTGGTCCATTTTACAGAGTGCTGATTGGTGCGTTTACAATCCTTTAGCTAGACACAGAGTGCTGATTGGTGCTTTTTTACAGAGTGCTGATTGGTGCGTTTACAATCCTTTAGCTAGACAGAAAAGTTTTCCAAGTCCCCACTCAACCCATGAAGTCTGGCTGGCTTTACCTCTCAATCACCCCTCTAAACAGGACACCCCAATTGCTGTTAGGAATTGGGCAATGACCACTCTAGCTACTGCCTGCTCGACAGGGGCAAAGAAGGGACCCTGTAGTTGTAGTGTCCTCCAGAGGGGAACTCTTTAGGCCAGTGAAAGGGCCAGCAGGTTGGTCCAGGGGTCCTCAGTAGAAGTTGTTAGTTGAGCTCATTTGGGGTTCCATTTGTAAGACCATCTGTAGCTTGATGGCCTCGATCCTAAAGGAAACAAATTTGACAAAGAGGTTAAAAATACAGGGCCTGAAGGCAAGTAATAGCAAGATAGCTTTCATGCGACCTAGAAAGGGGAGAAGCCATGTTGCCCAACTCCAGAGGTTGGTATAAGAGTTTGAAAGGCGTTGTCTGATTTCAGAAGCCTTTTTCTGTAAATGCGTGGCAGCCTCTCGTACTATCTCTGACTGATTAGAGTAAAAACAACACTCTTCAGCTAAGAAGGTGCAGAGTCCTCCTTTCTCAGCAGTGAGGAGGTCTAGGCCTCAGCGGTTTTGGAGAGTCACTGCTGTGAAAGTCTATTTGGGATTGTTAAGGATAGGTATCGTTATTTCTTGCAAACTGAGAAATTCTTTGAGAGTGTTGGTAGTAGAATAATACAGGTTACACTGTTAACTTTTAGCAAACTTTACTTTTGTTGAAAACCTTGTAAGTTTGGGATTTCAATTATTCTTTGCTATTAGTAAGACCTCGTTCAGTCTATGTTAACTTAGAATTCGTATATATGGCTCCTTCCTGATACTGTAAGTACTTTAAGATTTGGCTGAGTGCAAACAACTCCCACGTTTGAGCAGAGCAATTATTAGGCAATTTTTCTAACTCTGCTTCTACAAGAGTTTCCTTGTCACTTACTGAATACCCATTGTGTCTTTTTCCCTTAATCGCCTGGAAGGAACCATCTATTTCCTGTCCTGAAGGGAGTTCTTCCTAAGTCTGCTCGGACCTTTGTATAGTAATTAATTAAAATTTAGATCCCCTGTTAGGAAACCTGCTGGGTTAAGAATTTTTGATAGGAAGGCTATAGGTTGTCAGTGGCCTCAGTGCTTTTGAGCTACGCCCTTGTTTATACTGATAACAAGGTGATATTGGAGTATTTATAGGGTTATGGAGAAGACCTTCAATTATCAATTATAGGTTTCAAATTTACCCTGGCTTTTAAAGGAATAAGGTACACTTTTTTCTTTACTACTTCTTTCTTTCTCTCTCTTTGACTCCTTCTTTGTCTCTGTCTCTTCCTTGCTTTCCTTCTCTGTTTGACTTTCTGCCTCTCTGTCTCTTCCTCTGTCTCCTTCTCTTTGTCTGTCTGTTTCTTCCTGTCTCTTTCTCTTTCTCTCTTTCCTTCTGTCTTCAACTTTGTCTCTCTCTTTCTCTCTGACTCCCTTTGTCTGTCTCTCCCTCTCTTTCCTTCTCTCTTTGACTTTCTGCCTCTGTCTCTTCCTCTGTCTCTCTCTTTGACTCCTTGTCTCTCTTCTTCTCTCTCTTTCTCTCTCTCTCTCTCTGACTTTCTCTTTCTCTCTTTCCTTTCTGCTGGTCTTTCCCTGCCTCTGCCACCCACTTATGCTGCTGTTCTCCCCTCTCCTTCCCCTTTTGATGGCTTTGGCAGTGTAAGACTGCCACCTCTTTGGGTTTTTGCACTGTGTGCAATAACTCCATGGTTTCCTTGTGATATTTAATGGGGGTTTCCCTAGAAGTTACGAACTCCCTTTCTCTCCACATTGCAGCATGGCCATGTAGGATTAGATAAGCATACTTACTATCTGTAGCAAAGTCTCCCAATTACAACTGAGGAGGTGGGAGAAATACCTGGTTACAGGCTGTCCCAGGATTCCTCGAATGGTAATGGACCTTGAGGACATTCTGGGACAGGAGATTAACACTGAGAAGGCTGCACCAGTGTCCAGGAGGAAGTCAATTTCCTGCCCCTCAATGGTTAAGTACCTGGGATTCAGTGAGGGTGATGACATGAGCTGGTGCTTGTCCCGGGCACCCTCAGTCCTGTTGTTGGATCATCTGGTTGGGGGCTTCTGGCCCAGAGAAACTTTGTCCTCTGGGGCAGTGCACCTTCCAGTAATTGCCTCGGCATGGTGGACATGGGTGAGGGGGCAGCTTCATTGGACAATCTTTTTTAAAGTGTCCTTGCAAACCACACTGATAACAAGCCCCACCGGGTGACTGGCCTGCTCCATTTTCTGTCCTCTGTGAACCACCAAGGTTTGTTTATCTGAGGGCCATGACTAAGGCTCTGGCCTTTTTCTGATCTCACTTTTCCTTTTGAGCCTGTTCCTCTTGGTCCCTGTTATAGAACACCGAGGTTGCCAGGTTTAATAATGCCTCCAGATTTTGTTCAGGGCCTAAGGCTTGCTTTTGGAGCTTTCTCCTGATATCTGTAGCTGATTGGGTAATACACTTATCTTTTAGGATCGGTTGACCCTCAAGTGAGTCAGGTGACAGGAGAGTATATTTTCTTAAGGCCTCCCGTAGCCACTCGAGGAAGACAGAAGGATTTTCTTCCTTTCCCTGAGTTATGGTGGACATCATTGAATAATTCATGGGCTTTTTCCTAATTCTCCTTAGTCCTTCTAGAACACAGGTCAACAGAAGTTTGCAACTCCAGTCCCCATGATTTGAGTCAAAGTCACAGTCGGGATCCATACTGGGGACAGCTTGCTGACCGGTAGGGAATTTGTCCCTTTCTTCAGCTGTCATTCTATCATTTACTTGACTAAGATACCAGCTATCTCCAAACTCTTGGGCCGCAGCTAAAGCCACATTCTTTTCATTAAAGGCCAGGGTTTGATCTAATAGCATGACTTCTCCAAGTGAAGTCAAAGGTTTGCCCGAGACCCTATAGGACATCTATGTACCTATCAGGATCATCTGAAAACTTCCCCAGGTTTGCCTTGATCTGCTTTAACTCAGAGAGGTAGAAGGGGACTTGTACCCGGGTTGGGCCAAATTCCCCTCCCCCTACAACTTGAAGGGGACATAATGGATAGCCCGGGGTTTTTTGTGGTCCTTTGGAGATTTCTTTGCTTGTTTCCTTCTGGGCAGGCGAGATTAGAGGAGGCTTATCATTAATAGGAAGGAGAGGTATAGGGAGGCTAGGATATGGAGATAAGCTGAGAGGTCCTCCTGTGGGATGTAAATTGCAAGCTTTGCATAGTTGTGTATTCTCCTTCAGTGAAAAGAAAGCTTAGACATAAGGTATTTACTCCATTAGCCTTCCCTCTTACAGAAAAGGTCAAGCTGCAGGATAGTATTGTAATTTATACTTCTCTCAGGTGGCCATTTTTCCCCATCAGTGAGAGAATATTGGGGCCAAGCCGTAATGCAGAAAAAAATGAACTGCCCCTCTTTCAGGGTTTGCAGGTCAAATTGGTCCCAGTGGCTTAGGATGCATTTCAAGGGTGAGCCTGTTGGTGCCTGAGTGTTTCCCATCTGAAAGACAAAACCGCCTGCGGTTTTGGTTTGTTTCCCCTCTCCCCGCCCAAGAACCTGCAATGGTCCCTGGACCCTGCTGATCGGAATAGTTGTACTCACCGACGCAGCAGCAGAAACACTGGTTTTCCTCTTAGACCACAAGGAGGACCGAGAAAGGTCGGATTTAGTGGCCCTTACCGACGCATTCTCAAAAACCTGCACCCTTGCCTGTCCTCCTAGACCACAAAGAGGAACAAGGAAGGTTGGATTTAGTGGCTCTTACTGATGCATTCTCAAAAACCTGTTAGAGTCCTAAGCATTCTCCTGTTAGTATTGGGACTTTACCCCTGTCCTATAAAGATGTTGTGCCCCAAAAATGAAGTGGAGGGCCATACCCTGAGGGAGGGAAGGGATCTCCAGGGTTGGAAGAGTGACGCCTTTTGTCCTCATTTCTCATCATATGATAGGAAGGATATGATTTCTGAAGCTCACCATAGTCTAGCTTCAGGAATACATTTTATTAGGCCTGCTAGTCTGAGGAGGGATCCTAAAATTCCAGATAAGATAGTACCCCCACCACTGACGGGGCTTTGCGCAAAAAATGTCTTTCTGATTGGTGAGCCCTGGTGCCTAAAGAAGGGAATAGAGTCCTGGAGTTTATACTAGAAATCATTCTTATAGGAGAAACTAGAAAAGCACTAGAGACAAGGAGTGGTTGTGGAAGTGGGACTAGTCTCGGAGAAGAGAGGCTAGAGGAAGTTTGTCTGACAGGCATTAGGACCCAGGAGGCAAGGGTCAGGATAGATAGGATAGATAGGCGAGTCTCGTTTGGGTGATGTAACTTTGAGAGTTCCACTCATGGCCGTGGGGTCAACCAACTTGTTGTCAGGACCCCGGAGCTGAATGGCTTTCCTTTCTGTCGACCCTCGGCTCAGCCCAGAAGTACAGGAAAAGTGGAAGCTGGTTCCAGGCAAACCAATGCTCCCAACTCCAAAGAGTCAGGGGTTGTTAGAGAGCTCTTTCCCAGAAAGCCTGACACTCGGCCACGCTAGTCAGTTTTAACTGGCTGACAGGTGCCTGGTATTTAGCCCCCGAATTCTAAGGAAAAATAGGATAGAATAGCAAGCGAAAGGGGTCTGATGGTACTCACCACTTGGCGATAGTCCCTTCATGGTCACCAAAATGTGTCCGGAATTGGTTCCTTCCAGTGGGTTCTTGAT
The DNA here is from genome assembly GCF_007565055.1 of Rhinopithecus roxellana. Lineage (NCBI taxonomy): Eukaryota > Metazoa > Chordata > Mammalia > Primates > Cercopithecidae > Rhinopithecus > Rhinopithecus roxellana. The sequence goes on from NC_044553.1 coordinate 171,686,159, forward strand.
CTTGTTGACTTCAAGAATGAAGCTGTGGACCCTCTCAGTGAGCGTTACAGTTCTTAAAGATGGTGTGTGCGGAGTTTGTTCCTTCAGATGTTCAGATGTGTCTGGAGTTTCTTCCTTCCGGAGCGTTACAGTTCTTAAAGATGGTGTGTGCGGAGTTTGTTCCTTCAGATGTTCAGATGTGTCTGGAGTTTCTTCCTTCCGTTGGGTTCGTGGTCTCGCTGACATCAGGAGTGAAGCTACAGACCTTGGCAGTGAGTGTTACAGCTGTTAAAGGTGGTGCATCTGGAGTTGTTTGTTCCTCCCGGTGGGTTCATGGTCTCGCTGACTTCAGGAATGAAGCCATAGACCCTCACAGTGAGTGTTACAGCTCATAAAGGTAGTGTGTACCCAAAGAGTGAGCAGCAGCAAGATTAATTGTGAAGAGCAAAAGAACAAAGCTTCTCCAGTGTGGAAGGGGACCTGAGCAGGTTGCCGCTACTGGCTCCGGTGGCCAGCTTTTATTCCCTTATTTGGCCCTGCCCACATCCTGCTGATTGGTCCATTTTACAGAGTGCTGATTGGTACATTTATCCTTTAGACACAGAGTGCTGATTGGTGCCTTTTTACAGAGTGCTGATTGGTGCATTTACACTCCTTTAGCTCGACATAGAGTGCTGATTAGTGTGTTTTTACAGAGTGCTGATTGGTGCGTTTACAATCCTTTAGCTAGACAGAAAAGTTCTCCAAGTCCCCCACTCAACCCAGGAAGTCCAGCTGGCTTCACCTCTCAAAGGTATGAAAATTATTTTAAGTTTGGCAAGAATGATAATTTGGACATAACATTGTATTTATTTTGGAGCCAGTACACACGGATACCACAAATACGTCTCTAATAATTCTTATTCAGGAAGCAATATTGACATAGATTAAGATGGACCAGGACAGTTGTGAAACTGTTTTTTTTTTTTTTTTTTTTTTTTTGAGACAGGGTCTTGCTCTGTCACCCAGGCTGGAGTGCAGTGGCGTGATGTTGGCTCACTGCAACCTTCGCCTCCCAGGCTCAAGCGATTCTCCTGCGTCAGCCCCACTACCCTACCCCAAGTAGCTGGGACTACAGGCTCAGGCCACCACACCTGGCTAATATTTGTATTTTTTGTAAAGAAGGGGTTGTGCCGTGTTGCCCAGGCTGGTCTTGAACTCCTGAGCTCAGCTGATCTGCTCACCTTGAATTCCCAAAGTGCTGGGGTTACAGGTGTGAACCAGCACTCCTGGCCTGTTGTGAAACTATTAAAGAGGCTTTATGATATTATAGGTTCAGTAACAAAAACCTATTTAGAGTTTAATTTTCCGTACGGATCTGATGGCTGGTTTGACACAGAAGTGGAAAAAAGTTTCACTGTATTTGGATCAAACTCCAGCCTGCTCAGATCAGGAAAATGTTTGATCATTTGGTAATAAACACTGTGATCTTGATGTAACAGGGTGGCTGTTTTGTCTGACTTTTCCTGGAGTTGTATAGGATTTCTGTGGTGAAAAAAAAAAAAATCTGTGGATTGAGTACTAAATTCTATCCTTTTTTTCGCTATCTGACTTTAAACAAGTTAACTTCATTCCATAAATATTGACCAGATTTGTTCAAATGTGCCATCCATTGTTCTAAGTACCTAAAACATTATGCTTCTCAGTCACCTACCTTATTAGTAGTGGGGTCATTATCTCCCAGTTTTTATGGTTTTTAGCAGCTTTTTGGAATATAATTTAAATAGTATAAAATCTGCCTGTTTTAATTGTATAATTCAGTGTTTTTTTAAATATATTTACAGATTTGTGCAACCATCATTGCAATCTGATTGTAGAACATTTCCATCATTCCGGAAGGAACTTTGTGACTATTTGCAGTCGCTCCTCAGCTCCATGCAACCACTAATGTACTTTTTGTCTTTATAGATTGGCACATTGTATATAAATGGAATCATAATATGTGGTCTTTCGTGTCTGGCTTCTTTCACATAGCATAATGTTTTTGAAGCTCAGATATATTGTAGGATGTACTTCATATTCCATTGTATGGATATACCACATTTTTTTAATCCGTTCATCAGTTGATGGACATTTGGATTGTTTCCACTTTTTGGCTATTGTGAATAATGCTGTTATGAACATTCTTGTGCAAGTTTTCATGGGACATCTGTTTTCATTTCTCTTGGGTAGATGCCTAGGAGTGGAATTGCTGGGTCATATGGTAAATTTATATTTGGTATTTTAAGAAACTGCCAAACTGTTTTCTTCCAAAGTGGCTGTACCATTTTATGTTCCCATCAGTGAGGATTCTAATTTCTCCATATCTTTGGACAATAACAATACTTGTTATTATCTATATTTTTTGTTATAGCCATTCTAGTGGATGTGAAGTAGTATCTCATCGTGGTTTTGATTTGCATTTCCTTAATAACTCATGATGTTGAGAATCTTTTCATGTGCATATAGTCCATTTTAATATCTTCTTTGGTGAAATGTCTATTCAGATCTTTTTTTGCCCACTTTTTTTTTTTTTTACCTATTTTATTTTTTTAACATGGAGTCTCACTCTCTTGCCCAGGCTGGAGTGCAGTGGTGTGATCTTGGCTCACTGCAGCCTCCGCCTCTGAGGTTCAAGCAATTCTTGTGCCTCAGCCTCCCAAGAAGCTGGCATTATAGGTGTGTGCCACCATGCCTAGCTAATTTTTTTGTATTTTTGGTAGAGACAGGGTTTCGCCGTGCTGGGCAGCCTTGTCTCAAATTCCTGGACTCAAGCAATCTACCCACTTCGGCCTCTCAAAGTGCTGGGATTACAGGCATGAGCCACCGTGCCTAGCTCTTTTTTGCCTGCTTTTAAATTGGTTTTATGGTCTTCTTATTAATGAAAAAGTTCTTTATATATTCTGGTTACAAGTCCCTTATTGATATATAATTTGCAAACATTTTCTCTTGTTCTATGGCTTGGGTTTTGTTTTTCTTGGTGGTGTCTTGAAACAATTTTTACTTTCAGTAATGTCTTACTTATTAGTGTTTTTGTTTTCCGTGATTTGTTGACCATCTGTTGCCCAATAATGATTTTACCCTTTTAGAGGAAGCTTTTGGATGCTGGGGTGTTGGATCTGTTAGCTTTCTGACATTTTCTAACTGATCAAGCTTATTTTCAATACTTGAGTACAGGGGCTACAGAATGAATGTTCTCCATTATTCATTAAACTTATTCTGTTTTGGAAAATTCATCTCAAACATGTTTGGTTTTTTTTAGAGTAAATTAGCATCTACTGCAGATGTTGTCATCCTGAGCAGACATTGACATTTCTTGTAAGGTTTTATTACTTGATGCTGATTTGTTTATGAAAAATTACATTTGAATATGAAAATTATTTTTATCTCATAATTGTCCTGTTTAGGCTTATGAATTCTTCTAGAAATCTATCATTCATAGATTATTTTCAAAGTTTCTAAGGTTAATTGCCAAATAATTTTTATGGTTAATAATCGAAGAAGACACTTTAGATAGACTTTATCAAAGAGAGATTTTATTAGATATAAATGGAAGATATTTTTATCTGGGGTAGGTGGTTGTGATGCCTGACTGTAATGCCTAGTTTCAGCTTTTCGAGAAAGAATAAAACCAATTTTGCATTCCAGAACTTTTATTTTGTTTCATGAATACAGCTAAGTAAATTCCATAAGGTTTCTTTGCTATAGGACAGGGTATATCAGCTTCGACACTGTTGACCTTTTGGGCCAGACAATTCCTTGTCTTGTGGGGCTATCTTGTGCATTGTAGGATGGATGTTTAGCAGTATTTTTGACCTCTACTCACTAGATGCTAGTAACATCCCCCTATTGTGATGCAGAAATGTCTCCAGGTGTTGACCTATGTCCCCTTGGTAGGGTTGGGGAGAATCACATCCTCATAGAGAATCACTGCTTTAGGGGTATATTTAGAACTAGCAAGGGAATTCAGAGAAGTGCCCTACCCCTCTAAAATATAGGTAGGAATTGTCCATCAGCTGTGCCACTAGAATTGACAAAGTGGTCTTTGCATGCAGCCCATAAAACTTAGAGCTGATGTTTCCTGCTTGATCTTTATAAAACCCTTCTCCATATTCTCTCTCCCTTTCCTGATTGCTTCTTTATGTTCTTGTGTGTATGTTTGACTGCATTGTACGGTCTTCTAAAAGCAAGCAGAGACACCCCCCACCCATCCCGCATCCCTCTACACCGCCCGCTGACTTTCCCCAATTATTTTAAGATGAAGCTGTGGTGACCAATTCCAGATGACTATTGGGAGAAAGTAAACTTGAGGAAAAAGAGGAGAACTGGGTTGGATTTCCTCTGCTTCAGCTTTAAAATGTTTCCGCTGTGATATAAAAAGCTTAAGAGCATGTGGAAATGCGAATTTAGAGTGGAACCAGAGAAAAGGGGTGTGTCAGGAAGAGGTAATTAAGTGTTGTAAGCAACCCAGAATCTCTGTACTATTGTTAAAGCAGTATGTTGCTTTAACTCAATCCAGTTACTCTTCCCTCGGCAAGTCTATACTACTCCAGTGATTGTCCTGTCATACAGACTGCAACAAATATCACCTATACTTGCACCAGGAGGCTAGGGTATGATTACACAGGGAGCCTCAGATATGAGTTTCCTGACGTTTGTCTGTGAAGTCTCAACTCTAATGTCGCACAGTTTTAACCTTTAAATACTACCATGCTACAAAGTCCCTTTCCACTGGAGCAGTATAGTCTACTTTTAGTATTTAGGGACTAACCTGTTTACAACTACTACAAAATATTTGACAGAGTAGCACGCACCTTGTTTGACATTCTCATGAAATTGTGGGTAAGAAACTGTAGTTGCTTGCAATAGTATGAATCCAATATGATTTCTTAAAGTCTCTCTTTTCCCTTGCTGGTTAATGAAAACTCTAGGTTTTGAATTTTTCCTAAGTCATATTTTGCTCAGTTCTTTTCTTTCATAATGGCTACTTTTCCTTTCAGCTGACGTCAGACTCTGCTGCCTCCTATAATTTTCCTAATTGCCTTCTCTTCTGTCTCAGCATATGCCTTAGCAGTGGAAAAGAAAAATTTCAAGTTTATTTTAGGGGGTGGTCTGGGGTAGAAGGGCGAGGCTAGCACAGCTTAAAGGAGATGGTTATTTCCTGATTGTAATGTTTCTTACTAACTCCTCAGTGCATCTCTTACCTACCTCTAGTCAGGAGGGCTGTCACAAATGTGAAAAAAAGTGAGTTGGGAAGAAGGAAATGAATATTTACTAAGGGCCTACTCTGTGCTTACTAAGGGCCTCCTCTGTGCCCAGTGTCTGTACTTTCTTTGATATAGTTTCATTTAATTCATTTAAGCTTTTTGAGAAGTGTTCTCATCCCTGTTTGCAGGTAAGGAAATGAGACACAGAGGGGTTAATCTGCCCAAGGCTTTGCAGAGAGCCAGCATGCAAATGCAGGCCTGTCGGATCCCAGGTCTGTGCTGTCTCTGCTTTCCATGCTCTTCTCCCTTCTTGTTAGTACTGCCTTCACAAAGGGAAGAAAGAAGAATGTTGGGTCTCCAGAAGAGTGGATTCCATGAAAGACACTCATATCTGGGGTGAGAGGTTGTGATACCTGGCTGTCAAGGCAGTTTCAGTTTATGAGAAAGAATAAAACCAACTTTGCAGTCTGAGAAGAGTGCTGGTTTCCAGAGGGATCATCTTGATTTGAGGTGGCAGCTGTCACTTCCCTCAGGGCATAGAAAATATGATTTAACCACTGGACAACTTTGCTTCACAAAGAATGTCTTGATTGGTTAAGTGCACGTTAATACTACTGATATTAAAAGTGTACTTAATTACCCTACTACTGAAGGAGACATGAAAAAGCCATAACAGTATTAACGTGTCTAGTTTAGAATGCATTTGTCTTTTTTGGCTGAGGTGGATAGGTGAGGGCGTAAGGTAAGGGTTGTGTATGTGCAAGTTTATATATAGATAACGTGTGTGTGTGTGTAGGAAAACAGATATTTGTGGTGTTTGGGAATTCACCTTGAACTTCATATTGCCTTCTAACTCATGCTAAAAAGAGTATCACCTCTTATTGATTCTTAACCATAGAAAGCTAGCTGCCTCTTTTCTTTCATTTGATTGGTTACCACATTTGTACTTTCTCTGAGGGAAGGATCATTATTAGGATATACAGGGAACAGTAGAAAGCTGCATAAAAAGAGGAAGATGTTGGGTTACTGAACTGAAATGTTGCCTTGGAACATGGCTTCCTTCAAAGCTCTTGAATCTTTATTTTCTGTAACTGACCATATGAGATTATAGGGAAAAGAAGTTGACCAAGGATGTGAGAAAGTAAATGGGAGTTACTGGAGAATTGATGGCTTTGTAAAAAGTTTCTCAAATAGGGATAGAGGTTTATACTTGCACTTAACACTGAAGGAAAGGTTTATGTTTGCTACTAGAACTGAGTTGGCATCTAACTTCCTTTGTAAAAGCACTACAAATTAACTATTGTAAGCTGTGAAATGGAGTTTGTAGTAACAGACCTGGCAAGTAAACACCTAGTGTTTGTCTCTTAAAAAATGATATATTACAGCTCCACCAGGTGACTGCCAATAGTGTGAATGAGACAGGCTGGCATCCTACCAGGAGGAGGGGAAAGCTGCTCTTGATTTTCTTTGTGCCTATCGGAGTCTACAACATAATAATTTAGTGAAGGACAAAGAAGGGAGCCCACTGCAGGTTTTTCTAGGAAGTCTTGCAAAACACACACACACACACAAACAAAAAAACCTCAAGATCACTGTGACTTATCTTTGACATGTAAATACTTGAATGTCATAGACAGTTTTCTGATGGGTTAATTGTGCTGCAGATCTGTATATAATTGTGCCCATATTCTGGCTATTATTTTTGGTGTTCCTAAAAGGGCAGGGGATACTTTAGGTCCATAGACTAGTTTTGGCTTGTCACTATTAGAGACTCAAGTGTGATCCAGCTCAGATGCTAAGTATTGTAACATCACGGTGTAGTAGGAAAGATATTAGGTGAATCGAATCCAGTTTTAGGCTCTGCTCCTATTAGACAAATGGCTTCTTTTTTCCTGGGCCTCAGTTTTCTAATCTGTAAAATGAGTGAATTATATTAGCTGATCTCCAGAAACCTTTAGCCATGTGCACAATTTGAATAATTTCATTTTAATTTAGAAAAGAATAAACTTGTTAAGCATTTGAAAATAAAATAGAAAACATGAGGGAAGAAAGCTATATTTAGTGTACACATTTACATTTTTTAAATTAAACTCTACGTTATGATATTGATCATAAGAATTAGAATGAAAGTCTTTACTATTCTCTCCCTAGCTCTAATATGGCACAGATGTGATAATGAAGTCCATATGCAGTCTTGAAGAAAGTGTCTGATTAGACATAAAGTGTTAAAAAAAATCTGATAAGTAAATTGAGCTATCAACTTGTTTAGGCAGCACAGAGAATAAAACAAAAGCCAAAGCCCACTAGCTACTGAAACACTGAAATGTGAAATTCATTTTCCCAACTTATTGGTTCCATTCCTATCTAGGTTTGGAGAAAAAAGAAACAACTTCTTTCTCCGTGTTAAGTAAATATCTTAATCATTTGCAAATGCAAGTATAAAATTGAAATTGTAAGTGCTCTGAGTAACAAACATTGTTTTGTTCTTTTGTGTTCTAAACATTAATAAAATGAGCCATCATTAATGGATCTAAATATTTTAAATTGCAGTTAGTAATGCCATTTTAATTGATTTTAGATTTCTCATGTTGAGGAGCAAAGAAAGCATAACCCCAATTTTTTTATTCCAGTTTTTAACAATACAACCGATTTAGAAAATATTAAGAACTGATTGTAGCAATGACAGGAATATTAGTCCCCCTCTGCCTTTGTACTTTGCCCCTTAGCAACAAGTGAATTCATTACTGTATTTTATTATTTGTGCTTCCCTCCTTTAAAAAATACGCAGTTTGCTATTTTTAAAAATTACCCATGGATGGCTGGGCCCAGTGGCTCACGCCTGTAATTCCAGCACTTTGGGAGGCCGAGGCGGGCGGATTACGAGGTCAGGAGATCGAGACCATCCTGGCTAACACGGTGAAACCCGTGTTACTAAGTCTGTACTAAAAATAGAAAAAACTAGCCAGGCGTGGTGGCGGGTGTCTGTAGTCCCAGCTACTCGGGAGGCTGACGCAGGAGAATGGCATGAACCCGGGAGGTGGAGGTTGCAGTGAGCCGAGATCATGCCACTGCACTCCAGCCTGGGCGACAGAGCGAGACTCCGTCTCAAAAAAAAAAAAAAAAAAAAAAAGAATGAAGACTGATTTTATGTAGTGACTCTTTTCACCATTAAAAAGTTAGTTTATACTTTTTTTGCTTTTCTTGTTGTTTTAGTTTCTTTCTTTTATGTGTGTATTTATCAGCATATTGTGGCATGTGTGTTAGCTGTGCCAGTATTCAGCTTTTAGAAACACAGCCACATGTTACTATGCCACCTTCTTGAAGTTTGGAGTGTTAGATTTGAATGCAATGTAGACTTTGATCTAGTTTTTGTTTTTCTGTGAGACATTTACATGAAAACAACATCTTTGATTTTAATAACTTACCTGTTTATTTCCCACCTGAAATTGTCTTAATGCTCCATAAGGGACGTAGCAGCTGGTTGCGATGGAATTGACTGACACTAAGTAAAAGATTATGACTTCAGGTAGAAATTAAGTAGACAGAACTGCTGATTTCTTAAAGAAATGGGATACACTCAGATTGTTAAATATTGACATAGACCTTCTGCTAATTTAAGAGTAACAATTCTGGTTCTGGTGAAAAAAAATTTTTAGTTAGTTTCATGATATGCTTTATATCAAAGATAAAACCTTAAATTTGTTTTAAATTTAATTTTTTTGTTAAAAAAAGGGCCGACCTTTCATTCTTGAGAAGATTAATTCCTCTTAACCACTTGATGAAACTTTGCTAATAAAAAGAATGCATGTGTGTATACACTCTTACACACACACTTTGTACATAATTCCTAGCAGTCTTTTGGACTAAATACTTTCCCCATAACTTTATATTGAGCAGAAATGATGGCATCTTTTCAAATATATAATGTTAGCTCTGGGATTTAAAATTTAATTTCTAGTTTTCAGTGTCTTGCTAATTATGAGTTTGAGGCACATTTCATTAATACGTGTTCATCTTAGTATGCATTGACGAGGAGTTTGTGACTGTTTTTCTTTATATTCTTCTGATAAGTCAATTAATGGCAAGTCATTTTACTTCTGTAAGCTCATTTTCCACATTTGTATAAAGTGGAGGTTGTGGGTATGGGTGTGAAAGATGGGAGTTTAGGTTAGAACAACTTGTAATTTCTCTTCCAGTTGTAAGTACTGTATAACATAATGGAAGCAAAATGCTTCCATGGCTCCGTGATCATGTCTGTATTCATTTGTTCATCATTGACTTGTCTCTTACTATGGGGATTTCCTATTATATACATGCTGCACTTAAATTTCCGAAAGATTTACTTATAATCTAATCTTTTAGAATCTAAATTTAGTTGTAGTCATTTGTTTGGCTATTACGCATTTAAAATTTACCAGAAGTGTCTTGATCAAACAAGAATTTGGGTTGGCTTTCAAAGAATGTGAACAAGGCTGAATATAAATAGAATTCCGGTCATTTATCAGTATCCATTCTTTTATTTCATTAGCTGAATTAATGTCTAAGCATTCAGTCCAAGCAATATATGTAGCTCTTCTATTTTACTAATGGTTTAGCCTTAATCCTATCTTCCTTTTAGTTTGCAATAAGTACGAAATAGTTACAAATTCTAGAAGCTTGTTATAGTCTACCTCCTATGAAGTACTTAAGCAATACAATAAATACAGCTGTCATTCTTTGTCTTCTACTTGCTCTTTTCTGGATATTTGGTTGTATGACTGTTTTTTCCTGTACTACTATCTAATCTAGTTCACAATGATTTTTGTGTTCTTAAAGAGAAAAAGTCAATGACTTAAATTATATCACCATAACTTTTGTAATCAAATGATCAGAGAAGATAGGATTAAAGCTAATAAATGCAGGGTCCTTTGAAATCCTCACATAAAAGGAAACAGCGAAAGTACCAGCTTTATCTGGTATCTGACTGAGAAAATCAACCAATGTATATTGGTTTTGCACTTTACATGGTAATGTTGTCATTTATTTTTAGATATCCTTGGAACAGAAGATCTTATTGTGGAAGTGACTTCCAATGATGCTGTGAGGTTTTATCCCTGGACCATTGATAATAAATACTATTCAGCGGACATCAATTTATGTGTGGTGCCAAACAAATTTCTTGTTACTGCAGAGATTGCAGAATCTGTCCAAGCATTTGTGGTTTACTTTGACAGCACACAAGTAAGACTTTGTTTTCTATGAAGGCTTGAATAAGAAATTATTGCATGCCTTCTTTTTTTCTCGTTACGTTTTATCTTACTATCTCTTTTCTGTTTTTGTTTGTTTATATTTTTTGTTCTTCTAGAAATCAGGTCTCGACAGTGTCTCCTCATGGCTTCCACTGGCAGAAGCATGGTTACCTGAGGTGATGATCTTGGTCTGTGACAGAGTGTCTGAAGATGGTAAGGCATGTGGATGGGACATGCATTTGCCATTCCTTGATAAACAGAGTACATCTGTTTCCTTAACTTAGGACATACATCCCATGTGACTTTATTGCTTTATGAAAATATTTTCAGCTATTTTTCTTTGGTATCTTGTAATATTTACTTTTTTTTTAAGAATGGATACTTCAGGGTTGAGAAATAATTTTCTTTTCGTTATTTTAGATGCCTTTAGAATAACATTGACATTAAGGGAAACACATTGAGATTTATGAAGAATATTGCAGGAATAGTCATGTTTTGTTTTCTTTTTACTTAACGAAGATTCTTTTGCATATTATTTTAGGTGTAAACCGACAGAAAGCTCAAGAATGGTGCATCAGACATGGCTTTGAATTGGTAGAACTTAGTCCAGAGGAGTTGCCTGAGGAGGATGGTAAGTGTTTGTGTGTTAGTAGAAAATATGGCACTTAGATTCAGATATGAGAGATTATTTTAATTCAGGGAAGAAGAATCACAGCAAAATTCAAGAAACCTTTTCCCCAGCTGTTTCAAGGATTTAAGCAAAATCCATTGATGTAGTCTTATACTTAGTGTGAGAATTCATTTATTTGGTTTTACCACCTATTTTAGAACTTTTGAAAATGTGTGTTTTTCTTATGGATAAAGGTATAAGGCTGCTTTCTAAAATCTTTGTCATTTCCCCAATCCTTTTTCCTTTCCCCACTGCTGAAGAAGGAGAGTTAGACCTTCATAGTAGTTAAAGTTGATGTTTCTTATTTTGAATTCATAGTAACCTAAGGCTGAATTCCTAGGAATCACAGGGGACATTTCAGATCTATTTGAATGTCTTTTGGACATTTGAAGCCAAAAAACAGACCCCTAATTTAATCCCCCACCTCTACCCCAGGTAGCTCTGCAATCGCTGTCCTCCGCTATTGCTGGACCTTCCATTTCTTCCCCTTTTCTACTCCCCTTCTCCGTTTCTTTTCTCATCTTTTCTCCTTTGAAGTACACCTGTTGTGGTATCTACCAGGATAAGAGGGTTTTTGGTTCACCAAAACCTTATAATCTGGTACAAGAGATGAAACTTACAGATAATTGAATTATCAAGTGGAATGTCATAAGTATTATAGAAGAAATAGTGGTGCTGTGGTATTTTAGAGACAGGAGAGCTTATTTTTGTTTAAAAGTGCAGAGAACGTGTTGGCATTGTGAACTCTCATATGTCAGCTGCTCCATGGGGAAGAAGTTAGAAAAGGTCCTGGGCTTGTAGTGAGAGGACTGGTGGAGAGGTGGCATTGTGAATATGCCAGTTGTTCCAAAAGACATCCTGGGCAGGGACAACCAACGTGAATTAAAGTACATAGATAAGACATAAGCAGTCATTTCATGAAACTTGTATTTTTTTTAAGGAATTAAGAAATATTTTTCTATATTCTGGTTTTATTTATAATTTTTCCAAAATGCTGTTACCTTTGAGAATAAAACTTGCCAGGGAGGAAGAGAACAAAACTGAAATAAAAAGACTGGTTTTTCTCCTTGCTCTTTTTAAAGAGTGTTGAAAATTGGCAAGTACATCTTTTTCTGTGTTTTTCTAGGTCCCTGAAACTTGTGCCCTGTTTTGTGTATGTGAGCCTGTGTGATTTCTGGCAATAGAATTTTCTCTTTCTCTTGTCCTTGGGAGTCAGTATTTGACTGTTATCATTTTGGAATCTCTGCTCCTTTATACACTATATTTCTCGTAGCCCTTTGTCTGAATAATGTTCTTGTATTCATTCAGATTAATCTTAAAATGGGTTTTTTGATATGTCATCTTTAGGTAACATAATGAAAACTTTCCTAGACTTTTAAAATACAAACTATTCCTAAGCCATATTTCCTCATCTTTTACTTGCATGTATTATTCAAACATGAATATAGGACTTTATGCTAGTTTGTATTAATTTTCCTCTTATTGGTACTAGGTCTTCATTTCAGACCACATTTTTGGTTCCTGGTTATGTCATCTAAAGTGTTAGTTATTCTTTTGAGAATTAAGTCATTCACAGTTAAGATAAACATGACTTTTAGATTTTCATCCAAACATTGGTAGTGATAAACTTATCTTGGTAGAGTATTTTCTTTATTTATTTTTATTTATTTATTTGTTTATTTGACACAGAGTCTCTCTTTGTCGCCCAGAGTGCAGTGGTGCGATCTGAGCTCACTGCAAGCTCTGCCTCCCAGGTTCACACTATTCTCCTGCCTCAGCCTCCCAAGTAACTGGGACTGCAGGCGCCCACCACCATGCCCAGGTAATTTTTTTTTTTTTTTGGTATTTTTAGTAGAGACGGTGTTTCACCATGTTAGCCAGAGGATGGTCTCTTATCTCCTGACCTCGTGATCCGCCTGCCTTGGCCTCCCAAAGTGCTGGGGTTACAGGCATGAGGCACCCCGCCTGGCCAAGTATTTTCAATTTAATCACTATATTTCTGTTAGGTTGGTAGGCTGGTATTCTTTAAATGATTCATCGATCCATTAAACAGTTGGTGAGTGCCTGCTGTTTTTCAGGCACTGTGCTAGGCAGTGGGCATATGAACTCAGTAAGACAAGATTCCTGCCCTCAAGGAGTTTCCAGTGTAGGGGGAAGGCTACATTAGTAAATCATCAGTTCCAGTGCATCTTTCCTCTAGGAGAGATGTGCATAGAGTGGTATTGTTTCCACTTTCTGTGAGAATGGTGTAAGTGAATTCGCCCTTGATCAATAGCTAATAAGTGGCAGAGCCTGGGTTCAAATTCAGATATTCTGACATGTAACTCTGTGCTCTTCTTGTTAAACCACCCAGGGCTAGGCTGGCCACTAGAGACAGGTTCTGTGTGGATTATGTTCTGTAAACTCAGGAAACTTTCCTTTTTTAACCACATGAAAACTATTTGTGTCATTGTTTTCCAGATGCAGCCTTACAGTCCTCAACATCTACAGGATCTCAATTTCCTTTGTACACAATCATTCCTAACGTTGTAGCTAAGAATACCACCTTTTTGATACACTATGGGATTACAGCCCCATTATTTTGAGTAGTATCAGTCAAATTCCGGAAGCAGGATAGTACTCGTAATAAACTAAGTTGTTGTAATGACCCTTTGCCTGTCTCTTACACTTCTAGTCATTTCACTTCTTACTCAAACTGTCTCTGATCAAGAAGTTCTTCTATAGATATCGATCATAAATAACACTTATTATTCTCTGGTTTCCAGCAGAGGATAGAGCATTTACATGATTTTATAGCATACTATTAATAAGAGGACTGTTCCTGCCTTAAGGAAACTCATTCTGTCTAGATTGGTATCTCTCGTACTGTGCCAGGAATGTGTGTAATAAGTGGAATCTTACAGTTTTCAGAATATGAATAGATTCCATTGGTGAGGATAACTTTTTTATATAACTGGCTTATATTGTATGTTTATTTAATTGCTTTAGTTTCTGGAATATTCTTTTTTTTCCACTTGAAAGTTTTTAGTTTATTAATCATGAAAAAACCACAGTGGCCACAGATAACATCCTTCCAAGCACCTTTACTCCTTTGGCTTTTTGCCAGCACCAACACTGGCCTTTGCAGTCTGCCAGACTTTCTTCATGCTGTTCTTGCATTCCTTTCATTGCTTTCTTGAGGTCTTTTTCTTCTCACACAGGTCATGTCTTGTAAGTCTATGTTTGTGTTCCTTTTTGTTTGCATAATCCAAGGAATCATAAATTATGCCAAAGCCAGTAGTCTTGCCACCACCAAAATGAGTTCTGAATTCAAAGATGACATCTGATGTGGTCTTGTACATTTTGGCTACTTTTCCCCAAATTTCTGTCTTAGGTAGTGTTGCCTTCCTGGGGTGAAGGACATCAGTGACCATTTGTTTTCTCTGAAGTAGTTGGTTGGTCATGAACTTTCCAGTTTGGATAGTTACCATGTCGTTCGTGATGGTGGTCAATCCTCAGACAGCTAAAGAGGAAAGGAGTTTCTCTAGAGTATTCTTATCGGGAGCTCCAAGCTCTGTATTTGTTTTTTTTCCTTGTACAATGTGAACTAACAACTAAATAAACAGGATAACAAAACCATGGTCATTTGAAAATATGGCTTGGGGGATATATACGTAACATTTTCTTTTCTTTTCTTTTCTGAGATGGAGTTTTGCTGTTGTTACCCAGGCTGGAATGGTGCCATCTTGGCTCACCACAACCTCCGCCTCCTGGGTTCAAGCGATTCTCCTGCCTCAGCCTCCTGAGTAGCTGGGATTACAGGCATGCGCCACCACACCCGGCTAATTTTGTATTTTTTAGTAGAGACAGGGTTTCTCCATGTTGGTCAGGCTGGTCTTGAACTCCCAACCTCAGGTGATCTGCCCGCCTTGGCCTCCCAAAGTGCTGGGAGTATAGGCGTGAGCCACCTTGCCCGGCCATATTTTTGTGAATGTGTATGTATATCTGTATGAGTGTTGTGTATAAGTATGTATATTTCCCTCCCTGATTAGACGACTTCCCAGAATCTACAGGAGTAAAGCGAATTGTTCAAGCCCTGAATGCCAATGTGTGGTCCAATGTAGTGATGAAGAATGGTAAGTAACTTGGGACTCAAGTCATTTTTTTCCTCTTATTCCTTGTAAGTTTTAAATTATTCAGATACATGTGGGACCATTAGTACTATATGAAATCTGTAGATTTATTCCAATTTCAATTCCCTGATTGAAGGAATTGCCAAAGGTAGCATTTCTAGGAATTTTTCATATATGTTTAATAGTTAATTCAGTAAGAATTTAGAGGTTGCCTGTAATACACCCAGCATTGTCTTTGCCTTTGAGAAGTACCTCCAAAATTATAAGACATAGACCCTATTATTAAGGAGCTCCTAGTCCAGCTATGAAATTCAAGCATGTACTTTTCAAATGCCAGGTAACTATGCAGAGCAATCTGTGAAGAGTACAGATGACTGATGCAGGCAGTAAAGTGCATAGAATCAGAAATATGGCTGTTGTGTCAGGCTCAAGTATAGATAGAGAGCTTCAAGGAGAAAGTGTGTCCTGACAGTAGTTTTCACAGGAAGGTCAAGATTTGGACTGATGAAAGGGGAGAGCAGCAAGTGGAGAAGGAAGCATGACATAGAGAATAACAGTTGTATGTTCTGACCAGCCTGGGCAACATGGTGAGAGCCCATCTCTATAAAAATTAGCTGGTCATGGTGGTATGCGCCTGTGGTCCCTGCTACCTGGGAAGCTGAGAATGGGGAATTGCTTGAGCCCAAGAAGTCAAGGCTGCAGTGAGCTGTGGTTACGCCACTGCGTACCAGCCTGGGCAACAAAAAAAGTTGTGTGTTCTAGGGTCACTAAGAGAATATCACCTAGCATTTGGAGCTAGCTTAGAGAGACAGGCCTGAATGCCAGTCAGGAGAATTATAGCTTTTTCCTGTAAAAATTGGTGAGTCACTGGAGTTTTTTAAATAAGGGGTTGATGCAAAAAAGGTGGTGTGTAGGGAGGTTTGACAATTGAAGAAAGTCAAGATAGAGTCTGAAGTAAGGGAGACCAGAGCTTTTGCAGCAGTTCAAGAGTGAGGTGCTGGAGCTGGGGGTAATGTAGTGGCAGTGGCCATGAGGCAGAAGACTGGATCTGAAGTGCGATCTGAAGAGGGTAGGCTAGTGCACACTGGCCTCTTATAGTCTGCATTAGTTCCCTAGGGCTGTGGTAACAAAGTACCACAAACCATATGACATAGAACAACATGAATGCATTGTCTCATAGTTCTGAAAGCCAGAAATCCAAAATCAGGGTGTTGGCAGGGCCATGGTCCCTCTGAAGGTGCCAGGGGAGGGTCTGTTTCAGGCCTGTCTTCTAGCTGCCGGTAGTTACTTAGCTTGTGGCAGCATAACTCCAGCCTTCACATGGTATTTTCCCTAGGTGCCTGTCTGTGTTCACATTTTACAGTCACATCGAAGTAGAGATCTACCTACTGCAGTATGACCTCATCTTAAAATATCTGCAGTCAGCCTGTCCAAATAGGGTCACATTCTGAGATACTGGAGGTTAGGAGTTCAGCATACAAATTTGGTGGGGGATATAATTCAGTCCATAACATAGTCTTTTAGGAATTGCTTCCCGTATAGGGTTTTTCTGTCTTATAGCTCTGGGCTGCCTCAACAAGTATGCTGAGTGAGACACTATAGAAGGGAATGAGAAAAATCATATTTTACAGCCAGGCGATGTGGCTCACATCTGTAATCCCAGCACTTTGGGAGGCTGAGGTAGGTGGATCACAAGGTCAGGAGATCAAGACCATCCTGGCCAACATTGTGATACCCTGTCTCTACTTAAAAAATACAAAAATTAGCTGGGTGTGGTGGCACGTGACTGTAGTCCCAACTACTTGGGAGGCTGAGGCAGGAGAATCACTTGAACCAGGGAGTCAGAGGTGGCAGTGAGCTGAGATCGTGCCACTGCACTCCAGCCTGGCAACAGAGCAAGACTCCATCTCAAAAAAAAAAAAAAAAAAACCACACACACAAAATGAAAAAAATCGTATTTTACAGTGAGCTTACCCCATCTTCCCTGATAAAGGTCAAGTAGAAGACCAGTTTTATAAAAATAGAATATTTCATTTCAATGTTTGGTAGACCCTTGAGTGTTAAGTGAGATTGGCGCCCTGTAGCTTTTCTGAGGTCTGATCTAACCCTTGTCATCATTAGAGAAGTTCCTTCTGGTATAATAAGGTGTTCCTTCCTCTCCTGTTCTTCCCTCTCCATCCTCCTTCCTCCTTTTTTCTTTCTAGGAGGAATCTTATTATGTCTGTTACATTGAATTGCAAGGGTGCTAGATTCTATTTTATTGATGTAGCAATCTAGATAGATCTAGAAAGAATAAGGAGTTTTTTGGGGTTTTTTTTTTTTCCTTCGCCAACATTTTTTTTTTTTTTAGACAGAGTCTCGCTCTGTTGCCCAGGCTGGAGTACAGTGGTGCGATCTCGGCTCACCGCAACCTCTGCCTCCCGGGTTCAAGCAATTCTCCTGCCTCAGCCTCCTGAGTAGCCAGGATTACAGGTGCACACCACCACTCCCAGCTAATTTTTGTATTTTTAGTAGAGACAGAGGTGTTTCACCATGTTGGTCAGGCTGGTCTCGAACTCCTGGACCACGCGATCTGCCTGCCTCGGCCTCCAAAATTCTGGGATTACAGGCGTGAACCACCCCACCTGGCCTCTCCAACCTTTATTTTAGGTTCAAGGAGCACATGTGCAGATTTGTTACATGGGTAAATTGTGTGTTGCTGGGGTTTGGTGTGCAAATGATTTTGTCACCCAGGTGACAGGTAGTGAGTATAGTACCTGATAGGTAGTTTTTCAAACCTCACCCTCCTCCTACTATCTCCCCTCAAGTAGGCCCCAGTGTCTGTTGGGCCTCTTTTTATCTCCACGTGTATTCAATGTTTAGCTCCCACTTATAAGCGGGAACATGTAGTATTTGGTTTTTTGTTGTTGTTGCTGTTTTTACTTCACTTAGGATTGTGGCCTCCAGCTGTGTCCATGTTGCGGCAAAGGATATGACTTTCTTCGTTTTTATGCCTGAGTAGTATTCCGTGGTGTATGTGTACCACATTTTTTAATCCAGTCCACCGTTGATGGGCATCTACGTTGATTCTATGTCTTTGCTATTGTGAATAGTGTTGTGATGAACATACACATTCATGTGTCTTTTTGGTAGAATGATATACATTCCTTTGGGTGTATACTCAGTAATGGGATCGCTGGGTTGAATGGTAATTCTATTTTAAGTTCTTTGAGAAGTCTCCAAACTACTTTCCACAGTGCCTGAACTAATTTACAGTCCCACCAGCAGTGCATAAGTACTTCCTTTTCCTCTGCAACGTCACCAACATCTGTTACTTTCTGACCTTTTAATCATAGCCAGAGTAAGGAGTTTTTCATTTATGTGTTTATCTCTCTGTTACCAGAACAAACTCAAATTAAGACTTGGTCCTTCTCATTCATTTATTCAGCAAATCCTTGTTGAGCATTTACCATAGGAAGGCTATAAAAATAAGATTTGGAACATAAACTGGATCAATTTAGAATAAAATTATATTCAGTGGTGCTTGTTATATTTATGAGAACTATTTTCACAAAATCTTCTTTGGCTTTATTCACTTTTTGAAAAATCTGTGTCCCAAGTTCGTATATTAAAGAACTATTGCCTTGTAATGTACACTTATGGCTATAAATTGAGAAGCTGGACTAAACAGGCTTTATTACTTTGGAAGTATGGTCAAAGGTGTTTCCTGAAAAAATGCCATTTTACTTGTTTTAGACACTAAACAATATTCTTAAAAGAACTGCAAAGCAAGGAGGTACATTGTGGATTTTTCATGGTTCTTTGCCCTGAGGTTTCCTCGCTTTCTTTTTTTTTTCTTTAGAGTACTGGTACACTAGTTTCCTGTTAACCAAAAAACAACATACTGCCATTAATTAGCCTAATTTCATGTTTAAGAGGATCCTGGTGTAAGTGGTATGAAGATACAATGAATGACATTTTGATGCAACCCAGGTCTTAGGAAGTGTGAAGGACATCCTTTTAGAGCCCTGCATCTTTCTTTAGAGACAAAGCTCTCTGGATGTATGATGGGTCATATTACTCTTCCAGGGTAACCTACCTCCTATGCTGTTTGTAGAGCCTGCTTTGCTGGCGATCTGTCTGCGTGCCCAGTGAACTGTGCCTTCCTCAGCCTGCTTTTCTTGAATGTCCAAGTGTTGTCTGCCAGCAGGTGCTCAGACTGGTTTATTTGTTTTAGGAGTCTCTGTTTTTCTTACTCTTTTTTTCTCTATTTTCTCCCCTTTTCTCTTTTTTGAATTGTGGTTAAATATACATAAGATTTACCATTTAAAATATACATTTCAATGGCAGTAAGTGCATTCACATTGTAAACCAAAAAGTTTTTTTAATTGAAAAGTTTGTTGACAAAGTAAAAAACATAATAGAGGTACTGATTACCTTTTTAAAGACATAAATAATGACCAACTTTTGTTGTTTTGGTTAGAAAAATTACTATAATCACAATTGATTCTTTGGGATTATTACATTGGAAAATTATGTAATGCCAGTTGATTATTTGGGATTATGTATTGTCTAGTTAGTATTTATTGAGCAGTAATAGAACATTTAGGTTATGTCATGCCACTAATTTTGAACAGTTGCAGAAAAATATTTGTTTGAAACTCTTTTAAAAATATTTAAATATGCTCTATTTGAAAAAACAATTCCAGTTCTTGTAAGGATTATGAACATCTAGCTGTTGCAACAAATGGCTCTGAAAACACACAAATCTAACTCAGGTTTTATTTCTTTGCAGTTTCTTGGACATTTATCATTCAAAGGTCGAATATTTTATCTGAAAATCTAGTTAATTAAAAATATAAGAGATGAATTGCATTCCTTCCTGCCCTCCGCCCAGATAAAGTGGATGTGTTTTCTATATGGGAATTCATGATTTAATGAGGGATTATTATAAGTCTGAACAACTTACTTGGTTATAGAATATCTTCATAACTTTTTTCCTTTAGTGTCTTCTTAAAAGTTAGTAATACGCAAGCAACCAAAGGAAAAATAGATAAATTGGACTTCATCAAAATTAAAAATGTTCATATTTCAAAGGACACTGTCAGGAAAGTGAAGGATAAAAGGCAACCCTCAAAATGAGGGACAATATTTGTAAAACATGTATCTTATAAGGATCAGCAGAATGTATCTAGAATATATAAAGAACTCTTACAACTTAGTAGTAAAAAGACAACTAATCCAGTATAAAAATGGTTAAGAATTTGGATAGGCAAGAAGATACACAAATGGCCAGTAAGAACATGAAAAGATGCTTAACGTTGGCTGGGCATGGTGGCTTACGCCCGAAATCCCAGCACTTTGGGAGGTCGAGGCAGGAGGATTGTTTGAGGTCAGGCATTCAAAACCAACCTGGGCAACATAGTGAGAACTTTGTCTCTTCAAAAAACATTTAAAAATCAGCCAGCCGGGGTGGCATGCACCTGTAGTCCCAGCTGCTGGAGAGGCTGAGGCAGGTAGGATCACTTGAGCCTAGAGTTCAGTGCTGTGGTCATCTAAGATTGTGCCACTGTACTCCAGCCTGGGCAACAGACACCCCAATTCAGTATTGAAAAAGGAAAAGAAAAGAAAAGAAGGAAAAGATGATTAACATCATTAGTCACCAGGAAAATGCACATCACAACAATGAAATACCACTTCACACTAGGATGGCGAGGGTCAGAAAGATAATAACAAATGTTGCCGAGGATGTAGAGAAATTAGAATCCTTGTACACTGATGGTGGGAATATAAAATGGTGCTGCAGCCACTTTAGAGAGTTTAGTAGTTGCTCAAAAAGTTAAACATAGGCCGGGCGCGGTGGCTCACGCCTGTAATCCCAGCACTCTGGGAGGCCGAGGAGGGTGGATCGCAAAGTCAGGAGATTGAGACCATCCTGGCTAACACGGTGAAACCCCGTCTCTACTAAAAAATACAAAAAATTAGCCAGGCGTGGTGGCGGGCGTCTGTAGTCCCAGCTGCTCGGGAGGCTGAGGCAGGAGAATGGCATGAACCTAGGAGGCGGAGCTTGCAGTGAGCCGAGATCGCACCACTGCACACAAACCTGGGCGACAGAGCGAGACTCCATCTTAAAAATAAAAAAAAAAGCTTAAACATAGATTTACCATGTGACCCAACAGTTCCACTCTTGGCTGTATAATACGCAAGAGAACTGGAAACATGGGCACACAAAATAGTATGTATAAGTGTTCATAGCAGTATTATTCATAATTGCCAAAAAGTGAGAAAAACTGCTGAAAACAAAATGTGGTGTATCCATACAATGGACTATTATTCAATCATAAAAATGAAGCATGCTACAATATGGATGATCTTCAAAAATGTTATGCTAAGTGAAAAAAGCCTGACATGAAAGGCTACATACTGTAGGATTTCATTCATATGAAATATCCAGAATAGTTAAATGCGTAAAGATAGAAAGTAGATTAGTGGTTCCCAGGGGCTGGGAGGAGAGGTTGCTCATGGGTATGGCATTTCTTTCTGGGGTGATAAAAATGTTCTGGAATTAAATGGTGGTGGTGGTTGCACAACTTTGTGAGTATACTAAAAACCACTGAATCATACATTTTTAAAAGGCTGGATTTTATGATA
This sequence comes from Rhinopithecus roxellana, assembly GCF_007565055.1. Taxonomy (NCBI): domain Eukaryota; kingdom Metazoa; phylum Chordata; class Mammalia; order Primates; family Cercopithecidae; genus Rhinopithecus; species Rhinopithecus roxellana. The sequence continues at coordinate 171,708,003 of NC_044553.1, forward strand.
TGTAAATTAAATCTCAATAGAAAAGGAGGAAGGAAATGATACCACCAATGATGATAATAGTGGTAATAATAGAAAAGGTGGTGGTGATGATGGAAAAGGGAGAAGTGGCAGTGATACTAATAGCACCTGATGGTATATGTGCACAATCTCATTTAATCCTCACAAAAGCCACATGAGTTAGGCTCAGTGAAGCCAAGTAATTTCCCCAAGGTCATATAGCTCATCAGTTCTCAAACTTGTTTGCACATTGGAATCACCTGGGAACTTTAGTGACCTAGGAAGCTTTTAAAACCTATGCTACCTGAGCCTCACCCAAGGGAGGAGCAGCTACAGTGTTTTTTAAGTGCCTCCAGGATTCAAATATACAGCCATGGTTGAGAACCACTGACATAAATGATAGTCTTCTAGTTCTAACTTGTAAGAGTCTGTGCTTAATCCATGGGAATAAATTCAGCATTTTGAAAGCCACATTAGCCCCTTGCCTGACCTGCTTTCTCTAATTCCTAAATTATGTAGTATTGAAAAGTGACTTTCGGCCAGGCGCGGTGGCTCACGCCTGTAATCCCAGCACTTTGGGAGGCCGAGGTAGGCAGATCAGTTGAGGCCAGGGGTTCGAGACCAGTCTGGCCAACATGGTGAAACCTCATCTCTACAAAAAATAAAAAAGTTAGCTAGGCGTGGTGGTACACGCCTGTAATCACAGCTACTTGGGAGGCTGAAGCATAATAATCACTTCACCTCGGAAGGCAGAGGCTGCAGTGAGCTGAGATTGTACCACTGCACTCCAGCCTGGGCAACAGAGTGAGACTCTGCTCAAAAAAAAAAAAAAAAAGAAAAAGAAAAGTGACTTTTCAAGTCAGAGAAAGAAGACAGGACTATGTTTAATACGGAGTCACCTATAGGGAAAGGTGAAAATAGTGGACATTCCTTCTCGTACTTCCTCTGTACTTGTTTCTAGTGTGGTTTAGTATCATGCAGAGGTCAGCAGTGCTGTGACAGTCCTTCTTGAGATCTGAAGGAAATAATACAGCTTTTATAAGTAGCTAATTGTCTGGGAGCATAATTTAGGTGCTGAGGGTATCTGGGTCATTTGAGTTTTCTTCTGCTGGCCTCTCTAGTCCATATTAGGCTCCAGTTTCAAGTGTTGATTTATTCATACAAAAAATATTTCTTGAGTACTTGCTCTGTGCAAAGTGTTGGTCTGTTTGGGATGTATCAGTGAACAGATTAAACAAAAATGTCTGTCCTTAGGAGCTTTCATTCTGGTGGGAGGCTATAGTCAATAAACAATACAAGCAATTAGTATGTTATATAGTATATTAGGAGATGATAAGTGATATGGGAAAATAATAAAGCAGAGTTAGGGACATGGAGATTGCTGTGTAGATTGCAGTGTTAAATAAGGTGGTTCAAGGTGGGTTTTCTTGAGATTTGAGCAAGGAGATGAGGTGTTTCACCATGTGGATATCTGGGAGAAAAACATACCAGGGACAGGGGACAGCTATAGCAAAGGCCGTAAGGTGAGAGCACGCCTGGTGCGTTTGAAGGATATATTAGGATGCTTGCTGGCTGAGCAGGAGAGGTCAGAGAAGTAACAAAGGGCTAGATTATTTGGGGCTTTGAAGGCTATCATAATAACTTTGACATTTACTCAGAGTAAACTAGGGGACTGTTGCAGGGTATTGAGTGGGAAAGTGACATGATCTGACAAGGTCTAAAAAGATCACTCTGGCTGCTCTGTGGAGAGTAGATGATGAGGGTGAAGAGCAACCAAGATCTCTTAGGGGCCTATTGTAATGTTCCAAATGAGATAGAATGATGGCTAAGATTGGGGCTGGGACAATGAAAGTGGTAAGAAAAGGCTGAATTCCAGATATATTGTGAGATAGAGCCAGCATGGTTTCCTGCTGGTTTAGATATGAGATACGAGAGAAAGAGAGCAGTCAAGGAAGACAACAGGATTTGGGCCTGAACGCTTAAAAGATTAGTTGCCGTCAACTGAAATGAGGCAGCTATAAGATGAAGCAAACAGGGTCACATATCAGTAGTTCAGTTTTGGACATGTTGAGTTTGACATGGCTACTGATACCTCCAAGTGGCTGCTAGACCTCCAAGTGGAGATATCAAGTAGCCAGTTTGCGAGATGTGTGGAGTTTGGGGAGAAAGGCATTTAAAACCTGAGCCTTGATGAGATCACCAAGGGAGTGAATGCAGTACTTAAAGAAGACCAAGGACTCAGCCCAGCGACATTGCAACATCAAGAGACAGGGAGAAGAGAAGGCACCAGTAAAGGAGACTGAGGAAGAAAGGTCAATGAGGTAGGAAAACCAGGAGAGTGGAGTCTTATTCTGGAAGCAAAAGTGAAGAGTGTTTCAAGGTGGAAGGAGGGGTCGCCTATGCCAAATGCTGCTAATAGGTCAAGTAGGATGAGAATAGAGAGCTGACCGTTGGATTTAGCATTAGTGACCTTGAAGAGCAGTTTCGGTGAAATAGGTTGAATGAGAAAAATTGAAGATAGTGACTATAAAAACTCTTGAAAATTTTGCGGGAAAGGGGAGCAAAGAAATAGGTGAGAGCTGGAGAGAAAAATGGGGTTGAGATTTTTATTGTTTGAGATGAGAACAAAAGCAGCACATTCATAAGCTGATGGAAAAGATCCAATAGAGGGTGAAAAATGGATGAAGTAGGAAAGAGAAGGGAGACTTGCCGGAGTGATGTCCTTGAGTAGGTAGAAGGGATGGGCTCCAGTGTACAAGTGGAGGGACTGGCTTTGCACAGGAGGAGGAAAGTAACCCTAGAAAGGCATGGGAAAGGGTGTGTGTGGATGCAGATGGGGCTCAGTGGGGAGGTGTGGCATGAGAATCTGTGCAAGTTCCTTCTGAGTGCTTCAGTTTTCTCAGTGAAGGAGGAGGCCAGGATATCACTTGAGAGGGCAGAAGGGAGGAAGTAGCATTAGGATTTGAGGAGAGAGGAGAAAATGTGAAGTAGTCATTTGGGAGAGAGAGAGTAAATGAACCTATAGGGATGTGACATATGATTTGCCAGGCAGCATTAAGGGACCCAACTTGAAATTTGGTGTCATAAAACTAAAGTCAAGTCAGGCAGCAAGGGGGTGTGTGTGTGTGTGTGTGTGTGCGCGCGCACGCGCATGTGCATGTAGTAATCAGTTCTGCTTTTGCTAAGCAAATGTTATCACAGCAAGAGAGAGGCAAGGGATTCAGTAGTATATATAAGAGATTAATTATAGTGATCATGGAATTTAAGCTAAAAAGGGGAGAGTGGAAATCAATTGGAGTGGGTCAGTAAAAAGATGGGAGTTTTGAGTCCTGGTGCAGTTGAAGGATAATTGGGTTAAGGTACTATAGGGAGAGAGAGGGACTTGGAAAAACAGGTGATGCATGAAGTTGAAATTATGGAGGGGTTGTAGTTATTGGTAATAATAAGGTCTGGGTATGACCTTGCGGGGGAGTACATGGCTGCAGTAGTGTAGAGGACAACATCCATGAAATGGAGGAATTCAATAAACTGAGACTCAGATTGGTTGAATGTTTGTCTATATATTGAACTTGCTAAAAATTAAGACATTTGCCTTCAAATAGTTTGTGTGAGAATATCAGTAGGCTCCTATATTCAGAGATTTTAGCAATCATTTAATCCAGTGATTCTCAACTGAGACCCAGTAGGGGTATGGAAATACATATCACATGCTTTACAAGCCCTCTGAAGATGTTGATTGGCTGGCTCCCATTGAGAATCACTTAACTATTAAGCGCTATTATTAAGTGGTTGATAGATGTGCCCTCAACTGCATTGGGTAGAAATTGTTAGGAACTTTTGAGCTAGTCTGTTCATCCAGTACAGGAATGGCTTCTATAGCATCCTTCAGGATCCTACACCCTTTTTGGCTGAACGCTGTAAATAACAGCACCTTGTGAAGCAGTCTAGAAGCAATTAATTGCATAGAGAACTCCAAGAACTGTTTTGTTCATTCTTAGCAGATAGAATATATTTTTATGCTGGTAGCTTAAGCACTTAAACAAGGAAAGGATATATATTTTACTTTGTGTCATAATACTGAGAGGAGTGGTGAAAATTTTATCTGTCGGTGTATTTCCCCTTGCTTCTACCTTGTTACTAGCCTTCATTTTGATGACTCTTTTTCCTAGTCTCCCTAGGAGGTGAAGAAAGTTCCAATAGAATTGGAAAAGATTTAGCTCAGGGAGACTGAAATGACCAAGGGGATGGGAACAATGGAAATTGTCTAATATAATAAGTAAGTGTGGACAAACCAGAGCTGAGAAGAGATTTAATTGGAATCTATATTACAGGGTATGTATAAGGCAGATGTGAACCTGATTTCCCAAATTCCAGATTGCTATAACTCAGAGACATTCCCTAAATCTTAAAGTGAAGGCCTTACTGAACATAGTAGGCAGTAATCTATGGAGTACTTCATATTAAGAGATGATCTAGGCAAAAAGTAGATATGATTCAATAAGCCTACAGTGAATTCTCATTAATGACGATTGTACCTAATTCAAATTGAAAAGTACTTGGCCTAAACTTTTGAGTCTGTTATTTTGAAAAGCAATCATGTTTTTCTTCCCAGTATTTATCTGTGCAGTATTTTTACTAGGTCCTCTACTAGTTAGGTTCACCCAGATTACATGTTCTTGTGTTTTAGGAAACTTAATAAGGAGCATTGTTTTGTTTGGCATGATAGTGCATGTGAATTAGCCTGATGAAAACATTTAGAACATACAATCTCCATGCATGCATCTGCTATGGCTTCTTCCTTTTACAGGTGGGGAAAAACAGGACCCAAAGAGGAGGGGTAACATGCTCATATTTACACAGTGAGTTTGTAGCCAACGTGAGACCACATGACAGGTCTCCTGATTAAGAGTGTTACATGTTTTTCCGTGACAGTGTGTTGGTTTATATTACTGGGCAGTTGGAGAAATGAGCACAGAGTAGTTAAATAATTTACCTTAAGTTGCGTGGGAAATCACTGGCCAAGCCAGATGAGTTCATTGGCTACAAAACTCCCCTTAGCCTAGGTGCTCTCTGACATGAGTAAGATTTTAATGAGACTGTGTGGAAATGATGATGATAGCTGAGATTTTGGGCTTTTTGGCTTATTTCTTTTAAATAGATCCTTTTAAATAATTTAGGCCATCTAGAATGATGGAGATGCTTTATCCCACGGTCTTTGCACTTAATCCAAAGTACAGCTAAGGATAGTTAATTTAATACTCATGCATTCCTTATAAATGAAAGATAGTTTATATTTATTTTTAATTATTTTACTTGGAGTCACAACAGGTTATTATTCTCTTTGGTTTGAATTATAATTCTTATTTGTACATAGTAGGTGCTGTTAATGTCTTTTTGTTAATTAATATCAGATTTAAGGGCAAACAGGTTAAATTACAGTACTATAGTTATAGGCAAATTATTATTCTAGAAAGAGATTTGTAAGTTTTCCTGATAGACATAACTTCCCTCCCTCCCTTCCTTCCTTCCTTCCTTCCTTCCTTCCTTCCTTCCTTCCTTCCTTCCTTCCTTCCTTCCTTCCTTCCTTCCTTCCTTCTCTCTCTCTCTCTCTCCTCTCTCTCTCTCTCTCTCTCTCTCTCTCTCTCTCTCTCTCTCTCTCATTATATTTGAAGTTCTGGGGTACATGTGCACAACATGCAGTTTTGTTACATATGTATACATGTGCCATGTTGGTGTGCTGCACCCATTAACTCGTCATTTACATTAGGTATATCTTCTAATGCTATCCCTCCCCCCTCCTCCCACCACACAACAGGCCCCAGTGTGTGATGTTCTCCTTCCTGTGTCCAAGTGTTCTCATTGTTCAATTCCCACCTATGAATGAGAACATGCGGTGTTTGGTTTTCTGTCCTTGCGATAGTTTGCTGAGAATGATGGTTTCCAGCTTCATCCATGTCCCTATAAAGGACATGAACACATCCTTTTTTTGTGGCTACATAGTATTCCATAGTGTATATGTGCCACATTTTCTTAATCTATTTTATCATTGATGGGCATTTAGTTGGTTCCAAGTCTTTGCTATTGTGAATAGTGCCACAATAAACATACATGTGCATGTGTCTTTATAGCAGCATGATTTATAATCCTTTGGGTATATACCCAGTAATGGGATGGCTGGGTCAAATGGTACTTCTAGTTCTAGATCCTTGAGGAATTGCCACACTGTCTTCCACAATGGTTGAACTAGCTTACAGTCCCACCAACAGTGTAAAAGTGTTCCTATTTCTCCACATCCTCTCCAGCACCTGTTGTTTCCTGACTTCTTAATGATCGCCATTCTAACTGGTGTGTGATGGTATCTCATTGTGGTTTTGATTTGCATTTCTCTGATGACCAGTGATGATGAGCATTTCTTCATGTGGATAGACATAGCTTCTATATTAACTCAGAACTTGGTTTTATATTCTTGGCTCCACCAGTGTCTTGTTTCATTAAGCCAAAGCATGCATTTTAAAATTTTTTTACTTTTTATTTTAGAATCGGGGGTACATGTACAGGAATTCTAATTATTCCATTGCCCAATAGGTAGTGTTTCAGTCCTTGCCTCACTCCCTCCCACTTTGAAGTCTCAGTGTTTACTGTTCCCATCTTTTTGTCCATGTGCACTTAGTATTTAGCTCCCACTTGTGAGAACATAGAGTGTTTGGTTTTCTGTTCCTGCCTTAATTCACTTAGGATAATGGCCTCCAGCTGCACCCGTGCTGCTGTAAAGGATATGATTTTGTTCTTTTTTATGGCTATGTAGTATTCCATGTTGTACATGTACCACATTTTCTTTGTCTAATCCACCGTTGATAGGTACCTGGGTTGATTCCCCATCTTTGCTGTTGTGAATGGTACAAAGCATGCATAAGAAACAGGGGCATTATTGCTCCAAAGGGGTGAACATTAATTCTTGAGGAGCAAAAAGTCTTTACTCTTTTTATCTATAAGGCACAAATAAATGTGCAACACATAAACACATATACAGTATATCTGTGGTATTAATATTTCAGTGGGAAGGTATGTCAAAATTAGGGGGAAAATGTCTTAAAAGGCTCCTGGTGAGGCCAGCCATACTGAAAACAGTTGAGAAACACAGAGCTGAAGGATCTGGTTGCATGTGCTAAGCTCTACCCTAGAGGAAATTCCCAGATACCATTGGATTCATTGTGACGGTCAAACTTTTAGGGAAGTCAGAGTTTCCGCTATGCGTTAAAGGTACGACTTCTCATGGGCTAGGAAATGAAGTGGTTAGGACTGCCTTTACATGTGAGTGGCACTTTTGAGATATCTACAGTCATTGAAATTTTCATTGTCTATACCATCTTTTCTTAAAATTCCTTAACCTCAAAGTTTGGCTGTAGCTGAAGGAAAGGGATGTAGATAAAATCTCAGCTGCTTAGTCGAGTTACCCACAGTCATATCAGGGTGTGGTTTGTGGCTGTGGAAATCAACCATTTGGACCTGTCATTTATAATTTGATAATGTCCCTTTATTGTCATCATGAAAGAAGAAACTGTGGGTCAGTGCTTTTTGCCAAATGTGACAAGTTTTTAAAAGTTGATTGCTCCTGCCACACCCCCTCTATGGTCTCCAGTGAGATGTCTTCTCTTCTCTTTCAATTTGTCTGGTACATCAAATAACCTAATTGCAAACCTAGATGATCTAGGCATCATACTCAGTACTGTGTCTTAAATTGAGAGGCACCTGGTAAGTAAGAGTTGGTTTTAAGGGCAAGGAAAAGAAGATGGTAAGTAGATGCCTGATGAGTTGTTTTTTGTTTGTTTGTTTGTTTTAGACTAGGTTGTCCCTGTTTCACATGAGAGGGTAGTATTAGGTACAGTGACCTTGTTGAAAGTGTCAGTTTAATGTTACCACTAAGACCCTGCCCCAGCTTTATCACCTGAGCACTAACAAGTGCTGTGTGGAGTTTAGTCCGCGCTGGTAACTCTTGAGTATTCAGTGGGTCTTTTAACAATTACCACCATGGAGGAGAGAGCAAGGAAGAGAAATGCTGTGATCTTTTACTGTTTCTAATCAGTGAAAGAGGGATTAGATTAAACAAATGTTACAGAGTTGTGACTTTGATCCCCCATTGGTAAGCAGTAATTGTAGAGACTGGATTTCAAAAGCCCTGAAAGTTTACTTTCAATCTATCTATTATAGTTTAATCCCCAGTAATGCAGGTGGAGGAGGATTTGTGGAATTTTAATAGTAGAAACAACAATTCTTTCTGTCGTAGTTTTCTGTTTTCCCATTATAAATGGAAAGAATTGATCATTTATTAACGTGTATCCCCCTGAATTTACCTGTAACAAGATTCCATGGCAGAAATCCCAGATTCCAATTCAAGGACTCATTTGCAGCTGCTGTACAGAGCAGTGGTTAGGAAATGTGTGCCTGCTGGGCGTGGTGGCTCACGTCTGTAATCCCAGCACTTTGGGAGGCAAGGCAGGTGGATCACGAGGTCAGGAGTTTGAGACCAGCCTGGCCAACATGGTGAAACCCCATCTCTACTAAAAATACAAAAATCAGCTGGGTGTGGTGGTGTACACCTGTAGTCGCAGCTACTTAGGAGGCTGAGGCAGGAGAATCACTTGAACCCGGGAGGTGGAGGTTGCAGTGAGCCAAGATTGTGCCACTGCACTCCAACCTGGTGACAGAGTGAGACGCCATCTCAAAAAAATAGAAATGTGTACCTAAACACAAGGTCTATCTGTGATACCTGGGCCGTTCTCCTGAGAAAGCAGATGGCTAATGCCTTAAATAAAATTGTTTTTCTAAAGTAAATGATGATTAAATACAAATTTGACTCTAATGTTACAGAAAATAAAACAATATAAAATCAGTTAGAGGAGAATGGTTAATGAAGACAGTTCTAGTCACGTCTGTCTTTATCCGTGAAAGACACTACTCTTGGAAAATGGCTTTATGTCTTTGGACCCATTTCCTAACCTCTAGGATGGTAGAACTCTAGGATAATGTAGAATTATATTAATTTTACTTTCTATGCAATTGAGTTCCTTGATTCAGACTTAGTTGCTTCTCTTTTTAACCCAGCACCTAATATTGTGGAGCCAAAAAAATGGATACTCTCTGACTGTTGTCTAAATGTGAATGTTGTGGTCAAAAATTAAATAAGTATGTGTTGATTTCTATCTGTGTATGTGGGGGGGGGTGTGTATAGAAGGCATAGTTTGATGGAGGAGATTGTCTTGTAAGAGAAAAAGGGGAAGAGAAAATAAAAAAATAAGAAAGAATAAGTGTATGAGTAAAATGGTGAGACTTTGTTTTAAAAGTGTACCCTTAAAATTAACTGTAAGCAAATGAATCATGGGAAATCTCTTCAAATTAGTTACCCTGGAGGCACTGCTCTTCTACTGCCATCTTGCAAAAACATTTTTAGTACTTTCGTTGGAATTATTTTTAGACCTGGGTATGAACCACTTAAGTCATCTTTATTTATTTTTTTTCATGGTAAAGTCTTGTACTGGTTCTGAATGATTTTTGACTTGATTCTGAACATTCCTTTTAGGATTTTCAAGAGTGTGCTTCAAGTTCTGGAGATAGGACTTTGCAATGGAACTATTATTGGAATTAGAATAAAGCTTTCCTTTACAACTCTGGAGAGAATAGTACTCACTCTGATGTTTAGTTCAGTTTATTAAGATTTGTGTGTATGTGTGCATAGGAAAAAAAAAAAAACAACTAGGAAGACATAATACCAGAGTATTAGTTGGTATCTTTGGTGATTTAATTTTATTCTTTTTTTTTTTTTTTTTCCAAGACAAAGTCTTGCTCTGTTGCACAGGCTGGAGTGCAGTGGCTTGATCTCAGCTCACTGCAACCTCCGCCTCCTGGGTTCAAGCAATTCTCCTGCCTCAGCCTCCCCAGTAGCTGGGACTACAGGCACACGCCACCATGCCCAGCTAATTTTTGTATTTTTAGTAGGGACAAGGTTTTACCACGTTGGCCAGGCTGGTCTCGAGCTCTTGGCCTCATGATCCTCCCGCCTCAGCCTCCCAAAGTGCTGGGATTACAGGTATGAGCCACTGCGCCCAGCCTAATTTTCTTCTTCGTACTTTTCTCTTTTTTCCAAATTTTCTACAATGACTATATTATTTATAATCCAGAAAAAGAGAAACAAATAGTATTATTACTTTATGGTCATGTTCATTATATGTTCTTGACATGTGTGAGCAGGTGTCCCAGGTATCATAGGAGAGCGGATTCACTTTCCTGAATCTAAAGCCAGGTGGTAGAACCAGGTACGGTGCTTAGGCCTGTTTCTTTAATAAGTACTATTTTTAATAATGGATTTCAAAGTTTGCCCTTTTCAAGCAGTAGTTTAGTGAAAAAGAATAAATTGATTCTAATTATTTTATGATTTCAAAAAACATTTTACTTCAATTTGCCAAGAAGTGGATTGTGATATCAAAGGGTAAGTTTATCTCCTGATGCTAGTGAAATCATTTCCTTCTTAAAACAATTTTTTATTCAAACAGTGTGGTTTGATTGAAGAATATCTTTCAAAAACAGGTACAACTTATCTATGCAAATTGAAATATCTTAGTAAGTTTGGTCATGCTTATCACTGGGATGGAAAAGAACGTGTTTATAATAAAGGAAAAACATTTTATGCAGGGAAGGGGATATAAAGACAACTTTAAATACGGAAAAAAATTAAGATGATGCCAAATAATTGCTACATTAAGGAAATAAAAACTGAAATATGAACACAAAATATCTAGGAGGTCGTCTGTTAGGCATGTTGTGGGGTGTGGTCATGGAAATTCTTAATATTTGAGTCATATATAAACATTTAGAATAAAAACTAACTTACATAGCTAGTGCTTGCAGCCCCTGCCTGACAGTTCTATTAGGCATTCAGTGGGTATTTCAACCTCTCTCCTGTATACTCAGCACTATGCTGGAGGCTGTGCGGTGTAGAACCATTAGCGATTGTCCATGTCTGCAAGGAGTTTATAGTATAGTTGAGGATGGCATTTTGACTCGAGATGAGTATTAATACTAGCACGTTCTCTGAAGGACCAGTTGAATAGTAAGGACAACAAGGACAAATGGCACAGAGGGAGAAGTAATTAGTGGCTGAAGTCATCTAGAGACGTTTCTCAGAGCAGGGGGAGGATATTTTCCGTGCTGACAAGAGAGAATGATTGAGTCTTTTTAATGTTGTTTTTTTTTTCTCTTTTTTCATTGAAAATCTTTGTTATATTCCTTACTTAAAAGTAAGGACTTAAAAACCTGAGGATTTTAGCCAGAATTTTCCTGTTCTAATTAGACCTGTGTCAGTAGTTCTCAATTGGAAGTGATTTTGCCCCTCGGGACATTTAGCAGTCTTATAGGCATCTAGTGGGTAGAGGCAGGGGATGCACAGGACACCCCTCTTTCCCACCTACCCACACACCAAAGAATTCTCCAGCTGGAAATGTCAGTAATACTGAGATTCAAAACCCCTGGTCTACATGTGCTTGAGGGACAGTGAAGAAGCTACCATTTGTTTTATGTGACCAATGCCTCAAGGAGTTATAGGGCTGGGCTGTGAACCGTTAGTCAGTGGCACATGATTAATTATTCAGTCCTGAGTTATTCACCTTACTTCAGTGAAAATCACAGTCTAAACCAGGGACTTAATGAAGGATTACTGACAAAAGAGAACTATATATGAATGAAACATCATCTTTTTGCACTTCACCCAAGTTTGTATCATATCCAGTAAGCCAGTAGTTGTGTATCAAAACATTGTCCATGTCTCAACTCTTTACATGTTATCAAGACCTCTGGCCTTCATGGAAAGAGTATAGACTTTAGAATCAGAGAGTCCTAGATTTCAAGTTCTGATTCCAGCTGTGTGACTTTGGATAAGTTACCTAATCTCTCTGAGTTATAGTTTGTTCTGTAAAAGAGAATAATAAAATAAATCTTCTGTAAAAGAGGATAATATAATAAAGAAGACATATATTTATTTCTATTGTTTGTAGAAGGCATGCTTTGATTGTTATGAGGATTAAAGAAGCGTTATAAGTACCTAAAATATTACCTTGCACATATTTAGCACTTGATAAATGTTATCTATTACTAACCCTTAGGAAAACTTTGCAAGGTAAATATTGTTATACCCACTGTGTAAATGTAGAAACTGAGGTTCAGAGAAGGTATAGCTTGTGTAAAACCACACAGTAAATAGTAGAAGTAGGATTCACATCCATGCCTTATTTCCAAATTCATATGCTTGTCATATTACCTTGATAAATAATGGAGAAGGGAAAAGATCAGAAAAATTAAAAGGAAAAAAATACTTTTTAAAAAGCGACTTTTCCCCTTCCCCCAAGCTGAAATTTTCCCCTTTGCCTAGGTTTTGAATTCTCTGAATGTTTCATGTAAGTCAAAATTGCTATGAGAAATGCATTTTATGCTTCTAAAATAACAAGTGTGCCCTTAGATTTGTAAAGAGGCAGCCAAATAATTTCATATATTTCAAGTTTTTTTAACTTCTTATTGTTAAAATCATCCCCAGGCTTAAGAATTTCCCATTTAAAATCTATATTCTAGAGGCTATAGTTTTGTTTCTGACACTTTCTGGAAGAATCTATGCTAATGACCAGCACCGCCAGATTTTTTTCATGATACTTTCATTTTTATCCATGCATCCACTGGTGTCCAACTTACTAGACTACTAAAACTGAATCAGATGTTTTTAGGAGCAGAGTTTAATATACTTATTGTGCCTTACAGAATAATTTATTTTACATCACTTAACAGCTTCCCCTTTCTGCATCCCCAAAGTTCCATAAGAATCAGCTGAGGAGATGAATTTATTTATTCCTTCCTAGTCTAGAGTTTTGGGGCATCAATAAAACCGTAGATGCTAGAGCCAGTTTCAACAACTACCTGCTAAAGGAATAAATCCTTCTTAATAGGGATGACATTTCCATGCCCTGAATCCTGGGGAGAAAAATCTAGCAAGCAAGAAAAGATTTATGTAATTCTTTTCTATGAGAAGAATTGTTGTACATTGAGTGCATGTGGATGGAATTTTAATAAACATTGAACCAGGCAGAACAGAATTTTTTAAAAAGCCACAGGTATATAAAATATCATCTAAGTTTTTTGAGCAATGTTAATATGCAAGCAGTCTACTTTGGATAAACAAAAATGAATTGTTTTTCTCATTGTGTTAATTTGTATGTTTCTAAGTTCCTTAAAACATAAGCAGCGGAACATAATGAACTCTCTTGTTAGTTGACTAAATTCTTCATTGTTGATAATATCAGTAAAAGTCCTTCTAGCTTATTATAATTAGCCTGAAACCTGATTGTAAACTCTTAGTCAATTGTGAACCTGATTAATTTGTCTTAAGGTCACACAGGTAGACAGAGCCAGGAATGAAAGACAAGTTTTCTGACCACCAGTCCAGTTTTCTTACTGCTATTTTGACTTTTTCATAATTTTATCCATTCTAATTGGGTGTTAATTTTTTTCAAAGTTTTTAATTGTGATAAATACACAGCAAAAAATTATTAAATTTCAAAAAATCGGCCGGGCACGGCAGCTCATGCCTGTAATCCCAGCACTTTGAGGGGGCCGAGGCAGGTGGATCACAAGGTCAGGAGATCGAGATCATCCTGGCTAACACAGTGAAACCCCGACTCTACTAAAAATAGAAAAATTAGCCAGGCGTGATGGCAGGCGCCTGTAGTCCCAGCTACTTGGGAGGCTGAGTCAGGAGAATGGCGTGAACCTGGGAGGCGGAGCTTGCAGTGAGCCGAGATCACGCCACTGCACTCCAGCCTGGGCCACAGAACCAGACTCCGTCTCCAAAAAAAAAACAATTTTTTCAAAAAAATCTCTTTGAATAGGTAAATAATACATGAACATGTAACAAAAATGAAAGGTTTACAGTATACAGTGATGAGTCTAGCTCCTACTCCTAACTCCTGTCCATCCCAGTTCTCCTTACAGGCAGCCACTGTAAGGAATGAGGCATTTCAAATAGACTGCTTTGGTTTCATAACATGCATAAACTGACATTGTATTGCATTATTCTTTGAGTTGCAGTCCGGCCTGCCAAGTTTAGGGGTTGCCTAACAGAGGAAAAATATAAGCTGTGGAATTAGAATATGGAGAGATTTATGAACTGAATTGGAAAATTACCCAAGGTCCAAGTTATTTCCAGTAATAGAAGTGAAGACTCTCTTACAGAAGTAGTTTATTACTCAGATATTACCTTTTGTACAAATAGCTTAAAGTATATTATAAGAGCACTCACGTATATCTTCATGACAGGTAAAATCCATGTCTGAGTATTACATAACTACGTACAGCTACTTTAAAATCAACACCACATTGGCCAAAAGAAAGAACCATGCTGATGTTTGAATAAACATCCTTAGGCTCTGAAACTGTCATCGTAGAACACTGCATGGATCTGCTTCTCTTGGGCCACTGAGCCTACATGTCCTACCCTGCTGAAACCTTAGCCCCCTGTCTTTAGATTGGACACCAGGCCTTTGGATGAGGAGATAAGGGGGGCTCCAGGAGTACACATGAACCTCTGACCATGCTGCCACTGTTGAGGTTGTACAGAATGAAAAGCAGTAGGGCAGCAGCAGCCTCTTAGTTTTGCCCAGACCAAGGTAGCTTTTAATGCAGAGGTACTGGGTTGATAGCTGCATATGACTGCCTCTGTGGCGAGAGTCAAGCTCCAGAAATCTGCAGGCTACAGCCTAGCAGGCCACATTTAAGGCTTCATCCCAGTTTAAAAAGCAGATCTTCCCAAGTGAAAGGAATAAGAAAGGACACTGCAAAGTTTCTCTCTTTTGATAACTCTATATGAGCAACTCTCTGGCAGGGGAAAGGGTGTAGGGAATATATAGGTGGTTTAGAGAAAGAGAGATGAGAGTAGGTCAGGGAAGAGATAGGGAGAGGAAAGGCAAGGTGGGAGAAAGTTGTCTTTTTGAGAGAGAAAGTCTTTGACTTCTATACTGTTACTCTTGGATTATAGTCTCATGTTCTACTGTAAGGCAGTGTTTTTCGAACTGCTGTGTTCATAAGACCCTCCTGGAGTACTTGCTAAAAGTTGAGATTCCATGATCTCTATCCTAACGATGCTGACTCAGTGAATCTCAGGTAGAGTCCTTGAATCCTAGGATAGTTTTAATATAAAGTGTTCCAGGTCATTCTGGGGAACACTGCTGGATCAAGGCTGGCCCTTGTACTCTGAACAGTGCTAGATGTTTTGCTCCAGATTTGTCCTCCGTTGTAAATACAAACAGCATACTGGGAGCCTTAACTGCAGTTGCTTCATTCATATCTAAATTAGAGCTTTTTTCTTTTTCTTTTTTTTCGAGACAGAGTCTCTCGCACTGTTGCCTAGCCTGGAGTGCAGTGGTGCAATCTCAGGTCACTGCAGCCTCCGCCTGCTGGGTTCAAGCGATTCTCCTGCCTCAGCCTCCCGAGTAGCTGAGATTACAGGCACCCACCACCATGCCCGGCTAATTTTTTGTATTTTTAGTAGAGACGAGGCTTCATTCACCATGTTGGCCAGACTGGTCTTGAACTCCTGAGCTTGTGATCTGCCCGCCTCAGCCTCCCAAAGTGCTGGGATTACAGGTGTGAGCCACCGCACCCAGCCCTGGAGCTTTTTTCAAAAAGCATTCCTATTCCTTTTCACCTGATATGAATGCCTTTGTTGATTTTTAAAATGTTTTTGATTATTTAAAACAATGGAATATTAGTTCCTAGTGGCTATTAAAGCATTAGTGCTATTAATCTTTGCAAATAGAACCACTGGCCTTTTGTTTGTCTATAATGGCCCTGCTATTATTTTCCACCTGGACTAATAGTCTGTGATTTTTTAAAAAATGTACTTTAAAAAAGTGTATTCAGGGCCAGGGGTGTTGCTCAAGCCTGTAATCTTGGCACTTTGGAAAGCTGATTCAGGAGATGGCTTGAGGCCAGGAGTTCAAGACCAGCCTGGGCAACATAATGAGACCCTGTCTCTACAAAAAACAAGAAACAATTAAAAAAAAAAAAAAAAGCCAGGTACAGTGGCAGGCACCTGTATTCCCACCTACTCAGGAGGCTGAGGAAGGAGGGTCACTTGAGCCTAGGAGTTCAAGGTTGCATTGAGCTGTGATTGTGCCACTGCACTCTAGCCTGGGCGACAGAGTGAGACCCTGTCTCAAAAAAATACATATATGTAGTTAGAACTTTGAAAACAAATGAATAGCCTTTGTTTCATCATCCTAGTCATTTGAACAGTTTAAAATGCAAATGACTAATTTCAGTGATTGTGTTTTTCCTTTTTAGATAGGAACCAAGGCTTTAGCCTTCTCAACTCATTGACTGGAACAAACCATAGCATTGGGTTAGCAGATCCCTGTCACCCAGAGGTAAAGGTTCTTCTTGGATCTTTTTTACTTCTTTGGCTTTAATTTCTCCGTGTCATTGTGAATCTTTACACATTCACCATTGTTTTCCTTTCCATTTAAAAGGTGATGGAGAATGTTAAAAATAGACGAAAGGAAAGCTTAAAACAGCCCTTGCTAATGCAGTAAGCCCTTTCAAGATGTTTACAGCTTTGGTTTTATTTTTACTAGGGTGCTTTCTAAAATATGCTAGGATTTCCCTGAGGCATTAATTTGCCTTCAGATCTTTAAATAGAAAGTAAATTTGATGGTGCTTTTTTAGTACTTCCTGTATAAAAGACCTTGGCAAATCCGAGGCAAGGTCCCTGTCCTCAATGAGCTTGTAGTCCAGTTTCAACCCTGCGTCCTTAAGAACTTTGTTCCAAGTTTACCTTGGTCAGCAGCTGGAGCCAAGAGCAAATTATACAGTGCCACACTGTCTTTCCAGAGATCTTTTTCAACAGCCTCTGAGCTATTTGTGTTATGATTGTGTTACATTTTCACATTTTGAATATAACATGGATCTTAAATGAGACAAACAAAAAACATGTTTTAATAGTCTAAAGCAAAATCAACACTTTGTAGTTCTTCCTTGGGGGAAAGCACTCCTGGGTTGGTGAATTTTTAGCCTTTTATTTTTTTAATATGATCTTGCTCTTCTTTCTTTGCCTCCAGTTCCTATTACTCTTTTCTCAAGCCAACCAAGGACTGAAAGTGTGAGCTTTTTTGGATTTAGTTCTGGAATAGTCTACTATTAAATTGTTGCGTATGTGTATTTTCCTCAACAGCAACCCCATTTGCCAGCAGAAGATAGGACTGAATCCCTCTCTGATCATCGGAGTGGTGCATCTAACACAACAGATGCCCAGGTTGATAGCATTGTGGGTAAGTTCCTCCTTTGGCTGCCAAGAGAGAGCTTTGTGCAACTTGGAATAGGTATCTGGGCAGAAACCATTGAGGGGGAAATTGACTTTAAACACAGAGAAGGGAAAAAAAGTGGTAGTGTACCACACATGAATGAATGTGAGCCTTGCCAGTGGCTATCAGAAAAAGGAAGAAGAATAAATACATAACAAATACGTGAGCACCATTTTCTCTTTAATTCTCCTAGCAGGATCTTGATTCAGATCATCGTAGCCAAGGCAGACAGAACCAGGTGGCGAAACAGCTAGCTCTGTATCATAAAGTTTATTCATAATATTTAACAGTAGTCAGACTTGATGGTGACAAGAATAATACAACTTTGTATTTATAAGCCCTTCCACATCCTTTTAAAGTTCTTTTATATCCCCTTTCTCATTTGGTAATGAAGTTTTGCAGAGAAGTTATTTTATGGAGATGAAGCTAAAGCCCAGAGAAGTTTAATAACTTGTCCAAGGACATCTAGCAAGAAGGGCCTGGAGCTGAAACTGGAATCCAATATGCCATCCAAAAGCCAGAAAACCAAGGAGCTTACTTGACAATAACTATAAATCTTCTTTTGCTGGGGAACTACTGATACTCCTACTTTATCTTTATGCTACAGAGGGCTCATGTGCAGTAATAAATTTTTAAAACTCTTTTTTCTTATTATAAGAGAATTCATGTAGAAAACTCAAGTGATTGGTGGCCAGGCGCGGTGGCTCAAGCCTGTAATCCCCAGCACTTTGGGAGGCCGAGACGGGCGGATCACGAGGTCAGGAGATCGAGACCATCCTGGCTAACACAGTGAAACCCCGTCTCTACTAAAAATACAAAAAACTAGCCGGGCGACGTGGCGGCGCCTGTAGTCCCAGCTACTCGGGAGGCTGAGGCAGGAGAATGGCGTGAACCCGGGAGGCGGAGCTTGCAGTGAGCTGAGATCTGGCCACTGCACTCCAGCCTGGGTGACAGAGCGAGACTCTGTCTCAAAAAAACAAAAACAAAAACAAAAACAAAAACAACAACAAAAAAAGAAAACTCAAGTGATTGGTTATAGAAACATATGAAGAAGAAAAAATCATGTATATATTTTTTTCTCTCCAGTGTATTCAACCTTATCCTCTCAATTGAATCCTTCCCATTGGCTTTTAAACCTGCCTAAGTCTCTGCCATTAAAACAAACTAGTAATCACACTGAAGTGGGTGGGGACTTCAAGCACTAAACCTAAGTAACTGTAGAAAACAGTAATTGGACTAGATACCATAAGACTAAAAACAAAAAGAACTGAACACAAATACTGAACTCTACTTAGTAAATTTGTTTCTTATCAGGGTATGGCTTAGCAATTCTGAAATTTTTTATATAGATATTTTATATACCACACATATACTGACATATAGAAAATAAGAAAATATAGATAGTGAGAGCTAGTTTTCTTACTGCCAGAGGAAAAAGGTTACCTAAAAAAGTTAGAAAATAAATACAGATGTGTGTGTATGTATGTATTAGTATACACACATGTATTACCTAGTTCTGTCCACTGAGAGGCCTAGAAGCAACAATATTGCCGTAGCGGTGGACACACTTAGCACTCAGATTTTGCTTTCTTTTATTGTGTGTGTGTTGTTGTGTTTTTGTTTTTGTTTGAGACAGAGTTTCGCTCTTGTTGCCCCGGTTGGAGTGCAGTGGCGCGATCTCAGCTCACCGCAACCTCTGCTTCCTGGATTCAAGCGATTCTCCTGCCTCAGCCTCCCGAGTAGCTGGGATTACAGGCATGTGCCACCACGCCCGGCTAATTTTTTGTTTTGTTTTGTTTTGTTTTGTTTTGTTTTGTTTCTAGTAGAGATGGGGTTTCTCCATGTTGGTCAGGCTGGTCTCAAACTCCCGACCTCAGGTGATCCACCATCTTCGGCCCCCAGAGTGCTTGGATTATAGGTGTGAGCCACTGCGCCTGGCCAGATCTTGCTTTCTAAATACCATTCTCCAATAAAAGGAACTAGGGCTTCTTGGAGAAGTGGTTGATTCCTGGACTTGGGCAAGAAAAATACAGGATGACCCTGGAGCATCTCATGGTACCAGAAATTAAGAAAATTCTCAAAAAAGAATGGGGACATGTTGAAAGGGCATAGGGACGAACCTGAAAGAGCTTCCAGTGGCTAAATCTGGAACAATTTGATCAGCAAAGTAGTTTAATATAGTATTGGGTTATAAGCCGTAGAATAAGCTAACTATCCATGAGTTCATACTAATATAAATAAATAATTGAATAAACGAATGAGAAAGAAAGGACAGTATCTCCTTACAGAAGAATCCCAAGTAATAAATATAGAAGGAATGAAGAAAGTAGAAAGCCATCATTAGGCACAAAACACAGTAATAGTTGTAGCAGGCAAGATCCACTGATGGATGTTAAAATTAGTGGTGAAAGTTTGAGGAGAAGTATATCTGCATAGTCTAAAAGTATCTCTCTCAAGATATTTATTTATTACAAAGGGGAAAATAGTAACTTTACACTGGAGAAACTCATCAGATACCAGCCACTTTAATTATATAATGAAGTAATTTAATTATTAACATCACTGGTAATAGGACATATTGACATAATAGCCCTCCTTATAGGATGCAGTGAGAAGTTAATCTCACCAAAAATGCCTAACTGCAATCTAATAATAAGAAAACATCTGATAAACCTGGTTAAGGGACATTATACAAGTAACTGACCATACATGTGTTAAAGTCATGAAAGACAATGAAAGACTGAACAACTGTCACAAATTGGAAAAGACTACGGAGATTTGACAGCTAAATTCCATGTAGGATCTTGGAACAGAAAAAGGATATTAGTGGAAAAACTGATGAAGTCTATGGTGTGGTTAATGGCATTATACCAATATTAACTTCTTGATTTTTATAATTGTACCATGGTCATATAAGATGTTAACACTAGGGGAAAGTGGGTGAAGAGCATATAGGAACTCTGTATACTATTTTTGCAAGTTGTTTTTAAAGACTAAATTAAGAAAAAATTTAAGGCAAAACCAAATCAATAAAAATCAAACACTTCCTCAATCCCACGTCTTCCTCCTTATCTCTTTACTAAACTTGTTTCTATTCCTCACCTCTTATTTGCCCCTCACCTCACTCCTGTCTGTCTTTTGCCCCTGGTATGCCAGTACAGCAGCTCTGTGCAAAGGCCAACAATGACCTCCATGCCACTAAATCGGGTAGATATTTTCCAGTCCTCATCTTGACCTTGTGGCGGCATTCAGTGTTACAGATCAATTCCTCTTTGAAACATTATCTTCCCGTGCCTCACCCAACACGATGTCACCTGGTTTTCTTCCTACTTCTCTGATTATTCCTTCTCTTTCTTTGGTAGATACCCTCCTTTTCTCAGCCTTTAATTATTGTCATTCTTCATTGCTCCATTTAAACTCTTCCAAATCTATATTTAGGCATGGAGTGATTCTGTCTACATTAACAGCTCAATTATTATGTATACAAAGATAAATCACAAACTTTTATCTTCAGCCCTATATACCAACTTCCTACACAACATGTCCATTGAACGAAAGCAAATATATTAACCAAAATACATTTTTAACACCAAATTGTCTATATGGCATTGCGATAGATGCAAATAATTATAAGTCATCCTATCTTCATGGAGCTTAGTCTAAAAATACAGAGATAGGACCTATAATTTAATGATTAACGTCATAGGCATTGGAGTCCTTAGTAATTGGAACCCTGGTGGGTTCAAATCATGGCTTTATCACTAGTAATGGCCTGACCTTGAGTAAATTAACCTCTGTTGGTGTTAGTTTCCTCTTCTGTAAAATAACGGTGATAAATCTTTCCTCATAGGGCTGTTGCAAAGATGAAATGGAACCATGTAAGTTAAAGCATTCAGTGGTGCAGATCCAAAGCAAACTCTCTTACAGTGGTAGTATTTATTAAAGTAGTGGTGGAGAAATGTTAGAATACAAGGTAATATATGCAAGTGCTAAGACAGTTCTAGAAACAGTAAATGTAGAAAGAATTCTAAGGAAGGAGACCTGTGAAACTGGGATGGGCAGGGAAGACATTCTAAAGGTAGTGGGCCTGGAATGGAGAAGAAGTTAAATTTCTGATTAAAAACAAACTTTAATAAAGAAGCAGTGTGCCAAGGTAGAAACCGTAAAAGATTTGTAGTAAGGAAATATGAATTTAAATCAGCTCTACCTCTGCATAGCTATAATTTTAGATGAGTTCATTTTTAGATACAGGTTTTTTTCATATCATTTTCTGTTATTCTCAGATAATGTTATCTGTTCTAATCACCTTTTATAGTTGTTGTCAATAATAGATGTGAAAATATTTGTTGTACAGTAAAATATGGTATAAACTTTAGTCATTCATTGGTGAATCAATGTACCTTAGTTGAGTGAGTATGCTTTTGGAGTTGGTAACCCCTGTGTCTGGATCCACTTACTAGCTGTGACCTCGGCAAGTCACTTCAACTCTGAGCTGTGGTTTTCTTATCTTTAGAATGGAAATAGTACTCCTTACTTCATGTCAGTGTTGTGAGGATAAAATAGTTACTCTTCATTTTCATTTGTGAGGACCCACTAGCAGCCAAGCAGGGCGAGGCACCATGAACTGTAAAGCTGGTATACAGTGGGCCTTCGATCATTGGTAACTTCATCAAGGTTATCATTTGCCTTAGGATTCTCTCAGTGTAGCACATATGCAAATAACGTGACGGATAATGTGACAAATCCCTATTTCAGATCCCATGTTAGATCTGGATATTCAAGAACTAGCCAGTCTTACTACTGGAGGAGGAGATGTGGAGAATTTTGAAAGACTCTTTTCAAAGTTAAAGGAAATGAAAGGTAATCGGATCCATTGTGTCTAATATGTTCCCGTATTGATGCTTGTCTGTTTTATGTAGTAGCATTTTATTTTGTTCACTGCTGGATTGGATTCCTTGTTCTGGTCTCAGCTGTCTTGAGAAACTTAGCTACTCGTGGGACTTGGTAAAAAACAATTTCCATCTTCATTCTCTTTCCTTTTACTTTTCCTGCTTTTGCCTTCTGTTTCTTTCAGCGTGTTACATGTCCTGTGCTATTAGACAAATTTCTTAAGATGTATTTTCCTCCTAGACAAGGCTGCGACGCTTCCTCACGAGCAAAGAAAAGTGCATGCAGAAAAGGTGAGACAATCAGCCAGGTATTTAGTGAGTACCTATAAAAGGTCCAGTGCTATTATTATAATTATATATCACACTTGTGTATTTCTAAAGGGTCTTAGTGTGAGCTTTTCATTGAATATTAACTTCTAACTAATTAAATATTTATACAGTAATAGTATAGTTGCTGCATTCAAACCAAGATTTTTCACCTCTATGGTGAGTGACATGGAAACTTCATTGAGACTCGCAACGTTTGCCTTTCTAACTATTCGGCCAGAAAACTCTTAGTTGTTTTGTTATATTATTACCAACACAACACATGTTATTGGCAGGAAACTTGGATGGTTGATGGTGTTCTCTGATATGAATGTGTCATAATTTATCCTGTTCCCTTTTGGACATTTAGGTCATGTGCATTTTTTGCTTCTATAAATAATGAAGCTGTGCATATCCTTACACATCATCTTTGTATACAACTCTAAATATATCATTGGTATAAATTTCTAGATGTGGCGATCATGGATCAAATGGTATTCAAGGGTTTTGATATGTGTTGCCAGAGGACTGGAGGGCAAAGTGCAGAATTTTAGGTCTCAGTCAGTTCAAGGCATAACACATGAAACAAGCTGAAATGTAGCTGTTGCCTAACATTTGTTGCATGCTTCTGTCCACAGGTGGCCAAAGCATTCTGGATGGCAATCGGGGGAGACAGAGATGAAATTGAAGGCCTTTCATCTGATGAAGAGCACTAAATTATTCATACTAGGGTTTGACTAACAAAGATGCTAGCTGTCTCTGAGATATCTCTCTACTCAGCCCAGTCATATTTTGCCAAAATTGCCATTATCATGTTGGCTGCCTGACTTGTTTATAGGGTCCCCTTAATTTTAGTTTTTAGTAGAAGGTTAAGGAGAAATCCTTTTTTCCTCAGTATATTGTAAGAGAGTGAGGAATACAGTGATAGTAATGAGTGAGGATTTCTTAAATATACTTTTTTGTTGTTGTTCTAGGAATGAGGGTAGGAGAAATCTCAGAGGTCTGTGTGATTTACTCAAGTTGAAGACAACTCCAGGCCATTCCTGGTCAACCTTTTAAGTAGCATTTCCAGCATTCACACTTGATACTGCACATCAGGAGTTGTGTCAACTTTCCTGGGCAATTTGGGTTTTCTCCGTTCAAGGAGCTTGTAGCTCTGAGCTATGATGCTTTTACTGGGAGGAAAGGAGGCATCTGCAGAATTGATGTGAGCTATGTGGGGCCGAAGTCTTAGCCCAGCGCTTAGTCTCTACCTAAGAAAATGCCTCTGGGCATTCTTTTGAAGTATAGTGTCTGAGTTCATGCTAGAAAGAATCAAAAAGCCAGTGTGGGTTTTTAGACTGTAATAAATGAGGGAAAGGATTTCTATTTCAGTGGGAATAAAACCTCCCTACTGAGTTGTGGGAGATACGTTGTATGTTAGAGAGAACCTTAAGGAGTCCTTGTATGGGCCATGGAGACCGTATGTGATAATATACTGTGATTTTCGTGAAGAAACTCTTCTGCCTTAGTTAGAGTTCTCCCCTACGGCTTGAGATGCCAGAGCTGTGTTGTCATACTTTATACCCACAAAACCAGGCACATTTCCCCCTTTTTCTCTTTAAAGCCAAAGAGAGATGACTGCCAAAGGGGGAACACTAAGGGGTGGGTGGGGAAGCAAAATGTTAGGCAGTGAATTCCTGAGCACCTTGTTTGACTTCCGAGGTTCATAGCTCCTCTCTGCCCTTCCAAGCCTGGAACCTTGGGTTACCATCTTTCGTTCTTTATCCTTTGTCCTGAGTGAGTGGGTCTGCCCCAAAGGAACTGATAAGTAAATGGCAAGTTTTTAAAGGAAGAGTGGAAAGTGCAGCAAATAAAAATCCTTATTTGTTTTTGTAGACTTTGTAATGCATATCATTAGCCTTCACTGTGGTCATTATTGCTGTGGCTCCGAACCGGCACATAGTACAGTGAATGGAAGGTGCCCACACACCAGCTGAGAACCGGTTCTGGCCTAGGTGGGCTCTAGAACCATTTACACCGCATGAAACAAACAGGTTGGGTTAGGAGCAGAAAGAAATAAGGCTCACACCCCTCCAGACACCACCTTATAAGCACTGCAGAACCTGAAACAGATGGCAGAAGGAATGGAATGCTACAGGGGCCAGCAGGAGTGACCACAGGGAGGAGATAGCTCAGTGACTGAAGCATTCAGGAAGAGGCTTTCCAGGCAACACTGGACATTGCTTAGTGACCTTTTGTTCCTTCCTTTTTTTTTTTTTTTTTTCCTAATGTTCTGAAGGACTTTGAGTCTGTGGCTCACCACCAGCCCATCAGTGTTTCTTTGAGGTGATTGCATTAGGGAAGTTGACTCTGGGGTTGCAAAAAAAAAAAAAAAAAAAAAGGTGGAACATGTTTTCCTTAAAAGATGGAAGGTTTTAGAAAATATACTAGGCCATCTGGTTAGAAAAAACAGACCAGACTAGAAAAATCTGTGAATTTGATTTGGTAGATTAAACAAAGCCAGATGATTAAAATGTGATTTATTTATAAACTCTGCTAATGTCTATTATTATGATTTTGTGGTTTTTTTAGGGGGTATGAGCGAGGGAAGCCCTATATCCTTCATTGGATTAGACACATATAGTGAATAGTGCAAGAGTTTGTCAAGCTCACTATTTTGGAATTTACCCTGCATATGTAATGTCATGTTTTTAAGACCTCAGCTATGTAGGGATATTGGCCTCCTCTAGGGACATATGGGATGAAGGTCTCTAGTGAAATCTACTAAAAGCCCATGTTAGAATAGTGATCATGAGCTAACACTACAGTAATAGCTGCAGTCTATCTACAGTGACCTATGTTCACACTACCACAAGTTGTTACAGAATTGCCAGCTGGAATTTAAAATCAGAGACTCGGTTTTTGGTTGTTTTTCCCTTAAACATTTCTCGATTTGCATAACATAGTGTTTGGCACATAGTAGGCCCTTAGTTTTGGTTGTAAAGTATGGTTTGTGTTGGATGAATATGATCACAAAGTTTGAAGATCCATACATAAGTGCTGGAAGGTAAGGAAAGATAAGAATAAACATTTTTCCCCTGAGAAAATCATGTGTTATGTAATAATTTTAGAGTGATGAAGACATAGATATTTTTATAATTTTAAAATATGCCATCCTGCCAGAGTATGAGAAGATTGACAGAACCAGTTTGCTTGCTCTCTATTTATAGAACTTGGCCACGTCTAATTCAGAGAAGCTAGAGATTCAGGGAAGCTAGACTTAGATGGTTGAGTAATATGGGATGTGGTTCAAGGACCATGGAGCATGTCAGGCCATTCCTGCAAACTATTTCTAACACGTGAAATGTGATATATGGTTAATTTCCTGGTCCCACTGTGGAGAGGTCGGGATCAACAATTTTTGCCATGGCTTGTCAGATTCCTTTAACTTTGGGCCAGTCTCTTAACAATGGCCATTGAGAGAACGTGTGGAATGCCCCTTGCCTTGCCTTGGCCTGCCATGGAAAAACAGTCTTAGAAGAATCACTGTCTAAGGGTAAGATGAGAGCTCTGTAAACTATTCTGAGCTTCAGCGTTTGCTGATGCAAAGCTAAATTTAGCAAACGTGTCCAGTGTGGTCAGAGGTTCTGATTCATTAGGGATTCTGATTCATAGAATGTTCTGATTGATGGAGACAAGAGTTTCAGTGAATATTCTAATGCATTAGACTTGCTCTTCACTCTCTCTACTGCCCCTGTTAATTTTACAATAGACAGTTTAGCTACAGCATTATGTCATTAAGTACCAAATCTTATTAGAGGACTATAGGTGAAGAAAGTGTAAAAAGTCTGGTCATGCGTACTGAACCCAGTACAGTGTTAGTACAAGGTTAGTTTGAAAACAACCCCCTATTAACTTTCCCATAATTTGTATGTCTCATGCAAGTAGACTGCTGACTGGGCAGGGCATAATTCTAGTATTTTCAATTCCACTCAGGGTTTAGTGATCCATCCTGGCACCTTTGGCATGTAAACTCTTAGAGAAAACGTCTTAGAAATCCTCTAAATTTCGGCCGGGCGCGGTGGCTCATGCCTGTAATCCCAGCACTTTGGGAGGCCGAGGCAGGCGGATCATGAGGTCAGGAGATCAAGACCATCCTGGCTAACACGGTGACACTCCGTCTCCACTGAAAATACAAAAAATTAGCTGGGCGTGGTGGCAGGCACCTGTGGTCCCAGCTACTTGGGAGGCTGAGGCAGGAGAATCTCTTTAACCTGGAACGTGGAGCTTGCAGTGAGCCGAGATCGTGCCACTGCACTCCAGCCTGGGCGACAGAGTGAGAATCCGTCTCAAAAGGAAAAAGAGAAATCCTCTAAATTTCATACTTTGGCATTACATATGCCTGTTGTTAACATCACAAAGCTTGCTCTTAACGTAGGTCTCTTTATTCAGAATTAAGTTCTAGCACAGTTAAGTATCTTGCTGTATTCTAAGTTGTTCCTCTGGTGTGCAGAAAAATGAACAAAAAAGGTAACAGCAATAGCGTATCCCCACTCTTAGGAATTTACAGTTCTACTTTGTTTCCTTTTGAAAAACACTGTGATTCAAAACCTGGCCCTAATGGTTATTACTGCATCTTTGGAACACAGGCCTGGGGGTTAAAAGAAAAAAAAAAAAAAACTTTTAAAACCCCTTTCTGTGTATCCGTTGTTAGGCCCAAACACTTCCTCCGCACAGCTACAGATCTGGGAGGCATCACCGGGCACCCAAAGCTGCTTGCTCATGCCCCGTTTACTGACTAGGAAGCCTCCTGGGTTCTCTCTAATGAAGGAGGTGTCCAATCATTGCCCCTGCCCTTGCTGTTATCAACTAGGTGGCTTTAATGCTATTACACAAAAATGTGGACTAAGGCCTAGGGTAGGAACTTTCTGGAAACAGCAGCATAGTTTAGGAGAGAAAAGGTTCTTTTCATCTGAATTCCAAGGACAGGGCCTGCAACAATCATGTTTCCCCAGGAAATTCTCAGGAAGTCATTAATGGTGAAGTCAGAGAGCCTTAAATTTGTTCCTTCTACCCTGGTGAGAGCAGAAACAAGAGCTCAGGGTCCAGCCAACAGTGACTGTGAACGTCGTTGGTGCCAGAATCTGAGCAAGGTGTGGCGGAGGATACAGACTTGAGTCAGGATGTAGTTTCTCCTTTCCATGAGCTCAGAGTCCAACTCAGGTGGAAGCAGGGGGCAAACCAGACAAGGTCACAAAAGACAATGCCAAGACAGCATGTGAAGAGTGCTGTGACTAGCCCTCATGGCTGTGGGAAGGAGAGAACACAGTGGGTTGGGGAGAACAGGAAGTGCATCTTAGAGCAGTGGTTCTCAGAAGTGAGCCCATGCCACAGCCACCTGGAAGGCCCCACTGCAGAGCTGCCGATTCAGGAGGCCTGGCGTGGGGCCTGAGAATTGGCATCTTTAACATCCCGGGTGATACCGATGCTGCTGGTTCAGTCCTGGGACCCACTTTGAGAACCACAGACTTAGGGGAAGTAACGCTGCTTGAGTTGAGCTAGAAGGATAAGGGATTGGGGCAGATAGGTGAGTGGAGGCAGCAGAGTTGTTGGAGTTATGGCTTGAACAAAGGTACGGAAAGAAGAGTGAAGGAATGTGCTGGGAAAATGCAAGGAGTCCACATAGAGAAATGGTGGCAGATGAGGATGGCGTGATGCTGGAGGGGACTTGGTAGAGTCTGTGCCTACTCTGCAGGTAAGTGAGGAGCCAAAGGTTTTGAGCAGAAAAGGCATCTAACCATAATTGGCAGCAGTATTAGCAGTATCTGTCTAACCAATTAGCTGTGAGAAAGAATGAGGCTGAGGAGGGACCCAACCCAGCGATGAGTTTGCCATGGATAGAGAAATAGAGAAAGGGGGAATTTTGCCATATATTTGCTATCCGTGGACTACAGGGACACAGATGAGAATTTTGGAATAGCTGTGATAGCAGGTAAGCAGGAACTGTATTCCTTCAGTCACATATAAGGAATTGCTGTAAGCACTGTGGAAATGTATATAAAATATATTGCTAAGATAGAATCTACTAGATATGGACACTGAGTCATTTACTCGGCAAAAGTATGTGGTGGCCAAAGAAGCCAGGGATAAGAGAATAAAATGTAAACCCTGCTCTCAATGAACTCACAGCCTAGAGGGGGGACTGTGGCAACAGAGATAGATGTTCATGAGAGGCTTCCTGGAGATGTCTGAATGGAGGCACAAAGCATTAGTAAAAGTTAGCCAGGCGAAGTGGTGGTGTGCTGGGGAGCAGGGGGTGGGCGGGGGAGGAGAAGTTGATGTTCTAAGCACAAGCAGCCATGAAGACAAGGATGATCCATGAGGGCTGCGAATTGCCGGGCTGTAGAGGATAAGGCAGGGAGTGGTGAAAGCTAGGTAAGGGCAAATGAGGGCCAAGTGCTCCAGGGCAAAGACCTTAGAATGTGTGCAGTGGACTAGGGGAAGCATCTATGGTCAGATTGGTTACTGGGGGCAGTATAAAGGGTGTCTTTATAGGAAAGCCATCTGGAGTCTAGGAGACCCACTAGGACACTGGTACAGTTCTCCAGGCACTAGAGGTGTGTTTAAGGTGGTGTGAGTGGGACTAGAGCAGACAGACTGGAGAAGCGGGACTGTGTGGAGGTGGGGAGCAGAGGACTGGTGGACCGCTGTGGTTTCTGTGGATGTAGGTCGGGTCAATGGTCATGTCTAAAACAGGGCTGAGGGCCAGAGGAGAGGGATAGTTTTAAGAGACACCATGAATTCTATTTGATTGTGAGTTTGAGGTACTTGTGGCCCCTCCATGTGCCAGCAGTCAGCTGGACATGAGTCTGAAGCTTAGGATTAAAGTCTGGGCTGTAAGTACTGATTTGGGGGTCATTAGCGTTTGTGTGGCTTGAAATCATAAGGGTAGATGAGATCACTTAGGGAGGAGTCAGCAGAACAGTGGTCTGGGAATAGCAACAAGGAAGCAGGCAGAAGAGGTGTAGGCCCAAGAAAAAGAGCAGACTGTACGAGAGGGCCAAGGAGAACCGGGAAGTTCAGGGAGTAGGGCCTTTCCAAAAGGGAGATGGTCACAGCTGAGAGGTGATGGGGAGCAAGGAAAAGACATTCCTCAAGCTGTTCCAGGCTTGGAAAATGGGAGGGAAGAGGCTACTGATAAAAACTGGGGAAGCAGAAAAGGGAGCTGGCTCAAGTGAGGTGGGAAGATGATTCACTTTGGGGGCGCTGTGTTTTGGATCACGTCTAACAAAGAGCTGGAATTTAAAGTCATGCATCTCAAGGAACAGGCTGGGTTAAAAGGACTGGTTTGGGTCAGTGTTGAGAACTATAGGCTACATAAACCCTTGAGGAAAGCTGTTAAGGGGGTAGGAAGGTGGAAGAACCAACCAAATCATCATAAAGGCAGGAATTTCATGCAGTTCTCGGAGGCCAAATCTATGGGCCCTTATAGCGCAACCTGCCTCCTCCTGTTAAGGGAGGTGTTTGGATGCTGGGGAGGTCCTTAGGAGGACTGCTGCAGATGTGGTCACACCAGAGGATTATTCCAACCCATTTCATCCTTCTCCCCCAAACGCTGCTTATTCAGACTCTTAAAAACCAAAAGACATTTTACTTTTTTTTTTTTTTTGGAGACAGTGTCTCACTCTGTTGCCCAGGCTGGAATGCAGTGGTGTGATCTCAGTTCACTGCAACCTCCACCTCCTGGGTTCAAGTGATTCTGCCATCTCAGCCTCCCAAGTAGCTGGGACTACAGGCGTGCACCACTACACCTGGCTAATTTTTGTATTTTTTGGTAAAGACGGGGTTCTGCCATGTTGGCCAGGCTGGTCTCGAACTCCTGACCTCAAGTGGTCTGCCTGTCTCTGCCTCCCAAAGTGCTGGAATTACAGGCATTAAGCCACCATGCCTGGCCATTTTACATTTTAATCAATGTTTTTCTTTATCCACATCTTCTGGGGTTGGTGTAAGATCTAGCCAAGGAAACAACTTTGAAGTCCCTTTCTCCTTGGGCGTTTTGAATTCAAAATGAATTTTCACAGGTGCTGACAGTCATCTGAGCTGGAAGATGTGGAAACCAAGTTACTTGTGACGCTAAAGTTACCTCCACGCCTGTGGGAAGACAAATCTGGTGGCATTTAAGACACTGTGACAATACAGAGGAATCAGGCCAGGAGGGACTAGCAGAGGCAAGAGGTGGCTTGAGGTTGGGTTGGTGGCATTCAGTCATTTGCCAAAGGCCTTGGGGTACAGAGGAAGTAAAATACAAAATGGCACTGCAGAGATAGATGGGACACATACGGTGTTTAGGCTTGGGCAACAGCGAGATACACCCATTGAGAAACTTGACCTTTGTGCAGATGGCCCAGGGGCTCCTGCTGGCACTGCATGTTGCCCTTGGTGAGTGAATGAGAGCAGCTGGATATTACATGAGGACCATGGCAGAATGTGGCCTGGCACATCATTGGTCAAGGTGTATCTGGGCTTACAGACATTTTCCTCTGATCCTCCTGAGCCCTGAAGTCCCTGGGACCCCTCGGGGCTCCCCTTTAAATCTTCTCTCCACCCACAGACAACAGCAAGAATCAGACTGAGCTCCTGGCACAGGAGCTTTTCCATGAAAAGTTTATTAGAAGGGCACTTACAAGAGGAAGAGAGGGGACGAGAGGACACAAATCTTTAACAATAGGGGTACACTGCTTAAACAGGTGCTCTGCTTTTAAGATATAAAAGTTAGAAAAATCTAAAACACTATAAATACATACATGCTTTTTACAAAGTTATTAAAAGGTCAGGCTGGCTGAATAGTGAAGGTAATCAACATAGTCAATGTTCTATTCCCCATCCCTCAACGCACACCAAAGTAAGGGTCCAGAACAGCCGAGTTGCAACAGCAGCAGTGAAGGTGGGTGAAGGCTTCTTGGATAGACGGCTCCATCTCTCTGTCATGCTTTCACCCCTAGCAAGGGAGTGGGGCTTGGTTCAGAGGACCCTTGTGGAAGGGCCCAGATTTGACTCAGAGCTGCCTGCTTTTACACGCGGCCACTTGTTTAGCCAGACTGGTTTGGTGTTTCTGGATGCTGAGCCAAAAAGCCACTACGCCCTCCACCAACATTCAGAACTGGCTGTGCCCCAACTCTTCCAGCCACTGTCCTTGGGAGGAGAGACCTTTCCAACTTTCTTACAAAAATTAAATAGTTATCTGTCTGAATGGTTTTAAGAAATTATTACATAAATACAAAAACACCAGAATACTAGAGTATACATTACTTCTGCATTTTAAAAAAAAAAATCCATTACAGAATCACTGAGAATTTCTCAATCCAGTTTACATGAGGCAAGTTTCTTTTCTATGATAGCTGTGTTTTTGAAAAGTTGCCTGTTTAGCCCATCATCTCCCCACCAACGCCTCCCCATGGGAGATGCTTCATCATCATTTTGGATCCATGTCCCCTTGCGTATGTTTTTCTGCTTTCCCTACCCACTTGAGAAGCTGCTGATGCTCCTTAAACCGTGATGGAAATACATTGTGAAGACTTACCTGAAAGGGGCCTACAAGGAAACATTTTTGCCACATAAAGACAGTACAGCTTTGCTGTGTTGAGGTTTGGTTCTGGTAAAATGGGGACACATATGTTTTGGGGGAACTCCCAACTCTAGCCAAGTCACACAGTAAGAAACAGCGTCCAGGGCTAAACGTGTGCCCTCTCTTGCTGCTGGTATCCCCCTTGGTGAACAGTCCTACAAGCAGCCTGCAGATTCTTCTCCCTACATCTCCTGTGAGGACGAAGGAGTGGTTGTGTAACCTGAGCTCTGGCCCTGTGGAGACCCTCATGAGGCCTGAGGCTAAGAATGAAACAGATCTTTGCTGCTTCCCCAGATTACTCACATACGTGCATGCCATGCACACACTACTTCAAACCTTTCTGTAGTCTTCAGTAAAAGCATTTAGCCTGGAATATGTCCAAACTCCAGGAAGCCAAGGGGAGATGGAGAAAAATAAAAATAAGCACACGATAATGTGCTATAGCTCACTTCAGTATATGAACAATGGTTTAAAAAAAAAATCACCATGGTCAATTAAAAAAAAAAAATACAACACAAGGACAATGGAGACGTCTGCCAGCAGCCTTGCCCTCATGTGTGCTCTTCCTAAGAGTCAAAGTCCCTGCTCCTGACTCTAGGCTTGTCTCAAAATATCAGGTCTACAGCCTGCCAGGAAGGTGGCCAACTGAGATGATGTTCCAGCACAGGCCTGTAATCCAAACCGGCTGGGGTAGCTACCTACGTATGCGCTGGAAGGATCTAAGTTACTAAATTGGGACGAAGCAAGGTGGGGAGGGGAGAGAGGAAAGGGAATAAAAGTTGGCTCCTTGGAAGGTGCTGAAGACAAGGATCTATGTCCCAGTGCTAGCTACACGGGTCAGTCTCAGCACAAGCTGCAAGGTGAAGATACCATGGCGGCGAGCCCAGGGCAGGGGCAACACACACGGTCGTGCTGCCTAGATGAACGCCACTGAAAACTGCTATCCAGTCACCAGCACTCCTCTAGAACTGCCCTGGTTTCCTCTTGCCCCTTTCAACTGTCCTTTAAAAAAGTGTTTTAATATACAAATGCCATTCATACCACAGGATTTTAAAACTAAGAAAACTAGCTTGTGGCTTCAAGGAAGGAGACTAATGTTACATATGCCCAAAGCACCTATGTAGCGCTCTAAGGTGGGAAAGGACCATTTCCTAACCTCTTAGATATGATCAAATTGATTTTCAGTATGCCACAGGTGGGTTTGCCTACCATCCCACACATCCTCCTCTGATGGTCTAGTCTGTGAAGAAAAAGGGCCAAGGAAGTAGCCTTCAGGTCTGAGCAATGAGGGTTCTAAGACACTATCCAAAAGCAGCCAAATGTGTCATTTCATCACATTCAAAGTTCATAACCTGCCAAAGTGTAGGCTTCTTTCCCCCCCTTCACCTGGAATAAGACAGGACTTCCACAGATCACTGGATCACCAGAATCAGGCTGTGCCTGCAGCTAGTTCCCAACCACCCAGAGGGCTGTGTGCCACAGGAAGCCCTCACACGATCATGCAGCAGGTGGAGAATGCAGGCCCTCGGAAACTGCTGCCCGTGGCTTTTAGGAGAGGAACCATGACTGCTCTAGCAGAAGCCAAAATGGAGTATTTGTGTCCTGGGTCTCAGAGCTGCCTGGGAACATGAACACATGTACAGGAGGTTCGGGGGGCTTCCTGTGTAAGCAACAGGCCACAGATGATTTCACACCAGGCACATACATCAGACTCACAGTATTTGGCCCTCTCAGAGGAAGTGAGGGGTTTTGTGTTGTCTCTGGGTTCTGAGTCAATACTCCTTCGAGAAGACTCACACAAGTCTGTCAAGGTGCTCCTTCCATCTCTTCCTGTGTCCTCAGGAGGCTTGGGGAGCAGCTGTCCTACCTGGAAACCTCATGGCTAGAGTTTCAGAGGCACAGGACCCTGCAGGTGAGGCATCAGGAAACCTCTCCATCTCCCGCCAACATCAGAAATCTCATCACATTTGAGGTGTATAACCTGCCAAAAGTGTATACACTTTCTTCCCTTCACCTGGAATAAAACAGGACTTCCATAGGAAGTCCCTTGATTTTAAATCCATGCAAAAACGTGGGATAGGTCATTTTATACAAAAACAGCAGCAAAGAATAAAGTACCAATTGAAGGTGGCAGTTCTGTCTACTGTGTTCTGCAAAAGGCTGGGAAAAGAAGAGGGCTCTTTTTTCTTTTTTCCAGTCGAAATAATTGAGGCTAGTTTTCTCCCTAATTGCTGCTGGGAGCAGTACTTATTACACAATACAACTGCTATAGTTGTCACTGATGATCCTCTACCGGGAGCTAGA
Organism: Rhinopithecus roxellana; assembly: GCF_007565055.1. NCBI lineage: Eukaryota > Metazoa > Chordata > Mammalia > Primates > Cercopithecidae > Rhinopithecus > Rhinopithecus roxellana. The sequence goes on from NC_044553.1 coordinate 171,742,496, forward strand.
TCATCTTATATCCCAGAGGGAAGATGACAGACCTCTTTGTACCAAGCCTGCAATTTGCAAAGGTGTAAAAATATTTTAATAGCCCTTTTCATTTGCCTATGTTGGCCTGAGATGTTTTCCCTTCTGGTGAATTTGCTTCTGTAAATTTCAGCTTGCAGAAGTGCTGGCAGGTGTCTCTTCAACAAAACCTGGAAAAGCTTCACCTTAGGAGAGAGAAGGGAGAGAAGCAGTTGCTGGGTCTCACTCAGGTTTCCCAGTCAATGTGCCAGCCCAGGATTTTTAAAGAAGATATATAAACCAAACATTTAAAAGAGCATATGATAAAGTTGATTTAATGAATGCAACGACTACATAAACCAATATAGCCGTATGCATCAGAATCTGGAGCGAGCTCTTACAGATGACTGGAGACGCACCCAGTGCGGTGCTGCCTGAGACCAAATGCCATCCCACAACAGGGGCCTCCTGCTTCATGAGAACACTTACCATCATTCGAATCTCTTTGAGATTAATGTGATAATAGACACTATACACTGCATATGCACTGGGCCTCAGCATATCCTTCCAACTTTTCAAAGTGAAAAAGGACAAACGCATGTGAGTTTTTAAAGAGGTGGTGCTCATCAATTTTTCCCACTGTCCTGTGTGCAGGTTCTGCTGAACACGCGCCTTCCAATCAGTATGTTCTGAGAAGGGAGGGAGACAGACAAACTCCCTCCCTCCCCACCCCGCGTCTATCCAGCTCACGAGGGGCAGGGTCTGCTGGAGTGGTGGGGCTGGGCTGGGAATGTTCATTGGAAGAGGCACCGTCACAAGCATCAGAGAGCTGGGCGTGAGGTCTGCATGGCCCCTGCGGGCTCTTCCTACCTAGAACGCTCTTCCAAGGTGAACTCCACACTGCAGTCCTAGACAGAGGGGCATTTCTGGTTGGACTGTGACATCCCAGAAAGCTGTCACTCAAAAAAGGAGCCTGGGGGGAGGGGGCCGGTTGTGTAATACTACCTGTTCTGCTCACTTAAGCCAGCAGAGCAGACGCCATTTCCTGCCCTTCAAAGTGGGGCCAAAGGGTAAATGTGTTTGGCAGACACAGCTGTTCATAACATCCACCTCTGGGTTTGCTCGTGTGTTTCCGAAATCAGGTGGGTGCACCCCTTCAGTGGAGGGAGAAAGATTTCTTCTTCCTTGACAACAATGAGTTGAGCAGAGTTCCAATTTTCTCCACCTCCTGCATGGCCATTTCCCCCAAGCCCGCCCTCCCCTACCATACTTAATGTCTCTAAGACACACTGGAACAGCGGATGCTTGGGGAGCCCATCTGGGTGAGGACCTTGTCAAGCCACTGCAAAGGCCCATTCAGGTGCAGCTCGATCCAGCAAGGGGTACTGGTCACAGTCTGTCTCCTGTAAGAAATAGGGAAAGGGGTGGGGTGGGGGACTTAAAAACATCTCCAGGGGGCTACACAAGTCAGAAAACTTTTTCTGCTTTGGTGACACTCATTTTCCCAAAGCCAGAGAGATAGACTACCTTGTTAGACGCTGTCCTAGAAGCGGTACCAATAACTTGCTGAAACTACCAGGCCAAACTCCTCCACCCAGGGAGGACTTTGGGTAAATTAAGTTCTCTCGAGGGGGAAGGAAGTCAACTTTAAAGAGTTAAACATGTAAAGTCAACGGCAAAGAGTTAAATACGCAAAGTCAATTGCAGGGTACCCAGAGGCCCACCAGTTACTGTAACAGGCCCCCTAATAGAAGAGACCACCATCCTGAGCAAAGGGCTTCCTGGCTCCCATCTGTACCAAATGGGCACGTGCCGCTCCCCTATCTCCAAATCCGGGCCCAGACCCAGCAGGCCACGATGACGTGTGTCTGTCTGATTGAGGGGTGTTTTTTTACAAAGCGCCAACAGTGTCCGCATGCCTTCAGTTCCCAATGTGCTGATATAATTCTCATCTACGGCCTTATTTTGGAAAATCTTACAAGCAGAGCGAGCCATGGAACAATTACTGGAAAAAACCAAGGCACACCACACGTTTCTTTTCCCCAAAGCACTTTGTCTAAATTCAGGCTGGTTGATGACGCAGCTTGCAGGCAGGCTCCCAAAGGCCTCCACTGAGCAAAGGCTATCTGCTGAGGCTGGAGTCGCTGGTGCCAGCTGGAGGTGAGAGGTGTGGGCCCTGGGCCCTGCTTTCAGCCACCGCACAGAGAGAAGAGCTGAAACCTTACTCTCCTTGGCCCAAGAGGCAGGAGGACGACAAGGCTGTTCTGGGAAGGGGCCGCGCCCGCCCGTCAGGCTGCTGTGCAGTACTGCCAGGCAGCGGTGACGCGGTGGGCCGCAGAGGACTGGGTGTGCTGGCAGGACATCCCGCACGGTGATACAGTGTCCCCAGGGAAAGGCTCTGCCACCAAAGAGCCTCTTCCTAGCACTTGGAGCGGGAGAGCTGCAATGCCACACCAGGAACAGGGCTGCTGTCTTGAGGGCACCGCCCTCCTTGCTTGGCCTCTACTTTGCTTGTGTAGCAGGGAGGTTCAGAAATGGGCCTGCAGACAAACCCTGGGGTGTCTGCATGAGCGAGGGTACTTGAATTGGCCCTCTCGACTACAATCTGGTATAAGAAGAGCAAATGGACATCCCCTTGCTCTTCTCCACTGCAGTCCATCTTTAAATATTTCCCTTCTCCACTAAAAAAAAGATTAATTTTCTAACCTTTCACTCCTGTTCCCTAAATGATCTAAGCCAGGGCTAAAAGATTGCTTAAAACATTTCCCTGGCTGGACCTTTGGGCTCGGGCTGATCTCTTTAGGCCATAACATAGGTAAGTTCTTTTGCGGTCTGACCACTTTGATTGCTTCACTGGTCACTCCTGAATTTCAGAGACACCCCAGAGACCAAGGGGCTATGTTCCCTGACACCCTGGGGCAGACACAGAAGAACAGCAGCTAAAATACGGTAAGTGGAAGAGGAGGATTTTACAGGACGAAATCCTCTAATGAGAATCTGACTTTCCATAAGTCATGCTCATCTGGATTTCATTACAAACGGTGGCTCAAGGCCAATATTGAAATGGGTTTGGCCTGGGTGCAGCATGACTGCAAAACAAAATGGATTCCAAACATCTGGAAAAATGAAGAGAAGGGGAGAGTAGCTTGCAAGGCACTGGCTCTAGCTGACGTGTGGGCACCCCTGCATCTGCCGCAGGAGCTGGCGGCTGGCAGTGGGGAGTGTGGAGCAGAAGGCGGGGGCACACAGCCCTGCCTCTCAGCAAACTTCTGTCGGTGAGTGGAAAGAAAAGGGACTGGATTCTCTAAACCCAAAGCAGGATGGATTGAACCAAGCAGACCAGGTAGACCTGACTACATCAGGGCCATGTTTAAACCAGTATCTAGGGCTGGGTACGGTGGTTCATGCCTGTCATCCCAGCACTTTGGGAGGCCGAGGCAGGCGTGTCACCCGAGCTGAGGAGTTCTAGACCACCCTGGGCAACATGGTGGTCTCTACTAAAATACAAAAAATTAGCCGGGCGTGGTAGCACGCGCCCGTAGTCCCAGCTACTTGGGAGGCTGAGGCATGTCCCAGAGGCAGAGGTTGCAGTGAGCCGAGATGGTGCCACTGTACTTCAGCTTGGGTGACAGAGTGAGACTCCATCTCAAAAAAAAAAAAAAAAGAAAAGAAAAGAAAAGAAACCAGTATCTAGGACTCTAAAAAATCATTTCTCAGCGAGAAAATTTTGTTCCTTTATAACTACCCAAATCTCCTCCTCCCTTCCCTGACTCTGAGTTTTAATATCCTGGGCTCCTCAGCATCACCAGGGGTCCCTGAGTCAGAAATGGAGCAACAGAGGAGGAAAGAACAACGAGCTGAAGACCTAACTTCCTGAAGAGGGTCATCCTAAAGCCATGTGCCTAAAATGAAGAGTAAGGAAGAAGCCGAGACGGCAGAGTTCTAGACACAGCTCTTCTACCCGTGTGACTGCAGGCAAGTCACTCTTCCTCCCTGGGCCTCAGTTCTCTCATCTATCCGGATGATGCCGGCAGCCCCACCTAGGGCTGGGATGAGGATAAGATGGAGCGTGTGTTTACAGTGCCTGCAGCTGTTCGGTGCCAGCAAACATCACTCTGCAATTCCTCATCATTGCTGCTGGCCCAGCCCCTCCTGCCTGCCAGGCCCTGGGCTCTCTCTGATCTTTGGTCTCTCTGCTCTTGACGCCAGGGCTGGCCTCGCTCATCTCTGAGGAGCCCTGCCTGCTCTGCTGTCCAGAGTCACCTGGAGTTGGGTCCCCTGATGTAGGCAGCACCCGTAACCGACCTGTACTCCGCTCCCCAGCCTTTGACGAAGCTCATGCGGATGGTACACATTCGGGTCAACTGGTAGACAGCCTCAAAGCCCTGGTTGACAGACTGGGCCAGGAGGGCAGCAAACTCCTGGTTGTTGAAGATCTTCAGGTTGCATCCTGGCAAAAACACAGAAACAGGGCTGTGGGGATGGAAGTGGCCAGGTCTGTTGCTCCCCTCCTGGATAAAGCAAGTCCTGGACCCCCTAGACCAGCCTCATTTATACAGCTCCAGGGACACACAGTGTGTGATGCATTTGCCACACACTCCACGCTCAGTACCATGCAAAGGGAAGGCCAACTCGGTCCCTCCCCTTGAACCCACCTCCTCACTGGGAGGTGCCGCTGACATACCTGCAAGGGGAGATGGAGGCTGGCCCACAAGCTCAGACTCCCAGAGCGGGGAGAAGTCTGCAAAGTGGGCTTCCGAGAATAGGGAGATGGTGTGGAGAGGGGGGCCTTGCCCTGGGCAAAGCGGCCAGGGGACAGAGAGGTAAGGGACCTGGACCAGGTTGCCCATGCTGTGTGGGGTCTGGTCGCCCACCTAGGAACAGGAGCTCTGGCTGTTCCACAGCAGGCAGTACCAGCAGAGATGGGCTGGCCGAAAGGCTACTGTGCCTGCCGTCCCCACAGGAAGCTCGGCAGAGGGCCCAGGGCACCCTCCACCTGGGCTCCTCTGATGAATACACCTGGTGCTGGGGCTAGGAGGGAAGGAGAGATCTGGGCCACATTTTGGCCTCTGGGCACCAGGCGGGGTGGAGGTGACATTCACAGCTAAGTGAAGGTGTGCACCTAATTCTCCAGACAGTAAAACTAAAGACAGTCACAAATAAAGTTTAAAATAAAACGTTGTTTGAAGTCTTACTGCCTGAGTGCCAGGAATGTGTCAACCAGAAAAATAAAGACAAAAGCACATGCCGGAAATAGCCAAAAGGTGAGCTGGGGTGACGCTTATGAATGAGCCAACTGCAGGCTCCTGTTCTTGCTGTGTGACTCTGAGCTGGTGGCTTTCACCTGGGGACCCTGTGTCTCTGTATAATGAGGGGCTGGCCTCAGAGGTCCTTCCAGCTCTGACATTCTATGAGCTGACAAACACCACCAGAGCCAACTCAGCCCTCACCCAAAAGATGGGGGTAGAGCCGGGGAATGGAAGAGGCAGAAGGCCAAGAGCGTCACTGAGCTTCCTCTTCTCATTCTCTCCAAGGACAAGGGTGGTGGAACAGGGCTGAACCTGGGCCCTGACCCCCAGCAGAGCCAAGAAGCAGAAGAGCACCAGACTTGAGAGTCCATCAGCCCTAGGCCCCATCCTGGCTTGGCCACTTACTAGCTGTGTGTCCTTGGGCAGATGGCTGAAACTCTCTGAACGTGTCTCTCAAAGCGTCTCCTTACTTATAGAGCCAGAGAATAACTAGAGAGGACTAAATGAGGTCAAAGATCGGAATGTACTCTGTAAATGCAACCACAAAATGCTCTGGAAACCTGGTGCGCTATTACCATTTCAGACTTGCTGCATTCTAAAGCTTCCCCTGCCCGTGGTCCACCACTTCTCCACTACCATCTGCTACTCAGTGGGCAGGAAAGGGCATGCCACACACGTGTCACAGGCAATGGCCTGGCCAGGTTACCTGCTCCACTAGCCTGTCACAGGCCACATTCCGCGGGCTGCCTGCACAGTGGCTGCAGGTCCTGTGAAAAGTGGGCTTTGGCTGGGGCTTTCTGCCTTGGTTTCCTGAGGAAAGAGGCCTTAGACGGGATCAGCCACCTGCCTGATCTTGCTGTCCAGGCAAACCACTCTCGGGGGTGCAGCCTAGCACCTCTTCTTGGGGTACAGGTGGCATTTTCAGACTCACTCAGAAAACCCTCAGCAGTTCCCTAGAGTCAAACTCTGGTGTCATTCCACGGCTTCATGCTGTTGTGCTTTTGAAACATATCGCCTGACCGTCTCATACGTGGCCCTCCTCCAGCCAGAGAGCTACCCATCCATGCCCTGCCCCCCATCACCTCAGGGCCTTTGCCTGGGCTGTTCCCCCTGTCTAGAATGCCCTCCCTGTGCCTAGTGCCTACCTATCCTTCAGGATCCGGATGCTTCTCCTCCATGAAGACTTCCCTGATCCATCCCAACAGCTAAATGGGCCTTCTCTCTACCTGGGCTGCTGGCTGGGTGCTTGGCACCCCTCCCTTATATTGAACTCATCCGTGTCTTTGTCTTCTGTGCTCTGCAGGTTTGTAAGGTCTGCGGGAGCAGAGCAGGGCCCCATCTACCTCTTCATCCCCTACAGCACCTGGCACGGAGCCCTGCATGCTGTTAGTGCAATGAATGAGTGAAGAAAGGAAGCCCTACTGCCTGAGCATCTACACACAGGGCAACGGGCAGGTAGCCACGGTTAAAGGCAGACCCATCAGATGCTACATCTGCTCCCTGGAGGTTCAGGGAAAGCACAGTTAGATTGGTGGGCATAGAGAAAACCCAATCGAATCACCTCCAGACTGACAACGCAATCACCAGTGAGCAGAAAAGGTGAGAAAGGTGGACTCTCTCCAGCACCCCAGGCATGCACTCTGAGAGGGAGCTCAAGGCAGGGGTGCCTGTGTGGCTGGCTTACCTGGTGGGATCTTGCAGACGGTGGCCGGGTGCCAGCCATAGCGCTGGTTACAGTTGGGAGACTGGACAAAAATAGCGCTGTCACTGAGGCACTCTGCGAAGACCTCCCCTCCGATGTAGTAGAGCCGCACGCCTCTTCCTACAGAGAGTCAGGTTAGACTGGACGGGGTGCCTTTGCTCATACACAATGGCCCTGAGGCTTGCAAAGGATGCAGAGCTGCAGGGCTGCTCCCAGTGACTGACAGCTTCCCCAGGCAAACGGGCTCCAAAGCCCAAGCCTCAAGTAGGAGAAATGGGCAATGCTGGATTCCTAAAGCCAAGGGAGGCAAATGACAAGAGATGGGCACACAGGATAGGTCTCAGTGACAGCCTTTGCCACTGAGTAGGCATGAGCCTCAGTCAAGTTATTCACCCTCTGAGCCTTCGTCTGTCTCTACGATAGGGATGGGGCTGGGCGCAGTGGCTCACACCTGTAATTCCAGAGCTTTAGAAGGGCAAGGTGGGAGGATCACTTAAGGCCAGGAGCTCAAGGCCAGCCTGGGCAATGTAATGAGACTTCATCTCTACAAAAATATTTTTTAAAAATTAGCTGGGCATAGTGGCATATCCCTGTAGTGCTAACTGCTTGGGAGGCTGAGGTGGGCGAACTGCTTGAGCCCAGGGGTTCAAGACTGCAGCGAGCTCCCATCATGCCACTGCACTCCAGCCTGGGAGACAGAGTGAGACCCTAACTCAAAAAAAAAAAAAAAAAAAGAAAAGAAAATGCGAATGATAACGCCTACACTTGCAGGATTACTGTGAGACACAGAGTAAGCGCCTGTAAGTGTCAGCTTTTCTTGCTGCTACTGCTACTACTACCCCACTACTATTTGGTCTCTTCACACTCCAAGATTCAGAGATTCATTGAGTAAACCTGCAGGGCTCCTTCTGGTGCAGCAGACACCCCGAGGAGCCCTTTATTGCAGGGATGGCTTAATGCTACCCCATATTTTTTTCTTCCCTTAATGCATTTTTCTAAAACATTCCAGAGGTTTATATCATTTACTTTTCTTTCATCTCTTAAATCCACTCCAGATGGACAGAAATTATTTTTAAATTGGCTCTGCAACTCGAACAGTTACGTAAACTCTGACAATGAGCTCTTTGCTCGGCCAGGGGATGGTTCCTTCTCCCGCCTGGGAAAGTCTCTGTTCCATTACCGGGGAAGAAGCTCAGAGGTCAGAACATGGAGCCAGATGTTACAGGCCCAGCATCAGGTGGGATGAACACCAGGTGAACGGCCCATGCATCACTGGATGTCCCCTGTCCTGCCTCCTATTCCCACTACTGTCCCCTTCCTCCAACCACTCCCCATTTTTCCTGGCGTTAGCTCTGCAGGGTGCTGGTTAGCTCAGAGTCCATAGGAGGGATGACTTCCTGGCTGTCCACAACTGTATCATGTCAGTAAGAGCAGGAGGCAGAGGTGGGGATGCGAAGACCCAGACCAAAAATGTTTGTTTCATTTCAGTAACAAAAAAATAGGCTGGGCATGGTGGCTTCCACCTGTAATCCCACTACTTTGGGAGGCTGAGGCAGGCAGATCACCTGAGGTCAGGAGTTCGAGACTAGCCTGGCCAACATGGTGAATCCCCATCTCTATTAAAAATACACAAAATTGGCTGGGTGTGGTGGCGCATGCCTGTAATCCCAGCAACTCAGGAGGCTGAGGCAGGAGAATCACTTGGACCTGGGAGGTGGAGGTTGCAGTGAACCGAGATCATGCCATTACACTCCAGCCTGGGAGTCAAGAGTGAGACTTGGTCTCCCCTCACAAAAAAAAAAAAACCCATATATATGTGTGTGTGTGTGTGTGTGTGTGTGTGTGTGTGTGTGTGTGTGTGTAAAATATATATATTTTTTTAATAAAATATAGAAAAAAGCCAGTTGCAGTGGTGTATGCCTATTGTCCCAGCTAATAAAGGAGGCTGAGATGGGGGGATGGCTTGAGCCCAGGAGTTTGAGACTGGGCCTGGGCAACACAGCAAGACCCTACCTGTAAATCAATCAATCAATCCAACAGTGGTATGCCACCCAGAATAAGTATATTTTTTGAAGTAAAAGACAAAAAGCAAAATGGGAAGAACAGGTCTGGTAGTGGGGGCTGTCTGTCACCGACAATGAGGTCTTTGAGAGCCATTCCCTACCCTTCCCCACCCCCTAGACATCGGGTCCCTTTCCCAGAAAATGAGAGCACAGACCTAGGCCTGTGGCCTCCACACTTTTCTTCTCTTCACTACAGAATCAATCCTCTCTTCAAGTGAAGTCTTCTGTGAGAGCCCGAGATATAAAGCAAGCGAATGCAGAGGTGCCCTGGTTCACCTGGGGCCAGGCTTCCCTTTGCTAACCTGCCTAGCTCCTGAATTTGCCCCAGGAACCCTTCGCCAACCCTTGGGCTCCAGGACGACGTCTGAGAAAACCTCACTCTGCCATCTCTCCACAGCCCTTCTAAGTTCTGATAGTTGTGTTCTGGATGGTAAAATCCTCTAAGCATGATAACTTCATAAGCAAACCCAGTGATACGTAACACAGCTTCATCCTCCTTAAACTCACAAAGTCATCTTTTACTTATGTTCTGCGGGCTAGAAGGCAGCAGGTTCACAGTAGTGGTGTTTGGATAGTGGACAATTCTTTTCTACCTTTTCTAAATTGTCTAGAATAATGATACATGAAAATAAGAAAAGATCACTCTTCCAACAACGACTGCCTACTTATCAACCTATCCATCTGCACTTTCAAACTCTTTTTATTAAGAGGATTTCAGCCGGGCTCGGTGGCTCATGCCTCTAATCCTAGCACTTTGGGAAGCCGAGGCAGGTGGATCACCTGAGGTCAAGAGTTCGAGACCAGCCTGGCCAACCAACATGGAGAAACCCTGTCTCTACTAAAAATATAAAAATTAGCCGGGCGTGGTGGCTGGGTGCCTGCAATCCCAGCTACTTGAGAGGCTGAGGCAGGAGAATCGCTTGAACCCGGGAGGCAGAGGTTGCAGTGAGCTGAGATTGTGCCACTGCACTCCAGCCTGGATAAGAGTGAAACTCTGTCTCAAAATAAATAAATAAATAAATAAAAGATTTCATATGTTGCCTTTCTCATAGACGTTCCCTTGTTGATCCCTTAAGTATTTTCCTCTGTGGCTTCCAGATTTTCTGAGATTGTATCTTTGAGTGGGAATGATTAAGTGGCCTGAACACTACCTGTCTGGCCCCTAAACAGGGCAATAGAGAATGTGGGGGCCTTGCTGGGGCGGTGAGTCTTCCCCCATGCCCAGCAGGAGGCAGAGCACAGCTAAGGATGGAGGCAAGGTTCCCTGCAGAGGCTGTGTGTTCGGGCCTGGGGCTGGGGCGGGATACAGTGGCAGGGGCAGGGTGGGGAGCGGGAAATGGAGCCACCCCATACCGATGTGTCTCCGCGTCAGCTCCACTGCTGCATTCCTGTTGACATTGGAGAGCAGCCCTAGGCAGAAGCGCTCCGAATTGGAGGGGTCGGTGAAGCCGTCCACAGTCATGGATGGCTGTGAGGCGTGGAATGTCTCCCCGACGCGCTGGTTCAGCTCGTAGTAGGAGATGGAGCACCAGAAGGCCGGCTCGCAGTAGGTAACTGGCTGCAGGTCTGTGGACACAGGGCAGGCTACTGGGTCAGTGGGTGCCCCAAGCCCCATGCTCCCTCAATGGGGTCCCATGGATGCTCTGGAAAACCATTTCCCCACATTTCAGAGGGATTAATAATCTCCCCACCCGGTGCCTTTTATCGCATAAAACTGGCAGCACCCACCAGAAGATGCTCAGGTGTCCAGAGGAGATTCATCAGCCTTGCCACACTGTGTGTATAAAGGGCCATTGATTTCTTTCTTCTTTTTTTTTTTTTTTTTTTAGCTCATAGAGGCCCTGCCCCGCCTGCTTGACTGGATGGAAGGAGTCTTCAAGCAGGGGTTGGGCCAAACCTGAAGAGGACCAGGGGCCACCCAGTACCTGGATGAACCTGGGACAGCCACGGTCGCGTGCCCACTGTGCGGCAGTCCACACCTCCTGCACAGTCACCTCTCAGCCTCTCTTGCAAGGTTCCTAGAGTAACCACCATTAATCCCTGCCCCTACAAGGGCTTTCAGGTTTTGGCTCCGCACCGCCTTGGGGCAAACTCCCAGCCTGTGGGGCAGCAGCTTCCAAGCCTGCAGCAGCCGAGTGGGTTCCCAATAGCGCCCCATGTCAGCGCAGTGGACACACCAGGATCGTCCGCAGACTGAGCCTGGAGCCCTGCCTCTTATCACAGAAACCATTTTCCACACTTATCTACATGCCGGCTGCTGGGGTGGCTAGGACACAAACCCATCTGAAAGAAAATCTGGATTTGTCCCAGTTGTCTGTGTAGTCTCCATATGGGGCTCCTCAAAGCAAAACTGCCATCCTGCGAGGGGCTGGTTCTCTTTCTCAGAAGAGTAAATGGCAGCTTCTCCTTACACTGGAAATGGATCCCAGCCTTCCATTTCCTGGGGCCTCCTCGCCCTCCTCTTGCCCCAGCCCAGTGGCCCTGGCGCTGTGCCCTCCTACTGCACGCCTCTGCAGCATCTCCAGGTCCATCCTCTCAGCCCTTGGCCGGGCCCTCAGAATTCCCACTCACACCGATGCCACAGCCTCTGGACCAGGACTGCCCTGCGCCCTGGGCCAACCACTTCCAATTGCTTCTCTGTGCTGCACTGACTGCTGGGCACGAGCCCTTAGCCTACCACGCTCTGCTTGATGCCTACCTGAATCCCATCCATCTGCTGCAGAATCAGGGAGTCCCCTGCTCATTCTCACTCTTCCATCTCAGAGCTTCAGCCTGGCTCTGAAGTCCCTCTGGCTCTTAAATATACCTGGAGCCACACAGTCACTAAGGGTGTGCCTCTATGTGAGCATCCTGACTGTCCAACTCGACCATAAGGTCCCAGGGCCCAGGCTGACATCTCTCCTCCCTCACTTTAACCCTCAGTGCAGGGCTCTGTTGAGAGGGTAACAGGAGAGGTTCCCCGTGCCCACGTCGCCCTGGCCTGACAACCCTGCTCAATGGATACCAGGCAACGTCTAGGAGGGGGAACCCACCGGGGGGACCCCCACTCATTAGACCTTCTGAAGGTGTGTAAAGCCCAAGAGAGAAAAGTCAGAAGCTGTTCTGCCCACAGGAAGGGGTCTGGTTGCCTGCAGGACAAAGTGTCCCTGATCCCCTTATGGGGTCTAGGTACATGATCCCTTCTAAAAGCAAGGAGAATGCTACCACGAACAGAGAAGGGGCAGGCCAGTAACACCCCTGCACTCCACACACACCCAGGAAGTGTCAGCTGGAGGGTTAGGAGACCCTAGGTCAGGTTTTTCAACTTCAGCACTACTGACATTTGGGGCCAGATAATTCTTTGCTGGGTGGGTGGGTGGGAGGGAGCATCTGTAGATTGTAGGATGTTTACCAGCATCCTGACCCCTGCCCACTAGGTGCTAGTAGTAAACATCCATACCACCCTCTCAAGTTGTGGCAATAAAAGAAGGCTGTGGATATTGCCAGATGTCTTCTAGAGGGCAAAACGGCGCTAGATATTTAACTGGATCATGGGACACGAGCTATAAAGCCATCCTCCAGACAGACTGGAGGTCAATCTTGGCTCAGGCACAGACTAGACGTGCAACTGCGAGCAAACCAGCTACACTCTCTGGGCCTCATCCTCTTTACTCTCGGCGCTGTTTCTAGAGAGACAGAGATAACTCATGTGAAGTGTAGGGTGCGCATGAAGCACTCAGCACATGGTGTTAATACAATGATAAAAACTGGATTCTATGAACTTGAAAACAGCCTGGTCCTATCTTGATCACCATCAAGATGGAGGCAAAGCATTCTTATCCTTTTCCTCTCTTCCTGGGGTGGAGCAAAGGAAGATAAGGATGAAGGCATCAAAAGTACTTAATGGGGAAGGGAGGAAGGACAGGGCCAGGAGCAGCTGTGGCTTGTGCCCTGGCCCCTGAGGTGAGGCTGAGCCACGTCAGCCACATCTGGCTCTGGCTTTGCTTGATGCTTCAACATTCCAATGAGATAAGCTATATTCTAAACAATGTGGTCAGTAAAATGTGAGCTATGTTGCTTTGGAAACGTAAAAAAAAAAAAAATCCAAGTGCAACCCAAGCATTCAGAGTGGTCAGGCAACGTATCAGTGCTGCTGGTCACCACTGCCCAAGTGCAGGCTCTGCTGATCCTGCTGTGTGATCTTGGGGACGTGACCTCCTTCTGTAACCTCAGTTTTCCAGTCCGTACAATGACTCTGGTGCATTAGAAGACAGTAACGCTGACCACCTAGGTCATTCTCCGGCACAGGTCAGCTTGAACGTATAGCTTTGGCTGGCTCTGACTTACTCAGCAGTGTGTAGAACAGAACAGAGTCCGCACCCCAAAATCATAAAGCCCTGCCCAGCATTCTCTGGGTTTACTCCAGGCAGAAGAGAAAGAGCTAGGCTCCCAGGAACAGCAACCCAGCCCACCATTCAAAAAAAGAAAAAGCTGGCAGGCCACCCATTGCATCGCATGGCGCTGGAACCATGCTCTGGGGAAGGGTAGGCTTCAAGGACCCTCAGAATCAAAGACGGGCTTCGGGTCATAGGCCGAGAGGCCCTCCCAAGCAGATCTGAGCCCTTATCCAAACAGCCCTGCAACTCACAGACACACACTGGACAGTGTTGTGGAAAACCCCGGACACTAGGAACCTGACACATCATTAGGAAGACGCTTGTTTGAGGGAGCAGTGAAATCAGGCCAGTGGCAAAGTCTGCAGGCTGCCATTTCAGAGAGCACTGTTTGGACAAGCTGCCCTGTGTTCAGAAGCGGGACTGAGCCGGAGCAGCACCCCCGCCATGCACTTTCTATTCTCTGCAAACAACTAAAAGCCAGACGTGCTTTCCTTCCTTTCCAGGTCCCTCCTGCCCACTACACCTCAGCTGCTTCCTCCCGGAACTTGTGCAAGAAGAGTGGCAGACCAGAAAGTATGGTCACCACCTCTGGGTTCTGCCTTCAATGGCACATTTTTCTTTAAAAAACAAACAAACAAACAAAAAACAGACCAGATGCAGTGGCTCATGCCTGTAATCCCAGCACTTTGGGAGGCCAAGGCAGGCATATCCCTTGAGGTCAGGAGTTCGAGACCAGCCTGGCCAACATGGTGAAACCCCATCTCTACGAAAGATACAAAAATTAGCCAGGCGTGGTAGTGGGCACCTGTAATCCCAACTACTCTGGAGGCTGAGGCAGAAGAATCACTTGAACCTGGGAGACAGCGGTTGCAGTGAGCCAAGATCACGCCACTGCACTCCAGCCTAGAGGACAGAGCAAGACTCTAACACACACCCCCCAAAACACTAAATATGCCCTCATTTCTTTCCCAAAGGACTTATCCTTACCTATCAGAGAAACAAAAAGGACTCTGGAAAGAGGAAGGCGGTAAATGGGATAACCATGAGGTTATAGTTACTGCAAAAGCATCTAGTTTGGCTCTGAGCTTCCTAGTAGACAAGACAAAAAGGGAAGATGATATGGTCTATGGCTCTGGTTGGTGGATGGGCAATGCTTACTAGTTCCTCAGGGTAAACAAAGCTTGTCCTGGCATTAAATCTTAAAAGAAACCTCTCAGGGGGAGGTGGCAACCCCTCCCCCCACCAATCAATCAATTGATCAAGCAAGCAAGCAAATAAGATCTGGTTTCCAGGGTTTACCAACAAATGCAGGAACAGTTCTATAGAAGGCTCCTCTAGGAGAAGGACTACAGGGAGGGTAAAGTGACACACCCCAATGAACGGCAGTTTCACCTCTAGGCTGAGCATTCTGCACACCTGGGGTAGAAGACAATGGCACGTGCCCACGGCCTTCCCTTCAAACAGCCCCGCTCCCGGCCAGACTTCTGAGTCTGTGCTAATCTCTCTTTCCAGTGCAGAGGTGTTAGAGACGCAGGCAACCTCCAGCTCCAGCCGTTGTGGGTCTCCCGCCCCCACCAGTGTGGTGTCGGCCAGACTTCTCGAGTGCCATAGGGCACTTAATCCATGGCTGGCCCCCTGCCAGCCTAACGCATTGGCTGGCCTCAGTTTTCAGTCCTGTTCCAAGCTGGCACAGACGTTCCATTTTGTTTAAGAAAAAGAAAACAGAGTAAAACCCAGAAGGCAACGCTTGGATTAAGGGATGCCTATTAAAAACATGTGCAAGAGATTCAAATCCGGTAAAGGAAAAGGTGGGGAGGCAAGAGGGGGAAATTAACTTTCTCCTCTAAATCGAAAGCAAGGAACGGACAAAGGCCAGGAGCACCGCCACTGCAAGATGAAAGGTCAAAACAGAAATGGACCGGTTTCCTCCGGGCCCATCTCACCTGCGGAAGGCAGCTCTTCCTCACTCTAGGAGATTCCACATCCTCGTTCCCATGTTCCCCATCCGCCACTTCTCAGTCCTGCCTGGGTCCTCTGCCTGGACTGCCCATACCCCTCCTCTGCAGGGACGCGATCTTTAAGGCCCAGCTCACGTGGCTGTGAAATACTCCCTCACTGCCTCAATGCAGAATTAGCCTTGTGTCCCGGAAACTGTGTACCTGAGTCTCCTGTGCTAGAGGGTGAGGTCTCTGTAAACCCACGCCAGCTGTGTCCCAGTACCCAGGACACTAATTCCAATCTATGTATCTAAGGACTAAAACACCAAACCAGGCTGCACAGAGACCCCCATGCCCTTTTAGCTTATGAACCAGGAACTTACTGCAACCAGGAACAGTGGCAAAGTCTAAAAACCAGGCCCTCGGGAGTGTGAAGACAGAGCCTGCAGCTGACTTCCTGTCATTATGTCGCCTGCCTGTGATTTCACAAGCGTGGGGAAGACTGGAGCCAGAGGTTGCCTTGTAGAAGAGCCTTGGGCAGCAGCATGAAGATACCTGGAACTGGGTTGGGCCTGTGCCCTGGGCCACTGTCCACGCTCAGGCCCAGTGGTCTCCGGGCTGCCTGCCACCACACATGTGCTCACACATGAGCACAGGGGCTCATGAAGCAGAGGGGAAGCTGGGCCTGTCAGGCAGAATCTCACCCAGAATCCTAACCCTGACTCATTGAGCGACTCACTCCCAATTCACACCATCCCAGCAGAGGTGTAACTAGGCCAGCATAAAGTGGCACCCATTCTCTGCTGGCCAGCCTCGGGGAGGGTCCTCCCTTTGGTAGAAATAACCTAAGAATCCTCAACTCTCAGGCAAGCTGCCTGAGGAAGGGGCAGTAGGGAGGGAGAATTATGTCAACAGGAGATGCTGTCTTGGATCCAAGCTCAAGAAACATCCCATCATCCTATTCTACATAATCTAGAGGGCAATTCACAGCAAATGACCACCTTTCAGTCTGAAGCACTGCATCCGGCATCAGCCACCTCCAAGCTGCCCTGTCCCTTTCACACTCCAAGCTGCCCCATCCCCGCTTCTCTCTCCTGGCACTGGCACTCTGGGAAGCCATCGCCTCCTTTAACTGCAGCTCAACTGCTCCCCCAGGGCTCTCCCTGGGACATTATTTTCCTCAGTCACGGCTCCGCCCTAATTGTCTCACTTTAAGACAGGGAACAACTTACTCACCGGGCAGAAGCCAGCTCACTACCTTTTTCCTCTCTCCACCTGCCTCCTCCTTCCCCTCCACGTACCCCAATCCTTCCGCCTTAAATGCCTAGGAAACTCCCAGTGACTCACCCAGCACGCTGTGTAATAACAGGAACATCACCTGCTCATATCCCCTGCCCTGCGAACAATGGTCCCAGGGTCTCCGAGAGCCTGCCTGGGGCAGGATGCTGAGTCCGGTCTCAACCAGGAGTCCCTGGCCCGTAATCACCAGAAGTGGCTTTGCTGGGGCAAGGAGGCTCAACCTTCCCCAGATCTGAGCCCTGGAGCTAACGCCTGGAGTGGGGAGGAAATGAAAGGAGAAACCAGATGTCCTCTGCTTTCTTTCTTTTCGCACAGTAATTTCATAATAATCTCTTTAAAAGAAATAATCAGATGTCCTGAGATGTCCCCATTTTTTCCTAGGAAGAGCTCCCTGTGTGCTTGCCTCCATCCTAGGATTTGGGACTCACTGACTCTGAGTTAGTGCAAAGGCTGCGCTGCTGCGTGCCTCTACTCCCCACCTGTTACTTGCCCTTCAGTGTACTGCTGATTACTGCAGCCCCCTCCCCTCCCACACACTGCACCCTAAAGGCTCCCCCTTGAACCCCTGAGGCCAAATCCAAGGCCGCTTTTTAAATCTCATTCTGCATCTCTGCAGGGCCTGCTTGGGGCCACCATCCTTCAGGGCTTCCCTCCCCTCTGAGCTGCTGTGACCCCATCATCCCCCTGACCTCAGCCTTCCCCAAGGAACCCCCCGCCCGAGTGCGTCTCTGGCTGTCTTTCCATATTGAGCTGGGTCACCCTCTCCACTAAATTCATCCACTGTCATGACGTCAGCCAAACTTCATTGGTGTTTGCAGAGTGAGATCTACGGATGGGCAGTGGGATGATAAGAGAGAAGTGCAGGAACAGCGATCAGTGCATGGGAGGAACACTGGGTCAGACAGGCCTCCTTCTGCAGGCTCCTCAGAGCGTGGCCATGTGAGTCCCTCCTGAGTGGGGGCTGCAGGAGGGGCCACAATATAGGCTTTCCACACTCATTCAACCACCAAATCCCTTCTCTCAGGCCCCGCTGTGGGAAAGGCTGTCACATATGTTAATGGTTTCCAAATCTGCACCTCCAGCGCCAGGTGCTTTCCTGACTAAGCACAGGCAACCCACCACCATCTTCCACCCCAAACCCACTCCACTTCCTGGGTGTCCATCCTCGATGGAGGCATTACCATCATCCCCACTTAATGCTGGTCAACAAACCCTGCTCATTAAGGCCCATGACTCCCTCTCAAATGCATTCTCCCGGCTCTGGACCATTTCTCGAGAGCATCCGTCTCAGCCTCCTCGAGAGGAAGAGCTAAGTGGGTTTTTGTTTTTGCTTTGTTTTGCCTCCAGTAATTTCCCCTAGAATTTAGATTCCACACAGTGGCCAGATTAATCTTTATGAAGCTGTCATCAGAAAACCTCCCCATTCAAAACCCATGAACAGCTGTATTCTATAGGCAAGAGGGCACTAAGCAGACACTCAGGGGTCTTTTCTCAGTGCCCCACCTGCCATTTCAGCCTCGTCTTCCCGCCTTGTCCTTCTTGAGACAACCACCAACCACCATGCCAGCTGTCCTCAGATCACATCCTGCCCTTGGACTTGCAATGGCCTTCCCTCCTTCTCTGCCTCACAGGATCCCACCTGTCCTTCAAGGGCCCGCTCACACATGGCACGACCTCTCCCATGTCTCCCCACTCCATCCACACTTCCCTACTTTCCTCCTTGGCATGTACTATTTCTCCTCCTTCTGGGCTTGCTCCCTGGGCACCTGGCACAATGCATTACAGGTGGACGTAGACACCTCCAGCTGCCCCTCCCCCACCCCCAGGCTGCAAATGCCTAGTGCTCTCCCAGCTCTGGCCCCCAGCATCAGTACATACTGGGAACTCAGCCAATGTTGACTGAGTGCATGAATACAGAGGAGACGCCTGGCCGGCCTGGAATTCCATCGCTCCCTCCCTTGAACCCTCAGAGTTCTTCATCTGCACCTACTTCTTGTTTTAGAATCATTTTTAGTCCTGCCTTATTGATCCCAACAAGGCCGTGGCCCCTTGATGGCTGGGTCTGTGATCCCTCTTCCAATCCCCCACCTGAACAGCATGCAGACCACAGGTATCTGGGAATGAGGGAGTGAGGAAGAGGCAGGTAAGCAGGCAGGGCTTCCCCGCCAGGGGCCACAGCCTAGCATTAGTCTCCAACGTAAAAGTCAGCAAATGCCTCGCCTGAGCCTTGTTCCTCCAAGTGAGGAAGGTGGGGACAGCTGGTCCAAATGGCCCAGGAAGGCAGTGTCATGCCGCAATGGGAGTGCAGGCTCTGGAGTGAGAGGGCCTGAGTTCAAAGCCAGCTTCTCCATTCACTAGCTGTGAATCTGGGACACATCAGTTCACCAATGTGTTCCCCGGTTTCTTAATCTGTAAAATGAAAAATCACAGCACTTCTGCCTTATAAAGTTACAGGATTGGGTTAACACGCAGGAAGCACTCTGAATAACAGTCAACAGCAAGCTCAAGAAATGTTTCCCATCCTCATCACCATCTCACCCCCTTCCAGCTATGACAATGGGAGTCCAGGCGACCTTCTGAGTAGGGATGAAGTCAATGGTTTGAATGAGTGAAGGGGAGCACAGGGGCTCATGAAGCAGAGGGGAAGCCAGGCCTGTCAGCGCAGTGTCTCATCCAGAATCCTAATCCCGACTCGCTGGGTGACTCGCCCCTGATTCACACTGTCCCAGCAGAGATGCAACTAGGCCAGTGCAAACTGGCACCCATTCTCTGCTGGCCAGGCTCGGGGAGGGTCCTCCCTTTGGAAGAAATAACCTAAGAATCCTCAATCCTCAGGCAAGCTGCCTGAGGAAGGGGCAGTAGGGAGGGAGAACTATGTCAATGGGGGATGCTGCCTTGGGTCCAAGCTCAAGAAACATCCCATCATCCTCATCCTAGTCTACACAATCTAGAGGGCAGTTCACAGCAAATGACCACCTTTCAGTCTGGAGCACCGCGTCCAGCATCAGCCACCTCCAAGCTGCCCTGGGACTGCTATGGTTTCAAAAGCAAGTGTCTGCTTGGAAGGCTGACGACTAAAAGTGCTACCTTGGCCCCAGTAGGGTTTTAAAATGGCACAGAAAATAAATCTAAAGCAGCCAATCTCAAAAGCTGAAAGCCTGGAGTCAAGTTCATCATCATGGCCTTTAATTTCTCAAGAGTTAACTTCGCTTCTAGCCTTCAGTTTGTTTTTAATAACTCAGTCCTTTCATATCAGGAATCTGACCTTCCCTCTGCAAAGCCCGGCACTCACAGTGATATTACTTTACAAAAATGTTAAAACAGATCCCCCAAAGTCACATCCCACACTGCCCAGGTCAGCCTGTTCTAAAGGGTTTCAGGCATCTCCTAATACTCCAAATGATGAGTTTCTTCATCTGACGCTGTCAGTCAAGGTCTGGAAGCAAATGGGCACAAAAACCAGTCCAATCCACTTTGATTTGCCAAGAAATATTAACTGTTTCTTTTCCTGAGCCACAAATTAAGCCTCAGCAATAAAGCCCCAAACAAGATCCAACCTACATTTTCTAAAACTACCAGACCAGAATATAAAAAACTCCCATCAATAAAAACTAAACGGATATTTGTTCTGAGCCCTTTGGCAGGTTCCATGCCAAGGTCTATCCCAAGCTGGAGAACTGAAGGACCCTACTGGGTTAGAAAAGTGAGTCTTGGAAAAACTGATCCAGAAGTCTAACCACGGAGGGATGTAGCAGAAACAATGGACCCTCCACTCCAAAACACCATGAGATAACAACAACGATAAATAAGACACGTAAATACAGAAACGTGTTTACAAAATAACATAAGGAGAAGAGAGAATGAAAAAACCAGATATGCACTATGATCTCAGTGGCAAGGCACAGATATGTATGTATATGCCTGATGCACAAACATCAGGACTGTGATCACACACAGTTATGTCAGGGTGCTGGGATTATGGGCACTTTGACTTTATTTTCAAATTCCTTATATGTTGCTATTTTAAGAAAAATTACATAATTGTAAGATGGAACACTCCAATAAGTATATCTGAAACAAGTCTTTAAATGTCAGGGGGCTGGAGTCTGCACGGCTGTCCATGGCTTTGCACCAAACCGCACACGTATGCTTAGCTGACCACAGACCCTCGTTCTCCTGGGCATAAGGTTTGGGGAATTTTCATTCACTCACGTCTACCGGCCTCGCCAGGGGAAATACAAACCCGGCATATGGTTGCCTTTCCTGCCACCACTGTTCTCAAGTTTCTCCGTTCTGTGGTGACCTCAGCATCACCGTAACCAGAAACCTGATGGGCTGAGCTGGGCTGAGGGTAGGCGTCAGGGGAGAGCCTTACCTTCAGGGGCCCCTCCCCACACTGGCGACTCGCCAGGGCTGCAGCTAGAGGGGGTTCCAGTTGTGTGCACCAGGAGATACTCACCCAAGTTATTATGTGCTGGGGACATCGGATTCGGGGACAGGTTTGGAGAACCTGCGAGGTGAGACACAGTTGTGAGACTTCACAAAAGATTCTTGGCCTGGAGAGCCAAATGACTAAACACTTATATGTCAAGGTGGGGTGGCTCAACACAGCAGAAAGAAAACCCTGGACTGAGCCTCCAAGTCCCAGGAGAAGGCCTACCCCATACCCTTGCCTCTCCTTTCCCTCCCTGAGCCCCAATTTCTTGTCTGGAATGAATGAATGGAGTGGATGATCTCAGGGGTCTCTTATGGTTATGATCTCAGAGGTCTCGGATGGTTTTATGATCCTAACCAAGACTCCCAGCTCAGGGCTGCTAAGTTCTCAATTAGAATAGGTGACACCTTTTTTCTTTAGCTTACACCACCTGCCCTATTAACTATGCCCTCAGGAAAATCAGAGGAGCAGGGAAGCCCTTCTCCCAAGCTGCAAAGACCCAGGAAGCAGGAGGCCAGCCCTCCCACACAGGCGGGGCTTGAGGCCTCCCCAGCATCACCAGCCATGACCTTGGTCAGAGGCTGCAGCAGCTCAGGTGCTAGAAAGATCAATTCCAGGAAACTCACAAAACTGTCTCAGAAACCCTGCAACTCAGCAAACAGACAAGAACACTTTATGCAAAAGATGATGGTGCATGTGGGAAAAAGTCTAAATCTACCTAATTCTTACTCTATTATGTTCTCTACACCTCTCAACTCCAGAGAAAAGAACTCACATGGTATCAGCCTTCAAAAATAAACAGTGGACACCTTTCCAGAGCAGCATCTCCAGAGCAGCATCCTGCTCATCACCCCTCCTCTGTTCCTCTATCAAGGAGGCTGCAGAGGCCAGGCGCAATGGCTCACATCTGTAATCCCAGCACTTTAAGAGACTGAGACTGGGGGATCACTTGAGCCCAGGAGTTTGAGACCAGCCTAGGTGATATAGGGAGACCCCATCTCTACAGAAAAAAAAAAAAAAATAGCCACGAGTGGTGAAGGCTGAGGTTGGACAACTACTTGAGCCTAGGAGATAGAGGCTGTAGTGAGTCATGTTTGCAGCACCACTGCACACCAGCCTGGGCAAGAGTGAGACTCTGTTTCAGAAAATAAAAATAAAAAAGGAGGCTATTTATTTATTAACCACCCTACGAGGTCTAATTCCGCCCCATGAAATCTATCAGCCCTGAGACTGGGTCGCATCTGGCCTCAAGCGAATGCTGCCTTGCACTGTTCATGCGATCTCTTCTTTTGCCCCCAACTCAGCTGTAACCTCCTTGAGGGCAAGGGAAGAACCACGGATTTCTCCTCCTTCCCTGTCACCTCTAATGCAAAGGGGGATGTGGAATGTTCACTGAGAGAACTGAGTTACATAATCAGTCACAGGGTGTAGACAACCCCACAAGTCAGCTATGTGAGTTTGGCTCAGCTGTTTAACTTCTATGAGCCTTAATTTTTTCCGCAGGTATAAAATGAGGATACTATCATCTACTGTGTAACATGTAAAAATTAAGTGAGACTGTGCATATAAAAATGCTTACACCATGACTGCTATGTGGTAGGCACTCGATAAATGCTTGTCCCCTGTTTTGTGGTGACCTGAACCATGAGACCTAGGAAGTCCAAGGGGCCTTCTCGCAGGTCTAAAAGGGTGTGGAGGTAGGTGAGGCGACATGGGGGACAACAAGGTGACCCTCTGGCCCTGAGATGCTACCACACCCTGGGGGTCAGGGAAGCCAACCCCACGAGCAACTGGACTATCCAAGCAGGCAACTCTGAAGAACGGAGACTGAAACAGGAGAGCCCCCGCCCACCACCCACACACTGGCTGGGGTCCGCAAGTCCGGTCTGTCTCTACTTCAGATAAATCACTCATGTTCACAACAGGGCCCTGCAGGCACCCTTAATGAGAAGAAAGGAAGAAGGGAGAGGGGACAGAGAAAAGGGAAGCACAAAGGAGGAAGAGGAGGGAGAAGAAATGAGAGCTGACAGGATGAAATCTGGGCTGCTCTTTCCAATCTCCAGCCCCTCTGGTCCATGTTTGTTTGTAACAATAATCACTGTGCAAATACAGAGAGCAGCAGAGGGGGAAGAGGGAGCGCAGAGTGGGAACAAACACAGCAGCTGGAGACATGTTGCTCCGCTGGCCTGCTTCCCGTGCCTGCGCTGAATAGCTGCAAGCTTGCAGCGGTCTCTTGGCATCGGATACAGGAAGGTCTTCGATGCATTCCAGCTGGTTCGCGCTGCTAGCCACTCCGCCGGGTGGGTGTGTTTCACCGGGTGTGCTCTACCCAAAAGTGCCACGATGTCCAGGCTGGATTTCAGCAACTACAACGGACATACAAGTCTCTTTCGTTCTCTCAGGAATTGCACAACCTCAGCTGGATGCGGTGTAATCCCACACTTTGGGAGGTTGAGGTGGGCGGATCACCTGAGGTCAGGAGTTTGAGACCAGCCTGGCCAACATGGTGAAACCCTGTCTCTACTAAAAATACAAAAATGAGCTGGGCATGGTGCTTCATTGCCTGTAATCCCAGCTACCCAGGAGGCTGACATGCGATAATAGCTTGAACCCAGGAGGCAGAGGTTGCAGTGAGCTGAGATTGCGCCATTGCACTCCAGCCTGGGCAATAGAGGGAGACTCCGTCTGGGGCGGGTGGGGGAAGGAACTGCACAATCTCTTCTGGGCTGTGTGCGAGGGCAGGTGGCTCCACTGTGTCTAGCGGCTCTGTGTGTACGAGGTATGTCCATCACCATCGGAATGGAACATCTGCGTGGCTCCCTCTCCCCTTCTCCCCCTCTCCCAACCACACACAACTCAGTACACATTCTATATGGCAGCTGGGGTTCAATTCAAGAAGCTGCTGGTCTGGAGCCAATTTGGTCCTATAACAAATGATATGGGAAACATCTGGAGATGTAGCAGGAGAGAGCTAAAGCCTGCCCCTCACGGCAGGAGCACACACATCACATGTGGTTGTCACACAAAAATACTGACTTCAGGGGTCTCCACTGGTCATCAGAAGAGGCATTAGCTCCATTTAGCCTTTCCTTGCCTCCCACCTGACTTCTTGAGGTGATCGAGGCCACTCTCCACCCTGCTGCTGGTGACATCTCACTAAGTCCCAGGCCCTGCTTACAGCCTGCAGTGGTTTCCATCAGCCCTGACTAAATGCCAAGTGGTCTTGCCAGCTTGGAGGTCCATCACACTCGGACCCCTGTGTGGCGGGCCCTCCCATCTTTCTCCCCACTGGAGAGAGTGTATCCTCCAGTCATGCTGAGGTCCCTGGGCTGGACACTCTCTGGACTCCAGACACACTAAGCTCTTACTGTCCCCAGAATGCACCAGGCTCAGAACGCACCCAGAATTGCCCAACTCCCATGACTCTGCCTGGCACACCCCTTGCCCATTCTGACAGCTTGGCCAACACCTACACATCACCAAGACTCAACCTGGGGAAAAACCTGGACTGTAAGGTGCTGTTCCTCCCCAGACCAGATGAAGTGGCCCTGCTGTGAGCCTGGTGCCATGCGGCATCTTCCATCAGGGCATACACGAGATGGCCCAGTGACCGCTGGCTGTCCTGTCAATCTCCCCCATCATCTGTAGGCAGCTCGGACCCTCTTCTATGCCCTGCCCCTTGCACATCATGGTTGCTCTACAAATACTGGAGGGAGATAGGAGGGAGGGAGGGAGGGGGCGAAGAGGAAGGGATGGAAGGGCTGAACCCACCAGCTGCTAATCAGTTAAGAATAAGAGCATGTCTCTGCATGACTGACCTGCGTCCATGCTGTGGTTCATCTGGTGGTCACTGGTTTCTCCATCTTCACTCAGGTAGCCAGGGGGTGGGGTCTCTGGGAATCAGAAGGAAGGAGGTCCGTTAAAAGGCCTTCACAGCTGGACTCTGAGACACCTTTTGCAAACACATCACACATGCACACCATGATGCTAGTGTCCGTGGCTGCAGGAGCTCCAGGTCTCGGAATAGAGGTTCCAGCTCTTGGTTCTGTTGTCCTCGCCCCTCTCCACCTCTGACTCCCACTTGGATCATAACTGCCTTTGCTCACGCAGGACCGGACCAACTCCCACGTCTGAAGTGTGTACTCCTAGAGCCTCCACCAGGCTAACTTCTCCTGGTCTTTCAAGGTGAGGGTTAAGCCCCACCCCCTCCTGGGAGGCGTCTGGACTTGCCTCTGCCTCACCCCTCTTTGTCCTCTGAAGACCTGCAGGCTCAGACCCACCCTCTAATATCTTCTCCTGTGCAGACCAGAGATTTGTTGTCTCTAGGGGATGTGTCCTCACTCAGCAGTTAGGTTACAAGTTCAATGGCGACAAAGACAGTGCGATCTACTTCTCTGAAACCTCCCCCAGGCCCTGACTGAAGCCCTCCAAAGTTTGCTATTTGAACAGGGAGTAGTTGACTTACCCCTGGGACGCCAGGGCTAGCCGCAAAGGATCTGAGAAGGTTGGACAGTGGGTCTCTCCTTAACACTCTGACCCAAGCACACAGGTCTGTAGCCAACCTCAGCTCAGTAAACTAACCCAGGATGAACGTCACGTCCAAATTAGCATGCTCTAAGAGGAACGCAGCAGGATTACTGCCCCAGCAAGCAAAAGTGACTAGCCCAGGGCTGCCAAGCACAGCTTTCCAGGAGTCGGAAAGTGCTGCTGATTCACACATTATTTGCATGTAAATGAGGGGCTTCTAAAAACATTTGCAGTCTTTGACAGCAAAGCCCATTTCTCCCTGCAGAGTGAAAACTCAAAGTTACTTCAATTCCCACCCAGGTTGGGGCCCCTCACCGAGGCCTGATGCCCAGGCGAATGTACAGAACCAGCTCTCCGCACTTGCTGCCTGGCCCTCAGCTCACTCCCCGCCTCTGCAGACCCCCGGTCCACTGGGGACTGAACGCCAGTCCCGGCCTCATGGGCGGTGAGAGAAACAGTGTTGCTATTTCCGCTTCCAAAATAAATGACTGCACCAAGGCCGGGCGGAAGGGTCACGCTGCTCCTCTATGCCAAGAAAAGCATCACTAGTGAGGGGGGAGCTGAGGTCATGGGTCCTTTCCCAGCAGGGATGTGGTTCTGAGTCAGGGGCCCTCAGGTCAGAGCTGTGCACAGAGAGGGGATGAACGGGGAACGGCCAGGGGGCAGAGACTGGGGCCACAGGACTGATGTCTGACCGCCGCCCCTGCCTCCCAGGCCAGCCTGCGCCGCCCACGTGCCTACCTGGAATATTGCTCTGGGGCTCGATGCCTGCGGGGAAGTTAGTGTTTTCGGGGATGGAATGGCTGTAGTCGTCCAGTGGGGGGAACTCGGCCGGGATCTCTGTGTGGCGTGGCACCAACACAGGAGGTAGAACTGTCCGGGGGGAGACAGAGCAGAGGTGGCTCAGTGTCGATGCCAGACCAGCACCAAAGTCCCCGCACCCCCAAGTGCACCACAGACGCTCGGGGGGGTGGGGGGTCGGGGGAGAGGTGATGACCCCGGCACCTGCTGTCCCCATAGGCGGGCCAGGCAGCATACCTGGTGTCTCTACTCTCTGGTAGTGGTAGGGATTCACGCAGACCTCGTCCTTCTTCATATTGAAGGCGAACTCACACAGCTCCATGGCCCGCAGCTCATGGTGGCTGTGCAGGTCCGGCCATCGCCACAGGCGGCAGTAGATGACATGAGGGAGCCCCTTCCGATGGGACACCTGCAACCGGCCATCCAGGGACCTGCCGGGACGGGGAGGGGCGGAAAGAGAGGGAAATGTGGATTGCCCGTGCTTTCTGCAGAGTCCGGCCTCCCACTTTCAGACACTGGGAAAGCTCTCCCTCCCCTCATTTTTCCCAGATCCAGAGGTCCAGGAGATCAGAGCACTGCTAACTGTAAGTGCTGGGAGGGATCTCAGGAGAAGACAACAAAGGCCCCCTGTGAGGAGCCACAGCTGGCAGAACAGGCCTCGTCCACCAGTTCCCGGTGGGTTCCCCAACTTTGTACTGCTGTTCAGGGAGCTGCGTTCCACGGGAAGGGCCCGCACTTCACTTGTGCTTGGAAAAGGTCCAGGAGCCACTCATCGGCCTCCTACACAGCCCAGAGGTGTGGAGAGGGGACAGGGCTGGGGAGGACAATGAGAGTTCTTTAGGCACAGATATGGGGACTACAGTGATCCAAAGAAGAGTGACAAAGTACACAGGCTGCCTCCCCTCATTCACCCAGGTCTTCCCTTGCACATTAGAAAGTCAGAGGGAGAAAAGAAAACTTGCCTTTCCTCCTTTCTTTTTTTTTTTTTTTTTTTTTGAGACGGAGTCTTGCCCTGTCACCCAGGCTGGAGTGCAGTGGCACCATCTTGGCTCACTGCAAGCTCCATCTCCCAGGTTCACGCCATTCTCCCGCCTCAGCCTCCCGAGTAGCTCCCACCACTACGCCCAGCTAATTTTGTTTTTGTATTTTTAGTAGAGACGGGGTTTCATCATGTTAGCCAGTATCTAGTAGGTATACAAATAGTTTTTCAATGAAAGAACAGACCCATTCTAGCCCTGCAGTTCAAAACCTTGTGATCTGCCTGCCTCGGCCTCCAAAAGTGCTAGGATTTCAGGCGTGAACCACCACACCCTGCCCCTCCTTTCTCTCTTTCTTAGTTATTTGTGGTGAGCAGGGAGGCAAAGGGGGAAATTAAAGGGATTTTTTTTTTTTTTTTTTTTTTTTTTTACTTTTGATACAGAGTCTTGCTCTGTCACTCAGGCTGGAGTGCCGTGGCGTGATCTCAGCTCACTGCAACCTCCACCTCCCAGGCTCAAGTGATCTTCCCAGCTCAGCCTCCCAAATAGCTGGGACTGCAGGTGCACACTACTGTGCCCACCTACAGTGGGCCAGTGCCATGACCCTGTGTGAACCATGTCTTCTATGCCAAGCAGCTATGACCTGGTGCCCTTACCTCTCAAGCCAGGCCAAAGTGTGGTCCCTGACCAGCAGCAGAGGTTCAGGGAAGTTTGTTAAAAATGTACACTCTCATTGCCTACCCCAACCTACTAAATCAGAATCTTTCCCTTTGTGAAATCCCCAGGTGATGTGCATGACAAGAGTCTGGGTGGCCTACAGGAAAGGACGACTGGGGAGCTCGGGTGGCAAAAGCATCATCAGCTACGGGCAAGGCGGGGAAGCAGAAGGTTTCCGGAGGGACGTACAACTTCAGATAGTGTCTGATATTAGGTGAGGAGGTGCCACTAAAATGGAGTCCCTTATTTAGCACATATTTAATGAGAACCTATTATGTGTGGCAATAAGGATACAGTGGTAAGGAAAGAGACTTCACTGTGAGAAAAGGTTGGCAAAGTGGTCCCTGTCTGCATGGACCTTCCACTCCCCTGGGCAAGACTGACATTAATCAAATACTCACCGAAACCACTTTGGGAGGCCAAGGTGGGTGGATCGCTTGAGATCAGGAGTTCAAAATCAGCCTGGCCAACAAGGTGAAACCCTGTCTCTGCTAAAAGTACAAAAATCAGCCAGGCGTGGTGGTGCGTGCCTGTAATCCCAGCTACTCAGGAGGCTGAGGCAGGAGAATCACTTGAACGCGGGAGGGGGAGGTTGTAGTGAGCCAAGATCGTGCCACTGCACTCCAGCCTGGGCAACAGAGCAAGACTCCGTTTCAAACAATCATCACCATCATCACAGAAACCTACAATGACACGCAATGAAAGTGTCCTGAAGGAAAATAACAGGGAACCCCAAGAGTGTATGACCATGGCACCCCACTTTGCTAAAGGGTTGGACAGGGCATCTCAGAGGAGGTGATGGTTGACCTGAAGGCCTAAAGGGTAAGTAAGAACTAACCAGGCAAACGGGTGCAGGAGAAGGGCCGTACAAAGAGAGGGAAGGGCACACGCAAAGGCCCTGTGGAAAGTGGAAAACATAGTGAGGCCGGAAGAACAGAATGAAAGCCAGAGGGACTGGAGAGGCGATCGTGAGAGCAAGCTGGCTCAAGACGAGGCTGGGGAGGCAGGCAGGGCTACTCTGCAGGGCCCTGAAGGCCATGATAAAGGGTTCTCCTGTGTTCTAAAAGCAGTACGTAGCCTCTGAGATGTGCAAGTGGGCTGTGCATATGTGTGAAAGAGACAGGCCCTGTGGAACTCTGGCTACATGTGACCAACAGACTGGGGGTAGCAGGGATAGAAGTGGGGAGCCGATGAGATGGATGCTCATGAGTCACAGGTACCCCATTAAGAGGCAGGACTGCTCTTTCTTCAAGGAGGCCCACCCTAGGACGCTGCCAGTCAGTGCCATAATTTTTCTAATAGCTGGGCAGGGCTGGCAGTGAGACATTTGCAAGCTTTCCCTCTGTGCCTTCTTATGACAGAGGGCACCCATTTGCCTGAATACACAGAATTCATGGGCACTCTGTGAAGGAGGGGCTGACCAGATGCCACCAACAGCACCAACCAAAGAGAGAAACAGAGGGATCCAATCGCACTCTCCAAGCCACTGGCCTGGGAAGGGGAAAGGACAGACAAAGGTCATAGCTGGGCTTGGTCACAGGAACTGACCCGGAGCTGCTGACTAAGGGCATCTCGAAGGATGTAATTACCTTCCTCCCGTGGGGCCCCAGAACAAGGAAGCCCCACAGCTGAAAAACAGTAATTACCAGGCAGATCGAGAGGACAGCCTGGGACTCGTCCCTGAAGTATAAAAGGAGGACTGGCGGATGTGGAGTCATAAGACCTGGGGTCAAGGAGGGTTCTACTCTCCTAGCTGGGAGACACTGGGCAGCTCATGAGCTTCCTAGGACACTCAGTTGTCTTGTCTATAAAATGGGGTATTCTCCTGCCCCCCGACCTCCTGAAGCTTGGTTTCCATTTGAAAGTGCTTCGTAAACACCCACAAATTAGCATTATTATTCTACATCACAGCAGATACTCCCCAAACCCAGCTCTGGACAAGCAGGGTGAGTTGGGGGTTGAACAGGAATAAAAAGGAGAGTGGGAAGTAATTATTCAGCTGTTCTCCTTCTCCTGCAAAGCCACTGAGTGCCCACAGATTAGGGAAGTGGCCACACTTGCTCTTCAGTGTTTGACAAAAGTTCCAAAAAAGGGCCAGCTGGACATCATAGCCTCCTCTGCAAGAGAAGGCCTTGGAGAAAAGCTCAGGCCGGCAGCAGGAGAGAATGAGGCTGTGGAGGTAAGCTCCATCTGGGTGATAGAAGTGGGTGGCCTTTCTGCCTTAAAAGTAATATTAACCATACATGAATTACTTTGATATTTATTACATTTCTAAAAGCAAGGGAGCTACAGTAATCAAGGCAGTATGATAATGGCACGAGGACTGACAAACGGATCAATGGACCCTAACAGAGTCCAGAAATAATTACATATATATGGACAACTGGCTTCAACAAAGGTCCAAAGACAATCTAGTGGAACAAGGACAGTCTTTTCAACAAATGGTGATGTAACAACTGGATATGTAAAAAAGATAATCTTCAAACTACACATTGTACCCTATACAAAAACAAACTGAAGTGAAACTTAAAACTCTAAAACTTCTAGAAGAAAACAGGAGAAAAATCTTTGTGACTTTTTGGGATACACAATGATTTCTCAACTACTACACAAAAAAGCACTTCATTAAAAAAAAAAAAAAAAAAATCACACCGCATCAAAATTTAAGCTTCTGGTCTTTGAAAGACACTGTTAAAGGAATAAAAAAGCAAGCACTAACTGGGAGAAAATATTTGCAAAGCATACATCTGATAATAGACCTTTTTCTAGAACTCTGAAAACTCAATATTAACAATTCAATCTTTTCAAAAAGAGGTATGATTTGAACAGACACTACCCAGAAAGATATGAAGGCAAGAAGCATATGAAAAGATGCTTGAGAATATTGGTCATTAGAGAAGCACAAATTAAAACTATGAGATAGGACTACATACTTATTGGAATGGCTAAAATTTAAAAGCCTGATCATGCCATGTGTTGGCAAGGCTGTGGAGCAACTGCAACTCCCTTCCACCACTGGTGCAAATGTAAAATGGTACAACTATTTTGGAAAACAGCTTGGAAGTTCCTTTCTAAAATATTTTATTTTGGGGGATATGCAGTAGCTATACTTATTTATAGGGTAACTTGCGGTATTTTGATACAAGCATACAATGTGTAATGATCAAATCTGGGTAATTGGGATATTCATCCCTCAAACATTTGGAAGTTTCTTAAAAAGCTAAAAAACCGCCAGGCGCGGTGGCTCAAGCCTGTAATCCCAGCACTTTGGGAGGCCGAGACGGGCGGATCACGAGATCAGGAGATCCAGACCATCCTGGCTAACACGGTGAAACCCTGTCTCTACTAAAAAAAATACAGAAACTAGCCGGGCGAGGTGGCGGGTGCCTGTAGTCCCAGCTCCTCGGGAGGCTGAGGCAGGAGAATGGCGTAAACCCGGGAGGCGGAGCTTGCAGTGAGCTGAGATCCGGCCACTGCACTCCAGTCTGGGCGACAGAGCGAGACTCTGCCTCAAAAAGAAAAAAAAAAAAAAAGCTAAAAAATCATAAGCCTACCATATGATCCACCATTCCACTTCAAAGTATTTACCCAAGAGAAATAAAAGTCTATGTCCAAAGACTTGTACATGAATGTAATAGCCCCAAATTGAAAACTACTCCACGTGTATTAACAGACGAATGAGCTATAACATATCCATACAAAGAAATACAACTCAGTACTAAAAAAGGATGAACTACTGATACACGCAACACTATGAATGAATCTAAATTAATGCTGCTGCGTGAAAGAAGCCAGGCATGATTATGTTCATGTAAAATTATAAGGTAATTTAGACTAAAGTAAAAGGCACACTAATCTTAATCTAGTGACAGAAAGCAGGGATCAGTCATTGCCTGGGGACAGAGGGAGTTACAGGGAGGGAGTAGGGATTGGAGGGAGCAATTACCAAGGTGCACTTAGAAACTTTTTTGGGGGTAAAGGTTATGTTTATTCTCTTACTGCTATGGTGGTTTTACAGGTATATACATATATCAACATTTGTCATAGTGCACACTTTATATATGCATGGCTTATTATTTATAAATTATACCACCATTCCAAAAAAAGGCAATGGATTTAATAAGCCTGAGTTTAAATACTGACTCAGTACTTGCTAATTGTACAAATTTGAAAAAAATCATTTAGTGTCTTGGTCTTAATATTTTTCATCTGAAACGCTGGCTGGACATGGTGGCTCACACTTGTAATCCCAGCATTTTGAGAGGCCAAGGCAGGTGGATCACTTGAGCCCAGGAGTTCGAGACCAGTCTGGCCAACATGGTTAAACTCCATCTCTACAAAAAAAACAGAAAAATTAGCTGGGCGTGGTGACCCACGCCTATAGTCCCAGCTACTCGGGAGGCTGAGATGGGAGGATCGTTTGAACCCAGGAGGTTGAGGCTGCAGTGAGCTGTGACTGCACCACGGCACTCCAGCCTGGGTGACAGAGTGAGAACCCGTCTCAAAAAAAAAAAAAATTCTTTTCCCCAGAGGCATAAAATTTAAAAATGAAATATTAGTAAGAACACTCAATATTAACAATCAATTTTTTCAAAAAAAAAATATGATTTGAATGGACACTACCCAGAAAGATGTTCCAGAAAGTGGCAGGAATCTATTGTCAGTATTGTCATGTAACCATTACTGCCTCTTTACTATGATAGTGCCCGGCAAAGAGTAAGGAACACAGTAGGTCCTCAACAACATATCTCTTTCCCTGCTTCGGCCATCTGGGTGCACAGCCAGGAGGGTCACAGTGAGTCCTCATGTCTGTCTGGTGCTTTAAATTTTCACAAGGCTTCTGTGTTCCTTATCTCAGATCATCCTCACCACAACACTGTGCGGCTAATAAGGCACATCTTACAATGGTCCCACCTCACTGTATACCCATACCCTGGAGAGGCAAAGTGCATGTCACAGGATCACACAGCAGTCTGTATCAGGGCCATGCCAAGTGGCCAGCACTCCTGGCTCCCAGGTTGGGTTCTGATGGCAAGGAGACAGGCACCTCTCACTCTCCAGCTCGCAAGCACACGACCACCAATCTGGCTTGGCAGTATTTTCTAAAAGTCATCTGGACCCTGCTCCTCCGGGCCATGCAATTCCCAAACTCATAACAGGGACGGCATCTCATTTACTTCTTATGCATCAGCGACAACTCTTCTTGGTTCGGAGTCTGGGCTGCCCAGAGCCCTGGCATTGTTCCTTCTTTCTCCCTCTGCCCCACTCAAAATATATAGCAATGCTTACCAAAATAATAAGAGCGAATTTGGAGTTTCAGCTGCTGGATTTAATATAGCTGATGTGTCCAGAACACACCCTCCCAAGCCTTATAGGGCACTGGGCCCACTAAGTAAATCCAATAAATAAGTCTTAATTCTGAGCTGATGTTACCATAAATATGCTTGGTTGCAGAAAATGGTCTATTTATGACCCACTCTTCTCCCTGGCCCAGCCCTTTCTCCCAGCCCAAAACCAGCTGCCGGCATTAGGAGTACAGTCCCAGGAACCTGCCGCTGGGCCTCCTCCCCGTTTATGACTGAGATCTCTCCCACACCCACTGGCTTCCTGATGACAGACCCCCAAAGGTCTTTCGCTAGCAACTCCCTCAAGTTCCTCTGACAGAAGGTTTTAATCCTTAAATATATTCTTCCCTAGCAGAACAATTTCCTGTTACAGGAAATTAGGTTTCCTCCCATTGGCTTCAAGTGGGACCTGTAAAGTATCCCAAAATGGTGGTGAGAGCCACAGCCAAGGATGTGGCCATGCCAGAGCCCAAAGCCGATGGCGCAGGTGAAGCCTGCCAGAGTGCACCCCAAGGAGAGAGGGTGGGGCTGGGGCCCACCTCATGCCAAGGGTTACTCACGTCTGCACTTCCACCCATCAGCCACTCAGCCATCTGTGGAACAACACAGAGGCTGGGAGAAGGTGAGGAGCAGAGTACGTAAGTTCCAGAAACATGCCAAGATATATTCAGCACTAACAATGTGCCAGGCACACAATTGCTATGTGAGCACGCAGAAATGGCAATACCCCCAGGACCCTCGCCCAGCTCAGAGAACTCAGGAGGCTTGCCCAAGGTCATATACCTTGTAAACGGCAGAGCCAGGTTTCAAACCCAGACCAGGGCTGAAACACGGGAGATAGAGGCAGGTAGGATGAACAGCGCTTTTTCTGTTATCCCATGCTGCATCACCATTATTAAAAGTGACCATTCAGCCGGGCGCGGTGGCTCATGACTGTAATCCCAGCACTTTGGGGGGCCGAGGTGGGTGGATCACCTGAGGTCAGGAGTTCAAGACCAGCCTGGCCAACATGATGAAATGCCGTCTCTACTAAAAACACAAAACTTCGCTGGGCACGGTGGTGTGTGCCTGTAATCCCTGCTACTTGGGTGGCTGAGGCAGGGGAACTGCTTGAGCCCGGGAGGTGGAGGGTGCAGTGAGCCAAGACTACACCATTGCACTCCAGCCTGGGTGACAGAGTGAGACTCCATCTCGGAAACAAAAAAAAAAGGTGACCATCCATCAATCACCGCATAGTTATTGAACACCTACCATATCCCAAGCACTGTGCCAGTTAACTGGGCCAAAGAAGTGAACAAAGAGTAAATTTGTTAACATTATCATATTTCAGTTGAAACCTATTTTATTTAATACACACATATGCTCTTACTACTGAACCTTCTAGTCACTTTCAGACAAACTTTCTTTTTCAACTTGCCCATTGAGTAGTAATAGTAACAACAGAGGTGGAAGTGACTGCTGCTATGTACCAGGTACTGTGTTGGCCACTTGATGACTGTGACAGAGTGAATTAGTCACCCCTCTCTGCAGCCACACTTTCTGCTCTGTGGCTCTGCCACTCCTCCTACCATGGGTGGCATGTATTTTGTCCCTTGACTTTGGGGTAGACTATTGACTTGTATTGGCCAGTGGAATGTGAGCAGAAGGGACAGACTGCCATTGTATGTCTTTGCCTGTCCTCTTGTACCTCTGCCATCATCATGGGACCTCCCTCCTCTCCCACCTGCCCACCCCCAGGCAGCTACTGCCCCATACGCTGGGCCCAGAAATGAAAACAAGTGGAACAGACCTAAGCCAAATCTGTAGCAAGGAACCAAGCCCAGGTGAGCCACAGAAGCATGAGTAAGCATAAACAATGGATTTAAGCTGCTGGGTTTTTAGAGTGCTTTGTTACGCAACACTTAGCTGACTGATGCACTGACTCCACCACCAGTTTTCCCAATAAACTTGCAAGTATCATTATCTCCATAGATGGATTGAGAAACAGAGCACCTGAGAGGTTACCCAACTTTCCTAACTTTTCCCAGACTTAATATAACGTGAAGCCAGGCTGTGTAACTCAGATTCTTCTCCCTAATTTTAAATGGGGCATAGCCCTATGCCCAGATCTTGAATACAATACCAGGATAAGACTTAACCATTTCAGAAGGAGGCTTTGGAGTCAATTTGCATAAAATATGAACTTACCCCCAAATACTCATCTAGTATTCATTTTTTAAAGTAGCCCCAAATAGCACACTCATAACCCAAAAACCAAACCTCTAGTGTACATTTCACCTCAATTTATTCTGTATCTAGATATTTCCCATCTGCTATGTTTAATGGAAAAAAAGGAGCTGTTTTAGATCTCGGGGTTGCCAATGAATGCCCTGAAGCCACACTGATACATACACACATGTTCCCAGAACATACATGCTGCAGCAGATATGCCCATCTGCCCTCATAGTTTCACATCCTCCCCATCTCTTTCCCTTTGACAGCAATCAAGCTACCCTACTATTCCTGTGTTCACTCACCTGCAATTAATTTTTTTTTTTTTTTTGAGATGGAGTTTCACTCTTGTCACCTAAGCTGGAGTGCAGTGGCACGATCTTGGCTCAATGCAACTTCCGCCCCCCGGGTTCAAGCGATTCTCCTGCCTCAGCCTCCTGAGTAGCTGCGATTACAGCTGCCCACCACCACATCCAGCTAAATTTTTGTATTTTTAGTAGAGACAGGGTTTTACCATGTTGGCCAGGCTGGTCTTGAACTCCTGACCTGTGATCTACCCGCCTCGGCCTCCCAAAATGCTGGGATTACAGGCGTGAGCCACCGCACCCAGCCTAAAATCTTTATACTCTACTTAAATTTTGCATTCTACGTGGGTTTTATCTTTTTTTCTGGTTCAAAATGAAAGCAAGACTTGAGTGACTTCAAGTTTGGATGACGTGCTCGTTCCATCAGACCTTCTGGGAAGGCAGAAAAAAATTCTGCTGGTGGCTTGAAAGTCTCCTTGCCTCGGTTCCATTTGGTCTTTGAACTGTAAGCTCACCCTGAGAGCTCTCTTTCTGCTGCTCTTTAATACGCAAGTATTAGAACATGCCTTTCTTTCTGCCATGCAATGGACCGCCCCCAGATAACTGCTTAGTAAAGGAACAAATAAGAAAGCCCTGAAAACACTGTCTGCCAAGAGGGATGTTTGATTTGGGGGTTCACTCATTCCCTTTGGTACACACAGTCAAATCCAAAGCATCCTTTGTCCTGGGGAGGAGTTCTTCAGGGAGTTATGGATCCAGTCCCCTGGGTCCATGTGACAAACCACAAAGGCCCAATGTTCAGAAAACAAAATGTCCTGGTGAGGCGACACTCTGGCTAACTCTACGTCTGCCTGAAAACTCACTTTGGAGAACTGTGACGGCTGACCCTTGAGGAACCTTGAGGGTACCTGGTCCAATCCCTTCATTTTGGGGTTAAGGAAACAGACTCTGATGCATTAATAAGATCCTTGTTCAAGGTCACTCAGCAAATTACTGCAGCATGAGAAGGAGGCCTCGCAATTGCCTCTTTCCTTGCAACCAAGCTGGTATAGCCAACGTTCTTGCCAATGATGTTTACAAAACACATGTGAGTCTACTTTCCTACTTTGGTAAGTTAAGAACAGCAAGACAATTTTTTCTTTGTTGTATTGAATCTTAAGTTGCCTGAAGGTCTTTAAGATCACAAGTGTTTTCTGTTTTTTAAAAAGAGACTGAGCAGTTGTTGACTCTGGTTGAAAGACCTATAATTTGATTATATTATGATTAGCAGTAGTAAAAAAAAATTAGCCTATAATTGTAATTTTCTGAAGCTTGAAATCAAAGAGTTACAAACAAAAGGAACTCAGGATGTACACTGAATACACTACACCCCCGGCATTTTCAAAGATTTTTAAAACTGTTGTTGTTTATTTAAACTCCATTTCCAACATTAGCCTGTTCTTTCTATTTGGTGCCACAAAGAAATCTAGTGAGGTCAAGTATGTGGTTGGCCAGGTTCTAGATAATTGAGGTCTCACTGCAAGTTCTACTACAGTGACCATGTGCTCTGTCTCTAGCTGAGTTTCCCGAGTGTTCTTAACAAGTTCTGTAAGTATACTAAGTATATTTTTGAATGTTCCAGTTTAGATTGGCCATGAAGAGCTGAAGACAGAATTTCACAACCCTTGATACCAGTCACTAAAACATTTCCACCAAGAACAACTCAATTTTCATCTGAACTTATAAATGGTCAATATCTAGTATTTCAGGCATGAATGCTGCCAGTCTGGGGGAAACCAAATAAAATGCCAGGCTGCAGCCCCCTATGCCATCCTCCAGACCAGCAGCTGGCCGCTTCTTCACTTCTCCCCATTATATTTAGTCCTCTCTTTCCCCCTGCTAGTTCTCCAGAGCAGCCAGCTCAAGTCCATGACAAGTGCCCCAGGCAGATTGGGCAGCCTGGGCAGGAGCTACAGAAGTTGCAGGAGGCTCCTGGGCAGATCCTTGAAGGAGGAAGCCAGGAAACACTTTGCCTTATCCTTGGGAGCACTGGACTCCACTGGAAACACACAAAGATTGCCTAGACCTTGGGCCATCCCACCTCCCAAGGGCCATGGGTGGGCACAGAATGTGTACTTTCTGGAAAAGAAGGTTGGTTACTGGAGAAAGTTCAGCTTGATGATAATTATCTGTAAAGCAGGCAGACACCAAGAACTTTTCAACCTTGGGCTATGGATTTGGCGAGGCCCAGAGTTTCTCAATGTTGGCACTACTGATGTTTTGGGCTAGATAATCTTTGTTGGGGGCTGGGGGGTTGTCCTGTATAGAAACATGTATAGAATGTTTAACAGCATGTCTGGCCTCCTCCACTAGACGCAGGTAGGCCGCCCACCTGCAGCTACGACAACTGAAAAAAAAAAACACCTCTAAACATTGCCAAATGTCCCCTGGGGGCAAATCTGCTCTCTTCCCTCCCCTTGAGATCCCCCTAGGCTAAGGAAATGCGCTGAGATAAGCAAGATGGGGGTAAACAGAAGCAATTTTCCCCCCTACTGAGACAGAGTTTGGCTCCTTTCGTTCTGCTCACTGCAACCTCCAGTTCAGGTGACTCTCCTGCCTCAGCCTCCTGTGTAGCTGGGATTACAGGCATGCGCCACCACACCTGGCTAATTTTTGTATTTTTAGTAGAGATGGGGTTTCACCATTGTGGTCAGGCTAGTCTCAAATGCCTGACCTCAGGTGATCCACCTGCCTCAGCCTCCCAAAGTGCTTGGATTACAGGCGTGAGCCACAGCGCCTGGCCAAACAGAAGCAATTTACACCTCAGAGCAAGCGTTTACCCAGCACTTCTCACTCACTAACTCATTGGATAAAGGGATCCTGCAGGCTGAGTATCACCACTCCCATTTTACAGATGAAAAATTTTTGATGCTGAGTGGCTTGCCCAAAGTCATCCAGGATCAGCAAGGAATAGTGTCTGGGCTTGAACCTAGATGTTACACTCCAAACTCAGTTCCCTATGACTACAAAGCACACTAGGTTTAAATCAGCAGAGATTCTCTTTTGGCTCTGGTGAGAGCCCCTCCCTTCCCCCATGCAAAGATGGTTAAATATTGAAGGAGGAGGAGGAGCAGAGTGTTTAGGGCTTTTCTATTTAATAGCTTTGGTCTTCACAAACTTTTTTCTCCAAGCACCAAGTTGATGGGGATTGTTTTTCTTGAGTGTCAGCAGGCTCATAGAACTTTCAAGTCCCAAATAAAAGATGCTACAAAGATCGGAACTGGTCTGTGACTACTGGAAGAAAGGGAAAAGTTGCCAGGCTTCACAGAATCTTCTGGGGGACCATTTCACTCTGCTGAAAATTAGGCCTGAAGATGGTTTCTGTTTTTTTAAGAGGTCACTCATGGACCCATTCAGCATACTCATAGCCCTTGGCAATGTTCTGATGGGCTTAAGGCAAAAGCGGACCTCACCTCAGCTTTCATTAAAATCTCTCACCCCCAAAGCTGACCTCCAACAATACAGGGAGCTTGAAATGGAGTCACAAAGCCAGGTGTGTTTAGACCCATCTTCTCACTCCAGGTGATCTGGGCCTCTCGCTTGGCAGCGGGCCTGTTCATGAAGCCAACACTTAAGAGTCTCTCTGTTTCCAAAGTGCTTTGGGGAATCAAATTAATTTGCATTGTCAGTTTGAGGGAGAAGAAAATAAAATGCCCATAGAACAGAAAGGATTCCTTCATTCTAGGACAATATGATGATCCATTTGGTGGAACAAAAAATGAGTATTTAGGTAAAAACATGTATCAGCCCCAAAACTCTAACTTTGTAAAAATAGAAAAGAAGATACTAGAGGCTGAAAAGGGGAGAGGGAATAGAGGGATGGGGAGAGACCTGTTAAAGTCCTCAAAATTACAGCTAAAGAGGAGAAATCAGTTCTGGTGTCCTGTACCACTGTAGGATGATTATACTAAACAATCATATATTAGACAGTTTCAAATAGCTAGCAATCATATATTACAATATTATTACATAGTTTACAATTATGTAATATACGATTGTTACTATATATAATCATATATTACATAGTTTCAAACAGGAGGATATTGAATACTTATATAGTAACATAGTAACAATCATATATTACATAATTTCAAATAGGATATTGAACACTTTCAACACAAAGAAATGATAAATGCTTGATATGATGGAGATGCTAATTAACTTGATGTGATCACCATAATGACATTAATATGCATCAAAACATCACTGTGTATCCTATGAATATGGACAATTATTTGTCAATTTTTAAAAAATCAATATGCTTCAAAAACTCTAACTTTGGAGAGAAAGGTTAAAAGGGAAAATGGACTGGGCGCGGTGGCTCAGGCCTGCAATCCCAGCATTTTGCGAGGCCGAGGCGGGTGGATCACAAGGTCAGAAGTTCGAGACCAGCCTGGCCAACATAGTGAAACCCTGTCTCTACTACAAATACAAAAATTAGCCGGGCATGGTGGTACACACCTGTTGTCCCAGCTGCTCAAGAGGCTAAGGCAGGAGAATGGCTTGAACCCAGGAGGTGGGGGTTGCGGTGAGCCAAGATCATGCCACTGCACTCCAGCCTGGGCAACAGAGAGAGACTCCATCTCAAAAATAAATAAATAAATAAAAGGGAAATTGGGGAGAAACAGCTATTGGAGACTGTGAGATAATGGTCTCATCTTAGACCCTCTTCCCCAAAGAAAAGAAAAGAGGCTTAGAGGAGGCAAGGCAGAATGAAACACAGATCTGGGCCCTCCACTAATACATGAATGTCTTAAGACTGAGAAATAAGGCCTGGTGTGGTGGCTCACATCTGTAATCCCAGCACTTTGGGAGGCCAAGGTGGGCGGATCACCTGAGGTCAGGAGTTCAAGACCAACCTGGCCAACATGGCAAAACCCCGTCTCTACTAAAAATACAAAAAAATTAGCCAGGCATGGTGGCGGACACCTGTAATCCCAGCTACTGAGGAGACTGAGGCACAAGAATCACTTGAATCTGGGAGGTGGAGGTTGCAGTGAGCTGTGATTGTGCCACTGCACTCTAGCCTGGGCGGCAGAGCGAGACTCCATCTCAAAAAAAAAAAAAAAGACTGAGAAATAGCTTTGCTCTCTTAAAAATTAAAAAAAAAAAAAAAAAAAAGCAGGACATGGAAAAGTCCCCTTCCCTGACAACTGCAATTTCTCAAGTCTTATCTGCCGGCAAACCTCACTATTAGTTCAACTTCACAAAACAAACAATTCTTATTACAGGACTCTTAGTCATTCTGTTTTTCACTTTCTTCCACAGAGCAGAAGCCATTAGGTCTGGGTATCCTCTCTCTGCCCTCTTTTCCCAGACCTGGTTCCCAGCCTCCCGCCTCCTGCAGTCAGGTCTGCCTGAATCGGAGCACCATGAATCACTTCCCGTGGGCAGACTGCACGCTTGGGGGTGGGATTTACTTACTTACTTTCTTTTTTTCCTGGAAAAGATTCTCACAGACTTTTGGGGTAAAAGAAGTGGAACCAGGCGACGATGATGATAACTGGAGGCCTTGTTCTATCAAAACAAATCTTAAAGTTTCCAAAGACTTAGAGAAAATGTCAGGCGGGCATTCTTGACTGGGGGCGGGGGTTGGGGAAAGGTGAAGAGGGCAAACGAGGAGGTTTTATGTTAATTGCACAGTTTTGACTTCCTTAATTATGAGTCACCGGCCAGAGAGATAAAACAGTGTCACAAGTGCTACATAACATGCAACGGGTCAACCGGGCAACTCAGTGACATTCACGCACAGAGGCAGTGCCTCAGGACAAGCGCTCACTCCAGTGATTTTACAACAATTCCTAGCAAATGTCACACAGTATGGTTGGGAAAGGAACATTCCCCATCTCAGTCTTACGACATTTACAACTCAGTCCCTGTTTTTAAAAGAAGCCCCAAAGCCTTCAGGATTTGCAAACCTTTCAGTTCAGCCACTGTTGGGTATGAATGGGGGGCTGGAAGTAAAGGAAGGGTGGGAAACGACCATGTTTCTTGAAAAAATTAGTTTAAGGACCATGGAGTTAAAGAGGTACCTTACATGCAAAAAATGCAGCATTTGCATGATACCAATTGCTAATGTTCCATACACATTCTCTTGCTTTCTGAACCAAAGTTTTAGAAGCTTATATAAGCAGTTTCCATCCCAAATGGTAACAAAGAATGGGTGTCCTGTATATTCTGGCATCTGTACCCTGAGGACAGTTAAGTGGCCAATTAGCATTCCTTTCTGTCTAAGGGTACAGACCTCCTATTGTACCTAAACAAAAGGTTCTGGTTCATTGGGGCAATTCACCTAAGACAGCAAAGAACCCCTATGGGCAGGAAGATAGGAATTCCACACAAGCAAGAAGGGAGGACTTCGGAGAAGCCAGGCCCACACTTACAATGTCAGGGTGGCAATAGCGGTCCTGGATTAAGCCGGTCTCAACTAAGTGGTCCTTGTCTGAAAACTGCATCCCTCAAACAGCTACAATCAGGAACAAGGAAAGGCTTCCAGGTGAGGCGTCCTCCCGCTGGGTCCTAGAGACTTACAACTCTCCCCGTTATCAGCCCACCCAGTCCCAGCTGAGATTCAGAGCGCCTGCCCACCCACCACCTCACCCCCACTTCCTAGACAGGCCTAATTTGCAGGCATAGAAACTCCATATGCTGAACAGGCCCAAGTAGTGGAGGTAAAATGTTGCAGCCACAGCATCTGAACGTGGGGCTCCTGCACTCTTGGCCACCAGCATAGTGAGCTGAGGTGCAGGTGGGGACAGAGCCCTCGGAGGTCCAATTATCTTCCAGCTCAAACAGTAACCCACTCTGGCTTTCTGCAAGAATGACCTCTCTCCATCCTCCCCTCCTCGAACTCTTACAGTCCACCGGCCCCACTGTCCCGCACTCTTCAAATTCATCATCAATTAGCACCAAAGGCCCTACTACGATGAAGTGACCTCCGTGTGTTTCTGACTTCCCTTCCCAAGTGTGCCAGGAGCGCCTTGAGGGAAAGGAAACCCAGCTTAACTTTGCCTGCATCCTGGATGGAGCATGGGGCTTGCAGGTCACATTTGCTCAGAAAATAGTAATGGTAATGGAATTACTTAACTGATAATGTGCAGCAGCAACTGGTAAGCTTCACAGCACCTTTCAGAAGACATAAGAAACAAGCAAAGATCTCAGACTGCCCACTAGCCGTGTGAACTCGATCGAGAAGTCAAGCCTCATAGCAAAGGGATCCACAGACGCACATTACTGCCATGGGCCCAATATCAGAAATGTTCTTTAAGCAATCAGTTGGTCTTGAGAGGTGCAATTAAAAACAGTAAGGGAATGACAGCCACAGGTGCCAGTTAGGTGAAAGCAACCAGTGAGGAAGTGCAGGAAGCTAAAATGTTTTTGAATAAGGAAGCTCTGCCCACTTGCCATACCAGGGAGAGAGAGTCATCTGTGGCTAAGGTTGTAGGCAGACATTAAATAGAACGATTTGCAATAAACTTGCTCAACAAATATTTGTTAACTGGAGATTTTTATCAGTGTTGGATTTAACAGAGGAGAAAGCACACAGA
Source organism: Rhinopithecus roxellana (assembly GCF_007565055.1). Lineage (NCBI taxonomy): Eukaryota > Metazoa > Chordata > Mammalia > Primates > Cercopithecidae > Rhinopithecus > Rhinopithecus roxellana. The sequence goes on from NC_044553.1 coordinate 171,786,023, forward strand.
TATATGGGCCACACTGGGGATGGACTGGAGCCCTGGCCGCTCATTAGATGACAGGGGTGTGTGTGGTCCTCCCTCTGGCTGTGCTACTGACTCACAGAGGAGTCTTTAGGTATGGTGTGGATTATCTCATTTAAAAAATGATGGGTTCAACAGATCTCTAGTGTCTGCTCACCTTCTAGCACCTTCTAGCATTCCAAATACCTGTGAAACTCACTAATTTGCAGGGGGAAGTGGCTTAAAGGTGTTCTGTGTCCACACTTCTCATTTCTTCAATGCTTTTAGGCACCTAGGGCCTTGGAGAAAACCTGAATCATCAATAGCAGCAGAGCAAATAAGTAATCAAGAATGTGGACTCGGCCGGGCGCGGTGGCTCAAGCCTGTAATCCCAGCACTTTGGGAGGCCGAGATGGGTGGATCACGAGGTCAGGAGATGGAGACCATCCTGGCTAACACGGTGAAACCCAGTCTCTACTAAAAAATACAAAAAAACTAGCCGGGCGAGGTGGCAGGCGCCTGCAGTACCAGCTACTCGGGAGGCTGAGGCAGGAGAATGGCGTAAACCCGGGAGGCGGAGCTTGCAGTGAGCTGAGATCCGGCCACTGCACTCCAGCCTGGGCAACAGAGCGAGACTCCGTCTCAAAAAAAAAAAAAAAAAAAAGAATATGGACTCTACCAACACAAATTCCTCTTCCCTACTGTACATGGAGCAACAAACAGAAAGGATGAGAGAGAAAACTTCAGAACTTTGACTCTTTCTGCAGGTTAGAAGCAAACACAAAAACCAAGTCAGCCCCAAACCCGACACCAACATCAAGTAAACAGTGTCAGTCGTAGCTGTCATGTGGGATATAAAGGAATTAAATTGATTTCAAACAACTTCCTGAGAGAGGAGGTTGCTTTAAACCAGAAAGGTGAGGGAGGCTGCAGAATTACTGACCTCAAAAATCAGAGGTCATGGAATGAATGAGACAGGTAGACGGGTTCCAGACATGCTCACATCTGTGGCTGGTAGAATTGGACCTGGACGCGACACTGGGGCGGGGGCGGTGGAAGGGTGGTGTGCAAATGTCCTTTTGCAGAATATTCCAGCCTCAGAACCACAGGACTTTGGAGCTGGTGGGGGGCATTTCACCACCACCTTCTTTTCCCCCTGAACACGTGAGGAAACTGGGGCCCAGGAAGGGATGGCATTTACCTAGGGATCCTTCTGAGTGAGCTCTTCTGTTGTTTTTTTTTTCTACTCCCGGAACCATGACCCCAAAACTATGGCCCCAAATAGAAAACTCAGCTGTCGGCGTAACTGAACAAAGAAGCTAACACCACAATAAAGGGCAGGAGCTTCCATCAAGAGCAGAAAGAACAGAGTGGTTTCTGTGGAGGAGCGGCTGTGCCTGGCATTTCCCACCCTGCACACACCCAGCTGTTGGGGCCACACTCCACTGTAGCCTGTCTTTCAAGTCGGCCCGGCTGTCAAGCCTGGGCCCATCTCTCCGGCTCTGTAAACAGTTCTGGCTCGCTCTCTCTCTCTCTCCCCTCCTCCACTCTCAGAACACCACACATCACTGGGGCCTGGATTGTTTGGTAACAATGAAGGGGAACGTTAAACAAGAGTTGATGACGGGAAGTGAATCACTGAATTCTCAGTCTCCATGGAAGGAGCAAAGAACGGTGGGAGGGGCCCCTGGCAGGGCCTGGCTGGGTGCAGGGGAATCTTGGGAGGCGCTCTTTTCTCACCCCACCAAAGGACACCCTTCTAACTCTGCCTAGCTGTAACCAGGTAGCAGCTTCCCATGTCAGGCCCCATCTAGCTCCAGAATCACCTCCGCTACTTCCAAGTTTCCCTGGTGTTCTCTGTGCCTTGGATGAAGCAGGAGGGAGACAGGGAGAAAGAGCCTTTCTTCTACAAACACTGACCCAACTTTTGTCTCCATACACCTTAAATAAAGTCTGAACCTGAAGAGGCGGCTACTGGCTCTAACAGAGATAAAAGGCTCATTCTTCTCTCCCCACTCAGAGAATCCGTTACTTAAATGGAGATATTCTCAAAGGAAAATATAAAACACAGAGACAATGTCTCTGTATGACCGAGATTCCATCTAAGTGTCTGAGAGAAATCCCTCTCTGCTCACCACCCCGGAACACACATCCCCTCTTCTAAGTCTGCACTGACTCCCACTCAACCCTGGTGCCATGGAACAGCCCCCTCCAGCCTCCAGCCTCCACACTACCGGCTCCAGGCCGCACCTCCACTGACAGCTGCTCTGGCCACGTGCCCTGGGTCTATAACCTTCAAAGTCTGGTCTCTGGCAGGCTGTCGCATTTTATTCAAATGGTGTGTAGGCACACTCTCTGCTACTCCAAAGAGCAGTTGATCATCCAGTCTGTATTACAGGCCTACTATGTGCGAGGCACTTGATGAGAACCTCTGTCTTAACTTCCTTTGCAAAAAATCAAAGATTAATGGCTCAATCTAGGAAACATTTAAGATTCTATGTGCAAGAAGAACAGGGCTGGGCACCCCTTGGTATATGTAAATGTGTCCTCAGTTTTGCTTTATAGGCTCTCTTTTCACAACTAGTATTCCCACGTCTACTTCACCCTCATTAAGGAGGTAACACTGACCAGTTGCTTCCTAGAAGCAAGTTTTATAGTAAGCACTCTATATTGAACTACTTTAATCCTGTAGGACAGGGTCTCATCTTCCAAAAGACGACAATGAAGCTCAGAGAGGTTAGGAGTATTCCACAGGGTCACCCAGCAGGCATGGGAGCAGAGCTGAGCTCTGAACTCTAAACATAAAAGCCCAGTTTCTTCCCACTGTGTCAAGCTGTTGTTCTGCACACCCCAGCTGCCTTGCAGGGGGACACGGTGGAAACAACAGGAGACTGGAAATTGGGACTTGCATTGGAAAGCTGGCTCCTCTCCTTACCAACTGGGCCACCTCAGGCCAAGTGCCTCATCTCTGGGGGCCAATTTCCTCACTGGTATAAAGGGGCTATGTGGGAAGTGGTTCACGTAGAGATTGCACATGAAGGCCCTTCATAAACCAAGAAGCGCTACACTGACATACGGTGTCACCTATCACCTTTCATTCACGAACCAGAAAATCCTGCCCAATGATGTCACCGAACACCCACTCGTGAATTTTAACGTTATTCCTGGAACAAGCTTGTGCAAGGTCAGGAGACTGTAAGATGTGAGAACATTCAAGAAACATCATCTGGGAGAATTATTTTGTCTTTCTTTTCTGTTTTGCTTTTTTTTAAATGGCATAGCATCCTTGAGCACAGGATGAGAGATTAACAATCTCTTTCCCAGTCCTATCAAATTTTGCCAAGCCTTCTTGAAACTCCCACCCTCAGGCCGGGCGCAGTGGCTCAAGCCTGTAATCCCAGCACTTTGGGAGGCCGAGACGGGCGGATCACGAGGTCAGGAGGTCGAGACCATCCTGGCTAACACGGTGAAACCCCGTCTCTACTAAAAATACAAAAAACTAGCCGGGCTAGGTGGCGGGGGCCTGTAGTCCCACCTACTCCAGAGGCTGAGGCAGGAGAATGGCGTGAACCCGGGAGGCGGAGCTTGCAGTGAGCTGAGATCCGGCCACTGCACTCCAGCCTGGGCGACAGAGCGAGACTCCGTCTCAAAAAAAAAAAATAAAAAGAAACTCCCACCCTCGCGGATTATGAAAATGAAGGTCTAAAGCAGTGCCTGGGTTTCCCAAGTCCCAGCTCTGCTATGAGTGCTTATTCCTGAGTCACTCCTGCTTGCTGAGCCTCAGCTTCCTCACCTATAAAATGGGCAGGCTGGACCACATACTTCCAAGGTCCCTTTTCTGACAGTCTGACTATTTATCAGAGGCTTACTGATTTTTCTTACACACAGTAAGAAGTCTTCTTTCAGGAGAACTTAACTGAACAATGGATGTGGAAAACAGGATACATTTCCAACTCCCCAGCAACACACACCACTCTGTCTGGTTGGGGAAGAAACTCCCATGGCAACTCCCTACCCCTACCACCTCCCTGTGCGCCTGGCTTTGTGAGGATGAGGGAATCCACGAGGCTAACTTCCTGCCTGCACTCCAGCCCCCATCATGCAATCCTCTGAGCAGGAATGAAGAAATCACAGCAACCGTAGCTCTGAGATTCCAGCCCCATGCCTGGCTGTGAAAGACCAAGGGCGTGGAAGGCATATCTGCTGTGACATTGTGCAAAACTGGAAACGTGCATCAGGCCATAGCCTGTGGAAAGCAAGACCTCAACGTTTTTGCAAATAACAGTGTAACAGCCGTCTTTGTGTCTAAGAACACGACACACGTATAGGATATGATGCACTAGCGAACTACTGATAGGCCCTCCTGAACACACCAGTCACTGGCTAGGACAGGAACCTCTTCTGTGCCCCACAAGCACCATCAAGCCTGGCACACAGCAAACATGGTAGATGCCAAATATTATATTTACTGATTTAACTCATTGATTACGTGGATTTTAGGGCCAAATGAATTCTAAACAAATTTCTTTCAAAGCACATTTAAAAAAAAATACTACTTCAGGAGAAACTTTTAAAATGAAAATAAATAATCCCTGAAGATCAATACCCCTCCCTACCCCTCCCTTTATATCCATACAAAGAAATATAAAAAGTCACTACTAAAACATGCACAAAAAATGGATGAATCTGAAAATAATTATGCTGTGTAAAAAAAAAAATCAGACAAAAGTAATACATATAGTATGATTCCATTTATATAAAATTTTAGGAAATGCAAACTAATGTATAATAACAGAAAGCAGATCAGTGGATGCCTAGGGACGGGGCAGCAGGCAAACAAGATGGTGAAATTGCAAAGAGGCAGGAGGAAAGTTTTAGAGGAGTGATGGACATGTTCATTATCTTGATTGTGGTGATGGTTTCATGGGCATAAACAAATATCAAACCCATCAAACTGTACACATTAAATATGTGCCATTTATTGCATATTAATTATACCTCAATACAAACATTAAAGAAAAAAAAAAAAGGCCAGGCGCAGTGGCTCACACCTGTAATCTCAGCACTCTGGGAGCCCGAGGCAGGCTGTAGTCCCAGCTACTTAGGAGGCTGAGGCAGGAGAACCGTGTGAACCCAGGAGACGGAGGTTGCCGTGAGCCGAGATCACGCCATGCACTCTAGCCCAGGCGACAGTGCGAGACTCCACCTCAAAAAAAAAAAAAAAAACTCCCTAGGGCTGGGCACAGTGGCTCACACCTGTAATCCCACCACTTTGGGAGGTCGAGGGGGGCAGATCACTTGAGGCCAGGAGTTTGAGACCAGCCTGGTCAACATGGTGAAAACCATCTCAACTAAAAAGACAAAAATGAGCCAGGCATCGTGGCGTATGCCTGTAGTCCCAGCTACTTGGGAGGCTGAGGCATGAGAATCACTTGAACCTGGGAGGCGGAGGTTCCAGTGAGCTGAGATCGGGCCACTGTACTCCAGCCTGGGCTACAGGGTGAGACTCTGCCTCCAAACAAACAACTGAAAAATTCTGATAGAAATGTGAATCTGAAAATGCAAAAAGCAAGCAAAAGCCTAGACATATTTTGCTCCAACAGACTGTGTCAACAATGTCTGTCTTTGCTCACTGTATGACAAACTCTAAATACTGAAACATTAATGAGCTGCCTTAATATGTTCTAATACAGTGTGACAAATGTGTACACTAAAGATTTCACTGAAAAGGTAGCTATGGCATATCTGCCACATTAGTATCTTAGCTATTTAGTTCTTTGTGCAAAAAAAAAATCATACAGACCCATTACTGCATGACTTGAAAAGTACCACTCTGGCTGACATGTTCATAACAACTATTCATCAGTGAAAAGCCTTGACAGACAAAGCATCCCAAGGTGGGAAACCAAACTTCAAGCTGGCATTAGAGAATCACAGGGCTGGTGCAGAGAGCTGGCTCTGGATCCAGCAAGGACGTCTGGCCTGGCCGGGAATGATTCATTGAGCAAAAGGACATGCCAGAGAAAATGAAGAGGATGTTCCAACCCAGGAGTGCGCCGACGGGTATGCAGAGGCTGGAGCTGTCTTCTGCACATGGGATCATGTCCCTGTGTTCCAGCTCTACATGGGGTGCCCCAGATGCCCCACAGGGCCCTTTTCACAAACATCACAAGCCTACTTTATAAGCTCCTTTCTCCTTGAAATGTTGAGATCACTACAGCTCCACCGTTATTTAGCACAGTGGTTTCTGAATGTCTTAAGATGCCAGCAGCCTCTGCCGTTACCAGGCCTCTGGACGCCTCTAGTCTAGCCTGTCATTCCAAAACAAACCAGATGTCCATTCTCTGTCTATCCAGAAGCCTGAGAATTGGGGGTAGGGTACAGATCAGGGGACATCATTTGGAAACCTCGTATCTAGGACACTGAGCAGAAAAAAGCACTTAACACACTTAAGACTGACACTAGAGGAGAAACAAAGGTGGGAGCAGCGTTAACAAGGTGAAAAACAGAGTTTTGCCATTCCTGAAGGAAATGCTTTCCAACCCGTTGGTGATTTGTCCTCAAAAGTTCTGCAGAAAGACCTAGTTTATTGCCAACAAAGCCCCGGGGTTGAGTGTTTCTAGTACAATTCCACGCAAACCATGGAGGCGCAGTAAATGTTCACAGATGGTGATGAATTCCTACTTCTGGCCAAGTGTACGGGGGGAAAAAATCTAGCTATTAAACATTTGAACACTGACAGTTCTAGAAACAATGGGGGGGGGGGGGGGGGAGGAGACACATAAAGGAATGAATATACCAAAAGGAAATTAAAATCTAACAGTTTAGGAAAGGGAGTAAAAGCGCAGTGAATGACAGATGAGCTGGTCCAGGCCCCAGTTCCTCACTGCCTAGCTACGTGGCCTTGAGCAAGTGACTTAAGCTCTCTGTGCCTTTGTTGACGGAACAAGCCTGTGAGGTTTGTATGACTGACCCTAATTTAAAATTCAGAGAGCAGGAGAATGGAAAACACAAATGACACCTCACAGCATTAGAGAAGCTTTTATTCCCCCATACCACCTCACCTCATCCCCAGGCAAACTGAGTTGGCCTCAACTTAAGAGTTTATATTGGCTTTTCTGGGGCACTGGACCCCAAGTTCAGCTGCCGGAGGTAAGCCATGAACCAGAGCAGGTTTAAGATTCAGGAGTCTAATGGGTGTGCAGGGAGCAGCCTCAAGATATCGGACTTTCCAGGTAATGAAAAACAGCTTACAGATCATCTGGTCCAACAGCCACAGGGTACAGAGCTCTGTTAGAAAGTTCTGCCACATATGGAGCTGAATGGAGTCTGTTCTTCTGTGATTTTTGCCTCCTGGTCCTGGTACAGCCTTCAGGGACTGCCAGACAAGGGTCCCTGGCTAGGCTCTCTCAGCTCTAGCTTCCAAATCCCCAGGGCTTTCCTCAGCTGAAGACTGTCTCATCCTGGGGGCTACCACTGGGTTAACCTGAAATACAATTCACTTTGGCAGGGTCTGCGAATCAGACCCAGGTCTTTCCCCAACATTCCCCCACTTGAAGTTCCTCCCACTGCATCCATCTTGGTTATAGTCTCAGGGAGAAGCATCGAACCATCCCTATGCAGGGCATAAAGAGTCCACCAGCATGAGGAAGACACAGCTCATCCCAAAATGTAGACTAGGAAACATGGCACAACACAGATAGTACTTTGAACATAACAGGTGCTCAATACATATTTATTGTGCAAATGATCAACTGAAGCCAAGTCAAGCTCCTCTTTCCACTTCCCCACCTCACTTGTGGTCAGCCCAGGCAACTTCCTTAAGAAACTTCCCGTTGCCGGAATTGGGAGACCCAGAAGACAGCCATCAATTAATCGGTCTGGGCTGGAGGTCAAAAACAGCCAGCTGCCCACTGCCCACAGATGTTGTGTTTGGCCTGCATAACATTTTTAAAATTTTTAAATGGTTGCCAAGTTTTACAAACTGGGAGATTTCATATGTAAATCTCGATTTTTGGCTTCTCTTGAAAAAACTCTGAAGATCTGGCAACAAGTTGCTACTGTCTGATGCCGACTTGCCAATGCTCCCTTTAGACTACGAATGAACCCTGAGTTCTGCTCTGTTTCCTTACACCAGGCCCCATTTCCTGCACGCTGTCTGTCCATGTGAACACCTCAGCTTGCAACCCTAGCCTAAGCTTCCAGGGAGAAAGGCGTCACTCCTTCCAAATCAAAACGGAGCCTGGGCTTTGTAGTGCAACCACAAACCCCCGTTTGTTCAGGATAGTTGGGTTCACATGTGTTGACCTGGTGTCATTATTAATAGCTTTCCCTTTCACTCTCACTGTCCCGTCAGGCTCATCTGTCTCATCAAGGCTCAAGACTCTAGAGCCTTGAGTCTCTGTCGGCTCTAGACCCACCTGTCATACCAAGATTCTGTACCCAGAGCCCTCAGAAAGTCATTTGCTCTCTGCATAGCTTCTCAGCCTAGAGATTTCAAACTTCCTCCTAGCAGGGTTTGTTCTGCAGCATGCTGCTAAGGTAGGCAGAAGTAAAGAGAGAACGGTGGAATAAAGAGAAGTAAGAAAAAAGAAGAGAGTTAAAGGACTCTCTACTCAACTCTACCTCCTGGGTACCATTTCTCCTGCCTGAACTCAAAGTGAGAACTAAGCTATTACCACTCCATTTTCAGTGGGGACTAGGAAGGAAGAGAGAAAGGAGGTTTTTGCAGTGAGACAAGACACTCGTCAATCTGTACTTAATGTCTCTTCCAGAATCCCCTGCCCTCTTGGATCAAACACATTCGCTTAATCAAGCACAGCTTCCATCAAACACATTCCCTTTTCTTTCTTTTCTTTTTTTTGAGACAGAGTTTCACTCTTGTTGCCCAGGCTGGAGTGCAATGGCGCCATCTTGGCTCACTGCAACCTCTGCCTCCCAGATTCAAGTGATTCTCCTGCCTCAGCCTCCCAAGTAGCTGGGATTACAGGCATGTGTCACCGTGCCTGTCTAATTTTGTATTTGTTTTTAGTAGAGATGGGGTTTCCTCATGTTGGTCAGGCTGGTCTCGAACTCCGGACCTCAAGTGATCCACCCGCCTTGGCTTCCCAAAGTGCTGGGATTACAGGCATGAACCACCACACCCGGCCTACACATTCACTTTGCAAGCACAGCTTCCACCCATGCCTGCGGCGTACCTGGTGACCGCAGATACGCCAGTCTGACTGAAGTTGGTCAGGGTGAAAATAATAATAATTCTAGTTACTCAACATTTTTGATCAGTTAACACTTCCCAGGGCCTTTTAACACAGCTGGAATCGTGCCTGACTTTACAAGGGGGTGCCTGGGGAAGCCATAGGCACGGGAAGAAAAGTAGGTGATGCAAGCTGCTTTCCATACCAAACCCTAGCACCCAGCCAGCCCAGGACCCACCAGGGCTGCTACAGCCTTAAGTACACCTTAATTCCAGCCACAGTCACTAGGGAAGTTTTCTATTTAACCCTAAAATCAAAGTACTCCCTTCCTAAACTTTAAAGGGTTAAAGGCTAGGGAAGAAATGATTTCATTGAGGGAGGAGGGGAAGAGAATGCTCCCCTCCCCCTAATAAAAATTCTGGCAAGAGCAGACACAGTGGGGAAAAGCAAGCCAGGAAACCCAATATTGCCGTCTTGACATTTTATAGGAAAACCTGACGTAACGAGATATCACGGGGCATCTGAGCTTTATTTTTTTCCCCTAATGTGAGCAAAAAGAAATCTGGTTCTTAAAATCCTCAAGATCCACATAAACTTAAATCTCTAACCCCCTTCTTTTCCACAGTGAGCACAGAATACAAGAATCGCTGCCGCCGGAATCTGTTTTTAAGTTTCCTTTGGTAGCTGCCTCAGATACGCCCAAGCCCATTTTATGGGGCAACGGAGAACTAATATAAAGCACAATCTGTGTCTAAATGCATTTCCGACACTTCAGTCTCTCAAAGGTAATTTTGCAAATAGGCACAGTGAAGGGCTTTTGCTTTGAAGTGGGCTGGGAATCGGCTACAGTTGCTTAAACACTGATCAAATTCCACTAAAAGGGTAAAGAGAAAGCACATTCAAAGAAATTATATTTCACATCTTCCCTGATCAAGTCCACCAACTGCTTTGGAGGGTTAATGGGATGGTGTTTTCACATCTTCCAGGGAGGGGAGGGGGTGAAGGGTATTTATAAATTCTCAGCTGGACTTTTTGGTTAAAGCTGCTCTTATTGATCTAGACAAACACAAATGATGATGCCTGGCCTGGCTTGTATACACAAATAGCCCATGTGAAAACAGTCACAGGCCTAATTGAAGGAGACAGCAAGAAATCAAAGGAAGAAAGAAAGAAAGAACAAATGCCCAGACCCACAGAGCAGCATTCCAGCTGCCCAGAGAGGCTGCACAGGGGCTTTTCCTTTAAGGGGAGATGGATGTTTACTTACACAGATGAATTCAGTTCCCCTGGGTTCAACTGTCCCAGGGAACCGCTCAGTACACTGATGACTGGAAAGGAACAAATAGCTCCCCTCCCCAGCGCGCTCTCCCCACACTCAGGAACCTTCTTCTGCAGATCCACTGCAATGGCAAGCCAGCTCTGTCCTGGGGCCGGGGGAGGTGGGGTTCAGGGGCGGGGAGCAGGGTCCCAGGACCCGGAACCAGGCAGAGAGCCCTGAGCAACACCTCTGCTTCACCCACACAGGGGGGTTTCCTATAGTTGCTTCCTGACATCCTAAGAGTCCACATCTCCACCCAGAGAAAGAGAAACCCGGAAGAACTCTGACAGATCTCTGGCCAGCAACTCTGTGGATGGGTGTGGAGAGGAGTTCAAGAAGGAGAAAAGACATGTCCCGGCACAGGGCTCCTACCTCCCCATCCACCGTGCTTTCCGGTGTACCAGAGCTGCGCCTTTCCACATTTGCCTAGGGTTAGGCAAGATGTGTTTGTGAAGTTGGGAGGTCACAGGGACCAGAGGGAGGGATTCTGATGATAAGGACAATACAACCTTTCCTAGAAGTCCAAATTTTAGTACCTCCTCTTTTCTCTGTCGCTAACAGGAGAGCCGTGGCAACACCCAGACAGGAGAAATCCAAAGGGAGGACAGTACTTTGCAAGCTTGTTTCAAACTCTTCAAGAAAGCAGCAAGACATTCTGACCTGCCATTCTGACCCTACGGGCCTTCTGGCCAGATTACCTGGGATAATTTGACTTGAGAGAAACCAAGCACCCCAAACAAAGCTGGTGACCAACAAAGCTAAAATGACCCACGTAAAATATGTGTTGAATATAATAAGCAAACTGAAAAAGCACCCTTCTTGCAACATTTAAAAACTGACCCTGTAAAAATCAAATCTCATAGAAAAAACTTCAACACAAAATAAAACTGAAAGCAGCTAAAACTACAGACCACGAAAGTCACTAACCAAAAACTGATGAAAGAATCCAACAACTCGGATATGTAAAATTTTACCCAGGACACAGTGGAAAGAATGGCAGAAGCTAACATGAGTACTAACAGCAAGCAAGCCACCAAAATTAGAACCAAATTTTGTGGTAAAATGCACATGGGAAAGTAGTGATCCTAATGAAAATAATTTCTGTTTAAAAAAGCAAAAAGGAAGAACTTAGGAAGGAACAGTTTCATATGGGTACTAGAGAATGGCTGTGGTGGTAAATCGACTTGCAGTGCTGATATCGCCTGGTTCAAGTGCTTATATCTGTGAACCAAATAGGAACATCTACTGGAAAAAAAAAAATGACAAAACAAAACGAAACAAAATGCCCCTGACCTTTTTCAGAAAAGTCTTCAAAAGTCAAGCCTTGGCAAAAACCACAAACGCAGCCTGCTCTGTCCTACACTTCCCAGCTTCCTTGAAGGAATCAGGACTCCTCTGTTGAGCACCTGTCACCTTGCCTGGATCAGCACCAGACACCAGAAAGAGGTCAGACACCAACCTGATGAACAGGCATGGTGGGTAGACCACCAGGAGATGCCCAGCCCTGCCCACTGAGCTGACCTCAGGCAGGTGATGGCCTCTAACCACCTTGGGGACACATATCCGACGGTCAATGGGGCCTGTCCCCTAGGAAACCCGAAAAGACCACGGTGCCACTCCCCACCTGGAGGAGCCCAGGGCTCTCCATCCTCTGCCCTTGGGGGGATGGGGAGAAAATATCTCCATGGGGGTGCAGGTTGGGGTAATAGGGCAGTCAGAAATTTCAATCTTTACTTCTCCAAGTGTTCCAAATTTTCCACAATAATTATATATTACAGTTATGTTAAAGTGGGGAGGGAAGCATTAAAGACAAAAACCAGAACACCTGCTCTAAGAATAACTGACTCTGGGCCGGGAGCGGTGGTTCACACCTGTAATTCCAATACTTCAGGAGGCAGAGGTGGGCGGATCACCTAAGGTCAGGAGTTCGAGACCAGCCTGGCCAACATGGCGAAACCCTGTCTCTACTTAAAAATACAAAAATTAGCCAGGCATAGTGGCCCATGCCTGTAATCCCAGCTACTCAGTTAGCTGAGGCAGGAGAATTGCTTGCATCTGGGAGGCAGAGCTTGCAGGGAGCCGAGATTACACCACTGCACTCCAGCCTAGATGACAGAGCAAGACTCCATCTCAAAAAGAAAAAAAAAAAAAAAAAAGAATGACTGACTCTGGGATGTCTCTCTTCACATGAAAGGTTCCGATGACCCTGGGAGCTCAAGATGGCACAATCTTTAATGTATCTGCAATTATGCAGGGTTGAGGGCTTCAAGTTTTAAGTCAAAGGCAATGAATTTATAATTTTGAGATTTCAATTTGAGAGCAGGTAGGTTTGTTCTGCAATCTCGAGTCACTGATCTGGCCGTGGATATTCAGCCTTCTTTTCCCAAAAGTTGATCCTTTGTTTTGGCGGTTCAAACACATTGCAATGGGGTTATTTGGCTTTACAAATAATACACTACAAAATTCTAGCTGGGAAGGACTCACACCAATTTAAAAGAGAGTAAACACCTGTGAAACAGGAGGAAGAAGAAGGGAGAGGGGGTTGGATAACAGGAGGTCTTCAGCAGAAGGTTCTTATTTTTAGTAAAGAAAGAGATGTTACAAATACCTGATGTGAATATGGAAAATACTAACATTTATTAAATCTGGTAGAAGGTACATGGCTAAGTTGCCCTTTGCCTGTAATTCAAATGTTTCATGTTTTTATAATACGACGAAAACACACACACACACACGCCCTACCCCAAAAACAGGCCAAGGCAGGGCATTGCTTCTGGCATCTTAGAGAGGGTGTCTGAACCAGCATAGAGGCAGAGGAGAAAACTGAAGTTCAAAGTACTACTCTGGTATGTAAACACTGAGGAAATTCTTGGCCTGAGAGTATACACAGCAATGTATTAACTTGTCTTCTGAAATTTGTTATTACAGGGAAGAAAAGTTTTTTTCTGAAAAAACAATTAAGTGGAAGGGAAAATGAAAACTATCATTTAATTATTTAGAGAGGGCCTCCTTGGTACCAGGTACTTTGCCAGAAGTTTCGGCTCTCAAATCATCTAATCTTAACAATGAAAAGGGGTGTTCTGACCCCTTTCTGTCCCACATGATAAAACCAAGCTTCCAAGGGGCAAAGCCACTGGCCCATGGCCTAAAACAGTCAGGGGACTGCCAAGGGGCCCCAGGCAGGCTGGGCCTGGGGGCTGCCCCTGGATTTTTGGTGCAGGCTGCGACCCAGGGTGAGAAGAGCTCACTGGAGCTGATCTTTCTTACCGTCACTGGGGGTCACCCTCTCTCTCCTATAAACCCACGTTTTGCCCCTCTCAGTGCTAGAACCCAGACTGCTGACCCCTGGCACAGAAAGGAACCTTCCAAACACAGCTCTTCCTGGCCATCTTCTCTCCTGTGGCTCCAAAACCAGGCCAGCTCTGTCCCCAGCACCTGCCCAGCTTCCAGGACAAAGCCACCAGTGACACTCCTGCTTCCACTGTCCCAGCACAGGCCTGCCTGGGCACATCTCTCCAGCAGGCCCCTGGGAGCTGAAGGGCAGCCAGCTTTGGTTCCAGTCCCAGCCCCACCCCTCAGTGGCTCATCAAACATCGCTTCTTTAAACCTCAGATTCCTTGTCTGTAGAAATCTCTCAGCACTCTGTCTCACCTCTGCCATGAGTGTGAGGGGCAACAGCACATATAAAGCTCCCAGACCAGGACCTGGCACAGAGTTGCACACTGATGGGTTACCATTGGCAGAACGATCCTTGACAACTCCGTGTAAACACAGTTCTTCTCGATCCTGGACTTAAGAGTCTTTGAGAGCCAGAGTCGTGCCTTTAGTAATTTCCCACCACCCACAGTATGTGGTAGCAGAGGAGGAGGAAAGAAAGCCCAAGGGCTGGGATGGGTCAAGCATTTGCCAAGGAAAGGGAGCTGGAGAAGCTGGAGGTAGGGTCGCTGTAAGCCTTCTAAGGCACCCTGAGAGTAAGACAACACTGAAGCAAGGACTGTGGACTCTCAGCAGCGGCTTTTCTTAGCACTGCTCGCTCTCTCTCACACACCACTGGGGAAATGACATCACAGGGCCTCACCTCAAATGGGTCAGGGGAAACAGCATTTCAAAAGGCCTTTCCTGCATCTCTCTGATGGCTGGATGGCATCTTAAAGGCCCCGTTCATCTGAGCTTAGGGAATCACAGGAAAAGCTCCTGCTGCAAATACCAAACACTGACACACATTCACCGCTCGTTAACCCCAGGCCGATTTCATTCACAGAGCAGCAGATTCTCAACGTGTAGTGGTGGGGGCCAGGCTTGGTGGGGCGTCGCGGGGGTTGAGCCTTGGAAATAACCAGGCTACTTAAGGGAAGGGAGAAACCACTACTTTCTCCCTGTGGCACTCAGTAAGCATCAGCACATCCGAAACCTGGAGTGACTGCGGGTGATTCTGACCACATCATCCCATTTTTCTCTACTCTAATGAGGAGTGGTGCTAAATGTGAAAATATCTCAAGGTCTGAACATGAAAGGCACAAGCAGACAAGCACCCAGGAGAGAGGGGGCAGTGGTGGCCGGACCACTGGCCAGGGAGTCAGAAGCAGAGCTCTCTCTGGTCCTCGTTCTGATCTTCCTGGCTGTGTGACTTTAGGCAAGTTGCACACCCTTCCTGAACCTCTCAGTTGCCTCATTGAGAAAATGAAAAGGTTAGAACAGATCATTCCAAAGGTCCCTGCCACTTTTCAGGTTGTTGAAAAAGTGCTCTCTTCTGGGGAATATCTGAGTTGGCACTACTCTCCCAAACCACAGACTTGAGTGAAAACCAAGGCAATTCTTGGTTCCATTCCCCCATCCACTTCTGCTACAGTTCTGTGTGTTGGTCCCTAAAAATTCCTCCCAACCCTTTCCTAATTTGCAGTTAATTGCAAGGAACTGCACCTACATTCATTTCGGGGTTCGCAAATGGAAAATACTAATGACTTTGTAAATTAATTTCAGATTTGGCTCCATTTTTCTGGCAATAGGATCATACTTTGTTTTCCTTCTCATTGTTTTTAGAGGAAAACACAAAAGCAGCCCATCCTCCAAATGCATTTAAAATCCCAATTAAGTTTTTCTAGAAAAAAAAAATGGGCATATAATATTGGCATCTGGGGCAAAGTTATGTTATGGTGTAAAGGATTATGGCTATAAGCCTGATAGTGCTCCAATGGGACGAACGGGACATGGTTTTCCTCTGGCAAGAAGAGAGAGATAAGAGGTCCGGGAGGGCTTTTCCCGTGTTCACCAGCAGTTCAGCCAATGTCATTGAGTTCACCCTTCCATGAAGTTAGACGGTCACAGCCACTTGCCTGAAGAAGAAGCACAGAGCCCACATCAGGGAGGCCATGATCTCTGCTGCTTGGGCTGGGCTATTGCATCGGCCCTGGGCATAATACAGGATGGGACGCAAACAATTTGGACAAGTGTTTAAAGAGGAGTGACAGAGCAAGGAAGTGCAAAACATGGGTCAGAGGAGGAACCTGATGATGCTTTGGAGGGAGGAGAGAAATCCGAGTGGACAGGGCAGAATGTACCGAAGGACATAAGGCTTCGTGGTGGGCTGTTCTAAACTGTGCAGCAGAAGTTACGGGAGTCTGATTTCTGCTCAACTCAAGGAGTTTATCAGAATGAAAGAAAATGCAACCGGCTGCCTTGGGGAGTGATGAGTGGCGAGTGCGGCAGCTTGCTAATGATAAAAGGCCTGTCATCCATTTAAAGCAGGCTTCCCTCGTATTCAGTACAGTTATGCAAGGCACCTCATTCAACTCATGCAACAGTTCTGGGAGGGCACATCTCACACCTATTCATGAGTCCACCGTCCTAGACAGGAAAATGGGAGCTCACGGGTGGCACTGTGCCCAAGTCACACAGCTAATAACTGCAGGTACATTTGACTGAGGCCTTCTGCCCAGTGCTTTTCCTCCCACAATTCCTCCCATTGTACAGCCTTGGAGTCCCTGCCTCTTGGGTCAAAAGGCTGGGTTTAGGAATGATGTCTCCCTGCCCCATCTGCCCTCACCATCCCTGCAAGAAGCACAAGCCGCACATTCTGGTCTAGCTTCCATCTTGCCTATGGGAGGGGCATATAGATTCCTGGGGTGAAGATGGGGCAATATTCCTTGATTTTACATCTCAGAAATGGGCAAAACAGTGAGGCTGTCCTTCTCAAAGCCCCATCCACTTCCTGAAAAATACGGTGAGGGTCAGGGTGAGACGTTCGCAGCATGGGAACCTGCTGTTCATCAGGTCTCTACAACACAGAATCTACGTGGCTGATCGCTGAGGACTCAGTTTCCCCCTCTATAAAGTGAAAGACTTGCTAGTTATCCTCCAAGACACCTTCCTGTCATGAAGTTCCATGTCTCAGATGACCATCAGTTTGGACAGGGTTCTCTGCAGGTCTGCTTGGGCATGGAAGATGACCACTCAAGGGTCCTCCCAACAGAGGCAGGACGACAACCTGAGCTTGCCCTGCATGATAACACAGAAGGGGGAGATTGGAGGAACAGAGAGAGATGCCTTCACAAAGTTCACACACATCGGATCTCTATGTCCTGTTAGTGCAGTGTTCTTAGCCAGGTAGTATCCTGAAGAAGCACCCATCTCCTGGGCAGGGTGATTTCTGCACAAGAGGATGGACTGGCTGCCCTGCCCCCAATTAACACGTGGCAAAACTGAAGGCCAGGTAAGGCCTCACAAGAAAGTTCTGGCAAATCGGGCTTCATTCGAGGACCAGAACTCAACCCTGGTCACAAAGAGGCAGTGAGGTATAGTGGCTAAGTCAGGGCTCTTAGAGAGAGAGGCTGGGACTGAAATCCCTAGCTTCATGATGTTCAGAAAGGTCCAAGTCTCTGAGCATCAGTTTCCTCCTCTTTACAGCGGGACTGGAAGAAATCCCTGGAATAAACTGTGACCACCACCATGCACAGTGCTTGGCATGCAACAGACGTCAGCCACCATTCAGTATCAGGAGCACTGTGATTGCTCTTAAAAGTAAAACAAAACAAACACATTCAAAATGAAAACAACAACAATGAAACCCCTGAAAACACAACTCGATGCCTGGCAAATAGAAACAACTCAATGCCTATCTCCCGGCCGATGGCAAAACAGAAAGAGGGACAAATGAGTCAAAACCTCTTGGTTCTGAAGTCCCACACCTTCCATTCGGTACCACATGACCTGTGGCAAGGGGCTGACACTCCCAGAGCCTCAGTCAGCTTCGGGAATCTGCCGAGTACTCTGGAGGGAGATCTACACGTGCGAAGCAGCAGGTCCTCAGAGGACATAGCAATAGCATGTAGGACAAGATATTCCTGCTGAAATCATTCTGGCCCAAAGCACGTATTCAGTGAATATTTGTGAAGTGAGTGACTGCATGAATCCATGCATGCATTCGATAGCTTGCTCAGTTCCAGCCGCCCCAAATCCTTGGGGATTCCCCGAGCAAAAAGTCTCAGTTGCTTGGAGGCTAGGGAAGTACTCAGCATTCCCAGCGTGGCAGGCAGAACACAGCCCAGATCTCTGGCCTCTGCGATTGCAGTCCACTACCACCTCTTCACTCCCACCTCATACCCCCGACTAACTATCACCAACCCTGTCCCCCAAAGGGTTACAGGTGTCCACCTTTCAGGCAGAACCTGTGATTAGACGGAATGCTGCTTTTACATGTACACCACCCCAACCAAAGCAGGCCTAGGCCTTCTGAACTGACGCCCTGAAGCTGTTACTGGACAGGCCACCAGCCCATGGTGTCCTTCCTGTCCCCTGGCACTTTCCTTGAATACTTTGTCTAAGTTGCTATGTGCAAATTCTCTTTCTCTGTGTAGGGCAGCAGTCCCCAGTCTTTTTGGCACCAGAGATGGGGGGTTGGGGGGATGTTACAGGATGAAACTGTTCTACCTCAGATCATCAGGCATTAGATTCTCATATGGAGTGTACAACCTAGATCCCTCCAATACGCAACTCACAATAGGGTTCATGCTTCTATGAGAATCTAATGCAGTCACTTATCTGACAGGATGCGGAGCTCTGGCCCTAATGCTCACTTGTCCACCATTCATCTACTACGAGACCTGGTTCCTAACAGGCCGCAGACCAGTATCAGTCCGTGGTCCCAGGGTTGGGGACCCCTGGGATTGGGGACCCCTGGGATTGGGGACCCCTGGTGTAGGAGAAGGAGGTCAGGTGAGTGGAAGGCACCTAGTACCGGAGTCAGCAGGCCCTATTCCAAATTCTAACTCTACTTGGGACTACGTGGCCTTGGGTAAGTTGCTGGGTCTCTCTGAGTTTCTGTTGCCTCATCTGTAAAATGCACATGATATCCAACCACCATGCAAGGCTGCTGTGAGAACTAAATGGAACGACAAAGGTAGAGTATCTAGCACAGCACCTGGGACATAGTAGATATTCAGCAAATCCAAGTTTCCCTTCTTCCTTAATGGGAAGAAGACCAAGCTCTAGTCCCACCCAGCTCCTCACTAGTAACTCAGCCAGGGAGCTCAATTACTTCACTCCAAAATGCAAGTGACATCAACTGACCTAACGAAGAAATCCTGTAGCTGCTGCGTCCAATATGGTGGCCATCAGCCACAGGGCAGCACTTGAAATGTGGACAGTGCAAACTGAGATGTGCTGCAAGTATAAAGAACACATCAACTTCAGACTTAGTATGATAAAGAAGAATGTAATACAGCTCCTTAACAATCTTTATATTTGAGTACATGCTAAAATGATGATGGTTTGGGATATACTGTATTAAACAAGATATATTAGGTAAAATTAATTTCACCCTCATCTTACATTTTAACATGGCCAGATTTCAGATTTTAGAAGTAATTCTAATTATCCGAGGGGAATACATTCCAAGACCCCCAGTGGATGCCTGAAGCCAGAGATAGTACCAAACTCTATAGACACTGTGCTTTTTCCTATACATACACACCCAAGACAAAGTTTAATTTATAAATCACAGGAAGAGATTAACAACAATAACTAATAATGAAATCTAACAATTATAACAATATACTATCGTAAAAGTCCTACAAATGTGGTCTTTCTCTCAACACATCTGATTGTACTATACTTACCTATTTCCAAACTGTAGCTGACTGAAACCTCATAAGGCAAAACCAAGAACAAGTGGGGGCTGCTGTACATCGTGGCTCACATTACAGTAATATCAGGCAACACTGCTCTTGAATGCTAAACAAACGTGAGTTACTGCGTGGCCGTTATTCTTTCCCCAAGTAGACTGAAATTCCTTCTTGACAGAGGAATCCTGTTAGTTCCTGCTTTACTTTTCCCACAGTGATGTGTTAAGTGCACATCACTTCCCAGGGGTCCCAGGGGTTGGGGACCCCTGGTGCAGAGGAAGAGAGGACAGGTGAGTGGAAGGCACCTAGGATTGGAGTCAGCAGGCTCTATTCCAAATTCCAACTCTACCTGGGACTATGTGGCCTTGGGTAAGTGGCTGGGCCTGAGTTTGTTGCCTCATCTGTAAAATGCACATGATATCCATCCACCGTGCATTTAACACTCTGTGCTAAAGGTGCACATCGCCTTTAAGACACAGTGCTAATGGTGCACACCAAAATACTTTTAGAAGGCTGAGTGTGGTGGCTCAGGCCTATAATCCTGGCATTTCTGGAGGCCAAGTTGCGGGATCGCTTGAGGCCAGGAGTTCCAGACCAGCCTTGGCAAAATGGCAAGGCTCGCTCTACTAAAAACACATATTTAAAAACTAGCGGGTGTGGCGCGCACCTGCAGTCCCAGCTACTTAGGAGGCTGAGGTGGGAGGATCTCTTGAGCCCAGAGATTTGAGGCTGCAGTGAGCTATAATCGTACCACTGCACTCCAGCCTGGGCGACAAAGCAAGACCCCAACTCTCTGAAAACCAAATTCTTAGAAATCTTATGCTGGCCTTGAAAAAAAAAAAGAAATGAATTATGATTTATGAATTATAACAAGTCACTATACACCAGGAACTGTGTTCCTGGGTTTTACACACACCAGCTCCTTTAATCCTTCAAGAACCCCATGTTTTGCAGATAAGGAAACTGAGGCAAAAAGGCTGAGGGACTCGGCCAAGGCTACTAAATGGTCAGGAGTAAAAGCAGGGATCTGAACCTAGCTGTTCTTCCTCCAAGTCCGGGCTCTTCTCCACTGACCATAAAGGCAAGCAGGCAGTCCACTCTCCCTGTTTTTGCAGTGTGAAAACCTCTAAATCTTACACATCTTAGAAAAACTCCAGCCCCAGAGATGCTCTACTTCCCATCCCCACCCCCAACAAAGGATTTCCCAGCAAGTCAGAAACGACAAACCACAAAACGGAGTCCGTGCATAACCATATCCACGTCTGGCCAAGGCTTGGTTAGCTCAGAGTTAGTCACATTTTAAAAGGGGTGAGTGATAGGGAAGGTGGATTCTATTTTGTTGCCTATGAACTTCGTGGCCAGGGTGCAGGCTGCAAGTTGGAAAGGGAGAACCGGTGGATAGCTGAGAGCCTGATAAGATATTTTTTCAGAGGAGCTCATCAGCAAGGCTGAATATTCCCAAGTTTCAGAAGCTCAGCTCCTCCCAGCTCCACTGATAGTCTCCCTACCACTTTCAGCCTAAGCTGTCCTCTGGCCTCTAGCCATCCACTCTAGCCTTGGACATGAACGCACTCTGGGGAGAAAGGCCCTGAGCCTGACACAGAATAGACTGACCATAAGCGTGTACAGTAGGATGTGGGGGTGGGGTGAATAGATGGATGTACAAATCAACCAATCAATTTCAAAAAGTCTGAAGGTGCAGCAGACATAGCCCTTCATCTTCAGGAACTCCAGAGATGGGCACAGAAGACACGGACATGGAAGGTCAACACAAGAGCTGCATATGACTAATTGCCAGGTGAGTATTAATATGCACAAGGGTGAAGGAGAGAGGATGAGCAAACCTCTTCCCCTGTGCCTATATCCCGTATGGATGCACAGGTAGAGGGCTGTCTCCAGGCTGTGGCTCAGAGGAGGGAAAGGGCAGGATGGGCCAGTCATCTGGAAATGCTTCCTGGAGGAAGTGCCTAAGAAGGAACGGGACTTAGATGCGATGCGACTGGAGGACGTTCTGATGGTTAGTTGTGTCAAGCCCGTCACTTAACCTGTCAGCCTCTTGGTTTCCTTTTTTACAGGGGGAGGCACCGCAGAAAGAGAGGGAGGAGATAGAAAAACAAAACACCTGGTAGACAGTTCACATTCGACCTCAGACAGGGTAAATATTTACTCATCCATTCATGAGCCTGGCCCTGGGGAGCGACCTCGGCTTGGGCCACCTGGGTTTATGCCGGTGTCTGGTCTTGATTTGAGGCTCGAGGCAGTCGGTATTTAGCCCACGGCACAGAGTCCAGCCCTATACCTTGTCTGTCTGAGAACTAAATGGAACCCATTTGATGGCAGTGGAAAAACTGACCACCACGATGACCCTACTGCTCACGCCAAGACACACCAGGCAGTGGCCGTAACAGCTGCCCTCTAATGAGTGCCCACCTTGTGCTGGAATATTCAAGAGTGTGCCTGTGTGGGCGGTGACTATCTTCTCCTCACCAGGAGGCCGTAGGGAGACACAGCCCTCCACTCCACAACTCAGTGAGGCCCCACCATTCACACCATGTTACATCAAAGGGATGCTTGAACCAGACCTGCCAGACTCTACTGTCAGAGCTCTCCCAGCTAACCACAGGGTTGAAGAAGAGACATACTCATCCGACAAACATTTACTAAGGGCCTACTGTGTGCCAGGCACCTTCCAGGGCGTGGGACACAGCCGTGGACAAGACAGGAAAGGGCTCTGTCCTTGGGGAGCTGGCATTCATTGGGGGAAGATGGGCCTTAAGCACAGAATAGAAAATCAAAACCATTTCAGTGGTTGGTACAGGTTTAATGTCTGAGGGGAAAGTTGAAGCAGGGTCAGCTCCTGTGCCACCTGAACATGATGATCTGTAACAGTTGCTGCAAAGCATGTTTAAAATACCTTATTTCCAGGCCGGGCGCAGTGGCTCAAGCCTGTAATCCCAGCACTTTGGGAGGCCGAGACGGGCGGATCATGAGGTCAGGAGATCGAGACCATCCTGGCTAACATGGTGAAACTCCGTCTCTACTAAAAAATACAAAAAACTAGCCAGGCGAGGTGGCGGGCACCTGTAGTCCCAGCTACTAGGGAGGCTGAGGCAGGAGAATGGTGTAAACCTGGGAGGCGGAGCTTGCACTGAGCTGATATCGCGCCACTGCACTCCAGCCTGGGAGACAGAGTGAGACTCCGTCTCAAAAAAAAAACAAAAACAAAAACAAAAACCTATTTCCAGACTGTACCCCAAGAGTCCCGTTAGAAGTCCAGGGAGACGCCAAGAAACAGACAGCTGTGGTAGCAGGCTAGGAGATTGGCAGCAGGAGGTCCCAGACCCCTGGAAGTCTGGAGTCTGGGCGCAGTGCCCCAGCATTGCCCCACCACTCAGGAAGCAATTGTGAGCAATCACAACTCATGCCTCAATCTCCTCATCTGTAAACAGAGCATCCTAACCCCTGGCCTGACACCGCGCAAGATGGTGCCAAGACGCAAAGAAGGCTGTGGAGGTAAACTGTAAAGGGCTGAACGAAGGTGAGCTGTGCACATTCTCAAACACGACTGCTGGTAAGATGAACCCAGAAAAGAAAAGAAGAAAACTACGCAACTCCCTAAGGACTCAGGGACTGTCTGTCAAACACACAGTTTCTGCTTCTCAGTGACAAATACCCCACACCTAACCCACCCTGCCAAATAAGATAACTCTTACTCAAACGTGGTTGCTCAACACAGGCCCGAGTGTGGGTTTCCATGCAGTTGTCCCATCCTGTGGGAACCCAGCGTGTGGGGTTCCTGGTGAAGTGAGCGGCGGCAATAAATTACCCCAGTGCCGCGGCTCTTGCCCACATGTTGCTCTTATGGTCAGTGCACTTCAGCCCAGCAGTGACCTAACCCCAGCACCAGTGAACCCAGCAGCAGGCTCCTCTGTCATCCTCCTCCAGCAAGCACAAGCTCATATTTCAGGCCGTTTGCTCCCATGGGCATGACTCAGAGGAGTCAGTTGTCTTAAAAAAATGCTTTTCATATTTCAAATCAAAAATAAATACCACGCACTCTGGATGCAAGCCATCACAGATGTCTCTGCTAAGCTATTAAAGTGAAAAGGCCCGATGAGGCCTAAAAAGTGGTTAACTCCTATCATCCTGTTCCCATTGGCTTCATCCACCCATGGGGGGCTAGAAGAGTGGTCCTGAGGCCAGGTCATAGGACTGTCATCTGGCTCAGCCAGTAACAGTGAGGACAGAGATTCATGCGTTCACTGGGACTGGAGAAGGTGGAAAGCAAATGTCCAACGGGGTGATCCCGGAGAGAAGATCGTGGATCTAGGCACAGAAAGGCAGCAGCGCTTCAAAGAGGCTCTCCATACACACACTGGGGCCACTCTTAATCTTCATCAAGAAAGAAGCGGGTGGATCAGCAACCAGAGCTGCCAGGCCAGGAGGTTCAGCAGCAAACCCAGTCAGTGCCCATGCAAGGACTGTCCAGAGGGAAAGGGCTGGCCCACTAGTGAGTGGGCCTGGATGGAATACGGGGATGCACCCAGCCACCAGGGCCTGTAGCCCATGCTACAGCACAACTGCTTCCCATGACTCCCTCCCTCCCCTTCCCCAACCCACCCAGCCCTCTGACCATTTGGCTGGTCGGATGGTGTGCCCATAAGCAGATAGCGCCCTGGTTATAACCTCACAGTAGTTACACTTGTCAATAAATACACTTGATGTGTGCTTCAGATTTTTGCTAAGAGACAGGAGCCCTGACTCCAAGACTGACAAAATGAGGTTTCTGAATTGTTCAGGCCAGGCTCAGATGCCAGGTAACTTCACCAAGATCAGGGTCATCTTCTGGCCACTAGCCTCTCCCCGGCTGCCCCGTGCCACATCTTCCATTCCAAGCCCTCTAGATGCCCCTCATTCAGGCACAGAGCAGTGAGGTTTTTCAAGGTGCTCCAACATCACAGGTAGAGGTATACCTTTGAAAGCTAATTAAAAGCTGAAACTTCACTGTCAGCCCTGTTTAATTTCTATTCAAACACAGTCTCAGATGACGCCTTGGTCAGCTGTGTGACGTAGTAATGAATATTCTCATTCACCAAAGGACAACCAAAATCTTTTTCTTTTTCTAATTCCCTTTGAAAATATTTCCAGAAAGTATTTGTCTACTCTTCTTCCTCAACAAGTTCATTTTCTCTAAAGATAATAGCTTTTTGTTTTTTTTTTCTAAAGACTGACAATCCTCCAGCCTCTCGGGCCCAGATTGTGAAGTTAATTCTCACTGCGGAGATCAACAAGCTGTGTAAACTGCAGAGGTGGATGGCTGGCGGGGTCATCTAGACACCCCAGGGCAATCATTAGCAATGTCTTCTTTCAAAGGAACAAAAAAACTGGGTGTGGTAGCATATGCCCGTAATCTTACCATGTCAGGAAGCTGAGGTGGGAGGATCACTTGAGGCCAGGAGTTCAAGACCAGCCTGCCCAACATAGCAAGACCTCATCTCTACAGAAAAATCCAAAAATTAGTCAGACGTGGTGGCCTGCTTCTGTAGTCCCAGCTAATCAGGAGGCCAAGGCTAGAGGATCATTTGAGCCCAGGAGTTTGAGGCTGCAGTAAGCTATGATCGCACCACAGCACTCCAGCCTAGGTGACAGAGGGAGACTCTGTCTCAAAAATAAAAAACGAAAATCCAAAGGAACAAAAGCTTCTAAATAAAACTGACAACAACCTATTTTCCAGTGATTTGTTTCAGTCTATTCTATAGCATATCCAAAAGTTGGAAAGCAGGACACACTATTTTCCCTTTGTTTCCAGGCTTTTTGGATACTCTGGGATGTTTTATTATAGCTTTTCAGGTTAGCAATTGAATCTACTGCTTTAAATGTAGAGGTCCTTCACCTAAAAAGAAGGCCAAATGTTGCAGAAAAACATTGAATATATTCTTTGGAAATGTCAAAAAAAGACTATTTCAAAATAAGTTTGTCTTGTCTCCTAATTTTGGGGCATTCCGTCTATCTGAGTGCCTCCTATGTACTGGATTCTATACTATAGGATTAGAATGCTGGGAGAAGATGACGATATGCTCATAATATTAACGGCTACTATTTACTAACACTTGCACTATGCTAGGAATTGTAGTCAATCTCAAACATGTTAGAATTTTTTTTTTCCTTTTTTTTTTTTTGAGATGGAGTTTTGCTCTTGTTGCCCAAGCTGGAGTGCAATGGTGCAATCTCGGCTCACTGCAACCTCCTCCTCCTGGGTCCAAGCGATTCTCCTGATCCTGCCTCAGCCTCCCGAGTAGCTGGGATTACAGGCGTGTCCCACCATGCCCGACTAACTTATTGTATTTTCAGTAGAAACGGGATTTCACCATGTTAGCTAGTCTGGTTTCGAACTCCTGACCTCAGGTGATCCGCCCACCTCAGCCTCCCAAAGTGCTGGGATTACAGGTGTGAGCCACGGTGCCCGGCTGATTTTTTTTGTTTGTTTTTGTTTTTTGAGACAGGGTCTCACTCTGTTGCCCAGGCTAGCGTGCAGCGGCATGATCATAGTTCACTGCAGACTTTAACTCCTGGCTCAAGCAACCTTATGCTGCAGCCTCCCGAGTAGCTGAGACCACAGGCTCACACCACCATGCCCAGCTAATATTTTTAATTTTTTGTAGAGATGAGATCTTGTTATGTTCTTGTTATGCTAGCCAGTCTGGTCTCAAACTTCTGGCCTCAAGCGATCCTCCCGCCTCAGCCTCCTAAAGTATTAGGATTACAAGCATGAGCCACCATGCCCACACGCAAGTATTTAAAACAAATTCACTGAGGTATTTTATCCCTGCTTTACAGATGAAGAAACTGAAGACTCAGAATGTTTAAGTCCTTCTCTGAAGTCCCATAACTTACAAGTGGTGGGGCCAGGATTTGAACCCTGGTCTGTAGGATCCCAAAGCCCTATTCCTTACCACCCTATATAGGGACCACAGGGAACATCACTGCTCCGTGAAAAAAACCTATCCTTGTCCATGGAGTGATTACTTTCCTAAGAAAATCAGACAAGCCCTGGCTTGAAAACACGTTTAAGAACCAGCTCAGCTCTTAGCTAGATGCATGACCCTCAGCATCCCCTCACTTCTCTGGACCTCAGTATTTTGGACAATGAAACTAGTATATCATTTCCTGTGACCTCTCTTCGCTCTAACAAATGGCCAAAAAACCCAAGAGATCACCAGCTCCATAAATCCCCCGATAAGAAATGGGCCAAAGGATTACCGTGCAGAGAGCAGTCCTGACTTGCTCATTCCCAAACTCTGGTGAGGAAACCAAGAGAAACCAGCCACCCACAGCTGACGGGGTCTGGGGGGAACAGCAAAAGAGCTAACTCGCACAGCACCCCCAGGCTAACTGAAGAGTCCCTGAAGCCTACAGATCAATTTCTCTTTTCTAAGAAGGAAAGGGGAGTATAACCTTCAGTTTCCCCATGTGTAAAATGAAAAGGTTTCATTTGTTCATTCTTCTAAGTGCTCAAGTCAACTTAACCTCTGTAGGACTCAGTTTCCTCATCTACAAAATGGGGACATATGTGCAGACCTTAGACCAGTGCTACCCAATAGAATTTTTGGTGGTGATGAAAACGTACTGCTCTATATGAACTGATGTGGCAGCCACTAGACTACCCGCGCACTTGAAATGTGGCTGGTGTGACTGAGGGACAGGACTTGTAATTGTATTTAATTTTAACGAACCAACATTTAAATAGCCACATGAGGGTGGTGGATAGGTATCAGACAACATAGCCTTAGACTGTAGTGGCAGGAATGAAATCAGATGACATTTGTAAACTGCCTAGCACAGTGGTGAGACACAAAGTTCCGGAGGGAAAACATGCATGAATATGCAGAGGTCCTATCAGAAGAGATTTTTTTTTTAAGCAAAATATCCTCGTATCAAGAAATGGAGGCACTAGAGGCTGACGAGCACATACCTGGATGTGTTAGAAAGACCCAGAGACATCAGGCATACTGTAGAAACCATTCTCTCAGTGTACAGACTAAATGGCTGAAGGTCTGTTTTGTTTTCTTCACAAATGTTCTTGTCAGAAGATAAAAGAGAGCCGTTTTCAGCAGATCTAGGTTTTTATAACCCTAAACGCCCAGTACAAACTGCCCCAAGAGTAAGCTCTCTCTTCAACAAAAACTCCCGTCCTCCCAGGCAGCCACCCCCCGCCCATCTGCAGCCCTCCCAGGGGCCTCTGGGAGCTGCCCACCCAGAACGGAGTGCAACTGAGATGCGGGGCACATCCTGCCAGGCACAGTCACTCATGGGGAGAGAGCCACCGACGATGCCCTCAGGGCCCACAAGGCCGGCTGGCAGTGGCCTGTGTCGGGAGTGCCCACCGGCACCCGCTGGCAGCCAGCCTGCGTCACAAGCCCAACAGGAAACGAGGAGAAGAGAACACTGGGGCCGCGTGGAAATCCCCACCGGGCTCCACGCCGGAGGGTGACTCAGCAGGGCTGGCCAGCAAGCTGCCTCCCACCCCTCAGCCAGGACGGGGCGGGGGCTGCAGGAAACAGGCCTCCCGCCTCTCTGCAAAGGCTAAGAAGTGCACATTCTTACATATTATGATGTTACAGATATAATCGTGTCCTGCCTGAAAACATGCAAGACAAAGTCCCAACATATCAGATGGGGATTCAAGATCCTTTTATAACAGAAAATGCACTTTCTCTAAGCAGGGGTGTCCAGTCTTTCAGCTTCCCTGGTCCACGTTGGAAGAAGAGTCGTCTTGGGCCACACATAAAATACACCAACGATAGCTGATGAGTTAAAAAATAATCACAAAAAACAAAAAATCTTATAATGTTTTAAGACAGTTTATGAATTTGTGTTGGGCCTCATTCAAAACTGTCCTGGGCCACATGCAGCCCACGGGCCAGAGGGTGGACAAGGTTTCTCTAAAGGAAAGTCTTACAAGTCCTGGAGCAGCCATGAAGATTGAAAAATCCCCTTCCCTTTCCCAGGCCCAATTTCTTACCTGTAGGATAAAGGGGTAGCGCCAGGGTGAGATTCCCACACTCTCCACGGAGTGTTCCCAGGTAACACCATTGCACAGTGCCTCCGCCCTCCTCGCAGCCAGCCCATCTGCCCTTCTAGACCACCCCATGGCACTTACCAGTCTTAGATTATGGCGTTCATCATCCTAAACACAGACATTTTACCAGGCCTCCCACTCAGATACTGTCACCAGGACAGAGGCCATGCCTTACATCTCCAAAGTGAGTTTGATATATAGAGGCAGTTTCAAAAATCATCCATGTATTGACCCAAAGACACAGCACGGCATGTGTGTAAGTCTTGTTATTCTTGATAGCCCTCCTGAACTCCAGGTCACGGCAGGGCTGCCTGAGCTGCCACAGGCTCTTATCACCTCTGTTCCCCACATCACGTGAAGCAGCTCAGGGCAAAGTCTGTCCCCCACTGTTCCTCTTTCTCCCATAAAGCACCCAGTGTACTCCAGGGACTTATGGCTAGCAAAAGAAACAACAAGCAAGAAAGTGGGGAGGTCCTAGAAACCCACTCCTAGTGAGTTGCCAGAGGCTTACTAAACCCAGAGTCTTGGCCAGGCACAGTGGCTCATGCCTTTAATCCCAGCACTTTGGGAGGCCAAGGTGGTCAGATAGCTTGGGCTCAGGAGTTTGAGTCCAGCCTGGGTAACATGGTGAAATCCCACCTCTACAAAATACACAAAAATTAGTCAGGTGTGGTAGCGTACGCCTATAATCCCAGCTACTAAGGGGCTGAGGCAGGAGGACTGCTTGAGCCTGGGAGGTCAAGGCTGCAGTGAGCTGTGATTGTACCACTGCACTCCAGCTTGGGTGACAAAGTGAGACTCTGTTTCCAAAAAAAAAAAAAAAAAAAAAAATCCAAAGTCTTTACCCCTTGAAGTTACTAGAAAAATCCAACCTATGTTATTTCACTTTAAAAATACCAACTTGCCATGACTTTTTCCTTTCAGAAGCTCTTAGGCAATTCTACCTTTGGACTACAAGCTTCTTACAAAATAATTCATTTTTCCCATTCCCCAGTGTGTGCGGGTCTGAATTTTATGGATGTCTTTGGCAAGTCTGAGACAATTCAGTCAGGGTTCCATCCATCTGCTTCATAGAGATTTCCACTCACTTGGCCTCTAAAAGCACTGCATGCGCTCCCCATCCACAGTCAGCCCTTACCCAGTTCCCTCTCTGACTCCCACTCTGTGGCACCCCCCCTCCCGCCATGGCCCCAGCACAGCTGTGTGGCAGGAATAACCCAGCCCTCTGTGTCTACTGCCCACCTCCCATTGACTACAGGCCTCCCTTCAATGGGCTTCAGCCCCAGCACTGCACCATGACTGCCCTTGCTAAGGTCACCTAGTGGCCTCCAGGTTACAGAATCTAAACACTTGGTTTTCAGGCCTTATCATTCAGGGTTCTCTGCAACATCTAGCACTGCTGCTCCCTTCCTCTCACTACAGGGTCTCATCACTCACCTTCAATGTCACTGTGCACCATCTTGCTTTTCCTCTGTCTCTCCTTGCATTGCCTAAATGGGGCTGTTCTTCAGGTGCAGGTCTGGACCATCTCATTCTACCCTCATATCCTCCCCCGCCTGGCCTCATCCATACAATGATGACTCACAAATGTGTATCTCAGCTCAGACCTCTCCCGCAAACTCCATGCTCATCTATCCAGCTCCTTGGCCTGTGCCCCTTATAATAGGTGCTCCATAAATGTTTGCTGGTACACACCAACAGTTAACAAGGACCTGCTTGTGCATGATTCTGTGCTAGGTACAACAGGGGATGCGTGTCCCTGAGCTCAAGAGACACAAAGAGGAAAAATTAGGCAACATCAGAGAAAAGGCAAACATCACCTGGCTGGGGTTCCCAAGGAAGGCACCACAAGGAAGACAGCATTTGGGTTGTGTCTTGAAAGACAAGATCAGAAACCAGTATTTTATCCTGTACAATGGGATGGTCATGACTCAGGACCCCCACATCACATGGAGAGACCGTGAAGCCTTACCTAGCTATTTTAAACTGGTGTTTTGTGTTCCCATGTTGGATGAAAACCTCGCAGAGAAAGGCATTTTTTCTATGCAGAGCTCTTTCCGGTGCTTTCTGTGACAATAGCCATCTCTTTACATCTCCCCTCACCCGATTCTAGTCTGGTATAAAAATGACACACCTTTGGACCCAAGTCTGCTGGCCCCAGTCCTGATCTCACTCAACAATGAGTTATTACCTTTTTGGAAAACATCAAAGACCACCAGAAATCAAACAAAACAAGAACTTCTATTTAGTAGCAGAAAACACATGAGATCTGCTTTACCTAACCCTGGTAATAAACACTCTGAAGAGGAAAGCGCTATCCGTATCTTCACTTACGCCACCTAGCCTTCTCTCAGTCTCCCCTCAGCTGGGCTGGACAGGCCCTCACTGGGCTCCCCCACTGCAGTGACCACACCAGATGACTTGTTTCACGCCTATCTTCCCCGACGCTGTGAGTTAGTGGGCACCAAGTGCTGTGCCAGGGAGCACCCAACACAAGCGTGTTGAAAGAATGAATTTCAGACTCTTTTTTATTGCTTGAGATGTTGTCTCAATCTGTTGTCCCACTCTGTTGTCCAGGCTGGAATGCAATGGCACAATCTCAGCCCACTGCAACCTCCACCTCCAAGGTTCAAGCAGTTCTCCTGCCTTAGCCTCCTGAGTAGCTGGGATTACAGGCGCCCATCACCATGCCCAGCTAATTTTTGTATTTTTGGTAGAGACGGGGTTTGCCACGTTGGCCAAGCTGGTCTTGAACTCCTGACCTCAGGTGATCCACTCACCTCAGCCTCCCAAAGTGCTGGAATAACAGGCATGGGCCACCGCACCCGGCCAAATTTCAGACTCTTACTAGAGAGTTCCATACATTCTCGTTGCATGTGCTTAGGATTATGTGCTTCTATGGTATCATTAAAACATTACAGTTGATCATGTTTCCAGGCATTTTTAAGCTAACAACAGCTGTCTATAAAGAAAGTTTGAAAATCCATGCTCGACAAACCACATTTCTTTCACAAGAGCTTGGAGGACTTCCCAGCAGGAAAGGAAACATCCTCACACCCACCAGAGTCGCACACCCGGCACATCTGCTGAACTCCACCGGGGACCTACTGGCTTCCTCATGATCAAAAGGAGACAGCTGCTCTGTGCAGTGAGGGTGGCACTGGGCTGGAACTTGGGGGGACCTGCTTTGGGGCACAGGTTTCCTCCTCTGTAAAATGAAGAAGTTGGACTTTCAAGATCTGAAGCCACTGCTGGTTCTGACAACCAGCTCTCTTCTCCCGCCATAACAGAACAAAACCACGCCTGCTCATTCACCACGGGCAGAACCTGGGGTCATCATTTGAGTGAGGCCCACAAGGTGGGAAAACACCTGGATTGGAGGCCAAAACACCTGACTGTGTGTCCTAATTAGCATTTTCAGCCTGTGAGGCCTCTGTCAATGTTGTGCATTCAAAAAGGATTATTACTCTTTCTAGCTACGCCACCAAACATGCCAGCCGTGACCCCAGACCTCAAGGAGCCACATCTCTCCAACAGGGGAAGCAGTGACATATTCAGAAAAACGCCTTTTTCAGTGTGTGCTTCAGTGCTGGGAAGATGGCGGGCCCGGGAGCTATGAGAACTGGGTGTAGTAGTCCAGAATGGCTTCCTGGAGGAAGTAAGCTTGG
This sequence comes from Rhinopithecus roxellana, assembly GCF_007565055.1. NCBI lineage: Eukaryota > Metazoa > Chordata > Mammalia > Primates > Cercopithecidae > Rhinopithecus > Rhinopithecus roxellana. The sequence goes on from NC_044553.1 coordinate 171,818,395, forward strand.
GGATTTCCAAGCAGTTGACAACTTCTTTCAAGATAAACATTGCATTTATCTGCTTTCTCACCTCCTGACCTTTGCTCTTCAAACTTGGCATGCCATTGTCACTAATCACGGGATTTTTGTACAACCATCAAGCAGAAAGCTGGTTAGCTGGCTTCCCAATGGCTACGAAGTCATCTATTCTCCATGCAGAACAGATACCCCCATCACCAAGGGAATTTGCTCCTTTCCTGATGCTCAGTTTTCTTGCTTCCACCTAAGACTCTCCCTCGCTGTGCCCATCTAGGTCCCACAGGCTCTAAGGAGCACTTCCAACACCTGCAGCCTCTGCTTGTATGAAGTCTTGCGGCACGTACTGTCAAGACTAATTGCAGAACCACTAGGAATGATACCCATAATAATCACAGCTGCTCCCCTTTACCACGCGCTTCTCCAGCCAGGCACTTGCTCAGCACATCACAGTCATTATTGAGACAATGTCCACACACGCCATGAGATGGGCGCCACCGTTATCCCTGTGCTGGAGATGGATCCAAGATTCAAAAGCTTAGGTCCCTTACCGGATGCCACATGATCAGTGTTAGGGAAGATTTATACAAGCCTTGTAGGCCTGGTACGAATCTGCATCCTAGGACAAAGTGTCCAGTGATCGCTTTTGTCCAGTGTGTGCTAGGCACTGCAAATGTGAAGATGCAGGTGGCCAGGCTGTGCTTGGAGGGCCTCACTCTCTACCTGGAGGCAGCCCATCAACCACAGTGCGCTGGTTTACCTGGGAGCTGCTCTCAGACCGTGTCAACCACTGCCAACTCCATAATCCATCACCTGGGGATGCACTAGGCAACTAACAGGTGCTCAGCAAAGGCCAGCTGAGATAAACTGAACAGGAGATGTTAGAGAGATGTACAAAGTCCTTCGGGTGGTTTTCTCTGTTGTTAAACATCTCTCTCATCTCTGGACTTCTGTACCCACTTCCAGAGGGTACGGTGGTTACAGAAGTCTCTCTACAGAAGTCCAGAGATGAGAGACATGCTCTTCTGATGACTCCTACTCACCCTTTGGAATTGGTTCCAATGTCCTTTCCTTGGGGGAACCTTCCCAGACCACTACTGCTTGCTCAAATGGAACCAGGCTCCCTGGACTTCTCATGCATGGCTCCTACCACTTGCAATGTTACCCTTGTGGGTGCTTCCTCTTTGTTCACTACTATATCCAGAGCCCAGCACAGCGTTAAGTTGCCAGTAAAATGTGCTGAATGAACAAATGAGTTAATGCCACTGAATCTGTATCAGCCTTGCCATGACTCCAGGAGGGTAGTTAACCAGACATTATCTTCCTTGCTTTACTGATGAGGAAATCACGGCCCAGAGGGCATATGTCTCTCACCTGGGCTTGGGGCACTGCAATATGGGACTAAGCGCCCCAACGGGGGCCATGCCTTTTTCTTGTTGGATTCTTTGGCAACCAGCACAGCTCTGAGCACACAGCAGATGTGGACTCCAAGTAGATGGAAATAGCAACTAAATGACCTCAGAGATGGAGCCAAAACAACTTTTCTGTTTGTTTGGCATCACATTTCCATCAAAGCAGACTGTGGAGGGAGGCTATTCTGTTTGCATTTTGACTGTATTCTACCTGTTCTGTTCTGAGAACACAGCTCAGTGCTGAAGGGACACGACAAAATCTGTGGGTGTGGGTGACATTCTACTTCCGTGGGAAAAGAAGAAGACTTTCCTACGGTCTCATCATCTTTGTAATGAAGCGCTAAGGTGCTCCTGGAAGTGCTCATGGCATGAGTTCCAGGAATTCAAAGATTGTCAGTGCAACTTGATACACATTTGCTCCAGGGCTAGGGCAGAGCACTGGACCAGAAGTCAGAATCCTGGCCTCTGGGCTTACTCCAGATCCCAACCAACAGGGCGACCCTAGACGATGCAGTGCCCATATGGGTAAGATAGGCTCAACAGCACCCACACTGCCTTCCTCACAGGGCTGTAGCCAAAAAAGCTCCAATATTTGAGACAGGAGGTGTGAAAAGCCACAGGCAGTAACAAGATGTGTGGCATATTACAAGGCTGCTCCTGGCACCGGGGTGACCGTGCAGAGAGTGCTTTTGCGAGGGTAAGGCGGAGCTATTTGTTGATAGTCTCCCACATGGAGGCAGAGATAACTTCAAAGAAGACTGTGCTTGCCTGTTTGAAGGTACCCAAAATAGAAAGAATGGCCTCTCAAGCCCCCTAAATGTAGATAAAGACTGGGTGCTGGCAGGTGGAAAGAGGGAAGGATGAAGTCAAAGTCAAGATTCTCTGGGTTGGAGTCAGGTCTTCACATCCCACTCACCATATGACTTACAGCAGGCAGGTAACGCACCCTGAGCCCCCATTTCCTCATCTGTCAACTGTGAAGCAATGACAACTACCCCTTTAAAGGTTGGTATTCAAATCTATTTTTTGTTTCTCTTAAGAAAGGATGCTACTGAAAAATGGTAAAACCCTTCATTGGGTGTGGGACAAAGAGGGCCACCCAGTATGACATGTAATCAGTTGAAGGTGGCTTGTTCCTTGCCCCCAGTGAGGGAGCTATCTGGGTAGGCCTCTTTGCAGAGTGGCCATCTCTGTGCTACGCACAACTGTAGGTGATGAGGGGCCCAATTCCATGAGAAGCTGTTCAGTTTTAGCCAGGTCCCCCCTCACATATACTGGATAGTTCCATTGGGCAGGCAGTCTCAAAGGCACGTCAGAGGGCGTGAGCGAGAGAGAGGACCCTCCAGCGCTGAGGAAGTGGGAAGGTGGGTGGGTTCCACACGAGTGAAGCAATGCCGCTTACCTTCACTCCAAAGTGACCGCCATCTCTCAGGACAAGGGCACACGACCGCAACAGCTCGATGTTTCCACTGCTTAGCCAGCGCTCAGGAAGCATGATGCAAGAAAACACTTCTAAAATGCAGCCAGGAGGGCAGCCCCTGCCACTTCTCCACCACCAAATTGGTCCCAACTAACCTCAACCTGGTGGCAGAAATGCTGCCAAAGGATGTAATAAACATTCCCAATTTTAAAAAGAATTCAATCAAGATTTTGTAAGCATCTCCCATGCTCTGTCCTAAACACTGCAGGGAGATGTGAGGGAAATAAGACAGTTACTGTCCTCGAAGAGCTATTGGTACAAAGGGAAGGAACTAACACAAATGAACCAATCCTGCGCGCGAGAAGCTCAGGTTCCTAGGGTCTATGGGAGAAATATGCTTATTTTCAATCCCTGAAAATACTGGAGGTGGGACATTTTTTAAAAAAAACCTTTCAGACATCTATGTTAATCTTGTCATTAACCGCATTTCCATTTTACCCTTGGCTGCTAGAAAGCTCAAAGCCAAATTTGCAGGCTACTTCCAACAATCTCACAAAACCTTACAACACATAATACTGTGTGCTAACATTAACTCTGATGTCATCTTATTTTCCTATTGATTTTCTTGTCTTCTCCCCTAGTTTCCTTGTCTATCTTTATTTGTATTTACTGGATTTACTCTTGTAATTACTGTATTTCTGAGAGTTACCACAGATTCTTTTTTTGAACAATGCAGATTTTGAAAAATATATTTTAAGGCCGGGCGCAGTAGCTCATGCCTGTAATCCCAGCACTTTGGGAGGCCGAGACGGGTGGATCACTAGGTCAGGACATCGAGACCATCCTGGCTAACACGGTGAAACCCCATCTCTACTAAAAATACAAAAAAAAGCTAGCCAGGCATGGTGGCAGGCGCCTGTAGTCCCAGCTACTCGAGAGGCTGAGGCAGGAGAATGGTGTGAACCCGGGAGGCAGAACTTGCAGTGAGCCAAGATCGCGCCACTGCACTCCAGCCTGGGTGACAGAGCAAGACTCCGTCTCAAAAAAAAAAAAGAAAAATATATTTTAAAAGTTGATTAATACTACAAAGCTATAGTAGTCAAGACTATCATGAGGATAGATGTATGGATCAATAGAAGAGAATCTTAACAGTCCAGAAATAAACCCTTACATTTACAGTCAAATGATTTTCTACAAGGGTGCCAAGACAACTCACTGGGGAAAGCACATTCTTCTCAACAGAGTGTCGACATCTGGATATTCACATGCAAAAGAATGAAGTTGGACCCCTACCTCACATCTTATACAAAAATTAGGTCAAGATGGATCAAAGACCTAAATATAAGAGCTAAAATTATAAAACTCTTAGAAGAATGCAAAGGAGTAAATTTTTGTGACCTTGGATTAAGCAATGGTTTCTCAGATACAACACAAAAAGCAAAAGTGGTAAAAGTAAAACAAATTTAGCTTCATTAGAATTAAAAACTTTCGTGCTTCAAAAGACACCATCAAGAGAGTGAAAATACAACCCACAGAACTGAAAGAAATAAAATGGAAGAAAATATTTGCAAACCATGTATCTGATAAAGGAACGTGTATCCAGAATATATAACGAACTCTTATAATTCAACAGCAGAAAGACAACCCAATTAGAAATGGCTAGGCAGGCGTGGTGGCTCATGCCTGTCATCCCAGCACTTTGGGAGGCCGAGGCACGTGGATCACCTGAGGTCAGGAGCTCAAGACCAGCCTGACCAACATGGTGAAACCTCATCTACACTAAAAAAAAAAAATACAAAAAATTAGCCAGCAGTGGTGGCGGGCGCCTATAATCCCAGCTACTTGGGAGACTAAGGTAGGAGAATTTCTTGAAGTCAGGAAGCAGAGGTTGCAGTGAGTTGAGATCGCACCATTGTACTCCAGTCTGGGCAACAAGAGCAAAACTCCGTCTCAAAAAAGAAAAAAGTAAATAATAAAATTAATGGCTAAAGGATTTGTAGATGTTCCTCCAAACAAGATATACAAATGGAAGGCCAGGTGCAGTGGCTACGCCTGTAATCCCAACATTTTGGGAGGCTGAGACGGATGGATCATCTGAGGTCAGGAGTTTGAGACCAGCCTGGCTATCATGGTGAAACCCTGTCTCTACTAAAAATACAAAAATTAGCCGGGGATGGTGGCACGCACCTGTAATCCCAGCGACTCAGGAAGCTGAGGCAGGAGAATCCCTTTAACCCAGGAAGCACGGGTTGCAGTGAACCGAGATGGCACCATTGCACTCCAGCCTGGATGTCCCAATGAGACTCAATCTCAAAAACAAACAAACAAAAAACACAAATGGCCAAAAAGCACTTGAAGAGATGATCAATATCATTGGCCAATAGGGAAATGCAAATCAAAACTATAATGAGATACCACCTCACATTCACTAGAATGGCTAAAATAAAACAGAGACAACAAGTCTTGACAAGGATGGGGAGAACTGGAACCCTCATATATTGCTGGGGAGACTCTAAAATGGTACAACCACTTTGGAAAACAATTTGGCAGTTTCTCAAAAAGTTAAAGTTACCGAATGACCCCATAATTCCACTTCTAAGTATCTACTCAAGATAAATGAAAACACATGTCCACAAAAAAAGCTTGTACACAAATATTCATAGCAGCATTATTCACAATAGCCAAGAAGTAAAAACAACTCAAATGTCTATCAACTGAAGAAAGGACAAACAAAATGTGGTATATCCATACACCGGAATACCATTTGGCCATAAAAAGGAATGAAGTACTGACACATGCTACAAATGGATGAACTCTGAAAATATGTTAAGTGAAAGAAGTCAAACACAAAAGTCCACAAATTGTATGATTTCACCTATATGAAATGTCCAAAAGAGGCAAATCCAGAGAAACAGAAAGTAGACTAAGTTGCCAGGGTTAAGGGGGATGGGCAGAAAGTGACTGTTAATGGGTATGAGGTTTCTTTTTGTGGTGTTGAAAATGTTCTAAAATTAGATAGTGATGATGGTTGCACAACTCCGTTAATATACTAAAAACCACTAAATCATATACCTTAAAAGAGTAGATTTATGGTATATGAATTATATGCCAATAAAGCTGTTATTTTTCAAAAGGTTTATTGAATGAAGTCCGGACTTGTGTTACTAGTAATGTACCAATGTTGTTTCTTAGTTTTGACATGTGTACCGTGGTAATGTAAGACATTAACATTACGGACATCTGGGTCAGGGGTACACTGGAACTTTCTGTATTACCTGTATACGGTTTTTCTGTGTATCTACAATTATTCCAAAAGGAAGAATTTCTTTAAAGAAAAGATTGGTCATACAGAGCTAACTATTATGTAATGATTTAACTAGGCTTCCATGACTGTGGCGTACCTGCCCGCTGGACCATAGCTGCTCAACGGCAGGAGGCCCACTTTGCAACCAGGGGCAGCCCACACAGGGCTGGATGTCACAGACACAGAGAGGCAGAAAAAGTAACAATGAGCACTTGCATCTGCACAGCAAGGAAGGCTCCTCTTCCCTCTTGTATCTTCTTCAGACTTCACAACAACACTATGAAGTCAATGCTGTCGCCTAGGCGGAGGGACTACCGAGGCGCTGTCAGCGTCCTATCCCCCATCACTCCCATCTCTCTCTGTTTATATACATACACTTCTGTTTTGTCAAACCCAAGTTCCTCTAAGTCCAAATCTTCTGACATATCCCGCTACAGGCTGGGGTCATGGGAAAACTAGATGGGCAGTTCCTGGTCTTTCCTCCACCGGCAGAGGTGGTGATTCTCTCCTGAATGTTCCAAGAGTCACTGCATCCATATGCCTTGATTTGAGCCACGGATGTCTGTGAGTTTGAGTTTTATCCCCTAAGCAGCACAGAACTCCAAGGGCACAGCCAATACCTTACTTATTCCTAAACCCCCTGGGTCTTAGACACTCAAACACAGAATGAATTATTTCATTTACTGATGACCTAGAGGTGTTCAGCAAGCACAGTCACCCTACCCCTAAAGGAAACCTGCTGGTTTCAGGCAGAGAACTCCTAAAAGACAAACATTCTTCTTGGTCATCTCTTGCCTGCGTGGACATCACTAATGGGTTGGGGTTCTGTTTTCTGAGAAGCACTGAGTTGGTTTCCCTCGCTGATGAGCCTGGGAGCTATGGCTTCATGTTATCTGGAGACCCAGGTGGGTGGGAAGTGGGCCAAGGAGGAGGAGCGGGCTGGCACGCTCCACCAGGCTGATGGCAGTCCCTGCTTCCTGTGGGGCCCATGGCCCGCTGACATCACTGAGAGGCCGGTGGGGCACAAGGGGCACGGGGTGTCGCAACTGCAGGCAGCACACGGGGTCATGTGAAGTTCAGCTCTGGGGTTTTCTCAGTCCACTGGGTTTTACTCATCCCTTGTCCATTAAGCATGTTTTCCCCTCTCGCTTTTCCTTCTTTGTGTGCGTGTGTGTTTTAATTATTCCATGGCTCTTGGCTTGCTTTCATAACCCCACATTAACATTTCTCATTGCTACTGAGAAACAAGGCATTCCACCCACTGGAATGCAGTCAAAGACACCAGAGAGAATTCCAGCTCTGTGCAGGAACCCTTGGGGAGAGGGTCAGTGTCCAATCACCAAAGAGGAGGATGTGACAGTTACATGCAGCATGAGGGTACTAGCCTCTCAAGCCACGAGGTCCACTCTGACCTTCTACCCATTTTACAGATGAGGGCCACAAGTCCCAGAGGGTTAAATGGACTTGCACAAGGTCACCCAGCTTCAATCAGGGCAAAATGACTCAATTTTTCAAAACTGCTATCACAAAGCATTTTTCAGTACATGGCAAGCATTCCACACAAAAAGCATTTGCACACACAAAGAACTTACAATGAAAATTATGTCTTACAAGTTAACAAGCCATGAGAATGTTCTAATCATCAAGCATTAAAAATACCCAAATGCATATTCATCCCATGCATTCATTCGACAAGTATTTGTGAAGTGACCACGCTTTATCAGGCACCATGCTAGGCTCCAGAGACACAAAGATGAATAATAACTGGTCTTTGTCAACCAGAACTCAATTGTGAGACAAAAGCCAACTTGAGGAAAATTAAGCCTATTTCAAACATGTCTTGATCTATGTAACATTCATAATAAATAATACATTATTTGATCTCCACAGTTTTCTCTCTACCTCCAGATCAGTGCAATCTCTGGTTTTCCACTCTTTTTTTTCTTTCCAAATGAAAATGGAGCATAACTGTCATTTTCAATCTACTAAGTCATAAACCACAAGGCAGGATGCAAGGACCAAATGCTCTGTTTTAGAATGAGTCCAGTGCAGAGAACAGAGCCCACACCACAAGGCAGGGAGCTGTGGTCCAGATGAGTGACACGCCCTTAGCGACCTGGGTCCTGGCCTCCTACCCAGAGACCTGTCCCATGGAGCCCCTGTCCTTGAGGGCTCGCTGCCTGGGACTGTGAGAAGAATAACCCAGAAACCAATGTTTTCAACATATCATGGTGTGTGTCAGACCTAGGCGTGCGCCTCAGCAGCTGGGGGACACATTTGCAGTGGCCAGGAGGAGGGGGCATCTAAAGGCTGCTTCCTGGAGACCAACGTGGGACTACGTTTTGGAGGAAGCAAGTTGAATAGGCTTGGGACATTCCAGGCTGGTATGGGCAAAGCAAGGAGGCAAGAAATGGCTTGGCACAGGGTGGGGTGGAAAGCAGGCTTCTAGTATCATCAGAGTGGGGATTCTCAACCTTTTTGGGCAAAGCATGACAATTTTCAATTCCAGTGATTTTCACAGACCTCTCCCGTGGTAGCCGTTGTACTTGAAATCAGTCACTCCACAAACGCATCATCCCTGCCCATTTACAGCAATAATACAACTGCACAGAGTCTGTAGCTGCCAGGTTGGAAAGCTTCTTACCGGAGCCCCGATGGCAAAGCCAAGTGAGAGGAGATAGAGGACACTGTGCAGACACTGAGGGACAAGGCGAGTTATCCCTGAAGCACTAGGAACCACTGGACGGAAGGGTTCTAACCAGGGACGTGCTAGATCAAGATTTGTCCTTTAGAGGCCGGGCGCGGTGGCTCAAGCCTGTAATCCCAGCACTTTGGGAGGCCGAGACAGGCGGATCACGAGGTCAGGAGTTCGAGACCATCCTGGCTAACATGGTGAAACCCTGTCTCTACTAAAAAATACAAAAAAAGCTAGCCGGGCGAGGTGGCGGGCGCCTGTAGTCCCACCTACTCGGGAGGCTGAGGCAGGAGAATGGCATAAACCCAGGAGGCGGAGCTTGCAGTGAGCTGAGATCCGGCCACTGCACTCCAGCCCGGAAGACAGAGCGAGACTCCGTCTCAAAAAAAAAAAAAAAAAAAAAAAAAAAAAGATTTGTCCTTTAGAAGGATCACCCTGGGCATGGTACAGGGGCGGGGGGAGAGGAGAGAAGATCCAGGGAGGCTGCTGGGGAAGTAACCTGGAGGCCCAGCCACCTCGATGAAGGAGGAAGACTTTCCACACCAGATGTCAGTATCACAGAAGCCTCAGAGAATCCTCCCTTCCAAAACCTAAACGAAGCCAAAATCCCCCACTCACTTTCAACAATAGTCACCACTCTGCACCTAACACTAAAACAAATCAAAAAGGAAGATTTTCCTAAACTAAACCAAAATCAAATGGCTCCTCCTTTCTCAGGCCATATCCCTATGGAAGGGAAGGGTGAGGCTTTGGGGTGGGTGAGGGCAAGAGTATGGGGCAGGGAGGGGAAGTGGAGTGACAGAGGGAGGCCTTGTCCACACAGTAACCACGGTGACAGGCAGTGACTTAGGCTGGGCAACCCAAGTGACCTTGGCAAGGCTCAGAGAGGCGGAAAGGGCCGGGGGAAGCCCCTCTCCTATCAGAAATTACTCTCAGCCGAATGATAGACTTCATCTGTCTCTGCCTGCAGGTGACCACAGATTGCATCAGGAGGGCAGGAAGGCATGGCAATGAGGCTCTCCCCTCGTCTGGCACATCAGAAAGCAGAGCTGATAAATCTCACCCTGGGAAGAAGGGTAGGGTGCTTATGTGGCGGGAGTGGTGCAGCAGGTGAGGAGATTTCGAGGCTCTGGAAGGCCCACTCCCCTCCACCCAGATAAAGATACTTCTCTCTTGGTTTCCTTGGGGCTGTCACAGTCGCTGTGCCTGAAATTCCCACCATTTGTCATTCCTTTGGCATCCAAGGCCCAACGACTGACTACACCAAAATCTTCAGTTAAGCATGACTCATTAAAATCTTTTTTTTTTTTTTTTTTTTTAATGCACTCAGTAAACATTTATTGAGGGCTTGGCTGTTCCAGGTACTGTGCTGAGCCCTGGGTGGGAGAGAGGGCGATGACTAAGGCTTAGGAAGTCAGGGCTAGGGAAGCCGACAGAAGCCGAGTCGTGCAGACGGGGCCCTGTGAACCCAGCTAAGGAGACTGGACTCTACTTGGACTCCCTGGAAAGCTACCAAGGAGTTTTAAACCACTGGGGAATGATATGTTTTGATACCACCGCTCTGGGTCCCCTGGGGTAATAAATACTATGTCATTAGCACCATTAACACCTTAGTGTGAATTAGGTAATCAGATGAAGTGTCACCTTGCAAAAGACTGAGATGTGGGACTGATAAGTTTTGATGCCAGAGAGTGAAGCCAGGAAGAGTCAGTGCTCAGTGACTACTCCACGGGTAATGGAGAGCAGGGGACAGACCCCAAAGGAAGCCGGGTGTGGGGCCATCACAGCGTAAGTGTCCTCCATGTATGATGCACGCCTGTAAATATTTACTGAGCTCCTTGGTTCTGGGCCCCGAGCATAGTAGAGAACAAAAGAAATGGCCCCTGCCCTCAAGAGGAACACAGACAGTAAATAATCACAGATTTAGAACTACAAGCTGGAGCAGGATCTCAGAAGGAAAAGAAGAATCTGTATGAGAGAGTGTACTGAGGATAGTTAGGATGAAGGGGGGAATTAGGAAGGGCTCTCTTAGATGACATTTAAGGGGAAACCTGACTCACATTCACCAGCTGAAAACTATGGGGACAAGCATTCCAGGCAGAAGGAACAGCATGTGCAAACGCCCTGAGGAAACAAACGTAAGGTCAGGGTAGGCTTGAGAGGTTGAGATGTGAACCTTTGTTTGGGATTCAGACCCTTATCCTCAAGGCAACAGGAAGCCCTGAACAATTTTCAGCAGATACGACCGATGACAGATGTACATTTCTTAGAGATCATGCTGGCTGCTGGTGTAGAAAGGGCCCAGTGGAGACGAGGGTGCAGGCAGGGAGACCAGGTAGGAGGGAGATGGGGCCAGAAACACCCTGATTTGGGTGAGGAAGCAGCAGTGGAGATGGGGCATTGGATGGACTTAGATATTCTGGGGGCAGAACTGACAGGGCTCGGTGATGTCCTGGATGGGGAGGGAGAAGAAGAGGCTAAAATGATCGCTTCCTGAGGTCTGGATGGTGGTGCTTTTCACTGGGAAGGGGAGACCTGGAGGAGGCTGTGCAGATGGCAGGGAGGGCAGGGAAATGAGCGCAGATGAAGGCTTCGATTCAAGACATGCTCAAGCAAGGCCGGGAGACGCAGCACAGCATAGATGTCAACAATGGGCCCTGGCCTGACCTAGGGCAACAGGAGGCATTAGCAGGCCCTGTGTTGCCTCAGGCAGGCTGAAAACCCCATGGGATCTCCAGCCAGGGCATCAGGGTAAGAGACACATTCCTGTTTCTCCCTCCTGTGCCCTGTCAGAGAGAAAGGCTTTCCCTTTTCTGGAAGTGCCAAAAATGCAGCACAGGAAACTCATTCTGCTGCCAGAGTGACTAATATTTATCACTGGTATATACAGTAGCCATTCTTCAAGGCCGTGAATTTCTGCCCACAGCTAGAGCCACAATTCTCTCAGCCACCCTGCCCAAGCTCAGCCCTGCCTCAGCATTCCACAGGGCTGAATAATACTCTTTGCTTCCCGTAGGGGCTCTGCTTACCCAACAGCCCGGCATCTTCTCAGCATCCTGGACTCATCGCATACAGCTCAAGGTTCAAAGTTTCCACTGTGGCCATGGAGGTACACCATGATCTCGTTCCCCTACCCCTCCCTACCCATCCTGCCTGAGTCCCCACCACCAAACAGAGGCAGCTCCTCCCTCCCTGTAGAATGCAGAGGAAGGACACAGACGGCAGGAACTTTGAGGAGCGCCTCATCCAATCTTTTTGTTTACTGAGGAGTAAACTGAGTCTCAGAGAAGTCAACTGACTTGCCTAAGGTCACACAACAGAGCTGAGACAAAAACTCCAGGCCAGGGCTCTTTCTTTGGAAAGAAAGGGCCAAAGGTGGCAAGGCCTCCTGACAAATGGCGCCTCCTGTTCAGGGAGGTGAGATGGAGCCACAGGTGGCTTTGATACTGAGAGACCCCCAGGAAGCAGACAAGGCAGAGCAGCCACTGGGACGCCTGCAAGATCAAACTCTCAAAGAAGTTTGCACGCAGCTGCACGTGTCTGTCCCCAGACAACTCTCAGATGGGAAGCAGCTTTCAGTATTAAAAGGGTGGAGAAGAACTGGATCCCAGGACATAGATCCCAGTTCTTAATGGAAACCGCTTCACTCCTGCAATGCAGTTTATACATTTAACTAGGCCCAGAGGTCTCTGTCAAGGGAAGGGGGTGGGCAAAGCCCACAGAGGAAGTACTTTCTTGTGTGGCAATGACCATCAGGGAAACAAGATAACACGGAGTACAGTGATCCAGTGTAAACTTGGCCATTTGTGCCAAGCCCTTTGCCAAAGTTATCCATCTTCGGCCACCTGACGGAACAGAGGGCACTCATGGGAAAACAGCTGGGTAAAGGACACTGCCCAAAATTAGTATGAATATTTATCACTTACTGGGGGCCACAATAAAGGCCCTACGGGGCTGGAATCCTTTCCAATCTCAGGTGTTCCTGGACTCAGGGATAATGAGGGGTGACCGCAAAATGCAGAATGCCGGGGAACACAGAGGACAGCTTCAGAGGGCAGGCCCTTCTTCCAAGAAGCTCCGTCTTCTTCTAGAATCAGACACATTGATTAGTGTCTCTTACCCGATCAAACCTGCTGTTAACCATGACTTGATGTACACAGGGACACCCTATAGCTGTGATGAGAACTGGGAAGGCATTCATTCACTCAAACACTCATTGAACACCTTGTAATACCAAGTATTGTGCGAGACGCAGGGATTACAGAAGTTGAAATATACCCATTCCTGCTGGGGAAAAGCTCTTGGTTGTCAAAAGTTGGGGGCGGAGGCAGGGGGCAGACAAAAATCCTGAAATCCGATCTTATCTGTCTTCCTGCCTTTGAACGCTGCCACAACAAAACCAGCGGAGGCAGGCACTTTTAAAAGTAGGGCCCGTTGTGCACTTTCTCGGCTACGCACCCGCTTTCCTTCCTCCAGGATTCCTGTCTCCCTTCTGTACAGTCACCACCAACTACCCTTGAACGTCAACACCTCTAGAAAAGGTGAAATAATTCTGCCACCTTCAATACTGCAAATAGCCTCTCTAATCAATCCAAGTAAGTGTTTATGGTGATCTAGCAATGAGCTTGGCACAAAGAAAGAGGACCAGGGTGGTCACTCCCGGTGATGTCAAAGCCGAAACGGTGGATCCAGGAGCACTGATAGTTGGAGGAAACCCTCCTTGTTGTTGTAACTCTGTTCCAGCTCCTTGTTGCACTGCGAGCTTAGGAAAACCACATGGGTGGGGAGTCCACACACGGGCCCATGCCCCACACACATTCCGCTCCACAACCAGCAGACACAGCTGGAAAGGGTAGCTGAGCTGAGGAAACTGCAGCCCAGGGAGGGTGAGTGGGACTCAGGGGTCCTGGACTCCAGGTCAGTAGCAGACACCAGCAGAGCGCCTACCCTGGAAGCCCTGGGCCAGACCCACCCAGCCTTAATGTCAGGGCACAGTTAGCATGGACACAAAACCACGAATAACTCATGTTTGCATTGTGCTCTGCTATTTTCCAAACTCTTTCCCATCCCTCACTCTCTCCTGATCATCATGCAGCCTTCAATACAGCCAAGGTGGGTCCTGCTATCCCCTCGTCAAGTAATGTAAAGTGAGTCCCAAGGAGGCCATGTGCCTTGTGTGAAATCACATGGAAAAGGTTCAAGTGAGTAGCTCTTGCATGACCTTGACTACACAACCTTGACTACAACTCTTCTAACTGGGGTGGTGGGAGGCAGGGGGAAGGAGTTATGAAAAACAACAAAAAGAATAGTACACCTCCGTACAAAGGAAGCTGACAATCAAATTTGGGCAGATGAATGACACGGACAAGCTGCCTTCACAGAGAAGAGCCCAATTAATGCATTCAAAAATGTGTACTGAGCACGTACTACATGCCAGAGCTGGGAAGTATGGCAACAGACCATTCACAGTTAAGACTAAGGAGATGGGACCTGTTCTGGATTTGACAGAAGAAAGGTACAGAAGAGTCTGGGAGAGCGTCCCATGAACGTAAAGGGGAGCTAAAACATGGCAGCAGTTGTGGAGAGAGCACGTTGAAGAGGAGCTATGATGAGCCTCACCTGGGAGGAGCAGAGGGGCCACACAAAGGTAAATCCAGAAAGTGGTCACTTCGGAGAACTTTAAATACCAAGCTAAGGGACTGGGTATCCTGTCTACAGAAACATGGTATATCCAGATCTTCCCAGTCCATTCAAGGTCACTCCCTGCAACTGACCAGCCAGGACCACCAAGAGGTTCAGAATTCTACCTGTTTAACAGAATTCCCCATCATACATTGGATGGTCTTGTTCCCATCACAGCCAGGACAAGTCTATACACACACATCGGCCCAGAATGGCCTTGAACTAGCACCTTGGACATACAATTCCCACAGATGAGGACAGATATGAACACTCACAAACCTACTCCACTGCTCAAGAGAATGTGGTGGAAGGCACACTTTCTAAAGGGCCGCATCTCACACATTTTAAGTGGTTTTCACACATTTCTGAGCAAGTGTATGACTGCTGTATGTGTATGAACATAACAAGTTTCAAAAGGGAAAAAACAGTGGTTAAATCTGACTCATCCTACTCTCCTGGCTTTTTTCTTTCTCTCAACATAAACTCACGCACACGAGCATGCACGCCACACACACACACACACACACACACACACACACACACTCTTTTACAGCATTTCCCCCAAGACTGATTTGAATAACATGGTGGGCCTCGAGACAGGAAGGATTCACTGGGTCAATTCTCCTCACTCTCATACAAGCTCGCCTTCCAGGTGACCCATGAAAACACAATTTAACCATGAACTTCTGGAAGGCAGGACCTGGTTCCACTCACACGGCCTTAAACAGATCAGGTGCCTCATAATCCTGATTTGATGGCAGAAATAAATATCAGTGCATTCCAAGCCCTGCTTCCCACAGCTCAGACTCTCCTACAGACAAAGGCAAATTCTGCTGTGCCAAGTACAACTCCCAACACAAACCAGTTTGCATTCATTCCTATTTCTTTCAGTGGCACCCACCCTTGGGTTTCATTTCAGAAGAGTCTCAACAGCTAACTAAGCACTTTAACGTCCATCATCTCATGCAGATGCTCACACCAACTCTGTAAGATAGGAGAGGCCAGAAATATCATTCACATTCAAAGATGAGGACTCTGTGAACAAGCTTTAGATTACTTTCCTAAGGTCATGTAGCTAATCAGTCTCGATCTTGTCATTCCTTGCCTACGGATCTCACCCCAGTTACTGAGAGTATAATTGAACTTCCAAGATCCTGAAACCTTATTCAGATTCTCCTAGGGATTAAATAGATATTTAATTCAATTACTGCTCAGCCTGTTCCGGTGGCATCATCGTCACCATCATCATCATTGCTATACTGCCACCGACCAGGGCAGGATACCAGAGCTTGACCTCAGAGAGCAGGCAGGCCTACCCACTACATGCCAGAGGGTGGGAGAGTCAGGGGGCTCGCTAAATTTGAAACCTTTTTCTGACATCCAAGTATTTAAACAGCTCATTGACTCCCATATGTAAATATTACTATAAGCTACAGTTTCATTTACCCTGTGCTGGGGCCAAGAGGGTTTGAAAGTAGAGTGAGCATAAATTAGGTACTGGAAAGTTTCTTATTTCCTGTAGTGTCAGATGTTTATAGTCAAAAAGAGAAGAAAAGAAGAAGCAGTGTCACATGGCAAGTCTCCCATCAAACACCAAACGTATGTATCTGCACATAATTGGGCCCTTTCGCTAACTGCCCAAAGCGAGTAGCACGACTGGAATTGTTCTAGACACATCCACAAGGACACAACCCAGGACTTGGGTTGTTTCTATTTCTGCTACACAGCCCCAGAGCCTCCTGAGCCTCACCTCAGGGTGAGACAGACAATTTCCCTGAGCACCCAAGGGCTGCACAAAATGCCAGGTGGAACACAGCTGATCCTCAGTAACCCAGAACATACCCAAAGGCATAAAGGAGCTAAAACCCACTTTCCCACTGTGACTTCCCCAACAGAAAGTGAGGAGGCTAGAAGCCAAAGCTCAACTCTGGTACGCTGCTCTGTGCCCTTGGGCAAGTCACTAGCCCTCTCTGGGTCTCTGGTTCCTCATAAAGATAGAGCCTGGATTGGAAAGTCCCATTCTTTCTTCAGCCTCCATGTACACATACATGACCCGTTCCTTTCTGTCCCACCCAACACAAACATATCAGAAACTAAGTCAGTGAAATGGACACCATTAGAGGAATACATTTGATTTTAATATATATTAAAATCAATTTATATGTTTATCACAATATATTGATATATTTATCACAATATATTAATATTGTAATTAATGCACTCATTAATACATTAATATATTGATACATGTAGCAAAAATCTACCATGTTAGCCATTTTAATGTATATAACTCAGTGGCATTGAGTTCATTCACAGTATTGTACAACCACCACAACTATTTTGTTCCAGAACACCCCTCAAGGAAACCCTGTATCCATGAAGCAGTCACTCCCCGTTCCCCTCTCCTCCACCCCTGGAGACTACTAATCTGCTTTCTATCTCTATGAATTTGCCTATTGGGATATTGCATGGGAATGGAATCATGTGATATGTGGCCTCTGGTGTCTTACTTCTTCAACTCAGCATAATGTTTTCAAGGTTCATCCATGTTGTGGCACATACTTCATTTTTTTTTTTTTTTTTTTTTTTCAGTTGGAGTTTCGTTCTTGTTGCCCAGGCTGGAGTACAAGGGCACGATCTCAGGTCACTGCAACCTCCGCCTCCCGGGTTCAAGCAATTCCCCTGCCTCAGCCTCCCAAGCAGCTGGGATTACAGGCATGTGTCACCACGCCTGGCTAATTTTGTATTTTTAGTACAGACGAAGTTTCACCATGTTGGTCAGGATGGTCTTGAACTCCTGACCTCAAGTGATCCGCCCACCCTGGCCTCCCAAAGTGCTGGGATTACAGGTGCAAGCCACTGCACCTGGCCACGTACTTCATTTCTTGGCTCAAAAAATATTCCACTGTAGAGCGGAACATGCTTTTGAATTAATTGCTAAGTAAATCATTCACAGCCTGTAGTACTATTATCAGTAATAATTAAATAAGATAATCTATGTAAGGTATGGGGCATGTGGTATGCAATCAGTTAGCATCCACTTTTCATCATCAACAAAAATTCCTCATAGCACACCTCGCTGGCGGTGGCATCATCACACCTTACTTGGAAACCAATAGGCTGGAGGTGTCATCCAGATCCCATCTTCTGAGTACATGAATCAAAACATTTCTGCACAAGTATTACATATTCCCCCAGTTCTCCAATGTGTGTGGACCTCTGGCGAGTAAACCTTCCTTATGGAGTATCCAGTATAAGGTAGCAAAACATAGGAACCCTTCTTTAAGTAATCTTGCCACATGAAATTTACCAAAATAGAAAATCCTTGGGGAAGTGGTGTAATTCTCCATTTTTTCAAAATGACTCACAACAGGATTCCTTTAAATAGTTTTCCCAGTAGTCTTAAAACCCAATTCGATTTGCACAATCAATATTTCAACAACACACCTTCTCTATAGAATACCATGCAGCTGTCTGAGCTGGGCTCCAATACGGAGGACAGTGATGCTTACAAGAAATGATGAACTGGTGTCTGCTTTTCCCCATAATCAGCATGCTGAATCCGGAGACAGAAGTCCTGAGTTCTTATCCCACTTCCCAGCCCTGTGACTCTGAACAAGAGCAGCTACTTCTCAGGAATGCAAGTACTCAAGAGCAAGTACTCTCAGGAATGCAGAAGTCACAGCCACTTTCTCTAAGGCTGACACATGAAACGAAAGAGCAGCACCACAGAGAGGGGAATTATCATGGGTACTCACAGGGACCTTCACTCAGGACACAGGCTCTGTCCACAGTTTGGGGCAAAAGTTCACATTTGTGAAGCATTTCAGAACACTGTCCCATCTCCATGGAATGCCTGACCCTCCTCCACACTGGCCCTCTCAGGAGCGGAGTCCACCCTCCCATCCATGTATGCCCTCCCACCGTCCCCGAGTCTCCCAGCTGAGCAACAGTGGGCCCTCGGACCCCCACCGGGGATGCGTGGGATCCTCCATGCCCACTTCCACCTGCCTTCCGGGGGCTGTGGAGGCCTCCACAACCAATGCAAGCCTCCCCAAGTGTCCTGCGGACAGTTCTCTCCCAACTCCCCAAGCTTGTTTTCTTTAATTAGCTCACTGTGGCAGGAGAAAAACGCGGCCCCACCCTTGAAATAAGCAGATCTGGGCCTCAAATGTACTCTGTGGTTTGCCTCTGTGCTGCCAAGCTGTTCGCCAGGGAGTGACAGGCTACCGGGGCTGAGGAGGCAGGGGCAGTAAGAAACCCCTGCTACGTTGAGATAGGCCTTTTTCTTCCTAACATCTGACATTCATTTCTCAACCACAAGCTGGGCTGCACCCCTTCCTGAGTCCCTGAAACCTGCGATTGTGGTTCCAATTAGAGGACGATTCCAAATCCTGCTGGCTTGCTCGCTCTTTCTTTCTCTCTCTCCCTCCCTCCCTCCTTCCTTCTTTTTTAATCTGCCTTGGGGGGCGGGGGTGGGCCATTTATGGCACAATCCTCTCATCTCACAGAGGATGAACTGAGGCCCAAACAAAGTAACTCCTTCTTGGAGTCTCTCAGGACAGTAGTGAGCAGCATTTAAATAAACACTGAAGACTCACCATGTTAGCTCTTCCTAACACCAGTACTTAAGTTTATAAAAGATTTCTCCGCAGGTCATCTCAGCTGGGTCTCATCCTCTAAGGCAGGCACACCCATGGCCGCTCCATTTGACAGATGTGTAAACCAAGGCTTAGTGGGGAATGGACAGTCAAAGGTCGTGTGACTGACAGTGACAGGGTGAGAGGACCAGGATCCTTTAAGACCTTCAAACACTACACTTTTTCTTTCATTCCAGTAACTTCTACAGCACGGCCTGAAGAACTACTTAGAAGTCTGAGGCAGAAGCTCCCTAGAACTGTACTCACAGAATCTCGGAAGTTAGACCTTGAAGGTCAGGATTCCTAGAGGATACTACTGTTGGTCCTAGCCCCCACAGGAATTGTTTCTTCCTCCTCCCCTCATTCTTCACCATCATGACCCTTGCTAGCATTGATTCAATCCCATCGACTAGACACAATATTAACTCCTCCCTCTGTCCTCATTTCATGCTCATGACCATGCTATAAGGTAGTTACCATTATACCCATTTTATAGACGGGTAAACCAAGGCTCCAGGAGGCTTGAACAACCTGCCCAACATCAAACAACTAGTTAAGAGGTGGAGACAAGGCCGGGCGCAGTGGCTCACACCTGTAATCCCAGCACTTTGGGAGGCTGAGGCAGGCAGAGAGCCTGAGCTCTCAAGTTTGAGACCAGCCTGGGGCAACATAGTGAAACTCTGTTTCTACAAACAACAACAACAGAAAACAATGAAAATTAGCCCAGTACAGAGGTGCATGCCTGTAGTCCCAAGCTACTCAGGAGGCTGAGACGGGAAGATCACTTAAGCCGGGAGGTCAAGGCTGCAGTTTGCCAGTATCATACCACTGCCTTCCAGCCTGAGTGGTAGAGGAATAACCTGTCTCAAAAAAAAAAAAAATAATAATAAAAATTAAAAAAGGAGAGAGAGATGGAGATAAGATTTGACCCAAGAATTTAGCCTCCACGTAGCCCACATTTTTAACAACTACACTACAACCAAAAGACTGAGGACTGCCTGATGAAGAAATGATTCACCCAAGGAGACTATGCCTGAGTTAAGTGTCAAACTAGGGCCTCTCTCTCAGCTCACTGCTGGCTCATGCCTCTATACTAGGCTGCCCAAAAATTCACAAGAGTAAATGCACAGGAGACCCCAAAAACACCTTCAACAAGAGTATGTTTGTAGCCTTTGAAATTCCTCACCTTTTCTCTCTATCCACAGAGCCACCACCACCTGGAAGCTTGGAATCTTCAGAGCAAGCGTACATGCTCACTTGCCTATATGTTGTTTCTTGGCTCCACAACCCAGGAGACAATGTGAGCAGACCAGGGATCTAGAGGCTGCCCGTGCAAGACCAGCCTGAGACCTCCAGGCCCAGGATGCCAGTCAGGGTTGGCTGCATAATTTGTGGGGCCCGGCGCAAAACGAAAATATGGAACCCTTTGTGCAAAAGGCAAAAAAAAAAAAAAAAAAAAAAGTACCAATCATGGTACTAAAATAGAAAGCTTTTTCTCTTTCTTTCACAGTCTCTCTCTTGATGTGTCATGGTGTTTTTAATTTGCTATTTAATATTATTCTAAGTAAAGCAACATTAAAATTTTAAATTGCATGAATTAGCATGAATTTTACCACTCCTATTTATATTGTGTGATGCCAGTTTTAACTGCAAATATAAAAAGCCTTTAACCAGTATGTGGAATCACCAACATTACATGAATTGTATTTTAGGGCTTGGATATGCATTTTGTGACGTACCAGAACCAGAGAAACATCCATAAAGCTAACTCAATCGTTTTTACTTCGCTTCTCGATAGTGTCCATTCTACCATTACTCTTTATGCTTCCTGGGGAGAGGAAGATCTGAGAGGAAAAGGCATTATGGGTGCCCTCTCTTTCCTCTTCCTTCTTCCGTCATCATTTGCAGTATAAGTGGTTGGTAAGGGAAGTGACATGATTAATAAAGGATATGATGGGGCTCTTTGGTCATTGATGTTTCTTAGAATGTCATCGCCTTCTTTCTATGTCCAAGACAAGCTCCAGTTCAGATGGAAAGCATCAGGACCAGGACTGCCAGGGTCCCCGCCTACTCAGTTGCAGATGTGACATCTCATACTTGCTTTGACTCTCACTCAACTCCCCCACATTGCAGGTCCAGCAGAAGTCTGTGTTCAAATGCTACATGTGAATGGAGCAGAAGGCTCAAGGTTCACATACTGCCCACATCTCTACCCATGCACATGCTCCAAAACACTACGTCAAAGATACAATTATTAAGAATTTCAAGATGGGCCAGATGCAGTGGTTTATACCTGTAATCCCAGCACTTTGGGAGGCCAAGGCTGGTGGCTCACCTGAGGTCAGGAGTTTGAGACCAGCCTCACCAACATGGTGAAACCCCATGCCTAGTAAAAAAAAAAAAAAAAAAAAAAAAAAAACATAAAAATTAGCTGGGCATGGTGGCGGGCATCTGTAATCCCAGCTATTTGGGAGGCTGAAGCAGGAGAATCACTTGAACCTAGGAAGCAGAGGTTGCAGAGAGCCGATATTGAGCCATTGCACCCCAGCTTAGGCAACAAGAGCCAAAATAAAAAGAAAAAAAGAATTTCAAGATGGTGACAGCAGAGCATTAAACCAAGCATAGGGCCCTCCTGAGCATGAACTCTATGTGACTGCACTCGTCATGTGCCCATGAAGCTGGCCTTGATGCCAGCCACACCTGTGTAAGGACAGGCTCAAGACACACTTCCACAACTGTCCTTCCATTTACTGGCCAGTTCATCCAAAGCCAAATTAGGTTAGGACCCCACATTCCGAGGCCCTGGGTCTCAGATATGACGGCCAAAGGATCCAATACTGAAACACAAAAAGGATCTGGATTTAATGCTCACCTGCCTCAGGACCAGATGAGCTGGAAAACTTCACTGGCCTTCTTTAACCTTTCAGAGGCTGCCACATTGTGTGACAGCTCCTTTGTCCACACAGTAAAGCAGGAGAGGTGAGCATGCGGCCATCTTTTGATATGCTTAACATCAAGGGGAGAGGAAGGGACCAATCAACCATTTACCAGCTCACAGCAAGGTGGTAAACACCAAGCAATGCCTTGTACACACGTTAACTCAATCTTACAACGACCCTAAGAGACAGGTAACATTTTACTGCTGGAGAAACGGAGGCTCAGAGAAGTGGCGTGACTTACGCAAGACCTGCCCAGTCAGCTCAGCTGACTTCTCTGGACTTATTCCCACCCATGGAGACCCCCTCATGCGGCCCCGCCATCCGCCCAGAAGCTGGGTTAAAACTCAAGTGCATTTAATGCAAGAAAAAAGAGCGCAACTCTGACTCCAAACGCTCTGGGACATCAAGTCAGGAGCACCCTGGCAGGGTCTGATAAAGGGTTAAAGCAAAGGCTCCTTTGAGACACATGTTAAATGTATGTGGCCCCATCTGTGCCTACATCAGTGCAGTCCCACACATTTCCCTAAATGCCTGTAAAGCAGATCTCACATAATTATGATCTTCAGCTCGGCCCTGGCCACATTAGAAGTAATGTATATTTATGAAGTGAAAAGCTCAGGTCCTGCCTCTAACACAGTTATTTACAATCATCAGGGCCTGCTCCAGCAGGCCCTGGATTCCATGTTATCACACCCCGCCCTTCCTGGTCACAGCCCTCTCCTCAGGGTAGCAATTTTGAGCAGAGCTTGAATGAGATTGTCTCGTGCCGAGTCTGCCTTAGAAGGCAGCCAGGTAAATGCCCTCAGCCCTACTCAGGAGGAGCCACGGGGTGGGATGGTGGGATGAGGGAGCCAAAAGCAGGGTGAATAGGAGCAGCTGGTTCTCTGGTCCCAGAAGCTTCACCTCCCATCTTGATGCCACTTCTGGTCACAGCCCTAAGTGTAGGGGAACATCTGATGGCTGGTGGATGGCCACGTCTTCTGACTTGCCCAGACTCAGGCTGACTTCCTGGGTCCTTCACACCACAGGCCACCCCACACAGGCCTCAGGTGGTCCCACTGCCTGCCCTGAGGACCCTGCCACAGGATGGGTGGTCAAGGGCCTGGAACACTAGAAGTGTGGGTCTGGGAAGCACCGTGGTCACACAAAGAGTCCTAGACCAGAAAATGCAATCTGGGTTCAGATTCCTTGCCTCCGTTCCCTTGGGTAAACCATGCGCCTTCTCAGAGACTCAGCTTCCTGAGCCATCAACAGAGGCAAGCACCAAATGAGATCAACGAACATGTCCACAGCACTTCACAGAACTCTGCAGGTGGGGGACAGTCCATCCTCCTATTGGCCCAAGAGGCTTCTTTTAGGTGCTGCCAGAGGCAAAAAGATAGGAACCACCAGCTGCCTTTGCTTCCTTCAGGTAGCCACCTCCCAACCAGCGCTACCTCGCATGCCAACACAGCGCTGCAAGTCAGCAGGCGCACTGACCCAGTTCCTCTTTCCCTTCTTAGCAGCAGCAGCTCTCTGGACTCTGAGGCAAAGTGGGCCTCCGTCTGTCCTCTTGGGATCTAGTTTGCTCACATCCTTCCTCTTAAACAATCTGCGCCTTGGCCACTTCTTGCTAGACTCCCTGCTGGACAGGGCTGCTGGGAAGACTGAGAGACAGCAAAGTGCATAGATGACCCCAGTCTGCTACCAGTATCATCTGGGTGCCAGCAGCATGACAATCCAGCCACCCTTCCTACCTCCACTGGCAAATCCTGATTATGCACCCCTGCACTGGCAGTGGAATGAGAGGTTCACGGAGGTGGCGGGGCTGGCGTGGGCCCTGGCAGAGGTGTGGATCCTGCAGGCTTTATCTTCACAGGCCTGCTAAGGGTTCAAGGCAGTTTTTGTGTCCATCATCGCACCTGACTTGCATCAACGTAGAGGTTTGACAGATCAGAAAAGTGCAGCTCAGAGAAGTTAAGGATATGCCCCGGAATAGACAGCCAGCTCGGGGAGCCAGGAGTCCTGTCCTGACACCAGGGTTCTTTCCCCTCTAACAAGTGGCCAGACATGAGTGACAAGACAGTATTAACTGTAGGGTTAGATGAGCACCATTTACAAAGACAGGGTGGGGAAGGGAAGTTAGACTATAGATTCCAAACTCTCAAGTCCAGTCTTCCTACTGACTCAAAGCAGGCTATGAGCCTCCTAAGTGTTCATCACTGATTTTCAGACCACACAACTCAGGAATGGGCATGGTGGCCATTTTCCATGGCGCAGAAGCTGGTTGTTATTGCCACGCCTCCTTCCCCAAAGCTCCAGAAGACCCAACATATATGGAACATCATGCCTGTTATTACATTTAACCCTCACAGCAACCCCATGATTTGATATTTCTAGCTGTTTAACAGAAAAAAGAAGAAACCCATTAAGAGGTTAAGAGCAAAGGCAGGCTTGGGCCTAAAGGAGAACAGCCCTGGAGTCCTATGCCTTTTCAGCTATACCACATTCCTCTGAATAAACTCCCTCCACCACTCCTACCCCCAGCACCCTCAGTATCCCACCACCCGCTTCCACATGGTGCATCGTTGTCTATAATCAAGGTTCTCAAGCTCAGATGCACATGAGCAGCCCTCGGAGAGTGTATAAAATGCAGACTGCTGGGCCCGCAGTCAGGGTTTCTGATCCAAGAGGCCTGGGGGCGGGGTCTGAGACTCTGCATTCCTAGTAAGTTCCCTGGTGATGCTGACGTTGCTGGCCCGGGGCCACACTTCGAGAACTGCTGATGTATAGTAATTTAAAGTGTTCACCTAACAGCTGGGGAATGGTTAAATGCAGTTCATCTACTTGATAAAATATGTGTAATTATGAAAGCCACATATAAGAAAATGCTGATAAAATATAAAATTAGAGCATCAGGCTTGCACCCTGTGCTGGTCCAGGTCCAGTTTGCCCTCTGATCCACCCCTCATCTCCCTGTGCTCTGCCGTGTCCTCCCTGGGGCTGAGCCCTGACTTTGCAGACTCCACATCAGGAGGCCTCAGGCAGGGTTTAAATAATAGGAGGCTCTCATGGCAAGCACAGGGCAGGAGGGAGGGAGAGGCCAAGGTGTTTCTCCCCCTTCTCCCTTTCTACCTTGGGTCAGCATTTTTAGAAGCAGCTGCAACAGCTCTAGACAGACCCTGGGCTCTGGGAACACCACCTGTTCCCTTTGTCCCTCCAGCCTAAAGGCGGCAGCGGCCTCCTCCAAGCTCTGGGTCACCTCACCTTCCCATGTGTGGCTTCTCAGCTGCTGTACCACCTATGTAACCAAGGTCCCGTATTCAATTCCCTTTGTGCTAAATGCCTGATGTAGTTCCTCCTTCCCGTTTGACTAATACACTGATTACAGCAATATAAAAATGCTTATGCAAATGGACAATTCTAGAAGGCTTTTACCTTCTAGAATTAAGAGTTAAACTTATGTTTTCTTTCCCCAAAAAACTTTAGAAGAGTGTCAGTTGTTATCAATATATAAAACAGATACCAAGTGTACAATTTAAAAGGAAACAGAGGTGAGTCTTTACGTGAAAAAGGTTGGGGATCTATGAATCCATGACAACAAATCTAAGGAAAGCAATCCCTGTACTTTCATTTCTAAAAACACCTTATTTTGGAGAAACCATGGCCACAGCCACAATGATACAACGGTTTCCCCTGAAAGTACCGGGTGGTTATCTGGGGGTGAGTGACTCACTGGTTGAAGAGGTCACATCATGTATCACCGCAACACCGGATCCTCAGCCACTGTGAAAGAGAAGGCTACTGGCAACACCCCAAACCGCCTTCAGCCATTTGTTACCGTGGAGGCAGGTCCTATCTCTCCTGTCAGGCTCTGGCCTGGCAGCCATCCGGGAAATCCCTCCAGAGGAGACTGGGGCCTGGAGACAGCTGAGGAAGCAGGAATAATACGCAAGGACGTTCAAAGAATAAGGGGACTTGGTTCAGCCACGTCCACCATGTACCACAGCAGCAATGTGTGTGCCACGGCAAGGTGGTATCTTCTTTTTCCACCATTTTGAGGATCTTTCTCTCCCGAGGGCACAATTAAAATCAAAAGAAACAGACTCCATGAAACCAGATGTTAACAATACAATAAATTCTCCTGGATTCCCACACTGCACTCTAACAGCCCTGAAATAAACAGTTTCCTCCACGGAGCTCAAGATGCAACCCTACAGCAGGTAATCAAGTGCTCAAGTGGGGAGGGAGGGGCTTGGCCTTGGACCAAACACAGTTTGGTGGTCTGTTTGTAATATTTTAGCTGAAACACTGCACACAACAGATCGGGAGGCTTACCGCTGTCATGGGTTACTTTCAGACCCAAGCCAAAGCTGATTTAAAGCCCCAGAAAACAGAGAGGCGGGAGTGCTGGGGAGGGGAACTGCAGTAAGGAGAAGCATCTAGGGCTTTCAGTGAAATGTGAGTCTACCTTCCAAAACCCCAGGGCCTCAGCTCAGCCTCTAAACACTTAGAAAACCAGGATTCAGCCAATAATGAGTGGTTCACATCAGAGCCCATAAGCAAGCATTGAGAAATGTTTACCACCCTGCCCCATCCTCCCCAAGAAGTGGACATCATCATCATCATCATCATCATCATCATCATCATCCTGCCCCATTCTTCCCAACAAGTGACTTGGGCAAATCACTGCCCCACTCAGGAAACTCAGTTTCCCCAGCTGTCAATCATGGGGTTGGACTAGATGATCAGTCAAGTCACTTCTGAACAGGGGAGTAACTTGTGGCAGGGGACTCCTTCACAGCTTCTGAAGGAAATCTGAGTACCCCCAAGTTGAAGTTCAGAGAGGTGAAATGCCTGTCTCATGAGCTACTCAGCAGCAAAGTTGGAATTTTCGGCAAAATTGGACTCCAGACTCCCTGCTCTTCCCACCACCCCAGGACAGGCATCAAGATTCTAAGCACTGCATTCCTTCAGAGTCTGCCTCTCAGTCCTGCAAAATGGGAAGGCTGGACCCCGAGCAAGGTGAACCCCGACTCCAGCCACTCCCAGTGCCACCTGTCACCACCCCCTTAGGGGTGGGTGTACCTGGTGTGCCTCCCCCTTGTGCACACTTGTCCACGCTCCCACGCGGGGGCAGCCCTCCAGGAGAGGGTGACCCTCAGGAAGCAGGAGCCTGTGTGGCTTCAGAGGTGAGGGCAGCAAACCCCAACACCATTGCTGGCCACTGGTTAGACCACCGAATGCTCCATCCAGCTCATGCTTCCCCACCCCCAGCATCCAGAGGTGCTACCCACTTACTGCCTGGCTGCTTTCTAGCTATATGCCCTGGGCCAAGTCAGCCTCTCCAAGTCTGCGCCTGCTCATCCAGACTAGCACCTACTTCCAGGGACTGTCTCGGAGATGAAACGGAATCACGTGTGGGAAAGTGCTTTGTAAACTGTAAAGTGCAGTATGCAGGAAAGTAGTGGTGTCCCCCTTTCCCAGTGACATCAGTTGGAAAAGAATTCATTCTTTTCTGAGGGACACAAGGAGAGCACAATGCCCACGCACACACACTCTCCATGGGCATTTCTTTCTGAGGCAACACAGTGTAGACAAAGAACTCTGTCGAAGAACTGAGGGCTGGCCTCAGTCCCCGCTCCTGCACTAACTGTAAGTTGTGCCTGATCGCCTACAAAATAGGGATAGGACCACTTTGCCAGTGTCTCCACCCAGGGTGGTTATAAAGTTAAAACAATGGGAAAGTGCTCTGCACATGATCAAGTATACAGAGCACTTTCCCACTGGTGTGACTCATCGCCCCACCGGGAGGCTGGGGATGAAGACTGGCATAGATTGAAGGAAATTTGGCTCATTTTTCTGCTATTCAAGATCACCAAGAGACTCAAAGAAAAAAACAGTAAAGCAGCAAGGGTCATCTGACAGGGACAGCAGATAGAGGAGGTTCGTCTGGGTTTTCTGGGTGTCCCTCTGGGGTCTCCTAGCCTGGCCTCTTCAGAACTAAGCAGCCTTACACCCCTTTTTAAAAAGGCCCACTTTGCAAGAGAAGGTGGCTAGGTGTGCTCCACTCAGGACCGTTTGTGCAAATGCTTTATTTGGGGTCTCCTGGGAAACTGTGTGGGCCAGGGTGCTGAGGGTCCTTCCTTCTAAGCCTACTGGGCTCTCTGGAGAAAGGTCACCCTGACAAAGGTGACCTAATCAGCCCTAGTCAGCCCTATCCACCCACATGCTCCCAGTACCCCCTTCTTTTTTTTTAGACAGTCTTGCTCTGTCACCCAGGCTGGAGTACAATGGTGTGATCTCAGCTCACTACAACCTCTGCCTCCTGGGTTCAAGTGATTCTCCTGCCTCAGCCTCCCGAGTAGCTGGGATTACAGGCGACCGCCACCACACCTGGCTCATTTTTGTATTTTTAGTAGAGGCAGGGTTTCACCATATTGGTCAGGCTGGTCTCAAACTCCTGACCTTGTGATTCGCGCATCTCGACCTCCCAAAGTGCTGGGATTACAGGCGTGAGCCACCGCACCCGGCCTTAGCATCCCCTTCTTACCCCAGAGCAGCTGCCCCCTCCCACTTGGGAGCATTCTGAAATAGCCTTCCTAGCAGCGCTGAACTAAAAGTGGCGTGAAGCATCAGCCAAACACCACTGTGTTTCCTTCACTGCCGCCCCACCGCTGGGGCCCTACGCAGTTTTGTTGCATTTGTGGGTTTCTCTCCCACAGCTTTTCTTGCCTGCCTCCCTCCCTTCCACGTGTTTTCACACTGGCTGACGCTCTCCACCTGGCCTAGGCTGGATTCTCTGCCCCAGTGTTTCTATAGTGGGCTTCCCTAGGCCACTTGCCCACCCACCTCACCTCCTCCAACCCAACAAGTAAAGCTAAGACAGGAACAGTGAGATCTCAAGTCAATCGGGAGAGCCATTTAGCATCAAGGAACCCTACTGTGCACCCATCTTCTGGGCCATGGGCTCCAGGGAGAATTAGTCCCAGGTTTGGGGCTCCAGAAAACCAACCGCAGACCAGACTTACACACAGCAGCACTTTATTACCCCTCCTGTGATAAAGGTGAGAGTGGGGGATAAACTAACAAATGCGGGCCCCTCCGCGCTCCTGCTCAAGGTTTTTATTTTTATTCTTCTAGTTGAGATGGAGTGATCACGTCTGAGCTGTCAATCAGCTGGGCCATGTCAATACAAGAACTCTGATCTAAACCATGGCTTCCAAAGGGCTTGGCTTTCTCCACCCATTTCAGGCAGGGCT
This sequence comes from Rhinopithecus roxellana, assembly GCF_007565055.1. NCBI lineage: Eukaryota > Metazoa > Chordata > Mammalia > Primates > Cercopithecidae > Rhinopithecus > Rhinopithecus roxellana. The sequence continues at coordinate 171,847,734 of NC_044553.1, forward strand.
GGCATCACAGCAAAAACAATTTCAAAGCACAGAGACCATAAACACAAAATTAAAAGGTAAAGTAAAAAGGGAGGAGATGTTTACTGGAAACTTAAGTTCTGCTGCCCAGAAAATATAAGTCTTCTTTTAAACACATGCACAAACACACACATCTATATAATGCCTCTGCCAACTCCCTCAACACTTGAAGAAATTCATACCTTGCTCTATACAGGGCTTTCTTATCTGCTCCTGATTACACTCAGCTAGTGACCATGAAATCTGGAATAATCACCCGCCAGGAAAGGAAAGCCATGGCCACAGCCAGGGCCTAACGAAGCCAGCCCTGCATTGATGCTCACACAACTTGCTCACATGACAAACTTGAGTTTTCTGATGTGCAGATAATCACTCCCAACATACCCGAAATGCAGCCACAGCTGAGAGGGTGCCAGGTGCCTACTGAAATCAAAACCAATCCTATTACACGGTATCTTAGAGTCCAAAAAGAAAAGACTTTCCAACTGAAACTATGCAGGAAATTCAGGTGGGCAGATGGTAATCATCAAAGCAGGGATCTGACAAAGAACAGACCCCCCATTTGCAGACAAAGAAAAATCCTAGAGGAAAATTTATTTCTGAAAGTAGAGAATTTGCATGGGAGCAAGAACATGAAGTCATTCTTGCTACCAATGAGGTGCCCCCCAGGGCCGCTTCCCAGAGACACTGACATCATGTTAGAAAGGAGAAGAGGCTGGCGCTGTGGCTCATTCCTGTAACCCCAGCACTTAGGGAGGCCAAGGCGGGCGGATCACCTGAGGTGAGGAGTTCAAGACCAACCTGGCCAACATAGTGAAACCCCATCTCTACTAAAAATACAAAAATTAGCCAGGTGTGGTGGTGGGCGCCTGTAATCCCAGCTACTCGGGAGTCTGAGGCCCGAGAATCGCTTGAATTCAGGAGGTGGAGGTTGCAGTGAGCCAAGATTGCGCCATTGCACTCCAGCCTGGGCAACAAAAGCGAAACTCTATCTCAGAAAAAAAAAAAAAAAGATATGTAATGTGATAGTGGGATCTGAGTGACTTGCTTTTGCTCGCTCAGGTCCACGTTCCTTGATCCATGTGTCCCACTCCACTCTCCATGCTCTGTCTTCTGATCCTCACTGTATGGCCAGGACACAGAAGGTCTTCACTGCTATCATTTGACACTATAGTTCCTGAGGGCAGGAGCTATATTTTCCATTTCTCTGAGTGCCTTGACAGATTCCTCATTGATCTGAGAAAATAGCAGCCTACATCTGGCATGTGTCTACAACTGCATCTCAAACCTTGTTATATGTAAAGCTTCTCATACCATCCCCCTTCATGTGTGAAAGCCCTCGAGGTTAATCAGCACTGATATAGTCTCCCCTCCTAGGGCTCATTTCACACCAATTAAGGATCCACAAGCCCATCTCTTTACCCAAATGAGATATTCCAACCTAGCTGCCCCTTTCCAGTTTGACCTTTTCTGTTAATATTTTAATGCAGACAGCTGTGTCCCACCAGATTTCTTAAGCTGTGGATACTGATTCCCTTCAAGGGCTGTTTAGATGCTACTGCTGATGAAGTGGCAGGACAGGACGCTCTCAGCCAAAGACAGGGACACTCTCTCACCAAGGCAGCAGGGAGCAACACACATCCCTACAGCCTTCGCAAGCCCTAGAATCCACAGCCCCTAGAATCCACCAGAGCAATGCCAAGGATCTGACACTAAGGTATGCTGCAGTTGGCGAAGGCCTCTAACTTAGTTTCATGAAAAAATTGTGGGCATGTGTAAGGGCCTGTTTAATCCATTCCTGCTCCACCCCCCTGCACCACCCCCCCACTTAGTACTGTGAGTTTCTGAGCAGAAATAACCAACTACAGATGGTTTCACTACTTCAAAGATGTTGAGAAACCACTGACCCAGAGATAGGAGGGAACTGGGACTCCAAACCTCAGGGCAACTACTCACCACCAGCACTCGTGATGACCAAATCAACACACTTCCAGAACCTAGAGCTGTTCTCTTTCTCTGTGTATATGTGTGTGTGGGTGTGTGTGTGTGCGCACGCGTTTTTTATTTTTTTGACCAACCACTATCGCTTTCCATCCAGAATAGATGCCGTAACACTGAACCACAGCTTTACATAAGCATCTATGGCTGGGATTCTCAATCCCGGCCACGTACCAGAATCACCTAGGAAAGTTAAAAAATATGGATTTCCCCAGCCTGGCCTGTAGAAATGCGAAATTCACTGGTCTTAGGGGCGGTCTGAGCATCAGAAGTTTTAAAAGCAGCCATGGTTGAGAATCTTCTATGGTAACACAACAACAAATTGCAAATCATGAGGAATCAAGAATCCTAGCCCCCACAGCTCACCCTGAACCCCAAACCTTTTTCCATCCTGTCCTCAACTGTAGGCCCCCATTTCTAGTCCAGAGTTGACTATACAGTGATTCTGAAACTATTCAAATGAGTAATCGAGTCATTTCTTTGAATGCAAGTGCAGGAATCAGAATTTTTAAGGTGGAAGAAACTTTAAAATCCTGCTAAGCCAACACCTTCAGTTTATATAAGAGGAAGCCAGGGGCCAGGGCAGAAAAGTGACTCACCCAAGGTCCTGAAGCTGGTTCACAATGAGGCATACCAAGAACCCAGGCCTGCTGCCTCTAATTCTCTCTCCTCCACACCAGAGGAGCCCCTATGGTGACAGCCGCTGGACAAAAATAGTGACAAAGGAACGGTCAGTTGTTTACTGAGCCGTATGCTTTCAGAGGCCATTCTCTGAATGCTTCATCTCTGAAAGGCTCAGTCTCCTCACCGGTCTTAAAACAATTAAGGGTAAAGATAGCCAAGAGAGTGCTTCTCTTTAAAGATTCCCAAGCATCCTAGTCGATCATAATCCTCAAAAAATATACTTGTCGGCTGTCCGAGGTTCACGGAAAAACCCATTAGCACAGAGTCTAACCCAGTTTTGAAAGGGCACTCTGTTGAGCAGCGGGTCTGAGGAACTGAAGCCAGCAGTAGATTCTAGTTTCTTATGGATAAGAGAGAGCTGATTGTTGGTTTCAAAATCTCTAACCAACCTGTGAACACATTTCCCTTCCTTCCTGTATTTTTATGGCACTACGGTTGGAACCTAGTCGGTGCCTAGAAGCACAAAAAACCTGTGCTTCAGGCTAAATTTGAATTCCTCTTTGCCTGCAGACTGATTTCCCCTAGCCTGGGAATCGGATCCCAGGTGAGGTCTCATTTCACCCTGGGATGCTCCATGAGGGCAGAGCTATGTGTGACCATCCTCATCAGCAGCGCATTGCAGCTCCTGGACCATGTGTCTGATGGCACCACCACCAACAAAAGCAGCTCAGTAAATATGTGATGAATTAAACAACAACGATAATACAATTAAATAGGTCATTAAGGAATGGTTCACCTCTGAAGGCACACCATCAGATGAAAACTTAGATTTGTCCCCCAGGAAAACATATGCATTGAGAAAACAGCCAAAGACAAGAAGCCAAGGAGAGTTCAGAGGTCTATCATGAAAATCTGAGAATGGCCGGGCGCGGTGGCTCACACCTGTAATCCCAGTACTTTGGGAGGCCGAGGCGGGCAGATCACGAGGTCAGGAGATCTCGACCATCCTGGCTAACACGGTGAAACCCCGTCTCTACTAAAAATAAAAATAAAAAATTAGCCGGGCGTGGTGGCAGATGCCTGTAGTCCCAGCTACTCAGGAAGTTGAGGCAGAATGGCGTGAACCTTGGAGGCAGAGCTTGCCGTGAGCCGAGATCGCGCCACTGCACTCCAGCCTGGGGGACAGAGCACGACTCCGTCTCAAAAAAAAAAAGAAAAGAAAAGAAAAACCGAGAATGGATACACAGATTCTTTCAGATTCTCCCTTTGAGCTTGTCATTTTGTAGAAGAGAAGGCCAACACCCAGGAAGTCAAGCTGATTTCCCCAAAGTCATAAAGCCTATCTCCACTAGCAAGAGTGGTCAAGAGGCCTCAACCTCACCCAGAATACAAGACGCTAAGATCACAGTTTCTTTGGGTCTCATTTTATTTGTTCACTTGCTGATTCAATACTTTTTAGAACCTGGGGGCTCCAGCAATCATGAACATCAGAGTAGGCTGTGGGAGGAGAAATAAGAAATGGCAAACATTCCATTTCAGGTACTGTCGGGATGTGGAGGTACTGTCCAGAGAGCAGCTGGAGCTCAGGGGTCCCTAGCTCCGGAGAACTGCAGATCTGGAAGATACCCCACAATGAAAGCACATGAAACCCAGGGAGAGCAGAAGTAGTTTGAACTGCAATTCTGACTCAGCCCAGTTGGGTAGAATGATGTCCAGTATATGGTTTGATTTTCTCATCGTTGAAGTTAAAGCAGATAGCAAAAAATAAAAATAAAAAAAACACAGTGGCCAAAAGATGACATTTAAAAAGATCCCTGGATCAAAGCCTTTTTGTGAGTACTGTTATTTCATCCTCCTCCTAACGGTAACCACTTCCCACATGAACCCCAGTAAGGCAACCGTGCAGCCCACAAGAGAGATAGAAATATGACCACACTTCCCTCTTATAAACAGGCGACGGTAAACATCTGAGACCACTGGTCCACAGCCGTGGTTAAACAAAGGGTTGGGGGCACCCTGGCACGGCCGTCAGGGCCTCTGTCTCCCCCACATGCTGACGTTCTCTCTCTGAGTAGTGAACTCGGACCATTAACTTCAGAACTGAGGCAAACAGAATCAGACTCGCACTGGGGCAACTTCGTCTGGTTTCATGCCCAGGCTCACCTGGCCACTGCTTCTGGAAACTAAAGAATTTTCCAGGAAAGTAGCTGTTGGTTCCAGGCTCATGCTCAAAGGCGCCTCTCTGTGCTCCATCAGGACAAGAGGGCAGGAAGACAACTTACATATTTACTGGAGTGCGCACCCCATGCCAACCCTCACCTCTTGGTTCAGTAGCGATAGATTCTTCTTTTAAACAATCAAAGCAAAAACTGCAACTCTTTTAATCAAGCAAGAAAAACAGGAAGACCTCAAAAAACTAATTAACTCTGAGATGTTCCCTGGGGTTCCAAGTTATCCCAGCTCCTAGATCAATAGGAAAACAAAACATGAGGCCTTGGGACAGGCTCTGTTTTCTCTGAATTGGAATGAAAGGGCACTTACACACTTGAGGTTAGTTACTAGCTCTTTGCGACAGGAAGACTCAAGGGTATTCCCTATCTGCAGAAAGTTCCATCCGAAGACGGCAAAACTTTATATAATTTGGTCAGGACTTTGTTTTTAACCACTAAACATTTATAGAATTTTTATGTCTTCACATATACATGCTTTCAGAGAAAGTTTCCAGCAGATTCAAAGCAAGAGAGATGCACAAAGATCTAAACATGCAATTAAACTGCATATGGTTTTGAAGCTAGAACACCGCAAGAACCTTTAGAAAATTTCCCCTGGGGGAGGAGGCTCTCAGCGCTGTGCCCTGCCCCCACTCCAAACCCTAGGGCAAGTTGTTATCATTTGTCAACAGGAAAATAAGACTGGTGGAGGGGTGGAGACAGAAATGGCAACTGCTTGAAACCTGAAACAACGTGGCTTGCATCACAAATTGTGTGGCCCTGGGTATGGCATTCAGAGGCCCAGACAGTCCCCCCTCTGTGCTTCTCAGGTCCTTTTGTCTCCTTGGGCCTCAATTTAACACCTCTTCCAAAGCTACCAGACTGCCACAGTCTACTCGGGAGATGCTCCAAACACAATTACAGCACCATCTCTCCACCTTGACTACAAGCTCCATGAGGGCAGACTTACCATCACATCCTCAGAAGTCAGCAAGACGTAAGTGTTCAGGAGTCTCTTAGTGAAGAAAACCAGCAACCAACAAATATCAGTTAGTTAGTTGGTGCCTAAGCAATGGCAGTTTTGCCATTATTTTCGATGGCAAAAACTGCCATTACTTTTGCACCAACCCAAATAAAATTCACTAAGCACCTACCTCCATACTAATTACCCTGATGAGTCAAAGGAATAGCCTGGGCCCTTGACCTCAAGAGGCTTCTGAGGGTCCATTATTTCTGTCATTGATTGCATGTGATACAATAATGACCAACAAGATACCAGGAGGCTCCTGGGGAAGGTTTTCTTCCTAAAGAGAGACCCCCAAGGAATAGGAGCCCTTTTCTGACCCTGGATGCAATTGTTCGTAGACGGTAATATCTGTAACAGCTGTAACCACCTGTGGACCAAAAGGAGACAAGCTTGAAGAGAAGATGGCCAGGAAGAAAGATGTCAGGCTCCTGAGTCCTTCTGATGCCTGAAGCTTTCCTGCCTCTAGCCTTCTTAGGGGAGATAATAAGCCCTCTTATGATTAAAGCTGTTTGTTGAGTTTCAAGTCGCTTTTGGCCAAAAGCATCCTGATACAGTGATGCTGGCCCCTGATACAGAAAGTGGGATGGACTGGAGACGGAAGGGGCCAACTGCCTTACTGCAGCACGCAGGCATGAAGGACTGAGGGCCTCAGCTGGGGAAGGGAGGCTGGCAAAGGTAAGGAGAGCTGCAACTCAGGAGACTCAAAAGCCGCTTCCAGGCTTACCCACAAGATGGCCTAGTCATCCCCGTGTCACCAGGGCTCAGTTCCCACGATGACTACCTGATGCACTGGAGCATAAGTAATGAATACTCTGTGTCCATGCCACCCCCACACATGCCTCCGTGTGTCTGTGGGGTAGCAAAAGGGGAAATGCATCTTGTTCTATTTATAAGACCCAGCTGAGCCACAAAGGCTAACGACAGGGGCACTGTAGTGTCAGCTGAAGTTCTCCAAACAGGTGCCAAGTTTGGTTTGAATTTATATTTCGCGTTTCTCAGCCTGTAACCGTTCCTTTGTCACTCCAACTGCTCTCCTTGGAGCTCACCCGACAGGGCCTCGCCCGCAGCAACAGTCTGGTTGGAGAGTGGAGAGAACTCAAGTCCCTCTCCAGACTTCCAATAAATTATCTGGGGCAAGAGGAGGAGGATGAGTTTTGGATGATCACAGAAACAAACCCTGAGAGCCCGAAGCAGGAGTGAAACAGCACAGCCCTTACATGTTCTCTGCAGAATTCCGTTGGCGGGGAGGGGTTATTCAGGGCCACGTGCTTACTCCGCAGCGGCCCTAGCACATTCCATGCACTGACCACAATCAAAGAGAAAGAAAAGGCATGCTTACTGTTATTTTTAATTCCTTCCTCAAGGCTTTCCAAAATTCTTCAGCAGGATTATCCACTAAACTTTCACCACTCCCAGCCAATAGTCCCTTTGAAGCCCTCAGCTAAAGTGAAGCGCAGAGAAGGAAAAGTCAAGTCCCAGAAGTCTCTGCTGTTGGCCATTAAATATCATCCAAGTTGCACTGGGCCTAGTGGCATCCCCCGGGCTTCAAAGGGACAGGGCCTGATGATGGTGCCGACATAGCAGAGCCATGCGAATGCCCTGCCACCGCCACCCCCACCTACTGCATACACACCCGACCTTGACCTCTACACCTCCTTTCCCTTCAGTAGTAGACATCAGCGTAGCCAAATGTTCCCCAATTCCTACTCCAGTTAATTAAGCTCTGGTGCTCACTTTACCATGTTTTTAACATCTCGTCCAGTTTTAAAATATTATATTGCCAACTTGTTGCATGACCTTGGGCAAGTCCTTTCACTTAGAATAGCAGGATATAATTTGCACATTCCCTTCCACTTAAGCAACAGCACAGGAGCTAGCGGATCCAATTCTCCATCACCTTGGTCAGGTATCAAGACCAGAGGCAGGGTGACTATTACCCAGGTTTGCCTGGACAGTCCTGGTTTGTGGCCAAGGACCATAATTCATAGTGGCCATAACTAATAATGCTGCCCCTTTTCACTTTTGGAAATGTCTTGGTTTGATAAATTAGGTAGTCATCCTCGATTCTAGAAGGGGTAGAGCTTCAGCAGCAAATCCAGCTCCAGCCCTTAGCCTGAGACCTGAAGCAACTTACCTAAGTAATCTGAACCCTATTTCTGTCATTTACCAAAAGGGAATAATGATAGCAAAGTCACGCCTTTTTGTATGAGGACAAGAATGGCCATCCCTTCTTGAGGGTCTATGGGGTAGAATGCAGATAACTAGGAACCAGAGACCTGAGTTGAGATTCCTGTTCTGCCACTGACTCCTCAATTCTTCAGGCTCCTCCTCCATAAACATAAATAATCCATCTTTCCCAGAGTACTGTAGGTAAGTAAATAAGATCAAGGAGATCACCCACTCTGGCATACACTCAGCATGCAGTTGACACTCAGTCCATGCAGCACGTACCAGGATCATCCCATGTGAGTGGGCTTAGGTGATTTGCTAACAAGTCAACACTGCTGACTCGACCATCTTCTGAGTCAAATGCTTGGACAAGGCCAAGAGTAACAGCTCACCTAAGCTTCTAGTACAAGGCACCAGAGCATGTGTGCCCCGAGCTCATATTCCAATATAATTTTGTGAATATTTATGATTGTCTCTAAAGCCTCTGTGGGAAATCTGGGTGTGAACTTGGAAGCCTTAACTCCCATCTCTGTCAGAAAGGGTTTTCGGCAGTATTAGTGAGTTCTACACCATAAAGAAATAATATGTGGGGGCCAGGCACAGTGGCTTATGCCTGTAATCCCAGCACTGTGGGAGGCCGATGCAGGCAGATCACCTGAGGTCGGGAGTTCGAGACCAGCCTGACCAACATGGAAAAACCCCATCTTTACTAAAAATACAAAATTAGCTGAGCATGGTGGTGAATGCCTGTAATCCCAGCTACCCAGGAGGCTGAGGCAGGAGAATCGCCTGAATCCGGGAAGTGGAGGTTGCCGTGAGCCACAGTCATGCCTTTGCACTCCAGCCTGGGCAACAAGAGCGAAACTCCATCTCAAAAAAAAAAAAGAAAGAAAGAAATAATATGTGACATTGCAAAACAATTCACAGCTTGCAAGAAGCTTTTAATCTAAAATAAATCTAATCCGATCTAAATACATAACTTCAATAACGTCCCTCCTGAAGGAGGTCATTGTTTTTCCCATTTTACTGATGAGGAAAAGGAGGCTCAAAGAAGTTAAACAACATGTCCACAGTCACCACTGCAGTAAGTTGGGGAGCAAGGATTTGAACCCAGGGCACTCCGCAGCAACAGGCTGCCCCTGGTCTTGCCTCTAGTGACAAGTTTCTAGCAATGTTTTCAAAAACAGCCCATGAACTAGAATCAGTCCTTGAACATGAAACTCAAATCTTTTAAAAACCCAGCAACATAAACCACCACCACCACCACCACCAAGTTGACCCTATACAGGAGAGGTAAATCATACCCAATCTCTCAATGATAAAATGAATGAAGAATACTGATTTAAACATGCTATTTTACTCTCTTATTAAGGAATATAATCTGTTTGTAATAAGCTTACATCATGCTATGAATCTGCAGTACAGAATTTAGGTAGTTTCACTGATTGCAGTGTGGTACGGAATTGGAAAGCATAGCCTTGATGATCATCAACAAATTAAAAATACTGACCAGAGATGGTCCATATGAAGGCACTGTGTCAGGCACAGGGAAGACCCAGCAGACGCACTGGGGGGCCTGTGCTTGGGTGGACCAGGCATCTGCATGGAGCCCACTAACACCCCACTTAGTTTCCCAAGGAATCCATATCAAAAGGCTGACATGACTCACTGGCTAATTACCTGAACGCCTGGGCTCCCTGAGCCTTCCTGGCTGAACAACATGTCTTCTCTCCTGACAGTGAACAAAACACTGTTTTCAACCTGGTCCAGACATAGCCTAAAGCTGTTCACATGGTACTGTAAAGGATTATGACTCTGACCTGGATAACTCGGGCAGAAAACCTGCTGTTAACAGCCACTGGGTAAGAGAAGGAAATGAAATAAGAAACGATAGAATGGTGGCTTTCACAATGCCACTCCCCTGCTTTAAAATCTCCTGGACGCTTACAGAGCAAGGTCCAAACATAAAGTACCAAGTTTGGCAAACCAAAGCCCTTTACAACATCCTTCTCCAGCTCCTCTCTGGCCACTCCCTCATCCACACTCTGGCCACCCTAAACTGTCTTGCCTTCCCTAGACATCAGGCCCTTCCACAGTCTGGTCTGTGCTCTGTGCTGCCTCCCACCCCACTCCTACACTCCTATCCATCCTTCACGGCCCCATTTGAGCATGCCTCCTCTGTGAAGCCTGCAGAAACAGATCTGCTCTTCCTCTAGGCTCCCAAACATTTTGTTTGACCTTCACTATAGTATCTCTTCCATGAGCCCACCATAACTGTGGTTACTGGTGTCCCTTTTTGCCTCTGAGCAGTTCAGAGACACGATTTCATCTCTGTACCTCTGGTGCTTAATAAAGATTTCCAGCAAACAAATGCACATTCAGTGGTCCAGTTCTCTGCTCCACTTTTTGAATGAGCAGCTACAATATGTAGCACCTTCTCCCTCATCTGCATTAAATTCATTCTGGCCTGGGTTCAAGGTGAGGGAAATCAATTCCTGTGAACATCTCCAAAATCCTACCAATATAATGGTGCCACCTGGGCTGGGATTCAGTTTTGGCCACGCAACTGAGCGGATGGTACAAAAATAAAAGAAAGAAAAGAAAAGGAAAAGAAAGGAAAGAAAAGAAGGAAAGAAAGGCAGGCCTGTCCCTACAGAGCAAGAATACATAGGATGGCCTACACACCATATGTAGTATTTATTTATTTGTTTGTTTGTTTATTTATTTATTTATTTATTTTTGAGACGGAGTCTCGCTCTGTCACCCAGGCTGGAGTGCAGTGGCCGGATCTCAGCTCACTGCAAGCTCTGCCTCCCGGGTTTACGCCATTCTCCTGCCTCAGCCTCCCAAGTAGCTGGGACTACATTAGCTGGGACTACAGGCGCCCGCTACCTCACCCGGCTAGTTTTTTTGTATTTTTTAGTAGAGACGGGGTTTCACCGTGTTAGCCAGGATGGTCTTGATCTCCTGACCTCATGATCCACGCGTCTCGGCCTCCCAAAGTGCTGGGATTACAGGCTTGAGCCACCGCGCCCGGCCTGTATGTAGTATTTAAAGACAGAAATCAAGGTAACAAACGGTTACACAGCACGCTTTCTATCATCCTACCTTGACCAATACTTTAGTAAGTCCAGGTTTGAGTTTAGGATTCCCTGACCCCTTGGTTTCACAATGGAATGTGGAAGCTCAGAGAGACCCAGCCCCAGATCTCAGCCCACCCCTAGCACCACCCATAACTTTGAGAGGCCTGGTGCACACCCACATAGAGTCCCCAGGTCACAAGTCCAAGCTCTAGCCAATTCCTTCATACCCCTGCACCCCTTGCCCAGCCACTGGGCCCGCGGGTACATGTGCTGTCCATGGCCAACACAGTCTGCCCTCAAGTAACAGACCTGCGGAAGAGGCCCACCCAGGACTTGGAAACAGGCTCAAGACACTGGGGCAGGGAACTGAAGGGCCAGGCCTCTGAGCAGGATCTGGAAAAAGGAAGTGCTGGCTCTAGATGGGCCTGTCCCTTGGCCCTACAGTCTCCTTGCCCCAAGAAGAGTAGCACAGCCAGGTGGAATGCCAAAGCATGACTCTTTAAGCCTGAGCTCCCTCTTGCACGTATCTGAGGGCGGTCAACGGTACAGCCACCACGTCTGGGTCATTTCAGAGCCATGAGTTTCTGGACCTGACCATTCTCATTCAACAGCTAAGCTAACCAGTAAGCTAGTATTTGAGGGAGAGCCGGAAGTCCCTTCCAACTTGGGCCTCAAAAAAACACCAGCAACAATAAACATCATGCACTTCCATGCACTTACGGGCAACTATCAGTGACAGGCGCGTGAGTCACTGCGTTTCTGCTTCAGGATCTTACCCATCCCCCACTCCAGGAGGCCTGATTCATCAGTTTGTTTTTAGTACTATTATTTTTGGTCCACCAAACGAATTTTTAAAAATAATGATAGAGAAGGTGAGGGGGGAGGGCAGAACCACCTAAGAATATGAATTGTTTCTCTTTCAATAGCCTGCCAAGCCTTACATCAACAAGTGGCATGTCTGTATGTTCTCTGTGTGTATTGAAGTAGATTCTTTTACTGTATCAACTGAGACTCTCCAAAGGAGAATGCCCTGCGAGCAAGGGTGTCGGGGTGGGAAGGGGAGTACCTACTGGAGTCGATAGACACCATCTGCCAAATTTCCCCTCTGAAAGGGAAAATGAGTGTTTACTGAGCACCTACTGTGTACTATGATCGATACTGGCAAAGTACTTGATACATCTTATCTCATTTGGGTTGATTTCTTTTTTTTTTTTTTTTTTTTTTTTTGAGGCAGAGTCTCACTCTGTTGCCCTGGCTGGAGTATAGTGGTACAATCTTGGCTCACTGCAACTTCCCGCTCCCAGGTTCAAACAATTCTCTTGTCTTAGCCTCCTGAGTAGTAAAATTACAGGTGCCTGCTACCACACCCGACTAATTTTTGTAGTTTTAGTAGAGACGAGGTTTTACCATATTGGTCAGGCTGGTCTCGAACTCTTGACCTCAGGTGATCCAGCCACCGTGGCCTCCCAAAGTGCTAGGATTATAGGCACGAGCCACCGTGCCCGGCCACTTGGGTTGATTTCTATGAAGTAGGTAGTTTCATACCCATTTTACAGATGCAGAAACTGGGGCTCAATAAGTTGAAGCAAAGTACCCAAAGTCACCATATAGCTGATAACTGTCAGACTCAAACCCAGATCCATCAGACTTGAGAGGCTTTGCTCTTTCGGCCCAACTGTGCTCTTCCTGTCCTCCCCCTCTCCTGCTCCCCAGGTAATATGTGAAGAACCTGTGTGGGTAGAGACAAACAGCCACACACAAAATGTAAAGGGGTGGCACAACAAACAGTAATTCACTCTGCCCTCCCATGGGCTAGGAGAAATTAGACCCACCTTGAATCTGACTTCAATAAGAGTAAGAAAAAGTTTACAACCAGGAAGATTTGAAGCAAAAGGAAAAATCCAATTTCCATCACCAGTGCCTGCTTTCAGCCACTTGTAACTACTCAAAAAGTCCTTTCTGGATTCATTACTCCACATTTGGGCTTAGCCCAGAGGTGATTTTTTAAGGAAAAAATGCCTTTTGGCATTTTTAAGCTGTGACAGCGTAAAAACAGACCTTTAAAAAACACACACCCAAAAAGCATTACTATTTTAAAAAGTCCAGTTGAAAAGAAAAAAAAAAAAAATTGGTGACATCTCAGAGCTACAACTTGGCTTGGCAGTTTGTGATGCAACACTTAGCCACAAAAGGGACCAGATTTATACTCTGTAGGTTTCAAAGGCAAAGCCATACACAGTGTTTCTTAAACAATACTGGAGTCTTAACCCAGCTCTACTAAAAATACAAAAATTAGCCGGGCGTGGTGGCGGGCGCCTGTAGTCCCAGCTACTCAGGAGGCTGAGGCAGGAGAAATGCTTGAACCTGGAACTGCAGTGAGCTGAGATCGTGCCACTGAACTCAAGCCTGGGCGACAGAGCGAGACTGTCAAAAGAAAAAGCAAGCAAGCAAGAAACAAACAAACAAACAATACTGGAGTCCTAAATACCCGCAAAGCACTCAAGAGAAAAACTTGCCAGATGTAAGCTGGGAGAGCCACGTGATACTGAAAAAGAACTATTTAGGTGGAAACTCACTTTTCATTTCCTAGTTGGGGTTTAAACTTGCAACATCCACGCTGCCTAACAAAAGGCTCATGCTTACGCAATCGAGTGCAGCCTTTCTTTATATAGATGCTTGCAAATAAATAAAGGAAGCTTCCTGGGTAAACTTTGACATATGAGCAAACATTTTCCACAGGTATCCTCTATAATGCCTACCTCTTACATTTAACCATTTTTAGGCATCTGTGGTCATTAGTTTAAGTAAACTTCCTGTTCTTAGAATAGTCAAAAATAGCTACAAAAGAAGAAAAACTGTTCACTGCATTTCAAGAGGCACAGCCTCCACGTCTTCATCCTAGCATTATTTTTACATTCCTTTGTAGTTAAATTTCACTGATTCAGACTCACAGAGCAAGGAAGAGGAAAGGAAGAGGGAGGGAAATCACCAAAATTAAAGGCTGAATTACAATTTTATTATTCCACTTATGTAAATTAGTTGACACCAGGCTGACAGAGTCTTGGAACATTGATAATTAAAGATCTGTCATTCACTGATGAACTAGATGCGTGCAACTGGGAGCTTCTAAAATGTTTGTATGTGGCCAGGCGCAGTGGCTCACGCCTGGAATCCCAGCACTTTGGGAGGCCGAAGCGGGCAGATCACTTGAGGCCAGGAGTTGGAGATCAGCCTGGCCAACATAGCGAAACTGGTCTCTAATGAAAATAGAAAATTAGCCGGGTATGGTGGCGCACGCCTGTAATCCCAGCTACTCAGAAGGCTGAGGCAGGAGAATCACTTGAACCTGGGAGACGGAGGTTGCAGTGAGGCAAGATCACGCCACTGCACTCCAGCCTGGGCAACAAGAGCGAAACTCCTTCCAAAAAATAAAATAAAATGCTTGTAGGAATACCAATTCCAAGTTAGAAAGGCCCTCCAATAGAGCTTATCTAGCCTATTTTCCAGTTGAGAACATCTGAGGCCCAAAGAAGTAAGGTAACTTGTCCCAGGTCACACAGCTAATCAGAAACAGAGCCACATCTAGAACCTACCCAGGTCTGCTGACTCCTACCTCCAAAATAATCCCCAAACCCTTGTTTATTAGTAATTTTTCTTTGACAGCATTTATGGGGCTAAAAGGCCTGCTAAACAAACTTTCACCTAGTCCAGAATTAGCCAAACTTCTTAATTAATAGGCTTCTACTGTGTTTTCATTTTAAACTGAGTCTCTGTCAAAACATTCTACAGCAGTTGCCACTGTGGCAGGCTGCTGTTTATAGGAAGGGCCTTAGATAACCAACAGTGGATAGTATGACTCGTGCTATAGATTTGTTTATTTCTCCAACTGTTAATTAAGTCGAAACAAAGGATAATGTTATACAGAGAGAGAGAGAGATCCTTGTCAAGTCAATAAACTGCAGAGCTTGGGGGACTTGGTTTGTTTGGCACCAAAAAACAGTATTTACAAATTAGCTAAAGAGTGAACACATACAGCATTCTTACAACTCCAAAGAGCCTGTGTTTCACAGCCAGTGGACTAGAAGCTACAGAAGGCGCCAGGGACAGTATCTGCCTTATTCACTATTTTGTCCCCATTACCTGGCACAGAAATTAGCACCTGGTAGGAGCATTAAAGGAAGGCATAAAAATGAACTGGACACGTTCTCTTGGAATGGCCTCTGTTCTAAAACTTAGAATAGAGTAAAATTAGAAACCAAACTTCTGTAGCATGGACTTAGGATGGCAACTTCCCACTGTTTCTAGGAACCATTGTGCTTGAAGATGGGAAGACTGAAGGTTCCATAGCTCAGGGACTTGTCAGAGGCCAACAGAAGGTCATACCCCTCCTTAGGGAGGAACTAGTCCCATCCAACACTGCACCAGCCATTCACGTGTGCACATGGCTGGTGAATCTCCCATCCCCTGCATGTTCAGCAGGCTGCCATCAGGAGCAGCCTTCTTGGGCAGTCCTCTTGCCAGCCAACCAACTCTATGAGATGTGGATTTGGGGGAGGGAATGGCATCTTCCTTTAGTTTTGCTTTTGTTTTAATCAGTCAATATGGCAAAGGAGAAAAGGGCAAAAGTCAATTAGGACTATTGATGAGACTTGCTGATTAAGAAAGCTGCATTCCAACCTTAGAGAACTTAATTGCAATTACAGGAAGCTGAAGAAGAGGTGGACGAAGGTGGGAGAATAAGGTTAACGGGAATGAAAGCTGATTTCAATTTAAAGCAAGCCCTGCTTGGTCCTATTTATTTCATTAAGGAGCTCACGCAGAATAATGGCTGTACTGTGCATCAAATGGCATTAAAATCTCCTAATAAATTAACAAGTAAAAATTAATGGTCGCTCAGTTCATTAAATTGTGTTAATTTTATTTCCATTATAATAATACAGCAATCACATGTCTACATTATTAAACCAATATTTATTTTTTAACTCATTTAACTAGATTCCTGATGTGATAAGCCTGAAACAAATTCTATCAATTTAATCAACTTCTTGCATTTCTCATCAGAATTAAATGCGACGGTATTCATAGACTTTTTTCGGTTATTAAAATTGTAATTTAAAACTTCGCCCTTGCAAAGACTTTTTTAAAAACATACCACTAAGAGCGCCTATGTTCATTCAGAAACTCGGGTATCTAGGATTTATTCTCAGCAACTGTTAACCAGAGAAACAAGAAGCTAGGTCACACTGAAGCTCTGAATTTCAAAGCAACCATCTGCAAGTTGTCCACTTTTTATTTATTTATTTATTTATTTTGAGATGGAGTCTCGCTCTGTCGCCCAGGCTGGAGTGCAATGGCACAACCTCCACCTCCCAGGTTCAGGTGATTCTCCTGCCTCAGCCTCCTGAGTAGCTGGGACTACAGGTGCCTGCCACCATGCCCAGCTAATTTTTTTGTATTTTTAGTAGAGATGGGGTTTCACCATGTTAGCCAGAATGGTCGCGATCTCCTGACCTTGTGATCCGCCTGCCTCAGCCTCCCAAAGTGCTGGGATTACAGGCGTGAGCCACCGTGCCCGGCCAAGTTGTCCACTTTTTATTAACACTCCCTGTCATATTCTGAGCTGATATATCTGAAGTCCCTGTTCCCACCAAGGAAACCTGAATTTCAGGTTTGCAGTACTAAATTACTTTTTACTTCAAAGAGAAAATGGTTTACAGTGGAGTAAAATATAGCACCCAAGTCACTAGCCATTCAGTGCCAGTTACAAGATAACATATTTATAGCAGCACACAGTTTAGTAAAAGACAGAGGATAAAGATGTCTTCATTCTTGTAGGGAACTATCCCCATGTACCAAAAAGTTCCCAACATCATACTGCAGTCCAAAAACCTTCACTTGGATAACTCTTGTCCCCTTCTTAGTTTTCCACCTCTCATGGGTTCTCCTCCTGTCTACACCTCCTTCCACAGAATTAACTGTGTTTCCACATTGCTGGTACTTAGTACATTCCTCAGCCGCAGCTCATGCTACACCTTTGAGCAAGTCTGTCTCCCGCTCTAGACAGGGAGCTCTTGGAGTACAGGGACTCTTCTGGGGTCATTGTAGTACATGCTCAATCAAGGACTGAATAATTCAATAATGAATGAATGATGCAGAACGAAGGCTAAACGTAACATACCTGTCAAGTTCTCTGGTTCACAAAACACTTCCACAGGACTTGTCTCATCCTGACTTTACAGGTGCAGACATAAAAGCTGTGAAACTTAAATGGATTCCCAAATCCTTGCAGGTAGTAAAACGATAGGTACAGGACCTGAATCTTGTGTTTTTTTCCAGAGAAAACAGACGCCTGTCATTATTTTATTTTCTAACATAGTGACTTCTACAATATTTAAAAGGCACATCAACGCCCGGCCCCATCAAAAATCATCCATACTAGAGCTCATATTTCTACTGGTAACTGGGAATGAGAAAGAGATAGCAGTTAGATACTCAAATAATGCCCTATTAATGTTTCCCTTACTGATGTGTAAGCTCCTCACAGGCAGGGAACTTTTCAAATGTGTCTCTACATCCTCCTCTGGTACCTAAAAAACTGACTCAGACATGGGAGGGGTCCAATAAATATCAATAAATCAACACAATCCAGCCCTGTAACATTTGACTGGCAATTCTCAACAGAGGGGCTGTCTGCAAACATTCCACTCCCAGGTGCAAGCAGCATGTTGCAAGGTTCTAAATGTTCCCAGGGAACGTCAAGTGGCGCCTAGGTTCAGCTGCAGCTGAGTCAGTTCCCTCATCAGCTACCTATTGTCCTGCAGGGACCTCCTCTTCTCAGGCCCTACGTGGAGCTCCCCTAATCAAAGTTAACAAGAGCAAAGAGACAAGGGACTACCTCCCTAGCAGCTGGAAGGGGGCTTGCTTCCAATGGGCCACACGGTGCTCTGAGCTGCAGCCAAGAGACCTATTACAGCCTTAGTAATAGGTCTATCCCCAGAAATCTGGGAAAGGAATGTTAAAGATTAAGATCTTTTTCCTTTCTCATAGTGAGAGTACCCTGGCAAAATTCAAGGAGATAATAAGAGGAGGCAACAATAAAAGATCAGATTCGGTGGGGCGTGGTGGCTCACGCCTGTAATCCCAGCACTTTGGGAGGCCAAGGTGGGCGGATCACAAGGTCAGGAGTTCAAGACCAGCCTGACCAACATGGTGAAACCCCATCTCTACTAAAAATACAAAAATCAGCTGGAGGTGGTGGCGGGCGCCTGTAATCCCAGCTACTCAGGAGGCTGAGGCACGAGAATCGCTTGAACCGGGAGGCAGAGGTTGCAGTGAGCTAAGATCAGGCCACTGCGCTCCAGCCTGGGCAACAGGGCAAGAATCTGCTTCCAAAACAAAAAGATCAGATTCACAGGGAGGGAGCAGATGCTGTGTGTCAGATCTAGCGTTTGCTTCAATTCTCCAATTTTCCACTGGACTGGGTGCTCTGACACAAGAAAGCCCAAATTCCCTTCCAAACAAGCAATGCTTTAAGCTTGGTGTAGCTCCCAACAACGAGGCCAAGGCATGGATTCCCTGGTGGAAGCACAAGCTACCAGTGTCTACCAGAAAACTAAGTTTTAAGTGTGCCGAGCTCCTTATTCCTCATATAACGCTCACACACCAACTCTCATTCAGTGGCAAATGCTTTGATTCCATTCTTATACACTGGCAAGGACAATACCTGCAGCTTTACTCAGGTACTCAAGCAGGTGAGGCATGAGAGGCTGTTATAAAACTTGTGTAAATTCTGCCAATCCTGCCAGACCTCAGAGTATCCTGACAGCCCCTTTGTTGGTGTATCTAAATGAAGCTCTTACCACTTCCTCGGCACCAATCTCTTTTACCTTCTTCATGTCGATAAGTGTGTATCACTCCAGCTCCCCTGATAATTGAAACAAATTAGAGCTGGTGTCACAGAGAAGCAAGCCTGTGGTCTGGAAGTCCCCGGTATACAGCTCTAATTGCCAAATGTTGCTGTTGCAGCTCGTGATTATATATTAGCCAAAACACACTTGGCTTAATCTCCTTAGACTGAGGGCTCCTTAAACCCCAGAGTCCAGATCTTGCAGAGTGTTTTTAAGCATCCAGTGACCAACCCCCCACACACAGGGGGAATGACTAAGTTAAACGTTTTCCTTTCTCTACTTTCCAAACTAAAAGGCAGTTGTGGCGAAAGCAGACAATTTGACAAGCAACACTGCAATCTATGGGGCTTAGCAGACACATCGATATCACCAGCATAGGGCCAAACCAGCCACCTCCCCAAGACGTGGCCTTTAGTTTTCTGCCTATGACCAAAACAGCAGCAGCTGTTGCCAAGGGACACAAGGTGACCCAGAGGCGTGGGCACAAAATCCAAGGATGAAAATCCATTTTGTCTGGATCCACCCAAGCAACTGGGTTTCCCTAACTGAAAAAAAAAATTAAAAAAAAATCTGCTTTTGCATTCAGTCCTATCCAGGCAGGCAGAAGATGCCTCAGTCCTAGCAAAGTCACGAGAAGGCCACAGGGCAGGTCGGCTTGAACCCTCAGAATCATCCAAAGCGCTCACATGTCTTAGGCTTCCAAAGTCTCAGCAGGACTTTGGAAGAGGAAAAGGCAGGCCAAAGGTATGGCCCCACAGAGGACAAACTCCTACCAAGGCAAGGGAAAGCAAGGCCTCTCTGCCAAGCTATCACCAGCCCAAAGATAAAAGAAGCAACCGCACATACAAAGATCCACAGGGCCCTCCCCAAGCTAACACAGCTTTAGCATTCAGCAAAGAATGTATTCAGGATCTTCAAAGTATAAAGCAGCATGGGTCAGCAGAAAGAGCACATTCTGTCAGAACCCCACGTCTACAACTCAAGCCTTTTCACCTCTCTCTTTTAAAGTTTTCTCTGCTTTTAAAATGTGATAATCTTAAGCCTAACAACCTTATCTACTTTCCAGGGCTGGTTGCTTGCTTGCTTTCTGTCTTGTTTTGAGGACCTCAGACAACCATGTGAAAGTGCTTTGTAAACTGTGAAACACTTTTCACAGCTGCCTGTTTTATAATTGATACCACTTTTTTTTTTTTCTGTTTCAATGCATAAAGCACTTGTCTTCAGTGCACCCAGGCAGATAAGAAGAAGGTAGGTGTGGCAGACCCCTTCCCAGACAGAGAAGTAGCATATTCACCCACTCTACCCTCTCCACCCCCACCGAAGGAATACAGAAGAATTAAGAACCAGAGCTGGAACCAAATCCGAGGTCTCTCTGACCATCACATCACACCACCTCCTCTGAAGTCAATTCTGGCTCCCGATCACACGGCCAGAGACTTCCCCAGACAGCACACCGCCTTCCCTCCCCCTTTATTGACCGGATCCACCCAGTCAAAAAGAAAAAAAAAAATTTTTAAGTCTGCACTCCCACCATATGTGGCATTTATTTCCAGGGGAGGCCTGCCCTGGGTTCCCGTGGACAGATGTTGCTTTGTGCCTGCCTGACTCGCCTGGCAGCCCTTGTACAACTGCCCCAAGCAGGTGGCCAAGGATGGAGTCCACCCTGGCCCAGGGGCAGGGATGACAATCCCTTTTTTGGCTTACAGTCCCTGGTGCTTTCTACTCATTCCTCTGCAGCCTGGGACCCCCAAAACAGCCAACCCCCAATACACATACTCTCTCCCTTGGTTCAGAATCAAAGGAGGCTGAGAGGTAGAGACAGGAAGTCAAGGTAGCCCCACCCCCAATTCCCAGCCAGGCACAGCTAAGCTAAGGAAGGCCCTGGGGGAGTGGAGAGAAGTCACTGACCCTTTCTATCAGCCATCTGTGTGGGCTCCCGCCCGACCTAGCTAGCGCGCAATGGGAAGGATAAAGGAGATGCAGACAGATGGCAGCGCGCTTTGGGAAGGAGGGCTCTACAGGAATGCGAGGGCCGATGCGAGGCCCACTTTGGGGTGTGTTTTGTTATCTGCCCGGTTCCAGCCCGCCCCTCTCCCTCATTCTGCACGGACTCAAAATCTCTTGGACCAAAAGGAGGGCAAAAGAGTCGGGATGGGGAGTGGGAGGTGGGGGAGAAGACCCTATTTTCTGCCACTTGCCTCTCCCATTTGGAAGTCAGAGCATTGCACTGCAACCAAAGTGCGTGCGTGCTCAGGGGGCGGGAGACTGGCACAACCGAGTCTAAAAATACTCGATAAAAATGCTAATCCCGAAGGCAAAGAAAGAACGAAGAAGGAATCTGTCAATCACGAGGCTCCCGCTCCTCACCCACAGCCCCAGCTGTACGGACCGCATTCCTGTAGAGGAAAGTGGGGAGACCGGACTGAAGAAAAGAAACGCAAAGACACCACCACCTCCACGAGCGCGGGCCGCGGGGGCGGGAGGCGGCGGCGGAGGAGGGGCTCCGGCCCGCGGAGCCGAACAAAGCGGGCCTCAACTTCCAGCCCCAGCTCCCCAGGGTGGGGGCGGCCGAGTCCCGCAACAACCCGCTCTCCCCTCCCGGAGATGGAAAGGGAATGTGAGGTCTGGAAGCCAGAGTGCCGTGTGGAAGACTCGGGCTCTGATCTTTGCAAATGCAGAGATGGTTTTGTTTGGGGTCCCCCCACCCCCTTCCTGCCCGCGCTCTAGCTCCCACTCTCACACACACGCACCCACAGTCTCACTCCCTCTCTCTTCCTCTTTCCATCTCCAACCCCAATGGGTTGGCCCCGCAGTGCCAGGGGGCCGGGCCGGCGTGTCCCCGGGTCCCCCGGGCGGGCCCCCACCTGGGGATGGTGATGCACTTGGTGTTGGCGTTCTGCGTGGTGATGGCCTTCTCCAGCTCGTCCAGTTGCCCCGTCTTCTTGAGTTTCTTGACCAGGCTCTTGACCGCCTTCTCGCACCATTTCTCCTCCTGCCCGTTCTGCTCACCCTTCTTCCAGCCCAGCAGGCGCTTCACGATCGGGGGAGTGAAAGGCAGGATGGACGACATGGCTGGGGAGGGCGCGCGGGCGGCGAGGAGCGCCCCCGGCGGGGCTAGGCTCGACAGAACGCCGGGGGCGCAGAGGGGAGCTCAGCCGGGGCCTGCCGCGGTCGCCCAAACTTCGCCTCAACTCTCGGCGAAGTTGCTGGGGCGCCGGGCCGGGCCGCGGCGCTGCAGCCTGCGGGGCTCGGCGCGCGGCCCTGCGCCCGGAGCGGCTCCCACGGCGAAGAGAAGGGCGGCCGGGCGGGCGGACGACAGCGATGCCGGGTCGGGAAGGCCCCGAACGCGGGGCGGAGGCGGCGACCGCGAGACTCCAAGTGGCAGCAGAAGTTTGGGTTTCCGCACGGGGTAGCTGTTTGGGTGCCGCCTCCGGGAAGGAAAGTCCAACCCCCGGCCAAACTTCTCTCGCCTCGCTACCTTTGATGCGCAGATCCCTCCGCCTCTGCTGCCTCGCCGCCCCGCCACCCTCCTCCTCCCGGCTCGCCGCTCGCTCGCTCGCTGGCTGGGCCGGCCCGGGGCGTGCGCCGCGCTCCCGCTCCCGCCCGCTCCCAGTCTGTGTTTCATGCAAATCCGCGTGCAGCCTCCTTTCCAAGCGCTGTCACCGCCCCCTCGCCGCCGGGGCTCTCCGCCTCCTCCCCTGCGCCCCGCCACCTCCTCCCGCGGGCGCCCTGCCCGCCCCCTGCTCCGGGGAGGGCGCCTGGCCGGCCACCACCCCGCGCCCAGCACGCCCACGTGGGCAACGCGGGCGGCGGCAGTCCTGGCTGGAGCGCGCGGGACCCTGCGCGGCCCCGACCTGAAGTCGGGCGGGCGCGGGGAGGAAGTCCTGGGAAACGCGCGGCGAGAGGGGCCTCGGGCGGGAGGGCTGAGCGCGGACCGTGGCGTCCGCTCTCGGAGTCCACACTCGGGCGGCTTGGTCTCGGGCGGCTCGGTTGGAGTTGCGGGCCGGAGAGGGTCGGACTCGCAGCAAGTAAGCGCCGTCCGGACGGGAGTGCACCCTAGAGAGGACCCGAGCCCGAGAGGGGGCGCGCGGAAGGCCCGGGCCCAGGAAGTTGGGGCCCGCACTTGGCCTCACGCTGGCTGATCCCCGTCAAGGCTCTTGGCCGGCGCCGGCGCCCGCGCCCCTGTGCTGTTTTTATTCTCTCGTCAGTGAGATCACACCGTCGGAGAGCCTTGGGAAAGTGTGCGGAGGAGGGTGTGGGGGGGGGGGGGAGTGGGTCCTCAGAAATGGAGAGCTGGGGACACCAGTGACAACCTGGACAATGGCTGGAGCCAGGGATCCCTTGAGCCTTGTGAACTGAGTGCTCGGCAGAAAATGAGCCTCAGGAACATCTGTTGAGTTCTTGAAGGAATGAATGGAGGTGCTTTCGAATTTATCTTTGGAAGAAATTTACATAACACGGTGTTGCTGGATCTCCGGATAGAGAAAGATCGGAAATTTGATAGTTCCCAGTAAATGGAAGAGTTTTGTTTCCAGAGCAATGAACTCACAAAAAAATGGGGCAAGACAAGAGTATTCGGAGAGTTTGTGTATTCAAAAAAAGCAAAACAACAACAAACCAATTGGCACATTGGGGAGCTGCGGGGCTTTTCTCCCAACCAAAAGAATTCAGGGGCGTCTGGCCGCAGGGCCCTCGGCGGCTTTATGGAGCCACTCCACGCCCCTTGGCCTTTCTCTTGCTGCTGCCTCCCGCAGTTGACTAGCCGGTGTCTAAGCCCTTTGTTTGTTTTTAACAGCAGGAATCCCCCACCCCCACCCCCGCTTTGCTTAAAAAAAAAAAAAAAGTTATCTGCAAACCCTCAAGTGGGTGGGGAGTTACAAAGCCCTGTGAGGTGTGGCGGAATCCACAAAGTCAGCCCAGAAGCGGCCGGGGCCCTTGCCTTGCCCCAGAGAGCCGCGTCCCACAAGCCAGTCCGCAGCTGCTACTGCAGAAGGGCGTTGTGCTCCTCACCCTCCTCTCTTCCTAAATACCCACCTGAAAAGGAGAATCCCTGAAACCCAACTGAGGCTTGTCAACCTGACTTCCGTTCCTTGCTGGTCCTCCTGTTAACGCGCTGCCGCTGTGGTCTTAGGTTTCACTCTCTTCTTCCCTTCCCTCAACAGAGACAAGGATGACACAATCCTCATTTATTAATTGCTTTCTTCCAGGTAGCCTGCCTGCCTCTGATTCAATCTTAACAGTGGTTGATGAGGTAGATGTTCCTATGCCTCACGTTTACGGAGGCACAGAGAGATTATATTACTTACTCAGGGTTCCAAGTGGCAGAGCTGGAATTTGAACCCAATACTTTGTTGACGCCTCAGTCTTTGATCTTGACACTGCACCCAGCTGCCTGGGTCACGGAAGGAAAAGAAGGCATCATTGATCGAGCTCTTTGCAAAACAGTTCTCTACATAAGCACCCTATTGTAACACTGCAAGGACTATTTGCTCACCTGTAAAATGGGGCTAGAGGTAGCTTCCCTCTCAGTCTCCTAGGGTGGCTGTGAGAAGCTCATGTGAAAAGGTTTGCATTGTTAATGCCATGAAAAGTGGTGGATTGAGGTCAGATAAGTTTAACACACATTGACGGAGCAGCTGTATGTTGCAGCCCTCCTACTCAGTTCCTGAATTTCCAAAATAAAAGACGAAGGTCTTCAAGGGATTCACAGCCTAGAGAAGCATCAAAGGGTGGGGATGGGGATGATGTGACTGAGTGGGCAAAGATGGACAGGGGCCTTGCAGTCATCATCGTCCAGTAAAATGTTAATCTTAACCTGAACAAGTCCAACCATTGAGAGGTAGCCAGAGAAAGTAAAAGGGGCTCAGTATCCATCAATGACTGGCCTGGCTTCCAATCCTGGCTTTCTCCTCTTCCCCTCACGGAGCGTGTGTTCTCTCTGCTGTAAGAATGGAGTAAACGGTTCTCACTGTGCAGAGTGGTGGATCCAGAAAGAGCACTGTAACTGTCCTGCTCTAGTTCAAGTCCTTTATGTTACACAGAGAGCAATGTCTGATAAAGGAAGGCGATTTGCACTGTGGAGGAAGAGCCTCAGAGAGATTTGAGGATTACATGTAGTGGAAGGACCTGACAGGTACTTCACCCTCTAAAATCATGGCATTGAAAGGGGCCCTCATTCAAGCCCTCTCATTTTCCTGAGGGGAGGAAATAACCAGGCAGCCAGCTAGTTAGTGTGGCAGAACCACGCTTCCCTGCGCTTCCCCTGCTGGCATCTGTGTGACAGGAACATCTGTGCATGCAGAAAAATAGTGCTGGACCCACCTGCAAGTCTAAGAAGTGTCATTTCTGGGCTAGTTATTTCTCCTCAGGCCTGTTTCTCCAGGAGAAGTCCCTCCACTGGGGCACTAAGTCCAGTTTCAGAAAGCTCTGAGGAGGGCTGAGGAACTGATTCTTCTCAGTGCTGAGAAGACCCTGCATGTTCTCTTGATCTTGACTTTGGGCAGTGAATGGGTGGGCCCCTCTTGATGGATAAAACTCTGTTCTGGCACCTGGTCTCTTGGGGCCCAGCCAGGCCTGCTTTTGCAGAGGTTGTTCTTGGGAGGGAAACATTAGCCCAGTTAGTTTTTCATCATGGTAAGTGCAACGTTCAGGAGATGTGGGATGGAAACGGAAACAGCGACTCTGTTTCCCTGGGAATAGTCCATCCTACGAACAGTTCACCTCCTGAGGTGGGTTTTCTTGTATTTGGAGTGGTTTTCACGTATTGGGAGTGACTCCCAGGTGGGCCACTTCAAATACACGAAAGAAACAAATACCTGACCTCAATTCTGATTATTTTCCCATGAGCTAAAGGGTATTTAATCAACAAGTAATGAATCTAGAAAAAGCATATAAAGTCATCTTCATCTTACACAGACAGAAAGTGATGTCTGTAAAGGAAGGTGATTTGCACTGTGAAGATTAGTAGCCAAATCAGGACTAGAACTTTCATCAGAGTGCCCTCACCTAAGAGAGAGCCTCTGTCTACAGTCAGATCTTTATCTATAGCTCTTTGTAATACCTTACACGTGTGAGCTCTTCTGTGGCACCAGAATGACCTGGATTAAACTTCTACCTCTTCCACTTCCGGCTGTGTGACTCTGGGCATGTTCCGTAACTCTGTGTGTGTCAGTTTTCTCATCCATAAAATGTGATCATTGCAACACCTTCTTAGGATTGCTGTATGGAATCAGATTCAATCACTCATATAGGAAGCTTGGCACAAGCACATAGTAGGTTCTCAATATACATGGATGTGATTCATGCATACCATAAAGTACTATGCAAAAGTGAGAAGCAATGAATTCCATGTACATAAAACAAATGTATAGAACTTAAACATAGTTCCAAGAGAAAATAGTAAGACACAGAGGGAAATGAATAGCATAATGCTACTATGTAAAACAAATTACATATACACAAAATAATTACATATATTTTGAAAGAAGTTAAACTAATAAAAAGATACACGTTGACCCACTTCACATCCATTAGGATGGCTATTATCTTTTTTTCTTTTCCTTTTCTTTTTTTTTTTTTTTTTTTTTTTTTGAGACAGAGTTTCACTCTTGTTGCCGAGGCTGGAGTGCAATGGTGCGATGTTGGCTCACTGCAACCTCTGCCTCCCAGGTTCAAGCAATTCTCCTGCCTCAGCCTCCTGAGTAGCTGGGATTACAGGCATGTGCCACCCACACCCGGCTAATTTTGTATTTTTAATAGAGAAAGGGTTTCTCCATGTTGGTCAGGCTGGTCTCAAACACCTGATGTCAGGTAATTCCTCCCACCTCTGCCTCCCAAAGTACTGGGATTACGGGTGTGAGCCACCATGCCTGGCCAGCTATTAGCTTTTAAAAAACAGAAAATAACATGTTGGAAAGGATGTGAAGAAATTAGAATCCTTGCACATTGCTGGTAAAGATGTGAAATAGTGCTGCCTCTGAGGAAAATGGTATGGTGTATGTATGGCAGTTCCTCAAAAAACTGAGCAGAATTACCATATGATCCAGCAATTCTATTTCTGGGGATATACCCAAAAGAACCGAAAGCAGGGACTCAGAGTATTTCCACACCCATGTCCATAGCAGCATTGTTCACAACAGTCAAAAGGTGGAAGTAACTCAAGTGTCCATCAATGGATGGGTGGAAAAACAAGATATATTGTAGCCATACAATGGAATTTTTACATTTTATTTATGTATTTATTTACTTTGAGATGGAGTTTCACTCTTATTGCCCAGGCTGGAGTGCAGTGAGGCAATCTTGGCTCACTGCAACCTTCACCTCCCAGATTCAAGTGATTCTCCTGCCTCAGCCTCCTGAGTAGCTGGGATTACAGGCATGTGCCACCACACCCAGCTAATTTTGTATTTTTAGTAGAGATGGGGTTTCACCATGTTGGCCAGGCTGGTCTTGAACTCGACCTCGTGATGCACCCACCTCAGTCTCCCAAAGTGCTGGGATTACAGGCATGAGCCACTGCGCCCAGCCCGTACAATGGAATATTATTCAGCTTTAAAAGGAAGGAAATGCTGACACATGAAACATTGTGCATGAACCTTGAGAATATTATGCTAAGTGAAATAAACCAACCACAAAGGAACAAAAATTGTGTGATTCCACTTACAGAGGTACCTAGCATAGTTAAATTCTTAGAGACAGAAAGGAGATAGTGGTTGCCAGGGGCCAGGGGAAGAGGGAATGGAGAATTGTTGCTTACTGGGTATGGAGTTTCAGGGGAAAAAGATGAAAAATCTCTGGAGATGGATGGTGGAGATGGATGGTGGAGTTGGTTGCACAACAATGTAAATGCAGTCAGCGCCATGGAACTATACGCTTCAAATGGTTAAAATGGTCAATTTTGTTATGTATATTTTACCATAATAAAAAAGTAGGAATAGGCCGGGTACAGTGGCTCACGCCTGTAATCCCAGCACTTTGGAAGGCCAAGGCAGGTGGATCACCTGCGGTCAGGAGTTCGAAACCATCATGGCCAACGTGGTGAAACCCCATCTCTACTAAAAATATAAAAATTAGCCAGGCGTGGTGGCAGGAGCCTGTAATACCAGTTACTCGGGAGTCTGAGGCAGGAGAATCACTTGAACCCAGGAGACAGAGATGCAGTGAGCCGAGATCGTGCCACTGCACTCCAGCCTGGTGACAGAGCGAGACTCCGTCTCTAAATAAATAAATAAAGTAGAAATAAAATGGTACATATTGAACAGAGTAGAATAGATGTCTGAGTTGGATGTATGGGAGAATAGGGGATGAGGCTAAAGAGGGAAAATAAATAAATGCATTCAGGTGTGTATGATTGATGTGTGTAACCGAGGAGTGTGGCTAACTTTACCCTACTGCTCTAGAGCTACAGCATTTCAAAGTGTTTAACATACGTTAGTCAATAGACCAACTGTTCTCTAGTTTGTTCAAAAGATACAACCTTTGGCTTCCAGTACTATTCAGTTCGGTGATCATGATATCTTACATGTGGAGAACTTAGTCAAAATTATTAAAAATTTCCTGTCTCACGGCAACCCCTAAAACATGCAGGCTTAGGCATTGCCCTATCTGACAGCTTAGGGAACAGAGGGCAGGAGATTAACACCATTTGTGGGACTGTTCTATGCCAGGACTGGGCTCGGGACTTCAAGGATGTGGTCATGTTTAAAGTTCTCAGTGTCTACAAGTTGGTTGTTGCGTTGCTGCTTTATGGAGGAGGGACCAGAGAGGCAGGCAGTTCAGCTGTTGTTGGCCCAAGCCTGACTGGCCGTGGACTGCTGGCCCCTTACTGCCCGCCCAGTGTGGGTCCCTATACCCCCAAAGCCCACAGCAGAATTTCTGGTGTGGATTACACAGTGTCCCTGGGAGAATGACTATGACAGAAGGAGCTGGATACAGGTACTGTCCAAGGAAAGTATTAAGAGGGAGCAGGTCTGACTCGGAAAGATTTGGAGCAGTGGATTGGACTTGAGGCTGTGCGCAGACCCAGGTGTGGGGCCAAGGCTGAGCTGGGAGCATGGGACAGGCCTGTGGGCGGGCACTTGGAGCCCAGGGCAGGGTTCACAGAGCTGTTTTGAGTTCTCTTGCAGGATCTCCTTCCCAGCCTTCAGAAATTGCCAGTCCGGGAGTTTGGGGGCCAGGAGAAGATCCTGGTAGGTGTGAGCTTGTATGTGTATGAGTTTATTTTTTATCATTTATGTGTGTCCTGGTGTGTTGCACTCTCTAGGCATACAGGGGTGTTGTTGAGATTCACATGTGTGTGCATGTGAGACGTCTCTGCCTGTGCCTCTGAGGTCTTGTTCATATCTCATTCTTTCAAAGTCCAGCACTGGTTGTTTAAGGACATGTTGTATGAGTTTCCTCTCTGAATTCATATGTTTCCGTCCTTGCATACATCTTGTATGTACGTATATATGTTTATAGAGGTCGCTGTGTTTTCCCTTTCCTATTTTCCAAGATAATAAAGTCACAAATCAGTTTTGGCTTAGGCCCATGGTCTATGGTTCTGTTTGCAATGTCGACCTAAAAAACAGTAGTAGGAAAATTGTTGGTTCATTATAATATCATTTACATTTAAAAATACCTGCATATGAACAGCCATCAAAGAGGATGCATTGAAATGAAAATAGAGTTGTACAAATGCAGCAAGAGTGTATGACTTTAAATTATTTTTTAATATTTTTTTACATTAAAAATAATAGAGGCATGTTATTTTTACATTAAAAATCAACAGAGGTATAGAGGCCCGGCATGGTGGCTTACTCCTATAATTCCAGCACTTTGGGAGGCCGAGGCAGGCGGATCACCTGAGGTCAGGAGTTTGAGACCAGCCTGACCAATATGGTGAAACCCTGTCTCTACTAAAAATACAAAATTAGCTGGGCATGGTGGTGCATGTCTATAATTCCAGATACTCGGGAGGCTGAGACAGGAGAATCGCTTGAACCTAGGAGGCAGAGGTTGCAGTGAGCTGAGATAGCACCATTGTACTCCAGCCTGGGCAACAAGAACGAAACTCCATTAAAAAAAAAAAAAATCAACAGAGGCGTATACCCAAAGGAGCTAAAAGCAGGGACTTAAACAGATATTTGTATGCCCCTGTTCATAGCAACATTATTTATAGTAGCCACAAGGCAGGAGCAACCCAAGCATCTATCAACAGATGAAGAAGCAAAATATGGTGTAGATATACAATAGAGAATCGTTCAGCCTTCAAAAGGATTGAAATTCTTATACATGCTACAGTGTGAATGAGCATTGAGACCATGTTAAGTGAAATAAATCAGTCACAAAAGAGCAAATGTTCTATGAATTCACTTATGTAAGATACGTAGAGTAGTCAAATTCAGGCTAAGCATGGTGGCTCATGCCTGTAATCCCAGCACTTTGGGAGGCCAAAGCGGGAGGATCACCTGAGGTCGGGAGTTTGAGATCAACCTGACCAACATGGAGAAACCCCGTCTCTATTAACAGTACAAAAATTAGCCGGGTGTGGTAGTGCATGCCTATAATCCCAGCTACCACTCGGGAGGGTGAGGTGCAAGGACAGCTTGAACCCTAGAGGCAGAGGCTGCAGTGAATGGAGATTGCACCACTGCACTCCTAACTGGGAGACAGAGCAAGACTCCGTCTCAAAATAAATGAATAAATAAACAAATTCATAGAGACAAAAAGTAGAATGGTGGTTTCCAGAGGGTTGGGTAAGAGGTGATGAGAGTTAGTGTTTAATGCATACAGAGCTTCTGCAAGATGAAAAGAGTTCCAGAGGTGGATGGTGTGATGAGAGCAGAACAAGGATGAATATACATAATGCCACTGTGCTGTATACTTCATAATGGTTAACATGGTAAATTTTATTATGTATATTGGGCCAGACTTTAAAAAATTAAATTGTAAAAGGAAATAGGGTATACTGTATAAAAATTATAACCCAATGAAAAAACAGATTTTAAAAAGAGGAGGCCGGGCACAATGGCTCACGCCTGTAATTCCAGCACTTTAGGAGGCTGAGGCAGGCAGATTATGAGGTCAGGAGATCGAGACCACCCTGGCCAACATGGTGAAACCCCGTCTCTACTAAAAATACAAAAATTAGCTGGGCATGGTGGTGGGCACCTGTAGTCCCAGCTACTTGGGAGGCTGAGGCAGGAGAATCCCTTGAACCCAGGAGGCAGAGGTTGCATTGAGCCGAGATGGCACCACTGCATTCCAGCCTGGTGACAGAGCGAGACTCCATCTAAAAAGAGAGAGAGAGAAGGAAAAAAAAAATGTGGGCAAAAGCAGTGTCAGGTGTCTCCAGTGTGTGAAACATGGGTTGTAGAGTTGCAGAGAAGGAGACAATGGTGATTTGCAAATCAGGTGTGAACATATTGCTGGCCTTTAGAGAGGGCCTATTAGTGCTTCAGTGTAGTCAGGCTCTGGGTGTGTGACGGGAGAAAGAGCAGAATCCTGACCTCTTACAATAACATCACATCTGGAATACTCTGTACCTGACTTACAGCCCAGCATCTGCAGCCCATGAGAACTTCCTGCCACTGATTGACATGGTTGAAATGTATGATATGTAAATTACATCTCACTAACGATGTTTTAAAAAATAATGAAGGTTAGCACCTATTGAAGTCTTACAAGTGCTAGGCCCCATTTTCAACACTTCCATGGATTAAATTTACTTGTTTGGTTTTCACAACTGCTTGTGGTTCATGTTATTATCATCTCCTTTTCGGAAGATGGCACTGAGCATGGCAAGGTCAGACCAGTGAGTGGCTGTGCCCAGTCCATCCAGGCAGCCTGCTAGACCTAAGTCCTTGCTTTTAATCACAATGAAGACAAACAACAGCCACTAACTAGAAATAATCATATTGCACTCACCTGCATTTTCATTTAACATATTGTGAATATCTTGCTATGTCAATACATACGTATTTCCTACATTGTTTTGAAAGTCTGTAGAGCTTTTTGTCATATGGATCTCCCATAATTTTTTTTTTTTTTTTTTTGAGACACAGTCTCATTCCTGTTGCCCAGGCTGGAGTGCAGTGGTGCAATCTCAGCTCACTGCAGCCTTGACTTCCCTGGGCTTAGGTGATCCTCCCATTTCAGCCTCCCAAGTAGCTGGGACTACAGGCGTACACCACCACACCCAGTTAATTCTTTATATTTTTAACTTATGACAGGGTTTTGCCACGTTCCCCAGTCTGGTCTCCAACTCCTAGGCTCAAGCAGTCTGCCTACCTCGGCCTCCCAAAGTGCTAAGATTAGAGGCATGAGCCACTGCATCCAGCCTACCATAACTATTAAATCAGTTTCCCACACTGGGACAGTGAGGTTTTTTCCAATTTTATTTGGTATTATTAAAAGTGCTGTTTCAAACATTCTTGTGTATATACATTTGTGTACATCCCTGATTATTTTTTTAAGAATAATTCCCTAGAAGCAGAATTCTACTTTTTATGCCATTACCCAATGGCCCTCTGAAAAGTGATTACACCAGTTTAGTCTTGCCACATCAGCTTTAAAAAGTGACATTGCACCTGGGGCAGATTCTTTTCTCACTGCCTCACTTCATCATCAATAGCTCCATTCAAGGGGACCAGAAAGCTTCAGCTCTAGCTGTGACTTTGTCTTTTCTGAAATCAACAAATGAAAACCAGGCTCCACTGAAGGACTTCCCAGCAGAGAGCTGCCTACCCTGAGGTGAGGGATCATAGGATGTCATTGCTGTCAGGAAGTAAAAGGCTCTATTTTTCAGACCTCTTCACCTGCCCTCCTGTAGGTATTGGTGTTCCTCAGAGCCAAGTATTTGCCTCTTTTCTTTTCTGTCCTCTCCCTGAGTGATCTCACTCATCCTTGAGTCTCACCTAACCTTATAAACTGACTCCCATATCCAAGTATCTGACCCAGACTCCTCTCCAGGCTCAGACATCAGACCAAATCACCTGGACCTCCCGTTTGGTGGCCCACAGTCAACTCAAAGTTGGTTCGGAACTGAGTTTGTCATCTTTCTCCATGAACCTCCTCCTCGACCTTCCCTCCTGTAGGGACACCACCAAAATTTACAGTCACAGAAGCCAGCAGCCTGGGGACTCCGCCTTTCTCACACCCCAAGCACCATGGAATTCACCGTCCCAACACCCAGCTTTCATCTTAATTCAGGCCCCCATCACTGCTCACCACCAATTGTTACAATAATTTTCTAATTGTCTCTGTTCTCTACCTGCTGCCAGAGTGAGCATTCTAAAGCACAAGTTAAATTTGCATCTCTCTTGCTTTAAAATAAGAAAGTATGCTTTCAGCGATTTGCCATTATTTACAGCAGTGCTGTCCAATAGAAATATAATAGGGGTGACGTATGTAATTTAAAATGTTTTTGAGACCACATTTAAAAAAGAAAAAACAAGGTGAAGTTAATTTTAATTATATATATATATATATATATATATATTTTTTTTTTTTTTTTTTTTTTTTGAGGTGGAGTCTTGCTCTGTCGCCCAGGCTAAAGTGCAGTGGCGCTATCTCGGCTCAATGCAACCTCCTCCTCCCAGGTTCAAGCAACTCTCCTGCCTCAGCTTCCCAAGTAGGTGGGATTACAGGCACCCGCCACTGTACCTGGCTAATTTTTGTATTTTTAGTAGAGACAGGGTTTCACCATCTTGGCCAGGCTGGTTTCAAACCCCTGACCTTGTGATCCACCTGCTTCAGCCTCCCAAAGTGCTGGGATTACAGGCGTGAGACACTGTGCCCGGCAATAATTTATTTTATTTAACTCAACATATCTAGTACATTACCATTTCAACATGTAATCAATATAAAATTATCCCTGTTTGCCGGGTGCGGTGGCTCGCGCCTGTAATCCCAGCACTTTGGGAGTCCGAGGCAGGTGCATCACCTGAGGTCGAGAGTTCAAGACCAGCCTGACCAACATGGAGAAACCCCGTCTCTACTAAAAATACAAAATTAGCTGGGGTGGTGGCGCATGCCTGTAATCCCAGCTACTCAGGAGGCTGAGGCAGGAGAGTCGCTTGAACGCGGGAGGTGGAGGTTGCAGTGAGCTGAGATGGCACCATTGCACTCCAGCCTGGGCAAAAAGAGCAAAACTCTGTCTCAGGGAAAAAAAAAAAGTTATCTCTGTTTTATATTATTTTTCATATGAAGTCTTTGCAATCCATTGTGTATTTCACATGTACATCTCAATCTGGCCTGATCACATTTCAGGTGCACTGTAGCCATGTGTGGCTAATGGCTACCTTGGTGGACAGCACAGATTCAGAGACTAGAGCCCTAGTCCTTCAAAATGGAATAGAAGGCACTGGGTGATGCGACCTGCGCTACCTCTGGCCTCATCCCTTTTGTTATGTCCCACATCACATCTTCTCTCCAGGAAAATCACAAATACTCCCGATTCTTTCACCCATTGTACCTTTGCTTAGGCCCCTCCCATCTTGCCTTCTGGGGCCTGTCCATCCCTTCAGTCCTCACATGCCACCTCTTCAGCCAGATGAACACTTCCTCCTCTGCTCAAGACTAGTTTGAGCATTACCCCCTTCCTGAAGCCTTTTCTTCTCGGACTCCCAGGGAAGGACTGAGCCCCACTCAGCCCTGTTCAGACCTCTATTCCAGTTCATACCTATACCCATCAGTACATTTATTTGTTTACTGAACTGATCCATTACACTAGATTTTAAGCCCCTTAAGGTCAGGGACCTTGTCTTGCCTTTTTTCCCCTCAACACCTGTACCCGAGTACATCAAAGATGATGAATCAATGTTTGGCAGGTGAATTGATTAATCATCAAGAAACTCAGGGCCAGGCATGGTGGCTCACACTTGTAATCCCAACACTTTGGGAGGCCCAGGAGGGCAGATCACTTGAGGTGAGGAGTTCAAGACCAGCCTGGCCCACATGATGAAACCCTGTCTCTAGTAAAAATACAAAAGTTAGCCGGGTGTGGTGATGGGCACCTATAATCCCAGCTACTGAGGATGAGGCAGGAGAATCACTTGAACTTGGGAGGTGGGCTGAGATCATGCCACTGCACTCCATCCTGAGCAACAGAGCCAGACTTCATCAAAAACAAAAAGAAGAAGAAGAAGAAGAAGAAGAAGAAGAAGAAGAAGAAGAAGAAGAAGAAGAAGAAGAGAAGAGGAAGAGGAAGAGGAAGAGGAAGAGGAAGAGGAAGAGGAAGAGGAAGAGGAGGAAGAAGAAGAAGAAGAAGAAGAAGAAGAAGAAGAAGAAGAAGAAGAAGAAGAAGAAGAAGAAGAAGAAGAAGAAGAAGAAAACTGAGGCCTAGAAAGATGAACTGACCCCAGCACTTTGGGAGGCCAAGATGGGTGGATCACGAGGTCAGGAGATCGACCATCCTGGCTAACACGGTGAAACCCCGTCTCTACTAAAAAGTACAAAAAAACTAGCCGGGCAAGGTGGTGGGCACCTGTAGTCCCAGCTACTCGGGAGGCTGAGGCAGGAGAATGGCATAAACCAGGGAGGCAGAGCTTGCAGTGAGCTGAGATCCGGCCACTGCACTCCAGCCTGGGCAACAGAGTGAGACTCCGTCTCAAAAAAAAAAAAAAAAAAAAAAAAAGAAAGATGAACTGACTTGCCCAAAGTCTCATAACTGACACTTGGCCTCTGGACTAACACTGCAGACTCTCAGTCCCGTGTTCATCCTGCCACTAGGTCAGGTGATGTCATAGGTCTAATCTGTAGTGTATGCATGGAAAGATATAAGTGAAGATTGGTTTCAGGTGCCAGCTGCTAAAATTTAGGTGACTTGGATCACAATCCTGTTGTTTCTTGTACGGTTTCTTTTCAGTTTTAGTTGTACCATATTTCACTGCCTTCAGATAATTACTAGGAAATGACAGAGACCAGAGGAAACATAGGCGCATGGTCCTGGATGATACACAGCCCTTTATCAGAGCTGACTTCACTTACAGATGAAGAGGATGGCTGCAACCTGGGGAAGGAGTGTCTTTGCCTGAAAACTATCTGAAGTTCTTTTTTTTGTTCAGTCTTAGCTCACTGCAACCGCCGCCTCCTAGGTTCAAGAAATTCTCCTGCATTAGCCTCCCGAGTAGCTGGGACTACAGGCACACACCACCATGCCTGGCTAATTTTTTGTATTTTTAGTAGAGACAGGGTTTCATCATGCTGGCCAGGCTGGTCTCGAACTCCTGACCTTGTGATCCACCTGCCTCAGCCTTCCAAAGTTCTGGGATTACAGGCGTGAGCCACTGTGCCTGACTCTATCTGAAGTTCTCGAAGACTGGTTAAGGACCTGATTAATGGACCGACTGGAGTGCCCAGGTCTTAGCAATGGACCTGCTCCCAGCTTGCAAGCTATTTACACTCCTACTTTCAGCTTCCTCATCTGTAAAATGAAGGGAGCAGACTGGCCTTGCAAGCTGCAAATACATGACTCAGTGCCCTCCTTTCATTACCCACTGCAGACACTGCTACTCAGTTACTGGGTTCTTCTCTGCCTTGGAATTCTTCTTTCCACCCTGCCATGGAGCTGTCACTCTTCTAGCTGAAACCTCTTTGCCTTTGAGACTCTCCTAGCTCTGACCTAATTCCCGTAACTAGATGCAAATGACCATGAGAGAGTAACACCTCAAGTTCTTGCCAGCTTTAATCAGCTAAACTCTCAGGGCCTTATTCTGCCAAGGCCACCCAGGAGGTCTAGGAGATAAGAGCAGGAGAGGAGGTGATAGGAGAAAAGGAAGTCTAGTGCCTATCAGGGCATCAGGACACACATTGGGCCTATTGCCTGAGCATCCATTGTGGGCACACACTTCAGGGTGCTTTGTAGAAGAAATGCTACAAGAGAAGAGCCTGGCCTGCTGCCCTTGGGTAGCATGCAGTTAGTTTAATACAAGAACCCAAAAATATCATTTCTGTTTCCAATGACATGAGTAGCCAGAGCAGGAACTCCTATATCTAATAAATGGCTCTGTTGCCAAGTGTCCAGATCAGGGCCTGGCACAAAGTAGTCTCTCAGTAAAGATTTGAATGAATGAATGAAAAACAAATGTACACACACACTAACAAAGGAACACTCTCCACCCTTGACGCTTCACTGGGGACGGTGGAGTTGAACTCCCAGCCAGCATGGAGCTCATATTTTCATGGTGCTTTCCTTCCTCCCCTCAGATTTTTCCAAATGAGGCCATGTTACCTTAATTTAATGTCTAAAATACACACAATTATGCACTCCCCCTCAAACCCCACATTCTGTGGTTTTGTGGTTTGTTACACATTCATTAATTGTATTTTTACCATTGTTGTTATTTTTTTTTTTTTTTTTTTTTTTTTTTTTTTTTGTTTTTTTTTTTTTTTGAGACGGAGTCTCGCTCTGTTGCCCGGGCTGGAGTGCAGTGGCCGGTTCTCAGCTCACTGCAAGCTCCGCCTCCCGGGTTTATGCCATTCTCCTGCCTCAGCCTCCGAGTAGCTGGACTACAGGCGCCCACCACCTCGCCCGGCTAGTTTTTTGTGTTTTTAGTAGAGACGGGGTTTCACCGTGTTAGCCAGGATGGTCTCGATCTCCTGACCTCGTGATCCGCCCGTCTCGGCCTCCCAAAGTGCTGGGATTACAGGCTTGAGCCACCGCGCCCGGCCTGTTGTTATTTTTTTAAGCAGATCTAAGCCCGTTTTAGGTAGAAATGCATTCATCTTCTTGGGGCTGCAACAGGAAATTCTAAAATCCCTTTGTGGAGTTGCATCTTCTGTGAAGTTAAAGGTTCCAGGCCCAGCCTTCCAGCCGTGTGGTTCAGGGCTAGTAGCTGATCCTTCTGTAGAACCTTGTCCGTAAAGGGTCAGTTAGCACCAGGGGAGGGGCCTGGCAAGAGGTGAAACTCCAAGCACATCTATTAATTATGAGAGAGAACAACATGTTTTTATTTTGCTGTTCATTTAAACTGGAAATGAGAAAGGTTGCTGGGTCCCCACACATTCTCTTCCTCCTCCCTCTTCCCCCTTCCTCCCCCTTCCCTTCCCCTTCCCCTCTGTGTGCCTGCATGGGCTTGTGTGTGTGTGTGTGTGTTTGCTGGCTCAGACTCTGTGCCCATACTTTAACACATTACTGCTTGGATTTCGTCCTCTTCTGGGAAGTGGGCACACTTCATTCAATGTAGAAGACGTGGGCTGACATCTACCACGTACAAGACCCCCCTTGGCAATCTGGGTGACTCAGGAAGCAAAGCAAGTAGGTGCTTAGACCAA
The DNA here is from genome assembly GCF_007565055.1 of Rhinopithecus roxellana. Classification (NCBI taxonomy): domain Eukaryota; kingdom Metazoa; phylum Chordata; class Mammalia; order Primates; family Cercopithecidae; genus Rhinopithecus; species Rhinopithecus roxellana. The sequence goes on from NC_044553.1 coordinate 171,886,024, forward strand.
TGGCAAAACCCCTCCCTCCCTTGCCCCACTCCTAGGCCAAGGAAAAAAGTTCAGCTTTATTGCATTCATCCAGGATTTTGCAATCAAAATCTCTAGAAGGAAGCTATTTTGAGTTCAGCCCACATGGATGGGTGGCATTTTTTTCAAATTTAGAATTGTTTTTCTTTGAATTTCATATGAGGGAGGATTGATCTTTCAGAACATCCAAGGGTCTTAACCCAGCCCTGTCTTAGTGGCAGTCCCTGTGGGAACACAAAGATGAATCACACAAGGTCTCCAGAACAAGACCCACACAGCACAGTAACCACAGCCTCTCCAGCTCGAGTCCCTTGGTCTGAAGCTGGTAAAGAGGAGCAAGGAATCCCTGTGACCGCAGGGGCCAAGTAGCGCAGTTCCAGAGCCCTGGGGCAGAAGCCATGTGCAGTGCTGTCATTCCTTGGGACCAATGTGAGTCATATTCAGAGAGCTGGGCATCCTGGAAACATTTTCTGGAACCCAAATCTGCTGATCTAGGAGTCAGGGGGCTAAGGTTCTTTTTCTAGCTCTGTCAAGAATTCCTTTGAGATCCTGTGTCCAAGAGCTCTTTGCAAACACAAAACCCACATTCCATGGTTTATGATTGACATCCCATGGGTATGTCCAGCACATCAGAGAACTTCTCTGAGAGGCCCTCACCTAAACGATGAGGTAATAAACACGCCTGAGAGAGTGGGTGTGCAAGCTTTTGGGAAGGTATGTGATGGTGGGCCAAGATAAACAACTTTTAGCATCATCTCTCTTTCCCATCACTGACACAACCAACTGCCCCTCAACCATAATGAAAGCAGCAGGTCCCTGCCAGGCACTGAGCTAAGTTACACGTCTTCATTTATATAGCAGCTCCTTAAGCCCCTCCCCTGATCCCAAGGCCTTCTGGTGAAAGATCCAAGTCCAGAAGTTGAAGGAATCTAATTAAATGTGGGGAGAAGGACCAGGTATGGATTCTAACACTCATTTTGCAAAAGCCCGGAGGATAAAGCAGAGATCTCCTGCTCCGCAGGCGTGTCTCTGTCTTTCCTAAAGAGGGCCCGTGGGAAGAGAGGCTGGCCTTGGAAGAGACAGCCCACCCCTTGGAGCTCCCTCACATCCTTCCCCAGGCACAGGTGGGTTCTCTCTTCTCTCCAGTGGGGTCCACAGAGCATGTGACCAGGGGCAGAAGTTTTCCCCGGGCTTGAGATAGGGTGCGGGTTTGAGTTTTGCTGCCCTGGGCCTAGAACTCCATTTCCCCATTTGTTTTTTGACCAGGTTGAGACATAGTTCCAGTGTGAAATGATTTCCCCATCTCTGGGCTATGCTATCGCAAATAACTCACACATGAGTAATGTGCCCATGTTTGTGAAGAGTTTATTTAGATAAGAAAAACAACTCAAGGCCTCATGGGAGGGGCAGCTCAGCACCACCAAGCCAGTCGTTTCCTGGGCCTGCCCAGGAGAGCCAGGCCTTCAGGCTGCTGGAGGGTGGCTGAAAAGCCCACATGCTCAGACATCTCCGGGGCCTGCCCATGGGAAGAAAAGTGAGGGATGGAAGAGGACAGGGAACAGAGGACAGGGAAGCTGGAAGCTGGGTACTGAGTGTAGCTCTGTCGCCGCAGTTGTGTGCCCTCGGGTAAGACACTTCAACCCTCTGAGCACTAGTTTTCCCTCTTTGCAAAGGGGTGGGTTGGGGGAAAGTAATAACAACATCCAGCCACCAAAGGATTGTGGAGATTGAAAGAAACTTTGTAAGTTGCAGAGGCCAACACACAAGTTAGTTATTAATTAACGGCTGGATTAAGGCCGTGTTTTCAGGCTACACTCAACAGTGGAGTGGGCACAATGCCAGGATTCAAAGGCCTGGGTCCAAGTTCTGATCCGCCAGCACCCAGTCACATGACCTCAAGCCTCCTCATCTCCCCGAGACCTAGGATCACCTCTGTGAAGTGAGGATAGTGATTCTTCCACCACATAATCCTTGAGGCTCTGTGTTGGCAGTTTTGGAGCAAAGGATAGCTATGAACCTGGCTTGTGAACTGTACAATGTACAAATAGGGGATGATGATGCCAAGTTATTCAAAGGGTCACTCATCAATGAATCAACCTATCAACAAGCCAATTAGCTGGACAGTTGAGGATACACCAATAAGCAGTCTAGCTGGGGATGAGAAGAGGGAAGGCTGCACGTGAAGGGTTAATTCACAATGTAGAGTGATAGTGGTGAGCAGACTGGTTCGGGCTGAAGGCTGAAGGGCTCATCATTTTTAAATTTTGAGACAAGATCTTGCATTGTCCCCCAGTCACCCAGGCTAGAGTGCAGTGGCACAGTCATGGCTCCTTGTAGTCTCCGCCTCCAAGGCTCAAGCAATCTTCCCATCTCAGCCTACCAAGTAGCTGGGACTACAGGTGTGCGCCACCATGCCCAGCTAATTTTTTGTATTTTTTGTAGAGGTGGGGTTTCGCCATGTTGGTCAAGCTGGTCTTGAACTCCTGAGCTCAAGCAATCTGCCTGCCTCGGCCTCCCAAAGTGCTGGGATTACAGGTGTGAGCCACCAAACCTAGACTCTTTTTTTTTTTTTTTTTTAACCTATAACACTTTGGGAACAATGCCTTAACACAGTCATTTGTTTAAAAAAATTATTATTATTATTATCTTTTTTTTTTTTTTTAGGCAGAGTCTCGCTCTGTCACCCAGGCTGGAGTGCAGTGGCATGATCTTGGCTCACTGCAAGCTCCACCTCCCAGGTTCACGCCATTCTCCTGCCTCAGCCTCCCAAGTAGCTGGGACTACAGGCGCCTGCCACCACATCTGGCTAATTTTTTCATATGATTAGTAGAGACGGGGTTTCACCATGTTAGCCAGGATGGTCTTGATCTCCTGATCTCATGATCCACCCGCCTCAGCCTCCCAAAGTGTTGGGATTACAGGCGTGAGCCACCACACCTGGCAAAAAAAAAAATTATTTTTTAAAAGCAGAACTGATTTTTCAAACAAAGAGTTAAACAGAACCCTAGGTTATAAAGCATGAAAGCAAATCTGCTCTGGCTGAAACAGGGGTCTGGGCCCAGAGCCAGGATTATGTAGCACCCCCACTCCACCCACTCACTGGTCTATCTCACCATTCCTACTCCTCAACAGCCCCAGAGGCACCCCCTCCAAGTGCGGAGTTTCTACAGCTTCCAAACCACAGCCTCCTAGTCTGTGAAGCATGTACCCCAGAGACACTCTCACACCAGGAGGCACGTGCTTGCATGTTCATAGAAGCATTACTTATGGTGATGATCACTGGAAACAGCCTAAATGTCCATCAGCAGGAGAAAGGGTAAATACATGGTGATCTATGTACACAGTGTAATTAACTTTGCTACAGTGAAAATGAATGAATCTGAGCTACATGTATCAACAAAGATTAAGCTGGCAAATACACTACTGAGTGCAAAGAATAAGTTGCAGAATATGTGCTACATTGTATCAAATCTAAAACTAAAAAAATTGTATATACTTAGACATATACACATAGAGTATGAAGATGTGCATGGGAAATAAAGCTTCTAGAAGAACATATAGGAGAATATCTTTATGACTTTGGGATACGAAAAGATTTCTTAAACAGGGCACAAATAGCATTAACCATAAAAAACTGATAAATTGGATTTCAATAAAATTAAGAACTGTGGCCAGGTGTGGTGGCTCACGCCTGTAATCCCAGCACTTTGGGAGGCTGAGGCAGGGGGATCACCTAAGGTCAGGAGTTCAAGACTAGCCTGACCAATATGGTGAAACTCCGTCTCTAGTCTCTACTAAAAATACAAAAATTAGCCGGCAAGATGGGGTGCGCCTGTAGTTCCAGCTACTCAGGAGGCTGAGATAGGAGAATCACTTGAACCCAGGAGGTGGAGGTTGCAATGAGCCGAGATTGCACCACTGCACTCCAGCCTGGGAGGCAGAGTGAAACTCCATCTTAAAAAAAAAAAAAAAAAAAAATTCAGAACTGTTCATGAAAAGAGACACTGAAGAAATACTGAAAAGAAATATAAAAAGTAGGAAAAGAGATTTGCAATATATATTGAAGGAACTCCTCCAAATTACATAATTAACTCCTGTAGATCAATATGAAAAGGGAAGGAGGTCAATTTTTTAAAAATGAAACTTGAACAGTTCTTTATAAAAGAAAAGATTCAGGTCGGGGCTTGGTGGCTCACCCCTGTAATCCTAGCACTTTGGGAGGCCAAGGTGGGTGGATTATGATGTCAAGAGATCGAGACCATCCTGGCTAACACAGTGAAACCCTGTCTGTACTAAAAAAAATACAAAAAATTAGCCAGGTGTGGTGGTGGGTGCCTGTAAACCCAGCTACACGGGAGGCTGAGACAGGAGAATGGCGTGAACCTGGGAGGCGGAGCTTGCAGTGAGCCGAAATGGCACCACTGCACTCCCGCCTGGGCGACAGAGTGAGACTCTGTCTCAAAAAAAAAAAAAAAGAATATTCAAAGGTTGCTAAGCATATAAAAGAGTGTTCATCCTTATTAATTACCTGGAAAATGCAAATTAAAACATAATGCCATACACCACATACCCATTAGGATGGCTAAAATTTAAAAGATTAACAACACCAGTACTATCAAGGATGTGGATTAATCAGAGCTCTCATTCATTGCTGGTGGGAAAGTACATTGGTGCAACCACTTTGGACAACTGTTTGACAGCATCCACTATTGAACATACGTAAACATCCTCCCAAATTCTACTCCTTGTTACATACCCAGGAGAAATAAGCCATTAAGTCCATCAAAAGACATGTATAAGAATGCTTATATATTCATCATAACCTCAAACTGGAAATAACCCAAATGTCCATCATTAGTAGGATGGATAAATTATGGATAGTCACACAGGAATTCCACACAGCAGTAAGAACAAATGAACTACTGACGTGCAAAACAATAGGGTGTCTCTTACAGGTGAAATAAGTCAGACACAAAAGAGAATAATGTATATGATTTCATACTTAGCAAGGCCAAAAGCTGGCAAAACTCATCCGTGTGGAGAGGTCAGACCAGTGGTATATTGCAGTGGTACTTCCTGAGGAAGCTTTCTGGAGTTCTGGACATGTTTCCAAGCTTGATCCAAGTGGTGGTTGCACAGGCATATTCATTTGTAAAATCCATTAAGTTGTACATTTAAGATTTGTGCACCTAATGCAAGTGATACTTTGATTAAAAACTTACAAAACAAAAAGACATGTATGGGAATGAAAATTACAAAGTTCAGGGTAAACACTACATTCAATAGTGTTCCTTATGTGGGGAGGGAGAAATCACCTTGGAGTTGTGAGGTATGATATAAAACTAACCTAGATGTTCCTGTTTACCAAAGTGAGACTGTGCCTGGTGCCAAGGCCTGCACCTGTAATCTCAACACTTTGGGAGGCTGAGGCAGGTAGATCACTTAAGTTCAAGACCAGCCTGGGCAACATAGTGAGACTTTGTCTCTGTAAAAAGTACAAACAATTGACCAGGCACGGTGGCTCATGCCTGTAATCCCAGCACTTTCGGAGACCAAGGCAGGTGGATCATGAGGTCAGGAGATCAGGACTATCCTGGCAAACGTGGTGAAACCCCATCTTTACTAAAAATACAAAAATCAGCTGGGCATGGTGGCACATGCCTGTAGTCCTACCTACTCGGGAGGCTGAGGCAGGAGAACCACATGAATCCGGGAGGTGGAGGTTGTAGTGAGCCGAGATTGTGCCACTGCACTCCAGCCTGGCGACAGAACGAGACTCTGTCTCAAAAATAAATAAATAAATAAATAAATAAATAAATAAATAAATAAATAAATATTTAAAAAATTAGCCGGGCATGGTAGCAAGCACCTGTAGTGGGAGGCTGACATCAGAGGATCACTTGAGCATAGAAGGTAGAGGCTGCAGTGAGCTGTGACTGCACCACTGCACTCCAGCCTGGGCAACAGAGTGAGACCCTGTCTCAAAAACAAAACAAAACAAAAAAAAAAACCACAACACAAAAACAAGGTTAAGACTGTCTTGGAAACTGAAGGGGTCCAGAAAACCTATAAGACCTGCCTGAGATTTTATTTAGGGATAGAAAGAAAGAAACAAAGCTGAAAAGGACAGAAAAAGAAAATAATGTTGACTTCAGTTTGCAGGTTAAATCCCATTGACCATACAAGGGTTACATCCATGTGAAGTGCTTGGCCCACAGTAGTGCACCCATCATTTTCCCTTCACCATAGGAGAAGCTGCATCCCAGGCAATCCAAGCCCAGCGAACGCCTCCCACTCCCAGGAAGGCCTTGCTTGAGGCCAGAGGCTGGCAGGAAAAAAAACTCATCTGCAAAATGTTGCCTCAGCCTCTGGAATTTACACTTGCCCCACTGCCGTCTGCTCAACATTCCTGCCTGAAATTCCAGCCGAACCATAGGAAACAACTGCTCTGTGAAGGTCCAGGGACTGGCAGGGGCTGACAGGCCTCTCCCAACTTCCAAACTGCTGTCACGGGCTATGACCTCACTTCCTTAGCCCGCTCCAGGGTGAGCCTCCTCTCCAGTCCTGAATGCTTGGTGGGCAGGAAGGCAGCAGCATGGGCCTGGACCTGACCATGGCAGGCCACTGAGTAGGGCTTGGCCAGGTCACTGCCATGAATAATGCTCCACTTTGGAGAGTCAAACCCCAATACCCTCGCTCAAAGTTAAATGCACAGAGCAAATTCCCTGTTCTGGGAGGCCTGGGGGAAGTGGATGCTCCTTTGGCTCAGCTTTCTTGATGAGTTGAAGGAAGGAAAGGAGTTGTGTTTATTGACTGCTTACTCTATACCAGGCCCTTTGCTAGGTTTACACTCTTCAGAATGACTATGTGAGACCAGATGCGATCACTCACATCTGTAATCCCAGCACTTTGGGAGGCCGAGGTGGGTGGATCGGCTGAGGTTGAGAGTTCGAGACCAACCTGACCAACATGGAGAAACCCCATCTCTACTAAAATTACAAAAATTAGCCGGGGGTGGTGGTGCATGCCTGTAATCCCAGCTACTCAGGAGGGTGAAGCAGGAGAATCGCTTAAGCCCGGGAGGTGGAGGTTACGGTGAGCAGAGATTGCGCCATTGTACTCCAGCCTGGGCCACAAGAGTGAAACTCTGTCTCAAAAAAAAAAAAAAAAAAAAAAAAAAAAGAATGACTATGTGAGATGGATATTATTTTTCCCATTTTACACATGAGAAGGATGATGTCTGAGAAGTTAGAAAACTGGCAGATATTGGGGCTGCCCTTCCCACACATTGTCTCCACAGCATTCTAGTACTCTGGATATGGTAACAATTTCACATTAACATGCTTCATAGCAGTTGACCATTCAGCAGTTTCATTTTTTTTTTTTTTTCTGGCATATATTGAATGAAGTACTGTAGTGTTAAGAGACGGTGGCTGGGCCGGGCATGGCGCCTCACACCTGTAATCTCAGCACTTTGGGAGCCTGAGGTGGATGGATCACTTGAGCCCAGGGGTTTGAGACTAGCCTGGGCAATGTCGTGAAACCCCATCTCTACAAAAAAATACAAAAATTTGGCTGGGCACGGTGGCTCACGCCTGTAATCCCAGCACTTTGGGAGGCTGAGGCTGGCAGATCACAAGGTCAGGAGATCGAGACCACGGTGAAACCTCACCTCTACTAAAACTACAAAAAAAAAAAAAAAAATTAGCCGGGCCCAGTGGCAGGCGCCTGTAGTCCCAGCTACTCAGGTGGCTGAGGCAGGAGAATGGCGTGAACCCGGGAGGCGGAGCTTGCAGTGAGCCGAGATCGCGCCACTGCACTCCAGCCTGGGGGACAGAGCGAGACTCTGTCTCAAAAAAAAAAAAAAAAAAAAAATACAAAAATTAGCTGGGCATGGTGGCATGCACCTGTAGTCTCTGCTACTTGAGAGGCTGAAGTGGGAGGATCACTTGAGCCTGGGAGGTAGAGGCTGCAATGAGCTGAGGTCACACCACTGCACTCCGGCCTGAGTGACACAGTGAGACCCTGACTTAAAGGAAATAGAGAGAGAGAGAGAGACAAGGGCTGGGGCCAGCCTGCCTGAATTCTAACACTCATGAGCTGTATTCCCATAGTAGAGTTTTTCAACTCTCTGAACCTCAGCTTCCTTATCTGTAAGGAACGATAATAATAATACCTTCTCGATCACGCTGAGAAGATAGCATGTGATTGTGCATGGCAGGAAGCATTTGATTCAGACCTTGACATACCATGATTATTACTTGTGGTTACTGTTATCATAACCTAGTGAGGGGATGGGACAGAGCCTATGGCCGTCCCACATTGATAGATGATTAGGACTCTGAAGTTCAAAGGTTAGTTGATATTTGAAGTCACACGTTATCACTGAGATGGTTCTAATAATCCACGGCCTGTCTCTCTGCAGGGGGGCACCTCCCTCAAGGGGTCCTTGCCCACTTCTAGAGGTCTCCCATGGGTTTCTGAGCATTTGCCAGCACACGCTCCCCTCACAGCAGGCAAAGCGGGAGGCACTGAGCCGTGTGCAAAGATGAGGAAGGATGTGTAGGTGGCTGGTGCTGCAGGCTACCCGAGAACACTGGTTCTATGTACTTTGTACTCTGGGGAGCAGTTTGCAGTGGTGGGAAGAGGTGGCTGCTTGGAATAGACAAAAAGTACAGAAGCCTTTGTAGGCAAAAAGCTCTCTCCCACATGGTCTTCCATTCCTCTGTTCCAAGCCATGTAAGACTTTCTCTGCCCTCAGAATAAAATCCTTAACATAATTTCATGTCATGTTGAATTTTTTTCCTAGTTCCTTCCCAGTTTGATCCCTTGAAGCATGACATTGAGCTTCTCTATCCTTCTTCCCCCATCAACCCCTACATACACACACACACACACAGACACACGCACTCATACCTGCAAGCTCAGTTCTCCCCCAGGCTAGGCCGAGGACCCCCCTCTACCTCCTCAGGTAGAAATCAGCCCACATCTGGCCATCTGGACAATTGCCAGCCTGGACTCTAAGAGCAAGAGCAAATCTGCAAGCCAGCAGAGGAACCCAGCTCATTCTGAGTAAAAATAACCTGTCAAATCAATTACAGCAGCAGAACCAATTAGGGTGACCGCAGGGGAATAAATATGCAGTGTTTAACTTAATCATCTTTCTGTTCGAACAGCACTCCGGCAGGGCTGCATGACTAAGGCAAATGACTATTACATAACTGATATTTTTATTCTTTGCCTCTTCTCTTCAGAAAGAGAAGCCGGTAAATTTCATTTTCCTTTAAAGTGGAAAAAAAGACAAAGGAAAAGAAAGAAGACTATTTCTGAACTTGCACAGATGATTAAAAAAAGATAGCCTGGGGCCCTCTATTCATAACAAATTAATGTAGAACTACTCACTAGCTATGTGACCTTAGGTGAGTCATTTTCTTCTGTGATTCCCGCATCTGTGAAGGGAGGCACTTAGAGCTGATGATCCCCAAGAGCCATTCTTGCAAATCCTGACTTTCTATTACCTAGGACAACTTTTACTCTAAAATCCTTTACGGCCATGGTGGGATTTTATTGACCTTCGAGTTACCCCATTGCTCCTTGTACAGTGTCTCTATACTAAGGTGCTCAATAAATACTTGCCAAACTGTTCTTTATTTCAACATTTCCTGTCTCTAGGATACTTGCTAGGGACTGGGAGATAGGTACCCAAGTAGTATAAAGAAGTTGTCTCCCATTTGAGGGAGGCCAGGCATGCCTCTGAGAAATGACAGTCTGGTGTGTATAGGCTGGATGCATGCTGGAGGCAATAGATAGTCAGAGAAGAAAGATCTTTCTTTCTTCCCTTTTTTCCTTCTTCCCTTCCCTTCCCTTCCTTCCCTCCCTTCCTTCTGTTCCCTTCCCTTTTCCTTCCTTCCTTCCTTCCTTCCTTCCTTCCTTCCTTCCTTCCTTCCTTCCTTCCTTTTTCTTCTTCTCTTTCTCTCTCTTTCTTTCTTTCTTTCTTTGTTTTTGTTTTTTTCTGAGACAGGATCTCCCTTTGTTGCCCATGCTGGAGTGCAGTGGCATGATCTTGGCTTACCACAGCCTTGGTCTCAAGTGATCCTCCCTGCTCAGCCTTCTGAGTAGCTGGGACTACTGGTTGGAATTAAAGATAGTCAGATGTTGAGCTTAAACACTTTCTTAATTGGTGGCTGCTTTTAGGTAGATTTTTAAATTTTTTGTCGAGACGGGGGGGTCTCACTATGTTTCTCAGGCTGGTTTTGAACTCCTGGACTCAAGTGATTCTCCCGTCTCAGCCTCCCAAACTTCTGGGATTACAGGAGTGAGCCACTGTGCTTGGCCATGAGGGATATTTCTAACCCGAGAATGGTCATGAAGCACTTCCTGGAGAAGGTGAAATAGCACTGGTCCTTGAAAGACATTTAGAATTCTGACCAGTCAATAAGATGAAAGCTACTCTAGGGGAATCTATAGGAATGGCCTACGTAGAAGTGAGGAGAGAGAAAACCTAACAGTGATGGGTGGTTTGCATTGGGAAGCAAAAAAAGAAAAAAAAGAAAAGAAAAGATATCTTGGAACCAGACTGAGAAATGCTTTGGAGCCAGGCTGGGGAGGGTGGGGACATATCCTGGAAGCAATGGGAAAGGAAGGCGGGATGGAGTCTCTATAGTTTCATCATCTTCTCTGTCCACTGGGTGAATTTACCATTCTAAATAGTTAGAGATGAACTTTATTTCTGTTCTGTTCTCCCTGGGAATAGCCTAGAGGTTTAGAATCATGGGGAAGGAAGTAGGGGACTGTCATTGATTGCACAGAATGCAGTTCTTTTGCCCTGCCTATCATACCAAAGCCCTAAGTTTGCTTACTTTGCCCAAGTACAAATTCACAGCTTTTCAGGGCTGTAAAGGTCAATTATTAGAACGGATGCTGTCAGTGCCTTGCCCCATCTCCTCAGCACTCACTTCCATGCTGAATTCAGGATGCTAACATCCAATACCCATGAGCACCCTGGCCAGCGTGGGGCAAAGCCCAAAGTGCCCAAGAGTTGATGTCCCTGGTAACAGCCCTCTTATGAATGAGGGATAAGCATTTGGTGGATAAATCCCCAGTTTCCTCACCCCTTGGGCAGATGAACTCTGAGGTGTGTTCCAACTCTGTCTCCCAGAGTGTTCCCAACACCAGTTGCCCATGGTGATGGCCTGCTCAGCAGCACGCCTCACACTGGCTTCCTTCCGTTCGCTGTCTCACTTCCACACCATTCACCTGAGTTGCTAGGGATCACCTTCTAAATGACCTATTACTCACACTTGAATCCTCGACGCAAGCTTCTGGGGAAACTGAAACCAAAATAATTCATAAATGTCCCTCATTATATGGCTGGGGAAACTGAGGCCCAGAGAGGAGAAGATGATTTGCTTAAGGTCACCAAACAGCTGGCTTAGTCAGGCGAGAGCCTGGGCCTCCAGGCCCCCAGCCCAGGGCCCTCCCACTAGACCAGATGAGTCTTAGATTAGTACTCCCTCCCCTCTGCTCCCCCGCTGAGGCTCCACAAAGTCACAAGTCAGCAGCAGAAACTATTCTTCCTCCAATTCTATTTGAACAGAAAGCAAGAGGCCTCAGCAAGGGGGAAGGGGCGAGGCCTGAGGTTCCCAGATGTGGCCCTCATTCTCCTGGAAAGTGGGCTTTTGTCTCTGCGGTAACCAGGGCAGCTGCCCCATTTATCTGGTCTTAGCAAAGCAGCTGCATCCATTGGTTTCAACTGCTGGGGTTGAAATGGGATGTTTGCAAAATGGAGTTATTAGCCCTTAAAAAGGAGGAGGAGGGTGTTTTTTCTCAAGAAAAGGAACATGAAGCTTGGAGTCTTTCCATATTAATATTAAAGAAGTGCGGCCGGGTGCGGTGGCTCAAGCCTGTAATCCCAGCACTTTGGGAGGCCGAGACGGGCAGATCACGAGGTCAGGAGATCGAGACCATCCTGGCTAACACGGTGAAACCCCATCTCTACTAAAAACTACAAAAACTAGCTGGGCGAGGTGGCGGCGCCTGTAGTCCCAGCTACCCGGGAGGCTGAGGCAGGAGAATGGCGTGAACCCGGGAGGCGGAGCTTGCAGTGAGCTGAGATCCGGCCACAGCACTCCAGCTTGGGTGACAGAGCGAGACTCCGTCTCAAAAAAAAAAAAAAAAAAAAAAAATTAAAGAAGTGCAATATACACAGAAATGACTTTAGGGGACCAGAGCAATTCTAAGTAAAGATGGAAACCAGAAGGTGGAGTTTAGATAGATAGAGTGATATCCTTTTTAAGGCAAGCAAATACATCTTATAACAAGGTAGCTGTTTGCTGTCACTGAAAGGAATCTAAGGGGAATATTGCTGAGAAACAAAGACATTTTCTGTCTCTTTAAATAACTCAAGGCAGCCTGACATCTTAGTTAACAGAGGGAACAAAGATGCTGTACGCTCAGGGAAAGGAAACTATTTTTCTCTTGAAAAGAAAGCAGATGTTATCATCTAGCTCTAGAAAAGTTTGAGGTACCCAAGCACAATATGACACTTGGCCAGGTTTAATAAACATTGCTTTGATGTGCCAACAACCCCTAACTAAACTCGTCAGTTAAATGAACTAACCTTTAGGCTACTAATGGATTGTTATCATAGTTCACCTCTCTGTGTATGCAACACTAGACTGAAGATCCCTTGAGCAAATCATTCTATCCTTGCCTTGCCATGAAGTATTTGTGAAGGGCTAATTGCAAATTCATTTGTTCTGTCATAGAAGTTCTATATTTTTACTGTGTGGTTGGACAATACATGCAGATGATGGACTAAATTGGTCACACTTGTAATTGTGTAAGGTCAAAAACAGGACCCAGAGCATCCATGTTGAAGGCAGGGCAGGGAAACGAAGCTGAGAAAAGCTTGGGAAGTCAGGCTGGGGAGGGTGGGGCATATCCTGGAAGCAATGGGAGAGGAAGGTCAGAAAGTCTGTAGCCCATCCTGAGGAAGGAAAGGGAAGATTTCATCGAGATTATCTTTTTTCTCTGGGCCTCACATGTTTTGGGAAGAATCTGAATGAATAGGTGAGGAAGACTTAGTAGCTTGGCTGGGGCAGATGGCATATGTTGTAGAATTGTTAGGAGATTAAGTTGGAAAGATAATGTGGGTTTCAGTTTGGAGGACTTGAGATGCATGCAAAGAAACCTAGGCTTTATCCTAAAGGTATCAGGGAGCCATTGGATGTTCAGGATCATATTGGGGGATGAAAATGGAGCTCAAGATGGTTGCCTACTTACCCTCAAAGGGCAGTCTTTAGCATCCCTGATATGGTATTGATATGATGGATCGCTTATGAAGTCCATTCACACACTGGCTAATTTTCTGTCTTTGGTTGGGGGAGGGTTGGGGGAGGAAGGAAGGAGGTAAGTTATTGGATTTCAAATTACAAAGTGGAAGAGGAATTTCTCAATTGGATCAATCAGTAGGGACACACTCTCCCTGCTGGGAGCCAAAAGCCAGCTGTTGCCCAGGTCTGGTGCAAACTATGGAATTATAGCAGCACCCATTTGAGCAGCTGGTTAGAAAGCTTCTGGGTTTTCCCGTAGACACTTAACCTTTTTATAGCTCAGCCACAAAACTTTTGCTTCAGGCCAGACCTCAGCCTGTTACTTGCTTAATTAATGTGTTTCTCTTTCCAGCATCCCTCCAAAATCTATCAGAAAGAGTAATACTTCAGCTAGGTCTCTTGCATTTCTGCAAGAGGTCTCTGCATTTCTGAATTATTTGGGTTTTTCCCCTTCCACTCCTCTGAGACCAGACTTTGGAAATGTATGTTTCAATCAATACTCTATTAAGCAGAAAGCTCAGGGAGTAGAGGATGCAAGGTAATAACATTTTCTGGCTAATGGAGGGTTCTTTTAATAAAACTCAATTTGTTTCAGTCCTCTTTGTAGCTTCTGGTTATTAAAAAAATGTCCGAGTCCACTTTTTCTGCCCTCTGATTGTGATTAAGTGAATCCTTGCTAAAGAGGGTTCTTGTAGGCCACAGAGGAGCAGTGTGGTCATCAATAACCACAGGCCTGGGTTGGAAAATAGGATGGAAAAGGAGAAGGGTAGGGGTTAGCCACCACTGACTGTGTGGCTGCAGGGCACCATGGGAACCCTGGGCTGGCTGCCACCATACCCCTCACTCACCCTTCACCAGCCCCCTCCCCTCACCTTACCCAGCACAGGAAGTAGGACCAGAGTCAAGGCACAATCTTTTTTCTTCCCTAATCTTCACCCAACTTTAATGAAGAAAAGGCAGACTTTGGGGGAATGCTGTTAAGGGGACTTGTTTTTGGTTTTGTTTTGTTTTTGAGACAGTGTCTTGCTCTGTTGCCCAGGCGGGAGTGCTATGGTGTGATCTTAGCTCACTGCAACCTTGACCTCCTGGGCTCAAGTGACCCTCCCACCTCAGCCCTGCCAAGTAGCTGGGACCACAGGCATGCACCACCATGCCCAGCTTACATTTGTTTATTTTTCTTTTAGAGATGGGGGCTTCCTGTGTTGCCCAGACTGGTCTTGACTCCTAGGCTCAAGTGATCCTCTCGACTCAGTCTCTCAAAGTGTTGGGATTACAGGCATGAGCCACTATGCCCAGTCGAGGGGATTGTTTTTTTATTTCTTTTTTTTTTTGAAACAGTCTTGCTCTGTTGCCCAGGCTGGAATGCAGTGGCACAGTCTCGGCTCACTGCAACCTCCACCTCCCTGGTTCAAGCAATTCTCCTGCCTCAGCCACCTGAGTAGCTGGGATTACAGGCGTGCCGGCTGATTTTTATATTTTTAGTAGAGACAGGGTTTCACCATATTGGTCAGGCTGCTCTTAAATTCCCGGCCTCAAGCAATCCACTTGTCTTGGCCTCCCAAAGTGCTGGGATTACAGGCATGAGCCACTCTGCCCAGCCTAAGCAACTTCTCAGGGAAATCCCGGGAGTCTGGATGTCCTGGGTCAGTGCATTAGCAAGAACATCAGCCTGTCAGCCAAGAGAGTTCATTTCTTGTCCCGACTCTGCCATGCATTACCTGTGTGGCCTTGGACAAGTAGCGTCTCCTCTCTGGGCCACATTAATGCGTCTATAAAGGGAGGGGGCTGGGCTGTGGTCTGCAAGTTCCCTTCCATGGAGCTGTAAAATTGGGATAATAACAACGCCTTCTTTGCTCACCTCAAAGAGGTGTGGGAAGATAAAAATTAAAAAATGATTGGAAATACTTGGTAAGTTGTAAAGCCCTATGTAATCGGGAAGAGTAAGTCTCTATGGGAGACTTCCTTCAGCAGTCAGGAACTTCTTAATGCAAACCAGGTGCTGGTGCAATCAGACTGGAGACCTCCCAGCCTGGGGCGACTGTGGCTTGGGGAGGGGGAGGAGAAGGGAAGTCAGGTGGGCAGCCTGGCCTCCCAGAGTCTCCCTTCAGGCATGGCTCCTCATTCTTCCTTGGTGTCCATACACAGCAGGATGACACCCCCACCCACATCCCTACTCCCTGCCCAGGATGACACCTCCACCCCCAACCTCTGCCCAGGATGACACCCCCACCCCACCCCAAGCCCAGGATGATACCTCCACCCCACCCATGCCCAAGATGACACCCCCATCCCCACCCTGTGCCCAGGATAACAGCCCTACCCCTACCCCATGCCCAGGATGACAGCTCCACCCCCACCCCATGCCCAGGATGACACCCCACCCCCACCCCATGCCCAGGATGACACCCCACCACCACCCTGTGCCCAGGATGATACCCCTCACCACCCTACACCCAGAAGGACACCCCACCCCCACCCCCGTGCCCAGGATGGCAGCCCCACCCCCACCCCGTGCCATGATGACACTCCCATTCCCACCCCATGCCCACAATGACACTCACCCCCACCCCATGCCCAGGATGACACCCCCACCCACACCCCATGCCTAGGATGACACTCCACCACCATTCTGTGCCCGGGATGATACCCTCACCACCCCACACCCAGGAGGACCCCCCACCCCCACCCTGTGCCCAGGATGACAGCCCCAACCCCCCACGTCCTACTCATACTCTGCTATGCTGTGAGCACCTCCCCTCTTCCTGTGATTTCTCTCCCTAGGTCCATCATCCCCCTCCCAGGTGAGAAACTGAGCCAACTCCAGAGGGAGGTCAGGTGATGGGCAAAAAGTCCCCCCAGCGAGTGGGAGCCTAACTAGACCCTGGTCTGTAGTATTATGGGAAAACCATGAGCTCTGACAACAGAAGGTTCTAATCCCTGCTGGCCAATGCCTTACTCGCCAGTGGTGTGACCTTGGGCAGGCGATTTAAATTCTCTGAACCCTAGTTTCATACTTGTCAGGGAGGACTTCTGTATGCTTCTCAGGAGGTTCCAGCTGAGGTGAGCCCCCTTTTGCCCACAGTAATGACCTCAATATTACACCCTTATTTTGGACGATGCTGGCACTGGAAAGGTGCTTACTAAAGTGCCAGGTATGGCTGCAGCTGTAAAGTGTAGTTTTCTAGATGACTTTCATCTGAAGCTCTAAAAACCTGTCCCCTCCTCACCGTACCTGCCATTGAGCAGACCTGGTTTTTTGAACTGGGGCCTCACTTGAAGTTCACCCTGACTCCCACACAGCTTGCTCTCCACTCCCCCAGGCTTTGACCTTGAGGCTCATCTGTTCTCAGGAGGGGGTTGGGACACAGCCACAACTCTGGGACATCATCCCTTTTCAAAGGTGCAGGGGAGTTTTCGGGAAACAGAAAACTTTGGCCAAGTGGGTTGTGGTTTGGTCCCTTGAGCTCGGGATTTAGCTGAACCTTAAGATGAATTTGGCATGTGTGTGAAATCTCTGCTCTGTGTCCCCAGCTGCAGGACAATGGGGGCCATTTAGAACTTTGCACATGGGATGAAAACATCTGGTTCAAATAACACACACACACACACACACACACACACACACACACACACACGCCCCAACAGGAATACATTACAATAGGGACAATCATTCTTAAACCGAGTGTACTCTCCCACTTTTCAATTCGGGGGTCGTGAGAAAAAATAGGACCCAATCCCTGTCCTGGAGATACGGTAGAGACCATCTTATTTACACTGCTGGCTTTAAAGTTAGAGAATCTGGGACCGGGAGTCACTGGTCTAAGGTCTTACAGCAAGCAAGAGACAGCAGTGAGACAGGAAGCCAGGTGGCCCAACTTCCAGACGGCAGCCTTTCCCTAGCTCCACATGGCACGGAGGAGGAGGTAGAGGGCAAAGAAAGCAGGCCCTTTAGATTCTCCTTTTAGATTTAGATTTAGGACAGAGAATCCCCTTTCGTCAAGAGATCAAAGGGCTCAGGGTACCCAGCCTGCCGACCGCTTTTTTTTTCACGTGCAGCAAAGCCATCTGTGCCGCTAGTCTCGACGCTGCAGCCAAGAGCGAGACCCCAGAGTCTTGGCGTCTGCGGGGGACTCCTGGAAGATGCGTTCCACCACCAGCCAGGCGGGTGGGTGAGCAGCGGCGCAGCTGCTGGCGCGGGCGGCGCGCGTGCACGGGGAAAGCGCGGCCGCGGCGGGGGACGGTGGGCGCCCGGGCCCGGGTCGCCGACGCAGGCCGAGTCTCCTAGAAGCCCCGGCAGAGGAAGTGGCGAGGACGAGAGCGGGGAAACGGGGCCGTCCCCGCCGCGGAGCGACTGCGCCTCCAGCAGCGTCCCGGGCACGCTCGCTCCCTGCAATGTGCGCGTCCTTCGCGAAGAACGTCCCGGGAGGCCCCGCCAGTGCGGTCTCGCTCTGTTTTGTTCTTTCTTCTGAATTTCTGTGGCCCTCCCTCCTGCCAGGGTCCCTTCATGAGGGTTCTGCTGCCCAAGGTCCCCGCGTGGATTTTCTCCAGGGAGGTAACTCGGCGAAGGTGTGACGCCTCCTTCCCACCTAGTGTGACGCCTCCTTCCCACCTGGCCTTTCTTCTTCGGAGAGTCCGTGGTTTCTGCTGCCCTGAGGGGACAGAGATGTCCCTCCGTATTTACCCCCATTCTGTCTTCCCAGAAGACTGCCCCCGCGCCCCCACGACCTCATGGCCAGTGCTGTTAAAATCAAGCACACCCCGCAGCGAGTAGAGGAACGGCTGGGAAAAGCCACACTGTGTTCTGGTCCTTACCTACCCGCCCCCCAGCCCCACGTTCTTCCCCTAAGTGTAGGACTGAATCGCTGAGGGACCTCAGATTTCCCCAGCCCGCCTTGTCATCAACAGGAGGAACCGCACAGTGGTTCGGCTTGAAGCCCTCAAGCAGGTTGTGCCCGGATTCAAATCTCTGCCCTATGCTTTCTAGACATGTGACCTTGCCCCGTTGTTTTATTCATATTCGTATGAAAAGCACTTACTGAGAACTTACCAGACAGCTTTCTTGGCATCGCAGACAGAGCAGTGAACAAAAGGTCCAGGTGGTGATGGAACTTCCGTTGTAGGTGGGGAGGCAGACACATAAATATCTTCATTATATGGTGATAAGTGTTAAAATGAAGACTGTAGCAGAGTGAAAGGACGAAGTGTGGCAGAGGCGTGCTATTTTAGTGAGAGTGCTCAGGGAAGGCCTCTCTCACAAGCTGACATTGGGCAGAGACCCAAAGCAAGTGGGGGAGCTGTAGCGCTCCAGGTGAGAGCATTCCAGGCAGAGGGAACAGCAAGTGCAAAGGCCCTGAGGCAGGAGTTCAAAGAACTGGAGGGTGCAGAGTGAAGGGGACAGTGATGGGGGATGAGGTCAGAGAGGAAGTGAAGGGTGCATATTTCGTAGGGCCCTGTAGGTCACGGTTAGGGTTTTGAATTTTGCTCTGATGAGAAAGAAAGTCACTGGGAAGTCCTAACATGACCTAGCTGATATTCTGAGAAGGGGCATTAAGGGTAGACTATCAGGTGAATAAGAAGGTGGTTTCACTAATCCAGGTAGACAATAATGTTGGCTAGAACCTGGTGGTGGTGACGGAGATGGATTCTGGATATATTTCAGATTGGATTGAAAAGGGAGTATAAGAGCTATAGAGGAACTGAGAATAATGTGTACTTTTTTGTTTGTTTGTTTGTTTTTGTTTTTGAGACAGAGTCTCACTCTGTCACCCAGGCTGCAGTGCAGTGGCACAATCTCGGCTCACTGCAAGCTCCGCCTCCCAGGTTCATGCCATTCTCCTGCCTCAGCCTCCCAAGTAGCTGGGACTACAGGCGCCCGCCACTACGCCCGACTATTTTATTTATTTATTTATTTTGTAGAGATGGGGTTTCACCATGTTAGCCCGGATGGTCTCGATCTCCTGACCTCGTGATCTGCCCGCCTTGGCCTCCCGAAGTGCTGGGATTACAGGCGTGAGCCACCGCTCCTGGCTGATGTGTACATTTTTTACCTGAAGAACTGTAAGGTAAGGTGAGGGTGATGCAATCTAGGGTAGTAGAGTGGGAAGATCAGGAGTTCCATTTTGGACATGTTTTGTTGGTGGTGCCTATTGGACATCCAAGTGGATGTGCCTCAAAGGCAGTGGGATGTGTGAGTTTGGAGTTTGGAAGAGAGGTATGATTGGAGAGAGAAATTTGAGATCTCTTGGTATAGATGATGTTTGAAGCCTTGGGACTGGATGAGATGACCTAGGGTTTCAAATATTGTGTATAATGAGGGCTTCTAAATGTTTCTCTCCCACTAGATCTCTGTCTTGAACTCTAAACTCTTATATCCGACTGCCTTCTTCAGTTCTATAGTATACTCTAGAGGAATCAAAAAACCAGAAAGAGATCTGGTATCCTCATTGTTTCCCCTGGAGAGGTCACAGTTTTTTTTTCTTAGAGTATAAGAACTGGAAATGATCCAAGTGGCCATCTGGTCAACCTCTTCAGTTTTTACAAATAAGGAAACTGAGTTCCAAGAGAGGAAGTGACTTGCTTAAGGTCCAATTCGGAATTAAACATCAGGGCTCCAGGTGCTGTCCACAATGTCACAGCTGCCTTTCTGAAAGTAGAAAGAGCAGTGCTCAACTCAAACAGGAGTCTGAACTCATTGTTCTCCTGTTTGAAATCCTTCAGTGCCTCCCTGTCATCTCCTCATGATGAAGTCCAAGTTCCTTAGGAGGACAGGTAAATCCTTGCTACCTTCACCAACTGCATTTCTGCTACTCCCAGGGGTCCGCCCATATACCAAATCACCAGTGAGTTTCCTGAAGAAGCTCTGGTATTCCACGCCTCCAGACCTTCGCACAGACTCTGATCTCTGGCCAAATACCTTTCCACTGTCCCTATCTGTTTGCTGCTATTCACCCTTCAAGTTTCAGCTTAGATGTTTCATCCTTCAAGAAATAGTCCCTAAAAGCCTCCCCTCAATCTGGACCAAGTACCGCTCCTCAGAGTCTCTGTTGATACCCTGTTACCATGTTTTGTCTATATTTTTAGCTTTTCTGTGTCTCCAGGGCTGGGTAGAGGGTAGAGTTAATATTCAAAGGGGATGATGGAGTAAGTCACAAGTGGTAGTGTTTCAGGATGAAACCAGAAAGAATGAAACTCCCACTTCAGTGCAACCCCCAGAGAGGACTCTTTGAGTAATTGTCTTGGAATCAGGCAGGCCTGAGCTCAAGTTCCAGCTCAGCTAGTTCTTAGTTGTGTGACCCATGACTCTGTACCTGTAAAAAGAGTTAATAAAAAGATTTACTTTGTGGGATCATTGTGAGAATTAGTTGAGAGCAGTCCTGGATCAGAGTGAAGCTTAAAAGATGAGAGAAATAGTTGCTGTTATTCATGCTTAGCCCTCTTTCCTTTGGACACACACACACACACACACACACAGAGACACACAAATCACAGTGCTCATTGTAGACTGGACGTAATGGGGGAACCCAGCAGGTGATCACCAGAAAAGAAAGAGGGGTCAGCAGGTGGGAAGGCCAGTCTTTGTCTGCAGAAGACCTGAATTCACTAGCATTTCCTCCAAAGGGCAGCAATGTTACTTTCAAGCACACAACCTGAACACAACTAGCAAAGCTTTGACAAGCAGAGCCTGGAGAACTGGCTTTAGGAAGAGGTGACCTTGATTTCCCAGGAAGGCCTCAACTGTAAATAAACAGCTGCTTCCAAAGCACCCTTTCCCTCCCTCTTTCTGTGCTCTGCCTGTCTCCTCCCCTCTATCTCCACCTTTCACTCTTCCACATCACACCCTGCGCACCTCTTATCGCTTGGCTCCCTGGAATGCTTCCTGTTATCTTACCCTGTTGGAGGCCTGAGTTGTCATTAATGCTGACAGAGGGGCACCCATCGGAGGGAGGGCTTTGGCTTCCAGGAGAGAAGGCTGTAACTGTGGAAAGGAGGCCCCATGAGAGGCCCATGTGGAGTCTTCCCACACTCTCCCCTTCCCACACCCAGCCACCTGCTCAGACACCTGCTGAGTGCACCTGTGGACCTGGACTCTGGTGTTCTCCCTGCTCTGATAGGGCATTTCCCGAACTGAGCTCATCTTTAACGCTGGCCATCTCTAGCTGGCCTTTGGCTTTCAGTGGTATCTCCTGGGCAATAGCCCTGGCCCAGATCTCACTTCAGTCTCATTAATCTTAACTGAGAACTGACAGCTTCTGAGGAGTCCCACCTTCGCTGCCAGCCCCAGGCAGGATGGGCCAGCCACCGCCAGTCTGCAGGGCTCAGTGCAGCCTCTTCTGTGAAGGCTTCTTCATACTTTTGAGCTCTTGCGGAATCCCTGTCTTTGAACTCTAAAGCCTTACCCTTTTCTGTCATAAGAACAATCTGTAGTCATCAACTGAGTCCCCAGTCATAGACTTGAGAAATCAAACTTTTTTTTTTGCATAGAGTAGTGAATAAGAAGGCATTCTTTATAGTCACCAATTTCTGATTCTGCTGAGAAATGTAGGCAAATGACTTGACCTCTCTGGGCCTCAGTTTCTGCATATGTAAAATGGGCTACAGGGCCGGGCATGGTAGCTCATGCCTGTAATCCCAGCACTTTGGGAGGCTGAGGTGGGTGGATCACGAGGTCAGGAGTTCAAGACCAGCCTGGTCAAGATGGTGAAACTCTGTCTCTACTAAAAATACAAAAAAATTAGCCTGGCGTGGTGGTGGGTGCCTGTAATCCCAGCTACTCAGGAGGCTGAGGCAGGAGAATCACTTGAACCCGGGAGGCGGAGGTTGCAGTGAGCCAAGATCGCGTCACTGCACTCCAACCTGGGAGACAGAGCAAGACTCCATCTCAAAAAAATAAAAGGCTACAAATAACCGTTTTTATGGGGCTACTTATGAGGATTAAATAGGTTATTGCACCACATACCTAGCTGAGAACCTGCTACATAATAAGTGATCAATAAATGGCAGTGTTGTTATTATTTAGAGATTAAGCATGTGCATTCTAGAGCCAGACGACTTGCTTTAACAGTGTTTCACTACTTACTCTCTTTGGGATCTTGGGCAAACTTAACCTTTGTAAGCCTTGGTGTCCTTATCTGTGAAATAAAACTAATAATGTCTATTTTTTTACTTTTCAACTTTTAGATTCAAGGGATATATATGCAGGTTTGTTACATAGGTAAATTGCGTGTCATAAGGGTTTGGTGTAATTTTATCACCCAAGTAATCAGCATAGTACCTGATAGGTAGTTTTTCAGTCCTCATCCTCCTCCCATCCTTTACTCTCAAGTAGGCCCTGGTGTCTATCATTCTCTTCTTTTTTTTTTTTTTTTTTTTTTGAGACAGAGTCTCGCTCTGTCGCCCAGGCTGGAGTGCAGTGGCCGGATCTCAGCTCACTGCAAGCTCCGCCTCCTGGGTTTACGCCATTCTCCTGCCTCAGCCTCCCGAGTAGCTGGGACTACAGGCGCCCACCACTTCGCCCGGCTAGTTTTTTGTATTTTTTAGTAGAGACGGGGTTTCACCGTGTTAGCCAGGATGGTCTCGATCTCCTGACCTCGTGATCCGCCCGTCTCGGCCTCCCAAAGTGCTGGGATTACAGGCTTGAGCCACTGCGCCCGGCCTATCATTCTCTTCTTTGTGTTCCTGTGTACTCAATGTTTAGGTCCTACTTATAAGTGAGAACATGTGGTATCTGGTTTACTGTTCCTGCATTAATTCACTTAGGATAATCGCCTCAGCAAAGGCCATGATTTTATTCTTTTTTATGGCTGTGTAGTATTCCATGGTGTATATGTACCACATTTTATTTACTCAGTCCACCACTGATGGGCATCTAGGTTGATTCCATGCCTTTGCTGTTGTGAATAGTGCTGAGATAAACATATGTGTGCATGTGTCTTTATAATAGAACGATTTCTATTCCTTTGGGAATATACCCAGAAATGCGATTGCTGGGTTGAATGGTAGTTCTATTTTTAGTTCTTTGAGAAATCTCCAGACTGCTTTCCACTGAAAGCAGCTGAACTAATTTACATTCCCACTGTCAGTGTATAAGAGTTCACTTTTCGATCGAGACCATCCTGGCTAACATGGTGAAACCCCGTCTCTACTAAAAATACAAAAAAAAAAAAAAAATTAGCCGGGCATGCTGGCGGGTGCCCGCAGCTACTCGGGAGGCTGAGGCAGGAGAATGGTGTGAACCTGGGAGGCAGAGCTTGCAGTGAGCCGCGATCGCGCCACTGTACTCCAGCCTGGGAGACAGAGCAAGACTCCATCTCAAAAAAAAAAAAAAAAAGAGTGCACTTTTCTCTGCAATCTTGCCAGCATCTGTTATTTTTTGATGTTTTAGTAATAGCCATTCTGATGATGTCTATTTTTAAAGTTGAAGAAACTGAGGCACAGATAGATTAAGTGACTTGCCCCAGCTATACTAGGACACAAATAGTAGGTATCAAATATAGGAAATGAAGGCTGCAGGGGCTGCTCACTTGACCACTATTGCAGAATGATATGAGTGACACATAGTTTCACACTCCCCATAACAGGAGAGTGGAGAGAGAAGAGCCATCATTTCTGCTGGGGGTGTGGGAGGAGACAGAGAAAGTTTTAAACAGAAGGTAAAAACTACTCTAGTCCTGGAAAGACAGTGAATGTGGCTAAGCTGGAAATGAGGTTAGAATGTCATCCTAGATGGTTGCATAACAATGTACATGTATTTAATGTCATAAAACAGCATACTTAAAAAGGGTCAAAATGGTAAAAGCCTTTATTTATTTATTTATTTATTTATTTATTTATTTGAGTTGGAGTCTCGCTCTGTCGCCCAGGCTGGAGTGCAGTGGCGCGATCTCAGCTCACTGCAAGCTCCACCTCCCGGGTTCATGCCATTCTCCTGCCTCAGCCTTCTGAGTAGCTGGGACTACAGGCGCATGCCACCACGCCCGGCTAATTTTCATATTTGTAGTAGATACGGGGTTTCACCATGTTAGCCAGGATGGTCTCGGTCTCCTGACCTCATGATCCACCTGCCTCAGCCTCCCAAAGTGCTCCTGTGCCCATCCGGGTAATAAGTCATTTTTTAAAAAATTGTTTAATGAAAAAAAAATTAACTTACATTTTTCTTAAAAGTAACAATTTAATGATATGTATTTTCTGTGAACATTCAAGAAATAGAGATCACCAATAAAAAAATTAATAAAATAATTTGTTATTCCACCATTCAGATCTAAACAATGTTATTTTGGTATGTAACTTCAGAGGTTTTTCATATATTCACTTCAAATATTATTTACCAACAATGGGAGTTTATTTATTTATTTATGTTTGTTTTGAGGCATAGTCTCACTCTGTGGCCCAGGCTGGAGTGCAATGGCGTGATCTCTGCTCACTGCTACCTCTGCCTCCCAGGTTCAAGCAATTCTCCTGGCTCAGTCTCTCGAGTAGCTGGGATTACAGGTGCGCACCACCATGCCCAGCTAATTTTTATATTTTTAGTAGAGACAGGGTTTCGCCATGTTGGCCTGGCTGGTCTCGAACTCCTGGCCGTAAGCAATTTGCCTGCCTTTGCCTCCCAAAGTGCTGGGATTATAGGCATGAGCCACTGCACCCAGCCTGTATTTTTATATATGTAGTTTTGTAACTTACTTCTTCCACTCACTAAATGATAAGTTTTCCACGTCATTAAGTCTAAAAAAAGAAAAAAAAGGGCAAGTCATCTCAGGTAGGAGGACTGGCATGAGCAAAGGCATAGAGGTACAACAATGCAAAGGAATTCTGGAAAAAGTGAGGCTCCCCGAGCAGCTGGAGCACAAATTGCAAGGAAGAATGTAGTGGGAAGAAAACCTGGATTGACTGTCAGGATCTGGAGACCAGAGGGCTTTAAAGGAAAAAAAAATTATGAAAGGGAATCTGGGCTAAGGAAAGATATTATACTTTACTGAAAACTTAGCAGAAGCTCCAGGTGGCCAAAGCAAAAAGGGAAACACGGAAAGCACGAGAGTTCTGTTTATTACAAAGGAGTTAAGAAAGAGCACATGTTGGCTGGGCGCGGTGGATCACACCTTAATCCCAACAGTTTGGGAGGCTGAGGTGGGCAGATCACCTGAGGTCAGGAATTGAAGACCAGCCTTGCCAAGATGGTGAAACGCTACCTCTACCCTCTACCAAAATATACAAAAATTAGCTGGGCATGGTGACGTGCTCCTGTAGTCCCAGCTACTGAGGAGGCTGAGGGGGGAGGATCGTTTGAGCCCGGGAGGTGGAGGTTGCAGTGAACTGAGATTGTGCCACTGCACTCCAGCCTGGGCAACAGAGTGAGACCCTGTCTCAAAAATAATAATAACAATAAAAGTAATAAATAGAAATAATACATGCTCTAAAGCCTGACTCCCAGAACGTGAGCCCTTTTTCTGCCAGTTACTAGCTATGTTGCTTTGGCAAATTAGTTAACCTCTTTATTATTCAGTTCCTCTATTTGCAAAACAGGAGCAATCATAGTGCCTACTTCATAGGGTCGTTGTGAGAATTAAATGAGCTAATAATGTAAAGCACTTAGAGGCTGGCATGTTGTAAACTCTTAATGAAAGTTATAAATTAGTTCTATCAATGTTTTTTCCTGGCTGAATTCTAAGTTGAATTTATCTTGAGCATCTGTATGCAAAGAGCTCTGAGTAACATAAGGGATAGTTTTCTCAATAAATGTGATAGTGACCGTGGCTGCATTCTCAGTAAGGCTGTGTCTTAATGTCTCCTGGAAGGAAGCCAAGAGTCAGAAAGGGCTCTGTGAGAGAGCCAGTGCTCATGTCCAGGCCCAGGGCTTCCTGACTGCCTGGCATGTGCCAGGAGAGTGTGTGCAAAAGGCCGAGAAAGGAAGGACTTTCATTCCCTTCCCGCTTGCCCTCTCTCTCCCTGGTCAGGCCATCCTTTCAGCCTGGCTGTCGGCCTGAACCATTTCCTGTTTCCTGAACATTTATCTTCCGCACATTCATGCTTCTTTCTCATATTGTCCCCCTGCCTGTGATACCTCTTTCTTCCAGAATCCTATTGGCAAACTTCTCCTTGTCCTTCAAAACCCACTTCAAGAATAAGTATTCCTTCCTCTGACATTCCCCGACTCTCCATGTTCTCCTCTGTTTGGAGGACTCTGTACCTCCCTCTATTCTGTGATGTGTGATGGTAATAATGGTGATGAAGATAATGGTGATGGTGGCAATGAAGATAGTGGCAGCTTACCCTTATGGACCACTTCACCAGGCACTAGATTAAGTGCTTTGCAAGCACTGTTCCAATTCATTTTTACAGCAACCCTATAAGGAATTGCTATTTGTATACTAATTTTATAGAAAAGGAAACAGGAGCATAGAATGAATAGTTAAAGAACTCACTCAAGCCACACAACTGGGAGTAAAAGAACTAGGATTTTTACACAGAGAGTCTGTTTTCAGAACTAGCACCCAAAACCATTATGCCTAGCTGCTTCCCTGTATTATTTTTACTGTTTTTACTGTTAGGATTATTGCTGCTTGATGATGGGTTTCTCCCCTTTGTCCTTACATTCTCAGGACCTGGCACCAGGCCTGACACCCAGCAGGCACAGAAGAAATACTTGCTACTCTTCAGTCTGGCAGTTCGGTTCAGTTAAAACAAGTCAAGGCTCATTTCAAAGATCTCTTCTTCCCTGCTGGACCTCCTGATCACCCTGACCGGATTTAAGGACTACCTTTCATGAGCCCCTATGGCTTTGCTCTTCTCATTTGACTCTCACACAATTTCATGAGGTAGGCATTGTTCCCACTTTATAGACAGAAAAACTGAGGTTCAGACCTGGTAAGGGATCGTGCTGGGGTTTGACTCCATTCATTCTTCCCTTCACACTTTCCTTTTAGTGTCTCCCCTATCCTTGTATTTGCCACTCCCAAATCCTTAGCACAGAGCCTGGAGCACAGTAGGCCTGCACTAAATGTCTGCTAAATTGAAATGAACTGAATTAGGGTGTGGGTGGTCCAAGAAAAATGTGCCACGACTCAGGCATTTCAAGCGAAATGCATAGTTTCAAAACCCAAGCATAGAGGAGCCCGCTATTTTTGGATGGCCTTGCACAAATGTTGTGTGGGCTTCCTTTTTGCTACTAAATGTCATTGCATTAGTTTCCTAGTTTCATTCTCCTGCCTGGGCTGGGGAGGATTATGCAAGCGGAGCCTAGGAATGAGTCATCTTTCCCTCAGCTGCCAAACTGTCCACGATTGCCATGATATGGTACAATCTTTTTTCTGCCTCAAGCTATTTGTGGGTGGTTTTGTTTAACTTTTACAGTCTTTCTTTCTTTCCTTCTAATTTTGCTTCTCCTTGTCTTTTTCTTTGACATGGGCCATAGGTACTGGCGGCCTTTAAAACTCTGGCCACTCTGTGTCTGTAAGCACAAAGCCATCTACCTGCTACATAATTCACATGGGGAAGAAAGCCCTTCTGGTGATGACATTGTGAGGTGCTGACCCACAAGGAAAGTGGGACAACCTTTCTAGGGTGGATGGAGGTTCCCTTCCACTGAATCAGCTGCCACTACCCCTCCCTCAAGCCTGCTGGGAAATTCTGGGCAGCCCAAAATTGGGCTTCCACACCCCACATTACAGCCACGCCCTTCACACTCCTTACCTGAGTCTGTTTCCTGGATTTGTTGAGACTAGTCTGTTCACTTCCAATATGACCCTGTGGCCTTAGCCAGGGCAGCTGTGGGGCCAGCCCCTAGCCCCCACAGGAGGAGCCAGGCTGACCCAGCTGGAGGCTACACAGGAGGGCAAGGCCCAGTGCCCAAGGGGATGACAGGTGTGTGACAACTTCTGTGCTCCAGGCACAGTACTGCATGCCAGTAGAAAGAGTGACTTGCTCTCCAGTAAGTGCTTCTAGCCTCAGGCTGATGGATCAGTGAACCAGGCCAGGGTTGGAGCTGTAGGTGAAACCAGTGGATCCACATGTGAGGGCTGGGGGAGGTGGAAACAGAGGCCAGCCCTGGAATCTTCCTAGATGAATAGCAGCTACCAGCAATGGCCAACCCAATGCTCAAATGGAGGCCTGTCGGGCACTCGGGACCTGGGTCCAGCAGGAATCATGGAGAGCAGCTCAATAATCTCTCATAACACTCACCATGTGTGCCATACCCCATAAACTTCTAGAGCACTTTCCTTACATGCCCTCAAATGATGCTGGACAACAGGTGCACAGCAATCCAGGTTCGAGAAAAGCCAGCCTGCCTGTCCCTTTCCCAGCTCCAAGGCTCTGGCCCCCCCTTAGGCAGGAGAAGAGTTGAGAGCATTTGGAAACCACATGCAGGAGCACCAAGAGCCCTGGATTAGAAGGGAGAGGAGTTGGCCAGGCACGGTGGTGTAATTCCAGCACTTTGGGAGGTCAAGGCAGATGGATCACGAGGTCAAGAAATCGAGACTCTCCTGGCCAGTGTAGTGAAAACCCATCTCTAGTAGAAACACAAAAATTAGCCTGGCGTGGTGGCGCGTGCCTGTAGTCCCAGCTACTCAGAAGGCTGAGGCAGGAGAATCCCTTGAACCCGGGAGGTGGAGGTTGCAGTAAGCCGAGATCGTGCCACTGCATTCTGCAGAGCGAGACTCCATCTCTAAATAAATAAATAAATAAATAAATAAATAAATAAATAAATAAGGGAGAGGAGTTCTGGCAGCTCATGCTGTGTGCCAATGGGAAACTCTCCTAACCCTTCTGAACCTCAGTTTCCCTGCCTTTAAAATGGTGGTAATAATATAATTGAGAAATGAGCTAACAGTGATTCATAAAATATTTGGTGTCACTCTTCTACATAAAACCCTCTAGTGACTTTCCATTTCAGTTGGAGAAAAACCCAAAGGGCTTGTAGTAGCCTGTGAGGTCCTGCATGATCTACCTCTACCACCACTTCTCTGCTCTAATGTCATCCCTGGTCTTCCAAATACACCAGCCTCATGCCCACCTCAGGGCCTTTGCCCTGACCGTTGGCTTTGCCCCGGGCACTCTTTCTCCAGGTGTCAATGCAGCACCCCTCACCTCCCAGGTCTTCACTGAAACATCAGCATTGAGTGAGGCTTTCTGAGAACTCTCTGAAATGGCAACGCCCCTTCCCCACATACCCTGCCCCCTCCACTATTTAATTTTTCTCTACAGCTCTTACCGCCCTCACAGCTTATATCTCTTACCTACTTTATTTTTTATCTGTCTCACTCCACGAAAATATTAGCTCCATGAGGGCAAGAGTTTTTCTGTTTTGTTCTCTACTGTAACTCCAGTGCCTAGAATAGTGCCTGGGAGCACATAATAGATGCTCAATAAATATTCTCTGAATGAATGAAGTAGTAAGTGAATAAAGGGGTCTTCAGTACTACTATTCTAGAGTGGAAGTAGCCAGCCCCAGTCCCAGCAACCTAACCTCATTAAGGCCAAGGTCCTGGGGTCTTCTGTGTGCCACAAGCTCCCAGGGAAACTTGCAGCCTCTTCCATCTCACAGCTATTTTATTTATTTATTTATTTATTTATTTATTTATTTATTTATGGACGGAGTCTCGCTCTGTCGCCCAGGCTGGAGTGCAGTGGCGAGATCTTGGCTCACTGCAACCTTTGCCTCCCATATTCAAGTGATTCTCCTGCCTCAGCCTCCCAAGTAGCTGGGATTACAGGCGCGTGCCACCACGCCCGGCTAATTTTTGTATTTTTAGTAGAGATGGGGTTTCACCATGTTGGCCAGGCTGGTCTCAAACTCCTGACCTCAGGTGATCCACCGACCTCGGCCTCCCAAAGTGCTGGGATTACAGGCGTGAGCCACTGCGTCTGGCCCTTCACAGCTATTCTTAAGTCCCAGTTTGATCCAACAGGGCATCAGTACATCGTGTGGTAGATGATTGTTCCTTGAACATCATGCTAATGGCTTGCTAGTGAGAAAATGGGCACAGAGGAATCAACTGGGATGGGGGAAGCTTCTTCAAGTGCCCAATTGCCTGAAGAGAGGAACCATCAGTTTGGAAGAAATGGATCAATCTCTTATGACTGGCTGAGTTGGCAAGCTCTGTCACTCATCTTCCTGACTGTCTGTAGAATGGAAGAGCAGGTTTGGAGCAGGAATTTGCTTCACTCTGCTCCTTAAACTTCACTGCCAGGCACTTCAGAGCCTGCTGTGCTGCCACCAGGATAATGCAGGCTGACCCCTCTGACTGCAAGAGTCCTAGGAGGGACTTGCTGGGGATGCTTGGCCAAGCTGATTGTTCCATAAGTGATAGTGCATTTCAATCTCTGCCTTTGGGAGACTGACTCTTCCTTAAAATAAAAGGTTAGCTATTTTTTCATTACTTAACCCATGAAAGTGTTGGTTCTCCTTTTATACAAATTCTAGGATTTTTTAATATTCTCCTTCTCACTCCCTCTGCCTTCCCTCCCAACTATACTACCTAAATAATTAAAGCATGTTTGGCAGGGGGCAGCGTGGGGAATGAATAAGTTTTAGAAACCAATACACTTAGCCACAATGCTTTTTTATATGCAGTACATGTAAAAAGTAAGGTAGGTATATTTGTAATTCAAAAATTGTAAAAAATGCTTTTCGCCTCTCTTTTCTTTCTTACAGACTTTCCACTACTGCTATCTTTTTTTTTTTTTCTTCTGCTGAGTGTTTTAAATAATTCCAAGTACAGATCAGGTATAACTAAAAGCTAGAAAAATAGAAATGTACACTCTCCAGTGTTTTTTAGTGCCCTAGCTGGATGGGAAGCTAGCTGAGGCCACTCAGGCAGCCATCATCAATAATGGGGCAAGCTGAGGCCAGAGCACCAGCCAGAGGTGGTCAGGGAGCCCAAACGTGGTCAAGAACAGCTGAGTTGGAGCAGCCTGGGACTTAGCTGCTGGTGGGGAAGAGCCCAGCAATGGAGTCTGGGGTTGATTCTGGGTCAGAGTCTGCAGAGGCTGACAAGGAAGCAAGCCCAGGGAGCCAGGAGGGAAGCTGCTAAACCCATCCAGGTGGAAGCTTGAGTGCCTTGCCCCTGTGGGTCTCAGAGGCACAGCTCAATCTGGAGTGACGTGAAGCCTCCACAGTGACATGGGGACTTCCTGATTCTGCTAAATGTGATGACAAGATGGAAATGTTCATCTATATCTGAATGGATTGGCACTGAAAATCCGTATCTTCACTGTGCTGCAGTTAACAGCAGAAAAGATACTTTCTTGAGTGCTTTATTGTATAACAAGAATGGTTCCAAGTACCTTTTATAAGTTATCTCATTTTTAAATTTACAACAACCCTGTGGGTAGATATAAATATTCAGTCCTTTAAAGTGGAGAAAACCAAAGCCAGTGGAAGGTAGGTGAGTTGCTCCAGGTGGATCTGGGGTATGAAGTCAAGCTGTCTGACTTCATAGTAGGGTTTCTTACCCTTGGCACTGATAACCTGTTGGGACAGGTCATCCTTTGCTGGGGACTCTCCTGTGCATTGTAGGATGTTTAGCAGCCGCCCTGGCCTCTGCCCACTAGATGCCGGTGGCACCTCTCCCTGACTCAAGATGTGACAGCCACAAGTGTCTTCAGAAGTTGCCAAATATGCCCCTGTTGAGAACCACTGTTGAGAACCACCACGGTTGTTCACCACTAAGCCCTGCCAAGCAGAGCTGGACTTGGTAGCCCCAGACGGGATATTTGCAAGACATCTGGAAGGGAGACTCCAGAGTGCTGCTCATACCGGCTCTCCCAAGGAGATCTTCATTAGGGTCCTTGGCCTTCTGGTTTAAAAATCCTATATATCAGTCATCTAGAATCAATATGGCCTGGGCAAACAAATTCCTCCCAGCCCAGCTTGCCAGCCAGTTCCTTAAATCCAATTCTTGTTTATGGGTTACAGAGGAGAGGTGGAGATGGGTTTTCTGGCTGGCTGACCACACAGGACATTCATAGGCAAGTGACCAAAAAATCTATTGCAGTGGGAGAGCCTCGCTGAGGAGCGAGATTTCTTTGCTGTGTCTAGTCCTGAGTCCTGGGCTGGTTCCTGGTTTTTATTCATGAGATCTATCAGAGGCTTGCCTTGTTCCTGCCTTGCTCTGTGTGCTATTGTGCCCCTCTCATGGGCTCAGCGACCCTGTGTCAGCTGTCTTTTTTTTTTTTTTTTTTTTGAGACAGAGTCTTATACTGTCACCCAGGCTGGAGTGCATTGGCATGATCTCGACTCACCACAACTTCCGCCTTCCAGGTTCAAGCTATTCTCCTGCCTCAGCCTCCCGTGTAGCTGGGATTACAGGCTCGTGCCACCACACCTGGCTAATTTTTTGTATTTTTAGTAGAGACAGGGTTTCACCATGTTACCCAGGCTGGTCTTGAACTCCTGAGCTCAGGCAATCCTCCCTCCTCAGCCTCCCAAAGTGTTAGAATTACAGGTGTGAGCCACCGTGCCTGGCCAAAGGGAACTCAGTTGTCTTGAAATCAGCATCTAGGGATGCACCTAGGCCTGACTGAGGCGGGCACTGCAGGAAAGAGAATGAGCATTGCAAAGTGGCAGCTGTGGGACTTGGAGCAGCTGGAGGGAGCCCAAATGTGGTCAAGAACAGCTGAAACGTGGAAATGAAGAATGCTGAGAGGTGCAATTCACAGAATGAGACTGAAGCTAATCAATTAATCTATAGATAAAGTGAGAGGAGGGCAAAGGGGAGGGAGGCACCATGGGTAGCTCCACAGTTGGTTTCAGTGCATGGGAACACAGATGGAAGAAGGACGGGGTCCAGGGGAAGGCCTTGCCCCCCTTGATCCTTGCTGAGTTTGAAAGGACTGTGGGATGTCTAGGGGAAAGCCAGGTGGCCAGGCTGGAAGCTCTAGCAGAGCTCTAGGCTTGGGATGGACACTGGGGACCATCATTGTAAAGAGATAGGTCGATCTGTGAGAGCAGGTAAGGATGTGCAGAAGGAAGAGCTACCAGGGAAAGGAGAAGTTTCTGTATGGCTGAGAAGGAGCAGCTGGAGAGTGAGGAGGAAAGTGAAGGGCAGGCAGTGACTCTTAAGCCAGAGAGTCTGCCAGAGGGCCAGTGAGATGAGGACTCCCTGTCATTAGCAGCAAGGAGGTGGGTGCTCAGGACGTTATGGAGATCAAGTTTAAGTGGGTGCTGGGGGGCAGAAGCCAGAGTACAGCAAGTGGAGAAGGATACACATCACCTTCACGAAGCTTGGCTGTGAAGGAGAGAAGAGAGGGCTGGAACTTGAGAGAAAGGTGGGCTCTCACTTTACTTTTTCTTTTTCTTTTTCTTTTCTTTTCTTTCTTTCTTTTTTCTTTTTTTCTTTCTTTGGTTTTGAGACAGCGCCTTTCTCTGTTGCCCAGACTGGAGTGCAGTGGTGTGATCTTAGCTCACTGCAGCCTCGAATTCCTGGGCTCAAGTGATCCTCCCGCCTCAGCCTCCCAAAGTGCTGGGATTACAAGCATGCACAATCATGCCTGGCCAATTTTAAAATTTATTTTTATTTTCTGTAGAGACAAAGGTCTCACTATGTTTCCCAGGCTGGTCTTGAACTCTTGCGCCCAAGCAATCCTCCTGCCTTGGCCTCACAAAGTGTTGGGATTACAGGCATAAGCCACCACGCCCAGCCAGCTCTCGCTTTCAAATTCCTATTGTTTTGACCATCAGAGGAACTGGAAGATGGGGGAAGCCCCGAGACATTTCCCCGTAGAACTGCCAGAGCCTGCTTCCTCCAGTGGTTGATTCCACTTCCTCTGCTTCCACGCCTACCATCTGTGCACCTCTTCTCCCAGCTGCCAGCTGCATCTTTTCTTTTTCTTTTCTTTCTTTTTTTTTTTTTTTTGAGATGGAGTTCTGCTCTTGTTGCCCAGGCTGGAGTGCAATGGCACAGTCTCAGCTCACTGCAGCTTCTGCCTCCTGGGTTCAAGCGATTCTCCTGCCTCAGCCTCCCAAGTAGTTGGGATTACAGGTGTGCACCACCATGCCTAGCTAATTTTTGTATTTATTATTATTATTATTATTATTATTATTATGTGAGATGGAGTCTCACACTGTCGCCCAGGTTGGAGTGCAATGGCACAATCTTGGCTCACTACAACCTCCCCCTCCTGGGTTCAAGCGATTCTCCTGCCTCGGCCTCCTGAGTAGCTGGGATTACAGGTGCCCATCACCATGCCTGGCTAATTTTTTGTATTTTTAGTAGAGACAGGGTTTCACTATGTTGGCCAGGCTGGTCTTGAGCTCCTGACCTCAGGTGATCCACCCGCCTTAGTCTCCCAAAGTACAGCTGCATCTTTTCTGATTGGTGCAGGCCTCCCACCTGGTCTGGCTGTTGCATGCATAGTGAAAATGTGGCTGAACAAAGGGAGGCGATGAATGAAAGACCCCCGGAGACTGTCAGTATCAGAAGTGAGTTCAGGTCCAAGTTCTCTAGTTTCTGAACTGGAATGTCTTTGCCAATGTCTAGTCCAAAGCATTTCAGATTTTTCCAATGAAGAGCCCCTACTGGCACACAGGAAACAGCTCAGACCCCAGGGATCAGGGTTATGAAATGAAGTATGGGGCAGCCACTAAAAGCCTAGTGTATCTCTAATTTCTCTAAAACCTCATGTCTTAGCATAAAAGCGCATGCAGTGTTGCATTCTACTCTGGCATACTTGAGTGCTTTGGGGTTTTAAAATTATATTTGAAATTGCTTACCTTCATATCAAATTGACACTCAAAGAAGATGCACCAGCTTTGCCCCATGACCCTCCGATTAGAGCAGCAGTCAGAAGTCAGATCGTCTCCCTATGCCTACCTTTTCTTTTCTTTTTTTTTCTTTTCTTTTTTCTTTTCTTTTCTTTTCCTCTCTCTCTCTCCCCACCCCCCCTTCCTCCCTTCCTCCCTTCCTCCCTTCCTTCCTTTCTTGCTTTCTTTTTTTGTTTGTTTTTTTTTTTGCTTTGTTTTGTTTTGTTTTGTTTTGTTTGAAGGAGTCTTGCTCTGTCGCTCAGGCTGGAGTGCAGTGGTGCGATCTCAGCTCACTGCAACCTCCACCTCCCGGGTTCAAGTGATTCTCTTGCCTCAGCCTCCTGAGTAGCTGTGACTACAGAGGCACACCACCACGCCTGGCTAATTTTAGTATTTTTAGTAGAGATGAGGTTTCAACATATTGGCTAGGCTGGTCTCAAACTCCTGACCTCGTGATCTGCCTGCCTTGGCCTCCCAAAATGCTGGGATTACAGGCGTGAGCCACCACACCCAGCCCATCCCTCCACCTTTCTTACACCTATGCATACACACATACGCAATCACACAAACTACAATTGAGACTGAGGCCCAGAGAGGCAGTCACATGGCCAAGATCACACAGCAAGTGCGTGGTTCTAGCTCCATCAACTCCCTATCCATTGCTCCTTCTTTGCAACTCCATTGCCAAGGAATTGAGGACGGCATAGTTTTACTGGGGAATCTCAGATTTCATGTTTGATATTGGCAGATGAAATTAGGAATGGGGAGCAGAGGTTTAGAGTGGAAAATAAGTAATTTAAGTATTTGGGTCCCATAAATAGGTTCTGATGCTTTGAAAACGGGACACTATCGTATGTATGTAAATAGCCATGCTCCAGGGAGAATTTGACGGGCCTCAAGGAGGCCTTTCTCCTCCAAATTATCTTCTCTATTCTGGTGTTAAGACTTGAAATCCACCTTCCAGTTAAGCACTGTCCTTCCCCCAGGTCATTGCTATGGGTTGAGTTGTGTCCCTCCGAAATTCCTATGTTGAAGTCTTAACCCTCAGTATGTGACATCATTTGGATACAGGGCCTTCGCAGAGGTAACCAAATCAAAATGAGGCCATTCGGGTGGGCCCTAATCAAACAACACTGATGTCCTTCTAAGAAGTGGAGGCCGGGCACCGTGGCTCACACCTGTAGTCCCAGCATTTTGGGAGGCTGAAGCAGGCAGATCACCTGAGGTCGGGAGTTCGAGACCAGCCTGACCAACAGGGAGAAACCCTGTCTTTACTAAAAATACAAAATCAGTCAGGCGTGGTGGCACATGCCTGTAATCCCAGTTACTCGGGAGGCTGAAGCAGGAGAATCGCTTGAACCCGGGAGGCGGAGGTTGAGGTGAGCTGAGATCTCATCATTGCACTCCAGCCTGGGCAACAAGAGCTAAACTCTGTCTCAAAAAACAAAACAAAACAAAACACTGGAGATTTCAGCCAGGCACAGTGGCCCACATCTGTAATCCTAGCACTTTGGGAGGTGGGAGGATTGCTTGAGCCCAGGAACTTGAGACCAGCCTGGGCAATATAGTGAGACCCTGTCTCTACAAATAATAATAATAATAAAAAATTGGCCGGGCGCGGTGGCTCACACCTGTAATCCCAGCACTTTGGGAGGCCGAGATGGGTGGATCACGAGGTCAGGAGATCGAGACCATCCTGGCTAACATGGTGAAACCCCGTCTCTACTAAAAATACAAAAAACTAGCCGGGCGTGGTGGTGGGCGCCTCTAGTCCCAGCTACTCAGGAGGCTAAGGCAGGAGAATGGCGTGAACCCGGGAGGCGGAGCTTGCAGTGAGCCGAGATCGCGCCACCGCACTCCAGCCTGGGCGACAGAGCGAGACTCCGTCTCAAAAAAATAAATAAATTAGCCAGGTGTGGTGGCGTGTGCTTGTGGTCCCAGATACTCAGGAGTCTGAGACAGGAGGATCACCTGAGCCCTGGAGTTTGATGTTGCAGTGAGCCATTATCACACCTCTGCACTCCAGCCTGGGTGATGCAGTGAGACCCTGCCCTTCCCCACCAGCCCCCTGCAATAAAAAAGAAGAGGAGATTTGGACACAGAGATACATATAGAAGGAAGGAAGATGGTGAGACCCTGCCTTTCCCCACCAATCCCCCGCAAAAAAAAAAAAAAAAAAAAAAAAAAAAAAAAAAAAAAAAAAAAAAAAAAGAAGAGATTTGGACACAGAGATACACCATAGAAGGAAGGAAGATGGTATGAGGGAAAAGACGGCCATCTACAAGCCAAAAAGAGAGACCCGGACAGATCCTTCCCTCACAGCCCTCGAAAGGAACAAACCCTGCTGGATACCTTAATTTCACACTTTTAGCCTCCAGAACTATGAAAGGATGCATTTCTGTTGTTTAAACTACTCAGTTTGTGGTACTTTGTTATGGCAGTCTTAACAAACAGAGTCATCTTTGTGAAGCCTTGTGCTCCTGGGAGGGAAAGCACAGCCGGATTCCTACAGCAGAAAAGCATGATCTTCCCTTAGTAAAGGGATTTTTTCTGCCTCTGTCTTTGAGCTGGACCCTCTGTAGGTACCTCACACACAACATCTAATTGCCTCTTCACTGGAGAGATAATAAGGACAAAAATTAATGCTCATATTCACTGAGCATTTACTATGTACCAGGCAGTTTTTAATGCTTTACATTTGATACCCACTAATAGGAGGTATGAGGAACTATTATTCCTATTTTACAGATGAGGAAACTGTGTCCCAGTGAGGTTAAGTGTCCAGCCCAAGTCACTCAGCTAACAGTAAGTGACTGGACCAAAATCAGAAACCATGTTCCACCCACCTTTCTAACCCCTCTCAGAATGAATGAGCTCCCCCTGTCTTTCCTTTGGAGCTAATGGACAGGGAGCTGACTCCAGGCCACAATGGGCTAATGCAGGAAGAAGAGGAAGGTGGAGACAGCCATCGGTGCCTGAAGCCCTGCACCTTCTGTCCTGCAAGGCAGCCCTCCCTCAGCCCCCCTGCAGGTTTGATGGGCTGACGTCAGCTGAGGGAAATTCGACTTGGAGAACAAAAGCTTCCACCACAGGAAAAAACTTCCTGTTCAAGCCCTAGCAAGAGAGCTCGGGTTTCAACCACACAGCCGGTAAAGTCATCGGTTGGTCGTGGGCTGGCGATGGAGGGGCTCCCAAGGGCACGGAGCAGCTGGGCGGAAGGCCTGGAGATCTCTTCCCGCCAGGCTGCAGGGGCCTGGTCAGAGAGACCCAAGATTCCCTTGTGGATGGTGGTAGGGAAGGGCTGAGACCAGGCCTTGTCAAAGTCCTTTCCCACCTCTGACTTTGGCCAATCCTCCCAAACACGTAAAGCCAAGCAGGCATCATGAGTGCGTCCATATCCATTTGCCAGTGGAGAAACCAAGTTCAGAGAGGGTAGCTCAATATCTCAATGATAGTCATCAAATTAGGTGGGGTGGGGGGAGTGGAGGAGGAGGAGGGGGAGGGGCGGTGGGAGGACTTGAACCTAGTCCTTGATCTCTTCCTGAGTTCTTGGTTCTTTGGTTACTAAACAAAGGGGGAAAAAGATCTTGTAACAAAGGTCTGGGTGAAAAGGAGACAAATTTCAAAGACCCCATTTTTCCAGCCACCCATCCTGCCTCAGCAGAGCACTGAGGGCTGAGTGGAAGAACATTCACTCATTCATTCATTCAGCACATCAGGCACCCACCTTGTGGATGCCACCCAGCTTGGGTGCCACATGTGCCCAACTAACTTGTTTAAGTCCACTCAGCAGGGTGGGGCTCACTATCCAGGCAACAGAGGAAGTAACTAACAGAAAGGACATAAAGTTGGTGAATACGTGAAAGGTATCATTGTTAATAATACTGCTCCCCCATTCAGCACATGTTTTAGTCAAGCACCAATTACCAGCAGGGCACAGAGGCACAGTGCTGCAGCTATGTCTGCCAGGCTCTGTGCCAGTCACTTTACATGGAATTTCATTTCATCTTTATATCCACCCTGTGAGGCCGTGAAGTGGACACCAGGACCTACAAGCCTCCCTTTTTTGGGGATTTGGACCCCTCCCCCATCCACATAGGTGAGTCTCTGAGGCCATGTTTGTACCTTGTGGTCCTGCCTGATGGTCATAGGTGATTGGATTAGGAGTGGGCATGTGGCTTAAGCTGGGCCAATCAGGTTCTCTTTGTGGAGAATTTATTTATTGAGATAGAATCTCACTCTGCACCCAGGCTGGAATGCGGCTCACTGCAACCCCGCCTCCCAGGTTCAAGCAATTCTTCTGCCTCAGCCTCCCTAGTAGCTGGGCCTACAGGAGTGCACCACCACGCCCGGCTAATTTTTGTATTTTCAGTAGAGATAGGGTTTTGCCATGTAGGCCAGACCAGTCTCAAACTCCTGACCTCAAGTGATCCACCTGCCTTGGTTTCCCAAAGTGCTGGGATTCTTTTTATTTTGTTTTGTTTTTTTGAGTTGGAGTCTCACTCTATCACCCAGGTTGGAGTGCTGTGGTGCGATCTGGGCTCACTGCAACCTCTGCCTCCTGGGTTCAAGAGATTCCAGGGAGGCAGAGTGTGTGTGTGGAGGATCCTGGGTGCAGAGTAGCCACCACACCCAGCTACTTTTTGTAATTTTAGTAGAGACGGGATTTTGCCGTGTTGGTCAGGCTGGTCTCAAACTCCTGACCTCAGGTGACCACCTGCCTCAGCCTCCCAAAGTGCTGGGATTACAGGCGTGAGCCACTGTGCCCAGCCAAGTGCTGGGATTCTTTGTGGAGATTTTACGATTGAGATGTCATATTAACTGAGGCTCATCAGACCTGAGGGGGTTGAGGGGAAGAAGAGAGTAATGCAGCAGGTAGCTGAGGGTGATAGAGAGGCTGGTGGCCTTCCTGTCGGGGTTCTAGGCAAGGTCTAGTTGCTTTCCATCCT
This sequence comes from Rhinopithecus roxellana, assembly GCF_007565055.1. Taxonomy (NCBI): domain Eukaryota; kingdom Metazoa; phylum Chordata; class Mammalia; order Primates; family Cercopithecidae; genus Rhinopithecus; species Rhinopithecus roxellana. The sequence goes on from NC_044553.1 coordinate 171,926,058, forward strand.
GGGTGCCCCCAGACTTGCTACATTCTTATGATGCATTCTGGTTTTGCCTAAGCTAGCTTGAGCCAGTTTCTGTCACTTGCATCCAAAGAGTTCTTGGTAGAATAGCGAGTTCCATGATGGCAAGGGACTAGGTCTTGTTCACAAAAGTGTCCTTAGGACCTGGTACATAAAAAGGGCTCCATAAATGTTTGTTGAATGAATGAAAAGTGGAGGTTCTGAGAAGTTAATTGATTTGGACCCAAGCCTCACAGTAAGTAACAGTTGGAGTTTGAACTGGGTCTACCAGCTTCAGAACATGTGCTTTTTTTTGCCATACCAGGCTGGCTTTTATAAATTGTTCTCTTTATTATTATGTTAAAATCACAGGTAGTAAGAACTAGAGTGAATCTGAAGATTAGTAAGTTTTATTGTTTTGTAGATGAGAAATTGGGGCCTAGGGAGGGAAGTGGCAGAAGTTTCTTGATTGTCATGCAGCTACCTAGCCCGAGCTGATGTTTATTCATCATGTGTGTGACACTGCTGTGCTTGCTGTTTGAGTACCGAAATGTTTTCATACCAGTTGATGACTAGCAGCTGCCTCGAGCCCCAAGTGTACCCTCCTCTGTAGCCCCTGCCTTCAGAAACCCTGGGCTTCCATTACCCACAAGCAAAGGGGTTGTGCTGAGTCCAGTGTGGCTCTCCAGGTCTGTTCTGATTGGTCAGTATCTGTGCCACTCAACCTGTTAAATATCAGCCTTGCATTTACCTAGTGTGATTTGAAGAGTTCTGGTTACTTTGTCTCTCCATTAAAGAGAAATGGGGATTTTAAAAGATAGCAAAAATAGCATTGCTATTCTTCCCCTCTGCCTCCCGTGGCAGCTCAAATTCCACCGTTCAGAAACATTCATGTATCCATTCACCCCTTCATTCCACAAATATTTACTGAGTGCCCATTCTGTGTCAGGTTTTTGGCCTCTGCCTCCCGTGGCAGCTCAAATTCCACCATTCAGAAACATTCATGTATCCATTCACCCCTTCATTCCACAAATATTTACTGAGTGCCCATTCTGTGTCAGGTTTTTGGCCCCCAGGAGCTCTTGTTCCCCACCACCTAAAATGTAAATTCCCCTGGGGAGGGAGAAATCTGAAGTTGATGTGGACCGCATGTCATGGGGGTGATTTGGTAGCGGAAGGGATGACCCACTGGGCTGGCTTAGCCACTTGCAAAAAGTCAGCAGCAAACAGGCAGACCAAAAGAAGTAAGCAAGAGGGAGAAAGATAATACAGAAATAAACAACTTATTTCAGCACATGTGTAAGCTGCATGGCACATCAAAACACCAATATTTAGGTCAGGCCTGGTGGTTTATGCCTATAATCCCAGCACTTTGGGAGGCAGGCGGATCACTTGAGGTCAGGAGTTCAAGACCAGCCTAGCCAACATGGTGAAACCCTGTCTCTACTAAAAATACAAAAAGTTAGCCAGGCGTGGTGGCAGGCGCCTGTAATCCCAGCTACTGGGGAGGCCGAGACAGGAGAATTGCTTGAGCCTAGGAGGTTGAGGTTGCAGTGAACCGAGATTGCACCACTGCACTCCAGCCTGGGTGACAGAGTAAGACTCTGTCTCAAAAAACAAACAACAACAACGACAACAAGCAAAAGCACCAACATTTATTTTATGAATTGGTGATGTTTTTCTTTTGATTTACATGTGTTGGAGGTAGATGGCATAATGGGCCTTCAGGGGTTAGGGCCTCTAAAGATCTTAGCCAGGTTGAGCTGGCAGGCAGTGGAGGGCAAATTGTGTGATCACACATCTGGGCTGGACACCTGGGCTGAGCTGACGTTCTAGGAGGAGGAGTGAAGAATTTAATATGTATTAAGGATGTCTACATGTCCCATCCTAGGACTTTATATGTAGTATCTCATTACACTTCAAACAGCACTAGGCAGTAGATTTTATGATTCAGTGTTACTGATGGAGGAAACTGAGAATCAGGATTTCTAAGCAGTTTTCACAAGGTGACATTACTAGTAATTAATGGAACTGGGATTTGCACCTGGATCTGGCATTTGATAAATATTTGTTGAAAGAACGATCTTTCTGGCTCCAAAGTCCATGGCCTGTTACTTCAGTTGAGAGAAAATCACCACCCACACAAATATTAATAATAGCTAGTACTTATAGAGTACAGACTAAATGCTAAGCACTCGTCCAAGCACTTTATATGTATCAATTCATTTATACCTCATTTGACTGGTGAGGAAGTCAAGGCACAGAGAGATAAGTCGCCCAGGGTCTCAGAAGTGGTACACGGTGTAGCCCGTGTTGAATGCAGCCGTCTGGCTGCAGGTCAGCCCTGAGCCTCTCTATAGAGGCTCTTGCCTGTTTCTCACAGCCCCACCCATTCAGGGTTTGATGATTTCATTTTTTTTTCACTAGTTTAGTAAGCATGCACTGATACCCAGAGCTCGTGTGTTTGGATTCCTCTCGTTTCTGGTAGAGCTATGTACTTTTTCATGTTTTGATTTACCATCTGTGCTTCCTGCGTAAACTGTCTGTTCACCTCCTTTGTTGCTTACAGAGTGGAATCTGGGCACTGACTTTAGTTTTCTGTAAAAAAGCAAAAATTAATAAATTTTAGGTGTATCGCTGGTTTGTTATTTCTTCCAGGCTGTTATTTTCCTCTTGCGACTGTCCTATATTTTATTCAACAAAAGTTTCCTATTTTTTAATTGAATTTTTTTGTCTCTGATTATGGATTTTCTTCCAATATGATCAATGTGGTATTGCATGTTCAAGTCTTTTTTATGGTTTGTTTTTCAGACAGGCACATAATCTCATGCAATTTATTGCAGAAAATGGTACAAAGTGTAAGTAACTCTTCTCTGCATTATAATTCTCTCAAAATCATTTATTATATGATAATTATTTTCCTCACTGGATTGTTGAACTATTTTTAGTTTTACTTTATATTGGATTAATTTTGGATTGTCTAATCTTTTCCACTGATCATTTTCCCCCTATTGTTACCATATAGTTTGGATAATTGTCACTTTGTAATATGTTATGAAATCTGGTAGGCTAAATTTACTATCATACCCTTTCAAGAGAAGCTTTTATCTTTTTAACCATTTAATCCGGTAATGACATCACTATTCATTTAATCAAGATCTCATAAAGTATCCTTTAGGGGCTTTAATAGGTAGTACATTAAATCTGGCTGGCAGCCGTGGCTGATGTCTGTAATCCCAGCACTTCAGGAGGCTGAGGCGGGTGGATCACCTGAGGTCAGGAGTTCAAGACCAGACTGACCAACATGGTGAAACCCTGTCTCTACTAAAAATACATAATTAGCCAGGTGTGGTGGTGCATGCCTGCAATCCTAGCTACCTGGGAGGCTGAGGCAAGAGAATAGCTTGAACCTGGGAGGCACAGGTTGCAGTGAGCTGAAATCGTGCCATTGCACTCCAGCCTGGGCAACAAGAGCAGAACTCCATTTCAAAAAACAATACTAACAAAATAAATGAATAAACAAATAAATCTATACAGAAACCTAAGGTAAATTGTTGCCTTTGCTATTTCTAGTCTTCTAGGCTGGAATGGGCATACCCTCCTCTTATTTTCATCTTCGTTTATTTCTCTCAATTGAGTTCTATCAACTTCTTTGAAGAAATCTTATGACATGAAGTAAACTAATGTTCAAGTGTTGAATGTTTGACGTTAACTAAAGGGAATACGTTTTCCTCTGTGGCTTCTATCTGCATGACACTAGTATACGCATCAGAATGGTAGCTCTTGGCTCATGGGAAGTTTGGAAGACTTGGAAACTGGATACTCCCCTTGGAGAGTGGCCAGTACCTGGGCAGCGGCAGGCAGGGGGTGGATGGGGCCAGGGGTATGCAGATTTGAGGGGCCTGAGAGAGTCCTGCAAGAGGGAGGCCCCCACTGGGGAGTGAGCCCACATGAATGGGCATGGCCTGGCATAGAGGCCACATGCGAGGGATGTGGGTGGGGAGCAGGAGGACTATTTGGCCCAGGCCTCAAATATAGACTCCTGACATTATCTCCAGATGAGATTATTGACACAGTCAGTGGGTCCTGTGGAGAGGCCATTGGCTAGGGGTATGGCATCCCCAGAATCTCTGTTCTGCTCTTTACCAGAATGCTGTGAGTATTTCACAGCTGCGTTCGGCAGGAGGTAGGAGTCTGTAAGGTCGGTTTTTTTTTTTTTTTTTTTTTTTTGAGATGGAGTTTTTGCTCTTGTTTTCCAGGCTGGAGTGCAATGGCGTGATCTCAACTCACTGCAACCTCTGCCTCTGGGTTCAAGCGATGCTCCTACCTTAGCTTCCCGAGTAGCTGGGATTACAGGCATGCACCACCACACCCAGCTAATTTTGTATTTTCAGTAGAGATGGGGTTTCTCCATGCTGGTCAGGCTTGTCATAAACTCCCAACCTAAGGTGATCCGCCCGCCTCGGCCTCCCAAAGTGCTGGAATTACAGAGGTGAGCCACCGTGCCTAGCCCTGTAAGTTCTGTTAAATGCCTACTACACACACCAAATCCTCTGCTTGGAACTCTACTCTTGCTACCTTTTTAAATCCTCACTACAGCCGGATGAGGTACATATCATTACACCCGTTTTGAGATGAGGAAACTAAGACTACAAGAGGTTAAGGACAAAGCCCAAAGGCAAATTGCTAGTACATTTCAGAGTCCACCATTGAACTTGGCCTTGTGTTTAGAGCCCATATCCTTATCATTTCCATTCACCACTCTGCCTTATCTGAGAGCAGGGTCTCGGTGAGTGCTTGTCCCTGGGGAGGAATGAAACATGAGCAAGTCCCAAGTCTTGACCAGGTCATTCATTCACTTGCTGTCGGTCACATGCTCCACTTCTCCCAGGGCGACATCACCTACTCCCTGGTTTCGTCCACCCACATCTGTCACATCTGTCCTTTCAACTCCTACTTCTTTCCTAAAGTTGGCATTTGAACAACCTACTTTCTGATGGTAAATGTAGTAGAATGTCTCATATCTCATGCCAGAAGGGAATGCCCACGTCTTCTTCATCTCCCAAAATCTGCTCTTCTTCTGTCCTTTTTCTCCGTGAACGATGCCACCATCGATCTATTATTCACCAAGGCTTCCTGATTTCTTCCTAGACATGTGTAAATCTGTGTCTTCTTCTCTGACTCAGCAACCACCCCCTGGGCTGAATCCTGTCCATTTAGAATGTGTCTGACGCTTGGCTGCCTCTCCCCACAGAGCCCAGTGCTCTGGTATCCCTTGTGTGTCTCGGATGGATCTTCCTGAGCCACGACTCTGACCTTCCTGGGCTGAGAAGTACCAATACGTGTTGGCACAAAACCTTAGAACTGGACTTTTGTACCAGCCATGTCCATGATAGCACTTGCCTTTTACATCCCTTCTAACGGGAACTGGCCTGCTGCCACTACCTGCTGCAAAAGGGAACCCTGTTTAGGGCCATATGACCCTGACAGCTTATTGGACCATCGCAGCCACCTGGCCCCAAGGCAGGTGGTTGATTGGCTGGCCAACAACATATAATATGGCCTGATGTTAAAAGAGGCAAACTAGGGCTGGGTGTAGTGGCTCACACCTGTAACCCCAGCACTTTGGGAGGCCTACCTGGGAGAATTGCTTGAGGCGAGGAGTTTGAGACCAGCCTGGGCAACCTAGCAAGACCCTAACTCTATAAAATATGAAAAAATTTTAAAAAGAGGCATATTAGGCCAGTCAGATTCTCTCAAGAGAATACGAGCAAAGAAATATGGAGAGAATGAGGCCGTGAGCAATGGAAATTGAGACTGAAAAGTCATGAAGTAGAGTCAGGGCTGGCGAAGGCCCTTGTGCAATGCAGAGAGTATGTGTCAGAAGAGGAAGCTGCTAAGGACAGAGAGGGGAATGGAGCTGACCCAGAGCACAGGGGCCACTGTGAGAAGGAAGCTGTGCATCATGAATAGGACTCTTTAAATGGAATACATTTTGTTTTAGGAAAACTCTCCACATTGTCATTATTTGCTTGTTTTGCTATAAACCAGTGCGGATCGCAGGGGGATGTTTGGGGTCCCCAAGTTTGTCTGACATCAGACAATCCCTCTTTCAGGCTGGGACCTTGGGAGAGGTGCAGAAGTCTCACAAGATCAGAGAAACAGCCTCAGATCTTCCCTCTGGGGAATCCAGACAATAGCAGCTGCCGGCTTTTTCCCACTGGAATATTACCACACGTGGCGAGGCACGGATGCTCCGCTTCAATATTTAGACTTCGGTGCTGTGGAAGTCAGCAGTGTTTGTTATTCCGGTGGCTTGTGTTTGGAGAAACGCATTGTCTCCACCACAACGCATGATGCGCACGAGTCGTTCCATTGTCTTGCAGCCCAGCCAGCAAGAGATCACAGGGCTGATCTAGCACGTGTTCTTTCTGACAAGGCTCCAGGAGGGTTAGGGCTGATCTAAGTCCCTGAGGAAAGCTGGTTACCAGGCTTTGAGGGCTGGGGTAGGGGACAGGTGCCAAGGCCAGCCCCTTAAGACTGTGGGCACAGCCACCTCAGTGTATAAAGAAGGGGTTTGCGAGTATGGGCTCTACAGTCAGACCTCCTGGATTGATAAAATGTTTCCACCACTTACCAGCTGTGTGACCTTGGGTAAGTCACTTAACTTCGCTGTGTCTCAGTCTCTCCATCTGTAAAATGGAGATAATTATAGTATATACCACATAGAGTTTTTTTTTTTTTTTTTTTTTTGAGGCGGAGTCTCGCTCTGTCGCCCGGACTGGAGTGCAGTGGCCGGATCTCAGCTCACTGCAAGCTCCGCCTCCCGGGTTTACGCCATTCTTCTGCCTCAGCCTCCCGAGTAGCTGGGACTACAGGCGCCCGCCACTTCGCCCGGCTAGTTTTTTTTGTATTTTTAGTAGAGACGGGGTTTCACCGTGTTAGCCAGGATGGTCTCAATCTCCTGACCTCGTGATCCGCCCATCTCGGCCTCCCAAAATGCTGGGATTACAGGCTTGAGCCACCGCGCCCGGCCACCACATAGAGTTTTATCATGATTAAATGAAGTAAAATATTAGGTTGACCTATATGAAACTGTCTTTTTTTTTTTTTTTTTGAGATAGAGTCTCGCTCTGTCACCCAGGCCAGAGTGCAATGGTGCCATCTCGGCTCACTGCAACCTCCACCTCCTGGGTTCAAGCGATTCTCCTGTCTCAGCCTTCTGAGTAGCTAGGACTACAGGCGCCTGCCACCACACCCGGCTAATTTTTGTATTTTTAGTAGAGATGGGGTTTCACCATATTGGCCAGGTTGGTCTCGAACTCCTGACCTTGTGAAACTCCTGCCTTGGCCTCCCAAAGTGCTGGGATTACAGACGTGAGCCACCGCACCTGGCCTTTTTTTTTTTTTTTTTTTTTTTAAGATGGAGTTTCACTCTTGTTGCCCAGGCTGGAGTGCAATGGCGTGATCTTGGCTCACCGCAACCTCCGCCTCCTGGATTCAAGTGATTCTCCTGCCTCAGCCTCCCGAGTAGTTGGGATTACAGGCATGTGTCACCACGCCTGGCTAATTTTGTATTTTCAGTAGAATCAGGGTTTCTCCATGTTGGTCAGGCTGGTCTGAAACTCCCGACCTCAGGTGATCCACCCGCCTCAGCCTCCCAAAGTGCTGGGATTACAGGCACGAGCTACGGCGCCTGGTGAAATTGTCATTTTTATAGGCCCCAAATGGTTTATTCTAATACGATTGTGACTTAGTACATAGTAAGTACTTGATAAATGCAAGCTAAAGGTATAGAAAATTATATTAGCATTTGTTATTATCTCAGCTCTTCTCTGACAGTAAGTACCAGCCATTTTTGAGCAGGCCTTGCCCAGGCTGGTTATCACAGAGGAACACGGTGCTGATGCCCACTTCAGTGCTGCAGGCACCAGGAAACCATGGACTCCTCAGCGCCAGGCCCAGCTATGCCACCGTTAGTGGAATCACTTCCCCTCTAAGCTCCTTTCTCTGACAGAAACGATCATATTGGACATGCTCATATAAAAACCCCTTCCGGGCCGGGCACAGTGGCTCGAGCCTGTAATCCCAGCACTTTAGGAGGCTGAGGTGGGTGAATCACCTGAGGTCAGAAGTTCGAGGTCAGCCTGGTCAACATGGTGAAACCCCCGTCTTTACTAAAAATACAAAAATTAGTCAGGCTGTAGTGGCGCATGCCTGTAATCCCAGCTACTGAGGAGGCTGAGGCAGGAGAATCGGTTGAACCCAGGAGGCAGATGTTGCCGTGAGCTGAGATCACACCACTGCACTCCAGCCTGGGTGACAGAGTGAGACTCCATCTCCAAAACAAACAAACAAACAAAAGAAAAAGAAAAAACCCCTTCCAGCTCTAGTTGACTCTAAGTGTTCGCAGACCGTAGCAATTTCTCCTTTTCACTTCTCAGCTCTTTGTGTCACTCAACTGCCAGATGCAAATTAAACCTCCGGGACCTGGTCTCACATTTGTCCCTTGGTTGACTGCTCTATTTTGATGGCTTCTGAGAGCCTCCATAGCCTGTGACAACACATGAGACCATAATTCCTTTTGTTGCTCAAATTCTAACAGCTGGGCCACATCCAGCTTCGCTATGAGAAATGTAGGTTTTTTTCACTTCACCTTCCTAAATAATGATGACAACTATTACTTGTTTACTATAACCTAGATGTCAGGCGTTGTTCTGAGTGCTTATGTATATTAAACTATTTAACCTTCACTGACAACTCTCAAAAGTAAGTACTTTAATGCTCATTTTACTGCTAAGGAAACTGAGGAATAAAGTGTCTTGCCCAAGGTCACATAGCCAATAAGCGGCAGAACTGGGATTCGAACCTGAGCCATGTTTGTGGACACAACCTCTACTGTCTTGGCAGTTCCTGGAAATGATTACCTGTTCCAGACATCCCTCTCGGTGTCCTCTTGCTCACCTAGCTATTTGGCTCTGGACTCTTGTCCCACTTAGCGATTCATTTCTAGTGAGTCATGCTGTGAAATCTTCAGAATTGCAGTGTGACTGAACCGTACTGTGAAACACTGCCTTTTGAATCGTTCTCAGGATTTAACAAATGACTTTACAGTCACCCTCCTCCCTCAGCTTCATCCTAAGAACAGAATTTCCTGAGAGGCCCCTGAGTTTAATATTTACCCAGAGGCTATTTCTTAATTTTAGCATTGTTTGCTATCTAGAGAGGTGGGAATCTTCGTAAATAGTAAGTCCTAGCTCTCTTTTTTTTTCTTTTTGAGACAAGGTCTTGCTCTGTCACTCAGGCTGGAGTGCAGTTGCATGAACATAGCTCACTGCAACCTCAATCTCCTGGGCTCAAGTGATCCTCCCACCTAAACCTTCTGAGTAGTTGGGACTACAGGCGTGCACCACCACATCTAGCTAAATTTTGTATCTTTTGTAGAGATGAGGTTTTGCCAGGCTGGTCTCAAACTCCTGGGCTCTAGTGATCTGCTCACCTCAGCCTCCCAAAATGCTGGGATTACAGGTGTGAGCCACTGTGCCCAGCTCCTTTTTAAAAACAAACAAACAAACAAAAAACCAAACAGTCTTTCCTCTGGCATTTTACGATAAGCAGCAAGCTATGAGGCAGTACCCTCAACAGTGTTGGCTAATAGTCCTTAGCCCAATTACCTAGTTGACTGGTGACATTTTCTAGTTTCCCCATAACCACAGCTGACAGTGTTGCTAACTACATAATAAGAATACATAATGAGAATTACATAGTAACTACATAATGAGAAACTTCCTTCCTCCAGTTTCCAATAACACACTCCTCAATTACTTTTAAGTCCTCACCAGCAGTCTCTTCAATGTCCTTCCAGCTCCTACCAATTGCTCAGTTCCAAAACCATTCCTAAATTTTAAGGTTTTATTATGGCAGCCTCCCACTTCTAAATACCAAAGTCTTTATTAGTTATCTGTTGCTTTATAAAGAATTACCTAAAACTTAGCAGCTTACACTTTTTTTTTTTTTTTTTTTTTTTTTTTTTTTTTTTTTTTTTTTTTTTTTACCTCCTTGCAGTTTCTGAGGGCCAGGAACCTGGATGGTTCTGGCTTAGGGCCTTCCATAGGTTGTAGCCAAGTTGCCGGCCAGGACTGCAGTTATGATTTGACTGGGGATGGAGGATTCGTCTCTAATACGGTGTCTTTCATGTGGCTGTTGGCCAGAGGCTCAGTTCCTCACTGACTATTGTCAGGAGACCACAGTTCCTTGTCACGAGAGACTCCAGAGGGCTGCTTGGCATAACAGCTGGCTTCCCTCCAAATAAAGTATTCTAAAGAGAGGGAAGTAACAGTGCCTTTTCTGATCTAGTCTCTGCGTTCACACACGATCGCTTCTTCTTTATTCTATTGGTCATACAAACCAATGCAGACACACAGGGACTAACAAGGATACGAACACCAGCAGATGAAGATCATCAGTACCATCTTGGAGGTTGTCTACCACAACAGTAAGACGCTGAATGCTTTCACCTGACACCTAGAATAAGCCAGTGATGTGTACTCTCACCACTTTAACCCAACATTCTAGTGGGAGTTCTAGCCAGTGCAATAAAGCAAAAAAGAAAATGCATTCAAATTGGAAAGGAAGAAATAAAACACTCTTAATTTGCGGATGACACAATTGTCTAGGTAGAAAATTATAAGGAGTCTGGCCGGGCGCGGTGGCTCAAGCCTGTAATCCCAGCACTTTGGGAGGCCGAGACGGGTGGATCACGAGGTCAGGAGATCGAGACCATCCTGGTCTACACGGTGAAACCCCGTCTCTACTAAAAAATACAAAAAACTAGCCGGGCGAGATGGCGGGCGCCTGTAGTCCCAGCTACTCGGGAGGCTGAGGCAGGAGAATGGCGTAAACCCGGGAGGCGGAGCTTGCAGTGAGCCGAGATCGCACCACTGCACTCCAGCCTGGACGACAGAGCGAGACTCTGTCTCAAAAAAAAGAAAAAAAAAAAAAAAATAAGGAGTCTACAGAAAAGCCAGTAGAACTGATAAGTGAATTTAAGAAATGTACAGGATACAGGCCACGCGTGGTGGTCACACCTGTAATCCAGCCTGGTGAACATGGTGAAACCCAGTCTCTACTAAAATACAAAAATTAGCCAGGTGTGGCAGCGGGCGCCCGTAATCTCAGTCACTTGGGAGCTTGAGGCAGGAGAATCACTTGACCCAAGAGTCAGAGATTGCTGTGAGCCAAGATCACGCCACTGCACTCCAGCCTGAGCAACAGAGTGAGACTCCCTCTCAAAGAAAAAAAAAAAAAAGAAATGTATAGGATACATAGAGATCTATTTTTTTGGATGATCAATTGTATTCGTATACACCAGCAAAGAACTGGAAACTGAAATTGTAAACTGTATTCTTATACACCAACAAAGAATTGGAAATTGAAATTTTAAAAAACCCAAAATAGTTTGTTTTTTTTTTTTTTTTTTGAGACGGAGTCTTGCTCTGCCACCCAGGCTGGAGTGCAGTGGCCGGATCTTAGCTCACTGCAAGCTCCGCCTCCCGGGTTTACGCCATTCTCCTGCCTCAGCCTCCCGAGTAGCTGGGACTACAGGCGCCCGCCTCGTCGCCCGGCTAGTTTTTTGTATTTTTAAGTAGAGACAGGGTTTCACCATATTAGCCAGGATGGTCTCGATCTCCTGACCCCGTGATCCGCCCGTCTCGGCCTCCCAAAGTGCTGGGATTACAGGCTTGAGCCACCGTTAAAAAGTTGCACATGTTCGCAACTGAGCAGCTTTCTCAGTCTGCTCCCTGCCAGTAGAATTTGAGGGGTTCAAAGAACCTCTGTTCATTTTGTACTATCTCTGTCCCTTTCGGTCTAATCTAGCAGTATTTCTGCCAATATATTTCTTTTAAAACTTTGTGGGTCATCACAAATATGAAATACCTAGGGACAAATGTGGCGAAAGATGTGTAAGACCCATGCACTGAAAATATTGCTGAGAGAAATCAAAGATGACCTAAATAAGTGACGAGATATATCTCTCCATGGATCAGATGACTCAGTAATATTCAGGTGTTAATTCTGTTAAAATTGATCTACAGACTCAGTACTATCCCAATAAAAAACCCAGCATGCTGTTTTTTGTAAAAATAACAAACTGATTCTAAAAATGACGTATGACAGCCCAGACAATTTTGTAAAAGAAGAAAGTTGTTGAAATTGCACAAATTTCCAAATCTATAAAGCTCCAATGATCAAGATAGCGTGGTATCTGTGTCAAGATAGACAAATCGGAGCAGCGTGAAGGAGAAGCGAGAACGATCCCCAGACCAACCAAAGCCCCCGCGCTGCTGCATCAGGCGTCCAGCGCCTACGTCCCGCCGCCGTTGCCGCCGCCACCGTGCCCTAGAGATAGGCTGAACGTGATGCTAAAGGAGATAGAGTCAAGGTGAAGGACGAACCACAGAGAGGATCCACGAGGTTTTCTACTAAACCTGCTCCTCCAAAGCAGGAGCCCAAACCTAAAAAGGCCCCCGCAAAGAAGGGAGAGAAAGTACCCAAAAGGGAAAAGGGAAAAACTGAGGCTGGCAAGGAGGTGAATAGCCCCGCAGAAAATGGACCGGACACAGAATAACCCCGCAGAAAATGGACCGGACACAGAATAACCCTGCAGAAAATGGACCGGACACAGAATAACCCCGCAGAAAATGGACCAGACACAGAATAACCCTGCAGAAAATGGACCGGACACAGAAAGCTGAAGGTGCTGCAGAAGCCAAGTGAAGTGTGTGTATTTTTGATAACTGTGTACTTCTGGTGACTGTATAGTCTGAAATGCTATTTTTTATCAAGTTTTACAAAAATGTAGAATTTTGTTTTACCTTTTTTTAAGCTATGTTTTTAGCACACAGAACACTTCATTGTGGTTTTTGGGGAAGGGGCATATGTCACTAACAGAATGTCTCCGAAGCTGGATTGATGTGGGGAAAACCCCTTTCCCTTCTAGTTTTGGGAGACTTGCTCTTGGCTCCCAGGAGGGGGGATTCCCTGACTTTGACACACAAGACACCTTGGCGCAAAAGCCTTGTGGGATGGAAAAACAAATTCGTTTTTATGCCCTCTTCTCCCTTTCCACCTTTCAGTATGGACTTAACTCCCTTAAGCCCAGACACCTGTTGGGACCTGACCCTCAATAACTGGCTGCTGGTGTGTCAGGCAATCTGGACTTTCCAGTGATGCCACTGAGATGGAAACCCTCGGAAAAGCAATGGTTCCATTTCTAGATTGTGGATCTTCAGATAAAGTCTGCCATTTTTATTTCATTTCCTGAAGGTCAGGGTCAGCTTGTGAAAAGTTGTTAAACAACATGCTAAATGTGAAATATCAACCTCACTCTAAACTTTCCCTGTTCAGAGCATCAGGTGAAGACTTCCCTGGGTTTTACAGTGGCTTTCTGATTTTGGGTAGTCCATCGAAGAAGGGAGTTTGAAAGTTGTCATATGCTATTAACAATTGTCTGCCCATGTCCTGCCTGAAATACTATGATTGTTTATGGAAAATATCTTTAATAAAGCTGGATACAGTTTGGCTTGGGGAAAAAAAAAAAGACCAATCACTCAATGGAACAGAAGAGAATTCAGAAATAGATCCACATGTACATGATCAATTGGTTTTTTAACATTCTTTTTGATACATAATTCACATCATGTAATTCACCCATTTAAAGTCAAAATTCACGTAATTCACGTATTTCATGTGATCACGTGTTTCACGTAATTCACCCATTTAAAGTCAATGGTTTTAATATATTCAGTGTTGTGCAATCATCAACAAACCTAATTATAGAATATTTTCATCTACCCTAAGAACAAAGCTCATATTCATTAGCTGTCATTCCTCGTTTTCCTCCACCAACACTCAACCCTTAGCCCTAAGCAATCACTAGTCTACTTTCTGTCTCATATATTTGCCCATTCTGCCTAATTTTTTGATATAAATGGATATTTTAAAAAATATAATCATATAATATGTAGACTTCTTTCACTTAGTGTAATGTATTAAGGATCAACCATGTTATATATGTATCCATATTTTCTTCCATTTGATTGATAAATAATGTACCATTGCATGAATATGTCACATTATGTTCATTCATTCATCATTGGTGGGTATTTGGGTTGTTTCCCCTTTTTGGCTATTATGAATAGTACATCTATGACTATTCATGTGTAGGTTTTTGTGTGGACACATGTTTTTATTTCTCTCAGGTAGATAGGAGTAGGATTGCTGAGTCATATGTAACTGTATATTTAATTTTTAAAGAACTACCCAACTGTTTCCCAAAGCAGCTGCACCATTTTACAGTCCCACCGGCAATGGATGAGAGTTCCACTTTCTCCATATCCTCACCAACACTGGTTATGATCCATTTTTTTTTTTTTTTATCATAGTCATCTTACTGGGTGTGGAGTGGTACCTAACTGTGGCTTTGGTTTGCATTTCCCTAATGCGTAATGATGCTGAGCACTTTTTCGTGTTATTCATGGCTATTTGTAGAACCTTCTTTGGAGAAACGTCTACAAAGCCTTTGCCTATTTTTAAATTGGGCTATTTGTCTGTTTATTATTGGGTTGTAAGAGATTGGTTTTTTAAAAAATGTATTCTGGATATGAGTTCCTTATCAGATATGTGATCAAATGTTTCCTCCCGTTCTGTGGATTGTCTTTTCACTTTTTAAAAAATATTATTTTGATTATTTTTAAAATATTTTACACTTTTATTTTAGGTTTGGGGTACATGTGCAGGTTTGTTATATAGGTAAATTCGTGTCATGGGGGTTTGTTGCACAGATTATTTCACCACTCAGGTATTAGGCCTAGTACCCAATAGTTATTTTTTTCTGATCTTCTCCCTCCTCCCACCCTCCACCCTCAAACAGGCTCCAGTATCCACTGTACCCATCTTTGTGTCTATGTGTTCTCATCATTTAGCTCCCACTTATAAGTGAGAACATGCAGAATTTGGTTTTCTGTTCCTAGGTTAGTTTGCTAAGGGGAATGGACTTCATCTCTATCCATCTTCCTGCAAAAGACATGATCTTGTTCTTTTTTATGGCTGTATAGTATTTCACAGTGTATATGTACCACATTTTCTTTAACCAATCTGCCATTGATGAACTTTGAGGTTGATTCCATGTCTTTGCTATTGCTTTTCACTTTTTTTGATGTATTATTAATATTTGCAAAACAATTAAATTTTGATACGGTTCAATTTATCTACTTTTTCTTTTGTTGCTTGTGCTTTAATTTTTATATTTAAGAAACTATGGTCTAGCTCAAGGTAATGATTTACTGCTGTGTTGTCTTCTAAGAGTTTTGTAGTTTTAGCATGTACTTAGAGGTTTCTGATCCATTTTGAGTTTATTATTGTATATGGTACGAGGTAGGGTTTAAACTTCATTCTTTGGCACATGGATATCTAGTTGTTCCAGCACCATTTGTTGAAAAAATTATTCGTTCCCCAGGTTAATTGATTTTTGACAAAGATGTTAAGGCAGTTTAATGAGGAAAGGTTCATATTTCCACTAAATAGTGCTGGAACAATTGGATATCCATATGCAAAAATGTGAGCCTTGACCCTTACTTCACACCAAGTACAAAACCTGACTCTAAATGGGCCACCAACCCAAATGTAACACCTAAAACTATAAAGTTCCTGTAAACAGAAGGAAAAAAATCTAGTGATCTTGGGCTAAGCACAGGCTAAAAAAGTAAGAGCTGCTGAATTATGCTTCATAAATATTTTGAAATTTTCTCTCCAAAAGATCATGTTATGTTAAGAAAGTGAAAAGGCAAACTACAGACTGGAGAAAATATTCGTAAAATATATCTAATAAAGAACTTGTATTTGGAATATATAAATATATCTTATAACTCAACAGTTAAAAGAAAAATAACTCAATTTAAAAATAGGCAAAAGATTTGAATGAATACTTCCCCAAACATTAGATACGGATATCAAATAAGAATATAAAACATTTTTGACATTATGAATCATTAGAAAAATACAAATCCAAACCACAATACACACCCACTAGACTGGCTAAAATTAAAAAGGCCAACCATCATACCACATGTTGGTAAGAATGTGGAACATTTACATCCCACTAGCATTCATGCACTGCTGGTGGGGATGTAAAATGGCACAATCACTTTGGAAAACCGTTTGATAGTTATTTAAAAAGTTAAACATATACCTACTATACAGTTCACCCATTCTATTCCTAGGTATTTACACAAGGGAAACAAAAACATATGTCCACACAAAGACATGTACACGAATGTTCATAAAACATTATAAACATAGGGTTTATATATATATATGTATATATACATATATGGTTATGCGATCTATTTTAAAAGTGGTTAATAAGGTTGTTCTCAAATCACATTATTTATTAGGCATTTGTAACTCCGCTGAGCAGTGAATCAATTGTAACTAGCTATGTTTTGATGGCTTCTTAGTTTAACATTGCTGTTTTATTCAACCTATTGCTAGATAAAATGTATAGATTACACTAAAGTGTCATTTATATAAAAACAATATTACGGCCGGGCGCGGTGGCTCAAGCCTGTAATCCCAGCACTTTGGGAGGCCGAGACGGGCGGATCATGAGGTCAGGAGATCAAGACCATCTCTGGCTAATACGGTGAAACCCCGTCTCTACTAAACAATACAAAAAACTAGCCGGGCGTGGTGGCGGGCGCCTGTAGTCCCAGCTACTCAGGAGGCTGAGGCAGGAGAATGGCGTGAACCCGGGAGGCGGAGCTTGCAGTGAGCTGAGATCCGTCCACTGCACTCCAGCCTGGGTGACAGAGCAAGACTCTGTCTCAAAAAAAACAAAACAAAACAAAAAAAACAACAACAAAAAAACCAATATTACAACTACACAAAGAGAAATCAAAATGAAATGGAAAATTCCACCATAATGTACTCTTTGGACAAATCAACTCATTTATTTTTCCTTGTTCCCATCTGGTACTTGTCTGCATGCATAAAACATTTTTACATAGTTGTAGAAATCCAATTTTGCATTCAGCTTTTGAAAAACAATTGTAATATTGTAATCTGTTTTTCACATTGCTACTTAGTCTTCACAATTATTTTTAATGACCATGTTATTTATTCTGCGGATTTACCACACTTCAACATTTCTCCTATTGCTAGATATCTATGTGTTTTTTAAAATGTTGCCATTAGAAAAAGTCTGTACTTAATATTTTCATATATATATAAATATATACAATATTTTCTTTCTTTTGGATTACTTCCTCGGGATAAATTTCTAGGAGCTGTATTACTGAATCAAAACATAGCCATAGCTGTAATTTCTATAGCTCTCAAAATATATTGTCAAAGGGATTTCCATTCACTCATTCACCAAATATTTATTGAACACTTTCTTCTTGCCAGACACTGATTAAGTGTTACGGTTACAATGGTGAGGAAAAACATACAGCCCATGCTCATAGATCCTGCCGTTTAGTTGGGGAGGCAGACTCCATCAGGTCATTGCACAGATGGATGCAATTATAACCATGCTAAGTATTAGTAAGGAGAGAGGCATGGAGCTATAAAAGTATTTGATGGTGGAACCCTCTTTTGCCTGTTGGTTAATGGAAGGATTTCCTAAGGAAAAAGTGATTGTGCTTGGGGCTTAAGGATGACTAGGAACTAACTAGACGAAAGGTGGAAAGGAATAAAATTCTAGACACAGGGAGCAGCATGTGCAAATGCCTTTTGGTAAAGCACATGGAACCAGAAGAAGACCGCAATAGCTGGAGCCAAATGGGTGGGGGAGCATGGGGCAAGACCATGCATGGGCTGTGAGCCATGTGAAGAGCTTTGGTCTTTATCCTGAGAGCAACGGGGTCCTACTGACAGGATGTGTGCTTCAAAACACTCTGGCTGTTGCATAGTGGGAGGGAGCTTAAGAAAGGTTGGGGGTACAAATGGAGAGCTTTTCAGTGGTCCAGATGAAGGATGATAGTTGCTTAGATGATGAGTGTGGGGATAGAGGTGAGGATAAAGGAATTTAGCATTTAGGAAGTATTGAGGAGGTAAAATTGGCAAAACTTGGTAGTGGCTTTGACTTAAGATGTAGTGAGAAGGAGAGGAGAAAAGGGAATCTGAAGGATGATTCCTGGTGTAAGAAAGAGAAATGATGGCGCCATCCACAGACATAAGGATCAATGGAAGAGGACCAGATTTGGGTAGTTTTGTACATAAGGAATTCAAGATATCGTTGAGATAGACAAGATGAACCACTAAATGGGCATCTGGAGTGTGTGTCTGAAACTCAGAGCAGAGTTTAGGTAAGAGCCATGAACTTATGAGTCGTCAGTATACAGACAGCTGGCCAAAGAGCCTGCAGGAGATGTGGGAGGAAAAGCAGGAGGACATGATGTCACAGAAGCCAAGAGAAGAGTGTGACAGGAAGGCAAGGGTGGTTGCTAGTGTCAAATGCCGCTGAGAGGCCTCAGCAAATGGAAGTCAATCAATGGTGACCTTGGCAAGACATAGTGATGAACAAATAGGGTGGAAAAATGAATGGGAAATAGGGACATGGGGATAGTGTGTCTATGCAGCTTTTCCAGAATGTGACTGAGACGGCAGAGTGGGAGGATAGAAGGCAGAGTGAGGGCTTGAGGAAGGAGTTATTGGTGTCATATATTTTTTCAGAAAGGAGGATTTGTGCATATGTTGAATGCTGATGGGAAAATCTGAGTGGAGAGCAGCAGGGTGAATGTCAAGGGAGAAGTGACAGTTGATAATAAAGTCTCAATGTAGGTGGGAGAGGATGATATCTTCTTTCAAGTGAAGAGACTGCTTTGTTAGGGGAAGTGATGCCTTCCCCATAACAGGCTTGCACTCATTTACAGGACTTCCAGTGAGGACTTAGAAGAGAAGAGCATTTGGTTTAATTCTATGCTGTTGCCATCTTGAATTTTTTCTTTTCTTTTCTTTCTTTCTTTCTTTCTTTTTTTTTTTTTTTTTTTTTTTTTTTTTTTTTTTTTTGAGACAGGGTCTTGCTCTATTTCCCAGGCTGGAGTACAGTAGCATGATCATGGCTCACTGCAGCTTCAACCTCCCTGGACTGACATGATCCTCCTGCCTCAACCTCCTGAGTAGCTGGGACTCCAGGCACATATATGCCACCACACCCGGCTAATTTTTGTATATTTGTAGAGACAGGGTTTTACCATATTGCCCAGGCTGGTCTTGAACCCTTGAGCTCCAGCGATCTGCCCGCCTTGGCCTCCCAAAGTGCTGGGACTACAGGCATGAGCCACTGTGCCTGGCTGTTTGAAATTCTTAATGATTATTTTTTCTTTCTTTTTTTTTTTTTTTTATTTGAGACGGAGTCTCGCTCTGTCGCCCAGGCTGGAGTGCGGTGGCGCGATCTCGGCTCACTGCAAGCTCCGCCTCCCGGGTTCACGCCATTCTCCTGCCTCAGCCTCCCAAATAGCTGGGACTACAGGCACCCGCCACCACGCCCGGCTAGTTTTTTGTATTTTTTCAGTAGAGACGGGGTTTCACCGTGTTAACCAGAATGGTCTCAATCTCCTGACCTCGTGATCCGCCCGTCTCGGCCTCCCAAAGTGCTGGGATTACAGGCTTGAGCCACCGCTCCCGGCCTGAAATTCTTAATGCTTTTTGAAGAAAAGGCCCTACATTTTCAGTTTGCCCCGGACTCTGCAGATCATGGGGCCGGTCCTACCTCCAACAACGTCAGAGCTGCCGCTTTTCCCCAGACCTCACCAGAATGGAATATAATCATCTCAACCTTTTTGTTATGGCTGTTAATTTAATAGGTGGAAATGTGCCCCTCAGTTGTTTTAATTTGCATTTCTTTGATTACTGGCCAGGTTGACTGTGTTTCCTTGAGTCTGTTTACTAACCATGCTTCCTTTTGTGTGAGCCGCCTGCGTCCTTTGCCCATTTATGTTTTCAAACGCCAAAATAAGTTTCCTCTGTGGGAATGAATCACCAATTTTTTAAACGTATGGAGAGAATGTTTTCTGCGGAAACAGCCTGGGGTTTCAGGAAGGCAGGCCCAGGCCAGGGGTGCCTTGGGAAGCAAAAGCCTTGTCATCCAATACTAAGGCAGGAATAGTCCTGTTGGTGTACCGCAGTCTTTTAATGGAATACTTTTCCATCTAGGTTGTTCTTGAATCCTTAGCTGTCTGAAGGCTATGTCTGCCCCTCTGTGCTCTGCCTAGGCTTTTCCTCCTGCCTGGCCTGCCTGCCATCTCCCCATGGACTGCTCCAGGACCAGACTCATAGCACCCTAGTTATGCTGCTATTTAAATATTCAAATGTTTCTGTATATGTTTCTATATATGTGTATTTATATATACATCAATATAAATATATTGATATATAAGTAAACATATGTCAACATCTATCTATATAAATACACACATATATAACATTTACAGTAATTTTTTTTTTTTTTTTGAGATGGAGTCTCGCTCTGTTGCCCAGGCTGGAATGCATTGGTGCCATCTTGGCTCACTGCAACCTCCACCCCCCAGGTTCAAGCGATTCTCCTGCCCCAGCCTCCCAAGTAGCTGGGATTACAGGCGTGTGCCACTACACCCAGCTAACTTTTGTATTTTTAGTAGAGACAGGGTTTCACTATATTGGTCAGTATGGTCTTGATCTCTTGACCTCGTGATCCGCCTGCCTCGGCCTCCCAAAGTGTTGGGATTACGGGCGTGAGCCACCGCACTCAGCCTACAGTAATTATTGATTTTGCCTCTTTTTTTTCTGGGCCACGAGCTCCCTCATGCTTTAGGCTCTTCCTTTTTTTCTTTTCCTTTTTAAAATTGTTATTTTATTTTATTTTTCTGATAGAGACAGGGTCTCTGTCACTCAGGCTGGAGTGCAATGATGCAATCACAGCTCACTGCAGCTTCAGACTCCTGGGCTCAAGCCATTCCCCTGCCTTAGCTTCCCAAAGTGCTGCTGGGATTACATGGGATTACAGTCGTGAGCAACCACACTGGGCCCCCTCCTCCATGCCGGAGGAAAGGCTTCCCTTCCTAGCTTCCCTGAAGGAAGGGAAAGGAAAGTAAAGGAAGGGAGGAAAGGAAGGAAGGAAGGAAAGGAAGGAAGAAAGACGAAAGAAAGGGAGGAAGAAAGGAAGGGAAGAAAGAAGAGAGAGGCGGAAGGAAGAAGGAAGGAAGGAAGGGAGAAAGAGAGAAAGAAAGCAAGAAAGGAGAAAGAAAGAAAGGGAGGAAGAAGGAAGGAAGGAAGGAAGGAAAGGAAGGGAGAAAAAGAAGGAGAAGGAAACCCCCCCGACAAGGGATGAAGGACTGGCAGATAAATCCTAAGAAGATAAATCCATGCCTCTCTTCACTTCTAACTCCGAATCCATCCTCCCTCCTTCCCTCCCTCCTCCCTTCTGTCCCTCCCTCCGTCCCTCCCTCCCTGCCTCCTCCTTATCCCTCCTCCCTCCTCCCTCCTTCCCTCCCTCCTCCCTCCCTCCCTTCTCTTTCTCTTCCTTACTCTCTCTGTTCTTCACTCATTTGTTCACTCTCCCTCTTTCTCTCTTCATCCTCATGGCCTCACATGGTGTCTGCATATACCAGGCACTCAACTTAATGTCAACAAGTGGATGAAATCAAGTGATGAGTAACTCGTATGTGAAGCTCTTGGGGCTGCTTTTTTCTCCATCCCCAGTTCTTTTATCCCTGGCTACGTTCTGTTTTTCTGACCACATCTGAGCGCATGCTCTACCTGAGGCGCCAACTTTAGGGACTAAAGTCTCTGGAATGCTCAGTCTGGAGAGGAAGGGAGCTGGGACCCTGCCATTTGATATTTGAAAGCTGTTGGTTCCTCATCGTGATGAAGGGGTAAGAGTGTGGGCTTTAGATCTAGTCTGATGTGTGTTGAAATCCAGCTCTGCCACTAGTTGTGTATTCTGGGGATGAGTGGCTTAACTCCCAAGTTTTTGTTTCCATTAAAAGGGACTTGCTTATTTCAAAGGTTTGGGGAGGATTAAATAAGATGAGCAATGTTAAAGCAGATAGCCTGGAGTCTTATGCACAGTAGGTGTTTCTTCATCTGGAGTTGTTTTAGAAACTGCCCTATAGATAGATCCCTCTTGTTAGCATTGGAACCCATGAGTGGAAGATACAAGAAAAGAAAATTTTAGCTAGATGTCCAACAGCCAGGGACAACCAAAGATGGAATGAGCTTTTTGGAAGGAAGTAACCTCCCTAATAGTAGAGAGATGAATATAAAGCCTGAGATATTATAAATTTGAACTATAACTATAGATATTATAAATTTGAACTATATAGATATTATAAATTTGAACTTTAACTATATGATAGTTCAAATTGTCATTCATATGGCAGTTTGAACTAATCCTCTAGTGATCTTTAGGGCCCCATCTAACCTTGGGAAACTTGGATTCTGTGACTGATACTGTAGTATATATATGTTGAGGACTTTCAAACATCCATTGCCTTTCCTCTTTCTCCTTACTAAGCCAATCAGTTTATCTTTTCAAAAAACCAACTTTTCAGCTGGGTGCAGTGGTTAGCGCCTGTAATCCCAGCACTTTGGGAGGCTGAGGCAGGCGGATCACAAGGTCAAGAGATTGAGACCATCCTGGCCAACATGGCAAAACCCCATCTCTACTAAAAATCCAAAAATTAGCTGGGCGTGGTGGTACGTGCCTGTAATCCCAGCTACTCGAGAGGCTGAGGCAGGAGAATCACTTGAATCCGGGAGGCTGAGGTTGCAGTGAGCCAAGATCGAGCCACTGCACTCCAACCTGGCGACAGAGTGAGATTCTGTCTCAAAACAAACAACTAACCCAACTTTTCATTTTAATAATCTTTTTTATTGTTTTCTTCATTTCAATTTCTTTTATTTCTGTTCTGATCTTCATTCTTTTTTTTTTTTTAATTAATTTTGGGTTTGATTTGCTCTTGTTTTTCTAGTTCTTTAAGATGCATAGTCAAGTTGTTTATTTGAAGTTTTTCTGCTTTTTTTGATGTACACGCTTATAGCTATAAACGTTCCTCTTAGTACTGCCTTCGCTGTATCCCATAGGTTTTGGTATGTTGTGTTTCTGTTATCTTTTGTTTCAAGAAATTTTTCAATATCTTCTTAATTTCTTCATTGGCCCACTGTTTATTCAGGAGCATACTGTTTAATTTCCACATGTTTGTATAGTTTCCAAAATTCCTCTTGTTATTGATTTCTAGTTTTATTCCTTTGTGGTCAGAGAAGATACTCAATACAATTTCAAGCTTTTTGAAGTTTTAAAGACTTGTTTTGTGGCCTAACATATGGTCTGTCTTGAGAATGATCCACGTGCTGAGGAGAGTAACATGTATTCTGCAGCCATTGGATTAAATTTTCTGTAAATAACCATTATGTTCATTTGGTCCATAGTCCAGATCAAGTTAAATGTTTCTTTGTTGATTTTCTGTCTGGATGATCTGCCCAATGCTGAAAGTAAGGTGTTGAAATCTTCAGCTTTTATTGTATTGGGGTCTGTCTCTCTCTTTAGTTCCAATAATATTTGTTTTAAATATCTGGGTGCTCCACTGTTGGGTGCATATATATTTACAATTGTTATATCCTCTTGCTGAATTAATCCCTTTATCATTATATAATGACTTTCTTTGTCTATTTTTATAGTTTTCATCTTGAAATCTATTTTGTCTCATATGAATATACCTACCTCTGATCTTTTTTGGTTTCCATTTGCATGAGCTGTCTTTTTCCATCCCTTTATTTTCAGTCTATGTGTGCTTTTATAGGTGAAATGTGTTTTCTCTAGGTAACAGATCATTGGGTCCTGTTTTTGCTTCCATTCAGCCACTTTCGTCTTTTGATTGGCGAGTTTCTCCATTTACACTCAATGTTATTGTTGAGAAGTAAGGACTAACTACTGCATTTTGTCGCTTTCTGGTTGTTCTGTTGTCTTTTCTTCCTTCTTTCCTTCCTTCCTGTCTTCCTTTTAGTAAAGGTTATTTTCTAAATATGTGGTATTTTCTAAATATGGTGGTATGTTTTAATTTTTTGCTTTTTATTTTTTGTGTATCTGTTGTATGTTTTTTGATTTGAAGTTACCATTAGGCTTGCAAATAATATTGTATAACCTATTATTATTATTATTATTATTATTATTTTTTTTTTTTTGAGACGGAGTCTCGCTCTGCCGCCCAGGCTGGAGTGCAGTGGCCGGATCTCAGCTCACTGCAAGCTCCGCCTCCCGGGTTTACGCCATTCTCCCGCCTCAGCCTCCCGAGTAGCTGGGACCACAGGCGCCCGCCATCTCGCCCGGCTAGTTTTTTGTATTTTTTAGTAGAGACGGGGTTTCACCGTGTTAGCCAGGATGGTCTCGATCTCCTGACCTCGTGATCCGCCCGTCTCGGCCTCCCAAAGTGCTGGGATTACAGGCTTGAGCCACCGCGCCCGGCCCCAACCTATTATTTTAAATAGATGACAACTTAACACTGACTGCGTGGACAAACTCACAAACAAGCAAACAGAAAACTAATAAAAACTCTATGCTTTAACTTCATCCCTCTGCTTTTTCACTTTTTGTTGTTTCTATTTATATTCATATCTTATTGTATTGTGTATGTCTTGAAAAGTCACTGTAGTTATTATTTTTGATCAGTTCATCTTTTAATCTTTCTACTCAAGATATGAGAGGTTTCTACACCATGATTACAGTGTTATAGTCTGTGTTTTCAGTATACATACAATTACCAGTGAATGTTGTACCTTCTTATGATTTCTTTTTGCTCACTAACATCCCTTTCTTTCAGGTTGAAGAACTCCCGTTAGCATTTCTTGTAGGACAGGTCTGGTGTTAATGAAATCCCTCAGCTTTTGTTTGTCTGGAAAAGCATGTCATGTTTAAAGGACATTTTAGCTAGATACACTACTCTAAGGTAAAACGTTTTTTTTTTTTTTTCCTTCAGCACTTTATGTAATGACACTCTCTCCTAGCCTATAAAGTTTCTGCCTAGAAGTCTGCTGCTGGACATATTGGAGCTCTATTGTATGTTATTTGTGTTTTTTCTCTTGCTGCTTTCAGGGTCCTTTCATCCTTGACCTTTGGGAGTTTGATTATTACACATCTTGAGGTCATCTTATTTGGGTTAAATCTGCTTGATGTTGTTCTATAACCTTCTTGTACTTGAATGTTGATATTCTTCTCTAGGTTTGGGAAGTTCTCTGTTATTATCCCTTTGAATAAACTTTCTACCCCTATCTCCCTCTCTGCCTCCTCTTTAAGGTCAATAACTCTTATATTTGTTCCTTTGAGGCTATTTTCTAGATCTTGTAGGCATGCTTCATTATTTTTTCTTTGGTCTCCTCTGGTTGTGTATTTTCTTTCTTTTTTTTTGTTTTTTGAAACGGAGTCTCGCTCTGTGGCTCAGGCTGGAGTGCAGTGGCCGAATCTCAGCTCACTGCAAGCTCCGTCTCCCAGGTTTACACCATTCTCCTGCCTCAGCCTCCCGAATAGCTGGGACTACAGGTGCCTGCCACCTCGCCCGGCTAGTTTTTTGTATTTTTCAGTAGAGACGGGGTTTCACCGTGTTAGCCAGAGTGGTCTTGTTCTCCTGACCTTGTGATCCGCCCGTCTCGGCCTCCCAAAGTGCTGGGATTACAGGCTTGAGCCACCGCACCCGGCCTCTAGTTGTATGTTTTCAAATAGCCTGTTTTCAGGCTAATTCTTTCTTCTGCTTGATCAATTACGGTGTTAAGAGACTCTGATACATTCTTCAGTTTGCCAATTGTACTTTTCAGCTCCAGAATTTCTGCTTGAATCTTTTTAATTATTTCAATTTCTTTGTTAAATTTATCTGATAGGATTCTGAATTCCTCCTCTGTGTTATCTTGAATTTATGTTTCCTCAAAACAGCTATTTTGAATTCGCTGTCTGCAAGGTCACTTGTCTCTATCTCTCCAGGATTTGTCACTGATGTCTTATTTAGTTTGTTTGGTGAGCTCATGTTTTCCTGGATGGTCTTGATGCTTGTGGATGTTCATTGAGGTCTGGATATTGAAGAGTTAGGTATTTACTGAAGTCTTCACAGTCTGGCAGTCTAGGCTTGTTCATATTCATCCTTCTTGGGAAATATTTCCAGGTATTCAAAAGGGCTTGGGTGCTGTGATATTTTGGTCACTGCAACTGTATCTGCATTAGGGATACTCCAAACCCAGTAATGCTGTGGCTCTTGCAGACTCATAGAGGTACTGTCTTGGTGGTTATGGATAAGATCCAGAAGAATTATCTGGATTACCAGGCAGAGACTCTTGTTCTCTTTCCTTATTTTTTCCCAAACAGAGTCTCTCTCTCTCTCTGTATTGAGCTTCCTAGAGCTGGAGGAGGGGTAACACAAGAATCTCTTTGACCACTGCCACTGGGACTGCACTGGGTCAGACCTGAAGCCAGCACAGCACTAGGTCTTACCAAAGGCCTGCCATAACCACTGCCTGGCTACCACCTATGTTCACTCAAGTCTCTAGGGCTTTACAATCCTGGTGGCAAAGCCAGCCAGGCTTGAATCCTTCTCTTCAGGGTGGTGAATTTCCCCGGTTCTGACGGGTCCAGAGATGCCATCCAGGAGCCAGGGCCTGGAGTCAGAAACCTTAGGAAACCACCTGGTACTTTATTTCTACTACAGCTGAATTGGCACCCAGGCAAGACAAAGTCCTTTCTACTCTTCCCTTCTTTTTCCACAAGCAGAGGAGCCTTTCCGCATGTCCACCACCACCCTAGGCCTCAGCAAGTACTGCCTGGTTACTGCTAATGTTCATTCAAGGCCCAAGGGCTCTTCAGCCAGCTTGTGGTAAATGCTACCAAACCTGGGACTCTCCCTTCAAGGCAATGGGGTCCCCTCTGGCCCATGGCAGCTCCAGAAATGCCATCCAAGAGCCAAGGCCTGGAATTTGGGAACCCAACAGCCTAGTTGGTGCTCTACCTCTCTGTGGCTGAGCTAGTACCTATGCTGATTTTTGGTTCTTATGAAGGTGTTTTTGTGTGGATAGTAGTTGTCCAATTTGGTGTTCCTGCAAGGAGGATGATCAGTGGAGGCTTCTATTTGGCCATTTCACTCTGCCTCCTCTCTTTAATCCAATCAGTTTATCTTATTCTCTAGCTACAGACACTTGTTCAGAAATAGCCATTTCAGGCCAAGAAGATACAAGGAGGTGTCTGCTTGAGGTTTTGAAAGAGAATTGTCTTCTCTCATCTCTAACCACAAGGAGCTACGAGAGAGAGAGAGAGAGAGAGAGAGAGAGAGAGAGAGAGAGAGAAAGAGAGAGAGAGAGAGAATATGTGCTCATCTTAGGATAAGACTGTCAGATAAAATACCAGATACTCTGTGAAACTTGAATTTCATATAAATACCAAATAACTTTTTAGTATAATTATGTCTCAAACATTGCATGGGACATACTCTTACTAAAAAAATGATTGTCTATATGAAAATGAAATTTAAATAGACATCCTGTATTTTTTTTTTCTTCCTTTTTCTAGCAACCCAGTGATTCCATGGAAAGCAGAAAGAGGGATATAAAGAAACTGGATGCTTGATGACATCTTTGACTCACTGGATCAAACCTTGCCTGAAGCTCACATTTCTGAAATTTCCAGGTGCAAGAACAAATAATTTCTCTTTATTGCTTTACTAGATCTGAGACTAGCTTTAAGTTTCTTGGACTCTTCCTCTTCCTAACAGATTTATCAGAAGCTGAAAGCTCTGATCTTGTTGGGATGCAGATCTTGTCAGGAGAAGGCTTACTTTGCACCATTTTCTTAGTCTGGTTGCCTAACTCAAGAACCTCGGCACTGCTCTGTTACTTCTCTACTCAGACAAGCATCCCTGCAGACACTCACTAGGCTAACTCTGTCTTTATTTTTAGAATTAGACCTTTACGAGAAGTGCAGTTTTGTCTTCAGTTTCCTCTGCCCCCCACCCCGAATGGCCTGAGCCGAGGCCAGCTCCCTCCGAGAAGTCATTACCGCCTGGTGGGTACTGCAGCCTCAGCCCTCCACACAGACTGGCCAGTGTCTGCTTGGCTCCAGGGCAGTGAGGAGCTGCCTTGGGACTAACAGAAAATTGGCCAGCTTGTTTTTCTTTGGGACCAGAAGAAACTAGCTCTTTTAAATTCTCAATGGCCAGGCTTGGAAGCCTAGCTTGCCAGAAGAGAGAGAGGGAGGACAGAAGCGGTCCTTTTGGGGAGGCTCTGGCCAGGGCATTAAAAAGGCAGGATTTTGCTGGAAACAGTGTGCCCTGGCCAAGACCAGGTGGAAAGATCAATTTGCGCTTTATGAATTAGCCCCTTCATTTTTTCTGGGTCTGCTTTTCCTCATCTGTAAAATAGTGTTGGACCATCAGACTAAATATCAGATATCAATCTTATCCCAGGGCCCAGGGGAGGGTCATGGGGTCCTAGTTACCAGGCCCTGGGGTTTCAGGCAACAGACTGAGTATAGAAGGTAAAAACTGAGTTGTAGGACGGGCCCAACGACAAGAGCATTGGCCTCAATCTTCAAATCTTCTTAACCCACGAGAACAAGCTAGGCACAACAGCGCTGCTTTCAACAGCCACCTGTAACCCATCTCCTTGTATTTCTGACCTCACCTTGCCTAGATGCTAACCCTCAACTCCATTTGTACCCCCACAGTCTTGCGTTTGATGTTTAGACACCTTGGTCACGACATCTTGTGTTCTCTCAGGATGCTGATTTCTAACTGCTCTTCGGCCTTTCCTGCATTGGTCCTCCTCAGCCAGGGGATCCCTGCTCTTCTGTATTAGTGAGTATTGCTGTTGTAACAAATAGACCCAAACGTATCATGGATAAACATAATGCAAGTTTATATCATGCCTCATTTAACACTGCAGGGCTGTTCTAGTTTGGGTTCAGACATGGTGAGCGTGAGGGCATCCTTCTCCATGCAGCAGTTCAGAGACTTTGACTGAGGGCAGGCAGGCCAACTTTAAATTGGCCTCCAAAGTCATGCTGGAGAGGACTCCAGGAGAAGGAGGAGTGTGGAAGGGTTGTATCCGTCAGGCCTGAGAAGAGCACATGTCTATCACTTTTCTTTGATTAGAATTAGGCTGCTTGGCCACACTCAGCTGCAGGAATGCAGTCTAGCCATGTGCTCAGGATGGACTGGAAATGGGTTGGGTGGACAGCTGGCCAGTGTCTGCCCTGCCCCACTTCAGCCCACTGGCATCTCTGGCAGCCTGGGCTGATGGCCCACCCAGGCTCAGATGCTGGACCCACCCAAGTGTTCCTGAAAGTTCTCCGACTGGATGGGAGTGATTTGAGAGTTTGAGTAGTGTTATTTCTATCTCGGATGGATTAAGTAGAAGGATGTGGAGCAGTGAGGCAGGCACAAGGCGGGACAACTATCATCAACCACTGTCACCCGTCACTAAGCACATGCCCTCCAGGCCTAGAGAGTCTACCTTGCCACCACTAGGGGAGGAAACAATTGAGGACGAGATGCTGGGGAGCTCACCAGAATCTCAAGAGATGTTTCTCAGTCCCGTGGCTCTGACATTTCCCAGGAAATCTTAGTGTGTGTGTGTGTGTGTGTGTGTGTGTGTGTGTGTGTGTGTGTGATAATGATGACATAAAATAATCATAACAATGCAGAGAGGTTTTATTACTATTATTATTCACATTATACAGATGAGAAACTGTGCTTTTCTAAGGGTAAATTTTAAGCTAGGTCATCTGACTCCATATCCTAAACCTCTCTCATTGCCGTGCTCTCTCCTCCTGTATGTCCTCCAGTCTACTCAAATGCCACATGCCATGAAGCCTGTGGCTCCCACCTCTGAATCTCCATCCCCTTCACCTGTGTCTCTTTTAGGTTTGACTTCTGATTGGATTTTTTTGTGTGTCTTGTTCCCCTATAAGCTTCTTGAGGGCAGAGAGGATGTTGGTAGTCACCTCTGAACCTCCATCTCCTGAAAGCAACCTACATGTAAAAATCCATTCTATGAATGAAAACTTTCGTCAGAGATTTCTTGAATTCAGTTAAATGGAAAATCGAAGCCAACCATGAAAAAAAGATCAAAGGACAATTTATAGTAAAACACACACTGGCTCCTGTATTTTGCTTCACACTGTGTTCCCGTCTCTCATGTCCTTGGTTTTCCCAGGCGGGCTTCCACAGGGCTTGGCTCATTCACCCTGGCTAGAGAATTTCCTAACATTTTGTTTATTAATACTACTAGTAGTTCCATTACTATGAATAGCTGCAATTTATAGAGCCTCTAACTGGTATCCTCCTTGAGTGCAGGGCCTGTGTGGCCCCTAGACATCAGCTCAGGTCCAGCCCATGGATGCTTTCAATATGTGTTTTTAGCATAAATGAAGAGATCTATTTAGTGCCATGCATTGGGTCAGACTCTGAAAATACATTACCTTTAATTTTCAAAACCACCTAGTGAGGAAAGTCTTTTTTTTTTTTTTTTTTTTTTTTTTTTTGAGGCAGAGTCTCGCTCTGTCGCCCGGACTGGAGTGCAGTGGCCAGATCTCAGCTCACTGCAAGCTCCGCCTCCCGGGTTTACGCCATTCTCCTGCCTCAGCCTCCTGAGTAGCTGGGACTACAGGCGCCCGCCACCTCGCCCGGCTAGTTTTTTTGTATTTTTAGTAGAGATGGGGTTTCACCGTGTTAGCCAGGATGGTCTCGATCTCCTGACCTCGTGATCCGCCCGTCTCGGCCTCCCAAAGTGCTGGGATTACAGGCTTGAGCCACCGCGCCCGGCCCGGAAAGTCTTATAATCACTGTTTTATAGATGAGGAAACTGAGGCTTAATGAGGTTAAGTTATTGACCCAATGTCACACAGCTAGAATGTGGTTGATTTCAGATGCCAATCAAGGACTCTCAGAGCCCAGGTGGTTATTAAATCAGCTGCCTCCTGGTGTCCTTTGCCTTACTGTAGCCTACTCTCTCTCTTTTGATTATGCTATGGTTTGGATGTGGTTGGTCCCCCACCAAAACTCATGTTGAAATTTGATCCCACATGTAGCAGTGTTGGAAGGTGGGGTTGGGTGGGAGGTGTTTGTGTCATGGGGGCAGATCCCTTGTGAATAGATTAAAGCCATCTTGTTAGGGTGAGCATGTTCTCAGTCTTACAGGAATGGAGTAGTTACCCTGAGAACAGTTTGTTAAAAAGAGTCTGACTTCCTCGGTTGCTTTCCCTGTTTCTCTCTCATCAGGTGATCTCTTTGCAGATGTTGGCTCCTTGTCTCCTGTCCACCATGAGTCAAAGCAATGTGAGCCCCTCACCAGATGCAACTGCCCAATCTTGGACTTTCCAGCAACCAGAATCATAAGCCAAATAAACCTCTTTTCTTTATGAATTACTCAGCCTCAAGTATTCTGTTATAGCAACACAAAACAGACAAAGACAGTTAACCTACTTATTTACTAACTCAGGAAATATTTTTGAGCATCTATTATGTGGATTACACCACATAAGGATGAACCATGCAGACATCATCTTTGCTATAAAAGAGCTCATGGGCCAGCAGTCAAGACAGATATTGAACAAGTGAAAGCCTGGTTGGATGTCTGGTAAGTGCCATAGGGGAAAGAGGAGAATACCATGAGGAATTTTCTTGTCTTGAGTGGTGAGAGAAAGTCTTTCTGAAGCTAGGACTTATAGGATAAAGTGTAACAAAGAGCCAGTCTGGGGATAGAGGCTGTTCCAGGCAGTGGTAACAGTACTGAACTAAGGACAGTACTAGAGCAAGAACATAGTGGGCATATAGAAAGGCAGAGAGAAAGCCATTGTGGCTGGGGCTGGTGGGAAGAGAACCATGAATGGAGGTGAGCTGCAAGCAATGAACAGATGGTAGGGCCACTGGGTTAGGAGCCTACTTCACATTCTCAGGGCAATGGCAGACCAGGGAAGAGTTTTAAGCAGAGGAACTGCTTGTGCAGCAAAGGGATTGGATGTGGACCAGAGTGGAAGTAGGGAGGAGGTTATGGCAATAACCCAGGCAAAGAGATAAAGGTGGCTTGAACCAGAGGAGAGACAGTGAAGGTGGAGAGTAAGGGACAGATTGGCGATGGTGTTTCATAGTGGAATCAGGGCTCAGTGATGAAGTCTGCAAAGGAGTCAGAATTTCTATACATTGCCAGAGGTTGGGCTAAATCTAGTCCATATAAATATGGAGGACTCTGTACTAGGGTTTCCAAGAAGTTCTGATGAAGAGGTTCAAGTTTATCCCATTGCATGAGAGCACTTAAGTCTTCAATTTGAGCACCTCTGATGGAAGGATACTTGAGTGAATACTAGTTCTGCCTGTGAGAATGTGATCATGACAGAGTTAAGATTTGACACCAAGCTGGGAAAGCCAACGTGTCTCACCAAAGGGAAGACAGGTCAGTGGGTCTGGCCCTGAGGACTGTCAGCTGTCTCAGGATGAGACACCAGGATGAAGCATTGGAAGGAGGTGTTTGGCCCTGGCTCTGGGAAGGGGCTCCAGGGCCCGTGTCAGGAAGCAGACTCTGCCAGTGATATGGAGCTAGCCAGTGAGTTATGGGACAAAAAGCCCAGTTAAGGGGTCACTGGCTAAACTGGGCTAAGGCGGTGCTCAAAGGAACCCAAGGAATTGGGAAAGTTTTCATGATCCCTTGTGAGACTTGAGAAGGGTTTGGGTCATTATCCCCTCTCCTTTCTTTCCCAGAAATTCTCCAATGGATCTCCTGAATGTGTTCTATTTGGTAGAGGACTTGGTAGGAATGCCTTCGTTTAACCTCTGGGCTTAGCCACATCCACTGGATTTGTCCATCTGCTGGGTGAGATTGACTTTCTGTGGCTTGGTAATTCTTGAGTTCCAGTTCAATGCAAATAATAGGAGTTCTTCAATTAATGTCTGCCCTCCACCTCCCTTTCTACTTCTGACCCCATACGCACCCTGCCTCTGGCTGCACCCACAACCAAAGCTCTGGATAGGATAACCTCTCCCTGCTAGGCTCCTCCCCAGCCACGCCCCAGCCTTCTGCTGGGAATGGGGCTTGGACCCCCAGGCCACAAGTGTCAGTGGCAGCCACCATACCACTCTGAGTCGTCCGATCTCAAGAGGTAGGTCTCGCACTCTTGCTCCTGAAGAAACCAGGCCCTTTGAGCAAACCTGCAACGGGCCACATGTTTCCCTCTTTTTTAAAAAAATAAGCACTCTTTGTGGCTCAGGTTGGCCCTCACCCTGGCTGGGTGAGTTCCTTCCAAAAGCCTATGTCAGAGCATCCTTTGTAACACTCAGGGAAGAGAGGAGGCGGAAAAAAAAGGGCTTCTGTTTATCCGGATGTTTGACATCCAGAGAAGGAATATTATTGTTTCTCCAGTCAAATACTGGGGCTTCACTGAAAAATATTTTCGATCTGCCGAACTGAAGGCCAGCGTCTTTGTGAACCTCAGCCAATACACACAGGCCTGGGGTGTTGGGTCAGGGCCTGTTTCTCCCAAGCAGCCACATTCCAGTCGGATGCCCTTAATATGGCATGTCTGGTCTCGGGTATGGAGGCAGCTGCTGGGACATTCTCCCATCCTGTCAGTGAGCAGAGCCAGGGAATTCTCTCCCTGCGGTTACAGACCCAGCATCCTGGGGACAGCTGGAATAGGGATGGGATCGTGCCAAGGAGGGGCTGTGAACTGAAAGTCACAGAATTAATGTAGCTAAAATCTCCTACTGGCCAGTCAGCCTCCTCCCAGATGCAGGAGAATGCATCCTGCCTGGGATCAGGTATGCAGAGTTCACCTGTTCCCCTCTCTATCTGCCTACATTTAAAACACTGGTTTGCCTAGACCAGATAAATAACTTCAGTAAAGTTTCAGTATACAAAATCAACGTACAAAACTCAGTAGTATTTCTATATACTAATAATGTTCAAGCTGAGAGCTGAATCAAGAATTGAATCTCATTTACAATAACCTTACCAAAAAATACCAAGAAATACATTTATTCAAGGAGGTGAAAGATCAATAAAAGGAGAACTGCAAAACACTGCTGAAAGAAATCATAGATGACACAAATAAATGGAAAAACATTTTATGCTCATAGATTGGAAGAATCAATATTGTTAAAATGGTCATAATGCCAAAAGCAATGTATAAATTCAATGCCATTATTATCAAACTACCAATGTAATTTTTTGGAGAATTAGAGAAATCTATTATTAAATTCATATGGAACCAAAACAGAGCCCGAATAGCCAAAGCAATACTAAGCAAAAAGAACAAAGCTGGAGAGACATTACCCAACTTCAAACTATCCTACAAGGTTATAGTAATCAAAACAGCATGGTACTGGTACAAAAACAGACATATAGTCCAAGGGAACAGAACAGAGAACCGAGAAATCAAGCTGCACACCTACAGCCATCTAATCTTTGACAAAGTTAACAAACATAAGCAATGGGGAAAGGACTCACTATTCAATAAACAGCACTGGGTTAACTTGTTAACCATATGCAGAATATTGAAGCTGGACCCATATCTATCATCGTATTCAAAAATTAACTCAAGATGGATTAAATATTTTAATGAAAGACCTAAAACTAAAAAACCCTAGATGAGACCTGCGAAATACTCTTCTGACATTGGCCTTGGCAAAGAATTTATGACTACATCCTCAAAAGCAATTGCAACAAAACAAAAAATTGACAAGTAAGAGCTAATTAAACCAAAGAGCTTCTGCTCAGCAAAAGAAACCTGTCAACAGAGTAAACAGACAATCTACAGAATGGGAGAAAATATTCACAAACTGTGCATCCGACAAAGGTCTAATATACAGAACCTATAAGGAACTTAAATCAACAAGCAAAAAACAATGCCATTAAAAAGTGGGAAAATGATATGAACAGACACTTCATAAAAGGAGACATACAAGCGACCAACAAACATGTGGAAAAATGCTCAACACCGCTAATCATCAGAAAAATGCAAATCAAAACCACAACGAGATACCATCTCACACCAGACAGAATGGCTACTATTAAACAGTCAAAAAATAATAAATGTTGATGAGGCTGTGGAGAAAAGGAAATGCTTATACACTGTTGGTGGGAGTGTAAATTAGTTCAGCCACTGTGGAAAGCAGTTTGGAGATTTCTCAGAGAACTAAAAATAGAACTACTGCTTGACCCAGCAATCCCATTACGGGGTATATAGCCAAAGGAAAATAAATTATTCTACTAAAAAGACACATGCACTTCTATGTTTATCACAGCACTATTCACAATAGCAAAGACATGGAATCAACCTAGGTGTCCATCAACAGTGGATTGGATAAAGAAAATATGGTACATATACACAGTGGAATACTATGCTTGAACCCAGGAGGCGGAGGTTGCAGTGAGCTGAGATCATGCCATTGTACTCCAGCCTGGGTGACAGAGGGAGACTCTGTCTCAAGAAAAAAGAAAAAGAAAGAATGAAAAAAAAAGAATGAATGAAATCACATCTTTTGCAACAACACGGGTGCAGCTGGAGGCCATTATCCTATGGGAATTAATGCAGAAACAGAAAACCCAATACCGCATGTTCTCACTTGTAAGTGGGAGCTAAACATTAGGTACACATGGACATAAACATGGGAGCAATAGGCTGGGCACAGTGGCTCACGTCTGTAATCCCAGCACTCTGGGAGGCCGAGGCGGGTAGATCACGAGGTCAGGAGTTCGAGACCAGCCTGGCCAATATGGTGAAACCCCATCTCTACTAAAAATACAAAAAGTAACTGGACGTGGTGGCACATGCCTGTACTTGGGAGGCTACTTGGGAGGCTGAGGCAGGAGAATCACTCGAACCCAGGAGGCAGAGGTTGCAGTGAGCCGAGATTGTGCCACTGCACTCCAGTCTGAGCAACAGAGTGAGACTTCATCTCAAAAAAAAAAAGGGAGCAATAGACACTGGGGGCTATGAGAAAGGGGAGGGAGGAAGAGGAAGGCTGGGTGACGGTTTGGTCATAGCCCAAATCTCAGCACCATGCAATATATCCTTGTAACAATCCTGCACATGTACCCACTGAATCTAAAAGTTAAAATCTTAAAAACCACATTGGTGTGAGGGGGGAGGTTTTTTTTTTAACATTACAAATGCAATACATAGTTATTTCCAAAATAAATGTGGAGAATATGGAGTAGTCAAAGGAGAAAATGAAAATCACCCAATTTCCTATCTCCCAAGCAGAATAATAACTATGTCCACTATATTTTACATCATGTGAGCATTAGTTTTATGCATGGTATATAACTTTTAAAAAACACTAAAATGACATTATATAGTATATATTTTAAAACTTGCTTTTTCACATAATAGTGTATTGTTAATATCTTTCCATTTCATTAAATACTTCTATAAACATTTTAAATCAATATATAGTTTTTTGTTTTGTTTTGTTTTTGTTTTTTTTCTTGAGACAGAGTCTCGTTCTGTCACCCAGGCTGGAGTACAATGGCATGATCTCAGCTCACTGCAACCTCCGCCTCCTGGGTTCAAGTGATTCTCCTGCCTCAACCTCCCAAGTAACTGGGATTACAGGCGCCTGCCACTACACCTGGCTAATGTTTTGTATTTTTAGTAGAGGTGCGGTTTTGCCGTGTTGGCCAGGCTGGTCTCGAACTCCTGACCTCAGGTGATCCACCCGCCTCGGCCTCCCAAAGTGCTGGGATTACAGGCATGAGTCACTGCACTTGGCTGATATATAGTATTTTATTCAACCGATGCATCGTAATTTTTTAGATGATCCTCAATTAATGAATATTTAGGTGGCTTCCAATTTTTTTTTTTTTTTTTTGAGACAGAGTCTTGCTCTGTCACCCAGGCTAGAAAACAGCAGTGTGATTTCAGCTCACTGCAACCTTCACCTCTTAGGTTCAAGCGATTCTCATGCCTCAGCCTCCTAAGTAGCTGGGACTGCAGGGACTAATTTTTGTAGTAGCCCGGTTAATTTTTGTATTTTTAGTAGAGACAGGGATTCACTATGTTGGCCAGGGTGGTCTCAAACACCTGGCCTCAAGTGATCTGCCTGCCTTGGCTTCCCAAAGTGCTGAGATTACAGGTGTGAACCATGGTGCCCAACTGGTTTCCAAGTTTTTACTATTAAAAACAATACCATGATGAACATCCATGTGGCTCATTCTTTGGGAACACCAATAACTGTTTGCAAAAGTGATGATAATAGCTACCATATATTTGGTGTGTATTCATTCTACTTTATCTGGAAGACAGCCAACTTACCCAATGAACACAGCTGTATGTGTCAGAGACAGAACTCATACCCAGGTTGGTCTGGTTCCAAAAACTGGGCTTTAAACCAGACTGGAGCCACTAAACTAAATTCCCAAAGGTAGAATCACTTGATCAAAGAGATGCACATTTTAAGACCTTTGGAATGTATTTTTCTCTAGAAAGAGCATAGGAGAAAATCTGTTTATCCTCACCAATATCAACATTAGATATTATTACCATTTAGCATTACAAATGTAAGAAGTAAAGTGGTATTTATTGTTTTAACTTGCATTTATTTGATTACTTGTGAGTTGATTGTTTTTGCACATGTGTCTTACCTATTTGTATTTCTCCTTCTGTAAATTCCATGGGAACTAAGACCTCCAAACCAGAGAATCCCAAAGTTGCAGGGGCAGGAAACAAAAATGTGGGTCATTAGGAATAGTAGTGAGAGAGCCACTGCCATTTCTACCTCTTGAAGTCTGTCTGCACCCTCTGAGTTTTGACCACAGAAGAAACTGCATCATATACTGAGATTCCGTGAACATATTGCATATCAAAAGACATTACCTAAGTCCTGCAAAAAGCTCCCCCCAACTGGCACCATAACTAAGTCTTCAAATGGCCATTTCTCTGTTCTGTTAGGTGGATGCTTAAGGCCAGTGACTTACATGAGCACAAGCCCATGGATGCACCTCATTAGCTGTGAAATGAGTTCCCTGGTCAGGAGCAATGCTGTGTGGAATACCATGACATTAGTAAGATATTCTGTCCATGAATGGTGATGAGGGCAGGGGCATTGTAGGCAGGGAAGGCAAACTCATATCCATAAAGCATACCTAGTCCAGTGATAAAAAGGGCTACTGCTTCCAAAATAGAAGTGGTCCAACCTAGTCAACCTGCTACCAGGTGTTGGCTGGTCCCTTTAGGGAGTGCTATGTTGGGGGCTCCATGTTGGTCTCTGCTGTTGGTAGGTAGGTTGGGTATTCAGCAATGATGATAGCCAGATTGCTTTTGATAAATGGAAGTCCATGTTGCTGAGCCCATAGAAAACCTCAATCCATGCTGGATATGAGCTGTAGGCACAATAGCATGAATTGAGGTTTTGAATGTTGTCCGTAAACAACACTCATAACAGAATGCTGGTTTGGAGGTCTTAGTTCCCATGGAATTTACAGAAGGAGAAATACAAATAGGTAAGACACATGTGCAAAAATAATCAACTCACAAGTAATCAAATAAATGCAAGTTAAACAATAAATACCACTTCTTACATTTGTAATGCTAAATGGTAATAATATCTAATGTTGATATTGGTAGGATAAACAGATTTTCTTATATGCTCTTTCTAGAGAAAAATACATTCCAAAGGTCTTAAAATGTGCATCTCTTTGATCAAGTGATTCTACCTTTGGGAATTTAGTTCAGTGGCTCCAGTCTGGTTTAAACAACATAACAGAATGTTGTTTATGAGTCTGCTGACATATACAGAATGGGTCATCTTGCCCACTTGATTATTAAGATCATGCTCTGCTGAGATTGCTCTTTGCTAAGCATTCACTTGGAACAAAAATATCTTCACCTTTGAGTCCATTTGAAGAGGTCCATCTAAATATCTCCTTTCCAGACCTCCTTGTCATCAAATTTCCAGTTGCATTTCCTCCAAGTCCCTGACCAAACCATTGGCCTCTGTCCATAAATCAACATAGATCTAATCCAATCCTTTAGTCATCTTTTCTTCCAGGCAAGATAAACAGCCAGGTGCCCTGCTCAAAGTTTTGCCCCTGGAAGGCTTTCCCTTCACCCCCTGCCCTTCAGGGGCAACCTGAGTGGAACTACAGTGACAAAGAGCTGCCTCCAGCAATAGTGTTGATATGCCTACCTGTCAGCACAACTCACATCCCTTGTCCACAGGTCTCTCTCCACATGCCCTTATAGTGGGATTCCTAGTGAGCTCCCTAAGAGCAGTCTCTGTTAAAAAGAAAATGTCAGGCTACCCTCTTTGGGTCCCCTCCCTTTGTATGGGAGCTCTGTTTTCACTCTATTAAATCTTGCAACTGCACACTCTTCTGGTCCATGTTTGTTATGGCTCGAGCTGAGCTTTTGCTTGCCATCCACTGCTGCTATTAGCCACCATTGCTGAACCGCCACTGACTTCCACCCCTCTGGATCTGGCAGGGTGTCCGCTGTGCTCCTGATCCAGCAAGGCGCCCATTGCTGCTCCCGATCGGGCTAAAGGCCTGCCGTTGCTCCTGCATGGCTAAGAGCCTGGGTTCATCCTAATCGAACTGAACACTAGTTGCTGGGTTACCACTGTTCTGTTCCATGACCCATGGCTTCTAATAGAGCTATAACACTCACCGCATGGCCCAAGATTCAATTCCTTGGAATCCATGAGGCCAAGAACCCCAGGTCAGAGAACAAGAGGCCTGCCGCCATCTTGGAAGTGGCCCACCACCATCTTGGGAGCTCTGGGAGCAAGGACCCCCACCGTGTAACATTTTGGCAACTACAAAGGGATCTCCAAAGCAGTGAGTAATATTGGACCACTTTCAATTGCTATTCTATCCTATCCTTCCTTAGAATTGGAGGAAAATGCTGGGCACCTGTCGGCTGGTTAAAAACGATTAGCGTGGCCGCCGGACTTAAGACTCAGGTGTGAGGCTGTCTGGGAAAGGGCTTTCTAACAACCCCCAGCCCTTCTGGGTTGGCAGTGTTGGTCTGCCTGGAACCAGCTTCCGCTTTCAATTTTCCTGGAGAAGCAGAGGGCCGACTAGAGGTAAAAAGCTGTTGTCCCGAACTCCTGGGGTTAGCCGGTTGAGATCGTGGCGCAGCCAGAAGTCTCTACTCAACAGTCACCCATGCGTGCGCCCCTACCTTTCCTTCTGACCCATACCTCCTGGGTCCAACCACGACTTTCTTGAAAATGTGGCCCCAAAATTCTCCTTACCTCTGAATCTACTTCCTCTGATCCCTGCCTCCTAGGTACTAATGGTTCAGACTTTCATTTCCTTTAGCAAGTTTTATCTCCAAAGGGATCTAAGGAAGCTCTATTCTGAGTCCTTAGGCCCCTAGGCTATGAACCCAGAGAGTCTTATCTCTGGTGTCCCTCCCAATTTAGGTGTACAGCTCTTGACAGAGGCAGTTATGTGGGACCTGTTCCCCTCCACCCTTGCCAGGGGCCCAAGTTTATAAAGGGGTAGGAGAAAAGAGAAAGAAAGAGAGAGAGACAGGGGAAAGAAAGAGGGATAAAGAGGGAGTCAAAGAGAGAAAGAAAAAGATAGAAGTAGTAAAGAAAAAACAGTGTGCCCTATTCCTTTAAAAGCCAGGGTAGGCCGGGCGCGGTGGCTCAAGCCTGTAATCCCAGCACTTTGGGAGGCCGAGACGGGCGGATCACGAGGTCAGGAGTTCGAGACCATCCTGGCTAACACGGTGAAACCCCGTCTCTACTAAAAAATACAAAAAGCTAGCCGGGCGAGGTGGCTGGCGCCTGTAGTCCCAGCTACTCGGGAGGCTGAGGCAGGAGAATGGCATGAACCCGGGAGGCGGAGCTTGCAGTGAGCTGAGATCCGGCCACTGCACTCCAGTCCGGGTGACAGAGCGAGACTCCGTCTCAAAAAAAAAAAAAAAAAAAAAAAAAAAAAAAAGCCAGGGTAAATTTAAAACCTATAATTGATAACTGAATGTCTTCTCCGTGACCCTTTAACACTCCAATACTACCTTGTTGTCAGTGTAAACAAGGGCATAGCCTGAAAACACTGAGATCACTGACAACCTGTAGCCTTCTTATCAAAAATGCTTAACTCAGTAACCCATGGATGGCCCAAATGCATTCAATCTGTAGCGGCAACTGCTTTGCCAACAGAAGAAAGTAGAAAAATAACCTTTAGAGAAAACCTTGTTGTGAGCACACCTCACCAGTTCAGAATTATCCTAAGTCAAAAAAGCAAAAAGGTAGCTTACTAACTCAAATCTTAAAGTATGGGGTTATTCTGTTAGAAAAAGGTGATTTAACATTAACCACTGAAAATTCCCTTAACCCAGCAAATTTCCTAACAGGGAATTTAAATCTTAATTACCATACAAAGGTCTGACTAGACCTAGGAGGAACTCCCTTCAGGACAGGATGATAGATGGTTCCTCCCAGGTGATTGAGAAAAAACCACAATGGGTATTCAGTAATTGATAGGGAGACTCTCGTGAAAGCAGAGTTAGGAGAATTACCTAATAATTGGTCTGCTCAAACGTGGGAGC
The DNA here is from genome assembly GCF_007565055.1 of Rhinopithecus roxellana. NCBI lineage: Eukaryota > Metazoa > Chordata > Mammalia > Primates > Cercopithecidae > Rhinopithecus > Rhinopithecus roxellana. Next base: position 171,967,612 of record NC_044553.1, read on the forward strand.
TGTTTGCACTCAGCCAAGCCTTAAAGTACTTACAGAATCAAAAAACTCTATCTCAATCCTGACTCAAAAGGTTACTTATACCCTCTCTGAAATGAGTTTGCATAACAACTGTTGTTTTACGGGAATGCATCTTGGTGGGGCAGCTGGGTTGTTATGAAATATTCAGGAATCCAGCCCAGCTCTAGAACTCACCTCTGAGCGCAAAGGCAATGTTGGGCACGCTGGTAAAGGACCACTAGAATACAGCAGCCTGGACCCCTTTCCTTGTGGTCAAGAAAGGAGGGAAAACAGGTGCAAGACTGCTACATCGGTGAGTGTAACTAATCCGATAAGCAGAGGTCCATAGGTGGTGACGCACCCTGGAAAGGAATAAGCATTAGGACCATAGAGGACGCTGTATGTTCATTAGTTTAGAAATTAATCCTGAACTGATGCTCATCAGAAAATGACTAGGGGTGCTGGCATCCCTATGTTCTTTCTTCAGATAGGAAACATTCCCTCCAAGGCAAAAACGCCCCTAAGATGTATTCTGAAGAATTGGGAACAATTTGGCCCTCAGACGCTAAGAAAGAAACGACTTATATTCTTCTGCAGTACCGCCTGGCCAGATATCCACTTCAAGGGGGAGAAACCTGGCCTCCTGAGGGAAGTATAAATTATAACACCATCTTACAGGTAGACCTCTTTTGTAGAAAATAAGGCAAATGGAGTGAAGTGCATATGTACAAACTTTCTTTTCATTAAGAGACAACTTGCAATTATGTAAAAAGTGTGATTTATGCCCTACAGGAAGTCCTCAGAGTCTACCTCCCTACCTGGCAGCCCCCAACCCCAACACCTTCCCCAACTAATAAGGATCCCCCTTCAACCCAAATGGTCCAAAAGGAGATAGACAAAGGGGTCAACAAGGAACCAAAGAGTGCCGATATTCCCCGATTATGCCACCTGCAAGCGGTGGGAGGAGGAGAATTCGGCCCAGCCAGAGTGCATGTACCTTTTTCCCTCTCAGATTTGAAGCAAATTAAAATAGACCTAGATAAATTCTCGGATAACCCTGATGGTTATATTGATGTTTTACAAGGGTTAGGACAATCCTTTGATCTGACGTGGAGAGATATAATGTTACTGCTAAATCAGACACTAACCCCAATGAGAGAAGTGCCACCATAACTGCAGCCCGAGAGTTTGGCGATCTCTGGTGTCTCAGTCAGGTCAGTGATAGGATGACAACAGAGGAAAGAGAGCGACTCCCCACAGGCCAGCAGACAGTTCCCAGTATAGATCCTCACTGGGATGCAGAATCAGAACACAGAGATTGGTGCCACAGACATTTGCTAACTTGCGTGCTAGAAGGACTAAGGAAAACTCAGAAGAAGCCTGTGAATTACTCAGTGATGTCCACTGTAACACAGGGAAAGGAAGAAAATCCTACTATCTTTCTGGAGAAACTAAGGGTGGCACTGAGGAAGCATATCTCTCTGTCACCTGACTCTATTGAAAGCCAACTAATCTTAAAGGATAAGTTTATCACTCAGACAGCTGCAGACATTAGAAAAAAACCAAAAGTCCACCTTAGGCCTGGAGCAAAACTTAGAAACCCTATTGAACTTGGCAACCTTGGTTTTTTATGATAGAGATCAGGAGGAGCAGGCGGGACAAACCCGATTAAAAAATGCCACCGCTTCAGTCATGGCCCTCAGGCAAGCAGACTTTGGAGGCTCTGGAAAAGCGAAAAGGTGGGCAAATCGAGTGCCTAATAGGGCTTGCTTCCAGTGTGGTCTACAAGGACACTTTAAAAAATTGTCCGAATAGAAATAATACACCCCTTCGTCCATGCCCCAATGTCAAGGGAATCACTGGAAGGCCCACTGCCCCAGGGGACGAAGATCCTCTGAGTCAGAAGCCACTAACCAGATGATCCAGCAGCAGGACTGAGGGTGCCCGGAGCAAGAGCCAGCCCATGTCATCACCCTCACAGAGCCCCAGGTATGCTTGACCATTGAGGGCCAGGAGGTTAATTGTCTCCTGGACACTGGTGAGGCATTCTCAGTCTTACTCTCCTGTCCCAGACAGCTGTCCTCCAGATCTGTCACTATCTGAGGGGTCCTAGGACAGCCAGTCAGTAGATACTTCTCCCAGCCACTAAGTGGTGACTGGAGAACTTTATTCTTTTCACATGCTTTTCTAATTATGCCTGAAAGTCCCAACCCCTTGTTAGGGAGAGACATTCTAGCAAAAGCAGGGACCATGATACACCTGAACATAGGAGAAGGAACACCCGTTTGTTGTCCCCTGCTTGAGGAAGGAATTAATCCTGAAGTCTGGGCAACAGAAGAACAATATGGATGAGCAAAGAATGCCCGTCCTGTTCAAGTTAAAGGATTCTGTCTCCTTTCCCTACCAACAGCAGTACCCCCTTAGACCTGAGGCCCAAGAAGGGCTCCAAAAGATTGTTAAGGACCTAAAAGCCCAAGGCCTAGTAAAACCAGGCAGTAGCCCCTGCAATACTCCAATTTTAGGAGTACAGAGACCCAACAGACAGTAGAGGTTAGTGCAAGATCTCAGGATTATCAATGAGGCCGTTGTCCCTCTATACCCAGCTGTACCTAACCCTTATACTGTGCTTTCCCAAATACCGGAGGAAGCAGAGTGGTTTACAGTCCTGGACCTTAAGGATGCCTTTTTCTGCATCCCTGTACATCCTGACTCTCAATTTTTGTTTGCCTCTGAAGATCCTTCAAACCCAACATCTCAACTCACCTGGACTGTTTTACCCCAAGGGCTCAGGGATAGCCCCCATCTATTTGGCCAGGCATTAGCCCAAGATTTGAGCCAGTTCTTATACCTGGACGCTCTTGTCCTTCAGTATGGGGATGATTTACTTGTAGCCACTCGTTCAAAAACCTTGTGCCATCAATCCACCCAAGCGCTCTTAAATTTCCTCGCCACTTGTGACTACAAGGTTTCCAAACAAAAGGCTCAGCTCTGCTCACAGCCAGTTAAATACTTAGGGCTAAAGTTACCCAAAGGCACCAGGGCCCTCAATGAGGAATATATCCAGCCTATACTGGCTTATCCTCATATCAAAACCCTAAAACAACTAAGAGGGTTCCTTGGCATAACAGGCTTCTGTTGAATATGAATTCACAGGCATGGTGAAATAGCCAGGCCATTATATACACTAATTAAGGAAATTCAGAAAGCCAATACCCATTCAGTAAGATGGACACCTGAAGCAGAAGTGGCTTTCCAGTCCCTAACCCAAGCCCCAGTGTTAAGCTTGCCAATGGGGCAAGACTTTTCTTTATATGTCACAGAAAAAAACAGGAATAGCTCTAGGAGTCCTTAAACAGGTCCGAGGGACCAGCTTGCAACCTGTGGCATACCTGAGTAAGGAAATTGATGTAGTGGCAAAGAGTTGGCCTTATTGTTTATGGGTAGTGTCGACAGTAGCAGTCTTAGTATCTGAAGCAGTTAAAATAATACAGGGAAGAGATCTTACTGTGTGGACATCTCATGATGTAAACAGCATACTCACTGCTAAAGGAGACTTGTGGCTGTCAGACAACTATTTGCTTAAATATCAGGCTCTATTACTTGAAGGGCCAGTGCTGCAAATGCACATTTGTGCAACTCTTAACCCAGCCACATTTCTTCCAGACAATGAAGAAAAGATAGAACATAACTGTCAACAGGTGATTGCTCAAACCTATGCCGCTCAAGGGGACCTTCTAGAGTTTCCCTTGACTGATCCCAACCTCAACTTGTATACTGATGGGAGTTCCTTTGTAGAAAAAGGACTTCAAAATGTGGGGTATGCAGTGGTCAGTAATAATGGAATACTTGAAAGCAATCCCCTCACTCCAGGAACTAGTGCTCAGCTGGCAAAACTAATAGCCCTCACTTGGGCACTAGAATTAGGAGAAGGAAAAAAGGTAAATATATATACAGACTCTGAGTATGCTTACCTAGTCCTCCATGTCCACGCAGCAATATGGAGAGAAAGGGAATTCCTAACTTCTGAGGGAACACCTATCAAACATCAGGAAGCCATTAGGAGATTATTATTGGGTATACAGAAACCTAAAGAGGTGGCAGTCTTACACTGCTGGGGTCATCAGAAAGGAAAGGGAAATAGAAGGAAACTGCCAAGCGGATATTGAAGCCAAAAGAGCCACAAAGTGGGACCCTCCATTAGAAATGCTTATAGAAGGACCCCTAGTATGGGGTAATCCCCTCTGGGAAACCAAGTCCCAGTACTCCGCAGAAGAAATAGAATGGGGAACCTCACGAGGACATAGTTTCCTCTCCTCAGGATAGCTAGCCACCAAAGAAGGAAAAATACTTTTGCCTGCAGCTAATCAATGGAAATTACTTAAAACCCTTCAACAAACCTTTCACTTAGGCATTGATAGCACCTATCAGATGGCCAAATTATTATTTACGGGACCAGGCCTTTTCAAAACTATCAAGCAGATAGTGAGGGCCTGTGAAGTGTGCCAAAGAAATAATCCCCTGCACTTCAGCCCATACATTTCAATCCCTGTATCTTTAACCTCCTTGTTAAGTTTGTCTCTTCCAGAATCAAAGCTGTAAAACTACAAATGGTTCTTCAGTTGGAGCCCCAGATGCAGTCCATGACTAAGATCTACTGCAGACCCCTGGACTGGCCTACTAGCCCATGCTCTGATGTTAATGACATTGAAGGCACTCCTCCCAAGGAAATCTCAATTTCATGACCCCTACTATGCCCCAATTCAGCAGGAAGCAGTCAGAGCGGTCGTCAGCCAACCTCCCCAACAGCACTTGAGTTTTCATGTTGAGAGGGGGTACTGAGAGACAGGACAAGTTGGATTTCCTAGGCTAAGAATCCCTAAGCCTAGCTGGGAAGGTGACCACATCCACCTTTAAACATGGGGCTTGCAACTTAGCTCACAACCAACCAATCAGGTAGTAAAGAGAGTTTGCTAAAATGCTAATTAGGCAAAAAGAGGAGGTAAGGAATAGCCAATCATCTATCACCTGAGAGCACAGGAGGAGGGACAATGATCCAGATATAAACCCAGGCATTCGAACCAGCAGTGGCCACCCTCTTTGGGTCCCCTCCCTTTGTATGGGAGCTCTGTTTTCACTCTATTAAACCTTGTAACTGCAAAAAAAAAAAAAAAAAAAAAAAAAAAAAAAAAAGGAAAAGAAAATGTCCAGATCCCGTAGCTTTGTGTCTGTGAATAGCTACTCAATAAACCAGACACTGGACCACTTTCTCTGCCTCATCCTGGTGGGTCACCATGGCTACTGACCCCCTTTATCTAAGAGTGAGTTCTTCTCCGCCTGCCCAGGGCCACCCCCCAAGTGTTTCAGAGACAAATCTGTTTTCTTGTCCTGGTAATGTAGTTTCCACCACCCAGGGTCTTGGGCCAAGGCCCAAGTTTTTCTTCACATGTCCTTCTCCCTAGGGCATGTATGCAAATCAAACCGTATGACTAGGAAAGGCCACAACCAAAAGTCCACTAGATTGTCCCCACCCCTCATAATAAATTTATTATATTGACGGTGCATCTTTCAGTCAAGTCAGTTCTTGGCATTGAGGTATCAGGGAAGATGATAGTCAATGTCACAGGAATGGGTGGAATTACCCAAGTAGAAGATATGGAGTCAGAGGAGAACTAGGAAATAAAATAAAATTTAAAATTACTATTGTTGGTTGGGCATGGTGGCTCACACCTTAATCCCAGCACTTTGAGAGGCCAAGGCAGGTGGATCATGAGGTCAGGAGTTTGATACAAGCCTGGCCGACACGGTGAAACCTTGTCTCTACTGAAAATACAAAAATTAGCTGGGCATGGTGGTGGGTGCCTGTAATCCCAGCTACTTGGGAGGCTGAGGCAGGAGAATCATTTGAACCCTGGGAGTGGAGGTTGCAGTGAGCCGAGATTGTGCCATCCAGCCTGCGTGACAGGGCGTGACTCTGTCTCAAAAAAAAAATTATTAGTGTTATTATCCTATCCGTTAACAATTATTGGTGCTTAATTGTGTGCTAGACAGGGCTTTGTGTATATTAAGTACTTTAATTCTGGTTATAACCTTATTAGCTAGGCATTGCTATTACCAGCAGCATCTCCATTTTACAGATGAGGAAACGGAGGAAAGCTGTCCAGTGCATACATTTAATAAGTGGTAGAGGTGGGACCTCAATTCAGGCAGTTCTGGCTCCACCGTCCTCATTCTAAACCTCCATGCTATACCTGTTTCAGGAGCAAGAACTTAGGCAGGCATCTGCCAGGTGGAGTTTGAAAAGCACCAGACTGGGCATCCAGGATTTATCCATCAGATTTTTTGTCACAAGAAATATATCTCTTCTCTTCTCCTCTCCTCTCCTCTCCTCTCCTCTTCTTTTCTTTCTTTTGCTTTGGAGTCTCACTCTGTCACACAGGCTGGAGTGCAGTGGTGCAATCTAGGCTCACTGCAACCTTCACCTCCCAGGTTCCAGCAATTCTTCTACCTCAGCCTCCTGAGTAGCTGGGATTACAGGCATGTGCCACCATGCCTGGCCAATTTTTGTATTATTAGTAGAGACAAGATTTCACCATGTTGGCTGGGCTGGTCTCAAACTCCTGACCTCAAGTGATCCGCCCACCTCAGCCTCCCAAAGTGCTGGGATTACAGGCGTGAGCCACCACGCCTGGCCAACTTCTTTCTTTAAGAAGAAAAGGAATTTGTTAAGAGGCCATGAATCTAGGCATCAATTATCAGCAGCTGCTAAATCCATGAGGAGAAATGTTGACAAGTCTCAACCCCTGATCAATCGTAGCAACACGAAAAGAGGGACATCTCACGTTGAATGAATCACTACAATGGATTCTTACCAAAATAATGAACCTGAATTTGATCATGCCTCTGATATAACTACCAGTTTCCACGAAATACAGAGGACAGAGAAGATGTTAAATAAAACCATAATACAGCAACCAGCCAAGACCAGAATGTTTGAAGTTCTCTAGGAGAAATGACCTTAATCAAAATGAAAACCCTGACATGAAACAACCAACCATAGAAATACATGTTGGAGACAGTCAGGGAAAACTGAACATGGATAGTAAATGATATTACAGAATTATTGCTAATGGTGTTGGGTGAAAATGCTAACATAGCTGTGTGCATGGAAGTCTGTATCTGTTACAGATGTATACTGGAGTATTTATGAATGAAATGATGGGTTGTCTGGAAGTTGCTTTAAAATAAATGACTACCGGATTTGGTGGCTCACACCTACAATCCCAGCACTTTGGGAGGCCAAGACGGGCGGATCATTTGAGCCCAGGAGTTCGAAACCAGCCTGGGCAACATGGTGAAACCCCATCTCTACAAAAAATATAAAAATTAGCTGGGCATGGTGGTGTGTTCCTGTAATCCCAGCTACTTGAGAGGCTGAGGCAGGAGAATTGCTTGAGGTTGCAGTGAGCTGAGATCACGCCACTGCACTCCAGCCTGGGCGACAGAGTGAGAACTTGTCTAAAATAAAATATAAAATAAAATAAATATGTAGATATTCCACTCTTAAAGGAGGGGAGCACAACTCCATACTCTTTAGGTGTGTGCTATGCATAGTGACATCCTTCCAAAGAGTCATATGGAAAGCAGGGAAAAAAGAGTAACTTTACCATGGAGAAAGCTAACAAACACTACTTCATCCAGAGGATCAAGGTCAACATCAACAGCAATTAATCATGATTGATAGTATGTACCTTGAATATGATGTGATGAAAATAGCGCTTTACCTCTGTGATCTTCCTTCCAAAAACTCATCACCCCAGTTTAACCTTGAGGAAAAATAAAGTCCAGTAGAGGGCATCCCACAATATACCTGAGCAGTACACCTCAAAACTGTCAAGATCATTAAAAACAAGGGAAGTCTGTGAAACTGTCACAGTCAAGAGGAGCCTATGGTGACAGAGAGACTAAGCGCAGTATGGGATCCTGGATGGAATCTTGGAAGAGCAAAGGAGCATCAAATAAAAGCTAAGGAAATCTGAATAGAGCATAGACTTTTGTTGATAATAATTAATAATAATAATAATAAATGTATTGCTATTGGTTCATTACCTGTAACACATGTACCCTACCAATGCAAGATATTAACGATAGGGGCAATTATGTGCCGGGTGGGAGATATGGTATATGGGAACTTCTCGTTCAGTCTGCTCCATATTTTGTAAAATTGCTCTGAAAAATGAAGTCTATTAATTAAAATTTATTTGAGAAAAAAATGTGTGTAGAGAGGCATAGAGGGAAGATGAACAATAATGGTGGATGATGATGATTGTTGAAGCTCTGTGGTGGGTAGCCATCTTTGTACTATTCTACTTTGGTGCATGTTTGAAAGTTTCCAGACTGAAAGGTAGAGTTTTTAAAGATATTGAGAGCCTCGTGTGTCCTCTAGGTGGGCTGGGACATCATTATGCTAGAGCTACACAGCAGGAACATCATCCACGTCAAGCTCCACGACGGGTCTCCTCCAGAACAGTGCCGAGCCCAGGACACTGTGGTCTGCACCACCAATGCCATCTGCATTGCCTCCGTCCCTGGGCCCTCGACCCTGCCATACCTGCCCCAGCCCTGCGGCCACAGAGAACACCCTTGCCCTCTCTTTCCTCATGTCATCAGCTCCTGAGTCTAAACTGGGACAGGTACTTCTAGTTGGATGAACCTTGGTCACACACCTCAGGAAGGCTGGGATGGTGAGTTTCTGGCCGTATCAACTTCTATAGTGGGAGGTGGGCTTGGCCTTCAACCAGGAGTCATTGTGAGGGGAGTTCCCCATATGTAGAGGAGAAAAGGTCTGCTTCTGGGACCCACACTCTGTCTTCACAGCCTCAACACCCTGTGCCATCATAGCCCAAGTGCTTATTGACCTCCACCACGGAGCTGCAGGCTGTGAGGGCAGCCACTGGGCCTGCCATGTCCTCACCATATCCTCCCAGCTTGACACCATGCCTGGCTCCTGGGAGGCCACCAAAAATGAATGAAGGAGAGGATCCAGCCATGGAAATGATCTTGCCTCTTAAGGAGAAAGTGATGAAATCCTGGAGTTCTGGAAGCCAGGGGTTCTAGCCCTAACTCTGCCCCTAACTGGCCGTGTGTCTTGAGGCACGTCACTCTCCCTCTCTGAGCTCCCTTCCCTCCTCTGCAATGAGGCAGGTGGACAAGTGATCCTTTAGCTTGGCCCTTCATCCGCCTCAGCAAGATCACTGTCCCATGGAGAGTCTAGTCTAGTGGTTCTGCTTCCTGGAAGGTCGGCTCATGGCTGGCCTCAACTCCCAGTGCAGACCCTGTCCTCTGCCACGGAGAGAGGAGGCAAGTGCCAGCCACGGACTGGCTCTGTGACCTTCAGAAGGGTCCCGAGGGACCCAAGGCCTCTCTCCAACCCTCGGTTTCCTCGCCTGTAGATTGGGGTTTGGTTACCCATCTCTGAGGTCGTTCCCTGCTCTGGGATTCTCTTGGTCATTACTGAGCCACCTGAGGAGGCCTCAGTCACAGATGTCCTGGCTCAAGGACATCACCTGGACAGAAAGCCTGGGAGGGAGGTCATGGTGCTGTTTGCCCAGGACCTGGGGTCTGTCTGCTCTGTCGGAGCACAGGGGAACTAGGATGGGTGACACACTCTGTCTCTCCAGAGGGAGGGAACCTCTTAGAGAGGAAGGAATCCCAGAACATAAATCAAATGAGGTGTAAAATTGTTCTGAGCCACGCTTCGTAAAACTGCCGCAACATGTCGTTAATGGTGGCCCAGAGCTGGCGACACGCGGGCAGGCACCTGGCAGGCGAGCAGGTGGCAATTAGCTCAGGAGTGATGGTGGGAAGGCCCACAGCTCACTGAGGGGTGCTGTTGACCCATCCTGACCCTCATGACCCCTTCCAGGTGTGGAGGACCTACGAAGGGGCGGAGGGGGAGGTACCTAAGTCCTGCTTACTGTCACAGCCTACCACCTTACGCAGAGCACTGAGTCTCACTACAGACATCTTGGAGTTGGAAGGGCACTGAGGTCACCCTGCCTACAGTCCAGCTATGAACAGGGTGAGACCCCAATAAGAGCAGTTGCAAGCCATTGGCTGCCCCAGAAATTTCCATGGCTCAAGAGCCCTGCTCTCCACCTCGGCTCGGTGAGGAGCCTCATCCAGGTGACTCGGAACTCTTCGGTACATCCCAGACCTGGATTTCTAAGATGCAGAGCTCCTTTTCTTCGTTCTTTTGCTAAGTGAGGACCTTAAAAACAAAACAAAACAAACCCCGTCTGCAATCTATAATCAGCATTATGCGGTTCTCTTGACAGCAAAACATTATGATGAGTATAATTAATTCCCTAAAATTCATGATATCATCCCAACTTCCTCATTTCATGGTGAATTGGCAAACTCTATTTCCACCCACAGAGGTCAGTGGTTTGACCAGTGGCCTTGGTAGACCAATGAGTATCAGGTCATTGCTGTGCAAAAAACACTCACTGCTGAGGGTCCGTCTGTACGGGCTTCTAGAAAGAGGGTGCATTAGGACTGCAGCTGTCCTCACCTTCCACTCTGCCTTTCAGCTTTCCCTGCAACTCTAACAAAACTCACTTGGAGAGCCTCCATCTAAACTGACTAACCGCTGGCAAACTGTATTTCCAGATTTGTAGGATTCTGAGCCAGGTGTTCAAGAGCCCATATTAGAGGAGGGGTGTTCAGGCCCTGAGGCTGCCTTCTCTGTGTGGTAAGCATAGCTGTGTCAGCAAGAGGCAGGCTTTTTATTATATAGCTTTTGCAGATTGGGTTCCCCCAGACACTGAGGTGACGTTTGGGGTGCAAGATGTATATGAGGGATGAACACACATGAATTTATGAGGAAGGGGGGGAAGGCAGATGGGCAGAGGGACAAGCGGAACCTCAAGGCAGGCCTGGCGAAGCCTGAGCGAACACCCATCAGAATGTCCCACGGTGGACCCAAATGGCTGAATCTTTATCCTCGGCCTTGCTCAGTCCCCAGCTGTGGGCTGCCCCAGGGAAGGCATGACCTCAGGCAAGCTGGGTCTCTGCAACTCAGGCAGACCCTGAAAGAGCTGACAGCTGGGGCCATCTGTGCCCACCGACCGCACTGCCGGCAGCAGCTTGGAGGGGGATGGGCGGTCATTCTGTGTCCAGCAGAACAGACTGTGTGTTTGACACTCTTCAGCTTTCAAGGCCCATTCACATCTCTGGATTCTCATAACTACTTTGGCAGTCAGAGCAGAAGGACTTACCCCCACTTTAAAGATGGGGAAACTGAGGCCACATAGCTAGCGAGACAGTGCCTGACCAGGGACTCTAACACAAGTCCTCAGAGTCCTCATCTAGTGCCTCCACAACCAAGGACAAAGGCTCAATGATAGTTATAATTATTATCATAAATGCTAACAATGCATATTATTGATTCCACCATTAGGTGAACATGCAATATCATCAACTGTGCATATGACATTTTAACTTCCCAACCATGCCATGAGCTGACTTCTAGTATTATCCCATTTTGTGGCCAAGTAAGCTAAGGCTCAGAGAGGCAAAGACTCTCCAGCTAGTAAAGCAGGGTCATAGACTCAGGTCTGTCTGGCTCCAGAGCCTGTAGGGCCCGTGTGCTTCAATGTCATGGTGATCTGAGCTCACAAGGTCCCCAAGGGGCTTTGAGAAGTGTCAGGCTAGTGCTACAGGTGCAGGCAGGGTGGATGGAAGAGCCCAAAAGACAGACATCATCTCCTTAGGGAGGCAGCCCTCCGGACTGGGGGTCGGAGCAGCTTCTCGTCTGGGTCGTGTAGCCTGGCAAGTCCCTCCCACTCAGGGACTCTGGCAAAAATGAAGGTCTGAACTATGTGCATTTCAAAGGATCTTCTCTAGAGTTTCTAACTGTCTGGATTTCTTTTTTTTTTTTTTTTTTTGAGACGGAGTTTCGCTCTGCCACCCAGGCTGGAGTGCAGCGGCCGGATCTCAGCTCACTGCAAGCTCCGCCTCCCGAGTTCAGGCAATTCTCCTTCCTCAGCCTCCCGAGTAGCTGGGACTACAGGTGCCCGTCACGTCGCCCGGCTAGTTTTTTGTATTTTTAGTAGAGACAGGGTTTCACCATATTAGCCAGGATGGTCTCGATCTCCTGACCTCGTGATCCGCCCGTCTCGGCCTCCCAAAGTGCTGGGATTACAGGCTTGAGCCACCGTGCCCGGCCCTGTCTGGATTTCTAACTGGACTCACATCTGGAGCCACCATGGTGTTGTAGAGCAGCTAATGCAGGAAGCCCCTTGGGCGGCCTGGCCCCGCCCCACTCCTCGGTTCCCTGCCCTCAGTAGGTTGGCCTGGACTATCTGGATTATATCTGGTCCAGGAGAGTAACAAGTTGGTCTCTGCCCTATGCCATTCCTCCCTCCTTCCTCACACCTGTTGTCTGCAAAGTCCTTGCTCTCCTAAGCGGAAGGTGGCAGCGAACTCCACCTCCCTCAGCCCTTCCTCCGAGCCCTGGTGAGCCCTTTGGCCTGGGGAGGTGTGGCAGAGGCTCCCAGAGAGACATAGCTGGGCAGGAGGAGGAGTGAGCAAGGAGGAAGTGGGGAGTGGAATCTGTAAGCGGAGAGGGGACAGGGAACGGGACTATTGGGGCTCCACATTCCTCAGGGAACCTCCTCCAAGAAATTTCATGCTCTAGCAAGAACTTATAAAATCAAAGATGTGTTTCCACATGCAATCACTTACCCAGAACAAGTGATGAAAGCTTCCCTCCCATTAATCACTGGGTGAGAGGCGAATTGATTTACAGCAAGCGGCCTGTGTAGCACCCCACAGGGTTATGTATGGCTTGAAAATGGACGTGACATCACATGTACTTCAGCTCGGCATTCAAGGCCCTCCCCAGGCAGAGCCAAGCTTGGCTGTAACTCCCTGACCTTCCAAAGCCACTTCCCTCTTCCTACTCACATCTCGTACCACTGCAACCCAGCTTTGAACAAACATGTTACCGAAGCGTGCTGGTGTAAAACCAGAGCCAGTGGCTGCTTCCAGCCAGTCACAGAAGCAGTTCAATCTGCTTCTAACCAGTCCAAGCCAGTTCCAACGTCGATCATCTCAGGATGTAAACTGGTTCTAACATGATATGACTGGATCATACCAATTTGGACCTTTTAAAACAAATTCTGACTGGTTCTAAGGGGTTCTGGATAAATCTAACTGGATCAAACCAGTTCTGTTCAGATCAAAGCAATGCTGACTGGTTTTAATGAGTCCAGCCCAGTTCCCACTCATCCTACTCCTTTCTTGGCCTCCTCTGAGAAGGTCTGACCCTGCTGACTGTCCATGAAGAAAAAGGTGGATTATGTGTTTGGTTTGGGGGAGCCCTCTAGAGAGGGATTCCATTTTTAAAAATTTTTATTTATTTATTTTTGAGACAGAGTCTTGCTCTGTCACCCAGGCTGGAGTATAGTGGCATGATCTCGGCTCACTGCAACCTCCGCATACCAGGTTCAAGTGATTCTCCTGCTTCAGCCTCCCGAGTAGCTGGGATTACAGGTGCATGCCACCATGCCTGGCTAATTTTTGTAATTTTAATAGAGATGGAGTTTCACCATATTGGTCAGGCTGGTCTCGAACTCCTGACCCCGTGATCCGCCCACCTTGGCCTCCCAAAGTGCTGGGATTACAGGCGCAAGCCACCACGCCCATCCTAGGAACCTGTTATTTTATTCCTAACTCACACTCACAGTTTACTAAGTACTATTGTACACACTGGTTCATTCGACTCCCACAGGTGTCTGAGGTAAGGGGTTTGTCTCCTTTATCCATTGCACTTGGGAGGCTGTGAGGTGGGCTCTGGAATCTCACTCTCCACGTGCCAACTATGTGGCTTGGATTTCCCTCCCTGAGCCTCAGTTTCCTCCTCTGTAAAATGGGAGTAATAATAGTGTCAATTGCATTGGTCATGGTAAAGATTGAGGGAACTAACTGAAGACAAAGCACTAAGAACACTGTTGCAACCCACAAAAGTACACTAATATGTGTTAGGCTTTGTTTGTTTGTTTGTTTGTTTGGTGAAACATATGCCCAGGAAAGTACTTACATTCAGAATTTACAATGAACTCTTACAACTCAGTAACAGGAAGACAAACCATCTCATCAAAAAGTGGATGAAAGATATAAACTTTCTTATTGTCGGTGTTACTGTACAATCGTTGTGATGATTATTGTCACCATGCCAGTGGGAAACTGTAGGGGCTGGTCCTGGCTTTCAGTCTTGTTTGAACCGTAACCTCGTAACCTCGCCTAAACCATACTCTCCTGGCTTCTGACTGGGAACTGGGGAGTGCTCATAGAAAGTTAAACAGAGAATTGATTACCGCTGTGCTCTCCACTGTTACCTTCCAGGGGCTGTCCTGGTGTGGGTTTCCAATACTCCTCCTGGGAATTTATCTCTTCTGAATTGCTTTCTGACAACCAGCAGAGGGTTCCTCTTGACTGAGAGCTTTCTATGCTTCAGTAAATTCCCCTGGGACAAAGAAAATGGAGCGTGCTTTCCATTTACATCTGGCAGGTCAGCAGAGCCAAAGACCCTCTATGGTGAATGGGCAGGGAGGGGGCTCTTCTTGGGCTGAGAAGAGGGAAGGAGGACTGTACAGGGAAGGAGGACTATTGAAATGGGGACTTCTTTAGGGGCTTGCAGAAGTTCTGAGGATCTGGGCCTCTGGGCTTCTTATCCTGCTCTGAAGAAGGGAGGGGACAGTGGTGGTGGCTGAGTGGTGGGGAGGGCAATTTGGAAGACATCTTGCCCCAGGAGGGATGCCAGCTTCCTGAGGTGAGGACTGGGCTCTTCTCTCTGACTCTCTCTGTCAAAAACAAATCACACACACACACACACACACAAACACACACACACACACACACACACATATCACTCAACACTCAAAAACTACATATCACTCAACACTCAAAAACTAACAACCGACATCCATCACCATTTGTTGAGGGTCCGCTGTGCTCCAAGTGCTTTCTGCATAGTGTCATCTATTGTCACAGCCCTGTGGAATAGGTGCTATGCTCAGGCCCCTTTCCAGAGGATGAGACCAGTTCAGAGACAGGAGGGCTAGATGGAGCCCATGCCTGTCTGCCCTGTAGTTTTTACCATTCTTTTCACCTTGCTCCTCCTGTCCCTGCTCTGTCCCCAACGCAGGACCCAGGAGGTGCCACCTGTCTTACTGCTTCTGCCATTGTTCCTTCCCTCGCTCTCCTCCACCTGACCATAGGCTCCTGGAGGCTGGTCGTAGTCCCTACAGCCTGCCTGGCCCAGAGAGGTGTGTGGCGGGTGCTCCCAGACGTGGTCTGGTTGGCAGAGGACAGAATGACCAGGACACCCTAGTGCAGCCACTGAAGATGGTGGCAGGGTAGGGCAAGACAGGTCGAGCTGAGAAACTGTCTGAATCCTCAGGTGAGAAGGGAGTTCAGGGCCCACATCCACCGCCACGTGTAGTTGCCTGGCCTGGCCTCTGCCACTCACACACTGCCTCTGTCAGGGAGCTCACTGCCTCCACTGCGGGCAGCTGGGCCACTGCCTCCTGACACACGCTGCAGCCTCAGCCACAGGGACCCTGGCCTCCCCTCCTGGGAGAGAGACTGGGAAGCAGGGGACAGGGAACAGGACTTATTAAGTGTCGTTTCCATTCCAGACACTGGACCCAGTGATGGTGGGATCTGCTCATTGATTCCCACCACAACCCCCTGAGGTAAAGATAAGTGCTGTCACTGGCTCCACTTTTTAAAAGATTTTTGAAAATGTTTAATTGGGATAAAATACATGTAACCGAAAATTTATCTTCATAACCATTTCTTTTTCTTTTTTTCTTTGATTTTTTTTTTTTTGAGACAAAGTCTCACTCTTTAGCTCAGCCTGGAGTGTAATGGCACGATTTCAGCTCACTGTAACCTCTGCCTCTCCGGCTCAAGCGATTCTCCTGCCTCAGCCTCCCAAGTAGCTGGGATTATAGATGCCCGCCACCACACCCGGCTAATTTTTTTGTATTTTTAGTAGAGATGGGGTTTCGCTATGTTGGCCAGGATGGTCTCGATCTCCTGACCTCGTGATCCACCCGCCTCGGCCTCCCAAAGTGCTGGGATTACAGGCATGAGCCACCTCGCCCAGCCCTTCATAACCATTTCTAAGTGTACAGTTCAGTAGAAAGAACATTCGCATTGCTATGCAACCATCACCACCCTCCATCCTGCAGAACTTTCCATCAGCGCAAACTGAAACTGAGGGTCCACTAAACACCAACTCCCCATCCTCTCCTCCACCAGTGCCTAGTAACTATTCTACTTTCTGTCTCTATGAATTTACTACTCTGGGAACCTCACATGGTTCCCACATGGGTGGAATCCTACAGTGTTTGCCTTCTTGTGATTATTAGCTCCATTTTAAAGGAAGGAGGCCATGCACAGTGGCTCATGCCTGTAATCCCAGCCTTTTGGGAGACCGAAGCAGGTGGATCACGAAGTCAGAAGTTCAAGACCAGCCTGGCCAACATGGTGAAACTCCGTCTCTACTAAAAATAGAAAAAATTAGCCACGTGTGGTGGTGGGCGCTTGTAATCCCAGTTACTCAGGAGGCTGAGGCAGGAAAATCACTTGAACCTGGGAGGGTGGAGGTTGCAGTGAGCAGAGATCGCACTGCTACACTCCAGCCTGGGCGACAGTGTGAGACTATCTCAAAAATAAAATAAAATAAAATAAAATAAAATAAAATAAAATAAAATAAATATAAAGTAAATAAATAAAGGAAGAAAGGAAGGAAATGGGGCTGGGCATGGTGGCTCATGCCTGTAATCCCAGCACTTTGGGAGGCTGAAGTGGGTGGATCATTTCAGCTCAGGGTTTTGAGACCAGCCTGGGCAACACAGTGAGACCTCATATCTACAAAAAACACAAAATTTAGATAGGTGTGGTAGTGCACACCTGTAGTCCCAGCTACTTGGGAGGCTGAGGCGGAAGGATTGCTTGAGCCCAGCAGGTCGAGGCTGCAATGAGCCATAACTGTGCCACTGCACTCCAGCCTGGGTGACAGAGCCAAACCCTGTCTCAAAAAATAAAATTAAAAAATAAAGGAAGGAAATGGAGGCTCAGAAAGACTAAGCCCCTTGCCCACAGTCACCAGCTGGTTAGTGCCAGCTAGGATTTAACCCAGGGCTGCCACACAGCCCTTCTGAGTAGCTGGCATCTTCATGGGTCCTCCCTACTCCAGGTGAAATAGCCTGAGGCCCATTGGTGTCGCAGGTGTGAGAGCAGGTATGAGGGGAAGCCCAGACACCTGGCTTTGGTCCTAGAAATAAGTCAAGGAGGCTTTGGTTTTTATGATCACTCCCTTGAATTCGGCATGAAGGTATTCAGCCAGGAGGAGCCGCGCAGGAAGCCAGTCTTTTTCTCCTGCTCTCTGAGGCCCAGCTGGCTTTTCTAGGCCCTTTCCCCTGGAAGGCAGGGCAAGGGTTAGACAACTTTCCAGAAAGGACACTGTGAGACATCCTCCAGAGCCTCTGCCTCACACCTGGTTCTCACTGCTCATTTTCCATGACAGATCTTTCTGGTTGCCCAATGTGTCAGCATGTCTAGGCCCAGGGGAGTCAGGGAGGCTCAGAAACAGACCTTAGCCTCAAAGACCTTATGGAACTAGGTGATGGCAGTGTCACTTGAACATAAGTGACCACAGAGAGGTGGGACTGGCTGAATACTCTACCAGAGGCTGAGTGAAAGGGCTAAGGAAGTCCATGTGCACAGGCCATTTCCAGGTGGGGTGGTCAGGGAAGCCTTCCTGGAGGAGGTGGCACTGAGGTGGGAGGACCTGGAGGGGGGTTGAGGAGAGGGAGGGGAAGTACAGCCCCCATAGTAGGAACAGCCTGAGCAGGAGCACTAAGGCCTGTGAGTGTCTGTCACTTTTGTTACTATGGTTAAGGCAGGGTCTGGGTCCTCACTGTCTCCAGCAAGTTCTCTGTAAGAGTGCATGGTTAGTGAGGGATTCTGGGGAGGAGGGAGACATGGGCTTTCTAGAGAGAAGAAAGGAGCTGTGTTCCCTTATTGGCCTCAGTCTTTCTCTTCCCTCTCTTCATACCCCTTAGAAGTGCAGACATTGCAAAGCCCATCCCCCTTCAGAACTAAAGCCATCCCTCTGATAGCTGCATCCCTCCCTAGGAAGAAAGAACTCCAGTGACTGCCAAGAGCCCCTGCCAGATGCTCCTCCCCACCACCCTGGCATCTTGTGCATAGTAGGTCTCGGGAAATGCCTCCATCATGACTGCTATTGGAAAGGAAGGCAAGTCTCCTGTTTGTTGCCCAGAGTGCTGGCTGTGAGTCACCTGGAGTTTCCTAGGTGAGTAAGTCGGAAGGTTGAGGGAGGGGCAGGAACAGGCATGTGGAAAGAGAAAAAAAAGCACTAATATTTCAGAGGAAGGAGTGGGCACCCCCTGTTATGGAGAATTCATGAAGTTGTCAAGCAGGTAGTAGCATTGACTAAGACAACATTTAAGACAGAGGAGGTTTTAAGAAGCAGATACGAGGAATGGTGGTGAGAGCAGTCACTCCCAGGCATAGGGAACAGCATGGGCAAAGGCCCAGGGGTGGGATGGGGATAGTGTGGGCCACATACAGGAACAAATGGATGTGCCCTTTGGCTGAAAGCCGAGATGGGTAAAGAGGAGTCTTGGCATTGAGTTTGGAGATGAAGAGAAAGGCCAGACCATGGCCACTCTGCAGTGGGACTCTCTTGGGAAGGGCATGGAGAGCCTTTGGAAGTTCTTTTATTTATTTATTTATTTTACTTTAAGTTCTGGGATACATGTGCAGAACTTGCAGGTTTGTTACATAGGCATGCATGTGCCATTGTGGTTTGCTGCACCCATCAACCTGTCATCTAGGTTTTAAGCCCCTCATGCATTTGGTATTTGTCCTAATGCTCTCCCTCCCCTTACCTGCCACCCCCGACAGGCCCCAGTATGTGATGTTCCCCTCCCTGTGGAAGTTCTTGAGCAGACAATGTTAGGAAGGGTAAACAGGCAACAGTTTCCACAATGCACTAGAGCCCAGAAAGGAGATCACCAAGGGGTCCCATGCAAGAGGTAATAAGATACTGAGCTACCACTGTGTGGAAAGGAGCAAAGAAGGATGAGACAGGACTTATCAACAGGCCATCCCACAGAAACACAGGACTTCTAGTCCATCTTCCTGTTTTTCCATTGGGAAGACCAGTAAGAATTGCCCAAGGTCACCCAGCTGATTAGGTAGTTGACGTCTACTAGACCTAGGATGGCAATCCTTAATCGATTGGTAGTGGCTGCCTGAAGGGTTCTATTGAGATGTTCTCAGGCCTCATCCCAGATGAACTGGAAAGAGTGGCATGATTGATTAATGATGTCTGCCACTAGCAAAGGAATTGAGGAATGGCTTGAGCTCCACCTGTTTGTTTTCTCTGCCTGGGTAAGCCTCTCTGTGCCCCAGGGTGAATATTTCTGTCTTCTCCAGCTTATAAAATACTTGCAGGGATCAACGAGATCATGTGTACAAAAATATTTAAAGGCTAGCAAGGCTGCCTAAGTAGGAGGGGTTGTTCCCACGATTATGCATGCCTGTGTTAGCCACCTTGATCCTGGTGCCAGAAAAAGCTCACAGCTCCCCAACATCCTCAACAGCTTTCACCCACCAAATGTCCCCAGTATATTGACTTGGTTGTTGACTAAGGAAGGTGTAGTCACAGGTGGCTGCCCAGGGGCTGAGACTGGGGAGCAGATGGAGGCCTGACATATTTTAACAACTGCAGATTGAGGGCTCCGTGAGTCACCCAGCTCCTCGGCACATGGAATTGAGGGCAAGGCCACTTTCATGATCAGAAAGAGCCTGACGCTGTGAGAAGGTGCAGCCAGTGAGCTGTTTCTGCCCCATATTGTTCGACTCCAGCCTTCGGGCCACCATGGGCTTCACTCTGTCCCTGAACACCACGGCATCAGGTTAGCCACAGGCCGGACTCCTATCTGTACCTGTGGGTCGTGTCTCCTTATCTGCTTCCAGAACAGTGGATCCTGAGGGCTGGGGAAGACCTTTCCAGTGGGCTCGGATCCACAGGGATTTTCTTTCCATGGGGGTTTTTGTAGGGAGATGACTTGGTGAAGCAGAGACTAGATTCAGACTCACAGGACCCAGATCGTGACCCCAACTCTGCCACCCACCGGCTGTGGGACCTTCAACAAGTCACCTAACCTCTGTGTCTCTGTTTCCTTATCTCTGAAATGGGGATAAAATGATCTGCTCTGCTCAGCTCCGTGGGAAGTGTGAGATTTACCTCTCTGAAATAAACTTGCATTCTCAAAGAACTGCCATGTTTTGAAAGGTCTGTCATATCCATTTTCATATTTGAGTCTCACAGGGCTCCTGTGAGGTACACAGGGCAAGTGTGCGTGTGATCCTTATTTTACAGAAGAGGAAATTGAGGCCCAGGGTCAAACTGCCAGTTAACGGTGAAGCTGGGCCTAATTTCAGGTGCCTGTGCTCAGCCTGTTGGGTGAGGGAGTGGTGGGGACACCCTGTCTGAGAGCTCCAGTCAGGTGTTGAAAAGCCAGAAAGGGGACCGCCACTCAGCCAGGTCTCTGCCACTGCCCTTCTGCTGTGGGGATGGGGCAAGCCTGCAGTCCCCATAATCTCCCCTGTGCCTTCACATACCCTCTCTTCCCGTCACACGCCTTTCCCCTGCCCATCAATCGACTCAGTGAGAGTCTCTCTTCCTCAGAGAGGCAGTTGCAAAGTACCCATTGGTTGAGCCCAGCCTGGAGTTGGGAGCAGAATAAGTGTGTATTTATTTGTCCCTGTGGGGCCCCTGTCGACCCCCTCGGTGACCTTTGACTCTTGTGTCTGGATGTGGAACATCTGCCTGAGTCACACAGTCTCTGCCTCTCAGGTCTCCTGGAGACACCAAAAAGATCACATTTCTTGAATACCCACTTAGTGCCAGGCCGAGCCCTGTGCAGGCTCACATAGGCCACCACTCAGTCCTTACAGCTCCACGAGGTGTGTCAGTGAAGGAAACTAAGTTATCCTCCAGCAACCTCTCATTTCCATGGCCTCTACCAGGTTTGTCTCTCACTTATGACTTTTGAAGGCTGGTAGGGACTTCTGTTTCATGTCCTCTTTGTTCTTACTCTGCAGCCCAGACTGGCAGAGCAGCTGCCATCAGAAACACGGCTGGTCCCCATGGCAGAGAAAAGGCTTGGAGGGCCTTGCATCAGTGATGACGCGAGTCAGCCCAGAAATGACATACATCATTTTTGCTCAAAAGCCATTGGCCAAAATGAGTCTCACGCAATCACTCAGGTGCTGAGAAACACTTGGGAACAGGAGCAGGGGAAGAACAGCATTAATTATTCCCATCTTATATTTGTGGGCATGGCAGTTGGAAGCCTGCCCAAGGGCACACAAGGGAGTAGCCACCCTGGGAGCTAATGCAGTCATGGTTGTCCCAAAGCTGAGCCCATTCTTTGGCACCATCCTGACCCTGAAGAAGGCTGCCCAGGGCTCAGGAGCAGCCTGGGGATGGTTATAGGGTCTCCAGGGACAGGATGAGGTCAGCAGGCCTTTGGGATGGATGTCCTGGCTAGGGCCACTTTAATTTGTGGCATGTTGAAGGAATGATTACTTGACAAAGTGTTTCCAGGTGGGATGGTCAGGGAAGCCTTCCTGGAGGAGGTGGCACTGAGCTGGGAGGACCCTTCTTGGCCAAATCCTTTGTGGAAAGGACACCTCTGTTCAACAAAGAGGTACCAAGTTTCTCCCAGATGTCTAGGGAAAGCCTCACAGTCCAGCTGAGGAGCTGGGATGAACACATATGACAATGAAAAAGTCAGTCTGAAAGAGACTAAGAACACACACTGGGGAGAGAACACCCTCTTCAAGAAATGGTGCTGGGAAAACTGGATAGCCATATGCAGGAGAAGAAAACTAGGCCCTTATCTCACCGTATACAAAAATCAAATCAAAATGGATTAAAGACTCAGATGTAAGACCCGCAACCACAAAACTACTAGAATAAAACATGAAAGAAATGCTTTAGGACATTGGTCCAGGCAGAGATTGTATGAGTAAGATTTCAAAAGCACAGGCAACAAAAACAAAAATTGACAAGAGGGACTATATCCAACAAAAAAGCTTCCGTAGAGCAAAGGAAATAATCCACAGTGAAGAGACAACCTGTAGAATGGGAGAAAACATTTACAAACTATTCATCCAATAAGGGACTCATATACCAAATACACAAGGCACTCAAACAACACAACGGCAAAAAACAACCTGATTTTAAAATGATCAGAGAACCTGCAGAGATGTTCTCAAAAGAAGATAGGCAAATGGCCAAGAAGTATATGAAAATATGCTCAGCATCACTAATCCTCTGGGAAATGTAAATCAAAACCACGATGAGATATTACCTCACCAAGTTAGAATGACTATCATGCTAAGAAAAGACAAAAAATAATGAATACGGGCAAGGATGTGGAGAAAAGGGAACTCTTACACACTGTTGGTGGGAATGTAAATTAGTAAAGCCACAATGGAGAAAGTATGGAGCTTCCTCAAAAACCTACAAATAGAACTACCATATGATCCAGGAATCTCACTAGTGGGCATTTATCCAAAGGAAAATAAATCAGTATATTGAAGAGATATCTGCACCCTCATGTTTATTGGATTGAAGCACTTTTCGCCATAGCAAAGATACGGGATCAACCTAAACGTCCATAGACAGATACATGGATAAATGTAGTGCACACAATGGAATATGTTGAACTACAAAAGAATGGAATCCTGTCCGTTGCAGCAGCATGGATTAACCTGGAGGACATTACATTATGTGAAATAAGTCATGCATGGAAAAATAAATACTGCAACTTCTCATTCATATGTGGGAGTTTAAAAATGAGCTGGTAGAAGTCGAGGGTAGAATTGTGGTTACTAGAGGCTGGGAACAGTAGAGAAGAGGTTGATTAATGGATATGAAGTTACAACTACTAGAAAGGAATACCTTCTAGGGTTCTGTAGCACTGTAGGGTGAATACAGTTAACAATAATTTAGTGTATATTTTCAAAATACTAGAAGAGAGGATTTTGAATGTTCACAACACAAGGAAAGACTAAATGTTTAAAGTGATACATATGCTAATTACTCTGATTTGATCATTACACATTGAATATATGTATTGAAATATTCTGTATCCCATAGATATGTACAGTTATTATGTGTCAAGTAAAAATAAAAGGAAAAAAATTTTTACAAGAGTCAGTCTGTCCTTAGGACTAGAAAAGTAGATGATTGGACAGCCACATCTACTTTTGCTGCCTCTCAGAACTCACTAGAAAAACAGTAAATAGTGGCTTAAAATATATCTGTATATCTGTAAAGATTGGGAAGCAGAAGAAACAACAGCAACAAAATATTGGAAGATGGAAAGCAGATGGGCCACTGTATATGAAACCCAAGAAAATTGAATACTTACCCAGTAGTGGGAAAAGCAAGAGTCAACCAGGCTTACATTCAGAATTTTTAGAAGGTCCAGAAACTGGAGGCTCCAGATGCCTCTGGAAGTGGAAATGAAGAGGGGCTAAATAAGGGAACTGACTGAAAGTCTGTTTAAGAAAAAGACAGACCTCAGATTCTCTGTCTACCTCTAAATAAATTGATGTCTACAGCTAGCTCTCTCGCTCCCCGCAAAGATTGGAGGTTGTTTTCTTGAAGGCGTAATATAGGAGGGTCTCTTGACAGATGGGTACCAGCAAAAGTTGAGGGCAGAAGTCCCATATCACCTGCTGGAGAATTAAGTGAGTATATTGTGTTGGTGCTGACACCACCTCCATCCTAGCCCTCCACCCCTAATCTCTACACAAGCCCTGGCAGCCAGGCTTCTCCTTTCAGTCAGGAGACTGGAATAGTCCTTCCTGAAGAATCTGAGCACCTCAAAAAGACGGGGATGCTGACATTAGGAGCTCCCCAACTAAGTGACCTGGCAGACCTCCTTATAGGGGCACCTGCAGTTGACAACTCACTTCTAGCTAGCTGACTCATTCCTCATCATCACACATGAGTCCAGAGCCAGAGATTCACAGGCAGCTGAAGAGAACCTCTAACATGAAAGATCGCTATATATCTACCAAACAAACAAAAAAGCAATTTGGAGGAGTAAGACTCTGCAAGGGAAGGAATTGCAAAATAAACAAAGAAAACTTGTCATTCCTCCAGAAATATTTGAGATGTGCTATGAGAAAAATCTTCAACAAATTAAACTTAACAGAGTTCAACTGAGCAAGGAACAATTCATGAATCAGGCAGCCCTGGAACCAGAATAGGTTTAGAGAGACTCCAGCATCGTCTTTTGGTCAAAGAAGATTTATGGACAGAAAAAGGAAAGTGATATACAAACGAAATGAGATACAGAAACAGTTGGATTGGTTACAGCTTGCCATTTGCCTTATATAAACATGGTTTGAACAGTTGGCCATCTTTAATTGGCCAAAACTTGGTGATTGGCACAAGAGTAGGTTATAGTCTGTTTACACATCCAATTAGGCTGAGTTTACTATGAACAGAGAAACCTGTAGGTCAAAGTTAAAATATGTAAGAAGATGCCTTTAAAATACACTTAATTTAACAGATGAGTTTATAATCATGAAACAAGAACAGGATCCTATGAAAAAATTATAAAAATAACTCTTCCTTTTCACTTTCTCTCTTCCTTTCAATGGTCCATTAGGTGGAGCAGCATAATTGTGGGTGTGCTCTTGGAGGTGGAGGTCCAGTGTCTGAGTCCATGTTCTGTTGCTTTAACAGAATACCTGAGACTGGGTAATTCATAATGAATAAAAATTTATTTGACTCATGGTTCTGGAAGCTGGGAGATCTGAAATCAAGGGTGTGCATCTGGTAAGGGGTTTCTTGCCTTGATATAATATGGTGGGAGGCAGCACATGGGTGAGAGAGCACTCAAGAAAGAGAAGGAAGGGGGCTGAGCTCATTTTGATGAGGATACTGCTCCTATGATAATAAACCCAATCCCATGATAACAACACTAATCCATTCATGACAACAGAGCCCTCATGGCCTCATCACCTCTTAAGGGTCTCACCTCTTAACGCTGTTGCATTGGGGATTAACCATATAATTCTGATCCTGGCCTCCAAAATTCATGTCCTCACATACAAAATTCATTCTATCACAATGGCCCCAAAAGTTTCATCTAAATCAGGTATGGGTAAGACTCAAGACATGATGAATCCTGAAACAAGTTCTTCTCCAGCTGTGAGCCTATGAAATTAGACAAGTTACATGCTTTGAAAATACGACGGTAGGACAGACATAGGCTAGACATTCCCATTCCAAAAGGGAGAAATAGGCAAGAAAAGAGAGGTATCTGGTCCCAAATAAGTCCACAACCCAACAGGGCTCATGTTAAATCTTAAAGTGGAAAATAATGTTGGACTCCATGTCCTACCTTCTGAGCATACTGGAGTAGGGTTGGGCAGCCCCACTCCTATGCTTTGCTGGGCTCAGCCTACAATGCGGCCCTATGGATTGGAGTCTTGTGCCTGCAGCCTTCCTGGGAATGTGGTGCACACTGGTAGCTCCATCATTCTGGGATCTCAGGAGTGGTTCCACCCTCATGGCTCCAGGAGGCATTGCACCAGTGGGACTTTCTGTGGCGGCTGTGGCAGCTTTGCCCCTGTGGCAGGTTTCTATCTAGGCCCTCAGGTTATCACGTGACATCTTCTGAAATCTAGATGGAGGCCACTATGGCCCCACAGCTCATGCACGCCATATATCTGCAGAGTCAGCATGATGTGGTTGCTTCCAAGGATTACTGTGCCTTTCAGAGCTGCAGCATGAGCTGCCACTGGGCCTGGCTGAGTCATTGCTGGGGCAGCCAAGGGGCACTGCACCAGAATACAAGGAGGGGAATCCTGAGGCAGTCCTGGGCAGCAAGTGCAGAGGTCCCACAGGCGCCTCTCTGGATACTTCGGCGTCTAGGTCTGAGCTTCCCTTGAAGATTTCTGAAATGCCTTGTAGACCGGGACTCCCTGGAGAAATGGCTGATTCAGAACTGGGGCAGAGAAAGTGCAAGATGAATGTGGAGCATCTTGTGGGGCCAGAAAGCAAGGAAGTGCTCAGAGAATGATGGGGACATGTCAAAAGGGCACAGGCACCTCCCCAAAGGGGCTCCCATTGGTAGCACCAAAATATGTAATGTCGGTAACAGGTTATAATCCATTGAGTAAAATAAGAAACCATGAGTCCATATTCACATGAATAAATAAAGGAATAAATTGAACAGGATACTTACTTGGCATCAAAAGGCCTCCCGCAAAACTACATACCAATTACAAAGAGCAAAAGAGTAAGTCGCAGGGAGAAGTCTAGCAGATGCCACCCTCATCGAGTGATCAGAATGGACATCAACAGGAATGGAACAGATGGAAACCCTGCCCCGCCTGTGGGCTGCAGCAAGGAGACAGCATCACAGAACCGCCCTGCGGAATTCCCGCCAGAGATGCAGGACCTGAATCTAGTCATGAGAAACATCAGACAACCCCAAACTGAGGGACATCCCACAATAGTGCGGTGATGGGAACGCCAAGGAAATGCCAAGGAGCTGTTGTAAACGGAAGCCGACTGGGGACTTGACAACTGCAAGAAGCATGATTCTGACCTGCATTCTTTGCTACAAAGAACATCATGGGGAAAACGGCAAAACAGTGCAGCGGCTGGAGATTACATGGCAGTGATGTTTCACTGTTTATTTGCTGATTTTGATGGCTACAGCAAGGTTAGTTAGAAGATGACTTTGTTTACAGGAAACAGGCACTAAAGTATTTGGTGGCCAGGCATGGTGGCTCACGCCTGTAATCCCAGCACTTTGGGGTCAAGAGTTCGAGACCAAAACCTCGTCTCTACTAAAAATACAAAAATTAGCCGGGCGTGGTGCTGTGCACCCGTAATCCCAGCTACTCGGGAGGCTGAGGCAGGAGAATTACTTGAACCCAGGAGGCGGAGGTTGCAGTGAGCAGGGATCGTGCCATTGCACTCCAGCCTAGGCGACAGAGCAAGAGTCCATCTAAAAAAAAAAAAAAAAAAAAAAAGAATTTGGTGAACCTGGGGAGCGATTTCAGCAAGTTACCCTTAATGGTTGGGGGATAGGGGGAGAATTACTTGTACTGTATTTGCAACTTTTCTGCATGTATGACATTGTTTCAAAATGAAAAATAAAACTTAACAGGTAACAAAAAGTGGAAGGGCCTTTGCTTTAGCTTTGAGAGAACATGGCAAGACATGTTTCTTTGTTGGTGCGAGGGCGCCCTCTTGTGCTTATTAAGGCACAATGCAGCACACAGCCCCAAGTAGGGTCTGACACTCCGTTCCTCCTCTACAGCTGTAGATGTCCTCAGAGGTCATGTCATCCAACCCCTTGTCTCTGGCCAGGGTTTCTCCTCACCTAGTTCATAAAGATATCTGTGTCTTCAGCCTCCAGAGTTCCAGAATCCCTTTCTGGCCCTGCCGCTGAGAACTGCCCTGGTAGGTTCTCTGGACATGAAGTAAGCTGTGAGCCAGTGTGATGAGGGGCTGGGCCAGCCACAAGGGCAGCAGAGGATGGAGCCCAGCGGGAGGCTCCTAACCTCTGCCCAGCCTTGGGCACATCACCTCCCTGCTCGTAACTTCAGTTTCTTCATTTCTACATTGGAAACCATGAAACTTGCCCAGACTTTCATGGGAGCTAATGAGAGAAAAAAAATGGGTCCCAGTTTCCAATTAATGGGTGACCACATGTCCAAGCCACCTGGGGAAGGCCTGATTTACATCTGCTCCCTGGTGTAATTACTACTGACCCCTCGTTCTCGCTCACAAGTGTCTCTGTTTGGAAAATACATCATCTGGTCACCCTACCAAGTGTAGATGATATCCCGGGTGAATGATAAATCACACAGTCACCCTGCCACCTGTGGACTCACTTCCTAATGGATTTTTCAATGGTTTATTCCCACCCATTCCACTTCGGACACGACCCTTGTCAGAGCAATGAATGCAAACTCATGTTAGTGCTGCCATTAACAAATCACAGAGTGAGTCCCGTCTGCGAGGTGAGTTATATCTACCTTTGGGGGCTGGGCATTTGGTGGCCAGCTAGCAGAGCAGCAGCTCTTTCTCTGGAATTCCAGCAGCCTGGGCAGGCAGCTGGGCCCCAGGGGCCTGAATGCATAGGTTACAAAGCGAATTGTTGAAAAGGATATTTAAGATCATAGTTTAGTTTTGTGATGGAGGAAAATGAAAGCAGCATCTCAGTCCCTCTTTCTGGAAAGGGGAATCCAAGCCTTTGAGTGCTAGGGTGGGGCAGAGGTGGGTAAGGGGTGAGCAAGGGTGACAGTGTTTGTGTGTTTTGGGGGCTGCCACCAGATTTGGTCATCCTGGGATGGATCTGGCTTTTCCTGGGGTGGGGGCAGGCCTGGGAGGATAGGGTGCCTTCAGGATCAGGGAGAGGGTGACAAGGTACCTGGAAGAAGATGGTAGCTCTGGATATTCTGCTGAGAGAGGAGATGAGGAGGCTGTGAGTTCCTGAGATGGGGTCCTGTGCCTGCTCCCCAGTGCAGGCAGGGCCTTGTTGGGCTGGTGGTAGGGGTCAGGGGACTGGACAGGGGTCTTTGGTGGCTCCGTGCACAGCCAGCAGAGTGGAACATCTCAGTAGCTGGCTCCATGAAGCAGGGGCCAGAGGACAAAGAACAGGTACTGCAGCAGACATTTGCAGAAGAAGGGGCAGCATCAACGTCAATGTCACAGCCTGGGCTGTGGGCCCAGCCCTACCCCATGTTCTGGGACACCAAGTCCATGCACAGCTTCTTGTAGAATTGAAGAAGGGGCGGAGATATAGGGTGCTGCAGAAATGCTCTAGGAATTGGCCCTTGTGGGCCAGGCGTGGTGGCTCACACCTGTAATCCTAGCACTTTGGGAGGCTGAGGCAGGCAGATCACTTGAGGTCAGGAGTTCAAGATCAGCCTGGCCAACATGGTGAAACCCCGTCTCTACTGAAAATACAAAAATTAGCTGGGTGTGGTGGTGGGTGCCTGTAATCCCAGCTACTCAGGAGGCTGAGGCAGGAGAATCGCTTGAACCTGGGAGGCAGAGGTTGCAGTGAGCCAAGATCATGCCACCACACTCCAGCCTGGGTGACAGAGAGAGACCCGTCTCCAAAAAAAAAAAAAAAAGAAGAAGAAGAAAGAAATTGGCTCTTGTAAAGGGGGTATGGAAGGCATGGGGATACAGATGAGCTAGATTTAGAAAACTGAAGGACTGGGACGTTTCTTAGACCCAAGTGTAAAGAAGGTTTGAGACCAGCTGCAGGAACTCAGTGAGTTCCTCTGAGAGGGACCAGGCTCTCAGGGAGCTGGGCTTGGGTGCAGCAGAGACTTGGAGTTCAAGTTTCATTTTTTTCATTATTATTTTTTAAATGTACATTCGTGTGCAAAGGGCATATGTTCTAGAAAACAGGTAATATGAGTGTTTCTATGACAGGAGGTCATTGTGAAGTGTGCCACTGAGTGGAGCGCCTTCCATGGCCAGGTGCTTTAGGACATGATCTCAAACCCTCACATCCACTCTGTAGACAGAGACGATTACCCTCACTTTTCAGATGGGGAAACTGAGGCTCCATGGGGAGCCATGACCCCGCTGACCTCTTACAGGCAGGTAAGCGATGGGGCTGGGATTTGTCTGTCTGTGTTGTGGCCACTACGCCCTACAACCTGCCTGCACCGTCGTAGGGTGCTCATTCCCTGGGCCTCTTTGGGTTTCAGGCCCTGGCCTTTGGAGCTGTGGAGGCAGAGCTCGTGAGGAGGCCTGGAAGACTGCGACCCTGTGGAGGCACCTGGTGGTAGGTAGCCTGGGGATCACTGATGGGTGGCAGGGTCAGCAGTCAGAAACAGGAGCTCTTCGTTGCCCAGGCGAGGACAAGCCAGGGCCCTGGGACACCTCTGTGCCTGTCCCTGGCCTGGCCCCAAACCCTGCACTTCACTTCCACCTTGCAAATCTTGCCAACTTGAACCCTACAGAGAAGGGGGTTCTGGGAAAAGCAGTTCTGAACCTCAGGGGACAGCAAAGGCGCCAAGTGACACCCTGGCCCAGCGCAGTGCCCCTAGGGCCTGCCCTCGCCGCTCCGGGTGCCGAGTCCTCCTTTGAAAGAGAAGATCCTTCGCCAGCCCTGGCCTCCTTGGGAGACTCCACAAACGCGCGTGTGCAGGGAGCCTGGCAGCTGCTTTGTGCTCAACGCACGTCACTGAGTCCAAATAGAAGGTCTTATCTGAAAACATAACTTACAGAGAGCGCGTGGTGACGCTGTAGGCTGGGAGAGCTTCGTATCAAGGTAGCAGCTGCGTCTTCAGGCCCCTCAGTGTCCTGAGGGAACCGTCAGGCCTCTCAGGGCAGCTGGGGGCTCTGGGGGAAGCTGCAGTTGGGAAGACGGCTTGACAGCTGCCCCTGCCCCTGGCACACACTGGACATGGACACAGACCAGCCCTGCTGGGCTCCCTGCCACAGCCTGGAGCCAGGTAGTGTGGCTCAGCACTGAGGCCTTGCCGGGGGCCCTGGGCTCCTACATTTTAAAGGGAAAGAAGATGGAGGGAGGGAGACAGGACAGGGAGGTGGGGAGCCGTTTCCATCCCTCTCTGGTTTCCTCTCCCCGTCCTCCCCTCTCCTCTCTGACCATCCTAAGGGTCCCTCAGTGCTGTACAGGTTACAGGGTCCCCCTTTTCTCCCTATGGCCCCTGCTCTGGCATTAAGATATGGGGACGAGAGAGGCAGAGCAGGGCCCTTTCCCTGCCCCGCGGAGCTGGCCATGCTGGGCGTTCAGGCTCCTGCCTCTAGAGCAGGCTCTAGTAGCCTGGGCAGTTGCTTTCAGAGAGGGCTCTGTGCAAGTGGCCTCATGCTTTCTCTTCCTGGGTGTAAGCACCACCAGAAGGAAACCTGGCCTAGGGATCCCGGAATGAAGCCAGACTTCATCACCCCTCTCTCACACCAATCCCTACCTGCCCCCAAATACCCCCTCAACTTTCCCCACAGAATTAGCCAATTAGAAAAAGCTTCTCTGTAGCTTTTCCTGTAGAGAGGCAGCCCCAAATGGGGTGGGCTGTGCTGGGACAAGGTACAAAGATGCTAGTCTGAGTCCAGCCCCTGATGTGGGCGGCTGTGGACCTTTGGGTGAGTTTCTTTCTAAGTTTTGGACCTGAGTTTCTGCCTGTGATGAGCAAGCTCGCCCCTGCCTCCCCAGCCCATAGGCAGGATGGGTGGGAAGTGAGTTCAGCCCCCAGTACAGTGCCAGGTGCGTGGTAGGCACACAATGAAGTACAATGTGGGATTCCCGCCCCCACCCCCCCCACCCCCCAGCTGAGAGAGAGTCTTGCTCTGTCACCCAGGCTGGAGTGCAGTGGCACAATCTCAGCTTACTGCAACCTCCACCTCCCAGGTTCAAGTGATTCTCCTCCCTCAGCCTCCCGAGTAGCTGGGATTACAGGCACGCACCACCACTCCCGGCTAATTTTTGTATTTTCAGTAGAGACGGGGTTTTACCATGCTCTCCAGGCTGCTCTCGAATGCTTGACCTCATGATCCACCCGCCTGGGGCTTCCAAAGTGCTGGGATTACAGGCTTGAGCCACTGCACCTGGACTTTTTTTTTTTTTGAGACAGAGTATCACTCTGTTGCCCAGGCTGGAGTGCAGTGGCACGATTGCAACTCACTGCAGCCTCCAACCCCTGACTTCAGGCAATCCTCCCACCTCAGCCTCCCAAAGCTCTGGACTTACAGGTGTGAGCCACTGTGCCGGGCCTACATGTATTGTTTTTTGTTTGCTTGTTTGTTTGGGATGTGGTCTCACTCTGTCACCCAGCCTGGAATGCAGTGATGCGATCTTGGCTCACTGCAGCCTTGACCTCCCAGGCTCAAGTGATCCTCCTACTTCAACCTCACCAAGTAGCTGGAACTACAGGCTCATGCCACCATGCCTGGCTAATTTGTTGTTGTAGAGACGGGGTTTCGCCAGGTTGCCCATGCTGGTCTTGAACTCCTGGACTCAAGTGATCCGCCTGCCCTGGCCTCCCAAAGTGCTGGGATTACAGGCTATCTATTGCTAAAGAAAGAAAAAGCACTAATGACTGAGGCTAGAGAGAGCTTGCTGAGGAAGAGGGAACATAAATGGGAAATACCGGCCTGGTAAAGAGGTGTGGCCAAAGGACAGCATGGAGCCGAGCCAGGATAAACTGCTCTGGGTGAAGAGGTGAGTCTGGGAGCTTTGGAGCGGGTGTATGGAGAGTGAGCTATTGACCTGTTTCCAACACCAAGTCCTCTTTGAGTGGTCCCACCTCTGTGATGACATCTCCATCCCCTTAGCTCTGCAGGCCAGAAACCCAGGAGGCGGCTTTAGTACTTTCCCTCATCCCATATCCAATTCATCTGCAAGCCTTGCTGAGTTTGCTTCCTAAAAGCTTCTTGCATGTGGTTATTACTCATGCCCTGGCAAACCATGAGAACAGGAGACGGATGGGCATGAAGGCTGGGCAGCCAGAGGGGTGGACTCCTGTGGTCCCGAGCCCTTGCTGCATTTGTGCAACACACCCTGGTGTGTGGCCCGGGACGGAACAGAGCCCCACTTTGCTGCGCTGAGGACACGGGCATCTGATCTAAGCTTGGCCCCTTTGCTTCTTCCAAGCTGGAGGTGGATTATAAGTGAGTGATGAGAAGAAGTAAGGCAGTTCCGTGCTCATCCTCGCAGCAAGGCCCAAGGCCAGTGGTGGCCACCTCACCAGGTAATCCCTGCAGTGTGGATCCAGCTGGGGACGGAACGCCTGGCTTCCCTCACCCCCGTTCATTTCCTATGCTTGAGTCTCCCACCTTCACATCAGCCCTGAGCACTGCTCAAGAGCCTTCCGATGTGTTCCCTGTTTAATACATGGTTGGTTTCTGCTAGTGTCTGGCTACAAAATGAGCTGCAATCGAACCCAGGAGTTCAGAGACAAGGGGAATGGATGAGGATTTGGGTGGAGGACTTCTGGAAGGAGGTGGGACTTGAACAGACGTTTAAAGGAAGGGAGAGGGCTTTCCAGGGGAAGGAAAATCTGCCCACAGTGAAAGGAAAGCTCGAACAGTGAGCAGCAATGAGGTGAGGGAGTGTTTCTGGGAATAGAAGGGAACTTTGGGGGCTCCCTAATTTATAGCCCCTTCCTGGTAGGACCAGCCCTGACTCTAAGTACCTATCACTGTCATTTCACTAAAATGAAAACTGCCTCAAGATTCATTTATGCATATGGCTTTCATTAGGAGGTATGATTAACTTGCTTCATTTGTTCATTCATCAGATTTAATTGGGTCTCTGCTTAGTGGCAGGTGCTGTGTTGGTCACTGGGGACACTGAGATGAATACATATAATCCTTGACCAAACCACAAATTCAGTTCAGAGGGACAGACAGGTACCATTGCAATGCAGCGTGGCAAGGCTATGCTGGGAATTTACATGAGCTTTGGGGGTACAAAGGAGGCAGCAGGGACCTCTGCCTGAGACGAGTCAGAAAAGAACTTCAGAAAGTAGGTTTCAGTTCACACTAACATGTCAATGACTAATATGGCATGAGATCTGTTCCTGAGACAGATGAGCAAGTTAATATCGGCCTCATTAACCTGGGGTCAGGATTGATGGACAGGTTTTGACAGCCAGGAGGGAAGCAGGATAGTGCTGTAATGAGAAGCATAAGCCTTAACACCAGAATACCTGGATTCGAGCCTCAGATCTGCTATATATATGCCCTCTGCCCCAAGCCAAGGACTTAGCCTCTCCGAGCTTGTTTCCTTAACTGGAGCATAGGAATAAAATGAGGATTTACCTCAGATAATTTGGGGGAAGATGAAATAAGATAATATAAACAGGGTACCCAGCACACAGTTCACACTCAGCACATGTCAAATAAAAAGTCAAGCTCACTCTGAAGAGGGAGAGGGGAACTAAGAAGAATGAAAGGCCTCAAAAGTAAGGCTGAGAAAATAAAATGTAAATAGTAGTAACCAATGAATATTGCATGTTGTCATCAAAGCATGTACAGATATGCTTTTCTCTTCATTTAATCTTCCTCACAACTCTGTGAAGGAAGTCTCATCATCTTCATTTTCAATTCCATATGTTGCAACTGCTTCCTTTTATAGAGGAGAAAACTGAGGCTCAGAGGGGAAGCCATTTCCCCAAGGCCTCACACACAGCGTGAAGCTGCAGTCTGGGTCTTCAGGCCACGCACCTGTGCTTTTGTTTGAGCCTCGTAATGTGGCTGCCTGGGAGGGCTGGAGGGGACCCTGGCCTGAGCCAAGGCTGGGAGGCTGCACTGGGTGCTGCACTGGGCGCTGCAGACTGATGAGGAGACAGCTGGCTGAAGTGGAGGCTCTGCACTGGGACATGCACTGGGGAGCTCCCAGAAGGGTTCAGTAGCGATCCCTGAGGGAAGATAGACAAGTGGGCAGGGAGGCGAGGCAGACGCCTTACAAATGAAAATGCAGAAGCCAAATGTTGTAGCCTTTTTGGGGCAGAGGGCGGGCCTGCAGGGACTGGAGACAGGGTCTGGTGGCAGAGCTCTGGGCTCCTGCACTGGGGGAATGTCCTCCTTGGGCCAGGCTTTTCTACATATCTCCTCTTGCCCAAGTAGACATTATAATTCCTCCTCTGCCATTCAGAACACGGAGGTTCGGAGAAGTGCGGTCACTGGCCCAAGGTCACAGAGAAAGAAAGTGGCAAACCATCACTCAAACCAGGGTCTTCTGTCTCTGATGCTATGTTCCTTCCAAAACATGATCCTAGCAGCTAATGAGAATCGTTGACGACTGACTGGGAGCCACAGACAGTGCCGAGTCCTTTACCTGGGTTACTTGTAAACTGTAATGTCCCTCCCTCGTTTCATGTAGTAGGAACCTCAGCCTCAGAGAGGTTATGTGAGATGCCTGAAGCCACGCAGCATTATAACCCAGATTTTTCTTGACTCAGAAGCCCATACTCCTTCCTCTATAGCTTGTTTCCTGAAGTGTGTTCCATGGGATGCCCATTGGCATCCTGGCAGTGGAGGTGCTGGTCAACAAATATTTTGGGAAACATTGGGTTAGACAGTGATCTTCACGTTAAGGTTTCTCAGAACCTGTAATAACCTATTTTGTGACTCTGACAGTGGAAATTCGTATACACAAAAACTGATTTGGTCCTTAGAACTCTTTTATCATTAAACATTGCATTTGTTAGAAATGATTTTGTTGAGTTGCAAATAAAAGAACCACCTCCCTCAGTAGTGGCCAGGAACCTGTACAGAAATAAGCAGTCCAGGGCTGATGTGATGGCTCAGACATGGCACTGGGAACCCAGACTCCTTCCAGTTTCCTGCTCTGCCCTCCTTAACATGTAGCTTTCATCCTGATGGTTGCAAAATGGTCTCAGCCCTTTCAGGCACTACAGCTACATTCCAGGCAGGAAGAAGGAGAAGGCAAGGTGCAAAGGTGAGTTTGAACCTTTATATCCTGGAATCATCCTCCAGCTGACTTCTGCTTACATCTCATTAGCCAAAAGTATGTCACATGATCACTCTAGGCTGCAAAGGAGCCTGGGAAAGTGAGTATTTCTAAGGAGCACATTATCAGTTGGATGGAATCAGAAGTCCATGGGTAAGAAAGAAGGGGAAGATGGATACCACAAAACTCCTCCTGGGATTAGTGTTCTATGAACCTAATTTGGAAAATGTTGCTCTATACTCAAGCACCACCTCCTCCCCTTTATTTTTCTGCCCAAAGTCAACTCACTCTTCAAGACCTACAGATAGTCCCTCCTCTGCCAAGACTCTCAGATTTCCTTCATCTCCTAATCCATACCCCTTCCTCCTTGGCGGTTTATGCTCTCCTTATCAGTACATTGTGGGTTGTGCAAGAGTGAGGAACACGGATGTCCATCTTCCCTATTTTGCTACCTATCTGCTGCTGGAGGGCAAGGACATATCTTAGTTGCATAGGTATCTACTGCAGGGCAAGCCCTGGCACAAAAGTCAATTAATTGTATGAATGGAGTGCAGAGGCAGAAAGTGGTTCAGAATGCCTTGCTTGGTTAATTGAAGTAAGCACCAACTTAAGCCAGTATAAACAGAAAAGTAGACTCTTCAAGAAGGATCCAGAGGGCTTTGGGGAACACAGGGCCAGAACATAGGCTGGGCTCAGGACAGGATGGGACAGTCTGAAAGGGCATTAGGATGCCAGGCAGCCTCTTTCCACATGGGTTATTTCATTCCTGTCTTAGAACCACAGGGCTGCTGTAACAAAATACCATAAACTGGGGGACTTATAAGCAACAGAGATCTATTCCTCATGGTTCTGGAGGCTGGGAAGTCCAAGACCAAGCTGCTGGCAGATTCAGTATCTGGTGATGGCCTGCTTTCTGGTTCAGAGATGGTGCCTTCTCACCGTGTCCTCACATGATGAAAGGGGCAAGGGTCTCTTTGGGGTCTCTTTTATAAGGGCACTAATCCAATTGATGAAGGCTCCACCCTCATGATCTAGTCACAGGCCCCACCTCCTAATACCATCACTTTGTGGGTGAGGGTTTCAACACATGAATTTAGGGGACAGGCAAATATTCAGACCAAAGCAGTTTTGCACTGTCTACAGCCCACTTTTCGCTGCATCTCTGTCTAGGAGGCAGGAAGAAGATGGTGGTCCCTCAGTTCCCAGTGTAAATCAGCTGCAGACCCAACTGACCCACTTGGTCCGATTCCTAAGCCTGGGGAAAGACTCTGAGTAGCCCAGCTTGGATTGGGTATCACCACTTGTGTCTTCCCAGTGTGGGCCAATCAACTGAGTCCACCAGAGTGGGGTGGGGAGGAGATAGTAGGGCTCATGAAGTGCAGTGGGTGAGGGACAGTTAAAGCAGATACCCCAAGAAGTGACTACCTCGACTTCGGATATTGTCATATAGCAGGGGTCAGCAGATGATGATCCATGGGCTAAATCCTGGCCTGCCACCATCTCGGTAAATAAGGCTTTATTGGAGCACAGCTATGCTCATTCATTTATATATTGTCTATGGCTGCTTTCACACTGCAACAGTGGAGTTGAAGAGTTGTGACAAAGACCGTGTGGCCTGCAAAGACAGATATTTTTTTATCTGGCCCTTCATAGAGCCTGTTTGCCAATGCCTGTATTATAGGGAAGAAGAATGTCTATCTAGGAGATAGGGGGCAAGGATCTGTCGTTCAGATCTGTATCTCCAAAGGCCACGGCAGGGGAAGCTGGATGGACGGATGGACGGACAGACAGATGGACAGATGGATGGATGGATGGACGGATGAATTAGAAAGGCAGAAGCTGGAGCCGCTGCGAGTTCTCAGACCACTTCCCTGGATTTTGAGCAGCGCAGAGGGATGCTGGGGAAGGGTGTTTTTTCCTCCTCGTTCGCTCAGCCCCACATCTGCTCTTAATTGAGGCGTAGTGGTACAAGCCTGATTGGGAATAGCAGGGGCTGGGATGTGGTGAACATTAGGGAATAGTCACTTGGCGGGCTCCGGAGCTGCCAAAAACGAAAGTGTGCCGCTCGGCCAGATGTTCGCTCATTACCATCCGCTCTTCCTCAGAAACGTTTTAAGGGAACATTTGTTTGTTGAGGAAACACAGCTGTTCCCAGGGAAATGGGTTTCCCTCCTTTGGGCAGAGAAGTCGGGGAGGGGACTGTCGGGAGAGGGACACTGGGGACGCCGTGGGTGGGTGGCAGTGAAAGACTCTCTGTCCGGCCAAGGGCAGGGGTCTGTGTGGACCGCCCTTCCTGACGGACATCCATCCATCCTTTATAGACTGTCAAGTCCTGGGGCTCGCATTGCAGCCTGACTTTCTCCACACTCGTGCGAAGGAGGGACTGCTAGCTGGGTTTCCCAGAGAAGGAAGCAGAGGCTGAAAGGTGAAGTGACTTGACCAAGGCCACAGGCTCATCAGTGGCTGAGCCCAGTCCTGCAGCTGGACTCTAGGTCACTAAGACTCTGGCCCATGCACTGGCCCCTCATGCTCTGGCTTAGAATGGGGTGTGTCTCCTTTGGGTCTTGGCCTTAGAATCTCCACTTTCCAGCCTGCTTGCTCTTCTGTCTCTGCATTTTGCTTTTAATTTCCTGTATCTCTTTGTCTTTTCCTTCCCAACCCTGGGCTTCTGTGTTTTCCACTTGATTCTGCCTGCCTTCCACTCTGCCCTTCTCGGGGGACCATGTCAGCATCTGTGGGTGTGCAGCTCTGGCTAAGCAGGGCTCTTCCTCCATCTCCGTCTCCCTGTTTCTCTGACTCACCCTCCGAGTCCCTCTCCACTTCTGTCTTTCTTTGTGCCCAACCAGTGCCCGAAAACACCATCTCGGTGTCTGGGGCGGGATCTGTATGATTTTGCCTGCACTGGGGCAACTTACTTCTCTCTCTCACTGGCAAATATTTCTTTTTTTTTTTTTCCAGGTTGTGCTTTTCAAGTTGTGTGTCATGACTACTTGTGGATCATGAAATCAATCAATAAATGCTAGGTTGTGACCAGTAACTAAAAAAAGGAAAAAAAAAATAGATAGAAAATATCCGAATGTGTTGTACATACTGTTTTGTGAATTATTTGTTTCAGTTCTCTGTATGGACCTGGATTCCAATGTAAAATAGTTGCACAATGAGATTTGGTTGAAAATGTTTGAAAACCATTGAGTAAAGGTGCTTTGGCCACAAGTAGCAGAAAAGTCTGACCCAAAAGGCCCCCAAAGAAGGAATTAATTATCACCACTACAAGAAGTCCAGGGCCCAAAAGGCCCCAAAAGAAGGAATTAATTATCTCCACTACGAGAAGTCCAGGGGGCGGGGCTGGACAGCATCATCAGGGAGTCAAGTTCTTTCCTGTTTTGCCCCTGGCCCTCCTCAGTGAGCCAGCTTTCTGCCCTAATGGTCACAAGGTGGCTGCTGTGGCTCTATCCACTCTGACAGGTCCAGGAGAGAAGAAGGAGCTGTCTCCTCCCCAACACCCCTTTGTAAAAACCAGGAAATCTTTCCTCTCACATTTCACTGGCCAGGACATACGCCCATCCCTTCACTCATCACTGGCAAAGGAGGCAGGTTTACCATGAATAGCTTTCAGTAACCAGAACGGAGCCCTTCCCACAGTGGGTGGCTGTGCAGAGGAGAGTCTGCAACAGAGGCTGGGGGCTTCTCTTGCCAAGGAGAAGATGGAGAAGCCTGTGGGCTGCGCTGCCACCCTCTGCCCCAGCCTCTCATGTCCCTTCTGCCTGGGTGCCTGCCTCAGTGTCCCTTTAGTCCCTCTTTTGGTCTGTCTTGAGGGGAGGCCATGGCATGTGTGGGGTATCATTTATGATACCTCTCTGTGTTCGTTTCCTGTGGCTGCTGTAACAAATCACCACAAACTGGGTGGCTTAAAGCACAGAAATCAATTCTTTAACGGTTCTGGAGGCCAGAAGCCCCAAATCAAGGCCCGCAGGGCTGGGATCCCTCTGAAGGCTGTAGGGGAGAATCCTTCCTTCACTCCCCCAGCTTCTGGTGGCCCTGGGCATGTTGGTTTGTGGCAGCATCACTCCTGTCTCTGCCTCTGTCTTTCTTCCCATGGTGTGAGCATGTGAGCCTGTGCGTGTGTGCGAGTGTGAGCACGTGCATGAGTGTGCATGTGTGAGAGTGGGTGAGCCTGTGCATAAGTGTGTGTGTGAGCATGTGAGCCTGTGCATGTATGTGAGCGTGAGTATGTGTGAGTGCATGTATGATCCTCAATTACATCTGAAAAAACCTTTTATTCCAAATAAACTCACATTCACAGACTCCTGGATGTGGGAATATATTTGGGGGTCACCCTTCAACCAAGGCAGTAGGGACGATGGGCTGTTAGAAAAACATCCCTGATCCCCCACGAGGGTTATAGGGCCCTATTGTTTCTATTCACTGTGAGCCTCTTAGACCACACTTGGTAGCTTCTGCTGATAAGGTGACTCACGGTGGACCCGTCCATCATTTACACTAATGAGATAATTCAGGATAAGGATTGGCTATGTCAGGAAAAGCAGTCATGGCATTAGAGAGCTGGGGCTTTGAGTCATAGCATATCAGCCTGACCTCTGGGGAGGGGAGGTGTGCTGGAGATTGAATTCCATCATATGGGCAGTGATTCCATCAATTACAGCTATGTGAAACTCCAGTAAAAACTCTGGACACTGAAGCTTGGGTGAGCTGCCCTGGTCGGCAGTCTTCTGAGTTGGTCACATACAAAGCTGAGAGGGTGATGTGTCCCTGAGTGTGTGGTGGGTGCTTTGCATTTGAAATCCACCCATACCTTGTGTACATGTCTCTCTCTCTGGTTGGCTCTGATTTGTAACCTTCTGCTGTAATAAAACTATAATGGCCAAAAAGACAAATGCTGTAGGATTCCACTTATACGAGGCACCGAGAGGGTCAAATTTATAGACACTGAAACTGCTTGTTCCAGGGTGGTTGCCAGGAGCTGGAAGGAGGTATGGGGAATGGTTGTTTGATGGGTACAGAGTTTCGGTTTTGGAAGGTGACAAGTGTTTCAAAGATTGGTTGCACAACAATGCAAGTGTGCTTAGCACTGCTGAACTGGACACCTAAAAATGGCTAAGATGGTAAATTTTGTGCTATGTGTATGTTACTACAATTTAAAAAATTATAATCTTAAATATAGTGCCTTTCTGAGTCCTGTGAGTCTTTCTAGCTAATTATCAAACCTGAGGGTAATCATGGGAACTCCTAAATTTGTAGCCAACCGGTTAGAGCGTGGGTGGCCTGGGGAACCTGTGAGCTTGCAGCTGATGTCTGGAGTGAGGACAGTCTTGCAGAGGACTGTGCCCATTACCTGTGAAGTGTGGCCATGCTCCACATAGATAAGAAAAGGGGAGGAAGAAAGTGAGAGCTGACTTTTGCACCAAGTGCCCTTTGGAATCCCACCCAGCCCTGAGTTTCTGTCATTCCTTTACAAAGACCCCCAGCCCCGGAGCACTGCCCCCTGCCCACCACCACCTATCTGTTCCACTTACCAGTGCTGGGCTCCTTCCCCTTGATTCCCTTTTTAGGATGTGTGTGTGTATGAATATGTGAGTGTGTGTGTGAGTGAGCATGAGTGTGTGAATGAACATGAGTATGTGTGAGTGGGAGCGTGTGTGACCCTGTGTATGTGCATATGTGAGCATGTGTGTGACCATGTACATGAGTGTGCATGTGTGAGTGTGTGTGACCATGTGTATGAGTGTAAGTACATGTGTGTGAGCATGTGTGTGTGCAGGAGTGTGCATGTGTGAATTTGTGTGTGAACATGTGTGAACATATGTGTGTGTGAGCATTGTGAGTGTGTGTGAATGTGGTTTCTGTGTGTGAGCATGTGTGAGCATATGCATGTGCATAAGCATGTGTGTGTGCATGAGTGTGCATGTGTGTGTGAGCATGTGAACATAGGCATGAGTTTGAAGCATGTGCATGAGTGTGATCGTGTGAGCGTGTGCATGACTGTGCATGTGGGAGAGTGTGTATGAGCCTGTGCATAAGTGTGAGTGTAACCATGTGCAAGCATGTGCATGAGTGTGTGTGTGAGAGCATGTGAGCTGTGCATGTGTGTGAGAACATATGTGAGCATGTGCTTGAGTCTGCATGTATGAGCGTGTGCGAGTGCATGTGTGAAGGTGTATGTGTGAGAGTGTGCGTGAGTGTGCATGTGTGAGTGCATTCTCTTCCCATCAGGACTGTGAGCTCCTCTAGGCCTAGAAGTAGATTTTCTACCTTTCTGTTACTTGCACCACCGAAGTGTTTCCTGATGAACGGATCCAGACTTCTCTCTCTTCCCAGCCTGAAGGGCTGCCTCTTTGGTGGGCAGTCACTGCCCTGCTTCTATCCTAAGAGTTTGTTTCTTTGAGTTTGTGCTGGATTGCTCTTTGGAGTCCTTGTAGACAACAGGAAGGAAGAGAGCTGTTCAGCTACAATCCAGCACAGTGACTAACAAAGCAAACAAAACGCTGCCTGGCTGCAACCCGAGCTGGCCACCCCCACCTGTGGTCCTGAGGAAACGAGGAGAGATCAGACCCTCCTTCCCTAGGATGACCTCGCAGCCCCTGGGGATGCGAAC
The DNA here is from genome assembly GCF_007565055.1 of Rhinopithecus roxellana. Taxonomy (NCBI): domain Eukaryota; kingdom Metazoa; phylum Chordata; class Mammalia; order Primates; family Cercopithecidae; genus Rhinopithecus; species Rhinopithecus roxellana. Next base: position 172,009,834 of record NC_044553.1, read on the forward strand.
TGTTTAATTAGAACACCTTCAGTCGGAAACGCTCATCCATTTATAGGGAAAACAGCAACAGGCTTTTAAGGACATGCCATAAGTTTTACAGTTATTGGATTTTTCAACTTGTTTACAAAAGCAATATTGTTAAATGGCCAACGGCCAGGCCCAGTTGTTTTTCCTCCTGTGCCTTCTGACGACAGGAAAGCATATTATCTCCCCCCAGCAGCTCCCGGGAGGTGTGTGCAACTGCATTCCATTTTGCTATCTGTTTAATTATCCATTCAGCCCGGCTTACACTTAAGCTCTTTCTCGTTTGTTCACAGCCAGATTTGCTCTGGAATGCAGCAAAGAGCTCCTTCCCGCTTTCTCAGCCCCTGCAGCAGCTCCTGCTTCACTCCGAGAAAATGCCAGCCCCCTAAGAACCTGTCCCTTTGGAACAGTGGATCCAAAGCTGACTCAAGAGACCTTGAACTTAACAACTCTGTGTCATGGGCTCCTTCTTAATAATAGAAAGAAGATTGCTTTAGAAGGCTGGTTTGCAAACCAGTCTGCTGGGCACTAGAAGCCTTGGGAAGATTTGAAAAATAAATCTTATTGGCCTCACCATTTCACGTTCTGACTTAGAGGGTGTGGGCTCTCTAATCTGATTGTGTTTTTTGTTTATTTGTTTGTTTGTTTTTGTTTTTGTTTTTGAGACAGAGTCTTACTCTTTCACCCAGGCTGGAGTGCAGTGGCGCAATCTCGGCTCACTGCAACCTCCACCTCTGGGTTCAAGCGATTCTCCTGCCTCAGCCTCCTGAGTAGCTGGAATTACAGGCGTGCGCCACCACGCCTAACTAATTTTTGTATTTTTAGTAGAGACGGGGTTTCACCATATGGGTTTAGCTGGTCATGAACTCCTGACCTCAAGTGATCCATCCACCTCAGCCTCTCAGAGTGCTGGGTTACAGACATGAGTCACCGTGCCTGGCCTAATCTGAATTTTTGAAAGCTCTTGCAGGTAATTTTGATACCTAGCAGCTGGAGCTGGAGTCCTTTGGCCTTGATCACCTCTGCCTGTCTTTGCCCCTGAAGTTCTGTGATGCTCTCTCCTGGTGGAGGGTGAGGGTGGGAGGCCAGGCCTCCTCCCACTCTTCTTACCAGCAATGGGTAAGGAACTCCACACCTGCCCAGCTGGCTGGGCTTGAGTGAGCTCACACCTGGAAAAGTCATCTCAGGGAAATATCCAGGTGGACAGGGCTCAGAAATCATGCAGCTATGAGGAACTGGGAAGCACGGATGAGCTGATGCGAGGGTTTTGTGAATGGTCTTCTCATTGAACATCTGTACTGGCTTAGCAGTGTCTGCGGGACCTGGGAAAATGTATCCCTGGCCCAGGTTTCACTGGGAAAGCACCTCCAGATGAAGGTGGACTTGACCACTGCTGCTGGCTTGGCTGAGGGCTGTGGAGAGGAGGGTGAGGGGCAGGGAATCCAAGGTGGGAGCCCCTGCTCTTAGCAGCCCTGGTTTGTCCCCTGAGAAGTAGGCCACAGGGAGAGGGGCCAGGAGCTCCTGCATTCAAACTTCCTCATCCCTCCTCTCTGCAGTAGTTGGAGTGAGGACATTAACAACAGTAAAAATCACACTAATGCTTAACCTCACTATTGCGTTCTACAGTCTATAATGCACTTGCACATCCATTATCTTGCTCCGTCCTTAAAATATCTCTGGGATATTGGCAACATAACTGTCAGATGGGGTCCCCGTTTGACAGCAAAGGCGACTGAGAGTCCAAGACAGGACTGAGTGATTTCATGAAGGTCACAGGGCTGCTAAGTGGTGGGGCTAGAATTTGTCCTCAGATCTTCTAATTCCAAGTCCACAGCCCCGTGGGTCTCCTTTATCACAATACACTTAGTCATGCATGGGGCTTTCACTCTTCTCAAAGTACATCCATATACAGGACTCTACATGAATAACTGAGCTAAGCAGGGTTAGGTTTTGAGTCCTCAGTTGAAAACTTAGGAAACCAAAAATCTTTTAAATTCTGCTTTGAACTGGCTTTTAACACCTTACTGGTTCCTTCACTAATTAGTGAGTTATGACCACACAGTCGTAACCCTTGCGAATCAGAAGCTATAAGAAGGAAGGCTGTAAAGCTGGGTATGGGGGCAGAGAGCAGAAAGAACAGGATGTTGGGACTTAGTCTGTAGCTTTTACAAGCTATGACTCTGGGCAAGGTACTTAAACATTAAGATTTGTTTGTTTGTTTGTTTGTCTTTTAAATGGAATCTCGCTATGTGGTCCAGGTTGACCTCAAACTTCTGGGCTCAAAGAGTCCTCTTGCCTCAGCTTCTTGAGTAGCTGGGAGTATAGGCATGAGCCACTGTACCTGGCTTAAATTTTAAGTTTTGGCATCTATGTTAAAGGATAATTGTGTCCCCCCCAAATATCTTGACTGTAGTTCCCACAATCCCCACATGTGGGAGGGACCACGTGGAGATAATTGAATCATGGGGACAGTTTCTCCCATCCTCTTCTCATGATAATTAATTAGTTCTCATGAGATCTGATGGTTTTATAAGGGACTTTTCTCCCTTTTGCTCAGCACTTCTCCTTGCTGCTGCCATGTGAAGAAGGACATGCTTGCTTCCCCTTCCACCATGATTGTAAGTTTCCTGAGGCCTCCCCAGCTATGCGGAACTGTGAGTCAATCAAACTTCTTTCCTTCATAAATTACCCAGTCTCAGGCAGTACTTTATAATAGCATGAGAATAGACTAATATGGTAAAGAAGTCACTTTAATACAAATATAAAGATGAATAAGTGTCAAAAAGATTTTATTTAACTCACTAATTAATGAAGGAACCAGTAAGGTGCTAAAAACTAGTCCAAAGGAGAATACAAAAGAGTACACATACACACATATAGGAAATTTGAAATGAATCCATAAATAGTTGCAAAATTGGCCAGTATCCTTAGGGTGATAATCAATCGCATTCCAACAAACAACATTTATTCGCTTCTTTATGGACAAGAACATTTTTATTATCATTAGTTTTCTACAATGTATAGAGTTGTAAAACGGCTCAAAGACAAAAAGGTACAGATAACCCAGAAAAGTCTACTGTTCAGGACATCCAGTAATCTTTCTTTTCTCTCTCTTTCTTTTCTTTTTCTTTCTTTCTTTCTTTTCTTTCTTTTCTTTCTTTCTTTCTTTCTTTCTTTCTTTCTTTCTTTCTTTCTTTCTTTCTTTCTTTCCTTTCTTTCTTTCCTCTCTTTCTTTTTTCTCTCTCTCTTTCTTTCTTTCTTTTCTTCTTTCTCATTTTGAAAACCTTCATATCTTTTCTACAGTTTTACAATAGGGGCAATCTGAAGAGCCTGTGAGAGGGTTAAATGAGATACCATATATTTATTACCTGGCATGAAGTCATGGGGCAGAGGGAAAGCTTCTTTCCGTCTTTTCTGATGTTTTGCTGAACCGTCTGACAGCAGACAAATAGGAGAAAAAGGCTTAACAATTTATTTACACGTATGTGAAATAGCAGTCCTGAAAATGTGAGATTCAAAGAAGACCCAGATGGTTGAGGCTTCAACACCCTCTTGATAGGGGAGAAAGAAATGGGGGGAATGTAGGTGATTGTGAGGGATGGTAAATGATTTTCAGGGGGAAATGGATGAGCCCAAAGGACAGTGGCCTGAGACACAGTTCATCTGAGCTCTGGGGGAGGTGGCAGGAAAGTGAGGGGCATGACTTCACTGTGAGCAAAGATTGTCTCATCATGCAGATAAAGACTCCCAGTAGCCTTTTGGAGGTGCCTTCAGAAGAACAGATGAAAAACCTGTTTGGGCCTGATGATAACTTTTAGTTTCTTCTCCAGTGGTTAATCTTTCCTGGTTATTTGATGAGATTTCTGGGGAGGGGGTCTTAAGACAATTGCATTTCTTTTGGAAAGAAGTTTCCTTAGTCAGATAAGAAAATTTCAGAAACAGCCTCCCTCTGCACTGGGGTTGTGGGAAGAGAAACAAGAGAAGGTTAGAAAGTTAGGCAGCTATTAAGACCTTCCTATTTTTCTTACTGCAAAGTGCTCAGCGTGCCAAAAAGTCATGCTTTGTGGTATTGTTCTCTGTGCCCCAACAAAGTTTATACCCTGGAGACTTCCCTTCCCTTCCCTAACTAGGCCAGAGTTCTTCCCTTCTGGATGAGCTTCCCTGATTTCCCAAGTCCACGACCTTTCTTCTCCCTGGAGTATGGTACAGAGGAAAGAGGTTGAGCCTTGATGTCACCCAGAGCCAAGGGCTGGTCTTGGCTCCACCACAACCTTGGGCAAGTCATTTTTCTGCTGTGGGCTTCAGTTTACTAGCAGTAAGTCACTGTGTGACCTTGTATAAGTTGCTTAATATCTCTGAGTCGCTACTGCCTATTTGTCAGGTGAGATTATAAACAGAGGTCCCAAAAAATTATCCTGAGAATGTAGTTGGATAATATATGTTATGTGCCTAATGTAAGTTTAATGCTCAGTAAGTGTTGGTTTCCATTCTCCACTTTGCTATACCCACTGGGTGCTCCCCTGGGTCACTGGGTCAGATACTCCCTGCCCCTGTTGCTTTGCTTTCCTTGTTGAGGCCATTGGTGAGTGAACAAACCCTTGCTGAGCTTGGCTGTGGCCATGCATTGAGAGGGCAATAGCACTCAATTGCACCTAAGTAGTTTTAGCCTTGCCGTGGAGCTAAGTTGAGGACATGGCATGGACAGGGGTCTGGCTGGCATCTGAAGGCCACAGATGCTGCTAAATATCCTCCAGTTTACAAGAAAGGGCCACAACAAAGGATTATTCAGCCCCTGGTGTCAATAGTGCCTGGTTGAGAAACACAGGGGATATTCATGGGGCACTGATAACGTCTGCTACAAAAACCAGGACCCAAAGTGGGTGTATTAATCCATTTTCACACTGCTGATAAAGACATATCTGAGACGGGGGAATTTGTAGAGAAAAAGGGGTTTAATAAACTCCCAGTTCCACGTGGCTGGGGAGGCCTCACAATCATGGCAGAAGGCAAAAGGTGCGTCTTACATGGCAGCAGATGAGAGAAAATGAGAGCAAAGTGAAAGGCATTTCCCCTTATAAAACCATCAAATCTCATGTGACTTATTCGCTACCACGAGAACAATATGTGGGAACTACCTCCATGATTCAATTATCTCTACCGGGTCCCTCCCGCAACACGTAGAATTATGGGAGCTACAATTCAAGGTGAGATTTGGGTGAGGACACAGCCAAACCATATCAGTGGGTGAAGTGATTCTATCTGGGTCACACCAAGAGTTAGCAACAGCTGGAAAAGAGAAGCTGGATCTTTGGACTCATCAACTAGGGCTCTTCCTGCCACCATGCCCCTCATAGCTCATCACCCAGGTTGTCAAGTCTCAAAATTATCCTTGCCCATCCTCCTTGACATGGTTTAATAAGCAGAAGTGAACGTGTCATGAAAAATACCAAATGGTTTCAATCTACTTTTTTTTTTTTTTTTTTTTTTTTTTGGTGATAGAGTCTTGCTCTGTCACCCCAGGCTGGAGTCCTGTGGCATGATCATGCTTCATTGCAACCTCAAACTTGTGGGCTCAAGTGTTCCTCCTGCCTCAGACTCCCAAAGCGCTAGGATTACAGGTGTGAGCCACTATGCCTGGCTCAAATCTGTGAAACTTTGAGCCCTTCGCTGACAGAGAGACTTAGCCCTTTCCTCGGACCTGAAATTATGGAAACATTCCCACGCAAGAATTAATGTAAGAAAAAATTAAATGTCAAATAAGAAAAGGCAAGCAACAGTGAGCTAGGAATAAAACACTTTTGGATGTTCATTATGCTGGATTCCCAGACAGTTAAAGTAGTTCATGCATTTCCCTTTGGCCTATGGATCCATCTCAGTGGAGGTCGGGAATATCACGCATGGCCTGTTATACATTACAGCCTAAATGCCTGGGTGAGGCCAGTGGAATCCTGCTCTCCAGGTGAGGGTTTGATTCCTGGCCAGCAGAGTCGAGAAAGCCAACAGATGACTATGTCCACCGTTTAAGCTGTGGGGGGCTCTCTCTCACACTCTCACACACGCATGCATATATGGAGCCCCAAAACAAGTGGTGCCATACAAGTGAAAGGAATTTATTCTATTAATTCCTGTAATTATTTAATTAATTCTGTAAGTATATTCTGTAATGGGTGGGTAGGTGGAAAATCATAGCATCCTGTCTCTGCATGGGGAGTTTCATTTGAAATGTTGCAACCAGTTGGCATGGCCCAGGGAGAGAGTGGGCAGAGAGGGGAGTAGAATGGTTTGGGGCACTACCTGTGAGCAGCATGTGTGCAACAGATGTCTGAAGGGGATGCTTCCTCCGCTTGTAGCCAGCAGTGAGCTCAGAGCTCAGGGAGCGTCACGAAAACCCAGGCTGGGCGGCAATTCTGTGGAATGAGATCAGCTCCACCCTCAGTTTCCCTGTCTGCGAAATGGGGGCTAACACCATCTTTCACATATCTTTTCTTCCTTCCATTAATAACGATTCCCTAAGGTCCTGATGTGTGCCAGACTCTGATGGAGGCCCTGGGACTGTAACTGAGGAAGAGAGAGAAGAGAGGATGTGGAAGAGGCCCTGGAAAGCAAGACCTTGGAAAGGGTCTGCAGGTTGGGCAAGAGTTGGTTGGGAATATTGTTCCATTTTGACAAGCCCTGGGGCCAGGCTTCGTCTGTGAATTCATGGCCTTCCCCACCGGCACACAACACCCATGACCTGCCCTCCCCTTTCTTGGCCACATGCCCCCTTCTACCAGGCAGTGACCAAAGCTGAGCTTGCCCCCAAGGTTGCCATGGGATACCATGTCCTCCAGGATCTGAGGCATCCTTCACCCCTCCCACACACCTCTTTTCCATTATGGGCTCAGTCCCTGTCTCCCCCTCATGGTTGCTGATATTTTAACTGTTTTATTATTGGTTCATTTTTCCATGGCTTTGCCTTGGCTCAAAAGCTAAACTGTACCGTGCATGTCCATTAGGATGGCTACTATCAAAATAACAGAAGATAAATGTTGATGAGGATGCAGAGAAATTGGAACGCTTGTGCATTGCTGATAGGAATGTGGAATGGTGTGGCTACTGTGGAGAACAGGATGTTGGTTCCTCAAGAAATTAAACATGGAATTTCCATACAATCCAGCAACTCCACTTCTTAGTATGTATACAAAAGAATGCAAAGCAGGGACTCAAACAGGTATATGTACACCCATGTTCATAGCAGCATTATTCACAGCAGTCAAAAGACAGAAGCAACCCACGTCCATAGATGGATTAATCAACAAGATGTGGCATATCCATACAGTGGAATATTATTCAGCCTTAAAAAGGAGGAAATTCGGACACAGGCTGCAACACGGGTGAACCTTGAGGGCATTACACTAAGTGAAATGAGCCAGACACAAGAGGATAAATATGGTATGGTTCCACTCATATTAGGTCCATAAAGTAGTCAAACTCATAGAGCAGAAAGTAGGATGGTAGTGGTTGCCAGAGGATGGGGGAAGAGGGTATGGGGAGTTTGTGCTTAATGGGTACTGAGTTTCAGTTTGGGATGATGAAAAAGTTCTGGAGATGTATGGTGGTGACGGTTGCATAATAATGTGAATATGCTTAATGTCAATGAAATGTATACTTAAAAATGATTATGATGATGCATCATATGTATTTTTTACCATAATAAAAAAAAATGAAGGGGAAAAAGGCATTAAGCACCTTGTGGGCAGAGCCTATACTTCCTACATCTTTGGTTTCTGTTTGGTGATATCAACAAAGGCAATGCCTGTGTGAAGAGAAGGGGAGGGAGGGAGGAAGGAAGGGATAGGATCAGAGATGGGGGCTGTGGGGTCCTTATGTTCTCTGCCCCCAAGGTGCTCAACTCCCATAGGCCCTCATTCCAGATCTGCAACCCTGGCTCCATCCTCTACTGACCTGAAGCAGGAGCTGTAGCCACCCACCAAGGCCTCCACATGCCCTACCGGGCCTTCCTTGTTCCATCCCTGCTGACTTGGAAGGCCACATGCCCTGTGTCCCACTGTGCTCAAATCACACTCAACCACCTTCTGTTCCCAGTTGTGTCACATTCTCACCACCCACCTGTGACTTCACACAGGCCTTGTCTTCTATCTGGAAAGTCTTACCTCACCTGTTGCCTGGGAAGGTCTACCCAGGCTTGGAGTGTCAGTTCACACCCCACCTGATCTATGAGACCTTCCTGGATCTCCTGCAGAGCTCATGCCCAGTCCTCTGCTCCTAGCCCATCCTAGCACGTAACACCAGGATCTGTAGGTGCCAGCGTCTCCCACTAGAGGGCGGGATGGTGGAGCAGTCACAGCAGATCAGACCCGTCCCCATCCTCGATCTTTCTTCCTTTCTTGCAGAGCCTGACCAGCCTGTTCAGCTGGTCCCCTTCTGCCTGGCCATGGGAGTGACCACAGCCCCAGCCCCAGGGAGATGGATCCTGATTCGTCTAAGCTGATCACAGTTTCTCATTCCCCTTGCTAGGGATTGACTGAGGAGAGGGCATGAGATCTGATTCTGGCTGGTGAAATGCGAGGGGGAAATTTGCTAGGGTAACTTGCAGGAGTGTTTTTTTTGTGCTTAAAAAGACATGGGGCAAGAAGAAAGAAGTAATATTCTGCCTCTGGACCTGTTCAACGTTGGTCCATTGGGATTGCTGCAGTTACCATGTGACCATGAGGTGTGATGTCACCAGCATATTGGGGAGGGCAGAACCAGGCAGGGGTCAGAAGCCATACCAGTTATGTTAACAAGGAGAATTTATTATGAATCACGTTAACTAGGGACAAAGCATGTCAACTAGGTAACTGGCTGGGTGAAAAGGGAGGTAGCAACTGCAAGAAGCAGATGCTATTTGTAGGGCTGGGAGAAACAAGAAAAGGGTGGGAGTCACTAACACTTACTTAGAGAAGGAGACCTCTGAGAAGGAGGTGCTGCACGGTTGGTGTGGGTGTCCCTGAGCTTAGAGGATGAGCCCAGCAGGGCAGACCCAGACTCTGAGGCAGTGTGCAATGAGGCTGTGTGTTGAAAAAGCAGCAGATTAGATTTAGCCTTCTATCAGGAGGAATTGCTTCTGCCGAGGTGAAGAAGCATTGCTGGAGCAATGCTGACAGGAAGAGTAAAACCCTTGAGAAGGCACAGGAAGTCCCTCTCCCTCCTCCAGCCATGCTGGAGGGATCCAGCTCCCCATATTGCCAGGATTTAACATGGAGCAGCTGGCAAAGCAAAAATGTGGTTTGTGGAGTTCTGGTCCTTGTGTTACAAAGCAGTGTAGAAGGGTGAGTTTGGAACTGAGATAACAGCCCAGTAACTGACACAGATGGAGAGTGCCTGAATCATGGAAGTCATCACTAAGCATTGAACTAAAAACGCATGGAGCTGCCTGACTTTGGTTTCTTGGCATGGGAGAAAGTAGATATTTCCCTGTGTGAGCTGCTTGTTCCTGGTGTGCTTTTCTGTTATGAACCAGCCTCTGTACTGACACAGCCTTGTCGTATTCGGCTCTTGTCCCCCACAGTGTCGTGCACAGGGCTGCTACATTGGTCAACATTAATCAGATTGAACTGAAGCCCCCCTCACAGCTAGTGTGGTCTTGAGGGACTGGGACCCTGGCTCAGATTCCTGGGTGTAAGTATCTGCTCCCTCCCTCAGCTACTAATTCAGGCCAGTTTTCACCTCTCCTATCCTCTGTTTCTTCATCTACAATATAAAGGTATCAAAACCAGTTATCTGGGCCAGAGACACAGTGACTCACGCCTGTAATTCCAGCACCTTGGGAGGCTGAGACAGAAGGATCGCTTGAGTCCAGGATTTCAAGACCACCCTGGGAGAAATAGGGAGACCTCGTCTCTACAAAAAATAAAAATAAAAAAATCAGTTGGGCATGGTGGCATGTGCCTGTAGTTCCAGCTTCTCAGGAAGCCAAGGCAGGAGAATCCCTTGAACCCAGGAGTTTGAGGCTGCAGTGAGCTGAGATCATGCCACTGCACTCCAGCCTGAGTAGAGTGAGACGTTGTCTTGAAAAACAAACAAACAAACAAAAAACCAGTTGTCTCATTGGGTTATGCTGATGCTAGGCCTGCTTCATACACAGTAAGCATTCTTTTAGCTACCGTTATTGGCCATCAACTTGCATGCTGCTTTTCTGACAAACAGGCTTTGAATGCTCCACCCAAAAAAACCCAGCTGCACCCTGTGCCTCACAGAGAGAGCCAGGCTCTGCACCTTACCTCCCTGGGCTCAAGCCACCAGCTCGATAACCTGCTTAGTACCTACTCCCTGGCACAGATCCTCCCTGTTTCTCTGGGTTGGTCATTCTTGATGTCTTTGGGTTGCCTGAGTAATTTCCTGTTGCTACGGCTTTGTAGCCTCATGCTGTGCGTGCTACGGGTGCCATGTCCTGCCGCCAGCTGGACTTCCTTTTCTTAAAGCTGGCTCTAGTTCTGCTTCTGCATTCTCTCCCTTTTCAACAGTTTTGTTCCTCTGTCTGCTCCTTGAGCCTTTCCATGGCCTTCATAAGACGGCCAGGGATGCTCATTTCTGTGGGGCTACTCTGCAGCAGACATTCTTTTCCTGTGGTTGCTGTAACTTGATGGCTTAAAACAACACAAATGTACTGTCTCACAGTTCTTGAGGCCAGAAGTCTGGCATGAAGGTGTCAGTAGGGCCGTGCTCCCTCTGAAGGCTCTAGGGAAGAATGTTTCCTTGCCTATGCCAGCGTCTGGTGGCCTCGGGAAAGTTCCTAGGCTTGTGGCAGCATCACTTCAATCTCTGCCTCCATCTTCTCTCTGTGTCCCTGGGTGTCCTTTCTGTCTCCGATGAGGACACTCTCATTGGACTTAGGGCCCACTGTCATCCAGTATGATCACACCTCAATTCTTACCTGCATTGTACCTGCAAAGACCTTGTGTCTAAATAAGGTCACATTCTGAGGTCCTGAGTGGACATGCATTTTCGGCAAACACTGTTAACACGTAACACGTGGCAAGTTGGAGAACAGGACCCTGCCTCTCAAGAGACTCCTTGATGATCCATAAAGACAAGCTGAAGACAAAGCAGTGGCTGTTCCCATTCGGACTCAGGGGAGCCACTGTCACCTCTGAGGCAACCCCAACATTTCAGCCCCTGTGACCACCCAGCCCCTGTTGGGCCCTCTCAAGAGGTTACTTTGCCCCATCCCTTGTGTCTCACCTACATGTTATTGGCAAGGGCCCACTGTCAAAGTGCACACTGTAAGAGAACCATTGCAGTTTGGGGACTGGTGGTAGAGTAAAGGAAATAGGAAGAGAATTAAACAAATAAAGGCAAAATCTTCACCATCCACAAAACAATATGCAAAATCCAGGGCATTCTTCCGGACCATCAATAAATAATCCAGACCACAAAAATAATACATTAGACAGCTGGTGTAATGGTAGCATGTGAAAGACTGTGGAACTCTCTAAAATTAATTTTCTTCATTTTGGTTTATTAAAATTGCACTCATCTATCTACCCTGTTAAATATTTTATTTTTTCATATTAATGGCTGCAATTTCAGCTTGTGCCTGTTTCTGTCATTAACACTGTACAAACTTAATATCATTAGTAGTTTTTCCCTTAATTATGTGACTAGAGAAGAAAAACATCAAAGTTTCCGTGAAATTGGAATAGTATATCTAAATTGCCTCATGTTTATTTTAACATTAACAGTAAATGAAGCTAATGGGCTTTTATATTATTAAAAGCACTCATTTGTGTCCTGCCTGTTCTAATATATAACAAAGCTTTAAAAGATGTTAAATAATTAGTTATTTAATAGGGATGGGTGGAATAGATCAAAAGAAAGGAACAGTTGAGAGTAACCACCGTACGCCGTTGAGGGATCTGTCCCTTTTAGAGCTTGCAGACGGGATTCCCTCTCCCCATGTCCCCTGACCCACTGTTAATGTGTTAGCTCTAATTTATAATGACCCTGGAGTGTTAAAGCAACAAAATCTATTGCTGTAGCCCCGCGGAGGACACACATGTGTGGGGGGCAATAATGTTTGCAATTATTTCTGGGCAACATCCATTCATAATTCAATACCTGCTCACGGCTGGTGGTTGCTGGAGCAGCTCAGGCCTGTGCTGGGCTGGGGCTTCGGAGGCCCTCTGCAGGAGGGAGGAGGGCTAAATCGGCCTCCCTGACTCGCAGTCTCCTTGCCACGTGGCTGAGGTCTCTTGGGAGGATGCCAGTGAATAGAGATATTTGTCTGAATTAGGAATGCAGTGAGACCTGGGAAAGGACTGTGACTGCTGGCTCTCAAAGAGGTACTAGATTATTGTCACTCTTCTCCTGAAAAACCTGTCCTGACTCCTCATGGCCTGCCCTGCCAAGGCCAAGCTCCTTCCTGGGCATTTGAGGGCCTCCCTATTCAGTGTGAGCTGCTACTTTTCCGGACATTTGTTTTCTGTTCCATACAGCTGGTTCCCTCGCTGTGTCCAGCGCATGTGGAGCTGTCCTGCCTCCTTACCCCTGCTCAGGCTGTTGCCTTTTCCTGAAATTGCCTTTGCTCTTTCTTCTGTCCATCCAACCAGGCATTCTTTATGAATCAAATTCCAGATCCTCCAGGAGGCCTCTCCTGGTCCCTCTGTGTCCTAAATTCCTGGAGTAGTGATTCCCAAACTTGAGCATGCATCAGAGTCTCTGAGAGGGCATGTTATGACACGGTCCCAGAGTGGTAGATTCAGAGGTCTTGGGGGAGGCCTGGAAATTTGCATATCTCACCAGTTCCCAGGTGGTGCTGATCTGGGGACCCCCCTTTCAGAACCCCTAGAGCATATCCAGTTGCCCCAGATCGTTAGGCACTGTGCTTATTACTTGTACTTGCTTGAAATGTTCTCTGATAGTGTCATATAGCTTGTCTCCTCAAATAGACAGCAAGTTCCTCAAAGGCAGGGACTCTAGGCTGTTTCTTTCTATCCTCCAAAACACCACTAGCTCAAGGACAGGCTCATGGTGTGTGAGCCAATGACTCTTGATGCACTGGTTGGCTAGTTGCCATGTTTCATTCAGTTGGAGAAATCTCCATTTTATAGCTGAGAAAGCTGAGGCTTACAGATGAAATAAATTGCAGGAGGTCACACAGATGTGAAGTGAGAAACAAGATCTGAACCCAGGTTTATCCCCAGAGCCCTGGTCAATGCTCCTTAGTTAAGTGATGTCAAACATGAGGGCTTGGGACGACAAGGCCCCTGTGTTAGAAGGAGAGTGGCTGCTTTTGCCACTGATAAGGTAAAAAGCTTGGGTTGACAAAAGAATTCTATCTAGTCAAGGAGGGAAACTGAGATGCTTTCCCCTGGGTTTCATGATCCTTCCTTCAGTCTGGGTAAAATACACATGGGAAGTAAGCTGCCAGGCTCCGGCTCTCCTGCTAATCAATTGCTGCACTTTATAACTCTGACTTTAGGTTCAGTCTAAGAACCCTTCTAACTGCACCAATGCATTTCTATGACAAGATGAAGCCCACTTGCCATTCATAATCTGTCCAACATATCCTCTATGCAGGTGAGAAAACTGAGACCCAGAGAGGAAATGCCAACATCTGTAAAAGGCACTGTGACTTCCTCATTCTTTTCTCTTGATCTCTTGCTCTGAGGGAAGCCATGTCTTGAGGACACTCAATTGGCCAGTGGAGAGGCTCATGGGGTGAAGAACTTAGGCCTCCAGCCAATAGCTAAGAGGGTGAATTTCCCTGGAAAAAGATCCTTAACCCCCAGTTCGACAATCTGGAGTGTTTTAAACAGGAACATTTAATCCACTTACATTTAATGTAATTCTTGGTATATTTGCATTTATTTCTTCTACATTATTTTGTGCTTTCTACATGACTCGCCTTGCCTATGTTTCTTTTGCTCTCCTTTTTTGCCTTTTTTATATTAATGAAATATTTTTGACCATTCAGAATGACTTCCTCAATTTGAAAGATATATTTTCTATTTCTATTATTTTAGTAGTTCACCTAGAAATTACAACACATGTATTCAAAACTTATCAATAGCTAATATAAATCAATACCCTTCTCTTTCTCCTAAACTATAAAAAGGACTTAGAACACTTTAAATCCATTTAACCCCTGATTTATGTGTTGATGTTTTCATATTTTAGATTCTATCTTTTCTTTTAATTTCACATAACATTATTAGTAGCGCTTAAAGCAGTTAATGCTTACTTAGTCTTTTCTACGTAGTTCCCAGTTCTCCTGTTCTTTGTTTGCTTTTATACTTCCGCTCCTCATCCTGGAATCATTTTCCTTCTCCCTTTAGCCCAAACTTTGGCATTGCCTTTCCTGAGGCACTTCTAGTGGGAATTTCCTTCTTCCTTTTTATCTGAGAGCCTTAATTTTACTTCGTTCTTGAAAGACACTATCACTAGCTACAGAATTCTAGGTCAGTGGTTATTTTTGTTCAACGCATGCTAAATTTTGTCTTCTGGCTTCCAACTGTTGCTTTTGAAAGTAACCTGCTAATCTAGCTTTTATCGTTTGAATATGTTGTAATCTAGTTTTTCCCTTTCACTGACAGTTTTAACAATATTTGAATCTTCTTAGTCCTATATATTAAGAAAAAAAATGTAGTCCTATATGCACTGTTATATATCCTGTAGAAATAAATCACTTTCTTGTAGAAAACAACATTTCTGTTTGTGTTTGGTGTTCTCCGGTTTCACTCTGACAAATCTACATGTGTATTTCATTTATTTAGACTTTATAGGATTTATGGATCTTAAAATTATAAATTGGTTTCTTTTTTCAGATCTGGAAATTCTTAGTCTTTATTTTCTGAATTATTAACTCTGTATAGTTCTCTCACTCTTCTCTTTCTGGAGTTCTAATTTGATGTATATTATATCTTTTCATTTTTATCTCCCATATCTCTTAACTTTTTTTTCCATATTCCCTATCTCTTTTTCTTTTTTTGTTGGATTCATCTAGTCCACTGATTCTCTCTTCAGCTATATCTAATATGCTGTTTTACTTATCTATTGAGTGTTTCCTTTGATTATTTATCATTTCTAAATGTGATATTTCCTTCTTTTTAGAATCTGCTAAGTCTCTCTCTCTCTCTCTCTCTCTCTTAAACACTTTCCTTTTCCCTGTAGATATTATCAATCTTGTCTTTTTCCTCCTTCTGAATAGTAAGCATCATTGCTTTATATTCTGTACCTGATAATTCCAATATCTGAAATCTTGCAGATGTTTCTGCTATTGTTTCTGCTCTTCTCACTTGGAGCCTTGTTTCCTTGTGTACTCAAGTTCTTGGTTACTTTTGGCCTGAGTTGTTTGTTCATATTCCTCAGGAAAATTATTTTTGGCACTTCTTTGAGGTTTGGGATGAAAAGATCTGAGTAGCTTCTGCCAGGTACCCTAAAGACAGTCCAAGACTGCTTTAAATTAAATTAATCTAATGGTTATTCTGACCATTGAGGTGATGTAAATTTGGGCTGTAAATCTAATTTTCAGCCCAAATTTGAATGGTTGTTTTCCTTCCTGTTGTTCTGATAACTTTTCTTGAAGCCCCTGGGTGTGGGAGGGGTGAGGTAGTCTTCCTTCTGGTTCACACTTACCTGAGACTTTCCCTTTGCAGTCCCACCTTTATGAAGGAGGATGTCCTATTAGATTCCTCATCTTTGCTGAGCACTGGGTTTTATCTTCTCTTCCCCAAAGCCCTCCATGGTATCAAAACTGAAGCTCAAGTTTGCTGGTTAAGCAAATGCCCACAGGGCACAAGTAGCTTCAGTGCTCTCAGAGTCCCTACTTTCACTTAGCTTTCGGCCTGGTAACTTCTTACTATCTTGTAGCCCCTAAATGCTTTTAAGAAGATATTTTAAATTTTATTCACCATTTCCGTTGTCTCTACCGTGAAGGTTGGTCTAAGTAACCCAATTTGCCATATTACTGGAAATGGCAGTCTGCTGAATGCTTTTTCCATAATCCTAGGTTAGTGTGTTCCTCTATTGCAGAAACTGAAACAGGAGGTGGTACAGTCCAGTGTCTTGGATAGAGTGAGTAATGGAGAGGTGGTTGTTGGGCAAACCCTCCTGCTGAGGATGGTGGGGCCTTACCCAGTGCACATGAACCTCGCCCATGCACCTATGTAATTGGTTCGCGTTCTCCAGGGAGGATGGTCCTGACTGTCCTGACCTCCAGTTGTTTTGCCTGGCCTCACTTACCTTGGCTTAGTGGCCACTTGCCTCACTTTTCTCCATCCTCATTCCTCTTCCTGGCCCCTATTCCTACCCTGTACTCTGATGTCAGCTTCCAGCAGCACATGTCTGGCCTCAGGTCTCCATCTCTAGTTAGAGTTCTTCTGCTGTGTACATGGCCCTGAGCCCTTAGCACCTTGAAAATCCTTAGCACCGTGGAGCTGCCTGTTGGCAGCAGGATGTCCCTCATCTCTTCTCCTTGTCCCTGGAGGCTATGGAGGAGGGTACATCTTTCCCTGGGACTGTGGGGCCCCTTGAAGGTGTGGCTTCAGTCTGATTCCTCTCTGGCCTTGCAGTGGCCAACTCTGGGCTTGGCTCTGAGCAGTCTCCTTGAGTGTTCATTGCATTTCCAATGCCCAGCCCAGTGCCAGGCACTCAGAGGGTCCTGAGAGAGACACAGCAGGAGACATCATGGGAGGAAACAGCGTGAAGTTGGAGGGAGGAGGGGAGAAGGGCTTAAGGCCAAAGTCATTGGAGGCTTTTAAGCAGGCAAATGAAATCAGATGGAACTCCAAAAAAGATGGCTTCAGCTGCTGGGTGAAGAGAAATTGAAGACAGTGGACTTGGGTGGAAAAGTCCAGAAGCTGTTGCTCAAGTCAGCTGAGACACAAGCCTTCACAAGTTGGCATAGTCAGCTCTAGCATGGCAGTGTCTCGGGGCTGGGGCCAAATCACCACTCCAACCTGAATCTCAATCAAGATGAACTTGAACTGGAAACCGGGAGGGGGAAAGAAGTGGGCAAATTGAGTGACATTAGGAGGTGACACCAACAAGCATCACCCTGTTGACACGATCACTCCCCATGAACTTGATACAGTGAAGACTGCAGGTTTAATAGGTCAGGTCTTCTTGAGGCTCCGTTGACATAAATGGCCAGGAGGTAACTCCAGTCCAATGGATCATTCCTGCGGCCACACTGAGAATTGTAGCTTGGGGAGAGCTCACTGTGAGACTGCCTGGGTGAGGGATTTGAAGCCCTTTCCTTAAATGGGCATGCCAGATTGACAACTACAAATATAGGGGGCCAAGGTGCCCCATTATCCTGAGGTATGAATGGGGCCCTTCTTATGACTTCCTTTGCATCCTTTCATCCTGTTTCTTGTTGTAAATGCCCACTCCCAGGTGGAAAGAATCACAATAAGGGAATAAGAGAAGGGGAAAATAAGGAACAGAGTCAGATGGCTGGGCATAGTGGCATGCACCTGTATTCCCAGCTGCTCTGGAGGCTGAGGCACAGGATCACTTGAACCCAGGGGTTTAAGCCTGCAGTGAGCCATGATTGTGCCATGACACTTTAGCCTGGGCAACACAGCAAGACACCATCTCTGAAAAAAAGACAGGAGAGTCAGATGACAAAGATAGGATAAGATAAATTGTAAAAGGTCAAAATAAAGAATGAGAATAAGATGAAAAATTTTCCAAAAACACGTTACAAATAATTCAAGAGTAGAAAATAGTGAGTTTATAAATAATAAACTCCATTTAATCTAAAAAAAGAACCTGTGAAATAAAAATACACAGTTATTAGTAGGTTTCACAAAATAACACCCTTATATATGATGTATATATTTTTATTCATTTTTTTTTCCAAGACACAGTCTCACTCTGTCACCCAAGCTGGAGTACAGTGGCACAATCTCACCTCACTGCAACCTCTGCCTCCCGGGTTTAAATGATTCTTACGCCTCAGGCTCCCAAGTAGCTGGAATTACAGGCGTGCACCACCATGCCTGGCTAATTTTTGTATTTTCAGTAGAGACAGGGTTTCACCATGTTGCCCAGGCTGGTCTCGAACTCCTGGACTCAAGTGATCCACCTGCCTCGGCCTCCCAAAGTGCCAGGATTACGGGCATGAGCCACCATGCCTGGCCTATAATATTTTTATTCTGTTCTACTTCCTTTTTAAAAGAAGTTATTCATGACCCACTAAATTGTAACCCATTTTTGAGACTCAATCCCTGTTTTGGAAAACACTGCCTGCTCACACTGCCATGTGAGAAAGTCTCTGTGTGCCTTCTCATTTGACCATCCTCCCTGCCCCGGAAGGTGGGTAGTGGTGTGCCATTGTACAGGTGAGGAATTGAAGTAGTGATTTGGCTCCAGTCCCCAAACATCCCCATGCTAGCTTTACACAAAAATATGTAAAGTGAGAAGGATTCACTTGAAGCAACTAAAAGGGTTTCTCCCATTCAAAATGTTAAAATGATAATAAAATACTTTTTTAAAGTATAAAAAATGTGATGATTGATTAAAAGGGATCCAAATAGGAATGTGAGATTTTAAAAAGCATAGATAGATAATACAAACCTAAAAATAAGAGGAAGAGTCCAGGCGCAGTGGCTCACGCCTGTAATCCTAGTATTTTGGGAGGTCAAGGTGGGCAGATCACGAGGTCAGGAGTTTGAGACCAGCCTGGCCAGCATAGTGAAACCCCGTCTCTACTAAAAATACAAAAAATTAGCTGGGTGTGGTGGCGCGTGCCTGTAATCCCAGCTACTTGGGAGGCTGAGGCAGGAGAATCGCTTGAACCAGGGAGGCGGAGGTTGCAGTGAGCTGAGATCATGCCACTGCACGCCAGCCTGGGTGACAGTGCGACACTCCATCTCCAAAAAAAAAAAAAGGAGGATGGAAGGAGAGAGGTGACTTTAAGACAAAATTAGGGAACAAAGAGGGAAAATCCAGTCAACATCAGACCACAGAGAAGAATCTGGAGGGCTCCTGCAGGGAGTGAGAGCCCCTTGCGAGGCACTCCCCTCTCCGCCCTCCGGACCCCTCTGGGCTGCAGCAAGAAGAAGGGGACAACCCGAATTATCACACTTTATAGACAAGTAAACTAAGACTCAGAGCACTCAAATAACTTGCCTAAGGTCACCCCGTCATCAAGAGCCAAGGCCAACGTGGGGCTTCCCCTCATGGAGCTTATGGGGGCAGAGGGACAGCTGAGACCTGAGCACTCACGAGCTGCGTGGTTGGTGCTAGCATGGGGATGTGCGGGGGCCAGGGCCAAATCACTAGGCCACCCTGAATCTCAGTTCCTCACCTGTACAATGGCATACCACTACCTGCCTTCCGGGGCAGGGGGGATGGTCAGATGAGAAGGCACACAGAGACTTTCTCACATGGCAGTGGGTGCAGGCAGCATTTTCCAAAATGGGAGTCTCAAAGCTGGATTACAATGGAGTGGGTCATGAATAATTTCTTTGAAAAAGGAAATAGAACAGAATAGAACATTATATGCATCATATGTAATAACGGTATCATTTTGTGGAACCTACTAGTAACTCTGTGTGTGTGTGTGTGTGTGTGTGTATGCGTGTGTGTGTGTGGTGTGTGTGTGTGGTGTGTATGTGTATGATCCTGGGTCTTGTGGAAAAGTTTTTTGCTGTTGTTGTTTTTGTTTTTGTTTGTTTGTTTGTTTTTTGTTGTTTTTTTTTTTGAGACGGAGTCTCGCTTTGTCACCCAGGCTGGCGTGCAGTGGCGCAATCTCGGCTCACTGCAAGCTCTGCCTCCCGGGTTCACGCCATTCTCCTGCCTCAGCCTCCCGAGTAGCTGGGACTACAGGCACGCACCACCATGCCTGGCTAATTTTTTGTATTTTTAATAGAGACGGGGTTTCACCGTGTTAGCCACGATGGTCTCGATCTCCTGACCTTGTGATCCGCCCGCCTCGGCCTCCCAAAGTGCTGGGATTACAGGCGTGAGCCACCGTGCCCGGCCGTGTTTTGTTTTTTTTACTGTGGGTTGTGTTCAAAGAATTTTGAATGCCACTGACCTTCCAAATGGTCAAGAGCAAGCATTCGAAGTCACGCATGTTGGGTTCAAATCCCAGCTCCATCACTTCCTACATCGTGTGACACTTCCTTCCCCTCACAGGCTGCTGTGAGGACTGATGAGACAGTACTTGCAAACAAGTTGCTCAGAATAGCACCTGAGACATCCTAGGATCTCTAAATATTGGTACCTGTTCATGTTATCATTGTCCATATCACATGGCAGGACCTCAAATAAGAGCTGTCCCTGATTGAAAACATGACAGGTAAGAAGAAGGTCATATTGTTGTTGCTGTTCTTTTTATATCAATGACTATCATTTTTAGGCATTTGTGTGTCAGGCACCAACCTCATTTAATCCTCACAGCAGCTATGTGATATAAATTCTATTACTGTTTCCATTTTATAGCTGAGGAAACTGAGGTGAGGGAGGTTGAGACTTAAGAGTGAGTTTCTTAAGTCTCAACCAAACTCACACTCCTGCCCCGCTCTGGGGTCTTCTCTGCCCCCCAGGCCCCCAGTAGCTCCAGCTTTGAGCCTCCGGGGCCCTCCCTCACTGCGGGTCTAGGGTCTCTTCTGCCCAGTCTGCAGGTTTTCCATCCTCACTGCTCTGCCCGGCTGTCCTCAGGGCACCAGCCCTTCCTCTTGCTAGTGCACTCCCGATGTTTCTCATTCAAGATCCTCCCCACCCCCAGGCTTCCCAGAAGGTGCCTTAAGTGCTGGCAGCGGCCAGGGAGCTGGTCACAGGTGGGTGGGGAGTTGGGGAGAACCTGTCATTGAAGCCGGAGCCAGGCCCGGAGGCTGAGGCTCTGTCTACCTCTGCTCCAGCCTGTGTGGCCAGGAGGATGAAGTTCAGCTTCTGCCACAGTCCCCTGGACTGAGAAAAGGGGTCCTTCCCCGGAGCTTCAACTTGGGAGATGACCCCAGGTCTGGAATTTGAGAGCCAGCGCAGAGGCCCACCAGGCGAGCCCACGGCGCCATTGTCACTGGAGCAAGGCACACGGGCAGCCTCCCAGCTCAGTGTCAGCCGCTGGCTCTTACCACATCGATCATCCAGTCCTTAAGACATATTAAAATGGATTTAAAAAGACATTTTGCATTTTCTCTCCTTAACACCCACATTATTGCCACACATCGGCTTTTGTTTTAATTAAAATTGGTTTTGAAATCCTCCATGAAACTTCAGTGGGATTGTTAAAGGCAGCAATTTCCTTATCGGCAGTGCGTCCCCACAACATACTGTAATAGTTATTTTGCAACAAAGCACAAGTCTTATTAATTTAGCTCAATCAAATCAGTACCACGTTAATTTACGGGGCTGTAAAAATCTGGCAGTGCCGCTCTAGATCAAGGAACTTAGGGCAAGCAAGACACCAAGTGGGATGTTTATTTTGTACAATGGTCCCTAACTGCATTTCTGTGATTTAAAAGCTTTCCGAGGCGTGCGATGATAATATTACATGCATATAGAATTGTGTGTTTGCCATGCCTCATTACTCCCCACAGAGACCCAAAATCATTTGGTATTCAACTCCTACCTAAAATATTTCCTTTTACATACAAATATACAAATATTTTTTCTGCTTTAAATGGCTTCTCTATGTTAACTTTTTTTTTTTTTTTTTTTTTTTTTTTTTTTTTTGCTTTTGCTTTCCGGAGCTGTGAAGCAAGATCGCTTCCTACACGGGATTCTATTTTGGTGCAGTATTGATCTTTAGTGGTAGTTGCTAAGTGGGTTGTTGGCTTTTTCCCCCTTCTTTTCCTGTAGCCGGTTCCTTCCCAGTACAAACGGGTGCAGGTTTTCGTGGGGTTGATTTTGAGTTTTCTGCTCATTCTTTCCCTTCCATTTCAGATTCTTGCGTCCTGGTTTACTTTTACTAATGTCTTCCTCAGCAACCAGGAATGTTTCTGTCTCGCTCACGTCTTAATAACAAAGCTTCATAATAATTATTGTCCTGCTTTGCCAGGAGAAGCAAGCTTAACAGCCAGTAGAGGATTTGAAAGGCAGTGTGGGTTGGGGAACTGCAGCAGATGTGGGGTGGAAATGAGGAGATGGAGACTCAGAGAGGGCAAACGACTTGCCTGAGGTCACACAGTGAGTTAGGAAGTGCACTGGACTCCAGGACTCCTCTAAGATCCTCTGGGATTCTCTAAGCCCCAGTTTTCCTCCTCTGGGATCCTCTGAGACCCAATTTTCTCATCAGTAGAACAACGACCTTAAGAGTTGCTGCTGGGAGTTTAGCACAGGGCTAGGTATAGAGTGGCTGTTAAGCAATGTTGGATAGGACTTTAGTTGTCTTGTCCTTCCTCAGCAGGGGCAGGCCTAGCTTTTCAAGTGCCCGACTCTGAATTGCAGAACTGGACTCTACTCAGGTGCAAGCTAAGAGCAACTGTCGTCTTAGATCTGCAGACAGAGACTCTCTCAGCATACAAACGTGTTTCCATCTGCTCCGGGAGGACATACACCTGCTCTAGGGATACAGAGTGGGCCCTGGAATCCTATTTATTAACTCATGGACACATGACAACCTGTCTCAAGATGGGCAGGCATGGAAGCCCATTTCATGAATGAGAAAACTGAGAGTAGCATAGAGTTTCAATGACCGACCTAGAATCAGACAGACAGTCGATGGCAGAGGGGAGATTCCAACCCAGGGCTATGGACTCCAAGGTCAGTGTACTTTCCAGTGAACTGGTAGCCTCTGGTGCCCTGGCCAGTCTGCAGGAGCTTGGGTGGACGGTGGTGAGGTTTGTGTGGGAAGCGTGTTTCCTGGTGATGGTATAAGTAGCTGCTGATGTGACATCATTTGAAATGCTACACAAGTACCCCCAAGCCCTCCGTGCCCATGGCCAGGCCTTAGAGAGGACTGTTCTTTAAGTTAAGTCTTGCCTCTTCCCCACATATGTACTTATCTGTTTTAATTCTGTGACCCGCATGGTCCACAAATGTTCCTTCTCTGCCCCATTAGTGAGAATGAGTTTCTGGTTCGCCCAGGCAGCAGGATAGACCTCAGTGCTCAGCAGGGGCTTTGTGTTAATTAGGGGTGGAGAATCTTCTGTGTGACTCTCAAATGACAACACATCCTTAGTGACAACAACATGGGACTCACTGACTCACTCCAGAGATGGGGTCCTCACCATTGATGGACAAAGCTCTTGTTTGAAATTCATCTATCCCGGTGTGGAACCCAAGCCAATATCTTCAATAAAGCATTATTACTTCATTATGAATGGCCAGACATCCTCCCGGAACTGCCCAAGGCCAGGAGGTTCCAGAGCCCCCTGGTGATGGAGGGTGCGACAGTCATACCAAGTACCAACTCAAACCCACATAAGTTAGCTGAGGCCAAGAGAGCTGAGTCTGTGGGCCTGGGCAAGCAAGGTCCCATTTCCTAGGAGGATGGAGAAACAGAAATGAAGTGTCAGAGATGAGAAGACAGGGAAGGGGTGTTCCAGGCCTTGGGCAGACATAGCACCTTGGGCAGACACGGCAAACACAGCTATGCATGGCTTTGAGGCATGGGTTGAGGAATGCAGCCAGGAAGGTCACAGCTAAGAGAATCAGTTCTAGGCAAATACAAACCCTTTGGCTCTGTACCAGGAAAGGATCACTAAAATGGGAAGACGTGAGCTGAGAGTGTCTACTGGATAAAGTTTCAGAGGAGGCTTCAAAGCTGGACAGTGAAGGGAAGGCTGCAAACTTCGCTGTCCACTTAATTCAACAATTACTTTGAGAAATGTGCTGTGTGCCCAGCACTGGGGTGGGCTCTGAAAAGAAGAGGAAGCAGAAACTACTCTCGAAACAGGCCCTGTCCTCCCAGAGCCTGCCAGCTGCTACAAGTCTGCGAGGTCCAGGCTGGCAACTGTGTCCTGGTGAGAGCTAGTTCCCACTTCTGACTGCATTTGGCTTCTCCTTACACGGTCTGTGCTGGCTTTGGGGGCTGGGTGCAGGAGGTAGTAGAAAAGGCGGCAGAGGAGGCTGCTCTTTGGACAGCCTAGCTCAGCCTCTGCAAGCAAATGCTAAGCCTGTGCAAAGCTAGGTCCCACTGTAGAATGACCACTCTGGGAGATACCATTTGTCACAGAAAAGGTGGCAGAGACTTGTTTGCTTTCAAAATGGCTTCCCTCAAACAAGGCTCCAGCTAGGTCATAGAATGCCTTTTGTGTGCATTTGAAGGTGGCCCCTTGGGGCAGACATACTCCACAAGGACCTCAGATGGATGAACAGATCACAGGATGGACTTCAGCCTTCACAATGCCCTGGGTTGGTTATGCTTGTACAGTGAACAACCTGTACAACTGTAATTGGTGGCTTTGATGGCCAGCTGCATGGCCAAAGTTCCCAGACCCCTTTCAGCTGTCACCTGTGGGAGGATCCAGGCCTAGGCTCTCCCTTGACATCAAGATAACTCCAGATCTAAGCCAAGATTCCTTCCCAAAGGTGGAGGAAGCTGTGTTCTAACACCCCCACCCCACATACAACCAACTCACTCAGAAACTCAGCTTCACACACCATGACCTCCTGACACCTTCGCTTCATGGAGGGATGGGTGGGCATGGCAGAGGCAGGAAAAGACCCCCGAGACCCCTTCCACAGTCAGCGCCAAGCCTTCCCCTGTTCTTGCCGCTCTTTAAGAAGGCTTTCTAAAGAAGAGGAACCTTCCGTGGTGGCAGATGGCGGATAAGTAGGAATGGTAAATAGTTTTAATTACTGCATAATGTAAGTGAGACAATAAAGGAGAGACAGTGGAAGCAAGCTGCTGCCGCCGAGGCCCTGAAACTGTTGTGGGGCCCAATTTGTCTAGCATGTGCTGTTCTCAGTCTTGGGAGGGCTTTAAAGAGAACGCTGAAAATATTAATTGCCCGCCTCACTGGCCCATCCATCTTCACAACCGAGTAACACGCTTTTTTAATTTCAGGGGAATCGTTTTCAAATGGGAATCATGCAAATGAGTATTTTAGCTATTCATTTGTTTTACTGCGAGCGCTTTGTGAGCAAATGGCCTACAGCTTGCAATGAATTAAAAGACATGGGCACTGGAGACCGATTTTTAATACAAAGTCTTGACTCGGAGACGACCCCGACCAGCAGCACAGGAAATGTTGGCATAGCAACTTTGGGCATTTTCATGCAAATTGGCTTCTATATAGATGATACGAATGCAATGTTTTCCTTCAACTAATCATCATAAAATTAGTTTCACTATATTTAAATGCCTCCACTTAATGCATTATATCCATATGCATGAAATTGCCTCCGCTAATGCAGTACATAAAATGCCAAAGATACAATGAATAGCCAAATTGCAAGCAGTTATGTTATCTCCCATAAAAACGACTCCCCTCCCCCCTTCTTTTTTTTGTGAGTGTGGGTGTTATTGAATGTGTGGGCGCCAAAGGCATCTATCACAAGTTACTATTAACACACAGACTCTCACACACGCACAGCACGCACACTCCAAAGTCCTCTACAGTTAAGTAACAGTAAGGTTGTAACACAATCTAACAAAAGCCAGACAAGGGAGGGGCTGGCCTGGTGGTGGCTGGCAAAACCAAAACTCCCCTCACAGAGTCTGCACCCAGAAGAAAGAGTATAGTAGAGAGCACTTGGCTTGTGTGGCCTTGGAATTGGCTTTGGGAAGGGTGGTTTCAACCCCCCATCCCCAGTCACACTTTGGATAGGGAGGAGTGAGAAGGATGAGTCTGAGCTACACACGGGGACCCAGAAACTGACATGAAATAATCAAAAGTGGAGCCACTGTTGCTAAGATCAGCGCCCAAGTCTGCACCTGGCAGCCTGGAGAGAAGACAACTGGGAGAAGATGATCTAAGTCAATAACTGAGAAAGGACTGGAGAGGAAGGAAGAAAGGAACATCCGTGGAACACCTAAGTTCTCAGCACTGTGCTTGATGCTGTCCATCTGCTATGTCTTGTCACCTTTCTTTACAACAAAAGTGAAGAGCTTGACATGATCATCGCCAGCCTTGAGGACTATGAAATGGGTCTCGAAGTGAAGGAACACTTGAGCTCACAGGACCAGTAAGTAGCAGAGGAAGGATTTAAACCCAGCTCTCTCTGATTCCAAAGCTGCACTTTCCTCTGTGCCAGGCTGTCCCCTGCAGGTGGCATAAAGTAATGGCAGGACTGGGTTCCATCACCCTTTTTGCTCTGAGAGGTGCTAGCTGTCCTGTCTGCAGTGAGGCAAGGCCAAATGTGTAGAAGGAGAGCCTGGTTTTGTGTCTTTCCATTACCTCTTGGCTTGTATTCTCCTTCCATATCTGATCAGTCTTCAATCTGGATCCCAGCTTCCTCCAGGGTCAAGAGGACTAGGCTTCCCGTGGACAGAGAACAGTGGCCCCCAACTCACTACCTGGCCTCAGCCTCCTCCAATCTCACCATGAAACTGAGGCTCTTCACTCCAGCCTTGGGAGTATTTAAAATTTGGCTTAAATATATGGGTTCCACTCGTGTTCAGGGTGGGGGCTGTGAAGGGGAGAAGCAAAAGGTACAACTGGAAAAATACAAGCCTTTCCTTTCCAGCTGGAGATGGAATTCCACCTCGGGAACGCTCTGCCTCTCATTTCTTGGAGGACTCTGTGTTTGGCTTAAGTGGAGGGGGCATTTCCTCACAAAGAGGCATGAGGTAGCCTTGGAAAACAGTGTGGCAGTTCCTCAAAAATTAAAAAGAGAATTACCATGTGGTTCAACAATTCTACTCCTGGGTATATACCCAAAAGAAGTGAAAGCTGGGTCTCAAAGGGTTATTTGCGCAGCCGTGTTCCTAGCTGCAATACTCACAGGGGCCAAAAGGTAGAAGAAACCCACGTGTCTATCAACAGATGAATGCGTAAACAGAATGTGGTCTAGCCATACAATGGAATATTATTCAGCCTTGAAAAGGAAGAAAATTCTTTCACATGCCACAACATGGATGAACTTTGAGGAATCAATATGCTAAGTGAAATAAGCCAGTCACTAAAAGATAAATCCTCCAGCCTGAGCCACATAGCAAGACTCTGTGCCTACAAGAAAAAAAAAAAAAAAAAAATCCAAGTGTAGTGGCCTGTGCCTATAGTCCTATCTACTTGGGAGGTTGTGGTGAAAGGATCTCTTGAGCCCAGGAGTTCAAGGCTGCAGTGACCCATGATCGCGCCACTGCACTCTAGCCTGGGCGACAGAGCGAGACCCTGTCTCTTGAAAAAAAAAAATTGGCAAATGCTATATGATTCCAATTATACAATGTACCTGGGGAGTCAACTTCACAGAGACAAAGTAGAATGGTCATTGCTAGGGGCTGCAGAGAAAGGGGGTGGGGAGTTAAGGTTTAATGGGTTCAAAGTTTCTGTCTTGGAAGATGAAACGTTCTGAAGGTGGATAGTGGTGCAGCTGTACAATAATGTAAATGTATTTAATGCTACTGATCTGGGCCGGGCGCAGTGACACATGCCTGTAATCCCAGCACTTTGGGAGGCCGAGGCAGGTGGATCATGAGGTCAGGATTTTGAGACTATCCTGGCCAACATGGTGAAACCCCGCCTCTACTAAAAATACAAAAATTAGCTGGGTGTGGTGACACATGCCTGTAATCCCAGCTACTCAGAAGGCTGAGGCAGAGAATTGCTTGAACCCAGGAGGTGGAGGTTGCAGTGAGCCAAGATCATGCCACTGCACTCCAGCCTGGGCGACAGAGCGAGACTCTGTCTCAGAAAAACAAAACAAAACAAAACAAAACAAACAAAAAAAAACTACTGCTGATCTGTACTCTTAAAAATGGCTAAACTGGTACCTTTTTTGTTCTGTATATTTTACTACAATTAAAAATAATGTTTTCAAAATGCATTAAGTAGGAAGACATCTTTCCTACCCAAAGCATGTCACGGAAGTTAGGGGACAAACTCTCTGACAGGCTTGATGAAGAACAGACTCTTGGGTCTCTCAGGACTGGCCACCTCTTGAAAAACACTTCTGTATTCAATACAAGCTTGTTGAACTAAATGAAGTGGCAAAGTGAGGGAGGCCCTAGGAGTGACGGGATTAGCTGGGTCTGATGCACGGATCAGAAACTCCTCTAATCTCGTTAAGATGACCCATTTGCTTTTCCTTCTAAATCTCTGCCTTTTGTCATCCGTCCTGTCTGAATAGCTCCTTCCATCTATCCCCAACACATAAATACTCCTATTTAATTTCTTTCCATTGGTCTTTTTTCTTTGTTTCTCCTCCATAAGTGGCTTTCTCACCACTCAGAATTGTTATGGCTACTGTGAATTTACAAACATTAAATAAGTTGGCACACTCTTACGCAAACTGAATGATTTGTCCTAAGCATTACTATGTGTCATCCTAACCGATGTGTCTCCTCTAAGCTTCGGTCCTGTGGTTCCAATAGCAGCCACCAGGTGGCAAGTTTTGGAAAACTCGACCTATATCAAATATGGCAAATGCAGCCTCTGGTGGTTGTATTGAGATTTGCAGGCACGATGCGTAGGGGGCAGTTAACCAGGATTTGAGGGGGCATATCTGTATTAAAAAGCCAGCCTTGGCCCGGCGTGAGCCATGCCTGTAATCCCAGCACTTTGGGAGGCCAAGGCGGGTGGATCATGAGGTCAAGAGTTCAAGACCAGCCTAGCCCAGATGGAGAAACCCTGTCTCTACTAAAAATACAAAAATTAGCTGGGCATGATGGTGAGCGCCTGTAACCCCAGCTACTCAGGAGGCTGAGGCAGAGAACTGCTTGAACCTGGGAGGTGCCTGGGTGACAGAGCGAGACTCCGTCTAAAAAAAAAAAAAAAAAAAAAAAGCCAGCCTCTTTGAGTGATTGTAAGTCTAATGGCTCTGAAGATTTCCCCCCACCACCCCCCCCCAGCTCCAGCTGCTATCACACTCTCTGGTGTCTTTAGCTCCCAGTGCGCCCATGTCTTGTGTCTAACCTGCTTCTGGTCCAGGGGTTTAGCTGCTTCTGGTCCAGGGGTACAGCTCTAGCTGTACTCAATGGACCATTCTCTTTCATGGCTTCAATCTTGAGGTAGGACCAAAGGTCCCAGCTCATTCTGTTTCTACCATCTTTTCCAGATTCGGGATTTTAATTGTCCTCTCACAGAATGCTATTGTAGCTTTGTTCCTGGCACACCCTCCCCGGTGCAGCTTTCTTTGCAAATTTCTTCCAGATCTGCACCTCCTGCACCTGGAGCAAGCTGGGTCTCCAGCTGCAATGGAATCATGTCATCCTTGACCTGCAAAGGGGTTGCTGCCCTTTGGAGAACTTTCTTTTGCAATTGAAAGTGTTATTCTAGTTTACAAGCCGTTAGAAAAGAAATGGTGACTGCTAAAAGTCAGTGGAGATTCACTAAGCAAAGTTACCCCAAACTCACCTGGCTTCCCTTCTGATGAGATGCTTTAGGCCTAATGCAGTTTTATTTCTCCCAAGCATTTTGTAAGTCTCTCTTGTTAGACTGGTGAACAAAGTGGAGAGGTGAGGCAAGAAGAGAGTTTAAACATGCAGATACACAGCTGGTTAATCAACCCTGCACACAGAATATGGAGCAATTGATTAGAGGGAGGTCTCTGGTGAAACTGTGTAGACCCATCCTTATCTCTGTTCTATTCTGCTTTTTACTCTGTTTTATGAAGACTCTAAAGGCAGACTTTCTGCATCTCCAGGCATGGGGCAGAAGCACTTGAGTGACAAAATCTGGATTAGAAAAGTGTTTAATAGGCTACAAAAAACGGGCTGAATGCAATAAAGTGAAATTGAACCAACAAAAAATGTGAAGTTTCCCATTTAGTTTCAAACAATCAATTGCCAGAGCATGAGCATGGGATGGCGGACACTTGATGTGATATAGCAGGTTCTTATAAGATGAGGTCAGGAGATGGAGACCATCCTGGCTAACATGGTGAAACCCCGTCTCTACTAAAAACACAAAAAATTAGCCAGGCGAGGTGGCAGGCACCTGTAGTCCCAGCTACTCGGGAGGCTGAGGCAGAAGAATGGCGTGAACCCGGGAGGCAGAGCTTGAAGTGAGCCGAGATGGCGCTGCTGCACTCCAGCCTAGGCGACGGAGTAAGACTCTGTCTAAAAAAAAAAAAAAATCCCTAAGGTTTTAGTAATCCATAAACGAATTTCTAACTAAAGATGTGATATATCTTGCAAGTAAAAGAACTAAAACAGAAACTTAAAAAATAAAGATGTCATATAGCTGCTAAGAGAACTAATGTCAGCTTAGCAAGCAAGTGTGGGGTAAAGATGGTGGTGGTGCCGGACCCACTGTCATGGTGCCCATCAGACACATGGCACCTCTGGGGAAGCAGCCCTGCCACCCTTGGAAGCTGGGTTGCTGCGCTGAGCTGGTCAGGGATCCTGCAGTCATTTCATATGAGTGACGCTTGAGCTGCAGAAGGAAGCAGGCACCTCTATACCTCCAATAGTTACTGTTGATGCAGAGAAGGTGCCGGCTGCATTTGTGGGAAGAACAAACATATGAATAATTAGAGGGGTCAGGAGACTTTCTGCGAATATTTCAAAGAGGGAGATAGGCCCAACAGTGGCAGTGGCCCAGAATATAATTGACCCTCCGAACCCCCTTTCCTATGTGCCCACCTGTGAGCCTTCCCTGAAAGCCTATTCCTGGGAATCCACTATGAGCAGTTTGCATATCTTAGAGTGGAAAGAGACATCTACTCCGGTTCAAATTCCTTCTCTACCATTTCCTGTGTGAACAGGCATGACGTCACTTCTCTGGGCCACTTCCCTTAACTTCCAAAATGAAAATACGATCACTGCCTCCTTAGAGGGTTGCTGTGAGGATTAAAATGAATGACACATACAGGAACCCAGCACCTAATAAAGGATCAGAAAATGTGTAGAAGGAATGAGTTTCCTCTGACCCCTCTTATGCACCCTGATTCCCCACTCAGCATTACTGTCGATAAACATCCCTTGGCCCACCAAATTCTTTTCCTCCTTCAGGCACAGAGCCTCCACTCTCCCATCAGAAAGCCTCCCTGGCCACACCCTGCCTCTTCTGGTTCCCCAGATCACTTACTGTCCATTCTCACCTTGTTTCCCAGCTCATATGAAGGACCAGAGGACATCTGCCAGGGCTGGCCATCCAGGTCTGGCCTCACTGCCTCCCAGGTCAACATCTCAGTGCTGTGAACTGGACCGGGGCAGTGTGGAGTGGGGAGCGGCACCCTCTCTGGGAACTCTGGAGACCTGGACTCTAGCCCTGGCTGCTCCGGAACTGGGCAATTCCTGTGCCCTCCCCGGGCCTCCTGGAAACTTCCCCAGATTACCCCTCACACTCAGTAATTCTCTGAAGTACTGGGACTTGTGGCATTGTCAGTAATTACAAGGTAAAGACGGAGATCCCAAGCAGAAGGAGGCACCTATGTGGTGGCCATTTTTACCTTCCCAGGAAGACTCGGGTCCCTGGAGACAGTGACACGCTCTCCCTGCCAGGGTAATTGTCTCAGTGTTTCCTCAGCCGGTGAGGACACTGGGGTCTGTAGCCTTCTTCAGGATGCACTAGTGTCTCATCTCAGAAGGACGTCCTCAGGCTCCTTGACCCTCTTGCTGGTTTTCTTACAAGTAGAAGAACCCTGGCTGGAGTCTCTTATCCCTGGGGACCTTGAGCAGCTCCTTTTCCTCTCTGAGCCTCATTTTCTCCATGTATACAATGAAAGGATTGAGTTAAATGAGTTCCGAGGCCCCTATCAGCAGTAATGTCAAAATGATTTATCCTAGGGGGGCCCCACCCCCAATAATCGAGGCAGAAATATCAAAACAGGACCTGGGGTTAGTAAACACAGCTTATTAAATGGAACCCTCAAATAATTATTCTTCCAATCTCAACCAAGAAACCCAAATAATCTGGCTTCTCAATTTGCTCCAGTAATTTCCTTGAATTTCTGCTGTTGATTAGTTCGGGTAGCCAGTTAATGGAGGCTGGCACACCAAACCCATTCATTTTGTTTTCTTAGAGGCGGGCTCCATTTTGGAAATCAGAACCAGGAGGTAATGGCTTTTGAAGTATTGCCAGCGGGGGAGGAGGGAAGTCCTCATACAGTGTCATCACTGCCTGGGATCCCACAAGGACGATGACACTGAAGATAAGAATGAAGAAGGATGGGGAAGGATGTCCCCAGCAGAGGGTCCCCAGTCGTAACTGGGGATGGAGATGGCTGGGTGTCTGGTGAGACAGAGCTGGTGGCAGCAGAGCCCGAGGGCAAGCTGACTGGGATCTCTGGTGTCCAGGCATGTCCCTTGCAGGAGAGCACAGGGGCCAATAATGGGAATTCACATTTAGGTACTGAGAGCTTGTGCCAGAGGAGGCAGAAATTCTAATTCCAGGGACAAAGCTAACTGGCCACCACCGAGAGCTCACAGATGTCAGAGGCAGGAGTAAAGGCTCAGGCATCCAGTGGCTCAGAGTACGTCCATTCATTTAATAAATATTTATTAAGGACCTGCTATGTGGCAAGCACCATTCTAGACCGTGAGGATATAGCCTGAAACCAGACAGAAGAGCCCTACCCACATGGAGCTCATTCTTGTGGAGGAGGAAAGTGCAATTAATTACGTAACATAATGGCAGAGAGGGACTGATAAGGGCCATAAAATATAAGGCAAGAAAAAGAAATGGAGGCTGGGCATGATGGCTCATGTCTGTAATTCCAGCACTTTGGGAGGCAAGGCCAGTGGATGACCTGAGGTCAGGAGTTAGAGACCAGCCTGGGCAAGATGGCAAAACCCCATCTCTACTAAAAATACAAAAGTTGGCCAGGTGTGGTGGTGGGTGCCTGTAATCCCAGCTACTCAGGAGGCTGAGGCAGGAGAATGGTTTGAACCTGGGGGAGTGGAGGTTGCAGTGAGCTGAGATCATACCACTTCACTCCAGCTTGGGCGAAAGAGTAAGACTCCATCTCAAAAAAAAAAAAAAAGAAAGAAAGAAAGAAAAAAGAAAAAGTGGTGGAGAGTGATGGGGTTGCTATTTCAGATAAGATGGTCAGGGAAGGCTTCTCTGAGGAGGTGACAGAGAGCAAAGACCTGAATGAAGCAGAGAGTAAGCAAAGGGCCAGAAAGACAGCTCCGTTAGCTGAGTCTGTCTCTGTTTGCCACACTCAGTGACTTCTGCTTATGTCTTAATGGCCACAGCTGGGTCACTTGGCTGCCTCTGTTCAGTCACTGGAAGGGAAAAGAGGGTTTCACTGGGGATGGGCAGGACAGCCAGTCAACACTCTGTGCCTGGGTCATCTTATTAGAGCCTCCCAGTATGCAGGGTGGCTCTGTGGGGACGTTCACCCTGGGTCACATGAAAGGCCTGCCTCTCCTCCCATAAGAAATAGCCCTGTAGGGAAATAGGAAAATCCAGCTCCAGCTTGAGCTGTGCTGCAAACCGGCTGTGTGACGTCAGGCCAAATGCCTCTGGTCTTGGGGCCATGCTGGAGCCATCATGAGACTGCTGTCTGCTTGAAGGGTCTTGAGTTCCAAGTGCCACCCCCCTTTCAGCCACCATGAAGTCTAACATTTACAGCCCTAAGAACCCAGCTGGGTCTTGGAGGGGCACACAGAACGAGCACCTTCCCGAAAAAGACACAAATACTGAGGGGCAGCCCAGTGGCAGGTGTGGGGCGGGGGCGGAGTGAGTGAGGCCTCACCCCCCAGAAACACAGCTAAGGCTCAGTAATCAAGATACATCCTATTTTAATGCAGTCTTTTTAAAAATCAAAATTAATGCACAAAATCCATGATGAACAAAATATTAAAACTTTAAGTAAAGACAAGATCAGTATTACTTACCGACGTTTCCGTTGGCCTGAGGCTCCAATATGGCTATGATGCGTGGCACTGTTGCTGACCTTGTCATTATTTAAAATTCTAAAATTTTGTTTATCATCTTTTTAAAAAACATATCAAATTAAAGTATTGTTTGATTACTGAGCATTTGGGTGCCCCCTTAAATTTTGCTCTCAATGCAGTCGCCTCACCCACCTTGCCCTAGCCCTGGCCTCCATACCAGCTGCAGGCCTCCCGGGAAAGCCCCTTGCTGCACACTGGTCAACCTGCCCAGCCAGGCACTTGCCATGTCTGGGGACATCAGGGGCACCCAGTGGATATGTGTAATTTTTAGTCCTTTGCCATGAAGTGTTTGGATGAAAGTCCCCGCTATTTCTTTAATAAGACAACATGCTGTAGCCATTAAAAATTTAGTCCTACAAATTAGTAATTCCTCTCTAAAGTGCCATATTTATCTAATCATAGTAAATTCGGGCCAAACCCTCTCCTGGGGCTTCCAGCACCTGCCTCCATATCCCTGAGGAGTTCAGCCTCCAGGACCACGCTATTCACGCAAAGTATCTCTGCCTATGGTTCCCCTAGCCCGCTGGCTCACAGGGAGATAAAACACCTTAGCCTCATTACTCAGATGGCTAATTGCAAACTGATTTAATTAAAGTATACAGATATTTCCCCGAGTTAGTTACATTTCATATCACTCCATTAGGAGTAATTGGCTGGAATGGGAAACTGTGGAGAGGGAGGCTGGCCAGGTGGGCGGGGGGCTGGGAGCTCCCTCAGTTGATGCCAGGCTTGTTGCCCAACTATTCGGGGCCGACTAAAGGCATTCCTGACACCACAGAGTCACTGAGAAAGACCCACCTCCACTCCGCAGCTTACTGGGGGTGTCCCTGGATCATTTTAATCACCAGCCCTAACTGCTCACAGCCTGGATCGGGAACCTGGGTTTGAGGCTTGCTTCGGCACTTACCAGCTCTGTGACCTGCAGCAGACATTAGGTGAGCCTCAGGTGATTCCTCTTTAAATGGGAATTGTGTAATGCTCACCTCAAAAGGTGTTATGAGATTAAATAAAAACAAACTTCGAAAGCCTTTATCATAGTACCTGGTGCATAGTTAATGCTTAATAAAGAATAACTTTATTGTTTGGGGCCAGGTGTGTGGCTACAGAGTGAAGAGGTATAGACAGTGGACGAAGCATCAGTCTCAGAGGCAGTAATTTTGGAGTCTGATCTCAGGTGTGCCCTTGACTATCTTGGACAAATTGCTTCCTTCCCTGAGCCTGTTTATTCACCTGCAAATTATGGGAAGGAGGCAGAGACTGTGGACTGTTCACCCCATATCTATGATTCCCTTCTTCTTTATTCACACAGCCCTGATTGGGGTAGCCATGAACTAGCTACAAAATCTGCATTTCCCAACCTCTCTTATAGCTATGGCTGGCTGCATGATCAATTTTGATCAATGAGGCAAAAGCCAAAGTTGTTCCCTTCTTGGGTGGGGTTCCAAGAAGTCTCCTTTAAAAGGAAGCTGACTCCGCTGCCAGGCACCCTTCCCCCTCCTCCTTTCTCCCACCTAGAATGTGACCCTGATGGTTGGAGAGCCAATGGCCACCTCGTGATTACAAGGTGACCTTGAGGGTGAAAACCACTAGCAGAGGCACTTGGCAGAGAAGAAAGCTAGGAGACGCTAGAGTCTTTGGCGGTACCTTGGAGTTGTGGCCCCAGTTCTGATCACCCCTGGATTTCACAGTGCAAGAGAGAAAGATACGCCTCATCTTTTGTGTTTTGCTTTTGTTAAGCCTTAGCTTTTTGAGTCTTGGTTACCTGCTGCTGAATGCTATCCATAACTAACTGATAGTACTGGCTTGCCTGCTCCATCAGAGTAATAAAAACTTGATCTCTGAGCTGGTCAGAGCTATCTGCTCATCTCCTTTCTGCAGGGATCCCTCAGTCTGCAGCAATGTTCTCCCACTCCTGTCTGTCTCCGGCCCCGATCTATTCCCCAGCTCAGGGTCTTCACTAAGATCCAAGACCCCATGTTCCTAGCCCCTTCTCACAGATATTTGGCCTTAGATCTGCCTGCTTCTCCAGTGCCTGCACAGCCAGTCCATTTGCTGATGCCCATGGCAATGCAGACAGACTGGGGAGGAGATGTGTATATGACAGCTCTGGTGTGTCGGAAATGCAAGAATGTGCTTCTGAAATATCTGTCCCCTTGTTTCATTGTGTGACCTTGGCACATTGTGGAAAATCTCCAGATCTCTCTGGGCCTTGGTTTCCTCACCGGTAGTGAGACACATTTGCAGTTAATTGCCTTTAAAGGCATCTGCCTGCCAGACACAGGTGACAAGGGTTTTTTGAGTCCCTGAAGCAGCGTCCCAGAAGGTCTACTCCCTCCCGCGCACCTTCTTATAAGGTAGGCCTCAGGCTTAAAGCTGTGGGTGAAACCACCTTTGCAAAATTGTGACTGAGACAGTGGAAGATCTAACTTAACTGATTCCATCTTGCTTCTAATCTCCAAGCTGTCCTTGTTCATTCCTGGGCATAGACAGAACTAACTTTGGGAGAAACTTAGTTTATAGTTTAAACAGAGACAGTAACAATCCTTTCCCAAAGCAGACCTCCTTGTTGCCTGGGGACTAGATTGCCTTTGTAGGACTAACATTAGCCACAAGATTCAAAATTATGGTTTAGGAGTTATGCAACTGGTGGTGACAAGATTCTGACCCTCCCTGAACTCCTCCTAAGATCAGTGCTTGAGATATTTTGCAGACCCTGCACTTGAGGGATCAGCAGGCACCACCTAGATCAATAAACTGGCTTCTCTAATCTTGTGGGCCCCACCCAGGAACTGACTCAGCACAAGAACACAGCTTTGACTCCCTGTGATTTCATCTCTGACCAATCAACACTCCTGGCTCACTGAATTCCCCCTACCCAACAAGTTATCCTTAAAAACTCTGCTCCCCAAATGCTTGGGAAGACTGATTCGAGTAATAATAAAACTCCGGTCTCCTGCACAACCAGCTCTGTGTGAATTACTCTTTCTCTATTGCAATTCCCCTGTCTTGGCAGCAGGCACGGTGAACCCCTTGGGCAGTTGCAAATTTGGGGGCTCATCCAGGATTGCCCTTGTGGCTACCTGCCCCTGGTTCAGTGGCCCCCTTTCAGCGATGGATCCAGAAGCCAGCCCAAGAGGCCACCTAGTTCTCTTGGACTGGAGGCTGACTCTAGTACTCTCTCTACTGGCGGTGCACTGCTGACCCAATGTTCATGGATTTAATTCCAATGGAGAAATAGTCCTGGGGAGTTGTCCCTTAACTGTAGCCCTATCACAGGATGTCTGTCTGTAGCCCCATGGTGGGGTGTCTGTCTGTAGCCCCACTTGTAGGATGTCTGGATTGGTGAGTATCCTAGGTGCTCCCAGTGCCTCCTTTCTTCCCCAGCTGGTTCTGTAGCCCTATGGTGTGGTGTCTGTAGCCCCACTGAGGGTTGTCTGTTTGTAGCTCCACCATGGGGTGTCTGTGTCTGTAGCCCCATCGTGGGGTATCTGTTAGGCTCTTGGGGGTGTCTCAGTTGGTTCTAACTGGTAGAGTCTTGGCTTGGGAGACTTCTCAGTCAGGAAGATTTCGAGGCAGTTTCTCAGACGGAGAATGGGAGGATAGTTTGGAAGGGATACTCGTGGAGTTCTTGGTTAGGGATCTAATTTGGAAGGCCTTCTGTCTGTCTCATCTTTGTGTGTGTTTGTATATGTGGAAGAGATCTCAGAGGGGTTGCTGACGGAAGTCCAGCAGGTCTAACTCAGAGAACACTCCTTATTTGTCTGGTCACATTCAATAAGCCCTAAAGGCCCGTCTCTTGGGGTGACTATCTGCTTTTCATCTTGCCCAGAGACCCCATTGTGAATTACCTTTCAGAGGTCATCCCTCTCCACCTGGAGTAGATCGAAGACCACAGGGACCAACGGGAAAAAGTTTGAGCTTTCCCAGGCTGATACTGGGTACTGAATGAGGTGACTAACGTCTGTTTTGTTATGTGTGTTTTGCTGGGATGGAAAATGTTAATTCAGTTCCCCATGCAGCCCGTTGGGCAGCATCTTGCAAATTAAGAATCTTGCCTATGGTCCATAAAATGGTAAAGGGTGACTTTCTCTTGTAAAGTGGCTTGAACCCCACAGCTATAGCACAAGCAAGCAGGGTCATCAGAAGCCACCCCGTTCTTCTGGAAGCTGCAAAGAAAGGGAGCCCAGAAACCTGATATGCCACCGAAAAGGGTAAGAAATTCTTACCAGCCAAGTTTCTAGTCTCTCTCTCTCTTTCTCTGTCTGGGTAAACAGTAAACGTCACTATTTGTCTCTCTGCAAGGGTTTGATTAATAGAAAAAGGATTTGTAAGACTAGTCTTAGGCAGTAGCAAATCTGGTGTACTTTCTGCAAAGAATTTGTCTTTCTGGTACTGTAATGGAGAGAGGGGTATCACAGGATAGAATGTGGGTTTCAGACCCCTATAAGCCCACTTTTCAAGCCAGCCCAGCAGGCTGGTCAGTTACAAACTTTGCTGCAGGTCCCTGAAACCAATACCGGATGAAACTTCTTTGTCTTGTTTTGCGTCCTTAAGAGTTTAACCTTATGACCATGTGTGGATATTTCTCTTGGTTTCCACCATCCAGAAGACAGGAATTTTGAGATTCATGTTAGCCCTAAAAATTACGTTGAGCAGTTAAAAGCCTTTGCAAGCTTGAAATTGGCTTCTCAGGACTCCTTCTGAGAAGAGCAATAGAAACTGCTCAATGCTGTAACTCAGTAGCTAAGGCTTTGCTTTTTGACAATGGCGGCCTGAGTTCTATTCTTGGCTTCCAGAATAATTCCTTTCTGGTTTTTTATTTATGTAACTTTGCCATTTATTGAGGTTTCCCTGCCTCCGCCGCCCCACCATGGATAGCTTCCGATTTCCTGTCTTGAATTTTCCTTTCTCTAAACTACCTTGGGGGAGATTCTAAATCTTGTAAAAAAAAGAAACTGCTTACCATCTCTTTGAGACATCTATGTGTCCATGGTTAATTTATAACCTTAGTTAAAACTGATAAACATGTGGGAAGTTACCTATGATAGAATTCAAAAGCCAAAAATTGGTCGCTTAGTGTGGCTAGAGTCTGGTAATAAAAAAATTTTAAAGGATGTTTTTTAAGAGTGCTATGGTCCAAACTCAGCTTAATTTAAAGTGGATAAACAAGCTATAGGTATCTTTAAAAGGCCCTTATGTATTTCTCTTCTTGGAATTTGTTTTTCTGGAAAAAGATTTTTTTCTTCTCAGTTGACTGAATTATTTTTCTCTATTTTTTTTTTTTTGTCTTGTCTCTCTTAATGCGCACAGGAGAGGCCCTAAGATAACTTCTGGTAGCCTGGGACTCCTTGGGAAAAACAGAGGAGGCGCCACAGACCCCATTTTGGAGGAAAAAACACCCTCTGTTTTCCTCATGAAACCCCAGGAATTAAAAGCAGATAGATCCCTCTCAAAATCAAAGGCTCTGTTCTGTTTTGCATTGTGTTATCTGACAGTTTTCAGTTTTGGGGGTATCAGAAATTACTTCTCATTATGAGAGAGCTTTGGTGTGTAATAACTAGGTAGGAAATTACTTTAGGGGATGGCTAATAGTAGTTATGGAGGGATACTTGACTCTGCACACTTGGATCAGAGACGCTTGCTCTTGGCCACCTGGAAGATAAGGAGACATCCCTGTCCCTGACTGGGAGATAAGACTCCCATGAGAGATGGGCCGATTACAAAATGGGCTGATTGGCTTTGGGCTGCCTTGAATGGAATGCAGGGTAGATGCACTGCACGGTCTTCTCCCACAGTACTACCCTCCTCTTGGGGATCCAGGATCCAGTATAAAATGGCACCATTAATTTTGGGGATCTGTCTTTGCCTTCAGCTGCTTATTTGCTGCTTATTTGGCCCTAGAAACGCATGCTTTCCCGGCCCTGTTCCTCCAAGGGCTCCACCCTGAAGCCAGTCATCCAGTTAAGAAACTGGCAAATGAAAAATTTTACAAGTGCTGAATCTTCTGTCTGTATTTATATGTGTTGTGTGTGTGTGTGTGTGATGTTTATATATAAAAAAGTTCTGATTAATTGGTTTAGAAAAATAAGTGCTGATTTTGTCAGAAAAATAGAAACTTTAATGCCTTTTGGTTCATGTGACTTCAGTAGTTTTTGGAAATAAACACAGTTTGAAAGATTATCAGTAAAATAAAATGTCTTGAAAATGTAGACATTTGGTCTAACTTCAGGTCAGATGTCAGACTTGCTAAACGCTTTAAGGTCAAACTGTTTCTTTGACTTTTGAAAACTGTTTGATTTACCTACTTTGGCGCATTGATAAGGCCTGGGGACATATGGAGAGCCAGGCCCACCAGCTGTGCTAAGAGCCAGACCTTATCTTCATTTCCATCTGATATCCTAGGCTCCACCCCAGTACATAATTAAAATCGTTTACTTACCAGGTTTTTCACTAAAAATAAAAGTTGCTAAGATTTAACATTGTAACATGTAGTTGAGACACTTGGAGAAACAGTTTTACATACAAGGTGTGTGGGGAGTGAGTTTTTGGTAAAAGATGATATGAAGGCATGGGAATATGACTTTTGTTAAAGGGAATGTAATTTTGTGTAGTTCAGAGGGTTTTAAAGATTGTCTTAACCTAAAAGAGTAATGGAGCAAAACCGAAGGTTTAAGCAAAGGGAAAAGGGTTTGTAAAGGGTTAATCTTACAAGAAATTCCATGAGTATACACAAGTTAGCTAAGATTTAAGAGAAATTATTTAGCTTTTTTCTGTAGGTTAAAACATTAAAATGGCTGAGGCAGGAGAAAGGGGTAAACCCGGGAGGCGGAGCTTGCAGTGAGCTGAGATCCGGCCACTGCACTCCAGCCTGGGCGACAGAGCGAGACTCCGTCTCAAAAAAAAAAAAAAAAAAAAAAAAAAAAAACATTAAAATGATACTGTTGTGGGGCCATAATCTGGGCCCATCTGTCCGAATAACAGAGTGTTCTTAGAAAACTGATCTGCTGTTTGATGGAAAGTTGTAAAGAGTTCTAAAAAGTTTATGAAATTCTTGGCAGGGCATGGTGGCTCACGCCTGTAATCCCAGCACTTCAGGAGGCTGAGGCAGGCGGATCATGAGGTCAGGAGATTGAGACTATCCTGGCTAACAAGGTGAAACCCCATCTCTACTAAAAATACAAAAAATTAGCCAGGCATGATGGTGGGCGACTGTAGTCCCAGCCACTCAGGAGGCTGAGGCAGGAGAATGGCGTGAACCCGGAAGGCAGAGGTTGCAGTGAGCCGAGATCACGCCACTGCACTCCAGCCTGGGTGATGGAGCGAGATTCCGTCTCAAAAAAAAAAAAAAACTGGATAGAGATATAAAATTTTATTTAAGAAACTGCCTTTAACATTAAAGATGTACTAATGCAAACATGAAATTTGGCTTTTCTCTTTTGAAGAGAAAATGTAATGTTAAAAGATAATGAAAGGGTTTTATTTTCTCCTTTGGGTAAACAGCAGGGAAAAAAGGGAGGAGAGAGAAGAGAGGAGACAAATGCAGTTAGCCTCATGCTATCATTATTGGGTCTTGTTTGGAAAGCTTAAGTCTTCTCTATCAGAGTAAAGGTTTTTTGGGGTTTTTTTAAAAATGTTTTTGGAGTTTTTTGGCCAAATGAATGACTTATGGTGACCTGGGATTCTATTTTGTGATATCCAGTGTTTTAAACCTTTGATATTTGACAAACTTTCCCAAATCAAATTATAAATTGTGTCTCTTTCTAACTTAATATTTTAAATATTAGGTCCTCTAAAGTCCAAAAATGACATTTGGTTTATTTGGTACAAAAATCATACAAGAAGCATTGTCAAGTATGAAATGATGTTTGGCTTTCTTTGGTCTATATTTGTGTAAATGTGTTATTGGTATATGTTCCAAAATTATGTAAAACTGCTATAATTCTAATATGACTTGGTATATGTTATCAGTAATAATTATAATTATTATGTTAAATGACTGCGTGCCACAGAGGTAAATTTCCTTGTCAATTGTGCCTTTAACTGTGGCTGCCCTAAAATGTTTTTGTCATCCACAGACAATTGTTGTCTCACTTTGGTTCTCTTTAAAAGATGATTTATAATCAGCTATAAAATTTAACAGGTGCTTTTTTTTTTTTTCCTTTGAGATGGAGTCTCGCCCTGTCGCCCAGGCTGGAGTGCAGTGGCACGATCTCGGCTCACTGCAAGCTCAGCCTCCCGGGTTCACGCCATTCTCCTGCCTCAGCCTCCCGAGTAGCTGGGACTACAGGCGCCTGCCACCACGCTCAGCTAATTTTTTGTATTTTCAGTAAAGATGGGGTTTCACCGTGTTAGCCAAGATGGTCTCCATCTCCTGACCTCATGATCTGTCCACCTCGGCCTCCCAAAGTGCTGGGATTACAGGCATGAGCTACCGCGCCCGGACTTTTTTTTTTTTTTTGAGATGGAGTTTTGCTCTTGTTGCTCAGGTTGGAGTGCAATGGCATGATCTCGGCTCACTGTAACCTCCACCTCCCAGGTTCAAGTGATTCTCCTTCCTCAGCCTCCCAAGTAACTGGGATTACAGACATGCACCACCACATCTGGTTAATATTGTATTTTTAGTAGAGACAGGGTTTCACCATGTTGGTCAGGCTGGTTTCAAACTCCTAACCTCAGGTGATCTGCCTGCCTTGGCCTCCCAAAGTGCGTGGATTACAGGCATGAGCCACTGCACCTGGCCCACGTGCTCTTGAATGTGGGTTTCTGATTAATAACTCTGGGAGATTGCGACATTAGGCTAGAAAAATCCTTTCAAACAGAAGAGTTAATGGTGTTTAGTTTTCTTTGGACTGTATTTGTATAAATATGTTATTGGTATGTGTTCCAAAATTATGAGAAACTTCTATAATGTTAATATAATTTAGTGTACATTATCAATAATTATAATTGTTATGTAAAATTGTTGTATTCCACAGAAGTAACCAAAATTCCTAGTCAATTGTAGCTTTAATAGTGGCTATAAACTTTTGTTACCCACAGACATTTTGCCTTGCTGTGGTCCTTTTCAAAAGGCAATTTATAATCAGATATAGGACTCTGCAGTGCAGGTCTCAGATAACTTTAAAAATTGTGCTATTGGATTAGAGGTAAAAAACCAAACTTCTAGGACTCTCATGGAGAGCTATTGTGTTAAACACTGCTAAACCTTTTGTTTTCAGAGTCAAGAGAACTTATTTCTTTAGAGCTATTTGCAACTTTTAACAAATGAGTAAAATACACTCCCGTGAACAAAATTTGGAGCATATTTGTTCCTCTCTACCTGACTTCTCCGGAATTTGGAAACTATTTGTGAGTATTCTCAATTTATGGCAGTATAGCTAATTGCATAAGTGCAATAAGAATCTGTTTTCTTTTGTAACAGGGCACAACTGGAAAAACTGGTTATTTTACCAAGGCTTTGACTGGAATGGCCTGCTTCCTTTAAAGAATCAAAGTTGACTTATAGAGCCAATTAAAGCCCGTTGGGGCATCTGGCCTCATACCTTGTCCACAAAGAGTCTCTGTACGAGGTTTCTGACCTGTGGTAAGTAAAGAATATCACTTTCTAACAGGCCCAGAAATCCCAAGTTATCTTGGAACCTCAAAAGGAGAGGAATTTGCCAAACTCATAGGTATTTGAGGGTACAAACCCATGGCTGAGCTCAGCTTTTAAAAAGTCTTATTTGAGATTCTTCATGGAACAGAGTTCTATCAAAGCCAACTTAAAAAGCCCAAGTGAAAGATAATTATTCTTGCTGAACTTTATGCAAATAGTCAAGCCAAG
Organism: Rhinopithecus roxellana; assembly: GCF_007565055.1. Lineage (NCBI taxonomy): Eukaryota > Metazoa > Chordata > Mammalia > Primates > Cercopithecidae > Rhinopithecus > Rhinopithecus roxellana. Next base: position 172,053,558 of record NC_044553.1, read on the forward strand.
TATAGTATTATTTTGTAAACAAATCAGTCCTATCATGATTTGTTTTTAATAAAAATGGGGACTGGAGAGAGAAAAATTATGCTTCAAAAGAAAACTATAGTACACTGTTGTTAACTGTTCTTGAGGTTTTTTCCTGCAGTTTAGACTAAATTCTAAATTCTTTGTGGGTTAGAAGTCCCCAAACTAATGCTTTCAAATCTTTGCTTTTAAAATTGGGAATTGTACTTCTAATCCTAGGACTCATTATTACCTTATAGGAGGCTGTTCACTTAAACACTGTAGTAAAACTATAGATGAAAACACGAATGTTTTTCCCACACAAGCCTTGGAAGCCCAGCCAGGCCTGCATGAGTACACTCAGACAGTTACAAAGCGTTTCCACTCTTCTCACCGTGGGGTTCACTCCCATTCCCACAATGTCCCTTGTCAGCAGGAAGAAGCCAGAGTGATCGACAGCCTTTTCCTATCCTCATAGCCTACACCTTAAGATTAAGGTGTTATAAATCCCAAAGGGAGGGACTGAAACCACCTTTGCAAAATTGTGACTGAGACAGTGAAAGAGATCTAACTTAACTGACTCCATCTTGCCTCTAATCTCCAAGCTGTCCTTGTTCATTCCTGGGCATAGGCTGAACTAACTTTGGGAGAAACTTAGTTTATAGTTTAAACAAAGGTGGTAACAACCCTTTCCCAAAGCAGACCTCCTTCTTGCCTGGGTACTAGATTGCCTTTGTAGGCCTAACAGCCACAGTATTAGAAATTATGGTCTAAGAGTCATGCAGCAGGAGGCCTCAGATTCTGACCCTCCCTAAACTCCTCCTAAGATCAGCGCTTGAGATATTTTGCAGACCCTGCACTCGATGGATCAGCTGGCACCACCCAGATCAATTAACTGGCTCATCTGATCTTGTGGCTCCCACCCAGGAACTGACTCAGCACAAGAAGACAGCTTCTACTCCCTATGTTTTCATCCCTGACCAGTCAGCACTCCTGGCTCACTGGCTCGCCCCACCCACCAAGTTATCCTTAAAAACTCTCTTCCCTGAAAGCTCGGGAAGACTGATTTGAGTAATAATAAAACTCCAGTATCCCACACAGCCGACTCTGCATGAATTCCTCTTTCTCTATTGCAATTCCCCTGTCCTGATGAATCAGCTCTGTCTAGGCAGTGGCAAGGTGAACCCCTTGGGCGGTTACATCAGGTGGGCAGCAGGGGACTTGGGAGCCAGGCTTCTGGTTTGTCTCCACCTCCAAGACCTTGGTCTAATCCTTCCACTTTTGGCCAGGCAAAGTAGCTCACGCCTGTAATCTGAGCACTTTGGGAGGCCAAGGCGGGCAGATCACGAGGTCAGGAGATCAAGCCCATCCTGCCTAACATGGTGAAACCCCGTCTCTACTAAAAATACCAAAAAAAAAAAAAAAAAAAAAAAAAAAAAATTAGCTGGGCATGGTGGTGGGCACCTGTAGTCCCAGCTATTTGGGAGGCTGAGGCAGGAGAATGGTGTGAACCCGGGAGGCGGAGCTTGCAGTGAGCTGAGATCATGCCACTGTACTCCAGCCTGGGTGACAGAGCAAGACTCCGTCAAAAAAAAAAAAAAAAAAAAAAAAAAAATCCTTCCACTTCTCTGAACCTCAGTTTCCTCTTCTAAAATAAGAAAATGTTGGCCAGGCGTGGTGGCTCACACCTGTAATCCAGCACTTTGGGAGGTCAAGGCGGGCAGATCACGAGGTCAGGAGATTGAGACCTTCCTGCTAACATGGTGTAACCCTGTCTCTACTAAAAAGACAAAAAAATTAGCTGGGCATGGTGGCACACGCCTGTAGTCCCAGCTACTCAGGAGGCTGAGGCAGGAGAATCACTGGAATCCAGGAGGCAGAGGTTGTAGTGAACCAAGATTGCACCACTGCACCCCAACCTGGGCAACACAGCGAGACTCCATCTCAAAAAATTTTTTTAGATAAAATTAAAAAAAAAATAAAACAAGAAAATGTTGAGTTAGTGAGTGTTTTCACCCCAGATCATGGTGCCTATAAACAAACAGGGTGGAGAGAAAAGCTGGGTTTCACAGACACAGAAGACAGAATGCTTAGGAGAGGAGTAGGCTCAGGTGGCAGCTTGGACTCTTGAGTGCTGTCATCACTCACCTGAATTTTCATTGTCCTTGTCCACACATCCTCCCTCCCCACCCTAGGTCTGTAGCCTGGACCAGGCTTCTCACTCCTGATCAAAGACACAGGTAGCCCAGGAGAATCCCCAAGAAAGGAGTTCACAACCCAGGTCTTCTCTCACCTCCCTCCTCCATCACCCAGAAGCCACCTTGACTCAGCTGACTTGTGGGGCATTGGCCCTGGGCTCTGCTTGAGGATGCTGGATCACACAGTCCCACCTTCCTCCACCCCCGACCTCCTGCACCTTCCAGGTCAGGGCAAATCACCAGGAGGGCTACCTTGCTTAGCACCCAGCTCCCCAGCCCCTGTCCCAGCCCTTCTGCCCCCACTCACCTCACTGGTGTGTTTACTTAAGGCTGAATTCTGTATCTGCAAGTTCATTAATTTTTTGTGGGTGCCAAAATGCGGATCATTTGTGCTTATCCTCAACTAAATAAGTCAGGTCATAAGAGGTAATGCCATGGGTAGTGGAATGTAAACAGACACATTCTACCTCAATAAACATGCTAATTTCCAGCTATAATATTCACAAGTAAAAGATCCATCACGCCGACCCTATTTGGCAAAGGCAGCGGGCCTCATCCGTCAATGAGGGAGGCTCCCGCCAGTTCGCTGCGGGAGGGAAATAGTACAACTTAACTTGCTTGATGACGCCCTCGGGGAGAAACATGTGCCTCATAAATGAGTCTGGAAATGTGATAAAAGGATAATCTTGCATAAATGAGCCTCTATCATCATTACCTGCACCAACCAAAGCCAGGCACTAGGTTTTGAGTGATGTAGTCACATGTCAATATAAATGAAGGCTGTGGAGTCAGTACACCAGCAGGAGCCCTTTGTCCTGCTACGTCCCACTGGCCACCCTAGCCTGAGGCTTCCATACAGGATTCTGTGGGGCCAAGGGAGGCTTCAGCCCTGGCTGGGCTGAGGCTGGTGGTGTTGGCACAGAGGGCAAGGACAGCCCAGGCCCTACAAGAATATGAGTGCAGCCCTTGATGAATGGGTGACATCCGAGAGGGTCTTACCCCATTCCATAGAAAAACTAAAGAATCTAGTATTTTACTTACTCAATAATATATATTGGACACCTATTGTAAGCCGAGGCACTGAGCTACATACTTGGAAACGCCCCTGCCAAAAAAAAAAAATGAAGTTTTTGTTTTAATAGTTCCCAGTCAGCTCAGGGAGGCAGAGCACGTCTTTGTAGCCGGGTGGGTCTGTGCCTTCCAAATGCAGAAGGCGCTCAGAGGAGGGTGGTATGGTGTGCATGTGTGTTCCCCCAAATTTATATATTGAAATCCTAAGCTTCAAGGTGAAGGCATCAGGAGGTGATTAGGTCATGAAGATGGAGCCCTCATTAATGGGATTTAGTGCCTCATAAAACAGGCCCAAGGGAGACCCCTTGCCCCTTCCTTCATTTGAGGTAACAGTGAGAAGACAGCTGTCTACAAGGATGTGGGTCCTCACCAGATGCCAAATGTGCCGGTGCAGATTTGGACTTCCCAGCCTTCAGAACTGTGAGAAATTAACTTCTGCCATTTATTAGCTGCCCCGTCTGTGGTATTTTGTTACCACAGCCTGAGTCAACTAAGACAGAGGGAACGATGTGCTGGGCCTGGGAGGGGCAGGGAGGTCAGTTTCCCCCCGGGGGTAAATGACGGCAGGACACTCTAGGTGCTGAGTGGGGAAGGGCCAGGCCCCCTCTATGCTGCCCCCTCAGACCCGCACCTGTCTCCCTAAAGCCCCCTCAGTCCACCTTCCCTGGACAGTGACTCTGCCCCACCCACAGGTGTGTGGCTTCTGCTGTGTTCCTTGGTCCTTCTCAGTATGCTCAGCAAAAGATGGAAAGATGGGGACAAATTTATAGAACCTTATATACAGCTTGGGAAAAAATTGGTGGAGTTCTTGATGCTCCTTCCTAATCTTTCCTTGCCCCCCTCCCCATAGTGGATGCTGTGGGTGCCCTGCCCAGGCCCCCTACACAGGACATGGCCAGGACACCCATTTCTCCACTGCTGCGAGTGTTGGTTGCTAAAGTTCACAGCCACCCTTTTCTGCAGAAAACTGCCTTTGGTCGAAGAGAAGCCACCTCACCTGGAAAGGTACCCCTCCCTGCCCTCTCTGATATCAGACTCAGTGACAGAGGGATACAGAGGCCAGTTCCCTTGACTGAGGGATCCTGGGGTTTGAGCTTGGAGGGGTAGTTCCTGCCCCAACATTCCGTGGAGTCAGGCTGAGCTGGACTCCAGCTGAGACCACATCCTCACTCGCCATCCAGCTCCCCACACTCCATTACCCTGAGAACCCACCTGCAGTAAACCACCTTCTTCGGAATCCCCCTTAGCTCATCTTCTCTTGGCTGGGCCCTGCGTGCTCAAGGTGGATGAGATGGGAAGAGTGTTCGAGGAGGAGGGAAAATCATGTCTTTTAATTTCCAAAGCACTATTATAGATCACTTCACAGCAAATAGAACCAAGGATGTCAAACAAAAAGGGCTTCCTTTAGAAGCCCCCAGACCCACCACCAGGGGTGAGGGGTGGCCAGGCCCTCCTCCTGTAGTAAATGCTTATTTTGGAAATGAAGGAAAATGTATAAGTGGGTGAGTAAAATAATTCTCCTTTGCAGCAGGGACTGTGGTTGTCAGGGAGTCTGTGAGGCCTAGCTCTGCTCTCTGCCTGGAATGATGCTCAGTGGTTATTTGATGCAGACCCTTGAACTGTCGACTTGAGAGAAGTAGAGGATCATCAAGAGCAGGGAGGATTTGGCTATGTCAAGAAGACCTTCATTCATTCATTCACCAAATAATGTTGTGATGAGAAAGTAGAATTTGTGACCAAGAAATAAGGAAGAGAGAAAACTAGTGTGCATCTACTGTAGGCAGAAATTGTATTAGATGCATTCATAGGGGGCCACTTAAACCACCAAATAACCTGGAGGTGGGGATTACTATTGCCATTTGCAGATGAAGAAACTGAGTGGAGACAGAAGTGCAATTGACGTCCAGGTGTATCTAGGTTCAGAGTCTCCAGTCTTTTCGTCCTTTTTCCCTTCCTTCATCTCCCCAGGAGGATATTTTTAAAACAGAGTTGCAGAGACCTGAAATGGGTTAACCAGATCTTTATGGAGGCAAAAGATGGACGGGAAGACCTCTGGGTGTCCCTTTCAGCAGAGAATCCTCTGATTCAGGCCACGTAGGCCCCTGATGAATGCTCAGAGGAGCCCTGTGGGGCAAGCCAAGGCCAGCTCTTCTGAGGTCGGTCTGAAACCATGCCTCCACCAACAAGGGAGCTGTGCTCCTAAGGATTGTATGATTCAGAATTTGTTGTAGGGTTTATTTTCTGAAGGAAAAAAAAAAGGTATAAACACTGTTGGAGGACTGGGCTGATGAGCTCACTGGAAACCTGAGCTGCAGAAGTCTTAGTCAAAAATGCTGGCTGAGAAATAGCTAGCCCCTGCCAAGCCGGGCGAATGGAAGTTTGCACATTCCCAGGCTGCGTGTTTCAAATACTTTCCGTGGTTTCGCCAGTGGAGGGCAAGGAGGGAAGAATTTGTCATTATCGACTTGGGTCTGCAAAACAGCTTGGCTGGCAGGGAGCTTTGAAATCGCAGGAGGTGGAAAACCTGACTCATGATCTTTGGGGACTTGGGAATGTGGGTTGGCAGGGGAGATGGGAGGAGGGCGAGAGGCAACCAGCCAGGAAAGAGGTGGATCTTTTGACTCAGAATGCATTCTTGCCGGCTCACCTCGGCAACTGCCCCACTCCCTCTGGAGTGAAAACCCTGTGCAGTTTCCCAAATGTTTTTCATAAGTGCAAACACTTGCTGAGCACCTACTAAGTGCCTTCCATGCATCCTGCTGAATAGCTGATACAGCAACCCAAGGAAGTCGGCAGAACGGGCATTTGTACCCATTTTTCTTTTTCTTTTCTTTTCTTTTTCTTTTTTTTTTTTTTTTTTTTGAGACAGAGTCTGGCTCAGTCACCCAGGCTGGAGTGCAGTGGTACGATCTCGACTCACTGCAACCTCCGCCTCCTGGGTTCAAGTGATTCTCCTGCCTCAGCTTCCCAAGTAGCTGGGATTACAGGCAAACGCCACCATGCCCAGCTAATTTTTGTATTTTTAGTAGAGACGGGGTTTCACCGTGTTGGCCAGGCTGGTCTCAAACTCCTGACTTCAAGTGACCCGACTGCCTTGGCCTCTCAAAGTGCTGGAATTACAGCTGTGAGCCACCGAGCCTGACCCTGCACCCATTTTTCAAATGAGGGAACAGGTAAGAAGGTGTAGGAATTGCCCATACCACGCAGTAACTGGCAAAGATGTCAGTTCATCTGCGTGTTGAGGGCCTACCTTGTGCTGGGCACTGGGTCAAAGACTGAGGTGGAAACATGGAGATGACAAGGCCTTTTCCTGTGAAGGGCTCAAAGTTTCACAGATTTGAATCATTTGGTGTTTTTTTTTTTTTTTTTCAAGACATTCATATCTGCTGCCAAAGTGCTATTACTAAGCCATGTGAGGGAGGACGGGCAAGGAGGATGCAGAGCCCGGACTCTCCCGGGGAAGAGGAGACAAGAAGAGAAACACGGTGGCAGGAGGAGTGCTGGCTGATGAGTCAGGGTACTTGGCTTCTCAGTGTGGCCTATTGTTAACTGATAGTGCGACTCAGGAAATGCTACTGGTGCCCCTTCGGGTCTCAGTGTGTGGGGAATACACTCTCCTTGCCAGGCCGGCCTCCCTTTGGAAGCACTGTTCCCTGCGCACAGCTGCCCTCATGGCAATGGCAAGCCCCTGCCACTGTCTGCCTGAACACCTTTCCTGGCTGCAGAAGGAGGCTGCCCCCAAGGTGGGGCTGGCCAGAAATGCTAGGAAGTTCATGCCCCCAAGAGCAACCGTCAACAAAAGACAGATAGGAGTTGGGGGCTAAAGACCCCACTCTCCTCTCCCTTGGACAGGATGACTCTGAAGACATGTATTCCACGCGTCCTGGGGCTCCCTGGAGGCACGAGCCCCAGCTGCCCATGGTGTCACCTGCTCCTGGGGCACCCTGCGTTCTCTCCTTGCCACCCCTCGCTCACATCCCCACTGGGACTTCCTGGGACCCCTCCCAGATGAACTCCTTGTGCTCAGATCCTTGTTTCAGGCTCTGCCTCTTGGGGAGCCAAACTCATTTGGGGAGCCAAGTTATTTCTTTGTCTGTAATGGGGAGTCTAGTCTGGAAGGTGCTTCAGCCATCTCCAGCTACCACCCCATTATTGTCTAGAAAGTGCAACAAGAGGCCCAGAAAGGAGAAATTGCTAACTCCCTTGTTGTGACTCTCTCCACCCTGCCCCCAGGCCTCCAGGAGAGCAGCGCTGACCCCCATTGCCCCACCTCCAGCCAGGGGCAAGGCTCAGGCCAGGTGCTCAGGGGACAGGAAAGCACAGATTGTGGAGCACCAATGTGGGGTGCTCTGGGCTGTGAGTCCCTGTTGACCCCTACCCAAAGCCTAACTGGCCCCTCAGGTGCCCCAAGGAGAGGGGCTTTGGAGGGGAACCGTAGAGGAGAGCAGGAAGCCAGTGGGGCCTGAGGGCCAAAGAGCCCGCACTTGGCCTGGCTGCCACCTGCCTCCCCCTACCCCACTCCTGCCACGCACATCACATACTAGGACTAAGCCATCAACTGCCCTCTGCTCTCCTGCTCATGCCATTCCCTCTAGCTGGGGTGTGCTCCCGCCCCTCCCCTCACAAACTCCCTCAAAAAGGAGCTCTGGCTTCTTCAGTTCTGCGTGGCCTGCCCTGACATCTCCCCTGCTGTCCCCATCAGGGCCAATCCACCTCCTCCCGTCCCTTCCTGAGCTCCAGAAGACCCCCAGCACTGCCCCCAGAACATAGTCTATGGGGGACCATTGTCGAGCAGTCTGTCTCCCACAGGTGACCCAAAGCTCTCTGAGGGCCATACTCAGCCTCATTTATCTTTTTATCCTTAGATCCTAGCTTATATAGCCCTGGAAATATTTGTTCAATGAACACATGCAGGAAAATGACTCAACTCTTGTTGAGACCCCAGCATCACTGTCATTCCCCACCCTTGTTGTCTCTTTTTCCTTGGCCAGTCTCCACAGAGACAATGGAGTGAACAAGAGAAGCGCCCACCCAGCCAGGCCCAGTGGGAAAAGCAGGGGTCCCACCACCAGGGCAGGTGCCCGTCGGACAGGAGAGCACAGACATAACTGGCGGGGAGTCTGCAGGGAGACCAAGGCCAGAAATATGGGACCCCAGTGCAGACTGGGTCTCAGTTCCGCTGGGTTGTGTAGTCTCAGGGACCTCCATTCACAAGTAGAGGCGTGCGATGAAGCGGCCCCATGACAGAGACCTTCTTGGGACAGGCTTGTAGAACAGTGCTTTTAAAAGCTTTCCTAGCCAATGGGATGCAAATGAAATCCTTCTTAAAAGTCCAATATGGAAATATTGTCCTAGTTGATGTGAGGAACTATGGGGGAAGACTTTCGGATCTTCTCAACAACCCCTTATTCAAACCACACTGAGAGTCCCCTGGGGTTCCATGGAGCTGCTTAGAAACCCCTGGCCAAGTTGGGGAGAAGCTGGGTTCTGTCTGGGGATCCAGGTTCTGCTTTCCCTCTGCTACTAGCCTCGGTTTCCTCATCCCCACAGTGGAGAAAACAGGCTCTCCCTCCCAGGCTCAAAGGTACAACCGAGGTTGTACCTTTTTATGGTCAAACATAGATTTTTATCATCAGGAGGCACAGAAGGACATGAGACATTTTATGTCATCTTGAACCAGGACTTCTTAGAGGCACCAGGGCCCGGGCTGCGGAACGCACGAGGCAGCCTCGCGATTGTCTTTCTTCTCAGGGTTTCAGGCCCTGAGTGCTCACAAGGCACCTCCTTGCCCCAGACCTCATTACCCAGCCAGCTGGGCCCTCATACAGTCATTATTCCTCTTCCCTGGGTGTGGAGCTGCCACACGCCAGCATGGAAAATTCCTTCTTTCCCTGCTCTGTAGTCAAACCCCAGCCAAACCCCAGTCCCACCCTGGGATGGCGGACCCCTAAAGGGAAATGGAGGCAGAGTGTTCTGGCTCCAGGAATCAGCTAATGGAACCTTGTTAATTACTATGTAAATTACTTTAATAGCCTGGATCCCCCTCAGACAATTATTTAAGGGCTTGAGGCCTGAGACTGGGGAGCCAGAGGGAGATGGGGGTCTCCTCTGAGGGAGGGGCGCAGCATTTCCCTGGCCCAAGAGCTCCCTTTTATGGTTCCCCATGGGTGGGGGTGGAGGCACAGTGGCAACCTGAGGGAAGGATGACCTCCAGCCTGACCCTAGCCCATGGGGATCCTGGATGTGACACCGAGGTGCAGGCGTTAAGTCCATCATCAAAGGCTGGAACTGAAAAGGACCTCAGATGATCTCTAGCCACTCCCGCCCCTCACTGTGTCTAGGGAGAAACAGAAGCCCGGAGCAGGTGAGTGACTTGTCCAAAGTCACACAGCAGGGTAATGGCCAAGCAGGGGCTGGAACCCCAGTTTCCTATCTCTGGCCCAGGAGTTCTCAAACTGGTCACCTGTGGAACACATTGCCCCTGGGTGTCCTGCCTGGAGCATCATATGGTGAGATTTCACCCAGTTTATAGAGAAAAACTTAAAGTGAAAGGGAAGCATTTTCTTGATTTCTGTGTGTAATTTTTAAATAAGATACCCCACAGATGTGATATATAGACATATTTTCTTCCGCAAATTTGTTCTTTTTTAAACTAAGGAATTAATTATGTAAAATGTCATGGTGTTCTATGAAGGACACTGTGACTTTGAGATTCTCTAACCTGGGAGAGACCCTCAGCCCTAAGCACTTATTTTTATCTCCATTTTCCAGATAGGGGAGGAGAAACAAATACTAACAGACTTGCCCTGGGACTCTCACAGATCAGGGCTCTTTATGCCCTATCACTTGTTCGAAGTGTTTGTAAACCAAGAGTGAATAAGTTCTGAGAGAGAGGAGAGCAGGACTCAGAAGGGAGGTGGGGAAGAGTGAGGCTCATGAGGTTCATGACATACAGAGTTGTTGCAAGGATGGCATGCGCATGAGTGAAGCCCTTGAGCTGTGCTGAGGGGGCCCCATGACGCCACTCCTGGCTGCTCACAGGTGCAGCTGCAGACAGTGGGTCAGCTGTTAAGATGGGCACTGGCCTAGAGTGGTTTACTGTAGCCTGGCAGCTCTGTAGCCACTTACCAGCTGTGTGACCTTGGGCAGCAGCACTGCTCTCAGAGCCTCGATCTCTTATTCTTGTGTGTGTGTGTGAGACAGGGTCTCACGCTGTCGCCCAGACTAGCCTCAAACTCTGGGCTCAAGCAATCCACCTGCCTTGGCCTCCCAAAGTTCTGGAATCACAGGCGTGAGCCACCTTGCCTGGCCTTGATCTCCTCATCTGAAAAAGGAGAATAAGGATGCTTCTCTCACAGGATGGCTGAAACAATGAAATCAGGCAGTACTACATACCTGCCTCGCACGAAGTAATCACCCACCTTCTCCCGCTTTGTCTCTGCCTCTCTCTATATGTAAATAGATCTAAACATAAATATTTTTAAATTAGGGTCAGGTGCACAGATGTGGGATAAACGCAGTCAACCATCAAAGTTCCCCTAGCCCAGCGCCTTCCTTGCACCCCCAGTTTAAGATATCCTCCCTGAGACCCGGAGTGCCCAGAAGGGCTCCACCCAGACCACCTAGACTTTGCCTGGCCTGTGGGCAGTCCCTGCTGTCCTGTGCTTGGGTGCCCACTGCTTGCTCCCCTCTGTCAGCCCCTAGTCCTCCCCTCAGCACCCTCCCCTGGGAAGCCTTCACTGCCTCCAGAATGGTGGTCCCTGAGGCCCTCATTGGCTCTGTGGAGGCCTCAGGCCCCTCCTTCTCCTCTTCTCTCTGTGGCCTCAGATGGATGTTCCAGTGCGACCTCAGCCTGGGGTTACTTCCTGGAATCTGCTGGAAGGAAAAGGTAGGGCTGTCTGAGCCTCAGCTTCCTCCCCTGGGAGTGGAGGAATAATACTGTGTGCACCAAGACCATGTGAGGAGAAAGGCATGGGGGCTGTGAGCTCGCCCAGCAGCAGGGATCGTTAATGCTTGTGATGGGTGTAACGTAATCAGAGCTGATGTGTAAAATATGCCAGGCTCTTGGCTTGGTGGGGTCTGGCAGGCTGCTTCCCTGCCCTGGCTGCCATCTTCCATCCCTTCCTGTTTGACCTTGGAAAAAGCCCCTTTCCGTCCACCTGGGCTTGAGTCAGCTCCTGCTGTGTGCTCCATGCTGCCCACCCTCCCTGTCCCAGCACAGCTTGCAGGGGACTGCCATGGGCTGCCCATCTGCCTGTCCTGTGCTGGACTGGGCTCCAGGGAGGAGCTGTGCCTCATTCACCTGGCTCTGGATTGGTTTTGGCTGCAAGGAACAGAAACCAACTAATACTCCTTAATCAAAAAGAGGAGTTTGCTGGAAGGCCATGAATGTGGTTTAAGAGGAGCCAAGAAGATGCAGCTGGCCTCAGGAAGGGCTGGAGCCAGAAAGGGGATGCACTCTACACTTCCCCTTCCTCTCATCCCTCCTTCTTTCTCCTGTCTCTGCAGGATTTTAAAGTGGAAGTTTTTGCTCAGCCCCTAAAATGATAGATATGCCATTAGCAAAGTGACAAGTGAACAGCCCACAGTGCACAAAGTAGAAGTAAGCGGTCAGCACCTCTCGGATAGCCTTAAGGCCCCCACCTCTCAGGTGTTTATGAAGGTGTTGGGCATTAGAGATGGAAGAGTTGGTGGAGGAGGAGCCTCTGGAGCTGTGCTGTGTGGCGTGTGTCCTTTCTAACAATGATGAGAAACAGCGATACCCAACATTGAAGGAGGCTATGTGTGCCAGCCCTCGTGCCAGGCCTTATGCATTGTAAACTCCCTCAACCCCTCAGTACCATCGGGGGGAAGATCTCTTATCAGCCCCCATTTTGCAGATGAGAAACCAGGGCTGGGAAGGTTAAGTAACTTAACCAACAAGTTGCAGAGCTGGGATGCAAACCCAGGTCGCCTGACTCCCACGCCCCTGCTCCTAGCCCCGGGTTGTGCCGCGTCATGTGTGTGTGGCGCACAGTGTACTGTGTGTGTTAGGCACTATGTGTCCACCTGATGGCGCTGATGTAGGTGTGCACATACATGCATGTCTGTGAACACACGTGTGCGCCCCAGGGGTGTTATGCACGCATGCATGTAGGCAGGGTAGCACACTGCTTGCTGTGGAAGACTGAGGAGGGAGGCGCTGGCACGCTTGTGTCTGGCTCATTCATCTGCCACAAGAGCGCTGGTGAAGCTTTACCTCGTCGCTCTTCGGTGACCACTTTTCTTACTGAAAAATTTAATGAGCAGAGGAATGGTGGCTGAGCACTGGGGAGTCCTCTGCGTTGAGTAGCTTTGACAGACGAAGCCCCAGGAAGAGGAGCAGCCCCCCAGCACTCTCTCAGGGTGAACCGCAGCCACCACACAGGGAGAAATCCGAGACTTCTCAAGACCCGGGAGACCTCGGAAGGCCTCCTTGGCTGGCTTCTCTCAGCCTTCCCCATCCCAGGGGCAGGGCCACCGGCTCCTCCTTGCTCCCACCTGAGTTGCCTTCTGAAAGCCCACGCCATCCTGATCACAGTCCTGCACCACAAACTTCCATGGTTCCCTTCTACCCTAAACACACAACCCAACTTCTGTGCCCAGCTATCCTCCACCACCTGGCCCCAATCTGCCTCCCAGACACCCTTCAAGGTAGGTGCCAGGGCAGATACAAGGTTGTGGGGAGAGAAGCCTAGACTGCAAAGTTTCTGAAGGGCCTCACTCTCATGGTCCAGCTTCGGTCTCCCTACCTTGGCATCCCCGCCTCCACTGGCAGAGGCGTGGGCATATCCTCCTTAAAATTGAACTTGAAGGTGCTGAGGAAGTTTAACTCAGAGTCAACAAAGGCTCTGAGTGCCAACTTGATGCTGGGCCATTCCTCGCACCTCCCGCCGCCCGGTCTCACAGCACAGTTTTGAAAGCAGGTGCCTCAACGCCCCAAGTCTAATCGCCTGAAGTCAGAGAACCTGCAAGGAGCAAAACAACCGCAGTAACGATCCACATGGACTGAGGATCTGCTATGACCACTGTGCTAAAGGGCTCTGGCTGTCACTGTCACCTGTGTGACAACCCAAGGGATGAGCCTACACTAGACCCTCGTGATTCATGGACTCCCTATTTGTGAGTTTGCCTACTCACAAAAATTCACTTTCATTCCCCAGTCAGTACTCACACTGCTTTCAGGGTGATTCGTGGACACGCACAAAGTGGCAAAAATTTTGAGTCACCTGATATAACCCGATACCAGCTGAAGTAGAACAAGATGACACTCTGCCTTCTTGTTCCAGCTCTCATTTGGCAAACAAGTGTCCTTTGTGTGGTCTATTTAGTGTCCTGCTCTTCACATGTTTGCACACTTTGTTGGTGATTTCACTATTTCAAACTGTCCCCATGCAGAGCGCAAGGTGCCGTCTGGGGTGCTTAAATACAAGAAGGCTGTAATATGCCTTTCAGTAATATGCCTTTCAGAGAAAATGGCGTGTTAGATGAGCTTTGTTCAGCCATGAGTTACGGCACTGTGGCCGCAGGTTCAGCGTTAATGAATCAACGATATTATATAAGGTGTCTTTAAACAGAAACACACCTGAAACAAGGCGATGTACTGATCAGTTGATGAAAATGTGGCCAGGGGTTCACAGAAACCTAACTCTGTTTTTCCCCTAGGAGCAAAGGTTCAGTATTGCTAATTCAGCATTCTTGGTGACTTTATAGAACACAATTACTGCAAATAAGAATTCATTGTAGACCAGACTGACCAACATAGTGAAACCCCATCTCTACTAAAAATACAAAAACTAGCCACGCATGGTGGCGTGCGCCTATAATCCCAGCTACTCAGGAGGCTGAGGCAGGAAAATCGCTTGAACCCAGGAGGCAGAGGTTGCAGTGAGCCAAGATTGCACCACTGCACCCCAACCTGAGCGACAGAGCGAGACTTCATCTCAAAAAAAAAAGAGAGGGAGAGACAGAATCGATTGTATTTTCCTCTTTTGCCACTGAAGAAACTATGGCACAGAGAGGTTAAGTTACCCACCTGGGCTTGCACAGCTAGTGAGTTGCAGGTTCTCTTAGAAAAGGAACCAACCCCCCCGCGCCCCCCGACACACAGACACACACCTTCATGAGAAATGAGATAAATGCTGGTGGCCTGGGACACAAGTGTAGGGGACGAGGTACACAGACTTGGCATTGAATAGCATTATCTGAAGTTCTTTCTTTTTCATTTCTCTGACAATCCTGGTGAGTGAATGTAAGTGAAACCCTGCGCTTGGTGCTCACAGGTCTTTAATGCCTCTCAAACTCCCCCTGCTAATTCCACTTTTTAGTAAAGAAAGCCCAGCCCTCAGACTCAGAGCCTCCAACAGGTTGGCATGTCTAGCTGGGACCTAGTAACAGTTTAGTTTTCAATGTAGTATTTTTTTTTTTTTTTTTTTGTGAGACACGGTCTCACTCTGTCGCCCAGCCTGGAGTACAGTGGCATGATCTCGGCTCACCGCAACCTCTGCCTCCCAGGCTTAAGTGATTCTCCTGCCTCAGCCTGCTGAGTAGCTGAGATTACAGGCGTGTGCCACTACCACCCGGCTAGTTTTTGTGTTTTTAGTAGAGACGGAGTTTCACCATGTTGGCCAAGCTGGTTTTGAACTCCTGACCTCAAATGATCCTATATTGTAGGATATACCTACACACAGTATATCCTTCAGTCCTCACACTGGCCCCCAAGGGAGGTATAACTGGACCTAAATTTCAGAATGAGGAGTCTGAAGCTCAGACAGAGAGGTGAAGTGACTTGCCCACCGTCCTGCAGCAAGTGGATAGGAAGCCAGCATTTGAGTGCAAGCCTGTCTGGCTCCAGAAGCCTCCTACAGGTAACCCACACTGCTTCCCTGGTGTGTGCCTGGGAAGAGAATGCCTGGGTGATCCATTCATTTGCTTAGGCCTGTGCTCATGGGGAGTTCGCCTCTAAAGTTCTCCTTGCCCTGGGAAGGGAGGAAAAGCAGAGAGAAAAAGTGGTCTAGGTTTGCGGCTGTGCATCTTTCAGGTTCAGTAGAAGTTTTTTGTTGTTGTTGTTTATTTATTTATTTATTTATTTTGAGACAGAGTCTTGCTCTGTCACCCAGGCTGGACTGCAGTAGTACGATCCCGGCTCACTACAACCTCTGCCTCCCGGGTTCAAGCAATTCTCCAGCCTCGCCTCCTGAGTAGCTGGGATTACAGGCGCCTGCCACCACGTCTGGCTCATTTCTGTATTTTTAGTAGAGACGGGTTTCACCATGTTGGTCAGGCTGGTCTCGAACTCCTGACCTTAGGTGATCCGCCCACCTCAGCCTCCCAAAGTGCTGGGATTACAGGCATGAGCCACCATGCCTGGCCCAGTGTAAGTTTTACAGTGTCATGGAGGGCTTTGGGAAGCCCTGGCTGGGAGCATGAGCCCCTGGGCTGTGTGACCCTGAGAAAGCAACTCGCCCCCTCTGGGCCTTAACTCCTCATCACTGCAGTGGAGGAGCTGGACTCAGTGACCTCTCAGGGTCTGCTAGGGCTTAGCCTGCAGGGCTCCAGGCAGAGGCCTGCTGAGAACTTACTGAATCCTTGGGGTGGTCCCAGAGCCCTGGGTCACATATGTCATCCTCCTTAGGTCATGAGCCCAAGGCCTGGAGAGGGGATCACCCTGAGGGATTGGCCTCCAGCCATCTTTCAAGGATAAGGATAAACTCTTAGGCTAGAGATTTTTACATCTACTTTCTTTACTTTAAAAATATCAATATATAAAATATAATGGTTGAGCTGTCTAAAATGCTACAATCCAAAGGTTCCCACAGCCTTACTGATGTTTTGTCTGAAACACGAAAAGACTGTGATTTCCACTTGCTTCCAGTCTCTTTAAGTTTTATAAGAGGCCTCCCTGTATACAAGATAGTGGTTATCTTTGGGGAGGGAGACTGGAGGTGGCCTGACACGTTCTACTCTTTGCTTCTATTACATTTTTTTTCTTTTTAACACAAGCATGTGTTACTTTTATAATAGGAGAGATGATGCTTTCAGTAGTTCATTAATAAGGATCAGATTGCTTTGGGCTAAAGTATCTGTTATAGACTGAATGTTTGTGTATCCTCAAAATCTATATGTTGATCACAGCTTGCCAAAAGTAAAAGAAAAAGAAAATATATTTTTGACCAGGTGCAGTGGCTCACTCCTGTAATCCTAGCACTTTGGGAGGCCAAGGTAGGTGGATTACTTGAGGCCAGGAGTTCAAGACCAGCCTGGGCAACATAGTGAGACTCCATCTCTATAAAAAAAAAAAAAAAAAAAAAAAAAAAAAAAAAGGCCAGGCATGGTGGTGGGCCCCTGTAGTCCCAGCTACTTTGGGAGGCTGAGGTGGGAGGATTGCTCGAGCCCAGGAAGCCAAGGCTGCAGTGACCCAAGATCATGCCACTGTACTCCAGACTGAGCAACAGAGAGAGGCCTTGTCTCAAAAAAATTATATATGCAATTTTCTTAAAAGAAAATGTGTATGTTGACATCTTAACCCCCAGTGCAACGGTGTTAGGAGATGGGGCCTTTGGGAGGTAACTAGGGTTAGGTGGGGTCTTGAGGGTGGGGCCCTCACGGTAGGAATAGTGTCTGTCTCAGTTCCAGCTGTGTAACAAAATATCATAGACTGGGTGGCTTATAAACAACACAAATTTATTTCTCATGTTTCTAGAGGCTGGAAGTCCAAGATCAGGGTGTCAGAATGGTTGGGTTCTAGTCAGGTCTGTCTTCTGGGTTGTAGACTGCCAATTTCCCCTTGTATTTTAACATGGCAGAAAGAGGGTGAGAGCGCTCTTTTATTAGGTCCCTTTTATTAGGGTACTAATCACACTCATAAGGGCTCCACTTTCATGACTTAATAACCCCCCAAAGGCCCCACCTACTAACAGCATCATATTGGAAGTTAGGATTTTTACATATAAATTTTTGGGGGACATAAACATTCAGTCTATAACATTGTCCTTATGAGAAAAGACATTAGAGAGAGTTCTCTCTCTCTCTCTCTCTCTCTCTCTCTCCCCTCATCTCAAGTACAAAAGCCCCCACCAGGAAGTGACTCAGCCAACACCCTGGTCTTAGACTTTCCAGCCTCCAGAACTGTGAGAAATAAACATCTGTTGTTTAAACCCCCCAGTCTCTGGTATTTTGTTATGGTAGCCTGAGGAGACTGATACGGTGTCTGTGGTCTTTCTCTGAACCCCCAGAATATTCAATCCAGTACCTCATCACAGAGTCCACAGGCCAGTCCTGACCTCCCACCTCTGTGTCCCCAACAAAGAGTAAGCCATTTGTCCACTGTGAGAGCACTCAAGCAAGTCACTGAAGCTCTCTGAGCCTTGATTCCCTGACCTGTGTAACGGAGGTCATGAATTTTCACCTCACAGCATTGTTGGGAGACACAGTCTTCCACAGGCCCCAAGTGTCCCTGAGTGTCCGTCCCCACATGTTCTTGCTGGGTATAACAGGAGTGCAAGTCCCTGACCTACTGCTCTGTGCCCCAACCTTTGTTCAAGATTGTGTCTGAAGCAAGCAACCCTGGGGAATGAGATAACTTCTTCTCCCAGATAGGGACAGGCTGGCATGACCCAACTCTGCCACACCACCTCTGACCAGAGGTGACTAGACCGGGAATGGATACCTGCCCCAAGGTAGGGCAGTCAGAGTCCTTCTGGAATGTTTCTCGTAAGACTGAGGGAATGAGAGCTTCTCCAGTAGTTGAAGGCTCAAGAGGCAAAACTCAGGACTGTTCAGCAGCTGTGTTTCCTTCCAGGTGAAGAAGGCCAGTGTGCATTGAGAAGGGAAGAAAGTAGTAGGAGAAATAGAAACAAGGTCTAGAAATATCCTACAGTTCCAAGTGTACATGGAATCAACCCAGCCACTTGAGGGGCCTGTCCAGCAGCACCTGAGGCCTCCGTCCCTGGGCAAGAATCTGCCAGGTCCATCTTCGGTGACATGTTCATCACTGACCCAATTCCCTATGGCCAGGGAATGGGATCCTCTAACACTGGGATCCCTGAACACCCACCTCAGTGGCACCAGGAGGCAGTTTCCAGAGGTGTGATCCTGTGGATTCGTAAGTCTTCTAAAGGTGCCCACTACTCTGTGTTCAACCAGCCTGGGGTCATTCATTCCTTTTTTTTGCCTATGTGTGGCTGTTTCTCCAGCTAGATTATTACTGCATTGTTGGCACCTTGTTTCAGACTCCTTGTATGTGGACAGTGAATGGATTCAAGAGTTGAGAGCATGAGGCCAGAGGCTCAATTGGAGGGATGATCCATAAGATATCAGAAGCCATGACGTGCAACTGGGAGCCATGTGGGGACACAGTCATAGCCACTCTGAAGATTGGGAGATGAGGATGGGAACTAAACAAGGGGTGAAGGTGAGGGGCTGTAGATGGGTGTGAATGGCTGCTGGCACAGCCCCTCAGCTTGCCCAAGTGTCTTTCCCATCCAAGATGCTTTTAAATATCCTGTCCCTCACATTCATGACCCCAAACATTTGTTGTCACCCTGCTTCTCTGTGATCTGGTTGGTAATCTCAGAAACACCAAGAAGAGACATAACAGGGCCAAAGTCTACCCTATTCACCAGCATTTAGAGTAGACTGGAGAAGTCCAATGAAGCTCTGCAGGCCGACTCTCAGGCTTTGACCACAGCCGGGGTGGATGGGGCCAGGACCCTGCCCAAGCAAGGGAGTCTGGCCTGGTGAACATTGACACATTTTCTATTCATTTAACAAATATCCATTAAGCACCTTCTATGAGCAGTTACAGTATTCAGGCCCAAATGAATCCATCATAGATAAGAAGCCTGTCGCCTGGTAGAAAAGTTGAGCAATGGGCTGGGCATAGGCTCATGCCTGTAATCCCAGCACCTTAAGAGGCCGAGGTGGGTGGATCACCTGAGGTCAGGAGTTCGAGACCAGCCTAGCCAACATGGTGAAACTCCATCTCTACTAAAAACACAAACCATTAGCTGGGCATGGTGGCACACATCTGTAATCCCAGCTACTCTGGAGGCTGAGGCGAGAGAATCATGTGAACCCAGGAGGCAGAGGTTGCAGTGAGCCGAGATCGTGCTATTTATTGCACTCCAGCCTGGGCGACAGAGTGAAACTCAGTCTCAAAAAATAAAAAAACAAAAAAACGAAAAAAGAAAAGAAAAGGTGAGCAATGAATATAGGTAAGTGTGAACTTGAAAAGGAAATGACATGCACCATAGCGGGGAAGGGAGTGTTATCAGGGAAGGCTTCATCAAGGAGGGGCCATTCAGCAGACTCTGGACAGAAAGGTAGAGCCACACACATGGCAATGGGGGAGGAAGGATGTTCCAAGCTGATAGAACAACTGTCCAGCACCACAAACACTTTTTGAGGACCTACTATGATCAACTCTAGGCTTCCTATAACCAACACCCTGTGATCAATCAAGGACTTGCCTTATTTCTCTTATCCTCACAAGCAAATTCCTGTTGATCCATTCTATCACTTTTTGGCCTCTTTTCAGCCTCACAGCCAGATTTCCTTTGGCCTCCCTCTCCTTTCCTCCCATCTCCTTGAGGCCCTGTCTAGCTTGGCAGCTCTGGGCTACGACATCCCCACATTCCCAACACCACAGGCCTTTGGAATCTGATATCCCTGAGCCTAAACCAAAGGAGAGCATTACATGGTATGTCCCCTCCCATAGCCCATCTGTCCCACTGACGGATTTGTTCACTGGGTGGGGGCCATCTAAGGACAAGCACCATTGTTATTTGTGCCATCATCCAGCATCAGACAAGCACAACATTGGGCTGTGGATAATTACCCCCAGGAGGGCAATTTACGGGGCAAGGCACTGCTCCTGATACCCAGGCATCAGTGAGGCAGTTTAGTAGTAAGTTTTAAGTGTCAGCCCTCCATTGAGGGGATCGCCCTGAATCAATCAAGCCCCACTGCCCGGCTCACCAGCTTTGAGGCCCTCTCTGACCAAGGCCTCTACTCTAGGAACCAGGTGCTGATTCGGGGAGCAGCCAGAATAGAGGGGTGAGCAGAGGACTTGAGCAAGCTGGAGCTCAAAGAGGGCTTGAGGAGTCAGTCATACCTGCTGCCGAAAATGTTGGTCCTTCCTCTGCATGCTCTGGCATGGTTTGTCTCTCAATATGACCAGTAGACAAGAATGAATGGTGGAGGCCTGATTCCAGCCCAGGCCAGTCTGATTCTAGAATTCTCATCAGGGAGAGGGAAGATGCTCACCCCAAATCCCACTACCCAAACCCAACATAACACTCAGACATATGCTTTCTCTTCTCACTTTTACCCACAAGCTAGACACACATTTTCACATAGCTGTGGTTATAAAATGCAAACAATTGAAGGTTCTTTTTTTCACTGAATAGTTCATAAACTCTTTCCCATGTTCTGAGAGCATCTGCATTGGAATCATCTCTGAGTTAGAAACCTGGAAGTCCTGGAGCCCAGTCCCACAGGGGACCGCTGGGAGATGGTGTGGAACACACCTCAGCATTGTCCCCCAACCCCGCCCACCACCTAAGGGTGAGAAGCTTGAGTATTTATTCTCCAACTTCCAACCTTCATTAATTGTGGGGCGGGGGTGCTTCCAGGGATATCACCTTGGGCTGAGCACATTCCTGTAGCCAGAGAGAGCCCACCAGCTGAGCTGCAGCTCCTCACGGGGGGAAGCCGCTGGTGTGCTTGGGAAGAGACGGCCTCCAGAAAGTGGGTGGCCATCAACAGTGTCTCCCGTACTTGGACAGCCTGTGTGATGTCTTCCAGGCTCAGCTTCCTCATCTGTAAAACGCAGAGAAGATCACCTTCCTTCTGGGGCTGTGGTGAGGGGCGTGCAGGATAAGGGACAGGAAAAGGCTTAAGGGCTGGAAGCAGGTTGGGTGGGTGTGAGTTTCTCATGTACACTATCATTGAGAAAGGGGGCTGGCCTCAGCATCTCTGTGGTGGGGCCTACAGCACAAGGCACAGGCTGCACCTGCTGGGACTGGAGACTTTCCCTAGGCTTCCCAAAGTGGGCAGCAGGTATATCTGCCCCACTCAAATACCCCTTTGCAGACAGTCCTCAGCTAAATGGCCTCCCTTCCATAAACAGCACACTCTGTCTTTGGAGAACTACTCCCCAGACTCTTGTGCCAAGGGTGCTGTTCTGACAGGGGCTGCACATTTTCTAGCCAGATCAGGAGGGGCTTTTGTTCGAACCTCTATCCTGGGGAGACAATGAGATGTCTAGGCAGGGGACAAGCATGAGACTGGGCTCTGGTCCCTGGGCTGCAGTGTGGCAGGGGACTCGGCTCAACATCAAAATGAGGGGTTTTCTGCTGGCTCCATGAGACCTTGGTTGGGTCACTGTGTGCTTCAGTTTCCTCATCTATAAAGGCAGAAAGTTGGAGCAAGTGATATTTCTGACCCCTCTGTCAGAGGCGTTTGAACCAGACTGACTCCATCTTGAATAGCTGCTGGGTAAAATGAGGCTGAGAGCTGCTGGGCTGCATTCCTGGTAGATTAGGCATACTTAGTCACAGGATGAGGTAGGAGGTCACCACAAGATACAGATCACGAAGACCCTGCTGATAAAACAGGATGTGGTAAAGAAAGCAGCCAAAACCCACCAAAACCAAGAGGCAATGAAAGTGACCTCTGGTCATCCTCATTCCTCATTATAGGTTAATTCTAATTCATGAGCATGCTAAAAGTCACTCCCATCAGCGCCATGACAGTTTACAAATGTCATGGCAACGTGGAGAAGTTACCCTATATGGTCTAATGGGGGAGGAATCCTCAGTTCTGGGAAATCCCCACCCCTTTCCTGGAAAGCTCATGAATAATCTACCCCTTGTTTAGCATATCATCAAGAAATAACTGTAAGTTTACTCAGTCAAGCAGCCCACGCCACTGCTCTGCCTATGGAGTAGACATCCTTTTGTTTCCTTACTTCTCTAATAAACTTGCTTTCACTTTACTCTACAGCCTCACCCTAAATTCTTTCTTGCATGAGATCCAAGAACTCTCTCGGGGTCTGGATCTGGACCCCTTTCCGGTAACACCTCTGCCCCTGACAGAGTGTCATTGTGTGTAGAAGTGGAACAAAAGTTAGGAGGAATCAAGAGAAGCAGGCCCTCCCCACGTTGCCCTCCCCACCCTTCTCCCGTTTCCACCCGAGTTCCCTTCATTGGAGCCCCTCTCCCAGGTGTCCAGGGTTCCCAGCTGGGCTTTTCCCATACCATGAGAAATTGAGGCATGGCCCCTTGTCACTTACCTGACATCACATCAGTCCAATAGCTGGAAGGGGCAGTGCCTGGCAGAGCTTGGGAGCCTGGGTCCAGGGCCCACACTTCAGAGCACTGAACTCTCCTAAAAACCACCCAAGGAAAGTCATGGGAACTTACGTCAAGTCCTATGTACCAAGATGTTCATCACAGCGTGTTTGCCACTGGGATTTAACCACATATTCAATAATAAGAGAATGGGTCAGCAAATTGTGAAACAGATGCTGGGTGACAATTACACCACCACGACAGTAATGTTTTTTGAAGGTATTTTAATGACATAGAAAAATCATTCATGAAAGTCTAGTGCAGAACAAGGAGGCATGATAAAAATAGCATGGCCTCAGCCACCTGCATGCCCTTCATTCTGCCCTCTCCTGCTGGAGAACTTGGGACAGTGGGAAGGACAGGGCCCTCCTCCTGGAGCCCACATTGACTTGCTAGTAAGTTATTATTTTCCTATTTTTAAACTCTGACATATTGGAGAGCAGAACGCAAACTTTTTACCATATTTAAGGTAAGACACGAGACTTCACATAACTTTTTTTTTTTTTTTTTTTTTTTTTGAGACGGAGTCTCGCTCTGTTGCCCAGGCTGGAGTGCAGTGGCTGGATCTCAGCTCACTGCAAGCTCCGCCTCCCGGGTTCACGCCATTCTCCTGGCTCAGCCTCCTGAGTAGCTGGGACTACAGGCGCCTGCCACCTCGCCCGGCTAGTTTTTTGTATTTTTAGTAGAGACGGGGTTTCACCGTGTTCGCCAGGATGGTCTCGATCTCCTGACCTCATGATCCACCCGTCTCGGCCTCCCAAAGTGCTGGGATTACAGGCTTGAGCCACCGCGCCCGGCCCGACTTCACATAACTTTTATGCTCATCGTGGCTGCGTCAGCTGCACCCCCCTTTCAGTGCCTGCGTGCTCTCTTCCCAGAGGCTGCTGGAGGGAAGCATCAAGATCTCTGCTTCAGGTGAAGTTCAATCCCCCATTTGAGTACAACGTCCTCTGTGGCCAGTCTCATTTGGCTTATTCTTGACCCCTGAGGCATGGGCGGAATGAGCTTCAGGTCTTTCTTAGGAGCTGGGATGGAGCAGGAGCAGCTTGCTCACTTTATGATATAAAACCACATCAGTTCAGGAGCAAAAGACATAAAGTCTAGTTCTAGCACTTGCTGCAGTGTGACTTTGGCTCTTTGAGATAAGCAGATACTGAGAAAAGAATCTGAGTGCAAGCAATTGACTTGGGAGGTGATCCCAGGAAGCACTGGAAGGAAATTGACAATGAGTGAGAGGGAAGGAAAGGAAAGCAATACCCATGCATTGATAAGCTGGTCACTGCTGTAGGCAGCCAAGCTCATCCCACTTGGCAACTGTAGGAGAGCCTGTATAAAACACACTTCAAAGTTGTCCCACCTGAAAAGAGAGGAGGAAGGAACACTTTATCCTTTATCTCCCATTATTGATTGACAGCTGCTCTCAGGATCATGACCTTCCCAGCCCTTTCCTCTACCCTCAGGACAGGCTAAAAAAAAAAAAATCCTCAAGCAGATTCATTGTTGTTTGCAGTAGGATGGCAGGTATTCAAATGAGATGTGTCAAGGGCATGTAGCAATTGATCCTTTTTTTTTTTTTTTTTTTTTTTTTTTTTTGAGATGGAGTTTCACTCTTGTTTCCCAGGCTGGAGTGCAATGATGCAATCTCGGCTCACTGCAACCTCTGCCTCTCAAGTTCAAGTGATTCTCCTGCCTCAGCCTCCCAAGTAGCTGGGATTACAGGTGCACGCCACCATGCCTGACTAATTTTTGTGTTTTTAGTAGAGTCAGGGTTTCACCATGTTAGCCAGGCTGGTCTCCTGACCTCAGGCAATCCACCCGCCTCAGCCTCCCAAAGTGCTAGGATTACAGGTGTGAGCCACCGTGCCTGGCCAGCAATTGATCTTAACATGTGAGGTTGAGATCCTGTGAAATATTCATTTCATAGGAATGAAGAAGTCCATGAATGTGTTATCTGTTTAACTAGAGCCAAAGCCCTACATCCTCAAAGTTCTGAGCTTTATCAGGAAGAGCCAATAAACCGAAGAGGGAGTCCTGCCCAAGAGGTTAGGCTGGTGATGGTGGCCTGTCACCTGTCCCCCGGGAACCAATGGAGGGAGCAGAGCAAACCTAGGCTTCTCGTTATTCAGGAAGGGCAGTGGCTGCTAAGCTGGCTAGTAAGAACCTGCAGCAGGACAGACATCTGGCACCTCAGAACTCCTCTGCTGCCTGCCATCTCCACAAGCTAGATAGGAAGCGTCCATGCTAGACCATATTCCTGGCCACTGCCTCTGAAGTTTGGTGATTATTTATTGTTCAAAACAGGTATTTTAATAGTGAAAGATTATGCTAAAAATAACTTATGTAATATTTTGAAATATTTACTATTTTTAAATAGATATGGAGTCTCACTATGTTGCCAGGCTGGTCTTGAACTCCTGACCTCAAGCAATCCTCCTCCCTTGGCCTCCCAAAGTGCTGGGATTACAGACATGAACCACCACACCTGACCTGAAATATTTACTATTGACTGACATTGTTTTTGTATTCATAGATCTATAAAATATTTCTATTCAAGAGCTATTTTAAAAAGTAAAACTAATTCTAACAAAGAACATATCTCTGAGAAACACACTGTTAAGGGAATAAAATGAAAAACTACAGACAGAGAGAAAATGTTTGCAAAACACATATCTGATAAAGAACTTGTATCTAAAATACACAAAGAACTCTTAAACTGAACAATAAGAAAGCAAACAACTCAATAAAAAAATGGGCAAAAGATCTGGACACCTCACCAATGAAGCTATAAGGATGGCAAATAAGCATATAAAAAGATGTTTCACATAATTTAGCTTTAGGGAAATGCAAATTAAAACAACAGTTAGATGCTACCACACACCTGCTAGAATGGCTAAAATCTAAACTACCAACAACATCAATTGCCGGAGAGGATACATAGCAAAAGGAACTCTCACTGATTACTAGTGGGAATGCAAAATAGTATAGCCACTTTAGAAGACATTTTGGCAGTTTCTTACAAAGCTAAGCATAGTTTTACCATATGATCCAGAAATCATGCTCCTGGGCATTTATCCAACTGATTTTAAAAATTTATGTCTACACAAAATCCTGAATGTTTATAGCAACTTTACTCATAATCACCAAAAACTGGAAGCAACCAAGATGTGCTTCAGTGGGTGCATGGATAAGCATACTGTGGTACATCCACACATCCATGTAATGTAATACTAAATGTATATTGCTAAGTGAAAGAAGCCAACCTAAAAAGCCTAGATATTGTATGATTTCATTTATATAACACTCTAGAAAAGACAAAACTAAAGACAAAGGTCACCAGAGGTTTGTGGGAGGAGGTGTTGAATAAGTGAGGCACAGGGGATGGATTGTTTAGGGCAGTAAAACCATCCTATAATATTATAATGATGCATACATGACACTATGCATTTGTTAAAACCCATAGAACTTTACAGCACAAAGTGTGATTCTCACTGTATACAAAATTTGAAAGTAACACTGTAGGAGGTTGGGGAAATCTGAAGATGGAGTGCAGATTGTGATAAAAGAACCTAACTGTATGTATGAAACAGCCTCACTGAAGGGGATGGGGAAAGAGGTTCTGACCTAAGTTACTTTGAGAATGAATGGCATCTATAAGATGAAAGGCAAATGGACCTGCACATAAGAACGGTACTTTAGTTGATAAAGTGGTTTCTTATGGGGGTACAGATGAGCAATTCCAAAACTTCTAATGTAACACTGGAATTGAACAATTAAGTAAATGGATGGTGGATGGTGGGAGCCAGGTTTTTCACTGTTGGAGTGAGGAGTTACAGATTAGCAAGGATGGGGGCTAGAATGACCTATGTGGTAATGAATTAGAGCTGAGCACATCAGTATGAACCCATGTTAGCTTAATATAGATATAGATGGTTACATATGAAATATTTATAACTGCATGTACATAAATATATACACACTTAAGTTTCCTTGCTCTGCCAGCTTAGAGAGCCTAGAAGCAACAAAACTTTTGAGAGGGCCTAGAAGCAATGACTCCTCACCAGCACACGTAGCTCCCAGATTTAGGTTTCTACCTCATCCTCCAATTAAAGGAACCAGGGCTCCTTGGAGAAATGGCTGATTTTAGGACTGGGGCAGAAAATATACTAGAGAAGCCTGGAGCATCTTGTAATTCCAGAAAATAAGGAAATGCTAAATAACACATAAACAAACAAACAAACAAAACACAACGAGGGGATGTGTCAAAGGGACACAGGAGCCAACTGAAAGAGTTCCCAATGGCCAAAACTGGAACAACTTAAGCAACAAAATAAAGAAGTGTTTAATTATAACCTAAAGGATAAAATAAATATCCATGAATTCATAGTGCTCCAAATTAATGATTGAATAAATGAATAAATAGGGAGAAGAGATACATCTCCCGTGCAGGAGAATTTCAAATAATTTCTGTAGATACTCTACCCTCAGAAGGGGTGCATAACTCTCTATTCCTTCAGTGTGGAATGTGCATAGTGACTTCCTTCCAAAGACTACAGTATGGGAAGGGGAAGAGTAACTTTGCAGTGGAGAAACTGACAGACACTACCTTGGCCAGGTGATCAAGCCTAAGGAAACATGATAACTAAATGCAACCTGCCATCCTGGATGGGAGCCCAGAAGAGAAAAACAATATTAGGTTGAAACTCAGGAACTCTGAATAAGGTATGGGCTCTAATTAATTAAAATGTATCCATATTGGTTCATTAATTATAACAAGTGTACCTAACATGTAAGATGTTAATTATAGGGGAAGCTAGGTGTGGAGTATATGGAAGCTTTCTGTAATCTTCACCACTTCTCTGGAAATATAAAACTATTCTAAAATTAAGGGCTTATTTAAAAATAACATATCTGTGTAAATTATATTTTTTAAAAATTTTATATTTATTATCCAAGCATTAAAAACAGTGTAAGAGAAAATCTTTGGTACATATTCATGTACTTTAATCAATTTCTTAGCCATATGTGTCTAATACTGTGTCACTGGTATTTTTCTAAGGAATGTGTGTTTTTTAAAACACGATCTTTTTTAAAAAGCCCCCTCAAAGAATTGCCTGTAATCATCTCTAAGTCACTTTTTATGATCAGTAAAATGTAAACTGTTGACATCCATCATGGACTCTTCTCTATAAATCGTAATATTTTTAATGAGAATATAGTTTCTCTACAAAGGTACCTGGTAAATTCAGAGAAAAATCTACTAAATGGAGGATATTCTCAATTCTAATTTCTTTAGACAGAAACAGCTTAACTATTTCAGCCCAAATATTTTCAAAGGGAGTGTCTTTTTGCCACCATTTATAATACCTTAAAAAATTTAAAAATTTTTTTAGAGATGGGGTCTCACTGTCATCCAGGCTGGAGTGCAGTGGTGAGATCATAGCTCACTGCACCTTGAAATCCTGGGCTCAGGTGACCCTCTCCCATCAGCATCCCCAGAAAATGGGATTACTAGCGTAAGCCACCATGCCCGGCTATAATACCTTTCTTTAACGAATATTATGAGAAGTTAAAATTCATCACATAAATTGACTTTGTCATTTTGTCTAACATTTTGCCTACTATAGATGATACAAAACCATAAGCCATCTGTCTTCCATTCAATCCAACTACAAAATATAAATTTTCCCAATTAAAAGTAGGAACACCTTCAAAATATTCTCCCTGCAAGTCAAGACATTACAAACAAAAATGATAAAATCTCTAAATTAAATCTTGCTTACCATTTGAACTATCATTACTTAATTTATTCAGCTCCTCCCTTACATTTGGGACATAAAAGTAATTGGTTTCCAGTGTGCAATAAATGACACTTGCTAAAAACCCTGTTTTCAATACCTGAAATTTGATACAAGTTTCAAAAGTTAAAATTTATTTTGGCACACTTGTTGAACACTCTGATTAAAAGTTTTCAATTGCTTTTGAACAAAATTTAGAGGACTCATTTACAAAATGTTCAGTTTCATTGTACACACTTAAAATGATTTACAAGGCAATTCTTCAAAGACTCGAACATTTAAAAAATTCAACTGACGATAGACATCAAAAACAGAAAACATATTGCTGTGCTGGGTTGTGCCAAGCCATATTGGAGCCTGAGGCAAAAGAAAAATCAATAATACTGATCTTGCCTTTACTCAAAATTTTGATATTTTGTTCATCACGCATTTTTGCATTTTGATTTTTCAAATATTGTTTAAAAATATTGGTTGTCTTGATTACTGTGTTTTTTGTGCCCTCATAAAATCTGTACCTGAGGCATGTGCCCAGACATGGTCCTGCCATTGTGCTGAAATATGTTTTATATTCAACATCACTTTTGCCTCAGAAATATTGTAGTATAATTACTCTTTTGTGTATGCATTTATATACATACATATGTCTATAAATTTATAGACAACTACAGTTTCTACTTCAGTTGATACACCATAACAGCTTGTTTTATTCCAGTTTTCAATTACATGTGCACCATCATCAATTTCAAGTTCATTTCTACTATGGATTTCCTAATTGGATATAAATATTGTTTTGCTGCTATGTTCTACCAAAATGTATATCCATATTTACAAGCACAAATTCTTCCGTCTTTAACATTGAACTTTTAAACTGAATTTACAAGAATATTCTCAATAATGTCAGATGTTTCACCCTCACTGGAATGAATTTCCCAAAGCTTGACTGTAATTTCATCATTGGAACCAACTGATTTTTCTATTTGAAGCACCTGATGACCTTGGCGTAAAACTGCCAAGGGCTGGCATGAGGCATGGAGCAGAAGCCCTCCTGACCTAGCTCAAGTTGGGGAAGTTTGCTGTGGGGAAGATCACCGGGAGCTGGGAGGGAAGTTAGAGAGATCTGAGCTGGATCCCTCATTGGACAGGTTGCTGAAGGACCACGAGGGATCTAGGACAAGTCCACATGTGCAGCCACAGAACATTTCCCTGTTGTCAGTATCCTTTTTCTTCTGCTCCCAACCTGCTAGTTCTTTCCAGTTAGACCAACTTCCTGAGCCCAGCAATCTGAACAGCCTAGATAAGTTTTTGAACCAAGTGGCTGGCCGGCTGGTGTATTTGCTGTCTGTGGGTTGAATGTCAGCCTTTTGTCCAATCAGCTGAGACCAAGGGGCAGTGGGTGGAGCAGGCTCACCTGGGACAGAATATGGCAGCCTGGAGCACACAGGAGTTTTCCTTAGGAGAGGCTATGGTGATGGCCTCAGTGGGCACTGACCGGTGGCCCAGGCAACTCTTCTCTCTGCTGCTTGTCTGTCTGACATTGATGCCCTAAGGTGGGTTCCTGGAACCAGCTCTCCATGTCCATTTAAGTGGACATCCTGGAAGGGAAAATGTGTCTTCCATAGTGATTAGTTATTCCCCACCCTGAGATGACACTCCCAGAATTTCTCAGGGGAAACTGCCAGCCTCTGCTAATGAGGTCTTGGCATTGTCTCAGGACCGTAACAGCTATATTTGTGGTCCCCTTGCAGGACATTTTTTCATCTCCCTTGCAGCCCTCACAGAGGAGGCACAGCCAATGAGGTGGGGAGACTGCTGGGTGAAACTTCTAGGAAAGTCCCTTAAAAGGGGACAAGCTCAGCTGACACATGCCTTTGGACCCTCCCTGCTCCAGGACTGTGGGTGCTCTATGAGTGGCAGAGCAGCCAACTTGGGACCAGGAATGGCAGGAAGGATTCTGGGACCTCGACAGCACTGAGGACCTACTGAGTTGCCTACCACCATATTCCTTTTACT
Source organism: Rhinopithecus roxellana (assembly GCF_007565055.1). Classification (NCBI taxonomy): domain Eukaryota; kingdom Metazoa; phylum Chordata; class Mammalia; order Primates; family Cercopithecidae; genus Rhinopithecus; species Rhinopithecus roxellana. The sequence goes on from NC_044553.1 coordinate 172,083,999, forward strand.
CAAATAAAGGAAAAGACCCTTCATTTGTTTAAGTTGCCATTTGGGGAATCACTGGGAACATAATTCCTAACTGACTCAGCCTCCAAATCTCTCCTTTCCCCGATTTGATGGAGCCACCAGGAGGCATATATTCCATCCCCAGTGGTGACCTTCTCCCTCAGTCATTATTTCCTCAACCAGCCACAAGAAGAAGCAATTCTTAGACACAGATCACTGTCCCAGAGGATTCACATCCCAATGCTGCAGGAACTCCTACTCTGATGGGGCAGGGACAGAAAGGACATTTACTAAGCATCTATTATGTGCAAGAGGCTTCAACTATTAGGATTTATTTAACACTCACAAGAACCTTGTGAGGTAGGCATTTTTTCCATCTTATCCATTAGAAAACTGAAGGGTGAGGTGACTTGCTCAGGGTCACACAGCTAGGAGGAGGATGCGGCAGAACTGAGAACGAAGCTCAGACAGCTCACTCCACTGCCCTGTTCTCTCCACCAAACTGTGCTGCCCCTGAAGCAGAGCTGTAGACAACTCCCCGGCAGTCTGGGGAGAGCACCTCCTATCTTTGAGGGGAATTGTTCATCCCCTCCTCCAACCCTAATGGAGGCCGCCAATCACAGACCCTCAAGCGTTGGTGCAAAGTCCAGGTTGGGCCAGTCAGTGGCCTTCCCTAGAACTTTTTGAATTGAAATTAAGGGAAGAGGGGATTTCTGTCTGTGATAGCGAAGCTGAGACATGTGAAGACAGGCTGGCCTGTAGAGGAAAGAGGTCTTTAGCCAGAGAGAATGATGTTGACATACAGAGAGAAGCAAAGAGAACCTGGTGGGTCTCCTCCACCTCAAGGCAGCTGCACCCTCCTCTGTCCCATGGTTTGGTTGTGTGAGCCTATACACTTTTTGATTGAGCAGGTTTGAATTTGATTTCTGTCACTCAGCTCCAGTGGGAATGCAATATAGTTCAACCACTTTGGAAACTGTTTGACAATATCTATGAAAGCTGGACATATACATAAGCTATGACCTGGCAATTCCACCCCTAGGCCCATGCCCAACAGAAATTAGTGCACGTGTTTACCTAAGGACTCATGCTAGAGAGTGTTCATAACAACAGTGCTCCTAACAGCCCCAAACTGGAAACAACCTAAATATCCATCAATAGGATAATGGATAAGTAAAGTGTGGTATATTCATATAACGAAACACTGTATAGCAATGAAAATAAGCAATGTACAGCTACATGCAACAGTATGACTGAATCTCACAGACATCAGATTTAGTAAAAGAGTACATACTGTAGATTCCCTGTCTGTGAAATTCAAAATCAGGCAACACTAATCAATGGTGACAGAAGTCAAAATAACTGTGACCTCTGAGGGTAGGGGTGGTACTTACTGGGAGGAAGACACAAGGAAACCTCCTAGAGTGCTGGAAATGTTCTAGATTTTTATTTGGGTGGTGGTTACATATGCAGAATGTCATTGAGCTGTGCACGCAAGATTAGAGCATGTGGTGCACTTTACCATATGTACATTAAACCTAAACCTCAATGTAAAAAGCATCATCATACCCATAAAAATAATAAATCAATAAAAGCATCACCATGCAAGACTCTGAGCCCAGCCTTTGCAGCCCATATGTATACAATGAATGGTTGTTCCAGTTGTCATTCTCCCACTATGTAACAGAATGGAGATTTCACAAAGCTGGGTTCTAACTGTCTCGGGGTTCAATGAGTTGCAGCTTCAAACTACAGGTTGAGTATTTTTTTTTTATCTGAAATGCTTGGGAATAGACGTGTTTCAAATTTTGGATTTTTTTTTATTTTGGAATATTTGCATATATATAATGAGATATCTTGGGGACGGAACCCAAATCTAAACACAAAATTCATTTATGTCTCATACACACCTTATACACATAGCCTGAAGGCAATTTTATACAACATTTTAAATAATTTTGTAAATAAAACAGAGTTCGTGTAGATTGAGTCCTCAGAAAGCAAAGGTGTCATGATCTCAGCCACCCATGTATACAGTCTGTGGTGGTTTGGCACACCATCATTCTAGACTTTGAATTCATTTCCTGCCAATAAGCAACTGGGGATACTGAGTAAAGTGTGTGTTGTGTGCCTGTGACACCCTACACAAAGTCAGGTGTGGAATTTTCCACTTGTGGCATCATGTAGGTGCTCAAAAATTTCGGATTTTGGCACATTTCAGATTTTGGGTTTCAGATTAGCAATTCTCAACCTACAGTTCATGTTCCCTGAAGCAACAACATGAAAAGTGGGAAGGGTGTACAACCATCTGATCTTCAACAAACCTGACAAAAACAAGCAATGGGGAAAGGACTCCCTATTTAATAAATGATGCTGGGAAAACTGGCCAGCCATGTGCAAAAAACAGAAACTGGACCCCTTCCTTACACCTTATACAAAAATTAACTCAAGATGGATTAAAGACTTAAATGTAAAACCGAAGACCATAAAAACAAAACAAACAAACAGAAGAAAACCTAGGCAATACCATTCAGAACATAGGCATGGGCAAAGACTCCATGACTGAAACCCTGAAAGCAATTGCAACAAAAGCCAAAATTGACAAATGGGATCTAATCAAACTGAAGAGCTTCTGCACAGCAAAAGAAACTATCATCAGAGTGAATGGGCAACCTACAGAATGGGAGAAAATTTTTGCAATCTACCCTTCTGACAAAGGGCTAATATCCAGAATCTACAAGGAACTTACATAAGTTTACAAGAAAAAAACTAACAACCCCATCAAAAAGTAGGTGAAGGATATGAACAGACACTTCTCAAAAGAAGACATGTATGCAGCCAATGAACCTATGAAAAAAAGCTCATCATCACAGGTCATTAGAGAAATGCAAATCAAAACCACAATGAGATACCATCTCACGCCAGTTAGAGTGGTGATCATTAAAAAGTCAGGAAACAACAGATGCTGTTGAGGTTGTGGAGAAATAGCAATGCTTTTACACTGTTTATGGGAGTGTAAATGAGTTCAGCCATTGTGGAAGACAGTGTGGCGACTCCTCAAGGATCTAGAACCAGAAATACAATTTGACCAAGCAATCCCATTATTGGGTATATACCCAAAGGATTATAAATCATTTTACTATAAAGACACGTACACGCTTATGTTTATTGCAGCACTATTTACAATAGCAAAGACTTGGAACCAACCTAAATGCCCATCAATGATAGATTGGATAAAGAAAATGTGGTACATATATACCATGGAATACTATGCAGCCATAAAAAAGAATGAGTTCATGTCCTTTGCAGGGACGTGGATGAAGCTGGAAGTCATCATTCTCAGCAAACTAACACAGGAACAGAAAACCAAACACCACATGTTCTCACTCATAAGTAGGAGTTGGACAATGAGAATACGTGGACACAGAGAGTAGAATATCACACACTGGGGCCTGTTGGGGAGTGGGGGGCAAGGGGAGGGAGAGCATTAGGACAAATACCTAAAGTATGCGGGACTTAAAACCTAGATGATAGGTTGATAGGTGCAGCAAACCACCATGGCACATGTATACCTATGTAACAAACCTGCATATTCTGCACATGTATCCCAGAACTTAAAAAAAAAAAAAAAGTAGGAAGAGAAGGGGAGGGGAAGAGAGGGGAAGAGAGAGGGGAGGAGAGGTGGAAAGAAAGCAAGAGCGATAGGAACTTTTCATGCTTCCCTTGGAAATGATGGTCCTGCAAGGAAAGTTTTTACTCTTATTCATCTTCTTAGAGATCTGGAGAGCTCTGAGCTACAGCCTCACAAATGTTGCCAGGGGTAAGAAAGGACAGGGGGAAATTGATCCCAGGGACCCTCTCCTATTCAATAATACGTAGGCCTTACACTATCTTCCAAAGCATGACTTTGCTGTACTCAAACTCAAGTTCCATTCAATTCCCATCATAGACATTGCTAAAGTTGGGAGGGGAGTGGAGAGCCCAAAGAGGGAGAGAGAAGAGGGGAAAAGAAGACACAGTAAACTCTTTTCAGAGACTTCACCTTTTCTAAGGTAATAGCAAAATAGAGCCTTAGTTGCTGAACTTCCTCTTCTGTGCCAGGGCATTTTACATTCTGTTGTTGTTGTTGTTGTTTGTTTGTTTTGAAATGGAGTCTCACTCTGTTGCCCAGGCTGGAGTGCGGTGGCATGATCTTGGCTCACTGCAACCTCTGTCTCCTGGTTTCAAGCAATTCTCCTGCCTCAGCCTCCCAAGTAGCTGGGATTACAGGCACACGCCACCACACCTGGCTAATTTTTATATTTTTAGTAGAGACGGGGTTTCACCATGTTGGCCAGGCTGGTCTCAAACTCCTGACCTCAAGTGATCTGCCCACCTTCGCCTCCCAAAGCGTTGGGATTATAGGAGTGAGCCACAGCACCTGGTCCATTTTACACTCTTGATGTCATTTTATTTTCACAGTGACTTATTGGCTGTTGTTATCCCCACTTTACAGGTGAGAAGATTGAGTCACAGAGAAGTTGAATGACACACTCAAGGCTGCACAGCAAATACCTGATGTTCCATGTCCCTTCTTGCCCACCCTCACCTCCATTGAGTCGTTCTCCCCAGTGCAGTCAGAATTATCCTTTTAATGCACGATTTCAATCATGCTTTTCCGTTTCAGACCCTTTAAAATGTTGTCATTGCTATTACAGAAAGACCCCATCCTCAGCTAGGGGCCTGGCCCCATCTCTCTAACCTCACTGGGTCTCTGGTTCCTGCCATATTGCACAAAGATTTGTGCTTCCACTTACCACAGGAAGTTTCATCCATGCTTTCACCTCTGCCCAGAACGCCCTGCCCCACCCCCTTCCCCTGGAAGCCTCCCCCATCTTACCCAGCTCAGCCCCAAATATCATCTTCTCAGGGAAGCCTTTCCTGGCATCTTCCGTTACCAACTTCTGTTCATGTTCAAAGAATCCTGCATACTTTCTTCAGAGTCCTCACCACAATTTGTAATAATACATCTGTGTGATTATTAGTTAAATGTCTACCTCCCCCACTAGAATATAAGTTCCTGGGATATGCTTGGCTCACCTCTGTATCCACAGAGCCTAGCAGTGTGCCTAGCACATTGGAGGTTCTCAAATATTTCACGAGTGGATGGGTGGGTGGGTGGATGGATGGATGGATGGATGGATGGATGAATGAGTGGACAGGTGGACGGATGGATGGTTTGGTGGGGGTAGAGAAAGTTTTCCAACACAAGATCATCTGACCACAGGATTCTGCTCTCTCTACTTCATTTCACCAAGTCTTCAGTCCCAGGATCTTTGTGAAGACCAAGTAAAGGCCGGGCGCAGTGGCTCATGACTGTAATCCCAGCACTTTGGGAGGCCAAGGCAGGCGGATCACGAGATCAAGAGATCGAGACCATCCTGGCCAACATAGTGAAACCTCTTCTCTACTAAAAAAATTAAAAAATTAGCAGGGCATGGTGGTGCGCACCTGTAGTCCCAGCTACTCAGGAGGCTGAGACAGGAGAATCACTTGAACCCAGGAGGCGGAGGTTGCAGTGAGCCAAGATCGCGCCACTGCACTCCAGCCTGGTGACAGAGCGAGACTCCATCTTACAAAAAAAAAAAAAAAAAAAAAAAAAAAGGCCAAGTAAAACCAACACAGTTGAGGCCAAAGGGCTTCAAAGATCTCAAAGTCACAGCCCAAATACAGAAAGTGACTTACTTACCAAGGTCACACAACAGTGGCCCAGGAAAGACAGGAAAGAACCCAGGTCTCATTGTTAGAATAATAATGGTCTTCCAGTGGATTCCTCAGGAACAATTTGTAAGAACAGCATTCTGATTCTTTGCATGTTCACAACTGTTGGGTAGCCTTTATGTTTATGTGTTTCTGGACCTAAAATCCTTTGCTTATACTTTCTTTCCTTGAGTTTCTTGAAAATGTTGTTTCAAGGCCGGGCACGGTGGCTCACGCCTGTAATCTCAACACTTTGGGAGGCCGAGGCGGGTGGATCATCTGAGGTCAGGAGTTTGAGACCAGCCTGGCCAACATGGTGAAACTCCGTATCTACTAAAAACACAAAAATTGACAAGCATTGTGGCGGGGGCCCATAATCTCAGCTACTTGGGAGCTGAGACAGGAGAATCGCTTGAACCGGGAAGTGGAGGTTGCAGTGAGCTGAGATCATGCCACTGCACTCCGGCCTAGGTGACAAGAGTGAGGCTCTGTCTCAAAAACAAAAAAGAAAAAAAAAATTGTTGTTTCATTGCAGCCTTTCTTCATATGTTGCTATTGAGAAATCCGATGCCAACCTGATCTTCTTTCCAATATAAGGGAATTGGTCTTTTTAAATTTGAAGCCTAGAGAATGTGTGTCTTTATCCTTGAAGTCTAAAGTCTTGGAATGGACTGTTCCATATCTATTTTCCCATGAACAGAGTAAGCCCTTTGAATACATAGATTCAGGTCTTACTTTATTTCCAGAGAGTTTTATTGTATGATAGTTTTAAATTTTAGTTCTGTTTAGTTGTTGGGTTTTTTCTCCCTTTTTAAGGATTCCAGTGATTAAAAAAAAGGTTGACTCTTCTTTGATTGCCTTCTCTATACATCAGTTTCTCTCTGATCTTTCTTGATCCCTTTGCTTCATTTTTGTTCTCTTAGCTATTTCATTTCTCTCCTATAATGTTTTCAGTCTGTCTATTTTCCCATGGGCACCTTGTCATTTAGACTTCATTTCTGCAATGACCTTGTGTTTTTCTTCCATTTCTTTCCTGAGGGTTTCATAAACTCTCCTTTTGTATCTTTCTAATCTTTATCTTGTCATCTATTTTCTGGGCATTCCTATTTCTGATTTGAGGTGGGTTTTTATTTTTTCATACTTGCAAATGCTTGTTGAATAATATTTAACTAGGTTGGGGTATTCTGCAAAAGTTTTATTCTGCTTCATCGTTGATTTTGGAGGCAGAAGTTTGGTCCCTGAAATATGTTAATCCTCAGTTTCTGTTTTATACTAGGTTTGTGTAGATAGTGCATACCATTTTATGTTTATTTTAAATATCTTCTATTTTTCTTTTTTTTTTTTTTTGAGACGGAGTCTCGCTGTGTCGCCCAGGCTGGAGTGCAGTGGCGCGATCTCGGCTCACTGCAAGCTCCGCCTCCCGGGTTCCCGCCATTCTCCTGCCTCAGCCTCCCGAGTAGCTGGGACTACAGGCGCCCGCCACCGCGCCCGGCTAGTTTTTTTTTTTTTTTGTATTTTTAGTAGAGACGGGGTTTCACCGTGTTAGCCAGGAGGTCTAGATCTCCTGACCTCGTGATCCGCCTGTCTCGGCCTCCCAAAGTGCTGGGATTACAGGCTTGAGCCACCGCGCCCGGCCAGTATCTTCTATTTTTCTAGAGCAGCAATTACAGGTGATTCTTTGCAGGCAAGGGTAAGGATTTGGGGGGCTCAATAAGTGTCTTAGCTCAGGAGTGTCCTCTTCTGCGTTATAGCAAAATGAAGTTGCTTTAATGGAAAATTTCTTTTGTTTCTGTAGAACCCTTAATTTCCACCACTTGCTTCCTTATTTCCCTTCATCTTCAGGGATCCAACAGATTCATCCTCCTTCAAGGCATCTCCCTCTCACACAAAAATGGTTCCTTAAAAGATTGCACCTCTTGTCCCGTACCAAGCTTATCCAGCTTTCAGCCCATGGGCTGCACACGGCCCAGGACAGCTTTGAATGCGGTGCAACACAAATTCATAAACTTTCTTAAAACATTATAAGATTGTTTTGCTTTTTTTTTTTCTTTAGCTTCTCAACTATTGTTAGTGTTAGTGTATTTTATGTGTGCTCCAAGACAATTTTTCTTCTTCCCATGTGGCCCAGGGAAGCCGGAAGATTGGATACCCGTCTCCTACACATTCTCAAGTCGCTCCCCTCAGTTCCCCAATTGACAGTGCTCTGATCCATCAGCGTTTCCCCACTCAGGGTAAGACTCTGACCTTTTGGGAGTGATTTTCTTTAAACCCTACCACCATTAGACCCCTGCTGCAGGCTTCCTTTTCCCTTGTAGCCTCTACTTGACTCCACTGTAGCATGTGCCCTGGAGCTGGTTCTGTTGGTTTCAATGTTTATTTTCCTACTCTTGTGCACATCTAAATTGATTCCCTACTCCAACGTATATTGAAGCTTGTCATGCTGTAAAATCATTGCATTTGTTCTTCTTGTGGGTCTATATGTTTTTTGGAGGCTATATGTAGATATTTGCCCTCAGATGGTTGCCATTATCCTCCAGGAAACTGGAACGAAGTTTGTCCATTTTATTAGTCATTATAATAAGCAACACTGGCTCATGGCTGTATTCCCAGCTACATGGGAGGCTGAGGCAGGAGGATCATTTGAGCCAGGAGTTCGAGACCAGCCTGAGCAATACAGCAAAACCCCATCTCTACAAAAACATTTTAAAAATTAGCCAGGCATTGTGGTGCACACCTGTGGTACCAGCTACTAGGGAGGATGAGGCAAACTCTTGAGCCCAAGAGTTTGAGGTTGCAGTGAGCTATGATCATGTCAGTGCACTCCAGCTTGGGTTATAGAGTGAAACTGTCTCAAAAATAATACTAATATTAATTAATTAATTAATTACATTATGCTCAGTAACTGTTTTCTGATTGATGCAAATTATTTGGAATATATTGGTACTTGATTTATGTCCTACAACGTGGTTGATTTTAGCTCTATAGTAAATCTTCAAATTGGGTAGCTGAGTCCTCCAACTTTATTATTTTCCAAAATTATTTTGGTTGGTGTAGTTCCATATAAATATTAAAAGCAACTTGTCTCTGTCTAAAAAAAAAGGAAAATCTTACCAGCACTTTTATTTGAGTTGTGTTAAATTTATAGTTCTATCTGGGGAGAACTGACAATTAACAATATTGAGTCCTCTAGTCCCACAACACAGTATGTTCCTCCATTTATTTAGGTCCTCTTTGATATCTTTCAGCAGTGTTTTGTAATTTTCAGCACAGATCCTGCAAGTTTGTCAGTTTGTACCTAATTATTTCGAGTTTTGGAGCTATTACAAATATCTTTAAACTTTAGTTTTCAATTGTATATTGCTAGTATATAGAAATTTAATTGATTTTTGTGTTGACTCTGTATTCTGTAGCTTTGTTAAACTCTCTTATAAGCTCTAGATTATTTTGGTAGATTCCTTGGGATCTTAGTCTATTTTTTGCTGTTTATAACAGAATATCTGAAACTGGGTGATTTATTACAAAAAGGAATTTATTTCTTACAGTACTGATAAGTCCAAGGTCAAAGGGCTGCACTCGTTGAGGTTCCTCTTGCTGGTGGGTATTCTCAGAGTCCCAGGGCACTGTGGGGCATCACATGGTGAAGGGGCTAAGCATGCTCAAGTCTCTCTTCGTCTTCCTATAAAGCCACCAGCCCCACTCCTGTGATAACCCATTAATCCATTCATCCATAAATGGATTAATCCATTCATAAAGATGGAGCCATCATGACCCAGTCACCACTTTTTTTTTTTTTTTGAGACGGAATTTTGCTCTTGTTGCCCCAGCTGGAGTGCAGTGGCACGATCTCGGCTAACTGCAACATTTACCTCCTGGGTTCAAGCGATTCTCCTGCCTCAGCCTCCCGAGTAGCTGGGATTACAGGCATGCGCCACCACGCCTGGCTAATTTTGTAATTTTTTAATAGAGACAGGGTTTCACCGTGTTGGTCAGGCTGGTCTTGAACTCTTGACCTGAGGTGATCCGCCTGCCTTGGCCTCCCAAAGTGCTGGAATTAACAGGCATTCGTCACCGTTGTGCCCAGCTGACCCAGTCACCTCTTAAAGACCCCATCTCCCAATATTGTCACATTGGGAATTAAGTTTCAACATGAGTTTTGGAGGGAACAAACATTCAAACCATGGCAGATTTCCTATATAGAATCAAATCATCTGCAAATAGTGATAGTTGTGTTTCTTCCTTTACAACGTCTATACCTTTTATTGTCTTGTCTTAATGCACTAACTAGAACTTTCAGCATAAGGTCCAATGGGACTGGTGGGAATGAACATCTTTATCTTGTTCCTGATGTTAGAGAGAAAGCGTTCAGTCTTTACAATTAGGTATGATGTAGATATTTTTTATATCCCTTTATCAGATTAAGGAAGTCTCCTATTTTTGGTTTAGCAGAGTTTTCATAGATGTACTGGGAGTGTTTTACTGATATTCATGAATGCACATTGAATTTAGTCAAATACTTTTTCTGAAATAGTATGATTATGTGGTTTTTCTTCTTTAGTCTGTTAATAGAATGGACTACATTGATTGGTTTTTCAATGCCTTGAATTCTTGAGATAAGCCTCACTTATTATTTTTAATATATATTACTGGATTTAATTTGTTACATTTTGTTGAATATTTTTGCATCTATATTCATGAAAAATATTGGTTTGCAGGGTTTTTTTTCCTTGTAGTGTCTTGCCTGGTTTTGGTATCAGGATAAAATTGACTTCATAAAATAAATGGGGAAGTGTTTCCTTCTCGTATATTTTCTAGAAGAAATTATGCATGAAAAAAATTGGTCTAATCTATTATTTAAACATTTGGTAGAAATTGCCAGTGAAATTATCTAGTCTAGAGATTTCTTTTTCAGAAGGTATTTAACCATAAATTCAATTTCTTTAACAAATACAGAACTATTAAGGTTATCTATCTTGGGTGAGTTTTTGGTAGTTTGTGGCTTTAAAGGAATTAATCCATTTATCTAAGTTGTCAACTTTTTGTGGAGTTGTTTGTAGTAGTTCCTTATTAGCCTTTTAATGTGTGTGAGGTGTGATGTAGTAAGTTATCTCTCATTCCTGATTTTGGTCATTTGTGCCTTTGCTCTTTCCTTAGTCAGTCTTTCTAAAGGTTTATCAATTTAATTTATCTTTTCAAAGAACCAGCTTTTGTTTCATTGATTTTTTATTGTTTTCTTGTTTATTGTTTTCTTGTTTTCAATTTCATTGATTTTTGCTCTTGACTTTGTTATTTCTGCTTGCTTTGGGTTTATATTTCTCTCTCTCTCTCTTTTTTTTTTTTTTTTTTTTTTTTAGTTTCTAAAAATGAGAGCTTAGATTGTTGATTTCAAGTCTTTCTTCTTTTCTAATATAAGCATTTAATGCTATCGGTTTCCTGTAAGCATTGCTTGAGGTGCATCCCACAAATTTTGACGTTTTTTCATTTTCATTCAGTTCAAAATATTTTCTAATTTCCCATGAACTTTCTTTTTGACCCATTGTTATAAATTGTGTTAAAATTTTTTAGAGACTTTCCAGTTATTGCTCTTTTATCAGTTTCTAGTTTGATTTCATTGTGATCAAATAACATACTTTATGTGATTTCAGTTATTTTAAACTTGTTAAGACTATTTCTATGACCCAAGATAGGATCTTTCTTGGTGAAGATTCTTTTTGTTGTTGTTGTTGCCCAGGCTGGAGTGCAATGGCGCGATCTCGGCTCACTGCAACCTCTGCCTCCCGGGTTCTAGCAATTCTCCTGCCTCAGCCTCTGGAGTAGCTAGGACTACAGGCACATGCCACCATCCCTGGCTAATTTTGTATTTTTAGTAGAGACGGGATTTCACCATGTTGGTCAGGCTGGCCTTGAACTCCTGACGTCAGGTGATCCACCTGCTTCAACCTCTCAAAGTCTGGGATTACAGGCATGAGCCACTGCGCCTAGTCAAAAGTTCTTTTATACCGTGCAGATTTTATTTTCTGCCGTTGTTGGATGGAGTGTTCTATAAAATGTCAATTAGATCCAGGTCAGTGATTGTTCATATCTTCTATATCATTGCTATTTTCTATCTACTTCTTCTATTAATTATTGAAAGAAAAATATTAAAGTTTACAACTGTAATTGAATTTTTCCATTTCACCTTTCAGTTCAATTTTTGCTTCATGCATTTTGAAGTCCTCTTATTAAGTGTATACCCAGTTAGGATTGTTATGTTGTCTTGGTGAACTGGTCTTGTTATCATTATGTCATGTCTCCTTTTATCCCTAGTAATTTTCTTTAGTTTAAATTTTACTTTATCTTATATTAATATAGCCACTCCAGCTTTCTTTTGATTGGTGTTTGAATGGTTTATCTTAGTCTTTTTAAAATGGCTTTACTGAGGTAGAATTCACATAGCATAAATTCGCCTATTTGAAGAGTACTGTTCAGTGGTTTTTAATGTATGTATCTTAGTCTTTTAATGTATCTATATCTTTATATCAATATAATTATAGGCAGCATATAGTTATATCTTTTTTTAAATCCATTCTGACCATTTCTGTCTTTTAATTGGTGTGTTTAGACCATTTGTATTTAACATAATTATTGCTATGTTTGCATTTAGGTGTGTCATTCTATTATTTCTGTCTGCTCCCTCTGGTTTTTGTTCCTCTGTTTCCCCTTCCCTCTTTTTATTTAGGTTATTCAAACATTTTTTAGTATTCTATTCTAATTTATAAACTGCATTTTTTATTGTATTTCTTTGTAAAAAATGTTGATGGATTTTCTAGGTATTACTATATGCATATTTAACTTTTCAGAGTTAAATAGAAATGTCTGCTTCGAAGAAATACTTACTACTTTAAATGGAATATAGAAACCTTCCCATCATATAGGTTCCTTCACTCTCCTTCCTTTCTATTATGGCTATCTTATATATTATATATTAGGTCTACATTGAAAACCACATCAAACAATGTTATAATTTTTGGTTTCAACTATTAATCATATTTTAGATAGCTCAAGAGAAGGGGAATAGACTACCCAGAAATCTACCACTTCTGTTGTTCATCATTCATTCTTGTGTTTCCAAGTTTCCCTATGGTATTATCTCCCTTCCATCTGAAAAACTTCCTTTAGCATTTACTTTAGAACAAGTATGCTAGCAACAAAGTCTCTTAGTTTTCCTTTATATGAGGATACCTTTATTTCACCATCATTCCTAAAGGATATTTTCACTGGATAAAGAACTCTGAATTGATGGTTCTTTTCTTTTAGCACTTTGAAAATATTTCATTTCCTTTTAGCCTCCATGGTTTCTCATGAGATACTGATAGTAATTCTATATTTTTCTCTAACTACTTTCAAGATTTCTTTCTCTTTAGTTTAAAGAAGTTCAACCATCATATCCCTGACAGTGCATTTCTTTGAGTTTACCCTGTTTGAAGTTGGCTGAATTTCTTAAAACTGTAATTCTGGGAAATTTCCAGCTGTTATTTTTTTCAATTATTATTTCCTGAACTGTACTGTTGCTCCATTCCTTCCAGGACTCTGATGATATGACCATCTGACATCTTGGTATTGTTCCCCAGGTCCCTGAGACACTGTTCAATTTTTTCAATCTTTTTTCTCTTTGTTGTTCAGATTGGATCATTTCTATTGATCTATATTCAAGTTCCCTGACTCTTTGTTCTCTCATCTCCATTCTGCTGGTTTTTCCAGTTATTGTTTTTTTAATTTTAAAATTGTATTTTTCAGTTTTATAATTTCTGTTTGGTTCTTCTTTATATCTTCTATTTCTTTGTTGAGACTTGCTACCTTTTCATTCATTCCAGAGTGTTCACCCTTACTTCTTGGAGTAAGGTTATAATAGCTGCTTTAAAATCTTTGATAATTTCAACATCTGTGTTATCTCAGGATTGGCATCTAATTGATTGTCTTTTTATTGTGAGTTGAGTTTTTTCTGGTTTTTCATATCCAAAGTAATTTTAGATTGTATCCTTAACATTTTGAATAGTATGTTATGATTTTGATTTTTTTTAACTCACAGAACCAGTGAATGGTCTTGTTTAAATCCTAAAGAGAATGCTGATTTTTTTTTTTTTTTTTTTTTTTTTTTTTAGCAGACAAGTGACCAGGCTAGGTCCAGGCTACCAGTTCCAACCTACCTTCTGTGGCCTCTGGTACCAATATCGGTTCAGTTCTCAAAGCCATTTGCTGTATGGGTTTCATTTGTAGACTAGTTCTCAAAGACTTTGATGTTTTGTTTGGGATCAGATCCATGCTGCACAGTTTGGAGGTGATTCTGGAAGTTTATACACAAAGGTATGGGATCACTCTCTTGTGCTCTCTCCTCTCTACAATCTCCCTCATCAGTTTCTGGCTCTTTGGGCCTTCCTTTTCCAGTCCCTCAGCCAGAAATCTAGGACTTTAATTTCCCAGCTCTGCTATGTACTTATAACTGCCTCTGTGTCCGGGGCCAAGCAGCAGAAGAACAGAAGGCAGAGGGATTGGGGTGTGGGGGTGGAGACAGAAGTAACAGGAATTTCCCCAGGCTCTTGGGCTCACAGCTCTTCTGGTAGGAGAGGTTTTTTCTCTCTAAGAATTTTAGGCACCTACTTGGCTGATGCTGCTGTCACCATTGCCACTGCCTCCATTGCAATGCTACCTGGTGGCTGGAGTGGGAGATGATGGAGAAAAAAAATGTAAACAGGAAAACTTCCCACATCTGATTTTTAGGAGCCCCCTTCCTGCTCCTCAAACCAGAAAAGGAGCTCTTTCTGTTCTCCTGGAGCTCTATCTGCCCCTACCTGGTGCACTCTTCCAGGTTTTGGGCTACCTATGAGTCAAGGCCAGGCAAAACAAGGGGAAAATAAATGGGAAACTCAACCCCAGTTCAGTCATACTTCAAATTCTTGTTTCCTTCTCCAATCTATCGGTTACTGTGTAGTTTCCAAGTTCTCAGATAGCTGGCCCATGCATCCTGTCCGTAGTTTAGAAACACAACCAGTAGGTATGAGGTAGAGTATGTTTACTCTATCTTTTCCAGAATTGACCCTTCATGCGTTGGGCTTTAATTTCAATTTAATTTTTAAATTTTAATTTATTTGTCATTTCTAGAAATTCTATTTGGTCTTTTGCAACTTCATCTGATCACTTTTGATAATCTCTCATTCTTTTGTCATACATTTGATCGCATCTTTAATTTCTTTAAGCAAACCACACATAATTATTTTATGTTATACATACAACAGATCATTCCACTATCTTTGGTTGTTGTTGGTCTGATTCAGCAATGTTGTGTCTGCTGAATCTCACTTCATGTAGCTTATTTTCTCATCTGTTTAATATACAAGTATGTGCATTAAAATATATATATGTGTGTGTATATATATATATGTATATTTGTGTAACCTCCTGTTTCTGGAAGTTTATTTGTGAGAATACTTTGAAGCCTAGATTTAAAATGCGTTCCTCTAGGGAGTCTTCACAATTGCTTCATCAGGCATCTGGGGAACACTTGAAACTATATTTTCAGTTAGTTTTTTTCTGGAGTTGGAGAGGGAAGCAATATAGGCAGTGTGAATTCTGATGCCACATCCACTTAAAACTGAGTTTCTCGAGGCCAGGTGTGGTGGCTCACGACTGTAATCCCTGCACTTTGGGAGACCAAGGAGGGCGGATCACAAGGTCAGGAGTTCAAGACCAGCCTGGCCAACATAGTGAAACCCCGTCTCTGCTAAAAATACAAAAAATTAACCAGGTGTGGTGGTGGGTGCTTGTAATCCCAGCTACTTGGGAGGCTGAGGCAGGAGAATTGCTTGAACCTGCGAGGCAGAGGTTGCAGTGAGCCAAGATCGCGCCATTGCACTCCAGCCTGGGTGACAGTGTGAGACTCCATTCAAAAAAGAAAAAGAAAGAAGAAAGAAAGAGAGAAAGGGAGAAAGGGAGAAAGAGAGAAAGAGAGAAAGAAAAGAAACTGGGCTTGTCCCAGAGATTCCAGGGAAAATCCACCTTTCCTTTGTGCTAACTGCAGTTGAGACAGAAGCAGACAAGCCTCTGTGGGCATGTTTTCCCTACTTTACTGAGGAGGTAGCCCTTTGGGATCCCAGCTTTATGCAGGCGTCTTCTAACATACTTCCCACTTTGCTTGGACCCAGGAGTTATCTTCCATAAAATGAGTACCTTCCAGCCGGGCGCGGTGGCTCACGCCTGTAATCCCAGCACTTTGGGAGGCTGAGGCAGCCAGATCACCTGAGGTCAGGAGTTCGAGACCAGCCTGGCCAACATGGTGGAACCCCGTCTCTACTAAAAATACAAAAATTAGCCAGGTGTGGTGGTGCATGCCTGTAATCCCAGCTACTTGGGAGGCTGAGGCAGGAGAATCACTTGAACCTGGGCGGTGAAGTTTGCAATAAGCAGAGATTGCGCGACTGCACTCCAGCCCAGGAGATAGAGCAACACTCTGTCTTAAGAAAGAAAAATCAGCGAGTCAACAGAGTAAAGCGGAAGCAAGTTTATGAAGAAAGTAAAGGAATAAAACAATGGCTACTCTACAGGCAGAGCAGCATCGAGGGCTGCTGGTTGGCTGCTTTTGTTTATTTCTTGATCATATGCTGAACAAGGAATGGTTTATTCATGAATTTTCCAGGAAAAGGGTGGGAATTTCCCAGAACTGAGGGTTCCTCTTCCTTTTAAATCATATAGGGTAACTTCCAGATGTTGCCATGGCAATTGTAAACTGTCATGGGACTGGTGGGAGTGTCTTTCAGCATCCTAATGCATTATAATTAGCATATAATGAGCAGTGAGGATGACCAGAGGTTACTTTCATCCATTTTGGTTTGGGCGAGCTTCTTTACTGCACCCTGTTTTATCAGCGGGGTCTTTGTAACCAGTATCTTGTGCCCCCTCCTATCTCATCCAGTGACTTAAGAATGTCTAACCTCCTAGGAATGCAACCGGGCAGGCCTCAGCATCATTTTCCCCAGCCCCCGTTGAGGATGGAGTCGCTCTGGTTTGAATGCCTCTGACACTCCTGTCCTCTGTGCCTTGTCTGGGCCGCACTCTCGGGCACATCAGAAACCTGCTTCTGAGTCCAATCCACCTGGGGCTGTGGGAAACCCTCTTGGACACGCAGGCACATCCTGCTGCCCTGGCAACTCTGTGAGGCCAGTCACACCCACCGGCAGGACCACTTCTGCTTCTGCTTCCACTTCCGCTTCCACTCTGGCACACACCACAACACAGGGAGGCCCAGGCTCCAGCTCCTTCCTCCCTGCTCTTCAACTCACTTCCATCCTCTCATCTTACTTCCCCTTGAGTCTCCTTCCCCAACTCATGAAATTTTTATTTAGTTTGTAGGGGAGGGCCACACAGGGAGTGGATGGCAAAGACTGGATTGAAATCCAGGTGTCCAGACCTCTCAGCCAGGGTCCCTACAAGCCTGCAGAGAGCTTTGGCACAGCAGGACCCATCCTGTGCTGTGCTGATGTGACTGGGAACCCCTTGGGGAGGAACACTGGGGCCCTCTTGCCAGGCATGCAGCACAGCACCTGTCATTCTGGAAGTGAATGAATGAGGTTGGGGCTACCTGGGCAGGAGGTCCGCAGTGCATTTTCACTCTCTGCACATGGCTGAGTCTCCACTGTTGGCCAGACACTGACCACTGCTTAACCCATTAGCCAAGGAGATGTGAGGGGTGGGGCTGGGGAAGAGGTGAAGGAGGAGAGAGAGGAAGGGGTGTGTCTGCCTGCATGCTGCAGAGAGAGCTGCCACATCACAGCGATGCTCCAGATGCTGTGCTCAGAGTTGTCTGAGCGTTCCCTTATTGAATTCTCACATTTACATTTCTTGGAAAGAAAAAGAGATTCTTCTTCACTCCCATTTTGTAGATGGGAAATTGAGTCTTCAAGAGATTGAGTAACTTGCCTAAAACCATATAGCAAAAAACTGGGGAAATGGGATTCAAATCAGCTCAAAAAAAGAAGTTGAACCCAAGCCCTCCATACCACAAGGCCTCTTCGCCATCAGTGTGATGATCTCCACTGGACAGATAAGGAAACTGAGGCCTGGGGATGGAAGGGACTTGCTCAAGTTAGTGAGAGAGTCAGACCCAAAACCAGCACTAGAGCCTGGACTGCTTCCCCGCAGCTTCAAAACCCTTGACCAACGGGGAAGACAGGTCCTGATGTTGCTGCCCTACGGGTGGTGGCCATTGAGTAGGCATGGGGTCTGTCCTGGCCAGCAGAAGTCCCTGACACTGTCAGTGCCAGGTGATGTGCACACCCTGCACCCAGATAAACAAGAGACCAGCTCCTGGCCTCATGGAGCTGCTGTGTGCCGCGGTGCAAGGGTGGGTTCTGCAAGAGAATGGCACCTATATCTCACAAGACCTCATCTCCCCTGCCAGTGCCCATGCCCCAGGATGCTGGTCGTTTGTCTCAATGGCCAGCTCTGTGGGTGCCTTCACTTCAGAGGTCAGGCCCCAACCCTCTGCTGAAGGACAGCTGGGCAAATGGTTCCACCCACCAGAGCCAGACACCTGGCCCGGACTGGAGAAGTGAACTTCTCTCCTGGCTTATAGAGGCCTGAAACTTCCTTCCCTCTAACTGTGGGTGCTAGTGGCAGTCCTTCAGGCCAGGCCGGTGAGGAGGCCCTGGGAGGCAGGTCTGTGGTGGCTGTGAAAATGCCCCTCTCAGATCTCTGACTGTGAGGAGCATCATTGACCAATGGCTTCAGCAGCTGAGCTGTAAAATCTATCACCAAGGTGTGTGCCTGAGGTGGCTGCACTCCCTGCAGGCTCCTTGAGGTCCACAACAGACCTGCATCGTGGTCGGTTGGTCCTCCCAGCCTCCCCATCTTCCCCCACAGCCATGTTCCCTAATACATCTCTTGCACATCTAATCCTGACTTGGCATCTGCTTCTCAGAGAATTTGGATTCATTGCAAGTCCTGAGCCTGCAGGCCAGCCCTGGCTGTGGGACGTTCATGGGCCACAGCACCAGATACAACCTAACTGGGACAGTGCATCAGGGGGTGCCAGTCCCCGTCATGCCCAGGACGCATTACTCCCTACTACCCAGAGGATTCACATCAGAGAATTCACCCCTCTGGGATGCAGGGTTCACCTCTCCCTTTGGCCCCCCGAGCCATCACTCTCTTAGACAAACCCAATTCTGTCACTCTTCCCTTGCAGACGTGCGCGTGTGGGCCTGGGGCAGTGCGGAAGTCAAACAGAAAGGGCTGGTTATATATTCATTCAAGCCTGCCTTTTATTATCCAGGAATTTATCAAATCCTGGATTTGTGCAAGGCACAGTGACAGCAAAATATTCCAGAAACTGCACAGGATTTGGAGACAGATGGGAAGTGTGGACTATGTTTGAACAGTTGCGCTCAGAGCTGTGTGATCTTGAACAAGTTATCTAGCTTCTCTGAGCTCTTGTTTCCCCATCTAAAAATGGGTTGTATGAGAAATTCATGTTGGTCAGCATGGGCTGACCAAGTGGACTTCTACAAATAGCCAGGGATATTATTGTTAGGCCTGTAGTTCTTACTTCTGTCCTTGAAAGAGTGAGTCAGGCAGTGACCTGGGTCTGACTCTTCATTCTGGGCACCCAGAGACCAGGCTCCCACACACAGTTCAGCAAATGGAGCCATTGTGCCGGGTAGCCACTTGTCTGTTGAAGACAGGGCAGGTGGGTTGGGGATCCAGTAAGAGTCTGGCCCAAGGCTCATGTCTTCTTCCTCCACTGCCAGGCCTCCTTCCATGACAGCAGCCCCTACTGAAGGAGGAGGCAGAGGGAAGGAGTGGGAATCAGGGCCTTGCAGAGGGATGCTTGGATGCCATGGGGAAGGCTCAGTATTTAGAAGGACCCAGATATAAAGCAGACATGAAGCCAGTGTTTGAGTAGTGGGAACAAAGCAGGACATCTTCGACTTAAATTACCTGGGTAAACTCTAAAACTGTCTACATCCCAGCAGACAGTTTGAGACAAAGTTGCCTGCAGGTTCAGAGGAAGGAGAGCACAGATCCAAGTGGGAAAATTCAGGGAGTCTTCCTGAAGGAGGTGGCATTTTAGCCACATCTTGAAAGGTGCTATGGGGGACTAAAGGATAGGGTAGGACGCTCTGGGAAAAAAAATCCCAGCATAAGCAGAGGGCAGGGGATGGGAAGGAGGGAGTAGTTCATCTGGAGTGGTATAGGAAAGAAGAAGAGTGAGAAGTGAGGACACAGGTTTTCTGGAGGGCTGGGAGTTTGATGTTTACTCTGTTCAGCAGATGGGTGGCAGGATGAGATACTGAGCAGAGGAGTGATGCTCTCAAAGTATATTAGCAAGATGGGTGGCCCAGGGCATTTTGGAACCATAGGTGTCCCAGGCAAAGACCCCAGGAAGCTTTTAGCAGCTTTTGCCCTTATTTTAAATGACCCCCACCTCCTTATCTGTGTTTTCATCAGGGTCTGAGAGTTAGCGAAGTTCTGCATTCTATGTGTCATGAGCCTGTCACGCAACCGCTGTGTAACCACTCCCAGTACACAGGCCCGCTCACACGCACATGCACACACAAGCACACACCCTCAGAGGCCAAGCGATAACCTGCGCCCAGTCCAAGGATGCATGGCCAATATTGACCACGAGAGGGCGCCTCTGACATCCCCGCAGAGGGAGAAGCAAAGACTGGGCTAAAGAACCAGCCCCAGGCAGAAGGGGTCTTTAAGACAAGCAAGTCCACCTGCCTCATTTTACATGTGGAGAAACTGAGGCTCAGAGTGGGGGATGGCATGATCCAGGAGAGGGAGGGGGTAGTGGCCACCTTAACAGCTGGACATGGGAAGATGGCTCTTAAACTGCGTTTGAAAGTCAACAGAATTGAGACCAAGGAAGAGGCACCCCTGCACGCATGCCAGTGCACTGGGTTGAAGGGATGGGAGGTGAGGGTGGAGCTCAGGAGACCTGCCAGCTGCCAGCCCAGGTGTCTGTGTTTGGGAGACATCAGGGAAAAGACCCATGGAGACAAACATAGCAAACTGGCCTCCAGCTCACAGGACCCGCTGGGTTGCTTTGGAGGACAGCTGAACCTTGATTGGGCAGGGGCTCACAGGCACGCACGCTTCGAAAGCCCCAAATTCTTCCTCCTCCTCTTCTTCATCTCCTTCTCCCATAAAACACAGATGTTTTTCAGGCACGTGGGGAGCCAGGAAGCTCCGACTTGGTGCCCACCCACGTCATCAGACAAGTCACCCCTTTCCTGGCCCTCAATTACCCATTGGTCAAATAGGGACAAGAACTGCCACCCCAGCAACCACATCAGAACTTCTCATACTCTTCCAGAAGCTTCTGAGCTTTCACAGATGCCGTTCCCCACACCCCCACCCCTCTGCCCTCCTTCTGCAGGCTGCCAGTGCCAAGATCTGCTCTCCTAACTTTCAGCCACGGGGCCTCCCAGTGCACCTCGCTCTCTCTGTCCCTGTTGTGCTTAATTTGGGGGGCATGGGGTGAAACAAGCTCTCTGAGGTTCCCACACAACCCTCCCGAGCAGAGAGATTCATTACAGTGTCATTTGCAATAGAATAAAATTAGAATTTAAATGTTTGCAATTAGGGAATAATAGTTCTAATAATGATGACAATGACACTTTCCGAGCGCTTCCCACACTCACACCATAATCACATTGAACCCTTACAAGCAACTTATCAAGGAGGTACTATTACTATCCCTGTTTTACAGAGGAGAAAACTGAGGCACAGAGAGGTTAAGTGGTGGGGCTAAGCTATGATACATTCGTTTTGAGGCATTTTTCTGTGATCATTTACAATTATGATGTTGTGCAAAAGTTTAATGTCATGAGGAAATATGTGTGTTATAATGTTTAGGAGGCACGTATGCATATGTCTGTCTACACTGTATAAAATAAAATATGTAAAAATAAAATATGTTTTTAAAAGTTGAATAAAAATACACCAAAATGTCCATGGCCGTTTCCTCTGGGCAATGAGTTAATGGAGAATTTCTAATTCTTTTTTTGTACTGCTCTGTATTTTCCACATTTTCTACAATAAGCAAGTGTTCTTTTAAATGATGAAAAGAAGCAGGCATCATATATTGCCTGGGAGGCATTTGGGAGTGGAAACTCAGACCCGAGTTAGGTCTGAAGAGAGTGCAAGGGGTGAAGAAACCTTGATCTTGAAGGTGCTCTTCCAAGCTCCTCTCTGACTTGGCTTCCTGGACTGAGAGGCTGTTTTAGCTACACAGGATTCATTCATTCATTCATTCATTCATTCACTCACTCACTGATCAGTTGCCCGGCACGTCGTGGGGGATACAGAGACAACCAGGCTTGTTTCCAGTCCTCTCTGAACTCAGACTGGGTGATGCTGAGGGCCCGGGCAGGGAAGGACAGGGGCAGGGTGGTCACTGGGCGGCAGGAGAGGGGTCAGAGGCAGAAAGGACAGCACAGGGAAGGTCTGGGAGGAGGCGCATCCAGGACCATCCAAGGTTCTGACTTGGGCTGTGCACGTCAGTGGAGCTCCTCGGGGTCACCCTGTTCATGGCCACATCCCCAGAATAAATGAATAAATAAGCGAACAAACAAAAGAAAGAAGACAAATGACACATGGCAGAAAACACTCGCAACCTGTATCACAGGCAAAGCATGAATGTCTGTAGTGAATGGCTTCTAAAAGTAGAGAAGGAAAAAACGAACAACTTCCTAGAAAAATGGGCTGAAAATATTAACAGACAATTCACAAAGAAATGCAAATGGCTTATAACCCTGTGAAAATGTGATCAACGTTGCTCAAACAAAAGAAATGCAAATTAAAACTACTCAGAGATACCATTTCCTACCTATCAGATTGGCAAAAATCCAGAAGTTTGGCAATGCGTTCTACTGGCACTCCTAGCCAGAGCTGACGGGAATGCAAAATGATGCAGCCCCTCTGTGGGGGAATTGGCAGTAGCTGTAGCAAAATTGCGTGTATGTTCAACCTTTGACTCCAGAATCCCATTGCTGGGAATCTACCCCAGAGAGACACTAGCAAAAATACCAAAAGATGTAAGCACAGGCGTTTTATTGCAATTCAATCTGTAATCGCTAAAGAATGGCAGCAAGGAAAATGTCCACCAGCAGAGACCTGTGGTTATCAGTACAATGCAGGACTCTGTGGCTGTGAAGGGGAGTGAGGACAATCTTGACCAACTACTGGGGAGAGACAGCTGGAGTGGGATGGACAGCGAATACAGCAAGAGGCAGGGAAGTGTCATTGCACCCTCATCTGGGCACTCTTTAAAAAAAGAATCCATGGCCAGGCATGGTGGATCACGCTTGTAATCCCAGCACTTTGGGAGGCTGAGGCAAGTGGATCACCTGAGGTCGGGAATTTGAGACCAGCCTGACCAACATGGAGAAACCCCGTCTCTACTAAAAATACAAAATTACCAGACATGGAGGCGCATGCCTGTAATCCCAGCTACTCAGGAGACTGAGGCAGGAGAATGGCTTGAACCCGGGAGGTGGAGGTTGCAGTGAACCGAGATCTCACCATTGCATTCCAGCCTGGGCAATATGAGTGAAACTCCATCTCAAAAACAAACAAACAAACCAACGGAATCCATGTCTTTTAGATATAATACTGAATAGGAATGAAATGATACAACATCTAGGATTTGCTTCAGAAGTAACTTGGTCATTGTGGGAGAGCAGGGGATGAAACAAGATAAGCCATGAAAAGCCAGGTGTGGTGGTGCACCTGTAGTCCCAGCTACTTGGGAGGCTGAGGCAGAAGGATCCTTTCAGCCTGGGAGGTTGAGGACACAGTGAGCTGATATCATGCCTCTGCACTCCACCCTGGGTGAGAGTGAGACCCTGTCTAAAAAATAATAATAAAATAAAATAAAATAAAAAATGCCAGGTGCGGTGGCTCATGCTTGTAATCTCAGCACTCAGCACTTTGGGTGGCTGAGGCGGACGGAGGATCATCTGAGGTCGGGAGTTTAAGACTAGCCTGACCAACATGGAGAAACCCCATCTCTATTAAAAATACAAAATTAGCTAGGCATGGTGGTGCATGCTTGTAATCCCAGCTACTCAGGAGACTGAGGCAGGAGAATTGCTCGAACCTGGGAGGTGGAGGTTGCGGTGAGCTGAGACTGCACCACTGTACTCCAGCTTGGGCAACAAGAGCAAAACTTCATTAAAAAAAAAAAAAAGATAAACCATGAAAGGGTAATTGATGAAACTGGTGATGAGCACACGGAGACCCATTATATTAATACTATTCTTTCTACTTTTGTAGATGTTACCAATTTTCATAATAAAACATTTTTAAAGACTAGCACCTGATAAAGATGTGGAAAAATCAAAATACAAACATTACTAGAGGAATGCAAAACGCTACAGTCACTTTGGAAAACAGTTTGGCAGTTTTTATAGAATATGCTTAATATACAAGCCACCAATTCCACACCCATCTACCCTGGAGAAATGAAAACTTTCATTTGCCAAAAAAAGTGATCCTTCCAGTTAGGAATAAGATTCTTCCTGGTATTTTTCAAGATACTCAAGTTAAAGTTTAAACTTCAGAGGTTATAATGGCTTTGGAGATGGTACAGTCATTCTGAATAAGAATTTGGCAGATTTCTTTATTTCTCTCTCTCTCTTTCTTTCTTTCTTTCTTTCCTTCCTTCCTTCCTTCCTTCCTTCCTTCCTTCCTTCCTTCCTTCCTTCCTTCCTTCCTTCCTTCTTTCTTTCTTTCTTTCTTTCTTTCTTTCTTTCTTTCTTTCTTTCTTTCTTTCTCTTTTCTTTTTTCTTTCTTTCTTTCCTCTGCAGAGTCTTACTCTGTCATCCAGGCTGGAGTGCAGTGGCACAGTCTCAGCTTACTGTAACCTCCGCCCCCGCCACCGCCCTGCCGGGTTCAAGGATTCTCCTGCCTCAGCCACCCAAGTAGCTGGGATTACAGGCACGGGCCACTACCACCCAGCTAATTTTTGTATTTTTAGTAGACACAAGGTTTCACCATGTTGGCAACGCTGGTCTCGAACTCCTGATCTCAAGTGACCCAACCACCTCAGCCTCCCAAAGTGCTGGGATTACAGGTGTGAGCCACCGAGCCTAGCCAGAATTTGGCAGATTTCTATCAAGTGAAACATACATTTACATGAGAACCCACAATTCCACTTCTAGGCATCTATCCCAGAAAAATGAACATTTATGTTTGCACAAAAACCTACACATGAACATTTACTGTGGCATTATTAATAATTGCCAAAAATTGGAAACAACTCAATGCTTATCATCTGGTGAATAGAAAAATATATTGTAGTATACCTGTACACTTCAATCCATCTCGCCAATGAAAAGGAACAACTATGAATACATGCAATGTATTCATAGATGACTCTTTTTTTTTTTTTTTTGAGACAGAGTCTCGCTGTGTCGCTCAGGCTGGCACCGCGCCCGGCTAGTTTTTTGTATTTTTAGTAGAGACGGGGTTTCACCGTGTTAGCCAGGAGGGTCTCGATCTCCTGACCTCGTGATCCACCCGCCTCGGCCTCCCAAAGTGCTGGGATTACAGGCTTGAGCCACCGCGCCCAGCCTCATAGATGACTCTTAAAAGCATTGATGGCCAGCAAAAGAAGTCGGATTCAAAAGTTTATGTACTGTATGATTTCATGTACATGGCATTCTGGAAAAGGCAAAACTAGAGGGACAGAAAACAGATCAGAGGTTGTCTGAGGCTGGAGGTGGGAGGGGTTGACTACAAGGAGCAGGAAAGAATTTTCTGGGTTGATGGAAATAGTCTATATCTTGATCGTGGCAGTGTTTACACATCTGTTATACATTTGTCAGATCCCATATAACTGTATGTTAAAAAAGGGTGAATTTTACAATATGTAAATTATACCTCAATAAACTCCCACCAAACAAACAAGCAAAATACACCTGGCACTTGATAAATGATCAACTACGTGTTGGTGGAATGCCTGATGAATGAATGAACCAAGAGGAGTAACCCAGAAGGAGGGGTAGGTGTGGGCGGGAATGTTCGAGATGGGAGTTGAGGAACCTGCAGGACCTCAGAGTTGGGGTGACCAGTGGGTGGCAGAACATTCAGAGTGGAGACCTGGGTACCATGGGGCCTTTGACACAGGCTGGCCTTTCCCGGTCTCCTCTCCTGGCCCCTCCCCCTTCTCCAGTGAGTGTCATGCCAGGCTCCTGCCTCCTGGAACAGCAGTCTTCCACTCAAATATGCCCCCGTCAGAAAGATTCACTCACATGGCTGCCCATGTTCAAGTTCCTCTGGGCTCTGAGAAAGACCTGTATGCGCAGAGAGAGCCCCAGGCTGCACCTGCCAGGTCTTTCTGGCTCTTTCTAATCTCTGCTGGAGCCTCAGGGAACACAGAACTCCCCTCCTCTGTTGCAGGCACAGGGTGTCAACCACCGCAAGGTGTAAGCAGAGGCCAGAGGCCACCTCTTCCCCACTCACTGCCCCTGTCATTGCTTTGAAGAGCCTCATCGAGATGTGGGGGGCAAGGGATCCTGAGGGAGACACAGTCCCTTTCCTGGGAGAGCCTTGGTCTAGGACGATGGGGGAACACAGACCTCACCCTTAAAATTTCCCAGGCTGGTGGCGATCCACACTCTTTGTGATTCTCAAGCCTGACGACCTCCCCAATTGGTTGAGCCTTTATTATATCTTACTTTCCTGAAGACAAAGTTTCAGAAAATAAACATGCTTTAACTATTGCTAAATATGTTGAGTAGGGAACGATGAGGTGGATCCAAATTTGTGAGGGGAAGCCTGGCATGGTGGCACGGGCTGCAGTCCCAGCTGCTTGGGAGGCTGGGACAGGAGGATCGCCTGAGCCCGGGAGGTTGAGCTGCAGCGAGCTATGATCGTGCCACTGCACTCCAGCCTAGGCGACAGAGCGAGACTCCATCTCAAAATAAATAAATAAATAAATAAATAAATAAATAAATAAATAAATAAATAATAAACCAAACTCGTAAGGGAAAATCCCAGATTCAGCAGCGAAGTATTGAGAAGAAAGAAAATTTTTCAAGCAGAATTAACTGGCCCGGCAGGGTGATTTAATGCCATTGCAAGGCTGTAGGGGGCGCTGGAAGAACACAAGCGACCATTGGCCGTTCCCGGGAGCGAAGCGAACCTGGGGACAATCTGGAAAGTTTCAGAACAAGGTCCCCGACCCTGGCTGGTCTCTTGTGACACTTCGCCCATAAAAGTCGAACTATCATCAGATCTGTCTCGCTGGGGTTTCAGGAAGATCAAGTGTGAGCATGTGGTTGAAACATGATAAAGGAGTTATTGGTAAGAAAAAAACAAGAAGGCCGGGAGCGGTGGCTCACGCCTGCAATCCCAGCACTTTGGGAGGCCGAGGCGGGCGGATCACAAGGTCAGGAGATCGAGACCATCCTGGCCAACACAGTGAAACCCCGTCTTTACTAAAAATACAAAAATTAGCTGCGTAGGGTGGCGGGTGCCTCTAATCCCAGCTACTAGGGAGGCAGGAGAATCGCTTGAACCGGAGAGGCGGAGGTTGCAGTGCGCGAAGATTGCCTCACTACACTCCAGTCTGGGCAACAGAGTGAGACTCCATCTCAAAAAAAGAAAAGAAAACTAAAAACAAGAAAGGCTTCCTAAAGCCAGGAGGAGCATGCGATCTTGGGTCCTCAGATAGGTAACTGTTCTAAGCCGGTTCTTGCCATGCAGTGGAAGGAGCACCTGCCGTCAAAGGACCGGGTCTCCATCCTCTCTTCCCCACTGCAGAGCTGTGTGGCCCTGGGCAGCTCCTAGTGCCTCTCGGAGAGTCCGTTTCCCCTTCTGTGAAATGGGGACAGTCCCTCACTGAGCTGCCACGAGGACTGAATGAGAGAAAAGCATGGTGTGCCTGGTGCCCACTGTGCCCAGCCCACAGAAGGGGGCCAGAGTAAAATGAAGTGGGAAGGGAGGCTCTGGCCTCCCAGAGCTGCTGGGGGAGGCTGGGAGGTAGCGGGATTGCGGGATTTGGACCGCTGAGCCGGATTCTGCCCAGAAGTGTGGGCCCTTGAAAGCCGGCTGGCACCTGGGGCCCAGGGCTGAGGGTTTGTGCCCTGGGTTGTGCGCCCTGCACACTGGCGGACCCGTCAAGTCGCTTTACCTCTCCCACGTCACCTTCCTCTCCTGTAAAGAGCGGTTACTATGCCTGTCGGAAGTTAAAAGTCCTGGCAGTCTCCCTCCGAGTCCAGTTTGCCCCTCAGCTCCTCCCGGCCAGGGGACTTTGCAGGTGCAGAATCTGAGAGTTGGGAGAGAAAGGAGCAGCTCCGTGTAAGGAACTGGTTCCTGTCTCAGGCCCGGAGAGGGGAATTGACCTACCCAAAATCTCCCAGGGAGGCAGAGCCAGACGGCTTCCTGGAGGAGGTGGCCTTCTGGAGAGCCAAGAGCCTCCTCTTCACTTAGTAGTATCTTCATGTTCGAATCTGTGTCCCTGACCCTCGTTCTGTGACTTCCTGTGAGCTCTCCTGTCATTCACCAGGGTGCCTTACTGTTCTGAATTCCCAGGAGGGGTCATCTTTGAACGCCTAGACATTAGGCAATCCCGTCATCTAGGGACTACGGAGAGGAAAGGGCTGTGGGCGCTCTGAACTCTGGGGAGGAGGCTCTGGAGAGCCCAAGACCACAGCCCAAGGGGCATCCTCAAGGAGGGTGCACAGTCAGGAGAGGGGAGAGAAGAGGCTCAGGCCTAGGAAGACTTGTCTTAGGGCAGAAAAAACTAGAAAGTTCTAGGAGAGGTGGTGACAAGAGCGGAGAACTAACTGCACAGTGTGAAGCTTCCTGGGGTAGGGGCCCCTCCCTCTTAATAGCGGCTTGAAGGCTCCGGGCAAATTCCTGGTGGCTCCAGCTTCAAAATACATCCAGGCCTTATCTTTTAGTGATATATACTGACATTTTTATGGATGAAATAATATGAAGTCTGGGATTTGCTTCAAAATAATCCCGTTGCTGGGAGGGGTGAGAGGTTTACATGAAACATAATTGGCCATGATCTGATGATGGTTGACGCGGGTCATGAGGACATGGGCGAGCCTCGTCTCCCTACTTTTGTATACGTTTACCGTTCTCCATCATAAAAAGTTCAGACGTCCAGAGTCAGCCGTTTCTCTCCAGCTCCACGCTCCCTGCCCGGGGCTCCTCACGGAGTGGCCTCTTCCGCGGCGCCCTGCAGCCTGTTCTCCACACGGCCGCCAGAGGGAGCCTGCCACAGTACGCGCCCCACTCACAATCCCACCTGGCCCCGCTCACTCCCGGCACTTCAAGGCCACACTCCATCTTGTCCCTGTTGCCTCTCGGGCTCCTCTGCAGCCACACTGCCCGGCTGTTAAGCCTCCCGCATGGCCCCAGGGCCCTAACCCTACGTGCTTGGGGGAGGTGTCCCTTACGACACTTCGGACATTGCAATAATGCATGGGACTTATACTAAAAGCATTACATATATAATGTTTATATCCTATATTTTTATATGTATATTTGATGTTTATCTGAAACCCAAATCCGACTAGGCATCCTGTATTACATCTGGCAACCCTCCCCCGAATACCCTGTGAGCTCCTACCAGAAGAACCATGTTGTCATCCCCAGTGCCCCGTATACAATGGCACCCTCTCCTAGCAGAAAATTGCCAAAAAGCAGCCTCTGGACTAAATCAGCCCCTTACCGCATTGCACGAATTTCAGATCCACTTATTTCAGCGACAAGGTGCCCTTTTGCAGTGCTTGATCTGCCCAACCATTCCTGGCAGCCCTGCAGGAGACCAGAGAAGCAGGTGCTTCCTGAATGAGAGGAGCTGGCCCTCCCAGCTCCCGCTTCTCCCCAACAGAGGGCAGAGACTGACAGAGAAGGATCATGCCCAGGCCTTGGCTGGCTGCCCTCTCTGGGTGCTTTCTCATTCAGGCCCCATCTGGGGTGGGCCTGAATCCTTGCAGTGCCCCATGAGAGTGGGTAGAGGGGCTCTGTGCCAGGCGCCAGCTGCCCCCATGGCCTGAGGGTGCCCACTCAAATCATTCCAAGTAAACATTTGACCAGTCCTGCCCCAGCCCTCATCCCACGCCGACACTTGGCCATTGTTCCTGGACAGGCCCCTCTGTGTCCCATCCTTTGTGGCTGACATTTCAGCAGGGCCCTGGAAGGACTGGAGTGACCCCATGCCCCATCCCCCTTCTGAAGACAGGCTCAAGGGAGGTGGTCCCAGTGACGGCAGGCTCTGAGTGGGGGAGTCCTAGCAGACGGGCCGTCGCCTGGCTGGGCCAGCCACCTCCTTGAACACCCAGCTCGGGGCGCAGGCTGCCGAGCCTACGGGTCTGGCAGTAGAGCCATGGGACGCCAGCTGACTTGGCTGCTTTGTTCCCAGCCTGGAGTGGTCTGAGTGACTGTAGCTCCTTCTTTGCTGAGAAGCCGCAGATAACGCTGGCGACAGGGCCTGATAAAGCGTCTGTCAGAGGCCCCACTATTCCCACAGGCCCCAAGGGCTCCAGGAGCACAAGCCTGTCTGGAGGTCAGTCCCGCTCTGGGGGCTCACCCCTTCCCCGCTGGAGGCTGAGGAGCAGGCTGGCAGACCCACCCCTGCCCAGATCTCCCAGTACCCAGGTTTCTACCCCAGTTTCTTGACTCAAAAGTCCCTAAAGCCTCCGGGCCTGAGCACAGTAAATGAACCCTCTGAATTATTCCCAGGAAGAGAATGTCAAAGACATGTCTCCCTCAGTGGAATTCCAGACTGTGGCTCTTGGGGAGCTGGCGGGGATGGGGATCTGGAGGCCTGGAACTTCTTTCTGGATGCCCTCAGAGAACATCCCAAGTCACCTTCTATACATCCTCCCTGTTCATGTCACCAGAGCCCACTCTAGGCCAGTCTCTGCAATTGGCACGGGCGATGTGGGAAAAAACAAGATGTGGTCCATGACCACAAGGGCCTTCCAGGGAGAGGGGGCTGGAAGATCTGTCCCCCACACCCCTACCTGACCCAGGCCAGGCCTCCCCGCCCAGCTTGCGGAGAGGCCTGGCCTGGAGTAGGAGGTGCATGAGGGTGTATCTCGCCAGCCTTGAGGGTGTCGGGGGATCCTGGAGTGAGATTCAGTGCCACAGGACTGGAGAGTTGAAGCTTGAGGGGCCTGTGAACAAGGAGTCTTCAGTCTGATGGAGGAGGCACAGGCTCTGCCCTGGGGAAGACCCAGTCTCATTGGGGTGTCAGAAGAGACCCTCGCAGAGACCTAGAGAACAGGCTTTCCTGAAGCCAGCACTCTCAGCGCCCTGAACTCAGGTTTAGGTGTAGGGCCGTGGGCACTGCCAGGGAAGATGCCCCTGACAACAGAAGTCCCCCCTGGGCAGTGTGGGAATGCTGGGCTCCTGGCTGAACCACAGTGAGAACGTGGGACCTGATGCTGGGGCCACCCCGTGGCAACCAGCCTGAATAAGGACCTTGCACCTGGTGGAGGTGGAGCTAGAGGTCCTGGCCTGGAGTTAGACCCAGCTCTGCCTCTTCCTCTCTGTGTGACCCTCTCTGAGGGCTGGAGGGTTTCTCTGGGTCACACAGCGAGGGAGAGGGCTGGAGGCTCACAGGGAACTCCTAGAAATAGAAGCTCCAAGGGAGAGCCATAATGGGAGGGCCAGTGTGACTGGTGGAAAAGGCCTGGGCCGCCTACCCTCCCCAGGGAGAAGGAGCACCTCTCCCGGCTGGACTGGGAGTCCTATGGACAGCAGAGAGTAGGCACCCAGGCTTCCAATACCTGTGGACCCAGGAACTGCCTTCCCCTACACCTGACCCCTGGTCAAAGGTTTCAGCTGGGCCTCTCACCAGTATCAGGGACCTTCAGCTCATAGAGGAAGGGCCTGGCATCTCCAGGTGTCCAGGTTTCACTCTTGCAGGGCCTCCCGCCCTCTCCTGTAAACCCCATCCCAGCCAGCTTTCCCTGAAACCTCCACAACCATAAAGGCTCAGCCCCAAACACCACGCACCCTAGAAGTAACCCTTCCTTTCCTTCTCTGGCACTGGCTTCCCTCAGTGTCGGCATCCCTTTCAGAGTGATTCTTCAGCATCCATGCCTTCATCTCTCACACAGCCGTTGGAAACCCAGTGGGGAATAAGATAGACACATCTCCTGCCTTCAAGGAGCTTCCAGTCTCATGCAGGGGAGTGGACTGTAGCCCAAGAATCAGGCCAATGACTAGAAGGCCACAGGGAGTGATCAAGGCGGCGAAGAAGGAACGATGCCCACCCCGATACTGAGCTGATGATAAAAGTACTTCCCTCGTTAATCTTATAACTCTTCCCCTTCTTCAGAGCAGGGAGAGGACACAGACCCCTAGCCTTTGCTCAGGAAGGGCCTCCCCACCTAGGCTGGAGGAGGAAGCTTGGCTGGTGCCCTAGCTGGCCCAGGCCTTCAGCCTCTCACTCTCCCCGCCTCCCCTGGCCTAGTCTGGCTCTGTTGCAGACTTCCTGTATTGCCTTGGGGGCATCACTCCCCACTCTGGGCCTGGGGCAGTGACTTTGGGACAGGGTGGAAAGGCACAAGTGGTGCAGCTGTCTCCAGCCAGTCGATCTTGGGGGCACTGGGGATGTGCGCCAAGGAATGCTGGGGGTGGGGGTTGCCACTCCATTGCTGGGCGAACCCAAGGCTCCCAAGCCCATCTCTGGGGAACCCTGCCCCTCTGCAAAGGGAGGGGATGGCTCCCCACTCCAGGGTCTCTGCTGCACACACCAGGCCTGGGGACCTGAACGCCAGCAAGTTGCCTCATTGGATAATGATAAGCAGCAGCTGGGCGTGGTGGCTCACACCTGCAATCTCAGCATTTTGGGAGGCCAAAGCAGGTGGATCACTTGAGATCAGAAGTTCGAGACCAGACTGACCAACATGGCGAAGCCCTATCTCTATTAAAAATACACACACCACTTTGGGAGGCCAAGATGGGTGGATCACGAGGTCAGGAGATCGAGATCATCCTGGCTAACATGGTGAAACCCGTCTCTACTAAAAAATACAAAAAAACTAGCCGGACGAGGTGGCGGACGCCTGTAGTCCCAGCTACTTGGGAGGCTGAGGCAGGAGAATGGCATAAACCTGGGAGGCGGAGCTTGCAGTGAGCCGAGATCCGGCCACTGCACTCCAGCCTGGGCGACTGAGTGAGACTCTGTCTCAAAAAAAAAAAAAAAAAAAAAATACACACACACACACATTAGCTGGGCATGGCGGTGCACATCTGTAATCCCAGTTACTTGGGAGGCTGAGACAGGAGAATTGCTTGAATCTGGTAGGCGGAGGTTGCAGTGAGCTGAGATCGTGCCACAGTACTCCAGCCTGGGCAATGGAGTGAGACTGTAGTCTCAAAAATAAGTAAATAAAATAAATGATGATAAGCACAATAATTTTCTCATCACAAAGCAAAGCAATGAAAAAATAAAGCAAAAACAAAAAAATACAAAACGAAACAAAACCCAACAGCACAGCACAATATCACCTGACCCTGGCTGATGCTCTGTCACCGCAGTCACAGCAGTCGACGGCCGTTGATGTCAAAACAGTCTAGACAAAGCCTGGCTGCTGGAGGGCACCCCTTGTCCCTCAGAGTGGCTCTAGGGAGCCAGGAACATTCACAAGGCCCTATTTTGAGGCAGGCATAGCTACATTCTCAATCCCATTTAACCTTCACCAGCTCGCTAGGCATTTTGAAACACCTTTTTATTGAAATATAACATATGTACGGTACAACTTGCATGAATCTCAAATTGTTTGATGAGCTCAAGCTTAATGAATTTTCACATAGGTATAAACTCATGTGATACCAACCAGATCAAGATATAAACCACTTCCGGCCAGCCGTGGTGGCTCACGCCTGTAATCCCAGAACTTTAGGTGGCTGAGGTGGGTGGATTACCTGAGATCAGGAGTTTGAGACCAGCTTGACCAATATGGTGAAACCCCGTCTCTACTAAAAATACAAATATTATCCGGGCATGGTGCTGGGCACCTGTAGTCCCAGCTACTCGGGAGGCTGAGTCAGGAGAATTGCTTGAACCTGGGAGGTGGAGCTTGCAGTGAGCTGAGATGGTGTCACTGCTCTCCAGCCTGGGCAACAGAGCAAGACTCCATCTGAAAAAAAAAAAAAAGCTATAAACCACTTCCAACATGCCAGAAGTTTCCCTCAGTCCCCCTCCAAGTCAGCACCCCCAAAGGTAGCCACTATCCTGACCTTTCTCACCACAGACTAGCCTCACCTATTATTGAATTCGGCTTAATGGAATCACACAGCTCCTATTCTTGTGTGTCTGGCCTCTTTCACTCAACAAAATGTCAGATTCTTCCATGTTGCTGCATCTATCAGTAGTTTCTTTATGTTGTCACTGTGCAATATTCCACTGTACAACTATCCCACATGGCTTCAGCCATTCTTCTGATGATGAGCCTCAGGGTTGACTCATTTGGGATCATTGTGAACAATCCCCAAGAACACCCTGTCCATGCCTTTTGGACACACGTGCTCATTTCTCTTGGGTCTGTAGCTAGGAGCGTACCTGCTGGGTTAGGGGCTGGTGGATGCTTAGCTTTCGTAGCTATTTTTGCAGTCGGTATATTTAGTCAGATATGGAAACGGAAGTTCAGAGCGTTTAAGTAGCTCATCCAAGTTCATGCAGTTACTCAGAGGTGAAGCCTAGAATTCAGAGATTTCTGAGTCCAGCATCTTCCCAGGGGAGGCCAGCTTCCTCTCCCATCCTTTTAATCCTGCCTTTTAGGACAGGTGAAAGGGGTGTGAGGATGCGGGGGAAGCAGAGAAGCCCCTCAGACAGCCTGCTTTATAACGAGCTCCTGGGGTATGTCCACACTGCCCGGGACGGCACAGTGCACCCAAGGCAGGGGCTGGACAGAGGCTGACATGGAATAAGTGGGGCAGCTCGGTGCCTTGAGGGTCCCCTGTCCGCCCACCCCCACACTGTGCGGCCCCTCCCTTCTCCAGTCTCATCCTTGCCCATGCACTCATCTGTCCCCCTCACTCCAGCCACACTGCCTTTCTTGCTATCCCCCCAAACACCAGGCATGTTTCTGCCTCACAGCCTTGACATCTGCAGGCACCTCTTTCTAAATTTCTCCCCCAGACATCGGCAAGGCACCCCCGACCCACCACCCACACTTTTTCATGGCCGCTGCTCAACAACCTGGTCTAAAAGAACACCCCCATCATGCACCACCCCCTCACCGTGCTATCTCTGTCTGATCTTCTGTCTTTTGTATATTGATTTACTGCCTGTCTCCCCACCCCAGAAAGTGAGCTCCAGAAGGCAGGGCCTCACCGTCTTGCTTGCTGCTCCACCCTCAATGTGTGGGGCAGTGCCTGGCACCTTGCAGGTTCTCTAGAGATATTGAATGCAAGAAAGAATGAATGAATGAGCTAATGAACAAATAAAACGCAACCCCTCAGAGCAGCCGGCAGCAAACATTACAGGTGAGGAGAGGCTTTTGGTGCCAGGCCTGGCTGTTGATGTCCAAGTCTTGAGAAAAAGCTCCCACCTGGGCATTGGTCTAGAGCCCTGGGGTAGAGTGAGGTGGTGCCCAGCCTGACCTTAGTGGCCTCCAGGTGCTCAACCATCACAGCCAGCTCTCACGGGAGCCAGACAGACAAGGACACCGATGTGGATCTGCGCCCCAACTGGGCTGATCTGTCAAGATGGGGAGATTTAGGATTCCTGGGTGATATGGGAGAGCTGATAGCTATAGATCCCTCCAGGTGTCTTTTCCCTGGTGCGGGGCCAGCTGGGGGATGAGGGCAGAGATCATCGTCAAAGCAGGTGGGTCTAGGAATAATTGGAGGGGTCCTGGAGGGATCCCATTTTCCCCAAACCCCGCCTAAAGTACATTCCTCATTCCTCATTGCTAGTGTTGGCCTGGGAAGCCTTTGTTGGCTTATGTTACAGTTCTGGGCCCCAGTTTGTTCCATGTGTAAAATGGGTAGAACTAAGCCATGAAGCACCATAGAGAAACAGCCCTAGATCAAGGGTCTCTGGCATAAATTCTCATCCTCAGGACTGCTGTGTAGCCTCTGGCAAAGCCCTGCCATCTCTGGGTTTCAGATTCCCCACATGTCAAATGAGGGAGTATCTCCAAAGACTGATGTCCTCTCTTAGTCACTGTAAAGCGACTGACCTCCTGTCCTTTCTCAAGGAAGGGCAAGTTTAGCAAAGGAGGCAGGGAGGGGAAGCCTAGGGAAGAGGGTGAGAATGTGAAGTATGAACCTCACCAGTGCGACAGCTTGGCCCTGACCTGGGCTTGCTGGAGACCTCCTCTCTGAACTCCACCAAATGCCTGGCTGAGACTCGAATAGTGTGGCTGACTGGGTGGGGAGCTGTCCAATCAACTGCTCCTCTCTCCTCCTATAAACGGGGCTCTGAGTTCCAAAGGGCATCCAACAGGAGACCCCAGCTGGGACGCCTCTCCCAGAGTTTGTGCAAGTTGCACACAGTTCTACCATGGGACCCCTCGTTGCCACCAGGATGGGGAAAGGTAAATTCGCTTTTCAGTCCGAGTCAGAGAGAGACCTAGTTTTCAGAAGCAGAAGCTGAGTTCTTAGGAATCCCAGAGATCATTCGTTTGAGCGCATAAGGATGCCCAAGTCTGGGCTTGCAACATTTTGGTGTTACTTCATTGAATCCTCACACAAACCTGTAAAGAACAGAGCATCATTCCCCCCATGTGACAGATGCAGGAACTACCACTCAGAGAGGCTAAGTGACGTGTGCGAGGTCACACAGCTAGTGGGTAGCAGGGCCAGAATGTAAAGCCAGATCTGTCTGACTCCAGATCTCGGCTTCACGCTTCCTCCCTTGTCAGAAGAAGGGGTGCGACCTTGTGCTCTGGGGGTCCAGGAGCCTGAGAGATCATTCTACCAGCAAGGGCTGGGGAGAGGACTGGGACCTTTGCACCTGCTGTCTGCTTTAGCTAAAAACCCTTCCCTTAGAAAATTGCCTTGCTGAATCCCACACTTTGCTCTGGTCTCAGCTTAAGGGGCATTGTCCCAGGAAGGCCTTCCTCTGGGGCCACTGAGTCTTATATAGAGCAACTCCTCTGTCTCCCACAAAGCCTTTTCCCCTGGCCTCAGGTGATGGGCCTCCCTGACACTCATCACCATCTGCAGCACTATCTTGTCTCAGATGCGTATTCAAGTGTTTATTGCTTGTCTCCACCAAAAAAACATGAGGCTTTGTCTCATTCACCCCTCCATCCTCAAGGCCTAACATAGTGTCTAGCGCATAGTAGGTGCTCAATGAATATTTGTTGGCAGAAGGCATGAGTGACTGCCTTTTTCCTTAATAAGGTTAAGAAAAAGGAGTATCTGTGATCTGCCAGGCCTGGAGGAAAGAGTTGACCCTTGGACCCTTAGACATCTCATTCCAAGCGTCGCCGCTGTCAGTTGTCAGCCCAGCGCTTGCACGCGGAGCCGAGGCTGTCTCTGCAGCTTCCAGGGCGCAGGACATGAGTGGCAGATGAAGCAATCCACTAAGGGCTGGGGCGCTGGCCCCACGGCGCTCTGGCTCCGAGCCCAGTGCTCTTTCTAAGAGCCGGGGCAGGGCCCCGCCACGGGAGAGGGGTGCCGAGAGCCCCGCGCCCTCGCCGTGCGTCCCCCGCGGAGCCCGGGGCCGCCCGACCTGGCCCCGCGCCCGGGGCCGCGCCCTCCCTCCCCGCCCGCGCCGGCGCCGCCGCCGCCCCCTGCCCCGCGCGCGGCCCCTGCGCTGCCAGCGGCTCCTTCACCAGCGGGGGCCATCCTCGAGCTCAGGACCCGTGCACCCGAACCCGGGCCGCCCGCGACCCCCCGGGTTCCCCCGGACCCCGGCCCGCCGGCCCCGGGCCCCCCAGACTCGGGGCGCCCGCAGGCCCCGCGGGGCACGGGAACCGGCAATTTCCCCGGCCGCCGCCCCGCCCGCCGCCCGCTCTGTACTTAGCTGATGACGGGTTCCGCGGCCCTCGGCGGGGCGGGCGGCGGGTTCAGGGCGGGCGAAGCCGGCCCAGCCGGTCCCGTGCTCTGCTCGCAGGCGGCCGCCGGGCCTGTGTCATCCACCAGGAATTTCTGTTTTCCCCTCCGCGGGGCTGGAAGAAAAAACAATAATTAGGTCACTGGGCAGGCGGCAGAGAGGGTGTGGGACAGGCCAGTGGCGCCCTGTTGGGCAGGGAAAGGGTTTGGGAGGACGGCGGGGAGGGAAGGCCCCACAGCGCTCTCCTTCCTGCCCTCCCCTGCCTGCCCGCGGGTGCAAGCAGAGGCAGCCCTGACGGTCCCCGCCGTCCACTCATTCCACAGGCGTTTGCTGGGCACCTCTTGTGCACCAAATTCGATGCTAGGCGCTGGGAATTCAACAGTGAGCAAAAGAGAAGGAATGACCTGGTGAAAAAGATAAAAAAGACGGAGAGATAGTCAGGTGGTGACCATACAGTGGGAGGCCACTGCACAGGCAAAGGCGTTTCAGGGTATATGGATGGGAGCCAGGGAAGGCTTCCTGGAGGAAGTGGCACCTGCTCAGAGGCCTGAAAGAGGAATGGGCCTTGTTGTGGGGAGAGGCAGGTTGGATATTCCAGGTGGAAGGAGCGGCAGGTGCAAAGGCTCGGGCGTGAGAAGACAGGGCACAGGACAAGGACTGAAAGCACAGCAGAGAAGCATCGCATGAACTTTCAATCCTCAGGGTGGCTCTACCCATTAAAGACGCATATTTTTGATCCCATGAGGTCCGTAAACGCAAGCCAGCTATCTGGTGCTCAACTGAAGATATAACCACATTTTCCCACATTGGAGGAAGACTGTTTTGGACGTACTGAGAGGTACTAAGTCCGGGTACTGTACCTATGAGTGACTGAAGACATTTTCAAGGGGTCATCTGGACTTAGCACATTTCTCTCATTCACTCCCACCTTAAGACAACCCCCGCTGTGAAGGACGGGATGCCAGGGCAGGGGCACAGGCCTGAGTCATTTGGAGGATGAGCCGTGAGACTGGGGAGGTGGACAGCATAGGGGTATAAAGGATCTTGCGGGTCATTGTACTGAGTTCAAATGGGAACTCATTTGAACTTAGGGGAACCAGGGAGCCATGGTTTACAGCAGGGAGGTGGGGGACAGGATCAGATTTCGGAAAACTTAATAGCTGACAATAGCCAAGATTTATTTGGCTCCTATTACATACCAGCACAGGGCTGGGGTTTTACACACATTTTAGTAAACTTGGCAATAATCCTGTGAGTATGGTACTAAGTCTGATTTCATAGAAGAGAAAATGGGCCAGGGAGACCATTTGCCACAGGTCACTTACCAGTAAGGGGCACACCCAGGTCTCCAATGTGCTGGGCCGTGTTCTGGGAGCTCTGGTGAAAGAAGCAGGCTCTGCCCTTGCCCTCAAGGAGCCTGTTTTCTGCTGGGGGAGATGAATGTGAGCTGCCTTAGTCAGGGTCATGTCAGAGTGGAGTTGACTGCTCTTTGGTGTGGCTCTCCAGGGGTACATTCTCCAAGACTGGGATGGCGATCCTACTCCAGGGTCATCCGGGAACCCAGGCTCCTTCCATCTTGCCACTCTGCCCTCTTGGGATATCCATTATGGGCTCCTGTCTACATTCTGGGCAGAAGAAAGAGATGGAGGGACATGTCCTCTTTCCTTAGGTAACATCACTTCTACTTACAACCCACTGTCACAACTTAGTCCCATGTCACACTTAGGTGGTACAAGGGAAGTTGGGCAATGCAGTCTTTAATAAGGCAGCCCAAGTGCCCAACAGAAACAGACAGACTTTTCACACTGTAGAACAGGGGTTGGTGAACATTTTCTTAAAGGGCCAGGCAGTAAATATTTCAGGCTTTGCAAGCTATACATTATCTGTGGCATTGCCTACCCTACTACAAAAGAGTGAAAGCAGTCATAGACACAGAAATGAATAAGCCTGTCTGTACTTGCAATAACATTTTATTTATGGACAATGAAATCTAAATATTATATAGTTTCTATGATTCACAGAATATTTATATTTTCAGTCACTTAAAAATGTAAAAAAAGGCCAGGCCCAGTGGCTCAGACCTGTAATTCCAGCACTGTGGGAGGCTGAGGCGGGCAGATTGCTTGAGTCTAGGAGTTTGAGACCAGCCTGGGCAACAGAGGAAGACCCTGTCTCTACAAAAAACTGAAAAAAAAGCCCAGCATGGTGACTTGCTCCTGTGGTCCCAGCTACTCTGGAGGCTGAGGAGGGAGGATTTCTTGAGCCAAGGAGGTTGAGGCTGCAGTGAGCCGAGACTGTGCAACTCCACTCAGTCTGAGTGACAAAGGGAGACTCTGTCCTAAAAAAAAGAAAACGCAAAAAAAAAAAAAATACTTTCGTGCTTGCAGGCAGCACAAAAATAGGCAGCAGGCCAGATTTGGCCTATGAGTTATAACTTGCTGACCCCCTGCCACAGAAGAAGGGAAGGATGAAGATTAGCAGATAACCAGCAGCTTGTGCCGTAGTAATAAGGCGTAAGACAAGGCCATATGGGCTCCCAGCACCCCGGAAATCAAAGTCCTGGGTTCTGAGAACTTAAAGAAAGAGTGAGGCTGGGTGGAGGATGTGTAGGACTTTGATAACAGAGAAGTTGGAGAAAGGTGATCTGAGCCAAGGGCACAGTGATGAGAAAAGGCTGGGTGCACAGAAGTCAGGCATGGCTGGGCTACCCCACAGTTTGAGGGATAGAGAGGGAGGGCCCAGCTGAATGATGATGAGCCTTATCTACATCTGCCAGGCTGCAGGCTTTTTGTTTCCTATGGGCAGTGGGGAGGTGGGGAGTCATGTGATCACAGCTGTACTCCATGAACTTAATTTTGAGTCATTTCACATGGCTCTGTTCCTCCAAGAAGCTGGCTCTGATCTCCTTAAAACCCATCTCTTTCTATCCTGGGACCTTTAGTGGCAATCCCCATGGGCCTTGGATCACGTAGCCTCTCCGTACTGTCTTCATAGGAGGATGTAAGTTCTTGGTGGGAAGACGGACAAAGCTGTGTCCCTCACAATAAGCAACATGAAGTCCTAGAGGAGGAATATACCATACAGGCCAGCATGTTAGACATGCTTGTACTTTTTTTCAAAACACACACACACTATATCTCTATCTGTATCTGTATATGTATCTCTATCTAGATCCTCATTTGTCTCTGCATCTGCAGCTGTATTTGTATCCAAGGCCACATCCATATATATCCAGAATCTATATCTACATCAATAGAGCTACCACTTACCCAGTATCCAAAGCATCAGTTTAAGAATAGAAGCTGGCCATTACTGCAGGAAAAGTTCCCGCAGAGCTGAGCAGTCAAGATGTGTGACTTCACCGAAGACCAGACTGCAGAGTTCAAGGAGGCCTTCCAGCTGTTTGACCGAGCAGGTGATGGCAAGATCCTGTACAGCCAGTGTGGGGACGTGATGAAGGCCCTGGGCCAGAATCCTACCAACGCCAAGGTGCTCAAGGTCCTGGGGAACCCCGAGAGTGATGAGATGAATGTGAAGGTGCTGGACTTTGAGCACTTTCTGCCCATGCTGCAGACAGTGGCCAAGAACAAGGACCAGGGCACCTATGAGGATTATGTCAAAGGACTTCGGGTGTTTGACAAGGAAGGAAATGGCACTGTCATGGGTGCTGAAATCTGGCATGTTCTTGTCACACTGGGTGAGAGGATGACCAAGGAAGAAGTAGAGATGCTGCTGGCAGGGCACGAGGACAGCAATGGTTGTATCAACTATGCAGAGCTCGTCCGCATGGTGCTGAATGGCTGAGGACCCTCCCAGTCTCCCGACTCCGTGCCTTTCCCTGTGTGAGTTTTGTATCTAGCCTGAAGTTTCCCTAGGCTCTCTTGTCTCAACACCTTTCCCATCTTGTCTCTCTTGGATGATGTTTGCCATCAGCATTCACCAAATAAACTTGCTCTCTGGGCCTTCGGAAAAAAAAAAAAAGAAGAAGAATAGAAGCTTTAGTGCCGAAAAGGTAAAATAGAGTTGTCCTTCAGTATCCGTGGGGGATGGGTTCCAGGCCCCCGATGCATACCAAAATCCACAGATGCTCAGGTCCTTATATAAAATGGCATATTATTTGCATATAACCTACACACATCCTCTCATATACTTTAAATTATCTCTAGATTACTTATAATACCTAATACGATGTAAAGTTATGTATACAGTTGTTATACTGTGTTATTTATGGAACAATGACAAGAAAATAGATTTTTACATGTGTAGTACAGACATAACCATCCTTTTTTTTTTTTCAAATATTTTCAACCCATGGATAGGGAGAACTGACGGTAAAGTGAAGGCTGAAACCAGCCCCTAGTGGCAAAGCATGGAAACAGAAAACTTCACAGCAGAGACCATTCTGTCACTTCCCATCGACATCCTACTGAAAGGTTCCTTAATAAAAATATTCCCCCGTATAATACTTGATTTACCTGAACAACAACAACAAAACACTTTCAGTAAGTTTATGACAAAAAAATTAATTTTCCTAAATATGTTTTCTTATACAATTGGGGTGTTTCATGTATATCTGTGGGTTTTATAGGTCAGCTAATAGGGGAATTGCTTGGCCAATAAATACAAAAATGAACAAGACAGGGTGCTGCCCTTCACCATTCTTCAACACACCCCACTCCCTCAAAGGAGTTTGTACCTAGGCAGGCACTCAGGGACTCTGCAAATTGCCCTCGGTCTGTGCGTTACGGCAGGGGTCCCCAACCTCCAGGCTGTGAACTGATACTGGCCCGTAGCCTGTTAGGAACTGGGTTCCACAGCAGGAGGTGAGCAGCGGGCCAGCAAACATTACCACCTGAGCACCGCCTCCTGTCAGATCAGCTGCCACATTCGACTCTTTTTTAGGTAGGGAGATGAAGTCTGTCGCCCAGGCTGGAGTGCAGTGGTGCAATCTTAGCTCACTGCAACCTCTGCCTCCTGTGTTCAAGCGATTCTCCTGCCTCAAGCCTTCCTAGTAGCTGGGATTTCAGGCATGTGCCATCACGTCTGGCTAATTTTTGTATTTTTAGTACCGACGAGGTTTCGCCATGTTATCCAGGCTGGTCTCAAACTCCTGATCTTAGGTGAAACGCCAGCCTCAGCCTCTGAAAGTGCTGGGATTACAGGCATGAGCTACCATGCCCGGCCAACACATTAGCTTCTCACGGGAGCGTGAACCCTCTCGTGAACTGCGTGGGTGAGGGATTTAGGTTTCGTGCTTTTTATGAGAATCTAACTAACTAATACCTGATGATCTGAGGTGGAACAGTTTCATCTCATAACCATACCCCGTCTCCCCACCCTGGTATGTGGAAAAATTGCCTTCCACAAAACCAGTCCCTGGTGCCAAAAAGGATGTGGAGCACTACTTTAGGGAGCCATCAGGAGAGTGATCCGGAAGACAGCATGCCCAGGGCACTGGTTCTTCAAGTGTGTTCCTAGACGAGCAGCATCAGCACCACCTGGACCTTGTCAGAAATGCAGCTTCTCGGGTCCCACTCAGACCTACAGAATCAGAAACTCCAGCCATAGGGCCTAGCCCCCTGGGTTTGAGCAAGCCCTGCAGATGATTCCAATGCAAGCCAAAGTTTGAGGACCACTGGCCTAGAGCCCTGGGCACCGGGCTGAGAGTCAGAAACCCTCATTCTCATACTGGACTTGGCACTCCAGGCTCTGTGATGTTGGGCAAATCCGGCCCTCTCCCCTGGCCCCAGTCCTTAGGTGTAAACTGGTAGGTTTGGTCCTGACTGAGACTGAGGGTGGCCCATGGTCCCTAAGATCTTTCTCAGCTCGGAGAGCCCATGGTCTCTCCACCTGACTGTTGGGAGTAGGGTCTTGGCCTTGAAGCAAGGAATGTGCCCTCCTTCTTTAGAGGGAGATTCTGTCATTCTGCAGCATTCTGTTGGCAGGATTGTAGAAATTCAGATCCTGTCAGACTCCCTTGAGTGTCCTGGTCTAGGCAGAGGCCCCAGCAGGCGCCGTGCCATCCTGCCTTTCCCTGGGCTCTCTGTAGTCTGAGAAGGACGGGGCAGTCTCGGCACAGACCCAGATCTGTTTGTGTTTGTGTCTGGTGAGTGTCCCAGGAGGTTGTTTATGTTGCCCACTTTTTGCTAGTGTCCAAGCCCCCAATGTCTGTCAGTCCCAGGTCCCAAGTGGAAGCAGAGACTACAGGGCACCAAATCTGCCCTGGCCCCCAACACAGGGAAAACCTTCGGCCCATCTTATCCAGGCAGGGACTTACGGCTCCTCCATGTGGGATGTCTGAGAACAGTGAGGCTGTGTCCTGAGGATGCGGGACCTCCAAGCTGACCCTGAACAGCAGGAGCCTTGAGCTCCCTCCCTTGAGCCCAAGACCATTAGGCTCCTGTAGGGGCTGGGTCCAGGCTTAGGGTCTTAGACCCCAAAAAGCAGGCCTTAGATGGCAAAGGGACACTCCTTAAGGGCACATGCATAGTTCTGAGC
Organism: Rhinopithecus roxellana; assembly: GCF_007565055.1. Lineage (NCBI taxonomy): Eukaryota > Metazoa > Chordata > Mammalia > Primates > Cercopithecidae > Rhinopithecus > Rhinopithecus roxellana. The sequence goes on from NC_044553.1 coordinate 172,128,256, forward strand.
CCCAAGGAAACTAGGCGGTAGACCTCAGAATCACCAATGTCTGCCTTCTTCTGAGCCCCATTCCATAGGATTCTGTGTGAGCCAGGCTAGGCAGTGGAGGCAGCCTGGTGTGCAGTAAAGATCCTGAGCTCAGAACTCATGACCCTGGGGTCAGGGTTCATGACTTTGCAGCTAACACTCTGTGTGACTTTGAACAAATCCATCTCCCCTCTGGGCTTCAGTTTCCTCAACTGGCCAATGGATTCATAATATATTCCTGACTATGAAGCTCAAGGAAATCAGACAGGGGCAAATGCCTTGTTAAAACTGAGGTAGGGCCAGGCTTATGCCTATAATCCTAGCACTTCGGTAGGCCGAGGTGGGCAAATCACTTGAGGTCAGCAGTTTGAGACCAGCCTGGCCAACACGGCGAAATCCCATCTCTACTAAAAATACAACAATTAGCCAGGCGTGGTGGTACATGCCTATGAGCTCAGCTACTTGGGAGGCTAAGGCAGGAGAATTGCTTGAACCCAGGAGGCAGAGATTTCAGAGAGCTGAGATCACGCCACTGCACATCAGCCTGGGTGACAGAGGGAGACCCTGTCTCAAAACAATACAAAACAAAACTCAGGGTGTCCTGAGTTTTCCATGGGTGCTGAAATTAAAGAGCCTGGCCTTGGGCTTCCACACCCGCTTCACTTTCCATGGCTATCAAATGGGCTGACCTCCTAAGGGTACCAGGGGAAAGAGTGATGGGAAGAGGGCCAGGCACGTTGTAAGCACTTGATTGATATGGGCTGTACTAGTTATCCATTGCTACATAACATTTGCCCCAAAAGTTAGCAACTTAAAACAACAGGTATTTATGATGTCACAGTTTCCTGGGTCAAGAATCTGGGCATAGGTTCTTAGCTGGGTCCTCTGCCTCATGGTCTCTCTCAGGCTGCAGTCAAGCTGTAATGAAGTCAACAGTCATCTGATGGCTCATCTGGGGATGGATCCTCTTCGAAGCCTACTCATGTGGTTATTGGCAAGATTCTGTTTTTGTGGGTTGTAGGTCTGTAAGCCTCAGTTCCTATCTGGCCTGGACGGCCTTGCTGGCTGTTGGCTGGAGACTGTTCTCATATGCTTGCCACGTGGCCCTCTCCACTGGGCAGCTCATGGCAGCTGGCTTCACTCAGAGACAGCAACAGAGTGCCCAAGACGAAAGCCATGGTCTTTTTGTAACCTAATATCAGAGGTGATGTGCCATCACTTTTGCTGTATTCTATTTGTCAGGAGCCACTCACTAGGGCCAGCCCACACTGAAGGAGAGGGCATTCCACAAAGGCATTAACAACAAGAGGTAGGAATCACTGGGGGGCCACCTTAGAAGGCCCCCAGCACACTCACCAAGCCTTGCTCTGAGCCAAGCTCAAGCTCTAAGATAGAGTGAGTTCTTAATGGAGGGAGATTGTGGGGAAAGGCTAGACAAATGTGTTGCCTGGTGGGCTTCCCAAGACAGGGCCCACGGGGCCTGCCCACCCTGATCTTTATCGCCATGGCAGGGCCTGTTTGATGGCAGGGGGATTTGCAGCCAGCAGGAGCTGCATTCCAGGGCTGGGTACTTAACATTCCAGAGGAGCTCTCACTAATTAGTACCCTGCCCATCCCAGGCCTGGACTACCCGGCTCCCCTGTGTTCCCATGGCTCAGCCAGAGGACTCCCTTGTGGCTTTGGGTCACATTGAGAGGCCCAGAGATGGACTGGTCTTAAGAAGGGTCACACAGCAATGAGTCCAGTAGCAAAGGAAGGGCTGGGGCTCATGTCCTTTTACCTATAGCTTGTGGGCAGGGGGCAGTTGTGGTCAGAACCTTAGGGCGGGGCCCCCTGGGGGTGAGATGGACTAAAGCAGACCTCAGGCAAATGACTATTTCTCTGAACCGCTATTTCCTCACTTGTAAATGTGGAGGGGGGGCAGTTCTAAGATCGCATAGCATGTGACAAAGACTCTCCTTGAGCAAACTTAAACCAGCTTCTCTGAGTCCTCTTTTTGAGTAGGCTTCATCCTGGGATCCTGTCTTCAGCCTGCCTAGCCCAGTTTTAGCAAGAATCCTGTTGCATTGATTTAGCAAGAATCCCCCTACCCTTGATGTCTCCTCTTAGTAACTTCCATCCACTGACAGCATGCTCCCACCCTTCATTCTGCTGGTTGGCTGTAAAACCTCAGCTGTCTGTGCTGTATTTGGAGTTGAATATAGTCTCCCCACTGTTGTGATAGTCTTAACACCTACCACAATAGTTGTAAATAAAGTCTTCCTTAAGGGAAAAGCCAGTGAGGGTGCTGGGGGGGATGTGCTGACTCATACCTGGAATACTAGCATTTTAGGAGGCCAATGTGGGAAGACCACTTGAGGCCAGGAGTTCAAGAACAGCTGAGGCAACATAGCAATACCCTCATTTCTCTAAGAAAAAAAAATTTTTTTAAATTAGCCAGGCATGGTGGTGTGTGCCTGTAGTCCTAGCTACTTAGGAGGCTGAGGAAGGAGGATCACTTAAGTCCAGGATTTCAAGGCTGGAGTGAGCTGCAATCTTACCACTGCACTCCAGCCTAGGCAACAGAACAAGACCCTGTCTCTTTAAAAAAAAAAAAAAAAAAAAAAGAGAGAGAGAGAGAGACAGCGAGAGAAAGAAAGAAAGGCCAGTGGAGCCAGAAGTCTCTGGATGCCCTTCTTGTCTTCTCTGGCTGTCATAGTTGGGCCTACTACTCAGCCTCTGTGGCCTTTGGAGCAAACACTTAGTGGCCCTTGATTCATCTGGCTACACAACTGGTTCTTTGGAGATTTTTTTTTTTTGAGATGGAGTTTCTCTCTTGTTGCCTAGGCTGGAGTGCAGAGGCGCAATCTTGGCTCACTGCAACCTCCACCTCCTGGGTTCAAGCGTATCATCTCCTGTCTCAGCCTCCCAAGTAGCTGGGATTACAGGCGCCTGCCACCACGCCCAGCTAATTTTGTATTTTTAGTAGAGACAGGGTTTCTCCATGTTGGTCAGGCTGGTCTCGAACTTCCGATCTCAGGTGATCCACCTGCCTCAACCTCCCACAGTGCTGGGATTACAGACGTGAGCCACTGCACCCGGCTGGAGGCATTTTTATTTAAACCTTCACTACTGTGCCCGAGGGCCAAGCCAGGTGCTTCTCATTCTGAGCTTAAGTGAGCCTCACGAGCAATAGCAAATGGCAACTCCCAGAGGAGCGTTGCACCAGGCCACACCTCACCCTGACCCAGGTCTACGGGTCTTGCTGGGCCAGGCTCTGTGAGGAACAGAATCTGGTTCCTGTCCTTAAGGAGGATCTAAGGTCACTGGGAGGCCAGGAGAGTCATTTGGTATAGGGGTCATCACCATAAAGAACCCTAACATAGACTTGTATAGCAACCTTAAATGAAGTTATTCAGAACTTCACAGAGCTGCATTTAGGACTGGACAAAGGAAAAGACACAGATGAAACCCACACCCATCACAGGACTGCACTGCCTGTCAGGGCTGCAGCATCAATTCAGACATTTTTAAACCCTGTGATCGCCATGTGAATAGCACAGTTATTTTCAGTTCTATTTTGGAGGATTAAGACCATTAATTTTTTCAAGGTAAACATTTAAAATCTATACAAAGATCAGGAAACAATATCACTCTAAAAGGATGTTATTGGAACAGTTGGCCAAATTTGAATATGAACCATCAGGAGTTGGCAAGCTACGGCCCTCAGGACAAATCTGGCCTGACCTGCTGCCTGTTTTCATAAATAAAGTTTTATTGGAACACATCCATGCTCGTTCAATTTCACCTTATCTATGGCTGCTTTTGCACAGTGGGGTGGAGTTGAGTAGTTGCAATGGAGACCATATGGCCTGCAAAACTGAAAATATCCGGCTCTTTATAGAAAATGTTTGCTGACTCCTGGATGAGATAATAGCAGTGTATCATTGTGAAATTTCCTGATTTTGATAACTGTACTGTTGTTATGTAAAACAAACAACCAAAAAAAAATCCTAGTTCTTAGGAAATGCCCACTGAAACATTTAGGGATAAAGGGACATGCCATCTTCAACTTAACTGGACTCTTGTGCAGAAAAAAATGTGGATATATTATGCATGCAAAGATATATTATAAAGAGAGAGAGGTAGGGAATATGATAAAACGTGGGGTAAGAAACTATTTGAGTGAAGGCTATACAGGAGCTCTCTATGATCATGGTACATTTTCTTAGGTTTGAAATTATTCTACAATGAAAAATTTTAAAATACATATATTGATATTTTGCATATTATTTTGGCATTTCTTCCTTGTTTTAAAGATAGGGAATCTATCTTTAAATATATAATATATAATATTATATAATATAATTATTATATTATTGCTCCAAGTCTATATATACTGCTCCAAGTCTTGGTTTCCTCAATTGTGGGAAAAAAAAAAAAGAAGATGGAAGCCTGTCCTCCAACGTCACAGAATGACAGGGAATGATGGAGATCTGGGATCTGCCCTGGGCCTGGGAAGTGTGTTGCTGCATCAGGTTAGCCATTCATCATGGTTCCAGGCTCCCGCCCCAAATCAGCCTTCCATTCGCTCAGCATGTGGCAGATACCCCATGGTCCTCAAGGCCCTGAATGCCCCATTCCTCCATTCTCCTTCTCTCTCTTCATTCATTCCCTCTTGCTTACCTTTCTTTCCTGCCCATAGGACACAGGCCTAAGCTGTTCCTAGAAATCCTCCTTCCTATTCTTCCTCAGGCCAACTCGGCTCACCTATCCCATCTCAGCAGAAGGCCGGTCCTGGAGCAGCCGCTCTTGGTCTCCCACTTCCTGGGGTAGTGCAACTTCTGGGCCAGAGCTGGGCCACACCACAGCTCCACTCTCCTAGCCATGGATCTTGCACAAGACTTTCCACCTATGGAGACTCAGTTTTCTTACCTGGAAAATAGCGAGAGCAGTGGCACCCACCCCGCAGGAACATGGTGAGGATCCAGTTATCAAATATCGAATGCTTTGGATGCTGCAGCCGCATAGTAAGTCCTGGCCTTTAGGAAGAGTCAGTTCTCATTATCCACTCTTGTAACATCTCGTTCTTTTCCTTCCATGCACTTGCTAAATTTTGTAATTTTGGTCAGGCGTGGTGGCTCATGCCTGTAATCCCAACACTTTGGGAAGCTGAGCTGAGAGGACTGTTTGAAGCCAGGAGTTCAAGACCAGCCAGGGCAACATAGTGAGACCCCCCCCCCCGTCTCTATAAAAATAAAAATAAAAAATGTAGCTGGGTGTAGTGGTGCATGACTTAGTCCTCCTAGCTACCTGGGAGGCTGCCCAAGTAGGAGCCTCCCAAGTTGGGCCGGAGAATTGCTTGAGCCCAGGATTTCGAGATTATAGTGAACTATGATCGCATCACTGCATTCCAGCCTGGGAGGCAGAACAAGACCCTGTCTTTTAAAAAAATTGTGATTTTGTATTTATTTGTATTGATGGGTGTGGCTATTTGTTTAAGGCTTTTCTCCCCCATGTGGACTGTAAGCCCTAGAAGGGCAAGAGTCACCCTCATCTGCAGCTGTATCCCCAGTGCTGGGAACAGAGAAGGGGCTTGAAAAGTGTTTGTGGAACAAGTGATGGCATGAATGAATGGTAGATGAGAAAAAGGATGAACTGTGGCCAGGGAGGGCACAGCCAGAGACCCAGTCAGGGGTCTGGCAGGAGTAGAAAAGGCTTCATTATCTTTGGCCAGCGTGGCCTGACTATTACAAGGCTCATCACTAAGTCTAATCTCTTTCTATCCACAAATCTTAAATTTCACAGGAACCTGTTCCACCCACTCCCAGACCCTGTGCAGGGGATGCACCCTTCTCCTAGGAGTTGATCACCCTGGCTGCAACCCCAAAAGCCTGAGGTCTCTCCCCACCACATGGAGAGGATCACACAATCAGGCTCACTGTCCACTCTCCCTAACCCTCACAACAACCTGCCAGAGGACTAAATGGCTACTGCTTGCATTTCATACAGGAGGAAACTGAGGTTGCTAAGTTACCGAATAAGTCTGTCCCATGCCCCACAGAAATATCAAAGAAACTAGCCCAGAGGACCTCAGGTGAATGGATGTTGAGCAGAACCAAGCTTGGGGATCCACGGCCTGCCTGAGCCTTCACCCCAAGAGTGTTCGGGAGAAAGAACCTCAGGCTGGAAGAGTCAGCAGAGATGGGTTCGGCCCTGACTCCTGCCCTTAAGGATCTCCATGACGGGGACTCATTTTCTGCAGCGTTCAAAGTCCTCCACCCCAACCATCACTCAGGCCTATACGCTCACCAAGCAGGCTGACTGCCTCAGCCTGGACCACAGCCACCCCTGGGGATGTCTCGGTTATTTTTGCCAACCACAAGTGCTGATGGGAAGTTATGACAGTCTTGGATCCCTAGGAATGGGAATGAGGATTTCATCCCTGTTATTTGGGAGTGCACTGACTTGTCTATACTGAGGCTCTGCTAGGCTCCTTTCTGCATACCTTAGAGCACCGTCAGGTGAGGCTCAGTATTTCCATTAGGCAAATGGGAAATCTGAGGCTGGAGATATTAAATTATTGGCCCAAAGTTACCCAACTAGGCAGTGATGGAAGTTGAGGTGTCTTAACTGTCAGTGGCTTTGGAACCATTTTCCACTTATTTGTGCAAATTTACTTGCTTGGGTTGCCATAGTGGAGGGGAGGGGCTCATTCCCCTTTAACGGAATTTTTCTACTTCAAGGACTTGTCTGGCAAATGTAAAGCTTTCAAAATATGAGATGGCATTGGGGGTGAAGTGAAATGGTCCCTTGGTGGGTGTCCAGCCTTTAGATCATGCTCAAGTCTCCCCTGTAAAGGTCCCTGGCCTTTGCTCCTATTCTCTGGTCATAGAGAGCCCACCACTCCGGGGGTCAGGTCCTCTGTTCTGGCCGAGCATGTGGGACCTGCCTTCCTTGAGGTTCCCAGACACTGTCCTACTCAGAGATGAAAACATGTTCTCCGTAGACCCAGTGGCCTCGAACTTGTCTCTCATTTTCTGAGGTCAGCTGGTTCCTTTCCTCCCAGGGAGATCATATGTGCTCACGTAACGGAGCTGTGGTTTCCACTCCAGCCTCTGAAGCCAAACTCCGAGGAGTTTCAGATATCCCCAAGGCCTCCGAGGAGGAAGGCCCCTGAGCACGTATGGGGAAAGGGCTGCATCTGGTCTGCGTTATCCAGTAGCTGCTGCTGCCTTGAACCCTGTCAGGGAATGGAGGCCCAGATCGAGGGGGGACCTGGAGGGAGGACCTGGAAGGAGAGGTCTCAGCTCCCTGCTAGCCTTCCTCCAGCTATCCTCCAGCCCTTTCCATGGGACCACAAAGCTGAGGAGGCCCTGTGTGGATATTTCGACCAGACGCTCCATTTCCCAGCGTGGAAGCTGAAGTCTGAGGTGGCACAGCCGGCTTTGTGGCAGGACCACGAGGCACTTGGGGCTTCTGATACTAATCAAGAGTTCTTTCCACTGCCCCATGCCAGATGCTTAAAACCTGGCAAGTACGGGGCAGGGCCTTCTCTCTGGAGGGGGACACTGCCCTGCAGCCTCTTCACCAGTCACACTGCCTCAAGATGGCACAGGGAGGCAGCTGCTGGAGACCAGTCTGTGCGGAAGCAGAAATTGGCATTAGAGGTTTACATGACTTCAAGATGAAGTAGGGAAAAAGAACACCCCAATGCTGCAAGAAGAAGAAATGATTCACAGAAGACACGTGCTTCCCAAGCTAGGAACAGAAAGAGTTCCTTAAAAACTCATGCTTTTTGACCTGCAGAAGCTCCTCCCTACTCCAAGCCCATCTTCACAGACGAGGCTCAACCCACACTTCCTGAGCTCCTGCCCCAAGTCTGGTCCTCCCTCCCACCAGTCCCATGGGTCATCCTGGTGGATTTTCACAACAGCTCCATTTCACAGATAAGAGAACTGAGGCCTCCTCTGTCTGAGCAGGGACCCTATGCTGGGCTGGAGAGCCAGCATCACAGGCCTGGGTTGTGGGGATCTAGTCACTTATTTCAGTTGCTTCCCTGCACTTCTGAGCCTGAGCCAAGGCATGCGAAACTCCCCTCCTGGGGTTTGCTGGCCTTGCTCCCTGGTGCCCCCCAGACCTTTGTCCTGGGGCTCCACCCAGGGCCCAGCAGGGAGAGGAGCAGACAGCAGAATGGTTATGACCTGGTTTTGTTTTTGTGCTTGCTCTCCAGTCCTGTGAAGCCTTCAGGACAACATTTTATATAAACAAGAAAGAAAGAGGGTGTATTTTTGGAGATGAGTTTTCTACCTCCCTATCCACACCCAACAACCTAATGATTTAACCTTTCTAAGTACAAAAACTTTAAGCGGTGCTGGAAAAATTTAAGCACTGCTCATCCATTATCCTCAATTTCTGGCAAAAAAAAAAAAAAAAAAAAAAAAATAGAAAGAAAGGAAGAAAGAAAAAAAAGAGAGGAAGAAAAAGGAAGAAAGGAAATAAAAAAACAAATGAAAACTTCCCAAAACTCATGGGAGCACAGACTAGAGAATAAGAACATCAGGCAATGATGATACTGTCCTGTTCAGATTGTGTCTTGGGAGTGCAGAATTACTTGGGTCCCCTGCTCTGCTATAGGATCCTTTAAAAAACGTGACATCCTGGTCGGGCACAGTGGCCCACGCCTGTAATCCCAGCACTTTGGGAGGCGGAGGCGGGCAGGTCACGACGTCAGGAGATTGAGACCATCCTGACTAACACGGTGAAACCCCGTCTTTACTAAAAATACAAAGAATTAGCCGGGCATGGTGGCAGGTGCCTGTAGTCCCAGCTACTCGGGAGGCTGAGGCAGGAGAATGGCGTGAACCTGGGAGGCGGAGCTTGCAGTGAGCCGAGATTGCGCCACTGCACTACAGCCTGGGGACAGAGTGAGATTCATCTTAAAAAAAAAAAAAAAAAAAAAAAGGGCCCAGCCCGACATTAATTCTCTAAACCTTTGGCTATATGTTTTTTTATTTTTCCCGATTATGCTTCTGAAACAAAATGGAAATACTGAGAACACTGGAAATGTAAATTGTCAATATTCCTACCACCTATTGCAATCAAACACACATACACTCACATATATACATTTAGTATATTTCTTTTTTCACTTAGCAACGGACCGACAGACTTCTGTTTAAACCCCAACTTCAGGCAAGTTGCTTTGTGCCTCTGTGCCTGTTTCCTCATCTATAAAATTGGGATAACAATCATGCCATAAAGAGTATATGAGATAATGTGTGGGAAGTGCCTGGCCTGTAGTGAGGAAGTGGTTCATTAATGATTGCAGTTATTAATGCTGTCATCCTAGACGCTGCCTCTCTAATACCCCTTGTGAGCCCCAGGGGACTAAGATGACCTCTACACTCTCATTCATTCCATAGCCACTCAGAGGGTATGTGCTCTGGGCCAAGCCCTGCACTGGGTGGCAAGGGCACAAAGATGAACATGACCAGGTCTTGCCCTCAGTGCAGGAAATAAGGCAAATACATAAATAAATGACAATCTGACAATCTTGGGTGACAAGAGTGATGGTGGTCACATAGGTGGGTGCTGTGGGACTCCTGAGTTAGGAATCCACTCAGACTCTGCAGAGAAGGTGATGGAGCAGCCAGCTCAGAAAAGAGGAGGAGGAGGAGATGTGTAAAACAAATACATGGAAGGATACTTTGAATAGACGGAAGAGCAAATGGCAATGTCCAGAGGCCCAGAGGCTCTTCCCGGGAAGAGCAAGTCCTCGACTCTGGCTACAGCAGATGATGTTGACAAGAAACAGGGCTGCAGCGCTTAGGCTTGAATGATATATGGTTTTGGGGTTCATCTTCACACCAACAAGAATGCTTTCAGCTGCAAGGAACAGAAAACCCTGATACAACTGGCATGGCAAGTAAGTGATACAAGATCTCATATGTCAAGGAGATGAGAGGAGGCATCCAGAATTGGTTAATTCAGCAGGTTAATTCAGAATTCAACCACATCTTCAAGAACTCAGTTAATTCCCTGCCGCCACCCCACCATCTTCAGTGTGTCAGACTATTCTCAGACTTGTCCCCTCGTAGACCTAAGGTGGCTGTCATAGCTCTGACATCACATGCAGACACATGCAATGTCCAGAGGTGGAGGAAGGGCTAGCCTGTTCCTGGAGGATTTTCCTTCCTTCCCCAGCTCTCTTTTACAATTGAAAAAACTACTTCCAGCCAGGCGTAGTGGCACACACCTGTCATCTCAGCACTTTGGGAGGCCCCGGGAGACGGATCACTTGAGCTTAGGAGTTCAAGTCCAGCCTGGGCAACATGGCAAAACCCCATCTCTACTAAAAATACAAAAATTAACCAGGTGTGGTGGCATACACTTGTAGTCCCAGTTACTCAGGAGGCTCACTTGAGCCTAGGAGGTAGGGATTGGAATGAGCCAAGATAGGCCATTGCACTCCAGCCTGGGCAACAGAGTGAGACCCTATCTCACAAACAAACAAACAAACCTACTTCCAGAATTCTCCCAACTTCCCTCCACTTCTAAGAGGCCAGGAAGGCCTGTACTTGAACCAATCTCTGGCAAGAAGAGTGAACTGGCATGATTGACTGAAATCAACAAAGCATCTAACCTGAAGGTGGCCCCTCCTAAAGCTCCAGTTGTGGCATAAGGAGGGTAAAGGAACAATGCTACTGCTCTGCCAGTAAGGCAGAAATGAAGGAGTGCATGAGGAAGGGGCAGTGAGCAGTGTCTGCTAATATCCTGAAAGCAATGGGGAGTCATGACTTAACTTCTCTGTGCCTCCATTTCCCCAACTACAAAATGGGAATAAATAGTACCCACCTCATAGGGTTATGTTGTGGATAAAATAACCTTTGTAAAGCCCCGAGAATAGTGTTTAGCTCATATTAATCCATTATTAAATATGTTATCATTATCACCATCATTACACTACCCTTCTGCCTTATCAAAACTCTCATTCTCTAAGTTCATTAAGTCCCAGATGAAGGCCGGGCGCAGTGGCTCACGCCTGTAATCGCAGCACTTTGGGAGGCTGAGGTGGGCGGATCACAAGGTCAGGAGATCGAGACCATCCTGGCTAACACGATGAAACCCCGTCTCTACTAAAAATACAAAAAATTAGCCGGGCGTGATGGCGGGCGCATGTAGTCCCAGCTACTCGAGGCTGAGGCAGGAGAATGGCTGAATCCGGGAGGCAGAGCTTGTATTGAGCCGAGATTGAGCCACTGCACTCCAGCCTGGGCGACAGAGCGAGACTCCATCTCCAAAAAAAAAAAAAAAAAAAAAAAAAAAAAAAAAAAAAAGATGAAAACAAATCTAGAAATATGACAATTAGGAGGTCTCTTCTTCTCCTGCTGGCTGTCAGTTTCCTCATCTCTAAAGTGAGATGGTTGGGCCAGGTGACCTCTGCATCCTGCCCTTTCCAGCCCTGATTTTCTCTAGGGTCCATGATGTGCACCAAACTGCTTGCCAGTCCTGGAATATACCATGCTTTAGCCATCCTCCAAGCCTTGCTCAGGCCATCTGAGCAAGTTGCTCAGTTCTCACCTTGGAATAAACTTCATCTTTTGGGGCTTATCTCAAACGTCCCATCTCAGTCTCGTCCCAGCCTTACCCCTCAGCTAAGCCTGCTTCACATTGCACTCCTCCTGCAGGGAACCAGTGGTTTCTGCCCCAGGAGGTTGGTAAGTGTAAGTCTCATAGACAGTGAGCCCTGGAGGGAGACCAGTGTTTGAACTTCTGAGTCTCCAGTGACCAGCAGGAAGTGATATACAGCAAGAGCTCAGAATTGTGTTCATTTTTTCATACTAATAATGTGAGCAGGTAATATTTATTGAAGTCTTACCTCTAGCCAGGGAGTATTTGTAGCACTTCCCATGGAATGTCTCATTTCATCTTTGTAACACCCTAACCACAAGATAGTTACTATTATTGTCCCTACGTTACAGATGAGAGACCTAGACCTGAGGCTCAGAGAGGTTTAGTGAGTGAACCAAGGTCACACAGCAGGTGAGTGACAGAGTCAGGATTATATCACATGTCTGTGAGGCTCCAGAGGCCCTGTTCCTTAAACAATGACTTGATCTCTGTCAGATACTAAAGCCTCCAGATGTTGCCTGGATGCCACGTACAGCTAGCTGGTGGTCACTGTCTAAGGACATGGAGCTCTGAAGAGCTACCTTGCTGTGTTTTTTGTTTTTGTTTTTTTTAATTAATAGGCTTTATTCTTTAGTAGCAATTTTAGAGAATAATTAAGCAAAGAATACAAAGTTCCAATATTAACATCTTGCATGAGTGTGGTACATTTTTTGCAACTAATGAACCAATATTGATACATATTAACTGAAGTACACAGTTTACATTAGGGTTCCCTCTGTGTGGTTCAGTTCTGTGGGTTTTGACAGATACATGTCATGTATCCAACATTACAGTATTATAACAGAATGATTTCACTGCCCCCAAAATCCTTTTGCCTCACCTATTCATCCCTACCCCTAAACCTTTGGACATCATTAAATTTTTTAGCCTATAGTTTTGTCTTTTCTGGAACAGGTGGAATCATACAGTCCGTAGCCTTTTCAGACTGACTTCTTTCACTTAGTAATAGGCATGTGAATGGCTTCTTGGCCTTTGGCTAAGAAGAAGTGCAGTAACATGCATTTGAGCTTCCTCCATGTCTGTTCATGGCTTAATATTTCATTTCTGTTTACCACTGAATAATGCTCCATTGTTGAGGTGTACCACAGTTTATCCACTCCCTTATTGAAGGACATCTTGATTGCTTCCACTTTTGGGTAATTACGGACAAAGCTGCTCTATAAACACTCATGTGTGAAGGTTTTTATGTGGACATACACTTTCAACTCAACTAGATAAGTCCCTAGGAGTGTGACTGCTGGATTGTGTAGTAAGAGCATGTTTAGCTTTGTGAGACACTGCCAAATTGTCTTCCAATGTGGCTGTACCATTTTGCATTACCACCAGCAATGAAGAGAGTTCCTGTTGCTCCACATCCTGGCTAGCATGTGGTATTGTCAGTTTGGATTTTGGCCATTCTAATAAATCTGCAGTGGTATCTCATTGTTATTTCAATTAGCAATTCCTTACTGATAACTTAGGTTGATCATCTTTTTATATGTATGTTTGTCATCTGTATATCTTCTTTGGTGAGGTGTCTATTCAGATCTTCTGCCATTTAAAAATTGGTCTGTCTGCTTATTGTTACATTTTAAGAGTTCTTCATATATATATTTTGAGACAGGGACTCACTCTGTCACCCAGGCTGGAGTGCAGTGGCAGTGATTACAGCTCTTTGCAGCCTCCACCTCCTGGGCTCAAGCAATCCTTCTGCCTTAGCCTCCTAGAGTAGCTGAGACTACAGGCATGCACCACCATGCCCAGCTAATTTTTGTATTTTTTGTAGAGATAGGGTTTCGCCATGCTGCCTAGGTTGGCTTCATGTATTTTGAATACAAGTCTTTTATCAGCTATGTGTCTTGCAAATATTTTCTCCCAGTCTGTGGCTTGTCTTTTCATTCTCTTAACAGTGTTTTTTGCATAACAAAAGTTTTTAATTTTAATGAAGTCCGACTTAGATATTTTTTCTTTCATGGTTAATAGTTTTGGTGTTTTTTTCTGAAAACTCATTTCCAACCCAGAGTTACCTAGATTTTCTCTTATTTTATGGAAACTTTATGGTTTTATGTTTTACATTTAGGTCTATGATCTATTTTGAGTTAACTTTTATGAAAAGTGTAAAGGTCTATGTCTAGATTTTTTGTTTCTGTTTTTGTTTTTTTTTTTTTTTTTTTTTTTTTTTTTTTTTTTTGAGACGGAGTCTCGCTCTGTCGCCCAGGCTGGAGTGCAGTGGCCGGATCTCAGCTCACTGCAAGCTCCGCCTCCCGGGTTTACGCCATTCTCCTGCCTCAGCCTCCCAAGTAGCTGGGACTACAGGCACCCGCCAACTCGCCCGGCTAGTTTTTTTTGTATTTTTTAGTAGAGACGGGGTTTCGCCGTGTTAGCCAGGATGGTCTCGATCTCCTGACCTCGCGATCCACCCGTCTCGGCCTCCCAAAGTGCTGGGATTACAGGCTTGAGCCACCGCGCCCGGCCTGTTTTTTTTTTTTTGCACATGGATGCCCAGTTGTTCTAGCACCATTTGTTGAAAAGACTATCTTTTCTCCATTGAATTACCTTTGGTCCCTTGTCAAAGATCAGTTCACTATATTCACATGGGTCTATTTCTGGGCCCTCTATTCTGTTCCATTGACCTGTTTGTCTATTCTTTCATGAATATCACACTGTCTTCATTACTGTAGATTTATAGTAAGCTTTGAAGTCAAGTAATGTCAGTCCTCTGACTTCTTTTTCAGTAATTATGTTGACTGTTCTGTTAATATCAAAAAATAATTCACTGAGATTTTAATTGGGTTTGCATTGAATCTATAGAACAAGTTGGGAAGAGTCATCTTAATGATATTGAATTTTCCTATCCATGAATATGGAATATCTCTCCATTTTCGTTTTTTTTTTTTTTTTTTTTTAATGGAAGCTTCTGACTTATTTCAGACAAAGTATTAGACTTGCCATTAAGAATTACCTTGAGGGGCATTCCAAGATGGTCGAATAGGAACAGCTCTGGTCTGCAGCTCCCAGGATGATGGACACAGAAGACGGGTGATTTCTGCATTTCCAACTGAGGTACCTGGTTCATCTCGTTGGGACTGGTCAGAAAGTGGGTGCAGCACACAGAGGGTGAGCCGAAGCAGGGCGGGGCACCACCTCACCCAGGAAGTGAAAGGAGTTGAAGATTTTCCTTTCCTACCCAAGGGAAGCCATGACAGACTGTACCAGGGAAATCGGGACACTGCCACCTAAACACTGCGCTTTTCCAATGCTCTTAGCAAACGGCACACCAGGAGATTATATCCTGCGTGTGGCTCAGCGGGTCCCACACCCACAGAGTTTGCTCACTGCTAGTACAAGATCAAACTGCGAGGCAGCAACTCTGGATGGGGGAGGGGTGTCTGCCATTGCTGAGGCTTGAGTAGGTAAACAAAGCGGCCAGGAAGCTCAGACTGGGTGGAGCCCACCGCAGCTCAACGAGGCCCACCTGTCTGTGTAGACTCCACCTCTGGGGGCAGGGCATAGCTTAACAAAAGGCAGCAGAAACTTCTGCAGACTTAAACGTCCCTGTCTGACAACTCTGAAGAGAGCAGTGGTTCTCCCAGCACAGTGTTTATATATATATATTATACTTTAAGTTCTGGGATATATGTGCAGAACGTGCAGGTTACATAGGTATACATGTGCCATGGTGGTTTGCTGCAGCCATCAACTCGTCATCTACATTAGGTATGTCTCCTAATGCTATCTAGCACCCCAGCCCCTGAGTGATGTTCCCCTCCCTGTGGCCATGCATTCTAATTGTTCAGCTCCCACTTATGAGTGAGAACATACGGTGTTTGGTTTTCTGTTCTTGAGATAGTTTGCTGAGAATGATGGTTTCCAGCATCATCCATGTCCCTGTAAAGGACATGAACTCATTCTCTTTTTATGGCTGCATAGTATTCCATGGTGTGTATGTGCCACATTTCGTTTAATTTGCAAATACATAGTTATGCTTCCATCTATGTAACACTTCCTCCTCTTATAACTGAAAAAAGCTAGCTCTTACCATATAGTGCAAAGTCTCATATGTCACTTTATCTTTGAGTGATGTTCATTCCTCTCCTAGCTGAGCCTCAATCTTTCTTTTTTCTTTTATTATTACTATTATTATACTTTAAGTTCTAGGGTACATGTGCATAACGTGCAGGTTTGTTACATATGTATACTTGGGCCATGTTGGTGTGCTGCACCCATCAACTCGTCAGCACCCATCAACTCGTCATTTACATCAGGTATAACTCCCAGTGCAATCCCTCCCCATTCCCCCCTCCCCATAATAGGCCCCGGTGTGTGATGTTCCCCTTCCCGAGTACAAGTGATCTCATTGTTCAGTTCCCACCTATGAGTGAGAACATGCGGTGTCTGGTTTTCTGTTCTTGCAATAGTTTGCTGAGAATGATAGTTTCCAGCTGCATCCATGTCCCTACAAAGGACACAAACTCATCCTTTTTTATGGCTGCATAGTATTCCATGGTGTATATGTGCCACATTTTCTTAATCCAGTCTGTCACTGATGGACATTTGGGTTGATTCCAAGTCTTTGCTATTGTGAATAGTGCCACAATAAACATACATGTGCATGTGTCTTTATAGCAGCATGATTTATAATCCTTTGGGTATATACCCAGTAATGGGATGCCAGCACAGTGTTTGAGCTCTGAGAATGGACAGACTGCCTCCTCAAGTGGGTCCCTGACCCCTGTGTAGCCTAACTTGGAGACATGTCCCAGTAGGGCCGACTGACACCTCATATAGCTGGGTGCCCCTCTGCGACGAAGCTTCCAGAGGAAGGATCAGGTGGCAATACTTGCTATTCTGCAATATTTGCTGTTCTGCAGCCTCCACTGGTGATACCCAGGCAAACAGGGTCTGGAGTGGACCTCCAGCAAACTCCAACAGACCTGCAGCTGAGGGACCTGTTAGAAGAAAAACTAACAAACAGGAAGGAATAGCATCAACATCAACAAAAAGGACATCCACACCAAAACCCCATCTGTAGGTCACCATCATCAAAGACCAAAAGTAGATAAAACCACAAAGATGAGGAGAAACCAGAGCAGAAAAGCTGAAAATTATAAAAACCAGAGCATCGGCCAGGCACAGTGGCTCACGCCTGTAATCCCAGCACTTTGGGAGGCCAAGGCAGGCAAATCACAAGGTCAGGAGATCGAGACCATCCTGGCTAACAGGGTGAAACCCCATCTCTACTAAAAAACACAAAAAATTAGCCGGGCATGGTGGCAGGCACCTGTAGTCCCAGGTACTCAGGAGGCTGAGGCAGGAGAATGGTGTTAACCCAGAAGGCAGAGCTTTCAGTGAGCCAAGATTGCACCACTGCACTCTAGCCTGGGTGACAGAGTGAGGCTCCATCTCAAAAAAAAAAAAAAAAACAAACAAAAAAACCAGAGCACCCCTTCTCCTCCAAAGGATCGCAGTTCCTCACCAGCAATGGAACAAAGCAGGACAGAGAATGACTTTGACGAGTTGACAGAAGTAGGCTTCAGAAAGTCAGTAATAACAAACTTTTCCAAGCTAAAGGAGGATGTTTGAACCCACCACAAGGAAGCTAAAAACCTTGAAAAAAGATTAGATGAATGGCTAACTGGAATAAGCAGTGTAAAGAAGACCTTAAATTACCTGATGGAGCTGAAAACCACAGCACAAGAACTACGTGATGCATGCACAAGCTTCAGTAGCCAATTCAATCAAGTGGAAGAAAGGGTATCAGTGATTGAACATCAAATTAATGAAATGAAGCGAGAAGAGAAGTTCAGAGTAAAACGAAATGAACAAAGCCTCCAAGAAATATGGGACTATGTGAAAAGACAAAATTTACATTTGATTGGTGTACCTGAAAGTGACAGGGAGAATGGAATCAAGCTGGAAAACGCTTCTCAGGTTATTATCCAGGAGAACTTCCCCAACCCAACAAGGCAGGCCAACATTCAAATTCAGGAAATACAGAGAACACCACAAAGATACTCCTCGAGAAGAGCAACCCCAAGACACATAATTGTGAGATTCACCAAGGTTGAAATGAAGGAAAAAAGGCTAAGGGCAGCCAGAGAGAAAAGTTGGGTTACCCACAAAGGGAAGCCCATCAGACTAACAGCCGATCTCTTGGCAAAAACTCTACAAGCCAGAAGAGAGTGGGGGCCAATATTCAACATTCTTAAAGAAAACAATTTTCAACCCAGAATTTCATATCCAGCCAAACTACGCTTCATAAGTGAAAGAGAAATAAAATCCTTTACAGACAGGCAAATGCTGAGAGATGTTGTCACCACCAGGCCTGCCTTACAAGAGCTGCTGAAGGAAGCACTAAACATGGAAAGGAACAACCGGTACCAGTCACTGCAAAAACATGCCAAATTGTAAAGTCCATCTATTCTAGGAAGAAATTGCATCAACTAACAGGCAAAATAACCAGCTAACATCATAATGACATAACAATATTAACCTTAAATGTAAATGGGCTAAATGCTGCAATTAAAAGACACAGACTGGCAAATTGGATAAAGAGCCATCAGTGTGCTGTATTCAGGAGACCAATCTCATGTGCAGAGATACACATAGGCTCAAAATAAAGGGATGGAGGAAGATCTACCAAGCAAATGGAAAGCAAAAAAAAAAAAAAAAAAAAAAAGCAGGGGTTGCAATCCTAGTCTCTGATAAAACAGACTTTAAACCAACAAAGATCAAAAGAGACAAAGAAGGCCATTGCATAATGGTAAAGGGATCAATTTAACAAGAAGAGCTAACTATCCTAACTATATATGCACCCAATACAGGAGCACCCAGATTCATAAAGCAAGTCCCAAGAGACCTAAAAAAAGAGACTAAGACTCCCACACAATAATAATGGGAGACTTTAACACCCCACTGTCAATATTAGACAGATCAACGAGACAGAAGGTTAACAAGGATATTCAGGACTTGAACTCAGCACCAAGCAGACCTAATAGACATCTACAGAATTCTCCACTCCAAATCAACAGAATATACATTCTTCTCAGCACCACATCACACTTATTCCAAATTGACCATGCAGTTGGAAGTAAAGCATTAAAAAGTCAGAAACAACAGGTGCTGGAGAGGATGTGGAGAAATAGGAGTGCTTTTAAACTGTTGGTGGAAGTGTAAACCAGTTCAACCATTGTGGAAGACAGTGTGGCAATTCCTCAAGGATCTAGAGCTAGAAATACCATTTGACCCAGCAATCCCATTACTGGATATATATTCAAAGGATTATAAATCATGCTACTATAAAGACACATGACCATGTATGTTTATTGTGGCACTATTCACAATAGCAAAGACTTGGAACCAACCCAAATGTCCATCAATGATAGACTGGATTAAGAAAATGTGGCACATATACACCATGGAATACTATGCAGCCATAAAAAAGGATGAGTTCATGTCCTTTGTAGCAACATAGATGAAGCTGGAAACCATCATTCTGAGCAAACTATCACAAGGACAGAAAACCAGACACTGTATGTTCTCACTCGTAGGTGGGAATTGAACAATGAGAACACTTGGACACAGGGCAGGGAACATCACACACCAGGGCCTGTCATGGGGTGGGGGAATGGGGGAGGGATAGCATTAGGAGAAATACCTAATGTAAATGACAAGTTAATGGGTGCAGCAAACCAACATGGCACATGTATGCATATGTAAAAAACCTGCACATTGTGCACATGTACCCTAGAACTTAAAGTATAACATAAACAAACAAATAAATAAATAAATAAAATTTATTTCTTCTAGTACTAAAAAAAAAAAAAAAAAGAATCACCTCAAAGTGATCACTATTATGGTCATTACCACAACAGCTAGTGAAGCAGGATGGAGGCAGACACCTGCAGGGCCACCAACATGCTTGAGAGCCAAGATCAGCCCAATTCTTCACTTCTGCAGCCTCCTCCTCAGCCTTTCCCTTAGCCTTCTTCTTCCCCTCCACCTCTCCTCCTTCTCCAGCATTGCCACAATCTCAGCCACCTGACTGATAGAGATGTGAACATCTTCTTTGTCCACCAGCTCAATCACCTTAATGAGGTTGTCAATGTTGACCTTGCTATTTTTATTTTTATCCAGTGTTGAGGCCAAGCTGATCAGCTTGTTTTCTGAAATGTTCTTGATTTGCTTCATGGCGCTGATGAACTCGGTGATACTGATGACTTTCTCTCCCGCTCCCCCTGAGCCCTCTGCCTGGCCTAGCTTGCCAGGCCTCTGATCCATCTCCAGCTGTGCGATCAAGCTGTCTATCCACCAGATCATCTGCTGAACTCTCTTTGTCAGTGTCTTGCTGGCTTTAGATTTTTCCACATATTTTTCTTTGCTGGTCTTTGAAACTTCCTTCTTGATCTCTTGCAAGTCATCACTGTAGTCCTGGCGTCCTCCTTCAGTAGCTCCAGCTCCTCCTTCTCCTTGGTTAGGGACTTATTTTGCTCCTTCAGTTTAGAACGGGAGTCACTAAGTACACCCATTTCTTCTTCGGTTATTTTCTCTTCCTTCAAGATCTCCAGCACAGGGACAGTGTCCTTCAGGGCCTCTGAGGGCAGGATCACAGGCAATTCTGGCTGCTGGTCAGCCACTGGCCTCTCAGGGGTGGCTTCTTCCATTTCATTTCTTGGGATAGCTTCTGCTGCTCATTTTCCCTGTGCTCCTGCCGGATGGCCACCTCCTCCTGTAATGTAGCCTTCAATTTCACTTTGTTGTCTACCTGCTCACCTCAACCTTGGCCACTTTCACCTGGGCTCCCTTCACCACTATCTCTGGAAGAGTCTGCAAGGTGGATTTGAGCTGGTCAGTAGGAGAGAGGGTGTCTGGGAGGTATATAGCTCGGGACAATAAGAGCAGTGATATGGGGATCTCTTGATGCAAATGCATATCCAGCCACTGCTTCTGCAGGCTCCTCAGATGGTTTTCTGAGACCCAGAGGGCCCACATCCCTCGAGTTCTACATGTCGGCAGCAATTCCTTGATATTCAGGCTGTCCACCCCTTCCTCAACAATCAGCTCATTGTTGGCCTTTATGGACCTCAACCTCATGGTGAGCTGAAAGCATAGGAAGTTGTTGGTGCCTATGGCCTGGAGATCCAGCAGCTCACACAATGCCACCAGCTGCTGGCAGGTGAGGTTATCCAGGGTCAGTTCATCCTCAAATAATTTGGGAAAGCGCATGATTTATTTGCTGTTACGTCTTTCCTGTCTCTCAGATCTTCTGGAAAAACAAGGCAAAGTCTTTGGCAGTCCTCCTCTTCACTTCTTTGTTCTTCACAGCCATCTCCTCGATGGTGTCCTGGAGAAATTTAGCCAGTTCCAGCTCCCCTATAGCTGCTTCTTCGGTCTCTCCTCCTTGATGGACTGGGTCTCAAATGTGGACAGCAACATGTTGGAAAAGATTTTCACTACCATGAGCAACAGCAACTCCATGGAAAGCACCACCGCAAAGATCAGGAGCCGGACCAGGCAAAAGAGGTCAGCACAGACAGGGACAAACTGCCTGTGCTCCCAGCTGGTCAGCATGTGGCCACTGAGAATCCTCCAGAGCGCGTGTGTGGCTATCTTGGTGGCGGTCCAGAGAAGGCAGAAGCTGTGGTAATAGTGCTTCAGCCTGTCCAGGACCCTCAGCCCCACAGACTTCATTGGGGCCTCTTCAGGGGGGCTGTATACGGGGCTGCCTTCCTCCAGCTTCTTGTTCTTGTCCTTGGGGGACTTGACTACGGAGTCGTTGCCAAGGTGGGGAGATGAGTGCCAGCAGCACGCAGGAAGGTCCTGAGGTCCCGTGACCACCAAACATGGCACCAACGTAGCCACTGTGTGCCAGCCCTCCCGCCTCATAGGCCAACCGCTGAGGTGATGGCCTCTGAAGGAAAGTACACTGGATAGGCGGGTGTGAGGCAGCTAAATGGAACATTCACGCGGCTTGTCAGCCCTGCCACGGAGACCAGCACGATCTCTCAGGGCAGGGCAGCGACGTGAGATGGTGGGAGGCGGGAGGCCGCCTGGCCCTGACAGCTCCTCAGTAAGATGGATGACATGGGCCCCCTGCAGCAGCTTCCTCCTCCTCCTCTTCCTCCTCTGAGGCTCTTGGGCCTATGTTGCGCCTCAAGCTGGCCCGCAAGGATGACTGACAAAGGCTGCGGACCGACAAAGAGCTCCAGGACCCAGCATCAAAGGCGGCCAAGTCACTCACAGACTTCCGGGGACCAGGTGGGCAGAGCAGGGACGGGGAGGGGAGGCCGGGTTACCATCACCATTGGGCACTTACGCTCCTGCGCACTCCATTTCTTTAGATGGTTGATCTCTTTCATTAGTTTTATCATTTCCTTGTGTAGGTCCTGTATACATTTTGTTATATTTATACATAAACAATTCTTTTCTTTTTTCCTTTTTTTTTTTTTTGGTAAGTGTTATTGCATTTTTAATGTCAAATTGTAGTTGTTCATTGCTGGTATCTATGAAAGCAATGGACTTCTGTTATTAACTTTTTCCTCTTTTTTTGAGAGGGAGTCTTGCTCTGTCACCCAGGCTGGAGTGCAGTGGCTCAATCTTGGCTCACTGCAACCTCTGCTAAAAGGGTTCAAGCAATTATCCTGTCTCAGCCTCCTGAGTAGCTGGTTCTACAGGCACCGGCCATCATGCCTGGCTAATTTTTGTATTTTTAGTAGAGATGGGGATTCACCATATTGGTTAGACTGGTCTCGAACTCCTGGCCTCAGGTGATCCACCGCCTTAGCCTCCCAAAGTGCTGGGATTACTGGCATGAGCCACCACGCCCAGTGCTGTATATTAACTTTGTATCTTGCAACTTTGCTATTTGTTCTAGTCGTTTTTTTTGAAGTTCTTTGAGATTTTCTCCAGAGACTATCACACTATCTGTGAGCAAAGAACGCTTTATTTCTTCCTACCTAATGTATAGACCTTTTCTTTCTTTTTCTTATCTTATTGCATTAGCTAGAAATCCAGTGTGATGTTGAATAGGAGTGGTGAGAGGGGACATCTTTGGCTTGTTTCTGACCTTCGCTGGAAGGTATCTAATTTCTCACTATTAAGCATGATGTTAGCGCTAAGGTTTTACAAATATTCTTTACCAAGTTGAGGAAATTCTCCTTTGTTCCTACTTTCTTGAGAGTTTTGTCATGAACAAGCATTAGATTTTCTCTTTACTTTTAACCTTTACAGTTAAAGTGGCTTCTTGTAGACAACAGATAGCTTTTTTTTATTCCTCTGACAACCTATTTTTAATTGGTACATTTATAGCATTTGTATTTAAAGTGATTATTGATATAGCTGGATTAATATCTACCATGTTTGTAATTATTTTCTATTCACTGCACTTGTTTCTTATTTATTTATTTATTTTGAGGTGGAGTTTCACTCTTGTTGCCCAGGCTGGAGTGCCATGGTACAATCTTGGCTCACTGCAACCTCCATCTCCCAGGTTCAAGCAATTCTTCTGCCTCAGCCTCCCAAGTAGCTGGGATTACAGGCATGCACCACCATGCCCAGCTAATTCTGATTGTTGTTTTTTGGGTGTTTTTTTTTAATGTGTGTGTGTGTGTGTGTGTTGGTGTTTTTTTTTGTTTGTTTGTTTGTTTTGTTTTGTTTTGTTTTTTGACAGAGTCTCACTTTTGTCACCCAGGGTGGAGTGCAGGGGTGTAATCTCATCTCACTGCAACCTCTGCCTCCCGGGTTCCAGTGATCCTCCTGCCTCAGCCTCCTGAATAGCTGGGATTACAGGCACCCATCACTATGGCTGGCTAATTTTTGTATTTTTAGTAGAGATGAGGTTTTGCTGTGTTGGCCAGGCTGGTCTGGAACTCCTGACCTCAAGTGATTCACCCACCTCGGCCTCCCAAAGTGCTGGGATTACAGGTGTGAGCCACCATGTTTAGCCTGAGTTTTTATTTTAATCTTACCAGAGCTGAGCTGTGTTTAAGATTTGCTATAGCTATAGGTGCCAAAGGCTTTGTTTTCCTTTAATTTCTTTGGCTTGTTTTTTTCTCCATGGTTAACTTCCGGTTTCCCTAAGAACTTCTTCTTAAAGTGTCTGTGTCTTATAGCTGTTTCAGTTGTAATTCATTGTTATTATACTGAAGACCTGTTGTGGTGGTGGAAAGAAAATGTTGGGGAGAGGAGGTATTCTATACTCTTATTATTAAATCTTAGTTTTTTAGTTGGCCTGAGCCCCTGGGCTGTGACCTTCAGAAGCATTTTTTGGCCCCATTATTTTTTCCCCTCTCCTTAAGTAAGACAGACAGGAAGGATGGAAGGGGTTGAGTTGTCTAATTGCCCCAGTCAAACAAGGCTCTGATAAAGTAGTTTCTCGAGAGAGTTGGCCTTTGTCACTGAGAAAGCTCTAGGGGTATTTCAAATGGTTATTTTTCCACTCTTTCTGTCTGGAACAGGGTTTTGTTTTTTTTTTCTCTGATCTTCCCAGTGTCAGTCTGGTCGGGTTCCTGGAGGTAAAACCCACTTAAGTATTGAAGGGAGACCTACAACTAGGCCCCCAGAAGTTTTTAATTTTCAAACAAGTTCATTCTTAATTTCCAGAAATTCATCAAAATTACTATTCAAGTGTTCCCAACAGTTCCTGGCTCCAGTGGTTTCTGCTTCAAGTAAGCTGATCTTGGCTGTATTCACTCATCTCCCCAGATTTCAGAGTGGCAGTTTGCCCTGTGACTTTAATTCTCTGAAGAGAATTAAGAAACATTGTTGACTTTCAGTTTGTTCAACTTATTTCATGGTGTGAGGATGGGTGTGACAACTTCCAAGCTCTTTATACATCAGAGCTGAAACCAGAAGTACCCCCTGCTGGTGTTTTAACATATCTGCCAAAGGCCTGCCTCCCAGTCATGCCTCCCAGTCATGGGACAGAGGGACAGAAAGTGCAGGGGAAGCAAAGCCAGGAGGAGCCAAACCCATGATAGGTCTGTTCAGTAGACCTGTCTCACTGCCCTGCAAAAAGGAGGCCTAACCAGGGGAAACCAAGGCCCTAGGGTAGAAGCCACAAGCTTCATGCCCAAGACCTCTCAGACTCCCTGTTCCTCTGCCAGCCCTGGCCTCCTGGATCCCCCTCTAGGGCTTGAATTGGGTTGCAGTGGAGGAGGAAGCATGGGGCACATGAGAGTGACTGAGGTTAAGCTGGCCAGGCAGACCCACGAAGCACTAGCTCCACCCCTCACTAACTGCAATACCTTGGCCTGGTCACTGCCCTTCTGGGGCCTCAGTCCCCATCTGTAAGATTATAAAATAACAGCACTATCCTGGTATAACTGTGGAAGGGAATAAAGTGCCTGGCACTGAGCCGGGCATACCCCAGTGTCATACAAACACATTTCCTTCTTCCCCCTACAGGAGTCACCTCCAGTCCAGTATCCCTGCCTTTGCACTGCTTTCTCTGACTCCTCACAGGTCAGCACCACCTTCCTTTCATCCCACCCCAGCCCAAGGGTCACCCAGAGGAGGGAAAGACGGAAGGCTGACAGCAAGTGACGAATGTTCATGGCGTTATGTGCCAACCACTCTTCTAAGCATGATGTATATATTTGCTTAGATATATGCACGAAAAAAAGGTATGATCTAGAAAATGTGTTACCTCAGAGCATGGGAACAAGGTCGTGAAAACAAGTTCTTGGTGAGATGCTGCCATTTCATCCGTCCTCGGTCTCTGCGCCTTTCGCAGAGCTTCCAGCAGCACTATGTTGGGTCAGAGCATCCGGAGGTTCACAACCTCTGTGGTCCGTAGGAGCCATTATGAGGAGGGCCCTGGGAAGAATTCGCCATTTTCAGTGGAAAACAAGTGGGCGTTACTAGTTAAGATGTGTTTATACTTTGGATCTGCATTTGCTGCACCCTTCCTTATAGTAAGACACCAACTGCTTAAATCATGAGGATGTTTCAGTTCATCCATTTAACAGATATGAAGAGCATTTTAAGAGATACAGCCTCTGGAAATGGATCAAACTCTAACTCATGTGGCATACTAGATATGTGTGTCAATAAACTTATGACATGAATGCTTAATGCCTCTTTTTTGAAATAGGGAATGTAATAATTGGCCATTTGCGTACTTTATTAATTTGGGTAACATTCCAGTATTACTCTGTGATTTAGCTTATTTAATGGTGTTAAACTGAGGTTATATTAAATTTTTGATTCCCAGGTCAGGATTTTGTTGGTAATATATACAATAAAAGGGAAATACAAATCAGAAAAAAAAAAAAAAGAAAAGAAAACGTGTTACCTCTGTATTACAGAAAAGGAAAACCAAGGTGCAGAGAAGTTTAGCAACTTCCAGGATCACAGTCAGTAAGTGGCAGAGCCTGGGTTAGAACCCAGAGCCCACAGTCTAGGAAAAGAAATAAAGGAAGTGAAGATCCTCTACCTTGGGAAGTGGCGACTCAGAAGGGTGAGAGCCTCCCACTCACTGTACTAGTTTGGCTGTGGGGTTTTAAGAACTGGAGGCTTCCTCCAGGGACCTCAAGTTCCAGGGTTAACCGAGGGGATGCTTGTGCCAATGAGGGAGCCAGAGCCCCCATGGAGCTGGACTGAGCATGGCGCAGATCCCAGATCCCCGTGATCCTGTAGTGGGAAGGGGTTGGAGATCTGCCCGTGTGCCTCACCCAGGACTTCTTGAACTTGAATGTGCTCACAAATCCCTGGGGATCTTATTAACATGTAGATTCAGATTCAGCAAGTCTTGAGTAGGGTCCACGATTCTGCATTTCTGATAGGCTCCCAGGCATTGTTGCTGCTGCTGGGCCAGGGATCACATTTGGAGAAGCAGTTTTCTATGGGACCCTGAATCTCTCTCAGGCCTCACTTCCTTCAGGCCTCTTCTTGCTTCTCTCACTCCACTTGCCTGATTCTCCAGTTCTGGAGTGAGGGTTCTCCCCACTGCTCCACCTCTTAGGCGTCAGGACAGCTTCTGAAGGGCATTTTAAGACAAGTTACCCAGGGAATGGCCAGCCAGCTACCATACTAGTTAGCCGGCATGGGCCAATCTATGAGTTGGGCCTAGCATCATCCATCACTTCTGAGATCCCAGAACTGTGGCTTCTGGTGAAAAAGCAGCATTTATATCACCTGTAAAATGGAGACGTTATCATAGAACCTGACCTCAATGGGTTGGCTTGAGGATTAAATGAGTTAGTATACACAAAGCAGTGAGCTCAGTACCCGGCACACAGTGAGCACTACTTAAGCCTTAGATCTCACTTTGTTGAATGACTTTTTAGCAGATGTGGGTTTGACATTGGCCCACAGATTATTGCATGCAGTGGTCCTCAAACTTCAGCATGCATCAGAATTGCCTGGAGGGCTTGTTAATCACAGATCCCTGGGCTGCACCCCAAGGTTTCTGATGTAGTAGGTGTGTAGTAGGGAGCCGAGGATCTGCACTTCTCTCAAGTTCCCAGGTGCTGCTCAGGCTGCTGGTCCAGGGACCAACTTTGAGAACCTCCGATCTAGGAGCAACCCCTGTCCCTGCCCCACGAGGAGCCTGAAGGCCAGAGCTGGCAGTGCTAGGCCAGGTCACACCCAGAGTTAGAAGCCTTACCAGCCAGGTATCCTGGGCTCCAAGGACACCAGAGAGGGGCTTGTCTGAGGCCTAAGGCCCCTCCGCAGGCCTCTCCCGCAGGCCTGCTGCCTCCTTCCTGGCCCAGTGCCCTGGCCCTCGGAAGGCCCCTCCGCCCAGCTTTGTTTGCATTCCTGGAGCCTGCGTCAGCCTGGGCAGCGGGCGTGTCTATGCGGGCTGGCCTGGTGCAGCTCTGATGGCTGGCCCTGCACTCCAGGCCTCCTGGGCTGGGGCGGCAGTGGCCACGCAGGGCTCACTTAGCAGGCCAGTGACTCATGCTTCCTCCCAGATTCCGGGAAATGCCTTCCTGCTGCTGCTGCTGCTTTTTTCTTGTTTAATGAGAAGTTCTCTGCAGACTCCCATGGCAACCTCAGGATGGGGAGGCAGGGGGAGGAGGAGGCCAAATCTGTTCCCAAGAGGGGCCCCAAGAATTCCCATCTCTCTCACACACGCACACACGCTCCCACCCTATTGCCAGCCCCGGCCTGAGTCCCCAACCCACCATGGTGCTTTGGTCCAGGAGGGCCAGCCCCAGAAATGCTTGCTTTTATTAAAAAGGAATGGCCTCACAAAGGCACAACTGTAGGAAAGGTTGTAATTTGCCCAAATAAAACTTAATTTGATCCATGAAATAGCTGTGGTTTATTGTGTAATAGATGTGCTATGTGTTTCCATTTAATAGAAGCCAATATAATAGGGGGCCAGTGGGGGCCTCCAGAGGCCCACCTCTTCCCCTACTCACAGTAGGGCCACACAGCCCGCTCCATTGTTGGGACCCTCCACCAGGAGAGGATGGAGAAGGGCTGGCCATAGACCTCTGGCCCAGACCACGGAGACTCATGGGAGAGACAGCTCAGGGACAGAACAAGTAAGAGTGCTTGAAGAGGAAAAAAAAGGAAAGAAATGAAAACCACCCTTTTTCCAAAGCAAAGGCTGCGGGTGCGTGAGTCTGAGGAGGGGGCCGTGGGGGCTGAGTCACTTTCCTGTCCACTGCTGGAACAGGAGGGCCTCTGCTAGGGGCTGTGGGAGAAAGAAGGCTGAATCTGTCACTTAGAGTATGTTGAGGGGATCCCTTTGAAGAAGCCTTCAGGGACAGTTCCTGGGACAATGGGCAGCTGCTTCAGCCCGCAGAGCCTGTGTGTGCTGCCTGTGCTCAGACTCAGAGCGAAGGTAATAGAAGCCGGGGGTAGGAGAAAGACAGGAATGGGGCTTAGCTGGGTCTGGTGAGGCTCCCAGAGATGGTCCCATCCAGCATCCCCTGCCCCCCACCACCCTGGTGGTCCAGACTGAGGCCCAGAGAGGATAAGTGAGTTGCACAAGCTCAGCTGGTCCTCATTCCATAAATTCTTAGTATACACTGGTGCTAGATCAGGATGGGGGTAGGGTGGGATGCCTGGCTGGTTTTATAGGACCCACCCCCAAGAGTGCTGAGCAACTGACAGAGAGCAGCAGGGGAAGGGAAAGCAGGTATTGCTCTAAGCACGTCGTGTGCATCATCTCATTTAATCCTCATGACAACCCAGTCTGGTAGGGATTGGTGGCCCCATTTTTCAGCTGAGGAAATTGAGGCCAGGGCGGTGGCTTGTCCAAAAATCACAGTTACCCCTCAACCCCCTGCTGCCTCTTGTGAGCGGAGACAGTATCCACCCCATCCTCCTGTCCTTCTGGGTTCTGGGACTCTGATCCCTACATCCAGGTTATTCCTCATTCATTCTTCCCATTGGGTGCTTTTCTTTAAAAAGGCCTTTATCTGGCTCATTGTAACCTTGGACAAACTTCTGAGCCTCGGTTTTCTGATTCATAAAGTGAGAACCGTATGCATCTCACAAGGGCTATTCTAAAGGTTAAATGAGATGCCACATGAAAAGCACCATAGCCAGGGCCTGGCATTTAGTGGGTACTCACAGGTACTCATTAAATCCATCTATTTCTAACAACCCCCATTGAGAATACCATATGCTAGGTAAGTTCTGGACATTAATAAGGGTGGGAGAATAACTGGGATTTGAATTTCAACTCTGCCATTTACTCACATGGTATTGGAACAGGTTCTCATCTTACCTTTCTGAGTCTCAGTTTCATCATCTGTAAAATGGGTATAACATTGCCCATCACAGGGATGATGGGACAATTAAATGAGATAATGGATGGCACATAAAAGGTGTTCAATAAACAATAGTTGTTATTTCATCATTATTATTATTGCTTCCTAAATGCTTTTCAGTGGGTGGCCTCCAGTGTACATGACCAACATGTCTAGTGTGATGCTGCCCCCTTAATCTTGGTCGTGTCGGCTCCTTTCACGAGAATTTTCAGTGTGTCTGTGAGCTGGAGTTTCTGCCCTGAGGCTGAGAGAACGCTCTGTGTCCTGTCTGCCCCAGAAAGAAATCACACATGAATTCAATGACTGAAGGAACGGAAGGCAGTTACCCTGGAAGCATTTGCAGGACACAGTCTTCTCTTTTGTTCTTCCAAGGAAATGCCACCGCACTGCCAAACCCACTGTTGGGTTGAGAAGGGCGGGTTTGTGGGGCAACAAAAGGGGGGGAACTTAGTCAGGGACAGCAACAGGAAGCCTTCTCTGAAAGCCAAATGAGAGATGAGATGCCCCCATCCCCTCACAAGGACCCTGGGGTGCTCCTCTCCTCCCCTGCTGCCTTGCCAAATCCCACCAGTGCCCACTGGACCACAGGGAGACCAGGAGGCCCAGTTAGAAAGCTGTGTAACGGCTTGTTCATCAAAAGTTGCCCCATGGGGCTTGTGTGACATCGCAGCCCTTGAAGACCGTGATTCACCCAAGGTCACAGCACATTTGTGTGTGTGTGTGTGCGTGTGCGTGTGTGTGTGTGTGTCTGCTACTTCCATATGTCGTGTGATCTTCCTTCATCTCAGTACCTCACAGGGGTGCTGCAGGGATCAAGGGAGGCAGTCATGTGTGGAAGTCCACTATTAAATTATACAAATCTGAGGATTTATTTATTTATTTATCTATTAGACGGAGTCTCGCTCTGTCGCCCACGCTGGAGTGCAGTGATGCGGTCTCGGCTCACTGTGACCTCTGCCTTCCAGGTTCAAGCGATTCTCCTGCCTCAGTCTCCCAAGTAGCTGGGACTACAGGCACGTGCCACCACGTCCCACTAATTTTTTGTATTTTTAGTAGAGATGGGGCTTCACCGCGTTAGTCAGGATGGTCTAGATCTCCTGACCTCATGATCTGCCTGCCTCGGCCTCCCAAAGTGCTGGGATTATAGGCGTGAGTCACCTCGCCTGGCCTGAGGATTTATTTATTGTCTTTTTTTTTTTTTTTTTTTTTTGAGACGGAGTCTCGCTCTGCCGCCCAGGCTGGAGTGCTGTGGCCGGATCTCAGCTCACTGCAAGCTCCGCCTCCCGGGTTCACGCCATTCTCCTGCCTCAGCCTCTGGAGTAGGTGGGACTACAGGCGCCCACCACCTCACCCGGCTAA
The DNA here is from genome assembly GCF_007565055.1 of Rhinopithecus roxellana. Classification (NCBI taxonomy): domain Eukaryota; kingdom Metazoa; phylum Chordata; class Mammalia; order Primates; family Cercopithecidae; genus Rhinopithecus; species Rhinopithecus roxellana. The sequence continues at coordinate 172,159,014 of NC_044553.1, forward strand.
TTTTTTTTGTATTTTTTAGTAGAGACGGGGTTTCACCGTGTTAGCCAGGATGGTCCCGATCTCCTGACCTCGTGATCCGCCCGTCTCGGCCTCCCGAAGTGCTGGGATTACAGGCTTGAGCCACCGCGCCCGGCCTTATTGTCTTTTAATAGAGTCAAACTTCAACTAAGCAGAGCACTGGCAGCCAGAGATGTTTAATTGAGATTTAATGGCAAATCCTTTTTGTTCAACATTTATTGTGGAGAAACCTTTTATAATTATAATTCATAATGAAGTTTAATAGAATGAAAATGATATATGATCCATGTAGAAAATTTTTAAAATGTGGGAAACTATAAAAGAAAAAGATTGCAAAAATCATTCCTAACTTCATATATGCATGCATTTGTATCATTAATATTATTATTATAAATTTGCATGCATATATACACCATTTCATTCTGCTAGGGGCTGAATTCAGTGCTTACTACATTATCTATGTGTATATGTATAAATGAAGTATCATGTTACACATATGTATGTTTATCACCTGCTTTTTTTCCCATTCAGCATTATTTAATGATAATTTTTCTATATAATAAAAAATACTCTAAAACATGATACTTTTCTTTATAACAATAATACATGTGTATGGTAAGGTAACTAGTCCGGAAAAACAGAAAGTAGAAAGAAAAAATCCAGTTGTATCTCCATCTCCCCCCGCCATTCCCCAAATGCAAGTGCCATTAACAATGAAGCATAATTTTTAAAAGCTGTATAATCTTTTGACACATAGATGTGCCATCATTTCTGTAATTTCCTATTATGGGACATGTAGACTGCTTCAGCATTTTTTCCGTTATAGAAAAATGAATATTTCTCAGGAAAGATCCCCAGAGGCAGCACTGCTGGAACAAAGGGTACAAACATTTTTAAGGCTTTTGATCCAGATTGAGAAACTGATTTCCTGAAAGCAGCTGCCATTATAGCCTCATCCGCATGGAAGGAGAACATGCTTTTCGCCCATCTCATTCTATCTCAGCCCCACTGAGCATGACTTTAAAAAAAAATACTTTGACCAAAGTGATCAGTGAAAAACAACATCCCCCTCTTGTAATGGAATCTTTTGTTTTCTACTGAGATTAAGCATTTTTCCATGTATTTAGCCACTGAAATTTTCCCTCTTGATTTCCTTTTTACATCCATTGCCCGTTTTTTCTCATTCTGGGTTTTAGACTCTTTTTCTTTTTGATTTGTAAGTGCTCTTTACATATTTCTTTTTATTTTTATTCTATTTATGATGTGTTTTGATGTACAGAAGTTTCCAATTTTAAGTATTCAAATATACGCATCTTTTCCTTTATAATTCCTTCCATTACTGCTGTGCCTAGAGAAGCCCTTCCCATCCAGAGATCAAAATCACGAACATTTTATGTTAGTTATTTTATGATTTCATTGTTTTCACATTTTGCAGTCTCATCCATCTGGAATTTATTCTGCTCTGTAGTGTGAGGTGAACATGGAGCTATTTGCTCCCCACCCCACCTCCCTCCACCATCTCCTCGGTTTCCCCTGCTCCACTTCTTAAGCAAATCTCCCTTTCCAGGGGAGTTCTGTGCAATGCAGCAGCTCCAGGCACTGTGCCATCACCATCTGAAGACCCCTCAGTCCTCCAGCATCACCTACATTTGCCCACCATGTGCCATGGTCCTCGCCTCCTCCTGGGGACACAGACCCCAATACAACACAGTTGCCACTCTCAGGCAGCTCCCAGGCTAGGGAGACAGGAGTTCTGTAAACAGACAGTCACAATAGCATGTGCCAAAGGCTGGAACAAGGACAGGTGTCTGGGGGCTGTGCGAGCCCTCGGAGAGGACTCAAGGTCTACCTGTGCCAGGTGAGGAGAGAGCTGTTGGGGGATGCATCCCTGAGGAAGGGACAGGTAAGCAGGAGCATTGAGAAGCAAAATAGTAAAAGACTCCAAAACACACAACCAACAGGTAGCTCCAGGGGATCACAGTGGCTGGGCCTGAGTGGGAGGAGACAATTGTCACTATATGCCATTTGGTCCACATGCATGTATCTCCTAATAAAAACATTAAATGTTCACAAGAATCACCATTTTAAATGAACAGAAAAGAATTTCCTTTCCGCAGTTCACCAGTGGAGTGGGTGAAGGGCCTTCTAGGAAGAACAGAAGCAAAGGCTTGGGGTCACAAACCGGGAAGGCATGACAGCTCAGCCTAGGGAGGGTGAGAAGCTGCAGACTAGGAAGGGCCTTCTATTCGCCGGGAAGAGCTCAGGCTTCGACGGGCAGCCATGGAAGGCTTTGCAAGAGCATTGTCTTGGCCAAGGCTGAATTTTAGGAGGATCCATCTTTCTAAAATTGGCTGCATCATAGAAAGAGGAACAAAAGTCACCCTGGGGTAAGCAGAGGGACCCAGGATGAAACAGCTATGGTGATGTCACAGAGAGATGATCATGTACTCAGAGCCATAGTGGTCTGGGGCTACCTCTTCCAGCCCGGAAGAAGGTGAACATGTGGACACCTGGCGTTTAGTCACTTTGGGATCCTACCATGGGGGAGGATTCTGGGTCTGCTCTGCTGAGGCCCCAGCCTCAGTGTGTTTGCCTTCTTTGGGCGTGAGAGTTAGGGGGCTAGAAAAGTTGAGGAGCCCCAAAACAACTAGTCTCTGTAGCAAGAAAGATCTCAGTCCAAACCCTGACTCTGTCTCTTATTTCTCATGAGAAATTACTGAGATCCTGCCATCCTCATTTTTCTATATCTGCACAACAGGACAAAGGGGTTAGTGTGAGTACCCAGTGGTAACTATCCCATTAGAGAATGTATGTAAGATTCCATGTGCATGGGCTTCCATTATGTTATATGTAAAGTACAATACCACTGCTCTAAACAGGAGGAGTGCTTTAAAAGGAGAGTCTAGGCCAGGCACGGTGGCTCATGCCTGTGATCCCAGCACTTTGGGAGGCCGAGGTGGGTGGATCACCCGAGGTCAGGAGTTTGAGACCAGCTTGGTCAACATGGCAAAACCCTGTCTCTACTAAAAATATAAAAAAATTAGCTGGACGTGGTGATGCCACCTGTAATCCAGCTACTCAGGAGGCTGAAGCATGAGAATCGCTTGAACCCAGGAGGCGAAGGTTGCAGTGAGCCAAGGTTGCACCACTGTACTCCAGCCTGGGCAACAAGAGCGAAACTTCGTCTAAAAAAAAAAAGGAGAGTCTAGAAGATGCACTGCTTAACTCAAAGCCATATCTGGGATTTCAGGCACAAGAAGGCAGCTCATGAGAAAACCCTGGCCCAGACTCTGATTAGCCCTTTCCACTCTGCTCCGTCCATCCCAGGCCCTCTGGCAAGCCTTTCATTCTCTCCTGGGCCATGTCTCAGACCACATCACTGTCCACATCAGTACTTCCCATTTTCCAAAGCACTTTCCTGCTCCTGAGCTCATTTTTTCCTCACCACAAGACCTAAGCATGTCTTAGACCCATTTCACAGATGAGGCAACGGAGATTCCCCTACCAGTAGGGGGCATTAGGGAGCCCATTGGCTGCTCCATGCCCCGCCCCCCTACCCCCAGCCTTCTAAGCCTCTCCAGGCTTAGATCTGGTGGTATCCGGAACCAAGAGACATGAAATGCTACAGGCCAGGGTCTGTGGGGCACGTGAAAGAATGCCAGCACTTTGGATAAGGGAAAAAACTACTGAGGCCGAATTTAGGGGGCACTGGAACTGAAGTCAGGCAGACCTGGTCACAACCCAGTGCCAACACTTGGCCGTGTGACCTTAAGCAATCGCTTGACTTCTCTGATCTTTTGCTTCTCCCCTGCAAAGCAGGCACTATCCCACTGAAACTGAAGCATTACTGTGAGCATAAAACAAGAGGCCTGATGGTGCAAGAGTTATCTCTTACCTGTGTAACAAATTATGTGTCTTTGAAGAGACTGCCTAAGGGCAGTCAGTCCAATCTGTCCTGTTTGTCTACACCACCAGTCAGGTACCATTCATCATTCCATGAAATGATGCATGCCCCGCCGCCTTCCAAGGCGTCTGTCGAACAATGTGTGTGGGGCGGGGCAGACATCCATAAGTGCTGACAGGTGTTTTGTATGGGAGGTGCAGGAGCTGGGCTATCTCATGCTATTTCCTTTAACTTCTTAGTTTTTCAGTAAGGTTAAGGGAAATGGCAACCAGATAATGGTTAGAGCTGTCTGGTGCAGGATGATCAACCCAGCAGTTATTAAATTTAAGGCACTTGCAACAGTTTGGGAGAGCTGCACCAGGACATCTTCCATTGTGAGAAAGCCTCCTGAAATCTAAAGTGTCCACCCTTTCCCAGGTGCTGGGGTGTTGCTTTTCTTCCACTAACCCGAAAGCAGTGTGTTGCATTGCAGTAGCTGTAACTTCACCTTTTTTCCGATTGTGCCTTACTTGTATCCAGACTTTTCTTCCAGAAGGGTCCGGTACAAGAGCAACAGGATATTTTTATAAAATTTAGACAGAATTCAGTTTGAATCCCCAAGAGACCAGCATGGGCAACATGGCAAAACCCCATCTCTACAAAAATACAAAAATTAGCCGGGTGTAGTGGTGTGTGTGTGTGGTCCCAGTTACTCGGGAGGGAGGAGGTAGGAGGATCGCTTGAGCCTGGGAAGTCAAGGCTGCAGTGAACCTCTTGGCCAAACTATCAACTGCAGGTTGTATCGACTAGGCTGGCCATTCAGGAGAAGTAAGAAGTATAAGGCCCAGGAACTGTTAGAGCAGAATCTCAAATTTTCAAAATTGATTTTTTTTTTTTTTTTTTTTTTTTTTTTTGAGCCAAGGTTCTCACCTTGGTGCCAGGCTGGAATGCAGGGGTGCAATCTTAGCTGACGGCAGCCTCAACCTCCCAGGCTCTCTCGAGTAGCTGGAAACATAGGCAAGTACCATCATGCCCGGCTAATTTTTGTATTTTTGTAGAGATGGAGTTTTGCTATGTTGCCCAGGCTGATCTCGAACTCCTGTGCTCAAGCGATCCACCCACCTTGGCCTCCCAAAATGCTGGTGTTGCAGGCATGAGCCACCATGCCCAGTCTCAGAATTGGTCTTTATAAACCCCCCACCTCTTTCATCCTGGTCATTACCCAGAAAGTGGCCAAGAGTAAATGATCTCTTTCTGGACAGCCAGAATCAATGACCAAACTGCCTTATTCAGGTGTGTAGACTAGGAGATGGTGAGACAGAGTTGGAAACCTCTACCCAAATTTTGAGGAGGTTGTTCCAACACTCAGCCGTATTGGATGCCGGTGGATGGCAGGAAGCATGGAAGGTCATCGAATACCTTGATGGTCAGCCCATTGTTGGGTGCTTTCTGCAATCAAACGTACTCTCTTTTTTTTTTTTTTGAGATGGAGTTTCACTCTTGTGGCCCAGGCTAGAGTGCAATGGCACAATCTCGGCTCACTGCAACCTCTGCCTTCTGGGTTCAAGCGATTCTCCTGCCTCAGCCTCCCAAGTAGCTGGGATTACAGGCGCCTGCCACCACACTCAGCTAATTTTTGTATTTTTAGTAGCGACGGGGTTTCACCATGTTGGTCAGGCTGGTCTTGAACTCTCGACCTTAAGCAATCCGCCTGCCTCAGCCTCCCAAAATGCTGGGATTACAGGCGTGAGCCACCATGCCCAGCCCAAATGCACTCTTATCAAGCTATAAATTGTCCAGAAAGCTGAAGACAAGACAGATAAGTTTCAAGGATCACAAAGTTGCAGCTGGAATTGGCCAGTGAGATTGCAACAGCAATGCCAGAACCTGAAAACGTGTCAAGAGAAGTGAGGCAGCCAACAATAGCTACCAGATGGGGTCCAAGGTTCAAGGTAGTCAATCCGCTACAAGCAGACAGAGGCCATGCCCACTGAAAGACATCCAGGTCAGCTTTTGGCAGGAGTCACGAGTCTGGCAGGCAATGGTAGAAGCATGGAGTCCTTTACTTAGTGTATCTCTATGAGGTAGAGGTATTGACAGGTCTGATAGGATGACAGGTCTAGGCAGCAATGGGGGCAGTCTGAGCAGAGCCAGCTTGCCAGTCAGTCTCATCAGAGAACAGGCCCTTATGATGGGCATCTACAGGAGTGACCCAGGTAATTCAATCAGCAGCCTCAAATGTTTCCAGTTGGTGACCCCAAAGAGGGATGTCTTTAATCTGCTAGTCTGTAGTTTTCCAAGTGGCAGATCAAACAACCAAGCCGTGGGCTACATCCAAGAGTCAGTAAAAATATCGCAAGCTTCATCAAAGGGAGTTGGCCTGAGCTGTGAAAACAGCATGAATTTCTGCTCATTTCTGGTTCCACAGAGCTGACACTGAGGTTGGACAGCCATAGCAGCCTGGTGGACACCGTTGGGTTTTGGCTCAGTTGAACCATCAGTGAACCAGGTCAAGTCATTTGGGGGATCCTCTGTGGATCAAGGTCCACATTGAGCCAGCAGCTTTGCTTCAGATGGTGTAGGGTGGGATCAAGTTTCCCCACAGGGATGTAAAACTGAGATGCTGCTGGGGCCAGGTGAACTATGTTGTTGAGTCTACCATTCCCATTGGATGAATAGAACTTGGCCTTTCCCACCTTGTTAGTCACTGAATCTGAGTTGACCCACCCCAAATGGGAATATCAGACCATGCAGTCACAAGGCCCCTGTTTGGTTAGGTGTTCAATTTCACTAAGCCCAGTAGCAAGCTAACAGACAATTTATAAAGGAGTATAAATCATATAAAGCTTCTCCCTTTAGCCAGAAGCTTTGATCAGCAAAATCACCTGTCACATTTTGTTCTTATAGCTCAAAGGGGTCATCAGGATTGTGGGGCCCCAAAGGTATCAGCATTTCTCTGTGTATGAACTTTCCCCATTGAGATATCTCAATGACCCTTATGGGACAGGGAAGCACGAGCATCAGATCGCCAATTCCTGCCAGCCATTTAGATGTAGAAGCCACAATAGCAGTATATTGACGTGGCCCAAAGTATCATGTTAGCTTCCCTTCCCCTCAGTGAACCTACTCAAGTACATTAGTTGAATCCAGGCTCCCCTCCCACCATGGGTAGGATGTTGATTTGGCTGCCTGTCTCCCACAAACCCATAAAGATTTGAGTTCTTCTCCTCTCTAAAGCTCCTTGGGGTGCTTGAATGAGAGCAACTTTAGCCCCCTTGGGAACAAGAAGACTTTAGCCCCATCCCAATCTTTTTCTTTCTTTTTTTTTTTTTTCAGGCGGAGTCTCACTGTGTCGCCAGGCTGGAGTGCAGTGGCTCGATCTCAGCTTACTGCAACCTCTGCCTCCCAGGTTCAAGCAATTCTCCTGCCTCAGCCTCCTGAGTAGCTGGGACTACAGGCATGCGCCACCACACCCAGCTAATTTTTGTATTTTTAGCAGAGACAGGGTTTCACCGTGTTGGCCAGGATGGTCTTGATCTCTTGACCTCGTAATCCACCCACCTCAGCTTCCCAAAGTGCTGGGATTACAGGTGTGAGCCACCACGCCCGGCCCCACCCCAATCATCTTACTCCTTAGATCAGTTGAGGTTGTGGTAGCAGAGGAGGGAGCAATCAGAGATGTGAAGGGAGAGAGTGCTTTGGTGCCAGTAAGCAAGGTGCATTCACTTTTGGCTTCAACCAGCATGGTGGTTGCTTATGGCCCAGCTAAGCCCTATATTGGGACATTCTAATGTTAGTGTATTAGGACATTCTTGCATTGCTTTAAAGAAATACCTGAATGGCCGGGCGCGGTGGCTCAAGCCTGTAATCCCTGCACTTTGGGAGGCCGAGACGGGCGGATCACGAGGTCAGGAGTTCGAGACCATCCTGGCTAACACGGTGAAACCCCGTCTCTACTAAAAAAAAATACAAAAAGCTAGCCGGGCGAGGTGGCTGGCGCCTGTAGTCCCAGCTACTCGGGAGGCCGAGGCAGGAGAATGGCGTAAACCCGGGAGGCGGAGCTTGCAGTGAGCTGAGATCTGGCCACTGCACTCCAGCTCGGGCGACAGAGCGAGACTCCGTCTCAAAAAAAAAAAAAAAAAAAAAAAAAAAAAAAAAAAAAAAAAAAAAAGAAATACCTGAATGTCTAAGACCAGGTAATTTATGAGAAAAGATGTTTAATTGGCTCATGGTTCTGCAGGCTGGACAGGAAAACATGGGGCCCACACCTGCCTCTGGGGAGGCCTCAGGAAGCTTTCACTCGTGGCAGAAGACAAAGTGGGAGCAAACCCGTCACATGGTGAAAGCAGGAGGAAAGAGTAAGGGAGAGGTGCCACACACTTTTAAACAACCAGGTCTCACCACTCTCACAAAGACAGCACCAAGCCATGAGGGATCCGCCACCACGATCCAAACACCTCCCACCAGGCTGCATCTCCAGGACTAGAGATTACAATTCAACATGAGATTTGGGCAGGGACAAATATCCAAACTATCTTACAGTCATCGTTGTTGACACCTCTAGCTTAGTTTTAGTGATACCTTGACTCAGTGGCTGTAGCCACATTACTTTCTGGCTGGGGCCACGGGATTTATGCCCATAGGCTAAGTTGGGCCTGACCTGCAGACAGTGCAGCAACTTGTTAAAGGAGATCACCTGAATCCAGGGCATGTGCTGCCCCAAATGTAAGATCTTTCAACTTCTTATGTGGTTTCAACATAACGACTAGGAGAGTTTTCCAGGTGGTGGGTTGATAGCAAAAATTTGTCTAGATTTCTTTGGCTCAATTTCTCATTCTCTAATGGGTCACCATTGGTATTGCAAACCCAACATGAAGGATTAAGAGCCCTAATACCAGCCGGCCGTGGTGGCTCATGCCTGTAATCCTAGCACTTTGGGAGGCCGAGGCTAGCGGATCACCTGAGGTCAGGAGTTTGAGACCAGCCTGGCCAACATGGTGAAACCCCATCTCTACTAAAAATACAGAAATTAGCTGGGCGTGGTGGCGTATGCCTGTAATTCCAGCTACTCGGGAGGCTGAGGAATAGCTTGAACCCTCGAGGCAGAGGTTGCAGTGAGCTGAGATCGCGCCACTGCACTCCAGCCTGGGTGACAGAGCAAGACTCTGTCTCAAAAAACAAACAAACAAACAAACAACAAAAACAAACAAACAAAAACCCTAATGCCTACCAATTCTTCATCTCTGGTTTCCTCTAGGAGTTTGTTTGTTTCAGAGAAATCTTCCCAAGCAGGCCAAAACTCCCGTATATTCCCTTAGAGCAGCCAGGGCCCATGGTAAAAACAATAACAACAACAACAACAAATAAATAACAAAAAAACTGAGACCTATTGCTGTCATCTCCAAATGGATGGCATCTCCAGTTGGCATGTTAGAGGGCAGGAGGGGCTGAGTGCTGTCCTTCTTCCTTCATAAGCATCATGTGCTCATCTCCGCATCTCCCAAGTGAACCTGCCTAAGTTGTAACAACCCTTCTGGTTTCTGCCCACAGTAGGAGTGAGTTTGCCTCCCTTCACTCTCTGTGTATGTGGCCATCTCTGTAATTGCTATCTGAAAGGCAGTGCCACCTTCTGCCCACCCAGGACAAAGCTTAGTGCTTCTTTGTTTCAGTGGCGGGGGGGAGCAGGGATTGAGGCTGGCGATTAGATTGGTGAGGAAGCCCAGAGAAGAGTTAACAACCACCAAGGCACTGTTTTGGCAGCTGTCTTTGAACCTACTTCCCAGTACTCAGCCTGCAACCACCTCTCCAATTCCTTCTCATTAACAAGCATTAAAACAAAATAGTGGGCTACTTATTGCCCATGTGACCATACAATTTGATTAGTATGTTTGGTGCTGATTTCCGTGGACTGCCCTCAAATTGCATGAATTGGTTTGTGAGACCCTCATCTTTCCTCTTCAAGAAAGCTATTTCTCTGTCAGCACCCCATCCTGATCATCAAAACTGTCAAGAACTGTGAAGAATCTGAGATTTTATCCATTTTTTAAATAAGATAAGAAGTTAGCTTGTCACTGTTTCATGAAAGACGTGAGAAGACACAAGACTCCTGGGTCAGAGACAAAGGACTTCTTTCTGTTCCTCATGACACAGAATGAGCATCATCATAGTTTCCCTTGTGATGCCAAGAGAGACAGGTGATACCTGCACACTCAGTGGAGGTGCCTTACAGGAGAGGAACCCTGGACCTAGGGAACCCAAATCTTTTATAATGGGCAGTAAAGATGCCTGCCCATTGCATCAAAGGGAGACACTATATCTTCTAATGCCTGTGGCTATCATATATCCTTTAAAAGATGGTCCAGAACAAAGGCCATCAGTGCTTCTGCTTGCAATATTTGCAGAGAGACCCATGGAGAATTGTCTCTAAATGCGATATGCTTTCTCATTTGATTCCTACATGGTAGACGATATCATCCCCATTTTACATATGAGAAAACCAAGGCTCGGGGGAAACATGAAATGCCTAAATTCACACAAACTGGAAAACGATGGAGCCAGGATTCAAACCTGTGTCCACTTTCACTTCTCTCTGAAGCTGGCCCCTCCATCATCATCAGCAGCTCAGGCATAAGGCTTGATGGAGAAGGTAGAGAAATCTCTCTGTCCAAGGATGGTTTTCACTGGCTTTGTGGACTTCAGGTACCTAGTGTCTCCTCTTTCCCCAACAACGGAAAATTCAAGAACAAACTTACCTCAAAGGCCTTTGGTTTCTCCTGGTCACTTGGGAGCCCACCCCCAAGGCTTAGAAACTGTCACAGAAGATGTGTGATGACATCTCCTGCTTCCTCTGGGCCTGGGCCAGCCCTCACCTAGCAGAGCACCCAGGCTCAGACTCGGACAGAACAAAGTTTCCCAGACATATGGATTGACAATTCCTCAATTTAAAAATCTGCGTGGCTTAAGTCTTTTCTGCAAGCTATGACAAGGACACCTCTCATCACGGCCAGGGTACAGCAGGGATCCTAGGTGTGGGCCCAGATGGTGCCAAGGGGCCCTAGGAGCTAGACCTCAGAGCCCCTGGGCCCTAGAGTGAAGTGGGTTCAGGAGCCACCAGGACAGACCCAGTGCCATTCAGCTTTTTGGGGGACCTGATGTGGCTTTTGACATTCGTTGATGTTATATTTGGGGCAGCACAAAGCAGAGAATTCTTAAAGGGTCAAAATAGTTGTCATCAGGGCCAGGAATGGCAAACATCCTTGCCCCATCGGTAGAGAAGGAAAGGAAATAAGGGACGGGAGCAGTCAGCAATTCCAAAAGATCAGCTTCTAATACACACACTGTACTTGGAAAACACCAAAATGCTGCCCATTTTAGGCAGCTTAAGGAACTTGGCCAACATTGAATGGCCTATTTTGGAAGAGATTTTTTTTCCTCCTCTGCAAAGACTCATGAATAGTTGTATTTCTGTTAAAATGGTAACGAAAATGCATCTTGGACTGTGCGAATACATGCAGTGGTGTTTATGTGCATGTTTTCCTAGGCATTCCAAAAACTCCATTTTGTTCATTGCTCAATGATGAGAAATAGAAAGCAAAACTATTTTGAAAATAAACATTTCCAATTTGCTGGTTCAAGCAGAACTGACCCAAAAAACTGGCAACAGACATAATATTTTATGTATTTAATTTTTTTTAATTATAGAGACAGAGTCTCACTATGTGGCCCAGGCTGGACTCAAACTCCTAGGCTCAAGTGATCCTCCCACCTCAGCCTCCTAAGTAGCTGGGACTATAGGCGCACATCACCATGCCTGGCCCAAACATGATTATTTTAAAAATTCAACAAATACTAAATGTCACTCACGATAGGCCAGGCCCTGCTTAACTACTTCACAAATATTAACTCATTTAATTTAATTTCCCTAACTACCGTATTATTATGCCCATTTTACCAGATGAGAAAACTGAGGCTCGGAGACTATAAGTATCATGCCTAAAGTCACTTAGCTCGAGGAAGAGCTGGGCCTGGAGCCCCAGAAGTTGGCTGCAAAGCCTGTGTGCTCAGCAGCTGTGGAAAGTCAAGTTCAGAAGTGCTGCCACCAGCAGGGGTGTGGGGGTAGGAACATCAGCTCTGGAAGGAGAGATCTGAGTGTGAGACCCAGCTCTGATACTTACCAGCTGTGTGACCTTGGCAAATTTGTTTAACTTCTCTGAGACTCATCTATAAAATGGGATAAGGATTACATGACATGATATAAACATAACAAGTACATAACAAGCCCCTCAGTAAATGATTACTGCTATTATTATCTCTAAGCAAAGTAAGAGTTCTGTTACTAGCAATCGTCCCAGCTCCTCTCTGCAGGTTCAACGTGAAAGTCCGCCGTATCTGCCTCTCTTGGAGCATAAGACTTTTGGGTGAGGGGCAGGAGTTCTCTTGAGCCCCTGAATTCCCCCAGAAGCCATCTGGCTCAGACTTTTCATTTGAAGGGCAGTTGAGGCCTGGGAAGAGGGGGAACTCTCCCAGCATCACTTACCCAGGTCTCCCATGGTACCCCAGAGAGCCCAAGGAGGTCAAGTTGAAAACCATCTCTCCTCTGCTCAGACCATGGACTCCTAGTCTCAGGCTCAGAAATCCTGGACACTTTATCCACATTCCACTAGCCCCATTGATAGTTGTTTTAAAAATGGTTAGAGAGGGCCGAGCACGATGGTTCATGCCCGTGAACCCAGCACTTTGGGAGGCCAAGACAGGCGGATCTTCTGAGGTCAGGATTTCGAAACCAGCCTGACCAACATGGAGAAACCCCGTCTCTACTAAAAATACAAAATTAGCTGGGAGTAGTGGTGCATGCCTGTAATCCCAGCTACTCGGGAGGCTGAGGCAGGAGAATCTCTTGAACCTGGGAGGCAGAGGTTGCAGTGAGCCGAGATCGCACCATTGCACTCCAGCCTGGGCAACAAGAGCAAAACTCTGTCTCAAAATAAATAAATAAATAAAAAGGGTAGAGAGGCTACCAGGCTGTTTCAGTCTGTGTCACTAGTGATGATCAGCCTAGCCTGAACACCGCCTCCCCAACTCCGCAACAGCCTCCTCCAAACCCCCAAATGGGTCAGGATGACACACACCCCCCTCTAGGTTCTCAGGGCTGCTGGAAGTCAGCAAGGGCTCAAAATCCCAGGATGAAGGATTTAAAAACCTTGTCTTCATTTGCCTTTCATTAAAAAGCATAAGGAATGCAACAATGACAGTGTGCTTAACGCCACAGGACTGTGCACTTAAAAATTGTTAAAACGACAAATTTTATGGTATGTATATTTTACCACAGTAAAATGTAAAAAACACAGGGAAGATAGAAAAAGTTCTGAAGATGGATGGAGGTGATGACTGCACAACGATATAAATGTACTTAATGCTGCCAAACTGTTCACTTAAAAATGGTTAAAATGGGAAATTTTATGATATATATGTATACATACATATATATAGATATACTTCACCACAATTAAAACAAAATGAAACATATGATCTACACCCCAACTCTTCTTACCTCTCAACTGCTTTGCTCAGGCCAATGCTGGCTTCCCAGAAGCCTTTGCTGCATTGCTGAGGCTGGCTCTGGAAGGAGCTTCAAGTCATGTATTGGCCTCCCTCTGCTACTGCCTTGCTGTGTGACCCTAGTTAGCGCCCTGCTCTCTCTGGGCCTCAGTTCAGGGATAGCCATGGCACTAGACGCACTCTGAGGCCTTTCCCAGTTCAGATGTTCCCTAAGTCTGTGGTTCTAATTCATCCAATGGATGCCCCCCCACCCCGCTCACCTCCCACCACAAACCAAGAATTCTTTTTTTTCTCCTGTACTTTAACAGATGCAAACAGGAATTCTTGCCATCACACTCTCAAGAGGGTAGAATAAGGCTTCAGGCCATGAATCCCCAGAGCCTGGGCCTGAGGGTGGGGGAGGAGTGAGTGATCTTAGGGGCCTGTAGGGAGAAGCCAGCTGGGGGTTGTCATGGAGACACGTGACGCTAATAAACATACCCCCCTCTACATGCCTGCTTGGCCCTTTAGAGTTTATATAACTCGCCCACATCCACTACCTCCATGGTCTTTTCATTCCACAAACATCCAGGGAGTCCATCCTTTGTATCCGCCACTAGGCTGGCCCGTGGCCATGGGAGCCAGTGGGATATGAGACATCTCTGGCTCTCAGGAGTCTCCAGGGAAAGAAAGAGTAGACACCGGTGTGGTCAGAGCCTGGATGGGGTAGGCTGGCAGATGATTGAGAGGAGGGGACAACTTGGGCAAAGGCCTGGAAGACACAGACAGAGAGAGAAGTCTGGAGTGCGGTGTTTGAAGGGGGTTGTCTGGGGTTGAGATGGGGCAGAACCACATTCCATCAGTGCGTCACAGGCCACTCTCAGAGGCAGGTCTACATCCTCTGAGGGTACAGGGAGTCATCCTGGCACTTGGAGGAGGAGTGGGTCAGATGTGGGTGCAGACCATCCCTGCGGGTGGAGGATGGATTGGTGGTGGCCGGAGAGGGGCAGCAGCTGTCAGGGGAGGGACGTGACTGTGGATCATTGACTCTACTCCCCAACTGAGGAAACAGGAGTTCACACAGGTCAGGTGACTGCCCAAGGCCACCAGCAGGTTCAGGGATCTGGATCTGAGTCCTCAGACTTGAGGAGTCCCCACACCAAAGCTTTACTCACCTCCCTGAGCTGCCTTCCAGGCCCCCAAGTCATACCTGTGAACACCTGATGAGTGGTTAATACAGGCCAGGTCTGAGTGCCTGACAGGCACGAGTTCATCTAATCCTCCCAACAACTCTAGGAGGTAGATACTCTCATATTAGTACTCCTCACTTCTACAGATGAGGAAACTGAGACAGAGAACTCAAGTAACTTGCCCAAGGTCACACAGCTGCTAAGTGGCAGGGTCAGGATTAAAACAAGGCAGCTGCAGCCATAGGCGGTTGGGGCTTTTATGTCCCTTGCAATGTGTGGGATGGGAGTTTGCAGGAGGGGACAGATGGGCAGGAAGTGGACTATGGAAGTGTGGAGCACCAGGAAGTCCCCAGAGATGAATAATGTGTGTGCATGCTGTGTGACCTCAGGCCACTCGCAACCCCTCTGTTGGCCTCAGGTTTTCTCATCTGAGACAAGAACCCAAAATCTTCAGGTTCTCTTCTCTCTCCCTATCTGTTCCTGTCATTTCTTAGGTCAAACCCTCCATTCCTACCCTCAACATACACACCCAGAGACTAAGGCAGGCGAGGTGCTGGAGATCGGAGTGGGGTATGGAATGGAGGGGAGAGGAGAATGTGGGGACTAACCCTTATGTAAAAACCTAGTCAATTGCAAGAATACCTCTGGGGCATCACCTTGGATTTAGGGGGCAGTAAGTCCTACCAATCTTGTCTCCCAGGGCCTGCAGGGACCGGGCTCCCCCCAGCACTCTGCAGAGACCCAGGGCTTGTTTAGAAAGTATCTCCGTTGGAGCCTGAGTCACCAGATCCCTGGGTGGTCTAGGGGAAACCACAAAGTTACTGCCAAGCAACAAGACTAGGAGAGGAGGGAGAACGGCAGGTACTGCCACCGCTGAACTCAGCAGCTAGGCCGACTCCCAGAACTCGATTTCCCCTTTTGTAAACTGAGGGGTTGGAACTGGACTCTCAGACCCCTGAGAAGGTGGCCACAGGGCCTCTCCTGACACTTGAGGCCATCCGAGGACCTCAGGGAAGTCCTCAGCTTCGGAACAGGAGATAGCTTCAAGGTTGAGATCTCTGGATCCCCAGAATTCAATCTTTCAGGCATGCATATTGTCCCCCAAGAGACAAGCCCACTCCAGCAAACCCAATCACAACCAGGGCATGGGGAGAGCTCCAGACTGTCATCTGAGACAGGGGCTTATTCCTTCCTCCAGAGAGCTTGGACAAATGATCATTAATGTAAGCATCGGCTTCTTTATCTGCAAGGACTCCCAGGGAGTGAGTGAGTGAGTGTCACTAGTCATTGCTCCAAGCACATCCTCACAGAGCAGCCTGCTATGAGTCTGCAGAGTTCAGACAGAAGGGCCAAGACCTGAGCAGTGCAGGGAAACAGAATGGGTAGGGAGGCATGGGGACTTCCACGTTCAGTTCGGGCCTCGAGTTTGCAATGGGAAGGGGTGTAGGAGTTTGGGTTGGCAGCAGAACCAGGAGAGTTTTCCTTGAAGGCCAGGGTGGGGCCAGTGAGGCTTAGCTCTAAGAAGCAAATGTCAGCCAGGCACGGTGGCTCATGCCTGTCATCCCAGCACTTTGGGAGGCAGAGGCGGGCGGATCACCTGAGGTCGGGAGTTTGAGACCAGCCTGGTTAACATGGTGAAATCCCGTCTCTACTAAAAATACAAAAATTAGCCAGGCGTGGTGGTGGGCACCTGTAATCCCAGCTACTCGGCAGGCTGAGGCAGAAGAATTGCTTGAACCCGGGAGGCGGAGGTTGCAGTGAGCCAAGATCACACCACTGCACTCCAGCCTGGGGGACAGTGTGAATCTGTCTCAAAAAAAAAAAAAAAAAAAAAAAAAAAGTCATCTGCCTGGCTGGTCGCCCTCTGAGAATCTGGGAGACAGGGAGAGGATGTCAACTTTCTATATGCATGCAATAGTCCCCAGGGTAGGGGGCAGGAAACCTGGGTCACACTCCAGCATTCCTTGACTACAGGCTTGAGATGAGCACCTCCCTGCTCCAGGCCTGTTTCTTCACCAATAAAATGGGGCTGTCAACCCGTGATCATGGCAGATTATAATGATTACTTCCACATCCAGGTATTGGAGGGTGACTGGCTGCTTCCTCTAATGGCAAAAAGCCCCTCTCAGGAGACTGGCATTGGTGGGCACCAGGCTCAAGGGGCACCAGGATGGGTTCAGGGCTCAGAGGACCCTGCAATGATCCTTAAGCTGCCCAGATCTGGTCATCTCCCTGGCCCACTGAGAAGCAGCCCACCTTCCCCCCTGCCCCCTGAAGATCACCCCAGCTCCTCATCTTGGTGTTTGAGGGCCGCCCAGCCCTTTCCAGCCCTGGCCCTGTGTGAATAATGGCAGCTGTGTCCTGGTGACAGACCAGGTACTCTGTGGCGTGCTTCACTCTACCAGTTCGTACCTACTTCTGAGGTAGGGGTAGTCTTATTCCCATCTTACAGATGGGAACACCAAAGCATGTTAAGAGTTATTAAGTCACTGAAGTCACTCTGAGTGGCAGAACTGGGATTTGAACTCGGGCAGCCTGGCTCCAGAGCACGAGTGTCTGGAAACTCCCCTCCTGCTTCCTGGTCTCTGCCATCCCCAAACTCTTTGCTCCTGCACCCTCTGCCACCCTTAGCCTGCCAGCTTCCCACTCATTTGTCCTGTGAGGACCAGAGGTCAAGGCACTGAGCCTCCTAGGAGGCCTCCTGATTCCTCCTTCTCGGCACTCCCATGGAAGTGGTTGCTTATTCCTTTTGGATGTGCACCCACAAACTGCCTGTGAGCCTGTGGTGCCTCCTGTCATGCTCCCACACCAAGAGCCCTCTGAATACTCCAGTGTGACAGCCATCTCTGCTGAGTGTCTTCAGGTCAGGGCCTCAGTGCAGAGCACCCTGGCGTGAACAGCTGTGGTCAGCCCAGAAGCACTGGCATGCCTCGGTATGGGGACAGAATTACAGGGGTGGGGACAGTCTATTCGTAAATAACTTTGGGAAACAAAGTTAAACGGTTTTTCTTCTTGGAGGATGTGGTGGCCATGATTCCTGTCTCCTGGTATTCATGTCCTTGTGTAGTCCCTCCCACATTGTAACAGAGATGGTTTGTATGACAAATAAGTATGGCAGAAGTGATGGTCTGTCACTTCTGAGATCTAGTCACAGAAGACAGCAGCTTAGGTTGGGCATGGTGGCTCACATCTATAACCGCAACACTTTGTGGGCCGAAGTGGGAGGATCATTTGAGCTCAGGATTTCAAGACCAGCCTAGGCAACATGGTGAAATTCCATCTCTACCAAAAGTATAAAAATTAGCCAGACATGATGGTGTGCACCTGTAGTCCTAGCTACTCAGGAGGCTGATGTGGGAGGATCACCTGAGCCCAGGGAGTTTGAGGCTGCAGCGAGTCATGATGGGGCACCTGCATTCCAGCCTGGGTGACAGAGTAAGACCCTGTCTCAAAAAACAAAACAAAACAAAACAAACAAACAAAAAAAACCCAGCAGCTTCACCCTTGCTGTTCTGGATCACTTGCTCTGGGGAAGCCATGTTGCAAGTAGCCCAGTGGAGATGCCCACGTGGCAGGGAACTGAGGGCTCCTGCCAGCAGCTAAGTGAGCGAGCTTGGAGCGGGTCCCCCAGACCCAGTCAAGACTCAGATGACTACAGCCCTGGCTGACAGCTTGATGGCAACCTCACCAGAGACCCCAAGCCAGAACCACTTGGCTAAGCTGCTCCCAGATTCCTGACCTACAGAAACTGTGGGAGATAATAAATGTTAGTTATTTTAAGCTGCTAAGTTTGGGGATAATTTATTATGCAGCAAGACATAATACACAGGACTTCTCAGAGCACTTAATATGTTAATATAAATCTCCAAGAAAAAAGATATACAATGCAACATTCCTCTTAGTTATCTGGCCAAGGAGACTTTCTTTTTTTGAGAATATTCTTCAGAAAGCTGATCTAATGATATGGCTCTGGTCCTACAATTCTATGTAACTTCTAACCTTGATTTTGTCTCATGAGCAAATCATTTATCCTTCCAGAACCTCAACTTTTCCCTTTTACAAAGTAGAAATAAACCATCTGCCTTTACATAAATCATTAATACAGCCCTGGATGGGCAGATTCTGAGCTATTTTTGGCTGGGGGGTGGGAAATACCCTGTCGAGGTCCTAAAAGGATCTACTCACCATGGGGCTTCAGATGGTTCTGCAAGGTAGCAGGTGGGCTTAAGGCCCATTTCAGTCTTTGTTCTCCAGGCCATTTCCACAAAATGGTGAGAAATAGTGTCTTCTTTTAGCTTGCTCATAGCTCAAAGATGGGAGGCATGGACCTGGGCCCTTTCTAGGCTAGGGCATGAACCTCCTCCATGAGACTGGAAAAGCTTGTTCAGGATAAATGGCCAGTATATTTTCCCTTTCCCCACCGCTATCCCTACCCAATGGACACACCATAGCCATGGGCAGGAAGGAACAACAGAAGCTTCTCTGGTTTACTTAAGAGTAAATGTGACTTTCCTCCCTTTTCAATTCGTTCTATCTTTATCCAATAAAACATGAAAACTGAAGTCAAGTTTCAGGGTACACGATGGGTCAGAAATCCGCAGAAGCCCTACCTGCCCCTCTTCGTGAAAAGAAGACAGTTTAAAAAAAACTATAATGCGAATACTTTATTATCGAGTGACTGGTATTAGCTTTTTGACTGGGCATTAATATCTCAAAAACCATACACCAAACCCAGGCTTTTCCACCTAGCTCTGCTGTATCATTTTCTTTATATATATATATATATATATATAAAAGTAAAGAAGAGGAAGGAGGAAGAGAAAGAAAATATATCTGTATTGAAAGAATTATAAGCCAAAGTGCGTCTTTCTTGTTTTGTCCATATACACACATTGCACCATACATAAATAATTACATTGTAAAAATGACTCCATAATTACAAGTATAATATATATTTCCATATAATATATAAAACTTTATATTAAATCTAGGTAGATGATATCTGGGGGATTTTGTCCGTGGGGGCTGTGTCTCTGGGCATCGGCCCCTCTCGAGGCCGGCAGGTGGCGGCGGCCGCGGCCTCCCACCCGCCCCTCCGCCGGGCCCGCCACTATCTGGGGTTGTTGAGGAGGATCTCCAGCCAGCAGGGGCAGGAGGTGATGAACTGCCGGGAGTAGCAGGGCCCCCAGCCCTTGGCGAAGCTGATGCGGACGCTGTTGGGGTCGTAGGGGCCGTCGGCGGCGTCGGGCTCGGGCGCATGCTGCAGGCCCGAGCGCTCGAAGTCGAACACCTTGATGGAGTAGCCGGGCGGCACCTTGCGAACGACCAGGGCGCGGCCGCCGGGCGCGTCCAGCGTCGGGGAGTTGACGAAGATGGGGTGCTCGCCGCGGTTGTAGGCCCACACGCCGTCGGGCTCCTTGCTGAGCAGGATGCCGAAGCCGATCTTGCTGCGCGTTCGCCGCACCGACTCGCTGCGCTGCTCCAGGTTGAGCTGGCCCAGGCAGAAGCCGCTGCCCTGAGGTAGGTCGTAGAAGATGCTGACGGCCTGGTCGTACACCGCGTAGAGGCGGCCCACGCGCGTCCGGTGCTCCCAGTACGCCACGCTGCACCAGTGGCTCGGCTTGGTGGCGTCCGGAGACATGCTGGCGTCTGCGGGACAAGCACAGGGACCGCCGCGTTATTCGGGGTGGGGGGGGGGGTGGGAGGTACCGGGGAGCGGAGGTGGGCTCTGGTGTCTGCACAGTGGGAGCTGGGTAAGGTTTCCAGCATTCAGCAGTCATGTGGGCACCGACTGTGTGCCAGGTTGTCCTCAGGAAATATAGCACACAACAGGACATCTCTTTCACACACACACAAACTCACACAAAGGAGAAAACAAAGGTTATGAGCCACAGAGTGCAAGCCAGAGAGCACCTGTGGTGTGCTAGGTGCTGTGGAAGCACAGACATGAACCCTGCATACCCTGCCCCTGCCTCTTCATGCTAGCAGGAGAGACAGATAGCTGCCTGCACGTCCCCGAAGGAGGGACTGATTGTGGAGCACCCATCACGGACCAGGAGTGGAGCGCTGTACTTCTTACTCTTCACAGCGCACAGGACTCACTTGGTCCTCATGATCACTCTGCAAGGGCGCCACCTTCTCCTCGTTCTACAGAGGAGGGCACCCTGCCAGGATTTGAACCCACTAGTCCAAGTCTCAACCTGACAGAGTAGGGTTAGGCTATTGGGGGATGGGGGGGGGGGGTTGAAATCACCACATTAGAGGACTCAAGCACCGGGAGGCGAGCTGGGGGTGGGGGGAGTTGCCCCCAGGATCCCATCCGGCCTGGAGCAGCAGGATTCCTGTGGTGACCTTGTTATAAATACGACTGCCCGACTGCTCTCTGCCTTAGCTTTAGCCTCCCGGTACCGCCCACTTGAGTTGGCTTTCTTGGCAGGAAATGCAGGTTTTCACCAGAACTGCAGCCACTTCTGCATGGCAGAGGAGCTGAGGGTCCCTAAATGACAAAGAAAATGGCTCCTTAAGGGCTCTGGAGCTGCCCAGCAATCGAAGGTGTGTGCTGCTCCTCTCTGGGCCTCAGTTTCCTCACTGTATAGCAAAGGGGTAGCTAAGGTGTTACTGAAATCCCTTGTCACACTCTGACTCAGGCCATCTGTGTGTCTAGAGGAGTTTAACAATTTTCTGAGACCAAAGTTCAGACCAACACAGACCAGGGTGCTCCCTGCTCTCAGGTGGCCAGCTTCTCAGATTCTGACATCTGGCCTTTCCTTTGAGCTCACAGCTCTGAGAAGCAGGCTGGCACCTATAACTGCCCAGTGAGGTGACATGATTTGCCTGCCATGCCTGCTTCCACACAGGTCCCTGGCCTGGGCCTGTGCAGAGGGAGGTGTTCTGCTGGAGGCCTGACAGAGCAAAGCAAGGTGCTTCATGGCTGTTTTTCTGAGGAAAACTGATCAAAGTCCAACCAAATCCCAGAGGACAACACTTCTAACAGCTTTACCTGGGAGCCTGCGTGCGGCCAGCTCTGGCTGCCTTTAAAAGGCCTTGGCTTTCCCCTGCCTAGAAACCCCAGAAGAACACGGTGGCAGGGCCCTGACATCCCCTTACATACTGGGAGGCCCAGCCAGCCACCTGGCAGGAGGCCGTCTGCCTCAGGGGCCTCCTGGAGGCTGACTGTTCTGCTGTGGCTTTGGGCTGGGCACAGGCTTCCTGAGTGTGCCCCTTGCCCTGTGCCTGGCACTGAGTCCCAGACCCAGGTCCCCAAGTCTGCTGGTGGGTAATCCAAGTCCTCACACCAGCCCACAGCTTGGATCATTTTGCCTCAGAGTCTCCAGGGAGGCCTCTGATGCTTCCAGCTGATGGTCAGGAGAGGAGGAAGAGGTTCTACATCCTGCCCTTGACTGAACTGCCCTTAGCCAGTGGGCAATAGTGACAGAGACAGCTCAAGCCCTTGGGAGGTCACTAGGTTCAGGCACTAGGCCAGTCCCAGCAGATGGGCAGCTGGGAGAGCTGACTCTGAGCTCCAGTCACTCTACTCCAGTGCCCCTCTCCCCAGCCATCTATCTGGCATGGGTCTGGGAGCCCCCAAGGGCCAGAAAAGCAGCACCGTGCTAGTCTGGCCATGAAACTCCAGCACCCACACTGCCCACCAACCAACAAGAATTCCATGACTGTGTCAGGCACAGCAAGGTGGGGATGCAAAAAAAGCAATGCCTGGAGTATGCTGGGAGACAGGATGGGCAACGGCATCCATGAGTGCCTTCTGTGAGCTGGGCCCCTTCTTCACAACAGCCTCATTTCACCCCTGCTAGCAGCCCCTTCCACAGGTGAGGAAACTGAGGCCCAGGGTACACACCAGTGAATGCTGGGGCCGCCTTGGTGCCAGGCCACACTCTAGATGGGAGCTCTTCTCCACACTCCAGAGAGAGTTCTGCCTTGGCTCCTTCCTAAAACCTGCACACTGAACAAGTCCCGCTCCCTCCCTAAGCCTCAGTTTCCCTATCTGTAAGCATGACTGCTCTCATGGTCCATGAGTCCTAGAGGTGACTGTTTACAAGCTGAGGCGTCACTATCCCCACTCTTGGAGGATTCACTGAGGGAGGGGTCTCACTGAGGGAGGGGTCACTGCTGCACCTCTTCACAGACAAGGCTCTGAGACAGCTGCCCAGCCACTCTACCCGACCCATGGAAAAAGGCAGAGTCTAGCTGGGGAAGAGCAGGGGCGCAGGGGGCAGGGGGAGCGACTTTCTCTTTCCCAGCTTCCAAACCGTTTCTGGCTGGGAACTCTGGGAGGCTGAGGCAGGAGGCTCACTTGAGCCCAGGAGTTAAAGCCCAGCATGTGCGACAAAGCAAAACCTCATCTCCACAAAAAACGTTTAAAAATTAGCTGGGCATGATGGTGTACATCTGCAGTCCCAGCTACTCGGGAAGTTGAGACAGGAGTATTGCTTGAGCCCAAGAGTTTGAAGCTACCGGGAACTGTCATTGTTCTACTGCATTCCAGTCTGGGTGACAGAGTGAGACCTTGTCTCAAACAAAAAGAAAAAGAAAAAAGAAAAGAAAAGGAAGTTTTTCAATTCAAGGACAGGTGGGACTTCCTATCGCCCTCCTCTCAGTTCCCCCCACCCCAGCCAGGCCAAACTCACCCCATTTCCCTGCTCAAAACCCATGTCCCCAGCCTAGCCCCAGTGCGCGTTATGGTAACCTATGACGGGATGAATCCACAGAGCCGTCCTCAGGCCTTGCCTGCCTCAGCCATCCAGCTAAGGGACACCCAGGGCTTGAGCCAGGCCCCATCCCCTGCGGCTTCCTTGATGGAACAGACTGGGTTACACCTCATCAGGCCTGCGCTCCTGGCTATGTCTCCCAAATCCAGGGAGACAGACCGCCACCTCCGGGAAGCCCTCTCTGACCTCTCCTTCCTGGGGCACCTGAACTGCAGCCCCTCCTTTGTCCTTAACAGGCGTCTGCGCTCCTGGCCAGTGCCCCCAAGTTGGTCTACACTCTGACTAGGAAGGGGTGGGGTGGGTCTCCATCTATCCCAAGGCTGCATATTTTCTTTGGGCTCAAGCAATCCTCCTGTCTCAGCTTCCCAAGTAGCTGGGACCACAGATGTACACCCTCGTGCCCAGCTAATTTTCAAAAGCTCTTTTGTAGAGATGAGGTCTTGCTTTGTTGCCCAGGCTGGGATTAAACTCCTGGGCTCAAGTGACCCTCCTGCCTCAATGACTTTTGCACTAACCTAATAAAAGGGAAGGGGGCAGACAATAAAATACGTCCCAGTGCCTGGACATTGCCCCCACCCCCCACTCCACAGGGAATCCTGAACCCAGCTGGTGGGCTGGTGGGTTCAGGCCCTAGGGCATGGAAGGGTGGTGGGCAAAAACCAGGGTCTCTTGTCTGATCCAGAGGGTAAGCCAGCCACTCTCAGCCTCCCTGTCCCCACTCAGCTCTCAGTCCCCGGGCATCAGAGCTTGAGTATCCACTGACATTATCTTATCCAGTGAGACCCAACACTTCAGCCTTCCACAAACCAACACATTTTTTTTTTTAACAGGGGAGTTGGGAATGACATAGGTTGACCACTGCTTCATTTTTGTTTCTGTTTGAGAAATAGTCTCACTCTGTCACTTAGGCTGGGGTACAGCAGTGGCGCAGTCTCGGCTCACTGCAGCTTCGACCTCCCAGGCTCAAGCGATTGTCCCACCTCAACTTCCCAAGTAGCTGGCATTATAGGCACATGCCACCGGGTTTTGCCATGTTACCCAGGCTGGTCTCAAATTCCTGGGCTCAAGCAATCTGCCTGTCTGTCTCCCAGAGTGTTGGAATTACAGGCATGAGCCATTGCACCCGGCCTACCACTGCTTTATTTTGCCATGTACAGACTTATTTTCTAACTTATTTTTATTTCTTTCACCATGGACCAATGAAAACTTAGTCTTGAGACTGGCCTGTTGGGACCACTAATGGAGTCCAATAATCTGGTGTCCCAAAGACAGCATCCTGGGAGGCGTCGAGGGACTTGCCCAAGGACACACAGCAGTGGGTGGCAGACCTAGGGCCAGAACTTGAGAGCCCAGAATTCTACTCTAACCCATGCCGCATGGTCCACAAGCTTTCACAGTGAGACTGTCCTAAGGCTGCCACCACTGACTGGATATGTGGCCATCGATAAACTGCTACATGTCTCCAAGACTCAGTCACTGTATTTGCAAAAGGACTGATTCAATAATCAAGTGCCCCACTCACACACTGTCCATCTCTGAATTTTCTAGACACTCCGGCAAAATCAAGTGGGTGCAGAAGGAAGGAGCTGCCTTGTTTATGGGCTCCAGTGTTGGCCTTACCCTTCAGAGGCCAGGGATCTTTAGTGGGGTTGGGGGTCATGGCCCAGGGTCGCCGCCATGGAAGGTCTCAATAGGACTGTGGACAAGGCCCTTTGCAAATTGCAAAGCACTTTACAAATGTTAGGGGTTAGCCCCTAGCCTGGTACCTGCAGTGAAAGAGGTGCCCCGTGAGTGAAGGAATGGAAGGATGAAGCAATGCATGTCTGAATGTCTAGAATGAGCCCTGCTGTGGCTCCATTCTCTCACACACATATGTGCATTCAGATTTCATGCAGTGTGTCCAACACAAGCTGACATGCTCTCTGTGACACCATGAGTGAGAAGGTAGGTGCCCCCTAACCCATGGTCCCTACTCTGTACTTCCCACAGCTGCACGGCCCCTTCACCCTGTGCCTCTCAGTCACAAGCCTGGGCTGCCACTCAGGTGAGGGGACAGTCTCTTACAGAAGGATCTTTTTCTCCTCGTGGCTCCTAGGCTGTGGTACTGCCATCTCCCACGGCCATCAGCCTAATTAGGAACCAACTCTTTAATTGCAAATAAATACCGGGGAGTCAGACCCGAGTGAACAACATCAAAGATGACCGAGTTCTGACCGAAACGCCTGCTCACTGCCCCCTGCTCAGGGCCTGGCCTAGTTCCCAGCCAGACTCTGGGTCCTGCTGGGAGGGTGCCGGGGGAGGAGGAGAGGCGCTGTGTCTGGGATGGATCTGGCAGAGTGGCACTAGCCTGGGAGGAGTCCTGCCACCTGGCCCTGATCCAGCAGGTCATCTCCCTCCTCTGGCCTCAGTCTTCCCATCTGAACAATGAGATCATTACTCTCTCCCCAGCTCTAAATTTCTGTGATTTAGTTAATGTTCCTAGGACTAGCAGCTCTAGTCCTAACCACCCAAACCCAGAAACCAGCTCAGATATCTATCAACAGAAAACCAACAAACAAAAACTAGGAACATCCAGCCAATGAAACACTACTCACCAGGAAAAAGGAACAAGCTACTGACACCTGCAACAAGGTGCGTGAATCTGAAGGGCATCCCATTGAGCGTGGGAGGCCAGACACAGAAGGTTCGTGGTGTATTTCCACCGAGACAAAACTCTTGAGAAGGCAAACTAATCTACGGCAGTGTAAATCACAACAGTGGCCAGGCATGGTGGCTCACGCCTGTAATCTCAGCACTTTGGAGGCTGAGGCGGGTGGATCACCTGAGGTCAGGAGTTCGAGACCAGCCTGGCCAACATGGCAAAACCCCGTCTCTATTAAAAATACAAAAAAATCAGCCGGGTGTGGTGGCGGGCGCCTTAATCCCAACTATTCGGGAGGCTGAGGCAGAAGAATAGCTAGAACCTGGAAGGCGGGTGCTGCAGTGAGACAAGATTGTGCCACTGCACTCCAGCCTGGGCAACAAGAGCGAAACTCCATCTCAAAAAATAAAATAAAATAAAATAAAATAAAATAAAATAAAATAAAATAAATCAGAACAGTGGTTACCCCTGGGGAGAGGGAGACAGCTGGGAAGAGGCACAAGAGAACTTTCCAGCATGATGGAAATGTCTGATTTCTTGATTGGAACCATGGGAACTTGGGCATCTGTGCTGTAAAAAGCCACACCCTGTACACTTAAAGAACCGTGGATTTCATTTTAGGTATGATACCTTGAAAAAATTAAAAAGAAGAAAGTGGCAATGTCCTGTAGCTGTCCTAGAGTGGCCCCAGCAGGGCTCCACAGTGGCCCAGGGGACAAGCCCTTTTCCCTCCCGTGGCAACCACATTCCTGCCACCAGAGGGTGGTGGCTGTCTGTGCCGAGGAGGAGGAGGTGACTGGTCCCAACAATAGGCCTTCTCCCCTGCACAGAAATCCACCCCTCCGACGGCTGGCATTCTTTCCTCTACGCCTCTCTGCCCAGGGAGGGTGCTGCGAGCCCAACATGTAATTTTGTGGGGGTGCAGGGGCACCAAGGGAGCTGACTGCAGTCTGAGGGAGGCGGGGAGTGCTGAAATCCCAAGAAAAGCCTTTAGCT
The DNA here is from genome assembly GCF_007565055.1 of Rhinopithecus roxellana. Taxonomy (NCBI): domain Eukaryota; kingdom Metazoa; phylum Chordata; class Mammalia; order Primates; family Cercopithecidae; genus Rhinopithecus; species Rhinopithecus roxellana. Next base: position 172,186,005 of record NC_044553.1, read on the forward strand.
TCTTCGAATCAGCAGTTTTCTGTCAAAACAAAGGGCAGGAACGTTCCTGTGTGCTCCCCCGTGGGCTGCAAGCTCCAAGAGCCTGAGCATAAACTGCAGCCTGCTTTCTTCCTGCTTCCCCCTTTCCTTTTGACCAGACTGCCTCAGACTCAGCCATCCCCTAAAGGAACCAGTGTTGTGCCCAGCTTAGACTCAAAGGTTCAGGGCATTCATGGGAGGCTCAGCCCAAGTCCTCTGGGTCTTCAAAGGTCTGGGTCAGCAGGGGACCAGGTGGTCCCTACTCCTTCACCTTCCAAGTCTTTGCTGCTGCTTCACACACACCTGGGCCATAGCAACCTCCCTGGCTCTCCCAGGGCTAGACGGAAAGGGCCTGCTCAGCACCTCGCTGATAGGCCTGAAACAAGGGCAGACAGGCCCAGACCCTATCGAGAGTGAAGAAGAGATACTCAAAAGTCTCAGAGGCCAGAGAGGTTAAGTGACTTGCCCAGGGTCACCCAGCAAGTTGGTGGCAGAGCTGAATAGGGGCCCAGGGCTGGCTTTTCCAATCTCCTTTGCACAGGGCTGCAGTGAGGCCTCCTGCCCTCCTGGAAAACTCCTTTCTTCTGTCCCATGTCATGCCTGTGGCTTCAAGTTCCAGTCCAACCGGCAGCTTTTCATCTGTGGCTCCCAGGCCTGGGAGTAATTACGTGGCCCTGCATCTGGTTAACCTAACACCCCTTTTAAAGCCTTGTTTGCCCATTAGATAAGTAGTTTTTGTTATCAAACTTAGAGGGAAAAAGGAGTTTCCACTTAACTCTCCTTTGTCGTTTTAAGCTGCAGAAATGGCTTCAGGTTTTGCAGCAAGTCTCGAGATGCAGCATTAATTAGAGGCTCTTTTTCTTTTCTTTGTGAAGGGAGGGGAAGACCAGTTCTTTATCCACCGGGCTCCGGCAGTAAAAGCAGAGAAGGAATGTGCACAGGGCCATGTTAATGGTCAACAGCTTAGAACGAGCCTCTCTGCTGAACTCTTTCCAAAAGCTGGGCCCAGCTGACAGGAGTTTCCTCTCATTCGCTCCCACCCACCCCTCCCCACCCCCCACCTCAGCTCCAGCACCTTTGGCTCCTAGAGGAAGCCGGGCTTCCAAGGGGAAGTTCCTAATCGGTCATTACATCACGGGCGGTCTGGCCACCACTGCAGCCTGCCTGCACAGGGCCCACCTCAGGGGCTCTTTTGGCGGCTGGTCTCTACGCTGGCCACCACCCTCCAGACAGCTGCTCAGCTAGTCGGCTGAGGGTGGAGGAATGCCCCTAAGACAGGGAGCGTGATGGGAACAGGAGGGCAGCATGACAGAACCAGGAGGAGGGAGACTGAGGAACATACCGTTCACACGGCCAAGGCGCAAAAACAGGCTCAGAGAAGTAAAGTGACTTGCCAAGGTCAGAGTGGAAATGAGTGACACAGCTGGGACCAGGATGTCTCCTGCATAGGGTTAAAAGCATGGACTAGGGAGCAAAGGTGCCTGCATGTGAATCCCAGCTCTGCCACTCAGAGCTGTGAAATCTTGGGCTTCACCCTTCTAGGCCTCAGTTTCCTAACCTGTAACACAGGGATGCAATCAATGGTTACTTCATCAGGGTGTTGGGATTAATTTCAAGTGTGTCAAATAATGCCTGGCCCAAAATAGGCATTGCATAAGTTAACAGCTATTATGATTACTCATATTATTACTACCATGCAGCCTTATCTACATACGTATATAAATTACATGACAGAGTTACTCAGCCTGTATAGTTCATAAGGGCATTCGTATTCAGTAGTAACACCTGCAAACATAATATGTGCCAGTGGAGTTGAGAATCAAGGGGAAATAATAATAGTCATGATAATAATATAATAAACTAGCTCACATTTAAGAAACCTTTACCAAATACCAGGCAGTGTCTGAAACCCTTTAAATGCACTACCTCAACATATGTTAATTCTCCCATCTTAAGACGAGAGAGCTGAGGCCTGAAAGTCCGGAAACATACCCCAACTTCTCAGCGAGGAAGCTGCAGAATTGGGATTTGAGCTTCCATCTATCTAAGCTTAGAGATGTGGACTCTGCATCACTCCTATGGTTGCAACCTGTGGGCTACAAAATCCTAGAGGATGTCAGGGCAATGGCACAGAGACCATGCTATAAGAAGCTAGCCACGTCCACTCCAAGCCATCACGTGGGGGTTCTGCAAAGACTGGACGAGAAGAGGGGTCCTCGGAGGTGACAGTGCTAACGACACTGCCCCACGACATGCTGCCCACCTTCCTAGGAGGACGGTGGGCTTTTCAAATATCACACCCTAACAGCTATTTCTGGCCCCCTAGGCAGCCCTGGAAACACACTTTTTGGCTTTTAAGTGTAGTTTCTCCCCCACACTCAAACATTCTACCCCTCTAATACACAAAAATGAGTATTTTGTAGATGGGCTACAATCATAATAATTGATCTTGGGCAAGGGCTGCTACCCCTGGCTAGTCCCTGGGGAGTGGGAGGCGCTCTACATGCTTCATTCATGATCCTTTTTGAACTGTGCAAGTCCAGGAAGCAGAATCATCCCAATCCTCAGGACAGACCCAAAGTCAGAGTGCAGCGCAGAAATCCGGATCGACTGGCCTGACCCTGAGCCCACTGTCTCTCCTCTGGGCCCTCCTTGGTGCTGCCTCATATGCTCCCTTAGCTCTCCTGGGTGGTCCTCAGAGTCCCCCAAGTTGCAGGAGGGGTTTAGGAGTGATCTGGGGTATCCTGACGGTCAGTGGCCACCTGGCTGGGCTGTACCCAGCCTTCTCGAGGCCAAGGGTTTTCTGCCGGCTTTTCTCTGCAGAAAGGCCTCGGCGCCCTGACTGCAGCCTGCTTGGCCCCACCTCTCTGGAAGAACAAAGTGGTGGCCTGGGCTGTGATGGGTAAGGTTTCCATTCTTTTATCTCTTGCAGTATTCAAACAAATCCTGAACAGATGAACTCATCTTGCAACCCTGACACAAAACAAGCTTTTTTTTCCACCCGGGTCCTAATATACAGGCCTGCTCAGTGTCTCCTCCACAGGCCGTTTCCCCAGGAGCTATTAAGCCTTACCACTCCAACGGGCAAGGGGACCTACCAGAGGATGAAATCTGGGGCCCTACTCCCATCAGCATGCCTCTACCTGCCCTCCACCTGCACCTCACCCGTCTGGCCCTGCCGAAGCGATCGTCTCCCACCCGCTAAGACTGCTCCGGGTTCCCTGGGCCCAGACAGCATGGCTTTTCTCTGCAGGTCCCGGGGCTCTGTGGTACAAGCTCCCTTCACTACACTCTCTGCAGGCAGCTATAGCTTTGAAGAGCCACACGGAGGCTGGTGGTAGAGCTATCTCCTCCATCAGAGGACTCATCCCTCAGACTCTGTGCCAGAAACAGTGGTGCTGCCCTCTTAAAAGAAACCCCAACTACTTAAGCCTGAAAAGGAAAAGACCACCTGGCAAGCAAGGCAGGGAAACCCCTCAGGCCCTTGGAGAGGAAAGGAGCCCAGGTGGGGGAACTCTGGTTCCCTGTGTCCTGGAGGGAACGAGGGTGGAAAGGGAGAGCCAGGGCAAGACAAGCAGATTATAAAATCAGCCCACATTTTGAGAAGGAACCAGTTTCTGCAACAAAGCCTCTGAACTTTGCTCCCATTCCAAGTCCTCTTTTGTTTTATCATAAAGTCAGACTCTGGAGTGTGTTTGTTTGTTTTCTTACTCAGAGACCACCTGGGGTGGGAAAGCCTTGCTTTCATTATTGCCCCTGGAAAGGTTCTAAAATAACAGTGTGCAAGACAATGAAGCTGGGTACCTCGGTCCCCAGGTGGCAGTTGTGAGATGGGAAGGGGCCCCCAAATCCTCCCAGCCTATGGGTCTGCACTGCTTATGGCCAAACTGCTGGGTTCACATATAAACCAGGGCCTGCACCAGCGTTCAGGGCTGTTGTTCTCTCATCAGGCCAGGCCTGAGTTCTCATCTCAGGCATTAAATGCCCAAGTTCACCAACTGAACCTAACCCTGAAGTCCCTGGTTAATCTGAGATCACAGAGACAAACTTGGCCCTTTGGGGTTCAGATAGGGACAGCCTGGGTGTGCTCAGAGGTGCCAGGATGCTGGTTTGTAGCAGATGATGGTAGGCTTCAAGAAAGCCCTTCTCGGCCGGGCGCGGTGGCTCAGGTCTGTAATCCCAGCACTTTGGGAGGCCAAGGTGGGTGCATTGCCTGAGGTCAGGAGTTCGAGACCAGCCTGGCCAACATAGTGAAACCCCATCTCTACTAAAAATACAAAACTTAGCTGGGCGTGGTGGCAGGCACCTGTAATCCCAGCTACTCGGGAGGCTGAGGCAAGAGAATAGCTTTAACCCAGGAGGTGGAGGTTATAGTGAGCCGAGACTGCGCCATTGCATCCTGGGCAACAGGGCAAGACTTCGTCTCAAAAAAAAAAAAAAAAAAAAAAAAAGCCCTTCTTTCGGCACATTCTCCATCTTGCAGGTTCCCAGAGCTGATAGAACTTGAGGCACCTCTAATTGTCTTTTATTCCCCAAATACAATGTGTTTTATTGGCAAACCTCCTGCCTTAGACTTCTTCTTGGACCTAACTAATATAAAACCATAAAAGCAAAGTGCCTAAAAATTGGCCTCAATTAGCCTGTCTCAGCTCTCAGGAACAGGCACCCACACTAGTGTAGAACTGTCCCGGGGGTAACCAGGTAAGGTACCCACAGCCCAGCTCCCTCAAATCCTTGGCCTCACCATCTCCTGCCACCAGGCTGCTTAGCTCCCTGGGCTTTGAACACCCCACCCAGTGTGCATTTCATCCATCCACTCTCTTGATCTGGAATGCTTCCTGAGACCACAGATGATAGAGAGGTGAACTCGTGCAAATCTTCACAGCTATGTTACGGTGGGCAGGTGACCACATCTCTGAGAACCAGGACCAGCTATCTATTTGTGAGGGCCCAGTGAAAAATGAAAACGCAGGGCCCCTTGTTCCAAAATTATGAAGATTTTCAAGATGGTGAAAGCACAGCATTCAGTTAAGCAGAGACCTCTTCTGAGCAGGAGCCCTGAGTTACCCCACACATTGAACACCCATGGAGCCACTGCTGCCAGGGGCTGGTTTCCTCTAGGTGATTACCTAACTCACAGGGGTTAAGGGGTTTTCGAGAAGAGCCTGACAACAGTACCCGGCACTCGGTGACCATGAGTTTCTTTCTCCATTCCCTAATACTTGTCAGAAACTTGCTTAACCATCCAGACACCACTGTCACTTCCTTTGGAAAGCCTTCCTCAGCCCCTGGGTCTCAATCACACACCCCTCTTCTGTGACACTCAAATTTATGCTGTCAACAGAAGGGTATGTGTCTCCATCCAACTCATCCACCAGCAAGCTGGCCTGGGATTCAGCTGGCTTGATCTCCCCTCTCCTCCCCGAGGACCTGGTACTATGTGGCCTAACAGAGGTGCTCTCAGCAATGGAGAGCTGAATATAAAAACTCAAAGGCTGGAAGGGCTTTTGGAAAGTCATCTGCCTCCTTTCAAACCCAGCCCCAGGTTTGAAAAAGGCACTGTGGCAACACTGTTCCCATTTAACAGATGGTACTACTGATGCTCAGAGGTCAGTATGTTAGGTAGGCGAGGAGAACCAGTGTCCCCATTTGCTGATCCTCCTGATGCAGCCTGGTTAACAAAATGGCAAATGAGCTCACTATGTGTGAGGATTGTTTCAGTGGCTCGAAATAAAATGAAATAAAATAAAATCACCTAAAGCCTACAAGTCATCTTACCTGGCCATGGGGGTGGATTTAATTTCTCTGGCTTGCTAAGTCTATGAAGGTAAATGGAACAGGGAACATGGCTTTGAATGGAAGAGCCAAAGAATGGGTGGAGAAGCTGGTTTCCTTATTTGCGAAGCTCTCAAATGTAAGCTTCATCTAACACTATTTTGTTTTTATTTACCAACTAGACAGAATCAGGTGACCTTTGCAAGTCAAATATAGCTGCCTCTATTTACACTAAAGATGTAGGCTGGATATGGTGGCTCATACCTGTAATCCCAGCACTGTAGGAGGCCAAGGTGAGAGGATCACTTGAGCCCAGGAGTTTGAGATGTGCCCTGGTAACATAGCAAGTCCCCATCTCCACAGAAAAATAAAAAATTATCCAGGCATGGTGGCATGTACCTGGAGTCCCAGTTACTCTGGAGGCTGAGGTGGGAGGATTGCTTGAGTCCTGGAAGCCGAGGCTGCAGTGAGCCATGGTTATACCACTGCACTCCAGCTTGGGAAACAGAGCAAGACCCTGTCTCCAGGAAAAAAAAAAAAAAAAAAAAAAAAAATGTAGCTTGAGATAATCACTCCAAAATTAAAAATACAAAGGTGGGACATAAGATAATAATTCTTGCATTAAATACTTTCCTTTAAAATAGCCTTTTGTTATACAAAAATACAGGATCCATACCTCTTTGGTGAATGCAGAGACCTATATATACTGAATTTTCTTAAAGTGAGGGTTGCCTCGGTCATTCTTGTGTGTTTCTGGAACAAGCAGGAATGCTTTATAATTAACAAAAAGCTAATATTGACTGGAGAGATTATTAATCCACAATTAAATACTAACATTTGCTGTAGAGAATGCAGTAACATGAGACTTAAGCATTCTCAACAAAAATGTTGCAAAATGCCCTACTGGCTTGGCAGAAGTACACAGCTCTGCCATGGCCACCCGTCTATTCTCTGTGGCTGTGCTACTATGCAGGCAAGTTGAAGCTGCTTGACGCATCCATGCCCAAGCTCCCAAGCTGCCAGGAAAGAGCTGGCTTGTTTGATCAGGGGTGAAAGGTGCAGAGGAGGGAGGGAGCCAACCAGTATATCCATCCCACCAGACTAAGGCAGACATAGCCCCACAGAGACCCCAGGACCCACACCCCTACCCCAAGTCCAAGACTGGTTTCCAAGGTAGAAGGAGGCCAAGCTTGGCTCCCACAGCCCATGCCAAAAGGGCGGTTCTATCCTCATTGATGGTGATGGTGGGATGTTCTTTTGAACTGTGGAAGGTTTCCCGATTCTGCAAGCCCATTCATAAATGACCTTGTTTTCGCTTATGGAATATAAAGCTCACAGAGGTTTGGTGACTACCCCACGGCCCACAAGGTGAATGACGAAGCAGGATCAGATGCTCCTTCCAATGCCACTGCCTCCCGCCCAGCATCCTGAAGAAGTTGAGTCATTAGCTCAGTAAGAGTTTCATATTTCTCAGAGTAATTCTTTAGCCTGTGTCTGGATAAGAGCACACACTGCATGACTAACACCAACACAGCAATAACATGAGGGCAGTGATCACAACTGTCAACCAGCTTCTATTTGGTCTTCTATTGCCAAGGTTAACTTTTCAGTGAAGATCGGCATGCCATGTTTTCCATGATCCAGTTCATCATTCTGGATTTCTTCTAGAAAAGACAAGAGTCCCATGGAGACGTCTGGGCTGAACTCGATGATGGCAATGCCCAAGTGCCTTCTAGAACTGTTTCCCCCTCCAGAGGGCTGTTTGCAGCTACAGAGACCTGTGTGATAGGTGGGAGGAGGGGGTGCCTTTCCTGAATCACAGGGAAGCCTGGCTGGGGTCTACCCAGCAGGCAACTTACATACATGGGCCCAGCAAACATTGGCAGAGATTCGCTAATAGGGATCCTATTTAGGTTGCTGCAGACACCCTCTGTTCTCACTGGGTCTCCTATGGAAATCCAGTGGCTACTGAGCATCTATGTCCACATATCCCATCTCATTTAATGCTGAGAACAATCCTAGGAGGCAGGTATCACTTTACAGAGGAGGAAATGAAGGCTCAGGGAGGTTAAGCTCCCAGCCTAAGTCACACAGCTGACAAGCCCCAATCCGAACCCAGGGCAGCCAGACCCTGCAGCCAGTCTTCCTGCCATTTCTCTTCACAGAGTGCATCCTGGACGCTGCTCAACTTCTAGCCTGTACCTAGTTCCAACAGGCAGTCAGCACAGTCCCTCTCCCTGACATCTCCCATGGGTGTGACTTGCGCCTCCTCCACGAGGCTGGCGCCTGCCCCCTGCCCCCCATCCCTTCCACCTCCCTTCCCCATGGGCACAAATGGCCCTGCAGGCCGCCAGCGTCTGCATTCCTAGAGCACATGCCCACTAAGGAGGATCCTGAGTAATTCAGCCCATAAATCATGGCCATTGTGAATTTCCCTTTTAGCCACAGGCAAAGTCAAATTTTCCTTCCCCCACTGCAGTTAACCACTCTTTGTTCACTGTATCTCTCTCAGCTCCCTCTGGCTGGGGGCCAGGTCTCAATTATTAATTAATCTGGGAGGCGCAGGTTGCATTCCTGGCCACCTAACCACTTCCTCCTCAGTAGGGAACTTGCAGGCCGGGCCTTTTGAGTTACATCAAGTGTCGCACAACATCCCAGCCCTGTCTTGTGGCCACTGCTGCAAGAAAGAATGCCTAACATCAGAGTTAAAAATAACAGCAGAAAACCTGAATATCCAGAAGTCGCCTTTCCCAACTTCATCCCACAGCACCAATCCAACCTGCATGCCCCCATCATCATAAAGCCATGATGCGCCTCGGTTTCTCTTGTCTGTGAAATGGGGAGATGTTCCCCGATCAAGTAAGGCAATGGTCTGTGTGTTTGTGTAGGAAGGGAGTAATCAGTGAAATCAACGAGCCCTCCCCTCTGGCAACTCTTACTAGCTGGAAAGGGAGACACCAAGACTTAAAAGTTAAGAAGCAGTCGTGGCCGGGCGCGGTGGCTCACGCCTGTAATCCCAACATTTTGGGAGGCTGAGGTAGGCAGATCATGAGGTCAGGAAAGAGACCATCCTGGCTAACATGGTGAAACCCCATCTCTACTAAAAACACAAAAACTAGCCGGGCATGGTGGCGGGCGCCTGTAGTCCCATTTACTTGGGAGGCTGAGGCAGGAGAATCACTTGAACCCAGGAGCCGGAGGTTGCAGTGAGCCAAGATCGCGCCACTGCACTCCAGCCTGGGGGACAGAGCCAGACTATCTCAAAAAAAAAAAAAAAAAAAAAAAGTCCTGAGCCTGAGCCACAGCAGGTGCTGCTTCTCACCTCATCCACTTGCTTTCTCCTCGCTGGATGAAGGAAAGCGCCAGGCAACTGGGGTAGTGGGGATAGCAGGGGTGAGGGCTGCAACTCAGCCTTATTAAAGTCATTCAAGCATCTTCAGGGGTGGTGAGGGAGAGGATGGAAGTGTGACCCCTCTTCGCTGGGTCAAGTTTTCGGGAGGTCTCTGCAGGGACAAACACCCCGAGAAACAAAGGGACCAGCCTTGGTGTGAAATGGAGCCCTATGGTAGTGAAACCCAGGGGTGGAATCGGAGCAGTGTCTTTAATTCCTAAAAGTAACAAAGGTCTTTCCCTCCTTTTAAGTTACAAGTTAGAATGGGTACTTGATGTCAGCAACAATGCTGAACCTTTGCTGCTAGCTGGATGGAAGACAAAATGAAGCCGTGAGATCAGAGAAGGACAAAAATGATAGAAGCAACCTATCATAGCAAGGACAAACACTTACGTGGTAAATGCCATCAAGTATCCTAGTATCCTTTTGGTCATCTCCCTCCTCTGGGTCTATACACAGCTTCCAGTATGTCTACCTTACCCACAGAATCCACCGAGCTGTCAACTGTGAACTCCGAGGACTCAGCACCTTAGGATATATAGTCTAGGAAAGATCTTTAAATCTCATGCTTTCTGCATTCCATGTTATATCTGCTTTTGATGTGACAAGACAGATGACTTGGCCCCATATCTTCATATACTCTAGGGAGGAAGGGACGCTTTTGTCTCTTGGCTTCCCTTCCCTAAATACTGAGGCTTTCGGATAAAGCACGCATCCCACCAAGATAAATTACTGTGCACATACAATAAAGTACCATTAATTAGGACTCATAAATCCAGAGTTTGTAATAATTCCGAAAGCAGCTGGGTCGAAGTAAAAAAAAAAAAAAAAAAAAAAAAGTTTTGATAAACAAATGCAAAATATAAATAAGGTTCAGGAGAACTGTTTATCCTATTAGCACTGTATAAACAACTGGCATACCAATTACAAATCGCTCTTATCTGCTCTCGAAAGCACATCTCTGCATGACCTCTAACGGGAAACATTATCCAGTTAGTATCACGGTCTACAGTATTTGGAAATCACAAAACCTGATTTCTTCGACAGTATCCTTTCCAATTACCCACCACCCAATCAGCCTGAACTGGTGAGGAGCCCCTGAGCTGTCAGTGTTCTTTCTCTGTGTATCTGGAAAGGAAGTCCAGTGGATGGCCGAGGCGCCTCAGCCCTGCTCTGGTAGTCAGTGGCCACCCAGGAAGGAGTGGCAGCCCTTGGCTCTGGCATGCCAACACACCACCCAGTTATCTCCATGCCCATCTTCGAGAAGCAGCGTTGCCTAGGGCATTTGGCCAGGGGGCTCTGCCAACTCGGGCTTTTCCAAATGGGCAGGGTGGGCCCCACCCCTGTGTGGAAACCCCTCAGGCATCAACTGCAGTAGGTGAACCAAGGACAACCCGTTTGTGGCTTCCTTGGTGATTTACACATTAGCTGGGCCCCAGGTTCTCTCCCTGGGAGGAAGCAGCATTTTCAACCTGGGGGAAGACAGACATAAGGGGCCCCAGATAAGCTGGGGAGTGTGGAGTGGCAGGAAGAGGCCCCGGGCAAGGCTGTGAAGCCAAAGCGTGGAGAGAGTGCGTCGGTCCTGGCCTGAGAGGGACAGACTGCGAGGCCCCAGAGAGGCGGGCAGGGGGCCAAGCTGGAAATACCGAGGGCTGCTCCAGCTCAAGGAGATGGCCCTGCCAAGTCGGGGAGGTGGCACTGACGAGAGAATGGCAGGTTCCGGCTGGGCCAGTCCCCAAGGGCACCAAGTCAGGAGCAACTGCCTGTGTCTCTGGGCACGTGGGGGCTGGAGCCATGCCAGGGAGACCCAGAGCCGCCAGTCTCCCCAGGGTGCCCCTGTCCTGGTGCTACCCTGCAGCCCACCAGCCTGAGGACCCCTGAGGAATGCAGAGCCCCTCCAAGTGGCACACTGACCTTGGGCAGGGAGTCAGGCCTGGCCACCAGACTGAAGATTGCTCTTTTCCCCTCCACCTTCCGACTCCTAGTTCTGGAGGTGCTCAGCACTTCTCACTGAGCCCACTGTGCAACAGGTCCCTGCTGCTGCTTGCCTTGAGGGCACTTTGGACATCTTCTGGCTCAACAAGACCCTGATTGCACCCACTGGGTGAAGGAAGCAGCCTCAGAAGGGGATCCCAAGACTGGCAGGGACCTCTCCTCTGTGTCCTTTGGGGACGACTCCTCCTTTGGGACAGGGAAGCCAGGTGTATTAGTGAACTCCTTTTTCTCTCTCCCCCTACCAACTCCTCTGCATCTTCCCCTTGGGCTTCAAAAATTGCTGTTGTAAGACCAATAAAAACACTACAGTTGGGGCTTGGCACTGTGCAAGCATCCTGCCACCAGACGGACATTCTGCCACAGACTCCATGGGTTCTAAAGCCAACCCTTAACGGTACAGTTTGATGGGAGGGATTCTTTATGTCTGGAATCTGAGCATCCACTGAGTTCAGCCCTCTTTCCCCTCGTGGTGTTTACTCTAACCAACTCACTTATTTGTGAAGACCCACCAAGAACCACTTCCCGGCAGGTCCTTCTTGCTGGAGTCCGACCACCTCTACCTCCCCCAAAGTGCCCCCTCCAGGCAGTGCTCCCACCCCACCACAGAGGGCTGCCCTGGCCTTGAACACAGGGAGCTCCACCCAGAAACCCTGGAAGCAAATTCCCTGAGGGGAAAGAGTGGGTAGAATGTTTTCAAGAACCACTCATTGTGGGTTTGGGTTTCAGCCAGCAGAAGTGCCACTGAGATGCCAGAGAGGCATTTCCTTGGGAGACCGAGTCCCTCTCACACGCTTGCTAGGCGCCTAGTGTGTGCAAGGATGCACCCACGCAGGCATACCGGAAGAGGGATTGATGGTGCGGTGAGGGAGGCATTGGAGGTGGAAGTGAGGAGAAAATAACGGGGGAGGTCAAGGAAATCAGGGAGACTCTTGTTTTTGTAAACATCATTCCTTCCTTCTGGTCAGTTCCAAGTTTTTTAGTGGGCTATACACGCATTATTTTTTTCTCTCACACCAAAATAGCCCTCCCTCAGACTGGAAGAAGAACACAAACATTCTTTGCTGCTGGCCTGCAGGAGGTGAGCAGTCGCCTAGGGCTGAGCTGACTATAAGCCTGAAGACGCCCCAGCCTGGGAGTTCTGAGCGTCACTTCCTTGCTCTCGATTCAAAATGGACTCTGGTGTCTGGGGAATCCACACACCACCCCAGCGGGCCATGTGAATGTCATGGGGTGAGGTGGGCATGCCACTCTTGGGCTGGCAAAAGCTCTGAAAAGTACAGGGTGCTGTGGAATGTACCGTCTAGCAGCAAGGGTGTGCGTATTTCAAAGAAATGTGGAGGAAGCCAGGGAAATCTAAAGGATTCCTTGGGAATGTCTGGGCCAGAGATCATTCAGCCTGACCTCCTCCCTTTACAGAAGAGGGAACTAAGGCCCAGAGAGCAGAGATCACTCATCCAAGGTCATCCAGGAAGGTAGGGCCTTACAGCTAGGGCTGCTGCCTCGGAGGAAGGCCCTCCATCCTAGATACCACCAGACCCAAAGAACGGAGACAAATAATCCTGGTGAGTCCAGCCAACATGAATTATTTTTGCAAAATGGTCTGTTTATTTGTTCTTGTGGGTAGAAGGGAGAGAGTCCTTCCTCGCATGGCTGTCGGAACAACTCCCCGCCTGTGCCTGCGAAGTGACCCGCCCTGGCTGGCCAGCACCACCACCAACTCTCAGGCAAAGGATGTGCGTTGCAAAAATGGGGCAAAGTTTCCTATTCTGAAGATAACATTGTAAGACACAGGAAGTCTGAGAGCACAGCTTGGTTTCCAGAAAGCCTCTGCACGCCGGTTCGCAACCCCTTCCATTGTACGGGGCTGCTAGAGATTCTGAGGCTGGGGGTGGGGCAGGAGGGACAGGGACAGTGCTAGGAAGTGACAGAGGCCACAGACCAGGTAAGAGCCCAGAGAGGGGTTTTCTCGGCGCTCAGGCTCACTGGACCTCGTGGCAATGCAGACGCCCCTCTGAGTTCCAGCTTCCTCAGCTGAAAAATAAAAGGGTTAAAAGAGGCAGTGTTTCTCCTGCCCTAGTGTCCAGATTCCCAGGCCCCGCCCCTGGAGATTCTGATTCATGGGTCCTGGGTGGAGCTCGGGAACCTACGTTTTTAACGAGATTTAGGAGGCCCCTTTTCTGACTCTGATATATCATGATCCCTCGAGAGGAAGGTTCAACAGCCTGGCATGGTGGGGAGGGAGTTAGCTTCCTCCAGGGAGGGATGACAAGGGCAGGAAGGAGACCAAACCAAGTCAACTTCCTAGCATGAGACGGACGTGGTTGGTCCCAGCGCCAGGCCTGGGAGACCGGCCGGGAAGGCGACACTCTGGAGCCTTCGTGGATGGCCCTGACTAGTGTGTCTGGGTGTGTTTGAGGACAGGCCCTTGGGACAGTGTGCACCTCCCTGTGGGATTTGGAATCAACGACCTCAGTTCAAATCCTAGCTCTGCCGCTTCCTAGCTGTGTGTCTGGGGTGAATGCCTCAGTTTCTCTGGGCCTCAGGTTTCCCAACTGTGACATAAGATCAGGAGCAGCCATGAGGATGAATCACTGGAAGGGGACTAAAGTACTAATCACTGACAAGTCCTTCAAGCCCGCCACGTGCCAGGCACACCTAGTTCTCACAATAACCCTACAATGTAAATGTTCTCAATTTTCAAAGTCACACCGGTGGTACGGTATTCTGACTGCTCTGCTCTGGCATGCAGGGAGTCTTCCCCTCATGCTGCCTTCCTTCCCTTCTCTGGATTTCAGGCACCGCCTAGCAGCCATGACGGGCACTGCTCTGCATGGGGCACCCGGAGACTGAGACACATCTCTGCCTGCAAAGCTCCAAGTCCAACAGGAAGAAAGGGTGTGACCGCAAAAGAGCATTATAAATGAGGGGCAGCGAGGCAAGGAATAGAGAGACATCACATCCGTCTAGAAAAGGAAGGTTAACCATTAGAGATTTGAAGGCTGAGTGCAGTGGCGGGGAGGGTGCGAGGGATGGGGAGGAAAGGCAGCATTCCAGGTGTGGGGAACGGCACAGGCAGAGGCACACAGGCAGAAGACAAGGCCAGAAAGGTCTCGTTTGACCAGATTGCAGAACGGCATAAGGGCTAGTGAAGAGTCTACAGAGGCCGCCTGGGGACCAGACCTTGCAGGGCCCTGACTATCTGGTCAGGAGTAAGCACCTGTATTGGGCAAGGAGAACCAGTTCCCAGTTCCCAGTCTCAGGTATGCACACTCCAACAGAGGGCAGGGACCCTGTGCTTACACTACCTCTGGATCTCAGGATCCCACCTGGTGCTGACAAGTGGATGTAAATAATACTAGAAGACAGGTGGATTCTACAAGTGCAAACTCTAGGATTGTACAAAGCAGTGAAGATTCAGAGTTTTTGTTCCTGGTCTTTATTGCTGAAGCCTATTTAGAGGTAAGACAGACTACTCTAGTTTAAAAAATAAAAGGAGTAAACAAAAATCCAGCAAAGTACAGTGGGACGAGCATCTATAAACATATACATATGTAGATCATCAAGTTTACTGTGCCGCAATCCATAGTCATAAAGATATGGAACCAACCCAAGTACCCATACATATCGGGTACAGTGTACATTGCTCAGATGACAGGTGTACTAAAATATCAGAATTCACCACTACAGAATTCATCCATGTGACCAAAAACTACTTGTACCCCAAAAGCCATTGAAACAAAAAAAAGTTTGCTGTGTTGTTCATGAATATTTCTCTCTCTCTCTCTGTCCAATAGGTCTGTGCACTTCTGAGAGCATGATTACAAAGCCCCACTTTTTCTGGGGCTCTATCAAATTCTCTTATTTCTGTCCATTTTTGATTTAGGTATTTCAAAGACATGTTATCAGGTGTACAAAGATTCTTGACTATTATACCTTACAGATCGTTTTGGCTTCGATATAAATAAGGGAATCAGCAAAAGAGAAATTTGGCCTGCCAGCTGTTTTTACCGAGTTTTGTTGGAACGTAGGCATACTCATTGTTTTATGTATTATCTATAGATGTCCTCAGGCTACAGTGGCAGAGCTGGATTGTTGCAACAGAGACTGTGTGCCCTGCAAAGCCTAAAGTTTCTACTATCCTTTTTACAGAAGAAGCTTGCTCTGAACCTCTTGGTTCCTGCTTTTTTGCCTGGAATTTTATTACTTCATATTAATATTGCTCCTCTTGCTTTCTTTTTCTTTAGCATTGACTACTATGTCTTTTCCCCATTCCCTTTAGTTTCAACCTTTCTCCATAATTTTGTTAAGTTATATCTCTTCTAGATTAGCATGTAGCTGGATGTATAAAGACAAAATCTGAGAGCGTTTATCTTTTTTTTTTTTTTTTTTTTTCTGGACAGAGTCTCACTCTGTTGCCCAGGCTGGAGTGTAATGGCACGATCTCGGCTCACTGCAACCTCTACCTCCCAGGTTCAAGTGATTTTCCTGCCTCAGCCTCCCGAGTACCTGGGACTATATGTGCCTGCAACCATGCCCAGCTAATTTTTGTATTTTTAGTAGAGATGGGGTTTCACCATGTTGGTCAGGCTGGTCTCGAACTCCTGACCTCAGGTGATCCATCCACCTCAGCCCCCCAAAGTGCTGGGATTACAGGCGTAAGCCACCACACCTGGCCCTGAGAGCATTTATCTTTTAATAGATTATTTTAACACATTCATATTTATTGTTATGAGTATTTGGACCTGCCATGCTGTTCTGTTTTTTGAAATTTATCATGTTTTGTTGTTGTTTCCATCCTGCCAAGCTTTGAAACTCCCTCTCAGGAGAAGAGTGGGATGGGGAAGAAAGAGAAGCTTCTGTTTAGCAGTATGTTTAAATTCTATAGAGAGAGAATGTCACTATATTTCTTGCATAATCATGTATTACTTCATATTAATAATAAAAGAGTTTTCAAGAACCAAGAGTTGTGAATGTACAGGGATCTCTGTGATTAATTCTCAGGTCAGCAACAGTTGCAGTCACACTTTCTTGCCACTGCGTCCACCCGCAGACACACAATGACAAAAACTTTCTATCCATGGAGTAAATGTGGAATTCGCTTCAAGGAGTATCCCACACCCACTCCATCAGACTAACAAGAAGCTGGCCCCGCTGGGCTCTGCTGGTAGCCACGGGAAAGTGCTGTCAGGGGTAGGCACGCATGCCTGAGAGCTGTCCCTGTGGCCCCTAGTCAGGCCACCACCACCACATCTGCAGAGCCTACCCCAGTGCCCAGGATGCCCAGTGCATTCCACGCAACTCTGTTGTCCTGCAAGCACTTCCTTCGCGGCTCGGTGGACATTCTGGCGTCCAGGCTGTGTGACCAGAATGCGGCACTCAGGGCAGCCCTGGCCAGACCCCCTCTAGGCACTGAACTGCTGCCCTCGTGCCTCTGCCAGGGGGCCCCACCTTCAGAATTCTCTTCAGCCCTCCCCAGAGTGTCAGAGCCAAGCAGGACCTCCAAGAGACTGTGGGACAAGGGCCAGAAGGGGCTGGCATCAAGGCAGACCAGACCCCGGCCTAGGAGACCCAGCCTGCGGGTCCCGCTGGACACCCCTCAGGAGTGAGCCTGGGTTCAGCTCTGCCTCCAGCCAGCCCCACACCATCTCTGGGCCTCTGCTCACTCCCCTCGGCTAAATACTGTGTCCACTGTCTTCTGAGTCCACATGAACCTCTGTCATTCTGGGGGACTCCTCCTTAAGGAAAGGGTGGCTAGAGGGGGTCCCTGAGCGGAAAGGAAAGCAGCATTTCTTGCTATGTCTGACACCCCTAGACACCAGGTTCACTCCTTCAGAGGCAGGCCGGGACTGCACACCATGCCTCCTTCCATACCCTGCGTATCGGAGTTGGCAGTTGGTGAGGATGTTTAAAAAGTGTTCCCTGGACGTCTACTGTGTTTCGTGTGTCTCGCACCACCCCTGTCTATTAGATCCTCATGGCATGGCCAGGAGACGAGGACTATCATGTACACTACAGATGGGGAAACTGAGGCTCAGGGAGATTAAGCCATGTCCTCAGGACACCAGAGCTAGTCGGCAGCAGAAGCTCCCCATCGCTAACTCCAAGTCTAAGGACTCCCAGTCGGGGTTTTTTCCACTACACCACAACCGTCTCAGGTAGACATGAGACAGAACTTCCCTCCCAACATATGAGCATCAGGCCCAAAACTGCCTGTAGGGGAGGAGGAAGGAATCTTCCCAGGGAGGAGAAACAGCCAAAACAGACATAAGGGTAGCATCTCCCTCCCAACCCCAACCCTCACCTCTGTCCAGGGGACACAGCTCATGCTGCAACCACTCTGCCTGAATCCACTTTGTGATTTTAGGCAAGTTAAGTCCTGGACTTTGGTTTCCTCAAACCCAAGAGGATGGACTATCGGAAACTCTGGTGTCACTTCTGGCCCCACCAGTCCAATCTCCACTGGCAGATTCTACCATGTGTATGGGACCCTCCCCTTTGTGGGTATGTGGGATGGAGGGGAGGGCAGACAGAACGATGGAAAACAAATATTTTCAAGGGATGGGAGTAAACACCACTGTTGGCATGGCAGCACCAGTGGAGCTGCTGAACTAGAATCCTGAAACCGTTAAAAATAGGAAAAGAAACGGTACAGTTCACATATTTTGCAAAGCTAAGTTAAATCAACATCTGCAAAAAATATCCCTGTTAAACGGAATAGCAGGATTTCATTAAGTAAATTGCAAGTTGGCAAAAATTCTGAAAGAAAGGGGAAAAGCCACGGGCTGGCCTGTAATTTAAACCTTATTTTAACTGTGACAGCATGACTGCAAAGGGCTCCGTTTCCAAACGAAAGGAAAAAAATAAAATAAAACCTAAAAAAAAAAAAAAATTTTTTAAAGGGCCTCCTGCACTCCCAGGCACCCCCCACTCCTAGCTTCCACGTACCCACAATATTTTCAGTAATTATAATGTTACCTAGTTTTCCCATGGATACAACAAATGAGGGACAGGGAGAAGGGGGAGGTGTGGGGAAGAAGGAGGAAAAAGTGAACACACAGACAAAGTCACCATTGTCACCTCTAATTAGTTTTTTTTTTTTTAAACCAAAATGGCTTGAAGCATACAACTCCGGGAATCTTTTCCTTCCTCCAGGAGGCCTTTCTGTTTAACCCCACTGTGGGTTCCCCTGGCATGAAGCCCCATACAGTGGTCGGGGCCAAACCCAGCTTAGCCCAGAGAGGAGGAGATTGCCCCTTCACTTGCTGGGATGACTCTGCTGCTCACCTCGGGCAGGCTCCTCCCTCCCTGAGCCTCAGGTCCTCAGCCCTGGAATGGGGTGACAACAGCAGCCACTGCCCAGACCCTGGAGTACCAGCAGAGCAGTGGAGAGGAGGATAGGAAAGCCCTTTGCAAAACCCAGAGCACCTGAAAGTCCGGAGACAAGCTGGGGCTCTTCCACCTGAAGCCCAGGTAAGCAGATGGCTGCAGTGGTGATTTCATGAACCTGTAAGCAATTGCAGACACAGCCTTCAACACTCAAGATCCTGCCCTACATCCTCTACTGAGCACCGCAACCTCTCCCTTCATAGCTAAAACCCAGGGTTCCCTGCATCAGTCCCTGTGGTGTCATTCAAGGATGGTTCAATACCTGGATTGTGCTTCTCATAAAAGAAATTTGAGCAGAAGGGATCATCTATTTGGCTGTTAAAAAATCTGTTTTCTTATTTGGCAATGGAACACACACTCACTTCTCTCTTCCCATAAAGAATCTTACTGTTAACCCTCATATCTAAAAAAGATCAATGTAAAGCCAGCCTGTCACACTGGCTGGGCCTGTGAGTCCATGAGAACCTGCCTGGCACCATCCCGTGAACAAACAAATTTCTGCTGGATCCTCAAACTGGTGTTGATTCTTCAACATGGCAGTAGCCCTTTGTAGTGGGCCATGACTCCTCCCCATCCCCTCCAAACCCTTATGAAGGCTTTGAAGGGTAAAGACAGCACTGGAACCAATAAACAGCTTCTTTTCTGCACACAACTGATCTGCTGCCAGTTTCCAGAAAAAAAAACAAAAATGGACCTTGAGAGTGTGCAGTAATTTACAGGCCCAGAGAAGGTAAGGTGTTTGCCTAAGGTCACACAGCAAATAAGCAGTAGAGGAGGGGATTACAGATAAGAATAAAGCAGCCTATCCCTCAGCCCCTACTGGAATCTTATCTGCTTGGTGAGGTGAGACACATAGCACCCCCAGCCCACACAGCCTCCCCTTACTTAGCATCCCTCTGCTACCTCTGCTAGGAGCCACAAAGCCTCATTCTGTCCTTTTCATTGTTGTCTTAAATGGACTTTTAGCTCCCACCCTGTTGAGGTAACTTTCCTCTGAGCCTTAGTGAATCATCTGTAAAATGGGAATTACAATTAATCATATCCCATCCTCAGGATGGTTATAAGGATTCTGGGAGACACTCTACATAAAAGGCCCAACTCTGTGCTGAACAGCTAATAGGCACTCATTCTGCATAACCCTATAAAGCACAGCACAGAAGGCACTCAGAGAAATCACTAAATGGTATGAAAATGAGAATAAATGAATCTTATCCACCTCGTAGTATCAATGCTGAGGGACAGAAAATAAAATGGGCACATGCATTCACTGAGCTCCTGCCCGGTACCACTGGCTGTACTTCACACAAAAGACCTGGGTGAACAGTGTATGACCATGTGCAAGTGGAAGGTGGTCAGGGGAGGCTGTCTAGAAGACGCAAGTATGAACCCCTGAATACTGCAAAGCTCAGTCCAGTCTTTCTGCAGCACAGGAAAAGCCTGCCCATTACCCAGGCAGTGACACCCAGAGCCAGGCAAAGGTCTGACCTTTCTGCAAGGGTAAGTTTCAGCTTGACCCCTGCCTTTAATTTGAGAGCACAAGCAAGAGGTTGGCCCGCTTATTGAGAGTGGCAGAGGTTGAAGGAGTCCAGAGAATACTCTGTTGTCAGGCGGAGAGACTGGAGGAATGAGAAATATGCCCTTGTTTTTGAAGACCAGGTAGCCATAGCACCCATTCATGGAGCATTACTATGTATATTCTTAACTCAATCCTGAGATGAGATTTTTACTTTTACAAAGCAGGGCAGATGAGCCCATGCTCACCCACCTACATGTCACTCATGTAGAGGTGACATCTGAACTTGTGCTTCCAGGCACCCTGCACATTGCCCTTTGGGGCCTCCGAGGGCAGGCACTGCCAGGAAGCTGGCAAGGAAAAGAAACCCGAGTCATCCAGCCTGGGCACCCCTGAGCCAGGATCGAGGAGTCCTGGATACCTGTCTGGGGCTGTTTCCCTCAGACCTAAATCTCCAAAAGAGTGATGAAGTCCTGCAAGAAGAGGAAGAAAAAAAATGTAAATTTCCTCTTCAAGTTCAATGAGGATCTTTGAGGAAGGGAGGCCTGAGTTGTGCAAGGGGGGGAGCAAGTATTAGATCCTGTTGGCCCTCCTACCATGGCAGAGGGCTAGAGGATCCACAAGGCTCACTCCTAGTTCTGCCCAGTTCCTAGTATGGTATGACTTTGAGTAAGTCGCTTCCCTTCTCAGAGCCTTGGTTTCTCCATCTGTGGAATGGACTCAGGCCCACAAATAAGATCCTTGCAAAAGGCCACCCAAGGGAGCCGAGGCAGGAGGAGGGAATAGAAGAGATGGTGCCTAGAGCAGCAGTGCTGAGTGCTACAGGAACAAGGAGGTGCCACTGGGGCTCCTTGGAGATGGTCCAATGCACAAGGACTCACATCTGCCCAGATCCCTGTGACTGGAGTGACAGAAGGGCAGGCTGGGGTATGACAGGCTGCTGGCACTGAGATGGGCACTGGATGTCCCCGCTCCTCCCTGAGCACACCCTCTTACAGGACCCATCACCTTTCCCACATCCCGGATCCTAAAAGTGCTGGGAGGGTCTGATCAGGCCTCAGGGACCTTTGTGGGAAATGCATGGGAGGCTGTGGAGGAAGAGGAGGGAGGACAAGGGGCTTTAAAACCTGGGCTGCAAGACCCCAAACAAGCATTCTTCCCTCTCTGGGGCCCTTCAACTTCACCTGCAAAATGGCAATAACGAAACAACCTTCCAAGGGTTGTATGTCATGAGAATTCAGTAAGACAGCACACTGAAAGCACGCAGCACGTGTACGCCTTTGGCAAACATTACCCCTGTCCCCCTGCACCTTCTCCCTGGATGCCCCTTGCTGTCCCCTGTGCCAAACATCACCTCCTCTGTGAAGCCTTCCCACACTTACCTAGGCAATTCTTCTGGGTTCCCACAGCAAAATATTCAGATTTCTATAAAAGCTTTCTGTATTTTTGTTTTTTTTTTTTTAAAGAGATGGGGACTCATTCTGCTGCCCAGTCTGGAGCGAAGTGATGCAGTCATAGCTCACTGCAGCCTCGAATTCCTGGGCTCAAGCAATCCTCCCACCTCAGCCTCCTAAGTAGCTGAGACTACAGGCATGTGTCACCACACCCAGCTAATTTTTATTTATTTATTTTTTTTAGAGACAGGGTCTCACTATGTTGTCCAGTCTGGTCTTGAACTCCCAGCTTCAGTAATCCTCCTGCCTCAGCCTCCCAAAGTGCTGGGATTAAAGGTGTGAGCCACTGCACCCAGCCCTATGTATGTATTATTAAATTATGAGTCTGCTTCCATTCAACTGTGAGCATTTTGAAAGCAGGGGCAAGAGCTGGTGGAGTGACACAAGACCATCTATCCTAGTGGAAGAACTCAAAACACTCTCCAAAGTTACACAGACAGTCAATGCCAGACCTGGCCTTGAACCTGAATCTTCTGAGCATGAGCCCGGGGCTCTCCCCTGAGGCTCTCCTCCAGCAAGATCTGTGGTCTGTCAGAAAGTAGGGAGGGCCCCCCATGGAGGCAAAGCTGCCAGCACTGGCCCCAGCCATCCTGACCTACGAGAGTCCCAGAGTCCTCGGAGTCCTGAGACCCAGAAAAGCTTCCTAGGCCTCAATGACTCCAGCTTGAAAGTGGGCAATTCTCATTCCACCTCCCTCAATGGTTTCCCTGAGGAGCAAGTGAACAGTTGGATTATTAACTGCCTGGGAAAAAAACAAAACAAAAAAAAGAGGTGCCATTAAATGAAGGGGTTTTTATTATGTTTATAAGCAACTATAATAAAACATACCTTACATAGCAGCTTCCTACGGAAGAAGTAGGAGGAAAGGCACGCTGGCCCTCCAGGGCCTAACTCCAATTCTGGCTGTCACTAAGTCACCGTGTGACTCGGAGAAGTCACTGGTGTCTCTGAGACTGTTTCCTCTTCTCAACAAAACAAAGGTTTGGTCTGGCCCATCGCCAAAGTCCCTCCAGCTCTGACATCCTGCTCTGTGCCTGGCACCATGCAGATGTCGGGGGCAAAATGGACAACTCAGGCGTCCAAGCTCTGGTGAGTCAAACATCTGGCACAATGACCCACTGAAGACGGGGTGAGGGCCACAGCCAGAGCATGGCCAGTCACCTCCTTCCCACCACTGGCTTCACACACTTTGCTTTGACCTTGACATAGGCCTGCCACATCAGGAAAGCAGTGTAGACTAGGAGCTCAGGAGGCCAGGGCTTTGGGTCTTAGTGCCTATGGGCCTCAGTTTCCCATTGTGGAAGAGGCAGCGATAGATCCACCCAGCTTGCCACCTCACAGCCTGATGGAAGGGCCATGGGAGGGCATGCACGATCAGCCTGGAAGGGAAGGGAGTGGGAATGAATAGTCCTAAACATCCACTATGTGCTAAGTACCAGGCACTGTTCATGGACTACCATTCAAGGCTCACAATTGGTGGGCAAGTAGGTTCAGCAGCTTCACCAGGGCCACGGGCTACCAAAAGGCCGAGCTGGGACGGGCCCCACCTTTGGATTCTCGAGTAGGAGGTAAAGCCTGCAGGTCTGAGCCCTCTATGCAGAGCAAAGATGATCACCACCACCACCCTCTGACTTCCTGCAGAATAAGGCTCAACATTTTGCAAAGTGCTTTTACTCAGAGAACCTCAGGCACAGGGCCTTCTCGGTATTTGTTCTCCAAAAGGCAGGGGCTTGCTGGGCTCTCCTTTCCTTAGAACAAACTACTGCTCTAGGAGATCAGTGCGGGGGGTGGGGGTGTCTCTGGGTTACTCATGGCCTGACAATGTGGAGGCCCAGCAAACACCTCTGCCGGTGCTCTGCTCACGTACCCTCAGCCCCCACCAATTCCATGCAAATGCCAACACCTGCTTTTGTCCTAGGACTCGCCCTGCCTGCTAGTGGCTTGTTCTGCCTGAGTACTGGGAAGTGCCAGGAACAGATGCACTAGGAGTGGGGGATTAATACCCCAGCTCCCTCACCCGTTGAGGAGGATAGCTGGGGTGAGTTCTGTATTGCTTCCCTAAGTTCAAAGCAGGATTCAGCTCCGACTGCCCACAGAAGTAGCTGGCTTGATAATGCCACCTGCACTGGCCCCTTCTCTTCCCTTCCCAGCACTCTCCTAACTGCTGTTTCCTGGGTCAACCCCCCTGCCACGATACACTGTGCACTCGAATTTCTGGTGCAAGATCTGCTCCTGGGAAAACTGCCCCTTGGCATCAAATAAATCAGACCATAGCCAAGTCCAAGTCCTTCAAAAGATGGGAAGCACTGTGAGAACAAGGTTTGGGTCCTATCTGATTTGTACTCCACACTAGGTACAGGGCTGGGCTCAGAGGATGTTCCCTTAAATGGAGCAAAATGAAATTCGGATGAGTCATTCAATGAGCATTCACTGGCCACATGGAATGTCCCAATCTTCTGAGCATACAGAAGGACACTTGTCCTTGTCCTCAAGGCACCCCCAGTCTAACTCGGAGCTAAGATATGCAATAGTTTATGAAGATACCCACAAAGAAAGAGGGGTTTGGTACCAAGGGGGTTTTCTTAGTTGTCTAGATTTGATGCCTCTGTCTTACTCAGCGGTGACTGGCCCAAGATCACATTGCTCTGCTGTTTATCCGTAAAAACAGATTTCAAGCCATTCCAGGGCAGGGTTGCAAAGAAGCCCCACTGTGTCCCCCACAGCAGCCCATAGGATAAGCTGGCAATCAGTACAGGGCCACTGGTTAATCTCTGAGGAAAGAACACGTGCGTGTGGGCTATGTGTGCTTCCCACGTGTACACGTTAACCTCGAAGGACAACACCTCGCCAGGGCCGGAAAATGTGCTGAGGACACATGATACTCCCTTTCTCTCTTCAGAGCCAAATCCAATCTGCAGCAGGCTCCACTGTCCCAGCAACTTTGAACAACTGTCCATGCACAAAGACTTGATTCTGGCACACAGAAGGGGGTGCCACCCGGGGTCAGTCCTCCTTGGGTAGGTATCAGCTGCGATTAGAATCACAGAGTCCCTGGACCCAGGAGGATTCAACCAGGCACCTTCCATCATGCACTGAGCTCACCGGACACAGGAAGTGCCCAGTGATCGCTGTGTCTCTGTCCCCTCGTTTCCTAGACCTGCAAGGGCCCTCTGGAGCTTCCACTCCATTAACTTTGTTTTTTTGAGATAAGATCTCTGTCATCCAGGCTGGAGTACAGTGGAGTTATCATGTCTCACTGCAGCCTCCAACCTTCCAGGCTCAACTTTGCTCCCATCTCAGCCTCCTGGGTAGGTGCATGCCACCATGCCTGGCTAATTTTTGTTTGTTTGTTTGTTTTCAGATGGAGTTTTGCTCTTGTTGTCCAGGCTAGGGTGCAATGGCGTGATCTCGGCTCACTGCAACCTCTGCCACCAAGGTTCAATCGATTATCCTGCCTCACCCTCCCAAGTAGCTAGGATTACAGGCACCCACCACCATGCCTGGCTAATTTTTGTATTTTTAGTAGAGACGGGGTTTCACCATGTTGGCCAGGCTGGTCTCAAACTCCTGACCTCGTGATCTGTCTGCCTTGGCCTCCAAAAGTGCTAGGATTACAGGCCTGAGCCACTGCACCTGGCCAAGTTTTGTATTTTTTGTAGACAGGGTTTTGCCATGTTGCCCAGGCTGGTTTTGAACTCCTAT
The DNA here is from genome assembly GCF_007565055.1 of Rhinopithecus roxellana. Classification (NCBI taxonomy): domain Eukaryota; kingdom Metazoa; phylum Chordata; class Mammalia; order Primates; family Cercopithecidae; genus Rhinopithecus; species Rhinopithecus roxellana. The sequence goes on from NC_044553.1 coordinate 172,211,239, forward strand.
GCTCAAGCAATCTGCCCATCTCAGCCTCCCCAAAGTGCTGAGATTACCGGCATGAGTCACCACACCCAGCCCACTCCGGTAATTTTGAATCAAGAAGGCACAACAGAAGCACCTGGGGAACCAACTGAATTAGACTGGGCATCGGGCATGTGTATTATGACAAAGTTCTTAATCTTAATTCCTGATTTAACAGAGGAGAAACTGAGTCCCCAGGGGTGGTGACTGACCCAGGAATCCACAGCTCGTATCAAGTCCTGGCAAATAAAATATTTTGAAAAGCACATCTCATCCAAGTCTCCCCCTATAGCTTTAAAAGGAAACTCCCGTCGAGTCTCCTTTTCCTGATAGTCTTGGGCAAAAGCAAGTTAGGGAACAGCAGGGAAGGGGAAAAGCCTGGGGAAGGGCAGGAGAGTAGGAACTCCCTCCCCTGAAAGGGCCTTGCAATCTAATGAAGTGAAGAGAGGGAGATTCAGGTGGCAGTTCAAACGCTAACGTTTTAAAGATGAAAGTATGCAATTCAATTAAATGTTTAAATAGTGTTTTCTCATACTAAATCACTGAAACGTTTGTGCATTCCTTGAATTTCTCAGGGCACTGTTCATTTTTATTTATTGTTGTAACCCAATGCCCTTAGCTGCGTGAATGGTGCTATTCGAAGGAAACTTGTTTTGCAAAGGGGAAAGTTGTCCCAGGTCTCTTAAAAGGTTCATTATGTGCGTGGTAACTAGGCTCTATTAATAATCCCGGACTATATAGGCAGGGCTTACTTTCCATTTAGCATTATATTTTCCACAATTCTGTAAACAGCTCCTCCACACAAACTCTTTTGATATTTAATTCCTCCCTATTTTTTTGCCTAACCACTCTTCTCTCTGGGCCTACTCCTTATTAAAAAAAAAAAAAAAAAAAAAGGTGTGGGGTGGGGGGGGAAAGAAATCACCAAGCACACATATTTTTTCAATTAAGCCATGCATGGTGCCAAAATATATGGATCCCACTAATAGCCATAAGTAATCTTAAGGTATTTTCCCCAAATATTTTGATTATTTTACAAATCCCCCAAGGAATGTGCTCTTAGGATGATTTATGGAGCCCAGGGAGGCTCATGATTGGAAGGAGGGGTCTGGCTACAATGGGCAAGTTAGGGTGTGGGGGTGGCTGTGTGTGCCCCCAATCACTGCCTCATGCCGGAGAAGGAGAAGTGGGGTGCAAAGGGCTCTCAGGGAAGACTTTAGGCCATCTCTGTGAGAATGGTAAGGATCAAGGGTTCCTACATGGGACAGATGGCTGCAGTCAGTCCTAAGGAAATGGTGGCCAGAGCAGAAGTGACCACCCCAGACAACCCCTGATGTCCAGTAATCCCCAAGTGATTTGCATTGGCCCTGCATTTTAAGGCAGGTGTTTCGTTCAACCTCTATCAAGTTTACGCTCCTCATTTTCCAATTATCCTAGGTAGGTGTGGCTAAGGGGAAACCATGGAGTCAGTGTCCGAGGAAGGCTAACCTAGTCCTAAAAACTACCTATGAATCAGCTTCAGGTGAGAAGCAGCAATGCCAGTAGGCAGATGCCAGTAGGCGGTGCCAATGCCAGGCAGGCTCTGCACTCAGAATCTCCCAGCCTCCTGACCACAAAGCCCCTGAACCCCCAGAGGGAACACCCAGAAAAGAAGGGGGCCAGGGCCCACAAAGACCAGCCGGGAGGAGCAGGCTTAGTGCCCCCACAGGGAAGCAGGGAGTCTGGCCAGAGCCTCCTGCTGACAGAGGGAGTCCAAATCAAGGCCAGGCTCCTTAGCACCGGCAGGTAAGGCACTCTTGGGGAAGGGCAGGTGCGGTGGGAAGGCCAGGCCTTGGCAGTCAGAGGCCCATGGCCCATCCATGCCCCACTGGCCTGGGCACGCAAACACGGCACACCACGCAACCTCTGGTCAAGCCTTATTTTCCCCACTTGACATGTGGAGATAAGAATTTCTGTCCTCCTGGCTGGATCCTCTCAGGGAAGATCAATTGGATCAATTAGATTAGTTGGATTATTTTTGTAAAATGAAAATCAAGCCAGAATGAATTTTATGTATTAGTGCCATTATAGCAAGAACTGACATACTAAATGTCCAAAAGCACAATATCCCAGAAAGTCACTCAAACATACTCTTCCCTTATTAAAACTTCAAAACAAGATTAACCCTTTGGAGCCCTGGATCATGGCCCCAACTCTGGGAGATTCAATTCTTCCCCCAGGGTCAACTCAGATTTGAAGGGTCTGGGAATCACATGGAGCCGGGGAACTTGCTGGATTCACTTATGGGTACTGTTAAGTTCAAGTCCAGAAGCGAGGCCTCTCCACTACCTCCTCCAGCTGCTGTCAAATCAAACCTCGCCCTGCCTGGTCACCTGAGCAGTTTGATTATCGTGTCCACCAAGGACACAAAATCAGCCACAGCCAGAAGTGTCCAGGCCTCAGCTTGACAAAACTCAGGGTACAAAAACCTCGGCAGTCACTGTCTCAGCCTCCCACATGCAAGACGGTGTCTCAAAACAGCATTTTTCTCTGAATGAGTGACTGACATTTAATAAGCAGGTATGCACAGATCCCCAGCCCCCACAGCCAACACCAGGACCCCCCACCCCACCCTAGTGTAAATCCAGAGAGGAACTTGGAGCCTCTGTGTCAGCAGGGGGACCAATAGGCTGAAGTCAGGGTCCTTGAGGATGTGGAACAAAGAGCTGGCTTGCCAGGGACGGAGACCTTTAACTTCCAGACCTTTAAACCACACGTCCCAGCCCACGCGAACCAGCCCATGCACCCCAGCCCACACGAACCAGCCCACACGCCCCAGCCCACGTGAATCAGCCCATATGCCCCAGCCCACGCGTCCAAGCCCACACGTCCCAGCCCACGCGCCCCACAGGAGGGAGGAGGACAGCCTGTGGGTCATGTGGCCTTGTGAGCGTTCCAGCTTTGCTGGGGCCAGAAAACCCCCACTTCACAAAGGATTAACAGGACAGGAGTCACCAAAGTTGCACAGCTACCGTGCCCCTTTCAGCAAGTCTAGCATTTATCATGAAACTTTCCCTCACCTGTATGGAAGGGCTTGGGGAGGTTCCAGAAGGGGTGGGCAGAGGATGGTGAACCCACTGCCAGCCTGCTCCATCTCCCCCACCCCCAAGCACCCTCTGATGCTTGGGGAGCCTCGGCCTCTTATCCGGGCCCACCAGCCAGGCACTAGGACACACCCCCACTGGCCACACCTGCCTGCAACAGGCCTTTGTCTCTGGCTCTGAACTGGCTGCGGGAAGTGGGGACGAGGGAGGGGTGGGGGTACCGCAGGACTTCGGGGAAAAACAGAGGAACTGCAAGGGGCCTCCACACTTGACACCATGTGGTTCTTATCTAGACAAAGAAATAGAGGTGAAAGAACTCAAAGAGCATCTACCACCCACCCATTCACTCTGTGGGTGAGCAAGCTGAGGCCCGGAGAGGGAAAGGGACTTGTCCAAGGTCACACAGCAAGCCGGAGGCAGAGCTTGGGCTGGAGCCTGACTCTGAGTCTTCTGCCAGGCCACTGCTGGGCCACGTATCTGGCACAAACAGCATCACTTTTCTAACACTTGGTGTCCTCACCAACAAAACAGATTGAGTAGTCAGATCACCAAAATACCAGGAAAGTCTAAGATGGGTGTTTCTGCCAAAGTAAAAGTGTCCTCCTGGAGTAGGAAGCCCTTTTCCCCTTGGCCTGTGGGGAAATAGCATTTAGGGAAAGGAGTAGAAGAGAACAGGAGGGAGGAGACCACTGAGAGCTGTTTAAAAGTGGGGCCCAGGAAGCCGGGTGGGGTGAGGAGAGTCCTCTCTCAGGGGAGGGGCATCTGGAGCTGCCAGGCAGAAGGCATGCCAGCTGGGGTGGGGGTGCTGTGAAAGAGGGACCTAGGGTAGGGGTGCGGGTAGGGGGCTCAAGGCCTAGAGGGCTGGGCTAGAGCTCCGGATTTTAAAAGCAGGATGTGTGGCTGGAGCCTCTCTTCTCTCAAATAAACAATCCACAACCTTATTCAAAACAGAGGGGCAGCCAGGGATGAGTTGGATCACCTTATTTCCATATCCCCTGGGGGTGCCACCAGCCACCCTGGAGGGTCCTGCTAAGAGGTTTTGAGGAGGGCAGGGTCTTGGGCTGGAAAGCAGCCACCCTTTGGCCAGAGGTCACCTGGTAGGGGGCAGGCTTGCTGGACCTGTAGGGCCAAATTCTTGGCAACTGACCCTCTCCCAGCCCCCATCTTGACCACAGGCACCCAGATTCTTGGCAAGAACCAGAAAGGAGCCCCCAAGAACAAAGTCTAGTCCCTTAAGAAAACTGAGGCTCAGTCAGGCAATTGCCCGGGTCTCATAGGAGCTGGGGACAGGAAATCAGCCCAGACTCCCCACCCAGTGCTTCCTAGCACCCACTAGAGTGACTGGCGATGAGGGCTGTGGGCAGCACACTGGCTTATCCCACTTTCCTGCTGGGATCTAGACCACTCCACCAACCTTCTTGGATTCACTGGTCCCACAGAGCCTTTGTTCACTTGACCAGTATTTATGACAAGGTTCTAGGCTTAGGGAGTGTAGCCAGCCATGAACAAGACTCAAAGCTTACTTTAAGGAGTTCACAATCAGCTTCTGTGGGTAACACACTGCTTTTTGTTGTTCAACATTCACTGCACGTCTAGTTCACTTGGCCCTGAGCAGGTGCCAGGGATGGAGGTGGATGGAGTGGATGTGGTGGCCATGGCCCCACCCTCAGCCTGGACTTGGGATCCGGTGGCCTTTCAGGTGTTTGCCAGGTGTCCCGACACATGTTGTCTTCCCCCTTGAGGCACATGGAAGCCGCCTGAGGACACAGACCTGGTCTCTACTCTTCAGTACGTTCCCAAATGGCCTGGCCCGAGGCAGGCCACACAGCATTCACTCAAAAACTGGGAGTGGACTATTTACCAAATGCCTCCCTTCCTCTGGCAGGAAGTCGCTCCCAGAGCCGTGGTTTTTGTTTTTTTCGACTCTTTCTGGGCTCGTGGTTTGGAAATAGCAAAGGGTTGTGAGTTACAGGATCCGGGCCCTCTCCTCCAGGGTTGCTGAGAGAGAAAACAGATACAGCCTTTCCGGAGGGCACTCTGACCTTAAATGTGTGTGGCCTTTGACCTGGCAATCCCACTTCTAGGAATATATCCTAAGGAAATCACCAATGATGTGCACAATGACATAAGATGCTCGCCAAGCGGCAATGTTTTATGATAGTTTCTTTTTTAAAAAAGTCACTGCAACAACCTAAATATCCAGCCTTAGGGGATTGGTTAAGTCAATATGGCATGGAATACTAAGCAGCCATCAAAAATCACAGACTATGTGTTGAATTGAGGACAATGTTTTCAGTAGTGCTAAGAGAAAAGAGCTATAAAACAGCTATATGAACTTTTTCATTTGGCTACATAGAGACCATTTCTACTTCCCATATTTTGCTAAGAAAGAGGATGATACAAAAAATAACATACAAATAATTTTAAGAAGAATAATATAATTATTTTCTTTTAGGGCAGTAGCATTAAGGGTAATCTGTTTTTCCTTTGTGCTTTTCTTGTTTTCTAGATGATCTGCATGAATCATGTATTGCTTTAAAAAAAAAAAAAAAAAGAAAGAAAAAGAAAGAGGAAATGCTATTGAGGTAGGGCTTGGGCTCAGCTCCTTCACTAACTGGCTGAACAAGCCATTTAATATCTTTGAGAGCCTCTTTTCTATATAATGAGGGCATCAGTGATGTTGATAGCTAGGATTATACCTGCACATGTATGGGCATACGTGATCTCATTTTACACTCACAAAAGCTTTTTCAGGTATGTACCCATTTTACAGATGCAGAAACCAACTCCATGCCAGCCCAGAGGCCCCTGCTCACCATTCAAGCCCAGCTACTCCAAAAGAATGCAGTCCAAGTCAGCCTTCTGAGATTGGCTTATTGGGGGTGCCCTTGGAGATAACTACCCAGCCCAGAGCCACCCTCTTTCTTAGAAAGAAAACTCAGCTGCTACTCTCACTGAAAACTGCAGGGAGCTCTCAGGATCCCATGAGGAAAAAGGAACTGGAGGGGTCTCTGGCTGGTGGGAGCATCCATCCATTCACTACGCCTTCCCTGGGCAGCTGTCACATCAAGGGCAGGGTGACACATGGTGGGGCAGGGCTATAAAGGACCTGTTATTTGACAGGGGGAAACTGAGGCTCACAGAGGGAACGGTCACACGGTCAGGGCATGGACTGCCACCACATGCTAACCGTGGAAGGGCAGCTGTTCTGGAATGCAGACTCCAGGTAGGGGACTCCAGGGAAAAGATTTCAGGGCTGAAGATTCAGAGAAGAACCCAGTAAGAGCACCCAAGCCCAGAAACAAAGCCAGGCCTCAGGCCAGGGAAGGCAGAGGGCAGTCCAAGCAAAGGCAATGTCCACTAACCCCCTGGCTTCCTTAAGGACAGCTGGGGGCCTGGGAATGAGTGCTAACTGTGGACAGGGTCAGAAATGCTGGTGGTGACCCTGAGAGCACGAGCTTCATTATGAGGGAATGCGTAGCCAATCAGCTACTCCTTCCCCACAAAAGGGGTCACCTGTGGCTGAATCCCATTTTCAGAGCGACCAATTACTGTCCAGAGGGGCTGGCTAGACCCCATGGGGCCTCAAGACCACAAACACTGAGGCTGCAGAGGATCTTGCATAGGGTCTCACTGCCGGGAAGACGCAAGGGTAAGTGTCCTGGCCAAGACCACCAGACATACCCTCAGCCAGGGTAGGCACACTGGGAAAAAGTCCATCCTTTTCATTGACAAGGTGGAACGAAAGTAATTTGTCCCCCCACCCTAAGACTGTGACCCTCACAAAGGCCTGTTAGGGGTGAAGCTTCCAGGTACCCCAAGTCACTCTGAGGGAAACCAGACATTTGTGGGATTGTGAGGATCCGAGTCTCAGCCCCTAGTGGCCAGAGGAAGGGCACGCGCTCAGGGCAGTGAGGGGATGCCGACTCCAGTGCGGTGGGCTGAGAAAGGGGAGAGGGGCTTCTCCGGGGTACGGGGCCACCACTGTACCTGTGTCGTGGCTGTGAGATGCTAAAAGTGCCACAAGAATTCCATATGCTGAAGCTGAAAGGGTCACTAGCTCTGAGTAAGTGACTGCCCCCTGCTCACAGTGTGTGGGGGCACTGGGGACCGGGAAAGGCAGCAAGACCTCCGCTGTCCTGGAAAGTTGTAGAGAAACAGGGCAATCTCTCCCCCAGTCTGGCTTCCTCCTCTCAGAAACTTCTCATCTTAAATCATAAAGGGCCTGAAAATCAGATTCTGTCAGCAGGAAACCCCAACCAGGAGAGTAGCCTTGCAGCCTCGGTATGTAAGGGTCCAAGTCAATGCCTCAGGACATGCACTTGTAGAGCTGCCCAGAGGGACCAGCGGCAATTGGAATCTCTCGGGGCATTTGAATGAGGGAGTGGTGACAGCTGCAGAATGTTGCAAATATACTAAAAACCACTGAACTGTGTACTTCAAAATGGAGTTCTGCAAATTTACTCTCCATTTTCTAAATTGCCCCAAAAATGTACACTCAGAGGCCCTACCCTAGAGATTCTCTGATTAGTGAGCCTGAGCCTGGGGACCTGCATTTAACACATGCTGCAAGGGATGATGGTTCCCAGTCAGGGTTTAAAACTCTCAACCCCAGGACCCCTAGTTTCGATATAACATTGGGTCTACAAGTTATATGCCCTCCCACCCAACCTCCTCCTCATTTTACAGATGGGGAAACTGAGGCCAGGAGCAGGAAAAGGACCCAAAGTTTCTGCAGGAGCCTAACGAGACACAAACCTTCCCCACCTAAGAGCAGGGTCTGCTCCAGAGGTAAAGACCCTCAGCAATCCACCTCAAACGTGATGGATTTGAGGGTGGGGTTTGAGGCAATCCACCTCAAATGGGGTACAGTGGTCCAATCTTCTGCAGATGAGGGAGGGTTGGGGAGGGCCAGGGATGGCCTTTCTTATCTGGCTACCCTGAACAGAGAGCTGCTTACAGGGCAAAGGCATCCACCATCTCCCCACCTGGGGCCGAGGAAACCAGAAGGCCAGAGGAGATGGAGATTTTTTTTTTATTATTGTTATTTTTTAAACACGAATTATTTCCAGCCGGAAGGCAGAGGGATGAGGGCCATTGGAGGCCTCCGGCCGCCGGCACCCAGCCAGCCTCGTAAATATCTGGCAGCTGGAGGGAGACTCAGCTCATTGCTATCGAAATGAGCTCGTTCCTGCTAATTTCCCTGGCTCACCAACTGATGTATCCAGTGTGTTCCCAAATCTCCAAAGACATTTCCTAAGCCATCCCCCAGGGATCTGAGAAAGTCATGAGGTGTAGGTGGGAACTTCAGGGTGGCCTCAGTTTCCCCAACCAAAGTGTGGGAGGAAGAAAATGGAGCAAAGATCATTCACTCAACTGTAGTTGAGTCAACTATAGTTCTGGTCAACCTTTACCCACTGGGCTGCTCATTCTGGTGGGTGGAAGGGGAGATGGCAGGATAAAACAGTCCCACTACTGACACTCAGAATAACCCCCATCCCTTATCAAGCACCCAACATGTCCCTGGCACAGTACTCAGCACCTGGCATATAATCTCTTTTGGTTTTCACAAGAACCAGGCAAATGGTCCATTATTATAACCCTTATTTTACAGAAGAAGCACCAAGACTCAGAGAGACTGAGGAATTTGCCCAAGGTCACACAGCTAGTGAATGGCAAAGTACTACTCTAAAGTCAGGCTCTGCAAAGAACTCAAGAAAAAGAGGCCAAACATGGCAGGATCGATCCCACCATGCCATCTGGGCAGCATGTACTGAGGATCAGATGTATCTCCTTCTCAGGAGTTCAGAGAGGATGGCAAATACCCACTGGCCACCCCAAGCTGGGTGATCAGAGAAGGCTTCCTGAAAGAGCCTTCAATTCATGCCCAGGACTGCAGAAGCTCAGAAAGGGGAATGGATAATGCTGGATGTCCACAGGACTGGGCAGGATGTAGCACAGCCAGGAATGCACAGGGGAGGACTGCCAGGGTGAGATTGCCACACCCTGCCATGTGGGCAAACCCCACCTCCCACCCGGGGCTCTTTCTCCCACCTGGGAGACCAGGTGTCCAACTCACGAGCTAAGAACTCAGCCCTAGTAGATCCATAGGCCAGAATAGAACGCAGCCATCAAAAACAATGTTTATGAAGAATGTTAATGACACAGGAAAATATTTATGTAATGCTGAGGAGAAAAGGCAGGACACAAAACTGTATTTTTTAACAGAACAGCCAGGTGCAGTGGTGTGTTCCTGTGGTCCCAGCTACTCAGAAGGTTGAGGTGGGAGGAGCGCTGGAGCCTCATAGTTTGAGGCTACCCTGGGCAACAAAGGGAGGCCCATCTCTTTAAAAACTAATTAAATTTTGGCCGGGTGCAGTGGCTCACACCTATAATCCCAGCACTTTGGGAGGCCGAGGCGGGCGGATCATGAGGTCAGGATATCAAGACCATCCTGGTTAACATGGTGAAACTCCGTCTCTACTAAAAATAAGAAAAATTAGCCGGGTTTGATGGCAGGCGCCTGTAGTCCCAGCTACTCGGGAGGCTGAGGCAGGAGAATGGCGTGAACCCGGGAGGCGGAGCTTGCAGTGAGCCGAGATCGCGCCACTGCACTCCAGCCTGGGCAACAGAGCAAGACTCCGTCTCAAAAAAAACAAAATAACAAAAAAACTAGTTAAAGTTTTTCTTTTAATTTAAACAGAATACAGCAAAATGTTAACAGTGGTTATCTCTGGACAGTCAGATTATGGGAGTTCCCTCCCTGCATCTCTTTGCACTTTTCTCGGCTTTCCAAGTTTTCCCTAACAAGCCACATGCTTCTTTGCAAAACAAAAGCAAATAGGTATATTTAAAGCAAACCACAAAGATGCCACTGCCAGCTCCCCCCCCACACACCTTCTGCACCCCTCACCAAGGGCTCTTAACAATGCACACCTGCAGTCCCTGAGTGGCTCTTGCTGGCCTACCTGCCTACCCGTGCTCCATGTGGGACAGGAGGGGCTCTGTGCTGGCAGTTAGAAGGCCTGGGTAAGGCCGGGCACGGCGGCTCACGTCTGTAATCCCAGCACTTTGGGAGGCTGAGGCAGTCAGATCACGAGGTCAGGAGTTCTAGACCAGCCTGGCCAACATGGTAAAACCCCATCTCTACTAAAAATACAAAAAGTAGCTGGGCGTGGTGGCAGGTGCCTGTAATCTCAGCTACTTGGGAGGCTGAGGCAGGAGAATCACTTGAACTCAGGAGGCGGCGGTTGCAGCGAGCCGAGATTGCACTATTGCACTCCAGCCTGGGTGACAGGGCAAGACTCCATCTCAATTAAAAAAAAAAAAGAAGGCCTGGGTAAGGTTCCTCTCTTAGAGCCCTGGGAAGATGGACACATAATGCTAAACATTCACAGGTCACCTCTAGTGTCCAGAAGGCTGCAGGATAGCACAGTCCACACCCAGGTCCTCTGTGCAACCAGATGAGGGCCTTAGCTACTCTCAGGTGATACAGGACCCAGAGAAGGACGCCTGTAAATGCACTGCAGTGACTCAAAGATGCCACCTAAATAGTCTCGTCCTCCACCATCCATGACCTTGCTCCAGATAGATGCCCTCAAACTGCCAAAGTGTCCCTCCTCACTCCTCCTCCACTTTAGTCCACCCATCGGAACCTGCTCTCTGGCCCCAGATGCAGCCACTCCCACACCCACCCTGCTGCTTGGAGGGGAATTCATAGCGGACATGCTCCCTGGACAAAGCAGGGTTTTTTGTAGACATTTGAAAGCCTGGGTGCAACATGGAAAAGTGTTTAATGTGACGTAAGGTGAGAAGGGCACAGAGGAAAATGTTATCTTCTCTACCACTGGGCTGTGATCAAGTGGAAATATGTGCATGAGACAAGAAATTGAAGGACAGAAAGGAAACTGGGCATGGCAGTCGTGGAACAGGCAATATTTTTCTATTTTCCAAACTTCCTGGAGGATCATGACACTCCTCTCACAACCCCCTGCAATGTCCATGGTGACACGAACAGATGCATGTACGAGAGCGGCACATGTGCAGAGCCCCAGTGTCCTGTTCGGAGCTGAGCCTGGAGCGTACGCCTGCTACACACCTCCAGCTGTGCCTCACCATCCTCCCTCGAGCAGCCTTCCCTGGCTCCATGGGCCTGTCTGTCCTGGGATTGCCTGCGCCACAAGCGTGGGAGCTTCCCACAGGCAAGGGGCTGTTTTCTTCGTCTGTGTCCCCAGCTATTGATATAAAAATAGCCTCTTGGTGTACATTTTCCACTGGATAAAATATGAGGCTTTCCTCCTTTTGCAAGATTAAGAGTTCTGTGGATAGATGGTGGTGATGGTAGCAGAGCAATGTAAATGTACTTGACGCCACTGAACTGAACACACAAAAATAGTCCAGATGGTCAATTGTATCACAATTTTTTAAAAACCTTTTTATTATTACCATAGAGCAGGTACCCCACAGTTCCCTCTCCTAACCAGGGTCCTCACCCCCTCTCCTCCTCCCAGCCCTATATCAGAAGGGAGGAGGTGGCACTCCTTACTTCCATGTTTATCCAGAGTTAAGTTCTGGGAACTGGAGGCTCAGCTCCGCGTCGCTGGGGCTTGGGTCCCAGGCTCTGGGTTTGCCACACAGGCCTTTTTCCACCTCCTTAGGCCTGAAGCTGGAACTGCGTGACTTCCTGGCTCACTTGCCTTTTTTTAATTTTTTTTCCCCTTTTTCTCTAAAGTTGTTATAAACCTGTTTACCTTTGGGCTGCAAAGGGCCTAGGCTCCAGGCAAACAGAACTTATGTGCCAAGCAGGAAGAGGAGTGGTGGGAAAGGGGGATCCCTCCAGGGCCAGTGGGGTGAGGAGGAAAGACAGGACCCCACTCGCTCAACAAAACCCTTCCTCCTTCCTCCAATTCAACACTCACGTGCCAAGTGCCTACACCATGCCAGGCACTGCTGTCGGACGTGGAGAAGTACTGAGCTAGCAGCGAAGTGGGTGAGCCGACCTGCGCTCACTTCTGCTAGTAGAGTGCTACTCCTGAAGCCACAAGTCAATGAAGGATGGGGTGGCCAGCTCTGCTGTGGGGTCAGGGCAGGCTCTAGAGAGAGGTGATGTGTGTGGGACCTTCAGAAGCAACAGGAGGAGCCAGCCAGATGGGCAAAAGCAGCCTGGCAGGGCATTCCAAGTAGAGGGACTGGCAAAGGCTGGGAAGGAGCCTAGCATGCAGGCAGTTTGGGGCAGAGTCCATGTGCCAGGCTGAACCTGGTCCTGCTGGAGGCAGGGACCCAGGGAGGATGCTGAAAGGAGAAGTGATGCCAGCTCCTCCAGAGGCCTGTGCTCCCTGCCTTCCCCCTTGATTTATTCCTTCTCAAATTCATGAACAATGAGAGCCGGCGGCCCAGGCCAATGATTCTTGGCCCTGAGTGCATGTTAGATTCACCCGCAGAGCTTTAAAAAGGCACTGAGGGCACCAGGTGCAGTGGCTCATGCCTGTGATCCCAGCACTTTGGGAGGCCGAGGCGGGCGGATCATGAGGTCAAGAGATTGAGACCATCCTGGCCAACATGGTAAAACCCCATCTCTACTAAAAATACAAAAATTAGCTGGGCCTGGTGGCACGTACCTGTAGTCCCAGCTACTCGGAAGGCTGAGGCAGGAGAATCACTTGAACCTGGGGTGGGATGGAGGTTGCGGTGAGCTGAGATCACACCACTACACTCCAGCCTGGCGCCAGAGCGAGATTCCATCTCAAAAAGAAAAAAAAAAAAAGGAACTGAGGGGGAAGGGGAGAGTGTCTAAGAGGGACTCTGATGTAATTGGTTTGGGGTGGAGCCCAGGCCTCAATATTTTTTCAAAGCCGTCTGGATGATCCTAATGGGCTCTGCTGTCAGGCAGCACCCTCATGAGGCCCTGGTGAGAGAATGCCTCCAAAAACCTTTTGTTAGTGCTGTACCCTTCAGGGGTGAAAAACATAAGCTTCAGGGTCAGCTCCACCTCACTATGAATCTCAGCTCCACCACTTACAAGATGTGTAACCTAGGTAGTGTTATCAGATAAAAATATAGGACGCCCAGGTAAAATCTGAGTTTTCGATAAACACCAAGTAACTTTTTAGTATGCGTATGTCCCCAGTATTGGATGGGACACATGATGCTACAACTCATGCAAAACTTTTTTCATTGTATTCTGAAATTCAAATATAAGTGGGCATGGGTTTTTTTGTTTGTTTGTTTTTTGTTTTTTGCTAAATCTGGCAACCCTACACCTAGAGCTGGCCCTTTAACTTTCCTGAGTCTCAATTTCCCCATTGGTATGGGTGAAATCACCGAGACGGAAGAAGGCAAGCAAGATGCTTGGCATACAGCCAGGGCTCAGTGGGTGGCTTTGCTTCCTTCCTCCTCAGAACTTTGTTCTAGTAGAGGTTTTTTATTTTTTAGGAAAAATTTCAAGCATACACCAAAAGTGAAAGAACAGTAACAATAAACCCCCATACACCTATGCCACGGATGCTGTGACACGCCCTGTCCGGGTCCTCTTTACCTCTAGCTACTGGGAGTTTTGGGGTAATGGCTCACAGATGTCCCTTTATCGAGAGAATTGTCCTGGGTCAGGCAATAATGCCCTGCTCCAATGAGGGGTGTGTGTGTGTATGTGTGTGTGCACGCACACGTGCCTGTCTGCTTACAGCCAATGACCAATGGACATGGGAACAAAGGGCTGGGCCCCATACCTCAAGGTGTGACCATTCGGAGGAGCAGTTCCCTCTCCACGTCCCCAGGGATCAGGCTGAGCTAGACTCCAGCAGAGACCACATTCCTGCTGCCCCAACACGCTCCCCTCACTCCTTTCTTCTGAGAACACGCCCCCCAATAAACTATGTGCATCTGAATCCCATCTCAGGCTGTGCTTATAAGAACCCAACCTAAACTACCTCTCACCCAGATTCAAAAGTTATCAAGATTTTTGCCACACTTGCTTCATCTAGCCCATTTTATTTGGTGTTTGGCTTGTTTGTTTTGGCTGAAGTACTTCATATCATTTCCCCCTACATCCTTCATGATGCATCTCTAAAAAAATATAGGCAGTTAAGTTCTGACTTCCTTCCCTGATTGCCCTCCCAAAGGAGAAGGCTCTTGTTGGGGAAAGAGTCATAACTCCCAACAGTGCCAAGGGACAGAGACCAGAGGCCAAATAGGCAGGCACCCGGCCATCCACTCTGGCTCCCACCCAGCCCTGGACTATGGTGTGGCTTTGGTGGCCAGCAGGCCATGGTCACCTCAGGTCCCACCTCTTTTGTGTGGACCAAGAGCTCTGGGATGGTGTCCTGGCATCCTCATAATGACGCTGCCAGGGCCTGAGTTTCTCTCTATCCTAAAAGCAGGGGATGGCATGAAAAGGCTGAGCTGGCTGTGGCTATTCTGCTGGCCACAGCCCCTGCACATCCTTCTGCTGGAACCTGGGCAGTCCTACCCACTGGGAGACACAGCCACGAGGGTCCACACTCTACCATGCCACGGAGCCTACCATGGCAGGAGGCAGCATGGAAGGCACAACAGCTTTTATTGTAAAATATGGTAAAATACACATAACATAAAACTTACCAACTTAACTGTTTTAATGTGCATAGTTCAGTGGCATTAAGAACATTCACAGTGTTGTACAACCATCATCCTATCTAGTTCCAGAGCTTTTTCATCATCCTAAATGGAAGCCGTCGACCTAATAAACAGTCATTTCCCGTCACACCAGCTTTTGAGTTCCGGGAAAATTTGGGTTTGCATCGCAGCTCTTTCACTTGCTATCTGTGTGACTCTGGTAAGTGAAACCTCTCTAAGCCTCAGTTTCTTTATCTGTAAAATGAAATAACTTACAGGGTATCATAAAAGTCAAAGCTAAAGGGTAGTGCCAAGTACGTAGAGCTGCTCCTGGCACTATTAAATAAAGGCCAGGCTAGGGCCTCTCTGACTAAAAAGGCTCTTCCCCTCCCTCAACCTCCACTCCCTGCTCTGTTCCCCCTTCAGTTTCCCGAGCTGTCTGCAGTGACCAAGGAAGAGGAGGTTGCTTCCCTCTCCCAGAGGCAGGGAGAATGGAATGAGCACTAATGCATTCCGGTGTTTTCCCCTTGCCATGCCCAGAACCCAGTTCCAAACCAAAGAGTTACAAAGGCCTTTAAACTCCACACTCAGTACCTCGGGGTGAGGTCAGCCAAAACCCGCATTTCCAAGCACAGTGCTTTTCTACTCTGAAAACAGCCAAATGTGAACTGGCCACTCCTGGGGGTCAGAGCTCCCGGAAGAGCCTTGGGCCTCTTGGCTGCAAGCACTGATGGCCACCTCTCCAGCCTCTCCCTGCCTCCCGGCTGTGGAGTCGCCTCCCAGTCACCATGCTGGGTTGCCTTTCCCAGTCCAAATCAGGAGTGCAGGACCCCAGGTCAGGCACAGGAAACCTGTCCTCTCATCAGCCACTGTGCAACCACAGGCAAGTGCCCTGCCCTCTCAGTTCTGTACAATGAGGAAAGCATTCCCCATGACAAGGACTCAGCTCTCCTCCAAATCTCCCATCCTGCAGTTTATGTGAACATCAGTGCCCAAGCGGAATGGGACCTCACCAGGTCTTTGAATCCAGTTTTCTCCATTGCCTTCCATTTTACAGACAAGAAAAACTCACACCCAAAGGCTGAGGCAACTTGCCCAAAGTGTCACATTTGTTTCTGGGAATCCAGAAGAAATAAATTCTTCACTTTGCAACTCTTCCCCTGAAACAACGCACTCAACACCAAGCATCCAAGCCATGCAAGTCCTATGCATACATGGTCAGGATATAAAAATCAATTATACAGTAGCAATAAATAAGTGGAGAATGTTTAAAAGTAACATTTACAGTAACACCAAGAAACATGAACTACCTAAGTACAAGTTTAACAATAATGTGCAAGATCTGTATATTGAAAACTACAAATCATTGACGAGAAAAATCAAAGACCTAAATATATGGAGAGATATATTATGTTCATTGACTATAAGAACCAACATTGTCAAAATGACAATGATGCCCACATTCATCAACAGATTCAATGCAATGCCAATCAAAACTCTAGCAGGTCTTTTTTGTAGAAATCAACAGCTAATTCTAAAATTTATATAAATATGCAAATGCCTAGAATAGCCAAAACAGCTTTGAAAAAGACAAAAGACTCACATGACCTGATTTCAAAACTTACTATAATAAGCTACAGCAATCAAGACAGTGCAGTATTGGTAAAAGGAAAGACACATAGACAGTGGGACAAAGTTAAGAATCCAGAAAGAGAACCACACATATATGATCAACTATTTTAGACAAAGTTAATTCAAAAAGAAAAGAGTAGTCTTTTCAACAAATGATACGATAATAGAACACCCTCTATATGCAAAAAAAAAAAAAGAAACTAGACTCATATTTACACCTCATACAAAAATTAACTCAACATGGATTATAAACCTAAATGTAAAACCTAAAACTATAAAACTTCTAGAAGAAAACATAAAAAAAAAAATATTTCTGACCCTGGGTTTGGCAGAGTTCTTCATATAACTGACATAAAAAGCATGAAAAGAAAAAACTGATAAATTGAATTTCAGCAAAATTAAAACCTTCAAAAGACTTCATTGAAGACAAGCCACAGACTGAGAGGAAATACTTGCAAAACACATATATTTAAATGGCTGCTAACTAGAATATGTGAAGAACCCTCAAATTTGATAATAAGAAAACAAACAACCCAATATTTAAAAATTGGCCAGGTGAGACGGCTCACACCTGCAATCCCAGCACCATGGGAGGCCGAGACAGGAGGATCACCTGAGGCCAGGAGTTTGAGACCAGCCTCAGCAACATAGCAAGACTCTGTCTCTAGAAAAATATATAAAATAAAATAAAACTTAGCCAGATACAGTGGGACACAGCTGTAGTCACAGCTACTTGGGAGGCTGAGACACGAGGATCACTTGAGCCTAGGAGTTCAGGGTTACAGTAAGCTATGGCTGCACCACTATACTCCAGCCTGGGTAACAGAGTGAGACCCTGTCTCTTTGGGGGGAGGAGGGGAAGTGCAAAATTTGAACAGACACTTCACCAAAGAAGATATACAGATGGCAAGCCAGCACATGAAAAGATGTTCAATATCATTCATCATTAGAAATGTGATTTAAAACCACAAGGCCAGGCGTGGTAGCTCATGTCTATAACCCCAGCACTTGGGCTGAGGTGGGCGTATCACTTGAAGCCAGGAGTTCTAGACCAGCCTGGCCAACATGGTAAAACCCCACCTCTACAAAAAATACAAAAAATTAGCTGGGTGTGGTGGCACATGCCTGTAGTCCTAGCTACTCGAGGGGCTGATACACAAGAATCACTTGAACCCGGGAGGCAGAGGTTACAGTGAGCCAAGGTCACACCACTGCACTCTAGCCTGGGTGATGGCACAAGACTGTCTCAAAAAAACAAAACAAAACAAAACAAACCACAATGAGATACCACTACTTAATAACTCAAATAAAAACAAACTGATCATGTCAAGCACTGGTGAGGATATGGAGTAACTAGAATTCTCATATACTGCTGTTGGGATTGCAAAATGGTACAACCACTTTGGAAAACAGTACCTGTTGTAAAGTTAAATGTACTTTCAACCATATACCCAGCAATCCTACTCCTATGTGTTTACTCAAGTGAACTGAAAACCACGTTCACACAAAAACCTGAACACAAATGTTTGTAGCCAAAAAAAACTAGAAATAACCCAAACGTCCATTCAAGCAACAACACGGATAAATCTCAAAGCAGTATACCGAGTTTTAAAAAAGGTACAAAAGGCTACTTGCTGTATAATTACATTTGCAAGATGGTCTGGAAAATGCAAAACTACAGAGACAGAAATCAGATGGGTGAATGCCAGCAGCTCAGGGTTGGGGTTGGGCTGACTACAAAGACTCATCAAGGAACTTTTAAGGGTAATGGAAATGTTCTCTATCTTGACTGTGCAATAATGGTTACATAATTATAAAAAATCACACATTAATACACTTTCACAAAATTTTACTGTATGTTGATTATATCTTAATAAACCAAAACAAAAACAACAAACTCTATGCAGCCTCATGAGGGCTTCTTGTTTCTCCACCTAGTCTATGAGTTCACTGATAGAATGTGATGACTATTCTGGCCCAGAAAATAAAGTGACTCATCCAAGGAAACAAGCTCCGGAGGAAGGCAGGCCTGGGTTCAAACCCCAACTCTGCTATTTACCAGCTTGGTGCCACTGGGCAAATTACCTCTCCCCTCTGAGCCTCAGTTTTTTCACCTGTCAAGTGGAGGTAAGTTACAATAGAATTCATCTTGTTGGTAGGACTAAATCAGCTCAAGGAACAAGAAACAGCACAGTGTCTGCCACCTGTTTTGTACTCATCTTTTAGCCACTGTTATTACTACTCCTACTGCTGCTGTCATTATTACTATGAAAAAGCCAGGACTGACTCTTGGGGAATGACTCCACACCATGTCCTCCTGCATGAGGTGGGCCATGCCAGGCACCAGGGCCACCAGTTTCTTGGTTACAACCCCAAGAAGCAAATGCAGACCAAGGTCCTGCCCAAAAGTCATTCACAATCTGACTGGGACAGCAGATAAACTCAATGCAAATTCAATGCACTACAAGGGAGCAGTCTAGAGATGAAAGCCACTGAAGGTTCAGAAGAGAGAGGCCACTGTGGGCTATGCAATCCCTGAAGGCTTCCTGGAAAAGGAAGGCTTTTCGTGAGCCTTACAGACAAATCAGATGTAACAAAATCAAAGGAAAGAAGCTCTCAGAAAAAGAGGAGCCAGAAAATCCCTCTACCCCAACTTCTCCCCCATGGCCCAGCCCATCCCTCCATCCATCCCTGGCAAAAGGCAGCGGGCAGTCCGCATCCTTGGCATTTCCTTCCAAGGAACAGCCCTGCACCAAGGGGAGGTGCGGGCATGAAAACAGAGAATCCGGACACCATGCGTCAGCGGGGCACCCACATGTGTCCCTGCATCTGGGCAGGAGGGTCTGATGGAGGGCTGGTCTAGGATCTCGGGCTTTAACTCCCTCCCCACCTTTTTTTTCCATGGACCTGAATTTGAGTTTGTCTGGGGAGTGTTTTCTTAAGCCCAAGTGTTTTTCCTGCAGTCCAGGCCCACCCCCTCCCCGCCCCTTCTGCCGGCCCAGGCCCTCGTCTGGAGCAGAGAGCCCAGCGAAATGCTGACTGGCCGGGCCGCGGTGCTGCCTTTGATGCACACCACTCTCCAGACTTCAATGTCGCTGTGTGCACGGCCCCTTTAATAAGTTATTTCCGTGGAAAACCCTGGTAACTCGGTCGTGAATCAAGCCTATAAACACCTCAAACCCATCAAAGCACCCAAGAAAGGGAGGGGGCGGGCCAGGGAAGAAAATCCCTTACGGTAACTCACACAGTGCTCCCTCAGAAGGGCCTGGGAGTCCATGCTGTCAGAGGGGCCCGGCGCCCCCTCGCCTGGGGCCCAGTCAGCCAGCTGAAAACACCACACTGTCACCCTGAAATCCAAGGATCCAAAGCCCCAAAGGACACTGCCCGTCTGTGTGTCCCGGGGACAATCTTGACCCAACTCCCAGCAAGATTTACAGCCCAGAGAGGCAGACCCGGTCGGCTGCTCCCGGGGTACAGGAATGTAATGTTTTGGCTACCGGTGAAAGGCCCAGTTTATTGGAAACACACTTCTTTTCCAATGTTTAGTTTCCTTTCACTCTTTTCTCCTTTTTGTTTTTCCCAGAGTGCACTGCCCAGGGCCTTAGGAAAGGACATTATGGAGCTTAAAATCTGGCCTCAGGGGTGCCCGGGGATGCAGGGAGACGCCTGGGGACAGGACTCAGTTTTGTCTGAGTAGCAGGATGGCCACCACCTCCGTGTGGGCAGAGGTCCTAGACAGAGAGGGGAGACCCTGCTCTAGGCCGAGGTCTGCCACTTGGGAACTTAGGACCAAGCACAGGCACTGCCTCTCTCAAGGCACCATCTGTAAGGGGGTGAATGAACCAAATCCCCTCTAGAGGGGCTTCTGACTAAAACGCTGTGGTCTTGGAAAACAATCTGGCACCATATCTAATAAGGCTGACCACACATATAATGTAGAGCTCAGCAATTCCACTCCCAGGTATGTATCCAAGAGAAGTATGACCCTGTGTCCTCAAAAAGGCTGGTATAAGGTATTAATTGTAACATCATGGGGAGAAACCAAAAGCCAGGCACTATCAATAACTGGTAACCATCAGTAATAGAATGGATATGTTAGACTAGAATCACGGTCCATTCCCACAGAATATTATCCGGCAATGAGAATTAGCAATTGGCAATACACAACAACAATATGGATGAGGCCAGGTGCAGTGGCTCACACCTGTAATCCCAGCACTTTGGGAGGCCGAGGCGGGTGGATCACAAGGTCAGGAGTTTGAGACCAGCCTGGCCAACATGGTGAAACCCCGTCTCTACTAAAAATACAAAAATTAGCTGGGCGTGGTGGCACACTCCTGTAATCTCAGCTACTCAGGAGGCTGAGGCAGGAGAATCACTTGAACCTGGGAGGTGGAGGTTGCAGTGAGCCAAGATCACGTCACTGCATTCCAGCCTGGGTGACAGAACAAGACTCTGCCCCAAAAAAAAAAAAAAAAAAAAAAAGGATGAATCCCACGAATATTCTGTTGAGTTAAAGAAGCTATATTCCAAAAAGGCAACAGGGTATGCCTCTGTGTGCATCGGGTTCAAAAACCAGAAAACTAGACAACGGGGTTAGAAGTCAGGATAGAGCTGAGGTACCCTTGGGGAGTGGGGAGTGGGGAGTGGCTGAAAGGGGACATGAGAGGGGACTTTTGAGGTCATGGTCTGTTGCTTCATCTGGGCTATAGTGACACAAGAATGCTCACTTTGGCCAGGCATGGTGTGACTCACGCTTGTAATCCCAGCACTTTGGGAGGCTGAAGCGGGAGGATCACCTGAGTTCGGGAGTTCGAGACCAGGCTGACCAACATGGAGAAACCCCATCTCTACTAAAAATACAAAATTAGCTGGGCATGGTGGTGCATGCCTATAATCCCAGCTACTTGGGGAGGCTGAGGCAGGAGAATTGCTTGAACCCAGGAGGCGGAGGTTACAGTGTGCGGAGATTGAGCCATTGCACTCCAGCCTGGACAATAAGAGCAACACTCTGTCTCAAAAAAAAAGAATGCTCACTTTGTGAAAATTGTTCACATGTGACATCTGCACTTTTCTGCATGTATTATGCATTGGTAAAAAGTTTACATTAAACAAACAAAAAACTCTACATTTTGGGGCCATACAAACCTATTCGCTAAGCCCACAGTCATCCACGTATCAATTAAAAGGATTTCTGGGACACCCATCCCTGACCTACCACAGACAGAAGTGCAGCCCGCCCTGAAGTGGCATTCAAGGCCCTCTCCCTGTGGGCCTCCTTCCTTACTGCCCTGCCAGAATCACTCCCCATTCCCAGAACAAGTGTCCTCACATCTTCCTGCCTTTGCCCAATAGTTTCCTAGGCTGGGATGCCCTTTCCCTGCTTAAGCCTGGTGAAACCCTCCACCTTCAAACCCAGCTGTGACCCCAGCCTCCCTGGCAGCCACCTGGCACACTACTCACTGGAGAAACAGCATTTATGGCTGGGCACAGTGACTCACACCTGTAATCTCAGCATTTTGGGAGGCCAAGTCAGGCAGATCACTTGAAGCCAGGAGTTCGAGACCAGACTGGCCAACATGGTGAAACCTTGTCTCTACTAAAAATACAAAAATTAGCTGGGCATGGTGGCGCACGCCTGTAGTCCCAGCTACTCGGGAGGCTGAGAGAGGATAATCGCTTGAACCTGGCAGGCAGAGGTTGCAGTGAGCCGAGATCACACCACTACACTCCAGCCTGGGTGACAGGGCGAATGAAACTCTGCCTCAAAAAAAAAAAAAAAAAGAAAGAAAGAAAGAAAAAGAAAAAAGAAACAACATTCGTCTTGCCTCCCTAGGAAGCGCTTTTCCCCCAGTCTTTTCTATTAGATTCTGAGTTTGCTGAGAATGCCCAGTCTCTTGGGTATTTTCTCCTTCTCACAATCCCATCCCTCAAGCTAACACTTGATTACCAATTCATTAAATTACCATTCGCTGAAAAGTACATATGTGCCAGGCACACCGTGCTACATAGGGTCACTGTGATCTCCATGACCTCCTACAAGCTGTTGCTGAGCTCACCTCTCAGGAGAGGAAATGCAGGCCACAAAGGGAAGCAAAGTGTTGTTGATGGCAGGTCTGCCTGGCCCCAAAGCCTGGGCTTTCAGCCTCTGCCGGCCATCCCTACCCCTCACTACACACCCCACTGCAAGGTCTGCAAGCAGGCCTTGGGAGAGCTGTATGGCTCTTTAGTTTTTAGTAAAATTGTTCAGACCCAAGGGAGGCATCAGGGCAAGGGCGTATCAGAGCTCAGGTGGGGCTAGCTCCGGCTTTCCTGAACAATCACAGACAATCTACCTGCATAGGATGACAACATCCGTTTGGAGGAGTTGGTCAGCAAATGTTACTTTAACCACCGCCAGACTCAGTTTGCTCATCTAAAAACTGGAAGTTACAACACCTGCCTCACCGGGTTGTGGCGAGAATTGAATATGTAAGCCCCCAATGACTCCTCTCAGAGGGATGGTCAGATGTAACCCCCTTGCACAGCTAACCCCCAGAACATAAATCGCAGCTATAGAGACTAGAGCCAGCACAGCTCACAAAAGAACAGGCTGTTTATCCCATGTATGCTCATGCCCAGAAGTAATCAGGTACCGGCCAGGGGCTCTGATACAGAAAGGACTCCTGCTTTGAAGGGGAGACGGTCTGGGGGCTCTGCGATCCTTCCAGGTCCATCTAGATTTGGGTTCTTAGCCCAGGCTGCGCATTAGAGTCACCTGGGGAATTAAAAAAAAAAAAAATTCCAATGCCCAGTCCAGCCTCAGCCATTTTTGGAACGGGGTCTGAGCTTTTCAAAAACTCTTCAGAGGATTAATGTGCAAAGAGGGTGGAGAACCAATGATTTGGACCAAATGATCCATTTACACATGAACAAGTCCAAGTGGAAGTAGTTTGAGGCCACCAAGAAACAGGGAACAGAGTCAGGACTAGGAGCTGGGCCTCCTGGCCCCCAGGTAGGGGTGGTGCTACCTTTAGACTCAGAGGAAACCCCTGGGCTCTCTCTGGACTTCGCCCTGTGAGGGAGAATGCAGCTAGGACAGCTGGGCAGCCACGTAGCAGGAGACAGGGTCTGCCTACTGAAGAGCCTGGGTCCTCTCTCCACCGTCCTCGGCTCCCCTCTCAGTCAAACAGCACAGGAGGCCTCAGAGATTTCATCACCTAGCCGCCCAACCCCAGTCAGAGTCTCCTTGGGCCTGAGACAGACAATCCCAGCTGAAAGAGTCTGGTGGTATGGAGACGCCTTGGCCTCTCTGTGCAATCTGTCCTGCTTTATTTTGAACCCTTGGAGGGGGGAAGGGGCAGTGGACCCCTCTGTGAATTACAAACATAACCCCAACGTCTACAACACACCAGGCTCTGCCCTCAGAGCTAAGCCCCTCAAGCCTCATTCCCAACATCTGCCCTTGGGGAGCAGCCTGGAGTCCTCACTTTGGAAACACTGTCTCCTCCCCAGTGATCCTGGGGTGGGGGGCGGCGGTGCAGGGAAGAGGCCTGGGAGTGACCTTGCACATCCCTCGGGCCCAGCAGCCTCCTCAGGGGCTGAACCTGAGGTCCAGAGTGGACGTGTGGTTTACAGACCACACAGCCACTGGGTGGCAGGGCCAGGGACATTTCCCCTGAATGTCATACATAAGGCAGTGGGCAGGAGGACTGGGGAAGGTGAGTGAAGGGGTGGCAGGTGGGGGAGAACCAGCCCTGGGACACCTGGAGGACACAGGCCCTGAGGGGCTGGCATGGCCACCTGTCTGCAGCAGTGCCTGCTGGGTGCCCCATTTCACCTCATTTCTCCAAGGAGGCTGGAGTCAGACAGCTGTACTCACCCCAGCCCCTCTCCCAATGCTCCCCACTGACCACATCTGCCCAGCAAAGCCCCTCACCTTAGCTGCCTCCCATGGCTGCTGAGGAGCCAAATGGTGCCCTGCCCCTCCCAATTTCAGCCCATGTGACGGAGCTGGCCTCCCCTCCTTCTTCCCCACCTGGCATGGAAGGCCTCCCAGCCCAGCTTCTCCCTGCTCTGTCCAGCACTGGCACTATCCTGGACAACTCAAAGAGATCAAAATGACTTCCAGACCCCTATCTGTGAACTCCTACCTCTCCTTTTAAAGATCAATTAAAGTCTTGGCAATGATTCACCTTGCAGTCTGGGATGGTAGCTTTGATGTCCGCTCCAGACATGAGACCTCTGTTTTTCCAAATCTAGAAACTGCTACCAAATGGTGAGGGTAGGGTCCCTCCCTGGGGCCAGAGCAGCCCCTGCTTTGCAAAGATGCCAGCCCTAAGGTCTTACCCTCGCTGGCAGGGGGTGCCAGGCCCTGACTGGGGGGCATGGGGAAACAGGCCATGAATATCAGGAATTCCTTCCACAAAGGACAACTGGGAAAGCAATGCATCTCTGCTTCCCTTGGCAGCCAAGGGCCATGGAGGAAAAATGTTTAATATAAAAACATCTGACAAAGTGCCTTCAGGATATATTTTCTGCATCAAAGAAGTAGCTCTTGGCAACAGCCACTCTACCCTGACAAGAAAACTTTCGAGCGCAGTTCCCGATTGTTACAGACGCCCAATTGTTACAGACACCCGGGGAAAGCATGCCAGTGGGGACAGGAGGAGGGGGACCCTGGAGCCCAGCAGGCAGATGGTTGTGATTAGGCTGGACGCAACCAAGTACATTTTCTGGAATTTCAGGTCTCCTCAGACAACCTGCTGGTTTCCCTGATGATGCAGGCTGCCAATGTATAGTGAGGGGTAGGGGCCATCTGCAGCCAGCCCTGGACAGGCACCCGACACCCCGCCTCGCCAGCAGCCTCCCCTCACAAGCCCACCCACCTGCCATCTCACTGGTCATTCATTTATCCACTCAGCAACCACCCAATGAGCAGAGCTGCTGGGGGGCTCGGTGATCATTGTTCATGCTCAGTCTCAGGTACCCAGGGACACAGAAGCTCAAGAACCATGTTTGTGTCCTGAATCTTCCAGGGCCAGCAAGGGCACCTCATCAGACACGGAGGAACCCAACAAGTGCCAGACTGCCTGGGTTCCAATCCCAGCTCTATTGCTTTCTTGCTGGGTGACCTTGGGCAAGTTACTTAACCTCCCTGAGCCTGTTACTTTTTCCTTTAATTTGGCTAATAAAAGTGGCTACTTCAGAGAGTTGTTGGGAGTAGTCCATGAATAAATATATTTATGGCACTTAGAGAATACCTGGCACAGAGCTCTGTGTTAGCTGTGATTATTAAATATGTGTGATGATCATTCTGTCTTTAAGAGCTTTCTCTGGATCTCTTTATCCCAGGCAAAAATTCATTCATTCATTCATTCATTCATTCCACAATGACTCCCTGGCCATGAGCTAGGCCCAGTATTAGAAGCCAGACGTGGTCCTTCAGGACCAAGTATATATCCCAGGGTTCCCTGGTATCCATGACTATGATCCCTCTGTTTCAGCTCATTCCTCTAGTGTTCAGAATAACCTCTCTGGATTCATCTTTCCCCCTTCCTCCACCTCTCGCTTATTTACTTTCTAGCCACAAACTCTTAGAGCATATGGTATTAACTGCATGCCTCCTTGCTTTTGCACAAGCTGATCCTCCTACTTGAAAGGTTATCTACAGCCTGTTGTCCTCTTGGTGAACTCTTAGTCATCCTACAAAACCCAACTCAGAATCACCTTCTCTGTGAAGGTGAATGCCCCCTGAACACTCCCATCCCCACCCCAACAGAGTCCTCTGCTTTGAGCACATCTCTAGAGCAGCACTCAGCATGATCAGTCACCGCTGTCTGTTTGCTGTCTGCCTCTCCTCTAGACCAACAGCTCCTAGAGGGGAAGGTCCAGCCTTTCTCCATTTTGTGTCATCTGCCACTGGCATGTAGTAGATTCTTTTTTCCCCCTTTTTATAATAAATTCTTGTTTTTAATTTTATTTTTCTTATTTTTTTAGAGACAAGGTCTTGTTCTGTCGCTCAGGTTGGATCAGAGTGCAGTGGTGCAATCACAGCTCACTACAGCCTCTAACTCCTGAGCTCAAGTGATCCTCTTACCTCAGTGGCTGGGACTACAGGTGTGTGCCACCATGGCCAGCTAATTTTCAAATTTTTTTAAGAGGTAGGGGTCTTGCTGTGTTGCCCCCAGCTGGTCTCAAACTCCCAGGCTCAAGCAATCCTCCTGCCTCAGCCTGGGATTACAGGCACAAGCCATCACACCTGGCTGCAGTAAGTTCTGAATAATAAATGTTCAATACATTGACTTGTCATTCAAAAGCCCACACTCAGGAAACACAATAGCCCTGAAGTCCTCTGTCTGAGCCTATGGGGAGTCTAAAAGCTCTGTTACCTCTGCTGAATCAGTTGCCCTCTCTGGACTTTGCAAGTACACCCCCACTGCAGCCCCAAAGCTTTAGTGCCTTGGGATGGAGGGGTGGAGGTCCAAGACACTGATCCCCTCCCTCCTCATGACTTTGTTCCATGCCACAGTTTTGCTTTTGGACAATGACAAGAGAAGCTAAGATGCCCCAGGACAGAAGCCCTAGCCCTTTGACTACTCCCCACCCCAAGGCCTGGGAGCTGGTACTTACAGCCTGGAACACATCAGCATCAAGAAGCCCTTGAGATCAGTGACCCAGTGGACCCAATATACAGCTGAGTAAACTGAGACTAGAGAGGCAAGGAATTTGCCTGAGGTCACATGACAGGAAAAGGGCACAGCTGAGCCTAGAAACCACTCTGGCACACTGCCCACTGTCCCGCATTGCTTCTTGGCAGGCACGGGTTGTCTGGGCCCTCCTTCAGCTGCCTGT
The DNA here is from genome assembly GCF_007565055.1 of Rhinopithecus roxellana. NCBI lineage: Eukaryota > Metazoa > Chordata > Mammalia > Primates > Cercopithecidae > Rhinopithecus > Rhinopithecus roxellana. The sequence goes on from NC_044553.1 coordinate 172,238,391, forward strand.
TCCCCCAGGACTGCTCTAGTCAACCCCATCACTCCTGCCGACCACCCCTCACACCTCTCCCCTAGCCCAGGAAGAATGGGTCCTTCTGTGAGATACTCAGGAAGGGAAGGCATTGTTTTTCCCTTTGGTTGGTCAAAGCTAAAAAGACACATGGCAAGGGCTTTATGTGAGTAGTAAATACCATCCATGTGGAACTGGAGCTGAATGTTCCTTCTCCCCTACCCATTACTGAGTTGGACATGGCAGGGTGGTGCTGGCCAGAATTGGTGTCAGTCTGTCCACTGCTTGTAGGCTAGAGCCTGACCCCTGGGGATAGGCAGAGTGGGCATGGGTCACGCCTGAGGGCCACCTCTTAAACCCAAGGGGACCAGGCTAGGTTCAAGTCTGATTGTTTCAGGGCACCACTCAGCCAGATGAAATGCCCTTCCTGCTCTCCAAAACTTAATGAAATGTTCTTTTCAGCTAAAACGTATCCCCTGCCCTCCTGCTTTCCCTTTGAAACCACTCTGCATACAGCACCCCAGACCCACAGGCAATGAGCACTCTCACGTGACAGGCCTGAGCATCGTCATGTGATAGCCACATTCTGCAGGCCCTGCCTATCGGTCAGGTGTGATCAGTCTGTGAAAATTCACGGAGCTGGCACTTCTATGTCCACTCTGCAGGTTTGGAAAAAAGTTTTTTAAAAAAATCTTTCCCAGGTCCTGGCCTCTGCCCATCTCGTCTCCCACCAACATCTGGAGCGTTGCTTCCCAGTCGCTTGCAACTCCTTTAGTTTCTCAACATCAAGCTCTTTTCACACCTCCAGGTCTTTGCATCTGCTATACCTGGAATGCTCCAAATCCTGTCTTTCTGACTTCCATTCATTCTTTAAATAGCGCCTTTAGATATTGCCTCTTCCAGGAAGCATTCCCGAGCTACCTCCCTACCACACCAACAGTTGATCACTAATCCTTTCTTCCTCTGGACTGCCTCCTGTTATTGTTTGTGTCTTCACTTACCTGTGAATACCTTGAGGGAAGAAATAATGTAACTTTTATCTCTGTGCCCCTAGCCCTATGCACAGTGCCTGGAATACTGCGATGGCCACACCCACCACATGCAGTGTGCCAGGCCTTGGCTGACTCACAGGCATCATCTCATTTAACCCTCACCACTAGGGATATGTTGTTATTATCATCCCCATTTTACAAGTGAGAAAACTGAGGGACAAAGCAGCTGAGTGGCTCTCCCAAGGTCACACACCTTATAGATGGCCGACTCAGGGCTTGATCACAGGGCCCACTGGTGCAGAGCCCATGCTCTTCAGCCCACCACAGCTACAGGGGCTCAGGACCCACGGAATGGACTGAACCGCACACCCCGGAACACGGAACTCTTAGAGTCTGTTAGATGAGGGTGTTGGATGAGAACACACTTGCTCCCTGTAATGGAGAAAGCAGCAGGAAATGACACTGCACACACATACTCCTCTCCCAGCTTCATTAGGCATTGATGGTAACATCAGACAGCACCAACCCCAAGGGACCCCAGAAATGGGCAAATGGCAGGCACAGTTGCTACCAAGTGGCAGGTGGGTAAGCAGTGTGGACCCACCTTGGGTTGCAACCCTAGGTGGATCCACACTGCTCTGCTTGCTGTGTGGCTCTGAGCCAGTCTCCCAACCTCCCTGAGCCTCTGTTCCCAAACTCTGACAACTTACACAATGCAACAATCTATACAATGATCTGCGCCCTCAAGGAGCTTACAGTCTGGTTGGTGGAGGAAAGACACCCACATCCAGCTCAGCCCCCAACTCTCCAGGTAGCCTACTGTGGCTCCCTTCCTTCCCCTGGCATCCTCCTTTCTAAACGGAAGGTCTGCTCTCACTAATAGAGCTCTAAAGAAACCCACATGCTGTGAGGACTGAGATACCAGGCACAGAGGGCCAAGGTTCCAACAAGGACTGCCCTGATCCCAGTGATGGACAGCTTAGACCATGTCCTGCATACAGCTGGACAGTGACTGCCCAGCTCCCACCCTGAGGGCCCTTGCTCAGTGTTCCATAACAAGCATCCCCATCCCCTTCCCTGCGCCAGACCCTGGCAGGGGTAAAGTATCTCATTTAACTCTCACCATTAAGGATATGTTGTTATTATCATCCTCATTTTACAAGTGAGAAAACGGAGGGACAGGGTGCTTAATAAAGCACTTGAACAGTTATCTTACAGGCACTAGAATAAGATAGCAGAGGGGAGCCACTGGTCCTAAAGAAGCTTGCCCTGTGCGCCGCCTCCAGCCCCACAGCATGGAGTCAGGCAGGCCCGGGTGCTTAAGCAGCCCTGCCACTTCAGGCTCCCGCTAAGTGACTCAGAGCTCACCCAGCCCAGCCTGGCCAGGGCTCCTTCCCTCACCCAGGGCTTAAAGCTCCTTCTGACATGTTCATTGTTTTTCTAGGCTGCAGTCAGAGATGCTGAGAGAACCCTGCCCTCTGCCACCAGCCTTTCTCGGAACTGCCATTTCTTCATCCTGCAATTCTGAGAATTATGGCATGTTCTACTTTAAAGTTGAAAAAAAAAAAAAAAGTTTGCCTACCAGCCACTCACACCTTAGTATGAATTTACTTAACTAGCTTTCTCTTTCTTTCCTCCCCAAACTAAACTGAAATCAAGCAAATGGAAGAGGAATGGAAATACTGCAGAGAAGAGGATAGTCTGACAGGGGCCTTGGACAGTCAGGTGACAGTACCCCAGGCCCTGAATTAGGTGAGGAAACCAGAGTGCCAGAGTTCTGACAGTACCCCAAAAGTTCTAGGCTTTCCATTCTTCCCAAATCCCATCAAAGACTCCAGGTGTAAGGTCTCTAGGTTTGCTTAAAGCTCTGCATTCTAGCCTCCCTCCACGCCCCCCCATCCCCAGTCACCTTGGTGAAGCCACTTGCCCTCTCTACACTGTTTAGTGGGGATCACGTATCCAAATTGGGAGCTGATGTAGAAATCAAATGAAGGTTTTCCATCGACTACTCAGCAGAGCTGAAGCAAGTGCGTCTCCTTTCCTGCAGCCCCTCGCCCTGCCCACGCATGATTCCTTGCCTGCCTGGGCCTGGGACTAAGCCTCAAGAGGCCCATCCTTCCCCCAAGTGACCTCAACAACAGGTCAGGGAAGTAAAGCAGGGACCATGGAGCTGGATAAAACAGAGTCCCAGGCCCGACACTGGGACTGTCATTGTGCGAGACAAACTAGGGCAGTCTCCATCCTGGAGCTGCAGACACCCTGTTTGGGGATGACATGCATCCCAGGACACTGAGGGTGACAAGGCTCTTGGGATCAGCAGACCCCCAGAACTCTAGGAGATGGAAGGCCAGGCCAGCAAGTGGTGTGATCTCTGGGTGGTCCCCGAGGTTTGTCTAGTAGTGGCCTGGGAGGGCATGGAGCTGCTCTGCACCCTTGCTAGTCCCTCATCCCCTTCCCCGGTACTTAAATCAGGACAGGTGCCCACCAGGCTCCTTTTGATCATTTTACTTTGCTCCTGCCAGGGTCTGGCTTGGGGAATGGAAGAGGGATGCTTGTTGTAGAACACTGGGCAGGGCCCTCAGGGTGGAAGCTGGGCAGTCACACTGCCCAGGCTCACATTCCAAGCCTGCCACTTACATTATGGGCAGTTGGCCCGGCAATGAGCCTCAGTTTTCTCCCCTATGAAATGGGAAGAATCACACCTGTCTCACTGGGTTGTGGTAAGGAGTCAATGAAGTGGAGAACGCTGGCGCTTAGTAAAGTGCCTGACACGTAGTGAGTGTCAATAAATGTCAACTGCTGTCATCATTAGCACCATCATCATTTGTCCTTAGACACATCAAATGCCCTGGCCTGGCCCAACACATTGTACCCGCCTCTGCCCCTCACCTAGTTCTGACTTCACCTCCGGCCCTGCCCTCCCACACAACCTTGCATTCCATTTTGCAGAATGACTCGTGCCTTCACCACCCACCAAGACCTGTCACCCCTAGGCCATTTCCCTCCCTGAATATGTCTTCCAGTGTGACAGCCAGCACAGCCCCACGTCTCCAGGCTCCAAGCAGGCAGGTGGGCAGCTTAACCCACAGGACCTCAGATCCCCACAGCACAGAGCAAGCTGGAAAAGCTAACAGTGGGCCCTCAGGGGGAAACATTCTTCGCATGGCATCCCTGGAAGGGACCAGGATGACACAAATGTGTCCATTCACCTACTGAGGCCACCCAGAACTCAGACCAAAGTACTTCAAGACCTCACTCAATGTCCTTGGCATAGGAAATCCCCAATTTCCTCCCCAAATCCTTCCACCCCTTAGAATTCTAAGGCATTGGACACATTTTCCAACATAGTCCTTTTGCACAGTCACGACTAGCAGAGACCTTCTCACCACCCAGTACCAAAGACTACTTTGGGGTATCTGGGCGGAAATCTCAGACACAGGCCCAGTGAGGCCCAAAGGCAACCAAACTAATGGCCTTAGGGTCTCCTGAGACCTCCCAGCCTCTGGATTTAGGGAGGGGCTTCCTGCAAGTGCTTAGGGGTCTGGTCCTTCCAGCCTGAGCCACACCAGGCCTCCTCTGGAATGGCTGGGATCAAATGAGGCTACATCTGCAAACAACTTGAAACTGTAAGGTATGCACATGCACAGACAGACAGACAGACAGACAGACACACACACACACACACACACCACGGACTTTCCACCATTAACAATAGGGAGAAAGAGGATGCCAAAAAATTACCCATCTGTCCAGACAACCAACGCCAGTGGAATCCATCTGAGGGCTGGCAGTGACACAAAATCGTAAATTCAGAAATACTTTTAAGCCCCCTGCTTCAAAATTATATGTGGCTTTCACTCATGTAGGTGCAGAAGAAAAAGAAAGGATTGAAATTTTAACTTGTGTTCATCTGGTTGGGACTTTGAGGGAAAGAAATTATTAGAGAAGGAAGTATCCTAATGAGGGGAGCCACCAGAGACCAGAAGGCACTCAGGAATAGGACCCAGAAGACCCAGACTCCAGGACCACTGGAGCCCAGGACCAGGCTGCCCATTGTGGGACCCTGTGTAGCAAGTCACATTCCTGCTTCCGTTTCCAGCCTCCCCATCTCTGCAACAGCCATACTCTCGTGAGCTCCCATGCCTTGGTGAGAAGGGAATAGATGGGCGAAGGCTGTGGGCTAGGGAAATGGCCAGGCAGCTGTGAGCAACCAGTGCTGCATTATCCTTAGAGTTTCAGAGAGACCGCATCAAGAATGACAGGACTTTAGGGGAAATACATGTATCGAAGGCACATTTGGCCCTTGCAGAAAAGTGGGGGACAAAACAGTGACGAAGAGCACAGACGCTGGAGACAAACAGCCCGTGGCTGTTCCAAGAGAATGCACATAAAGGCAGCCGAGTGGAGTGCCAGCCATAGCATACACTCAATAAATGGCTATTATTTTGGCGACTGCTACCATGGCATGGATGTGGGGTGAGGGAAGAATGGCTCAGATAGAGACACACAGCCATCCAGCCATGCCCACTAGGTATGTAGCCCCAGCCAGCACGCTACCAGGCCACTATGCCACCAGCCATGCTCCCAAATGGCCCCACAGACCTTGCCTCTGGCCCTCAATGTCCCCAGTCCAACACCAACCTCTCATTTCTCAAGGAAAGTTTGATTCAGGTATTCCTCTGGATGTGGGGGTCCCTATGACCAGCTTCTAACTGCAGGGGACAGAGGACTCCAAACCAGGGTCCCCTCGGCTTCCTATCCCAGCATCCGCTGCTCAGGGAGAGACACAGAAACCACTGGCCTTTGCCAAACTCCTCACTTGCCAGATCCTCCCTGCAAGCTCATTCAACCGGCTCCAGTTTCCCCAATCTTCTGACCCTTCACATTGGTCCCTCCCCTAGTGTGGGGACAGGAGGAAGACAAATGTGTACCACATCCACTTTGCTGCCTCTCACAGCTGGGGGAAGAGGATCTCTTTCTAAACGAGAGATGGAGAGCTGTGCTGAGTTTTTATCATTTCCAAGCGAGAGACAAGAGAGAGACAACTGGTTAAAACGTGGTAGACAGGTGCTTTCAAAGTTATCTTCAGGTTTCATTCATACAGACTGTTCCTAACCCCAAGAACACCAGTGACTGAAACACTGGCAATCTTCCTATCCAAGGATTGGAGGAAAAGGGAAACAAAAAGAAGAGGGGAAGTCAAAAAGTCTTCCACCAAGCCCCTCCGCAGCTGTCCCCTTCGATAAATTTCAACACAACAGCAATGCACAAGAAAAAATGCCGACCTGAGAATTCACCCGGAGCAGTGATGAGGGAGTTGGTAGCCTCTGTTTCAGTGTAAGACAATGTGGAATCGGACAGATCTGTGGGAGGAAAGAAAAAGAGAACTTAGTTGGCCGTGGGGCAGCGCTCTCTTTTTTCTTCTTTCTCATGCATCTGTGTACATATGCTCGTGTGTGGATGTGTGTGCTTGCAAAGGGCAGCATGTCCCTCCCAACGTCCTGATGTCACCCTGTAACCCCTCCTCAGGATCACCCCAGACCAGAGCAGCCCAGCCCAAGAACTCTTCTGGAAAGTGCTGACTGTGAAGCTGGTACCTGAAAACGTACTGCCCTGACCACAGAAATAACCCAAGTTCAGGGGACCGAGCAAGTAGCAACTTGGAGCCTCCCTGGGTAAGGTTAAATTAAGCCCCTAAACAATCCACAGTTGCCGTACTTAATTACAACCATTAAAATTCTTGAAGTTGTTCCTTCTTCCTTCCTTCCTTCCTTTCTTCCTTCCTTCCTTCCTCCCTCCCGCTGGAGCTGGGGAAACTGTTTTAACAAGTCACCAGCCGTCCTCACTCTGTCCCGCTTACACCCCTCTAATTAAGGGCTCAAGCATTTGCTCCCAGATTAACTTTGTTTTTTCTTTCCCCTCCCCCACTCCCTAACATCCAAACCTGCTCACACAGCAACTTTTAATGCCTGGACTATTTTTCTTAAGGCGTGCTTTTTTTTATTTTGAAGTAGTTTTAAGTACATTATTGGTTGTCCTCTGTCTGCAGAACAGTTAGACGAGAAAGAGAAATTCTTTTGCACATTTTCTATAGAACACTGAGCTGCTATACTGAGCTGCTTGAACACTGGCAAGCCGATGCCTTTTGGGACAGGCAGACTTGGAAAATTTTTCCTGGGCCTGTGCCTCTGCTACCAGCAATGGGTGTTGCCCCCGTTAAGGGACAGGCCTGTCCAGGAGTTGGAACGCCTGCAGCACACTCACCTTCTCACCCAGCACAATCCAGGACTGGCTTGCGTGGCCCCACCTGGCCCCACCCGGTCCAGCACAGGTACTCCAAGCAAATGATTCCTGGGATAAAACCGTTTGCCCAGGCCCTCACTAGCTAGAATTCCATTTGATCCTGCAGGAATTTTTTTCCTTTTACCACATGGCTTGGGGAGCGGGAAGATAAAACATTAACCAATTTGGCCTGTTTTTTTGTTTTTTTTTTTTTTTTCCTCTCTAGTTTCCCACTTGCCAGATGCTGACTGGGTGTTCTGGGTTTTATTTTGTTTTTTGGTCTCATGTGATCACAGAGGCTTAGAAGTGAACTGGCTTTTTGTTTATGAAAAAACAACAATGCAAGGAAGAGAAAATAATACCAAAAAATAACCCGGGACTATTTATCAGGGAATGAAAAAGTTATCTGCTGGAAAAATATGTTAGGAGAAAAATAAGGACACACGGAAAAATCTTAAAAAAAAAAAAAAAAGAAAACAAAAAATAACCCTCAGCGCTCAACTGGGAACTTCTTAAAAGAGTTTTGCTTTTAATACCGAATGTTCCCAAAGTGCTTAGTGCTCAGAGCCCTACCTGCCACTTCCCATCTGAAGTAGTAACATCACAAGCCCAGTCCTATTTCTTAGTGAACTGCCTTAGAGCCAACACAGACAGCACTGTGAGGTTTCCAGAAGAGTGGGAACGACACACGGTTTCCACCTTTCACAGCTAGTAAGTCCCTATCACGCCCTTGCCAAACCCTCACATCTAGTGTTTCTAGAGAGGCCCTGGACAGTGTCTCAATGGCTGCTGTGCAAAAGAACGTTCCCAACCTCCATCACTGCTTAAGCCTCAAGGAGGAAGAACTCCATCTGCAAGTTGGAGCTCCAGGTTCAGGTCCTGCCTCCACTATGAGTCAAGCAACATCAGGGCTCACCAGCTTTTTCTATAAAGGACCAGAGGTTAATATTTTCAGCTTTGTGAACTATACAGTCTCTGCTGCAACTACTCAACTCTGCCTCAGCCATGGACAAAATGGAAATGGACAAGCCTGGCTGTGTTCCAGTAAAACTCCACTTCTGGACATCAAAATCTGAATTTCACATAGTTTTCAGGTGTCATGAAACATTATGCTTCTTTGGATTTTTTTTTTAACCACTTCAAAAATAAAAGCCATTCTTAGTTTGCAAGCCATATAAAAACAGGTGGTGGGCTGAGCTATTTGACCACCAGTAAGTGTCACTTCCTCTTTCTGGGCCTCAGTCATCTCATTTGCAAAATCATGGGGACAACTGTTTGATTTCCACATGGTCACTCTGCAGGGCTGGGCAGTGCCCTGATTTTTGCTGCTTTATCACATGCTAACTGACAAACCCCTCAGGGCGATGATCCTTGACATTCAAGCTGAGGTGCTAAGAACTTTCACGAAGAACTTTTGAAGGTTTTTTTCTCTAATGGAACTAAGGATCTTGCAAGCAACTAGTGCAATTATGCTGACTTAGGAAATGCTAAGACAGGCCTCCGAGGGAAGGACAGCGAGCCACCCACCTGAGTGGGGGCTGCTCTGAGTTTGTGCCTCAACCCTGCAGCTCATTAGCTGGGCAGCTCCTCCCCCTAACTCAGTTTGATTCTTCATTTCTTAAGTGACAAGCTCCCACCAGAAGCTCTCTCCAGTTCCCCAGAAACTAAGGCTCCCCCATTTATGGGACAATTCTACTTCTGGAACAACAATAGGGTGGCCACCATGGTTTGGTCGCGGACTCCCACACCCTCGTGGGACAGCCTCTGCCCACCTAGCCTGAGAAGGTCACACTTCTGAAGGGACCTGGTGGGCACTTCTGACTTCACGGCAGGTGAGGGGTCTGGAAGGAAAACTGGGGTGAATATGCCTGAGTGTCTATGACACTAAGAAGTGACCTCCCCAGCCAGGTGCAGTGGCTCACGCCTGTATTCCCAGCACTTTGGGAGGCCAAGGCGGGCAGATCACGAGGTCAGGAGATTAAGACCAGCCTGGCCAATATGGTAAAACTCGGTCTCTACAAAAATTAGCCGAGCATGGTGGCGTGCACCTGTAACAGTCCCAGCTACTCGGGAGGCTGAGGCAGAAGAATTGTTTGAACCCAGGAGGCGGAGGTTGCAGTGGGCCGAGTTCACGCTATTTCACTCCAGCCTGGGTGACAGGGTGAGACTCCATCTCAAACAAAGAAAAAAAGAAGTGACCTCCCAGATGATGCTAACACACGCTACTGGGAGGAGGCCTTTACAAAAAAACCAAACAAAACCCACTTTTTGCGGTCACTTGGTGGAATGTTTCAGCATCGTTGCCACGCCATCTGACTTCTAAAGCTTGAGTCCCACGGGAACTGCTTGGGTCACAAAGTTGCTTTCCTGGCACTGTCAGGGCCAAACTAACTTGCCCCACAGTCAAGATCCTACAGATTCCATCACTTCTCTGCCTCAGAACCCATGCCCTGAAACCCCACTAGAGGAAACAGAGAGCCAAGCACTCTCCACTTTTATTTTATTTTATAGATGGGGTCTTGTTCTGTTGCCCAGACTGGAGTGCAGTGGCACAGTCATACCTCACTGCAGCCTCTAACTCCTGGACTTAACTGATCCTCCCACCTCAGCCTCCTAAGTAGTCAGGATTGCAGGCCTGAGCCACCACACCCAGCTAATTTTCGTATTTTTTACAGAGATGGGGTCTTGCTATGTTGCCCAGGCTGGTCCAGAACTTCTGGCTTCAAGCGATCCTCCCACCTTAGCCTCCTAAAATGCTGGGATTATAGGCATGAGCCATCGTTCCCAGCCACAATCTCTACCCTTTTTTTTTTTTTTTTTTTGAGACAGAGTTTCACTCACTCTGTCGCCCAGGCTAGAGTGCAGTGGCGTGACCTCAGCTCCCTGCAACCTCCCAGGTTCAAGCAGTTTTCCTGCCTCAGCCTCCCGAGTGGCTGGGATTACAGCTACTTGGGAGCATGTGCACCACCACACCCAGCTAATTTTTGTATTTTTAGTAGAGATGGGGTTTCACCATGTTGGCTAGGCTGATCTCAACCTCCTAACCTCAAGTGATCTGCCCCCCTTGGCCTCCCAAAGTGCTGGGATTACAGGCGTGAGCCAACAATCTCTACTTTTGAAACCACTTACATCTACCCCAGAGTATGGGCTGATCATCTAGGCTCAAGGTTTTACAGAAAACATGTTCTGCCTCTGAATGGCAGTTGTCTAAAATTACCAACTCCACTAAGCTCACCTAGGGGACAGTCCATGCCAGGGGCTTTGTATACCAATATACATTCCTCTTTAATACTCCAATTGTTGTTTCCGCTCAAGTGAACATCTTGGCTTAAAAAGGGGGAAATACACAGCTCCTCTCAACAAAGACTTCATGCCCAACCTATTTGTCATATTACTAATTAATACACTCTAAAGGAGAATAACCCAAGGCTAGGGGGCCCAAGAGAGAGGAAAGAAACACAGAAATACCAACCCACCTCCAGCGAGATGCGTAAGTCAAAACCCATTCATCTTCGAAAAGCCCATGTTTAAAAGGTCACAGAGAGGTTAATGATGAGCAGTGGAATTTCGAGATGTAAATAGCCTGCTGCAGAAGCTGGGTCTGCTTTGGCCCAACTGTGGGAGTGTTTGCACAACTTCACCCCATTTCACAGCAACCGGTCTGGCTTTCACCCCTCCCCTCCAGCCCTCCAGCCCTGAGGCTGGACAGACACTGGGCTGAAGGGGACCCAGTTAGGGACACACCTCTGCAAGGGTAGGAAGGAGGGTGCACTTACCCAGTGGCTTGTACTCGTCGCGAGGAGACAGCCGAGAGTAGGGAGGTGGCGGAGATTCTGGAAGACAGGAGACAGCATGTCACTGCCAGGGTGGGGGAGCTCACACCTCAGGTTCTATATGCTTTTAATTTCTGGTTTCCTCAAATAATAAACTCAGCCTCCAGAAAGCCCTCCCTTTGTCCCATCTCCTCTGCTGCCCAAATCCCCTCAACAGTTAAAGCCACAGGCTTGGGGCACAGACAGATACGGGCTCAATCCCAGCTCTGCCATATTTGGCTGTGTGACCTCAAGCAACTTACTTCACCTCTCTGAGCCTGTTTCTTCAGCTCTAAAATGAGGATAATAATCATCTAGACCTCCCAGGTTTGCTGGGATAATGTATGTAAAATGCTTAGTGCAGCTCTTGGCATTATCGAAAAACACCTCCATAAACAGTAACTTACTACTTTAACAAGAGAAACGTGAGTGCAGGGAAAGTCAGAGCCAGGGCTGCTGGATAAAATACCAGATGCTCAGTTACATTTGAGTTTTGGATAAACATAGCATCATTTTGTAGTATAAGTGTGCCCCTTTCGATATTGGCGGTGTACTTATACTAAAATATGGTGTGTTGTTTATCTGATACTCTAATTTAACTGGGCATCCTGCATTTTACTTGCTAAATTTGGCAAGCCTAGTCAGAGCTGAGTGTAAGTGCAAAGGCCCAGACACAGAAACTCGTGTCCAAACAAGCAGCATTAGAGCTAGCATTCCTAGGTGCAGGGGAGGACAGCAGAAAGGGTTAGGACCCAAAAGGTCAAACCCAGCTATCTCAATAGGAGGTCTTAAAGCCAGTCACTTCCACTCTTGGCCTCAGTCTCCCCTTTTGTAAAGGACAGGGGCAGAACGCAAGTTCTCTACAGCTCAGATGCTATTATTCCTTATTGTCTATGATATTTTTCTTTGGGTTTCCTTTCATTTGCCTAAAATACTCCTCCTTAAAAACATATACTTTGCCTTCAGAAGAATTCCTTAGCTTCTTGCTTTATGGGAAGTAACAATTTGCTAAACTAAGTAACAATTTGCATGAATGAAATGACCCTTCATTTTCAGTAAATGAAACTAAACACAATCAAATCGCAAACTAAAACAAACTCTCAGTGGTAATAAAGTGGTAATAACTATTATTAGGCGGGTATCAGTAATGACACAAGGGGTAATAAGTGTTTTTCGCAATTGTAATAAGGCACAATTAGTTATAGGAGCATTTGTTTTGCTCCATACACCCAACGAGGCCTCACCTCTTCCCCACCCTGGCTTTTCCAGCTCAAAGTTACTTCCAACAAAGTCAAAGTTCTGAGGTTTAGAAACAGAGACTTTCTGTGGACAGAAATTAGAGAAGGAAAAGTGAATCACAGAGTAGCCACTGATAGAGACGTGAACACTTGCTCGGTGCCTACCTTGTGTCTCACTCCATGCCAATCACTTTCAATTTTATTATTTTAGACCTCAGGTACAGAGTAGTTAATTATGCTCATCAGGCACCAATTTTATTTAATCCTTTCTCAAATGAGATGACATTATCATCCCCATTTTACAGATGAGAAAACTGACTTGCGCATGTCTCCTGAGCCAGTCATGGTGGAGCTGGGATTCCAGTCCAGGCCTAACTCTGCTCTGCCACCCAATGAGATGGAATCAAGAGATGCCCTTCCTTACATCTCTTCATCCCCGCTGGGTCTGGGACATCACCTGCACAGAACAATCTCACTAAATATGGACACAGACAACTGGGATGAGGATAATGGTGAAGTTGAATGCACCTGTGGACAAAGATGTACAGAAAGAGGATCTAGGGGGCTCTCAGGCCTAGAGGCCAGCCTTGAGGAGGACCGGCCTCTCAGGACAAGAGGCAGGGCAGAGGAAGGGCTGGAGTTCCACAGGAAAAGAGAATTGAGGCCAGTGCTTCCACTGTACAGAGGAGGAGACTGTGGCCTAGTGAGTGGAAGTGACTCCCTCAGGAGCTAGGTATGGAGCCAGAACCAATGCCAGGTCCCTGACCTCCATGCCCTTTCCACTACCCCCATGAGCTTATCAGAAAGCCTGCAATTTCTTAGGGTTACTTTTGCAAAAATCTGACTGGCTGAGGCCTAGGCCACACATGGCATAGAGCTCTGGACATCCGCCCCCCAGATTTATTCCCAAAGGTGAATCTTGACAACTATGGGCAGTAGTGGCTGGAGTCAAGCCTCTGTAACCAATGCCAGCATCTCTTCCAGGGGCTGCTTACCTGGGAATCAAAAGGTGGAAGGCAGGAAAGGCTAATGAAGTCCCACCTGGAAGAGCTACCTGAGCCTTGAGTTGTAACACCCACTACCCACGGCCATAGCTGAGTTGGGAGTTCCAATGTTGTGAGATAGAAAGAAAATCTATGAACCTGAACCAGGAGACATGCCAGGTAGTGGAGCACTGCAAAGTATTCAGGAGGGACCTCACCACGCTCCCATTAGCTCTGGCAAAATGGTATGCACACAACTGTTTATTTATTTGAGACAGAGTTTCGCTCTTGTTACCCAGGCTGGAGTGCAATGGCGTGATCTCGGCTCACCGCAACATCCACCTCGCAGGTTCAAGCGATTCTTCTGCCTCGGCCTCCCTAGTAGCTGGGATTACAGGCATGCACCACCATGCCCAGCTAATTTTGTATTTTTAGTAGAGATGGGGTTTCTCCATGTTGGTCAGGCTGGTCTTGAACTCCCGACCTCAGGTGATCCACCCGCCTCGGCCTCCCAAAGTGCTGGGATTATAGGCATGAGCCACAGCGCCCAGCCAACTGTTTAACAACTGCATGGACCCAAAGCTAATCAGTAGATTCCATTGTAGGCAACTAAAAAAGTATGAAGGCTTTAGACTCCACCCTACAACACAAGGATTTAGAGTGTCAGAGACAGAAGAGGCCTTGGGGTTCCCCAACTCAATTCCTTCTTTTCACTGATATGAAAACTAAGGTCCCATTTGCTGAAGGACCTGCCCAAGGCCACATATGAAAGTAGCTGCAGGTATTATGGGGAAGGCCAGCTGGAGACCAGTATCAGGTAACCCTTTCCAAAAATTGAGATATAATTCACATACCCTAAGATTCACCCTTTTTTAAAATATACCATTCAGTGGTTTTTTTTTTAGTATATTTACAATGTTGTGCAACCATCAACCACAATCTAAACACAGGACATTTTTTTCATCGCAAAAAGAAACACCATCCCCACTGGCAGTCACTTCCTAGACCCCAATCCCAAAACCCTGGGCAACCACTAACCTACTTTTTGTCTCTATGGGTTTGCCCATTCTGGACATTTCATTTCATACAACATATGGCCTTTTGTGGCTGGCTTCTTCTTTCATGTGGCACAAAGTCGTCGAGGTTCATCCATGTTGTAACATGTTTCGGAACTGGACTTCGTTCTTTTTCATGGGTGAATTATATTCCATTTTTTGGATGCACCATATTTCATTTATCCATTCATCAGCTAGTGGACATTTGGGTTGCTTCCTCTCTTTAGCTATTATGAATAATGTGCTATGAACACTACCAGGTAACAATCAGCCACCACTTCCACGTGGCTGCACCCTATGGATCTGGACTGATGGAGCCTCAGGGTATTACCTCAGGTGGGCACTCAGGTGGGACACTTGGTGGGTGAGACCAAAGATCAGAAAAGAACCTGTGAGCTGCCACCAGGCCCTCTGTCCACTCCCCTCTTAGAAGTTGTCTTAGTACTTTTAAAAGTTGTGTTGATTTTAAAATAATAACCAATATGCTCTAAACTTTAACAGGAGAACTTTTAGAGCACTGCAGGCCCCTCTGAAAGAAGTGGACCTGGTAGGGAGAAAAAGAAAAGAGAGGGAGACAGAAAGACATCAGGAACTCCAACCCCCTTGGACATCCAGCCTGAGGCATCAACTTCAGGAACCTCCTCCAACTTCCTGCAGAAGCAAGAGCAGTCAGCCAGGGGCCAGTGCACCAGAAGGTTCAGCTCAGCCCAGGCATGCCTCTGGTTAGCCCCCAGGGGGTACTTAGCCTTTTGGGATCTAGACCTAAATTCTAAAGCCAGAAGAGTTCACAGCCTCTCCCAGTGCCTGGAAAAGTTTCAGTTTGGGACATTACCTTCCACCCCCATCTTTGCAGCTCAGCATCTTGCTTAGGAAAAGATTCACATGCCTCCTGGGTTGCCAAGTTTCCCCCCCTCCCAAAGAGGGGCTGTGGGTGGGGAGGGAGCCTCCTGAGTGCCCATCCTTCCTGCCCCCAGAAGCTGAAGACTCAACCCTAAGCCCCATGATGGCAGACGCAGAAAAGGAGCTCCTGGCACTTTAAGGCTGGCTGAGCCTAATTGCCCAGATTCCCCTGGCAGCCAGATAAACAGCGCGGCCGGCTGGCGCCAGCAAGAGGCAAACTGCACATTATCACCCCTTCCTCACCTCCAGGAGGAGCTAGGAGGAGCAGACAAGCAGGGCTAGGGGCCGCTGAGCCGGGCAGGGCGGGGGCTTGGAAGCCCAACTTGAAATTGATCTCATTTCAAAGGGATAATGCCAGGCCAAATAAAAGGAAAACTTTCTAGCCCATTCTAATTCCTATAGTCCTGGCCTGGGAACCCTGTGTTTTCCTAGGCGGCCTCCTCCAGTCGTTTAGAAGTTCTCTCTCTCGCTCTGTCTCTCTTCCCCGGGCGCAATTTGGATAATAGTAATTTACTGAATATAATTACAGAAAAAAAAAAAAAAGTGGGGAAGCAAAGAGCAGGAGATTTATTCCGAAGTTAATGGATACTTTCAGGAGAAAGGAGCTCTATAAACACAGGTTAGAGCTGTGATTAAAGTATTTCTCCACATTTCCGTCCACATAGGCACCCACCGAGCTCAGCGAACTGGCTTTTCCTGGGACAGAAAGACACCCAAGGGGGAGGCAGAGCTGGGCCTGACTCCCACGGGCTGGGAGGCCAGGAGGCCCCCAGCTCATGCCCAGCAGAGGTGGGTCCCCTCCTGAGGACCCCTGTTTCCGAGACAAGCCTGGTGCAGAGTCGGGGAGGGGACGGAGGCCTGTGTGGCCTGGAATCTGCATGTCAGCCCGCAGGGATTCCCTCCAATCCCTTACTTTAGATACGGGAAAAGAAGCCCAAAGGGGAAACTAGCCCCAAGCCACAAATCACGTTGGGCTCCGAACAGCAGGGGTCCGCACTGCCCAGGAAGGGGTCTCCGGTCACTGGGGCTCCCTGCGGTGGTCGGTGAAGGTCCGGAGGTGACGGCTGCCAGGGGGGAGTCCCTCAGTGCTGGTGTTCCAGTGTACTTTGGTCGCTAGCTGTGTGCCTGCGCTGTGTGTGCGAGCGCGTCTGTCTGCCCGGTGCCCGGGCTCTCTCCCCAGAGCCCTGGAAGGCGCAGGCTCCTTATCAGGACGCGCACGGCTGAGCCCCAGCTATGCGCCCGCCCAGTTATGGGAGCCAGGCTGGCGGCCAGGCGGTGGAGGCGGGGTGGGCAGCCCAGGGCTCCCCCAGCTCTCAGGCCAGGGGCAAGAGGGTCAACCTGGCACATACTGGAAACTCTTCCCTGACCATCGGTCCTCCCAGCGGTCCCCAGGGTGGCTGAATGGGGGCCCCACCTGCTAGCAGCTAGCAAAGGAACAGTGGAGGAGACTTGGGGTGCTGCAGCCCTGGCAACAGCGCCTCCTTCTGGGAGAAGGAGGGGAATCAAGTCCCAAGGCTTAGTCCAGATTTAGATGGGGAGAATGTTCCTAGAGCCACCCCCACTGACCAGCACGGTGGCTGAGAGGAGAGGTAACTCATCCAAAGTCAAGAGGCAGGTTACAAGCTGGGCAGAGCCTAGGACTAGGTCCATGGTCAAGAACCGTTCCACTGCAGCTTGCCAGCTATCTCTTGACCTGTACCTCTCCAAAACCACTAAATGCAAACCAACACCCAAGCCAACTCCTAGTCCCAGGAGTAGTAGCAGGAGCGGTCCTGTCCATTGTCTCCAACTTTTTCACTCCTCCCCTCCCTGCCCACCCACCTGAGCATGCCTGGCACCTTAACTCTGAGCTGGCTGGCTCCCTCTCCTGTGACCCATCCTCCAAGGTCCTGCTCCAGGTTGGAGCTGTGGAGCTCCTTCAGGCCATCCTATTACATACACCCCATAGCCTTCTGGTAGTTCAGACCCAGTGACCTGGCCCTGCACACTTCCCTTCTTCCCCCCTTTCTCCCCCATAAATCCCTCGTGGGATTATGTTTCTTGAGGGCACAGATCCTACTCATATTTCCACTCTGCTAGACACAGCACCCAGCACAGTGCCTGGCCCAGAATAGTTGCTCAACAAACATTTGCTGGCACACTGAAGTGGCGAGAGAGAATATACCTGCCAGGGGCTTCTACAAGAGTGGAATGGGCCCACTTAAAAAAAAAATGACCAGGAACAAGACAACCATAAATAGGGGTCTCCTTCCCCAGAGGCAGGGAGGAGACAGAGTTCGCAGAGGGGAGAAAGTCACTTCCAGGGAAAGCTGTCAGCAAGGGGAAAAGAGTGCATAGAAAGCCTGGCATGGGCCACAGATCAGGGACTGCTCATAGATCCTAAATTAGGACTGGAGTTACCATGAGGGGAGTAGGGTGCCTGATCAACAATGCCCCTCTCCACCCACCCCCATCAATGCCCTCTATGCAGTAATCATCACTGAGGGAAAACTTCCTTTCCTCTCCAGACACTACTCCACACACAAACAAGACACCTAGGACAAATGCACCATCCTAGGCCCATCTTCCTCTTCCACACAGAGTCAGGAGACCTAAGATCTGACCCTCTCTGCGCTCCCAGCCTGGGTGCTGACTCTCCCCAGGGAAGCCAGAATGGAGGGATTCAGAGCCCTCCCAGGCTCAAAGCCTGTGACTCCCTGCCAGTCCCACCCCTGCAAAACCCCAGTGTCACCTAATGGATTCCCATACATCCCTCAGAGGCTAGCTACAGGCTAAAATGTGTGTTCCCCGCAAGGCAGAGGTCAGAGCAAGGCAAGTGCATGCTCCTGGCCTGCTGGAGCCTCCTGACCTGCTGGAGCCTCCGCCTGTCTGCACCTGAGCACCAGGGCCTGGCCGGGTAAGCAAGGCTGAGGGTGGGATGTGTGCAGGAAATCCCAAGAGGAGAACAAAGAAGGGGGGCAGTTCTCAGAGGTAATCGAGTATCTGGCTTCTTCACCTACTCACGGATGCCACCAAGACCCTAAACTCTATACAAAATCTGAACACAAAAGCTGAGAAGGACTATGGAAGACCCTGGCACTTGACATCCAAGGGTTGTGGGGAATGATAATATGTGGGGAATAAAGACAGTGCTCTTTACTCCAGAGAGGGATTACCCTGCAAAGCTTTGTTGAAAGTATACAAAGGTACAAATTGGGCATTTGACGAAGACTTTTGATTCTAGCTATGATTTGTGTACACCCAATTTCACAACTTACAGCTGCTTGGACATAGAAAAGCACAGTATGGGTAAGGGCACGTGCATACAAATGCTAGAAGCCTGGGCACAGACTGGGGTAGATTCCGGAATTGAGGTAGGAGGAAATAGTACCTACTTCTTTGGTCTCTCCTTGGCCTGCCCTCCCCTTTCACTGCCTATGAAGTTGGAGCCTACATCATGTCCCTGAAACTGCACAGAGAAAACTACGACGTGTACCCTTTTAAGTTTACCGGAGCCTTGAGATAAAGTTGCCACTTGAGGTGTGTGCTGGGACACCCACTCCCCTCGGCTGGGCTAAGGCGCCTCTCCTGGTGGCTCCAAGGGCACCCGGGGGAGCACCCGCAGCTGCGCCGACCCGCAGTGTCACAGAGAGAAGGGCACGGAAGGGGACGGGGACCGGGACCCGGGGCCCCGCCGGCCGGCGCAGCGCGCTCACCTGGCCCGCAGAGCCGGCTGAAGTGGTAGGGGTTGCAGCACACGGTGGGGCCGTCGGCAGCGGCGGCGAAGCTGTGGCAGCCGCACAGTGGCTTCAGCTCCACTGCGTGCTGCAGGTCGGGCCAGCGGAAGAGGCGGCCGAGCAGCAGCTGCGGCGGCGCGGGCTGGCCGCCCAGGCGGAGGTCGGCTCGCGGCACCAGCACGCAGCCGCCCGGCACGCCGCCGCGGGACTCCACCGCCTCCAGCAGCGTGTCCAGCGAGCGCTCCTTGAGCCGCTTCAGCAGCGAGTACGTGACTGTTTTGAGTTCCTGCTCCAACAGCAGCAGCCGCGAGCGCGCTTCGCGACTCCGCCCGCCGCCCGCCGGCTCCAGGGCCGCCCCGGCCAGGGGGTCGCTGGCGTCCCGGGGCGCGCCGGCGGCGTCCCGCTCCGAAAACAGACAGCAGGTCACCGTCTCACAGTCACTCTCGGGCAGCCAGCCCGGGCCTCCCGGCTCCGCCACGTCCAGCAGGGAGCCCCCAGCGCCGGCCCCCGGCTCCGACATGGGCCTCGGGGGGCCCCCTGCGCGCCGGCGCCTCCCCGCGCCCTGGGCGCCTCGCTGTCCCACTGCGTCCCGGGGCCGCCGCGGGGCTACCGGGCGGACTTCGGAGCGGCTGCAGCCTCCGCCCTCTCTTGCCCGCGGGGCCGGCTCAGCTCGGCTGCCCAAGCTCCCATCCTCGTCGCCGCCACCACCGCCGCCGCTGCCGCCTTCCTCCCGGTCGGGGACCACACGACTTCGCCAAAGTCGCCGCACCAGCCCCGAGCGTTTGGACCTGAACATACGATATCCTTTGGCGCCAGGGGTGGGGGGGAGGCGGTCTCCGGTTACCAGGGGTCCGTTCCCTCAGCGAGGCGCCGGCTGCGCGGGTCGCAGCCCCACATGAAGCTCCGCCGCGGAGCGCCGTGCAGACCGTGCACAGCCTGTCGTCGAAGGGGCGCCGCAGGGCGACAACATGAGGGAGCTCGCCGAGGCGGGACGGCCGGGAACACGCGCACGCCGAGCCGCAGTCCGCGCGCGGCCAGCGGCTACATGGACCGCAGCGTCGGGGCTGCTCAACAACTCCAGCCCCCGCGCTTTGAGGGGGCTGCAGGCTGCGCACCGCCAGAAAGACCCCACATGGGCCGGCGAGCCTTCAAAAGTTGCGCGACTGGTCCATGAGCACAAAGCGCTCGCGCGAACCCCCAAATGTGTTTGGAAAGCCCTCCCTTTACCCTGCCTTTTTTTAAACCAAAGCGCTTAACTACATGGGCTTTTCCTGCAGGATCCGAAAGGCAAGCTTGTTGATAACCCCAGCTCCCTTCTTACTCCCTGCAAAAAGAAAAAAAAAAAAGGAAAGAAAGAAAAGGAAATCCCAAACAAAACCTAAATCCCTGGATTTGCATGCACGAAAGGCCAACGCCGTCTCAGGTCCCAGGCGCTAGATGCACTTGGAGCGAGTTTCTCCTGGACGCGGGTGTCAACACATGAGTGGAAGCTGTAAAAATCCCAAAGAGCTGCTGGGAATCCTTAATTAAAAATGCAGTCCACCGAGGCAGAGGTCGCAGCCCGCCCCACGCTGCCCTCGGACGCTTCGTGCGCCGACGCTGCCGAGGTCGCCCCCCCCCTCCCCCCTCCACAGAAGTGCCTCCCGGTGGCCCCGGGGTCCCAGCGAGGTCTGGCAAGGCAGCGCCCGGCGGCTCTTTCTCTCGGCTCGGCTCCCTCGATCGCTCCCCTGCTCCGCTCGCTCTCTCTTTTTTGTTCTCCTCAAACGCACACTGAGGGCCCCCGGAGGAGCGCCGCGGAGTCATTGGCTGACTCCCATCATATGCCAGTCTAGACACTTTGGCGGCTCCGCGGCGCTGATTGTTGCGCAAACAAGGTTTCAAGTTTCTTAACTCTTAAAGGAGAACACGTCCCATTGCAGGGCCGGAGGCTCCAAGGGGCCGGCTCCCGGGGCGGGCCGAGCTCGGGCCCCCGCCCCACACCGCTCCGGCACCCCGGCCCACGGGCCTGACAGCTCCCGCGGCCCGCTTTCTGCCTCGCGTTGTGCCCGGGGCACGGATGCGAGCGAGCACACACGCGCGCGCGCGGACACACACACACACACACACACACACACACAGGGTTACATGAGCCACGGGCAGGCGCGCGAGGCTCGGCGGACCCACTGAGACTCGGACGCAAACGGGGCGCTTTGCCTCTCCCTGGCTTGTGCACAAACTTATAAACACACTTTGCACTTTACAGTTGTTCCAAACCCCCATCCCAGGGCAGGCTAATAAAAATGGGTGTGCGTGTGTGCCTTCCCGGGTTGAGCCTCTGAGGAGCAGGGGGCGGCGGATATGTTGGGGTAGCGGATCTTCCGTGACTGCACGAGGGGCTCTACGCTCCTTGCACAAAATCGGGGGTCGCTCTGCCGGGCGAAAGAGGGAACTTAGGGCGCTTTGCGCACGGTGGCTCCAGGCTCGCCCGGAGTGGGGAGATGGAGAGGGTGGTGTAG
This sequence comes from Rhinopithecus roxellana, assembly GCF_007565055.1. Classification (NCBI taxonomy): domain Eukaryota; kingdom Metazoa; phylum Chordata; class Mammalia; order Primates; family Cercopithecidae; genus Rhinopithecus; species Rhinopithecus roxellana. Next base: position 172,259,864 of record NC_044553.1, read on the forward strand.
AGGCGGGGAGTGTCTACTCGCTGGCTCCTCTCGGTCGCCACGGCCCTCCCTCGGAGCGAGGCGGGCCGCCGGCCGGCCGGGCCGCCTCCAGGCTGGGTGCTTCCTCTCCCTTCTCCAGTTTACTCTCCGCACCTCGGAGAGGGCTGTAGGTGAGGGATCACGCTTTCCCTAGCGAGGTTTCCACACGAAAATTAGGGTAGGTTGGGGGCGGGATCCGGGGCGCGGCGGCGGCAGCAGCCTGACGCCCGGCGCGGGAAGGGTTAAGGCCGCTCCTGCCCCTGGAGCCGGCGCGGCGGGGTACCTCCTCGGGCGCGCTAGCTCGTCCGAGGGTGGCAAAAGTTCAAGCTTGTAAAGTCGGGATTGGTCCCGCGCGGAGGGGAAAAAAGGCTTGGGCCCCCCTCCCCCCCCGGGCGCGGCGCCGATTGGCCAGGCCGCGGGGCCGGCACCGCCCTCTCCCCCCGCTCTCGGCGGCCCCACCCCCGGCGCGGCGCCCCGCCCCTTTCCGGGCAGGAGCCTGGCCCCGCGCTGAATGAAAGAAATTCCGCTACTCTCATTGGCCCGGGGCTGGGCGCCATTCTCCCGCGGTGGCCGCGGGGCGCCGGCGAGCGGGTCTCCCTGGAGGGTAGCCACGCGTGGGGCTGGTTTGTGGCGTGCGCGGCGGTGCGAACCCCCGGCCGTGTCCAGAGGCTGTGTGCGCTGGGGGAAGGGTGGCATTTGCAAGGAGGATTCAGAACCATTTGCTGAGCTTTACCTGGAGCCAGGTACTGTTCGCGCTGCGCTCTCTGGGAGTGGCGGTTGCTCCCCGAACGAAAGATGGGGCTGAGACACTTCCTCACACTCATCTCCTACTACTTTGGCCAAATTAAAGTATCGGTCCTAGCCTCAGTTTCTTGTTTGAAACCGCAGATGAGGATGCTTGCCCTTTGTGCTTCACAGAACCACGAAGCTCCCTGGAGATTGTGCACGTTAAATGCACAAATCTCAAGCGAATAGCAGGATGAATTTTCACAAGTGAACAAACACACAAGATGTCACCAGCACCCAAAAAGCAATGTGACCTGCACCCCAGAAGCCCGTCTTGTGGCCCCTTTCAGTCACTTTTCGCCCCTGGGGAAATTAATACATCTTAAAATACAAAGAGAAACTCAATGTATTTTCTTTTATCCCCGCGTCTGCTCTTTGTGGATTATCTTTGACTGTGGGTTACCATAATAATAGTTCATACGTATTGAGTCGTTACTATGGGCAAGGCAATGTTCCAGGACTTAGTTAATTCTCACAACACTTAACATAGGTACTTTTATTATTAATATATAAGGACTTAACATAGTTACTATTATTGTCTCCACTTACAGATGAGGAAAACTGAGGCACAGGAACTCACTTGTGTAACATGCCACTAAAATGAGGATGGCATTGACAATGCTAACATGCTGAAACCAGAGAGGCATGAACCAGCACGCCTGCTCATCCTCTGGCTGGAAGTGGTGTGTAGGTCTGTGTTGCCAGACTGTACTCTTCAGGCAGGGATTTCCAAAATGTGGTTCAAAGGCCCACCCACTGAATCAAAAGTGTCAGGGGTTGAGGCCCCAGAACAACACTTTGGGTATAGGTATGGTTGTTACCACCATTTTATTTTTATTTTTTATTTAATGTATTTTTTTTTTTTTTTTTTTTTTTTTGAGACAGAGCCTTGCTCTGTCCCCATACTGGAGTGCGGTGGTGTGATCTCAGCTCACTGCAGCCTCTGCTTCCTGGGCTCAAGTGATTCTCGTGCCTCAGCCTCCCAAGTAGTTGGAACTACAGGCATGCACCACCATGCCCGGCTAATTTTTGTATTTTTAGTAGAGATGTGGTTTTACCACATTGGCCAGGCTGGTCTCGAACTCCTGACCTGCCTGAAGTGATCCGCCCGCCTCGGCCTCCCAAAGTGTTGGGATTATAAGCGTGAGCCACCACGCCCGGCCTGTTACCACTATTTCTTATTTGTTTTTTGAGACGGAGTCTCACTCTGTCCCCAGCCTGGAGTGCAGTGGTGCGATCTTGGCTCACTACAACCTCCACTTCCCGGGTTCAAGTGGTTCTCCTGCCTCAGCGTCCCCAAGTAACTGGAACTACAGGCGTGCACCACCATGCCTGGCTAATTTTTGCATTTTTAGTAGAGACAGGGTTTTACCATGTTGGCCAGGCTGGTCTTGAACTCCTGACCTGCCTGAAGTGATCCACCTGCCTTGGCCTCCCAAAGTGTTGGCATTATAGGCATGAGCCACCACGCCTGGCCTGTTACAGTCATTTTATAGATAAAGACACTGAGGCACAAAGGCCTGCCAAAAGTAACTTGCACAAGCTTGTAGTTAGTGGCCGATGCCGGATTAAAACCCAGCCAGTTTGGCTGAAGAAGGGGTATGCTTGTGTAATGGGAAGCAAAGGAAATGAGCCGGCAGGAAGGATTACCCACAGGTAACCTGCAGGACCTCCTGAGGGCAGGGACATGTGTGCTTCCACAGATGCTCAGCACGTACGTACCCCTAGGGGCTCCCTTCTCCCCACTTCCACCTCCATGCCTCTCTGAGGTACCATGGCATCCCAATCTGCAGAGTTCCTGGGGGAATGCCCTGAGAGATGCCCCAACAGCCTCAGACCAAGGAGAGATTGAAGCAGTGACCTTTCTGGGGACACTTGCCTTCTTTGCTGGGCAGGAATGGGCAAAATCTGGCATCATCTCTTGCTCACTGGGAGATGTGGCATTGTTCCTGATGTGCTCAGGAGCGATGCCACCTGAAGCTCACGGAAACCAGAGTCTGGTGGACCTAAATTCAGTACTGACCCTACTTACCTCCCTCAACTCTACGAGCCTTGGGATTCTCATCTGTGCAGTGGAAATAAGAATCATGCTAGAGGTGGTTGACAAAATTAAGTGACAAGAGAACCTAGAAGCAGCCCTCCTTACAGGGCCACTGCATCTGAGTGCAGATAATGTCAGGATGGGAAGAGCAGTGACAGTCCTCCTGTCCTTGGATTCCTAGGGCCCATTCAGCCTAATGCCTGGCATGTGTTGTGGCCACTAGAGGGTGTGTATGGTGGGGCCCAGCAGGGCAGGGCCATGCTACAGCCCAAGAACACCCTCCCTCGAGACTGCCAGACTGGAGAGCAAGCTCCAAATCCCTAGGAATGCAGGGAACAGAGAGGAGAGGAAGAAGGTGGGGTCCCTGATGCTTATCCACAGGTCTCTGCACCCGAGTTACTCACAAATTAACTCACAAGTAACTCTGACCCCCTCAGATTGAAATGTGCCCCCACTCTCTTATTCCAGTATTTTCCCCAAAGAACTCTATGCTTCCCCTTTACTGGGCTTGTCCCAGTTCAAAACCGTACAGTCTTATCTGTTCTCCTCTGCCTTTGGGATGTAAGCTCCACAAGGGATGAGATGGTGAAAGTAGCAGGCCCAGGCCACCCACAGCAGCGTGGAGGCAGTGGAGTCACAGACAGGCCATTTGATGCCATTCTGCCTGTACCATTGAAAAGCTAAATCACATAAGACAGCACTTGCCCCATTTCTTCTTCCTGGTCCCTAATTCAATGCCTGTCACATAGTGGGCACTCAATAAACATTTGTAGGGTGGTTGAAATAAAATCCCCCACTTAACTGAACTCCATGCTTATCCCTGTGCCAAGCACATCAGTATCTCATCATATCCCCCCAACAACACAGTGAAGAAGGTTTTATTCTTCCTAGACCCATATTTTTAGAGGAGGAAACACAGAGGTTAAATGATTTGTTACAGATCACACACCAAGTAGGTAGCAGAGTTGAAACTTGAACCCAGAGCTGCCTGAGATGTGTGTGCATCTTCTTAACACCTAGTCCTAGAAAAGAAAACCAGTCCCTTGCCCTTGGGAAATGTCCCACATTACTGGGAAGGCACAAGGCATGAAACAGCAAAAATTATGCAAGGGAAAGGTTACTTCTGGGTGGTGGGAAAAGGCAGTATTTAGGGGCTACCACTTATGAACAGAGACATCGCAGAGGGCATCAGGGCCACCTCTTGCTATAGGCAGGTGAATTGGCAGGGAGACTGAGTCATCATGACCCACTTCATAAGAAACTGATGGATAAACCAGGGTCCCACCACCTCGCCCGGCTAGTTTTTTGTATTTTTTTAGTAGAGACGGGGTTTCACTGTGTTAGCCAGGATGGTCTCGATCTCCTGACCTCGTGATCCGCCCGTCTCGGCCGCCCAAAGTGCTGGGATTACAGGCTTGAGCCACCGCGCCCGGCCTAGACATTTTATATATCCTAAAGATAGAGCCAGCATGATTTGCTGTCACATCTTTGAAAGTATAAAAGAACATCTGAACAGTATACTCATGTCATTGATGCTTAATCTTTTGCTGGTAATAGTAATAATAATATAAGGAGGTTGTTTTGAAGATCAAAATGCTTAGCGCAGTGTCTGGAATCTAGTAAGGGCTCAATCAAAAGTAGTTTTTATTACTGAAATGAGCATGGAGTCAGTCATTACCAAGTTAAGCCTCTGAACTAATAGCAACCCTGCAAAATATTTAACCTCTGTGACCCTCAATTCCCTCACCTGTAAAGTGTACCAACTTGACCAGGGTGGGAGTTAAATGAATAAAGTTCTGGCACACTGTAGGACTCAGCAGCTCAATAAGCTGATTAATAAGGTTATTACCTCATATGGTCATTGTGAGAGTTGACTGAGATAATATGTACAAAAGATTTAGAGCTGCCACTGTTATTCTGCTCCTTGTGTACCCACAGGGGAGGGCAATGTCCTGGGCATTGTCAGCCTTCAAAAATGTTGCATGGATGAATGAATGAATGAATGAATGGATGGAGGCATGAATGAGCAAAGTGCAGTGAGTTTCATGGTTGTTAAAAGGGATGGAGGCAGTTGTACAGAGGCCAGGGTGAGGACTGTCAGCCTGCATTACCTAAATCCATCCTCCTCAAACTGGGCTAATGTGGGGCCTTTTGGAATCAAGGGATTTTTTTGGAGAGCTTACTTCATTCACAGATGTTGGGGAAATTTATTTGTTTTATTTTATTTTATTTTATTTTATTTTATTTTATTTTATTTTATTTTTGATATGGAGTTTCACTCTTGTCGCCCAGGTTGGAATGGAATGGCGTGATCTCAGCTCACTGCAACATCCGCCTTCTGGATTCAAGCGATTCTCCTGCCTCAGCCTCTCGAGTAACTGGGATTACAGGTGCCCCCACCATGCCCAGCTAATTTTTTGTATTTTTAGTAGAGACGGGGTTTTGCCATGTTGGCCAGGCTGGTCTCGAACTCCTGACCTCAGGTGAACCACTGGCCTTGGCCTTCCAAAGTGCTGGGATTACAGGCATGAACCACCAAGCCCGACCCGGAAATTTATTTTTTATATTACATTTGTAGTATATTTGATCTTTAATATTCAAGCTAACCCAGATATATCAGGGAATAGAATGCACAGTTCTCATGAGTTCTGAACAGAGATGGGAGACTTCTGAAGCATGTCATGGTCACTGTGAGCAGCATCAGACCCTGAACCCAGACTGATCACAGACCTGACCTCACCCTCCTGGAGCAGGTTTGCTTTTCTAACCTTCAAGGGATTGTAGAAGCTCTCAGTTGAGAATGATAACCAGAGATGTGTCACATTTTGGTGCTCGGCTATAATTCAACAGAGCATTTCTACTGGGCACTTACTATGGGCCAAAGGTAGTTAGTGCAGGGAGCCCTGCCCTTCAGGTACTAGGAGTTTATTTGAAAAAATGTCTGCATTCAATCACTCTTTTATAACATGGCCAGAGAGAGCCTTCTAGCAGTCCTCTCTGATTATCAGACTTCCTCATGGAGAAGAATGCTTTAGTGGATCCCTGTGGCTAACAAGCTAAAGAGTAACCTCCCAGCCCTGTTAGGAGCAGGTCCCACTCCATCTCCCTGCCACTCTACTACATGAATCCTGAGCAAGTGAGGGCTGCTCTCTGGAACACCCCAAAGTGCCCCACCTGCTCTCTAATATCCGAAACTTTGCACTTGCTGGTCCATCTGCCTGGAATGTCCTTTCTCCCTTTCCTCTGGGCAAAATTTTTTCCCCCTTTCTCCCCAGTGACTAGCCCAAGGTTATCTTCCTTGCACTGCCCTGGCATTTTACATTCCTACTTCCTAGGGCTGGAGATGATTTGTCCACATTGGAGAGACCCTCAAGAGCAAAGCCTGAGTCCTCATCTCTGCACCCCTAACCCAGCACCCAGGAGGTGCTCTGTTTTAGGGAGAGGAGACAGATCTTAACTTTTGATAGATATCAAAAGTTAAACTGGGTACTCCAAAGAAATTGTACCATTCCCCCCCACCACAGCAGTGCCCATATGTTGACCCTGCAATTCCAGTTTATACATATACGATAGAGATGTGCTTGCATATGAGTGAAATGATACCTGTATATGGTCATGTATTGTATAACTGAAAGCGGGGAGTTAGGCTCCATAAGGTTACTTTATAGCAAAAAGAAAGAGATTGGAAACAACCTTAACTTTATCAATATAAGATAAAGAAATTAGCAGTAGTTAAAGAAATTAAGGTATATCACCCAACTGTTGAAGAAGAAGGACGGGGGGGCCCTGTATAAAAAGATCAACACAGGCCAGGTGCGGTGTCTCATGCCTGTAATCCCAGCACTGTGGGAGGTTGAGGCGGGCAGATCACCTGAGGTCAGGAGTTCAAGATTAGCCTGGCCAACATGGTGAAACCCCATCTCTACCAAAAATACAAAACTTCGCTGGGTATGGTGGCACATGCCTATAATCCCAGCTACTCGGGAGGCCGAAGCAGGAGAATCACTTGAACCCAGGAGGCAGAGGTTACAGTGAGCCAAGATCACACCATTGCACTCCAGCCTGGGTGACAAGAGTGAAACTCCCTCTCGGGGAAAAAAAAAAAAGATCAAGACATTAACTAACAACGATGTATACAGTGTGCTACAATTTGCTTGAAATGTTTAAAAGCATATAGGCTTGTACATACAGAAATGTTGGAAAGATACATGATAAGCTGGTATAAATGGTTGCTTCTGGGGAAGGAAACCAGAAGACTGGAAAGCTGGGTGAATAAAGTCTTCAACCCATACCCATCTGGTTTTTTGTTTGCTTGCTTATTTTTATTCTAATAAAAAGGTAATACTTGAACTTGGTACAAAATATAAGAGAGACCAAAGATTCAGTACAAAAGAGACCTCTCTCTCTCCTGCCCTCAGCCTTCTTGGTATCTATCCTTCCATACCTCCTGAATTTTTGCACCATGAGCTGAATTACCCATTCAAAAACAATTAAATCAGGGCCAGGTACAGTGGTAATCCCAGCTACTCGGGAGGCTGAGGCATGAGGATTGCTTAAGGCCAGGAGTTTGAGGCCAAAATGTGCTCTGACCATGCCTATGAAGAACCACTGCACTCCAGCCTGGCAACATAGTGAGACCTTGTCTCAAACCTCAAACACACACATACACACACACACACACACACACACGTATTTTAAAATAATAAATATATTATTAAAATAGTAAATATTTGTTAAAGAAAGGAAGAAATCAACAAAATAATTGTTGATTAAATCATTAAGTACATAAAGCAATTCAGTAACCTGCAAAGCAGAACACTGACTAACTGACAAATGAAACGACAAAAACAAGAAGAGATCTAAGTAAGAACTGCCGACAGTCAGAATGTGCATCCTGTCTTGTCTTGCTTTTAGTTTCCTGTGTGTACATCTCCTCTTCCTAGGCAGACCAGGACAGGCTTTATGCTCTTATTTACTTCCCAGAATGAGGCATACAGAAAGTGTGTAATAAACATTCCTTGCTTAATTCCCACTAGTCTGAGCCATGCTCTGGAAGGAGCTGAAGGACATAGTCACCAGTGCCCTCCAGGGTATTATGACTTCCATGGGCCTTAGACACTGTCTTCACAGGCCCCTTCTCCCATACTATTTTTAAAAAATATATTTCACTAGTGTGTTGACATCAAGACAAATGAAATCTAGGCTGGATTAGTTGTTATATATTTATTATTACCATTATTATTGCTTTAAATACAATTAAAATTAAAACATTTTATAGATCCCCTAAGATATCATGGGCCCTAGGCCCTGGACCTGCTGTACCTAATGGATAAGCCAGCCCTGGGCCTGTACCTTGGGCAATTGTATTTAGTAAACAGGCACTGCTTCTAGGAGCAGCCTGGCTCAGGGAAATATACATTGGCTTCGGAGCCATGAAGACCTGGATTTGATCCCAGCTCCAGCACTTATCCTCTGGACCACTGTAAAGCAATCACTAAGGCTTCTTGAGCTCAGTGTCCTCCCTGCTAAAACGCAGGGTTGCCCTGAGGATTAGAAATAATGTATGATGCTTAATAACACCCATTACTACTGGTTGATTTGTCCCCAAAATGGAAGGGGTGCACTGGAGGTGGGCCAGGTACATGGTTGGTGTTGAGAACACTGACCACAGCCGGGAGTCCCAGCCCCTGCAGAGGGAGAGGTAGAAGTTAGTGGTGGGAGGTGCATTCACTTGGCATTCTCTTAGTATGAGTCGGGAGCAGATAAGGAAAGATTAAAATTCAGAATCAAGTCTCTGCTCAGCGGGTCTCAGTTTTGGCTGTGTATTACAGTCACCTGAGAGTTTTAAAAAACTACTAAAGCCCAATCCCCATCCCAAACCAATTTAATCAGAATATTTGGTGTGGGGCCCAAGTGTGTTGGTTATTTTTGCTTTTTTAGCTCCCCGAGGTCATTCTAGTATGGGGCAGGGCCCAAGATCTCCATGGCTATACCTGTGGATGGAAGGGGTGAGCTGGGGAGTGGATCTGTCTTGTCTGGTGAACAACTTCTCACCTCAACAACTTCTAAGACCATGAATTATTGGTGGCTGCCTGAGTGGATTGAAAGTGGGCAAACATCAGTTGTAGGAAGCCCTTACAAGACCCTGTGCCCAACAAAGTATTATTTTCTTAAAGACCGCTTCCCAAAATGCAGTTTCAGGCTGCATCCAGCCTGGATCCAGCCCTGCGGTTGCTGCTTTCAACCCAAAACCTTTCTGGGCCCCTGGATAAAAGGGACCAGAGCATGCCCCACCCCCCAACAGGGGAGTAACTAAGAAGACACAGGACTTATCCCAGGAAGCATTGGGTGGGTTTCTGCAAGGGTGGACCACAGGCGCCTCTACCTGAAGGCCTGGGTATAGCTAACCTGTTGACTCCTCGGCCATCCCAGGCCCACTCAATCAGCATCTCTGGGTTAGGCCAGAGGCTGCATTTTTTACCTGCTCCTGAGGGGATTCTTACACACAGTAACATTTTTGAGTTAAGAAAGGATGTACATTTCAATCTGGAAAAAGGTTAAATTGTATATACATTTCGATCTGGAAAAAGGTTAAATTGTATATACATTTCAATCTGGAAAAAGGTTAAATTGTATATACATTTCGATCTGGAAAAAGGTTAAATTGTATATACATTTCGATCTGGAAAAAGGTTAAATTGTATATACATATGTAAAAAATCATCAAGGTTTACATTTAAGATGTATGCTTTACACACCTGACACAAAAGACAAAAGAATCTACCTACCATGAGTCTGCAGCTTTGGGAGGGAGAATAAGGAGAGGCTGCCTGGAAGAGGGGCTCTTTGAGCTGGGCCTAGATGGGCAGGAAAACAGGGAACAGAGCAGAGGGAGTTGGGAGGTTCAAGAATAAGATACTCCTGTAGCAATAGCAGTGGAGAAGGGGGGTGGAAATGGAGGGAGGGTTGGTTCTGGGGCCTTGTCGGGCAACTGCCTCATCCCCACCCAGGAGCAGGGTGTCCTCAGGGGACCAGGGCCTGTGTGGTCAGCAAAGGTAGCCCATGTAAACTCCCAACTTGCCTGCAAGTGCATCCAGGTCATTCTCCCCAACAAGACAGCATTGTTTGGGGTTCCAATGCAGGGCAAGAAAAACAGAGAGCCCAATTGTCCCTGTCATCATGGGTATATAATTTATAATAATGTCAGCTATTAAAGGATTTTTAGTAATTAACTGACAGTGGTGTGCTATTTCACTGCATTTTTGCCTGCCATAATGATCTTGAACTTTGCAAGGCAGTTTTGAACTTGCTCAAAATAAGCCCTGAATACAAAGAAGGGTGAGATAATTCCAAATGAGGGGTAAGAGGGGTTGGACAAAACAGGGCTGTCCTCCTCCCAGGAAGAGGGATGCACTGTGCAGAGCCAGGGAGGCTGAGGCCCCCTGTCTTTCCAGAGAGCTACCCACCCAGTAAAATGCCTGCCAGGCCAGAGTGGTCAGTAAAGCAAGTCAGTCATTTCATGATAATGTGATAAGTTGCATGTTTTCAATGCACCTTATTTGCATGATACACAGCTAGGAATATTTTTCCCTTCCCCAAAGAAATATGCTTCCTTTTTTGCTTTTCCTGAAATATATGACTCTCTTGGTATATCCTTTGCTCTTTTGATTTTTAACAGAGACATAAGAATAGGCAATATTTCTTTCTCCTATTAGTTTCACTTAAAAAAAAAAAAAAAAAGCCAACATAAGCCCAAAGATGAATCGTAACTGACACTGAGTACTAGAAAGGTATTAAGCCGACCAGGTGCAGTGGCTCACGCCTATAATCCCAGCACTTTGGGAGGCCAAGGTGGGTGGATCACGAAGTCAGGGGATCAAGACCATCCTGGCTAAAACGGTGAAACCCCCGTCTCTACTAAAAATACAAAAAATTAGCTGGGCGAGGTGGTGGGCGCCTGTAGTCCCAGCTACTCAGGAGGCTGAGGCAGGAGAATGGCGTGAACCTGGGAGGCAGAGCTTGCAGTGAGTGGAGATTGCACCACTGCACTCCAGCCAGGCGACAGAGCGAGACTCGTCTCAAAAAAAGAAAGAAAGAAAGGAAGAAGGGGTGGGGGGGGGAAGGAAGGAAGGAAGGAAGGAAGGAAGGAAGGAAGGTATAAAGCCATGGTGGGGTCTGTGGCCAATTGGTGAGCTCAGGCCCAGCGTTAGTGAAGCATATGCTTCTCCACAATCAGGACTGCAGGCCCAAGGTAGAGACAACCTCAATTGACAACCTCAATTCTCCCTTTTCTCCTTAATAAAAGAATGATTGTTCTTATTTAAATTATTTTTAACTGGGCAAATTTTGTCCTGGAAAAAAAGACTACCTTGGCCTGAGCACAGTCACATAACTACCCCTACTCTCTCCCTTGCACTCAGTGTAGCCATGTGACTATTTCTGGCCAGTAAGATGTAAATAGAAGCATTGTGTGAGACTTCTGGAAAGACTGCATAAAGGCTGCTGAGTCAGCCGAGAAGCACCTTTTTTTGCCTTCAACCTTTCCTTCTTTGGCCTAGGTTATAGATGTGACAGCTGGAGCCCTGGAAGTCATCAGGGACCATGAAGCGACTTTTGCAGAGAAAAGCCATACACTGGGCTGGGCACCATGGCTCATATCTGTAATCCCAGCACCTTGGGAGGCCGAGGTGGGTGGATCACCTGAGGTCAGGAGTTCGAGACCATCCTGGGCAACATGGTGAAACCCTATCTGTACTAAAAATGCAAAAATTAGCTGCGCATGGTGGCGCACGCCTGTAATCCCAGCTACTCAGGAGGCTGAGACAGGAGAATTGCTTGAACCCAGGAGGCAGAGGTTGCAGTGAGCCAAGATTATGCCTGGGTGACAGAGCAGGACTCCATCTCAACAACAACAACAAAAATAAGCCATACACTGAAGATGGAAGAACAGAAAGAGGGAGGAGCATAAGTCCCTGATGGCTTTTTGAGTCTCCCATGCCAGGCCTGGGCTGTCTATTAATCTTCTGACTTCTTTTATATGAGAAAGAAGCATCCATCTCATTTAAGCTACTGCTATTTTTAGTTTTTGTGTTATAATTGGCCCAACTTAATCCATGTCAGAGTAACTGGGCTCACTGCAATGGACTGAATGTTTGTGTCCCTGCAAAACTCACATGTTGAAACCTAATCACCAATGTGATGGTATTAGGAGGTGGGGCATTGGGAGGTGATTAGGTCACAAGGGTAGAGCCCTCTTGAATGGGATTAGTGACCTTATAAAGAAGGCTCCAGAGACCTCCCTCCACCTTCTGTCAAGTAAGGACACAGCAAAAAGACAAGCATCTGCGAACCAGGAAGGACCTCACCAGACCCCAAATCTGCTAGTGCCTTGATCCTGGACTTCCCAGATCTGTGAGAAATTAATTTCTGCTGTTTATAAGCCACCTCGTCTATGGTATTTTATTATAGCAGCCTGAATGGACTAAGATACTCACTGTCACCTAATAGTCCAAATTTCAAACGTAGCCAGGTATACAGATTTGTATATGACATATTATGATGTCAAAAATGTTAGAAACCACATAAAAATATTTAAAACACTGAGCAGGCCAAACAAACCGTGTCTGTGAGCTGCATTCAGCCCAAGTGGCCCTCTGGCCTATACCACGAATGGTGGTGATTAGGCCTGTTAAAAACAGCCAGTCCTGGCTGGGCATGGTGGCTCACGCCTGTAATCTCAGCGCTTTGGGAGGCCGAGGTGGGCCGATCACGAGGTCAAGGGATTGAGACCATCCTGGCCAACATGGCGAAACCCTGTCTCTACTAAAAATACAAAAATTAACTGGGCATGGTGGTACATGACTGTACTCCCAGCTACTCAGGAGGCTGAGGCAGGAGAATTGCTTGAACCCGGGAGGCGGAGGTTGCAGTGAGCCAAGATTGCGCCACTGTACTCCAGCCTGGCAACAGAGTGAGACTCTGTCTCAAAAAAGAAAGTAATAATAATAATAAAGAAAACAGCCAGTTCTGTCATTTCTGTAAGGATGGTACTTCCCCATCCACTTGAACTTAAGTGTGACCATATAATTTGTTTTGACCAATGAAATATGAGCAGAAAGGATGAGCAAAAGGGATGTAAGACATTTCTGGGCAGACAACTTCAGAACCAGTGTGGGGTTTGTCACATCCTCTTTTCTCTGCAGCCACCATTCTAAAAGTATGTCAACGTGGAGCTTCCTTCAGCTGGATCTTCGAGTAACTTGGAAGAACAGAGCGCCCTGGTAACCTGTCTTACAGTGCATAAACAAGAAATAAACATGTTTGTTGGAAAGCTGCTGGGACTGGAGGGGTGTTTGTTACCACAGCATTACCTAGCTTATCCTGACTGACCTGCCATCTTGCATCCTGGATATTATCATTGGAATTGCACAAAACCCTCCTTTGGGTTTTTTTCTGTGGGTGAAATTTCCCCCTCTTTCAAGCCCTCCTACTCATTCTTTCTTCCATGCATTATTTCACTCTTTCACACATTCATATGTCAGAGGCATGGGAGGAGGCTTCTGGGTGGAAAGTCAAGCCCCTGCTCTCAGGGAGCTCACATGCCTCCTCTGATTGAGTGGTCTTTCCTTATGGATCCTTGTGGACCCTTCCCTCAACCAACCTAGCCATGAATGGGGAACAGAGCAGGTGGGGTGGAATCCTTTGAGGACAGCCTCTTAGGACTAGGATTTGTGTCAGGGTTGGGTTTTTGTTTTTGTTTTTTAATTTAATTCAACTCTTACCACTTCTAGTTAGAAAATCAATGCTCAGAGAGGTTAACTAACTTCCCCAGTGTTACACAGTTAGGAAGCAGAGCCCTGGACTTGAAACCAGTTCTGACAACTTGCCAGGCCTGTGCACCCTGACTACCCTACACTACCTGCCTCTACAGAAGCCTCTCGACAGGGGTCAGTACCATCCTCAAACACCATTGGTAGCTCTGAGGCCCCACAGCAGCTAAATGCACAGGCTCTGGAGACAGACTGCCTGGGGTCAAAGCCCAGCTCTGCCCTCTCATACGTGTATTACTGTAGGCAAATTAACCTCAGTTTCCTCATCTGTAAAATGGAGGTAATACTTGAGTCTATTTGAGCCAATATAAATAAGGTGCTTAGAATGGTACCTGGCACACAGTATATGCCCATTGAATTTTAGCTATTAACACTATTATTATCTTTATGCCTCATGAACAGATGATTTTGTCAGATTTCCTGCCCCACTGACCTCTAGTGGAGAGGATATTGAAAGAATGGAATGCTAGATGGTTATGTTTTGAAAATATTAGTCATTATCTCATGTGAAACTCACAATAAATTTGTTCAGGTAATTAGTGTAAGAGCCTCCTTTACAGATAAGAAAAATGAATCTCAGAGGCTAGTTTCCTGCCCCACATCTAAGAAGGGATAGTAGAGAGACTCAGAGCCAGATCTGTCTGTCTTCAGCTCTGGAGGGGTTTCCATGACATGACTTAGATGGAGAAGAGTCCAGTGGTGTAGGGAGCATGCTAGGCCAGGGAAGCCCACAGAAGAGGGTGAAGCACAGAAGACTATGGGTGCAGTCATTTGACGATGGCCACCTTTTGGGACTCCACTGTGGGCAAGGCGGGCATGGTAAATCCATCATACTAGCTGCTGATGCCAAGTGACTTTCTCTGGTGAGCTAAGTGTGGCCCCTGTGACAGCAGCTTCCTCTCCTATTTCCATCTGGCTCTCTCTAAAGACCCCAAGTGATGGCCAGCCTTCCCTGAGCTCACTCTGACACCTGGATATAGGCAAGTCCCGCAAAACCTGGATGGAGGAAGATACAACAGCACTGAGGCTGGGGAGCCCATGCTGAAAAATAGAGGCCTACTCACCTGCCCCATGTGGGGAGTCTGTGCTAATGATGCGTGCCCAGACTGGGTGGGGCCCACTTTAGCCTTTAGCTGATGGACAGGGAAACAAAGACTGAGAACCTGGGTCTCTGTGAATGCACCACACCTCTCAGGGAGGTGGGTAATGGGAATGAGTCTCCTACCTCTGCTCTCTCTCCTGCCCATCCCAGAGACTCAGATTAATGCCCTCACTGTCTCCACTGCCTTTAGCTGGATTTCTCCTCAGTTTCTCCTAAGTTAAGGGAAGAGCACCCCCATGACCTACTTCTGTCTGTTTATTTTGTCATAGATTGAAAAAAGATTTGAAATTCTCACTGAATCTGATGCAGTTAGTGCAAATCTGTGGTCAGCAGAAGAAACAGGAGGGCTTGACCTGTACTCTGTGGAAGCTAATAGAGCTTGAACAGGGGCTTGAATGTGGTGGATGGCAGCTATGTCCATTAGAATGCTTTGGTGCTTTTATTTGGGTAAAAAAAAAAAAAAAAAAAAAAAAAATTAAAAAGAAGGCTTTGGACTGCAAGTAAATGGAAATCCAACTCAAAGTGGTTCAAACATAAGAATCTTCATTATTTTGTTAAAAAAAAAACAAAACAAAAAAACCTGGATGTAGGACAGGCTCTTAGAGAAGCTCCATGAAGTAATCAAGAACCTAGTTCTTTCTATTTGTATTTCCATTCACAGTGGGTCAGTTTTGCCTCCACTGGCTTCCCTTGCTGTTGCAAAATGGCTGCTGCAGTTCCAGGCATCACGTCAGACACCCTGAAGAACATCTCTCCTGCTGTCTTCTTCCTAAGAGTAAAAAACTTTTACCCAGACACTCCCTACCAGGTTTCTCCTCAAATCTCATTTCCCAGAACAGGGTCATCAGCTAACACGGGCTAAAGGAATTTCACCATGTGTTAGGTGGCTAGGTATCTTCTGTGTGGCCCTCTCCTTCTCCACCCTCTCTGTGTCCTCCTGCAAGGCTGATGTGTATGGTCCACATCTATAGGCAACCTTGCTGTCTGACTTCAGGGTGGACTTAGCTAATGGGGAATGCCAAAGAAGTCCTCACAGAATGGGAAGAGGGAGAGGTCAAAGTGTTTGTTCTCCTGGTGCCCTCCTTGCTGGGTTGCCATAAGTCTGCTGTATCTTCAGCCAAAGGCCACAGCTTCCATCAGGCAGCACTCTCCGTACTCTACCTCCTCTGGTTCCGGTTCCTGCTCCCTCCCTTGCCTTCTCAGGCCTAGGAGAAGAAGCAAGCTCCCCCTCATTTCCAGCCCCAGGATACTTCAACCTCCCTTAATGCAATTCTCAAACCCTTCCCACACTTTTGCAATAATCCTTTGCCCAGCTCCCTCAGTTACCCAGCCAGAAGGTGCTATTCTCTATCCCTCCTCAAACCTGATCAATACACTGGACTGGGACAGAGCTCCCTTTGCAGTCTTAAATCACTGTCTCTTGGGCCTTTTCCCAGAAGATCTCTTTGGCACTTAACCCTCAGTCCACCAAATAGCATGCATCTCCCTATCCTCCATCTTGACTTCCCCATCTCTGTCAATAGTACCACCAACCACTCAGTATCCCAGGGTCAAAACCTGGGTATCAACTTCTCCTCTCCCACTGCCCTGTCCCCCATTCCACACAGAACAGGATCTATTGGTTCCACTTCTAACTCTCTCCACACCTCAACCCTTTACTCAATTTCAGGCCTCCGTCACTGCTTATCTGCCTCATGATAGCAGCCTTCTAAGTGATTACCCTGCCTGTGATTCATGCCACTCCCTGCTGCTACAAGAAACTTCCTTTACCACAGCTCTGATCACGATCTTATTCTCCTGCTCAAAAACCTGCCCCCATTCCAAATGCCTTATTCCATCATCAAAGCCCTCCATGCTTAGCCCCCTACCCAGTTTCCTGGTTTCAGTTCCTGCTACATGCATAACCCTCGGGCTATGGAGGTCAGCTATTGCTGGGTAAAATAATCACCCCCAAAATTCAGTGGCTTAAAACAACAACTTCTGTTATTGCCCAGTTCTGCTGATCTGGGCCAGGCTTGGCTCACTCACATGTCTGCAAGCAGCTGACAGCACGCTGGTCTAGGATGTCTCACTCACTTGCCTGGTGGTTGTCTGGGTGTTGGCTGGGTGAAAGGAAGTGACTAGGCCATATGTCACTCATCATCCAGCAGACTAGCCTAGAAGTGTATTCGTTATCTGTTGCTGTGTAACAAATTAGACAGCTAAAAATAATACACATTTATTTTCTCACAGATTCTGTGCGTCAGGAATTCAAGTGCTGCTGAGTTGCATACTCTGGCTTAGGCTCTCTCACAAGTCAAAGTATCAGATGGGGAGGGTCTGTTTCCAAGTTCACTTATGTGCCTTTTGGTAGCTCTCGGGTCCTCACTGGCTGCTGGGGAGAGACATCATTTCCTTGCCATTTGGGCTTCTCCATAGGGCAGCTCGCAACATGGCAGTGGACCCCCTCAGCAAGGGAACAGTGACCCCCTCAGCAAGGGAACAAAAAACGGACCGCAAGATGGATGTCACACAGCCTTTTAAAACCCAATATCAGAAGAGCCAACCCATCGCTTTACCAGTATTCTATTGGTGAGAAGCGAGTCTCTAGGTCCAGCCCATACTCAATGGGAGAGGATCACACAGGGCATTCACGCCAGGAGCCATTTTCAAGGCTGCTGGTTACACTGGGCTTGATTTTAGGCGGTGGCAGTGTTCTGCCTAAGAACAGCAAGAGTAAATGCAAAAGTGTACAAAGTCTCCTGAGGCCCAAGCTTGGAATTTGCATACGGTTAGCCAAGGCAAGTCATAGGGCCAAACCCCGATTCAAGATGTGGAGAAATAGACTCTATCTCTTGATGGGAAGAGTTACCAAGTTACATTGCAAATGAGCATAGGTACTGGCAGGCATGGAGAATGATGGAGAATTATGTCCATTTTTGCAAAGAGTCATATGAGCTTTCCCAAGTGTTCCCCACTTGGGAAAGCCAAGAGTGCTTTCAAACCCACAGGCCTATTTTTTTTTTTTTTTTTTTTTTTTTGAGACTGAGTCTCACACTGTCACCCAGGCTGGAGTGCAATGGTGTGCTCTCGGCTCACTGAAACCTCCTCCTCCCGGGTTATGCCATTCTCCTGCCTCAGCCTCCTGAGTAGCTGGGACTACAGGTACCTGCCACCACGCCCAACTAATTTTTGTATTTTTAGTAGTGATGGGGTTTCACCATGTTGCCCAGGCTGGTCTCAAACTCCTGACTTCAGGTGATCCACCTGCTTTGGCCTCCCAAAATGCTGGGATTATAGGCGTGATGCAGTGCACCCGGCCACCCACAGGCCTTTGAAGGCTCAGTTTCCTCCTCCTGTGCTGTCCTGCCCCACCTTGGCCTGTGACCATCCTGCCAGTCTTCAAGGACCAACTCGCACTCTATATCACTTTCCTTTTTCTCCTATAACAAATTACTATGAACTTAGTGGTTTCAAACAACACATTTATTATCTTTCTTATAGTTCTGGGAGTCTGAAGTCCAAAATGGGTGTCACTGGGTTAAAATCAGAGCACTGGCAGGGCTTCCTGCCTTTCAGGAGGGTCTAGGAGAGAATTCGTTTTCTTGCCTTGTCCACCTTCCAGAGGCAGCCTGCATTTCTTGGCTTGTGGTCCCTTCCTCCAATTCAAAGACATGAATGGCTGGTAGAGCCTTTCTCACTCATATCACTCTGACACTGCCTCTTCTGCCTCTCTGTCACTTATAAGGACTCTTGCAATTAGGCAGGGCCCCATCAGATAACCCAAGACAATTTCCCCCATCTCAAAGTCAGCTCATTAGCAACCTTAATTCCACCTGCAACCTTAATTCCCCTTTGCCATGTAACCTAACACATTCACAGGTTCCAGGGATTAGGACACGACATCTTTAGGGGGCCGTTATTCTGCCCACCACCCTACCTCACTCCCACCTCCTTAACCCCCTGTAAACAATAATGGCAGAAGCATTTATTGAGCACTTACTAGGTGCCTACCATTGTGCCCAGAGCTTCTTCCCAGAAGGTCTCTTTGACCTTTGAATGGTCTCATCCATTCCTCACAACCCTATGGACAGGTTTTTTTTTAGTGTTCTCATTTTACATACTCAAAGAAGTAACTCCCCAAGGTCACACAGTGAGTAAGGGCTGGATATTGGAATTTGAACTCAAGTCTGCCCAACTCTGAAGCCAGGGTCCCAACCACTTGCTCATGCTGCCTCCTTTGAGGACACCCTGATCCCTCCTATTAGAAGTCACCCCTCCTCTGTGCTCCCATAACTGAGTAATTGGGTCTCTCTTTTAAGAGATACTCTTCTGAAGTTTCCATTTTGGACAGGCCACCTCCCCGGTGCCTCCGTCAAAGTAGTCATAGTACTTCTTTAATGAAAATCTCCTGTGTACCAGATCTTTCACATACAACATCTCACACTCTCTGCTAAGGCAGGTGCTATTTTCACTTTCCAGGTGAGAAAATAGACTCACAGAATTCTGATTCTGCCACAGCATTCATTAGTGTCACTGCTGGCAGTAGAATGCAGCTCTAATTCCAAAGCCAGCTAGGCCACCTCCTGCAGCTGCAAATGCCCACGGCCTTTGCACACATAATAGAAATACATCACAAGCTTGCTTCAAGATGGTTGTGTAGCACATTGGGTACAGCGGGGATTCTGGAGCCGTGCTGCTGGGGTTCAACTCCCAGCACTCTCATTTTCTGTTTGTGTGACTTTAGGCAAGCTACTTAACCTATGTCTGATTCAATTTCCTCGTCTGGAAAATGAATATAATGATAGCACCTACCTCATAAGGGCTGTTGCAAAGATTAATGAGTTAATATACCTTAAGTGCCTCCGCAGTCATGCCATATGGTAAGTACTCAAAAGTATTAGCTATGAATATGAGTTGGCCTGGTCAGCTGTGGGTCACTCAGGTCCCCTGCCCCAGTCTTGCTGGGCATTTCCCTTCTATGAAACATTACCCCAGACTATGTGAATGGAAGACTATCTGGAAGACCCACAAAGGTAAACGTTGAGAAAATACTTTGTAAACTGTAGGGTACTGTACCCGTGTTGGCTATTAATGATCTAAAGTACTTGGCAATCAGGCTGGGAAACCTGAATCCCCCTGGAGGACCCAGTTCAGGCCTCCTCAGCATTGGCCCCAGGGAAACAGAGGGCCGCAGCTGTCATATTGCCTCCTCCCCACCCATCTCCGCCACTCCCTCCCCCAGTCCATCCTGGGGTGGCCGAAGCTGCAGGAATGTGATGGTATCTCGCAAACAGACAGTCTGTTCCCAGAGGAGACAGGGCCGCCCCTGGGAGGCCCGACTCTCCCCAGACTCAGCCCCAGTAAACACAAGCCTCTGTCCTCTTTATCAGCTTTGCTCTGCAGCAGCGGAGACAGTCTGCCCGCTGGGGAGTCGCTGCAGAGCGATAAGCCACTAGGCCCCTTGTTGGCCGCCCTCTTGGGGCCACAGCCCAGCTGCCTGGGAATAGGAATCTGCAGGCTGGCCTGGCTTGGGGCCTGAACAACCTCCAGGGACTAGGGGGCTGAGAGTGAGGGGCTGGCTGCCTATACCCAGAGGATGAAGGAAGTAAAGGCCCAGAGTTGTGTCAAGAGGCCAGGGGACTGAGTCTGCATGGCCCCCAATTGCTCTTAAAGACTTGTGAATCTCTTAATTACTTTGCTTTGCAAGATACCTTTATCATCATCATTATCTTTACATATTGATGATGCTTTTACTGCTAATGTTTTCAAGTCCTCGCTTTACTGGATGAATTAATGTATGTAAAGCACTTCCCACTGGGCCTGGTGAGGGCTCAGTTTAAGTTAGCTTGCAGTAGGAGCAGTGTCCTAGTGTCCTTGTCATCATTCTGGTGGTATGGCCAATCCCCAGTTTTTTATAAATAATACTAGCTAATGTTTATGTGGGTCATGCCCATTATGGCTTCAGTTTCTCAGCTCCCTGGAGATGGGGAGTACTGGAGTGAACAGTGTCCCTATTTGACAGAGCAGGAAACTGAAGGGCCCAGAGAGGTAAAGTGCTTTGCCCAAGGCTGTACAGCCAGGACATGGGACCAGCTGGGATCAGCCCCAAGTCCTCAAACTCAAAGTCTGAGGCTTTCTTTCTTTTTTTTTTTTCTATTCTGGGCACTGCCTACTGTTGACCAACGAGTGAGGAGCCTGGAGTGAGTCACTGGTCCCTGTCCTGAGCCCTCTCTGCAAGATCCTTCATGTTAGAAATCTGCTGACAGCTTCTCCACAGCATCTTGGAAAGCAAACCAGTGACTTCTGTGAACCCACAGGATGAGCACTTGGCAAGGAGTCCAACAGCTCTGGGTTCTAGTCCCAACCCTGCTGCTGTCAGCCTGCTGACCTCGGGCCGAACAGTTACCCTGTCTGGGCTTGGTCCCAAGATCCTATTTCCTCATCTTGTAAAATAAGTCACTTCCTCTGCCTTCGCCATCCCCAAGGTTGCTCGGTGAATTAAATGAAGCAATATATGGTAAAACCTCTTGGTGAGGCGCTCCAGAGTAGAACCATCCTCTCTTCCTGAACAACTGACTTTCAAACTGCTGACCATGATGGAGGGCCCAGCTCAGATGCTTCCCCTTCCAGGGAGCCCTCTCTGGTCTTTCAGCTGGGCACAACCACAGCCTCCTCAGAGCTGGCACACCTCTTCTGGGGCACTCTCTGCCTTGCATGGGGTCAAAATTTGGGGCTAATTTCTGGTGACATTCCCCAATTCCAGAATAGAGTCCAGTACACATTACGTGCTTAATAAAGCAAATGAGTGACAGAGCGAATGAATGAACTGCCAAAGGGAAAGAGCCTCTCTCTCCCCCTTCTCTGTCTATAAGAAGGTTTAGAGAGCATGACTCTTCCTCCTCTTTGGGCAGCTGGCATCAGGAAAGACCCCTGAGTGGCAGTTCTTCCTGAATACAACTTCCTTTCATTGCCGCCTCCTAGGCTTGGCTCCAGATCATCAGGGGCTCCCGGGGCCCCCCGGGATTCTATCCTGACTCCCCAGCCTGGTCTTTGAAGCCCTTCCCAGCCAGGCCTCTTCTCTGGCCCCTGGTCTGGTGAGCACTCTCCAGTCCTGGGCCTTGCTCGCATTCTCCAACACTCAGAGAAACATGTCTGTTCTCACCAAGCCTACAATCCAGCCACCACTGCAGGCTTTCCTTTGCCTCCTCCCTTCCAAATGCCCTCTACCCAGCCAGGTACTTTCCCCTAGCCAAGATACCCTCAAGTGGCCTTCGATTCTCACAAATGGGTCCACCAGCACCTTCCCCGACCTCCAAATGTGTCCCCTGACTCTTCCTTCCCTGATATCAATAGGCTCTGGATCCTCAGGGTGGCAGAGGGAGGAAATGGGCACTGAGTTAGAATTTGGGGCATACAGAATGGCCTCCAAAATGTCTCAGGTTTTCTCAGGCCACATCTTCTTCCCTGTGCCTGTTGGACTGCTTCTGCATCCATCACCCCATCTGCATCAGATTCCACATCAGACCCACACCACAGGTGCCCCTTCAGTCCACTGCTGCCACCTCAGACCTCCAGCCACCCCTCCAGAATAGAGAGGTATGCCCGTGGCCCTGCTACCATCTACCCCAAACACCCACCCTATTACCACCATAGCCACAAATACCTCCTGCGTGCCTACTATGTGCCAGGTACTATTCTAGGCACTAGAGACACAGGATGTGAACAAAGCAAACATGGTAGCTTCCCTCATGGAGCTTTCATTCTAATGTAGGAAATGAGGAAAACAGATAACAAAACAAAATAAGTGAGTAAAACATACAGCATTTTAAGTTAGTTGCATATAGCTAACTTTGCTGTCTTTGAAAATAAATGCAGTGGGGCATAGTGGGTCACACTTGTAATCCTAACACTTTGGGATGCTGAGGCAGGAAGATTGCTTGAGTTCAGGAGTTTGAGACCAGCCTGGGCAACATGGCGAGACCTCTTCCCTACAAAAAAATTAAAAATTTAGCTGGTGACAATGGAATATGCCTGTGGTCCCAGTTACTAGGAAGGTTGAGGTGGGAGGACTGCTTGAGGCTGGGAGGTCAAGACTGCAGTAAGCCATGATCATGCCACTGCAGTCCAGCCTGAGCAACAGAGCAAGACACTGTCCAAAAAAAAAAAAAAAAAAAAAGAAGGAAAAGAAATGCATTGGCTATAAATATATAAATAAAGCAGGGGTGGGTTTAGGGAGTGTGGGATGAAGTTGCTATTTATTTATTTATTTATTTATAGACAGGGTCTCACTCTGTTGCCCATGCTGGAGTAGAGTGGCACAATCACTGCTCACTGCAGCCTTGACCTCCGTGGGCTCCAGTGATCCTCCCACCTCAGCCTCCCAAGTAGCTGGGCCACAGGCACGTACCACCATGCCCAGCTAATTTTTATATTTCTTGTAGAGATGGGGTTTCACCGTGTTGCCCAGGCTGGTCTCAAACTCCTGGACTCAAGTGATCCTCCTGCCTCAGCCTCCCAAAGTGCTGGGATTACAGCATGAGCCACAGCACCCAGCCTGAAAGTTGCTATTTAAATGGGGTGACCAAGTAGGCCTTGTGAGAAGGTGCCATTTGCTCAAAGAGTTAGAGGAGGCAAGAGTGGGCCTTGAAGAGCACTTCAAGCAGAGGGAAGAGCCAGTGCAAAGGCCCCTGTTTGAGTTGGTGGGTTCCCTTCTCTGTGCGCTCACATTTGTCAGCCTTTTATTTGGTGCTTGTCAGAGTTCAAGAGTGTTGGAGGAAGTTTTTCACTTGGCCTCCTATCCTGCTTCACCAGGAGCTCCTTGGGGCAGAGACCCTGTAATGGTCAACTTCATAGTCAACACACACCCCACCCAAACATGTCTAGACACACACAGAGACACACACACATCCTAGACTCACACACTCATGTCCAGGCATACACACCCAGACTCACACAAAGAGACCCTCACACTGTGGCCAATAGTGAAGGCCTCAGCTATTGTCTCCTGAGAGGGACTGAATGAAGAGTAAATAATAATTAAGTGTGCCCAGCCCCGTCTAGTTTACAGAGGTCCCTCTTGTGTCTACTCTTAGAGCCTAAGAACTGGGTGGTTATTAAAGTGAGCCTCTGAGAGACCAAGGTGAACAGGCTGGTCATTGGTATGTGCAATACTGGAACCCGGCTTTTCTGATTATGCTCCAATTTGTGTTCATTTTTTAAAAATAGGTCGGATGTGAACATAGAACAAATTTCAAAATGTCCTTAGAGGCAAGTGTCCCGCCCTACTCCACCCCAGCACCTGGCTCCCACCACAGGGTCTGAGTGCACTCACCAGTTTATTTCTCCTTTACCTAAATGAAAACCTAGGCTCTCTTCTCTCTTCAAAGAGATTCTGCTTTGCAAATACATTTGACAGAATGAAAACAGGCCAGGAGCCTCTGGTCTGGAAGCACATCCTCTTTGCTCCTAGTACCCAGGCTGTCTGGGGCCAGGCTTGGCATCCATTCGGTTTCTCCAAAACCACAAGCCTTTTGAATCCAGGACATGGCCGCTGCATGTCCCACGCAGAAGTCCCTGGGGAAGATCCACTGACCATGAGGAACCCGCTGTCCTCAGAGGGAGGAGATAGGGACTAAGGAAGAAGGGGGAAGAAGCAGGAAGGGGTTTCAGAGGGGGAAACTGGGTACTTCAGGGGAAATCACACTTTCTGGAGTTTCTTTAAAATGAAGACCCCATTGAATTACTTCATTTTCTTTTTTCTTTTCCTTTTCTTTTTTTTTTTGACACAGAGTCCGTTCTGTCGCCCAGGTTGGAGTACAGTGGCGTGATCACGGCTCACTGCAACCCCCGCCTCCTGGGTTCAAGCGATTCTCCTGCCTCAGCCTCCTGAGTAGCTGGGATTACAGGCGCCCTCCACCATGCCTGGCTAATTTTTGTATTTTTAGTACAGACAGGGTTTCACCATGTTGGCCAGTCTTGTCTTGAACTCCTGACCTCAGGTGATTCACCTGCCTTGGCCTCCCAAAGTGCTGGGATTACAGGTGTGAGCCACCCAGCCTTCTTTTATTTTCTTCCTCCACAGTTTTACAGCTGACAGACTGCAAGTTCCCCATGAAAAGAATGGGGCTTGAATCAGCAGATGACCACCCCTTCTACATCCCAGTACAGTACCCCAAACACACTCAACTACAACTGTGTAGTGTAATGAGTGCCTTCCCTGCCCCAGGAGCAGATCAAGAGTCACCATGGGCCTGCTGCCAGGTGCTTACAGTCTAGGGGAGGGGACACACAAACACAATTAATTCCCAGTGGGCAGGCTAGGGAGCCTTGGGGGACCAAAGAATGGGTGCTCCCCATCAAGTGAGTAAAAGAGAGAGAAGAAAGGATACATGACCCCAGGCAGAGGGGTCAGCATATACAAAGAGCTGGGGATGCTTAAGAAATGTTAAGGGGGACTTTAGTCTTGGGTGGCAGAGACCAAACAGAAGGTTCAGCACAGGCCAGATGTGAAGGGCCTGGATGTCAAGGGATGTGTCTGATTTTATCTTATAGGTGGGGATTTTCAAGCAGGGTTGTGGCAGGATTCGACTTGTATTTTCTCTAGATCTCTCACAACTGGTGAGCAGCGCAGGGGATAGGTTGGAGGCAGAAGACTCTGACTAAAGTTGAGTAGAGATAAAGCATTTATTTATTTATTTATTTATTTATTTATTTATTTATTTTGGAGACAGAGTTTCGTTCTGTTGCCCAAGCTGGAGTGCAGTGGTATGATCTCGGCTCACTACATCCTCTGCCTCTTGGGTTCAAGCGATTCTCCTACCTCAGCCACCCGAGTAGCTGGGATTACAGGTGCCCACCATCATGCCAGGCTATTGTTTATATTTTTAGTAGAGGCGGGGTTTCACTATGTTGGCCAGGCTGGTCTTGAACTCCTGACCTCAAGTGATTCACCCGCCTAGGCCTTCCAAATTGCTGGGATTATAGACATGAGCCACTGTGCCAGGTTGAGAAAACATTTATAATGCTTTCATTCTTAAACTGGGTGATGGAGATCCAGTTTTTATATTTTTATGCTCTTTTTTAATGTCTGAAGTAGATCATAATTAAAAATTTAATAAAATAAATAAATAATTTAATAATAAAATTAATAGCACTGTTACTAAGTGAATCAAAGCTCCAACAGGGCAAAGATAACAATAATTACCACTAATGACGAAGCTTACGCACTTAGTAACAGGGCTTAATAGGCAGTATTCCTAGGACTTCACAAATATACACTCTTAATCCTCATGACAACCCTGTGAGACAGGTGTTTCCCAAATTACTGATGAGGAAAATGAAGTACAGAGAAGTTGAGTATCTGGCCCAAGGTCACCCAGTCAGTAGGAAGGAGAGCTGAGATTCAGGCACCGCACTCTTAACCGGGAGAGCGGGGCTGGCGCAAGGGGCGTGGCTATATTGGGCTGAGTCGGAGATGGGCGTGGTTGGGGCGGGGTTGGGAGGGTTGGGGCGGGGTTGGGAGGGTTGGGGCGGGGTTGGGAGGGTTGGGGCGGGGCCTCTGTAGGCGAAGAGAGTTAAATCCGGGGCCCGACCGGAAAGCGTCGCCCTCCTGCTCTGTCTGCTGGGCTTCGTTGCTTCCCACGTTCTGGGAGTCTTAGCGGCTTGCTACCCGTTTTCCAAGCAAAAACCGCAGTGCCTGTGCAAGCGCCTGGGCCTAATGGACCCCAGAGGGAGTGCCTGAGGAGGCTTTCTGCTCCAGGCTCCTGGTGCCATGGCAACCTAGACCCAAGAATCTAGGCTCAAGGCCTGGAAACGACCCCAACTGTGGCCGTCGCCTTCCGGGCTTCAGTTCCCTGTCTAAAATTTGGGGGTTAGGGGCCTTTCCACTGCTAGTGTCTCAGAGACCTTAGAGAGGAACCAAACCTCTCACCTCCCACCCCTGCTCTTGCCTTCCAGCAAAACTTCCGGTGATTTTCACATTACAGCAGCCCCTGAGAACTTGTCAGAAATGAAAACTCTCAGCCCTACCTCAGACCCACTGGGTCAGAAACTCTGGAAATAAGGTCCTGCCGCCTGGTTTAGCCAGCCATCCCCAGGATTCCCATGCATGCTCAAGCTGGAGAACCACTGCTCTAACCTGTCATTTCCCTAATTCTGGCCTAAAGCAAAACTGTTATCTTTCTTGTGCTCAGATACCATCAATGGCTCCCTGGTGCCATGGAATCAAGCCCAAGTCGTCCTGACATCCAAGGCCTTTCACAACTCCCCTTCTCCACCCCCAGAAGAATTGGCCCCAGTGACTCCTCTAGACAACTGCATCGTTGTGTTCCCCAAAGCACACCCTGCATGTGTTTCTAGATGCTTGTTAATGCTGTTCCCTTGGCCTGGAATGCCTTCTAATCCCTTTTGACCAAAGCTTCAAGTTTCTCTCTTCCAGGAAGTATTCCCAGAATGTTTCTACCCTTGAGGGTGCCTCCCTGCTAGGAGTCCTGAGTCTTTGCATTCCTGCCCAGGGATAAGCATTGATAGATTGGTGTTTGATTTCATTATGGGCTGAATTATACCCTCCCAAAATTCATACGCTGAAGCCCAATCCCCAGTACCTCAGAGTGTGACTGTATTTGGAGATAGAGCTCTTTTTTTTTTTTTTTTTTTTTTTTTTTTTTTTTTTGAGACGGAGTCTCGCTCTGTCGCCCAGGCTGGAGTGCAGTGGCCGGATCTCAGCTCACTGCAAGCTCCGCCTCCCGGGTTCACGCCATTCTCCTGCCTCAGCCTCCCGAGTAGCTGGGACTACAGGCGCCGCCACCTCGCCCGGCTAATTTTTTGTATTTTAGTAGAGACGGGGTTTCACCGTGTTAGCCAGGATGGTCTCGATCTCCTGACCTCGTGATCCGCCCGTCTCGGCCTCCCAAAGTGCTGGTATTACAGGCTTGAGCCACCGCGCCCGGCCGGAGATAGAGCTTTTAAGGGGTTAAAATGAGTTAAAGTGAGGCCATTAGCCAATCTGGCTGGTGTCCCTCATAAGAAGGGGAAATTTGAATTCACAGAAAACACCAGGGCTGTGCACCCACAGAGGGGTGACCCTGTGAAGAGGCTGCAAGAGGGTGGCCATCTGTGAGCCAAGGAGAAAGGCCTTGAAGGAAACCACCCCTGCTAGTGCCTTGATCTTGGACTTCCAGCCTCTAGCACTTTGAGGAAATTACCTCTGGTTAAGCCCCCAGTCTGTGGTTTTGTTATGGCAGCGCTGGCAAACGAATACAGATTTTTTTTTTTTTTTTTTGAGACGGAGTCTTGCTGTGTTGCCCAGGCTGGAGTACAGTGGCGCAATCCTGGCTCACTGCAATGTCTGCCTCCTGAATTCAAGCAATTCTCCCACCTCAGCCTCCCAAATAGCTGGTTATGGCACCCACCATCATGCCCGGCTAAATTTTTTTGTATTTTTATAGAGACGGGGTCTCACCATGTTGGCTAGGCTGGTCTTGAACTCCTGATCTCAGGTGATTCACCTGCCTTGGCCTCCCAAAGTGCTGGGATTACAGGCGTGAGCCACCGCGCTTGGCCAGATACAGATTTCCTAGAAGTTCATCATGTTTTTCCTGAGGTCTCTGCCTCCCCTTTCTCAGTCTCATTCCTCCTGGGGCCGCAGAGGCAGGCTCTGCCATCACTCCCTTGTGTGACCCTGGGGCTCTGCATGACATGCCTTTAGCGGATGGGATCCCGGGCTCTCCCAGGGTAGTTATGGAGGGACACAGCAAAGGCAAACAGACAGCACCTACTCGGTCTGTGTCCCAGCCTCACACACGGTTTCTGTTTGAGGAACAGTGTGCTTAGCATTAAAAAGGCTCAGACACCAACGTGCTCACGGAAGTAATTTCTAGTTGGTGGACTGTGCTTTCCTCGTTCCCTGCCTCTTCCTGCCTTCCTCAACTCAAGTCACATTTGTGATACAGCAATATCGGCAGAAGTGTCTGACCCGGGAAATTAGAAGCCATGGTGCACAGAGTCCTGAAAATCCGGGCTCCAGTCTTGGCCTCTGAACCGCTGTGTGGCCCTGGTTTAGTCACACCCCTCTCTGGGCTCCAGGCTCCCTTGTGAAAGGAAGGATCTAGATGAGCAGATGCCAAGCAATTCTGGGGAAAGACGGGAGGCTCCGGCTGATCACAGCAGGCGGTGCGGTGGGAGGTGGGCACATTAGGCTGAAGAACAGAGGAGGAGCAGCTGCACAGTGGACACCCTGGAAAACCAAGCCAGGAGGCGGGAGTGGCTGGGGCTGGCGCCTGGAAGCCATGAGGGGGGCGGAGCAGAGGAGGGGGGCGGGGCAGAGGAAGGTCGGGATAGAGGAGGGGCGGGGCAGAAGAGGGGCAGACACACCTGAGTCAGGAAGAGGACTCAAGGGAGGGGCAGCCACAACCTGCCCAGGCCCTGCCTTCCTAACTTCAGCCCTTGCCACATTCCCCTTGTGTCGTCCTGACCTTCTTCCCATTCCTGGAACGTGCCAAGCCCTTTCCCACCTCAGGGCCTTTGCCCTTGCTATTCCCTCTGCTAAAAATGTAGACCTAGAAGGAGCAAACACGTCCAGCACTTACTAATGTGCCAGGCACTGTCTTAGCGCTTCACACATATTCACTCATTTCATCCTCTCCACAACCCTGAAGGTAGAAACAATCACCATCCCTACTGTGCAAATGAGCAAACGGAGGCACAGAGAGAAGTAATTTGCACAAGACCTCACGGCAGTGGCAGAGCTAGGATTTGAAACTCTGGGATTCCACTTTTCCCTCATTCGAGTGGCAGTGTAAAATGAGATCACACATGTAAAATGCTTAGAACAGTACCTGAGACTTAATGAATGCCTAAAAAGTGTAAGTTGTGGCTGGTATTTTCTGTATTAAGATGACCATGTCATGTAAAATGTATGCAATGCTCTCCCGCCTGGCTCCCACCACCCCTTACCCTCTGCAGTTTGTGGTCCTCTGACATTTTGCACGTCTTTGTTGGTCACTGTTATCAGGATTGTTCTTCAGATTGTGAACTCCATAAAGGCAGGATTGTCTTGTTCATAACTGTATCCCTTAGGGTCCAGCACAGCGCCTGGCACATAGTAGGGACTTGGTGAAAGTTTGTTGAGTGACTGGCTAAAGAAATAGGAATGTGGGCATGAGATGGGGAGGCAGGCTTCATAGCCAGACGTGGTGGGGAGGGAGTGGGGCTGGAAGCTGGGAGGAAGATCAAATAGTTTCAGCCTAGAGAGGTTTTGACAGAACCAAATATGGCCTCCATTGCTAGGGCAAGAGAAATGCCAGGCAATCAGCCGGCCACTGGCTACCAGGAGCCTCTCAGAGCCCTCTCTGCCCCTCCTCTCCACAACCAGGGAGCCACCAAGGCCCACTGAGACTCCTTCCTAAGTAGCCTTGAGTCTGTCCCATTCCCCATCCCCAATCCCCAGACCCAGGGCCCATCCTCTAATCCCAGAACACAGCCTTGGCCTTCTCACAGACATGCTTGCCTCCAGCCTGCACATTGTCTCCAACCCACCGCCCACTCCATATTCAGAGGGGACTTTCAGAGGGTTCCACTACTGCCATGATAAAGTCCACACTCCTCAGCGGGCCTACTAGCCCCATGATGAGCCGGCTCCAGCCCTTCTTCTCATTCTTCTCCCGCAAGCCTCTGCATCTCCCCTACACACCCCAACTTCCAGCAATACCATGCGCCAGCAGACCAGGCAATTTCTCACCTGCCCTCAGCTTAGTCCAAGATGCATTTTCTGCCAGGAGTGCTCCTATACCACCCCACAACCTGTCCAGTAGAGATGTGCTCACCTCCCAAGGCTCAGCTTAAGCCTCACTGGATCTATAGCCTTTCCGGAATCCCCAACTTCAAGAAGAATAATCCTTGTCTCCCATGGTATGCTGCCCGTCCCGCCTCTGCACTTATTTCCCCATGCAAGTATGACTCCTGGCTAGATGGTTCACCACCTAAAGACAGCAACTATGATGTGGTCATCTTAATACAGATCATACCAGTCACAACGTACACTTTTTAGGCATTCACTAAGTCTCGTCAGCCTGACACCTGGTGAAATCCCTCTCTACCAAAAACACACAAAAACATTAGCCAGGCATGGTGGCGCACGCCTATAGTCCCAGCTACTCGGGAGGCTGAGGCAGGGGAATCGCTTGAACCCAGGAGGCAGAGGTTGCAGTGAGCCGAGATCACTCCATTGCACTCCAGCCTGAGCAACAGACCAAGACTCCGTCTCAAAAAAAAAAAGTCTCAGGCCCTGTTCTAAACATTTTACATGTATGAACTCATTTCGTCTTTCTAAAAACTTTGTGAGGTGCGTACCATTATCCCCATTTTGCAGCCAAGGACACTGAGGCACAGAGAGGTTACGTAACTTGCCCGTGGTCACACACCTGGTAGAGGGCAAATCCAAAATTTAGATTCAGGCCCTTGAGACTCAAAAGCCAGTGTTCTTTCCTCCATGCAGCCACTGGCAGGTCTGCTCCCAAATGGGCCCATGGGTGGAATTGAGGCCTGGGACAAGCTCTGGCCTTCTCATGGGCTGGCCAGCAACTCTTTCTGATCACACACAGTCCTGCAGGGCCTCACAGCCAGCATGCCCAGATGGCGCATCAGTGGACCTGAAGCCCGACAACTGGATGAAAGCCTGTGGAACCAAAGCCCATGAAATCCCCGAATCTGCTGGGGCTTCCAGCACAGGGAGAGAGCTGGCAGGGCAGTAGCTTCTGGAATATGTTAGTTTGTTATTGCTGCCCTACCAAATTGCCCCAAACTTAGTGGCTTAAAATAACACAAGTATCATCTTATAGTTCTATAGGTCAGAAGTCTGGCTGGGCTCTGTGGCTTAAGCCTGTAATCCCAACACTTTGGGAGGCCGAGGCAGGCAGATCATCTGAGGTCAGGAGTTCGAGACCAGCCTGGTCAACATGGTGAAACCCCATCTCTACTAAAAATACAAAAACTAGCCAGGCGTGGTAGTATGGGTCTATAATCCCAACTACTTGGGAGACTGAGGCAGGAGAATTGCTTGTACCTGGGAGGCGGAAGTTGCAGTGAGCCGAGATCATACCACTGTACTCCAGACTGGGCAACAGAGTGAGACTGTCTCAGAAAAAAACAGAAGAAGAAGAAGAAGAAGAAGAAGAAGAAGAAGAAGAAGAAGAAGAAGAAGAAGAAGAAGAAGAAGAAGAAGAAGTAGTCGGACATGAGTCTCTAACAAGGTGTCAGTAGGCTTCTATATCTTCTGGGCACTGTAGGGGAGAATCCATTTCCTTGTCTTTTCCAGCTGCTGGAGACTGACTGCTTTCCTTGGCTTGTGGGCCCTTCCTCCATCTTCAAAGTCTGTGATAGGGAACCAAGCCCTCTCATATGGCATCACCCAGACTCTGCTTCCCTCATCCTATCCCTTTCTCTACTCTTCTTCTGCCTCCCTCTTCCATTTTTCAGGATCTGTGTGATTACATTGGATCCACACAGATAATTCAGAATACTCTTCCCAGCCTAAGGTCCACTGATTAGCAACCTTAATTCCATCCACAACCCTAATTATCTATTTCCATGTAACTGAACGGTTCCATAGGTTCCAGGGATTAGGATGTGGACCAGTTGCAGGGGCATTATTCTGACCACCCCACAGGTGTTTCTTAGATTGTTACTCAAATCTCCCCATCCCAAAATATCTGTGAAATCATTGGAACAGTCTCAAACTTGCACAGTGGGACAGCCTGCATCTCAGTTGCCTCAAAGTCTCCAGCGTTGGGGCAGGTAGGAGGAATGTGCCTCCGTCAGAGAAGTTCCTCTCAGCCCTCCAGGAGGACAGCACATGGGGGCCTGCCAAGGACTTGCAGCTGACCATTTGGCAAGAAGAAAGCGATCCCTCAGAGTATTTTCACCCATTACCAACATCCCACTCATCCTGAGCACAAGGGCATAGAGAGGTTCTTACCCCCATTTTAAAATGCAGGGAAGTGAGTTTTGGAGGGGTGGGGTTGCTTGCCCAATGTCTCACATGTAGCCTACATACACATGCTCTGAATTATGCACTCATTCTCCTGCCACCCTGCTTCTCACAGTGAGGTATTTGTATCACTCAGCTGGCCAGGGTCCTGGATGTCAGCTAAATGACCCATCTTCCTCACTGTAACTTTTCCTCAAGCATAGGTTACCTAGAATAGTCCTTCTTCATTAAAATAGCACAAATATTATAAAGTAAAATGCTAAAGCCATTTGAATTTTTGAGAAAAAACCTAAGACTTAAAACAGACTGTGGGGGTTGCATGGATCATGCCTGCCAAATCTCAGAAGGACATGTTTCTGCTTCCCAATCTTGAGGGGCATTTCAGAGAAGGCACCACATGCCAGAGAGGCAACACAACACTGCATGCACGTGTGTGTGTGTGTGTGCACTCACATGTTACCATCTTCCCCAAAGACCCAGAAAAGTCTGTGGTTCAGCCACAGCCAAATGAATTCTTCCATTCCAATATGGATGTTTTAAAATTTCTTTTTCTCATCTGACTTCCCCAGCTAGAACCTCTGATACAATGTTGATAGAAGCCGGTGAAAGTAGGCAGCCTTGTTCTGTTCCTGACCTTAGGAGGAAAACATTCAGTCTCTCACCACTAAGATATTAGCTTTGGATTTTTCATAAATGCCTTGGTCAGGTTGAGAAGTTCCCTTCTATTCCTAATTTATTGGGAGTTTTTATCAGGAATGAAAGTCGTATTTGTCAAATTATTTTTCTGCACTTAACATGATTATATGATTTTTCATTTTTAGTATGTTACTACAGGCTAAATTACAATTTGATTACATTGTAAATTACATTGATTGATTTTGTTTATTATACCAACCTTGCATTCCTGGGAGTAAACCCCACTTGCTATAAAGCATTATCCTCTTTATGTACTACTGGATTCAATTTGCTAAAATGTTGTTATGAATTTTTGCATCTATATTCATGAGAGATATTGGTCTGTTGTTTTCTTTCCTTGTGATATATGTGTCTGGTTTTGGTATGAGAGTAATGCTGGCCTAATAGAATGGGTTAGGAATTATTCCCTCCCTTTCAATTTTCTAGAAGATTTTGCATACAATTGATATGCTTTCTTCCTTAAATGTCTGGTAGAATTCTCTTTTTTTGTTTTTTGTTTTTTTTTTTGAGATGGAGTTTCACTCTTTTTGCCCAGGCTAGAGTGCAATGGTGCGATGTCGGCTCACTGTAACCTCCGCCTCCTGGGTTCAAGTGATTCTCCTGCCTCAGCCTCCCGAGTAGCTGGGATTACAGGCATGTGCCACCATGCCCGCCTAATTTTGTATTTTCAGTAGAGTCAGGGGTTCTCCATGTTGGTCAGGCTGGTCAGGTTTGAGACTCCCGACCTCAGGTGATCCGCCCACCTTGGCCTCTCAAAGTGTTGGATTACAGGCTTGAGCCACAGCGCCTAGCCAATGTCTGATAGAATTCTTCAGTGAAGCTGTCTGAGCCTAGAATCTTCTTTGTGGAAAAGTTTTTCGCTACAAATTCAATGTCTTTAATAGACATTGGGCTATTCAGATTGTCTATTTCTTCTTGAGTGCGTTTTGGAAGTTTGGGTCTTTCAAGGAATTTTTCCATTTCATCTAACTTGTCAAATGTATTGGCATATTTTGTACACAACAATCCCTTATTATGCTTTTAATGCAGGTAGAATTTGTAGTGACATCTCTCATTCCCAGTATTATTTCTCCGTTTTTTTATTGTATTGAGTTTTGCTCTGATCTTTATTATTTTTCTTCTTGTACTTATTTTGTGTTTCATTTGCTCTTCTCTTCTAGTTCCTCAGGGTAGACACTGAGGTAACAAAGCGAAAGCCTTTATCTTTTTGATGTAGGCATTTTGGTGCTATCATTTTTTCTCTAAATACTACTCTAGCGAGATCCTACACATTTGGTTATATTTTATTTTCTTTTACATTCATTTCAAAATACTTTCTAATTTGCCTTTGATTTCTTCTTTAACCCATAGTTTACTTAGAAGTATGTTACTTAGTTTCCACATATTTGGGGATTTTCCAGAGATCTTTGTTGTTGATTTCTAATTACTTCCATTGTGATCAGAGAATATACTTGGCACGACTTGAATTACTTTAAATTCAGTGAGACTCGTTTAATGTCCTGAAGTGTGGTCTTTCTTGATAAATGTTCTGTATGCACTTGAAAAGAATGTACACTCTGCAGTTAATGGATGTAATGTTCTAGAAATGTCAATTAGGTTAAGTTGGTTGGTGGTGCTGTTGAAATCTTCTATATCATTACTGATTTTCTGTCTGCTTGTTCTATGAATTATTGAGAGAGGAACGTTGAATCTAGAGTTGTGGATTTGTATATTTCTTCGTGCAGTACTATTACTTTTTGCTTCATGTATTTTGAAGGGTGGTCAGTAAGTGCATAAACATTTAGGATTGTTAAATCACCTTGATAAGTTGACTTCCTTATCGTTATGAAATGACCTTGCTTATTCTTGGTAATATGTTTTGTCTGATATCTACCTTTTCTAATATTAACACAGCTACTTCAGCTTTCTTTTGATTAGTATTAGTATAGTGTATATTTGTCTATATTTTTACTTGTAACCTATTTTTTCTTGATATTTAAATTAAATTTCTTGCAGGTACCAAAAAGCTCTGATTTTTAATCAGGGTGTTCACATTTAAATAACAATTAATGTGATTATTGATATGGTTGGGTTTAAATCTATTATTTTGCTATCTGTTTTCTATTTGTCCCATCTGTTATTCATTCCATTTTCCTCTTTTTCTGCCTTTTTGTTATTAACCGAATAGTTTTTTATGATTCTATTTTATTTTCTTTGCTAGTTTATTAGTTATAATTCCTTTTTGCATTGTTTTAGTTTGTTGTTTCTTTATTATGCCTGTTTAATTTATCGCAGTCTACCTTCAACTGATACTATACCACTTCACGTAGTATACAAGAATCTTATAATAGTATTGTTACATTTGTCTCCTCCCAGCCTTTATGCTATTGCCATCAAGCATTTCACATTTAAAATTGTTATAAACTCAATAACACATTGTTATTATTTTCCTTTTAATAGTAAATTATATTAAGCAATAATAAAAATAGTCTTAATGTTTACCCAGGTAGTTACCACTACCAGTATATATACATAAAAAATACATACATACATATATACGTATATATGTATTTTATATATATTTATAAATGTGTGTGTATGTGTGTATATATGTGTGTGTATATATATGTATGTATTTTTTATGTATATATACTGTGTATATATCTACACACACATACACACACACATACAGCCTGGGCAAAAGAGCAAGACTATCTCTAATACATATATAATATGTATATGTAACATACATATTATGTAATATATGTATTATGTAATATATGTATAATAGAGATAGATCTAATACATATATACCATATTATATATGTATTAGAGATAGAGTCTTGCTCTTTTGCCCAGGTTGGAGCAGTGGCTTAATCACAGCTCACTGCAGCCTCAAACTTCTGAGCTCGAGCAATCTTCCCTCTTCAGTCTCCTGAGTAACTGTGAGTACAGATGCACAATGCCATGCCCATCTAATTCTTTTAAAAAAAAATGTGTAGAGGTGGAGCCTCACTATGTTTTCCAAGATGGTCTCAAATGCCTCGTTACCAGTTTTTATTTGTTTTTCAGAGACAGGGTATTGCTCTATTGCCCAAGCTAGAGTACAGTGGTGTGATCCTAGCTTACTACAGCCTTGAACTCCTGGGTTCAAGGAGTCCTCCTGCCTCAGCCTTCTGAGTAGCTAGGAGTATAGATGCGTCACCGTGGCTGGCTAATTTTTTAAAATTAATTATTATTTTTTTTTTATTTGAGAAATGGGTCTTGTTTTTTGTTGCTTAGACTGGTCTTGAATTCCTGGGCTCAAGCAATTCTCCTGCCTTGGCCTCCCAAAGTGTAGGGATTACAGGCATGAGCCACTGCACCTGCACCAGTAGTTTTTATCCTTTGAGTAGACCTACATTTTCACCAGGCATTATATTTCTTTTGCTTGAAAAACTTCCTTTAACAATTTTTGTAGGCCAGGTATTCTGGTGATGAATTCCATCCATTTTTGTATGTCAGAAAAAGTCTTTATTTCCCCTTTATTTTTAAAAGATGTTTTCACTGGATAGAGAATTCTAGTCTTGTTCCTTTTTTTTGAGATGGAGTCTTGCTTTGTTGCCCAGGCTGGAGTGCAGTGGCATGTTCTTGGCTCACTGAAACCTCCACGTCCCAGGTTCAAGCAATCCTCCTGCCTTAGACCCCCTAGTAGTTGGGATTACAGGCACCTGCCACCATGCCCAGGTAATTTTTGTATTTTTAGTAGAGACGGGGTTTCACCATGTTGGCCAGCCTGGTCTCAAACTCCTGACCTCAGGTGATCCACCCGCCTCAGCCTCCCAAAGTGCTGGGATTACAGGCATGAGCCACTGTACCCAGCCTAGTCTTTTCTTTTGATACTTTAAATAAGTTGTTCCACTATCTTTTATTTTGCATTGGTTATGATGAGAAATCTGCTATCATCTTTAGCTTTGTTTCTCTGTATGGAATGTGTGTCCCACTTCCTGGCTGCTTCTAAATTTTTTGGTTAATCCTTGGTTTCAAGCAATTTGTTATGACGTGTGGTATAGTTTTCAATTTCTTTCCTTTTTCTTTTCTTTTTTTGAGATGGGGTCTCACTCTGTCATCCAGGATGGAGTGCAGTGGCAAGTACAGTGGCGCAATTTTGGCTCACCACAATCTCCGCCTCCGAGGCTCGAGTGATCCTCCCACCTCAGCCTCCCAAATAGCTGGGACCACAGGCATGCATCACCACACCCAGCTAATTTTTGGTGTGTGTGTGTGTGTGTGTGTGTGTGTGTGTGTGTGTGTGTGTGTTTTGTTTTGTTTTGGTAGAGATGGGGTTTTACCATGTTGCCCAGGGTGGAGTTTTCTATTTCTTTTGCTGGAATTTGTTGAACTTCTTGGATCTGTGGGTTTCTAGTTCTCATCAAATTTGAACATTTTTCAGTCATTATTTCTTTAAACATTTTGTTGGTTCCACCCTTTTTCTCCTTTACTGCAAGGATTCCAATTACACATACATTTGGCCTGATAAAGTTGTCCCACAGTTCACTGATGCTTTATTTTTCTTAATTCTTTTTATCTTGCTGTGTTTCTTTTTGGATAGTTTATTTTACTGTTTTCAAGTTCACTATTCTCTTCTGCATGTTGAATCTGTCATTTATTCAGTGTATTTTTAATCTCAGATATTGTAGCTTTCATCTCTAGAAGTTTCCTTTTAATTTGTTAATGTTTTCTGTATCTCCACTTTAACAAGTTCAGTCTTTCCTTTAGCTTCCTGAATTTATGGGATCCAGTTATAAAAGCTGTTTTAATGCCTTTTCTTTATTGTGTATTAATGACCCTCTTTTCGTTGTGTGCCTTATTTTCCTTCTCCTTTGAATGCTTGATAATTTTGATTAGATTCCAGGCATTATGGATATTACCTTGTTAAGTGAAATTCTTTTGTTTTCTCATTTTTTTTTTTTTTGAGATGGAGTCTTGCTTGTCATCCAGGCTGGAGTATAGTGGCACGATCTCAGCTCACTACAACCTCTGCCTCCTGTATTCAAGCCAGTCTCTTGCCTCAGCCTCCCAAGTAGCCGGGATTACAGGTGCATGCCACCATGCCCAGCTAATTTTTGTAGTTTTAGCAGAGACGGGGTTTCACCATGCTGGCCAGACTGCTCTCGAACTCTTGACGTCACGATCTGCCTGCCTCAACCTCCCGAAGTGCTGGGATTACAGACATGAGCCACCACCACACAGGGCCTAAAATTGTTTCTAAGATTAATTCTGAGATGCGGTTAAGTCACTTGGAAAGAGTTTGATCCTTTAAGGTCTTGATTTTAAGCTTTATTTGGCAGGACAAGAGTAGCATTTAGTCTAGGGTTGTGTCCCTACTATTGAGATGAGACCTTTTGTGGGACTCTAACTGATGCCCTATGAGTTATGCTATTTTACATTCTGGCTGTTGGGAACAGGCACTATTCTGAGTCCTATGAGAGCTCTAAGCACTGCTCCCTCTAATCTTTCAGGGTTCTTTCCTGGCCTCAAGGAGTTTTCTCACACGCGTTTGCTGGTCATTACTCAGCTGAATACTAGAAGAGACTCTGACTTTCTCTTCCTATATAGTTCTCTCCATCTCTTCTCTCCAGTACCCTTCCCTGTGAATCCCAGCTACCTTGACTTCCTTGGACTTTCAGCTCCATCTCCTCAACTCAAGGCAACTGCTGGGCTCTGCCTGGGTGTACTATCCCTTTGCTGTGGTCTGCAAATGCTCTCCCGGCAGTAAGCTGGGGTAATGATAGCTCATCTGATCTTTTTTTTCCATCATCCAGGTATCACTATCCTCCATTGCCTGATACAGTGTTTTTAGAGTCCTTTTTTCTTTTATTTTGTCAGGTTTTTTTGTTTTGTTTTTTGTTTTTGAGACGGAGTCTTGATCTGTCACCCAGGCTGGATTGCAGTGGTGCAATCTCAGCTCACTGCAACCTCTGCCTCCCAGGTTCAAGCAGTTCTCCTGCCTCAGCCTCCTGAGTAGCTGGAATTACAGGCGCACGCCACCATGCCTGGCTAATTTTTGTATTTTTAGTAGAGATGGGGTTTCACCATGTTGGTCAGGCTAATCTCAAACTCCTGACCTCGTGATCTGCCTGCCTCAGCCTCCCAAAGTTCTGGGATTACAGGTGTGAGTCACCGCACCCAGCCCTTGTCTGTTTCTTCAATTGTTTCAGGTGACAGGGTAAATCCAGTTCCTGTTACCCAAAACTGTCAAAATCAGAAATCTAAATGTATAACAAAAACAGTACTATTTACAATAGCATTTAAAATGTTAAAAACAGATAAATCTGACAAGAGATGTGCAAGGCCTATACAGTGAAATGTAAAAAAAAAAAAACCCTGTGAATAGAAAATTAAAGCATATGTAAAGAAATCACAAATAAATAAATGGAGAGATATACTGTCTTCATGTACCAGAAGACTCAATATTACTAAAATGTCAATTCTTTTCAAATTGACACATAGATTCAATGCAATCCCAATCAAAATCTCAGCAGGCATTTTTTTTCTTGAAATTGACCAGCTAATTATATATTCCATATGGAAATGCAAAATCTAAAATAGCCCAAACAAGTTTGACTTATTATAAAGCTATAATAATCAAAACAGTGTGGCATTGCCCTCAAGATAGACAAGTAGACCAATGAAGCAGAATAGAGAGTCCAGAAATTGATCTATACATAAATGGCCAATTGATTTTTGACAAAGTTTTCAAGATAATTCAATGGAGAAAAGGATAGTCTTTTCAATAAATAGTGCTGACCAGGCATGGTGGTTCACACCTGTAATTCCAGGACTTTGGGAGGCCAAGGCAAGAGGATCACTTGAGCCCAGGTTTGAGACCAGCCTAGGCAACATAGTCAGACTCCCTCTTAATGAAGAAGAAGGAGAAGGAGGAGAAAATTATCCAGGTATGGTAGTGTGCACCTGTAGTCCCAGCTATTCGGAAGACAGAGGTGGGAGGATCACTTGAGCCCAGGAGTTGGAAGCTGCAGTGAGCTATGATAGCACCACTGCACTCCAGCCTGGGCAGCAGAGCAAAACCCTGTTCCGCAAAAAAAAGGAGGTGGTGGAGTGGTGCTGAATAATTGGATATCCATATGCAAAAAAAACCCCAAAAAAACCCTGATGTACTCTTGCACCATATATAAAATTTAACTCAAAATAGATAATACACCTAAATGTAAAACCTAATACCATAAAATTTAGAAGAAAAAATCATTGTAACTTCAGATTAGGCAAAGATTTCTCAGATACACCACAAAAGCACAGTCAATACAAGAAAACAAATGATAAGTTGGATTTTATCAATGTAGAACTTCTGCTCTTTGAACACATAGTTAAGAAAATAAAAAGACAAGCCACAGACTGGGAGAAAATGCTGGCAAATCAGATATTTGATAACTTATACCCAGAACATATAAAGAACTCGAAAAACACAATAATAAAAAAGTAAGTAAGGCTGGGCACAGTGACTCATACCTGTAATCTCAGCACTTTGGGAGGTTGAGATGGGAGGACTGCTTGAGCCCAGGAGTTGGAGTTCAGCCTGGGCAACATAGGGAGACCCCATCTCTACAAAAAATAAAAATAAGATAAAAATTAAAAATAAAAATAAAAAAATTTTTTTTGAGACAGTCTCGCTCTGTCACCCAGACTGGAGTGCAGTGGCACAATATCGGCTCACTGTAACCTCCGCCTCCATTCAAGCAATTCTCCTGCCTTAGCCTCCCAAGTAGCTGGGATTACAGGCACCTGCTACCACACCCGGCTAATTTTTGTATTTTTAGTAGCAACAGGGTTTCACCAAGTTGGCCAGGTTGGCCTTGAACTCCTGACCTCAGGTGATCCACCCGCCTTGGCCTCCTAAAGTGCTGGGATTACAGGCGTGAGCCACCATGCCCGGCCCTGGTTATTTTCAAAGGCAAAAAATTTGAACAGACACTTCACCAAAGAAGATATGCATGTACAAGGAAAGCAAATACAAAGATGCTCAATATCATTAATCATTAGATAAATGTAAATTAAAACCACAATGAGATATCACTACATACCTATTAAAATATGTAAACCAAAAGGACTGATCATAACAAGTGCTGGCGAGGCTACGGAGCAACTGGGATTCTATTACACTGCTGGTTGGAATGAAAATAGTACAACCACATTGTCAAACAGCTTAGCAGTTTCTTTGGAAAGTTAAAGCATATCTACTCTGTGATCCAGCTTCAATTCCTAGGTATTTACCCTGGAGAAACGACAGCTTATGTTCATGTAAAGACTTGTACGCAGGTCAGGTGCAATGGCTCATGCCTGTAATCCCAACATTTTGAGAGGCCGAGGCAGGTGGATCACTTGATCCCAGGAGTTTGGGACCAGGCTGGGCAACATGGTGAAACACTGTCTACACACACACACACACACACACACACACACACACACACACACACAATCCCAGAAAATCACCAGCAGCTTCAGCTACTTGGGAGGCTGATGTGGCAGGATTGCTTGAACCTGGGAGGTGAAGGCTGCAGTGAGCTGTGATTGTTCCACTGCACTCCAGTCTGGACACAGAAGACCCTGTCTCAAAAAAATAATTTTAAACAAACCAACGAATGTATAGTAATGTAACGCAGATCAGTGGTCACCTGGGGACTGAGCTGGAGTGGAGGTGAGTTTGCAGAAAGAGAGGCAAGGATTATAAGTGGCACGAGGAGATATTTGGCAGTGGTGGGCACGATCATTTTGATTATGATGATGGTTTCATGAGTGTAAACATATGTCAGAACTTATCACATTGTGCACTTTAAGTATGTGGAGTTTACTGTATGCCAACCACACCTCAACAGAGCTGTTTTTTGTTTTTGTTTTTGTTTAATGAAAAAAAGAAATACAGAGATAGGCCTGACCTGGACTCTGCTGCCAGCACTCTGGTGGGGTCAGAGGGTGGGGGTTGGGGGTGAGGGGGTAGTGGGAAGGCCATGCACTCAATCAAAGCCCGAGGCTGCAAAAGTGAAGCTGGAAGGGCAGAGTGTAGGCAGAGAATGGCAGTGGGGACAGAGCTGAAGGCCTGGGGCCTCCTGAGTTTCAGAAGTCACCCTCCCTTGTGAGAGGCGGGCTCTGCTTTCTTTCTAATGGCCTTCTCTCTCCAACATTCTTTCATCCTAAGAAGCTTCCAGCCAAAAAGGACTTCCTGAAATTGGGCAGGGCCGCCTGAGGAGGCAAGAACAATAGCTGAGCTCTGACGATGGGGCCTGGCTCCCTGCACACATTATTGTATTTAACCCTCCCATTAACCCAGTATTAGCTAGCTATGGTCCCATTTGACTAATAAAGAAACTGAGGCTCTGAGAAGTGAGTTGATTGGCTAATAGCTGGCAGAGCCTCCCAGTCCTAGCACACCACTGCTGGTGCTAACACTCAGGCTGCAGGGCAAGGCCTGGCCAGGGCTGTTTGGAGTCTCTCCTCCACCCTGGCACTCTTAGTTTTGAGATCCCCACTCCGTATCAGGCATACGAAACCCACAGATCCCATTGTGAATGTGATTTGCACTGTGATTATTAATTTAACTTGCAGTTTTCTTGTTATATTTGGGAGCTAAGAGGTGTTCTTTTCCCCAGTTTCAAACATTTTCTTAAACTCTAAATTCTAATGGCAAAATGGCCCTGTACATTGGGGGTCTTTTGGTGGGGTATGATGGGGGCTCTGGCTTTGCAAGCAAGGATGTGAAGACCCAGTAAGAGGCTTTGGGCTCAAATACAGGAGTGTCTGATTTTGGGGGACCACAAGGGTCAGGGTTGAGTGCCAGGAAGTCTAGCTGGGCACACATGCCCTGGAGTCAGACTGGCCTGGTGTATATCCAGGTACCATTGCACATTCCTGTGTAGCCTTGGAATGGTGGATGCTATCTCACTTCTCTGACCTTCAGTCCCTTCTTCAGTGAGGTCAGGATCATCATCCCTACCTGAGAGAGCCAGGGATTATAACGTGATTGGTTGGATATTGTTTAAGGTCCTTTGCTGCAGGGAGGCCTGTGGGGACTCAAGAACTCATGTCTGCACAGGCGCCAGAAATCCCGTCCTGTCCGCCATTTCGGCGCCCCCACTGGACTCCGGCTGTTTTCCTTCGGAGTCACCGTACCTTATCAAGTCACAAGTCCCTGAGTCACCCCCAGCCCCACGCCAGCTCTCCGGCTGTCCCTAACACACTTCCTGTGGCCCTCCTCCGCCCGCCCCATATTGTTCCCTGCCCCACCGCATTCAGGGACGTTTTGTCTCCCTGGTCCTGGCGACTGTGAGCCGCTGGGAACAGGAACTGCATAGAGGCCTCTGGTCATTCGCAGGAAGTCCGCGTGGAATGGAAGGGGACGTGTCAAACGGCAGGCCTGCCTGCCCAGCCTGGACTCCAGCTCCCAGCTGCTGTCCCCACCCCATGTGAGAAGGTGGTCACAAGATCACAGCAAGGGACACCAGCCCGGCCTCGGGCTCCTGGCCTACGCTTTCATCCACCATCATAGCAGGGTCCTGGATGCCCCTGTTGTGTCTTTATGATTTCTGGATGTGGGGAGGGCTGGGGCCTGGGAAAGGAGCCAGGCAGCCAGGGCACTGGAGGAGGAGGGGAGCACTGGATCAGATATTCACACAGGTAGGCGAGTGCATCTACACAGAAGGGGCTGCCCTTGCTTTTACATAAATAAATGGCATATAGGTTCAAATCCCTGCCTCCCCTTTCATAGCTTGGTGCTCTTTGGTATGCTTGTATAACCCCTCGTGCCTCAGTTTCCTCCTCTGACAAATGGGGATAACAACATGCCTAACGCATCTGTTGGAATGTTTGGGTAAAGTGTCTTCCCCTCCCTTTCCACGAACGCTTAGAGTGAGCCACCACCTGCCACAGGCCCAGACTGAGAGGTAGCTTTGGCCTTCTAGTTGGAGGGGAACGGTCTCCCGAGAGGGCCCTTAACCACCTCTCCTGAAGCATGCCCTGCTTGCTCTGCTCGGTGCAAGGCCTAGACCCCTTGAGAACTCCCAGGCCTTCAATTGTGCCATTGGTGGCTGTGCCACATGTGAGAAGGTCACTGTCACGTAATGGGAACAGCTACATTTACAGCACGCTTTGGAAGTCACAAAGATGATCTCAATTAGTCTCCACAGCCACCCCGTGACATTGACAACGGAACCCTCCATTTTACAGGCGGGAAGGAGGCTCCCAGAGTCCACTGCACGCGCTCTGTGTAAACAACTAAGGGGTGCTTAGGGAACTGCCCATATGTGCATTTTGATGTGAAGGAAAGCCCAAAGTAAATGGAATGGCCAGGCATCGTGGCTCACGCCTGTAATCCCAACACTTTGGGAGGCCAAGGCAGGTGGATTACTGGGGCCCAGGAGTTCAAGAACAGCCTG
Source organism: Rhinopithecus roxellana (assembly GCF_007565055.1). Classification (NCBI taxonomy): domain Eukaryota; kingdom Metazoa; phylum Chordata; class Mammalia; order Primates; family Cercopithecidae; genus Rhinopithecus; species Rhinopithecus roxellana. Next base: position 172,304,706 of record NC_044553.1, read on the forward strand.
GCAAACATGGTGAAACCCCATCTCTACAAAAAATATAAAAATTGGCCAGGCACGGTGGCTCATGCCTGTAATCCCAGCACTTTGGGAGGCCGAGGCAGGTGGATCGAGACCATCCTGGCTAACACGGTGAAGTCCCATCTCTACTAAAAAATACAAAAAATTAGCCAGGCGTGGTGGTGGGCACCTGTAGTCCCAGCTACTCGGGAGGCTGAGGCAGGAGAATGGCATGAACCCAGGAGCTGGAGCTTGTAGTGAGCCGAGATGGCACCACTGCTCTCCAGCCTGGGCGACAGAGCAAGACTCCGTCTCAAAAACAAACAAACAAACAAACAAACAAAATATATATATATATATATATAAATTAGCCAGGCATGATGGTGCACACCTGTAGTCCCAGTTTCTCGAGGGGCTGAAGTGGGAGGATTGCCTGAGCCAGGGAGTTTGAAGCTGCAGTCAGCTATGATCTTGCTACTGCACTTCAGCCTGGGCAACAGAGTGAGATCCCGTCTCAAAAAACAAAGAGAGAGAGCAGGGTGGAGGAGAAAGGGAAGGGAAGGGAGTGAAGGGAGGGCGAGAAAAGAAGGAAGGAAGGAAGAAAGAGAGAAAGAAGAAAGAAAATGGAATGACTCACTAATGGTCAGATTTCATAGCAGCTGGAGGTGAAGAAGAAGAATTTGAGGGATGGACAGAGGGCTTTCCCCAGGCTTTTGAAACCTGGTCCCCCAGATGATGATCATTGCCCTTCTACCCAGAGTTAGACCTGAAAAAGCAAATGTTGCCCCCCTTGCTAACCTGCCCTAGGAAGGGCAGGGGGACAGGACTCGGTCCAGGCTCTGTACTAGACTGGTTTTCCACCTCTTTTGCTTTTATAAGTTCAGGCAAGAGAAGAGGCAGGGAGAAAAATCTGCTACTAATAAGGAAATCAATTACTTGGTGTGCGTGTCATGAAATGTTTCAATAAAGATTTGTCTTTGAGGTTTTTTGTTTTTTTTTTTTTCTCCTCCTTTAATTTTTTTCCCCCAAAGAGACCTGGCTGGGGCCTGAACACGTTTCCAGCATCTTCCAGGCTCCCTGTCAGGGAGAGGCCATGCTGCCACATCTGGAGCTAATTACCAGGGGGAACGTGCTCTGTTGACCTGCTGGTGTCCTGGGTGCCCACAGGGTCCCCTCCTCTGCCCAAGCCCAGACATACCCATCAGTGGGTCAAGGAAGAGGGTTCGGTCCCCATCCAGGTCCTGAATCAGGTCCAGGCTGAGATGAGGCTTCATTGCCCTCCAGCACACACAACACACACACAGTCATTCCAAATCACCCACACAGAGTCACACACACACACACTCACACATGCACACAAGTAATTATACACAGTAACATACTCCTAGACAGCACAAATTGCACACAGATCCACATACCACAATCACCCACACATGTACATACACTCACGCTCACTCCCAATACACACATATAGACATTCACCATCACCCTTCCCACACACATATATAGTCACACAATCATACCTACATTCCCAACCATCCATACCTACATAGCCTGTCATCCACACATAATACACACACACACACACCCCCTTACACATACATTCCCCACATACAATCACACACCTCTAATTACAGTCGCTCAGTAATCACACATATACACCCCTAATTCTCTACACTTTCACATGCAATCACACACATTCACACAATCACACACATACACATGATGTAAAAATTCAGGAATGTCTGAGCTAGGATGGATCTTCAAAGTCTTCTATTCCAACCTTCTTTATATTACCAGTGGGGAAACCGAGGCCCAGACAGAAGTCGTGACTTGCAAAAATGGCAGCTCTCAGTCAGATGTGATGGCTCACGCCTGTAATCCCAGCACTTTGGGAGACACAGGCAGGCAGATCACTTGGGGTCAGGAGTTCAAGACCAGCCTGGGCAACATAGTGAAACCCTGCCTGTACTAAAAATACAAAAATTAGCTGCATGTGGTGGTGGGTGCCTATAATCCCAGCTACTCAGGAGGCTGAAGCAGGAGAATCGCTTGAATCCAGGAGGCAAAGGTTGCAGTGAGCCGAGATCACACCATTGCACTCCAGCCTGGGCGAGAAGAGCCAAGCTCCATCTCAAAAACAAAAACAAAAACAAAGGCAGCCCTCTAACCTTACCTATCTGGTTAAACATGTCTTGGGATGGGAAATACTGGTTAGGGAATCTGGGGCTGAGAGATGGGGAGAGGCTGCAGGAGAGAGGAACTCATGTGGAGCCCGGCCCTCAAAGAACTTCAGCCAAAATCTCCTAATGAGGAAATGTAAAAATAATAGGCAGGAAGGAATCCGCAGATCCCTGTAATTCCCCCAACCCCTGCCCAGCCTTGGGAACAGCAGGGGCCAGTGGAAAGACTGTGGCCTTGGTGAGGAGACAAATCCAACTTTCTAAAACTTGGCTCTGCCATTCACTCTTGGGTGGCCCAGGGCAAGGCACTTCACCCCTCTGAGCCTTGGTTTTCTCAGCGATAAAATGAGAATAAAAACTGACCTAAGGGGGTTATTATGGGGAGGGATAACAAGTTATGTTTCCAGAACATTCAGCACGGTGCCTGGCAGGTAGTAGGTGCTCAACCGATCTTCCTTTCTGTTCCCTGGAGTCCCTTGGTCATGCCACAGTTTTGCTGTGTGACCTGGGTGAGTCCCTTCCCTCTGTGGGCTCTAGTGTCCCCATCCAAACAAATCTCTAAGGCCAAATAGCACCAGGCCTTTCTGCTGAGAGAGAGTGAGCGGAGTGGACCTCGGGGATAACTAAGGCGATGGCCTGGAACTTGTTCCTGAGATCCCAGGACTCTAGGTTGGAGGGGAACAGGGCTATTGTCCTGTAGAGAGAAGAGTTTGCAGGGACTCAGCCTTTGTCAGCCCTAGCTGACAGTGAGGTTGGCAAGACTGGTATTTGAAATATTCCTCTGAACAGGGGGAGAGACACTGGGAGGTCTCAGGGCAAGCTAGGAGGAGGGATGTGGTTGCCTAGGAAACCATGTGTTTTCACTTTTCTGAGAGAGGGGGAGCCTGAAGAGGAAGGGCCTGGGGTGCACACAAGTGGAGGGGAATGGGGGGAATGTGTGCCCTTGGGGAGTAAGCTGAGGGGGAAGGGAGGAAGCCAGTGGAGAAGGGGCTCAGTGAGAGGCTGGAGGGAAACGTTTATGGGCCCCAAATGCCTGAGGGCAAGCAGCAGACCCAGAACCACCAAGAAGCTTGCCAAAAATACAGATTCCCAGGCCCCACCCAGGACCTACTAAATGGGAGGGCAGGAGGCTGCATGGAGGGGAGGGAAATCTGTGTTATTAACCAGCTCCTGGCCTGGGAACCCTGGGAGGATGTCAGGTGGTGTCACATTAGGAAGAAGGACAGTGGGACCAAGCCTGGGTCCTCTCAGGCCCTCTGTGTCCTCATCCATAAAAACAGAGTGGAGGAGGTTGGAGTACATGAATCCAAAGGCCTCTCTCCAGGTCACTCCCCAGAGGCGGTGGCAGGGAGGCAGCAGCCTGGGCCCTTGTGACAGGATGATCCAGGCTCAAATTCCAATTCTCCTAATTCTCCTAGTTACTGAGGTAGTCTTGGCCAAGTCATTTCCCTGGGCCATAGTTTGCTTGACTATAAAATGAGCATAACACCTATAATTTACCATTTCATGAATATGGGAGTCAGCTGAGTGATGTGAAACAGGTTCCTCTGTCATTGCTTTGGGGTATAAGAGTCTCCCCAGCCGGGTGCGGTGGCTCACACCTGTAATCCTGGCACTTGGGGAGGCAGAGGTGGGTGGATCACGAGGTCAGGAGTTCAAGACCAGCCTGGCCAAGATGGTGAAATCCCATCTCTACTAAAAGATTATCTGGGTGCGGTGGCGCAAGTGCCTGTAATCCCAGCTACGCGGGAGGCTCAGGCAGGAGAATCACTTGAGCCCGGGCAGCAGAGGTTGTGGTGAGCCGAGATCGCACCCCTGCACTCCAGCCTGGGCAACAGAGTGAGACTCCATCTCAACAACAACAACAACAACAACAATGAAGAGTCTGCCCAGTGGGCCCCAGCTTACCCCGACACCTCCACCTACATCAGCCACCCCTCCATCTTTCTACAGCCCTGCCCCCAAATTCCTCTCATGGGCCCTAGACCTTTGCCTGTGCCAGAATCTACCTTCCTGTTCCTATCTTCTTCTTTTTAACCATTCCAGACCAGCTCAAAGTTTCCCTCCTGGATGGTCCCTGACTTCTCTCCTCCCCCAGGACTCCACAATGCCTTCTCCAATCCTACCCTCTCTGCTCAGCATCCCTGCCCTCTGACACATAGCCACTGGGTACCACTGTGGGGACTGCTGAGTGGCTGCAGGAAATCTGGGCTCAGATTCACCTTTGGGTATGGGTCCTGCAGGGCTGACCTCCCTTAGACCCCAGATGTCAGGTTACACCACCTCCTCCCATCTCAGGTGTCTTCACCTGAAACCTCCTGGGCTGCTTCAGAGTGCCTGCTGCAGAAGGAGGCAGAGAGGTGTCTTCTACCATCACCAGCTCCCCACTTCACGAAGCAGACCCCAGGCTTCAGAACCCTCACTCGATTGTCCTGAGGTAGTATTTGCTCTTTTTCATATGTGAGGTTCCAGTCCTCCATCCCCTAGGGGCTGAATGAAGGTAGTCTTGGGAGATGCACTGGAGAGAGAGGATTCCTGTAAGCCAAGATGAAGAGGGCATTCTAGGCAGAGGGAACAGCCAGAGCGAAAGGAGGCCAGTGTGGCTGGGAACGGAGAGAGGAACCCAATCATTTTTCACTGTGTTGGCGCCTGGGCCCCCACAGGCCTCACTGGAGGTTGGTATTCTGGGGCTCAGCAGACCTTGCCTCTTTGCCACAGGGCAACGGGCCCTGGGAGAGAAAAGCCTTTCCAGGCCAGGGCTAGGGAGGATCTGGATGGTGCCTGGGGGTGGCTTTAGCCGGTTGGTGTCCTTTTATGAGCTCTGGGTATTCTTCCATAAAATGGGGATAGGGGCCAGGCGCGGTGGTTCACACCTGTAATCCCAACACTTTGGAAGGCAGAGTAGGAGGATCGCTTGAGCTCAGGAGTTTCAGACCAGCCTGGGCAACATAGTAAGACCAGTCTCTCAAAAAAAAAAAAAAAAAAAAAAAAAAAAAAAAAAAAAGGATGGGGCAATTTCCAAAAAAAAATAAAAAATAAAAAAGCCCTCCAGTTCCTCCCACATCCACTGCCAAGGGGGTGGTTAGGGCCTCATGCCCTTGGGGCGCCTTCATGACACCAGCCCTACCCTCCCACCCACTCCCCAGGCCCCAGGCGCTGCGGGCGGGCTCGCTCTGCAGGACCCCACCACCCCCACTTTTGCCCTCCGGGAGCCCAGAGGGACCAGCCCGCCAGCGCGGAGCCGGGACGGGAGGCGGGTGGGGGGAGAGGCCGCCAGCCTGGGAGGCCGGGGCGGCGGGAGACAGCGCGGAGACAGCCCGATAAGGCTGCGGCTCCGGGTGCCCCTCCCAGCCCCGCTCGATCACAAAAACCAAACTCAAACATCCGGCGGCGCGGGAGGGGCGGGCCGCGGGAGGGCGTGGGGGCGACCCTGATGCGCCCCACTCAGAGGCGGGATGCCCTCCCCGGGTTCACCCTGTTAGGGGACCTGCCCCGCTCCAGAGAGAGGCTGGGGGCAGTAGTCAACCCCACAGTGCCCTATTCAGACAGGCCTGGGATGCCCGGCACCCCCTCCTTCGTCCCACCTCTGGTGCTCCAGTTCGGGGAGGGCAGGGGTCCCTGGAAACTTGGGAATGGAGTGGCCTGACGCCAAGGTTCTACGACCCCGCAGCACCGCCGGCCTTCCTGGGCTATTGGAGAGCCCAGCCCTGAGCTGGCCCTGCTAGGGGTGGGGGAGATTCACCGTCCTGACAGGATGGTGGATGAGACCGCACCCTCAGCCGAGCCTGAACTGCACTGTAAGACTTCAGAAGTAGGTGCCAGGCTGGTTACCAGCATCTATTGACCACACACTGTGTGCCCAACAATATTATCGTTACCTTTTTAATATGCACAGGAAGACTTGACAGAGGCTGGCACCAGGTGGTTAAGCCCCCTGCCCCCTCCAAGAGTCACACTGTCCTTTTCCAGCTTCTCATGCAAGTGTCTCAGTGACATTTGTCCTATGTACTCTCTTTAATCCCTTCGTATCCTTGTTCTCATTCATTAGCACTAATGCATTCCCATGTACTGGGCACCCAATCCATGCCAAGTGCCATGCCTAGTTGCAGTTTATGGAGGACACAGCAGAACTGGCTCCGGCCCCTCTCAATACTTCACATTCTAACGAGAAAGGCAGATAAGGCACGCGATTAAAAACTTAGGTAGGGCTGTGAGGAGTGTTTTGTATGTGGCACAGCACACATAAAATTAGAGAACCTGAATTATGTGGGCGCAGGGAGCGGGTGTTCGGGGAGGCTTCCCTTGGAAGACACTGATGGCTCAGATCTGAGGGCGGGGTCGACCCAGGTAAAGGGCAAGAGTGTGGGCCATGGGGGTCTTCTGGGTGGAGGTGCTGAAGCCAGAGAAGACCCCCACAGATCTGAGAGCAAAAGAAGGCCCCTTGTTCAGAGCAGGGCCCGAAGACATGAAAGGAGAGGGCAGAGGTCAAAAGGCATAGGCCTCAGTGGTCCATGTCAGGCGTGGAGGCAAGGAGGTAGAGAGAGGGTTGGAGGTGGGGAGTACCATGACCCAGGTGTGTTTTTCAGAGTCCTCTGGCCACCGTGTGGTGAATGGACTGGAGGACGAGGACAGAAGCAGGGACACCAGCTGGGAGGCTGTGGCAGGGCCCCCCGAGAGAGATGCCAGGACCTCGGACTTGGTGAGTCCATCTGGCGTCTGCTTCACCCTCGACAAGCCCGTCAGTGGCCTCCCTGTGGCCAAATCCACATGACCCTGTGTGCAGGTGGGCCCTGTGGGATGCTCCCTCTCTGAACCGCCTTTGTCTGTGTGTCCTGGGGCTCGTGATCGCCAGGTCCCCCTCCTCCTCTGATCACCCTGCCTTTAACACTGGGACACCCCAGCTTCAGGCTCCCTCTTCCCACTGTCTCAAGACAGCCTCACCCTTGCTCACAGATTCAACCACCACCTGACACGACTGACTCGCAAACATCAAATGCCTTCGTCTAGCTGCACACTGGATACCCCGCCTGGCTCTCCCTGGCCTCCTTGAAAGCAACCTGCCCTAAAAGGACATGTTGAGATTCCCCTGTCTCTTTCCCCGGGCAGAAACTTAGGAGCATCCCTGACCCCTCCCACTGCCTCTCTCACCCACACCTGACCCCACCAGTCTGCCTTCATATCTCAAGCTTGTGAGTTCCTCCCCCTCCCCACAGACACTGCTTTTCTAAAACACAAATCTGTCTTCCATCCTCCTCTCTGGCCTGGTTCTCTGGTTCCCCATCATCCTCAGAAGCAAGTCCTGGTCTCCTGTTTCTTCTGTCTGGTCATCTGCAGACTCTGCACAGAGACCACCTCCTCCAGGAAGCCTCCCCAGACTCCTGGCTCCACTTGCTCCCTGTCTTTCTCCAACTTGGTGTTGGTAGTGGATGCAGGAGCCAGCATTGTGCCCTTTCTATATGGTCAGGGCCACTGTGGAGGAAAAGGTCTGGCCTAACAGACCTGTTTCTAGGGAGTCACAGCCATAGAAACAGGACATTAGGGACAAACAGAGAGCAGCACAGCCCTGGGTTGGAACAGCAGGATGATCACAGGGGGAGCTTGCTTACAGGTGAGGACATCCCCATTGGCCCAGATTCCTCATGCCAACCAGACTGGTCCAAATGGAAGTGTTTTGGGAGGCCTCAGGAAGACACCACCCTTTGCCCATCCTTTATCCTGGAAGTGCCCCCTCAGACCTCCACTCCTTTCTCATAAGCATCATCCTCCCCAGTTCCCTGATAAACTACAGATCCTCCAAGAAGAGATGCACACGCTGAACAGTGACTTCTTGCCTGCTTCCTTAAAGGTCAACTCCCAAGATAGAGCATCCAAACCCAATCACCTGGTGGGCAGCCAGGGCTATAGTGTGGGAGGGTGTCTGTGTTTCCACACTATTTACACAAAGCAAGACCTCGATGAACTCTGTTCACAAACACACATTGACAGGATTGCCTAGAGGGCTGTTCCCCAGAGTGGCTGGCCTGCCAGTTACTTGGTGGGGGGAAAGTTATTTGAAATTCCTACTGCCATAGAGATGTGAGATAACCTGAGGTGCCTTTATTTTACCTTGAGGTTTACAGAACACTCTGCAAACAGGACCACGAGGTCAGGAAGGGTCCTCAGAGCTCTCCTGGTCTAACTCATTGACAGATGGGGAAACTGAGGCCCAGAGAGGGGCAGTGACTTTCTCAGAGTTCTAGAGCAGGCAACAGGCCAGACCACAGATCACAGGTTCCCAGGTCAATGTTTTCCCCGCTGCCTTGGCACCTGGGCGTAGAAACATTCTGACCATGTTGGGTCTGTGTTTGCAAAAGGTACCGGTGACTCTGCAGTCAGTTAAGTTGCGGGGAAGGCTGAGGGGTCTCTCTTTAATAATTTTTGAAGGGAGTTGGTTTTGAAGACAGCTGGTTTGGGAAAGGGTATAAAGAGATGCCTAGAGATACTTAGAGCTGCATAAATGTATCACTACTAGTTTAAACTCGCTAAAACACATGTATACAAACTCATACACAACTGCTGTTTTCATTTAGCTGATTTTTTTCTTTTCTTTTCTTTTTTTTTTTTTTTTTTTTTTGAGATCGGGTGTCACCCTGGAGTGCAGTGACATGATCATGGCTCACTGCAACCTCGACTTCCCAGGCTCAAGCAATCCTCATGCCTCAGCCTCCCAAATAGCTGGGACTAAAAGCAAGTAACACCATGTCCAGCTAATTTTTGTATTTTTTGTAGAAATGGGGTCTTGCCACATTGCCAAGGCTGTAGCTGATTTTATTTTACAAGCATTCCATAGTCATTGAAGAAAAATTAGAAAATTCAGAAATTTTGATAAAAAATCAAAGAATACAGTTTATGCACAAGTCCACATCTGGCAACAAAGAGGCAGTATTGCCAAGCAGTCAGAAGTATAAGCACAAACGTCAGTCTAGCACTGAATTCAGTCCTAGTTGTACCACTTAGCAGCTGTGTGATCTTTAACACCTTGCTTAACTTCTCTGAGCCAGTTTCCTCATTTATAAAACGAACCCTAATCTAGAGTGGAGTACTTAGCCTCCTGTCTGACATGCAACAACCACAAGACAAAAGGCAGTCATGGTGACAGTCACTTGGTGTGTGGCCCCCCATTTTTCAAGATAAATGTAGAGGCCAGGCGCAGTGGCTCACGCCTGTAATCCCAGCACTTTGGGAGGCCAAGGTGGGCAGATCACTTGAGGTCAGGAGTTTGAGACCAGCCTGGCCAATATGGCGAAACCCTGTCACTACTAAAAATACAAAAATTAGCCAGGCGTGGTGGTGGGCACCTGTAACCCTAGCACTCGGGAGGCTGAGGTGGGAGGATTGCTTGAACCCAGCAGAGGTTGCAGTGAGCTGAGATTGCACCACTGCACTCCGGCCTGGGTGACAGAGTAAGACTTCGTCTAAAAAAGAAAAAGGGGGGCCCAGTGCAGCGGCTCACGCGTGTAATCCCAGCACTTTCGGAGGCTGATGTGGGCGGATCACAAGGTCAGGAGTTGGAGACCAGCCTGGCCAACATAGTGAAACCCCATTTCTACTAAAAATACAAAAATTAGCCAGGCATGGTGGTTCACACCTGTAGTCCCAGCTACTCGGGAGGCTGAGGTGGGAGAATCACTTGAACCCGAGAGGCGGAGGTTGTGGTGAGCCAAGATCACACCACTGTTCTCCAATCTGGGGGACAGAGTGAGACTCCATCTCAACAACAACAAACAAGATAAATATAGAATTAGACCAGAGTAAGCTTTGAATTCCCACCCCACTCAGCTTTTATGATTCCACACATTGATGATGAGTCCTGGGGCAGGGGCTTTCTTTCTCCAGGCCTCAGTTTCCCTGTCTGTATTCTAGGTCCAGGGCTGGAGCAGTAGCTCTTAGGAGTCATTTCTGTCTGCTGGCCAGGCCTGGTGACCTCCAGCACTGGCTGGGCCATCTCTGTGCCCTGGCCGCCGGAGATGAGTCAGAGGGCCAGGAGGCTGGCCCAGATGGCTGGTGACCCAGGCAGCCAGAATCTTCAGACCATTGTGGGCCCTCCCTGTCCCACTTCCCCATTGCTCCCATGAGCTTCCCCAGACTAAGGCTGTATTGTGCAAGGCAACAGACCAGCCAAACCAAATAAATGGGTACATGCACTTCACCCAGCCCTCCCAGCTGAGCCGCATCAAACACCAACTACCGGCCAATTTCACCAAGCTGCTGAGACGTGGTTAGTGGGGGAGGCCTCCCAAGCCACTGACCTTTAGGGTCATCCAGCCATTGACTCCCTCATTAATTAATTCATTCATTCATTCCGCAAATTCACAGAGCATCCTCTAAATGTCAGGCATTGTGCTAGTGCTGGGATTCAGTGTTGAGCAAAACAGCCCCTGATTTCAGGTTGCTCCTGGGTGGGCCAGGACATACTTCCCAGTGCACTGCCAAGATACAAGCACTAGGGGGTAAGATTCCAGAATAAGGCATGAGCTCTTCTAGTTTACAAGATCGGGGAAGATTTCCCAGAAGCAGTGGCCTTTGAAACAGGTCTTGAAAGGTGAGGAGGAATGGGCCAGACAGAAACAATAGGCAGGGTATCCCTGGCAGAGGGCACTGCAGGAGCCAAAGCAAGGAGGTATGACAGTGTGATCATTGAAACCACAGGGTGAGTGCTGGAAAAGGCTAAAGAGATCAACTTGTCCAGTCCCCTCATGTAACAGATGGGGAGACTGAGGCCTGGGCAGAGCCCAGGTCTGGCTCGCATTGCTCTTGCAGAAGGAGAAGTCTGAAAGCTTTGTCACAGATAATGTTAAGTCACCAGGTTTACTCTGTCCAAAGGCTTCAGATTCAGGGGCAACTGAAGACAGGTGTCCCAGGCAAAGCCTAGCTCTGCCCAAGGGGCCTGCAAGGAATTGTTGGTGTGTTTGTTTTATTTGATTGGTTAGTTATCTAATAAACATGCAGAAACCCAGAGTTCTTTGCTACTCACTGCTTGTAGGTAGCACAGAATGCAAGAAATAATATGCTTCTCCTTTGGCAAGAGAGCTTTTGGGTAGATGTGACGAAGAACCTCCTGAAAGTGAACCAGGTCAGGCATGGGAGCTAAGGCCAGAGAAGAAGCCCCTTCAGGGCCCAGCTTCCTTCCAGTTCGGAGCTCCCTCACCTGCACTACAGTCGGGGCAGAGCTGTCTCCCGTGAGCAGAGTTGTGAGCAGCCCAGAAAGCAAGGGCTGGCTCATCAGAGACAGGAGGAGGAGACACAAAGCACAGAAACCTCTGCAAAAACTCCCTCCAACCTGGAAGACTGGGGCTTCTGTTTATTTCTCAAGGCTTCCCAACCTTCCGACAAAGAACACACATGACTTGCATATCAAAGGACATTTGATCGGGGTGGTGGCTCATGCCTGTAATTCCAGCACTTTAGGAGGCTGAGGCGGGTGGATCACTTGAGGTCAGGAGTTCGAGACCAGCCTGGCCAACATGGTGAAACCCTGTCTGTACTAAAAATACAAAAATTAGCCAGGCGTGGTGGTGCGCATCTGTAGTCCTAGCTACTTGGGAGGCTAAGGCAGAAGAATTGCTTGCACCTGGGAGGTGGGGGCTGGAGACTGCAGTGAGCTGAAATTGTGTTACTGGACTCCATCTAAAAAAAAAAAAAAAAAAAAAAAAAAAAAAAAAAAATGACATTACAGGGGAGAAATTGGACCAAAGAGAAATGATGAACAAGGCTACTCAGTGAAGTCACCCCCTGGGTGTGATGATCTCCTGCTTGCCTACTCCTTGCCAGAGCTCCAATCCCACATCAGTCCTCAGGCATACTTGTGTATCTTTGCTCAGATTGTGTCCCCTAACCCGGCACTTCCTTCTGCCCTATTCTTTCTGAGAACTCCTACCCCTACATCAAAGCCCCCCTCATATGTCCCTTTTTCTCTGATGAGCCTGCCACCCCACCTAGCCTGCCCACCCAGCTTTGGTGCCGCCTCTAGTACAGGTGTATCACATTTCCCAGCCGTTTGTTCTGGCTGTTCATTGAGAGCTGGGATCAGGGCCGTCACTGCCCAACTTGCACACTATTCTGAAAGGTAGCTTTGTGACCTTGGGCAAAGTCAAACGAATGAATGGACAAATGAGTGAGCTTTTCTGATGTCAGAACTTGGGTGATCCCACCACCCCCTCTCAGGAGTTTTTGAGAAGACGGGCATAACCTCATTCCTGACCTTACTGCACAGCCTGTGCTGGGTGGGGGCAGCCAGAGAAGAGAGGAAAGGGGTATGTAGAGGGATGAAGTAACGGAGCTCTAACCCTAGAGTGATGTTTCTCACCTTTTTGTTCATAAGGACTCCTATCCCCCAAAGAATCTTTGTAACAGTTTTTTCTAATCGTTCCCCACTACAAAATTCTAATAGCACAGAGATACTGAATATCTGCTACGCACTCTATGTATATTCATAATTTAAGACTTGTTTTAACCCCCTTCCTGAACCAAGTTTTGCTCCCTTGAGCAAATGGCAATATCACTCCCATTGAGAATGCCCATCCTGGGGTGGGCAGTCATCTACATTGGCTCCTCTAGCCTTCAGAACAGCCAGTGAAACAGGCATCATTATCTTCATTGTATAGATTTGTAAACTGAAGAATAGATGTTTGTTAACTTGCCCAGCTAGTGAGTGATGGGGTCGCGATACACAGCTGGAATTTTCGGACCACAGACCCTTGGACTTGCCTGCTGTGTTGCAAAAGAGGAGAGGAAGCTGCGGCTGGTTGAGAAGGAGCCCTGAGCCGGGGTCCGGCTCCTCCAGGCACTGCCTATCTGTAGACCTCGGTTTCCTCCCTCCTAAAGTGAGGAGGGGGGTGGATCTCAATGTATCCAAAGGGCTCCTCAGGCTTCCACCCTGTGAAAGAGAAGCTCTCAGGTCCCAGGACACTGGGGAACCCCATTACCTCCATGCTAGGATTGGGCCTGGGGCCCTGGGCCCTGGCCGCCAGGCTGGAGCTGCTGGAATCAGGTGGAGGGAGGGGACTGCTGAGCCGCTGGCCTGGAGACTGAGACGGGGATGTCTGCTCCCGGCTGGCGGCCTCCCAAGGGTGCTCGGCTGGGAGCCTGGCTGGCCCAGGCTTTCCCCAGGGCCTGATAAAGCAGAAAAAAGAAAGCACGCTGTGAAGGGAAGGAAGCACCAGCAGACAAAGAAGGGAAGGGCACGCTGATTCCATCGGCTCCAGGCCCTCAGCCACCCTGGCGGGCCGGGCAGGGCTGGGCAGGGCTTGCAGACGGGCAGCCTGGGGAGCTGGCGGCAGGATGCTGGGAGCCAGCTACATGGGGATCACTGTGCCCTCCTTGTGCTGAGGCTGGCTGGGGTGGGGACTGAGAACAGGCCAGCAGGGACAAGCCCCAGCACACCAGCCCTACCCCCTCACTGGAGCCTCCTCACAATGTACCCATGTACAGGAGGCGTCTTTGGCACTGTGCAGGGGGCCAAAGTTCCACAGCCAGTTAGCAGCAAAGCCAGGCTGGGACCTGGTTCTCTGGCTCCAAACTCTAGGTGCTCTTCCATCCCATACCTCACCCAAGTCTGCCAGAACCTGATTCTGCTGCCTGAGGAGGTAGGGAACTACTCAGGACAATAAATAAAATAGAGCCAGCTCACCATGGGTCATCTTCTATATTATCTGAACCAATCTTCACAAGGGCCCTATAAGGTCAGCTATGTTATTGGGCCCACTTTACAGATGTGGAAACTAAGGCTCCTAACAGCTGGACCTTCGCAAGGTGCTGTAGGGCAGCCAGCTTTCCCCTTGTCTGGGGGAGGCTACAGGGCCCTCGGGTGGGTGCAGGAAGCCCCTCAGACCTCTGCCTCTGAGCTACAGGGCCTCCCCTGAGGGTTCAAAGGGGAAGAGTTGAGAGATGGGAAAAAACAGCTAGATTTTTTCTTAAATTAGTAAACAGAAAAGATATTCCAAAACCTGGAAATGAAAGGAGAAAGAGTGGAGCAGAACACAGCTCCGGCCCTTCCTCAGGGAGCCAGGAGGATGAATGAGGCCTGGGTGGACTAGGAATCTGCAGGGGGTCTTCCATGCCCAGCTCTGCTACTTTCATCCTGCGGCTCCACCCACAAGATGGGACAATGAGCCCCTACCTCTGCGTCGCTGAGCAGAGCAGAGAGAATCTGGGCAAAGGCGCTGCACAGGGATGTGCCTCATCACCAGGCTCCTGCCCCACCCAGCTGGGTTCAGCCTGAGGTTTCCAGGCATGCCGGCTGCAGCCCACACACTGACCACCATCCCAGGGGACCTTCCTCAAAGTCTCGGGACTCTCCCAGATGCCCCCCAGAGTCAGAAATGAAGGCCTGGGATGAGTGAAACAGGGAAGGAATAAAAGCCAGCCTGAGGGACTTTAAGAAGCTAGCACTGCTGTGGGGTCCTGGGGTCCCATAATTTCGGGGACCCTCTGAGGAATGGGTAGGATGCGGCTCAGAATCGGTCCCCTGCAATTTGGAAGGAAAACATCACCCGCTGCTTCCTGTCACCTGGGGCAGGAAGCAAGCACTAAGCTGGGCTGCAAGGCCAGGAGGCCAGGTGCTATCAGTTGGCACCTGCACAGAGATAGTTGCCCTAGCAAGAGCTGGAGTAGAAAGGTGAGCAGTGGAAGTGAGGGAGGGTCAAGGGATGCCTGACACCACATCCCACTGATGCAGCCCCCTTTTCAGTCAGTGGTCCCTGGGCCAGGGGTACCCAAGGATAGGTGTGACCAGATGCCTGCTGTCTAGGAGCTCACAGCCAGGGAGAAGCCGTCACATACACTCTCCTACTGGGAGATAATGATCATCCGGCCCACTATTCTGCGCTAGGCCCCACACCATCTCCAGTATTCCCAACAGTCCTGCAAGATAGACGTTATTATTTCCATTTGACGAAGAAACACACTGAGGCTCAGAGAGGTTAAAAATCAAGGCCGGGCGCGGTGGCTCACGCCTGTAATCCCAGCACTTTGGCAGGCCAAGGCAGGCGCATCACTTGAGGTTCACGAGTTTGAGACCACCCTGGCCAACACAGCAAAATCCCATCTCTACTAAAAATATAAAAAATTAGCCAAGCATGGTGGCAGGTGCCTGTAGTCCCAGCTACTCGGGAGGCTGAGGCAGGAGAATTGCTTGAACCCGGGAGGTAGAGGTTGTGGTGAGCTGAGATTATACCACTGCACTCCAGCCTGGGCGACAGAGTAAAACTCTGTCTCAAAAAAAAAAAAAAAAAAAAAAAAAATCTTCCCAACATTTCTTTCCAAGTCTGAGGCCTTCCCAGTGTTCCTGGTGAGGGCGGAATCCTGGCCCAGAGGACAGCCCAGGAGGCCAGAGAAGGCTGCCTGGAGGAGGTGGGGCTGGGTCTGCACTGTAAAGCTGAGCACACTTCACCCCCTGCTTGTGCTCTATCCTCTGGATCTCCGCACAGTCACCCCACTCGCAGTCCTCAGGAGCGTCTCATGATGACCTGAACTCACAGCTTACCAGGTTGGGAAGCCCTCAGGCGCAGCGGGCCCAACTCCCAGCCACCTTTCTGTGGCAAAACTGAGGTCCAGAGAAGGACATGACATATCCAAGCTCACACAGCACTGAGTGCACAGCCAAGATGGAAATGCAGGTCTCCTCGCTCCCAGTTCCGTGTCCTCTCTCCTTAGGCAGCAATGCCAGGTATTTTAGGGTCTTGTCTCCACTATCAAAAACGGAGCCCATCGGGGTGACTCACAGCTGAGCTCTTTTCTTCTATGGCTGAATCTCCTTCCTGGGGTATGCTGGGTTCAAAACAGAGTGCTGCAGGGAACCTGGAGCCCCTCAGCGTGGGATGGGACCAGAGGGGGAGCCGTGGGGTGAACAGGGGGCAGCGGAATAGGGCTGGTGGAGCCTGGATGTGACAGCCAGGGAAAGAGCGGCAGAATCCTCCCTCTTCCCCTGCCAGGGAATTGGGCAGAGAGCACCCGCTACTCACTCAGGCACTAGGGTATTCAAAACGGGGTTAGTGCTAAGGCTGGGTGACCTAAAGTGCCAGAGACAGGGGCTGGAGGAGAATCCAAAACACAAAACAAACATATAACCGCCCCCAAAGGAAAAGTTCAGAGTCTGAATTTTAAACAGGAAGAACAAGGCGTCAGGCTCAGAGGAAGATAACAGGGCCCGGCTGACCAAAGAAACAACAGAAAAAGAGCTGAGGAAAGCTGGGGGTGGGGGGTCGGGGGGGTATGTTCCTGCTTTGGAGCCTGGGCCCTTCCTGGCTCTCCCTTGCCTTTGGGGTACAGGGTCCCAGGGTCTACACTGCCACACAGTGACAGGGGCACAGGCCAGCCAGGGCAATGTGGGAGGCCTTTTTGGAGGGGCACAGGGTATGCAGGAAAGAGCATGTGTCTGCGGTCAGGCAGACAACGGCTGGAATCCTTGGGCAGGTGACTCTCTGAGCCGCTGTTTCCTCCTCTGAAAAATATTGTTAAGAATATCTACCCTGAGGCCAGGCACGGTGGCTCAAGCCTGTAATCCCAGCACTTTGGGAGACTGAGGCGGGCGGATCACGAGGTCAGGAGATCGAGACCATCCTGGCTAACACGGTGAAACCCCATCTCTACTAAAAATACAAGAAAAATAGCCGGGCGTGGTGGCGGGCGCCTGTAGTCCCAGCTACTCGGGAGGCTGAGGCAGGAGAATGGTGTGAACCCGGGAGGCGGAGCTTGCAGTGAGCCGAGATTGCACCACTGCACTCCAGCCTGGGGCACAGAGCTAGACTCTGTCTCAAAAAAAAAAAAAAAAGAATATCTACCCTGAAGTGTTGGGAGGACTAAGGGAGACGAAGAACTCACAGGGCTGGCACACAGTGGGGCTAGAATGATCCACCATTCTCTACATGCTCAGCCCTGGTTTCTGTCATTCCAGAGACCCCAGGGGCCACAGACCCAACGCTGAAGGACTCTTGGAAGCACCAGGAACACATATCCTTGCCCTCAACAGGTCCTGGCAACCTGGTGAATCCAAAACCATCCTTACGGAGCCAGATGAACAACCTTTAGCCCACTGTATCCGTCTGCACGGGCTGCCATAACAAGGCACACAGACTGAGGGGCTTAAACAATAGCAAGTTATTTTTTTCATAGTTCTGGAGGTTAGAAGTCTGAGATCAAGGTGTCAGCAGGGATGGCTGGGCGTACTGGCTCACGGCTGTAATCCCAGCACTGTGGGAGGCCAAGGTGGGCAGCTCATCTGAGGTCAGGAGTTCAAGACCAGCCTGACCAACATGGTGAAACCGCGTCTCTACTAAAAATACAAAAATTATCTGGGAGTGGCCGGGCGCAGTGGCTCACGCCTGTAATCCCAGCAATTTGGGAGGCCGAGGCGGGCGGATCACGAGGTCAGGAGATCGAGACCATCCTTGCTAACACGGGGAAACCCTGTCTCTACTAAAAATACAAAAAAAAAAAAAAAAAAAAAAAAAAAAAAAGCTGGGCGTGGCGGCAGGCATCTGTAGTCCCAGCTACTCAGGAGGCTGAGGCAGGAGAATCGCTTGAACCTGGGTGGCGGAGGTTGCAGTGAGCCGAGATCGCACCACTGCACTCCAGCCTGGGCGACAGAGCGAGACTCTGTCTTAAAAAAAAAAAAAAATAGCTGGGAGTGGTGGCACAGGCCTGTAATCCCAACTACTTGGGAGGCTGAGGCAGGAGAATTGCTTGAACCCGGGAAGTGGAGGTTGCAGTGAGCTGAGGTCGCACCACTGCACTCCAGCCTGGGCAACAGAGTGAGATTCCATCTCAAAAAAAAAAAATTGTACTGGCAGCGTTGATTTCTTCTGAGACACCTCTCCTTAGCTTACTGATGGCCATCTTCTTCCTGTGTCTCTATAAGGTCTCCCTCTGTACAGGCCTCCCTCGGTATCCATGGAGAACTGGTTCCACGACCCAGCCTCGGATACTGAAATCCACAGATGCTCAAGTCCCTTATATGAAATCGCACAGTATTTGCATATAAACTATGCACATCCTCCCCTATACTTTAAATCATCTCCAGATTATTTATAATACCTAATACAATGCAAATGCTATGTAAATCGTTGTTATACTGTATTGTTTCAGGAATCATGATGAGAAAAAAAGTCCATACATATTCAGTCCAGATACAAACATCTTTTTTTTTCCTCAAATGTTTTCAATCCAGAGTTGGTTGAATCCATGGATGAGGAGCCCACAGATAGGGAGGGCCAATTCTACATGTCTTTGTGCAGATTTCCTTTTCTGATAAGGACACTAGGCAGATTCAGATTACGGCCCACCCTAATGGCTTCACTTTACCTTATTCATCTCCTTACTTTAAAAGCCCTGTCACCAAATACCATAACATCCTGAGGCACTGGGGGTTAGGACTTCAACATGTGAATTCTGGGGGGACACAGTTCAGTCCATAACACCTGCTAAGTCCCCAACTGTCAAGTCCCCCCGATCCAGGCTGCATCCCAAACCTGCTTTGGCACTGGAAGGAGCTATAACCGTCCTGAAGTCCAACCCTTGTTTCCAAGAGAGGGGAAGTAACTTATCCCACATGACACAGCAAATAAAAATATCCAGAAAGTCCAGGCTTCTGTTAGCACATCCAGGGAAAACACAGTCCAAAGAGGACAAACCTGAGTCCCTCAGCTGAGCGTACCTGAAAGGTGATGTCCTCATGTTCTGTGTGTTCTGCCAGCTCAGCCAGTTTTGGGATTGCAGATTTGGTGAGAGAAGGGCAGGGGCACAAGTCGGCCTTCACATTTTCTGGACGGCTGGAGAGAAAACTCCAACCACTAACATTTAGGAGTGCCTACTGCGTGCTAGGCAGTGTTCAAAGAACTTTACATGAATTTACTTGTTTAAGCCCCACAGCAACCCTATGGAATACAGATGTGACAATTCTTATAACCATTTTGGAGAGGGGGAAACTGAGGCACTAAGAAGTGAAGCAACTTGGCCATTGTCATACATCTGACAATGAGTGTATGTAGTAGCACCAGGATTCTGGCTGTAGGGACAGTGTCCTCAGTGGCAATGCTTTCCCATACAGTGAGGTGTCACAGAAGGAGCCCTAGGCAGGTCACCAGGCCTGACACTTCCACCGCTTGCTGTGGGATCTTGGGCAAAAGTCCTCCCATCTCTGGGCTTCAGTGTTCCCACCTGTCATATGACAGATAAGATCAGATGACCCTTGAGCCCAAGACAAACCACCCCCTTCCCTCTTCCTTGCCCCTCAAGGCCTTCCTCAAGTCTAGAAGAGCAGCCTTTGGCCTCAGTGTCATGGAACAAAGTCCCCTCCGCAGGGCTCAGGGCCTGGAGGGCTGAGCAGGGAACAAGGCAAGCTCCAGGCCACACTGTCTCTGGGCATCCTCCACCACTGGTTTGCCCACCCAAGGTGGCCCTGGCCAGAGGTCAGCAGAGGAGAAAAGCCGTCCCAAGCCCTGCAGGAGGCCCTGAGAACAGGTGGAGGAGGGCTTGGGTGCAGACAGATCTGTACCCACCCATGGGGAGCTAGTCTTTCTCCCTCTTCCCAGCCACCCCCCTTGAGTCCCACCCCAGCCTAAGTTGTCAGACAGTGGGCCTCATGACCCAAAAGTCTCCTAAGCCCCCACTCCACTCCCAGCGTCATCTCCTGGGGCAGAGACTGAAGATAGAAACCTCATGGTATTATCAGTTTCTATGTCACTTAAACAGCTTGGATCTATAGTGGCTGGTGCACCAAACCACTGTGGGCCCACCCACAGAACACTCCCCACCGTGAATAAAGAATACCATCAAAGAACATGTGTTGACAGAGTGAAATGTTGTTGAGATATTGCCAGTGGAAAAAAGAAAACTTCATAAAACAATCAATAAAATATTCTATGGTCTTCAATACACATATACATACTGCTATTTTGATACATATGCATGGAAAAAGGCCTGAAAGGAACTCCACCAAAATGTTCACGGTGGCTCCCCTGGCGGGGTCCGAGGTGGGATCCTGGGAGTTGGGACTATGGATTTTCTTTCTTTCTTTCTTTCTTTCTCTCTCTGCTTCTCTGTATTTCCTTACCCTTGTTTTAAAGTTAATTTCAGGGACAATAAAAAGACAAATTAATTATATAAGACAACATGAAAAATGGAGTAATATTAAAACACAATGTCCCCACAGAGTATGGATACCTCCGATAGTAGCCTCTTCCCTCAACAGTTATGCCTGCCATCTAAGTTCTCTTCACCTCACACACTTGCCCTTCACTTTATATTTTCTTTCTTTCCTTTTTTTGAGACAGGGCTGTGCTCGGTCACCCAGGCTGGAATGCACGGCTCATTGCAGCCTCAACCTCCTGGGCTCAGGTGATCCTCCTACCTCAGCCTCCTGAGTAGCTGGGACCACAAGTATGCACCACCATGCCCAGCTAATTTTTTTTTTTTTTTTTTGAGACAGGGTTTCGCCATGTTGCCCAGGCTGGTCTCCTGGGCTCAAGCAATCTGCCTGCCTGGGCCTCCCAAAATGCTAGGATAATAGGTGTGAGCCACCATGCCCAGCCCATTTTATAATTTTCAAAGATAAGTCACATCCATTTATGATTATATCTGTCCTCAGGGGATGAGTGAGGCCAGGAATTACCATCAACATATTACACATATTAGGAAACCAAGGCCAGAGAAGAACTACGACCTGTTCCAAAGTCATCCAGCAAGTGAGAGGCTGAGTGGGCTTTACGCTCTGCCTCTAGATCCCTTCAGTCTGAGGGTGCCCTCAAGGGCTGGGGGTATCTGGGCCAGAGCTTTGGAAGTTGGAGAGCTGAGAGCAGAAGGCGCTGACATGGCCTCTTTTGGCCATAAATGAATCACTATGTTGCTCTGAAGCTTTCTGCCTTAGTTTCCCCAACCGCAGGATAGAACAAGCCTGGTCTCCTCCCTCTCCAACCTTCATGAAAGGATGGCTTTAAGATGGATAAAGAAACCCCCTCCTGGAAATATGGTCTTGAGCAAAGCCACATGCCATTCTGTCCTACACCTCAGGCCTGGCCCCAAGAACCAGGCTTCTACCCTCTCCCACCATCTTCTTGGTGCCAACAGCACTCCCCACAGTGGCTCTGTTCCTCTGTTCCTCCTTCGTGGAGGGCTCAGCAAGTGCACTAAATGGAAAGGAGTGGGCACAGCACTGGCCCAGACACCAGCATCCTTGGGCTCAAGCCCCCTGCCCTGGTCACCGTGTGACTCAGAGCCTCCAGTCCTCCTCTTTGAGCCTCAGTTTCTTCCTCCGTATAAGAGGGCTAAAGATGTGCTTCTATGATTCTTCCAGAACAGCATTAACTGAGCATGGAGCTATGCTGAAAGATTCAAGCAAAGCATCAGCAGCATCACAGCTCTCAGAGCCTGCAGCATGGACACGGAGCCGGGTCACTGCCCAGTATCTGGAAAGGAGCTCCTAGTTTGTACTTGGAAGCCCAGCAGAGCCACTTCATGGTAGGTGACAATACTTTACTTCCCTGGGCCTTGGGTTCCCTCTACATAAAATGGGAGATCAATTCAGAAGGTCCTGAAAGGCCAGTTTTTAAAAAACAACCACCACAAGAACAACTGTTTCTCCGGCTCTTCTGATCTGGGGGATGGAAGATCAGAAGTAGCCAAGAATAACAGGGGGCTTACATAAGCCAGGGCTTTACAAATTACACCGTATGTTCCCAAATATCCAATGTGACTGTTGCCTCCCCAAACCTTGATAAAAGGTGGGTGCTATTGGTGAGCAAGATCTAGAGACAAAGAGTTTCAGGGAGGGAGAGGCAGGGCTATCTGGGAACCCAGAGCTCCCGAGCCCAGACCCGTTTGGCCCCGGATCCCGTGGAGCTGTCCAGCTGGTTCCATAGTATGAGCAATGTGGTCATAGAATAACAATAAAAACATTAATAACAACGAACACGTATGAATCACTCACCTTGTGCCAGGAATGGTAAGTGCTTTATTTGAATTCATTCATTTAAACTTCAGGGAACCCTATGACAGAAGTTCTATTATTGACTCTCACTTTTCAAATGAGGAAATTGAGGCATGAGGAAATCAAGAAACATGCCCCAGGTCAGGCAGCTAGCAAGTGGCAGAGCTTGGCTTTGAATCCAGGCAGCCCAGCACCCCATGTTCACTGTCTTAAACCACAGTGTCATACTGGCGTCCTGGAAAATGGTGCAGGATAGATGAGAGACACTTGGAGGGCCCTGTCCTAGTTGGCAGAGGCATGCCTTTTTTTTTTTTTTTTTTTTTTTTGAGACAGAGTCTCACTCTGTCACTCAGGCTGGGGTGCAGTGGTCTGATCTCGGCTCACTGCAACCTTCACCTTCTGAATTCAAGTGATTCTTCTGCCTCAGCCTCCTGAGTAGCTGGGACTACAGGTGTGCACCACCACGCCCGACTAATTATTCTTAGCAGAGACAGGGTTTCAACATGTTGGCCAGGCTGTTCTGAAACTCTTGACCTCAAGCGATCTGCCCATCTCAGCCTCCCAAAGTGCTGAGATCACAGGCGTGTGTCACTACACCTGGCCTGGCATGCTTTTGTATAGCTCCTTCTCTCCCTGCATGCACAGGGCTCTTCACCAGCCCTGACTGGAACACACATTATGAACACAGGACACATATAAACATGAACTCTATCTCATAAAGGGCCAGCATCCCATTGTCACCCCCACCACATCCCAGCCTTGACGCTCCACCTTGCTCACCTCTGTGAGGCTTCGAGAGCTGAATTAGGCAAGTGACAAGACACAGTGTGCACAGCCCTCTCTGCATAGAGACACAGCTAGAAGGATGCTTCACAACCTCCGGTGGTAGGGTTTGTGGTTTCCTCTTTACACTTTCTTAAAACAATCGCATGCATCATTTCTACCAAAATAACACTGACAAAGCATCTGAAGGTCCAAGTCAGCTTGCAACCCAGGCCTGTGTGGCTCCAAAACTTGAATTATTTGCCCTTTTCTGTAGCATTTCATGGAAAAAGCTGCTGGTCTGGGAGATGGCTGGGCAGGACCTTCTTTCACAGGGAGGCTGGTGTTCTCCAGGAGTGGAACCAGCTTCCAATGTCACCAAATCAAAGGCCTGCCACCCCCATGCTGCCCTCACCCTCACTTGGCAGCTTAAACATTGGCAAAATGAGGGTCAGCTGAAGCAGAATAATTTCAGGGATTCTGAGAATATTTAGGCCATCAGACATTTCTGATGCCTTACATCCCACCAGTAACACTTAATAAACAATGGCTAAATGCGGTGGCTCATGCCTATAATCCCAGCACTTTGGAAGGCCAAGGTGGGAGATCACTTGAGCCCCAGGGGGTTCAAGATCAGACTGGGCAATATGGCGAAACCCTATCTCATAAAGTATAAAAATTAGCCAGGCGTGGTGCTGCGCGCCTGTAATCTCAGTTACTCAGGAGGCTGAGGCAGGAGGATCGCTTGATCCTGGGAGGCAGAGATTGCAGTGAGCCAAGATCACGCCACAGCACTCTAGCCTGGGCGACAGATGAAACTCTGTCTCAGATGAATAAATTACAATCATAAATAATAATTGGCAAAGGGACTATCCATGGCTTTTTAAAATCTCTGTATACTAATATTTTGTCAATGACCACATATTGCTTTATAGTAAGAAAAACAATTTTTTGAAATTATAAAATTCATGGAAATCAAAGATTTGATTCTTACCCTGGGGAAATAAAGTTTTTCTTTCTTTACACTTGCATGTAAAGGCTCTATGTTCAGCACTTTATACACATTATCTATAGTCTTCATAATATCCTGGCAAAAAAGCAACTATTATGTCTGTTTTAGAGAAACAGAAGCTGAGGCTCGGAGGCTGAGAGGCTGAGCAACTTGCCCAGGGTCGCTCAGCCAGGAAGTCACCAGCCTAGATTCCATGTCAGGCGGGTCTGACTGCCACATCAGGGCACTCTCTCTCTTCCGAGGCTGCTCCCTCCCACCTCTCCTCTCTTCTCCACCCATCACCCGTCACACCTGATTCTTCTGGAGAAGGCCTTGTCCCGCTCCCTGCCCTTCCCTCGAATCTGGCCTCAGCATCTGTGAGTCCATCCCCCAGACCCTGTCGAGGGAATTGGTTAATGTTCCTTCCACTCGGATACTATAAAACACCTAGATCAGCCAGGTGTGGTGACTCATACTTGTAATCCCAGCACTTCGGGAGGCTGAGGTGGGCAGATCACCTGAGGTCAGGAGTTTGAGACCAGCCTGGCCAACATGGCAAAACCCTGTCTCTACTGAAATACACAAATTAGCCGGGCGTAGTGGCAGGCCCCTGTAATCCCAGCTACTCGGGAGGCTAAGGCAGGAGAATCGCTTGACCCTGGGAGATAGAGATTGCAGTGAGCTGAGATGGTGCCACTGAACTCTAGCCTGGATGACAGAGTGAGACTCCATCTCAAAAAAACAAATAAATAAATAAATAAAATATAACGCTTGAGTCCAGCCAGCTACATCCACACTGTGATTAAAAGTGCGTTTCCCAGCCGGGTGCGGTGGCTCAAACCTGTAATCCCAGCACTTTGGGAGGCCGAGACGGGTGGATCAGGAGGTCAGGAGATCGAGACCATCCTGGCTAACACGGTGAAACCCCATCTCTACTAAAAAAAATACAAAAAACTAGCCGGGCAAAGTGGCAGGCGCCTGTAGTCCCAGCCGCTCGGGAGGCGGAGGCAGGGAGGCTGAGGCAGGAGAATGGCGTAAACCCAGGAGGCGGAGCTTGCAGTGAGCTGAGATCCGGCCACTGTGCTCCAGCCTGGGCCGCGACAGAGCGAGACTCCGTCTCAAAAAAAAAAAAAAAAAAAAAAAAGTGCATTTCCCTGGCTCGGTGGTGCCCATGTCAGACTGAAGGCTAGCGTACCACTTCTATGCGCCTGCCAGGAATACCCACTATGACATTTCTGCCCTGTTGCCAAAAGACATTCTTTGTCCTTCCCAAACCACACAGAAACCCCCTTTGTGGGGCAGAGCCCAAGCCCCTGAGTTTGGGGCCAACGTCTAAGACCTACACGTGGGAGGAACAGGCTCATGGGAAGCAGCAGGCCCCAGCAGCCTCAGGCTGCACTCAGAACCTAGGCCAGAGGGGATGGAGCCAGTCAGGGCCAGACAGTCCTCCCCTGGAAGCCAGGAGGGGACAGAGGCCCATGCACTCTTCAGGGAACCAGGCGGTCTGCCCAGCTCTTCCCTAGCCCAGTCCTCAAACAAGTGTCTCAGCAAACAGAGCCCCTGCCCCTGTATTATTTTCTGTGCAAACTTACTGTTGAGTGCTGTCAGGAGTTTGGGGTATCTTACATTTGGGGAACACACTCTGCCGTGAGTCCAATCAGCACCCTTCCTCAGTAGTTCTCAAATAGGCCTCTGAAGTGGGCAGGGCAGCCAGTGTGATCCCATTTTACAGAGGAGGAAATAGAGGCCAAAAGAGGTGCTGAGGCTTCCCCAAGCTCCCACAGCTGGGCAGCGGCAGCACAGCTGGCTCTTGCAGCCAGGTGATTGGACTCCAAGTCCAGTGCTCTTTCTGCTGTACCCTAGCTGCCTGGAAGGACCTCAAGGTCAGGACTTAACTGCTCAGGAGGAGGTAGGGTCAAGAAGGGCAGGGGCTCTGAAGGGCTTGGTCTGCCACTGTCAACTCTGGATTATCTTCGGCAATTTACTTTGTGTCTCAAAGCCTTAGGTTCATTATCTGTAAAATGGGGATAATAGGGTTATTCTGTGGTTTTTAGAATTGTGCCTAAGTGTTCAGTATGTTATTTATCATGATCAGTGAGCTGTGGGAGGGAGAGGCTTCTCATATGGCAGTCGGGAAGGCTCCCTGGAGGAGGCAGGAGGTTTGATGGATAGAGAGGAATCAGACAGACAGAGGGCAAGCAGTTATAGGCTACGGGGAAGAGCAGCGGACTGGGAGTCAGAAGGTTTCAGCCTTTGTCCCAGCAGTGCCACCACATCGCTGTGTGTTCCCCGCTTTCCCACCAAGTAAAACAGCTCAGATGAGCTCTTGGCCTGGTCAGTTGCTTATCTTGATTCGTATCCTGAGCAAAGGTTTGGGGGCTGGACCGAGCCAGGCAATTCAGGGGTAGGCAGAGGCTAGGTCGGAAGGGCTAAGCAGACCCAGGAAGGGAGCTACGGGATGGGCAGGGAGAGGACAGGACCAGGGAGACATTTCTAGAATTAAACTTTTTCATCGCAGAGTTTCAAACCCACAGAGACTGGGGTTTCCTTACAGCCCGAGGGCTGAACCTAGAATTCTTTTCCAAAGCCTTATCCAAAAATAATTCTAGGTTCAGCCCTTGGAGTGTAAGGAAACCCCAAAATAATGTTCATGATGGCTTTGTCCCAGCAAGGGGAATGCCAGTGGCTTTTTTACCCTTGGCTTATCTCTATGTGTTAACATTTTGACAATGGTCTGACTGTACATTGCTATATAGTAAAATAACAATAATAGTAAGTTTCCAAAATTATAAAACGAACAGAAGTACTAGCTTCGATTCTTGTCCCAGGGCCTAACAGCTTTCTTCCTTTACATAAACAGCCTCCCTGTGACATGGTGAGACCCCTCTCTGGCCAGCACAGCAACACCTTCTCAGTGAGGCCCTACCCGATGACCCTGGGGGGATGAGCACCCATAGAGGAGAAAGGAGGCCATGCTACCAGCATCTGCATACCAGCAGCGGCAGAAGAGTCTGTGCCGGTGTGCACCCTACATGGTGGGGAATTCAAGCAGCTCTCCTCCTCCTCCTGCTCCCTAACTCCTCCAGGGGCAGCCACACTCACCCCAATTCCTGTCCTCAGCCTTTCATATCTTGATGATAGTGACTAGCACCACCTGTGCTTCTGTGTTCTGGGCAACCTGCTAACTTAACCACTGCATAGGGGCCAAACTGTTAAATCCACACAATGCCCCTGCAAGGTGTCCAGCCTGCCCTAACATTGGCAGAACCCAGCGCCCACCTACTGTACGTCTAAATATTTAAAAGCTATAAACCAAACCATCTTCCTGCCTTGACCAATGTAGCTAATGTGCTTTCAGAATGACTGGGAAGGACAGGCTCAAATTTAAATTTCTTGAAGACCTCAGAGTTCCTCACCAGGATGGGTGGCATGGGCAAAACTGGCCCCTCTCAGCCTCCCTGCTTCCCTTTCTACCTCCAGCTCTGCCCACACCTCCTACAAACAGGTGGCCCTGGGCTATTCAGGGCCATGGAGAAGGAATTGTGAGGTGCCTGGGGCTGGAGTGTGGTTGGGAGCCAGGGGGGTGCAAGCTGTGGGTGGCGTGTCCCCTTGGCCTAGCAGGCTACCTGCTCTATGAGGGGGCTTGTCCAGAGGAAGCATTTGTCAGATCTAAGGCACTACTAGAGGGGCATTCGATCATTATCTCCGTTTTACAGGAGGGAAAACCGAGGCTCCGAGAGGCTAAGTCAGTTGTTCAAGGCCTTATAGCCAGGAGTGGGGAGGCTGGCTTCAAAGACCTGAGCCTGAGCCTCCCTGTCTGTGAGGCATGGCAAATCTCCACGCACCAATCTACAGAAAAAGCACCTCCAGTGACAGGACTGAGTCTCAGGAAGCTCCATTCCAGGCTCACAGGGACATCAGCCCAGAATAAATAATTCCAGCAGACAGCAGAGGAAGCTAAGCGCTGGCCAACAAGGGGATCGGGGGAGGGACCTCTGGGAGGCTGCATTTCAGCAGGGCCTGAGGGAGGGGCAGGCTCTGGACCAAGGGAAAGACTGGGGAGAAGCAATAGGCAGCATTTACAGTGAAGGCAAAGGCTCTGGGGTGAGAACAAGGGGGCACACAGGGAACGGCAAGCTGTTTTCTGTTTGTTGGTGTTGGCGGGAGCCTGGGCTGTGGAGAGGAGAGCCTGGGGAGGCATAGGGCGGCCGAGGAGTGGGGACTTCCTGCTGGGGGGGTACAAACCAGGGAGGGACACCGTGGGAGTTATTGGGGAACATCTTCGGGAAGATGATGACGCCGCAGGGAACAGCTGCGTGGGCCGGGGTGCCCCCACTAAGAGGAAATCCTGCCAGGCTGGACTTGCCCTGAGAGATGCTCTGGGCTGGGGTCGGCCAAGGCCACTCCAGGAGGGTGTCTGCCACCAGAATGGAATGCCTCAGGCCCACACCATGCAGAAGCCTCTGAAGGGGGAATCCTAATGTCCCTGATGTCCCTGTGCTCAGCAACAGACTCATTCTATTCTTATTACCCATTTGACAAACTCTTACGGAGTTCCTGGCCATTTCCCAAGGAGATGAAAGGCCCAGCCCCGCCCTCAAGGAATACCCAGTCCCAAGAAGGAGACAGACAGGCACTCATCTGTCAGAACCCTTCCCACACTGCCTTGCGATGTATACACCCACGTGTGGACCCCCTTCTGAGCCATGTAGGAGTGGTGTTGGGGGCAGGGGGGTAGTGCCTGGGGAAGGAGTCAAGAGTGGGTGGCAAGGAGGGCCTTCTAGGGAGAAGACAGTCAGGGCAGAGCAAAGGCCTGGGGCCAGGAAAGACACCCTGAGTTAGAGCATGAGGAGGCTTTTCTCCGCATGGAGCAGGGAGCTGTGAGGGGGCAAAGCTGACAAAATGGATGGCATGTTGGGGGAGGGTTCCTCACGGGTCAGGCTAGGAGCTCAGACACTCCCTCTAGCAGTGGAGCGCTACTAAATGGTTTCAACCAGGGTAACAGGGGGCCCAATTGCATGTTGGAGCTAGAACTTAGGGATTCTAGGGAGGAGAAGTGCACATTGGCACGCGCGCATGTGTGCATGTGTGTGTGTGTGTGTAGGGGGTGGTGAACAAGACTGAAGGCAGGAGAGGCCTGCTGGGGAATAGCGGTCAGGGTCCTGATAAGAGAAAGAGAGGCCTGAGCTCCTCAGGGGATGGAGAGCTGGCCCAGGCTGCGGCCATACTGGGGAAACAGGAGAATCAGGACTTGGTGACTGGTTGTTCCTGGGAAGGGAGGGGTCTGCAGGACACCCAGATTTCTAGCTGAGACCCAGGTGGATGGTGCACTCCCAAGAGCTGGGGCAGGTCTGGAGAAAGGCAGTGAGTCCGAGGTCAGACCAGCTGAGTGGGGGTGCCTGTGGGCCCCTCACAGTGCTGGGTCCACCCTCCGCCTTCACTCTGTTCCTCAGCCCCCAGACTCCCACCCCCAGTCTCCAGCAGTCTCTGCCCAAACTGTCGCACAGCTATGGGGGCTTTGAGTTTCCTTCCTCCTTCTCTCCTTTCCCCTTCCATTGCCGCCCCCCACTCTCAGAGTTCTGGTTTGGCCCAGCCAGGCGCAGTCTGGTCTCCCTGGGCAGGAAGCCAGGGGGCAGCTGAGTAAGGCCAGGCCTGCTGTTTCTGGGGACTAAACCCCTGGGAGTTGATAGGCCTTGTATGACAAAGGCAGTGGTTGGGGGCAATCCCCCACCCCACTGGGGCTCCTGGGATCCAGGGAAGAGAGGTAAACACAGAAGGAGTGCTCCATCCCTTCCTTCCTCTGCACAGAGACACACAGTCCCTGGCCCAGGCTCACAACTTCCCCGAAGAGGGAGCAGGGCCAGAATGTCTGACCCATTGCTCAGAGGAGGACACTGAGGCCCAGAGAGGCCAGAGGATGCCTGCCCAGTCACATTCCCCCTCTGGCCTCAGTGCCCCCACCTTTCAATGAGGAGGTGCTGGGGGCCCCTGGAAGAGGACGGGAAGGTGGCGTGAAACCAGCTCTGCTGCATCCCTGTCCTGGGGTCTGGCGGACAAACCTTCACAGGGCTGAGCCTCGGTTTGCTCATCTGTAAAATAAGCACAACAGTGCCCGCCTCCTGGAGTCGTGAAGACTGAATGAGGTGTACATGACACAGTACACCCAGACCCAGCACCCCACAGGCCTGTTTCCAGCAGAGGAATTCACAACTCACACACTAAAAAATAGCCTGATTTTTTTTTTTTTTTTAAGAGAATGGGTTCTTGAATTATTTTAAAATAGTACCAAAAATTAATTCTTTAAAACTCTACAGCAAATCTTCTGTAGAGTATCCCCTGGGCCCCAGTCTCCCGGCCACTGCCGCTACACACCTACCAGACACCCCCACCCATCCCAGACTGACCCTGGGAAAACACCCCCACAGGTTCCCCACCCTGGGCCAATGCTATCCCTGGCAAAAAGCTGGGGGCCACTTTCCTGGCGGCTGGAGCCCGGCTCAGCCGGGTGGGACGCAGTGGCGACAGCTGATAAGCCAGCCTGTTTAGTTCTGTCTGCCGCAGGCCTGGGGGAGGCCGGAGCTCGGCCCGGGCGGCAGACAGTGTGGCTGTGGCCTCTTCCCCTTCCTAGGCCAGCTTGGTGCCCCTGAGGCTGGGTCAGCCCCTGCTAGGGGCCCCTCCAGCCACCGTCTCCAGGCCCCCTTGCCGGAATGAGTTGGGTGTGGGAGTGAGCCCAGGCATGTGAGGCTGTGACTTTAGATTATTTTATCTTTTGGGGCAGGTATTACATTCTCATGGCTTACAATGCTCCATAGGGTTTCTGTCCCACTTCTCCAGCACCCCCGCCCCAGTACTTCTCCGCAGAGGCAATCACTGTTGTGAGAGGTGATCTGTGGCTATACAAGCATGTATATATCCATGTGTATGTATCTCCCTGCCACACTGCCCCTTGCGTCCTCCTCTCAGCACTTATACGAGTATGTCTCAGTGCACGGGCCCAGGTCTCTGGGCACACCTGAGTCCACATGTGCCACCTTCTTACTGGCCTCCAGCTCTGCCCACATGCCATTTCTCTGCCCAGGACACTCTCCTCCACGCCCCTTACCCTCACACACACCCCTTACTTCCTCCTTTGCTCAACTCCTTTATTATCCTTAGGTCTCAGCTCAAACGCTTCTACCCCGGGAGCCCTCCCTGGCGCCCAGGCTTCAGTCTTCCCCTGTCCAGTGCTTCCATGACAGCTCGAACTTCTTTACCGTGTCTTCTTGGGAAGACCTGTCCAATTATCTGTGCCCCTACTAGATGTAGGGAAACCAATTTGTCCTTTTGCCAGTGACTTTCCCAGTTTGGGCATTGATACTCCCATGTCCCAGGAAAGTCATCAGGCCCAGGTAATCCAGGATAGTTGGTCATCTGACTAGACACAGAGATCTGAGAGGGCAGGGAAGAGGCCTGCCTCATCCATCCCAGTCTCCCCAGCACCGAGTATGGTGCCTGGCACCTAGAGGTTTCATAAGTATTTACTAAAGCATAAACACAACAGTCTTGCTTATGTAGCAATTACTCTGGGCCAGGCACTGTTCTGAGCACCCTAAACAGATCAACTCATTTAATCTTCACAACAACCCAATGAAGCAGACAAAGGCTCTGGGGAGGTAAGGCACTCGCCCAAGGTCACACAGCTAGCAGGGGTGCAGCCAGGAATCCAGGTGCTTTGCCCAGGACCCTCTGGGTGCACGGCTGTTCTAGGGCCTTCCGTGATGACCTGCACTGGCTCCTGCAGAGGGAGAGCTGTGCAGGAAGAAGCCCTGAGGCTCCCACATCCCTCTGGGCTGGCTGGAGCCTGAGGAAACATCTAGCTTTAGCGTTGAGCGTCTGGAGTGCCCCTGACCCCAGAGCAGCTCCACCATGCCAACGCCCCGGTGCTTTGCTGCACAGTTGAGAATACTCTCTGCTGTCAGCACAGGGCGCCAGCTCTGAAAGGGAAATTAGGGGAGCAAAAATCCTTGTCCTCATTTCACAGGCACAGCTTAGAGAGGATTAATGACCTGGTTCCTGAAGGCCTAGAGCTCTGGGTAGCTGCCCCTTCACCAAAGGACACCCTTCTGATAAAAACAAAGCAAAACTCCCCTGCACACACAGCCTTCTCTCCAGCTAGGAGTCATGAACGTCATTCCTGACTCAGCCTCTCCTCATTCTAGGTGTGTTTCCTTGGATAGGTTATCTAACTTCTCTGAGTCTTACTTTCCTCATCTATAAAGTGGTAATAATAATAATAGTAATCCCTATCTTATAGGTGTGTTGCTAGATTAAATGAATTTATATGTATAGTCATGTGTGTGTTCATACACACACACACACACACTATAAACTGCTTAGAACAGTCCCGACACAGAGCAAATGCTAATTGTTGACTGTTCCATCTTTCCAGGATGCCCTTCCTCACAACATGGTGAAATCCACCACTCTTTGAGGCGTTCCTGCTCCTCAGACTCACAGAGAGTTATCACACTCTTCTGGAGGGCTGGGTGGACCGACAGTGTCATTCCTGCAGTCTGTGCTACTGGAGTTCCCAAGGTGGGACTCCCTCCTCCTTCCCCTGGGTCTGCTTATCCTGCCATGCAGAGACGCCAGTTCAGAATTTACCTGATGGCAATCTACCACATTCAAATACTGGGGAGGGGTCCCACTGTCCTAACCCAATCTCTGTTCTTGTCCACATCCCCCGCTCCTTGCAATCACAATACACAAATAGCACCTTATACTTCAAGGGAAAAAATATGCTATTGTTTTGTTATTACAAAAGTAAAAATGCCCATTGTAAAAAATCCAAACAATAGAGGTGTGTAAGAGTTAAAATCCCCTTCAGCACACCCCACTGCTCAGAAGTGACCTCCCGAAGTTGGCCAGTGTCCTCTCCCAGCCCTGCTGCATATTTATAAACACAGGCTGTTCTTTTTCACAAAATCGGAAACCCAGGGCACATATTGCTTTGCAACTTCTTCTTTTCTATTCTTATGTTCAAATGTATTTAACTGCATTTTTCCCCTCAGTCTACCATAACAAGACATGCTCTTGCAACAAGCCAAATGTCACAGGGTAAAGGGGACCAAAAAAAGGCCACACCTCTCTTTCCTACCACCTGGAGATGTACGGAACCATCAAGAACAGGCTGGCAGGAATCTTTCCTCAGGCAGGGAAGGATGTACATCCCTCATATGCAGTACTCTTTTCTGTTTGTTTGTTTGTTTGTTTGTTTGTTGTTTGAGACAGAGTCTCCCTCTGTTGCCCAGACTGAAGTGCAGTGGCATGATCTCGGCTTACTGCAACCTACATCTCCTGAGTTTAAGCAATTCTCCTGCTTCAGCCTCCTGAGTAGCCGGAATTACAGGTACTCGCCACCACGCCTGCCTAATTTTTGCATTTTTTGTAGAGATGGGGTTTCACCACGTTGGCCAGGCTGGTCTTGAACTCCTGGCCTCAAGTGATCCACCCACCCAGCCTCCCAAAGTGCTGGGATTACAGGGCATGAGCCACTGTGCCTAACCAGGTCCAGAACTCTTACAAATTACATAGAAAAAGTCAAACAATTAAAACATGAGCAAAAACACTTGCTGCTTTCTTTCATTACATACGCAGCCACCTTTCCCTAGGCTCATACAAACATAACCGACATACGGTCATGTGTCACTTAATGACAAGGATACGTTCTGAGAAAGGTGTCATTAGACAATTTCGTCACTGTGTGAACTTCAGAGTGTACTTACACAAACCTGGATAGCAGAGTCTACTACACACCTAAGCTGTGTGGTCTGGCCTACTGCTCCCAGGCTACAAACCTGTACAGCATGTTACTGTGCCAAATGCTATAGGCAATTGTAACACAATGTTAAGTATGTGTGCATCTAAACACAGAAAAGGTACAGTAATAATATGGTATAAAAGATTTAAAGGCCAGGTGCGATGGCCCACACCTGTAATTCCAGCACTTTGGGAGGCCGAGGCGGGCGGATCACCTGAGGTTGAGAGTTCGAGACCAGCATAACCAATATGGAGAAATCCTGTCTCTACTAAAAATGCAAACTTAACTGGGCATGGTGGTGCATGCCTTTTTTTTTTTTTTTTTTTTTTGAGGTGGAGTCTCGCTCTGTCGCCCAGGCTGGAGTGCAGTGGCCGGATCTCAGCTCACTGCAAGCTCCGCCTCCCGGGTTCACACCATTCTCCTGCCTCAGCCTCCCAAGTAGCTGGGACTACAGGCGCCCGCCATCTCGCCCGGCTAGTTTTTTTGTATTTTTTAGTAGAGACAGGGGTTTCACCATGTTAGCCAGGATGGTCTCGATCTGCTGACCTCGTGATCCGCCCGTCTCGGCCTCCCAAAGTGCTGGGAGTGCATGCCTTTAATCCCAGCTACTTGGGAGGCTGAGACAGGAGAATTGCTTGAACCCAAGAGGCAGAGGTTGCGTTGAGCCGAGATCTAAAATAATACACCTATACAGGGCACTTACCACAAGTGGAGCTTTCAGGACTGAAAGTTGCTCTGGGTGAGCCAGTGATAATTTGGGTGTAGTGGCATGCGCCTATTGTCCCAGCTACTCAGGAGGCTGAAGTGAGGATCACTTGAACGCAGGAGGTTGAGGCTGCAGTGAGCCGTGATCACACCACTGCACGCTAGTTTGGGCAACAGAATGAGACCCTGTTGCAAAAACAAAAAATTTTTTTTAAGTGAGTGAGTGGTGAGTGAATGTGAAGGCTTAGGACATTAGTATATACTGTAGGCTCTCTAAGCACTGTACCCATAGGCTATATATATATAATGTATAATTATGAAAACATATTTTTCTTTCTTCAATAAATTAACCTTAGCTTAATGTATTACTGTAACTCTTTTACTTTGTAAACTTTTTAATTTTTTTTAACTTTCTGACCTTTGTAAAACACAAATAACATTGTACAACTGTAAAAAAAGTTTTCTTTCTTTATAGCCTTATTCTATAAGCTTTTTTCTGTTTTTAACTTTTTTTCTTACTTTTGAAATGTTTTTGTTAAAAACTAAGATGTAGATACACACATTAGCCTAGGCCTACACAGGGTCAGGATCATCAGCATCACTGTCTTCCTCCTCTACATCTTGTCCCACTGGAAGGTCTTCAGGAGTAATAATAGGCATGGAGCTGTCCTCTCCTATCATAACAGTGTGATTTTCTTTTTCTCTTTTCCTGAGACAGAGTCTTGCTCCGTCGCCAGGCTGGAGTGCAGTGGCATGATCTCTGCTCGCTGCAACCTCTGCCTCCTGGGCTCAAGCAGTTCTCCTGCCTCAACCTTCCAAGTAGCTGAGATTACAGGCAGCTACCACCTTGCCCGGCTAATTTTTGCATTTTTAGTAGAGATGGGGTTTCACCATGTTTGCCAGGCCGGTCTCAAACTCCTGACCTCAAATGATCCACCTGCCTCGGCCTCCCAAAGTGCTGGGATTACAGGCGTGAGACACCTCTCCAGGCCACAGAGCCTTTTTCTGGAACACCTCCTGAAGGACCTGTCTGAGACTATTTTATTAAAACAAACAAACAAAAACCTTTTTTTTAATAAGTAGAAAGAGTAACTCTAAAATATTGATATATTGATTATAGTACAATAAATACATAAACCAGTAACATAGTCATTTATTATTACTATCAAGTGTTATGTATTATAATTGTATGTGATATACTTAAAAAATTTTTTTTTGTTTTTGCAACAGGGTCTCACTCTATTGCCCAGACTAGCGTGCAATGGTGTGATCATGGCTCGCTGCAGCCTCGACCTCCTGTGCTCAAGTGATCCTCACTTCAGCCTCCTGAGTGGCTGGGACAATAGGCGCATGCCACTACACCCAAATTATTGTATTTTTTATTTGTAATTTGTAGAGACGGGGTGTCCCTGTATTACCCAGACTGGTCTTGAACTCCTGGGCTCAAGCAATCCTCCAGCCTCAGCCTCCCAAAGTGCTGTGAAATGCTTTTATATGACTGGCAGCGCAGTAGGTTTGTTTACACCAGTTTGCCATAATTCCTTGAGTAATGCATTGCGCTACCTTACTGTGGCTATGATGTCACCAGGCAATAGGAATTTTTCAGCTCCATTATAATCTTATAGGACCACTCTATATAAGCAATTTGTCATTGACCAAAATGTCATGGCATAACACATGATTGTGTCTACCCTGGTGAAGCCTTGCCTCCCCCATCTTACACACATACACTTTTTTAAAGCACAAAATGGGATCATACATCATACACACCTTACCTGCATAGCTGCCTTTTCTTAACCTAATAGAATATCGCAGACAACCTCACAAGTCACTGCATATAAATTCAGCGAGCTCATTCTCAGTAGTTCCAACATACTCCCTCCCCAGAATGGATGCAACCAAATTTATCCCCTCATACTGTTAGAAGTAGACACTGAGATTGTCACTATGGACACTGCAGTTTTAAAAAAGGTGGGGAGCTAGATTTGATGAATAGAGTCTCCAATGTGGGCTTGCTGGGGCAAAGAACATGTCCATTTCTATTTGAATAGTTAGTATTTGGAGAACAATGGCATTTTGCTTATATTTTTAATTTGCATTTCTCCAACAACTGGGGAAGTTGAATGCCTTTCTCATGTTTATGCTTCTATTTGCATTTCCTCTTCTTTGACGTGGTTTTTTGCTTGTTTTTCTATTGTTTAACTGTTCCCAATTATTTTGTAGGGGTTTTGTATATAAAAGATACGAATGCTTTATCTATCTACATAACAAATATTTTTTCCCATCTACTATTGTGTCTGGACTTGTTTATGGAGTCTTTCTCTTTTTTTTTTTTTTTTTTTTTTTTTGAGACAGATTTTCGCTTTCATTGCCCAGGCTGGAGTGCAATGGCAGGATCTAGGCTCGCCGCAATCTCCGCCTCCTGGGTTCAAGTGGTTCTCCTGCCTCAGCCTCCCGAGTAGCTGGGATTACAGGCATGCGCCACCACGCCTAGCAAATTTTGTATTTTTAGTAGAGACGAGGTTTCTCCATGTTGATCAGGCCAGTCTCAAACTTCCAACCTCAGGAGATCCACCTGCCTCGGCCTCCCAAAGTGCTGGGATTACAGGTGTGACCCACCGCTCCTGGCCTTATGGAGTCTCTTAACATGTAAGTAAGCCCAGGCCGTTGTGTCTCACAATTGTAATCCCAGCTCTCCAGGCTGGGTGACAAAGTGAGACCTTGTTTCAAAAACAAACAACACTAACAACAACAAAACCCATGTAGGTAGACATTTAAACATTTTGTAATCTGTCTATCTTTCCCTATATGGTCCTGCGTTCCTGGTTTGTTTGAGGAAATCCTTCCTATCCCAAGACTATACACTGATACAAGAATTTTACTGAATATTTTTCTTATACTTTTACTGTCTAATTTTATATATTTAGGTCATTTTGCTACCGGAAAGGGGTCCCCATCCAGACCCCAAGAGAGGGTTCTTGGATCTTGCACAAGTAAGAATTCAAGGGAAATCCATAAAGTGAAAGCAAGTTTATTAAGAAAGTAAAAGAATAAAATAATAGCAACTCGGTAGGCAGAGCAGCCCCAAGGGCTGCTGGTTGCCCTTTTTTTTTTTTATGGTTATTTCTTGATGACATGCTAAACAAGGGATGGATTATTCATGAGTGTTCTGGAAAAGGGATGAGAAATTCCCAGAACTGAGGGATCCTCCCCTTTTTAGACCACATAGGGTCACTTCTCGGTGTTGCCATGGTATTTGTAAACTGCCATGGAGCTAGTGGGAGTGTCTTAATGTATTATAATTAGTGTATAATAAGCCATGAGGTTGACCAGAGGTCACTCCCATCGCCATCTTGGTTTTGGTGGGTTTTGGCTGGCTTCTTTACTGCAACCTGTTACGTCAGCAAAGTCTTTATGACCTGTATCTCCTGCCAACCTTCTATTTTACCCTGTGACTTAGAATGCTTAACCTCCTGGGAATGCAGCCCAGTAGGTCTCAGCCTTATTTTACACAGCCACATATTCAAGATGGAGTCATTCTGGTTCAAACGTTTCTGACGATTTGTCCAGATGGATGCAACTTGCTTCTTCACTCATCATGTACTTCCTTCCTCATTAGCTTGTGTGGATTGTCCCATTCTTTTTCAATATTCCATCATATTCCACTGAAAGTCACCTATTTAACTTGGAGTATTTTTGGATATTGAAGTTGTTTGTAGTTTTTGTTTTGTTTTGTTTTTTAGACGAAGTCTCACTCTGTTGCCTAGGCTGGAGCGCAGTGGTGCGATCTCAGCTCACCACAACCTCTGCCTCCCGGGTTCAAGTGATTCTCCTGCCTCAGTCTCCTGAGTAGCTGGGATTACAGGCACGTGCCACCATGCCCAGCTAATTTTTTGTATTTTTAGTAGAGACGGGGTTTCACTATGTTGGCCAGGCTGGTGTAGTTTTAAATACTATTTAATAGTAGCAACAGATTATTGAGTGTCTCTTACCTACCAGGCACAGACCCAAACATGTCGTGCATATCAGCTCATTTAACCCTCAAAATACCACCAAGCAGGTTCTATTATCCTTTTTTGTAAGTGAGGAAGTACACCTTATCAAGATCACACATATGGTGCAGCTAGGATTCTGACCCAGTCCAAGGTCTCAAAAATTCCGAGCTCTTAACCACCATGTATACTTTCTCTGGTATTTACAAATGTAACTTGAAATATTCCATACTTTCATTTCTGTAAGGATGGAGACCAGACAAATAAACATTTGCTAGGCTTCTCTTCTATCCCAGACCCTGTACTAACTGCCTTCCTGGGTTGTCTCCTGGCATTCTCACCAATGCCCTCTGAGGGCTGGAGCCAGCTGCTTTCCAGATAGGGAAACAGAAAATCAGCCATGTTAAGCCCCTCTCCCAGGGTCCATAGGTGGCTGTGCTGGTTTCAAGCCCAGTTCCATGCCACTCATGTATTCCAGTTTTTCACTGAAAGATATGCTCACCAACTTTACAAATAACACATTGATGAACCCATACTTTCTTTTTATTTTGCTGCTGCTGAACTGTTTCCTTGGGATGCATTCCCAGAGTGAGATTACTGAGTCAAAGGGCATGAATATTTTATGGCTTTCCATCTATATTGCCAAATTGTTATGACAAAGGGCTGCACCCATGTTCTCTGCCACCAGCACTGCGGGGAGTTTCATGCCCTACAGATTCAGACACTAAGGTGAGGAAACCGAAGTTCCAAGGCCTGCCACATCTAACACATTAAGTCCCAGCAGGAGCATTTTAGAAAGAGCTGGTGAATAAAGGGCTTTGGTTTCCCTGACAGCCCTGATGCCTGGTGGGTTTCTGGGTTGGGTGCTTTTGTTTTTTGTGTTGTTTTGCAGAAGTTTGCCTTTCTTGTGAAATCGTTTAAAATGTAGCTGAAATGGAACGAAGCATAGCTAGGCTTGTCTTTTAAAGAAAGAACAAATTTGAGGAAAACCCTTTTCTGATTCAGCGCCCCTTGGCCAGGGAGGGGGCCGCCCCGGCGTGGGGGAATCTAGGGGGCGTGGGCAGCCGGGGGAGGGGGCATCTTAGGGCGGGGGGCTGCCGGGAGTGGGGGCACCTGGGAGGGGCAGCCCGGGGAGGGCCAGGCGGGGTCGGCCGAGGGGAGGCGCGGGCCCCTTGCGGGTTCGCGGGGGCGGCCGATAAGGCGGGAGCTGCCCGTCGCCACGGCGGCCCTGGCCCGGCGGGAAGGCGGGAAGGCGGGAAGGGGCCCGGCCGGGCGAGCGCAGATAACGCCCAGCGCTCGGGCGGCCAAGACTCGGAGACGCCGCGGCCGCGGGAGATAGAGGCGCCCTGGCCCCAGCCAGCAGCCCGGGGGCGGCGAGTGCGGCGGGAAGCCCACGGCCGGGAGGGCGCAGGGGCCACGCGGGGCTGCCCCGGCGACCCACGCAGCAGCCGTCTCTTTGGCTGCAGTCCCCTCGTCTGCGAAACGAGGGCCTGGAAGAATCGTCAGTGACCTCCTTCCTCGCACACGGCCTGCGACGGGGCGCCCGGAGCCAAGCCTCGAGGGGCGCGATGGGGACAAAGCTGCCCTTTCCGCAGACGGAGAGTTGACACCCGGGGGGGCGAAGCGACTGGCCCTGGCCACCTGGCCGCCAGCGTTGGTGGGGACCCGAGTGCAGAACTCCACACCACTTCTCTCTCCACTGCCCCACAAAGAGGGGCTTTTCCCCTTCAGCGGCTGACAAGGAAATCTCTAAGACTGGCATTTGCATTCTGCCTTTTCAAATTCTTCAAATTCCCCACATAAAATTCAGTTGGCTGCCAGACAGGGAGGGAGGCGGAGGACTCGGGGAGAGGAAGGCTCCGGGCGCGGAGAGGCCTCACAGGGGCAGCCAGGAGCCGTCCACTGGCCCCAGCTCTCCGCGGAGAGACAACTCTGGGTGTGGTTCCGGAAATCCAGGCACGCACGGAGGGAGCCCCCTGTGATCACCCCACTCTCCAGCTCTCATTCAAAGCCTGTCCTGGAGCTGTTCTCCTGTACCTGCGCGGGGATGAGGGGGCCAGCCCCTCTTCCACTGCACACGGCTTGCCTGCCTCAGGCCTCACCCACTTTCTGGCCTCCTAAACAATTCTAAAGCCTTACTCTTTCTCCCATAGACGCCTTCCCTTCACCCCACCCGTCCCCAAAGACTTCACTCTTCATGGCCCCTTCAGAAAGAATTTTCCAGGTTTTTCATTTCATTAAGCTGCTTTGAGAACCGTGTTCTTACGTAAGATTTGACTCTGTGATTCCGCTCCCACTGCTTGCATGCCTGCTGTGTGCCAGACCCTTCCTGTCAGCAACCTCAGGAGTCAGCCACTATCACCCCCATTGTACAGATGAGGCAAACTGAGCTCAGGGAACTTCATAACTTGCTCAGGGTCACAAAGCCAGAAATCAGATAGGCCTAGCTCCAGATTCAGGCGGAAGGTGAGTACAAAGCAAATGATCAGGAGACCTTGGTTGCAGGCATTCCGGCGCTTCCTCAGTGTGGCTGCTCTTGGCTAAGTCGCTCCCGCTCTCAGGGCCTCAGTCTACTGGGAGAGAAATGGGGATGATGACAGTGTCTCCTTCCCAGGGCAGCTATGGGGTCTGCAGAGAGATGGATGTGGGGCTGGGCCCACAGGCCAGCCATCCACCTAGGGGAAATTCTGGGTTACAAGAATGCCCCCTTCTTCTCCAGGTTACAAGCACTGACTCATGGAAACTGAGTTTTCTGTGTCCCCTACACCCCAGGCCTCTCCTAGAAACAACAGCAAATCCCCCATTTCCTTCTGGCATATGGGCAATACCCTCAGCCTCTGGGGTCCTCAGCTTCCCCTCTCGGTGCACATACCCCTGACCCTCTGTTGGGCTCCACCCCCTTCCCGGGCTCTCAGGGATCTGCTCCCTCTCTTCTCCTCCATTCAAATGTGCTCTCAGAAAAGCCACTCCGGTCCAGCTGAATATGAATATGAATACATTCAAGTTGCCAGCATGATCTTCCCAAAATATGCATGTTCTCAGCCGGAGATTCTGGGCAGTTACCGGTTTGGGGCTATGTGCCCCTCCTCCTCCCCAGGCAGAAAGGCTGGTCATGCTCAGTGTATCTGGAATTCAAAATTTTTATATTTTTATTGGTTTATTCCCCTGCCCCCACATCCTGAGCTGGGGGAGAGGGTTTACATGAGCCCGCTAATTAACAGAGAACAGAAGCCTTTTTATTTCGTAAATAAAAGCATAGACACACTGTATGAACAGAAATGCAGCATGTTCTCTGGAGAGTGTTTAAACTTTAAAAAATATTCCCCCCAGGGTCTGGGCAGGTGAGCCCTGAGGGGCTTTTCCAGGGGGAGGCCTTGGTTGGGAGAAGCTAGTTGTCCCTCAGGGAGGAAGGTTCCTTGGGCTCCGAGTTGGATCCTCCTGCAGTGTGGCGGTCCAGCTCGCAGTCGCTCCTGTGTGTGCATTCCGGCCCCAGCTGCATAGCCCTTCCCGACATGGGCTTCTTTGCTGGGCCTCCCGGCAGAAGTGAGAGAAGAGCTAATGACAACTGTCCCGAGTGAGTGCCTCTGGGTTCTGGTGTAGTCAGACGGGGCTGTGAGACCTTGGGCAAGTCCCTGGTCCTGTCTGGACCTCGCTTTCCTCCATCTGAGGAATGGAAGGTGCAGGTGGAATCCGCCCTGCCCTCTCCTCCTGCCCTGCGGTTCTAGGCTGCTGTTCAGAAGCTGTTCTGGAAGCAGAAGGTGACTCTGTAGGTGACCAGACTTTGGCCTGCAGGCTTAATGCCTCAAATCACATTTGGATGTGGGCTGCTTTTCATCCTCACAACATCACCAGTCAGACCCTACCTTTATACCAGTTTCACAGATGGGGAAACTGAGGCCCATGTTTGATGTGACACCCAGACCCCATGAAGAAAGCCAGGCAGAAGTGACTCTCCCCTTTCTATAAATGTGGAAACTCAGGTCCTAAGGATTCTGGCAACTCTGTGACTGGCCCCAGCAGAGGCCAGGCCAGAATCTCACCAGGGACCTTGCTCGCCTAGGATAACAACTCCTGGGAAGCACAAAGTGCAGGCCTCAAAACCGGTGCAGGTTGCTGTGCCTCCGGGGCTGGGTTTCCTTGGCTGTGACCCGAGGCTAAAGGGATGGTAGTGTGAACACACTCAGAGGGGAGCCACAGCCCTGAAAAACTGTGACTCTGCTTCCTTGAGAGTCCAGTGGCCTGCGTGGGGCCATCTGGTGGCTGAGCTCCATCACTGCAGGAGCTCGCAAAGCCAGGAGGCTCAGAGTATTCTGGTCAGATTTCCTGGAGTTTCCAGAAACAATCTGCAAGTTTTGAACCGGGATCCTGTGGCAGCCAGAATAATTCATAAGAAGCTGGGTTTGGCTGCTGGAGCAACTTCCACTCCAGCCCTGACACAAGAAGAGCTGCTTTCTATCCAGTCTCTAGGGGTCTCAAGTGCTGAGCTGCTGTGAGGGCAGCTCACGTCCCACCCCAGAGATCCCTCTGCCCACACAGTGATGGGAAGACTGAGGCCTTAGGAAGGCCAGCCCTCAATAGAGATCACACAACAAACAGGGAAGAGGACAGCCCCAGGTGTGTGCAGCAAAGCCTGGCATCTCAGCTCACCTGCTGTGGGACCCTGTGCAAATTATACACCGTCTCTGAGCCTCAGTTTCTTTATTAGAAAAGGAGGACCATTGTGAAGATCAAATAACAATGTGTGCAAGTTGCCTTGGACATGATAAGGAGCTGCACTTATCATTATGATTACAGCAAATGCTTTTCATTGTTACTTCTCTCACGTTCACCATGGTGAGGGACCCTCTTAGTACCATTTCACAGACAGGACACGCACAGGACTTAGTTTGAATAGCATGCCCTGGAATACGTTCAGTAAATGGTCACTCGGAAATGCAAACACAGGAGGTGCACACTGAAGGGCCATAGAGGCCCGATGCTGGAGGCCCACTTTCAGATGGTTCAGAGAAAATAACGAGGAAGCCAGGCACAGTGGCTCATGCCTGTAATCCCAGCACTATGGGAGGCCGAGGTAGGTGAATCACCTGAGGTCAGGAGTTCAAGACCTGGTCCTGGTCAACATGGTGAAACCACATCTCTACTAAAAATACAAAAAATTAGCCAGGCAGGGTGGCGCCTGCCTGTAATCCCAGCTACTCGGAGGCTGAAGCAGGAGAATCGCTTGAACCTGGGAGACAGAGGTTGTAGTGAGCCGAGATCGTGCCACTGCACTCCAGCCTGGGCAACAAGAGCGAAAATCCATCTCAAAAATAAATAAATAAATAAAATAAAAATAAAGAGGAGAGAGAATGATGAAGCATAATTGAATAAAACGTCAACAATGGATGATTCTGGCTACAGGGTATATGCAGTCTCTGTTCTATTATTTTGAAATTATATCAAAAGTGTTTTAAAGTCCAGCTGTTTCCAAATTCTACCTAGTTTCCTCTACCATAGTCCTGGCGAGCCAGTGGAAATCCAGACCTCTCAGAGTTATTTGCTCCAGACTGGTGGCCCAGCCCCCGTGACTATTGGCAACCGCCCTGCAATCCCCCATGGAAAGCCAGAGGTGCCCCTGCCCTGCAGCCAGCGTCACCTGGGTCCCCCATGGCTCCTCAGGGCCTCTCCTCAGCCTTCCCATTTCCCAGTCCCCCACCACACCCCTGCCCAGGTCCCGGCCAGGCTGTGGTGAGAGGCTGAGGTGGGGTTTATTTATAAGTTCCCGCTGACTATGAATCACTGGAGGAACTGCTCACAGACTGGAGACAAAAGTCTGGGGCCGCCTGGCCGGGAGGAAACACTCTTTAGATTCGACTTTCCCC
This sequence comes from Rhinopithecus roxellana, assembly GCF_007565055.1. Classification (NCBI taxonomy): domain Eukaryota; kingdom Metazoa; phylum Chordata; class Mammalia; order Primates; family Cercopithecidae; genus Rhinopithecus; species Rhinopithecus roxellana. The sequence continues at coordinate 172,348,953 of NC_044553.1, forward strand.
TTGGCACAAGGCCCCCCACGCCTGGCCTAGCCGGGCTTTGCCAGCCCCTTCTGTTCTCAGAGGCAGAAGCGTGTTTGCCGCCAAGTTCTGTCGGCCTGTCCGCCTTGCTGTGTAAACAGGACCTGAGGCTGGCGGCCCGGCCCCACACTGGAAATGAGCCTGCCTTCCGCAGCCCGGCCACTTCCTCTTCACATCCGGAGACTTCTCAAAGTTTGAATGAGGGCTGGATGGGCAGGAGGGGAGAAGCTAGGGCCTTGCCCTGCTGTGGCCTCCATCAATTCTGATGGAGGATTAGTGGACAGATGGAAGGAGCAGAGGACTCCTAAGCAGCCATCAAAGCCCAGTATTAATGACCCCTCCTCTCGGACACCATCCCACTGCTCTGCGTCTGCTCCCTGCTGTAGTTCATAGTTTCGTTACATTCAATAAACATGTACTGAGCACCCACTGCATACCAGGCTCTGTGCAAAGTGACTGTGAAGCAGGGGGGCATGAAGATAGATAACTTATTCATATTACCTAATTAATTTTTTTCATTCAACTATGAGCTTCTTAAGGGCAGAATTAATGTCTGATTTGGGATCCACCTGATCATAAAAAGTGCCTAGTATGGTGACTGCATGTAGCAGAAGCTCAAAAAGTTTATGTTGCATTGACCTGGTTACACTAGGGCAGCCCAGTTTCCAATCCATTTCCCTTTCTGGGGCTCAGCTGCCAATCTCATTTGGCACCCTGTGGCCTCAGAGTCATGTCCTCTCTTGAAACAACATGGCTTCCCTCTATGAATATCTCAACCCAGGTTTCCATCTGAGTAACTTATAATGTAGGTAATTTGATTTTAGGAGCTACTAGAAAACCCTCCGAACCGCACCCTGCAACATCTTCCCCACTGCTCCGAGATGCCTCCAGCATTGAAGCATTCCTCTGGCCGCACATTGCCCTCTCCACAGAATCATCTGTCTGACCTTGAAATCTCCTTTCTGGTGGGAAGCATCCCAGCTGAATGAAAGGAGTTCACTCTGAGTGGATGGCATTTTATGCCCATTTTACAAATGAGAAAACTGGCTCAAAGAAGTGACTCACAGGCCAGGCGCGGTGGCTCACACCTGTAATCCCAGTGCTTTGGGAGGCCGAGGCAGGTGGATCACAAGGTCAGGAGTTCACGACCAGCCTGGCCAACATGGTATATCCCCGTCTCTACTAAAAATACAAAAATTAGCCGGGCATGGTGGCGGGCACCTGTAATCTCAGCTACTTGGGAGGCTGAGGCAGGAGAGTCGCTTGAACCTGGGAGGCAGAGGTTGCAGTGAGCAAGATCATGCCACTGCACTCCAGCCTGGGCAACAGAGTGAGGCTCTATCTCAAAAAAAAAAAAAAAAAAAAAAAAAAAAAAAAAAGAAGTGACTCGCTTGATCAGGGCCACACAGCTGATACATGAGAGAGTCCAATTTGGAGCTCAGCTCTCTGTAGCGGACGTCCAGGATTTTCACATGCAGCAAAATTCCCTCCCCTTATCTGATGCCATCTTCAAGCAGGAGGGAAAGAGAGAAAACTATGCTTCCCGGGGGAAGGTAGAACGGAAGTCAAACCCAGAAGCTTGTAGTACCAGCTGTTCCAGGCCATGCTCAGTGCAATCTTCCCATCACTCTATTGTTGTTATTCCCATTTAACAGAAGGCAAGACTGAGGCTTCAAGAGATTGCAATGGGTCACAGAGCTGGTGATGGCAGCCAAGACCCTCAGCAGACCCCCAGCTATATCTAGACAGTCTCGGATTTGGGGTCCCTAGGTTTGGTGCAGGAGTTCCATGGAAAAGCCAGACGGATGGCCAGGGACACCTGGGCAGAATGGTAGAAGCCCCAAGGCTGTCATCCCAGGCTCGGCCAGGCAGAATGCCTGTATGAGTGTCACATGTACACGTGCTCACATGCATACATGCACACACCAGAAATGCAATGGAGCTGCCCTTGGGGAACAAATGCATTGCTTTCAATAGAGTGTCTTCAGAGAATTTTAAAAATCTCAGTCTCCAAAAGAATCACTCTCTGGATAAATACCTACCTATCGGACAGAAATGAGCAGAACCCATGGGGCTGGAAGACTCTGGCTGCAGCAGCTGGGAGAGCTGTTTGGCTGCTCTCAGGGGAGGCTGTGGAGGCCTTCAGTCATCTGCCTGTCCATCCAGGGGGTGTCACTGTGCTGACCATCGAGGGCTGGACAGGGGAGAGGCATGGCATCTGCAGCCAGAAAGACAGATGTGATACAGGAGTCTCTTGTAAAGAAGGGGCAGGAGAGGGGCAAACGTCTGAAGGGCTTCTTTAATCCAATAGTTTATATTTTGTCTGCCTCAAGCCTTTTGCAAAAGCTCTGTACAGCTGAAAAGTCCTTCTCATTTTCTCTAATGGGAAGCTGCCCCCTCCTCCGCCTGGCTCTGGAAGCCTCCCCTAGAGGAATTGGGGTTACCAACAGAGGCTAAGCTCTCAACCGCTTACTAGCTTGGGGGCCTTAGGTAAATCTGTCCAATAATCAGTTTCCTTATCTGCTCCTCTCTAAAATGGGGATCATATTAGCAATTGACAGAGCTGTGTCGGGGGTGAAATAAGACATGAGCTATCTTAATAAGGGGAAGTGTAAGTAAAGAGAGGATCATTGTGGCGACCTGCACTGGTCTCATTGCTTCACACAAGATGGCTCTTCTTTATCCCTAATATTCTAAAGTATTGAGAGAGGAGAGGAAGGGTGAGAGGGGATGCTACGTCCTGTTCTTCATCTGTACCTTCCTCCCTTCTCATTCCTCCCCATCTGTCCCTGCTCATTAAGCCTAGTAAAATGGTGTGCAGTCTATCAGTTCTTGCTGATAACCTAAAGTGATTAGGCCTAGGGGCAGGGGAGGGGACTCAGTGACTCCTTCAGGTCCTGTCTAGTCAGAGAATTCTGGAGATAAAATTCCCTGAAAGAGGTCTCCTGACGCTTCTTGCTTCAGCCAGTGGACAGGGATTTTTTACATCACTGTTCCACTTAACCTTCATAGCCCTCCTTTGAGCTAGCTCTATGTGCCCCATTTTACAGATGAGAAAAATGAGGCTCAGAGGAGCTAGGTAACCTTCCTGAAAACACTAGACTAGGAGGTGGTTTTAAACCAAGGATTCAAATCAAAATGAGAAGCTCACTTGTACTGGTTTCAAGTTCTGAGTTGTACAAGTTCTGAGGTCTTGGTGTCCAGGTAAGACCTGGGTCTGAATCCTGGCCCAGACTCTTATAAACTATGTGATGCGGCACCAGCTCCCCTGAGACTCAGCGTCCATCTCTGGGAGGAGGAGACACTCCACTGGTTGTGGGGAAACTTCATGAGACAACAGATGGAGACCCCCAATGTATCACTTGTCATGAGTGGGCCCGAATCAATGTTTGTAGGCCATCCCCCCTCCTGGGGTGTTCCCATTCTTAGGACTGTTCTTCGTCAGTGATGACCTCAGTGTCCCAACCAAAGCAGCAGGCAAGGAGATTTGTACCAGCTCCAGGTGCAGGGGGCTGGGTGGAAAATGTAGACCCATTAGCCACTGAGCCCCAAAGTTTCTTCCTGAATGCCAGTGCCTGGTGTGGTACCCACACAAAGTAGATGCTTGGTAAACATTGTTGAATGAATGGATGTTGGTTGGATGCCAAAAGGTTGCTGTTCTAGGGGACAGTGGGATGGTCTGTGTGGAATGAGGGGCTATCCTGGAATGGCTGAGGGGTGAGTTCACTGGGCCTGTGTGCACCGCCTACCGGAAGCACACTAGCTGAAGAATGTCTGATGCCAGCCGGCGGGCATTTCTTGGCTGGCAACAGTTTTCTGCCTCCTCTTCTCCCTCCTCCTCCTCCACTCAGGCCCCCAGGCCCAGACCCCTGGAGTGGCTTCTCTCCTTGCTTCAGGTCCCACCCTGGGATTGGAGTGCCTGTAGGTCAGCCTGGGAATTCTCACCTCCCCAGGACCCAGGACCATCTTGTCCATAGCACAGTCGGAGGAGACAAAGCTGCTGTTCTCTCCAAAGTTTACCTCCTCCCTTGGGGTCCCCGGAACCCCCCTGGGACTCTCCACAATTTGACCCCTTTCCCATCAGTCTGGCTCAGCCTAAGCCTGGCCCTGAGGTCAGACCAACCTCACCTGGAAAGGGATGAAGTCTCATTCCTCAGCGGATGACACTCTGGCACATCAAGAGCTGCCAGACCACTATCATGGACCCTTGGTCACCCATAAGACATGGGGACCACATTGTATAGAAGATACACACCTGCTCCAGAGACAGAGCACTCCCAGCAGCCCCTGTGTGACCAATGGAGGTTGCGGGGGACTGAGGTTCAGAGTGGTTAAAGCATTTTTCCCTGCCAGAGGTCTAAACTGTGGCTCCCGTTTCAGCCACAGTCTTTAGGCAAAACCCTCTCTGGGTCGCTTTCTCTCTGAAACATGAACAGAAACGGCTAGATCAGCCTTCTGCCTCTTCCAGCCTTCTGTCTAGAAGTACATCTCGCTCCCCCAACAAACCCACCCCATACACGTACTTGTGCAACTGCCTGCAGTCCCCCAACCCTTCTCTCCTGTGCTTTTTCTGCTTTGGTGACAGATACTTGAGTTTTAGCTCAGGAGTATTAATAATCTCTCACTTGCATTAACCAGTACTGTGCTAAAAACCACACACAATATTTTTTATTTCATTCCCTACAACTATTTTAGAGATGAAGAAAGTGATGCCCAGAGCAGATACTTGCCTTGCTCCCATAGCTAGCCAGTGGCAGAGCTGGGATTTGAACCCATGCCTCAGCAGGACTGTGTCTGATTCCCTTTTCCCTGCTTCCTTGGCATGGGCACGGGGCAGGCACAAATCAGATGCCCAGTAAGCCTTTGTGGGCATGAGTTAGCCCTGCTGAGGTCTGATGAGGCCTTTTGTATTATTTTTTGTTTGTTTGTTTTTTTGAGACGGAGTCTCGCTCTGTGGCCCAGCCTGGAGTGCAGTGGTGCTATCTCGGCTCACTGCAACCTCTGCCTCCCAGGTTGAGGCAGGCTGAGTTCAAGCAATTCTCCTGCCTCAGCCTCTCAAGTAGCTGAGACTACAGGGATGCGCCATCACACCCAGCTATTTTTTTTTTTTTTTTTTTTTTTTTTTTTTTTTTTTTGTATTTTTAGTAGACACGGGGTTTTACCATATTGGCCAGACTGATCTCAAACTCCTGACCTCGTGATCTGCCTGCCTCAGCCTCCCAAAGTGCTGGGATTACAGGCCTGAGCAACTGCGCTTGGCCTTTTTTCTTTGAGACGGAGTTTTTGCTCTGTTGCCCATGCTGGAGTGCAATGGCATAATCTCAGCTCACTGCAACCTCCACCTCCTGGGTTCAAACAATTCTCCTGCCTTAGCCTCCCAAGTAGCTGGGATCACAGGTGCCCGCCACCATGCCCAGCTAATTTTTGTATTTTTAGTAGAGACAGGGTTTCACCATCTTGGCCAGGCTGGTCTCAAACTCCTGACCTCAGGTGATCCACCCGCCTTGGTTTCCCAAAGTGCTGGGATTACAGGCATGAGCCACCACACTTGGCCTGATGAGGCCATTTAAATGGAAGTCTTCTGAATCCAGGCATGGTGGCTCATCCCTGTAATCCCAGCACTTTGGGAGGCCAAGGTGGGCAGATCATTTGAGGTCAGGAGTTCAAGACCAGCCTGGCATACATGGTAAAACCCTGTCTCTACTAAAACTACAAAATTAGCCGGGCATGGTGGTGGGCGCCTGTAATCCCAGCTACTCAGGAGGCTGAGGTGGGAGAATTGCTTGAACCCAGGAGGCAAAGGTTGTAGTGAGCCAAGATCACACCACTGCACTCCAGCCTGGGCAACAGAGCAAGTCCCTGTCAAATGAATGAATGAATAAATGAATGAATAAATGAATGAATGAATGAATGACTTCTGGAGACAAAGCCTTTCCCAGGGATGGGTTGGACCTTCAGACCCACAGCAGTACCAAATCAGAAAGGACCTCTGCCTTCCTGTACACTCTGGTGGTCACCAGAGTTGGGGACCTCAGTTTCCCCAACTATAAAATGGGAATAATAATCACACCAACGCCTTGGGGATGGTCTGAGCCCCACTGAGGCCAAGTTGCTCTCCCTCCACTGGCCCAAAGCAGCAGGGCCCTGCCAGTCTCCGGAAACTAAGAGTAGGCACTGCCCTGAGCCACTGAGACAGGCTGGGAGCCCCCACCCCCACCTGCATAGCTTCAGCACACGTGGGGACTCGTGCTCACGTCATAGCCACACCTCTCGCTCTGCCCGCCAACCCAAACCTGGCTGGCTGAAGGGGCTGCAGCCAAGAAAAAAGCTGGCCTGTGGGGCTATTTGCTCTCCAGGGCTCAGCAATTGTGGAGTAATGACTACAGAGGCCGGCAGAGTCAAAGGGGACTCTGTTCTCTGAAGCCAGGGCTCCCACGGCTGGCTACCCACAGCCTGAACTCAGGCCGACAGAGCTGTGGCTCTGGGCCTGGCACCAGCCACCAAGCCTCACACTTGACCTCATTTAATCCTTATGACAACTCTGCCAAGGTGGTTCTACCATGTGATTCGACAGACAAGTAAACTGAGGTGCAGGAAGACAAAATGACTAATGTAAGGTCCCACAACTAGTGAGGGGCAGACCTGGTCTGACGCCACTAACCATAGCACCAAGACCTGACCATAACCCATTTCATGGGAAGCCCCCAACAAGGCTGCATTGGATAGATTTGAGCACCTACCATGTGCCAGCCTAGCTACTTTGCTTAAATGTTGTTCAACTTTAAATTGAAAAACCTGGCCGGGCACGGTGGTTCACTCTTGTAATTCCAGCACTTTGGGAGGCCGAGGCAGGTGGATCACTTGAGGTCAGGAGTTTGAGAACAGCCTGGCCAACATGGTGAAACCCCATTTCTTTTTTTTTTTTTTTTTTTGAGACGGAGTCTTGCTCTGCCGCCCAGGCTGGAGTGCAGTGGCCGGATCTCAGCTCACTGCAAGCTCCGCCTCCTGGGTTGACGCCATTCTCCTGTCTCAGCCTCCCGAGTAGCTGGGACTACAGGCGCCCGCCTCGTCGCCCGGCTGGTTTTTTGTATTTTTTAGTAGAGACGGGGTTTCACCGTATTAGCCAGGATGGTCTCGATCTCCTGACCTCGTGATCCGCCCGTCTCGGCCTCCCAAAGTGCTGGGATTACAGGCTTGAGCCACTGCGCCCGGCCTGAAACCCCATTTCTAGCAAAAATTCAAAAAAATTACCTGGGCATGGTGGAGCCCGCCTGTAATCCCAGCTGCTTGGGAGGCTGAGGCAGGAGAATCACTTGAACCCGGGAGGCAGAGGTTGCAGTGAGCTGAGATCACACCACTGCACTAGAGCCTGGGCAACAGAGTGAGACTCCATCTTAAAAAAGAAAAGAAAAGAAAAACCTAGAGAAAGAGGCATCACTAGCCACCTCATACAGATGAGAAAACTGAGGTTCACTCAAGATCTATTTCAATTGTCAACAGACCCAGGTACTCTTTAATAGCTGAGACAGACCCCCTTCACCCCTTCCTTCCTTCCATGTTAGAAAGAAAGCAGATGCACTACTATCCTTTTGACTCGCAAGTATTACCCCTGTGCATGCAACCTGTCCTGCAAAGTACAGCTAAGTCAGGGCTACTCATCCTTTTTGGGTTTTGGGATGGGATAACCTGGTCCTGTCCCTTTTTCGTTGGCAAGATCACGAGTATTCAGCTCAATGAATTCTCAAAAAATGAATACAATGATATAACCTCTGCTTCAAAGGTTCTGCTTTTGAAAATGAGTATGTTCCCCTGAGCAGCACAGAGGCACTTGGGGAAGCCAGATTGGGGGATTAGGCTGGGCTGCTCTGCCTGGGAAAGAGGTCCCTGGGCATCAATGTCCTGCCAGATTTGGGCACCTGAATGAATCTTGTCAAGAAGACTGATTCACAGGGCTCTTGTCGAACTGCTGACATTTAGATCAAGGAGGTCTGGGGTGGGGCCTGAGGGTCTGCATGTCTAAGGAGCTCCCAGTGATGCTGATGCGGCCACCCTGGCTTCTCAGAGTGTGGTCCCAAGCATGCAGCGTCAGCCTCACCTGCAGCTTGCTGGAAATGCAGAATCTCAGGCTCCACCCTGGACATAGCAAGCATCAGAATAGCTGGGAGCATTAAAAGTTATTGAGGCCCCATCCCCAGAGCTCCTAATGTAATTGTCCCAGAGTATGGCCAGGGCATCAGCATTCTTGATTGCTCCTTGACCTCCGATGCACAGCAAAGGCTGGGAAGCTCTGCTGTGGCATCGCAAGTCCGCGGTGCTGGAAAGGACTGACTTTTCACCGTTTTACCTCCTCCTTTTATAGAGGAAGAGAAATATGTCTGGGGTCACATCATGTAGTAATAAACTCATCAGTTTTTTTAAGGAATATATAAAATGTGTTTACCTGCACATTCATAAAATACGTTTACAAAGCTACACAAGAATCTAATAACACGGGTAACCTGTGGGGAAGTGAATTGTGTGGCTGAGTGACAAGGTGGCCTAGAGTATTTTCACATTTTTTATTGTAAACTATGAGAGGGAATTATTTTCTTTTTATTACTATTGCTTTTAAAAAATAGAGATAGGAGTCTCACTATATTGCCCAGGCTGGTCTCAAACTCCTGGGCTCAAGTGATCTCCCTGATTGGCCTCCCAAAGTGTTGGGATTACAAGCATGAGCGTCTGTGCTAAGCCAAGACTGAATTATTTATTTTAAAAAATTATGCAAAAAAAGCATTTTTAGGAATTCTTCTGAATAAAATGGGTGTTATTATTTAAATCACCCATCACATATGGCAGAAATAGTACAAGAAACTGACACAAACTTCTATAGCCACCTGAGGGCTGGTGCCACAGGCCAGGTGATGGGGTAGAAAACTCCAAACACAGCTCTATCTTTGGTTCCCAGGCCTCTCCACCCATCACAAACGAGCTGTGTGTCTTTTGATAAGCCATTTAACCACTTTGGGCCTAGTATCATTCAATTGTTCAATGAATGGGAGGGGTTTCTTTTCTTTTTCATTTGAGATGGAGTCTTGCTCTGTTACCCAGGCTGGACTGCAGTAGTGTGATCTTGGCTCACTGCAACCTCCACTTCCCGGGTTCAAGCGATTCTCCTGTCTCAGCCTCCCAAGTAGCTGGGACTACAGGCGTGTGTCACCACGCCCAGCTAATTTTTGTATTTTTAGTAGAGACAGGGTTTCATCGTCTTGGCCAGGCTGGTCTCAAACTCCTGACCTCAGGTGATCCACCTGCCTCGGCCTCCCAAAGTGCTGGGATTACAGGCATGAGCCACCTCGCCTGGCCTAGAAGTTTTATTTAATTGTTTTCAACTTTTATTTTAGATTCCAGGGTACATGTGCAGGTTTGTTACCTGGCTATATTGCATGCTGCTGAGGTTTGGATTACCAGTGATCCCATCCCACAATACTGAGCACAGTACCCAATAGTTAGTTTTTAACCCTTGCCTCCCCTCCTCCCTCCCCACTCTAGTAGTCTCTTCTTTTGTTCCCATCTATATGTCCATGAGTACCCAACGTTTAGCTCCCATTTATATGTGAGAACATGCAGTATTTGGTTTTCTGTTCCTGCATGAATTCACTTAGGATAATGGCTTCTAGCTGCATCCATGTCACTACAAAGGACATGATTTTGTTTGTATATGGCTGCAGCATCAAATGTTAAAACAGGACATCACTTCGGCATTAGTTCAGTTGATTCAACCCAATCATATTTTTGCATTTAGAGAAACTGAAGTCAAGGGGAGACAGGACAGCTTCCAGGGACACTAAAATCTAAGACTTCTCTCCAACTTACCTTCCCTCTCTCAGTTGCACCTTTTCTCCCTGCAGGGATCAGATTCTAGACCTGGCAAAGGACGGGCCCTCTACATCTCTTGCTCTTCAGCTGCAGTTGGCAAAAAAACCTTTCTCCTTTGAATCTCTATATGTGGACTAAGGACCTTCACAGTCTCCAGGGCTGTAGTGTTAAAAATGCAACGAATCAAGGAACCAGGACTCCATAAAGGGAACAGTAATCATTGTTACTACGTAGATTTTAAAAATGAAAAAGAGGCCAGGTGCGGTGGCTCAAGCCTGTAATCCCAGCACTTTGGGAGGCCGAGACAGGCAGATCACGAGGTCAGGAGATCGAGACCATCCTGGCTAACACGGTGAAACCCCATCTCTACTAAAAAATACAAAAAACTAGCCAGGTGTGGTGGTGGGCGCCTGTAGTCCCAGTTACTCAGGAGGCTGAGGCAGGAGAATGGCATGAACCCAGGAGGCAGAGTCTGCAGTGAGCTGAGATCCGGCCACTGCGCTCCAGCCTGGGCGACAGAGCGAGACTCCGTCTCAAAAAAATAAATAAATAAATAAAAAATAAAAATGAAAAAGAAAAAAAAATAACTGGGCATGGTGGCTCACATGGGAGGATCGCTTGAGGCCAGGAGTTTAAGACCAGCCTTGGCAAAACAGTGAGACCTCATCTCTACAAAACAATTTAAAAATTAGCTGAGCATGGTGGTGCACACCTGTAGTCCCAACTACTCAGTACAGAGGGCTGAGGTGGGAGGATAGCTTGAGCCCAGGAGTTTGAGGCTGCAGTGAGCTGCGATCTCACCATTTCACTCCGACCTGGGTGACGGGAAGAGATCCTATCTCAAAAAAAAGAAAAAAAAAAAGAGACATCTCAAGAATAGGAAAGAGTATAAAAGGTTCATAAGAGATGTTCAACTCCTCTTACATTTGAAGAAATATAAATTAAAACACTGCAATACAACCCTCACCTACAGGATAAAGATTTTTTAAATGGTCAGGTCTTGGTATGAGGAAATAAGCAAATTGCAGTTGGTGAACATGTAAATGTACAAAAATTTGAGTTTGGCAGTTTGATGATATCTATAAACGTTTTAAATATGTATATGCTTTGATTCAGCAATTCCACTTCTAGAAAGTTACCTTGCAGATAAACTCACACAAATGAACGAAGATTAGGTACAAAAGGCCCTATCAGCAATTTTTTCAATAATAGAAAACTGGAAATGAATCAAATGTGCATTAATGTGGTCAAAGAGTGAAGGGATCTCACAAATGCTGACTTGGAAGAATATATATATTGCAGAATAGTATGTAGATTCTGATCTTATTTGTACAAAAAAAAAGCATATAAATGTGTGTGCAGTCCATGTATGCATAGAAATGTCTGTAATGATGCACCAAAATAGTCATATTAGACAATGAGATGGAGGGGAAGGGAGAGTTTTCATTTTTTAAAAAAAATTTTGGCTAGGCACAGTGGCTCACACCTGTAATCCCAGCACTTTGGGATGCCAAGACAGGTGAATCACCTAAGGTCAGGAGTTCCAGACCAGCTGGGCCAACATAGTGAAACACTGTCTCTACTAAAAATACAAAAACTTAGCTGGACACAGTGGCAGGCGCCTGTAATCCCAGCTACTCGAGGCTGAGGCAGGAGAATCGCTTGAGCCCAGGAGGCAGAAGTTGCAGTGAGCCGAGATCGCGCCATTGTACTCCAGCCTGGGCAACAAGAGTAAAACTCTGTCTCAAAAAAACAACTCATAAAATTCTCCAATGTTCGCCGGGCGCGGTGGCTCAAGCCTGTAATCCCAGCACTTTGGGAGGCCGAGACGGGCGGATCATGAGGTCAGGAGATCAAGACCATCCTGGCTAACATGGTGAAACCCTGTCTCTACTAAAAAATACAAAAAACTAGCCGGGCGAGGTGGCTGGCGCCTGTAGTCCCAGCTACTCGGGAGGCTGAGGCAGGAGAATGGCGTAAACCCAGGAGGCGGAGCTTGCAGTGAGCTGAGATCCGGCCACTGCACTCCAGCCTGGGCGGCAGAGCGAGACTCCATCTCAAAAAAAAAAAAAAAAAAAAAAAAATTCTCCAATGTTCACACAAAAGCACATTCTACTTTTGTTGTAAGTCATTTTTAATACAATTGGGTTTTAGTTAGTATGGTTTCACTGGTTGCTGGAGACAGTGCTAGGTTTTCTTGTGAGTGGTGGGCAACATGCTAGAACTTTCTCAGAAGAACATATAAGAGTCTCATTTATTTTAATTTAATTTTATTTTATTTTATTTATCTTACTCTATTGCCCAGGCTAGAGTGCAGTGGCACAAACACAGCTCACTGCAGCCTCGACCTCCCTGGGCTCAGGTGATTCTCCCACCTCAACCTCCTGAATCACTGGGACTACAGATCCACACCACCACACCCAGCTAATTTTTTGTATTTTTTGTAGAGATGAGTTTTTGCCACATTGCCCAGGCTGGTCTTAAACTCCTGGGCTCAAGCCATGTACCTGCCTCAGCCTCCCAAAGTGTTACAGGTGTGGGCCACCATGCCTGTATTTTTTTTTTTGAGACAGGGTCTCACTCTGTCACCCAGGCTGGAAGCGCAGTGATGCAATCACCACTTACTGCAGTCCTGACCTCCCCAGCTCAAGTGATCTTCTCACCTCAGCCTCCCAAGTAGCTGGGACCACAGACAACATCACTACACCTGGCTAAATATATTTTTTTTAATTTTTAAATTTTTAGTAGAGACGCAGTCTCACTATATTGCCCAGGCTAGTCTCGAACTCCTGGGCTCAAGTGATTTTCCCACCTCGACCTCCCAAAGTGCTGGGATTACAGCCATGAGCCACTGTGTCTGGCCAATATGTCTTTATATCAGGCTCTATTTGTCAGCTTACTCTCAGAAGAAAATGAGGACAAGAGACCAAGCAAAAGGCAGTGGTGGTAAGTTTAGTACTTAATGGCTTATAATATCATGGAGCTGCATGAAAGCCCCACCATGTCACCTTGCCATCACCCCAAGGTTCAGGGGGCTGTGAAGGTTTCAACCCAGGTCCAAGGGGTATAGCAGGGCCTCAACTAGAGATGGAACCTCTTTTCCCCAGAGCTTCAACCAGCAGTTCTGCTTGGACCCAGATAACATTGCATCCTAGAAGTCTTATCATTTGCTCAGTTTGCAAACTGAGGAGCACACGCCTGCAGCGCCTCCTTCTGCAGGTGAAGGCAGAAGGGCTGGGGACGGGAGGAGAGATGCTTGTTCTTGCGGGTGGCAGCAGAAAGTTGCCCCAGTCACCAGCTGCCAGAAGATGGGTCTGGGTCTCACTACAGAATGAGTGCCCACCTGCCATGCTCCCATGCCACAGCAGCTCCTCTTGGTCCCTTTCAGACCTCCTGGGCTTCTCATGTCCCTCCCTCCTCCCCCATCAGACCCTCTTCCCTAGACACTGTGGGGCATGCTCCCCATGGAGGCACAGGGTATCAGAGCTGGGCTGAGCCAAAGACCTCCTCAGCCGATCCCCTCATTTTATAGTTGGGAAAACAGGCCCAGAGAGGAGAAGGAACTCACCCTAGGTCACCTAGAGAGTTTATGGCAGAACTAAAACTGGGTCTTTGGGAAAATGTCACATAGTCCCTCCCCACCCATTCCCTACACTTTACTAGATACGTCTGGCTGCCACACTCCCCTTCTCCAGTGCCCCATTTGTTATTCGACGGATATTTTTGTTGTTGTTGTTGTTACTGTTGTTGTTGTTGTTGTTGTTTTTGAGACAGAGTCTCACTCCATCTCCCAGGCTGGAGTGCAGTGGTGCAATCTCGGCTCACTTCAACCTCTGCCTCCCAGGTTCAAGCAATTCTCATGCCTCAGCCTCCCAAGTAGCTGGGATTACAAGTGCACACCACAACGCCCAGCTAATTTTTGTAATTTGTAGAGACGAGGTTTCGCCATATTGGCCAGGGGTATCCTGGCCTCAAGTGATCCACTTGCCTTAGCCTCCCAAAGTGCTGGGATTAAAGGTATAAGCCACCATGCCTGGCCTCAATAGATATTTCTTGAGCACCTACTACATGCCAGGTTCTGTTCTAGGCCCTGATGATACAGGAATGAACAAAACAGACACAACTCCTACTCTTGTGGAACTCACATTCTAGCTTAATTACCTTTCTGAGGGAGACACGCTGTCCCGCTGCAGCCGGGAAGTCCTGGTCAGCAAACGGACACTGCCCATGTCTCTGCCCTGCAGGAGAGAGGGCCTCATCCCTGGAGGAGGGGCATCAGCTGAGAATAGGCAGCAAGGGCTCCCTGTGCCCACCTCTGTGGAAATAACAGACTCCTGCCTGGAGGATCATCTCCTTTGATTCTCAGAACCACCCTACACACAAGGTACTCACATCCCTGCTTTACAGGCAAGGAACTGAAGGCCCAGTAACATGGGGCAATTAAGCAGCAGGACTGGGCCTTCTGCTCCCTCAGACAGGGGGTCCTGGGCCCTGCTCAAGTAGAGCAGGGCTGGGGGGCAAGGGGAAATAGGGAGCTACTGCCCCTGTCTGGGGATTCTGGTACCCAGAGCAGGGTTCCTAACCGTGAAGTGGGTACCAACCCTTTTTGTGATACTTAATTAAAACCATGAGCCCTTTCCCTAGAAATATTCTACATGTCTCCCTCACACCACTTTGCATATAAATTCCCTGAAGCCCATCCTTGCCCTACTCTGGGCAGGGCTAGACCTTTTAGGGGACTGTCTCCTAATGGGAGGAGGAATCACACTGTGGAGTTGAAAGGTCAGTACACTAACTCCACCCCCACCCCGCCCTGAGGGTCTCTCCTGCCCCTCCTGGGAACCACCCATTGAGGGGTCTGCAGGCTGCATCCTGGGAGGCATCACTGGCCACACGGTGCTACCCAGATGGGCTGTGAGCGCCCCCTGGGGGCGGCTCATCCACGTGTCCCAGGAAACACTATACCCAACCCATCCCCACCCCACCCCCAGAGTTTAACTTGATGCCAACATTTGGACAAGAAAAGTTATCATTCAAAATATTGTTTTTAAGTTAAAATGGCCACAGATGGCTGTTACAATGGAAACTATGGCCCAAATGTTAGGAGAAACCCTGGAGGTGGGAACAGTGTGGAGGGCTGAAGCTGGTCTCACCGAGGAGTCTCATCCCCCAAAACCAGCTCCCAAGTCCTGGTCTGCCTAGCACCCTGTCCCAAGCACAAAGACGAAGGGCCCTTGACCCTGCCTCCCACTACAGGCCAGCCATACCAGGCTGGGTGAGGGAGAGAGAGAAGGAAGGAGAAAGATAAGAGGACCAGCTAATCCCAGTTCACCCAGGACGTCCCAGTTTCATTTTTTTGTTTTATCTTAGTTTATTTTGAGACAGGGTCTTGCTCCATCACTGAGGCTGGAGTGCAGTGGCATGATCTTGGTTCACTGCAGCCGCGACCTTCCTGGCTTAAGCCATCCTCCCACCTCAACCTCCCAAGTAGCTGGGACCACAGGTACATGCCACCAAGCCTGGATAATTTTTGTATTTTTTACAGAGATGGGTTTTTTTCATGTTGCCAAGGCTGATCTTGACCTCCTGGGCTCAAGCAATCCTCTGCCTTGGCCTCCCAGAGTGCTGGGATTATAGAGGTGAGCCCCCTCGCCCAGGTTATGTCTGTTTTAGGACTGAAAGTTCATCTTCCCAGGAACTACCCCACTCCAGTCCTGGGCAAACCAGCCTGCCCCTTCTCCCTGTGTTGACCAGTGAAAGTGTCATGAGCAGCATAAACTCAGACATAACCAGGTCCACACACGTTGTCTTTCCATAAGGTCAGATTTTTATCGATGTTATTTCAATCATAAAAGCCACAAGCGCCATGGAGTTCCTAAGGAGGCAATGCTCCTTAGCACTCTCGGTTCACTTGGTAGTCAGAGCCGTGTGCACACAGGCTTGAGCCATTCAACAAGTCAGTCGATACTGCAAACCATACACTGTAGTATACTTCATATAGAAATGTTACAGATTAAAATTTCACACCAAACAGTAACATTGAATATCAAAAGAAAAGGGGAGAGGCTAGGCACAGTGGCTCATGCCTGTAATCCCAGCACTTTGGGAGGCCAAGGCAGGCAGATCATGAGGTCAGGAGTTTGAGACCACCCTGACCAACATGGTGAAACCTCGTCTCTGCTAAAAATACCAAAATTAGCCTGGCGTGGTGGCAGTCACCTGTAACCCCAGCTACTCAGGAGGCTGGGGCACAAGAATCGCTTGAACCTGGGAGGTGGAGGCTGTAGTAAGCCAATATCACATCACTGCACTCCAGCCCGGACAACAGAGCGAGACTGTCTCAAAAAAAAGAAAAAAAAAAAAAAAAAAGATGCCGGGCGTGGTGTCTCACACCCATAATCCCAGCACGTTTGGGAGGCTGAGGCGAGCAGACGACCTGAGGGCAGGAGTTTGAGACCAGCCTAGCCAATGTGGCGAAACACCGTCTCTACTAAAAAAGCAAAAATTAGCCAGGCGTGGTGGGTGCACCTGTAATCCCAGCTACTCGGGAAGGTGAGGCACAAGAATTGCTTGAACCCAGGAGGCAGAGGTTGCAGTGAGCCGAGATGGTGCCACTGCACTCCAGCCTGGGTGACAGAGCGAGACTTCGTCTCAAAAATAAGAAAAGAAAAAAGGAGAGAGGAAAAAGGGTTAATGAATCAGTCCTGGCCTAATCCGGATAGTCATTAACATCTTGCAAGAAAGACTCTTTGATTTGGGCAGAGCCTTCAGTGGCAGATGCTGGGTGCTGATCACAAGTGACAGCAAGACAGGGTCTGTCAAGATGGCTGTGTCTAGGTGGTGGAATCCTGCTCATTTTATGGTCCTTGAATCCTCTATTGAGGACTGATAGTAAAGGATGATGCCCTTATCTGTTTGGGTGTTATCTGTATTGATTAGGCAAATATCTGGACCCTGTTGGTTTGATGCCTTTTGAAATGTAAGGTGGAGTCCTTTTCTTTCTTTTTGCGGTGGGGGGTGGGGGGAGCAGAGTCTCGCTCTGTCACCCAGGCTGTAGTGCAGTGGTGCAATCTCGGCTCACTGCAAGCTCCGCCTCCCGGGTTCACGCCATTCTCCTGCCTCAGCTTCCCGAGTAGCTGGGACTACAGGCGCCTGCCACCACGCCCGGCCAATTTTTTGTATTTTTAGTAGAGACGGGGTTTCACCGTGTTAGCCTGGATGGTCTCAATCTCCTGATCTCATGATCCGCCCACCTTGGCCTCCCAAAGTGCTGCGACTACAGGCATGAGCCACCGCGTCCAGTTGGTGGAGTCTTTTTCTAAGATGGAGTTACTTATGCCAAGGTGCTCTATACAAAAAGTGAAGGCTTCCAGAGCCTGGTGGGGCACAGACTCCCATGGCCCTGGGAGATTGAGGCTGACTAATGATGTCAGAGCAATATGTGAACTGTCCACAAGAAAGAGAGAATGGAAACCACCTGCACGCTTAGAGCCTCAGAATACTGCCCCCACCCCCACCCCATCAGCAGAGCAGCCAGGGACCAGAGCAGATGCTCTTCCCATGCCAGTGGTCTGTCCCTAGGAGTCCAGAGGAAAACCTCCCCACTTCCCTTGCTGACCCTTCATCCCTCATGCTGCAGGGAGGAGAGATCATGGAAATCATCAACATGAAATCTGAGATGTCCTAGGAAGCTGCTGAACCCAAGGGTCCAGGAACCAAGGAGAGCTGCACCCAGAGTGAACCCCCTAGGACAGCAGGAGACCTAGAGGGAGAATTGGTGGGGATGGGGTTGGGTGGGTGCATGTCTAGACAGGGCTGTGAACACCTCACAGAAGTGTCTGGGTGCCGCCAATGCCCAAGCAGCAGAATGACTCTTGGGCCCCTAGAAATGGCACTATAATCAGGAGAGAGCCACCTGGTCTAACCGAGACCAACTCTTGGGGCAAAGGGGAAGAATTCAAACCACCTGAGATTGAGTTTGCACATTTCCCTCTTCTGCTTCCCCTCCTCCAAGAGGGCTTGAGCTGACATTAAGTAAAATGATAGAAAAATAAAGTTCTAGTTCTCACTCACCTAAGTCATTGGCCTGATGCTCCAGCTACATTGCCAGGTCCACTCCCTGAAATTCTCCCTCCCTGTTCCCAAACTCTGAGATACAAGGTTCTAGAGGAAGGGGAGAGACACTGAAGGAAAGATGAGCTCCCATCAGGAGGCACATGTGCATCACTGTCACGGGGGTTGGAACATGGCTCTGCCACTTAGCAGCCACAAGCCTCTACCAAGCTCACAACACCTCTGAACCTGGCTCTTCTCATCTGTAAAACAGGGAGAACAAGCCCCACCTCAGAGAGCTATGAATGGGCTGGTTCAGATACAGTGTGGCGCACTCCCTCGCCCTGAGTCAGTCTTCAATTTCTCCCTCCGCCAGTGGCCTCCATTTGCCCCTCTGTACCATGAGAGGCTGCACCAGCTGGTCACCAAGGTGACCTTCTAGCTGTATGGTTAGTTGGCCAGGCCAGGCTGCCTGTTACCAACACAGTATTCCAGTCTGAAACAGTGACTTCTGCCAGGAGCACAGCTCGAGCTTAGGAGGGAGGGGTGTACCTCAGCCCTGATTACATCCTGCTGAAAGCTCCGGCTGGCCACGACCAGGCCAGTACCCACTGCACACCTGTCACAATGAATGACCCTTTATACCAGGCCTGTCCTAGAGACCCCAGCCATCAACCCAGTGCCCCAGACAGCCCCCTGCACCACCCTTAGTCTGGGATCCCCTTCCCACACCCACACACATTTTATAAGTGACTGATTGGAGGGTGCTAGTGTCTGAAGCCATAGACAGGTGAACCGGGTTGCTTGCCAGTCGCAATGTGCAGGCGTATGAGGGGCTCCGTGCCTGGAAGTCAGGCCTCCAGGTGGATAGAATCCAGCCTCTGCAGCCCCTTCTCCCAGGACTCTCCTCAGAACCACTCAGAGCCTGGGCATTCCAAGGAGAAGCAGGTAGATATGGGCCTTTGCACCTGCGGTGCCCACAGTGTTAGTTCTGGGGCAAGGAGAGAAAGGGGGCATGAAAAAGGGAGGGATGGAAGGAGGTGCTGAAAAGAAAAGAAAGGACACCCAGGTCCCCCTCCTAGAAACCTTCCTGCTGCCTATAACAGGAAGGGGTTGCCCCCAGCCAGGACTCCACAGGGTTCCAGAGCATAGCTTTCCTGTTCCAAGCTGTGCTGACAAGAGCCCACTCCCCTGTTCTCCAGGGTAATGAGCTGCCTGCAGTGCACATGCGCACATGCGCGCGCACACACATGCCTGGTGCAGCCACCTGGTTCTCTTCTGAGGACCCATGTCAAAACCTCTCCTTTCATAACCCTTGTACACAAAGAGCTGCCCATTCCCCGGTTCCTAGACAAGACTTGGTTGACTCCTGTACGCCCAGGACTCTGAGCATACACCAAGCTTCTAACAGGTATAATCTCCCTTCACTTCTACCCTGGGAAAGAAAAAAGAAAAGAAAACCCTTGCAAGTTTAATCCCCACAGGACCTTGTATTACACCTACATTTTTGAGGGTGAAGGGTTGGGGGTTAGGGTTAGGCAGGACCTGATCTGTGCAGTACAGGGGCCACCTGCCACGTGTGGCTTCTGGGAACCCAAGGACGGCTCCTGCAAATGGCGATGTGCTGTGAGCATAAACCACACACCGGATCTGGAAGACTTGGTAGAAAAAAACGTGAAATATCTCATTAATGATTTTATATCAATTACATGTTGAAATAACATTTGAAATATAATGGCTTCCACAATGTATATTATTCAAATTGATCCTATTTTTACTTTTTAAATGTGGCAGGCCGAGCGCAGTGGCTCACGCCTGTAATCCCAGCACTTTGGGAGGCCGAGGTGGGCAGATCCACCTGAGGTCAGGAGTTCAAGACCAGCCTGGCCAACATGGTGAAACCCGTCTCTACTAAAAATAAAAATTAGATGGGTATGGTGGCACGTGCCTGTAGTCCCAGCTGCTCGGGAGGCTGAGGGAGGAGAATGGCATGAACCTAGGAGGCAGAGCTTGCAGTGAGCCAAGATCGCGCTACTGCACTCCAGCCTGGGCGACAGAATGAGACTCTGTCTCAAAAAAATAAAATAAAATAAAAATAAATAAATAAATAAATAAATAAATAAATAAAATTATAAATAATTTTAAAAATAAAATAAATGTGGCTACTAAAAATTCCACATGTGGCTCACATTATATTTCTATTGGCCAGCCCTAGGTTACACTATTCCCTCCCCTCCCAGCACTCTGAGGGCAGTAAGGGGCCGTTGGATGGGGAAGGCAGCCGGAGACAGATTATGAGAGGCCTTGAATGCCAGGATCAGGAGTCTGGAGGTGCCCTCCGGGCAATTGGGGGCCACAGAACTGGGGCGTGGTTCTCATCAGGCCAGCTCCATGTGCTCATCATCTGGAACACAGCTCCCAGGCGGGCCCACTGGAGCGAGGAGATGGGATCAGAAAAATGGTACTTTCCGGTGGGAATGGGAGACAGGAATGGCAGGCGGAGAGAGCTGTCTGAGCGAAGGTTCAGAGGCAGCAGAGTGGGCATGCTGGGGGATTAGAGAGGAAGGAAACAGAGACAGTTTCAAAGAGTGGAGGAAGAAAAGAGGGTAGGGAAGAGGAGATCAGTCAAAAGTAAAGAACAGAGAGGAGATCAGGGATGCTATCTTGGAAGGAAGTGGTCAGCACAGTCCTCCTCATCGGAGCCTTCCACCCTCAGGCTTTCAAGAACATCTCCCAACCCCATTCCTACCACAGGAAGGAAGGCCCAGGTACATGTCAGCCTCCCTCGCCCCTCTCCGAGCCCAGCGCCCCTGAAGCCACCTTAGCTGCCTGTGTCGGAGGCTGGCCCAGAGGCAGGCTTGAAACCCGTGAAGGACAGAGAGGAAGAGCGGCAGCCTTGGGGCCAACCTTTGCCCCTCTTCCTGCCCCGAGATGACCCCAGTTCCTGGCCCAACTTAGAAGGGTCAGGCTCTTGGGAAGGCCTGTTTCTAATTTAGGAGGAGCGGGATCTTCAAAGGTCTTGGACTTATCAGGGAACAGAGCCCAGGGGTCCACCCCTTCCTCCTTTATTCTGGAAACAGGCACCCAGGCAATGGGGACAGGTGTTAGTATCATGGCCACTGGCCTCCCAGGAGGCAAAGATCCAGACAGATGAAGGCATTGGTGCCAGAGGTACCTTTTCTGCCTATCAGAGAATTTGAGAGGACAGGATCAAGGGCCACACAGCCACACTGCCTATTTTTGTACAGCCTGTGAGCTAAGAAAAATTTCACTCTTTTTTTTTTTTTTTTCCTGTGCAGTGACCTGATCTCAGCTCACTGCAACCTCCATCTCCCAGGTTCAAATGATTCTCCTGTCTCAGCCTCCTAAATAGCTGGGATTCTAGGCATGCGCCACCATGCCTGGCCAAGTTTTGTATTTTTAGTAGAGACAGGGTTTTACCATGTTGGTCAGGCTGGTCTCGAACTCCTGACCTCAGGTGATCTGCCTGCCTTGGCCTCCCAAAGTGCTGGGATCACAGGTATGAGCCACCACGCCTGGCCACTTCACACTTTTTCACATAATATTCCATTGCATAAATACAGAGGACTCTTGAACAACCTGGGGGTTGGGGTGCTGACTCCCTACACAGTCAAAAATCCACGTATAACTTTTGACTACCGCAAAACTTAACTACTAATAATCTACTAGAAACCTTAACAGTAACATAGCCAATTGACACATATTTTGTGTATGTATTATATACTGTCTTCTCACAATAAAGTAAGCTAAAGAAAATAAAATGTTATTAAGAAAATCCTGGCCGAGCGTGGTGGCTCACACCTGTAATCCCAGCACTTTGGGAGGCTGAGGCAGGCGGATCACGTGAGGTCAGGAGTTCAAGACCAGTCTGACCAACATGGAGAAACCCTGTGTCTACTAAAAATACAAAATTAACTGGGCGTGGTGGCGGGCACCTTTAATCCCCGCTACTCAGCAGGCTGAGGCAGGAGAATCGCTTGAACCCGGGAGGCGGAGGCTGTGGTGAGCCAACATTGCACCATTTCACTCCAGCCTGGGCAGGAAGAGCGAAATTCTGTCTGAAAAAAAAGAAAGAAAGAAAAAGAAAAAGAAAACAAAAAAGACAATCCTAAGGAGGCCAGATGCAGTGGCTCACACCCGTAATCCCAGCACTTTGGGAAGCCAAGGCAGGTGAATCACTTGAAGCCAGGAAGTTCGAGACCAGCCTGGCCAACATGGCGAAACCCTCTCTCTACTAAAAATACAAAAATTAGCTGGATGTGGTGGTGCACACCTGTAGTCCCAGCTACTTGGGTGGCTGAGGTGGGAGGATACCTTGAGCCTGGGAGACAGAGGCTGCAGTGAGCCAAGATCATGCCACAGCACTCCAGTCTGGGCAACAGATTGAGACCCTGTCTCAAAAAGAAAAAAAGAAAAGAAAAGAACCTAAGGAAGAGAAAACGCATTGACAGTATTGAACTGTATTTATCAATACCATAAGTTTACAATGTCTGTTTACAAGATGAATCATCTATTTGAATAATGGCAGCAACTGCAGCTGTAGACCTCAATCTGCAGTACATATCAAGCAATTCAGCTTTTCCTTGTAAAATCATGACTTCTCTCTGCTTCTTGGGAGCACCTCCAGCATCACTAGTGGCACTTCATATGTGTTCCATTATGTGATTCAAGGTTTATGGCATTGCACTAAACACAATTAAAAACACACCAGAGCTGCGAGAGATCGCTTTGTCTGCCACATGCGATTTACTAGAGACGACTGCTCATGCGGAGATGATTAGCGTCACACAGGGATCTAAGCAGATATGTGCATCACTGGAGCTCCCCGCAACAGCAACAGGAGGTCGCTGTGAAATTATTACAGTAGTAGCCGGCCGGGCGCGGTGGCTCAAGCCTGTAATCCCAGCACTTTGGGAGGCCGAGACGGGCGGATCACGAGGTCAGGAGATCGAGACCATCCTGGCTAACACGGTGAAACCCCGTCTCTACTAAAAAATACAAAAAACTAGCCGGGCGACGAGGCGGGCGCCTGTAGTCCCAGCTACTCGGGAGGCTGAGACAGGAGAATGGCGTGAACCCGGGAGGCGGAGCTTGCAGTGAGCTGAGATCCGGCCACTGTACTCCAGCCTGGGCGGCAGAGCAAGACTCCGTCTCAAAAAAAAAAAAAAAAAAAAAAAAAAAAAAAAAAAAAAAAAAAAAAAAAAGAAATTATTACAGTAGTAGTGTACATAGCACAGTTAATTTTAGGCAGTTATGATTTAATACTGCATCTTTACATCTGCTTACATTTCTCTTAACTGTGAATGGTACCATATATGATCTTAAATGTATGTGTAAGTTTTGATAAATTTTAACTTCTCATAATGGGTCTGTGTACATTTTATGGTAGTAAATGATAAAATATACTAGTATCTACATCTATTTTAAGCATTCATGACATACCTTTTTCTTAATTTTTTCAATGTTTCCAGACTACACTTACAATTCATCTGTGAGTTTTTTCAAATTGTGGCAAATCTCCAATAAAAGATTCAATATAGTCATTGAAAAGAATCCATGTGGCCGGGCACGGTGGCTCAAGCCTGTAATCCCAGCACTTTGGGAGGCCGAGACGGGCGGATCACAAGTTCAGGAGATCGAGACCACCCTGGCTAATACGGTGAAACCCCGTCTCTACTAAAAGATACAAAAAACTAGCCGGGCGAGGTGGCGGGCGCCTGTAGTCCCAGCTACTTGGGAGGCTGAGGCAGGAGAATGGCGTGAACCCGGGAGGCGGAGCTTGCAGTGAGCTGAGATCCGGCCACTGCACTCCAGCCTGGGAGACAGAGCCAGACTCCGTCTCAAAAAAAAAAAAAAAAAAAAGAATCCATGTATAGGTGGACCTCACAGTTCAAACCCGTGTTATCCAAGGATCAGTTGTGTATCCTAATGTATTTACCCAGTCCCCTACTGGTGGACATTTGGGTTGTTCCCAATCTTTCGCAGTTACAAAAATAATGCTGAAGTGAATAGCCTTGTGTATTTGTTGCTTCACACATAAGTGAGTATATCTGTAGAATAAATTCCTACAGGGGTATGTGTGTTTGCAGTTTTGATTAATAATGCTAAATAGTCTAGCATAGAGGCTGATCCAATTTACAATTTAACCAGCAATGCATGAGAACAGAGCCAGGGTTTGAATTAAGAACCATCTGGTTCCAAAGCCAGATCTCCTGCTGCACCATGGCCATCACTGCCGGCACCAGAAAGGTTTTTCTGATAACTTAGGCCACCTCCAAGTCTTGAGTCCTCCTGCTTACCTGCCTGGAACGCCCGCCTTCTCCCGTAGGAGTGCGCAGCCCTACCAAATGGCCCCTATGTTCGAGACAATCTCTGCTTCTCCTGGAATCCTGTCCACCTACAGTCAGTCCTAACTGATTTCCAACCATCTAACAGCTCTCCCCGTGTTTCCTGGGGTTACCCTTTCCCCTCCAATGCCTTTGAGGACAGAGATGGTGCCACATGTCTGCAGTAGGACCGAGGCCTGGTGCCTGCTGAGTGGAATGGACTTGATAAATGTGTGCTAAATAAGTGTGCCAAATGTCCAGGCCAGACACACAGATGTTGTCCCTGATTCCGCCTTCTCCTTCATCCTCAGTATTTAATACCAAATCCTGTGGATTCTACCTTCTCCATATTTCCAGAATCTTCCCAGTCTGGGCCACCATAATCTCTCACCTGGAATACTGCAGTGGCCTCTTGCCTGGTGTCCCCGCCTCCATATTCACTCTCTCTCACTTTGTGGACAAAACTGCTAACTGTCCTCCAATACCCATTCTCTCCTTCCCTTAGTAACAGAACCCCTGTGTTTTAGCTGGGCCCACAGCCACTAGGTAAAGGTCATCTTTTCCAGCCTGCTTTACGGCTAGGTGGCACCATGTGACTGAGCTCTGTCATTGTGGGCAGGAGCACTTGGGACAGATGCAACTTTCAGGCCGTGCCCTAAAAGGGGATGTGCACACCTCCACTCCTGCTTCTACCCTTCCCATGGGCGAGGACCTGACAAACAGCCACCTCAGACCTCCGGAGGTAGGTGGGGCATTGACAATGGCAGAGCAGCAAAGTAGAAGGAGCTTAGGAGGCCTCTGGGCAAAGGGGCAGGGCTAGGCGGGAGGGTGCCTGGCAGGGGTGCTCCAAACAGGAACCCCGTCTGTGAGCACCAGTGATCCTGCCTTGGTACCTGAAATCCAGCCAGCCAGCCAGCCTGCAAGTCATTTCTGAGGACACGAGGATACAGCAGGAGGCAAGACAAAATGTCTTGATTTAGAAATTTCTTGGGAGTTGACTTGGAGTTCAGCCATTGAAATGTCAGTCTCCTGGGTTCCTGCTTCACACATATGTGCACAAGGAAGCAAGCACACACACATGTACATTCACACATGTGTGTGTTCATGCCCGGTAACACTGTGCTAGGATAGAATGCGGCCTTTTCCCCTTCTTCCATCCTCACTCTGCTTTCAGGCAGCCTGAATTCCTCTTCCCTGACGTCTGCAGCCTCCTGCTCTCAGCAGGCAGGCACCAGGTTCTCCATGATCCGTTCTACCAGGTCAGCTCTCTACTACCTGGGCTGAAGGAAGAGCAGCCAAGACAGTCCCCAGAGGGAGGATGAGCACACATGCGTGGTATGCCTGTGCAGATATTCCCTTTAATCTGCAACCATGAGTGTCTACTATAGGGTAGCTGCTTAGGTGGATGTTACAGGACCCACAAACACGCAGAAGCAGCCACCCCTACTCTCAGGAGGGAAGGAGGCATTGGTTAGTGGCACTGATGACATTGTGTCATTCAGAGCTTCAATCTGTGTATGAACCATCATGCTCCCAGGCTGTGGTCCCCTCCTGCTGAGGCCACCTGGCCAGTCCTCCGCCAAGTTTCTCTAAGTATGTCTGGAGATTCCCAAAGTGTATCTCATAGAGACTCTTATGTAACAGGAAAGAACAGCTCACAAACATGAATTTATTCCACCGTTAAAAAATGTTCTTCTTGGCCGGGCGCGGTGGCTCAAGCCTGTAATCCCAGCACTTTGGGAGGCCGAGACGGGCGGATCACGAGGTCAGGAGATCGAGACCATACTGGCTAACACAGTGAAACCCTGTCTCTACTAAAAAAAAAAAATACAAAAAACTAGCCGGGCGAGGTGGCGGGCGCCTGTAGTCCCAGCTACTCGGGAGGCCGAGGCAGGAGAATGGCGTAAACCTGGGAGGCGGAGCTTGCAGTGAGCTGAGATCCGGCCACTGTGCTCCAGCCTGGGCGACAGAGCGAAACTCCGTCTCCAAAAAAAAAAAAAAAAAAAAAAAAAAAGTTCTTCTTCCATGGTTCCCTTTGCTGGAATCAAGTCCCCTCTCCCAATGACAACCCAAGGCTCCCTATTGTGCCCAGGTGACCCATCCCCTCTGAGAGCCAACTTTGTCCTGGGCCACCTCCTGGGCCTGCCTCTCTTGCTAAGAGTGACTCCTGTCCAGAGCCTTCTCTGATCCACAGACAGATGGCCTCCCCGTGTCCTCCTCTATAGCTCTCTGCACTCCAACCAGGCTGCATCACACTAGGGCCCCCATGACATTGAGCATAACCATCCCCATGTAACCCATAGGGAGCCTGGGCTCCGAGTGACTGTGGGTCTCCCCCTCAATCACACAGCAAGGCAGGGCAGAGGCCAGGACCCCAGCCCACCTCTTCCCACCACGCTCACCTGCCAGCATCATCTGTTCACTCATCAGGCATCTGTAGGGCAGGGTGGAGGGAGGGTTTCTTAACACTGGGGAACTGGAGAAGATATGTGAGTTGGGGTGGCAGTAGGCAGTAGAATAGCACTAGAATTAAAGATGTGGATAAAGGAGTCATTTGGAGTAGCAGGAAGTGAAAGGGAAGAGGTTAGAGCCTTAAAAGGTAACTGCAAAACAGAAGACTCTATTTTGGCCTCGATTTTCTCAAGTGTGAAGAGTTGCAGGGGTCAAAGCTGGAATTTGCAAGACTTCAATCAATTGCTTCCTCAGGCAACTTACCCTAGCAGCCCTCCCAGCCAGGGAGCAGGAATGTGGGGAGGGGCACGAAGTGCTAGAGGAGACAAGGCATGCCAGACGGGCTGCTCAGAGGGATCTGCCCTCATGTGGGAAGTCTGGGAAGGCTACCTGGAGGAAGTGGACACAGCACAAAACTGGACATCAATAAATATTTGCCTTAATTGCTTTATGTGAGACAGAGTCTGCTCTGTCACTCAGGCTGGAGTTCAGTGGCACAATCATGGCTCATTGCTTCCTCGGACTCCTGGGTTCCCATGACCCTCCTACCTCAGCCTCCCCAGTAGCTGGGATGACAGGATCACACCTAAGTAACTTTTTAACTTTCTGTATGGACAGGGTTTTGCCATGTTGGCCAGGCTGGGCTTGAATTCCCAGGCTCAAGAGATCGTCCTGCCTCAGCCTCCCAAAGTGCTGGGATTGCAGGTGTGACCCACCTCGCCTCTTAATTGCCTTAAATGTCCCAGGAGACATCTAAGGACCAATTCCCAGAACACCTGGATAGAGCTGATGGTGGAGACACTGATGCTGCCATCACTTTGCCCACCTGAGCTCAGGGGAGGCAGCGGTGTCCTCCCAGTGAGAAAGGGGAGATGTCTGCTCTAGGGCGTGGGGGAAGGTGCAGGAGGCTGTCTGCGCCAGGCAGCAGCAGGAAGAGGGATGGCGAAAGCACAGAGACTTGGAGGAAGAAACAGGGCCTCAGCATGAGGCCCTTAATGTCTGTCTAAAGCCAG
Organism: Rhinopithecus roxellana; assembly: GCF_007565055.1. Lineage (NCBI taxonomy): Eukaryota > Metazoa > Chordata > Mammalia > Primates > Cercopithecidae > Rhinopithecus > Rhinopithecus roxellana. The sequence goes on from NC_044553.1 coordinate 172,376,692, forward strand.
TGACTCTGACTACCGCCCAAGCACAGGCTTCTTGAACAAGAGACTTCAGTCCTCCAACCGAAGGAGCTAAATTCCGCCAACAACCTGAAGGAGACTGGAAGCAGATAACCTTCAGATAAGAGCCCAGCCCAGCCAACATCTTGACTTCAGCCCTCTGAAACCCTAAGCAGAGAATCCAGTCATTCTCACCTGGACTCTGACCCACAGAACTGTGAGCTAATCAATAGATGTAATTTTAGGCTGCTAAGTATGTGGTAATTTGTTATGCTGGAAAAGAAAACTGAGGGGGGCAGGGCAAACAATAAAAAAGAAAAAGATAAAGAAGGAACAGAAAACTGTCAACCTAAAAGGAAGAAGCTGAGGCAGAATTAATATAAGTAGAGAGTTTATTTGGGCCAAGCTTGAGGGTGGCTACTTGGAAGCATATATTCAAGTTGAATGTATGCTCCAATTAGCAGTGGTTACAAGTGGGTATTTTGTTTTGTTTTGTTTTGAAAGGGGGTCTCACTCCGTCACCCAGGCTGGAGTGCAATGGCATGATCTCAGCTCACTGCAGCCTCAACCTCCCAGGCTCAAGTCATCCTCCCACCTCAGCCTCCCAAGTAGCTGGGACTACAGGTGCTGCACCACCACGCCCAGCTAATCTTTATATTTTTTTGCAGAGGTGGGATTTTTCCATGTTGCCCACCCTGGCCTCAAACTCCTAAGCTCAAGCAATCCGCCCACTTTGGCCTTCCAAAATGCTGGGATTACAGGCATGCATCACCCTGCCTGGTCAAAACAAGTGAGTTTTAAATGAAAAAAGAAGAGGTAGTTCCTGAATTGTTTACCAATAATTTACATAAAATGACATAAGCTATTGATTGGCTATACATTGTTTTTGTTTTGTTTTGTTTTTTGAGATGGAGTTTCACTCTTGTTGCCCAGGCTGGAGTGCAGTGGCATGATCTTGGCTCACTACAACCTCTGCCTCCCAGGTTCAAGTGATTCTCCTCCCTCGGCTTCACAAGTATCTGGGATTATAGGCATGCACCACCATGCCTGGCTAGTTTTGTATTTTTAGTAGAGACCAGGTTTCTCCATGTTGGTCAGGCTGGTCTTGAGCTCCCAGCCTCAGGTGATCCACCCACCTCTGCCTCCCAAAGTGCTGAGATGACAGGCGTGAGCCACCACGCCCAGCCACATTGTTCTTTGTGTGACCTATTCTAGGAAAATGAAGTTAATAGGTGAGGTAGCTCTCAGGAACAAAACGCCTTTAAACAGTTGTCCCCAGGCATGGGTACTGGGGAGGAGGGCCATGACTGAAGTCCCACACTCATGGCTGTCTGGGCCTGCAAGCCTCACAGAACTCAGACCGCTCTGAGCCATTTTTCTTTTCTTGAAATGAAAAGACTGTATATAATACAGAGCATACAAGTGCCACATCACACGTGAAGGTGCATGTGTGGCTCACACTCCACACACGCTACAGCCCCTTTTCTACTGTGGGTAGATCTCACCCTCAAGGTACCTCCAGGTCCCCTCAACACTTCCGGGTGTCCGTCCACCTGTCCATGGAAGCCCACCGGGGTCTGAGGGCATTTCTTGCTGGCTGGCACCAGTTGTGGCAAAGACGGCTACCTGTCTACCAAACACTGTGCTCCCTTCACGGGTGTGGCACTGTCATTGGGATGGGCCACCTGGCCAAGGACTACATTTCCCAGGCTGCCTTGCATCTGGGTGTGGCCCCATGACTGGTTCTCACCAATGGGATGTGAGCAGAAGTAATGTGTGTTACTTCCTGGTCAAGGCAGGTAAGAAACAAATGTGTCCCACTTTCCTCATCTATCTACGGAATGTGCAGAACGCCAAGGCCTTTAGAGGCTCGCAGAACCACAGGCTGGAAGGAGCCCGGGTCCCTGAATCACCATGGAGAAGAGAGCTATTGGGCACCCAGGAACACCTGCATGGGATCGTTTCAGGAGTGAAAATCAGACTGTTAATGGATTAAGCCATTGAAATGGGTGTGTGTGCTGGAGGGAGTTCCATGTTACTTTAGCTATTGTTACCCTAATACATCAGCCCTTCCTCTCCAGGCCCCTCTCCTCAGACCACTGAGAGAGGCTGGAATCCCCAGGCCTGATGCACCCCACAGGCTGCTGCACCACCAAGCAGACCCTGGACATAGCTACCTCCTCACTCACGGAAGGAGGAAAACCATGGCCCCTGCAGCCACCCATGCCTGCCCAGTGGTTACCCTCTGCATGCTTGGCTCTGGGCTGGGGCTGGGCTTGGGGCCATCTCTGGCCCTTCCCTGTGTCCCACTCCCATACCCAACAATCACCTTGTTCAGCGTCTTCCACTCCTGAATCTCTCACATCTACACTCCCATGGCCCCCGTTCTGGGCAGGCCTCATGGTATCTCATCCAGAAGTCAGCAATGGTGCAAACTCTCTTAATATAGCATGGATTTGTACCACTTTTCTGAAAATGCCTACCTGTCACAACTCTCCCTACTCCAGAGCCTTCAGTGACTCTCCATTGCCCTGTAAACAAAGTGCAGTCTAGCCTCCTCTTCCATCACAGCCCCAGGACCTCCCCATTCCCCAGGACTCACCATTCCCCGGCCCCTGTGAAATGTGTGAATAAAGTGCTACTGCAAAGCCACACCCTTACAATGACAATGATAATGGCCAGCTACAATGACCTTCTCCTCCTCCCCGACTGAAGGACTACCTATCCTTCAAGTCAGCTCCATTCCTCCCAAATGCCCCCAGGAGGTATGAGCCTCCCTTCCCAGGACTTCAGTCACATGAGTAACCTATGCTGTCCAATGCCATGTGTCACAGACTGGATTCTCTGGAAAGCAGGCTCTGCCATGTAGTTTAGGCTGTAGGGCTTTTATTAAAAAGCACCATTGGGATCAACTCCTGTGAAGGGAAGGGAGCCAAGTTTGAATGGGCAGAGGGAGAGGTGGAGCTGCGCTGCCAGGAATTTAACTACTATGTAATGTCATTTACATGTATATACTCTGTTTAGTGTAGAATTTTGTCAAGAAATATTCCTCTCTCAGAAAACCATCTCAGGTAGTTGACTCACCAGAATAATACCTTGTATCCACCTGCATGTCACTTGTCACATTCTCAGTGCTTCTGTTTATAGCTAAAAGCTGGGAGTAATTAAACTTTACAAAGTTTTCCTAATGAAGTGATGCTCAAATATTTACAGACTGAAATACATTTCATTTTATTCATTATCAGTTGCTTTCTTTTTCTTTCTCCTTCATATGACAATTATGAAAATATATCTTTAGGCCGGGCGCGGTGGCTCAAGCCTGTAATCCCAGCACTTTGGGAGGCCGAGACGGGCGGATCACGAGGTCAGGAGATGGAGACCATCCTGGCTAACACGGTGAAACCCCGTCTCTACTAAAAATACAAAAACTAGCCGGGCGAAGTGGCGGGCGCCTGTAGTCCCAGCTACTCGGGAGGCTGAGGCAGGAGAATGGCGTAAACCCGGGAGGCGGAGCTTGCAGTGAGCTGAGATCTGGACACTGCACTCCAGCCTGGGCGACAGAGCGAGACTCCGTCTCAAAAAAAAAAAAAAAAAAAAAAAAAAAAAAAAAAAAAAAAAAAAAGAAAATATATCTTTAATCACGTCTGTGGGTTGGTTATATTATCTGTGAGTTTCATTTCAGAATGATAAAGAGGCAACCACAATACTTCACATAAGAAGGGAAGCAGGTGGCCAGGCACAGTGGCTCACACCTGCAATCCCAGCACTTTGGAAGGCCAAAGTGGGCGGATCACTTGAGCTCAGAAGGTCAAGGCTACAGTGCACACCACTGCACTCCAGCCTGGGTGACAGAACAAGACCCTGTCTCAATAAAAAAAAAAAAGAAGAAGATGACGACGACGAGGAGGAGAAGAAGGAGGAGGAGAAGGAGGAGGAGAAGAGGAAGAAAGAGAAGGAGGAGGAGGGGAGGAGGAAGAGGAGGAGGGGGAGGAGGAGGGGGAGAAGGAGAAAGAAGGAGAAGGAGAAAGAGGGGTAGAAGGAGGAGGAGGGGGAGGGGAGAAGGAGGGGGAGGGGCAGAAAGAAGAGGAGAAGGAGGAGGAGGAGAGGGAGAAGGAGAAAGAAGGAGGAGGAGAAGAAAGAAGAGGAAGAGAAAGGAAAGTAGAGATTGGGAAGGGGATTTCCTTGAAGGTGAGTGGGCTTAGCCCCTCAGTGGTTGTGCTGGCTGGAGCCCAGCTGACCCACTGAGGTCAGCTTCCTGGACATAACCTGCTCTCCCTGCACTCCCTTGCCTCCCTATGGGGAGGAAGGTTCTAGTGTGAGTGATATTGTTCAGATGAAGAAACTGAGGTCACTAGACATGGTTGAGGCCGGACCCCAGCCTGCCTGAGTCCAAGCTGACCAATACACCAGGCTCCGGTGTGATCCCCACCAGCCCCAGCTGGGGTCTCCCTGCCTCCCCAGCCAAGGGCCCTCAAGCACGGCAACCATTTGTTCTGTGTTTTCCGGGCTGGCCAGGCCATGTTTTAAACAGTCTGTTGTTCTGTCCGCACAAATATCCTAGGACTTGTCAGTCTGTGTGTTCCAAGCCCTCCTGACCACCTACTCCATCCCACCCTCTCCCCTCAGTGCTGGAGGGGTACTCTGCACAGCTGTCTGTCACTGCTTTTACTGCACCATAACATGGCTGCCATCTGTGGCTCTCCCTGCGTGGGAGCTCTGTGAGGGTGGAGACTCAGACTTATTCACCGCCATGGCCCTTGACATGGTGTTACAGGAGCTGTTTAAAGAATGAATGAGTGGGCCAGTCACGGTGGCTCACACCTGTAACCCCAGCACTTCAGGAGACCAAGGCAGGTGGATCACTTGAAGTCGGAAGTTTGAGACCAGCCTGGGCAACATGGTGAAACCCCACCTCTACAAAAATTAGCCAGGCACGGTGTCACATGCCTGTAATCCCAGCCACTTGGGAGGCTGTGGTCTCCCGCACAGCCAGCTCTGCATGCATTACTCTTTCTCTATTGTAATTCTCCTGTCTTGATAAATTAGCTCTGTCTAGGCAGTGGGCAAAGTGAACTCCCTGAGCTGTTACAGGTGGGCTACTTGGCTGTGACACTAATAGTTTGGTGTTAAGAGGGTGTTAGGTAGCTGGGCGCGGTGGCTCATGCCTCTAATTCCAGCACTTTGGGAGGCCAAGGTGGGTGGATCACCTGAGGTTGGGAGTTCGAGACCAGCCTGACCAACATAGAGAAACCCTGTCTCTACTAAAAATACAAAATTAGCCGGGCATGGTGGCACATGCCTGTAATACCAGCTACTCAGGAGGCTGAGGGAGGAGAATTGCTTGAACTCAGGGGGCAGAGATTGTGGTGAGCCGAGATCACACCATTGCACTCCAGCCTGGGCAACAAGAACAAAACTTTGTCTCAAAAAAAAAAAAAAAAAAAAAAAGAGGGTGTTAGGTAATCTGTGTGTGTTTGGTAGTCTGTAATACTTGTATAAGACAATTTGGTCTTTTCAAGTGATAACCTTCTCACTAAACACTGAAAGTAAACGGAATAAGTTGAGGGCTTTAAGTTGAAATCTTACTAAGCTTATGCGCACAATATTAGAAGACTTAAGAGAACTTTAAATTCATCTTATTTTAATTTTCCATATTAAATTTACATTTTCATTTTTTATAAATTTAACTTATAAAAACTTCACAGGCTAGGTGCGGTGGCCTGTAATCCCAGCACTTTGGAAGGCCGAGGCGAGCGGATCACGAGGTCAGGAGATCGATACCATGGTGAAACCCTGTCTCTACTAAAAAAATACAAAAATTAGCCGGGCGCAGTGGCAGGCACCTGTAGTCCCAGCTACTCAGGAGGCTGAGTCAGGAGAATGGCGTGAACCCAGGAGGTGGAGATTGCAGTGAGCCGAGATCACGCCACTGCACTCCAGCCTGGGCGACAGAGCGAGATTCTGTCTCAAAAAAAAAAAAAAATTTCATAGAGATTATTCAGTACTCAGGAAGGAAAGTTTTGTTGGTCAAGTTAAAAACTGGAATACTCAAATATGTGTAACTTTTAAATATAGTTTAAAATACTGTAAGATGTTTGATTAGCTAAATTTATAAACTGGACCAAAGATATTCAAAGACCTCTCAAAGGAGATTGTTAAAATTTGCCATACGGCTGGGCGTGGTGGCTCACGCCTGTAATCCCAGCACTTTGGGAGGCCGAGGCAGGTGGATCATGAGGTCAGGAGTTCAAGACCAGCCTGGCCAAGATTCTGAAACCTCATCTTTCCTAAAAATACAAAAAAATTAGCTGGGCTTGGTGGCACATGCCTGTAATCCCTGCTATTCGGGAGGCTGAGGCAGAGAATTTCTTAAACCCAGGAGACAGAGGTTGCAGTGAGCTGAGATCGCACTACTGCACTCAGCCTGGGCGACAGAGTGGGACTCTGTCTAAAAAATAAAAAAATTAAAAAATTAAAAAATAAAAAAAATTGCTGTACATAAATAGAATAATAAGATTTGCAAGCTGAATTTAAAAATCTAGGCCAGGCGCGGTGGCTCACGCCTGTAATCCCAGCACTTTGGGAGGCTGAGGCGGGCAGATCACGAGGTCAGGAGATCGAGACCATCCTGGCTAACACGGTCTCTACTAAACCTTCATAACCTCCTTCATAACTAAACCTTCATATGTCTTCATAACCCTGTCTCTACTAAAAAAACACAAAAAATTAGCTGGGCGTGGTGGCAGGCACCTGTAGTCCCAGCTACTTGGGAGGCTGAGGCAGGAGAATGGTGTGAACCCAGGAGGTGGAGCTTGCGGTGAGCCAAGATCGTGCCACTGCACTCCAGCCTAGGCCACAGAGCCAGACTCCGTCTCAAAAAAAAAAAAAAAAAAAAATCTAGAAGCTAACCTGACTTTTTTTTTTTTTTTTTTTTTTTTTTTTGAGACAGTATCTCACTCTTTCACCCAGGCTAGAGTGCAGTCTTGGCTCACTGCAACCTCCACCTCCAGGGTTCAAGTGATTCTCCTGCGTCAGCCTCCCGTGTGGCTGGGACTACATGCATCCACCACCACACCCGGCTAATTTTTGTATTTTTAGTAGAGACAGGGTTTCACCATGTTGGCCAGGCTGGTCTCGAACTCCTGACCTCAGATGATCTGCCTGCCTTGGCCTCCAAAGTGCTGGGATTACAGGTGTGAGCCACCGCGCCTGGCCAACCCTTACTTTTATCTCCTCTGGTAGCTTGAGCCAGAGGGGAAGGGTGTTGCCCTGGGGTATCCACAGCAGCCTGAGGAAAGACCACAGTAAGATCCCAAGAAACTTCACAGACCCAGGACAGATAACATCAGGATTGATGGTGGGTGGACACCCCTTGCTGTGTTTTCTCTTGTTCATATTGGTATATGTCTTAGTCTGCTGTGTGTTGCTATAACAGAATATCTGAGAATAGGTAATTTATAACAAATGAATTTATTATGGTTCTGGAGGTTGGGAAGTCCTAGATCAAGAGACCGGCATCTAGTGAGACCTTGACTTAGCCCTCTGTGCTGCCTCATCACATAGGGGAAGGAGGAAGAGTGAAAGACCATGTGTGCACACAACAGAAAGAAAGCACACGTGCAAGAGAGAACAAGCAACAGCTGAATTCACTTTTATAACAAAACTACTCTTGAAATAACAACATCAATCTACTTATTGATGGTCTTCATGACCTGTCAACTTTTAATGTCTCCCCCTCCACGTTGCTGTATTGGGGATTAAGTTTACAACACACAAACTTGGGGGACACATTCAAACCATAGCAGTGTCATTATTTGGAACCTTTTTGTTTTTGTACTGTTAGAAAAAGCAAATATGTATATTTGGTTAGATAGCAATATTTTCAGTTTAAAAAAAAGATGTACAATTATAGGATCAAAAAAATAAGTAGCAACACTGTAATGTTAGAACTAAGTTTAATGTTAGGGCCAGGCACGGTGGCTCATGCTTGTGATCCCAGCACTTTGGGAGGCCGAGGCAGGCAGATCATTTGAGGCCAGGGCTTTGAGACTAGCCTGGCCAACATGGTGAAGCCCTATCTCTACTTAAAAATACAAAAATGAGCCAGGTGTGGTGGCAGGCTCCTGTAATCCTGGCTACTTAGGAGGCTGAGGCAGGAGAATCGCTTGAACCCGGGAGGCAGAGGCTGCAGTGAGCTGAGATCATGCCACTGCACTCCAGCCTGGGTAACAGAGTGAGACTCCACCTCAAGAAAAAAACAAAAAACAAAGTTTAATGTTAGAACTAAGTTGGAGAGAAACTCCATTTTCAGTAGAAGCAGATTTAGGTTATTCAGACCAATCTTCCTATTGAAAGCAACTTTTAAAACTTGCCACAATATTTAAAATCATCTTAAAAGCATCAAAGATCTAAGAAGATATGAAGAAATTGCCTGGCCAGTGAGCCCAGCACTGGAAGCCACTTCGGCCATGGCAGAGTTTGCCAACCTTGAGAAGCTGAGCAGAGCCTATGAGAGTCTTGAGGGCATCAAGCAACAGAACTTGCAGTGAGGAAATTATCCCACACTTGGGGCTGGGAAACCCAAAGGGCTTAAATTTTTAGAGTAAGGGTGAACCAGAAGCAAACTGGCCCTTCCAAGTACTATACTCTGGCTTTGAATTGCCGGGGTAGGTCAAAGTCTCAACGCTTGCAAACTGATTAAGGTGGCCTTGGATTACTAGTGCCTCCACATACCTGGCAGAAGATAACTAAAGTCCTAACTGAAGGAACAGGACATCATTTAAGCCTAAAGTAATTTCTAAGATAATGTCTGAAACAAATGTCCATCCTACAGTCAATATAACCAGGCTGGGCATGGCAGCTTATGCCTGTAATCCCAGCACTTAGGGAGGGCAAGGCAGGCAGATCACTTGAGCTCGGAAGTTCAAGGCCAGCCTGGGCAACATGGTGAAACCCCATCTTTACAAAAAATACAAAAATTAGCCAGGCACGTTCCCATGTGCCTGTAGTCCCAGCTATTCAGAAAGTTGAGTTGGAAGGATTGCTTGAGCCCTGGAGGTCGAGGTTGCAGTGAGCCATAATCGTGCCACTATACTCCAACCTGGGAAACAGAGTGAGACCCTATCTTAGAAAAAAAAGAAAAAAAAAAGATAACTAGGCACACAAGGTGACAAGACAATATAACCAAGGGCCAGCTGAAACAATAGATATAACAAACAGACCCATGAGAAACTTCATATTACACTATAAAACAAATATGCTTGTTATTTTTCATAAATGGAATCATAAGATTCCACATAAGTATGTTCTGTTATGTTTACTCAAGGGAAAGGAGCTGGAAGAGAGTGCTGGCCCCTGGACGTTGGCCTCTTGCCTGACCCCTCTCCTCCATTCACAACTCACTGTATGAGTCTGTTCTCACACTGCTGATAGAGACATATCCGAGACTGGGAAGAAAAGGAGGTTTAATTGGACTTACAGTTCCACATGGCTGGGGAGGTCTCATAATCATGGCAGAGGGCGAATGGCACTTCTTACATGGTGGCAGCAAGAGAGAATGAGGAAGAAGCAAAAGCAGATCTCGTGAGACTTACTCACTCTCCTGAGGATAGCACGGGAAAGACCAGCCCCCATAATTCAATTACCTCCACCTGGGTCCCTCCCACAACACGTGGGAATTCTGGGAGATACAATTCAAGTTGAGATTTGAATGGGGACACAGCCAAAGCATATCATTCTCCCCTGGCCCCTCCAAATCTATGTCTTCACATTTCAAAACCAATCATGCCTTCCCAACAGTCCCCCAAAGTCTTAATTCATTTCAGCATTAACCCAAAAGTTCACAGTCCAAAGTCTCATCGGAGACAAGGCAAGTCCCTTCCACCTATGAGCCTGTAAAATCAAAAGCAAGTTATTACTTTTTAGATGCAATGTGGATACAGACATTAGGTAAATACAGCCATTCTAAATGGGTGAAATTGGCCGAAATAAAGGGGTTACAGGGCCCAGGCAAGTCTGAAATTCAACAGGGCAGCCAAATTTTAAACCTCCAAAATTATCTCCTTTGACTCCAGGTCTCACATTCAGGTCACACTGATGCAAGAGGTGGGTTCCCATGGTCTTGGGCAGCTCCGCCCAAGGGGGCTGAGCCTGAGGTGACCTGATGTTCTCACCTTGAATTTCCTGCTCAGTGCGGGGCACTCTGGAGGGTGGCCACAGTGGGGGCAGTATACAGGCCTGCTCATGCTCGGCAGCACGCTTGTCAATGTCTGCTGCTGGCATCTTGACCTGAGCTCTAGGAAAGCTCAGGAAAGCCTGAGGGTACCCCACTTCTGCTCAAGCCCTCCCATGGGTGGACATAAGATTTATTACACTACCACTTACATGTTTCGATGTGCCTGAACACACCAGGATCTCCACTGTGTCCGGCAACTGTGAAAAGTAGGCATCACTAACCCCCTTTGGTAGGTGAGAGACTTGGACTTAGGGAGATGAATGACCAGCCCAGTGGTTCTCAAGCTTGGCTGCACTTAGAAATCACCTGGGGAACCTTTAAAAATTAAATCTGAAGCGCTGTTGGTGGAGTCCAGGTGTCAGTAGTTTTTAAAGCACCCCAGGTGATGTTAATTTACAACCAAAATCAAGACCCACCAGACAATCCCAGGCCCACAGCCAGTGGGGAGCGGAGTCTACTCAATTCCAAATCTTAAGGCAGTGTGAAGAATGGGGGAGAGGTTCCTGGACCACTGGGTGTTTGGAGTCCCACAGTGTGGAAGACGGAGCCCCACAGGACAGTCCTGGCTTCCGCAGAGCCAACCTCTTCTCTCCTTGTCCTTGCCTGACTCCAGAACTTGAGCCCAGGCAGCCAAAGCCCAGGGGGACAATGGGTGACTCAGATGCTTCCTGTTTTCTTGGCCACAGTGGCAGGGGGATGGAAACAGCCCAGGCTGGGGTTCATGGCCTAATAGAGGGGCCTGGAGAGAGGCAGGAGGACTGAACTGGGTAGTCACAGAGGGCAGTTTTCTAGCCTCAAGGAATAGAGACAAGAGTGGTGTGTTTGGTGGCCAGGTCAACAACAAAGGGACAAAGAGAGGAAGAATTTGAAGCTAGATTTATTTTTTTCTTTTTTTTCTTTTCTTTTTTTCTTTTCGAGACAGCGTCTCCTTCACTCACCCAGCCTGGAGTGCAGTGGTACCATCTCGGCTCACGGCAACCTCAAACTCCCAGGCTCAGGTGATCCTCCTGCCTCAGCCTCCCAAGTAGCTGAGAACACAGGTGCTCGCCACCACGCTTGGCTAATTTTTTGTATTTTTTGTAGAGACAGAGTTTTGCCATGTTACTCAGGCTGGTCTTGAACTCCTGAGCTCGAGTGATCCTCCTGCCTCAGCCTCCCAAAGTGCTGAGATTACAGGTGTGAGCAACTGTGTCCAGCTGAGATTTCTTGATGTATAAGACATGATTTTCTGAGTCCTCAGGGGTTGAAGAAGAGCCTGAGGTTCTGCTTTGGTTCAGGTAAAGCAGACAAGCTGGGAGGCTATGTGGGTCAAGGGGAAGAACTCTACGCAGGGAGGCAAAGGACCTGGGCTAGTTTGTGCCTACCCTACCATGAATGACTGTGTTAACCTGGGTAAGCCCCTGACATCTTAGCCTCTGCTTTCTGTCCTATGAAATGGGAAGCGGCTGGCATAAACTGAGCTCTGAGATTGTGAGAAAACCCCTAACCTCTCCCAGCCCTACAGAGCACTGCAGGCCTCCAAAAGACTTCATTTACATGGTTCTGATTCCAGGTCTGACAATAACCCTGAGAGGTGAGCAGGAAAAGCACTATCATTACCTGATTGCTATGGGAAACATCAATGAACAGAGAGCCTAAGTAAGGTGCCGGCCAGACCAGGCGCAGTGGCTCACGCCTGTAATCTTAGCACTTTGGGAGGCTGAGGTGGGCGGATCACCTGAGGTCAGGAGTTTGAGACCAGCCTGGCCAACATGGTGAAACCCCGTCTCTACTAAAAATACAAAAAATTAACTGGGCGTGCTGGTGCATGCCTGTAATCCCAGCTAGTCAGGAGGCTGAGGCAGGAGAATCGCTTGAACCCAAGAGGCAGAGGTTGCAGTAAGCTGAGATCATGCCACTGTACTCTAGCTTGGGCAACAAGAGTGAGACTCCATCTCAAAAGAAAAAAAAGGTGCTGGACAAAGGTGCCCAGAGATGGGGACCCAGATACTTCTGGTGGCCCACCTTGGTCAAGTCCCCTTCCTTGGAGGACAGCAATTTGGAGATATTTATAAAAACTCATACATGTTAGAGTGCTGGCTTCAATTACCTCCTTGCTGGAGTCACCCTTGGATAATAATCCTAAATTCAGAAAAAGCTTTTTTTTGGACAAAGAAGATATACTCTAAAGTGAATTTTGAACCAGGCGTGGTGGCTCATGTCTGTAATCCCAACATTTTGGGAGGCTGAGGCTGGAGGATTGCTTGAGTTCAGGAGTTTAAGATCAGCCTGAGCAACATGGTGAGACCTGTAGGCCCAGCTACTCGAGAGGCTGAGGTGGGAGGATGGCTTGAGCCTGGGAGGTTGAGGCTGTGGTGAGCCACGATCACATCACTGCACTCCAGCCTGGGAGACAAGACTGAGACCTTGTCTCGAAATAAAAATTTTTAAAAAATAGTTGAATTTGTAATAATGGAAAGGTAAACAGCCTTGGTGTCCAGCCGTAGGAAAAGGTACCCATGGAATGTGTATTAGCTACCTGCTGCTGAGTAACAAGTTACCTTCAAACTTACTGCCTTAAATAGCAAGCATTTATTATCTCACGGTTCCCACAGGCAGGAACGCCAGCATGCCTTAACTGGGGGCCTCTGGCTCAGGGCCTGTCACAAGGCTGCAATCCAGGTCTCTACTGGGACTGTGATCATCTCAAAGCTTGATTGGAAGAAGGTCCACTTCCAAGCTCACTCACAAGTCTGTGGCCCAGGTCCTTGGCTCTCTGGGCTGGAGACATCAGTTCCTCAGTGTGTGGGCCCCTCCACGGGGCAGCTCATGACGTGGCAGCTGGCTTCCTTCAGGGCGAGCAAGACAGCAAGAGAGAGCAAGCAACGTGGAAGGCACCCAGTCCTTTGTAACCAGATCTTGGAAGTGACAACCCTTCATTTTTGCTCACTTCTGTTCCTCGGAAGTGAGTCACTAGGTCTAGCCACATTCAAAGGGAGAGGATTACACAGGGTGTGAATACCAGGAAGTGGGGACTTTCTTGGAGGCTACCATGTGATGTATGTGACTTTTTTTTTTTTTTTTTTTGAGACAGGATCTAGAGTGCAGTGAGTGGTGTGATTACAGCTCACTATAGCCTCGACTAGTGGGGCTCAAGCGATCCTCCTACCTCAGTCTCCCAAGTAGCTGGGACCACAGATGCATGCCACCACAGCCGGCTAATTTTTTAAATCATTATTATTTATAGAGACCGGGTCTCTCTATGCTGCCCAGGCTGGTCTCAAACTCCTGGGCTCAAGCAATCCTCCTACCTCAGCCTCCCAAAGTGCTTGGATGACAGGCATGAGCCACCGTGTCTGGCCTATGACCTTAAGTTAAATGAAGACAACAGGATGCAAAACTGCTAACACAGAGTGATCACATCTGACTAAGAATACAATAGGGAAAAAGATGGGAAGAAATTTGTTAAAAACACTTGTGCGGGGTTGGGAAGCAGCAGGAGGTAGAGCATCAGGAAAAATAGCTAACGCATGCTGGGCTGAATACTTAGGTGACAGGTTGATAGCTGCAGCAAACCACCATAGCATACATTTACCTATGGAACAAACCTGCATCCTGCACATGTACCCTGGAACTTAAATACTAAAATACCCGAAGAGGAAAAACCCAAACAGAACACCTATCCACATCTAAAAAGCAAAGAGGAGGCCGGGTGTGATGGCTCACACCTATAATCCTAGCACTTTGGGAGGCCGAGGCAGGTGGATCATGAGGTCAAGAGATCAAGATCATCCTGGTCAAGATGGTGAAACCCCATCTCTACTAAAAATACAAAAATTAGCTGGGCATGGTGGTGAGCGCCTGTAGTCCTAGCTACTTGGGAGGCTGAGGCAGGAAAATCGCTTGAACCCTGGAGGCGGAGGTTGCAGTGAGCCAAGATCGTGCCACTGCACTCCAGCCTGGGCGACAGAGCAAGACTCTCTCAGAAAAAAAAAACAAAACAAAAAAGACAAAAACAAAACAAAACAAAAAATGCTAACAGGGTCTGGATGATAAAGCGTCTTTGTAAATTAGGTTTCTTGCTTTTCTGTATAGAGCCAAGGGGCTGGGTAGGAAGGAATCCAGCCCCTGCTTTCCATGCTGGAGCCTGTCTAAGCAGTAAGAAGCTATAAGTTCCCATGCTGGGACAGCCTCAGAGGATGCATGGGAGGCACATCCTACCCACCTCTGACCTTATTGCATACTCCTGGGTTTGTTGGAGCTGAGTGGGTGGGGTCAATAGAGTGGGATCCTCAGAATCACTCTTGATTTGGTGTAGAGGGGGTGGCCCAGGAAAGGGAAAGCAGCTGGCATGGTGGAAAGCACCTCAGAGCTGCAGTCTCAGACCTTGGGCCTGCCAGTTACACGAACATGGGCCTCATTCAGACCTCAGTTTCCTTATCCACAGAATGGGATAAAGATAAGTAATACTGCTGGGTGCAGTGGCTCACACCTGTGATCCCAGCACTTTGGGAGGCTGAGGTGGGCAGATCACCTGAGGTCAGGAGTTCAAGACCAGCCTGGCCAACATGTGAAACCCCATCTCTACTAAAAATACAAAATTAGCCGGGCATGGTGGCACACACCTGTAGTCCCAGCTACTCGGGAGGCTGAGGCAGAAGAATCACTTGAACCTGGGAGGCAGAGGTTACAGTGAGCCAAGAGTGCACCACTGCACTCCAACCTGGGTGACAGAGCGAGACTCTGTCTCAACAACAACAACAAAAAAAGATGCATGATATCACCTTTCCTCATTCAGTGGGGTTAAATGGGATTGATTGCGCACAGAAATAGAAATAGACTCGGTACGCTGTAAAGCTCTGCACCAGTGATGTTTTCTTCAGGAGTTCACCGGAGCAAATATACCTCAGTATCGCCTCTGAGCTCTCAGCAGGAGTCAGCCCTCCCCCAGCCACTAGGCAGCAGGCCTTGCTGGCTCCCACATCCTGAACCATAGTTCCGTGCTCACCTCCAACTGGGTAAATTGGTTAAATGTCTAAGTTGAATATGCTTTGGTTCAAAAGGATGAGGTTACGTCTAATGAAAGACAACATGGCAACATCCACCAACATCACAATTTCAGCCAGGCGCGGTGGCTCACGCCTGGAATCTCAGCACTTTAGCAGCCCAAGGCAGGCAGATCACTTGAGGCCAAGAGTTTGAGACAAGCCTGGCCAACATGGTGAAACTTCACCTCTACTAAAAACACAAAAGTTAGCTGGGTGTGGCAGTGCACACCTGTAATCCCACCTACTCGGGAGGCTAAGGCAGGAGAATCATTTGAACCCAGTAGGCAGAGGCTGCAGTGAACTGAGATCACGCCACTGCATTCCAGCCTGGGCAACAGAGTGAGACTCTGTATCTAAAATAAAAATCACAATTTCACTTTTAGGAATAAATACACACTCACAGGTGTACACAAGGACACAGGGATATACAGGGAGAGCGAAGCATTGTCCAGAAAAAAATGTCCATCTCTATGGGGCAGGCTAGATCCGTTATGGAACATCCAGGCAATGGAATGCCGTGAAGCCCTTAAAAAGAGTGAGGTGGCCGGGCGTGGTGGCTCACGCCTGGAATCCCAGCACTTTGGCAGGCCGAACAGGAAGATGGCTTGAGCCCAGGAGTCCAAGACCAGCCTAGGCAACATACATGAGACCTCATCACTACAAAAAATAAAAATTGAAATTTAAAAAAAGCCGGTCATGGTGGAGCATGCTTGTGGCGCTACTTGAGAGGCTGAGATGGGGGAATTGCTTGAGTCCAGGAGTCTGAGGCTGCAGTGAGCTATGATCCTGCCACTGCACTCCAGCCTGGGCGATGGAGCGAGACCCTGTCTCCAAAAATAAATAAAGAAATAATACCACTTTACCTTGAGGAATGGATTCTAGTTCTGACTGCCGGTGACCCTTGCCCTTTCCGGACCTCAGTTTCCCCACTGGGCACACAGACTGCTCTAGCTGTTCTCTCCCAGGCCGATGAGTGACAGCTCCAGCTTCTGGGTTCTTCTATCTCTCCCTCCACCCGCACCACCCCCAGGCCAGGCTCAGCTCTGATGTGAGTGGCAGTTTCTTCAGGACTCATCTTCCCCTCCTGCCCCAAACACAAGCTCACAGGTCACTCTGTTACAAGGCCTTACTGCTTATTGCTCAACAGAACCAGCTTCAGAGACAACCATAGCAAACACAAGGAGCTCTATGAGCCTTAGAGTCCATTCATTGTCTCTAAAATGTGGGGGCCCCGGTTAGTATTTCGAAACACTTTTACGGTCATCACTGGGCCCTCGTGGGCACTTCTTCCTTTGGAAGGAGTCACCCCCATCGTCCCTCTCTGAAGAAGGACCCAGGTTCCCTCCTTCCAAGATGGTGCCTCTTCCCAGAGGAGGTGCACTGAGGCCCTCACACCAAAAGCCAGCCCGCTGCTGCCCGTGGGTGATCCTTTGACCTTGTTCTCATGGCCTCTGTGCAGGGATGAAGGGGAAAACCATTCATTCATTCATCCTTAAGCAAAGAGCAGTACCATGGGCAAAGCCGTGGGGTTCAATGGAGAATAAAAACAGACAAGCTTAGAGGCTATGAGGAGATGGACTCTTACCAAACAGCCTCCTAAATAAAAGTGAAACGAGGCCTATGATGGATGCTCGGAAGACAGACTCCAGAGAATGTCCTGAGGGAGACAAACTGAGGGGCTTCTTCCTGTCTTCACAGAGACTCTCCTCTCTCCCTACCCCACAGCCTCCTCCTTCCACCCTTCAGAAACTGGAAACAGAGGACTTGGCTGGGGTCTTCAGCAGCCAGCCATGGGGTTCCCCACAAGTGGAAACGGGGGGAGAAAAACGCAAGGCACAATCCTGAAAATCTCTAGGAGATGAGCTGAGGCTAAAGAGCCCTGGTGGGAGGTGCTGGCTGGGCCAGTTCCAGACCTGTCACCATCATCATCATCATCACTTGTTCACAGCGCCAGCCTCCAGCCCTCCAAGGCCCATATCCAAATCTCCGTCCCTCCCCACACCTCTGCCCTGCAGGGGTCCCAGGCAGCAAGGCCACTGCCATGTGAGATATTTCAGTTTGGAATTGACGTTTTACTGCCAATGCCAGTGTCTGCACCACGACAGGAATTCGTGTGCACGTGTATGTGTGTGTGTGTGTACACACGCATGTTATACACATAAGTCCATACTCTGTGGATAGGATGTCAATTCATTCCAGATTTACTGGAACAAACTCAATCTCACATAGTTGGACACCACAAACCATGAAAATGTCCAGAAAATTCCAATACGATTATTTCTTTGTGCAGTACTCCTTCAGTCTTGTTCCAAAAAAAAAGGATTTGAGAACCAGCTTGCAGAGGTGTATGTATACCTCAGACAGGTTTTAGAATAACAGACGAAAGGAGCAGCTGGGAGGGAGAGTAAGATGTCATGCAGAAATGAGTAACCCAAGTCCTGTGTGCATGCTGGAGACCGGCCACAAATGCATCTCAGAATTTCCAAGTATCCAGCGCTAAGAGAGAAACAAGATGACATGGATTTCAGTTCCTGAGAACTTTGGGAATTTCCCCCAAAAGTCCTCAGAAAGGAGAGGTGGCGCAATGCAGCGTTAGAGGGGAAGAGATTCACGTTCCATATCTTAACAGTGGTTTGGTGACACGAGTGACTGCGTTTGAAAAAACTCACAGAAAAGCACACTTAAG
This sequence comes from Rhinopithecus roxellana, assembly GCF_007565055.1. Lineage (NCBI taxonomy): Eukaryota > Metazoa > Chordata > Mammalia > Primates > Cercopithecidae > Rhinopithecus > Rhinopithecus roxellana. The sequence continues at coordinate 172,394,633 of NC_044553.1, forward strand.
ACTTGTGCCTCTCACTGTAAGCAAATGTTACCTCTAAAAGAAAAGAATCGGAAACAAATACAGTTCATAATGCTGCTACTGAAGCGTTTAGGGCTGAAGTGGTCTGATAAGGGACACCTGGCATGTGAAAAAGCAAGTACAGTAACAGGTAGAATCTCAGCCGGGCGTGGCGGCTCACGCCTCTAATCCCAGCACTTTGGGAGGCGAGGCGGGTGGATCACCTGAGGTCAGGAGTTCAAGAGCAGCCTTGGTAACATGGTGAAACCCCATCTCTACTAAAAATACAAACATTAGCTGAGCGTGGTGGCACACATCTGTAATCCCAGCTACTTGGGAGGCTGAGGCAGGAGAATCGCTCGAACCCGGGGGAGCAGAGGTTGCAGTGAGCCGAGATCATGCCAATGCACTCCAGCCTGGGCGACAAGAGCAAAACTCTATCTCAAAAAAAAAAAAAAAAAAAGAGCTGATGTCATCTCTGAAAAAATGTCCCCTTCCCGTGGAGCCAGGGCCAGCATCTGTGTTTTTTTGGTTTTTGTTTGTTTGTTTGTTTTGAGGCGGAGTCTCACTCTGTCGCCCAGGCTGGAATGTGGTGGCACGATCTGCGTTCACTGCAAGCTCCGCCTCCCGGGTTCACACCATTCTCCTGCCTCAGCCTCCCGAGCAGGTGGGACTACAGGTGCCCGCTACCATGCCTGGCTAATTTTTTTGTATTTTTAGTAGAGACAGGGTTTCACCATGTTAGCCAGGGTGGTCTCGATCTCCTGACTTTGTGATCTGCCCACCTTGGCCTCCCAAAGTGCTGGGATTATAGGCGTGAGCCACCGCGCCCAGTCTTTTTGTTTGTTTGTTTGTTTTTTGAGACATGGTCTCACTTTGTCACCCAGACTGGAGTGCAGTGACATGATCTCAGCTCACCGCAACCTCTGTCTCCCGGTTTCAAGCAATCCTCCATCCTTGCCTCCAAGTAGCTGGGACTACAAGTGTGCGCCACCACCCCTGGCTAATTTTTGCATTTTTTAAGTAGACACAGGGTTTCACCATGTTGACCAGGCTGGTCTCGAACTCCTGACCTCAGGTGATCTGCCCACCTTGGCCTCCCAAAGTGCTAGGGTTACAGGCATGAGCCACTGCGCCCAGCCACAATTCTTTCAATGTTTCTATATGTTTGGATATTTCATAATAAAAAGTTGAGGGCCCTGAGAAATTAAATGGACTCTGGGAGTTATCATCCACACCCAGAAGACTAAAAGCTGTGAGTTTTGTCCACAGAGTCAGAGCTGGCAGCAGGCCTCAAAACCAGTTGAACCCTGACATGTTTCCCACGGGCAGTGATGGGCTCAGAGGTGCAGAGCTGTGGCTTCAGCAGAGCAGAAGCAGAGAGGCCTGGCTCCCCACAGAGCCACAGCCTCCCAGGGTTTTGGTGTCACCCAGTCAAAGCTCTCTGACCACAGAAGTCCTGTGCCAGGCCATCAGGGAGCGTCTGCCCTTGAGGCTCTGCACCCCGGACACAATGCCCTTGCAAGTGGCAGCACTGGACGTCAGCCTGGACAGTGTGATGGTGTGGATGAGGGATCCTTTATGGGGGCTTTCCTCTGTGCCAGGCACTCTGTTAGGTATTACATCTGTCATATCATTTAACATTCAAATGAAGGAGATACTATCATCATCCTCTTTTATACATGAAAAACAGGGCCCAAAGAAGGGCAGTAACTTGTTTATAACCACTCAACTGGCAAACGCCGAGCTGGGATTCAATGTCATATTTGACTCGAGTCCTTGACCCTAACCACTCTTCCACTCCACCTGCCGCTCTCTCTTGTTGCTTCCCCTTTCCTCCTCACCCCCTCCCTTCAGAGGCCTGTCCAGACAATTTGTCTCTGCTCCACCCTCAGAAGAAAGCTCAGTAGAAATTCTAAGCTTAGGCCCTGTCTTAGCTCATTCTCACACTGCTATAAAGAACCGCCCAAGACTTGGTAATTTATAAAGAAAAGAGGTTTAATGGACTCAAAATTCCACATGGCTGGAGAGGCCTCAGGAAACTTACAATCATAGTGGAAGAGGAAGCAAGGTATGTCTTACATGGGCGGCAGGCAAGAGAGAGCATGTGTGTGAAAGAGGAACTGTCAGACATTTATAAAATCATCAGATCTTGTGGGAACTCCCTCACTATCACGAGAATAGCATGGAAGACACTGCCCCGATGATCCAATCACCTCCCACCAGGTCTCTTGCTTGACACGTGGTGATTATGGGGATTACAATTCACAATGAGATTTGGGTGGGGACACAAAGCCTAACCAAATCAGGCCCAAAGTACTGTTAGTAACCCCTAATCCCCCGACTCACCCAACTCCAGGCTCTTCAGGACAGCTCTATACCCTGAGGGTGGGGGGGGCCTTCCCCCAACACTCCTTGGAGCCACACACATGCACACACAGGTACACATGTAGTCAAGCGTGCATGCACACACACCATGACCTCCTGCTGGGCCAAGCCAGCCCCACTCTCATCCCTGCAAACCCCCTTCATCCATCTCAGCATTTTCAGGGCTGCCCCTAACAGATTCTCTGCCTACCAGAAAACCAAAACCCTGAAAAAAGCCTCTTTACTAGAATCCCAGAGCTAAGAAAGACTTCAGACATCTGTAGCCAGCCTCCTCTTCATTATTGAGGAGGAAATGAAGACTCAGCATGGGACGATGGCAGGTCCAATGTCACTCAGTAGGCAGAACTGAACCTTGTCTCCTGCTCCTGATTCTGACCCTGGGGCTTGCTCCCTTAGCTCAGGGCTGGGCAGGGCTGAACTGGGCTGCCGGGCTGGTGGTGTGAAGACTGGGGAGGTTGGGGTGGGGGACCGTGAGAACCCACTGGAGAAAGACCAGCTCCTAGGGCCAGAGAAGAGAATTGCTGAAGCTGGGCCCAACAGTGTCTACTGGGATGATCCCGAAAGACAGGCTCTCAGTTTATCGATGGGAGCCTCAGGCCCAGAGAGAGGAAGTGCCTGGCACTGATCCCACAGTCAGTTCCTGGCAAGATGGAGGTGGGACTCAGTTTTCCTGAATCTCCAGTGTCCTCTCACTACCACTCCTTGATTTGCTTCTAATGATCCTGAGGCACAGAGCAGGCTGGGACCTTCCCCAGCAATCACCCTCTTCGTGCTCCCAGAACTGAGGACCAGACCCTTTGCCTTTACAAAGCCTGTCTCTAAAAGTCACTACTGTCTCTAAAAGGGATCAGGCTATGGCCTGGGCCCCCACCTCTGCAGCCCCTTGCAGGGAGGGAAGAAAACAAAGCCACAGAGGCCCAAGAGCCACTTAAGGCCTGGCCTCAGGGACTTCGGCCCCACTGCTGAGGGAAAGGTCTCACCCTCGCCAAGCACCGGGAGCCCAGGCCTCAGACAGGGCCTAGGCAGCTTCAGGGGAGTGCATATGGAGGAGGGGAAGGTGGGGATGGCTTAGTCCACTTGTGCTGCTATAACAAAATGCCTCAGACCGGGTCATTTATAAACCAACAGAAACGTACTTCTCACAGTTTGAGAGTCTGAAAATCCAAGATGAGGACACCAGCAGGTTTGCGTCTGGTGGGGTCTGCTCTCTGCTTCCAAGGTGATGCCCTGTGGCTGAACCCTCCTGAATGGACGAGCACTGTGTCCTCACATAGGGGAAAGGACAGAAGGATGAAGGGGGCCTGGCAGGTTCCCTCCAGCCCTTTTACAAGGTCACTAATCCCATCCCTGAGGACTCCACCTCTTAATACTATCACATCGGTGATTAAGTTTCAACATATGAATTTCGGGGACACATTCAGAGCAGTGCAGGGGCTTATCCACCCTCATTCCAGCCAGAGCCAGGCTTGGAGTCCATGGGAGGAAAACAGGGCCTCAGAATGATGGAGGCTGTGTCTGCAGCCAGACCCCAGGCCGGCTGACCAGCCCCTCCAACACAAACACTGGCCCTGGCTCCATGGGAGGGGGGCATTTTTCAGAGATGACATCAGCTTTGCTTTGCTTTTCTCTTTTCTTTTCTTTACTTTTTTTTTTTTTTTTTGAGACGGAGTCTTGCTCTATCGCCCAGGCTGGAGTGCAGTGGCCGGATCTCAGCTCACTGCAAGCTCTGCCTCCCGGGTTCCCGCCATTCTCCTGCCTCAGCCTCCCGAGTAGCTGGGACTACAGGCACCCACTACCACACCTGGCTAATTTTTTGTATTTTTAGTAGAGACGGGGTTTCATCATGTTAGCCAGGATGGTCTCGATCTCCTGACCTTTGATACGCCCACCTCGGCCTCCCAAAGTGCTGGGATTACAGGCGTGAGCTACCACGCCCGGCCCTTTTCTTTTCTTTTTTGAGATGGAGTCTCACTCTGTCACCCAGGCTGGAGTGCATTGGTGCGATCTAGGCTCACTGCAACCTCCGCTTCCCGGGTTCTAGCTTCCCGAGTAGCTGGGATTATAGGGATGTGCCACCATCCCTGGCTAATTTATATACATTTATATATATATATCTATATATATTTTTTGAGATAGAGTTTTGCTCTTTTTGTCCAGGCTGGAGTGCAATGGCGCAATCTTGGCTCGGCGCAATCTTGGCTCACCGCAACCTCCACCTCCCGGGTTCAAGCGATTCTCCTGCCTCAGCCTCCCTAGTAGCTGGGATTACAAGCATGCACCACCACACCTGGCTAATTTTGCATTTTTAGTAGAGACGGGGTTTCTCCATGTTAATCAGGCTGGTCTTGAACTCCTGACCTCAGGTGATCTGCCCGCCTCAGCCTCCCAAAGTGCTGGGATTACAGGCGTAAGTCACCATGCCCGGCCATTAATTTTTATATTTTTAGTAGAGATGGGTTTTCACCATGTTGGCCAGGCTGGTCTCGAACTCCTGACCTCAGGTGATCTGCTCACCTCAGCCTCCCAAAGTACTGGGATTACAGGCGTGAGCCACCGTGCCAGGCCACCGTCAGCTCTTAAAGTCATATATTTCCTGTCTACCTCAGCCCCAGGAACAGAGTCCCCAGAGCCCACTCGCCTGTCCAGCAGCCTGCTCACCCCTTAGGACACAGCCTTGCCTGGGCACTGCAGGACAGATGCAAGCGGAGAGAAGATACCAGCCTCCCAGGTCCCGAAACACATCTCAGGGCCTTTACTCATGCTGTCCTTCCACCTGTTCCAATGCCTTCCCCACTGTGTGCGTCCACGAATGCCTAGCAAATGTCTCTGCATCTTTCAAGTGTCATGTCCCTTCGAAGCCAGCCCCACACCCAGAGCCTGTCAGCCTTCCATCCCTAAATCCATTACAGCCCTGGCCACCCTGCACAACATTCAGAACCTTCCCCCTTCCCCTCCATGCTTGCCTCCTGTCTTCATGAGACTCCCAGCTCCAGAGGGCATTGGCCAAGTCCTATTTGACTCTGGCCAGGGCCTCTTGCGGCTCAGAAAATGTTTCTTGAGGAAAGGCTAGAGGGCAGACAGGTAGGAAATCTGGTGGGGGAAATATCCTTATTGACACACCTCCATCCAATCACTACATTTTTGATAAGGGACCCAGCCCTGGCATCTACTTTGAGAATCACTCCTGCCCCCATGAAAGCGCCTGGGGAACGTCAGAATTTGGGAATAAATATCTTAGTGCCTTCACCACAGGCATCACCAGGGAAAGCCCAAGGGACCTGGCCCCATCCACCAGCTGGGCATCCCAGGAAAGCAGCCTCCCCCTAGCAAACCCACCCCACCACCCCCTGGCCTCCCTCAGCAAACCTCCGCACAATTGCTAGGTAGCGAGGCCTGAAGGAGCTCTCCAGTTTCCTCAACCTCAAACGGGTCCAGTAATGGCACCACCCTCAGAGCAGGGCCACGACGAGGCCGGGGTCAGTTCAGACGGGGCCAGCTTTTGTCCACACAGCAGTACAAGCCTGCCCTTGCTGGAGCCCGGAACCTTCCAACCCACCGCAGCCGAAGCTGCTTCTATCACCTTGTCTCAGGGGTTGATGAATCAATACGTGAAAACTCCCGGAACTTAGGAAGCACCCAATCAACGTTAGCCATGTTAGGTTCATTATTGCATTATTTCGATTTTGCTCACATTATTGAGTGTCCACTAGGTGGCAGCACTAGAGGACTGGATGCTGATGAACCAGGCAGGCACACTCCTGCCTCCCAGGAGCCTACAACGGGGCAGGGGACAGACATATAAACAGCTGATGTGGAAGCACAGGGTGTGAGGGGCAAACGTAGGAAAACCCAGGGACAGGCTGGACAACATAGCAAGACCCCATCTCTACAAAAAATTAGCCATGCGTGGTGGTGAGTGCCTATAGCCCCAGCTACTTGGGGTGCTGAGGTGGATCACTTGAGCCCAGGAGGTCGAGGCTGCAGTGAGCTGTGATCATGCCACTGTTTAAAAGAAAGAGAAGGAAGGAAGGAAGGAAGGAAGGAAGGAAGGAAGGAAGGAAGGAAGGAAGGAAGGAGAGAGAGAAAGAAAAGAAAGAAGAAGAAAAAGAAAGAAAGAAAGACCCTGTTTAAAAAAAAGAAAGAAAGAAAACAAAACAAAAAAAAAAGACAAAATCCAGAGAACATAGCCTGGCCTGAGGGTGCGTGAATCCAGAAAGGCTTCCTGGAGGAGGTGCTACCCATTGAAGACCCAAAGGAAAAGTACAAAGAAATTAACCAACAACAAAGCTGTAAGGCCTAGTTGAGAGAGCTGTGGTGAGGGCTCAGCTGAAGGCAGGGAGACTGGAAATTGAGCTATGTGAAGGAGGCCTTTCTGATGGGGAGGGCACTGCAGGGAAGGGAGCCACAACAGATGGGGGCAGGAGGTGCTGAGACTACAGGGCGGGCCATTCTAGCAGGTGATGCTGGTTGAATGAATGAGTGAGGAAAGGAATGAATGAGGGATACAAATAGAGAAGGCCAAGGTGGAAAAACCAATTGTATCTTTTACGGTGGATTTTTTTTTTTTTTTTTTTTTTTTTTTGAGACGGAGTCTCGCTCTGTCGCCCAGGCTGGAGTGCAGTGGCCGGATCTCAGCTCACTGCAAGCTCCGCCTCCCGGGTTGACGCCATTCTCCTGCCTCCGCCTCCCGAGCGGCTGGGACTACAGGCGCCCGCCACCTCGCCCGGCTAGTGTTTTTTGTATTTTTTAGTGGAGACGAGGTTTCACCATGTTCGCCAGGATGGTCTCGATCTCCTGACCTCGTGATCCGCCCGTCTCGGCCTCCCAAAGTGCTGGGATTACAGGCTTGAGCCACCGCGCCCGGCCACGGTGGATTTTTTTTTGGCAGCTGGGACAAGTAGACAGAGACGCATGGCAACATACGCTGGTCCTGCACCACCCCCAGCTCAGGACTCGAAGGACTGCAGTGTGCTGAAGGTGACTTGTCAGGCCCATAAGGGGCCAGGAGGAGCAGGTCTCCTCCCCTCCTTGGCTGTCCCTCTGTCCAGGGATGGGGGTGCTGATTGATAACTCCCCTGCCCCCCCACCCCCGCCCCTGGCCCAGCGCCAAGCTCCCCCAGCTGCTGACTCAGGCCCTGCTGGCCAGCTCAGCATTCCTGCCCGGCCCCCACTGAATGGAGCTATTGAAAGTCTCTGTAGCCACAGACCACACCTCCAACCAGAGCCTTCTGCTGGGCTGTGGCTCCTCTCTCAGGGGACAGCGTAGGCCCTAGGGGTCAGTTGGAGAGGGCTCTGGCTGCCTGCGACTGCTCTGGGGGTGTCTGGGACCAAGGACGCTCCTGGGTAAGCTGGCTGGGCTGGCACCAAAGAGGGGATTCCAGTGGGAGGGGTCTCCCTGGTGCGCAGGACAGAGGCGCTGGGATGGGCGACCCCGGCTTGGGGGAGGGGTCTGCGTGTCGATGGGAGAGCCAAAGGGCCCTGTGGGCTTTCCCACCTGCCCCCCTAAGACTGGAGCCTCCCTAAGGTAGAGGTGGTTTCCCCCTTAGATAGAGGCCACTCAGCGGTATGGGCTGGGTCTGCCCCGTCAGACAGGAGCCAAGGTAGGGAGAAGGGATGGTTTGGAGTCTTGCCCATCAGTCTCGGAGCTCCCCAGGCACGGGAAGAGCATCAGGCGTCCAGCCTCAGCCTCTGCTGCTGGGTCCAGATCAAGCGCCCTCCTTTCCCTGCCTCTCTCCACTTGGCCTTTGCCCTAAGCCAAGACCTGGCCACCAGCCTGGCTGCAGGGGCCTGCAGAGCCACCTGCACTTTTTCAGGTATGGGGGAGGGCCAGGTACCATGAAGCCAGTGCGGGTCACCACCCTTCTGTGGATGCTACTGCTGGTGCTCAGGCTGGGGGCCACCCGGAAGGGGTCCCCAGAAGAGGCCTCCTTCTACTATGGAACCTTCCCTCTTGGTATGGCCACGCCTCTGTTCATCTGTCTGCCTGTCTGTCTGTTGTCCACCTGTCTTGACTTGCCAAGGAGTTTGGTGTTCTTGCTTCCTGATTGACAGGATGAGAAACCTACCTTTGCGTGGTTGTTCTAAAAGTTCCTAACAGGTTTTTTTTTTTTTTTGAAGTTATTAAAAATTACACAGATAATACATGCTAATCAGAGCTAAAATTGTGCAAAAAATGTTTTTAATATATCTTCCCCTACCCTGCCTCACATTCTCACCCTCCTAGGAAGACAAGGCCCCAGTGGGACAGGGGCAGCATGGTAGGGAGGGGCAGTCCCTGAGGCCTGGGAGGCACAGCCCGGAGCCCTGGCTCTGGGTGACACATGGGAGCACCTGGGACCCAGCACAGGTCTCCCCCTGCAGGCTTCTCCTGGGGCGTAGGCAGTTCTGCCTACCAGACGGAGGGTGCCTGGGACCAGGACGGGAAAGGGCCCAGCATATGGGACGTCTTCACACACAGTGGGAAGGGGAAGGTGCTCGGGAATGAGACAGCAGATGTAGCCTGTGATGGCTACTACAAGGTCCAGGTGAGTGCGGGGTGTGTGTGCGCGCACGCACGCGTGTGAGCACATGCCTAGCTAGGAGGCAGGGAGTGACGTATTGGGGGACCCCTGGTGACAACGTCATTCCCATGCTCTGCCAAACACCCTCTACCCCAGTGCAGCCAGAGGGGACACGGCCAGTGGGGGTGAAGGTTTGGGAGGGGCCAGGATGTGAGGTGGATGTAGGAGGAAAGGAAAGCGAGGCCTCACCTGAGCCAGTGCCTCAGGCCAAGTGAGGGGGGCTGAAGGAGTGATCCCACAGCTTCAGGGCCTATAGCCACAGTGGCCTGAACCCCTGGTTCCTGCTTGTGAGTTGTACCCTGTGGAGGGAGTGGGACCCGCTCATCCTTAGCACCCACTTTCCTCTCTGGATGGCTTCTTGAGGAACTCATCACCCAGCTATACTAGGGGCACCCTGATGGACTTCTCCAAGTGCCTCCCTGTCCTGTGTTTTCCTTGACTCTTGGCATATCCCCTGCCTGAAGTGGCCAGGTGGCATCCCTCTGTTGTACAGGTGAGGAAGCAGGTTCTTCCTTGCCCACTAACAGCCACAGACAAGAGTGAGCCTCGGCCCTAGAGCCCAATGGACCCCTACCTCCCATGCCCAGGGCCTAGGTGACCTGCCTCCCCACCCCTGTCTGCACAGGAGGACATCATTCTGCTGAGGGAACTGCACGTCAACCACTACCGATTCTCCCTGTCTTGGCCCCGGCTCCTGCCCACAGGCGTCCGAGGTGAGCTAGTGAAACCCCTCCCGAGCCCAGGTGCGGCCCTTCCGGCCATGTTGGCTTTGCAGGGACAGCACAGAGTCCTGGGGAGGGAGACCAGCCCATGAACGTGGTTGCTGATAGTAGCAGCTCTCACAGGTTCTGCAGGTAACTGGGCTCCCAGAATGCTGGTGGGCTGAGGGTACCTCAGGCCTTCAAAAAGCAACAGGGCCCAGGAATGCTGCACTCCAGGAGGCCAAGGCCAAGGTCCTTTCTCATAGCATCTTCTTTTATTTCACCTGCAGCCGAGCAGGTGAACAAGAAGGGAATCCAATTCTACAGTGATCTTATCGATGCCCTTCTGAGCAGCAACATCACCCCCATCGTGACCTTGCACCACTGGGATCTGCCGCAGGTGAGGACCTGAGCAGGCTCCCAGGCCCAAGGGGTGCTCAGCTCAGCAGGAGGGAGCCCAGTGTGAGGACTCGGGTTGCCCGGGTAGGGCAGAGACTAGGGTCTGGATTCTGGCGCAGGACTGTAAGATGTGAGCGAGTGAAAAAATCTCTCTGACTCACTGTCTTAGTCCACTTTTGCTGTTATAACGGAACGCCTGAGACTGGGTAACTTGTAAAGAATGGGAATATATCTTCCCACAGTTCTGGAGGCTGGGAAGTCCAAGATTAAGACACTGGCAGGTTCAGATTCTGGTGAAGGCCCAGTCTCTGCTTCCAGGATGGTGCCTTGAATGCTGTGTCCCTCTTTTTATAAGGGCACCTAATCCCATTCAAGAGAGAAGAGCCCTCATGACTGAATCACCTGCCAAAGGCTACACTTCCCCATGCTGTTACACAGGGGTTACAGTTTCAACATGAATTCCAGGGGACAGAAACATTCAAACCAAAGCACTCATGTATGGCAGGGAGGTCATACTGCTTTAACTCATGTGTGTATTAAGTGAAAAGAGTGAATCCTTTTGTTTTCTAAAAAACTTGGCATACAAACAAAATTTTAAAACTATAAAGATATGTCTTTTAACTAAGATCTGGCAGCCAGGCGCAGTGGTTCACGCCTGTAATCCTAGCACTTTGGGGGGCCGAGGTGGGTGGATCACCTGACGTTAGGAGCTCGAGACTAGCCTGGCCAGTCTTTACAAAAAATACAAAAATTAGCCAGGCATGGTGGCAGACGCCTATAATCCCAGCTACTCAAGAGGCTGAGGCAGGAGAATTGCTTGAACCAGGAGGCAGAGATTGCAGTGAGTCATCATGCCATTGTACTCCAGCCTGGGCAATGAGAGCAAAATTCCATCTATTAAAAAAAAAAAAAAGATCTGGGGACATAGCATAATGAACAAGGTTAGCCTTTTTTCTCCAATTTCTTTGAGCCAGTATCACAGGCACTCATATATGACCCTGCCCCAGTAATGTCCATGAAATCATAACATGCTTCAGAATGTCACTATGTCACTGTGATTCAAGCAGTATTTTCTTTCTTCTTTCTCTTTCTTTCTTTCTCTTCTTTCTTTCTTTCTTCTTTCTTTCCTTCTTTCTTTCTTTCTTTCTTTCTTTTTCTTTCTTTCTTTCTTTCTTTTCTCTTTCTTTCTTTTTCTTTCTTTCTTTTCTTTCTTTCTTTCTTTTTCTTTCTTCTTTCTTTCTTTCTTTCTCTTTCTTTCTTTCTTTCTTTCTTCTCTCTCTCTCTCTCTCTCTCTCTCTCTCTCTCTCTCTCTCTCTCTCTCTCTCTCTTCCTTCCTTCCTTCCTTTCTTTCTTTTTTGAGATGGAGTCCTGCTCCGTCGTCCAGGCTGGAGTGTAGTGGCATGATCTCGGCTCACTACAGCCTCTGCCTCCTGGATTCAAGTGATTCTTCTGTCTCAGCCTCCCGAGTAGCTGGGTTTACAGGCATGTGCCACCATGCCTGGCTAATTTTTGTATTTTTAGTAAAGACAGGGTTTCACGATGTTGGCCAGGCTGGCCTCGAACTCCTGTCTTCAGGTGATCCACCTGCCTCGGCTTCCCAAAGTGTTAAGATTACAAGCGTGAGCCACTGCGCCTGGCCTCAGGCAGTATTTTCATTCACTGGGGAGAAGGTGGTCCCATCGGTGCCCTGAAAGGTTTGGGCAGGAGGTGGGAGGAAGGGGTGTTCTGATTGGAGGGTGCATTGCAAAGAGGGGGAAGCTGGGCAAGCAGTTCGGTTCAGTTGGAATTTGGGGAGCAGGTAGGAGAGGGAAGGTTTAGAGGCTGGAGAAGTGGCTTGGGGAAGACCTCAAAAGCCTCAAGTGCTGAGCTAAGATGACTGGGAACTGGATTTATTCTGTGGGAATGGGAGCTACCAGAGTCCTCTAACTGGGGAGGAGGGCAGAGCAGGCTGTAGGGAGATGAACCTTCCAGTTTCTTCCCTGGTTGCTTTCACGAACCTGCCCCAGTAACATCCCTCAAACCCACCAAGGAGAGCTGGACAGGTAGTCTCGATAGAGTGACAAGTCTTGGGAGGATTCTGCCATCATGGGCAGATGCCTTTGGTTGGGAAAGCCCTCGGCCGAAGAAGGCAGATCCTGCCCCAAGGCTTCTAGAAGCTTTCTGACATCTGCGTGGCCCTCAAAATCCTCATCAGAGTGTTCATCCCAGCATCAGATCTCATTTCTCCAGAACTTAGATCTAAGATGCTTCCCCATTATTAGGCTCCTTTCCCCTGGCAATTTTTCTTAAATATTCAATCTGTCCAGTTCTTTCTAAGCATGAGAGTCCCAGTCTCCCTGCACGACCTCCCTCCTGTTTGTCTGAGGACTGTTGCACGGCTTATCTCCACATCTAAACTGCTTTGCGGTTCATTCATGGGGCACCTGCTTCTCTGTGTTCACAGCTGCTCCAGGTCAAATACGGTGGGTGGCAGAATGTGAGCATGGCCAACTACTTCAGAGACTATGCCAACCTGTGCTTTGAGGCCTTTGGGGACCGCGTGAAGCACTGGATCACGTTCAGTGATCCTCGGGTAAGCGAGGCCCCTCCAGGTGGCAGAGTGTGGCACTCCCTGCCACTTCTTATGGATCCTGTGGTCCTGCTTGCTGTCCCTATAGGCAATGGCAGAAAAAGGCTATGAGACGGGCCACCATGCACCGGGCCTGAAGCTCCGAGGCACCGGCCTGTACAAGGCAGCACACCACATCATTAAGGTGAGGGGGGTCCTTCTGGTGGGGGAACAGCCTCAGGGTCAGCTTAGCCTTCCCCAGGGGCTCTAGCCTGAGCTTGGTCCTCTGCCGCTCCACCTCCGAGTCAGCATACTCCATAGCACCTTCCTTTCTGTGACCATTTATGGAGGGCGTGTCCTGCCATCCAGGGCGCTGGGGAACACTATGGCTGAGCTGTTATAGCAGCTCCCAAGAGCTTACAGCCTAGCCAAGGGGATGGAGCACATCCATGTGGAAATGCATCAACTACAGGCCCAAGCTGTAACAGGAGGAAGAAGGGATGTGACAGCGAGCCAGGGGTTAAAATCTTCCATGAATGAGCGGAAGTAACTGGGGTTGATCAAGGACAGCAGTAAGAGGAGTTAGAAGTGGTCATCAGAGCGTGGCTTCAAAGAACCTGGGAGTTTTGAAGGAGGAAGGAAAACTAGTTTGGAAGCAGTGATAATGAGCAGGCAGACTCCACCTTACTCCCAGCTCAGAAGTATGTGGAGTGTGATGGAAAAAATGGCCTCTGCTCAAAGGAGCTGCAGTGGAGGTGCTCTTAGGGCTGGCAGGCATCAGTCACAGCAAGAGAGGAAAGGGGCCATTCGGAGAAGACGCTACAGGAAGGAAGGGCTACTGGAAAGCCTTGTCACTGGAGAGGGAACTGGGTCACATTACAGGACATGTATGAGGATATGGATGATGATAACTGGAGAACAGGGATACAAGGCATGTGGGATTGGCCCCAAAGGACACTTAGCAGAAGGTGGACAATCTGTTTCAGCTGGAAGGCAAGGAACCACTGGGTGACATTCCAGACCCCAAAACTCATATCAGGGAGAACATTTTCTCATTTTTTCTACATTTGGCTTATGATTTCTTAAACTGAATATTTAAAGGGCAGAGCTCTCAAGATATTTTTATTTTTATATTTTTTGAGACTGAGTTTTGCTCTGTCACCCAGGATGCAGTGAAGTGGCATGATCTTGGCTCACTGCAACCTCCGCCTCCCAGGTTCAAGCGATTCTCTTGCCTCATTCTCCCAAGTAGATGGAAACACAGGCGTGTGCCACCACACCTGGCTAATTTTTGTATTGTTGATAGAGATAGGCTTTCACCATGTTGGCCAGGCTGATCTTGAACTCCTGACCTCAGGTGATTCCCCCACCTCGGCATCCCAAAGTGCTGAGATTGGAGGCATGCGCCATAGCGCCCGGCCTCAAGATATTTTTAATATTAAACATGGAAGTCATTTTCTGGGCCTTTTTATCTATCAAAAGTAGTGAGCTGAAGAGATGTCATTATTTATTTATTTAGAGACAGATTCTTGCTCTGTCGCCTAGGCTGGAGTGCAGTGGCACGATCTCGATTCACTACAACCTCTGCCTCCTGGGTTCACGCCATTCTCCTGCCTCAGCCTCCTGAGTAGCTGGGATTACAGGCATACACCACCACACCCGGCAAATTTTTTTATATTTTTAGTAGAGACAGGGTTTCACCATGTTGGCCAGGCTGGTCTCGAACTCCTGACCTCGTGATCTACCCGCCTCACCCTCCCAAAGTGCTGGGCGTGCAGGCATGAGCCACCGCACCCGGCCTGAAGAGATGTGATTTTGTTATTGTTTTGACATGTTCTACTTCATCAGACAATACCATGATTCACTTGGTTATTGCTGGTTGGCAAAAGGAAGTATAAGGAACGAAGTCTGATAAATAAAGGTTCTCCGTGAGTAACAAACAAAACAACCCCAAATTCTATAGCCTTCAGATATTCAGGTCTTCTAAATTGGTACTTCTCAAACTTTAACAAGCATCATAATCATTTAATAAATGATTACTGAGCCAGGTGTGGTGGCACATGGCTGTTGTCCCAGCTATTTGAGAGGCTTGAGCAGGAGGGAGGATCGCTTGAGCAGGAGGATCACTTGAGCCTAGGAGTTTCATTCCAGCATCGACAACAAGCAAGACTCCATCTCAAGAAAAAAAAAAAAAAAAAAAGTTTATTAAAGCACAGATTGCTGGCCAGGCACAGTGGCTCACACCTGCAATTCCAGCACTTTGGGAGGCTGAGGCAGGCAGATCGCTTGAGGTCTGGAGTTCCAGATCAGCCTGGCCAACGTGGAGAAACCCCATCTCTACTAAAAATACAAAAATTAGCCAGTGTGGTGGCGGGCACCTGTAGTCCCAGCTACTCAGGAAGCTGAGGCAGGAGAATGGCTTGAACCCGGGAGGCGGAGGCTGCAGTGAGCCGAGATCATGCCACTGCACTCCAGCCTGGGCCACAGAGCGAGACTCCATCTCAAGATAAAAACAAAACAAAACAAAACAAAACAAACAAAACAAAAAACACCAAACACAGATTCCTGGGCCCCACTTTAAGTTTCTGATTCAGTAGGTCTGCCAAGGGCCCACAGATTTGCATTTCTATTAAGTTCCCAGTGGATCCTGATGATCTCGGTCTGGAGACCACACACTGAGAATCACTGTTCTAGATTACTTTCCATCTCTCTGAGGTGCTGAACTACCCAAGTGCAGTGGCTAGCTGAAAGAGCCTCAGGCAGGCCAGTGGGTCACTGGTAGACTATGAAGAGAAGGCAGGTTGGTGTATTTTAGATTCCATTTTTCAAGACTATTTCAGACACTTGGTTTTTTCCTAACTTACTGAGCTCTTCTGGGAAAAGTACTGCCTAGTTGCTACTGAGGACTAAGAGGAACAAAACAGGAAACTTTAGCAAAAATCTTAAAAACGATAAATAACAACACAAAGTTGTTTGAGCCAGACTTATATCAAGTTTCATTTACAGTATAAAGAAAATAAGTGCCTCAAGAAGTGACAGGAAGGAAGACTGGATTGGGATAAACAAGGCTGGATGGATGAAAATGATAGGTCTAAAGTTAGGAAGGAAAGAAAGGCCACCCAGATTGAAATGGATGGGCCAGGCACCTATGATGAATTTCTGCTCCCCTTTCAGGCTCACGCCCAAGCCTGGCATTCTTATAACACCACATGGCGCAGCAAGCAGCAAGGTGAGCTGTGGCCCCACACATGTACCCAGGACAGCCAAGTGCCCGGAGCAGCAATGGCATGCCCACTCTCCACTCCCTTTTCTTTCTTTTCTTTTAAGGTCTGGTGGGAATTTCATTGAACTGTGACTGGGGGGAACCTGTGGACATTAGTAACCCCAAGGACATAGAGGCTGCCGAGAGATACCTACAGTTCTGTCTGGGCTGGTTTGCCAACCCCATTTATGCCGGTGACTACCCCCAAGTCATGAAGGACTACATTGGTGAGCCTAGCCTCATTTTAAACTGCAGATACTACAGCAAGTTATTGAGCCCATGTGAAACAAGCAAAAGGCAGGGGGTTGAAGAGCTCATCGGGCCTGGGTGAGGTACTCAAGGGATAATCCAGACTCGAAAGAATTGAGAACCAGACATTTGAGTTAGCAGGGAGGAACCCTAGACCTCTCCATTTCCCTAGACCTGGAAATTGAGAATTTTCAGAACTTAGGGAAGAACGTGGTCGTTCTTTGGGCTGGTCTCTCTTATGTTCCGCTGCCCTGCCCCGTCCTCCACCCCACTTTAACTGCAGTCAAGCAGGAGAGAGCTCAGATGCAGTCACGGGCCTGTGTCACTTCTATTGTCAGTTCTTTCTGTCAATGGAGAAATACTTTCCAAGCTCCAGTTTCCACAGTGTTGGAGAAGAGAATAAATACAGGTAAGGCTTACAGGGATATATCAGTGTGGATGTTTTTAACTGCCACATAACAGAAAATTCTACCTAAAATGACTTGAAGTAGGGAATTTATCATCTCACCTGAGCCCAGAGAAGGGTGATGCAGGGCTAGGTAATCTAGCCTTCAAGGGTGCCTTTGAGGACCCAGGCTTATTCCATCTTTCCACTCTGGCACCTTCAGTTAGCCCATCAACCAATCCCCATGATCACAAGATGACTGCAGCAACCCCAGGTATCACATCTTTACATGTCAACACCCAAAGACAGAAAAAGGGAATTGCTCTGTCATAATATGTTTTGGGGTGGGCTTTCTTGGCCATTTTCCCCCCAATTTTTTTTATTGTGGCAAAATACACATAAAGTGTACCTGTGTTGCAATTTTTAAGTGTACAGTTCAGTGGTAAAGAATACACTCATAATGTACGAACATCACCACCATCCATCTCCAGAATGCTTCATCTTGCAAAATCGAAACTTTGCCACCGAGTCCCTGGCAACCACCATTCCACTGTCTCTGATTTTGACTAAGTAGCTCATATAAGTGGAAGCATACGGTATTTGTCTTTGTGTGACAGGCTTATTTTACTTAGCATAATGTCCTCAAGATTCATCCATTTTGTAATGTCAGAATTTCCTTCCTTTTTAAGGCTGAATAATATTCCATTGTCAGCTGGGCATGGTGGCTTACGCCTGTAATCCCAGCACTTTGGGAGGCCGAGGCAGGCGGATTACCTGAGGTCAGGAGTTTGAGACCAGCCTGACCAACATGGCGAAACCCTGTCTCTACTAAAAGTGCAAAAGTTAGCTGGGCATGGTGGTGGGTGACTGTAATCCCAACTACTTGGGAGGCTGAGGTAGGAGAATCACTTGAACCTGGGAGGTGGAGGTTGCAGTGAGCCGAGATAGTGCCACTGCACTCCAGCCTGGGTGACAGAGTGAGACTTCATCTCAGGGGGAAAAAAAAATTTCCATTGTCTGTATGTATCATATTATGCTTATTCATTCATCCATCAATAGACACGTAGGTTGCTTCCATGTTTTAGCTATTGTGAATAATGCTAAAAACACGGGTGTACAAATATCTCAAGATCCAGCTTTCAGTTATTTGGGGTATATACCCAGAAGTGGAATTGCTGGATCATATGAAAAATTCCATTTTTAATTTTTTTTTAAGGAAGTGTCATACTGTTTTCCACAGTGGGTGTACCATTTTACATTCCCAGCAACAATACACAAGGGTCCCAATTACTCCACATCCTTGCCAACACTTGTTATTTTGCTTAATAATGGCCATCCCAGTGGGCGTGAGGTTGTATCTCATTGCAGTTTTGATTTGTGTTTCCCTAATGATTAGTAAGAGCATCTTTTCATGTGCTTACTGGCCATCTGTAGATCTTCTTTAGAAAAAATGCCAATTCAAGTTATTTGCCCATTTTTGAATTGGGTTGTTTTTGTTGTTGAGTTTTGGGAATTCTCTACGTATTCTGGAGTCTAATATTTTATCAGATATATGATATGCAAATATTTCCTCCCATTCTATGTGTCTTGATTCTCAAATTTTAAAACATTTCATGAAGTCCAATTTGTCTATTTATGTTTGTTTCTTTTGCCTATTTTTGTTGCCTATGCTTGTGGTGTCAGAATCAAGATATAACTGCCTAATTAAATGTCATGGTGCTTTTGCTCTTTTTTCTTTCTTTCTTTTCTTTTTTTTGAGACAGAGTCTCATTCTGTTGCCCAGGCTGGAGTGCAATGGTGCGATCTCAGCTCACTGCAACCTCTGCCTCCCAGGTTCAAGTGATTCTCCTGCCTCAGCCTCCTAAGTACCTGGGGTTACAGGCACCTGCCATCATGCTCAGCTCATTTTTGCATTTTTTCTAGAGATGAGGTTTCACCGTGTTGGCCGGGCTGGCCTTGAACTCCTGACCTCAGGTGAATCTCCCACCTCAGCCTCCCTAGTGGGTCATGCCAGTAATTTTTTTTTTTTTTTTTTTTTTTTTTTTGAGACAGGGTCTCTCGCCTGTCACCCAGGCTGGAGAGCAGTGGGGCGATCATGGCTCACTGCAGCCTCAACCTCCCCAGACTCCAGTGATCCTCCCACTTCAGCCTCCCAAGTAGCTGGGACCACAGGCACACACCACCATGCCCAGCTAATTTTTTGTATATTTTGTAGAGATGGGGTTTGACTATGTAGTCCAAGCTGGTCTCAAACCTCTAGGCTCAAGCTATCTGCCCACCTTGGCCTCCCAAAGTGCTGGGATTACAAGCGTGGGCCACCACACCAGGCCATGTTTTCATCTAAGCAGTTTTGTTTGTTTTGAAACTGAGTCTCACTCTGTTGTCCAGGCTGGAGTGCAGTGGCATGATCTCGGCTCACTGCAACCTCTGCCTCCCGGGTTCAGGCAATTCTCCTGCCTGAGCCTCCCAAATAGCTGGGACTACAGGCGCCCGCCACCAGGGCCTAATTTTTGTATTTTTAGTATAGACAGGGTTTCACCATATTGGCCAGGGTAGTCTTGAACTCTTGACCTTGTGATCCGCCTCTGCCTTCCTCCCAAAGTGCTGGGATTACAGGCATGAGCCACTGTTGGATGCCTTCTATTTATTTTTCTTGCATAATTACTCTGGCTAGAACTCTCATTACTATGTTGAATAGAAGTGGTGAATGCAGGTATCCTTTTCTTGGTCTTTTTTTTTTTTTTTTTAATTTTTTTTGAGAGAGAGTCTCACTCTGTTGCCCAGGCTGGAGTGCGGTGGTGCAATCTTGGCTCACTGCAACCTCCGTCTCCCAGATTCAAGCAATTCTTGTGCCTTGGCCACCTGAGTAGCTGGGATCACAGGCACACACCACCATGTCCAGCTAATTGTTTGTATTTTTAGTAGAGACGGGGTTGCACGATCTTGGCCAGGCTGGTCTCGAACTCCTGGCTTCAAGTGATCTGCCCACCTTGGCCTCCCAAAGTACAGGGATTACAGGCGTGAACCACTGCGCCTGGCCATTCCTCTTAGCTATTTTTAGGAACAAGAAAAATCTTCCCAGGAAGCAGCTTCTGTCCCTTTGTGCCTCAAGGGACAGAACTGTCACATGGTTAGGTCAGATGATGCCCTAGACCATCATAACTAGGGCCCCAGAGGCTGGGGAGGAAGGGGGCACAGGCATTGGACTGACTACTGGGTGTAGGTAACTGGCAGTGTCTGACCATAGAAATTTAAACATATTATCTCTGATTTAAAGGTATCAGCTGGCACTCACCCTAAAAAAAAGGAGACAAAAATAACACTGGAATTGGGTTACGGTTTCACACAACAAAGCTATTTTAGGTGTTTGATTAAGAGAGAACTGTCAACATTTGAAAAATGCCCCTTTCTATAAAACACATTTATCAAACATACTTATCTGAACAGGAGGTAGCAAGTTCTAATACCAACTCCGCCACTAACTTGTGAGTGACTGTGGGCAAGGTGCTTCACCTCTTTGGTTCTTAATCTTATCTGAAAATGAAGGCATTAGATACAATCTTTAAAAATCTTTTGGTGTCAATCAGTTCTGTGACACATCTATACACATACACTCAAAATCTTGAGAATGGTTTCCTCAAGATGCACAAGGAAGGCCGGGCGCGGTGGCTCAAGCCTGTAATCCCAGCACTTTGGGAGGCCGAGACAGGCGGATCATGAGGTCAGGAGATCGAGACCATCCTGGCTAACACGGTGAAACCCCGTCTCTACTAAAAAAAAAAAAAAAATACAAAAAACTAGCCAGGCGAGGTGGCAGGCGCCTGTAGTCCCAGCTACTTGGGAGGCTGAGGCAGGAGAATGGTGTGAACCCGGAAGGCGGAGCTTGCAGTGAGCTGAGATCCGGCCACTGCGCTCCAGCCGGGGCAACAGAGCGAGACTCCATCTCAAAAAAAAAAAAAGATGCACAAGGAAAAAGCCTTCATGAAGGGACTGACAGGGTCCATGTCCCTGTAGACACAACTTATCATTCACACAGTGCATTCACTCTCTTGGGTCCCTCAGAGGCCACTGCAGGTGCCACGAAAAGACTGCATTACAAAGCCAAATAGATTATTTGTGAGAGAACACATTTTGGGCGTAACGCCAATAATTCCAGCCCCTCACAACTCCAATTTTGTGATGATACAAGTGGGAAACAGGCTGAACTTTTCCTTTGCACAATGTAGAAAGAAGAATCCTCTAAGCAGTTGAAGTTTTATTTAGTACTGAAAGCATTCTGCCTGAAATCTTGTTCACAAATTACTTCTAGGCCTCTTACAAGTACTCTTTTACTCACAGCAAATATATAAACAAAAGTATTTCCAGATCAGCGCTGTTCAATAGAACTTTCCACAATGACGGAAATGTTCTATACATGTGCTGTCCAATACAATAGCTTCTAGCCACCAGCGTCTATTAGAATTTTAAAAATTAAAATTAAAAATTCAATCCTTCAGTCACTGTATTTTAATAGCCATATGCAGCAAGTGGCTATTGTATTAGTGCAAGGACTATGACAACAGCTGGTGGTTTTTCTTAAGTCACTAAATGTAACTGAAATAACGTGCCAATATTTTATTTGCTTTATGCTAATATCTTAAGGGTATTTAATAACACAAACTTTGTATTCATTTTATTTAAACTATTATCCTCTTTGGAACTATTCTTAAGGTTATATTTCAGATCAATTCATGGAAAATGTTGTTTTCTTGATTTCTATATTAAAAGCCATTTTTGCAGAGATTACACTCGGACATGTTTCAAATTTTTTAAAGTACAAAAAGTCTGAACTAAAAAGTCAGGCCTCTCCCCAGAAGCAAGTATACTTCCAGAGATGGGTTGTATATGTGGTCAGTGTATGTGCTTACGATTATACGCAACATTCTGAAGCTTTTTTTCACGGAAACCTATATCCTGGCAAGCTTTCCACATTGCGATAGAAAGTGCCGCCTCATTTGTTCTAACGGCTGCGTAGTGTTGTACCATGGATATTTCATCATTTACGTAACCGGTCCCTACTGACAGACATTTAGGTTGTTTCCAATCTTTTACTGCTCAGTCTCTAATGAAGATACTTGTACAAACATCCCTTTATATGTGTGAGTAAAGTGTAAACAGATTTGGAACTGGTCAGTGAAAGGACATATGCTTTTACAACTTTGAAAGATAGGACATACCATCACTGGCCTTCCAGTTCGCTTCCCGAAGGCAGCTAAAGTTACACATTTCTATTTTTTATTTTTTGAGATGGAGTTTTGCTCATTGCCCAGGCTAGAGTGCAATGGCATGATCTCGGCTCACTGCGACCTCTGCCTCCAGGGTTCAAGCGATTCTCCTGCCTTAGCCTCCCGAGTAGCTGGGATTACAGATGCTTGCCACCACACCCAGCTAATTTTTTTTTTTTTTTTTTTTTAAACAGTCTTGCTCTGTTGCCCAGGCTGGAGTGCAGTGGTGTGATCTCGGCTCACTGCAACCTCCACCTCCCAGGTTCAAGCAACTCTCCTGCTTCAACCTCCCAAGTAGCTGGGATTACAGGCGTGCGCCACCATGCCGGGCTAATTTTTGTATTTTTAGTAGAGACGGGGTTTCACCATGTTGGTCAGGCTGGTTTCAAACTCCTGAACATCGTGATCTGCCCCCCTCGGCCTCCCAAAGTGCTGGGATTACAGGCGTGGGCCACCGCTTCTGGCCAATTTTTTGTATTTTTAGTAGCGACAGGGTTTCACCATGTTGGCAAGGCTGGTCTCAAACTCCTGACCTCAAGTGATCCACCCGCCTCAGCCTCCCAAAATGTTGGGATTACAGGCGTGAGCCACCGCACCTGGCCAGATTACCCATTTTTACTGTAAGGAATAATACAGGAGCCCAACTCTACTTTTTTTCCAGATGGCTACACACCACTTACTACTTACTGTCTGTGAAAATACTACTTTTAAGCAATATAAACTTACAAATATTTTGGGCAGTATTGAAATTTCAAAAATTCCACTTTGGATGGCTAAGGTTATACTTCCCATGCAGATGAATCCTAAAGCCCACCTTTTATGTCAAGAGGTCACTATCGTCATGATACATAACACAGTGATTGGGAGAAAATAAGCCTTTGTTAAATTCTACTTTTTTCTCTCAAAAGGAAGAAAGAGTGCAGAGCAAGGCCTGGAGATGTCAAGGTTACCAGTGTTCTCACTCCAGGAGAAGAGCTACATTAAAGGCACATCTGATTTCTTGGGATTAGGTCATTTTACTACTCGGTACATCATGGAAAGGAAGAACCCCTCCCGCCAGGGGCCCAGCCACCAGAATGATCGTGACTTGATAGAGCTGGTTGACCCAAACTGGCCAGATCTGGGGTCTAAAGGGCTATATTCTGTGCCATGGGGATTTAGGAGGCTCCTCAACTTTGCTCAGGTGATTATCACATTAAGCTATTCAAAGGACATTTAGACTTGAATTCATGTTCTCACGGCTTAAGCTCGGGTGCCTACATTAGAAAGTTAATAAAACAAACCTAGTGAGTCATACTTCAGAGGTTACTAAATATAGGCCTTACAGACTCATGTCTACCATGCACAACCATTTGCATGTATATAACTTTAGCTAAAATTTGTATCCCATATTTATTTTGCTGTCCTTCTCGCCTAAACTGGAATATGTGGCAAAGAACAAGACCAAAGTACATGTCCCCTCCAACAACACTCTTTTTTTTTTTTTTGAGACAGAGTCTCGCTGTCGCCCAGGTTGGAGTGCAGCAGCACGATTTTGGCTCACTGCCCGCTCTGCCTCCCAGATTCAAGTGATTCTCCTGCCTCGGCCTCTCAAGTAGTTGGGATTACAGGCGCATGCCACCACGCCTGGCTAATTTTTGTATTTTTAGTAGAGACAGGTTTTCACCATGTTGGCCAGGCTGGTCTTGAACTCCTGACCTCAGGTGATCTGCCCACCCCAGCCTCCCAAACAAAGTGCTGGGATTACAGGCGAGAGCCACCACGCCTGGCAACAATGCTCATTTACTGAGAAATACATCCTTTATATGAACCTGTCCCCTGCCTATGTTAATCTCTAAATAAGCACGTTATCTGACATCTACTAAATGCCAAAAACACACTTGATTAGAATGTGGCAGGCTTGAATATGTGTTCCTATATGAGCCTCTGACTCAGAAACCTACCTGTAGGTCAGAATTTTTAAGGTATTTGTTGCTATGACTCACTTTCAGACTCAATATGGCGATCCTCCCATATATGTGATGGAAAATGGAGCACCTCAAAAATTCCACTGTACTCAATTATGTGATGAGTGGAGAATTCAGTACCTTAAAGGATACATAAATGAAATGCTAAAAGGTGAGACACAAACCAAGATTGTCTGTACAGTTTTCCCACTTAACTGAGACAAAATGTGACTAACACACGATCAACTGAAACTTGCTTCTACATCTCACAAATGAAAACATTTTTAACATTATCTTCACAGTTTTGTTTTTCTAAGTAAATGAAATATATTTAAAATGGAATAAAATGTCTTTGCAGCTATAAAAGATGGTGCTAATATAAAGGGGTATACTTCCTGGTCTCTGTTGGATAAGTTTGAATGGGAGAAAGGATACTCAGCTAGATATGGATTCTACTATGTTGAATTTAACGACAGAAATAAGCCTCGCTATCCAAAGGCTTCAGTTCAATATTACAAGAAGATTATCATTGCCAATGGGTTTCCCAATCCAAGAGAGGTAGGCCTAATTATCAATGTTATCTGTTCTGAACTTTAGAAGAGCTAGGTAGCTGGAACACACACAGAGCTTGGCAAGTACCTCTCCTCCTTCCTCCATGAAAGAGGACAGGGGCATGCAGCATGGCCCCTTATTTCACCTTTGCTCATTTGCTTAGAATGGAGCAAGCTTGATGTAAACTTCAATCTAAGGGCACTACCAGAGGTTATGAAGGAGTTCCATTTGCTTTAAGTTATGACAAGGCAAAAACAATAGAGAATTCTAGTTAAATATTATTCTAAATTTTGTGTCTTTTTTTCTTTTTCTTTTTTCTTTTTTTTTTGAGACAGACTCTCCCTCTATCACCAGGCTGGAGATCTCAGCTCACTACAACCTCCGCCTCTCAGGTTCAAGCGATTTTCCTGCCTCAGCCTCCTGAGTAGCTGCGACCACAGGCGCGCACTACCACGCCTAGATAATTTTTGTATTTTTAGTAGAGATGGGGTTTCACTATGTTGGTGAGGATGGTCTTGATCTCTTGACCTTGTGATCTGTCCACCTCGGCCTCCCAAAGTCCTGGGATTACAGGCGTGAGCCACAGCGCCTGGCCTAAATCTTGTGTCTTAATGCAAACAAATACTACCTATTTTTCAACATATATAAAAAACAGTTAAGTAAATTTAATGTATAATTATCATATCATTTTCATCTATTTTCCAGCCACGCAGCAGAGCCATACACACATACTGGCTTCAAAATAATATCTAAAGTAATCCAACTTAATAATCCTTTAGAATCTACCAAACATTTTCAATAACCTGAAAACTTTTCTAGCAGCTCTCTATTCTCTATGTTGCTGCACCTATTGGCAGGGAATATAAACTATAATTTCGAGTGTCTTGGCCAGATACGGTGGCTCACACCTGTAACCCCAGCACCTTGGGAGGCTGGAGTGGGAGGACTGCTTGAGGCCAAGTGGTCAAGACCGGCCTGGGCAACATAGCAAGATCCCATTTCTACAAAAAATTTAAAAATTAGCTGGATGTGGTGACGCGCCTGTAGTCCCAGCTACCTGGGAGACTGAGGTGTGAGGATCACTTGAGCCCAAGAGTTTGAGGCTGCAGTGAGCTATAAGTGCTCCACTGCACTCCAGCCTGGGCAACAGAGCAAGACTCTGTTTCCAAAAAATGAAATAAAATAGAGTGTCTTAATAAAAATAATTTTAAAAAGTAAATTTCACTTGTTTACGGAAACTATTTTAAGGTGAGCCCAGTAGGACTATTAAATGTAAGCAGTGACTAAAAACCATAAGGCATTTGCTACTTTTACATTATTAGAAAAGCACTAGATTGTACACTCAAGAATAAAGACTGTTCTCTGACTCCCTCACTATGATGTACATGGATGTACAGTAAATATTAACTAATTTAAACTACAAGATGATTTAGAAACATAAACTACAGGCAGATTTTTTAAAATATTTACTTTTACCCCACATTTATTTCAAAAATGATCTGAAACGTAAAAAATTAGTCTAAGACAACATTACTTATCAAGTGGGTTTTTATTAGGTGGAAAGTTGGTACCTCAAAGCTTTGGAAACTTGCTCTATCAACAATCAGAGGCTTGCTGCAGGTGAGTCAGTATATTTTAATGTTTTCCTTTAATAATTAAACTAAATAATTACACATATCATTATCAAAATCTCAAAATCTGGCTCTACTTGAAGTCAATCTTCCAAAACTGCTTATGATTAAAAATCAGGTTTCTTTGAAACAATGTCAAATTTCTGGCCGGGCGCGGTGGCTCAAGCCTGTAATCCCAGCACTTTGGGAGGCCGAGACAGGCGGATCACAAGGTCAGGAGATCGAGACCATCCTGGCTAACACGGTGAAACCCTGTCTCTACTAAAAACTACAAAAAACTAGCCGGGCGAGGTGGCAGGCGCCTGTAGTCCCAGCTACTCGGGAGGCTGAGGCAGGAGAATGGCGTGAGCCCGGGAAGCGGAGCTTGCAGTGAGCTGAGATCCGGCCACTGCACTCCAGCCTGGGCGACAGAGCGAGACTCCGTCACCAAAAAAAAAAAAAAAAAAAAAAAAAAAATTTCTATTTATAAGCATTTTAAAGCATTTAATCTACCATGAAAGATAAACATTTTATCCATTTTATCCATTCAAGTTTTATCCTTTCAGAATCATACTATAAGGCCGGGCATGGTGGCTCATGCCTGTAATCCCAGCACTTTGGGAGGCTGAGGCAGGTGGATCACCTGAGGTCAGGAGTTCGAGACCATCCTGGCCAACATGATGAAACCCCATCTCTACTAAAAATACAAAAATTAGTCAGGCATGGCAGCGCATGCCTGTAATCCCAACTACTCAGGAACCTGAGGCAGGAGAATCGCTTGAACCTGGGAGACGGAGGCTGCAGTGAGCTGAGATCATGCCACTGCACTTTAGTCTGGGTGACAAAGCGAGACTCTGTCTCAAAAAACAAACAAACAAACAAACAAAAAGCAGAATCATACTACAAATTTATACACCTACTATTTTTGTTATAGTGGGCTTGGGCAAGGAGAGGAAAAGCCAACCACTATACCAACCGGGATGAAGGAAAAAAAGAACACTTGAGATCTTATATTTGTTCATTTGGCAAGCAATTACTAAGCACTCACTATTTGCCAGGGAATGTTTTAAGTCATGAGATACAGCAATGAACAAGGTTCCTGTCTTCATAGAAGACATCATTTCCTATGCAATGGGATCTAAAAGGATCAGAGATGTCAAATAACAAAGATGCAATTATGCATCAAGAAATGCCAACACATATCATTTGCTTCTTTGAATTTGATCTTTATTTCTCCATAAGGGCAATCAGAGAAATACGCTTCCTTTTTTTTTTTTTTTTTTTTTGAGACGGAGTCTCGCTTTGTCACCCAGGCTGGAGTACAGTGGCGTGATCTCTGCTCACTGCAAGCTCCGCCTCCCGAGTTCACGCCATTCTCCTGCCTCAGCCTCCCGAGTAGCTGGGACTACAGGCGCGCACCACCACGCCCGGCTAATTTTTTGTATTTTTAGTAGAGACGGGGTTTCACTGTGTTAGCCAGGATGGTCTCGATCTCCTGACCTCGTGATCCGCCCGCCTTGGCCTCCTAAAGTGCTGGGATTACAGGCGTGAGCCACCACGCCCGGCCTACGCTTCCTTTTTTAACAAACTCATCTTTAATGTGATAGCAGAGGTGGAAGGTGTGAGACCAAATCTTACCAAATTAGCTATTTTTACAGGCCAATATAGCATATGCACCCCCCCAACACATTTAAATAATCAGGCAATATAAGAATGTATATTCCATTAAACTAAAATAAACAAGGTTGAAACGTGGTGCAGAATTCACTCATGAGCCCGTGAACTCCACATGAGGATGTCCAGCACTTTATTTATCTCAGTAACCTGAGTACCCAGCACACAAACTAAAAGTGGGTATTACATAAGTGGCCACTATTTTATTAATAAAGCACATAACATATGCTTATCATTAACTCTTAAAGATTATTATTTAACTATACAAGAATTACCATACAAAATTTTGACATACAAATTCCTACACTTCTTAAGATACACAATAACATCTTTGAAAGGTTGGAAATGTTTCCCAAGGACTTTTCTTTCACAAATTCCCCCCAATAAAAATTATAGGAACTGTGGAATATGGCTGCTAATATTCTGAGATGAATTTAGAAAGTATAAGTATTGAGAGACATTTAGACTTTACTATAGCACTTGTAGAAGAACCAAATTCAGGCATTTATCCCATATTTTCTGAAATATTTACAAAGCTCCTACAAAATTTTCAAATAACATTTAATTCACTAAGTTCTATTTCATGGCAAATAAGAATCAGAAAATTTGAGGATGGTATTTTTTAAGTTTTTCCAATACAGTTAAAGCTTTTGGGATAAAGCTGTATTTACTAAAATGACCCTGTTCTCATTTGTGGTGCTCATTCTCTTTGTCATTTCAGAGCCCTTGCTAAGTCACATGCAAATGGTTACAGAGATCGTGGTACCTACTGTCTGCTCCCTCTGCGTCCTCATCACTGCTGTTCTACTAACGCTCCTCCTGAGGAGGCAGGGCTGAGACAGGATTATCAGTTTTGGAGCTTCATAAGAGAATCTTCAGGATCTTCCTCCCTTTTCTGCTTTGAGGGTTTCCATATATTTCTGTTTTCAGGTTCTACAATAATTACCTTTTTTCTCTTTCTCTTTTTGGCTTGTGCTGGGATTAAAGAATTAGAAAATAAAAATAAGCAGAAATTAAAAAAAAAATCACTTGTAATCTCACCCCTCCTAAAGTTAATGTTAAGATTTTGCATTGTATAGGCCGGGCGCGGTGGCTCATGCCTGTAATCCCAGCACTTTGGGAGGCTGAGGCGGGTGGATCATCTGAGGTCAGGAATTCGAGACCAGCCTGGCCAACATGGTGAAACCCCATCTCTATTAAAAAACACAAAAATTAGCCGGGCGTGGTGGCAGGCACCTTAATCCCAGCTACTTGGGAGGCAGAGGCAGGGGAATCATTTGAACCCGGGAGGTGGAGGTTGCAGTGAGCTGAGATAAAGCCATTGTACTCAAACCTGGGGGACAAGAGCGAAACTTCTCTCAAAAAAAAAAAAAAAAAAAAAAGTTGCTGTATATAATGAATGTATATTATGAATTATTTACAAAAATGGGATCATAGTATATAAACTGTTGTGACTTGATAGTTTATCACTCTAAAATCTGTCCAGAAATATTACTTTAATGTTCAAATGATTGCCATCTCAGCACTGTCCTATACCTGATAGATAAAATCAATCTGGCCGGGCACAGTGGCTCACACCTGTAATCCCAGCACTTTGGGAGGCTGAGGCAGGTGAATCACTTGAGGCCAGAAATTCGAGACGAGCCTGGCCAACGTGGTTAAACCCTGTCTCTACTAAAAATAGAAAAACCAGCTGGGCATGGTGGCGGGCACCTGTAATCCCAGTTACTTGGGAGGCTGAGGCAGGAGAATCGCTTGAACCTGCGAGATGAAGGTTGCAGTGAGCTGAGATCACACCACTGCACTCCAGCCTGGGCAACAGAGCAAGACTCCGTCTCAAAAGAGAAAAGAAATCTATAGATAACAATCCTTCCAGGTTGTAAATATTATTAACCCACCACAGAAAAGCATGAAGTGGGTACCAAGTAAATGAGCACGTACACTCTTCTGACACTTTAGTCTGAATTTAGTCTGACAACTTCGACTAAATTCAACTTACTTTATTCAATGAAATACCTCAAATAAATATTATATGTTTATTTCTTATTTATCTTCTAGGTAACTCAGTATCTTGTTTTTTATAATAAAGATTCATTTTACTCTTAACTATGTTAAAATGCTAAAATTAATTAATTTCCATCTATTTGGGGATAAACATGGCTTAAGAACAATCTCATGCATTTTACTCATCTGATTTTACTAAATACTGTTTCTGACACCAGAAAAGAGTAAGACAGTAGAAAATGTCATTTCCATTAATTCTTTTGGTTAATACGATCTCAAATCAAAACATTTTAAGGAGACTATTTACATCTAGGGCTTGTCCTATAGTTGGGCTGGAATAAAATTGTTTATAACAAAACTTCGCTTTCAACGGCAAATCGATACGCCTGTTCAGGGTTCTTCTCTTCCATCAATGTTTTCAAAATCAAACTCACTTTCTACTACATATACAGATTTTAAATGCAAAGACATTACCACTCAATAATTTTTTTTTTAATTTCTCTGGTTTTAGGATTAAATTGACCTATTAAAAGTTGACTACAAAAGGTAGAAAGAAAATTAAAGAGTTTCCCTGCTCAGTAACAACTGGTAAGACTTTTATGTGATTACTAATAATCTCTATTCCTAATGTAGTAAATCAACATTGATATTGTAGAAAGAACTAAACGTAAGGTACGTATTACAAAGTATTTGACAAAGGGACTAAAAGGTGACCATAAATACCTTATAGAGGATTTCATCAGCACACTTCACTTGAAATGCACCTGGCTGCAGGTAACCATGTTAGTAAAGGATATCCTTTCTTCCAGGCTACCGTTTAGTGTTAATTCTGAAAAATCTGTAATCAAAAAGAGAGCGAGATCAGAACTGCTTAACACCTTGCTTTTCTACCATGTAAATGCTGAATTTTACACCAATGCAATAACTAAGAGGTCTAAATGGCAATGTGTCTTCTACTTTAAGAGAATTCATTGGAAAAAATTCACTAAGGACACTTGTTTTAAATATGAAACTCTTGATACATTTAAAACATGACTAAATAAACTGAAAATGAAGCAGATTATTTTTTAATTATATATTTTCAATTTGGAAACTTACTGCTTTACTTTTTGTGCCATATTAACTAGGGTTACACAACTGTCTTTTTTCAATTCTAACACAAATTTCAGAAAATAATTTCTATTTAAGATTTGTAGTCTTAGGGCTAGAAACATATCCATTTTTCTCCCAAAGACTATTTTATTTCAAAAATAAATGGTCCAATCAGTATTTAGATGGGATAATGTCCTCTTCCTTGTGGGTCAACATTTTGGTTTCCATATTTTCATCATTATCAACAATCATTTACTGAGCACCCACTGGGTGAGCAGCACTCCACTGGACACTTTTTCTCCCCCATTAACTCCAAATCATTACCCTCTCTTTCCATGGTGGCTAAAAGTACACTTTCCTCTCTTAAGTCTCCCTGCCTTTGATATCAACTATTTTACTCAAGAGCATCATGCCATTAAATATCTTGAAAAGCTAGTATTTAAGTGCTCAGTCCAAAGAAATAAGATGTCTAACTCCTTAAAAGCATATAATCTTTGAAAGAAAGTTAAATATTTTCAGCCATATTTATAATTAACACTTTGTTTGAATAGCCCATGACTTATACAAATGAGATTTCCCCTTCAAGAGTGGGTCTTGCTTTGGGGCTAAAATACACTGAATAATTTCTAGACAGACACATCAAGAATATATGATGGGTACAAGAGGTTATAAAGTTCAAGCTAAAATGGAGTTTGAGTGTGTTTCTAAGCACACAAATATATGATTTTATAAGAATTCCTCATTTTTATAAAAGGAGTCACTAGACCAATGCACTAGAAAATTGCTTTAACTCCAACATTCAAAATAACTTTCACTTTTTTGATGCAATCCATGTCAAAAAGATTTTAAATGATATGTTCAGTATACTTGCTTATTCAGTTTATTAGGAAAAGGTGTTTCATCTTGTATGAATTTCCTCAAAACAGAACTCTAATCTCTACAAAATAAAATTTACTTAATTTTTTTGGAGACAGAATTTTGCTGTTGCTGCCCAGGCTGGAGTGTAATGGTGCGATCTCATCTCACTGCAACCTCTGCCTCCCAACTTCAAGCAATTCTCCTGTCTCAGCCTCCTGAGTAGCTGGGATTACAGGCACCCGCCACCATGCCTGGCCAATTTTTTCTATTTTTAGTAGAGACAGGGTTTCGCCATGTTGGCCAGGTTGGTCATGAACTCCTGACCACATGTTTTCTTCTTTAAAAGACATGTTTCTTCTTTAAATTCTTTAAAGAATGCATGTTTCTTCTTTAAAAAACAATAGATGTAGATAGAAGGTTTCTTTTTGGTTGGTGATTCTCAACCACAGTTGCACAATGGAATCACCTGAAGAATGTTACAAATTACTCCTGTCCCAGCTATACTCCCAGAGATTCCGATTTACTTGGTATGAGCAACAGAACTTTTTTTTTTTTTTTTGAGACAGGGTCTTGCTCTGTTACACAGGCTGGAGTGCAGTAGCACAACCTCAGTTCACTGCAGCCTCAACCTCCTGGGCTCAACTAATCCTCCCACCTCAGCCTCCCAAGTAGCTAGGACTACAGGCACATGCCACCACACGCAGCTGATTTTTGTATTTTTTGTACAGATCAGGTCCCACTGTGTTAACCAGGCTGGTCTTGAACTCTAAGGCTCAAAGTGATCCTCCCACCTTAGCCTCCCAAAGTGTTAGGATTACAATATTGTGAGCCACTGCACCTAGCTTAGGCAATAGAACCTTAAAAGCTCCACAGATGATTCTAATGTTCAGTCCAAACTGGTAATCATCTCTACAATCACCATTCCACATCTCATGGCTAAAGCTGGGTTGTATCCTTCTAGATCTTTTTCTAAGTCCGTGTCTCCATGTTTTTGCTACCATAAGCAATACCACAAATTAACAATCTTGTTTATAGGTCTGTTTGCACATGTCTGATTGTATGTGTGTAAAAAATTCCTACTGATGAAACTGCTAGGCCAAAGAATGTATGTATGTATGTATGCATTTATTTTTTGAGATGGAGTCTTGCTCTGCCACGCAGGCTGAAGTGCAATGGCAGGATCTTGGCTCACTGCAACCTCCCCCTCCTAGGTTCTAGCAATTCTCCTGCCTCAGCATCCCGAGTAGCTGGGATTACAGGCACACGCCACCATACCCAGCTATTCTTTTACAATTTTGATGGGTACCACCTTCCACAGAAGCTGTACAACTTTACATTCCAACCAGAAATGTGTGAGAATGATTGCCTATTTTCCCATACCCATGCCAGCACTGACACCAAACTTTTTGATCTTTGCTAATATGGAAAAGGTATTTATATAATATAAATTTGCATTTCTCTTATTATAGGTGAGGTTGAGCATGTTATTTTTTTACCTTTTTTTTTTTTTTTTTTTGAGATGGAGTCTCACCCTGTTGCCCAAGCTGGAGTGCAATGGCACGATCTCGGCTCACTACAACCTCCGTCTCCTGGGTTCAAGCGATTCTCCTGCCTCAGCCTCCCAAGTAGCTGTGATTAGAGGCATGTGCCACCATGCCCAGCTGATGTTTTGTATCTTTAGTAGAGATGGGGTTTCACCATGTTGGTCAGACTGGTCTCGAACTCCTGACCTCGTGATCCGCCCTCCTCGGCCTCCCAAAGTACTGGGATTACAGGTGTGAGCCACCACGCCCGGCCATTCTTTTACATTTTTTAGAGATGGAATCTCGCTATGTTGCCCAGCCTAGCCTTGAACTCTTAGGCTCAAGTGATCTTTCCCACCTCAGCCTCCCAAGTAGCTGGGAGTACAAGCAAGTACATCTTATTTTTAAAATGACATCTGAATTTCCTTTTGGTGTACAGTTTACCTTATCCATCTTTCTACTGAGTTATTAATATTTTTCTTGCTGAAACATATCCCCTTTTCTGAACATGGGTTGCCAATTTCTTTTTTTTTGAGACAAAGTCTCACTCTGTCACCCAGGCTGGGGTGCAGTGGTGTGATCTTGGCTCACAGCAACCTCCGCCTCCCAGGTTCAAGTGATTCTCCTGCCTCAGCCTCCTGAATTGCTGGGACTACAGGCATGTGCCACCACGCTGGGCTAATTTTGTGTATTTTTAGTAGAGACGGGGTTTCACCATGTTAGCCAGGATGGTCTCGATCTCCTAACCTCATGATCTGCTTGCCTCGGCCTCCCAAAGTGCTGGGATTACAGGTGTGAGCACCTGCGCCTGGCCTCTTTTGTATTTTTTTTTTTTAGCAGAGACAGGGTTTCACCATGCTGGCCAGACTAGTCTCAAATTCCTGACCTTGTGATCCACCCATCTTGGCCTCCAAAGTGCTGGGATTACGGGCGTGAGCCACAGTGCCCAGCCTGGGCTACAAATTTCTTTTCCTAGTTTATAATTTGTCTGTTTTGCCTCTGATATGTTTTTCCACGCAGAAATTTTTCTATTTTTACAGCTGATTCTCAGTCTTTTATCACTTACAGGGTTTATATCACACTTAGAAAAAACACAGCACAATTTTAACTGACAGCTCTCAAAAAATTCAGTTTGGTTATGACTTTTACAGTTCAACTACATGAACAGAGCCTCTAACTGACAGAAATTTCCACTATACCTAAATCAAAATATACTTGGGAGGGCAGGAGCACAAACATTTTCTGGAAAAATTTTTGCAAATTATCAATCAGTAAAATAAAACTATTTGTATTTCCAGCAGTGTAGGCCTTTGTAATCTAATTAACAGATTCTGTCTGAAAACTATCAGATTTGTTTTCAAATAATCCTTACATATTTAAATGAAGGCATTTAAGACCTATATGAATAAGAGACAACAGCACCTTATAACTCACATGCATAAAAGATAGGAGTTTGAAAGATACTTCCTGAAGCAGGAAGACTTGGTAGGCTAGCTAATTACACAAAGGGCTAAAAGACATTCTTTGCCTAATATGGACCATCTGTGACAGAATACTAGCAACTTCAACCCTCATTTCCACCATGGAGAAGATACTTTGGCAGAAATACCATCATCGTTTCAACCAGTGCCCAAAAGTGTCAAGTATGAATCAGCATTTCCATCTTACAACCTATTTTTACTCCTATGTCCACATTGCTTGATCTCTTTTAGTAAAAGTTCCTCTATGCAAGATAAGGAGAAAAAGCATTCTTTTGTGATTATAATACACTAAATTTTTCTGGGTATTACAGTTGCATAAAAATCATGATAGTTCTGTGTGCGTGTGCGTGTGTCTGTGTGGTGTGTTTCTGAGACAGGGTTTCACTCTGTTGCCCTAGCTAGACTGCAGTGGTGCGATCGGCTCACAGCAACCTCCACTTCCTGGGTTCATGTGATTCTCCAGCCTTGGCCTCCTGAGTAGCTGTAACTACAGGAACAAGCCACCAACACCTGGTTAATTTTTGTATTTGCTTTTTGTAGAGGTGGGGTTTCTCCATGTTGCCCAGGCTGGTCTCTAATTCCTGAGCTCGAAGTGATCCACCTGCCTCAGCCTCCCGAAGTGCTGGGATTACAGGCTTGAACCACCGGGCCCAGCAGTTTTCTTTTTTAAAGAATATGTTTTACACTTAAGAGTTCAGGAAAATTACTTAAAACTGGACCCAGGCCGGGAGTGGCGGCTCACACCTGTAATCCCAGCATTTTGGGAGGCCAAGGCAGGCGGATCACATGAGGTCAGGAGTTTGAGACCAGCCTGGCCAACATGGTAAAATCCGTCTCTACTAAAGATATAAAATATTAGCTGGGTATGGTGGCGGGTACCTGTAATCCCAGCTACTTGGGAGGCTGCGGCAGGAAAATCACTTGAACCCAGGAGGCAGAGGTTGCAGTGAGCCAAGATTACGCCATTGCACTCCAGCCTGGGCAACAGGGCAAGACTTCATCTCAAAAAAAAAAAAAGAAAGAAAAAAAAAAACTGGGCACACAAGAGCTATAGTAACAATCCATTCCAGTAAGATTTAGTTTATTTTCTTTTTCTTTTTTTAGAAGCAGAGTCTCACTCTGTTGCCCAGGCTGGAGTGCAGTGGCACGATCTCAGCTCACTGCAACCTCCACCTCCTGGGTTCAAGGAATTCTTGTATCTTAGTCACCTGAGTAGTTGGGACTATAGGCACATGCAACCATGCTTGGCTAATTTTTTGCATTTTTAGTAGAGATGGGGTTTCACCATGTTGGCCAGGCTGGTCTCAAATTCCTGAGCTCAGACAATCTGCCCGCCCTGGCTTCCCAAAGTGCTGGGATTACAGGTGTGAGCCACTGTGCCCAGCCAGACTTATTTAGAATTATTTATCTGAACAGATTATAAACCATCTTTACCAGGTTTGTGAAAATTCAGATGGTCTATGGGTGAGCTGTCACTCAGTTGCCAAACTGTCTTAATCTTCTTTTGACCACTATATATTTCCACTCTCCATTTCTGTGGCTTCTCACTAAGGAAAGAATAAAACAACAAAAGAAAAATTGTCAAAACAGCCATTTACTTCCTTCCCTCTAAAGCCATTTAGTGAAGTCCTCAAGTGATAAGCACTGAGGACAACGAGGTAAATGGGTCACAATTCTCGCCCTTGAGGTGTATAGTCAAGAGAGGGAGAAAAACAAGAATAAAAACAACAATTTGGAAAAAAAAAATGCTACAAGAGAGAAATACTAGGTATGTTAGGGGAAAATAGAAGACAGGAATGTAACTCAGATTGGGGATTGCAGAGTTGGAAAGAATCCTCAGAGGCTGTAATGTGTGAGCTGACTATGAAATAACAAGCAGTTAGTCAGGCAGATAAGGTCCAGGATGAAGGAATGAAGCATGAGTAGGCACCGAGGGTTAAAAAAGTAGAATGTCTGAAGAAATGCAGTAACAGAGCATCCCTGTGATAGGAGCCATTTAAACAGGAGGAAGTCCTGGCAGGATCTGAATTTTTAGGAAGATCATTTTGGCAATGACATAGAAAAGATAACAGAGGCAGAGAGCACAGTTAAGAAAAAGGGTTTTACCACACTTCAGGTATGAAATGATGCAGATGTGAAACAAAGTTATGATGATGTGAAGATGTAGAGAAGGGGACAAATTCTAGAGTTACCAAGGTCTAGACTCAGTAATCTTTTTTTTTTTTTTGAGACAGGGTCTTGCTCTGTCACCCAGGCTGCAGTGCAGTGGCATGATCACAGTTCACTACAGCCTCGACCTCCAGGCCTCAGGCAATCCTCCCACCTCAGCCTCCCTAGTAGCTGAGACTACAAGTGCATGCCACCATGCCTGGCTAATTTTTATATTTTTTTGTAGAGATAGGGTTTCACCATGTTGCCCAGGCTGTCGGTAACCATTTAAAGGAATGAGGAATGAGTGGAGAATAAGCACTAGCTTTATGTTTTGGGCATTAGGTAGAGATTAATGATGGTCATTTGAGAGACGAAGTATGGGAGGAGGAAAAAGCACTGAGAAAGAGATGAGGAGATGAGGTGTTTGGCTTGGGAGTTTGAACTGCTACTTCAATAAGCTGGGGATTCTCAGCTAATAAGCTTTTAGAAAGATGGGTCTGAAGCTCAGAGAAGCTGGAGATGTGAGTTATGAATTATTGTTAGCCTAGATGAGTTGAAGCCTTGAGAATAAATGCAATCACCAAGGGAAGATAGGAAGTAGTAAGAAAAGAAGGCAGAAGGTAGAGTTCTGGTGAAAAGCGGCAGAGGAAGAAGAACTTGAAAAGAGAACTCTTCTCAGCCTTTCAGGTGGGCCAGAGAGGTAGAAATCAAATTAAGACAGATGCTATGTCACAGAAACTAAGGAGACAGGTTCAAGAAAGCAATAGTGCTAAATGACAAACAGTCTTATAAGTGCTTACTGAAGTAGGCCGGGTGTGGTGGCTCACACCTGTAATCCCAGCACTTTATGAGGCCATGGTGGGTGGATTACGACGTCAGGTGTTACAGACCAGCCGGGCCAACATGATAAAACCCCGTCTCTACTAAAAATAGAAAAATTAGCCGGGTGTGGTGGCGGGTGCCTGTAATCCCAGCTACTTCGGAGGCTGAGGCAGGAGAATCACTTGAAACCAGAAGGCGGTGGTTGCAGTGAGCTGAGATTGCACCACTGCACTCTAGCCTGGGCAACAAGAGCAAAACTCTCCCTCAAACAAACAAACAAAAAAGTGCTTACTGAAGTAGGAAGAATTGGTGGGCCAACCAATTACACAAGGCGCTAGATAGAAAATAATCTTTTACTGAAATGCATCCACTGGATTTGACAATTAGCAGGCCACTGGTGACCTTTGTCAGAGCAATTTCAGGGGGAGTGATGGGAGTCTGACTAAGAACGAACTAAACAGAGTGGCTGTAGTATGAGAGAAATTTCAAGTATATCATATGCTCAGAGAAGTGTCAGGGAGACCCTCACTGGAGGCAACCTCAGTGTCCATGTGGATGAACAATCTATCATCTCAGCCTCACCACACTTTCTCTAATCCCAAACCCTTCTCTCACTCCCACAGTTATACCCTAGCCCCTATTATCACTATCCTGGCCATTTTTCTCCTCATCTGTCATTTCCTTTCAGGCTATACTTTCCACTCTTCTCTGAAGGAATAACAAATACAGAGAAAAATGAAAGACTAGAGGCCCAACAGTCCAGAGAGAGGTCTGAGAGAAGGAAGAGGGAGAACTCTGTCAGACTGTGGTCACAGATGATTAAGGTTTCAGAGGTGACAAAGCTCTGGGTCATGAGGTCCCTAATGAATATGAACACTGAAATCTTGCCTGGGATCATGGCTGGACTTAAGATAATAAATTAAATTGCTTATTTATTATTATTATTATTATTATTTTGAGATGGAGTTTCACTTTTGTTGCCCAGGCTGGAGTGCAATGGCATGATCTCGGCTCACTGCAAACTCTGCACCCTAGGTTTAAGCGATTCTCCTGCCTCAGCCTCTCGAGTAGCTGGGATTACAGGTGCACGCGACCACACCTGGCTAATTTTTGTATTTTTAGGAGAGATGGGTTTTCACCATGTTGGCCAGGTTGCTCTCGAACTCCTGACCTCAGGGGATCCACCTGCCTCAGCCTCCGAGGCAATGCTGGGATTATAGGCGTGAGCCACCACGCCCAGCTATTATTATTTCTTAATAGAGACAGGGTCTCATTATGTTGCCCAGGCTGGTCTTGAACTCCTCAGCTCAAGTTATCCTCCCACCTCAGCCTCCCACAGTACTAGGATTACCGGCATGAGCCACCAGGCCTAGCCAAAACTGCTTACCTTTGATACAAGTTCTTTACGGCAGTTGGTCTGACTGGCAGCTGAAAAACGTGTTGCTCATCAAGAGGATTTTGTTTGTAATATTTTATGCAGATCCTGAAAAAACAAAATTGAACATCCTTTGGAAAAAAGAGCCATTTGAGATAATGGTTTTCTAGTAGTCGGAAGCAAGTAAGGGAAACATTTTATTGAGTATTACTAACTAAAACATCAGCGAATACTTTTAGAGCCACAAAAGTAAACAAACGAAACAACCCCCCAAACCAAACTTAGTTTTCTTTTCTCTTTGAAAACAAATCTCATTCACTTTTTAAAAATTAATAGACATATTTCTCATAAATATAAAATATATTTGAGGCCAAAGAAAGGCTTCGTGGGGAGAGAGGTTACAGAAAGAGAAAAACAATACAAAAAAAAGAGGCAGAAGAGAAACAAAAGTACAGCTTCCATGGTTTTCAGAGCCCAAGGAATTACAGTTAATTCATTCATTCCAAGGATCTATAATGCGCAAAAAAACACAAAAAAAACAAAAAAAACTTTGAGATTCTATAAACAATAACAATTTCAAACTTTCCCCTCTACAACTGAGGCAAATTCTAATTTTTTCTTTTTTTTCTTGAGGTGGAGTCTCACCCTGTCACCCAGGCTAGAGTGCAGTGGCGCGATCTTGGCTCACTGTAACCTCCACCTCCTGGGTTCAAGCAATTCTCCTGCCCCAGCCTCCCGAGTAGCTATGCCACCACGCTCAGCTAATTTTTTGTATTCTTAGTAGAGACGGGGTTTCACCATGTTGGCCAGGCTGGTCTCGAACTCCTGACCTTGTGATCTACCCATCTAGGCCTCCCAAAGTGCTGGGATTACAGGCGAGCCACCACGCCCAGCTGGCAAATTCTAATTTTGGAAAATGTAATGGTACATTTCCTTCCAGAGGGAAAAGAAACCCAGTCCTTCCACTGGACAGTTCATTTCCTAATTTGAGGTCTCAAATACACATAAGATACCAGCAGTCTGTGTCTTAGAATTATTCCAAATAACCTCTAGTCAAACTAATTGGAATCTTAAATTACAGCAGTCTCTACAATTACAGCAGGGCTACTGACAGAGGTCTAGTAATCTATTTGATTCCATTATTATCATATAGATGGCTGGCAAGGCTATTTTGACCCAAATTGACAGGGGTATAAAGAAGAGAAGGAACTAGTGTTTATTAAGCACCTATTAAGTATCAGGTATGTTATACACATTACATAATTTCATCCTTACAACAAATACATGAGGTTATTAGATCCTTTTTACAGATGAGGAAACAGGATTCAGTGATGCAAACTTCCTAAGGAAGTTAGGAAGTGATGCAGCCAATGTCAAATCTGATTCCTTTTGAATCCAAAGCCTTTCCTGCCTGTGGCACTGACTTAGACTCATGCTACTGTAAAGACAGGATGAAGAGGTTCTATCCTAATTGGTAATATAAACTGTACATATTTAGGCTGTAACTATTTCAAAAGAAATACATTTATATAAAAGTAAAGAATACAGATATACTTACTGTGTTAATGAAAAGAGGAGTTCATGTTGAGATTTAATGAAAGGCATGCAACTGACTAATATTTCTAGAATATGGTGGAGTTTTTGGACACGATAAACTTGTTCTTGTATATCTACTGATGGAGCAATGAAGTATTCCTGGAATGAAAAAATATAAGCAAAATAGAGATTTAAAGCACCAGTATAACCTTTGTAAAGAATATACATATGCCTGCTACACCTAAATTTGGATGCTTGATAATAGGGATTAAAAAAAAAAAAAAGACCCGAAGCAGCTAGATAGAATTTCCCACCTTTCAATACTATTATTCAAAATAAATTACAATCATGCACAATATAACAGTGTTTGAGTCAACAATGGATCACACATATTATAGTGGACTTTTTAACTTTATTTTTTGAGACAGGGTCTCACTCTGCCACCTAGGTTGGAGTGCCATGGCGTGATCTTGGCTCACTGCAACCTCCACCTCCTGGATTCAAGTGATTCTCCTGCCTTAGCCTCCTGAGTAGCTGGGATCACAGGCGCGCACCACCATACCCAGTTAATTTTTGTATTTTTACTAGAGACGGGAATTCACCATGTTGGCCAGGCTGGTCTCAAACTCCTGACCTCAAGTGATCCGCCCACTTCGGCCTCCCAAAGTGCTGGGATTACAGGCATGAGCCACTG
The DNA here is from genome assembly GCF_007565055.1 of Rhinopithecus roxellana. Classification (NCBI taxonomy): domain Eukaryota; kingdom Metazoa; phylum Chordata; class Mammalia; order Primates; family Cercopithecidae; genus Rhinopithecus; species Rhinopithecus roxellana. The sequence goes on from NC_044553.1 coordinate 172,435,704, forward strand.
CGCCCAGCCTACAGTGGTCTTATAAGATCACAATAGAAATGAAAAATCCCTCTCGCCTAGTAGTGACTTTGTAGCTGTAATGGAGTGCAATGCATTATTCCCTTGTTTGCTGTGATATTGGTATGAACAAAACTATTCCTCAAAAAGAGCCTCAGGCAGATGTTTCAGGAGGTATTCCAGAAGGCACTGTTCTCATAGGTGGTAACAGTTCCATGTGTGTTCTTGCTCCTAGAGAGCTTCCAGTGGGACAAGATATGGAGGCGGAAGACAGTGATACTAATGATCCTGACCCTGTGTAGGCCTAGGCTAATATGTGTGTCTGTGTCTTAGTTTTTAACAAATAAATTTAAAACATAAAAAAAGTTAAAAATAGAAAAAAGCTCATAGAATAAGAATACAAAGAAAAAATATTTTTGTATACCTATACAATGTGTTTCTGTTTTAAGTGTTATTACAAAAAAATCAAAAGTTCAGAAAAATTTAAAAGTTTATAATGTAAAAAAGTTATAGTAAGTTATGGTTTTTATTGAAGAAACAAATTTTTAAATAAATTTGGTGTAGCCTAAGTGTACAGTGTTGATGGTCTACAGTAGAGTACAGTAATGTTCTACGCCTTGACATTCACTCACCACTCACTCACTGACTCACCCAGAGCAACTTCCAGTGCTGCAAGCTCCATTCATGGTAAGTGCCCTGTACAGGTATCCACGTTTTTATCTTTTATATGTTATTTTTACTGTACCCCTTCTATGTTTAGACACACAAATACCATTAGGTTACAATTACCTACAGTATTCAGTAAAAAAATATGCTGTACAGGTTTATAGCCTAGGTGTGCAGTAGGTTATACCATCTAAATTTGTTTACGCCACTCCCTGAAATTTGAACAATAAGTAAATCACTTAATGACACATTTAAAAAAATAATGACACATTTCTCAGAATGTATCTCCATCATTAAGTGAAGCATGACTGTATATACAGATACAGTTGTCCGTTGGTATCCATGGAGGATTGGTACCAGGATCCCCCTTGTATACCAAAATCCATGGATACTCAAGTCCCTTATATAAAATAGTATATTTGTGTATAACCTATGCATACCCTCCCGTATACTTTAAATCACTTCTAGATTACTTCACTTCTAGATTACTTGTAATGCCTAATACAACGTAGATGTCATGTAAATAGTTGTTACATTTACTGTTTAGAGAATGACAAAAAAAAAAAAAAAAGAGAATAATGACAAGAAGAAGTCCACACATACTCAGTACAGACATAATCATCCCTTTTCTTGAGACAGGGTCTTGCTCTGTCACCAAGGCTGGAGTGCAGATAGACAAAAAAGTAGCCCATGATCACAGCTCACTGCAGCTTCAACCTCCCCTGCTCAAGTGAGCTTCCTACCTCAGCTTCCCAAAGTAGCTGGAACCACAGGCACAGACAACCATGCCTGGCTAAATTTTTTAGTTTTGTAGAGATGGAATCTCCCCATGTTGCCCAGGCTGATCTCACACTCCTGGGCTCAAGTGATCCTCCCAAAGTGTTGGGATTACAGGTGGGAGCCACTGTGCCCAGCCTATTTTCTTTTTTTTAAACGTTTTCAATCTGCAGTTGGTTGAATCCATGGATGCAGAACCCACAGACGTGCAGGAACAAGTGTGTGTATGTATGTGTGTGTAGTTTTTGTTAGAAGATGTTTCCACTAAAAATATATACCCTTAATAAAATGTTTAAAATTTGAATAGTAAAAATTAAACCTCAGAAGGATCCAGTTGAGTCTATTTTGCACAACAGATATAGCTAGTTTTTCTATCTTGTATTTTCATGAGAGAAATGATAAACAAATTGATACTATAAATTCATTTTCAAAAGGATCTTCCAATGAACGTCAAAGATCAGTACAGATAGTAGTCAACTTTCTAAAGTTTCTAAATGGGCTAGGAAAATACAACGAAGCTCATAATGATGACCCTGAAGCCCAGAAATATATATTAAAGATTATAATTTTTTTGGAAAATAAACTTTCAAGTGTAATATAAATGGGTAAAAAGAATATAAAACAAACATTGCTTTACAGAACCTATCAAAGAAAGGCATTCCCTAACCATTCTAGATAGATGAGATGTGTGGTAGTACATTGGCTTGAGTAGGATATAACTACATATAAGTATCACAAATTTATAGACAGTGAGAAATGACATTGAATGCGCTACTTTCTTGTCTATCTTACTAGGCAGTAATAATTAAGGGCACTGACTTTTCTTATTTATCTGTTTCCCAGGATCCAGGAGAGTGGCTAGCATATTATTGGCAGTTAATAACTGCACACAGAGTGACTGAATAAAAGAAAAACCAATTTTAGAATAAAAAAACTCACCAAATGATTCAAAGATGCAAGTTCCTGACCTATTAAGAAAAAACACATACATGCAAAAACACTTCAGGTATTTTCTATTACATGTTAAGGAATCTATATAAATTTTTTATAGATCCTATATGAAAGAGACTGTCAAGCTAAGTAGTTCCTCACAAAAGGCCAAGTTTTCTGTTATATTATACCATAAATATATACTAATACTTATTCTAAAAATGATCACAGCTTCTTCCTCATAAAAACAACCAAGTGTGGAGTATTAAAACAGCCTCTCATAAAAGGAACGTTTTATTTACAATACTAACTTCATAGAACCTCAAATGTTTGAACTAAAAACAAATAAATTATCAAGAACTATGGATATAATGAATTTGATATCTTTATTGGGGGGAAACTAAGGCCCAGAGATGGGAAATGCTCGTCTCATAGTGAACCAGGTACGAAGTCAGGAAGGACTACAGATGATGAGGGGCAAGCAGAGAGAGAAAATCTGAGAGTATCTGTGAGTGATAACTGTGATGTGTTTTTTAATTTTTTGAGCCAGGAAAGAGACTTACCTATGAAAAAACTGATGTAATCTTTCTTTAGTTTGTCCAAACCTATTTCCAAAAGCATTTGAACTGGAGTAGTCCCACTGAGAGAAACTGTGTCCATGGTTCCATGATAAGACTGATGAATGAGCTTACTTAGTAAACTGTTACTTCCACTATGGAGCTAGAAATCAAGGAAATTTTATAAAACCATGAATAAATACATACACAAACCCAGCAAGCAAAAAAGAAGCAAATGACAGTAGCTACAAGCTAAAAATTATAAGCTTGCATTCTTAGTCTCCTAAGACTTAAACTGTTTGAACAAAACCCCCCAAGTTATGAACGTCAGTTTTTTGTTTTTTTTTTTTTTTTTGAGACAGTCTTGCTCTGTCGCCCAGGCTGGAGTGCAGTGGCACAATCTTGGCTTACAGCAACCTCCACCTCTTGGGTTCAAGCAATTCTCCTGCTTTAGCCTCCCGAGTAGCTGGGCTTACAGGAGCATGCCACCACGCCTGGCTAATTTTTGTATTTTTAGTAGAGATGGGGTTTCACCATGTTGGCCAGGCTGGTCTCAAACTCCTGACCTCATGATCCGCCCACCTCGGCCTCCCAAAGTGCTGGGATTACAGGTGTAAGCCACGGCGCCTAGCCTGAATATCAGTTTTTAAAATTCCATTCCTGGGACTGGGCGCAGCGGCTCACACCTGTAATTCCAGCACTTGGGAGGCTGGGAAGGGCAGATCACTTGAGGTCAGGAGTTTGAGACCAGCCTGGACAACATGGTGAAATCCCATCTCTAATAAAAATACAAAATTGGCTGGGCATAGTGGCTCACACCTGTAATCCCAACACTTTGGGAGGCCGAGGCAGGCAGGAACATGAGGTCAGGAGATTGAGACCATCTGGCTACCTTGGTGAAACCCTGTCTCTACTAAACATACAAAACATTAGCCAGGTGTGGTGGTATGCACCTGTAGCCCCAGCTACTCAGGCAAATCGTTTGAACCCAGGAGGGCGGAGGTTGCAGTGAGCCGAGATTGCGCCACTGCACTCCAGCCTAGACAACAGAGTGAGACTCTGTCTCAAATAATAATAATAATAATAAATATTTTAAAAAAATTAACTGGGCATGGTAGGGAGCGCCTATAGTCCCAGCTTAGGAGGCTGAGGCAGGAGAACAGCTTGAGCCTGACAGGCAGAGGCTGCAGTGAGCTGAGATCGCACCACTGCACTCTAGCCTGGGCAACAGAGCAAGACTCTGGCTCAAAAAAATAAAAATAAATAAATAAATAAATACGTAAAAAAAATAGGTCGGGCCTGGTGGCTCACACCTGTAATCCCAGTAGTTTGGGAGACCGAGGCAGGCAGATCACGAGGTCATGAGATCAAGACCATCCTGGCTAACACAGGTGAAACCCTGTCTCTACTAAAAAATAGAATAAATTAGCCAGTCATGGTAGCAGGTGCCTACAGTCCCAGCTACTCGGGAGGCTGAGGCAGGAGAATGGCGTGAACCCAGGAGGCGGAGCTTGCAGTGAGCCAAGATTGTGCCACTGCACTCCAGCCTGGGCAACAGAGTGAGACTCCATCTCAAAAAAGAAATAAAATAAAATAAAATAAAATAAAATAAACAAAATAAAATAAAATACCATTCCTATCTCATTTGATTAAGTTCAAAGCAACTAAGAAGGGTTTAAACTTATCATCCCCCAGATACAATTCCACCAAAGAGAAGCCAGAGTTGTTCCTTTGAAATTTTACAACTAGGAATTCTCTTCTCCTAGCTGATTTAAGTGCTATTGGGCATCTTTTCCACAACTGAACATCTTCATCTACACCACAAATCTGTTGCTGCAGTAAAACAAACTCCCTCAATGGTCCATGAATGTTCATAAGGAACTCCTCATTGGCTACAATATCCAACATACAAACTTGATAATTTGCAAATTAAAAAGAGCTATGAATTTACAATTTAATATGTGTTCCAAATGTTAATTCATTTTAGGTACACATAAAATATCTGTCATTTTCCCACTACTTTCTATTTCTCTACTTTAACTTTCATCATAATCTTTGCAAGGTCTTTTTACAATATATACATAAATAGTTTCACTTTGTTTGCACTCAGTACATGGTAAGGTTATACTTGTAAACATCTCATGAACACCGAAACTCTCAAGAGAAAAATTCAATGGCTAAAACTAAAATGTCTAGTTTTTAGAATCACTAATGCCCAATTAAGCAGAGCTTGCACGCCTTTACTCTGGAACGTACCTTTGTTCACACGTATAAAAGTTTATAACTTTTATAATTATGAATTGGCAGTCATATTATCTAAAGTAATTCCTATTAAAAATCTTTTTGTTTTTAACTTTTTACCTAGATTTTTCTTGACTATAAAAGTAGCACAAATTCACTGTGGAAAATTCATAAAGTAGATATAACACAGTTGGAAAAAATCTTTTTTTTTTTTGAGGCAGAGTCTTACTCTGTTGCCCAGGCTGGAGTGGAGTGGTGCAATCTCAGCTCACTGCAACCTCTGCCTCCTAGGTTCAAGCAATTCTCCTGCCTCAGACTCCTGAGTATCTTGGATTACAGGTGCCATGCCCGGCTAATTTTTTTGATTTTCAGTAGAGGCAGGGTTTCACCATATTGACCAGGCTGGTCTTGAGCTCCTGACCTCAAGTGATCTGCGAGCCTCAGTCTCCCAAGAGTTGGAATTACAGGCGTGAGTCACCGCGCTTGACCGGAAAAAGTCATCTGTAACCCTTCCACCAGAGGTGACTGCTCTTAAGATTTTTAGCATATTTGTTTCCATATTTTTCTCTCCAAAAGTTACATTCATATAATTGTGTATATTCCTTTTTATCGAATATTGTAAGCATTTCTCCATATCATTTGTCAGCATCATTTTTTCAGCAACTACTACATGTGCCACATATAGCTATATCATATTTACTTAGCCATTCCATTAGCAAGGGAAATTTAGGTCATTTAAAATTTTATGCCAATATAAATGAGGCTGTGATGACTATTCTGATACATAAAGTCTTGATACATATTTATGTGTATGAGCTTAGGGTACATTCTAACAAAAGAATTCTTGGTTCAAAGGCCATGATACATTGTGAGGATCTCAATACATTACCAAAATTGCTTTTTAGAGAACATCTCAATTTGCATTCTCATCAGTAGTATATGAGAATACTCATTCACAGCAACACTTAACAATGACAATATTAGTAGTTTACACACACTGGGCACTTAACTATGAGCTAGGCACTAGGTGCGTTACATGGATAACAGTCAATCCTGGAACACTACAAGGTAGACACTATTCTTACCTTTACTTTACAGATGAGGATGTTGGGACACAGAAAAGTAAAGGAACCTGGCCAACTTGACACAGCTAGAAAGTAGCAGAGCTGAAATTCAGACTCAGGCAGTCGGCTTCAGAGCCTGTGTCTTTAACCATCATGCCATGCTGCTGAGAAAATGATCTGACACACACTGCGAAACCTACCCATGGCTGTATATCACCACGTTGTAGACTCTGGATGATCAATGCGAAACACTTCACCAAGTCTTGGTATGAAATCACACCTTGGAAAACAAGTCAGTGTAACATTATTTTCAGGGTATTTCTACAGATCAAAAATATCATTAATCTTAAGGATACACAAATGAAGTAGAAAGCAAGAATCTGTACTTTAAGGGTAGGGGAAAGGGAAATAAAGCAGCAAAAAAAAAAAAAAAAAAAAAAAAGATTTAATGCATTTCTAAAGAAAGAAATCAAACTCAGATTGCCAAAAAACAACACGCTTAGTAAAATACTAAAGAATATCTTTTCCTTTTTATAATAATTATAATTTCAGTAAGGTATATGTTTTGGTTCATATAAATAGAGCATGAAAATTACCTAAGTCTTACACTTAAAAAGGCAGGAGAAAAGGATAATTCTACAAATTGCTTTGTCTTAGTACAATTCTTACGCAGAATGTACCAATGTATCGTTAGAAATGAATTAGATAAAGTTAAAAACCAGATTTCCCCACAAGACTAGTGGTACACACTGTATTATTTCCAAAGGACTTAAAAATAAACCTAAGAAATAAGAGGAAACATTTAAATAATGATGAACACCTACTACTGCTCATTTTGCACCACAGTTGCTCAGCAAAATCAAGATCACTCCGAGCTTTGAAAAGACGCTTGACGGAACGATCGACTGCAGCAGTGTCATGCTTCACTGTCTGAAAAAGAGGCAAGCTTCAAAGAATACTGTCTTTTTTTTAAGTGAAATAATTTAAGCCTTCAAATCCTGCTCTGAGAAATTATGGATTCATGAACACACACAAAGATAGGAATGCATTTTCTACAACTTCATTCACTAATGAGGAGATACAAATCAACAGTGAAAAATAAGACCCTTAATATTGTTTTAAAACTATAATGCCTAAAAGTGAGCATTCAGCTTTCCTTCCGTGTAAAAAAATAATTAAATTACCTTGGTCTCCATTTTCCTATTTGTCAGATGAGAATATATCTAGTTTAACAGTACCATCTTATAGTATACTAATATATGATAGTAGAGTCATCTTTTTTTTTTTTTTTTTTTTTTTTTTGAGGCGGAGTCTCGCTCTGTCGCCCGGACTGGAGTGCAGTGGCCAGATCTCAGCTCACTGCAAGCTCCGCCTCCCGGGTTTACGCCATTCTCCTGCCTCAGCCTCCCGAGTAGCTGGGACTACAGGCGCCTGCCACCTCGCCCGGCTAGTTTTTTTATTTTTAGTAGAGACGGGGTTTCACCGTGTTAGCCAGGATGGTCTCGATTTCCTGACCTCGTGATCCGCCCGTCTCGGCCTCCCAAAGTGCCGGGATTACAGGCTTGAGCCACCGTGCCCGGCAGAGTCATCTTATAGTAATATTAACATATTCATTTCTCCTTCTCTGCAATTGAGCAACTAATAATACATATATATCAGTTCTCTTCAAAAATACTTATCACTTCTGGCCAGGCAGTGGCTATGCCTATAATCTCAGCACTTTGGGAGGCCAACGCAGGTGGACTGCTTGAGCCCACGAGTTCAAGACCAGCCTAGGCAATATAGTGAGACCCCATCTCTACAAAAAATTTAAAAATTAGCCAGACATGGTGGTCCACACCAGTAGTCCCAGCTACTCGAGGACCTGAGGTGGGAGGATCGCTTGAGCCCTGGAGGTCAAAGCTGCAGTGAGCTGTGATGGAGTCACTGTATTCCAGCCTGGGTGACAGAGCAAGACCTTGTCTCAAAAAATAATAATAATGATTAAATTAAATTAAAATATTTATTAGTTCTTAAGGAAAACAATAACCAGTGCTGACAATAAAGATCAACAGAAATTCCCCCTAACATCATCACTGGCCATCAGAGAAATGCAAATCAAAACCACAATGAGATACCATCTCACACCAGTTAGAATGGCAATCATTAAAATGTCAGAAAACAACAGGTGCTGGAGAGGATGTGGAGAAATAGGAACACTTTTACACTGTTGGTGGGACTGTAAACTAGTTCAACCATTGTGGAAGACAGTGTGGCGATTCCTCAAGGATCTAGAACTAGAAATGCCATTTGACCCAGCAATCCCATTACTGGGCATATACCCAAAAGATTATAAATCATGCTGCTATAAAGACACACGCACACATATGTTTACTGCAGCACTATTCACAATAGCAAAGACTTAGAACCAACCCAAATGTCCATCAGTGACAGACTGGATTAAGAAAATGTGGCACATATACACCATGGAATACTATGCAGCCATAAAAAAGGAAGAGTTCACGTCCTTTATAGGGACATGGGTGAAGCTGGAAACCATCATTATGAGCAAACTATCACAAGGACAGAAAACCAAATACTGCATGTTCTCACTCATAGGTGGGAACTGAACAATGAGAACACGTGGACACAGGGTGGGGAACGTCACACACCGGGACCTGCCGGGGGTGGGAGGAGGGGGGAGGGGTAGCATTAGGAGATATACCTAATGTAAATGACGAGTTAACGGGTGCAGCACACCAACATGGCACATGTATACATATGTAACAAACCTGCACGTTGTGCACATGTACCCTAGAACTTAAAGTAAAAAAAAAAAAAAAAATTCTCTCTAAATGCTGCCTTGATATACCAAATCCATTTGCAATGGTACAACATGAAAGATGTCAGCATAACTGAATTTTAAAAGCTATTTCTGTGTATATTTCTAACTGATAATAATCACTTACCTCAACCTCAGTGTCTTTTTTCGTAGAATCACCAAATCCATCCAGCTTATTTAAGTCTAGAAAGTGGCAGAAGTTTATTAGCTCTTGATTTTTCTGCTTTCCAAATTATTTCCATCCTAATCCTATTTTCAAATGGTAAACGGGGACAGTAGAAGCATAACTGAGGATTTTAGCAAACCACTGAACTCTCTGGTGGAGATTATAATAGATACCCCTCAGGTGGGGGGTGTGAAGATGAACTGAGGTAACAGAAAAGCCCCTGACACACGGCATCAGGCACGTGCTAGGTATACAGAGGCTACTGTTTCATCTCCTTTTTCCTTCAATCTCAAATATAAATTAAATTTTATTAATTCTTAGGATTACTTAGATCTCTACCATTAGCAATTCAGAACAAAAGCTGTCCCTCTGACCATTACGGATCTCATAGCTTTGTATATATACCAATCAAAAAAGAATATCAAGCTTAAAGAGAAACTTATATTTAAACAAAGCAAGTATAAATTCTCAATTAATAAAAACAAGTAACACACCATTCAGAAACTCCTGCACAAGTTCAACAGCAGATTTTGCTTCCAGAGGCTCGAGCCATTCAGTGACACCAGTCCTCAAACCATCAGCCAAAACCTATGGGAGATTTAAAAACCCCAAAAACTTGTTAGCAGAAAACACTGTTTAATCAATAAGGATGTATGTAATAAAAATATTAATTGCAGTAACACTTCTTGAGTGTTTATCACATCCCAGGTACTGCTGTGGTGCTTTATATATAATACATGTTATTTAATCCTAACAAAACTCTATGGTAGATAATACTATTATTCTCATCTTACTGAGGCTAAGAGAGATTCAGTAACTTGCTCATGGTCACACAATTAGTAACTGACAGTGTCAGGACATATACCCCATGGTCTGATCCCAAAGATGTTGCTCTGAACAATGATGCCAAGTGCATAGGTGCTACAGAGGATACTGGGTTTGCCCTGGAGATGCTTGTAACTTTGGCAAAGACAGACAGACAAGACAAATGAAATAGTCTGGGGATGAATAAATGTAAACAGTAAGTGGAAGTTTATATTAAAATATATAAATGTGTATGCACATACAATATGTCAATAGACTTAAGAAAAAGCAGTCAAGTTAGGCTGTAATAGCCAGTGAAACAACGTGGAACTTCAGTTGCAACTCAAATGTGGGAACCATAGGCTGGCAGGAAAACGGCATGAAATAAGATGAAGAGGATGGTGTGATCCCAACCAGGGTAGAAAAAGCAACAAAGAAGCAGCGGGAAATAGAACTAGAAGAAATAGCAGCTAAACCATCAAGGGATCTTCAAAAGGTTTTCAGCTTCATAGGCAGAAAACAGCCAATGTTGATTTTTCTGGCAGGAAAATGACATGATCTAGTTAAGAATTTCTCTATCAGAAGTACCAAGGATGGATTCCTAGGAAAGAGAAAATACAACATTTCCCAGTTGAAATGCTATCACTTCCCACTCCCAGGGGGAGGTCTTTAGAAAAATATGAAGATGGCTGAGCATGGTGGCTCATGCCTATAATCCCAGCACTTTGGGTGGCTGAGGCAGGTGGATCACTTGAGGTCAGGAGTTCAAGACCAGCCTAGCCAACGTGGCAATCCACATTGTATTTTAGTGCAAACCTGCACTAAAAATACAAAAAAATTAGCCGGGCATGGTGGTGGGCACCTGTAATGCCAGCTACTGGGGAGGCTGAGGCAGGAAAATCACTTGAACATGGGAGGCGGAGGTTGTAGTGAGCACCACTGCACTCCAGGCTGGGTGACAGAGTGAGACGCCGTCTAAAAAAAAAAAAATAGAAAAATATGAATATAATTTTGTTGTCATAAATGACTGGGAGTACAAGAGCACTTGGGGCATGGAGTCTGGTGGGGGCCAGAGATGTTAAACATCTTGGTGTGCGCACCATGGTCTCAAATCACAAAGAATGTTCCTGCCCAAATGCCAATAGTGCCCCTGTTGAGAAACAATGAATCATCATTAGTGTGGTCCCAGAATAAGATGGTAAAGATTTTAACTAAGATGAGCACAGTGAAAGAGACTTCAAAGGAGAAAAAGAATTGTATATGTATGGGGGGAGGGTAGCAAGGTATATGTGGAATAAAAGAAAAAATCCTATCCATTTATAAAATATAGGGGGTTGAACACAGAGAGACTACGGCCACATGTATATCTAAGATTCTGTGGCTTTTTAAGGGAGACTCGAATTAGACAAACACACAATCAAATAAATTTGTGCCAGCTCTTCCATTCACCAGTTTGTCACCTTCAGGCAAAATAACTGAACCAGCTAGCAACATGCGTGGCACATAGCAGAGTGGCAGCTTCTAGCTATAGTAGCATGTAGTGGTGACAGAAATAATAGTTCTTACTAAAGTGAAATATGAGATTTCTAGCCTAGGAAACTGAAGGAATGATGGGACCACAGACAGAAATGGGGGCGTTTTCAAAGAGGATATAGTCTGGAGAAGATAGTTTTATTTTCGACATACTGACTCTTGAAGCAATAGCACTCTACCCAAGTGGGAAATAATGTGGTGGAAGTTAGAAAGATGGGAAGTGCTATCAGCTTAAAGATGAGGGTTTGGAGCTTGCTCACAAAGGTGTCAGTCAAATCACTGAGTAGATCAGCTCTCTGCAGGGGTATGGAGAAAGAAGGGCAGAGATGTGAGGGCAAAAGTATGATGGAGGCCCACAGTAAGGGTCCTAAAAGACGGGCTTTCAAGAAAGAAGAAAGGTGAGAAAGGTAGAAAAACTATCAGTTTTGTAAAAACAGGGAAATAGTACTTACTCATAGGAAGTAAAAGTATCAAAAATACATGGTACTATGCTAGATGGTAAGGGCACAATAGGGAACCAGGCACTCAAGTCTAGTAGAGGAGACAGATAGTAAACAAATTACTGTGTTTTATAAACACACTGACAAGAGGTATGTGTGGAGTTCTACAGCAACACAAGCCATTCTGTGAGATCAGTACAACCATCATAGAGAGCTCACCTAGCAAAGAGGTGGGAGAAGTGCATACCAGGTAGATCAAGACGCACATACCAGAAGGTGATAGAGTATGACAGGATCTGAGCTACAAGCAAGGAGCTTGATGTGGTGAGGGCTAGGGGTTCAGTGGCAATGGAGGTAAAGTGTGAGATTAAGCTAAAAATATAAGCAGGAGCCAATGAGCACATGAAATCAAAACTACAAAGAGATACCACTTCACTACCACTAGGATGACTATAATTAGAAAACAGACAATATCAAGTGTTGACAAAGATGTAGAGAAATCAGAACCCTCATACACTACTGAAAGAAATATAAAATAACATAACCACTTTGGACAACAGTTATACTTTGGCAGTTCCTCAAAAGGTAAATATACAGTTACTATATGACCCAAGACATGTGAAAACATGTCTACACAAAAACTTGTATGTAAATGTTCATGGAGGCATTATTCATAATAGCCAAAAAATAAAAACAACTAAGATGTCAATCGATTGATGAACAAAATGTGGTGTATCCACACACAATGGAAAAATAAATAAATACATTAAAAAAATAACATTTTTTTTTATAATAAGGACAACTTTTTTATAATAAGGACAACTACCACATAAGTAAAATTAAACTGCCCAAACTGTCAGAGTATCTAATAGATACATAACATCTGAACAAATTTTGAAGAATACAAACCTAAGTAAAAACAACAATAACACACATTTTTATAAAAACATGAGATTTAAGGAAAGGAATTCTGGAAGGATACTCACAAGAAGAAATTTAAGTTCTCTGTAGAGATGATTCAAAGGACCTCTGGGCTCTCCCGATTCCACTTTAATATTCTAAAAAGTTTCCAAAGTCTGTCAGTTTTCCACTGTTAATCCCATCTTCTCTACCTAAGTGTTATACTTGCATTTCAAACTATCCTTCACACATGAAAAAATATATTTCATAAAGGACCAATGAATTGAAAAATGAGGTCAACACATCATTTAGAACATCTCACTCAGAGATTTTGCCATCTTGACCCAATAACCTAAGTTATAACCACTGTATCCTCTTTCTATGCCACAAACAATTGTACCTATGTGGAACAACTGCCCTCCTCAAATGCTCTCCTGCCTTTTCCCAAGGAATTTCCAAGAGGACAAAGTAGGAGAAATTTAAATAAATATATCTCAAGATTTGGTGATATCATTATCACAAACCAAAATGAAGTCTCCCAATAAATCTGTTTATTAGACTCCTTCTAACTAAAGAAACAGTGTGCTGTCCTAGCCAGAAGTCAATGTCTTACAAACGTAAGATTGCAAACATAAAAAAAGAAAAAGAATAATGTAAATGCCAATGTATGTAAATTCCTATTACAGGAAAAGTATAAAGAATATAATTATCCATGACCGGGCGCGGTAGCTCACACCTGTAATCCTAGCACTCTAGGAGGCTGAGGCAAGCGGATCACTTGAGGTCAGGAGTTCAAGACCAGCCTGGCCAACTTGGCGAAACCCGGTCTCTACTAAAATTACAAAAATTAGCCAGGTGTGGTGGCACGCCCCTGTAATCCCAGCTACTCAAGAGGCTGAGGCAGGAGAATTGCTTGAACTTGGGAGGCAGAGGTTGCAGTCAGCTGAGATCATGCCACTGGGCTCCAGCCTGGGCGACAGTAAGACTCTGTCTCAAAAAAAGAATATAATTATCCATAATCTTGCCATTCTGAAGGAACCACTATTAACACTATCCAGGCTTCTGTGTATATATATTTTTAAAAATATAATTGAGATCCCATTACATAAATAATTTTATACTTTTTCTTTTTCAGTTTTGTGTAATAAGCACATCCTATTATTAATATTTGAGATTTTAAAACATGCTTTTTAAAACATGCTTTTAAAGACTGTAAAATATTTCGTCATGAAATTTATTTTAGGCCAGGTATGGTGGCTCACGCCTGTAATCCCAGCACTTTGGGAGGCCGAGGCAGGCAGATCATTTGAGGTCAGTTCAAGACCAGCCTGGCCAACATGGTGAAACCCCGTCTCTACTACAAATACAAAAAATTTAACTGGGCATGGTGGCATGCACCTGTAGTCCCAGCTACTTGGGAGGCAGAGGCAGGAGAACTGCTTGAACCTGGGAGGGAGGCAGAGGTTGCAGTAAGCCGAGATGACGGCACTGTACTCCAGCCTGGGAGACAGAGCGAGACACCATCTCAAAAAAAAAGAAATCCATTTTAACTATACCCTACTGAACATTCTGGTTTTGTTTATAGTATTTTGGAAACACAGCTATATCACTGCACTGAATATCTTACACATGAATTTCTGTTAGCAATTTTGACTAATTTCTTTCTTTTTGAGATGGAGTCTCACTCTGTCGCCCAGGCTGGAGTGCAGTGACACAATCTTGGCTCACTGCAATGTCTGCCTCCCGGGTTCAAACGATTCTTCTGCCTCAGCGTCCCGAGTAGTTGGGACTACAGGAGCGCAACACCACACCCAGCTAACTTTTGTATTTTTAGTAAAGACGGGGTTTCGCCATATTGGTCAGTCTGGTCTCGAACTCTTGACCCTGTGATCCGTCCTCCTCAGCCTCCCAAAGTGCTGAGATTACAGGCGTGAGCCACTGTGCCTGGCCAATTTTGACTAATTTCTTAAGACAGATTCCTAGAAATGTACATATAGAGTGAAAGGGCTTAATATTATAATGATTCTTGATGTGTTACCAATATCTCTACCCTTTTAAGAATAAGAGGGCCAGGCACAGTAGCTCACGCCTGTAATCCCAGCGTGAGCCACTTTGGGAGGTGGAGGTGGGAGGATCACTTAAGCCCAGAGGTTTGAGACCAGCTTGGAAAACATAGGGAGACTCTGTCCCTACAAAAAAAGTTTAAAAAATTAGGTGTGGAGGCTTTTGCCTGTAGTACTAGCTACTCAGGAGGCTGAGGTGGGAGGATTGCTTGAGCACAGGAGTTCAAGGCTGCAGTGAGCAGTGATCGTGCCACTGCACTCCAGCCTGGGTGACAGAGTAAGACTCTGTCTCAAAACAAAACAAACAAAAAAACACGGATTCACTTGAGTCACCACTCAGAAGACTTTATTCGTCACTAGAAAATTCTTCAGTTATATTACTATAGGGCTGAGGGCAACCGATAGATCAGATCACCTGACAAAACCTTCACTGGCTGCCCTGGTGAGATGTCAGTGGCAAGGTGGGCCTTTCAGAGTTGTCCAAGCTCACACCCAGCAAGTGCCGAGACTAGAAGCATGGAGCACCAGCAACAAGCAAGTAAGTCAACATTTAGGACTCTCATGAACCCGGAAAGGAAATAGGGTCCACTCTTACCAGAGTTGCAGCTGAAGAGAGTGGAGGGATTTGAAGAATCTCATCCACAGGACTCCAGGAAATATCCAAAGTGATCGCAGTTTGTGATGCTGTGATTGTATCATCCAAGGCAGAGGACTTAAAGAGCTCGTACTGGGCAAAGCCTCTGGATGTTACCTGAAAAGAGTGCACCCAGCAGACCATTTAGCTGTGCTTCCACACGGCCAAAAGCCCGTTACCCAAACTATTTTGATCCTTGTCCCAAAAGAAGAAAAAGCACACATGCCATACTTTTATCCCAAATGGAAAAGTAAGACAATTCTTTGAAACCACAAAGATTAGCTAAAAGGCATGAAGGCATTTTAATTTTGGTCATTAGCTGATATGAAAATAAACATAAACATGTTCATACTACAGAAAAATATCTAGTCATCTTAGGAGTGAAAAAAAAACTGTAAACCAGGAAGGCAGGTTGATAACAATTTGAAGAAAATAATATGAGTAGAAGCAAAACACTTACAGTAGACAAGTGATGTCTTTTCTTGTGTAAATTTTTTAGGTTTTCAAGATTTACAGAATAATTTTTATCAGCTATAGGAAATGAAAGAAAGACATGTAAAGGCACAACTCAAAATTACATTGTTAGAGCTACAAAACTGCAATCCCTCACATTCTCAGTGTACCGTAACTCAACAAAGTAACTATTAAAATTACATTTCAAATCATAGATAAGTGAAATGTTTATAGGAGAATGAAAGTGGACTGGGTATTGTGGCTCACACCTATAAACCCAGCACTTTAGGAGGTCGAGGAGGGAGGATCGTTTGAACCCAGGAGTTCGAGACCAGTCTGGGCAACATAGCAACACCCTGTCTCTACAGAAAATAAAAAAAAAATAGCCAGGTGTGGTAGCATGTGCCTGTAGTCCCAGCTATTCAGGAGGCTGCGGTGACAGGATTGCCTGAGCCCAGGAGGTTGAGGCTGCAGTGAGTCATGATTGCGCCACTGCACTCCAGCCTGGGTGACAGAGTAAGATCCTACCTCAAAAAACTAAAAAAAAAGAATATAAGTGGAACAGCCAGGCGCAGCAGCACTTGCCTATAATCCCAGCTTCTCAGGAGGCTGAGGTGGGAGGACTGCTTCAGGCTAAGAGTTTGAGACCAGCCCGGGCAATATAGTGGGACCCTGTCTTTTAAAAATAAATTAAAAATAAAATTAGCTGGGAATGGTTGTACTCTTCTGTAGTCCCAGCTATTCAGGAGACTATGGTGGGAGGATCACTTGAGCCCAGGAGTTTGAGGCTGCGGTGACCTATGAAGGCACTATGGTACCCCAACCTGGGCTATAGAGTAAGGCCCTGTCTCTAAAAAAAAAATAAATAAAAAATAAAGTGGAGGTTGGGCACGGTGGCTCATGCCTGTAATCCCAGCACTTTGGGAGGCCGAGGCGGGTGGATCATGAGGTCAGGAGTTTAAGACCAGCCTGACCAATACGGTAAAATCCCGTCTCCACTAAAAATACAAAAAAATTAGCCGGGTGTGGTGGCGGATGGATGCCTGTAATCCCAGCTACTCTGGAAGCTCAGGCAGAGAACTACTTGAACCTAGGAGGCGGAAGTTGCAGTGAGCTGAGATTGTGCCACTGCACTCCAGCCTGGGTGACAGAGCAAGACTCCATCTCGAAAAAAATAAATAAATAAACAAATAAAAAATAAAGTGGAATGAGGGTCAATACTACTACCAAAAATAAAATTAAATGTCTGAGATTGGAAACATATTGTCAGTTTGTATCTTCCAATGAAAATTTTCAATAATCTACGCACAGAAATAAAATGAAACCCAAATCAGACAAGCGTAAACCCTCTTGTCCAGACTTTTGGAGATCTGTTTCTGGTGTTTCCAGAATACCTCCCACATGCTGCAAGTTACCCACTAGAGTAGATTTATGGTGATTAATGCAAGTTCTACCTTATGTCATAACAATATCAATTTTCGTAAAAAACATGAAACAGTAACTATACAAATGAATACACACACACACACACACTCTAGAGACAGCACTCACCTTTACAACTGACCACATATAAGACAATTCCTGTAATGCTGTCGTTTGTTGTGATAAGCTCAGCTCCTAGCCAACAAGTACCTTCAGGATCTGAACTGTCACATCTTACCCAAAGGGGAGGAAGGGCAGTAACTGGTAGATTAATCTTCAAATGGGTCATATTAGGATTGTGAGCCATGGTGTAAAGTCCAATTAACTGCCTTTAAAACAAGAGTAAGGACAAATTATAGACAGAGATTTCCAATTCAAGAATTTCTTTTTTTTCTGAGAAATGGGGTCTCACTCTGTTGCCCAGGCTGGAATGCAGTGGTGCAATCATAGTTCACTACAGCCTCGATCTCCTTGGCTCAAGTGATCCTCCTGTCTCAGCCTCCCAAGTAGCTGGGACTACAGACACAAGCCACTGCATCAGGCTTATTTTTATTTTTTGTAGAGAGTGTCTTGCAGTGTTGCCCAGGCTAGTCTCAAACTACTTGCTTCAAGCAATTCTTCTGCCTTAGCCTCCCAAAGTGTTGGGATTATAGTCGTGAGCCACCACGTCCAGCCAGAATTTTCTTTTAAAAAGATACGAGGGGTCTTCCATCCTGGCTAACACGGTGAAACCCCATCTCTACTCAAAATACAAAAAAATTAGCCTGGTGTGATGGCGGGTGCCTGTAGTCCCAGTTACTTGAGGGGCTGAGAATGGCATGAACCCAGGAGGCAGAGCTTGCAGTGAGCCCAGATCGTGCCACTGCACTCTAGCTTGGGTGACAGGGTAAGACACCATCTCAAAAAAAAAAAAAAAAGGATATGAGAGGTCTCACGAAACAACAACCTAAAACTTAAATATTAAATAGCAAGATGTATATATGTGTATACTTTATCCATTAATAGCTTCACCAGGCAAATCAAAATGCATGCACCATGAAGTGACACAGTATGACAGGATTGGAGCTACTATGAGCAGGGAGCTTCAATATGGTGAGGATTGGGGGTTCAGCAGGAGTGGAAGTTCAGTAGAAGAGGTAGGATGTGAGATAATCTAAAGAAATAAGTAGGAGCCAGGATGGGCGCAGTGGCTCATGCTTGTAATCCCCGCACTTTGGGAGGCCAAGGCGGGCGGATCACGAGGTCAGGAGTCGAGACCAGCCTGACCAACATGGTAAAACCCCATCTCTACTAAAAATACAAAAATTAGCCGGGCATGGTGGCAGGCACATGAATTCCAGCTACTCAGGAGACTGAAGCAGGAGAATCACTTGAACCCAGGAGGCAAAGGTTGCAGGGAGCCGAGATCGCGCCATTGCACTCTGGCCTGGGCAACGGAGTGAGACTCTGCCTCAAAAAAAACAGAAAAGGCACTTTGGGAGGCCGAGACGGGCGGATCACGAGGTCAGGAGATCAAGACCATCCTGGCTAACACGGTGAAACCCCGTCTCTACTAAAAAATACAAAAAATTCGCCGGGCGAGGTGGCGGGCGCCTGTAGTCCCAGCTACTCGGGAGGCTGAGGCAGGAGAATGGCGTGAACCCGGGAGGCGGAGCTTGCAGTGAGCTGAGATCTGGCCACTGCACTCCAGCCCGGGCGACAGAGCAAACTCAAAAAAACAAAAAAAAACACAAAAAAACACAAAAAAACAGAAAAGAAAGAAGTAGGAGCCAATAAACACAAAATGATGCTCAGTCATTAGTTAGTGAGACAGTTAACAAAATTTGAATATGGGCTCTGATTAGATAACGGTATTGTAATAATATTAGATTTCCAGATTCTGATCATTGTTCCATGGTTATGTAAAATAATATATTTGTTCACAGAAAATACAAAGAGGAGTATTTAGGGGTAAAAGAGTACCATATCTTCAATACATTGTCAATACTTCATTTTTAAAATGGTGTATGTGTGTATATTACCATAGATATATATATATACACACACATACACACAGACTATAGTTATAAGAATATATAGTTATAAACATATTGTTATAATGATATATAGTTGTAACAATATACATATATACCTATATATGAATACATATATAGCAATATACTGCTTTGCATATATCTATCTAGAAAGACATACAAGAGAGAGAAAAAGGAAAAGGGGAAGAAGAAGAAAAAGAAGCAAATGCTGCAAAATCTAAGCAACTGGTGAATCTGGATTAAGGATATACAGAAGTTCATGTACTATTCATATAACTTTCCTGTAATTTGAAAGTATATCAAAATTGAAAGTCACCAAAAAATGTGGCTTACATTTTTATTTTTCAAAGACATGGAAACTAAATTATTATCAACAGACGTCCAGGAAAAAAATTTCCAGGGGATTTTATTTCCAAAAAGAGGTGAAATAATCCCAGAAGGAAAATGCAAGAAGAAATGGAGAGCAAAGAAATAAGCACATTAATCAACCCACATAAACACTGGCTGGAGAAAATAATACAAATAAATAACATTAAAGTTGTAGGGAGAAAACAGGCCAAATATGACTGAAATCAAGGACCTATGAAGGAAAAGGCTGATTAAACTTTTAAAACTTCTAGGCTGGGCATGGTGGCTAACGCCTGTAACCAGCAATTTGGGAGGCCTAGGCAGGTGGATCCACCTGAGGTCAGAGTTCAAGACCAGCCTGGCTAACGTGGTGAAATCCTGTTTCTACTAAAAATACAAAAAGTTAGCCAGACATGGTGGTGTATGCCTGTAATCCCAGCTACTCGGGAGCCTGAGGCAGGAGAATCACTTGAACCCAGGAGGCAGAGGATGCAGTGAGCTAAGATCACACCATTGCACTCCAGCTTAGGCAACAAGAGCAAAACTCCGAATCAAAAAAAAAGAAAAGAAAAGAAACTTCCATAGAGGAAAATAAAAACCAGCATGAAGGAATCATTTTGTGAATGTTATTACAGTAGTTATCATTCTCATACCATTCTGTTAGTATTTGCATGACTATATCCGCCAGAACATCTGGAAGACAAGGACTTTCTGGTTTTGGAGGCAGAAGCAGGCTGGACCGGGCTTGACAGAGCGAACTATGCATAGCTACACAGTGGGGAGGCAGGAAGTGAAGCTGGAGAGGTAGCCAGAGGCTCTCAGGTTTCTAACAGGAGCATTACTGGCACCTTGGGTGAGATAACTGCTCATTGTGCGGGAGAGTCCCATGCACTGCAGGATGTTTACCATCCACGGCCCAGGTTCACTAAATGCCAGTAGCTCCCCTCAGTCACTGTGACAAACCAAATACTCCCCTATATTTCCAATTCCCTCTGGGTATGGTACCACCCCTGGTGGAGGCCCAGTGGGGCTAGGCAATGAAGGTTCCTATATGTCATTCTTAAGGAATTTGGGTTTTATCATGAAGTCGATGAAGAACCACTAAAGGATTTTAAGTAGGAAGGAAGCTTGGTCAGGCTTTCACTTGAGGAAGAAAGACTGGAGGAGAACCAGATTACACATAAGGAAAACAATTGAGAAACAACAACAATAAATTGGTATAGAGGTGTAGAGAAAGGGAAGATAGCTGCAGTATTCTTGGTCACATTTGGGATACCTATCAGATACTCAAGTAGAACTATCCTTGGTTGGGTATACTTATCAGGGGGTCGGGGAGATGAAGGAAGATATAAGGGCTAGAGGCCTATTTTTCCCAATGTTTATAAGAATGTTTCTATTTAAATCCTAGTTGCCACTCCTACTCAGCATAAGAGAAAACCTACCTTGCCTTCCCAACTGGTAAAGCAAGTGGTCCAACATTTTCGCCAGTAGAGAAATCAGATATGGCAGTTTCTTCAGATTGAAGTTCTTCAATATGACTTGTTTCTTCCTTTTCTAAAGGCTTTAAAAATGTTAATTATTTAACCAGACAAAAGAGCACTTAAGATAACAGTCGACTCTTTACTATGCTACAGAATAATGACAAGCAGAACATATGACAAGGGTACTTATTTCTATACCCTTAAGCATAAATGATTGGGTTTTGGCAAGAATAGCCACAGACTAGCATGGTACCAAAAAATCTTGCCATCAGGAGCATTTCCACTGTCCTATAAAAAGATACTGACCTTAGTTGCTAATGGCAAAGGAAGCAACCAATGCTTTTAGAAAAGGAAGTGCTCAGCAGGACATGGTGTCGCATGCCTGTAATCCCAGCATTCTGGGAGGCTGAGGAGGAGGATCACTTAAGCCCAAGAGGTCGAGACAAACCTGGACAACACAGGGAGACCTGTGTCTACCAAAAAAAAAAAATTCAGCCAGGGTGGTGACATGCACCTGTGGTCCCAGTTAATCAGGAGGCTGAGGAGGAAGGATTGCTTAAGCTTGGGAGGTGGAGGCTGCAGTGAACCATGACAGTACCACTGCACTCCAGCCTGGGCGACAGAGCGAGGCTATCTTAAAAGTAGAAAAGGAAGTGCTCCAACATGCACAAAATGATTAGGTAAAGGTAAAATACAAAGGAAACCCAGATGTTCTTGGATTTTTTACTCTCAAAACGGGAAGACCTTCTTTCTGGGCTATAACCTTAGGACCACAGTCTTTTTATCTATTCCTCTTAGGGCAATAACCTCTGATTGGTGTTAGTGGGTACAATTATCCATGTGTTTACAAAATAGCTCAGGCTTGCCAATAATAACAACAAGGGAGTTTTTCAGCGAGATGAAACTGTTACATATCCTGATTGTGGTGGTGACTGCAAGAATCTACGTATGTGTTAAAATTCATGGAACTGAACAAAAAAAGAAATAAGTTGGCAGGGTGGCAGTGCGAGGTGGCTCACCCCTGTAATCCCAGCACTTTGGGAGGCCAAGGTGGGCAGATTACAATGTCAGGAGATCGACATCATCCTGGCTAATATGGTGAAACTCTTTCTCTACTAAAAATACAAAAAAAAAAAAAAAAATAGCCAGGCATGGTGGCAGGTGCCTGTAATCCCAGCTACTCGGGAGGCTGAGGCAGGGGAATTGCTTGAACTTGGAAGGTGAAGGTTGCAGTGAGCTAAGATCACACCACTGCACTCCAGCCTGGGTGACAGAGCGAGACTCTATCTTAAAAAAAAAAAAAAAAGGCCAGGTGCTGTGGCTCATGCCTGTAATCACAGCACTTTGGGAGGCCGAGGCGGGTGGGTCACCTGCAGTCAGGAGTTTGATACCAGCTTGACCAACATGGAAAAACCCCATCTCTACTAAAAATACAAAATTAGCCGGCCGTGGTGGCAGGTGCCTGTAATCCCAGCTACTCGGGAGGCTGAGGCAGGAGAATCGCTTGAACCCGGGAGGCAGAGGTTGCAGTGAGCTGAGATTGCGCCATTGCACCTCAGGCTGGGTGACAAGAGCGAGACTCTGTCTCAAAAAAAAAAAAAAAAGAAAGAAGTAAATTTTATCGATTTATTGATAATTTTACTTGTTTCTTTCTTAACGAGGCTACTAGAAAACGTTAAATTGCATATATGGTTCATATTTATTTGTACTGGACAGTACTATACTTACTTCTAAAAGAATGAGAACTCATTTTCAGTGATGCTGATTTTAAAATGTGTACATGTTAGATTATTCCCAAGAAACCATATTTGGTTATGGAGAATTAAACAATCACAAAGTCAAACCACTACTTACCACTTTTTCCACTATGAATACTAGGTCATTTTCATTTAGAATATTTTTCAAAGGATTTGGTTGGCCTTTGTTGATCAACTGCACTTGGACATCAGCCTGTTAAAACAAGTATCAAACAATGTTATATATACACTTGTATATTTCTACTATTTAAACACATAAAGACCAGTTCTATGCAAGTCAATGGAAAATGTCCTTAAGAGACAGAGTCTCGGCCAGGCGTGGTGGCTCACATCTGTAATCCCAGCACTTTGGGAGGCCAAAGTGGGTGGATCACGAGGTCAGGAGATTGAGAACATCCTGGTTAACACAGTGAAACTCCGTCTCTACTAAAAATACAAAACATTAGCCAGGCGTGGTGGTGGGCGCCTGTAGTCCCAGTTGCTTGGGAGGCTGAGGCAGGAGAACGGTGTGAATCCAGGAGGCAGAGCTTATAGTGAGCCAAGATTGTGCCACTGCACTCCAGCCTGGGGGACAGAGTGAGACTCTGTTTCAAAAAAAAAAATGAAAAGAAAAAAAGAGACGGAGTCTCACTATGTTGCCGAAGCTGGATTGCAATGGCTATTCACAGGCACAGGCATAGTGCATTACAGCCTCAAACTCCTGGGTTCAAGCAATCCTCCCACTTCAGCCTCCCTAGTAGCTGGAACTTCAGGTGTGTGCCACCACACCTGGTTAATTATTTTATTTTTCATACAGATGGGGTCTCGCTATATTGTCCAGGCTGGTCTCAAAATTCTTGCCTCAAGCAATCCTCCCACCTCAGTCTCTCCCAAAGTGCTGGGATTACAGGCATGAGCCACTGTCCTCGCCAAAACTTTATACATTCTCATTCCAACTGGAAGTTTATTCGAAAGTTTGAAAACAGGCTGGGTGCAGCAGCTCACACATGTAATCCCAGCACTTTGGGAGGCCAAGGCGGGCAGATCACTTGAGGTCATGAGCTTGAGACCAGCCTGGCCAACATGGGGAAACCCTGTCTCTACTAAAAATACAAAAATTAGGCCAGGCACAGTGGTTCACGCCTGTAATTCCAGAACACTGGGAGGCTGAGGCGGGTGGATTGCTTGAGGTCAGGAGTTCAAGACCAGCCTGCCCAAACTGGTGAAACCCCATCTCTAAGACTACAAAATATTAGGCAGGCATGGTGGTGGGGGCCTGTAATCCCAGCTACTCAGGAGTCTGGGGCAGAAATCGCTTGAACCTGGAAGGTGGAGCTTGCAGTGGGCCAAAATGTGCCATTGCACTCCAGCCTAGGCAACAGAGCGAGACTCCATCTTAAAAAATCAGAAAAAATAAATAAACAAAAATGCAAAAATTAGCTGGGCATAGTGGTGGGTGCCTATAATCCCAGCTACTTGGGAGGCTGAGGCAGGAGAATTGCTTGAATCCAGAAGGTGGAGGTTGCAGTGAGTTGATATCATGCCACTGCACTCCAGCCTGGGCAATGGAGTGAGATTCTGCCCAAGATAATCATTACCGTTACTAGCCTGGTTGGTACACATTCCTTTTCCAAGCATATGACTCTGTTTAAATACAAATGTATGCTGGACACAGTGGCACCTATAATCCCAGCTAATCGGGAGGCTGAGATGGGAGGATGGTTTGAGGCCAGGAATTTGAGACAAGTTACAACACAGCAAGACTGTGTCTCTAAAAAAAAGAAAAGAAAGAAAAAAAAATTAGCTAGGTATGGTGGTACACTGGTAGTCCCAGTTACTTGGGAGGCTGAAGGGTGAGGATCACTTGAGCCCAGGAGTTTGAGGTTGCAGTGAACTTTGATCACACTACTGAACTTCAGCCTGGGCAACGGAGTAAGATCCCATCTCTTTAAAACATCATAATAAAAATAGAAATGTATCTATTTAGATATCTAGATAGGATTTTGCCTAATAAAAACAGGATTCTAATAGTTTTATATCATGAATGTCTACGTCATTCAATGTTCTTTGGCAGTCTAGTACCACAGCTCTTTTGTCACATAACTAATTCCATATTGTATGACACTTTACTAGTTTCCAGTTTTTTGCTATTATAAACAATTGATGACATCAATTCAAGTGAACACTTTTGAATTATTTTCTTAAGATGAATACCTAAAATCACACTGATACTATCAGACTGCCTTTCAAAATGTTGCACCTACACATTTATACTTCCAACACTTATATCAGCACATTAAGCATTTTTATGGCTGGGCACAGTGGCTCACGACTGTAATCCCAGTACTTTGGGAGGCCAAGGCAGATGGATCACCTGAGGTGGGGAGTTTGAGACCAGCCTGGCTAAGATGGTGAAACTCTGTCTCCACTAAAAATACAAAATTAGCAGGGCGTGGTGGCGGGCGCCTATAATCCCAGCTACTTGGGAGGCTGAGGCAGGAGAATCACTTGAACCTGGGAGGCAGAGGTGCAGTGAGCTGGGATCACGCCACTGCACCCCAGCCTGAACGACAGAGTGACTCCATCTCAAAAAAAAAAAAAAGAAAGAAAAAAAGCATTTTCATTGTTTATTTTTACCATCTCACAGCAAAACATAAGATCTTACTGCTGTTTTGTCATTTGTTTGATCAATAATGATGGTGAACAGTTTCTTTTTATCTTTTTTTTTTTTTTTAAAGACAGGGTCTCGCTGTGTCACCTGACTGGAGTGCAGCAGCACGATCTTGGCTGATTGCAGCCTTAACCTCCCAGGCTCAAGTGATCCTCCCACCTCAGCCTCCCAGTAGTAGTAGCTGGGACTATAGGTGCGTGACACCACACCCAGCTAATTTTTTTGCATTTTGTAGAGACAAGGTCTCACCACATTGCCCAGGCTGGTCTCAAACTCCTCAGCTCAAGCAATCTTCCCACCTCAGCCTCCCAATGTGCTAGGATTACAGGTGTCAGCCATCACACTTGGCCAAGGTAAACAGCAGTTTCTAATATGCTTATTAATCATAAATATCTCTCATTATTTGAATCCATTTGGCTTCTTAGTCTGGTTACTAAAGCATGAAGAAACCAAGCATAGAGAACCAAAGATACTGTGTTATTCTAATCTACTAGGTTCTACTCTACCGAGTTTCAGGTACTATTGTGGGTTGAATTGTGTCCCCCAAAATGGTATCTTAAGGATCTAACCTCCAGTTCCTATACATGTGACTTTGCTTGGAAACAAAATCTTGGCAAATGTAATCAAGATGAGGATTAATTTGGATTAGGGCAAGCCCTAAATCCAATGACTGGTATACTTAAAAGGAAAGAGAGTTAGAGGCATAGACACACAGGAGGAGTGCCACGTGTCTACAGAAGCAGAGATTGGAGTAATGTGTTTACAAACCAAGCAATACCCAAGTTTGCTGGAAATCATCAGAAGGTAGAAAGAGGCAAGGAAAGATTCTTTCTTAGAGAATTCAGACAGAGCATGCCCCTGCTGACACCTTAATTTCAGAATTTTAGTCTCCAGAACTGGGAGAGAATAAATTTTTGTGTTTGAAGCTGCCTAATTTGCAGTATTTTGCTATAGCAGCTCTAGGAAACTAATACAGGTATCAAGCAACAAAAATTCAGGCAGGAAGGGATAAATGAGTTTACGCAGATATATCTGATTCTTGAGTTTGGTTAGTGAGAATTCAGACAGTGAAGGGTAACTCTATTTGTATGTTTCTTTCTTGATTACTTACTCATGTCCTTTGCCTATTCCTCTTTTATAGTTTTTTGTCTTTCTCATTGATTTTTATTTTTTTGAGATAGTCTTGCTATTTTATTTTATTTTATTTTATTTATTATTTTTTGAGACAGAGTCTCACTCTGTCACCCAGGCTGGAGTACAATGGCTTAATCTTGGCTCACTGCAATGTCTGTCTCCCAGGTTCAAGTGATTCTCCTGCCTCAGCCTCCCGAGTAGCTGGGACTACAGGCACATGCCACCATGCCCAGCTAACTTTTGTGTTTTTTAGTAGAGCTGGGGTTTCACCATGATAGCCAGGCTGTTATCAAACTCCTGACCTCGGGTGATCCACCCACTTCAGCCTCCCAAAGTGCTGCAATTACAGGCATAAGCCATCATGCCTGGCCATCTTTCTCATTGATTTTTAAGAGCTATATATCATTATATATACATATATGTGTGTGTATATATATATGTATATATAGCTACACACACAATAGATAAATATAGATAGTACAGCTTCTCATTCATGAGTATTTCCCCCCAGCTTGTCTGTTAATGTATACTTCATTTTAGTTTGCTAATTATTTCATGGACATAGGTTTTATCTCCCCAACTATGGAGAGTTTACTTATGAAACACTTAGCACATATTAGATGCTAAATAAATACATGAATGTTTATAGTAGCTTTTGTAATCATCAAAAACTGGAAACAACCCAATGTCTTTCAACTGGTGAATGGATAACCAAACTATGGTACATCCATACAATGGAACACTACTCAGAAATAGAATGAACTGCTGATACACACAACAACACAGGTGACTCTTAAATGCATTATACTAATTGAAAGAAGCCAGAATCAAAGGCTGTATGATTTTATTTATAGGACATTCTGGAAAAAGTAAAACTACAGAGACAAAAACTAGATCAATTTTTGCCAGGAACTAAGGGACGGGAAAGGGCTGACTGTAAAGGGACAAAAGAACATTTTTGGAGATGATAGAAATATTCTACATCTTGATTACAGGGTGATGACCAAATAATTTATCAGAAGTCATAGAACAGGCTGGGGGTGGTGGCTCATGCCTGTAATCCCAGCACTTCGGGAGGCCAAGGCAGGTGGATTGTTTGAGGTCAGGAGTTGGAGACCAGCCTGGCCAACATGGTAAAACCGTCTCTACTAAAAATACAAAATTAGCCAGGTGTGGTGGCGCACGCCTGTAGACCCAGCTACTCAGGAGGCTGAGACAGGAGAATTGCTTGAACCCGGGAGCAGAGGGTGCAGTGAACTGAGATCGCACCACTGCACTCCAGCCTGGTCGAGACACAGCAAGACTTTGTCTCAAAAAAAAAAAAAAAAAAAAGTCATAGAACAGTACCCTAAAAGGATAAAATTTACTGTATGTAAATTAACTTCAATAAACCTGACTTTTAAAAACAGACAACTGGCCAGGCGTGGTGGCTCATGCCTGTAAGCCCAGCACTTTGGGAGGCCAAGGCGGGTAGATCACCTGAGGTTCAGAGTTGGAGACCAGCCTGGCCTGACCAATGTGGTGAAACCCTGTCTCTACTAAAAATACAATAATGAGCCAGTTGTGGTGGCCTGTGTCTGTGGTCCCAGCTACTCAGGAGGCTGAGACAGGAGAGTTTCTTGAACCTGGGAGGTAGAGGATGCAGTGAGCCAAGATCATGCCACTGCACTCCAGCCTGGCTGACAGAGCGAGGCTCCGTCTCAAAATAAAAATAAAAATAAAAACAGGTAATTTTAGGATTATAGGTGTGTTTAAAAACCAAATTGTTCATACCTCATAGAGAAATGGGTCTTTATGGACTCCTTTCTTTTCTTCATTAAATGCCCTGAAATGCAGAACCACATGTGAAAAATAGAACTACATTATCTCTCCTGTTATCACACTCAGCAGTCAGTCATCACTTTATCTCTGCAGGACACCTATGGGAAAGGCAAAAAGCACATACTTACAGCAGCCCTAAGATGTAGTTGAGGAGAGAGAAAAAAAGCAGAAAAGAAGCATTAGGTTAAGAAGAAAAGAGAAACAAAAAAGAAACCTGTGACAGAGATGAATAGACTGTTGCCCTCAATTGGGTACAACTAATTCTCAGAGGCAGCAGGAAATTGGGTTGCCTACCTCTACTCTGTCTTTTCAAACACATCACCAGTTAAAATTAAAATGTAACTTGGCACATGACCTTTCGAAGTAAAACTGATTGGATTCTGATCTGTTACAGAATCAGTAGGTCACCACAGAGAAGTTACTTAAGGGTCCTGGGCCTTAGATTTCTAGGGCTAAAATGGAAGCATCTGTCCTCCATTCTTATAACTTGTTACTCAAAGTTAGTAGATTTGATTATGTTGAACATTTCCTTTTCAAAATGTAAGCATGAAACTCTAGGATATCATTTAATTATTATCCTTTAATTCAAGAAAGTTTTAAAATAGTGAATCTAAAGCACTTAAACTGTAATCCGTTAACGTACCAAAATGCACACCAGCCTGATCTACACTGAAAAGGAATCTTTAGTCATTGACGGAACCCAACAGAACTGTTTCAAGAAACCATTTATATCTATATTTGATCTAATACTATATGACTTCCTGAAACAGAAACAGAAGAGCTAGGCCTATGACTAATTCACTTTTGCCATATTGTGAAAGATTGTGATTTATCCTTACAGATGTTTATGTCTTATAACTCAGGGATGTTATTTAATCAATCTTTTTTTTTTTTTTTTGAGATGGAGTCTCGCTCTGTCGCTCAGGCTGGAGTTGGAGCGCAGTGGTGCGATCTGGGTTCACTGCAAGCTCCGCCTCCCGGGTTCACGCCATTCTCCTGCCTCAGCCTCCCTAGTAGCTGGGACTACAGGAGCCTGCCACCACGCCTGGCTAATTTTGTTTTTGTAGAGATGGGGTTTCACCGGGTATTTAATCAGTCTTGCAATAATGTCTCAAGCATGTGTAATAGAGGCCAGTCACTCCTGCTAGATGCTGAGAATATCAAACAAAAGCACAGTCCCTGGTTCATAGTCCTAACTGGATTCCAACAAGTAAACCACAGTTCCATGGTGATAAGTGCTCAGAGAGGCAAGCATAGGAAGCTATGGTAGAAATTTAGCTATAGGGCATAAAATTTATCCTGAAAGCCAAGAGGAACTCACTAAATGACTTTAAATGGGAAAGATCTGACAGTAACGTGGAGGGTAATAACTTGGAGTCCAGGAAAATAGCTGTGAAAAAGTTGCAGCACTTCAGAGAACTGAGAATGGCCTGAATGAAAACAGCATGGATGGAGGGAGAATAAGAGGATCAACTAGATAAGGCAGGGTGGGGGTTTTGGAATTAGAACTCTTCAGAGACAGAATTCAGAAGTAGAATGTCCGCTTGGAGGAAAGGATTAATTCAGCTTTGCAGGTATTGATCTGAGGTCCCAGGTGAAAATTCCCAGTCGCGGGGTGGGGGGAACAGTGTTATACTTTCTATGTGAAGTATAAAGGGTTTAAATAGGGGGGGCACGATGGCTCATGCCTGTAATCCCAGCACTTTGGGAGGCTGAGGTGGGCGGATCACGAGGTAAAGAGACCGAGACCATCCTGGCCAACATGGTGAAACCTCATCTCTACTAAAATACAAAAATCAGCTAGGCATGGTGGCACGCGCCTGTAGTCCCAGCTACTCGGGAGGCTGAGGCAGGAGAATCACTTGAGCCCAGGAGGTAGAGGTTGCAGTGAGCCAAAATCGCGCCACTGCACTCCAGCCTGGCAACACAGCGAGATTCCGTCTCAAAAAAAAAAGGGGGGGGGGGCGTCTAGGTAAAGTTGTATCAATAGAGAACTTATTTATTTATTTTTTGAGATGGGTTCTCACTATGCTGCCCAGGCTGGTCTCCAACTCCTGGGCTCAAGCAATCCTCCTGCTTCAGCCTCCAGAGTAGCTAGGATTACAAGTATGCACCACCATGCCTAGTTAATAGGAAATTTTTATGGTTTTTTTTTTTTTTTTTTGAGACAGTCTTGCTCTGTTGCCCAGGCTGGAGTGCAGTGGCACGATCTTGGCTCACTGCAACCTCTGCCTCCCGAGTTCAAGCAATTCTCCCAAGTAGCTGGGATTACAGGTGCCCGCCACCATGCCTGGCTAATTTTCATATTTTTAGTAGAGATGGGGTCGCGCCATGTTGGCCAGGCTGGTCTAGAACTCCTGACAAGTGATCCGCCCGCCTCGGCCTCCCAAAGTGCTGGGATTACAGGCGTGAACCATCGCACCCGGCCTTATCTTAAATAAAGATGAAACAGCCATAGAATGAAATACTCTATAGCAGTTAAAAACAATGAGATAGATCTATAAGGTGTCACAATGAAAGATATCCAAGACATGCCAGTTTTTTTTTAAAAGCTAGTGCTCTTTCTATTCAAAACGTTTACAAGCAAGACTACTTTTGTAAGCAGGAAAAAAGCAATGAAGATAAACAATGAGAAATTATAACATTTAGGAAATCATGGGCTAGATTACACAGTGGTTCTCAAAGTGTGATGCCCAGCCAGCCATATCCGTTACACCTAGCATTTGTCAGGAGGACAAATTATTTCGCCCCATCTCAGACCTATTAAATCAGAAACCCTGGAGGGGGGGCCCAGCAATGTGTGTTTTGACAATCCCCCGGTGATTCTGATGCATGCTAAATTTGAGAACTATGGGTTAGATTTTTACATAGGATGCAGAACTTGATGGAATCCCCTTGGTAGGAGTACTTCACCATAAGAAAATGAAGTCTTGGAGCACAGTGAAAATAAAGGTGGTTTCAAAACGCAACACACCAATCAGGTATGATCACAATTGCAGCTCAGGTGGCAACTACCTCGAATTATAAAGATTAACAGACTAACCACGACATTTCACTCTTAGAAGTCAACAAGGCTTTAAATAGGGAAAGGACGCCAACACCTAGTTTTCCGTATCCCGTGTGGTGCCTCTACTTACGGCAAGTGTGTCCATCAGCAGAAAGAATAAATCGCCTCTTGGAACACTTGCCACCTTCCACCTCGTCTGATGACGTACACTTTTTCTCCTGAGACAAGCAAGTTCCCACACGGTCAACTCCACACTGGAGCTGAGAGCCGGCCTCTCCCCAACTCTTGGACCCCAGGAAAGCTGGCAAGGCGCTGATCCCCAAAGACTGGCAAGAGGCTTAGGGCGGGGATCCAGATACCCAGGGAAAGAAGTGCCGTCCCAGGACCCCAGCCAAAAGAAGCGACTAGACTCACTGAAGGAGACGAGAATAAAACTCCTCAGCCGCGCAATTCAGTCGCTCCCACATCCCGCCCCAATGTGAGAGCGGGACCGGAACCGCAAAACTGAACTGCGCGCCGGCGGGCGATATCAGGGGTCATGGCCCCGCCCCGCCGGGACTACTTTGACCCCCCACCATAAGTCCCATTTGTCCGCAAATTTAAACTTTTGTTTCAAATAGCCACCCAGAGCTGTGTCAATAGTCTTCAATTTCCGTCTGCAATAATTAAAATAACCGTGGTGGTTGGGGAGAAGATATCCTGACTCGAGAGACTTGGCCACGCCCCTATGGATTATTCCGCGAAAAGGAGTCCCTATTTTCTAAGAATTATTATTAGCTTTGGAAGAAAATAGATACCGTAATTTCCCACAAATAAAAAAATAACACTCTCGTTTTTATTTTTGTAGTGTGGTAGAGAGATATTTTGTGTATCCGTCTTGGTTCTAAGGCGGGGCAAGGTGGGGCGGTCAAGCGGAAGGTTATATATACAGCGGAAGGAGTAAGCACTTCCTTTTCCTGTGGCAGCATCCGATGTGAGAGGAGTGTGGTTGTGTCCTCTCTCCGCCATGGTGAGTGGAAATCGTTTTCGCTGGCCTTTCCGTATCTCGGGGCCAGTAAAGAAGGATTTGGGGTTTAGAACATCGAATCTGTAGGAGATAGAGTGAGGAGAAGGAGATGAGGACCAAAGACGTCTTTTTCTGGTGTGGAACTGGGGTGTGCGGCGATACGGCAGCCATCTTAAAGGCAACGTGGGGTTCCCAGCACAGGACGCGCCGGGAAGCAGTAGTGGAAAGCAATGGGTCGTTCTCAGGAGCAGTGGGACCTTTTCTTAGAATACTTGCCTATTTAGTTTTTTTCTGAATGCTCGTCTCTGCCTAGCTTAGGAATCACCTCTATTAAAAGTTTTTTGGTTCTCTTCACTTAAAAATTGTTCTGTCATCAAAATGTTTGAATTCTTAGTCAACTCGTAATAAGACCAGTGTTACATGTGTACTGCTTTTCCACAAATAGCGTCCGTATATGCTACGTAGTGTTGTGTAGGTCAGCCTCAGGATTTTGATTTTACTCATAGATGGAAGCCTTTGGAGGTTTAAACAAAAAGTAGTATCACCCAGTCTTTCTACTGGTGAGCTTTGGAAACGTGTTTAGTAGAGGGGTGAGGGTGATTGGGACAGGGATGGAAGTTGGGATGAGTAGAATCTGGGTAGACAGGATTTGCTGATTAATTGGCATTAAACAGCATCTTCAAACCTTGCAATATGGTTTTGATTTAGCTATTGTGCTTTATAAGGTTTGCTTTGAAAGTTTTACAATAAACAATTCTCTTTGAAAATAAAAATGTGCAGTAGATTTTGAGCTTGTAAGGGTTCTAGTCATTTACTGCAATTTTGGTTTAAGCGTTGTTTGCCCCACCATACCAGTCTCTTCTGCAATTGAGTATTTAATGGTATTGTTGGCATAGGAGAAGAGTTTGCTTCCAACATTACTTGTCAATAAAAATAATCCTTTCCTTTTTCTTTAGGCATGTGCTCGCCCACTGATATCGGTGTACTCCGAAAAGGGGGAGTCATCTGGCAAAAATGTCACTTTGCCTGCTGTATTCAAGGCTCCTATTCGACCAGATATTGTGAACTTTGTTCACACCAACTTGCGCAAAAACAACAGACAACCCTACGCTGTCAGTGAATTAGCAGGTATGGATTTATACCTTCTGCAGATATTTTAGGGACTGCTTTACAGTAGTGATGAAATTCCACTTCATTGGTCCGTGTTTCTGAACCACATGATTTTCTCGGATGTTCTGATGCTGTTTGCTACCATGCGTAATCATAGGTTGGTATTTATTATGAAGCAGCTAAAGTTTTTATCTCTCAATTTTAGGTCATCAGACCAGTGCTGAGTCTTGGGGTACTGGCAGAGCTGTGGCTCGAATTCCCAGAGTTCGAGGTGGTGGGACTCACCGCTCTGGCCAGGGTGCTTTTGGAAACGTATCCTTTGTTTCACTACCCAAGACTGATCAGCTCTGATGGAATTTAGCAGACTGGGTCTGGTTTATTGATGATAATACAGTGTAAAAATACTACCTTTTTTGTCTTGAAGAAAAGGGCTTCATTTTTATGGGGTTATTTTGCTTGCAATGATGTCGTAATTTGCGTCTTACTCTGTTCTCAGTGACAGTTGCCTGCTGTCAGTAAGCTGGTACAGAAGGTTGACGAAAATTTTTACTGAGCAAGAAATAACCTTAATTTAATTACTAAAATTTGAGAAATGTGATTCTTGACTGGAAAAATAGATGTGTCGTGGAGGCCGAATGTTTGCACCAACCAAAACCTGGCGCCGTTGGCATCGTAGAGTGAACACAACCCAAAAACGATATGCCATCTGTTCTGCCCTGGCTGCCTCAGCCCTACCAGCACTGGTCATGTCTAAAGGTTTGTAACAGTTGTATTATATAAAAGAGTTTGATAGAAGAAATAAGACACCTACTGTTTGATGATTAGGGTGGTGATTATTCACAGTAACCCATTTCAAGATGGCTAGAAGAGAATAATTTGAATGTTTTTAGCATAAAATGTTTTAGTTAATGGACATTACAGTTGACAAATGAGGGCATTCAGTTATCAAATGTACTCCAGAAATAATGTTACATACCAGTTTTAAAAAATTTTAATCAAAAATATTTTGTATCAGAGTGATACAAAATGCCCCACTTTTCTTTCACATGAATCTTTGTTAAAATTGCACATTCTTTTCATCCTGAAGTGTCTGATTAAATTTTAATCCTTTACTAAATATTAGGTCTGACTACTTAAATCTGACCAATCATCAGCAAATACTAGTTTAATTGGGGAACTAACTATTCAAGTAGTGGTTTAGTATATCCTTAGAAAACTGTCTACTTAAACTTGCCTATTGTGTTCCCCACCGCATTTTTATTTAACTGTCAAAATGATGAGATTCCACTTAATTGGTCCGTGTTTCTGAAACACATGATATTTGTGGAAATTCTGACTTGGCAAATTGAATGCCATTTTGCTTTTATTGGTTGTATAAAATGTTTGATTTTTTTTTTTTTATTTCCCAAAAGGTTCAGGATAACCAAGTAAGTGTCAAATTGGTTTTTGTTAGGTCATCGTATTGAGGAAGTTCCTGAACTTCCTTTGGTAGTGGAAGATAAAGTTGAAGGCTACAAGAAGACCAAGGAAGCTGTTTTGCTCCTTAAGAAACTTAAAGCCTGGAATGATATCAAAAAGGTCCGTTTAATGAACACATTTACAGTTTGGTACTCGTTCACAGTTTGTCACTTTGAATTTCAGAAGATAAGGGTGGTATGGCTAAGCCTTAACGTGTGAGAGAACAAGAACCTCAGAGCCTGATTACTTGGGTTTAAATCCTAACTGCCGTTTAAGGCTCTTTGTAACCTTGGCAAGTTATTGTGCCCAGTTTAATCATCTGTAAAATGGAATTAAGACTGAAGATCTATTGCAGAAATTGTATCTTAATCAAAATACTAAAACTGCTCACTTTGTAGGTCTATGCCTCTCAGCGAATGAGAGCTGGCAAAGGCAAAATGAGAAACCGTCGCCGTATCCAGCGCAGGGGGCCGTGCATCATCTATAATGAGGATAATGGCATCATCAAGGCTTTCAGAAACATCCCTGGTAATTAAACTGCTTACATATATTGACTAGGTATAGTCTGCAAGTCTACTCAGCTTCTGTTATGATGAGATTCCACTTCATGGTCCGTGTTTCTGAAACACATGATTTTGTGGAAGTTCTGATTTGTGGCTGAAAGAGTTGCACCATTGATGGTTGAAACTTAATAATAAGTTCTCAGGTACCTTTTGTAGCTCTTAAGCCATAAAGATGATTTGTGTTTCTTTTGTTGAAATACAGGCTCCCTAATGTTTCTTTCCCTTTAAAAGGAATTACTCTGCTTAATGTAAGCAAACTGAACATTTTGAAGCTTGCACCTGGTGGACATGTGGGACGTTTCTGCATTTGGACTGAGAGTGCTTTCCGGAAGTTAGATGAATTGTATGGCACTTGGCGTAAAGCCGCTTCCCTCAAGAGTAACTACAAGTAAGTATCTTTCATATACTAAGCACAGATGTTTATATTGTGGATATTAACATTCAGAATTGGCTTACATGTTTTCTAGATAATTTTATTCCCATTTGCCCTTATGTGCAGCAACAGTATGCCAAAATGGAACTCACCTGGTCCATGTTTTTGGTTTTTGTTGGTTTGGTTTTTGAGACAAGAGTCTTGCTCGCTCTCTCCCACGCTGGAGTGTAGTGGTGTGATCTCGGCTTACTATAGCCTCCACCTCCTGGATTCTTCTGTCTCAGCCTCCCGAGTACCTGGGACTACGGGTGTGTACCACCACACCCGGCTAATTTTATATTTTTGTAGAGTTGGGGTTTCACCATGTTGGCCAGGCTGGTCTCGAACTCCTGACCTCAGGTGATCCACCCGCCTGGGCCTCACCAAGTGCTGGGATTATAGGGCTGAGCCACTGCACCCTGGACGAAGCGATAGTGTAGTAGATATTTTGGAGAGCATAGTGGTTAAAAATAAAGCTTCAGTTGAGCTTCATCTTCTTTGGTTGATTACTTTTACATGTACATGTCAATCTTTCCCTTTCAGTCTTCCCATGCACAAGATGATTAATACAGATCTTAGCAGAATCTTGAAAAGCCCAGAGATCCAAAGAGCCCTTCGAGCACCACGGTAAAGTGACACTTAGAGTGTAATTCTTGCCCTAACCCTATACTGTTGGTGGTTTCAAAAATTTGTATGTGTATAAAGTTAAGTGTTGATCCAGTGTCTGCCTTTTTATAGCAAGAAGATTCATCGCAGAGTCCTAAAGAAGAACCCACTGAAAAACCTGAGAATCATGTTGAAGCTAAACCCATATGCAAAGACCATGCGCCGGAATACCATTCTTCGCCAGGCCAGGAATGTGAGTGGTTTTGTTGTTGTTGTTGTTGGTTTTAGACGGAATCTTGCTCTGTCACCCAGGCTGGAGTGCAGTGGTGCAATCTTGGCTCACTGCAACCTCCACCTCCCAGGTTCAAGCAATTCTCCTGTCTCCACCTTCCGAGTAGCTGGCACTACAGGTGCATGCCACCATATCCAGCTAAATTTTTTATTTTCAG
This sequence comes from Rhinopithecus roxellana, assembly GCF_007565055.1. NCBI lineage: Eukaryota > Metazoa > Chordata > Mammalia > Primates > Cercopithecidae > Rhinopithecus > Rhinopithecus roxellana. The sequence goes on from NC_044553.1 coordinate 172,473,007, forward strand.
TAGAGACGGGGTTTCACCATATTGGTGGGGCTGGTCTCAAACTCCTGACCTCAGGTGATTCACCCGCCTCAGCCTCCCAAAGTGCTGGGATTACAGGCGTGAGCCACCACGCCTGGCTGGTTTTTTTTTTTTTTTTTTCCTACTGATACATTTAAGTTCTTAGAATAATTTGATTCTTACTGTTTTCTGCCTAATTTGTTGCAGCACAAGCTCCGGGTGGATAAGGCAGCTGCTGCAGCAGCAGCACTAGAAGCCAAATCAGATGAGAAGGCGGCGGTTGCAGGCAAGAAGCCTGTGGTAGGTAAGAAAGGAAAGAAGGCTGCTGTTGGTGTTAAGAAGCAGAAGAAGCCTCTGGTGGGAAAAAAGGCAGCAGCTACCAAGAAACCAGCCCCTGAAAAGAAGCCTGCAGAAAAGAAACCTACTACAGAGGAAAAGAAGCCTGCTGCATAAACTCTTAAATTTGATTATTCCATAAGGGTCACATCATTTTGGACAGCTTCTCTTGAATAAATATCTGATCTTACAGGCAGTGAGAAACATGGCTTGTTGGTGTGTTCTGTAAAGCTTGGTTATAATTTTTTTAAAGTGACATTTTGTTGGCCATAATTTGACTGTTCCATTTTATACTGAGTCCATGGAGTTCAATGGAAGGGGAATGATGAAAAAATTCTGATTTTTAAAATAATGTGGCTTAAAAGTAAGTGTAACAGGACTTGGTGAGAAACGCAGAGGCTGTTCATGTTTAGCTCCCCACCAGGTGGAAAATAGGTTAAATTCTGTAAATATTTAACACTTTAACCACAAGAGGGCACAACTGGAGAACACCATTTTTTTGGTACTGCAGTAAAATTGATTGCCTTTTGAAAAGTGTTCTTTTTAACCAGCTATGACAATAGAGTTGAGTATTTTCACCCATGGTTTGAAAAAGTGCCAGAAGGCCACACCTGTAATCCCAACACTGGGACCCTAAGGTGGGCAAAGCACTTGAGGCCATGAATTCAAGACCAGCCTGGCCAACATGATGAAATTCCATCTTTACTGAAAATAAAAAAAAAATAGCTGGTCCTGGTACACGTCTGTAACCCCAGCTACTGGGGAGGCTGAGGCAGGAGAATCACTTGAACCTGGGAGGTGGAGGTTGCAATGAACCAAGATTGTACCATTGTCCTCCAGCCTGGGCGTCAGAGGGAGACTGCCCCAAAAGTACCAGAAGCATTTTTCAGGACTTCATGTGTGTCTTGGTGATTATGTTAACCAAGTGTCCAAAAGAAATACCCATGAAATGCTTCCAGATACAAGGCGCTTTTTCGTTTTTTTAACCCATAAAGCTAAACTGCAAATACTACCCTAGAATTAACCTCTTGTCCTGTGTCAGTCTTGTTTTGCATCTGGATTGTTAAACTCAGCTTCCCTGTGACAGTCCCAAACTGTCAGACATTCTCAAAGTTCATAGCCAAGGTGATCTGTTACCTTCCCCATTTCCAGGGCCAATCTCAGTTCTTAAGCACATCATTTGTTAGCACGGCTTTATTTTCATGCTCTTTAGTTCTCTATTTTGTGCAGCCTTACCCCTTTAAAGTCCACTGAGTCCTACCCTGCAGACCCTCTTAACACAGTAGAGTTCATGTGCTACTGATTTGGTGCCTGCCTTCAAATACATCTGCAGGTTTTGTGGGGTTAAAGATAGCCACTTGCTGGAACACCACATTGGAAATGCTGTTCACCCGGTTATTTGAAACGGTGTTTGACCACTTGGTGTGGAAATGGCCTATCGGATTAAAGGATGGCCAAACCCAAGATTTCTTCAGGTTCTTTGCCGCTCCATGGATCTAATTTCGAAATCCTGATCATTACTCATGAATGAAGGTGTTTTGACACAGGCACCCTTCCTGCAGCTCGTCGCCCGCGGAGTGGCCAGGTTACGGCGGGCGCCGGAAGGGGGCGCATCCCTCGCCTTTCCACAATGTGGCGGGCAGCCCCGTCTCCCCGCTCTGTTTCCGGGAGTCGGTGGCGATGGCGTCATCACCGAGCGCCGGGCCGACGGCAGCGCGGAGGTTGGCTATGTGACCAGGAAACATGCTGAGCCGGCTTCAGGAACTGCGCAAGGAGGAGGAGACGCTGCTGCGGTTGAAGGCAGCCCTGCACGACCAGCTGAACCGCCTCAAGGTGACCCCGCGGCCCTCTCCCGCTCCTCCTCCATTCCTCCCGAGCGACCCCCCAACCTGGGCCTCTGCGGTGCAAACCCCCCAACCTCGGCCTCTGCGGTGACCACCTGCTGCGGTCAGTTCCCCCCTACTCACTATCTGTGGTGGCGCCAATTTACAGGTTTACAAACAGGTATCTGAATCACCTGGGGAGTTTGCTGTGCGCTTCTTAGGCCCCACCTCTCAGAAATTTGACCTCGCAAGTTTAGGGTGAGGCCCAGGGATGTGTGTTTGGCAAGTGCAGTCCTACCTGCTGCTTCCTGTAAATGTTAATGGCCCTCAGATAGCACTCTGAGGAAGTGCTCCCTCCCGAAGACTCGCTTAGACCCCTCTGGCCACCCACCCCTTCCTCCTGAGCTGCTGTTTTCTAGTTTGCCTTGGCGCTTGAAATGGCTCTAGTTTTGCCAAGCCAGAAGGAACTCCCAGATCCTCCCATGCTACCAAGGAAGACACTGAGGCCCTGGGAGAAGAGACTTGTCCTAACGTTTGGAGCTTCCAGACGCCATGGCCTTGAGGAGTCGGGATTTAGGCCCACGTGGGCCACTTCCCACACCCGTGCTTAATGCAGCCAGCCTCTCAGCCCGGGGTATATAGTGAGACCTCGTCTCTACAAAAAATTGAGACAGGGCCTCACTCTGTCGCCCAGGCTGGAATGCAGTGACACGATCTTGGCTCACTGCAACCTCCGCTTTCTGGGTTCAAGCGAGTCTGGTGCTTCACCTTCCCAAGTAGCTGGGATTACAGGCGTACACCACCATGCCCGGCTAATTTTTGTATTTTTAGTAGAGACGGGGTTTCACCATGTTGCTCAGGCTGGTTTCGAACTCCTGAGCTCAAGCGATCAGCCAGCCTCGGCCTTCCAAAGTGCTGAGATTACAGACTTGAGCCACCACGGCCGGCCTTACAAAAAAAAAATTAAAATTAGCTGAGCGTGATGGTGCGTGCCTGTAGTCCAGCTACTTGGGAAACTAAGGTGGGAGGATAGCCAGAGCCCAGGAGGTCAAGCTGCAGAGAGTCCAGATTGTGCCACTGCACTCCAGCATGCGCTATACGGGGAGACCCTGCCTTTAAAAAAAAAAAAAAAAAAGTCCTGGGGAAGTTATTATGCTAATCCCTGCAAAGCATCCTTTTCAGAATCTTTTTTTTTTTTTTTTTTTTTTTTTTTTTTTGAGACAGAGTTTCACTGTTGTTGCTCAGGCTAGAGTGCAATGGCGCGATCTTGGCTCACTGCAACCTCCACCTCCCGGGTTCAAGAGATTCTGCCTCAGCCTCCCAAGTAGCTGGGATTACATGCATGCACCACCATGCCGGGCTAATTTTTTGTATTTAGTAGAGACTGGGTTTCACCATGTTGGCCAGGGTGTACTCGAACTCGTGACCTCAGGTGATCACCCACCTCCAGCTCCCTAAGTGCTGGGATTACAGGTGTGAGCCACTGGGCTTGGCCCTTTTTCAGAAACTTTAAGTCCATATGAGGTGAGGATTACCAAAGCCCTTTGTAAAATGAAAAGTACACCTATGACATATCAAAATCATAAGCATTTTTCCTTGGAGAAGTTGTATTTTTAGTAGAGACGGGGTTTCACAGTGTTAGCCAGGATGTTCTTGATCTCCTGACCTCATGATCCTCCCGCCTTGGCCTCCCAGAGTGCTGGGATTACTGGCATGAGCCACTGCACCTGGCCTCCTTAGGGAAGTCATAATGCCCTCCACTTATTTGTGTCCCTGTATTCCCACAGTACCCAGTACCTAATGAGTATATCGATGACCACCTCCAAAGCCCAGATTTCCTTATGCTTCAGCAGACACCTCTGTTTTCTGTTCTTTCCTTCACCTTCTCATTACTGAGTTGACAGCCTCAGGTCCAGGGAATCTCTCTGAGGAATCAGATGACACTTGGCTGTTTTAATGACACACTTGTACTTTGAGTTGCTAGGTCTGTGGAAGCCATGACTCAGCCAGAACACCTGTTCAGCCCAGGGGAAAAGTGCTGGAGTCTTTCTTGACTCATCTCCTTAAAAGAGAGAAAACCTAAGAGCCTCCAACTTTCCCTCTAGAGCAACACAGAGATAGTTTTCATTCTTTCTCTTGATGCAAACCTTTCATGGTGTGCCCAGCAGTTTAACCACATCCAGTGAAATATTAAGGAAAAGTGTCCTCAACTCTTCTTTTCTAGGTTGAAGAATTAGCCCTCCAATCAATGATCAGTTCTAGAAGAGGGGATGAGATGCTGTCTTCTCACACTGTACCTGAACAGTCACATGATGTAAGCTTAATCAAGTGCCCGCCTAGGAGAGAATGCAAAGTCTGCTCTGCTCCCATGCTGCTTGGGTGGTGAAGAACTGTTGTGAATCACATTACCTAGCCCAAAGGGCTCTGAAAAGTGCTGATAAGAATTTTCTGGTTTAATAAGGTGGCAACTCTACATTACCCACCTTCCTACCAGCTGGTTACACACTAATTAATTTATTAAGTAGTTACTAATGTTTTACCTCCATCCTCCTCGTCATCCATTCTGTCTAGTTACTCAGATGAACCCGGGGGAGAGTGGAGATTTTTGTAGGGATATGTCAAAACTCTTGCTTTTTTGTGAATAAGTAACCTTGGGATTCAAGAGTGTGGCTTCAAGTACAAAGCACAGTGCTAAAAGATGAGTTCCAGTCCTCATCATACTCATCTCTTACCAAATGCCCTCAAGTCAGTCAGCAAAATCATATTTCTAAGTACACAACATTTGAGTTCTCCCAGATTTTGTGTCTTAAGACATTTAAAACCATGATACAGCAGCACTTGTAAGTTGGCACAAATCTTATGGAGCTTTCTGTAATAATGTTTGTAAATGAGGTAACATTCTAGTGAATCTGGGGCATTTACCTTTGCCCCATTTTGGTAATGGAGGTGGGGGTATAAAAGGAAAGTGGCCATACCTCTTAGTCATAAGTACTGGGGATAGATATGCAATTGAGATCTGATTTTAAATCATTTTTAAGAATTTGCTGTTTTGAGACCAGCATCTTTCCTACTAATCTGTGATGCCCTTGGCCAATACAGATGTTGGTGCATGTAGACAATGAAGCATCAATCAACCAAACGACCCTGGAGTTGAGCACAAAGAGTCATGTGACGGAAGAGGAGGAGGAGGAAGAAGAGGAAGAAGAAGAATCAGATTCCTAAAGAAGGGGGAAAGCCAGGCTGGTCAGTTATACAAATTGCATTTCTAAGTCTCAGGCTACTTCTTCTCAAGGAACTCGTCTTGCCCTGGGCCCTGTGATCTGCTTGAAAGGAAAGCAAGAACTATAAGGAGAATGTGTAGTTGCAAAAATGGCTCCATCAGTAACTCAAGCTTCAGAATGTTATGACATACAGAAAATCAAAGATGCTGTGTCTTAGCATTGAGCAATATGGGTGGTGCTGTCTGTAATCTGGTCAGATTCGGTTAACTGTTCAAAACAATTTCCTCTGAAATACTGTTGAGAAAGTCTGGCATTTGCAAAAAGAGCAGAGTTTAAATACAAGCCAGTCTTTCCAGTCAACAATGACTCTTTGAAGAAAACCAATTAAAGGCTGTTTGCATGCCACTGAATCCTTGTGAGCAGTTAGCCCACAGTCTAGGACAAAGATGACAAGGGGAAGGACTGAGGGCCATCTGAGAGCACAAGCTTGCTACCTCTCGGAGGCATTGAAATATTGCATGCTATAAACTGCTTTGTGTAGCTGTTACCACCTCTCACTTGAGACATCACTCACTGGTAAAATGTTTTTATAAATAAATTATAAATAGCCATCATGGAGCCTGCTGGTTTCTAGATTGCGACAGAGAGAAGCAGCAGTTCCTTCTCTGAGGAAAAGATACAACAGGATGGTTTGAAATCCATTTCCAGCCCTTAAGAGAGATGTGCCATGCTTGGAAGACTGGATTTTTTTGTTGTTTGAGACAGTTTCACTCTTGTTGCCCAGGCTGGAGTGCAATGGTGTGATCTCAGCTCTCCGCAACCTCCCCCTTCTGGGTTCAAGTGATTCTCCTGCCTCAGCCTCCTGAGTAGCTGGGATTACAGGCACGCATCACCATGCCCGGCTAATTTTGTATTTTTAGTAGACAGAGTTTCTCCGTGTGGTCAGGCTGCTCTCGAACTCCCAACTTCAGGTTTTCCGCCCGCCTCAACCTCCAAAAGTGCTGGGATTACAGGCGTGAGCCACTACGCCAGGCTGGAAGACTGGATTTTTGTAACAGATGACAGTTACAGAATAAGAGTTGTTACTTCATATTTGAAGTTGAGGTTCATTTCTGCATACTGTCCCTTTTCCACTAACTACTATACTGTGAAATAAGTAGTTGCTTAATTTTATAAAATTAATTTCCCCTGCTCAAGCAACAGTAAAAGCCAAACAAGACTCATGTCAAGCAGAACTTATGCAGCAGTTCCCAAAGAAAGCAAAGAATACCTTTTTTGTTAATCCACATTTCACTGAAGTTATTTTGAGCTGCTCTTAAACAGCCAGAAGTTTAAATGAGCATGTTCCTTAGAACACACAATGGGAAGGTAGTTTGGGATCAAAAAGCATCAAGGTACATAAATTTTGAGGGTCTAATTTAAAATACGAGTATGGGTTTGCAAAGTTGGAAAGGTTGACTATGAATTCCAGCTCTACCACTAACTGGTCCCTTGTCCTCCCACCTCTTTGCAACTCACTTTCCCATCTATAAGGTGAAGATACTCACATGTGTTCTAGCAGTTTCACAGGTTGCTATGAGGTGCTAATGAGATCATTTAAAACTCCTACTATCATTGGTATCAGTAAGAATCTGGCATTGGGAGCTCAAAACACTGCAAGATTCATGCGGGGATCATAATTCTTGGTTAAAAATTAAAAAAAAAAAAAAAAAAAAAACTAAGCACCCCTCAAAAGACACCGAGCATGAAAGTGGTCAGATCTGGGTTTTGGATACCAGTTCATAACATTTCTCCTAAGGATGTAGTATTCTCATTTTAATGAAACATTCTCAGTAGTGGTGGTATCCTGTCATTTGTAAAAGACACAGAGTGTAAATGTTAAAACCCAGCCTGAATGTTTATGTGTTGAAAATGTGTAAGTTGAACTGTTGACTTAGAAAAGCTATACCTCACGGTGAGAACAAAAAGCTGACTAGCTTAGGCAGCAGTATATACAACACTGATCATTTTTTAAAAATCCTGGCAGTATCCCAATTTCTGGTACCTCTAGATTGGAACTACCTACTTAGAAGATTATTTACTCAAGTTTTGTTTTTATCTAAAAAGGAATGGGCCTTTTATTTATAAATATACATGTTGCCTTTAGTTTCTATAACCTGCCCTTTGAAAGAAAATAATGAGGGGAGAGGTATTGACCAGGCAACCTCAAATGTACCTATAAGTTCCCAAAGACTTCTCAGCTAAGGAAAGGGATCCTGTGGCCAGTGGGCCATGGCTTTGTGACATCACTGCCACCTCACAGGCATGATAAAGCCAGCATCAGGCACATTCCTCCTTTCCAGGAAGGTGTGCTTAAGTGTAAGTGGTGAAAGAAAGGAAACCATTGCTTAATGTCGCAAAGCAAACAGACTATCCTGTCGTGCAGAAAGCTCCCACACCAGGTAGGCAAGCTGGTTACCAGCAAGGCCCTCCTGTGAGCATGACAGCCTGGAAGTGCAGACAGGCCCTCAGCTCAACTATTGGTATATGGAAAATGAGAAATGTTCTGTGAGATAAGAAATATTTTGTGATTTTTCTCAGATTTGCTCCCAGACCCCCATCTGCTGCTTTTCCCTTGTATAAAGAGATCAAAAGAATATACAGGATCTATTCACAGGTCCCACAAGGAAGGGGGTTGGAAGAACAGAGAAGGGTGTGGGATGAGAAGAGGCGGACTGAGTCCAGAGACTGAAATTACAGGAAGCCCCATTAGTCCAAAGCACTGAACTTGGTGTGGTGTTTCTGCCTTCCAGCCTCCTCCTCCTCTTCACCTTTCCCCTTCACCAATAATGCTTGGCTCAACCAGTATTTCTTGTGTACTAAAGAAATTGAAAAGCTTACACAAAAGCAAAAGTAGCTTTCATCCTTTTTTTTTTTAAACTTCATAGTATATTTATTAGAATAAGAGATTAGATTTGTTAAACATCTAGGTTAAAATGGTTAAAAGGATTTTCATACAATTTTAGGCACTATACACGTTGTTTACAACAGCATTGGTACTTGGATATGGGGAAAGATAAATCTGACATTTTAATGCCTTCATCAATTTGTGACATTCAAAATAATTCCACCATTTAAGGAACATGAATCAAAACTTAAAGAGACATACCACTAAGTATCCCACACAGTATATTGAAAATAAATATAGAAATACAACCAGAAGTCTACAGATCACCACAGTAGACAGACTGGTGAAGCCCCAGCTATCATGGCAGTGAAGGGCTCTGGCTAGATTTGGATGTAAACTGCTGAATTCTACATGAAAAGCTAATCATAATAATAAAATAACATGATGTACACTTTCTGATGCTCATTTTCATAGCAGCAAAGCATGCTTCACATGCACTGCCTGTGAAGGATCTCACAAGGCTCCCTCCTACTCAGAGAGAAAGTATGCCCAGCAAGAATAAAGTACCACCAAATGTCAAAGAATCCCAAAATTACAGGCAGACAGCCAGTCATGGAGCAGGAACAGCAGTGCAATTGTAAGAATGACTACTCACAGTCACCAAAATTTCACTGTAATTCAGCCTGGCACGCGTTTTGATCATCAACATACACAAATAGCCCCAAGCACAAAGCCAATCCACTTAGGGGAACAATAATAGTAATAAGAATAAAGACAGTAATATTAAAAATGACAAGAGTAGAATCTTGGCACATGCTGTGTTCTTCATCCTTTGTCACAGATGAAATGCACATCTGAACAGAGACAGGCATGGGAAGGAGGCCCGAAAGCGACATGGCAAACCACTGGGCAGGGGACTCGCTCTTTGTTGCTTCCTAAGCACTTAGACGCCAGCAGCATGGGTTGGTGTGCTGGGCTGGTGAAGGCCGATGGTGGAGCAGAGCCAACCTGCAAAATCCACTTCCTCAGCATCAGATCTCTTGATAAAAGCATGAACCTGCATGTAAGGAAACGAGAACGTGGTGTTAAAAAGAAATAACAAAAACACCCACCAGGAAGGAAAATCCCAAGAGTTTCAGGTCTAGAGCTTGTGCTACACTTTGAAGGAGCACCTGGCACCTGCCCCTAAGCAGCAGTGGGGCCAACTGCAGGCCCAAAGACCCGCTCCATCAGTCACAGCAGCTGTGAGGCCTTGGGCAAGTCACCTCTTGGAGCCTACTCTTGCAGTATGGACACAGTGACTCTGCCTTAAATGCCTCACAGGCTTGTTAGAAGGGACAAAGAAAATGATGGACTTAGTGCATATTATACTATATGCATAGTCTGGCTCTCCACATATTTACAGTATTACTTAGCTAATCCCACTGCCACCAAATGAAACAGCAGGCGGAGAGTGACTCAGGAAGGAGGCTGAATGTAAGGTGAGGCAGTCAGTATTAGAGAAAGGCCCCATCCCCATGAAGGGGGTAGGCTGGCCTTTTCTTTCCCATGGCCCCCTAAGGCCTTTCTCTGGCATGCTTAATCAGGCTGCAGGGGTCACCCCAGCTTTCCCTTAAACTGATGGGAAGGCAGAGGAGACTGGTGTTTGGTATTCTGCAGCCCCAGGTTCAGCTGGACCACAGTGGGCAGGGAATGAATGGGCTCTGGAAGTACTGCACAGGTGACTGACAGAGAACAACAAATGAATAAACAGGTACTGTAAGAATCTGGAATAAATGGACTCACCATGAGTTGCTTCAAATCTGCTCTCTCTGCGGGGTTTTTTATTAAGCTTAAAGGAAGAAAGACAAGGTGAGAGCTATTGCCTGGCACTGGTTCTAGCTCAAATAACATGTTTGCATGCCTGTCTTCTCTGCACACTAGAGGCTGAGGATTGCCTGGGCTTGACTCATCCTCCGGTTCTAAGCACAATATCATGCCCACAGTAAGTTAATACATTCTTGCTGAATTAAAAAGCAATGTGCCAATCCCCGGAGAGCAAGCACCAAAAGGAGCAGCTACTACATCCATGATGTAGTTAGACATGTCACATAAGTCTTGGCACTCTAAAAAAGGGCTTATGGCAGCAGCTGAGAATCATCAGAGGGGAGGGGAAAGGGCAAAGCTGTGCCTGCAGAAGCAAAGCTGGTGCTTCCAGAAATGGGGTGGGGAGCCTGACAAATCCAGAGTACCCTTCCAGAGAACAAGGAGCCAACTTACCATTTATTCACAAAATCTTGAAATTCCAGACTGAAAACTCCACTGGGCAATTTTGGAGGAGGCTGCAAACACATGTTGAGATAAGAAAAATGCCTGGCTCCTTGCTCCAGCCATCTCCTCTCTCCATCCCACCCCTCCTGCCAGCCATTCTCTGCCGTCCAAAGGCAGTGCTACTCTCATCCAGTCAAGGAAAGGCACAGGTGGAAGGCCAATGCTGCCTTTTGGGTAACCATGTTGGAACCACTGGTCTCAAATAGCACACTTAGAACTGGGACCAAGTCAAGTCCACTCACTTGTCTGGTGATTTTGAACTAACCACTGTTCCTCTCTGAGCCTCAGTTTACTCTTCTGACATGAAGAGGTTGGGCCTAATGATCTCAGGGACCCTTTCAAGCTCTGAAGCTCTACAATGGTAAATCTTGAAGTGCGACATGGAAACGTAACCAGCAATTTACTGGCAGCAACAGCTAGGGGCACGTGCAAACCACCAGGCTGGCCCAGGTCTGACAGCACCTGCAGAAGCAAACCGGTTTTTAAAAATCCCTTTTCTGAGCCCTAGAGAGGCAGTGCAAAGTTGAAACATTAACTGACAGAGCTGGGTCTGGAAGAATGTTAACTGCACACTGCAGCAGTGAGGCTGTTGTCAGATCCCCATAGCAATCATGCAGCGCTATACACTACAAGGCCCTGGAGCACTGGGCGCACGGTGTTCCATGCAGTCCAGGAAATGTGGGCCCACTTACACACCCGGGCTGGGAGCTCTGTGTAGCTTCTTTGGGAGGTGCTGACCCACAGACATAATGTCCATGATGTCACTGCTCTGATGTACAGCCCCAAATCTCATTTTAAATTTGAGATTAAAAATGAGACACTGATGCCCACCACCACAAAGCCCAACCTAGTGCTCTTCCTCTGAGGGCCATGTCAGTCTGATCTGAAGTGGGGACTAGAACTCAGCTCTTAGAACAGTGACCCAGAGCAAGCCCTACTCTGCAGACTCCCTGCTGCTGAAGGAATCAAGGGACTATTCAAGGGAGAGGGAAGACCAACAGCTTGGCCTCCAGAGGCAGCATCCATTCCTTCTGAACAGGAAAGAGGCAACAGAGGGGCTGTGTGTCAGCAGAGGCTGCAGTGGATCAACTGCCATGCAGCCAAGCCTCCTAGGAGGTAAGAATGGGAGGTGGGAGGTTGTGAGGAAGAAAGAGCACTGGGTGGGAATGACGTGGGCTACTTTTCATCTTGGAGGCTCAATTTCCTCACCTGTTCGAAAAGGAACCAATTTGGCCTACCTCAGCAATGCTTAGGAGAACCACATGGGAAATTAATGTGAAAATTTGGAAGAGAACAGTGCATGCCAGGAGACCAGCAATGGCATATCTAACCTCAGATATCCCTTGCCTTAATATGACTACCACCCAGAACCACCCAGCTTAGGTCCATAGCAGTAGAGGATAGATGGCTTTTTTTCTGACTCCTACAAATGCAACATGCTCTGCCTCCCTCATTATCCTTAAGCAGCAATGATCTGATCCTGAAACTGCTTTTCTACAGCCCGTGGTGCTTAGTATAAAGCTGTGCATATAGTAAAGAGAGGTATATTAAACTCTAGTAGACTGAACCTGTGACAGGGATGTTTTTTGGTTTTTGTTTTTTCAGAGCCAACCTCTGCCTCCCAGGTTCAAGCAATTCTCATGCCTCAGCCTCCCGAGTAGCTGGGACTACAGACGTGCACCACCATGCCCAGTTAATTTTCATATTTTTAGTACAGATGGGGTTTTGCCCTGTTGGCCAGGCTGGTCTCAAACTCCTTACCTCATGTGATCCACCTGCCTCAGCCTTCCAAACTGCTGGGATTACAGGCGTGAGTCACCGTGCCCAGGATCTGGGTGTTTTCTTAAGATGAGCAAGTAAATTCCAAGGTGAAGGAAACCAGGCAGTACTTACCTCGTTGACTATGTAATCCAACAACTCAAAAATTGCCATGGGAGGTCGGCTGTCCATTCCATATGCTACAAATTTTATAAAAAGAAAAAATACTTCTCAGAAACAGATTACTTGTTTTTTTTTTTTTTTTTTTTTTCTTTTGAGACGGAGTCTCACTCTGTCGCCCAGGCTGGAGTGCAGTGGCCGGATCTCAGCTCACTGCAAGCTCCGCCTCCCAGTTTACGCCATTCTCCTGCCTCAGCCTCCCGAGTAGCTGGGACTACAGGCGCCTGCCACCTCGCCCAGCTCGTTTTTTTTGTATTTTTTAGTAGAGACGGGGTTTCACAGTGTTAGACAGGATGGTCTCAATCTCCTGACCTTGTGATCCGCCCGTCTCGGCCTCCCAAAGTGCTGGGATTACAGGCTTGAGCCACCGCGCCCGGACCAGATTACTTGTTAATATGAGGCAAGGGGTTGGGTATGGATCCCTGGGACCAGAACAGGGTCATGGACAATAAAAATTAAACATCCACAGATAAGGCTTGAACACAGAGGGGACCAGCAAAGGCAGGGTACAAATCTGGGCTCTGCCACATCTTAAGTTCATAACCTTTGGCAAATCAGTTCATTGCTGAGCCAAAGTTCTGAGTTTTGTAAAGCAGAGACATAATAATTATGTCTGTCCTTTCCCCCTTCCTTCTAGTGAGAGAGGCACAAATGAGATAGCAGCTAAATAACTAAAGGATTTAGTTTTAATTCTCCATGAACTTGCGTTTCTTCCTTTTGTCTCCTAGAGTCACAGGCCAGCCTCAGAGGCCACAGCCACCAGCCCCTCCAATGACCTGCCATCAGCTACCCCTAGCCCCCTCTGCTTTCCCCTTCATACAAGCTCTCTCTCATGTGGACCTCATGGAGGTATAGGGCAGGTATCCTTGGCCAGACAGGAGCTACATAAAAAACAATTGGCTAGGTCAGGCTATTCCCTGAGTACCAGGTTTACTTTCCAATATTCACATGCAGAGAGGCAGGTGGTACTGCACAGTGTTTATCATCTTGGGAGTCAGACTTGGCCACTTACAAGTCTATGTGGCCTTGACAAGGGCCCTGTGCCTCAGTTTCCTCATCTTTAAAATGGAGATTATAATCATATTCACAAATGAAATGCTATTAAAATTCTAAAATGCTAGGCAAATCCATGGACACAAAGTAGATTAGTGGTTGTCAGCAGATCAGGCAAGGGGGAGTGGGAGATGGGGTTTCTTTCTGGGGTAATGAAAATGTTCCAGAATGAGACAGTGGTGATGGCTGTACAACATGGAACAATATACTAAAAACCACTGAACTACATACTTTAAAATGTAAATTTTGTCTTATGTGAATTCTGTCTCAATAAAAAAACTACCAAAAGTCATGTTAAAAAATTAGAACGCAGTGGCTCACGCCTAAAATCCCAACACTTTGGGAGGCCAAGGCAGAAGGATCACTTGAGCCCAGGAGTTCCAGACCAACCTAGTCAACATAGCGAGACCTCATCTATACAAAAAATTTAAAAAATTAGCCAGGCATGCCGGGAGCGGTGGCTCACGCCTGTAATTCCAGCACTTTGGGAGTCTGAGGGGGGCGGATCACCTGAGGGTCGGGAGTTCCAGACCAGCCTGACCAACGTGGAGAAATGCCATCTCTACTAAAAATACAAAAACTTAGCCAGGTGTGGTAGCACACACCTGTAATCCTAGCTACTTGGGAGGCTGAGGCAGGAGAATCACTTGAGCCCGGGAGACGGAGGTTGCAGTGAGCCGAGATCACGCCACTGCACTTCAGCCTGGGCAACAAGAGTGAGACTCCATCTCAAAAAAAAAAAAAAAAAAACCAAAAAACTAGCCAGGCATGGTGGCATGGTGGCACACGCCTGTGGTCTCAGGTACTCAGGAGGCTGAGGCAGAAGGATCACTTGAGCCCAAGAGGTCAAGGCTGCAGTAAGCCATGATTGCACCACTGCACTCCACCCTGAGTGACAGAGCAAGACCCAGTATCAAAAAAAAAACAAAAAAGCCCCACAAATTAGAAGCCAGGCATGGTGGATCATGCCTGTAATCTCAGCACTTTGGGAGGCTGAGGCAGGAGGATTGCTTGAGCCCTAAAGTTAGAGACTAACCTGAGCAACATAAGGAGACGATGTCTCTACAAAATAAAAAACAACCTAGCTGGGCATGGTGGCATGTGACTGTGGTCCCAGCTACTCAGGAGGCTGAGGTAGGATGATCACTTGGACCTAGGAGGTTAAGGCTGCAGTGAGCTGTGATCGTGCCATTGCACTCCAGACAGAGTGAGCCCCTTCCCTCCCAACCCCCCAGATAAATTATAGCCTGTAGTCCCAGCTACTCTGGAGGCTAAGGGAGGAAGACTGCTTGAGCCCAGGAGTTGAAGACTGTGACTAGCCACTGCACTGGGCAACATAGCAAGACCCTTAATAATAAAAATAATACAAAAGGTTAAATAATGTATATAAAGTCCGAAGTGCAGTACCTAGAACATAGTACGTACTCAACAAATGGTAGGAAGTAGTTGGTAATAACAACACCCACCTGGAGACCCTTGCTGCTTCCTCCTAGCCCTAGCCTGGCATCCAGGGACAGAGAAATCAGTCTTGGCAGAATGTACAGAGAATCAGCCCTCCAGAAACCCCTGAAAGTAAGGGACCCCCCACGACACAGTCCAAGATGGGGACACACCAGGCTACTCACAGCTAAGGGGCCTCCCGGGGGTCCTTGGCCTGGGTGGGGTCTCAGCCGCATCTCCCTCCACCTGGCACCCAAACATCAGCTCCAGCTCCTTGGCATCTGGAGGAGGGATGGGATACCTCCCAACCGCCATCTCTACCAGAGAGAGTCCCATGCTCCAGATGTCTGACTGCACAGAGTAATGAGTCCCCTGGAGTCTTTCTGGCTGCAGGAGAGACAGACAGTTACAAATACCTGACCTAACATGGACCCCTGGGTCTGCTAATGCATTTTCTCTTCTGTCCCTTCTCAATAGTTCATATCCTGTTTCAAGAGCTCCACTAACCTCTTGAATTTGGCCTTCCACCTACCCCCAAACATTGTGTTTACCAAATCCTAGCTGGCTTCTGTGGCTTTGACCCCTCATCCCTGCTCTCTCTCTCCTATAATCTAGCCTAAACTGACAGACCACGTGTAATCGGCTGGGCCCTGGCTGCCACTTCAGCCTGTGGTTCCAGCTTTACCCAGCTTGGCCACAGTCTTACACGCACAGGGCAGCCTGTCCGAAGCCCAGCATGAGTGGCTCATCTTGTCACTGAATGTGAAACATGAAGCTTGTGGAACATGGGTTGGGAATGAGGTGTGCCGTGGATATATAGAGCAAAAGATCTTGGGTGAGTGGGCCTGAGACTTAAATCCCCGTTCTGGGACTTACAAGCTAAAGGATCCTGACTATCAGCCTCATCTATAAAATGGGGCTGCTGCTGGGCCAGGGCGCAGTGGCTCATGCCTGTAATCCCAGCACTTTGGGAGGCCGAGGCAGGAGGATCACATGAGATCAAGAGTTCGAGACCAGCCTGGTCAACATAGTGAAACCCTGTCTCTACTAAAAATACAAAAATTAGCTGGACGTGGTGGTGCATGCCTGTAATTCCAGCTACTTGGGAAGCTGAGGCAGGAGAATCATTTGAACCTGGGAGGCAGAGTTTGCAGTGAGCCGAAATCACGCCACCACACTCCAGCCTGGGCAAGAAGAGCGAAAACACTGTGTCGGAAAAAAAAAGGTGTGGGGGGGGGTGGTCAGCTGCTGCTGATGAAAATGACAGTAACAATGACATAAGAAAACTCTACTTAGGGTTACTAAGAAGATCAAATGAAAATGTATGTCAGATGTTGTAAAATGCTGTACAAATATTGGTTGATATTGGTGGGAAGAGCCAAAGAGAAAAAATGTATACAGTGCTATGTAAAAGCATTATTTTTAATGAGCATTATTTGAAATAGCACATGTATTTCAAGAACTCTACCAAAAAAATATTTATTCTGGCCATAGTATATTCATTTAGACATTAACTTCTCCTGTAGCATTTTTCACTAACTCCAACACTGGACTATTTTGGAACTGACCATATAACCAGAAAAACCCAAACCATTAAACCCCTGACCAGTAATTCCTAGGGCCTGTTACTGGATTTTGAACTTGAGAGCTGGCAGTCACAGGGCCCAGGATGCCAGCTGCTCAGTACCAGACATTCAGGGAAGAAGCAATAAGGAGGTGACAGCTCCACGGTGGGCCACTGGAGTGGAGGGCAGGGATGTGGGCCAGTGCCAGGTGAGTAAGGAGATGACAGCTCCACGGTGGGCCACTGGAGTGGAGGGCAGGGATGTGGGTCAGTGCCAGGTGAGTAAGGAGATGACAGAGCTCCACGGTGGGCCACTGGAGTGGAGGGTAGGGATGTGGGTCAGTGCCAGGTGAGTAAGGAGATGACAGAGCTCCACGGTGGGCCACTGGAGTGGAGGGCAGGGATGTGGGCCAGTGCCAGGTGAGTAAGGAGATGACAGAGCTCCACGGTGGGCCACTGGAGTGGAGGGTAGGGATGTGGGCCAGTGCCAGGTGAGTAAGGAGATGACAGAGCTCCACGGTGGGCCACTGGAGTGGAGGGTAGGGATGTGGGTCAGTGCCAGGTGAGTAAGGAGATGACAGAGCTCCACGGTGGGCCACTGGAGTGGAGGGTAGGGATGTGGGCCAGCGCCAGGTGAGTCAGGAGATGACAGAGCTCCACTGTGGGCCACTGGAGTGGAGGGTAGGGATGTGGGCCAGTGCCAGGTGAGTCAGGAGATGACAGAGCTCCACGGTGGGCCACTGGAGTGGAGGGTAGGGATGTGGGCCAGCGCCAGGTGAGTAAGGAGATGACAGCTCCACGGTGGGCCACTGGAGTGGAGGGTAGGGATGTGGGCCAGTGCCAGGTGAGTAAGGAGATGACAGAGCTCCACGGTGGGCCACTGGAGTGGAGGGTAGGGATGTGGGCCAGCGCCAGGTGAGTAAGGAGATGACAGCTCCACGGTGCGCCACTGGAGTGGAGGGTAGGGATGTGGGCCAGTGCCAGGTGAGTAAGGAGATGACAGAGCTCCACAGTGGGCCACTGGAGTGGAGGGTAGGGATGTGGGCCAGCGCCAGGTGAGTGATGTTGACAGTGGCTGCAGTCACAGTGGTAGGCGCCAGCAAGAAGGAATGAGGATGTGTTCACACTGGGATGTGGGCACAGGTGCCAAATCCTCCCTAAGAGGCAAATGAGGATGTGCTGTGCAAAGGGCATCTGCCTGGCAAGGGGGCAGCTACCTTTCAATCCTGGCTTAGCAAGGTTAAGTAGGCAGGTTGCTTAACCTCCCTGAATCTAGACTTCCTCATCTCTAAAATGGGAACAATAATCTTTATTTCCTGGGACAACCACATGGATCAAATGAGACCTTCCAGGGACATGACATGTGCTTTGACAGAGAACACGTAAAACGCTTTGTACAAGTTAAGATCTGAGCCTCTCCGCCTGTCCCCCTTCCACGCGGGCCTGCACTCCCTGCCACTTCTGTAAAGACTGCCTACTCACTCCAACGCTTCTCTACTCTGCCACACTTCAGCACTGGCCCAGACTCACGTTTCCACCTTTCCGAATCATTCTCAGAAATGTGCTATCCATGTACCCTCCCACTCAGCCAACTAAACATCTACCCACTTGCCAAACATTCCCTGAACACCTACCACATGCCAGGCCCCACGCCAGGCACTAGGGACAAGAGAGACACCTTGTCCCTGTCCCCAAGGAACTGGTGGTATGGAGGAGGGAAGAGAACATGCTGGTGCTGCCATAGTGTGAGGATAGCCCCACACAACACTCTGGTGACAGTGGGAGCCAGCAGAGCTGGGAGCAGGAGGGAAGACCCCCAACACAGGGTGTTGGCTGAAATGGAGCAGAGACTCTGGCGAGGGGTCCAGGTGTGTGCTGCAGTTAGAGGGAGGAGTACATGACTGACAGACATAGTGAGGAGGGAAAAAAGAGCCTGGACAATATTGAACAGACTCTCAGGAGTTGGGAGCTACAAGATTCTGAAAGGATGGGCTGCTGAGAAGGCACATTAAAAGCCAATGCTCAGGTTTCTACCTTGGGAAACCAGGGAGATGATGCTGTCTATTTACTGCTAAGAGAAAAGGAGGAGGTGAGGTAGTTTGGGGTGGGTCATATCTGAGCATCCTGGGTTTGTGGATCTAAAGACGATCATGTAGAGATGCCCAGAGGGGAGCTGGAGCTCACAATCCTTCAGAATGAAAAGCTGCATTCTGGAGCTGCACAATCCTCTCAGTGAGTCAAGGCCCCAATATCCCAGTTATGCTCCAAGGCCTAAGAAAGACCAAGACCATCTTCCCATTCAACTTCATCTCCTCAGGGAGGACCACTGTGCCTCCTCCCTCACTTCTTGTCCCCCACCCAGCACAAGACTCTGGCTCCACAGCAAAGATACCCACTGGACTCCTATCCCTGACCGTACAAGAAGCTCAAGCAATGGAAACTTCTGTTCATACCGACATGTAGGACCTTGTGCCCACGAAGGAGTTGGCCATGGAGTCGATGAGCTGCCCGCTGACCCCAAAGTCACAGAGCTTGATCTCCCCACGGGAGTTGACTAGGATGTTGGAGGGCTTGACATCTGCAAGGAAGAGAAAATAGAAAAGGAAGGAATTGACACAGGTAGATTGGGGAAGAGAAGGGTCAGCATTCCACACAGACCAGCCCTGACCCTGAGTCCCAGGACAAAACCCCCGTCCACCATCAGGCAGCCTTTGGCTTGCAAACACTGTACACCAAGGCCCCTTGTTCCGAGTTCAAGAAGCAACTGTCAGGAGATGAAATGAGCAGCTACTTTAGAAGCAGAATAGAAAGACAGTCGATTTCCACTCTGAAAACGCAGACTTGGCCAGATGACCCACAGGAAGGAGTCCGTTATCATGAACAGTCAGGATTTCAAAGTCTGTTGCTTCAACCACCCATACTGGTAAGACGTACTATCTATGGTTGGATCATGAAGGAAGCAGAAAAAAAACAATAAAACCTATCTGCTTGCTGAAGCTACACAGGCTAGAAGGGGACAGGGTTTGGTGGGAATTCCCATTCTAGACCTCTGCACCAGGCACAGAGCATGTGGGTCTTTTTCTTATGAGTATGTGTGGCAGGGGTGGGAGCTGAGTGATGATTCCATTCCACTGGAGTCACTCACCTAACAGCCTACACAGCTACACCTACCCTGCCAGTCAAGGGGAACCCCTTGCTACCTGGCGCTGGAACGTGAGAGGGCTTAAAGCTGCTCCTCAGAGGCAAAACAATGTCCCCATCCCCCTTCCTTGCACTCTTATTATCACCCTATCCCACCCATCTGGTCACTGTCACAAATACCAGTACACTGGCCCTTAGTTTGCAGAGACCTAAATTTCCAAACTTTTTTTTTCCCCACTGTATCCTCTGATTCATACAAGTGTCCTGTAAAGTGCATAGACCAGGGCCAATTATCCTTATTTGTAAGGGAGAAAACCAAGGCTGGGACTTGGTGAAGGCCCCTGGAGTAGGGCTTTGTGGAGCAGACATCAGCAAACAATGAGACTCACTTTGAGGGCAGACCACGTCTAGGGAAATCCTTAATAGTCGTAATATAGACACCACATAGGACATCTAGAAAATCACAGAAAAAATCCAAACCTCCTATAATACAACCCAGCAGAGTCACTACTAACGTTTCATTATGTTTCCCTTCAACACTGTGTTATATGAATGCATTTATTATTATTTTTTAGACACAGAATCTCACTAAATTGCCCAGGCTGGGCTTGAACTCCTGGGCTCAAGCAATACTCCCGCCTCAGCCCCCCAGTAGCTGGGAGGATAGGTGCGAGTCAACATGGCCGGCTATTTATTCTTAAACAGATTTAAACAGGTCTATTTAAGCATCTTTCCAAGTGCAAATTGAAAAACAAAAGCCGGCGATGCCACATGCCTATAATCCCAGCACTTTGGGAGGCTGAGACAGGAGGATCACCCGAGGTCAGGAGTTCAAGACCAGCCTGGCCAACATGGTAAAACCTTGTCTTTAATAAAGACACAAAAATTAGCCGGGTGTGGTGGCGCACGCCTGTAACCCCTAGCTATTCAAGAGGCTGAGGCAGGAGAATCATTTAAACCCAGGAAGCAGAGGTTTCAGTGAGCCAAGATTGTGCTACTACACCCCAGCCTGGGTGACAGAGTGAGACTCTGTCTCCAAGAAAAAAAAAAAAAGGCTAAGGTTCAAGAGATCCAGCAACTTGTTCAAAGTCACACAGCAAAAACTGGGTAAAGCTGAAAGCAGATCCCAGGCCCTCTGATACTTAACACCTGTCCTCTTCTACCCACCCTGCTGCCATGGTCTAACCGTTGCCACCTACTGTACACTGAGCACCTGCTACCTTACCTGTGGGCTCTGTGTGGGCACCAGGCAGACAGCAGGCAAGAAACTGACCAAGTCCCCCACTGTCATGAAGCTTCAATTTTAGTATGAGGAGACAGACAATAAATCAATCAGTGAACAAATGTGTAACATCAGGTGGTCTTAAGTGGCACAAAGAAAAATATAAAACCCAGCCGGGCATGGTGGCTTACACCTGTAATCCCAGCATTTTGGGAGGCTGAGGTAGGCGCATCATTTGAGGTCAGCATGGTGAAACCCTGTCTTTACTAAAAATACAAAAATTGGCTGGGTGTGGTAGCACAAGCCTGTAATCCCAGCTACTCGGGAGGCTGAGGCAGGAGAATCGCTTGAACCCAGGAGGTGGAAGTTGCAGTGAGCCAAGATCATGCCACTGCACTCCAGCCTGACCAATAGAGTGAAACTCCGTCTCAAAAAAAATTAACAAAACAAAACCCTGTGAGGGCAGAGAGAGTAAGGGGGTACTGCCATGACAGGGTGGAAGGAACGGCCCTGTGAGGAGAGGACACTTGAGCAACTATGTGAACAGAGAGAGGGAGCGAGCCACGCAGCCTCTCAGAGAACCACGGGGAGATTCTGAACTTCGGGAGGAGAGGGGCGAGCTCTGTTCTTTCCCTGGGCCTAGTGTTAGGACAGGGCCCACAAACACTTCAGGAGAGGCATGAGTCTAGCAGTTGCTTGTTGGAGTTGTACTTCCCTCATCCCACTATGCCCATGGCCCCTCAGAGGACAGGCGTCGGGTGCCTGGCCTCTGGAGGTCAGGAGCTCAGGATTTGGAAAATGATGCTGAGAATGGAACGAGACTGAGAAGGGTAAGGGGTGTGACAGTGCCTGCTGGGGAGGCACACCAAGGCGCTCCGACACAAGCCCTCTTCCACACCTCCCACCCAGTGCCATCGCGTCTCATCCATGCCAGGCCACACGGCACCAGGCTCCCTCACCCAGCCCACACTCTCCCCATGGGCTGTTTAGGCATGACCTGCTAGGCCTGTTTTAGAGTAAAAGAGTAGCACTGGCTAGTGAGACAGAAGCCCTGTGTCAAATCCTGACCCTGCCACTCACTCTCCACGTAGCCCCGAGCAAGTCACTTGACTTTTCTGGGCCATGGTTTGCCATGAATGAAGCAGTCACAATGGCGGCTCTCATACCATCACAGACCAGGATCAATGTAATAAGGCGTGGCATATGAGCAGCACACCATGTTATAGGAATAGAGAATGACTGCTTCACAGGCTGCCCTCCAAGATCAGCGGTTCACAGAACCAGACACCTCTCCTTCCCCACAAGAACACAGTCTCCTCCACCCAGGCCAGCAGCTTCTTCCTCTGCTGGCTCAGACACCTCTCTTCAGGCTGCAGCTACTGCTCAGGCATGACTGTGCTGCATCTAGCTGTCCTTGTATCCGATCTCTATTCACATGGCAAGCAAGCCTCCCTTTTTCAAACTTACATAACACAGCTTGCCGCCATCCCTGGCTGTGAGCTCCAGCTTCTCCCACCGGTTCCAGGAAACAATACTGCCTAGGAGGCAGCAGAGATGCAAGGGGTTGGAGAGGAAGAGAAGGGAAATTCTAAGGGGCTTTTCACTGCTGGACCACATTGGTCCTGGGAGCCAGATCCCAGAGGGCCTCACAAGAAGCCACCTGGAAATCTGGGCACATGAGATCACTGAACCCCAGAGCACGCTGCTGGAGCCGCCAGGCTAGGACATCCCTCTTGTCCCTGTGCCCGCCACACCCAAGTCTAGCTCTTCTCTGGGGACAGAAGAGAGGTACATGATGGCAGACAAGTCCAGAGAGAGTTCATTTCTTGACCTCCCTCAGCACCCCACACTTGCTTCCCACAATAGCCAGGCCCTTCACACACTGTTCCTGTCTCCAGCATCTTCTCCCTCCACCTGCCTACACAGAAACCGGCACTCCTCCAGCAGGACAGCCCCTGCACAGAGCCTGCCATGGCTCCCCTCTGCCTCAGAGCACAGTCCCAAGACCCTGTGCCCAGGTTTCCATGCCCTTCACTGTTTCTTCCTTTCCTCTCCAACTTCACAGCATAACACATCTCCACATCCACTTTCTCCTGATTGGGGCTGGTCTGCCTCTCTAACTGCCCCTGTGTAAGAGTCTTGCCTTCTCTTGTGCTGGTCCTTGCATCTAACAAGTAGTCCTTTCAAATCACCCTGTCACCTCTACTCCTAGGTGCCTAGTTCTTCTGAATCCCCTTCTCAACTTGGGATAATGCCCTGCTCCTGGAGTCCTGGGAGGATTAACTGGGCTTCCTCTCACATTCTCCTAGCAGAGCCCTCACACAAATCACAGGCCCAGTCCTTCTCTACTCAATGAGGCCACCTCTGGGCCTTGGGTTCTCTTTCTGATCCTTTGTTAACTGAAAGGTGATGCTGAGAGGGCCCCCAGCAGCTGGTGGGCCAGGCTGCATTCTGGAGGAAGCATCAAGCACCCGGTAGACTCCCAGGTTCACAAGCTTCCCTAGGAATCCCACAGGAGGCTGAGATCTACTAACCCCAATTCTGCTCAGCTTCTGTGACAGTGAGTATGGGTAACCCCTCCTTCCTCAAAAATGAACAAGGAGGTTTTATGAAAAACTCAGAAAGGATGTTCTTCTCTGGTATTTTCTGTCCCAAAATAACACTATTCAAAGCCTCCTGACTTTTCCCTCAAGAGCACATATTTTGAAGTTTATTAAGTATTTTCTACCCCTCTAAAATAAGGTGTTTGGATAAAACAATTTAGGGAGTCATTTGTTTATTCTAGAAACACAGAGTATCTGCACTGAACTATGAGTAAAAAGGACACAGGGATTGTCACCATCAGGGGAGACAGAATCCAACAAATGACAAGAACACGTGCACGTGTAAAGGCAAAGATGAAGATGTGATCAAGGCCCCGTGGACTAGTTCTAAATTCTTCCAACTAGGTGGGATGGGTGCCACCCATTGGATGATAGCCTGAGTAGCTGACAACGCCCTGGCAGGCAGATGAATCAAGGTGAATCTCAGCCTTCTATGTGTTTCCACTATATCCTAATACCTTCATTTTGTTTAGTTTAGGCTAATATTAAAAGCAGCTTAATTCCCTAAGGCAAGATGGAAGACGATGGGGCCTGGAGGAAGAGAAAGGCAGAGGACGGGTGGAAGTGGGGAGCCCAAAAGAAAGAGAAGAGGTGGGGCTGGGCACAGTGGCTCACGCCTGTAATCCCAGCACTTTGGGAGGCCGAGGCAGGTGGATCACGAGGTCAGGAGATCGAGACTGTCCTGGCTAACATGGTGAAACCCTATCTCTACTAAAAATATAAAAAATTAGCCGGCCGTGGCTGCAGGTGCCTGTAGTCCCAGCTACTTGGGAGGCCGAGGCAGGAGAATGGCCTGAACCTGGGAGGCGGAGCTTGCAGTGAGCTGAGATCATGCAACTGCACTCCAGCCTGGGTGACAGAGCAAGACTCCCTCTCAAAAAAAAAAAAAAAAAAAAAAAAGAGAGAGAAGAGGTGGAACGAAGGAGTGAGGGGCTGCTGAGAAGCAAGCAGAGTGACACAGGGAAGCTGCATTCTTCCTCATCTGTGACAAAGGCTGAATCCAAAAGTAGATAAGCAACAGTTAAAGGATTTAAAAAAAAAAAAAGGCCGGGTGCGGTGGCTCAAGCCTGTAATCCCAGCACTTCGGGAGGCCGAGACGGGCGAATCATGAGGTCAGGAGATCGAGACCATCCTGGCTAACACGGTGAAACCCCCGTCTCTACTAAAAAATACAAAAAAAAAAAAAAAAACTAGCCGGGCGTGGTGGCGGGCGCCTGTAGTCCCAGCTACTCAGGAGGCTGAGGCAGGAGAATGGCATGAACCCGGGAGGTGGAGCTTGCAGTGAGCTGAGATCCGGCCACTGCACTCCAGCCTGGGTGACAGAGCAAGACTCCGTCTCAAAAAAAAAAACAAAGGCAAATGATTTTTTTAAAAGGCGACGTTAGGCTTCAAACGACCTCTTCTTAGTATCCTTGGCAGAGCCTTAATAACTCTCCCCACTGAAGATGAAGAAACAGAAAGGGAGCTGACTGGATGAGTCAAATTGCACCCTCTACAGAGCCCCTCCAGCCATCCATGGCCTGGGGGAGCTAGTTAAGTAGCAGCAATAATTAAATTCAGAGAAAATCCCCAACTCTTCAATTAGCCATTACCCGTAACCTCTTTTCCCCCACCCAAATTTCCTTCCCCAGGAGCGCTGAAAAATAAGCCAGGATGCAGCTGGGAGATTAGGTGGGAGAATGAGGTGCAGGTGAGCCTAGCAGGCCTACGAAGATCCTACAGCAGCTCTGGTTTATGGAACACCTGCTATGGCAGGCCTTTTAAACATACTAGCCTCTGTTTTTGTTTCTTTGGGGGTGTTTTTTTTTTTTTTTTTCAGACAAAGTCTTACTCTGTCACCCAGGCTAGAGTGCAGTGGCATGATCTTGGCTCACTGCAACCTCTGCCTCCCCAGTTCAAACACACTATCTTCTTTAATCCTTACAGTAACACTGTGAGGGAAGCATTATAAACCACTGCACACAGATAAGAAACACTGAGGCCCAGAGTAGGGAGGCGTCACCTGTTAGGGTGGCACAGGTAGCTAACGATAGGGCCTAGGATTAGAACTCAGACCCCTGAGGGAGCATTCTCTCCAGGATCTAGAAAATCAGGGCCCAGACAACAGGACTAAAGGCAACCCATAAGAAGCTGTACTCCAAAGTTTCAGAAGAGCCCTTATTGAGCTGTGGCTGGGGAAGGAATCACTCACATTATAGATGTAATGAGCTTTACTTCTGGGAACAAGGATTTGACTTGGGACAGGCTGAAATCCCTGAAATTCAGTAAGGAGAGAATAATTCTCCGCTCCAGTTCAGCGAGTGAGCACGATGCTTCTCAGCTCCAGCCCATTATCCTTCTTGACAAGGCCAACTGCAAGAAACGTGCTAGCAGCAGGAACCACTTTCAAGTTTATCTCCCTCACTTTCAAGATTTTTACAACCAAGCCCAGCAACTGCATTTTCTTTTCTTCCTTCCCTTCCAAGCCTCATTAGTTTTGAAATGCTTTCCTTCTCTACCCTCCCTACACTCCTCTCTGCCAATTCACTGCTCATCCTCTGACCCAGAGGGCCCATAAACCCTGACAATTAAACACAGGATGATGTTGCAGGAGTTTAGGATTTGCTTTTCATTAGCACACAACATTCCAATAAATTATTTAAATTTTTAGGCTGGGTGTGGCGGCTCAGGCCTGTAATCCCAGCACTTCAAGAGGGTAAGGTGGGTGAACTGCTAGAGGCCAGGAGTTCGAGACCAGCCTGGGCACCATGGCAAAACTCTACTAAAAATACCAAAAAAAATTATCCAGGCATGGTGGTGTGCACCGGTAGTCCCAGCTACTCAGGAGGCTGAGGCATGAGAACTGATTGAACCCAGGAAGCAGAGGTTGCAGTGAGCTGAGATCGTGCCACTGCACTCCAGCCTGGGTGACAGTGAGACTTTGTCTCAAAAAAGTAAAATAACATAAAATAAATTTTCTAAAATTTTAATACAGAATGTAACAAAAGCCAGAGCAAAAGGTATAGGGGGTTAAAGAGAGAAGAGAGGTGTAATAAAAGGAGAAAGGAAAGAAAAGCAGTCAAGGGAAATGCTTATGAATCCCAGATTCCCTGACAGCACTTTTTTTTTTTTTTTTGCTGAAGTGCAGTGATACGTCATGGCTCACTACAGCCTCGACCTCCTAGGCTCAAGCGATCCTCCCACTTCAGTGCACGCCACCATGCCCAAGTAACTGTTTCTGTTTTTGGTACACAGGGTCTCCCTGCTTTGCCCAGGCTGGTCTCAAACCCCTGGGTCCAAGCGAGCCTACTGCCTCAGCCTCCCAAAGTGCTGGGATTACAATTGTGAGCCACTACGCCCGGCCTGATCTCTCGTTTTCAATGACCCTTCATAATATTTGGCAGAATAGCCCTAGTTTACAGAGGTACAAATTGCGGCTGGAGGATAAAATCTCTTGCCAAAGGTCACAAAATAACATGAAAACAGCATATTTCCTGTTTGGATGAACGGAGGCAAGATGGCGCACTTCCGGGTTCTTCATCCCCCCCAACTTTTCCCGCGCGCACAAAAATCCAGCCGGCGACCCGGGAAGGTGCAGACCAACTAGGCATGCGCCAGGTGATGTCAATCTGAAGAGACCAAGATTTACCTGGTCGCACCTGTGGAACGCCCCCTGACACGCCCGTGCCCCGCCTATTGCCCTCCCACTCCTAGAAAAGCCGCTCCGGAGGCACGCCACGCGCGGCCTTCCTCAGTCCTCCACTCCTGTCGGGATGTTAGGACTGCGGGAACTCCGTCCGAGAGCTGTACGGGTGACTCTGGGGGCCCCTTTTGTCGGGGGGCCAACAGACCTCTCCCTACCCACCTTCTTCCCTTGAAGCTAGGTGACCAAAATAAACTTGCAGTTTTGCTCCTACCCTTGCCTAGTCGCTGGTTCTTTTGTACCCGCTCTGGTGGTCTTAGAAAAACAAATCAGTTGGTGCCGAAACCCGGGAGGAGACCCCTCCTCAGGCCTCTAAGGGTTGAGGAACCTCCTCCTGCTCCCACGCAGCAGACGGACCAGGACCTGAGACCCGCTTCCCTCACTCTCACGGCCTCTCTGGGGTAAGTGCCCTTGTCTCCTCTTTACCTCCCTCGGCCAGAAATCCTGCGCAGGTCCGGGGTCCATTTGGAGCCACCAAGTGGCTCGGGAGACCCGTTCAGGACGGAGACGTCCGCCTGAAGGTAATCTCCACTTAGGCTTCAAGAGCCTCTCGTCTGTCTCTGCTGGTTCCAAAGGACGCTTTGAAGCCAGGCAGGGATCCATTCCCATGTCCATTGGGTCCATTGTGTAAGTAAAGAGGAAACAAATGGGAAACCCCCAGTCCAAATTTCCAAAGAGCACCCCCTTAGGGTGCCTCCTAGCCAATTTAAAAACCTTACAGCTTGAACAAGACCTTAGGAGGAAGCGGTTAATTTTCCTTTCCACTGTGGCGTGATCGACCTCAGCAATTTCTGCCAGCGGCTAGGCAAGTGGTCTGAAATTAATTACGTACAAGGCTTTTGGGCCTTAAGCTCTTGTCCCTATACTCCTCCTTCTCTCCCCACTCTCTCCACCCCCTCCCTTCCTGCCCAGACTCCTCCTCCTCCCCCCATCCGGACTCCTCCTTCCTTTTCCTTACCTACTAGTAATCCACTCAGTCCCGTGCTTCCTTCGGGGCCCCCAACTGGCTGTCTTGAGTCTCCTGTCTCTGCACACACCCGCTCTAAGTGCCCTGCTGATGCCTCCACTCCTGCCCCACACCCTCCTACAGTGTTAGCGCCTTTGCGAGAGGTGGCTGGGGCGGAGGGGGTAGTCAGAGTGCATGTCCCTTTTTCATTGGCCGATCTTTCCAAAATTGAGAAGCGTTTAGGGGATTTCTCAGCTAATCCCACCGTCTACATAAAGGAATTTAGATACCTTTGTCAGGCCTATGACTTAACTTGGCATGACCTCCAGGTTATCCTAACCTCCACCCTAAACCCTGAGGAGCAAGAGCGCATCCTAGCGGCCGCCAGGCAGCACGCCAACCAACTACATTTAACTGACGCCACCATCCCACTAGGGGAGCAAGCAGTCCCCTCGGCAGACCCAGACTGGAACTATCAAGCAAACCAGCCTGGGCGCCGTAGGCGAGACATAATGGTTCAGTGTTTGTTGGCTGGTATGCAAACAGCCTCAAACAAAACTGTAAATTTTAACAAATTAAAAGAAATTATTCAAAATCCAGAAGAAAATCCAGCCGCATTCTTAAATAGGCTGACTGAGGTTCTAACCCAATATACCCGGTTAGATCCGGCCTCCCCCACAGGGGCCACCATTTTGGCGTCTTACTTCATTTCTCAATCAGCTCCTGACATTCGTAAGAAACTTCAGAAGGTAGAGGATGGTCCTCAGGCACCAATACAAAACCTGGTTAAATTAGCCTTTAAGGTCTATAACTCCAGAGAGGAGATGGCTGAGGCAGTGCGACAGGCACGCCTCAAACAGAAGGCCCAGCTCCTAGCAGCGGCTTTACGGCCCAGTTGTAACCCCAGACCAGAGAGCACATACTCCGCAGACTCCAAGGCTACGAAAGGAGCCTGCTATAAGTGCGGCAAGGCGGGACACTATGCCAACAGGTGTCCGCAAGATCCCCGAGCCCCAACGCAGCCTTGCCATAAGTGCAAGGCGTCAGGACATTGGGCCAATGAATGTCCTAAGCCTCGTCCACCAGCAACCCCCTGCCCTGCTTGCCAGCAGGGAGGACACTGGAAGTCTGATTGCCCCACCCTGAGAACAGGTGCTGCGTCTCCACGTGACCCCCTTTCCCAGGATCCTGGGAGCTCCTTCCAGCTCCTACATCTGGACGACGACGACAACTGAAGGTGCCGAGACTCGGGGACCCCCATCACCCTCGCCGAGCCGCGGGTAACTCTCTTGGTAGCGGGTAAGACAATTGATTTTTTAATAGATAGCGGGGCTACCTATTCTGTTTTGCCGTCCTTCTCTGGACCTAGCCTTCCATCCGATATCTCTGTAGTAGGAGTAGACGGAAAGCCATCCACCCCACGAGAAACTCCACTCCTTAATTGCTGCCTGGCCAACAACTACTTTGCGCACTCGTTCCTCATTATACCCTCATGCCCTACCCCCTTACTAGGCCGAGACATCCTGAGCACCTTAAAGGCCTCCATATACATTCCCACCAACTCATCCACTCCCCTTCAATCCCCTCATGACCTGTTGCTCATGCTTTGTGCAAGTGCACAGGCTCCTCCTATGTCGCCCCCACCCCCCATCTTCCCTATTTCTGTACACCCTCAAGTGTGGGACACTTCCACCCCGGTCATAGCTGCTCACCACCCACCAGTTCTCGTCAAGCTCAAAGATCCCACTCGTTTCCCAAACCGCCCCCAATTCTCTCTCTCTCCGACACATCTACAAGGTTTAAAGCCAATTATCATGCGACTACTTAGCCAACATATTCTTGTCCGCACACATTCCCCCTGTAACACTCCAATACTTCCAGTTAAAAAGGCAGATGGAACGTATAGGTTAGTACAGGATCTTCGGCTAGTCAATGAAGCCACCCGTCCCACGCACCCTGTAGTTCCCAACCCTTACACCCTTCTGTCCCATATCCCCACCAATTCTACTTATTTTACTGTGCTAGCCAACAGGCCTCAGTCCGTTCGAATTAGTCTACGGACGGCCCCTAACCCTCCAACAAATACCTTCCCTGCCAGCCCCTTTGGCGAACTACCTCCCATATCTCACTCTTCTCAGACAACTCCTAAGACAACACGCTGAGTTAGCACACCCTCCTCTAACAGATGCCTACAACCCACATCTCTCCCTCAGTCCTGTGGACCAAGTATACATAAAAAATATCCAAGCCAAAGACTTACAGCCCAGGTGGAAAGGCCCATACATTGTCCTCCTGTCTACACATACAGCAGCAAAACTCCTAGGACACACGCATTGGATTCATATTTCCCAGCTAAAAAGGGCCCCCACTGGGAACAATCAGTGGACATCAGTTCAACTTTCCCCCACTCTCCTCAAACTTACAAAACTTTCTTAACTAGTTCATGCTCCCTGACCCCTGGCGCTTAGCTCGCTTTCTCACCATCCTCTACATAAACCTATCAGACTTTCAATACATAACCCCAGACCCATATCTACCTCCAGACAATAGTCCAGAGCAGTGGTTCTCCCGTCTCCTAACCTTCATCGAACATCTCCACTGCCCAATCCTTCCTTTCCGTTATTCAACTCCAAATTCATCCTGAGGTAATCATACTCAGGCACCCAATGGAGGCCAAAACGGCCCCCATTGAAGGCCACATCCTTCCTTTCCGTTATTCAACTCCAAATTCATCCTGAGGTAATCATACTCAGGCACCCAATGGAGGCCAAAACAGCCCTCATTGAAGGCTATTTCTCGTGCAACTGATCTCTCTCTAAAACTCTTAACCATACAGCCACTAACTGATCCCTCTATGTCCCCGTGTCCTTGGTCCCCAGTCTAACTCTATACAGCCAGGCAGAAGTAGCAGAGCTTTTCCAGCAACTTTCCATGCCACTACGCCACTCCCGTCAAAACGGGCTGTTTTTTCCTCCCTCTAGTTATTGGAATCAGCTGAAAGCCTGGCCTCCCTGCAGCGCCGAACTACCTCAATAGCCTAAGTAGCTGCCCAAAACAGGCAAGCCCTAGGCTTGTTTACAGCTGAAAAAGGAGGCACTTGTCTCTTCCTTAGAGAAGAGTGCTGCTATTATGTTAGCAAGTCAGGCCTAGCAGACACTAACATTCAAACCCTCAAATGCTTCCATACCTCGTTCCTATACTAATACTGTGCTTTATTTTATTCTTCATCCGTACGTCCAAATGCCAACCATGGGCCCCGACCTTAACAGCGCCCCTTAACAGCAGGAAGTAGCCAGACAGACCACGGCGCCCCTTATCACTATTATCAATAAAAGGTTGGACTGTTTGGATGAATGGAGGCAAGATGGCGCACTTCCGGGTTCTTCATCCCCCCCCAACTTTTCCCGCGCGCACAAAAATCCAGCCGGCGACCCGGGAAGGTGCAGACCAACTAGGCATGCGCCAGGTGATGTCAATCTGAAGAGACCAAGATTTACCTGGTCGCACCTGTGGAACGTCCCCTGACACGCCCGTGCCCCGCCTATTGCCCTCCCACTCCTAGAAAAGCCGCTCCGGAGGCACGCCACGCGCGGCCTTCCTCAGTCCTCCACTCCTGTCGGGATGTTAGGACTGCGGGAACTCCGTCCGAGAGCTGTACGGGTGACTCTGGGGGCCCCTTTTGTCGGGGGGCCAACAGACCTCTCCCTACCCACTTTCTTCCCTTGAAGCTAGGTGACCAAAATAAACTTGCAGTTTTGCTCCTACCCTTGCCTAGTCGCTGGTTCTTTTGTACCCGCTCTGGTGGTCTTAGAAAAACAAATCATTTCCCCCCCACCAGATTATTTGGGCTACCTCAGAAGAGCTGATACGCAATGTATTACAAAGCCAATCAACCACCTACAGGCAGGAGAACAAACTTGGCTAACTTGAGTACTTCTCATATGCTATTCAAGAAACGGAAATTAGCTAAAAATCTGTTTTGACCTGCTGAAGGCTAATTTTGTTCAGCAGGAGAGGTGGGTGTTAAAACAATGACAAAAGAAGATAGGCCAGAGTTCTGTTCATTATTAAACAATGAGTAGGCAAGAATTTCTAGTAATGTCACCATATTTACGTGACCCTGCTCCACCAAAGTACGGACTGCCCATTTGTGCCTGGGTCACAACATAATTCACCAAAAAAGGTCTGGAAAAAAGGTCAGGAAACTACTCACCAGTTATTTCTAGCTTGGGATAACCCCTAACGGAAAGACTTAGAAGAATGTGTTTGACAATTTAAACACAGATGTCAGGCATTCCTTGTCTCCCCATCACACATACTTCTTTGGGGCAAATGCAGCTTTAGGTGGAGACTAACGATCAGAGAAACTTGTCCCTGGCTACAGGGCAGCCCCCTGACCTAGGCTGGGCCACTCATAGCTCCCTATCCCCTGGCCATGGTGATCTCATAGGTCTGGGCACATGACCCCTAACAGTCCAATCGGGAGTCCTCGCTCAGAACTTTCTAATTGAAGAGAGAAAAAAATTCTTCTGATAACAAAACTGTAAAGCAGGAAACCATGGTTCCATCTGGTAGACAGCTGGCCCGAGAGAAGAAAGCCAACATCGAAGAAAGCCAACATCGAAAGGGAAACAAGTGAGAGGGAGAGATTTTTTTTTTTTTTTTTTTTTTTGAGACAAAGTCTCACTCTGTCGCCCAGGCTGGAGTGCAGCAGCATGATCTCAGCTCACTACATCCTCTGCTTCCCAGGTTCAAACAATTCTCCCTGCCTCAGCCTCCCAAACAGCTGGGACTACAGGCACCTGCCACGATGCCCAGCTAATTTTTGTATTTTTTAGTAAAGATGGTGTTTCGCCATGTTGGCCAGGCTAGCTAACAGCATCTTTTTTTTTTTTTTTTTTTTTTTTTTTTTTTTTTTTTTTTGAGACAGAGTCTCGCTCTGTTGCCAGGCTGAATTGCAATGGCACACTCTCGACTCAATGCAACCTCCGCCTCCCAGGTTCAACCGATTCTCCTGCCTCAGCCTCCTGAGTAGCTGGGACTACAGGCGCCTGACACCAGGCCCAGCTAATTTTTGTATTTTTAGTAGAGACGGGGTTTCACCATGTTGGCCAGACTGGTCTCGATCTCTTGACCTTGTGATCTGCCCGCCTGGGCCTCCCAAAGTGCTGGGATTACAGGCGTGAACCACCGTGCCCAGTAGCTAACAGCATCTTTTTAAAGTACATTTTAATCAAAGTATAAGAGCTAATGACATTTGAGCCCCTGGATACAATTATCCATCAGGCCAGCTGTATTCCTATCCTTTCTGGAGTTTGGTTAGCTGATACAAAAAAAAAACAAAACAAAAAATCATCTTTATTGTTTGAGCTAATTCAAGTTCACTAGCAACCAAGAATCTTAACACCCAGTGATTCTTACCATCACTGGCATCATAAATTTCATTATTAAGTAGGTCGTTTAGTGTGGTGTGGAAACAGCACCACTAACCGAGATCTGGAATTAGGCAGATTTGGGTTTGAATCCTAGCTCTATCATCTGCTAGCTCTGTGGCCCCAGCCCAGTTCCAGAACCTCTCTGAGCCTTTCCTTGACTGTCAGGTGGGAATAGTAACTCCTACCTGCTAATGTCTGGTAGGTACTAAGTACTCAAATCAGGAGGCTTTAAATGTGAGAAGCACAGAAGTTAGAGTTCAATGGCTCTTGCAGCTTGGAGGGAAAATAAAAGCTAACATTTCAGAAAAAAAAAAAATACAACCAATATAAGTAATCAGATTCCTTCTCAGCCTGGCTTCTACCTAACACAGCACCTGTGAAAGGAAAAGAAATCTTGGGGCCCCAAAAATCACTAAGCTAAAGGGAAGTCAAGCTGGGAACTGCTTAGGGCAAACCTGCCTCTCATTCTATTCAAAGTCATCCCTCTGCTGAGATAAATGCATATCTGATTGCCTCCTTTGCAAAGGCTAACCAGAAACTCAAAAGAATCCAACTGTTTGTCTCTCACCTACCTGTGACCTCGAAGCCCCCTCCCTGCTTCCAGTTGTCCTGCCATTCCCAACAGAACCAAGGAACATCTTACATATACTGATGTCTCATGTCTCCCTAACACGTATAAAACCAACCTGTGCTTGGACCACCTTGGGCACATGTCATCAGGACCTCCTGGGGCTGTGTCACAGGGTCCTCAACTTTGGCAAAATAAACCTTCTAAATTAACTGAGACCTGTCTCAGTTATTCAGGGTTCACGTTTTGGTAACCACAAGGGGATTCTGAGTGGAGGTGCCCCTGATCTTTGACAAATCTCCCATTGGTGCCTGGTACCAGCTTGAGCTATCTTTATGGCTCAAACCAACTGGACAATTTGCTGAGGCCTGGAAGCACCTCCTCCAGAGAATCCCTGATCTCCCAAAATCCGGGAGTGGTCTAAAGTTTTTTTTTTGCTGTACAATTCTTTTTTTTTTTTTTTTTTTTTTTTGTAGTTTTACTTACTTCCAACACAAGCAAGTAACTCCTTTATGGAGTTCTGAGCTTGCTTCCAACAGGGAGGGCAAGTGTGAGTCTCTTTCTACTTTTAGGATGGTAGAGGGCAGTCTTCAGCATGAAACCCAGCCCTAAGTAACTGAATTAGGGTTTGTCTTGGCTACAGTTAAGATTAACAACCAGCTGGTCTTATTTTCTCCTTATCATGAGAGCTCTCAGTACTTGTATAGGTTGTGTGATCATTTGTTTTACTTTACTGTTTCTTTTTGTTGTTTCTGTTTTTGTTGTTGTTTTGGTCTTTTTCCCATTGGGTTTGACCAACTCCATGCAACCTGATCAAATTTGAAGGAAAGTTCCAAATTATGGGGAATGAGGCCTCTGAAGTGGCTAAATTCCTACAAAAAAACAAGCAAAAAAAAAGTGGCATGGTGGGGGGAGAAAAATGGCCAGCAAAAGAAAAAAAAAAAAGGAAAGATAATGGCTATCGCCTCAGGTTGCAGTTCCATACCTAAGGTTCCGCCTTCATTTTTCATGACAGCCTAGGTTTGGTTCCTAAATCAAGCCCTTTCTGAAAGGTTTGATATTTGGTACTTCTGAAATAGCAAAAATTTGTCCAAGCAGAAATACGGCAATGAGATCTAAACAGATTTTTTTAAAGGAGCTCAATGGTTAAAAGTCAGCTTAATGAAAAGCTGTGTATGTGTGTGTGTGTATGTGTGTGTTGTCTTTTAAAAGGACTTTATGTTTTGGGTTTATTTTTTCTCTGTCTAGGGCCTTGTCTTGGAGACAAATTTTTCTTCTTCTCAGTTGACAGAATTCTGTTTTCTTCATTGACTTCTGCTCTCTCTCCTTTCTCTTGCACCCTCTGCTGCATGAGAAACCTAAAATAATTTATAATAGCCTGGAGTTCCTTAAAGCAAACAAAGAAGGCACCAGACTCCCTTTGGGGGAGAAACCTGCTTTTTCTTATGGATCCTCAAGATTGTAAACAAACAAGTTCCTCTCAGCTATTAAATTGCTTTTGTATTGTGTTACCTGATTTTCTGACTAAAATAGTTATTGCAACAGAGGCTACTCTTGGGTTTTTAAGGAAGAGTGTAGACACTAGAAATGTCTTTGTTTAAAAAAAAAATTTTTTTTTTTTTTTTGAGACGGAGTCTCGCTCGGTTGTCCAGGCTGGAGTGCAATGGTGCGGTCTTGGCTCACTGCAACCTCCGCCTCCTGGGTTCAAGCGATTCTCATGCCTCAGCCTCCGGAGTAGCTGGGGTTACAGGTGCCTGCCACCATGCCTGGCTAATTGTTGTATTTTTAGTAGAGACGGGTTTTCACCACGTTGGCCAGGCTGGTCTCGAACTGCTAACCTCGTGATCCGCCCACCTCAGCTTCCCAAAGTGTTGGGATTACAGGCGCGAGCCACTGTGCCCGGCCAAAAACAAATTTTTCTTTTTTCTTTTTTTTTTTAGACGGAGTCTTGCTCTTTTCCCATGCTGGAGCCCAGTGGCACAGTCTCAGCTCACTGCAACCTCCGCATCCTGGGTTAAAGCGATTCTCCTGCCTCAGCCTCCCAAGTAGCTGGGATTACAGGCACCCGCCACCATGCCCATCTAATTTTTGTATTTCTAGTAGAGATAGGGTTTCATCATGTTGGCCAGGCCGGTCTTGAAATCCTGACCTCATGATCCACCCACCTCGGCCTCCCAAAGTGCTGGGATTACAGGCATGAGGCACCGCACCTGGCCAAAAACAATTTTTTTTAAAGCATCATGTGGTCTAGCCTCCTTTTTGGAGACCCAGGATTCAGTGTGGGCTCTACCCAGAGCTCAGAGATCCAGTTAAGATAGGTAGTACCTATCTAAATAAATTGGTCTCCTTATACAATCCTATGATAGATTTCTATAATTGTATGTTTGATTTGGCATCCACCTTTAACCTTCCTCTGCACCAGAGTTTTTCTCTGTACTTTATGATGTAAATTTTGCTATCTGATTTTTCACCTTAGAGTTGTGTCCTTCAATACACAGATTTAGGAGCTATTTAGCTGACAACTGCCAAGCATAATGAAACAGGTTATCAAGAGTTTGCAAGTCTGACAGAAGGGGGAAAAAAAAAGGAGGTCTGTCTTACCTTTAAGATGTACTTTTACTGGTATGGCTAATATGTCCAAGTATTTATGTGTTGTGCACACAATGATTTACTACTAAAAAATATATAAAACAGCTCTAATTAATTGGCTTAAGGAAAAATAAAGCACAAATCAAATACTTTATCAGAAAATGAAAGACTAGTCAAATGTTTCTCAAGTTTACATGGGTTAAGTAAAATCTTTAATAGATAAGCTACCTTTAAGATTGTTGGTAAAGGGCCGGGCGCGGTGGCTCAAGCCTGTAATCCCAGCACTTTGGGAGGCCGAGACGGGCGGATCACGAGGTCAGGAGATCGAGACCATCCTGGCTAACACGCTGAAACCGCGTCTCTACTAAAAATACAAAAACTAGCCGGGCGAAGTGGCGGGCGCCTGTAGTCCCAGCTACTCGGGAGGCTGAGGCAGGAGAATGGCGTAAACCCGGGAGGCGGAGCTTGCAGTGAGCTGAGATCCGGCCACTGCACTCCAGCCCCGGCGACAGAGTGAGACTCTGCCTCAAAAAAAAAAAAAAAAAGATTGTTGGTAAAGTACTTACTATTAGAAATGCCTTAAGAATAGCCAGGGTACATTTTTGTTTGCATTTTTTGACCAAGAAATTTCATACATATCCCTGCCAAATACTATAAGGTGTCAAAATTTGGCATAGGGGTTACAAAACTATAAATCCAGCCCAAAACAGGATGATCTTTGCTTGTGAGCCACCAGGTGCGGTGGCTCATGCCTGTAATCCCAGCACTTTGGGAGGCCAAGACAGGCAGATCACTTGAGGTCAGAAGTTCAAGGCCAGCCTGACCAACATGGTAAAACCCTATCACTACTAAAAATACAAAAATTAGTTGGGCGTGGTGGCAGGCACCTGTAATCCCAGTTACTCAGAAAGCTGAGGGAGGAGAATCATTTGAACCCAGGAGGCACAGGTTGCAGTGAGCTGAGATCATGTCACTGCACTCTAGCCTGACAGAGCCAGACTTCATTTAAAAAAAAAGAAAAAAAAAATCTTTGCTTCTGTAAATATTGATAAGACACTGATATCGGTTTAGTGAAAATAGCTAAGTCTTGAAGTATTTAGTAAAACAACCATAACTTCTAATCATGTGGCTTTAGGCAGCCTAGTCCCCAGGCAGGAAGGGGGTTTGTTTGGGGAAAGGGCTGTTACCGTCTTTGTTTCAAAGCTCAACTATAAACTAAGTTCCTCCCAAAGTTAGTACTGTCTATGCCCAGGAATAGACAAGGACAGCTTGGAGATTAGAAGCAAGAAGGAGTTAGTTAGGTCAGATCTTTTTCACTGTCTCAGTTATAATTTTCCAATGACAGTTTCTCTTTTTTTTCTTTTTGAGATGGAGTTTCGCTCTTGTTGCCCAGGCTGGAGTGCAATGGCACGATCTTGGCTCACTGCAACCTCTGCCTCCTGGGTTCAAGCAATTTTCCTACCTCAGCCTCCCGAGTAGCAGGGATTACAGGTGCTCACCACCATGCCAGACTAATTTCTTGTATTTTTGTAGAGATGGGCTTTCACAACGTTGGCCAGCTGGTCTCGAACTCCTGACCTCAGGTGATACACTATGCCCGGCCCTGCGGTTTCTCTTTAAAAAGTGGTTTTAAAATCAACTATAAAATTCTAACAGGTGCTCTTGAATACAGGTTTCTGATAACTTTAAAGGCTGTGACATCAAAACAGAGGAAAAACTTTCATGACTCATGGAGAGCTGAAATGTTCATGAATATCAAGCAGAACAGGAATTAGCTGCATGAACTGAACTTACAGGAGACTGAAGTAATCTTTTTATTTTTTGCTTAAAATGCTGATTCTTTGTGTTCTTTTTCAGAGTCAAGGAAACTTTTCTTTTGAGCTATTGACAGGTTTTAACAATTTGTTTTTTGAGATGCAGTCTCGCTCTGTTGCCCAGGCTGGAGTGCAGTGGCATGATCTCAGTTCATTGCAACCTCCACCTTCAGGGTTCAAGTGATTCTTCGGTCTCAGACTCCTGAGTAGCTGGGACTACAGGCACACACCACCACGCCCAGCCAATTTTTTGTATTTTTAGTAGAGACGGGGTTTCACCATGTTTGCCAGGCTGGTCTTGAACTCCTGACCTCAAATGATCCACCCACCTCAGCCTCCCAAAGTGCTGTGATTACAGACATGAGCCACCACACCTGGACAGGTTTTAACAATAAAGTATACAAACGCCCATGAAAAAAAATTGAAGGATATTTCTCTCCACCTGATTTCTCCAGAATTTGGAAACTATGTGGGAGTATTCTTAACTTACGGCAATCTAGTTATCAGCATAAGTGCAAAAAAATCTGTTTTCATTTGTAACAGGACACGATTGGAGAAACTGGTTATTTTACCAAGGTTTTGACTAGAATGGTGTGCTTTCCTTTAAGGAATCCAACTTGACTTATAGAGCCAATAAAAAGTCCCTTGGGAAAACTGGTCTCATACCTTGTCTACACAGTCCCTGCACAGGGATCATGGCCTGTGATAAGTAAAGAATGTCACTTTCTGATAGGCCCAGGAGCCCCAAGTTATCTTGGGACATCAAGAGGAGATGAATTCACCCAACTCGTATGTATTTGATGGTACAAATCTATGGCTGGGCTTAGCTTTAAAAAAGTCTTATCTGAGAGTCCTTCTACAGAGCAAAGTTTCATCAAGGCCAATTTTAAAAGCCTATGTGAAAAATAATTATTCTTACTGCACTTTATAGAAATAATATGCCCAAATATAATAAAGCAAATTGGTCCTACCATGATTTGTCTTTAGTAAAAACGGGAAAGTGGAGAGAGAAAAAATCCGTTTCAAAAACTAGAGTACAATTTGTTGTTGTTGTTTGTTTTTTTTTTCTTGAGACGGAGTTTCACTCTTGTTGCCCAGGCTGGAGTGTGGTGGTAAGGGAGGAGACCACCCCTCATATTGTCTTATGCCCAATTTCTGCCTCCAAAGAAAGAAGAAGTAAAAACTAAAAGGCAGAAATGAAATCCAGCAGCAGGCAGCCCGGCGCCACACCCTGGGCCTCGAAGTTAAAGATCGACCCCTGACCTAATCGGTTATGTTATCTATAGATTACAGACAGTGTATAGAAAAGCACTGTGAAAATCCCTGTCCTGTTCTGTTCCTATCTGATTACCGGTGCATGCAACCCCCAGTCACGTACCGGCTGCTTGCTCAAATCGATCGGCTCCCAGCCGAATAAAGCCCTTCCTTCTTTAATTCAGTGTCTGAGGGGTTTTGTCTGCAGCTTGTCCTGTTACAGCGGCACAATCTCGGTTCTCTGTAACCTCCGCCTCCCAGGTTCAAGAATTCTCCTGCCTCAGCCTCCCAAGTAGCTGAGTTTACAGGTATGTGCCACCATGCCCGGCTAATTTTTTTGGATTTTTGGTAGAGATGGGGTTGGCCAGCTGTTGGCCAGGCTGGTCTCGAACTCCTGACCTCAGGTGATCCACCCACCTCTACCTCCCAAAGTGCTGGGATTACAGGTGTGAGCCGCTGTGCCCGGCTAGATTCTAGTCTTACCTAGTTTTTCAACTTTTATCATTTTTTACAGTTTGGACTTAATTCTAATTTTTCCTGGCTACAAGTCTGCAAAACAATGTTTTTGGCCAGGCACGGTGGCTCATGCCTGTAATCCCAGCACTTTGGGAGGCCGAGGTGGGTGGATCAGCTGAGGTCGAGAGTTCAAGACCACAGCCTGACTCAACATGGAGAAACCCAGTCTCTACTAAAAATACAAAATTAGCCGGGCGTGTTGGCGCATGCCTGTAATCCCAGCTACTTGGGAAGGCTGAAGGAGGAGAATCACTTGACTCCGGAAGGCAGAGGTTGCGGTGAGCCAAGATCGCGCCACTGCACTCCAGCCTGGGCAACGAGAGCAAAACTTCGTCTCAAAACAAAAACAAAAACAAAAATGTTTTCAATTTTTTTATTTTCCTTTTTCCCATTTTCCCTAATGTGAAATTACTGAAAACTAAGCTGTGCTTTCTTAAAGCCCTGTGAACTGAAGCTAGACAACTTCAAAAGAAAATAACAGCATACATAAGCCACTTTCATACCTGTATGGACTTCAGAATAATGTGCTCTATATCACTTTTCCAGCATTATTCTTCTGTTTATTGTAGTTTTTCTCCCTTTCTCCCCCTATTTTCTTGTCACAGGACATGAGACCATAACCTGTAAAAATGAGCTTTCCTAGTAACTTGGGACCTACCTGTCTAGGAAAAAACTGTCCTAGCCGTGAGAGATCCGATGAAACCTGAGATAAAAGATTCATTTTCTTCTAAAACGCTTTCTCAAAACTTTTTAAAAGGAAAAGGGAAGAAATGTGAAAGAAAATAAATCTTGGGGTCCCCAAAAAACACTAAGCTAAAGGGAAAAGTCAAGCTGGGAGCTGTTTCCGGCGAACCTGCCTCCCATTCTATTCAAAGTCACTGAGATAAATGCGTATCTGATTGCGTCCTCTGGAGAGGCTAATCAGAAATTCAAAAGAAAACAACCAGTGTACATCTTACATATAATGATTGATGTCTCGTGACTCCCTAAAATGTATAAAACCAACCTCTGGCCAGGCGCAGTGGCTCACACCTGTAATCTAAGCACTTTGGGAGGCCGAAGCAGGCGGATCACCAGAGGTCAGGAGTTTGAGGCCAGCCTGGCTAACATGGTGAAACCCCGTTTCTACTAAAAATACAAGAAATTAGCCAGGCGTAGTGGCAGGCGCCTGTAATCCCGGCTACTCGGGAGGCTGACGCAGGAGAATTGCTTGAACCCAGGAGGTGGAGGTTGCAGTGAGCCAGGATTGCATCACTGCACTCCAGCTTGGGCGACAAGAGCAAGACTCCATTTAAAAAATTAATTTAAAAACCCCTTCCCTGACCACCTTGGGCACATGTCGTCAGGACCTCCTGAGGCTGTGTCACGGGCATGCATCCTCCACCTAGGCAAAACAAACTTTCTAAATTAACTGAGACCAGTCTCAGATATTTGGAGTTCACACCCCCTCAGTGCCAGGAGACTCTATACTGTTCCATAAATATTCCCTTCATGTTTGACTCTGAAGCACTTACTGTTCAATCAAGATATCTTCTCTTCACGTATATCCTACTGTCCTTCCAGTCTGATTCAGACAAATGAGGGAGAAGGGAAGGCTGCCTAATTCAGATGTATCCCCCTAATTACCTCCCTTCATTACAGGAAGGAGCCCCACCAACAATGTACACTATATAAGTTTTGGTGGATTACTCAGAGACTTGGGAATTGTGCTAAGAG
This sequence comes from Rhinopithecus roxellana, assembly GCF_007565055.1. Classification (NCBI taxonomy): domain Eukaryota; kingdom Metazoa; phylum Chordata; class Mammalia; order Primates; family Cercopithecidae; genus Rhinopithecus; species Rhinopithecus roxellana. The sequence continues at coordinate 172,515,062 of NC_044553.1, forward strand.
GGTCAGGTTGAATCTGGGCTGTGTCTGGGATGGACCTGCTACACAGTGGTTGCTGAGGGGTGGTGTCTTCCTCCTGCCCTCTGGACAAAGCAAAGAAACAAGTGCAGAGCACGCAGAATAAGCAGGAAGGCTGCCTAGAATTCCAATGGCTTTCTGGTCCCTGTTCTTGTCCCATCCCTTCCTGAGCACTGACTACATCTGGCCCTCATGTTCCCTAAGGGCCCCCTGGATCCCTGTAAGGAAGTCACCTGTTCTGTTTACACCGGCTCAAGTTGGTTTCTGTTACGTGTAACCAAGAATCCTCACTGAAACAAAGCCCAGCTCCAAGCTCCTGTGTGAAGCCTTGCCTGACAGCTGTCCACCCACAAGAGTCCCTCTCCTTGGAATCCTTGAGGTTTTTTTTATCATGTATGTCACTTGTTATGTCAGTACATATGCTATTTTTTTAGCCAATTTTTTTTCTGAAAAATCTAAATATTCACAAAAGTAGAGACAATAACCATGTACCCATCACCCATATTCAACAATAATCCATTTTTTTACCAATCTTTTTTTTTTTTCTTTTTTGAGACAGAGTCTTGCTCTGTTGCCCAGGGTGGAGTGCACTGGTGCAATTTTGGCTCGCTGCAACCTCCACCTCCCGGGTTCAAGCAATTCTGTCTCAGCCTCCCGAGTAGCTAGGACTACAGGCATGTGCCACCACGCCCAGCTAATTTTGGTATTTTTAGTAGAGATGGGGTTTCACCATGTTGGCCAAGCTATTCTCGAACTCCTGACCTCAGGTGATCCACCCACCTCGGCTCCCAAAGTGCTGGGATTACAGGTGTGAGTCACTGTGCCCGGCCCCAATCTTATTTCATTATAACCCCCAGCTCTTTCTTTGCAGAGTGGGAAGGAGTGGAATGTCTTAAGGCAAATCCCAGACCTCATGTGTTAATTCACCCATAAACCTTTCATCTCACTTTTAAAATACAGTCTTGCTTTTCCAACTAGGACTCACAACTCTAAGAGGATAGGAACTACCTCTTCTGCCTCTTTGGAGCCCAGCATTGTATGCGCAATGTGCTTTTAAATGCCATAACTTCAATGCTATTACACAGCACTTACTCAGAGTTTCATCTGATCCTGAGGACAGTTCCAGGAGGCGGAAAAGGAATTGAGATTACCTCTAAAAGAAGGTAAGATTCAGAAGAAACAACTATGCCAGGATCACCCAGGAAGTCAATAGCCAGGCTAGAGGGAAACTTCCCTAAGATTCTATGCACAGACAGAAAGGTAAAGGGAGAGGACACAGTGGCTCTGAGGTCACTTGGTGGGTAGCAGCTTCTTAGGGATTTGGTGCCTGTTACCACCACCTAATGACAGCCCTGCACACACTTCAGAGGGTGGTAAGCACTTACCTCCAACAGTAAACTTTGAAATGTTTTTTCAAATGAAAAAAGAAAATTCCATTGTGTTTGTTTCTAATTAGTTTGGTCTTATCAAGCCTTATGCTGGTTCCCACCCTCAAACTGAGCTATATCACTAGACTCTATTATTTTATTATTTATATATTTATAGACAGAGTCTCGCTGTGTCACTTAGGCTGGAGTGCAGTGGCGCAATCTTGACTCACTGCAACCTCCACCTCCCGGGTTCAAACAAGTGTTGTGCCTAAGCCTGCTGGGATTACAGGCGCCCACCACCACACTCGGCTAATTTTTGTATTTTTAGTTGAGATGGGGTTTCGCCATGCTGGCCAGGCTGGTTTCAAACTCCTGCCCTCCCATGATCCACCTCCCTCGGCCTCCCAAAGTGCTGAGATTACAGGCGTGAGCCACTGTGCCCGGCCTACTCTCGTTGCTCTATGGTGTCGGGCATCATGAGCTAAGTTCTGTCTTGCTTTGGGTAGTGGTTAATAAAATTCACTCTGAGTTTCATCCCTATGTGTCCAGATTTCCAAATCAAACCAGCTCTCTTGGGGCTGGGATCCTCCTCAGGAAGTAATCTGTAACTTAGGAAAGGGCAGCCCCAGCCTCAGGTTTCCATTAGAAATGAGGCTTTGTGATCTGAGGAGGAGGAGGAGGAGGACACAGCTCTCCAGGTACAGCCCTGGGGAACGGTCATGGGCCTCAGGCTCCTTCCCACCACAGCCACCCCAGGAAGGGCCATGGCCAAGTCTCCCTGCTACTCCCCTACCCATCTTCCCACACCAGTCCGTGCCCTTTGTACCACCTCTCTCCCATCTGTCTCCCTCCTGTCCCTTCACTCTGCTACTATCCTAACTCACACCCCCTTTATCTCTCACTGGCCCATAGCAAAACGGTCTCCTAATTAACCTCTCCCCTCTCCAGCTCACCTTAGCCATGACAGTAGAGTCCTCTTCCTTAAAGCACAGCACATCTCACTTCTCTGTGCAGGATCATTCCACTGCTTTTCGTTGCCCATGATAAAATCCATTTCCTGAACATGGCAGTGAAGACCCTCCTCACTGCTTCAACTAATTTCTTACTTTAATTCTCACCCCTTGCCATCAGGAACCCTTTGTTCTAGATAACTTGAACCACTTGCTATTTCCTGTAAAAACACGTCTGTCTTTTCCTGCCTCTATGCCATGATTTAAGCTTCCCTCTACCTGGAATTCCTTTCCCTGACCCTGCCACATATATAACTTCTACCTATGCTTCAAAGCTCAGCTCAAATACCACCTCCTCCATGCTTCCCTAAAGAGATCTAAGCCTCTCTTGAGGAGCGAAGAGACAAACTTACCTAGAGCTATAATCCATCACTGTGAATCTAGCAGATGAAATAGCTCTAAATAAAACGAGACTCACATTTCTAACCAAGAGACCAGCATACTGAGTTCTCCACTACTAATGGGCCACTCTGTCTTCCTCCATCTTTAAGGCAGGGCAGTCTAGACATGGTCAAAAGGAATCCCTTCCTGTGTCAGCCACACAGCTATGGGATGGGTGTGATGGGCAAAGGAAGAGAGATGTAGCCAGGAACACCTTGTGAATACCACAGGCAACCTTCTATGTTTCAAGGATCAGACAACAGTCCTTTGTCATACACAGATAGGAACCGTGCTCAGAACAGAACCCTGTGTGTAGCCTCAGGATAGTGGAAGCAGGGGCCACTCTGACTTCTGCTCAGGGATGCCTGTCAGAAGAAATTGCAGAAGAAACTACTCAAATCATTACATGTGAGTCTGCTACAAACAGCTTATAAAACAACAAAACAAAACCAAACAAGCCACTTCAGATCTTGCTATCAGTGCCAACAAGTCTGAATGGAGAGGAAGAATTTAGAGGTTGCAATACTGACCATTGCTGAAGACCCCATTTGCTGGAGGCTGTCACTGGGACACCGTAAGATGCTTTGGAGACTCCTAGCTCTCCCCAAGAAAAGGATACAAAAACTGTTTTGTTTTGTTTTTTTTGAGATGGTGTCTTGCTCTGTCATCCAGACTGGAGTGCAGTGGCGTGATCTTGGCTCCCTGCAACCTCCGCCTCCCAGGTTCAAGCGATTCTCCTGCCTCAGTCTCCCAAGTAACTGGGATTACAGGTGCCTGCCACCATGCCTGGCTAATTTTTTTGTATTTTTAGTAGAGACAGGGTTTCACCATGTTGGTCAGGCTGTTTTCGAACTCCTGACCTCAAGTGGTCCGCCCATCTTGGCCTCCCAAAGTGCTGGAATTACAGACGTGAGCCACCGTGCCCAGCCCCAAAACACTTTTTTTTTTTTTTTTTGAAACTAGTCTCGTTCTGTTGCCAGGCTGGAGTGCAGTGACAATCTTGGCTCTTTGCAACCTCTGACTCCCAGGTTCAAGTGATTCTCCTGCCTTAGCCTCCCGAGTAGCTGGGATTATAGGCACACGCCACCATGCCCGGCTAATTTTTAGTAGAGACAGGGTTTCACTGTGTTGGCCAGGATGGTCTCTATCTCCTGACCTCATGATCCACCCACCTTGTAATCCCAAAGTGCTGGGATTACAGGTGTGAGCCACTGCGCCCGGCCCAAAAACACTTTCATATAGGTCTGCAGAAGCCTTAAATCTCATTCTGACGTGAGAGCCCTGTTTTTACATAACTCTCTAACCTAGGGAATAAAGGAACACTTTTGAGGCACACTCCAAGCAGGATGGCCCCAAGGTATAATAAGCTACTCTGGCTCTGAAGAGAGACATCCAATTACAGTGGGCTATGTACCCCTCAAAAATCTAAGCTGGCGGCTGAACACAGTGGATCACACCTGTAATCCCACACTTAGGAAGGCCCAGACAGGTGGATTACTTGAGCCCAGGAGTTCAAGACCAACCTGGGCAACAGAGAGAGACCCCATCTCTACAAAAGAAAATTTTTTAAATTAGCCAAGCATGATGGCACACATCTGTAGTCCTAGCTACTCAGAAGGCTGAGGTGAGAGGATCGCTTAAGCCGGGGAGGTTGAGGATGCAGTGAGCCATGATCGCACCACCACATTCCAGCCTGGGCGACACAGCAAGACCTGTCATTCATTCATTTATACATACATACATACATGTCATACATAAATACATAAAATTTAAAAATCTAGCTTACACATGGTTTCATCAGATAGAAGGAAAAGAAAAACAAGTTGAGGTATAATTTAAAACTGTTCTTAGCATTTATTGATCTTTATCAGCTAACAACTTCAAGGCAGAAATAATTCACAGGCTGAAGTTGGATGAACTGTGTATTGATCTAAATCATGCAATGCTTTTTCAGTGTCTTAGTCAAAATAAGGCCTTGATAATTAGAGCAGGTTAAGAATGGCAGGGTGGCAATGCAAATTATTGCTTTAAATAGCATGAAAGAGAGCAGTATCCTAGCACCCTCTCCACCTCCAACCCTTTTTAACTCACAGCACAACTACCTACTTGGTTCAGCTTCAGATTAAAAGACTCAATATAAATTTTGGCAGCTAATTCTTTTCAGAGCTCCGGCATCAGGAAAAATAATCCTCTCTCCTACCCATGTCACCTATCATGTTTTCCTTGAGAACTTAAAACTGACGCATTTAAAAGTTTAGTTTTGTGTTTAAATTCTTTTTTTTTTTTTTCTGAGATGGAGTCTTGCTCTTGTTACCCAGGCTGGAGTACAGTGACACAATCTCGGCTCACTGCAACCTCTGCCTCCTGGGTTCAAGCGATTCTCCTGCCTCAGGATCCTGAGTAGCAGGGATTACAGGCGTCTGCCACCAGGCCCGGCTTATTTTTTGCATTTTTAGTAGAGACAGTTTCACCACATTGGCCAGGCTGGTCTCGAACCCCTGACATGAGGTGATCCACCCACCTTGGTCTCCCAAAGTGCTGGGATTACAGGCTACACCCACCATAGTTTTGTGCTTAAAAGCCCAATTTTGTGCTTAAATTCTAAAGCTTCCTCTGTCAAGGTATTCTCCTTCCCCTTTTGGTTAGGAAGCTTTTTCTGTAAAGGACCAGAGAGTAAATATTTTTGGTTTTGAGGGCCACACAGTCATCTCTTTCACAAGTAACTACTCAAATTTACCATTACAGCACAAAAGCAGCCATAGACAACATTTACACAAGCATGGCTGTGATCCAATAAAATTTATTTATGGACACAATAATCTGAATTTCCGGCTGGGCACACTGGCACATGCCTGTAATCCCAGCACTTTGGGAAGCCAAGGTGGGTGGATCACTTGAGCCCAGGAGTTTGAGATCAGGCTGGGCAACATAGCAAAACCCTGTCTCCACTAAAAATACAAAAAAATTAGCAGGCGTGGTGGCACATGCTTGTAATCCCCGCTACTCAGGAGGCTGGGACACGAGACTATCTTGAACCTGAGGGTCAGAGGTTGCAGGGAGCGGAGATTATGCCACTGCACTCTGGCCTGGGTGACAGAGACTCGGTCTCAAAAAAATAAAAATAATAATAAACTGAATTTTGTATAACTGTTACATGTCACAAAATTTTGAAAACTATTCTTAGCCTGCAGGCCATACAAAAACAGGCCAAATTTGGCCCATGAACCAGTTTGCTCACACCTTTGTTAACTGCTTGTTGTTTTCATCCTATGTTAGTGCTTTGTCTTTCTGACCCAATGTTTAACAGAGTTTGTAGGGGGAAAACTTTTTAAAATTTTGCTTGCTTTCAGCACCCATTCATCCTCCCTATCTCCTGGTAACGAAGCCCCTCCTTTTCATTTGGGATACGCTCCTCCCCAGCATCAAGTGTTTCTGCCAGGGTGTTCACCAAGAGGCGCCATCTGTTGTACCACAGTGGTGAGTGTATAACCCAGGGTGGCCCACCAGGCAACACTAGTCCCCTGGACACAGTGAATGATCCAGGCATGGGCAAGCACTCCAAGCAGAGGCAATTTGCCAATCAGTGGTTCAAGCGCTGATCCGGATGCTGGGAAGAGTGGGTGGATTACTTTCTCTGGGATAGGCAGTACTAAGGACTAGATGTGTCTGGGGCTAGTGAGGTCCATCCTGCCTCCAGTGAAGAGAATCTGACTGAAAAGGATGCCTACACAAGAATGAGCAAAGCTGAGAGGTGACCTGAGGCCATCATTTCAACCTCATATTCATCCCTGCCTTCCGACCTCTTGGTGACCCAAACCATACATCCCCTCTTCTGATTAAGTAATCTTGAGTTGGGTTTCTGCCACACCAAAGAATTCTGACTAATAAACTATGTCACTATGTCACATCGGATTCTGTTTGAAAGTTGGCACGGTAGTGATTCATGCACAAAACAATGATACTGGCTGTGTTCCACAATATACAAGAGTCATTTACAGATACGTCTCTTTCCCATTAGCCTCAGCTCCTGGAGGGCACAATTCATTTATGAGCCCATTCTATGCCTAACGAGTAATTCACCTAGTACCTTGCACTTGGCAGGTATTCTATAAATATTTTACAAAATGAATTACTTCTCTTTGATGGAGGAAAAGACTGTGAGGAGGTAGGCGAATAGACACGGAGGAGCATATACCTGTACCTACCTATGACTGTCAAAATGTCACCCAGAGATTTCAGAGAAACTTACTCCCCAAAGAGGTGACAGCTCTATACCCACCCCGATCAACAGCTCACAAATCACATACACCAGGCTAAACTGCACAGATTGCTTCTCCCTTTGAACACCCGGGGAAATAGAATGCAATGTTCTGTGTAATACCAGAACAGGCTAGGCGCAGTGGCTCAAGCCTGTAATCCCAGCACTTTGGGAGGCCGAGACGGGTGGATCACGAGGTCAGGAGATCGAGACCATCCTGGCTAACACCGTGAAACCCCGTCTCTACTAAAAAATACAAAAAACTAGCCGGGCGAGGTGGCAGGCGCCTGTAGTCCCAGCTACTCGGGAGGCTGAGGCAGGAGAATGGCGTAAACCTGAGAGGCGGAGCTTGCAGTGAGCTGAGATCCGGCCACGGCACTCCAGCCTGGGCGATAGAGCGAGACTCCGTCTCAAAAAAAAAAAAAAAAACCAGAACAAATCACAGTGGACCAGCTGAGCTAGCCAAGCTGAACTTATTCTGCCCAAGAAGTCCTGCTCCATTATGGCAGAGACAAATCACTTCAGGAATGAGGGTGAGAACGTGCTTGCCTTTGTGTCCCCACCTGCTGCAGACACATTAGAAATGTAGGAAAGCTACCATGTGTACAACCAAGGCAATGTACCAAACTAGGACCAGGACATACTCACCCAGTTGAAGAAAGATAACTGAAAAATGTTCAAAAGGCTACTACCTCGGTGGAAAAACAGTAACTAAACGGTACCTGAAAACACCTAACCTTCCTCAAAATACCATGAGGCACTTCTCACTTAAAACTTTGTAAGTACGGGAATACCTACCTTTAAATCACTGACATATTCCTAAGAAGAAATGTATGAATCAAATTGATGTAATTTGCTTGCCCTTTTCAAGATTCTATGAAAACTTATATTTGAAGAATCCTGCCTACAGTGAATGCTTTGAAAGAGCAAAACATTGGCCCCAGAGCACCTTTGTCATCAACTATTTTTGTACATTAGTTTTTTTTTTTTTTTTTTTTTTTGAGATGGAGTCTCGCTCTGTCACCCAGGCTGGAGTGCAGTGGCCGGATCTCAGCTCACTGCAACCTCCGCCTCCGCCTCCCGGGTTCACGCCATTCTCCTGCCTCAGCCTCCCGAGTAGCTGGGACTACAGGTGCCCATCACCTCGCCCGGCTAGCTTTTTGTATTTTTTAGTAGAGACGGGGTTTCACCGTGTTAGCCAGGATGGTCTCGACCTCCTGACCTCGTGATCCACCCGTCTCGGCCTTCCAAAGTGCTGGGATTAAAGGCTTGAGCCACCGCGCCCGGCCTTGTACATTAGTTTTAATTAGAGCAGGGCACACCCAGAAATCACTTTCAACCTGGACTAGGTAATGGGACCACCAACTAGCCCCCAACACTGAGCAGGGGAGGATGGTGTCCCTTGGTATCTGCATGACTGTGGTGAGAGTGGATGCTTCAGAGGCACTGACTCTGGACCCATCTGGGAGGTCACTGAGCCCATGCCTACCCTCTAAACAAGGCTAGGAGAGGACAGTTGGCCCAGCAGCAATAGCACTGTTACAGTTGTGTGCCAGGGAGCTATTTTTCTGCCTGTGTGAGCCAACCTCCTAACCAGAGTAGCCTTGGTTCCTACCCTACCGTGGTTTGTAGGATCAGCTTTTCAAAGGACTCTCTGAACTTCCCTTGGATCCTTCTAATGAATAAATTTTAAGAAGCTTAAACCAAGTCAGGCTGGTTTCTGTTGCTGGTAATCATAAAAACCTCTACCAATTTATCTAAGCAACAGGTAAAATGTATTAAGTGCCTACTACGTGTCAAGCACTATTCTAAGTGCTTTGTATCTGTTAATTAATCTGCACACAACCCTTTAGGTAGGTTCTGTTTTCTCTATTTTCCTGAGGTTTGGAGAAGTTAAATGAGTCATCCAAGGTTACACAATAAGTAGCACAGTCACGATTTGAACCTTCAACTTTATCATTGTGACAGAGTGGAAAAAAAAGGGCTACCGTATTTCATAGCTCCTCCCAACAAGAGATGGAGACTTCACTCTACTTTTTAAATCTTGGCTTGAAACACACGACTTGCTTTAGCCAACAGGACATGAACAAACGTGACATAAGCAGAGGCTTAAAGGGTACTTGAGTACTAGGGTTTACCGCCACTTGCTACTGGAAGAAACCAGGGCTATAGCCTCACAGAGGATGGGGAAAGAGGACCTGCCAACCCAAAGAAAAAGTAATAAATTGTGTGAAGTAATAAATTGTTATTTTAAACTACTAAGTTTTGGAGGCTCGTTACATAGCAAATAGTAATTGAAATAATCAACTCTAGCCTAGCAGCTCATGCCTATAGTCTCAGCACTTCGGGAGGCTGAGGCAGGAGAATCGCTTTAGCCTAGGAGGCCAAGGCTGCAGTGAGCCATGATTGCACCATTGCACTCCAAGTCTGGGCACCACAGTGAGACCCTGTCTCAAAAAGAAAAAGAAAAAAACACTAAGCTATCTCCAGCAAATAAATATCAATAAATAAGAACAAATAAAAATTTGAGGCAGAGAAAAGACCTCTTTACTCTTCCCTATTTTTCCTAAAGGACAGAAGAAGAAATGAAGTTGAAATTTCACCAGGGAAGAATATATTTAGACCAGAGGTAGAACTGGCCATGAGGAAGCCCATACGCAGGGACAAGGAGACTGCTCTCTCTCATTTTCACCTGAACTCAGGTTTCCAGGAATCATTTACTCACTGTGCTGCTTGCTCGGGAATTGCTTGTGCACAAGTACCATTCCACAGTCCAGGCCTTACAGTTAATTCTTCCAGGGCTTCTGCAGAAGACTTGTGAACAACAGGAGTCTGAAATGCTGAGCAGCCAGGCCAGCCCACACAGAAGTCCTTCTAGTGACTTCCCTTTCTTGGCTGTGCAAGTGGTAAACTCTCCACTGAAGACATCTGTTCAGAGACCCATCTGGCTCACAAAGCAGCTCTTCATGCCAAAGAGCAACAATTGGTGAAGTCAGAAAAGAAAGCCCTAAGACGGTGGGGGCAGCACTAGGCGGAAGGGAAAAGAAAGCTAGTTGTTCCAGGAATGTGCTGAAACCTCCCTCTCCTTGGAACAGAAATAAAGTTAAAACTCTTCATTGAAAAACACAGGGCACGGTCCATAGTAGGTACATAGTAGAGAAAAACACAGGACTAGAAAGAAACACTGTATTAAGAGCAAGAGACATGGGTCCTTCGCCCAGTTTCACAAGTTGACTCCTGTGTGTTCTGGAACAAGTTAATCATACATCCAACCATGTAACAAACCTTCAAAGTACAACTGTTTTCTACTATCATCTTCAGGACTGAAGATACATACACAGCAATTAGACATGTTCCCAGATTTGAAGAAACTTACAGGTTAATGAGAGACAAATACATGAACTTCCTATTTTACACATATAGAAACCAAAGCTCAGGTTTTAATCACTCTTTTAGTTTCCTGATAAATCATATAAAGAAACAGGGAAGGTAATTAGCATTGTTAGAGCTTTCTATATGCAAAACACTTTGCCAGTTGCTTTCCATATGTAATTTCTTAATCCTCACAGCAACCTCTGAGTAGGCATGCAGACTCCATTTCACAGAGGATGGGATGCCTTTACTCCACCAGATGCTCCTACAACACTGACCTCACTCATCCTTCCACAGTGGTAGACTGCATATGTCAATCGCAGCCTAGAATACAACTCTGTGCTTAAGAAATGTTCATTCCTCCTTTCCTTTCGGCTAATCCTATTTCCTAGAAACTAATACATTAGGCCGGGCGCCGTGGCTCACGCCTGTAATCCCAGCACTTTGGGAGGCCGAAGTGGGCGGATCATGAGGTCAGGAGATTGAGACCATCCTGGCTAACATGGTGAAACCCCGCCTCTACTAAAAAAAATACAAAAAATTACCTGGGCGTGGTGGCGGGCGCCTGTAGTCCCAGCTACTTGGGAGGCTGAGGCAGGAGAATGGCGTGAACATGGGAAGTGGAGCTTGCAGTGAGCCAAGATCGTGCCACTGCACTCCAGCCTGGGCGACAGAGCAAAAACTCCATCTCAGAAAAAAAAAAAAAGAAAAAGAAAAAAAAAGATACTGATACATTAAAATATTCTAACATGGAACTCAGAAGTCTTAAAAAGCCACAGATTAAGGACTAAACTGCTGGAAAAACTGTTTCCCCCTCAAACCAATCACTACCTCTTATTGATGCTTTCTTGTCAGTAGAAAGAGGACAAGATGGCAGCCAGTACACTTAGAAAGCAGGTGGCTTTCTATATTTAGCACTCTTTTTTTTTTTTTGGAGACAGAGTTTCGCTCTTGTTGCCCAGGCCGGACACGGCGCGATCTCGGCTCACTGCAACCTCTGCCTCCCAGGTTCAAGCAATTCTCCTGACTCAGCCTCCCAAGTAGCTGGGATTATAGGCGCCCACCACCACGCCTGGCTTAATTTTTGTATTTTTAGTAGACGGGGGTTTCACCATGTTGGCCAGACTGGTCTCGAACTCATGACCTCAGGTAATCCACCTATCTTGGCCTCCTAAAGTGCTGGGATTACAGGCGTGAACCGCTGTACCCAGCCTACAGTTAGCATTTTAAGTCTATACTTGCATGCATTTTCAAAAATGTTTACACCTGTGAACCTATTACCACAAACAAGATTTAGTATTTCTATTACTCCAGAAAAGTTCCCTTACGCACTTTGATGTTAAACTATCCCCACCTCTAGACCCTCAGGCAGCCACTGATCTGCTGTATGTTACTGTGGATTGTCTGTTCTAAAATTTCGTATTAGCAGGCTCTCACAGTATGTACTCTTCTGTACAGGGCCTCTTTCCCTTAGCATATTTTTGAGATTCATCAAAGTTAAATGTATCCATAGTTTGTTTTTATTGCTGAGTTGTACTCCATTGTTTGAATATATCAGTATATACCCACTCATCTGGTAATAAATATTTTTGTTGCTTCTAATTTGGGGCAATTATAAACAAAGCTGCTATGAACATTTGTTTAACAAGTCCTTGCACGAGTTAATGTTTTCATTTATCTTAGGTAAATGCCAAGGAGTGCGGCTGATGGTGGTGTGACTTAATTTTAAAAGAAATTTTAATTTAATTTTCTTTTAAAAGAAAATTTAATGGTTGTCCTCTCTCTGAATGTTTTTAAGAATTTATCACTGGTGTTGAGCAACTTATTTTACAGCTTTACTGATATGTAACTTTCATATAGTAAACTACATACACTTAAAGTGTACCATTTAATGTGTGTGTGTGTAAAACCATCACCACAATCAAGATAATAAACATGTCTATCACACCCAAAAGCTTCCTCTTGCTCCTTTGTAATTGTTTCCTTTCTCTCCTGCCCTCAGTACCTGGGCAACCACCGATTTGCATTTTGTCCCTAAAGTTTGTAGTTTCTAGAATTTTACATAAATGGAATCATGTGTATCCCTTTTTGTCTTACTTTTCTCATTCAGCATAATTCTCTTTAGATTCATCCAGGCCTTGTTGCATGTATCAGTGGTTTCTTCTACTGCTAAGTAGTATGCCATAGTATGGAAATACCATAATTTGTTTATCCATTCAATTGTTAATGAGTATCTGGGGTATCTCTAGCTTTTGGCTATTACAAATAAAACTACTATGTATGTGTATGTACAAGTATCTGAATGGGCATATTCCTTCATTTCTTTGTGGCAAATTCTAGAAGTGAAATAGCTAAATGTATATTCACTATATGCTTAACATCTTATGAAACTGATAAACTGTTTTCCAACATGATTATACCATTTTACATTCCTACCAGCAGTGTAAAGTGTCTTTATTAAAGTTCTCTAGTAAAGTGTCTGTTCAAATCTTTTACCTGTTTGTATTCAGTTGTTTCTTTTTACTAAGTTATAAGAGGTCTTCATCAATATTCTAGATAAAGTCCTTTGTCAGATGTATGTTTTGCCAATATCATCTCTTGGTCTGTGGCTCGTCTTTCCATTTCTGTCAGTGTCTTTCCACCACTCCCCACTCCCACCAGACAAGGTCTTGCTTTGTCCTCCAGGCTGGAGTGAAAGATTATGGCTCACTGCAGCCTCGAACTCCTGGGCTCACGCAATCCTCCTGCCTCAGCCTCCCAAGCAGCTGTGACCATAGGCACACATCAACAGGCCCAGCTAATTTTTTTTTTTAGTAGAGATGATGTCTTGTTATATAGACCAAGCAACCCTCCTGCCTTAGCCTTCCAAAGTGCTGGGACTACAGGTATGAGCCACCACACACCAGCCCTGTCAGTATCTTTTGAGAATCAAATATTTTAGGTTTAGATAAAATTCTCAATTGATCGATTTTTCTACCTAGTGCATGCCTTCTGTCTCCCATTTAAAAACTGCCAAAACATGGGTCACTAAGATAGTCTCCAATGCTTTCCACTACAAGATTTTATAGCTTTAACTCTTACAGTTAGACCTATGATCTACAGTGAGTTAACTTTTGAATATGGTATGTGGTAATAGGTAATGGTCAAGGATCATCTTTGTGCATATGCATACCTAATTGTTCCAGCATCATGTGTTAAAAAGATTATCCTTCCCCTATTGAACTACCTTGGAATTTCATCTGCCAAAAATCAATTGACTATATAGGTATGTGTCTAATTCTGGACTCTTCATTCTGTTCTATTGACTTATTATGTTTGTCTTTACACCAATACAACACTCTATAACTACAGCTTAATAATAATTTTTTTTCTTTTTTTTTTTTTTTTTTTTTTTAAAGAGACAGGGTCTCCTTATGCTGCCCAGACTAGAGAGCAGTGGCTATTCATAGGTGTGATTCCACTACTAATCAGCACTGGAGTTTTGACCTGTTCCACTTCTAACCTGGGTCAGTTCACCCTTCCCTAGGTAACCTGTTAGTCTTCTGCTCATGGGAGGTCACCACATTGATGCTGAACTTAATGCAAACACCCAACTGGCATTAACACACTACAGCCCAGAACTCCTGGGCTCAAGTGATCCTACTGCCTCAACCTCCCAAGGAGCTGTGACTGCAGGTGTGCACCACCACGCCTAGATATAATAAATCTTAAAATCAGGTAGTCTAAGTCCCCAGCGTTTTCTTTTCTCAATGTTGTCTTAGCTTTTCCAGGTCCTTTGCATTTTCATGTAAATTTTAGATGTAATTTGTTAATTTGACAAAAAAGGCTGCTGGGATTTTCAATATGGTGGCCTTAAATCTACAGATCAATTAATATATCAATTGCCTACATAGCAATCATAGGGTTAGCACTTAAAGCAAAACTGTTACCTTAACAACACGAGTCTTCTCATCAATAACATATTTATTCATGTCTTCTTTAAATTCTCCATTTATTTAGGCCTTCTTTAATTTATTTAGGTCCTCTTTAAATCTTCTTAGGAATGTTTTATGGTTTCTGGTATTAAGGTTTTGATATCTTTTGTCAAATGTGTCCCTCAGTATTTCCTATTTTTTGATATTATGGTAAATAGTGTTTTTTTCTCACATCAATTCCCAGTTGTTTACTGCCAGCACAGCCCCTCCTTTCCTAAGACTCCAATTACTTCTATGTTCATCGGCATGACATTGTCTTACCTGCCTCTGAAATTGGCCCATAGGTCTCATTCTTTTCTTGCCCTTTCCCCCAGACTCCAATTACATGTAACTTAGACTACTTGAATCTTGTCTCACAGGTCTCTGAGGTTCTGCTCTTTATCTCTTTCTAGTCTTTTCCTCTTTGTGCTTCAGTTTCTATAGCTCTACTAGAGCATCTTCAGGTTAACTGTTCCTTTCTTATGTAGGGACTAATCTGCACAAGAAAATCAATTTTTCACTTCAGATACTGAAATTTTCATCCACAGAAATTTCACGGTTCTGGCCAGGCGCGGTAGCTCACGCCTGTAATCCCAGCACTTTGGGAGGCCAAGGCGGGTGGATCACGAGGTCAGGAGATCGAGACCATCCTGGCTAACACGGTGAAACCCCCTCTCTACTAAAAATAAAAATACAAAAAAATTAGCCAGGCGAGGTGGCGGGTGCCTGTAGGACCAGCTACATGGGAAGCTGAGGCTGGAGAATGGCCTGAACCTGGGAGGCGGAGCTTTCAGTGAGCTGAGATCATGCCACTGCACTCCAGCCTGGGCGACAGAGCGAGACTCCGTCTCAAAAAAAAAAAAAAAAAGAAAGAAAGAAATTTCACGGTTCTTTTTATCTTCCATTTCTCTGCCTATATACTCATCTTTCCCTTTAAGTACTCGCGCATATATTTATAACATCTCTTCTGTTTTTTTTCTTCTTTTTTTAAGTACAGATAGGGTTTCACTATGCTGCCCAGGCTGGTCCACCACACCTGGCCTCATATCTCTTAAAGTCATTTTCTGCTAATTCCATTATCTCTTTCATTTCTGGATCTCTTCCTACTGATTGGGTTTTCTTTTGGTATGGCCTGGCTTTTCCTGCCTCTTTGCCAGTCTGGTAATTGTTTTTATTAGATGCTGGACACTGAATTTGGTGTTTAGATTCTGTTGTCTTCGAGTGTTAAACTTTGTTTTGCCATGTTGTTAAGTAACCTGTAGGTCAGACTGACCTTTCAGAGACTTGTTTTATTGGACAGCTTTTAAAAACTTTTCCCTGGAGCTAGTTTAACCTGGTAACTAAGGTGACTTTTCTGGGGTCTCTATTGCGTTTCATTTATGTTCAATTATGGCTTTCCATTCTGAATGGTTGGAATTTGAACTTCTCACAGCCCTGCGTAAACTCTGGGAATTGTTCAACATATAGCTCCTTCGTAATTTTCTGTCTGGTCTGATGGACTTTCACCCTGCACATGTGCAGATCAGTATTCACCAACAGACTCCAGGGGATTTACACGCCAGATGCAGTGGCTTATACCTGTAATCCCAGCACTTCGGGAGGCTGAGGCAGGAGGACTACCTGAGTCCAGGAATTTGAGACCAGCCTGGGCAACAGAGCCAGATCCCTACTCCACAAAAAATCTAAAAATTATCCAGACGTGGTGATGCACATCTGTAGTTCCAGCTACTTGGGAGGCTGAGGTGGCAGGATTGCTTGAGCCTGCGAGTTCAAGGCTGCAATGAGCTGAGATCGAGCCACTGTACTCCAGCCAAAGTAACAGAGCAAGTTCCTGTCTCAAAAAAAGGGGGATGGGGGTGTGATTTAAAAAGTACTTCCAGGCCAGGCGCGGTGGCTCAAGCCTGTAATCCCAGCACTTTGGGAGGCCAAGACGGGCGGATCACGAGGTCAGGAGATCGAGACCATCCTGGCTAACACGGTGAAACCCCGTCTCTACTAAAAAATACAAAAAAATTAGCCGGGCGAGGTGGCGGGCGCCTGTAGTCCCAGCTACTCGGGAGGCTGAGGCAGGAGAATGGCGTGAACCCGGGAGGTGGAGCTTGCAGTGAGCTGAGATCTGGCCACAGCACTCCAGCCTGGGTGGCAGAGCGAGACTCCGTCTCAAAAAAAAAAAAACAAAAACAAACAAACAAACAAAAAAAAGTACTTCCAGGCAAAAAGCTGAAGCAATCATAGGGATTACTGCTTCTGTTTCTTATCTCTCACTGATCACAGTCCTACCTTATCTGTTGTTCAGAGTCTGATTACAACTGTTTCACATGTATGTTTTCCAGTTTTATAGCTGTTTATGGTGAGAAGGCAAGTCCTTCACCAGTAACTCCTAATAATTTCAGAAGACGAAGTCTAGTTTTCTTTTTAAAAGTTAGCTCTGAGTTTCCTCGGCTCTTGTCAGAATAGTGGCTAGTTTTGTTTTTTTTTTTTAGACAGAGTTTTGCTCTTATTGCCCAGGCTGGAGTGCAATGGCGCAATCTTGGCTCACTGCAACCTCTGCCTCCCAGGTTCAATCAATTTTCCTGTCTCAGCTTCCCAAATAGCTGGGATTGCAGGCATGCACCAACACACCCGGCTAATTTTTTGTATTTTTAGTAGAGATGGGGTTTCTCCATGTTGGTCACGTTGGTCTACAACTCCCAAACTCAGGTGATCCACCCGCCTCGGCCTCCCAAAATACTGGGATTACAGGTGTGAGCCACCGCGCCCAGCCAATAGTCTGTAGTTCTTAACAATGCAGTTTGACGGCCCCAGGTTGAAATTAATAGATGCACAAAACTGAACCATATGTACAAGCTGTAAGCTGGTCATGCAAATTCCAACTACAAGTCTATCACGGACAGAAATTTTTCAATATTTTGAGAAAGTTTCCCTGGAATGAGAGGGAACACTTGTACAACATTCTTCTTTGCGCTTCATTTTCTATTTCTTTTCTCCCCACAAATCTCACTAGGGACAAGCTGCCATTACTCCTCTTTCTAGACAGCCCACGTAGCTACTCACTCTACCCCCAATGCACTGTTTCCCAAAGTGTGGCTATGGACCACACCATTAGAACCAGCGCTTACTTAAGAACCAGTGTCTAGCACATCATATAACATGAATGAACCATGAAGACATTATTCTAACTAAAACAAGCTAGTCCCTAAAGGACAAAAACTGCATAATTCCACTCAAATGAGGTACCTAGAGTAGTCAAACTCATAGAGACAGAAGATAGATCGGTGGTTTCCAACAGATGGGGAAAGGGGGAAATAGTGGGGTTTTTTTTTTGTTTTGTTTTTTTTGAGATGGAGTCTTGCTCTGCCGCCCAGGCTGGAGTGCAGTGGCACAATCTCAGCTCACTGCAACCTCTGCCTCCCAGGTTCAAGGGATTCTCATGCCTGGCCTCCCAAGTACCTGGGATTACAGGTGTGTGCCACCATGCCTAGCTAAATTTTGTATTTTTAGTAAAGACGGGGGTTTCGCCATGTTGGCTAGTCTCGAACTCCTGACCTCGAATGATCTGCCCACCTCGGCCTCCCAAAGTGCTGGGATTACAGGCGTCAGTCACCACATCTGGTGAGAGTTGTTAAACAGATACAGAGCTTGACGTCTGCAAGATGAAAAAAGTTCTGGAGATGGATGGTGGTGATGGCTGCACAACAATGTGAATATACTTAATGCCTCTGAACTATACACTGAAAACTTGAGAAAATGGTAAACTTTATGTATATATTTCTTTACAATTAAACTTTTAATTTTTTTTTTTGGAAACAGAGTCTCTGTTGCCCAGGCTAGAGTGCAATGGCATGATCTCAGCTTACTGCAACCTCTGCCCCTCAGGTTCAAACAATTCTCTTGCCTAAGCTTCCTGAGTAGCCAGGATTACAGGCATGTGCCACCACGCCCAGCTAATTTTTGTATTTGTAGTAGAGACAGGGTTTCACCATGTTAGCCAGGCTGGTTTCAAACTCCTGACCTCAAGTGATCCACCTGTCTCGGCCTCCCAAAGTGCTGGGATTACATGCATGAGCCACTACGCCCTGCTAATTGCCTATTTTTAAATTTTCAGGTCCCTGTGCTCTACCCCAGACCTACTGAATCAGAACACCCTCCAACACTTGCAAACACTGTCATAATGAAGTGATCTCTACCTGAAGACCTGAAAGCTCAGTATCTGGAAGAAGTAAGACTAACAAAAAGAACACTAGGGGAGAGAAGGGGGACGTCAAAAAAAAAAAAAAAATGCATCCAGGAGTCAGCCATGTCAAAGGTGGTTCCACTCAGTGCTCAGCTTGCTCACCTGTGATGTATCACCTACGCTATGGGGTTTGTAAGCTGTCCATTCAGTTCCACCAGCCCACCCTAGTCCACTCATCTCCTCTTCAGCTCTCCTCCCTACACCAGTCACTGTTGACAGTGCTGCGGCAGAAGGGACATGGCCGACAGCACTATGTTTACCAATTTCCTGTTCTCTGGCTTCATCTTTTTAAAAAGCAACTACACCAAGGTATAATTTATATACTATAAAATGCAGTCACATTAGTGGACAGTTGACTTTCAACGAATGTATATACCCATGTATCCATCACCATTGTCAAGATGTAACATTTGCCCTTCCCGCCATCTTGGATCCTATGGAGGTCTGCTGGGAATAGGACTCTAAAAGGAAATATGTGGAAGGCTGTGGTGCAAGGCCATTTTTGCTGGCTATAAGCAGGGTATCCAGAACCAAAGGGAGAAGACAGTTCTTCCTAAAGTTGAAAGTGTTTATGCCCGAGATGAAACACAATTCTATTTGGGCAAGAGATGTGCTTACGTATACAAAGCAAAGAACAATATAGTAACTCCTGGCGGCAAACCAAACAACACCGGAGTAATCTGGAGACAGGTAACTTGGGCCCACAGAACCAGCGGCATAGTTTGTGCCAAATTCTGAAGTTCTCTTCCTGCTAAGGAATCCAAGTGGTGTTGTACCCCGTCGAGGATTTTTTTTTTTTTTTTTTTTTTTTAAGACAGAGTCTCGCTCTTGTCACCCAGGCTGGAGAACAGTGGTGCGATCTCGGCTCACTGCAACCTCCGCCTCCTGGGTTCAAGCCTCTCCTTCCTCAGCCTCCTGAGTAGCCGGGCTTACAAGCACCTGCCACCACGACCGGCTAATTTTCTGTACTTTCAGTAGAGACGAGGTTTCGCCATGTTGGCCAGGCTAGTCTCGAACTCCTGACCTCAGGTGATCCGCCCGCCTCGACCTCCCAAAATGCTGGGATTACAGGCATGAGCCACCACGCCCAGCCCCCTTCAAGGATTTAAACTAATGAGAAGTCAATAAATACAAGTGGATTTGTGCTCTTGGGGAAAAAAAGATGTAACATTTGTGTCACCCCAAAAAGTTCCTTCATGCCCCTTTAATCTCTCCCTAGACCCCTCAGGCAACCACTGATCTACTTTTTGCCACTATGGATTTGTTGTTATTCTCTCTGTAATTTCATATAAATGGAAATAGTTTGGGCTGTTTTGTGTCTGGCTTCTTTCACTCAGCATAAATGTTTCTGAAATTCAAAGTTACGTGTATCAGTAGTCTGTTCATTTTTATTGCTGAAGAGTATTCTATTGTATAGAAATACAACAATTTGTTTCTCTCTTTGCCTGCTGAGGATATTTCAGTTGTTTCTACAAGAAATACAGCTTCTTTAAATATTTGTATGGATATATGTTATCTTTCATCTTGGACAAATGCCTAAGATGGTATGCTCACATGGTAAGTCTATGTGTACCTTTATTAAAATAAATCAGTTTATTTTTTTTAATGTGTTTTGTTGTTGTTGTTCCTGTTGTTGTTTTGAGACGGCATCTTGCTCTGTCGCCCAGGCTGGAGTGCAGCAGTGCAATCTCGGCTCACCACAACCTCCACCTCCTGGGTTCAAGCGATTCTCCTGCATCAGCCTCCCAAGTAGCTGGGATTACAGGAGCTCGCCACCATGGCTGGTGGCTAATTTTTGTATTTTTAGTAGAGACGGGTTTCACCATGTTGGTCAGGCTGGTTTCGAACTCCTGACCTCGTGATCCACCTGCCTGCCTGGGCCTCCCAAAGTGCTGGGATTACAGGCGTGAGCCACTGCACCAAGCAATAAATCAGTTTCTTTTATAGCAAAACTCATATGCAGCGGGCCAGTCCTGACTTTGGGCATATGCACAATCTAGTCCAGTGAAAAGTGACACCAGAGACTGGATAACTAAGTTCTGGCTGAGGCTCTTAGCTAGACTTCCAGGGTGACTATGACTATGTCCATCACAGCTATACGCAATAGGTGTAGCAAGACCAGAAAGAGGGTGGGAATTGCTGCCCCAGCCACCAAACTAAACAATGATTTTTAATAAAAGATTTAACATGTTATTAAAAGGCTTTTACACGAAAACAAAACGTACAAAAAAGAGGAAGCAACAACCTTTGGATTATATCTAAAATTCAAAGCACAACAACTAGCAAATAGCTTCTTACCTCTGTGCATGATCTTGTGCTTCTCCCTCAGATATGTCAGGCCTTTTATTACCTAGAGGAACGGGAATGTAAAAGAAGACAAAATACTGGTGATTAGAAAAATAATCTATTTTAAAATACTCTAGGAAAATATTTCATTTATCATCATCACAAATCTGCCCTCTTTTTTTTTTTTTTTTTTGGAGACAGAGTTTCACTCTTGTTGCCCAGGCTGGAGTGCAATGGTGCAATCTTGGCTCACCACAACCACCCCCTCCTGGGTTCAAGCAATTCTCTTGCCTCAGCCTCCTGAGTAGCTGGAATTACAGGCATGCACCACCATGCCTGGCTAATTTTGTATTTTTAGTAGAGATGGGGTTTCTCCATGTTGGTCAGGCTGTTCTCGAACTCCCGACCTCAGATAATCTGCCCGCCTCCACTTCCCAAAGTCCTGGGATTACAGGCACGAGCCACTGCACCCAGCCCCTTATTTTTTATTCTTTTGTTTCATTTTCTTAACCTGCCTTTTCAAGCAACCATCTTTTTACATAGAATTGTTTTGTTTTGAGACAGGGTCTCGCTCTGTCACCCAGACTGAAGTGCAATGGCACAATTATGGATTATGGCTCACTGCAGCCGAGTCTCAAGTGATCCTCCCACCTCAGCTTTGCAAGTAGCTGGGACTACACGTGTGCACCACCACGCCCAGCTATTTATTTTTTTGTAGAAGTGAGGTCTCATCATGTTGCCCAGGCTGGAGTTGAACTCCTGGGCTCAAGCAATCCTCCCACTTCGGCCTCACAAAGTGCTGGGATTACAGGTGCAAGCCACTGTGCCTGGCCCCTGGTTTTCAAGACACACAGATTTTAATATAAAGAAAGTCACATTTCTCATTCTAATGCAAGAGAGACAACAGTGTCTATAGACTCCAGACAGGGAAGAGTCTACTGACAAAATACCACTATTTTTAATAAACTTTCCCCTCATTGACTTCCCATCTTCTCTTGTCCATTTCCTACCAACTCATTAACTTATCAATGAGGAACTTAGAAGAAAACCTTCATAACATACTCACAGCAATGCTAACTTTTCCTAAAATTTGTTCAGGAATTCTTCCAGCTTTCTTCAGGACTTGATCCAGAGAACCTCCATCCTAAGAATGAGAATACCAGACCAGTTAGTGACAATGTTTCTAACTATTCTTTCAAGGGATAACTTTCGGGAAGAAAATGAATCTTTAAACCTCATGAGGAAAGTGAATCTCAGGCAAATCCTCCTAAAAGGTTAAGAGTAAGCACGCATTGGTTTATTGCTGACATCAAATATGGTATGAATGCAAACCACTGTGGGAGGTGTCAAGTAACAACTCTAATCCCACGAATATCATTCAATTACTAATTCAGTAGTCACAAAAAGGCCTGATTTGCACTGAAATAACAATATAATATAGTGGTTTGGGGCGCAGGCTCTAGAAGCAAACTATAAATATGAATTCCAACTCTATTGCTTACTATCTGGGGAACTTGACTAAGTAACTCAACCTGCAAAATGAGGATAATAATCACTAGG
This sequence comes from Rhinopithecus roxellana, assembly GCF_007565055.1. NCBI lineage: Eukaryota > Metazoa > Chordata > Mammalia > Primates > Cercopithecidae > Rhinopithecus > Rhinopithecus roxellana. The sequence goes on from NC_044553.1 coordinate 172,537,501, forward strand.
CTATTATAATAATCACAGGGCTATATAAGGATTAAACCAGCTAATAGATATAAAGCACTTAGAACAACATATGGCACATAATAAGTACTCAACAAATGCTGGCCATTTTATCACTATCACGTATGTCACAAGGTACATTTGGTATTGTGCTAACAAATCATAATTATCAATCCAAAGAAAAATGTCATAGAAAGCAATAAATCCTACAAATCCTACAAAGTACCACAGACTGTGTTAGCTTCTATGGGGGTCAGATATATGAAAAACAGCTGGTTTCTGCCCTTAATACATTTACTAATAGGGGAAATATGCCACTTTCAATAAAATATAACTGTGGTATTATTTTATATATATATACATATATATATAAAAGTTTTCATCTATGGTTCCCGGTTTATAACTCCCATGTGCCCTTGTTACAGTCTTATTTTTCATTTTTCAAATCTTTTCCTTTTCTTTTCTTTTTTTTTTTTTTTAATAGAGATGAGGTCTCCCTATGTTGCCCAGGCTGGTTTTGAAATCCTAGGCTCAAGTGATCCTCCCACCTCAGCCTCCCAAAGTGCTGGGATTACAGGCATGCCTTAGTCTTTTGTTGTAACTTTGGGCGTGTAAGGCCTCAGGAATAGGCCTCAGAATCTATCCTGCCCTCTTTTTACCTGCCCCAAAGCAGGACTCTAATATACCCCCCACCTTTTTAACTGTGGATCTCCGAGATCAGACGAGATCGGGCGCGTTCAGGGTGGTATGGCCGTAGACAACTGTGGATCTCAACGCCTTCCCCTGAGAGGGTCCTGCCCTATATGCTGGGGGAAGGAATGCTGACCTCAGGAAGCTGCCATAAAAACCCAGAACGCGGCAGGGCGTGGTGGCTCACGCCCGTAATCCTAGCACTTTGGGAGGCTGAGGCAGTCGGATCACAAAGTCAGGAGATCAAGACCATCCTGGCTAAAATGGTAAAACCCTGTCTCTACTAAAAATACAAAAAATTAGCCGGGCGTGGTGGCAGGCACCTGTAGTCCCAGCTGCTCAGGAGGCTGAGGCAAGAGAATGGCGTGAACCCAGGAGGCAGAGTTTGCAGTGAGCAGAGATCGCACCACTGCACTCCAGCCTAGGCCACTGCACTCCAGCCTGGGTGACAGAGCGAGACTCTGTCTCAAAAAAAGAAAAAAAAAACAAACAAACAAAAAAAAACAACCAGAAGGCTAGGTTCAGGAAAAGTGAACAAATGGAGGTTCCTGGAGGGTGGTGAGCCCAGGGAAGGCATGGAGGCTTCGCACCCCACTCCCATACCTTGTCCTGTGTGTCTCCTCATCTGTATCCTTTGCAATGTCCTTTATAATGAACCAGTAAAACTAAGTGTTTCCCTGAGTTCTGTGTGCTCATCCAGCAAATTAATCGAACCCAAAGATAGATAGGATCATGGGAGTCCCAACTTAAAGCCAGTCAGTTGGACGTTTTGGAGGCCCAGACTTGCAACTGGTGGTGGCGGAGTCTTGGGGACTGAGCCCTGAATCCATGGGATCTGACATGATCTTCTGGTAGACAGTGTCGGAATTAAACAGGAAGACACCCAGCTGGCGTCCGCTGCTTAAGAGTGTAGAGAAAATCCCTCCACACTTTTGGTCACAGAAGTCTTCTGTGTTGATTGTTGTGGTGTGACAGTAAAGGAAAAAACACGGTCTGGGAGTTTTTCCCAATATTAACAATGAAACCATAATGGCATAAGAAAGTGATACAGATATGCAGAAGAAGGGAGAAGTAATTCTGACTTCTCTTAAAAGATGGCATTTGAGCTGAATATTACTCAAAGGATGAGCATGATTTCTATACCTGGAAAAGGGGAAGAGAAAAGGGAGAGAAGAACAGAGTACTGCAGTAAGATCAAAGCAGAGACGCATTACATTGCTGAGTACTTCTGGGATGATGTGGTCATTTCACTGTTGGTGCATGAAGAGATGCAGTGACAGATCAAGCTGGAAATGGCCAGCTGTGACCAGAACCCCACCTAGGAACTGGGACTTGACTTTATGGAGGCAGAAGTAAAGGAATCCAACCTGAGTGTTTAAAGATAAGAATCACAGCAGCTCAGGGAGACAGACAAGACTCTGGAGGCAGAGAGACTGGTAAGGAGATGAGATGACATGAATGGGGTGCCAGACAGAGGCAATGGAAAAAGAGTACTAGAGAGGATACAAGTATGGTATGAAGCCAGGCTCTGCAGGGCTCACACACCAGGGGCTCCCATTAAGGGTTCTACATTTTAACCTACCATCTTGAAGAAATGCCTGGCTAAGGGGATCCTGATATATCAAAGCAGAAAAAGGTTAAGGTCCCCTGTGGCTTCAGGTGTAGCCAGTTACCACTTGCAACTTAAAATTACCCTCAGAGGCCGGGCGCCGTGGCTCACGCCTGTAATCCCAGCACTTTGGGAGGCTGAGGCAGGCGGATCATGAGATCAGGAGATCAAGACCATCCTGACTAACACAGTGAAACCCCATCTCTACTAAAAATACAAAAAATTAGCTGGGCGTGGTGGCGGGCGCCTGTAGTCCCAGCTACTCAGGAGGCTCAGGCAGGAGAACAGCATGAACCTGGGAGGCGGAGCTTGCAGTGAGCATAGATCGTGCCACTGCACTCCAGCCTGGGCAACAGAGCAAGATTCCGTCTCAAAAAAAAAAAATTACCCTCAGAGGTAGACCTAGTTCCTGAAAACTCAAACAAATTTTCTAAAATATCCCATCTATATTGAGCAGTTATCATCATCCTCTATCATTTATCAAATGCCTCTGTAAATGTAAGAACTACTTTAAAAAAAAAAAAAACTATAAGATAAAGATAGAACACACTCTCTGCTTAGGGAGACAGAATATATTCGTAAGAGGTAAGGCACTTTAAATCCTCCTCTGAAACAAGGCACGGAACAAACAGTTGAATGAAGAGAACAGACAATGCTACTGGTGCTCAGAGGAGGAAGTGATCCTCCTGCCTCAGCCTCCCGTGTAGTTGAGACCACAGGTACGTGCCACCCCACCCAGGTATTTTTTATTTTTTTATTTTTGTAGATGGGGAGTCTCACTTTGTTGCCCAGGCTTGTTTCGAACTCATGGGCTCAAGCAATTCTCCTGCCTCAGCCTCCCAAAGTGCTGGGATTACAGGTGTGAGTCACTGTGCCCAGCCAGCACTACCTCTCAACTGACCCCAAATGCAGCCTAGGACAGGGGGCAGCCCAGGTAACTGTCTTGGTTTACACTTCTCCTGGGAGATGGTAGGAGAAATATCTCTATCAAAAAGGGAAAAACAGACCAGGTGCAGTGGCTCATGCCTGTAATCCCAAATCTTTGGGAGGCCGAGGCAGGAGGATTGCTTGAGGCCAGGAGTTCAAGACCAGCCTGGGCCACATAGTAGTGAAACTCCATCTCTACAAAAAATAAAAATTAGCTTGGCATGGTGATGCACATCATTGTCCTAGCTGCTACTTGGGAGGCTCAGGCAGGAGGATTGCTTGAGCCTAGGAGCTCAAAGTTATAGTGACCTATGATTATGCCACTACACTCCAGCCTGGGCAACAGAGCAAGACCCTATCTCTAAAATTAATTAATTAGTTAATTTTAAAACAAAAAGGAAACATTGGCTCTCTTCCCTTTAACAAACTCCACAAAGCTACAAGCAGAGTATAATGTGAACAATGAAATTACCAAATGTAAGGGGCATAAGCCAGTCAGGCTTCTCCAGGGTTGCCTGCAACTAACCATACAACTTTCTAATTCTAATTCACTGTTGCCAAGTCCTTGCCTTAAGCTGCTGAAATTGTGCTTATTTTTAGAAGCCAATTATTAAGTAAGTCAATGGTGCTTTTGTGAAGGTTTTCTATGGAAGAGACAAATGCTTTATGAAAATAACAGTTCAAAAGCTTTTATTCCTGCACAAGAACCATCAACTCTGGGTCCCTAGTTCTCCGCTTGCTCAGCTACCACCTGAGCAAGAATCTCCTTCCCCAAAGACAAAAGCATTCCTGTTCTGATCAGGGAGCATTCATTTCCCTCCTTGGGTCTCAACATTCAGACTGGGCAGTACACACAGGGCTCATTTCTAGGGAAGATCAGCCCCCGGCTGAGTGCTTTAGAAGACAGGGCTCAACCAATGCTGATGACACAAATTTACTGCAAAACGCATTCCCAGGGCCAGGCGTGGTGGCTCACATCTCTAATCCCAGCACTCTGAGAGGCCAAGACAGGCAGATTGCTTGAGCCCAAGAGTTCAAGACCAGCATGGGCAACACGGTGAAACCCCATTCCTACTAAAAATACAAAAATAAGCCGGGCATGGTGGCACGTGCCTATAGTCCCAGCTACTCAGGAGGCTGAGGGGGTTAGATCGCTTGGGCCCAGGAGGCAGAGGTTACAGTGAGCCAAGATCACGCCACTGTACTCCAGCATGGGCGACAGCGGAAGACCCTGTCTCAAAAACAAACAAACAAGCAAACAAAAACCAAAAACAAAACCCCATACATCCCCTAAAATTGATCAGAGCAATGGATATGTGGTAAACCAAATATATCAAAATATAAGTTGTGGAATCTAGGTGGTGGGTTTACGACTGTACACTTCCTTCCAGTTTTCCTGCACGCTTAAATTTTTTTGTTTGTTTGTTTTTTTTGAGACAGAGTTTCACTCTTGTCAACCAGGCAGGAGTGCAATGACACAATCTTGGCTCACCACAACCTCCACCTCCCAGGTTCTTCAAGTGATTCTCCTGCCTCAGCCTCCCAAGTAACTGGGATTACAGGCATGTGCCACCACACCTGGCTAATTTTGTATTTTTAGTCAAGATGGGGTTTCTCCATGTTGGTCAGGCTGGTCTCGAACTCCTGACCTCAGGTGATCTGTCCGTCTCAGCCTCCTAAAGTACTGTGATTACAGGCGTGAGCCACCGCGCCTGGCCATTTTTGTAGTTTTTTAATAGAGACGGGGTTTCACCATATTGGCCAGGCTGGTCTTGAACTCCTGAACTCAGGTGATTCGCCCACCTCAGCCTCCCAAAGTGCTGGGATTACAGGCGTGAGCCACCACGCCCGGCCTGTGAAAATTTTAATAATAAAGTGTTGGGAAAATAATATTCATGACACAAAACTCATGCAAAGACTGTGACAGAGAGGACCAAAGACCTGCAGAAGCTGGGATGTGGCTATCAAACAGAGTTCTCTCTACCTGACAACACCTTTGAAATGCTGGAGCTGAGGCAAAGCAGAAGGTCCGAGGGAAGCAAGAGCCCACAGTCAGAATTTTCCATCCAGAGGAAGCCAGGGCAGGGCCTTTCCTGCTAGAGGACCTGCTCAGGAACAAGGAAGGGCTGAGAGTGCCCAGAGCTGAAGCAGAAAGCCACTCTGGCTCTCATGGCTGCCTGGTCTTCTGGTCTTCAGGCCACAGCTGCTTCCTACATGGTCCATCTAGATGCTCCGGCATCACCTGAGCCTCTCCACTGCTACTGACTGACTGTTCTAGCTGCCCTCTGGGTCTATGTATACTCAGGGCCAAAAGGTCCTATGGCAAGCTCCAAGGCCTAACCCTCCCCCACCAAGCCCCAAGCCTGACCAGGTCTTCCCCATCCTGGCCACCCTCATTCAGTAACTCAACACATACCAACCAACGGGTGCCAGACACTGTGCTTGGCCCTTGAAACATTTTCCCCTCCCAGTCTCAGGCTCCCCACGGTAACTCCAGAGATATTTTCTGATTTAGAGACTTGTGCAGGAATATCTCACTATTTCCAGAGAGCCAAATCCATGGGGGGAAAAAACTGACCTGCAGTCACTGGAAATGGGCCAAGAGAATGGGAAACCAACCCCAGTCATTCCCAGTGTCATCTTCTCCTGAAGGAGAAGGAAGGCTTGAAGGAAGAGGAGGACATGGCAAGGGCACAAGAGATGTGATCAACATCTATAAGTTCAAAGTGAATAAAGAATTCCAGAATAAGGACGCCATCTAGCATCTCAAAAAAGGTCAGTGTAAAGGAAGAAGCCTCCTAGTATCTCAAGAGGTCAATGTAAGAAAAATAAAAAGATTGGCGGCTGGGCGCAGTGGCTCAAGCCTGTAATCCCAGCACTTTGGGAGGCCGAGACGGGCGGATCACGAGGTCAGGAGATTGAGACCATCCTGACCTCATGAAACCCCGTCTCTACTAAAAAATATAAAAACTGGCGAGGTGGCGGGTGCCCGTAGTCCCAGCTACACGGGAGGCTGAGGCAGGAGAATGGCGTAAACCCGGGAGGTGGAGCTTGCAGTGAACTGAGATCCAGCCACTGCACTCCAGCCTGGGCGACAGAGCAAGACTCCGTCTCAGAAAAAAAAAAAAGAAAGAAAAATAAAAAGATTGGCTTAGCACGGTGGCTCACGCCTGTAATCCCAGCACTTTGGGAGGCTGAGGTGGGCAGATCATGAGGTCAGGAGTTCGAGACCAGCCTGGCCAACATGGTGAAATCCCGTCTCCACTAACGATAAAAAAAAAATTCAGGCCAGGCACGGTGGCTCAATCCTGTAATCCCAGCACTTTGGGAGGCCAAGGCGGGCAGATCATGAGGTCTGATGGAGACCATCCTGGCTAACATGGTTAAACCCCGTCTCTACTAAAAATACAAAAATTAGCCGGGCGTGCTGGTGGGCACCTGTAGTCCCAGCTACTCAGGAGGCTGAGGCAGGAGAATGGTGTGAACCCAGGTGGCAGAGCTTGCAGTGAGTGGAGATCGCGCCACTGCACTCCAGCCTGGGCGACAGAGCGAGACTCCGTCTCAAAAAAAAAAAAATTAGTGGGGAGTGGTGGTGCACACCTGTAATCCCAGCTACTCTGGAGGCTGAGGCAGGAGAATCTCTTGAACCTGGGAGGCGGAAATTGCAGTGAGCCGACATCGTGCCACTGCACTCCAGCCTGGGCGACAGGACCGAGACTCAGTCTCAAAAAAAGGGGGACAGGGACCCTTCATCACCCTAAAAAATAAAAATAAATAAAATTAAAAAAAAAAAAAGAACACAAGAAACCCAAGGGATAAGAAACAGCTCCCTGAGGGAAAGCCAGGACTCAAGTAGAAAATAATCACCAGCCCAGGCCAAGGACTAGGACCAAGTCAGAAATGTTCATATGCTTCCCACAGAGAATGCTTTGCTCTCATTAAGGAAAGAGAGAACAAGCACTTTCTCTAACCTTTAGATGTGCAGAAGATGTTTTTAGGATTTAGGTTCCATATGGCACCCACAAATGTTGGCAGATGCCTATAACAGTGGATGCAGCACTTCGTGATCATTACAATGAAGAGAGGTTCAAAATAATGGAGACACAAGTAGAGAATCCTCCCAGGAGGGTTATTCTAAAGCTCACTAAGGCTGCATACCAGGACCCCTATTCTAGAGGTCAGGACAGGTCTAAAGTATCAGGAAGAAAATGGGGTAGGAGCTGAGAGACACAATACTGGACTGAAAGCATGACAGCCACCAAGTGTGCAGACTCACGTCAGCCCTCATCTCTAAGCCATCAGCCCAGGGAGAATAAAGCAAAGATCAACACTTGAAGAATTCCCTAAGTTGCACAATGTGTTGGAAGACTTATATCTGAAGACAAGGAGGGATTCCAAGCACGTAGTGGTAAAATGACTGGCAGCTAACACGCATGTAATTAATTAGCCTATGAATGCCCTCTCTCTCCACTGCCCTCTCCTTCCACTAATGTGCATCATGCAGAAACCCAGAGAAACCCTAGAGGCTGCCCTTACAGTAGATTATATCATCTTCATAATCCCAGAGCCTCGCACCTAGCATACAGCATTGTACACAAGAAATGGATTTAAACTGTTATTTACCAGATTTTACTTACATCACATCTTAGGGTCATCTGAATCAAAAAAAAAAAAAAAAACTACGAGAGGTGCTCTAGGTACATCCACCAGGAATACTGCCACTTTTCTGAAGAGAGGCAAGGACCTAGAAAGGAGGTCTGACATCTTGTGAATATCCCAAGCTCTACAGTCAGACTTCCCAGATGCCTCAGATAGTGATATGGATCCCAGGAGCAGCAGGGAGGCAGCTGGTCACATCCCAGACCAAAGATTAGGCCAGAGCCACCCAACTCTTAAGGCCATTGCTCCAGAGGCTGAGAGGGTGTCACATACCATGTGCTCCATGCAGATACTGATCTCGCCATCACTGTAGAATGCACCATAGAAGCCCACGATGTATGGAGAGTTGCACTCATGCAGAACCTGCAGCTCCCTTATGATCTGGTTCCGGATTGCGGGTTTGATCTCCAGATGAATTAGCTGGAGAAAAGTAGAAGAAAGAGAAGTTTTATGAAAGAAAGAGGGAGGAAGGGACGAAAGATGTAGTCTTGTTAAATGTTTAAGCTCTTAAAGGTAGAGACAGGAGAAACAGGTTAAGTTGTAACAAACAAGTTTTTGCTCAACCAAGAACTGAGTGTCACTGTACTAAGGCAGGCACTGGCACTGGGGGCTGTCCCAGCTGTGCCTCGGCTCCTGGGAGCCTAGACAGGAACAAAGTTAAGGGAAGGCTTACTCCGAGAGAGGCTTTGGAGCTCAGATAAGAAGAGAAATTGACCTTGAGGATTTGGTTCACACTCAAGAGCTGTGAAAGCAGAAGGGTATGAGGGACTCAGGTATGCTAACCTAGGCTGCCCAAGAGATTCTTCCTTGACCTCAGGAGCCTGATGTGGTTGAGACTGAGCCAAAGTCTAAGGTGCTACCTTATGTCACCCTAACATTTTCCCTTGTTCCAGCTGGGGAGACAAGTGACAGTCACATTAAATAGCTACGCAGTAAGGTTGAACTTCTAAAAAATCCCACAGACAGCGAGTGTCAGAGAACATGGACGCAGTGGTTACCAGTGTGGGCTGGGGCACGTGGTATAAGCTAGACAAGAGGTGGACCTAGAAGATGGGTATTGTTTGAAAAGACAGAAGGAACAGCACACACAAAAAAATTATGGGCACGGGAGTGAACACAATGTGCAAAAAAACATCGAAGAACCCAACCTCTCTGGAGCCAAGGGGCTATATTCCAAAAGAGGACCAAGGGTAGACAGGAAAGGGAAGTCCAGCTCTACAAGTACATCCTATGATGGCGAGTTCAGATGCTGTAATGCAGGAAGATAAAGGGGATTCACTGGCAGGGCTGGAGCACAAGTGGGAAACAACTTGAAATCCTTGTTTTGTGCATCACTGTGGCTGGGTGAATGAAAGTAGCTTCTCCAGCACCTGATAAGCAATAAACAGGTACCTTGGCATTCCTTCCACAGCACACAGAAGGTTAAAGAAGAGTCATTATTTTCCAGATGGGATGGGGATTAATACACTAACACAGTCATTAGTGTGTTTATCCATAATCTGATAAATAACATGCATTCAAAATTCAAACAGCACAGCCAGGCACGGTGGCTCATGCCTGTAATCACAGCACTTTGTGGGGCTGAGGCGAGCGGATCACCTGAGGTCAGGAGTTCAAGACCAGCCTGACCAACATGGAGAAACCCTGTCTCTACTAAAAACACAAAAAATTAGCCAGGCATGGTGGCGCATGCCTGTAATCCCAGCTACTCGGGAGGCTGAGGCAGGAGAATCGTTTGAACCCAGGAGGTGGAGGTTGCATACCAGCCTGGGCAACAAGAGCGAAACTCCATCTAAAAAAAAAAAAAAAATTCAAACAGCACAAAAAGGCATTGAGTAAAGTCAGTCTTCCTTCTACCCTGGTCCCCAGGCTTCTAGGTACCCTGAGAGATAATCCAATTACCTGTTAATCAAGGCAAACTCACCTTTCTGGCCATGACCAGGCCAGAAGGCTTGTGGGAGACCTTGAACACCACACCGCCATTGCCGGCCCCCAGCTCACTGATCTTCTCAAAGTCGTCATCCTTCAGTTCTCCCACCTTCTGCTTCTGGGTGAGAAAGGCCTCAAGGCGCTTTCGCTGCTGCTCATCAAGCTCTAGCTCCTCCAGCTTCTTCTGCAAGGCCTCCAAGTTGGTCCTGTTCCAAAGCAGGAAGCACAAGTCAATATTGTCACCAGAGAAGTCAACCCAAAGAAGTACTCCTATCATGGAAAGCTCCAGCTCTGGGGCCAGACAGAGAATCAAAGAGTGAGGCTAGAGAAGAGGCCCCCTCCCACTGTGGCTCTGCCCACTTCACTCCAGCCACCCCAGATGACTATCACCAACATGCTTTACCTCTCGGGGCTTCAATGTCCTTATTTATAAAATGAAAAAATTAGGTCTTTCTCACTATGTTGTAAGTCAATGAAAGGAACCAAAGAACCTACTAAAATTCAGAATGAGCCACCTTAATTCGCTTTAAAACTCCAGTTTAAAAAGCCCCACTACTGTTGGTTTTATTGTTTTTACCATACACAAAATAAAATTCCCTAAATTCACTAAAATGAAATCAAATCAACTTTAAACTGAATCACAACAGTAGAAATCCTCATTTTCAATGTAATCAGGTCCAGATTACATTGGACCAGGTTAATCAAAAAAATCACAGCAAAAAATCATAAAAAGTATATATCTAAAGTTATTATTTTTGCATAACGTATATAAATATGCATTCATTCGCCCATTCTTTAACAAAGGGCAAGACTCTGAATAAGGGTCCAAAGAGGACCCACTGGTTAAGAGGTCCACATCATCCTCTCACACGGACCAGAACATAATACATTGTTGACAATTTCCTATTCCTGATTCATTAAAGCTGGTTAACGTTAAAATTTTAGAGTTTTATGATTTCCCACAATCTTAATGTTCATCTCGTTTGACAGTAACGTGTTTTAGTAACTTGGACTTATGAGTCTTTCCACAGCTTTTAACTAGTGTTCATGGGGGGGGGGAATCACTTCATTTGCAGTTATATTTCATCAGTTTATCTGATACCTAAATACATTACTTAACTACAATACCAGCTACAGCTGAACAAATGGGTTTGGGAACAAGCTGGCTCTTGGTAAGCACATAATTCAGCCAGTGGGGGCTGAAGCGAGTGGGTATGGCAGAGAGCAGCCTCCTGCAGTGCATGCTGTGGGCATTGCTCAGAGTGTTTCATCCAGGGAACTGAAAAGTGTTCATCACTCCTGTGAGCTGGTTAACAGGAAGGTGGTAAGAGTTTCCACTGTGTTTCACCGGATTTCATTGGGTTTCAAACTGAAGTCCCGGGAGGTGAAGCGTGTCAGTGATAATCGTGTGGGGTGGCTGGAGTGACACAGCTGACAAGATAGGCCTTCGCTATACATCATCATGTTGGTGTTCCTGTCAACACACACACCCCAGTTCTGAGCTTGAAAGAAAGAGTAAGCATAATCTGCTCTTCCTTCACACCCTCTATCCCAAACCTCTAGAAGACAGGGAAACGAAGACTTACCTCTCCACGTATGAGGAGATCTGACACTGCCTTACAAATAACATCACGCATGGGACCAAAGAAGATGCAAGGCCGAGGCTGCTGATTTTCCGCACTGATTTTCCCCCCACCCCACCCGCTGCACACATCAAAGAAAGGCCATGCAAGCACACAGTAGGAAGGCGGCTGTCTTCAGGCCAGGAAGAAGGCTCTTGACAGAACCCAACCATGCTGGCACCCTGCCCTTAGACTTTCAACCTCCAGAACAGTAGGGAAACAAACTATTGTTGTTTAAGCTACATGGTCTATGATATTTTATAACAGCAGTCCAAGCAAACTGAGACAGCTACTCAATATTTTCATGCAAGGTTCAGCTATATCTTGCAGTGTCCCCAGTCCCTAGGGTGTGGGAACCCAGAATATGTGTGGCTGGGGGTGCACAGTGCACACTCTCTGGTTTCCTTTCTCCCAGGTCTCCCCACAAAGGAGCTTACTGAGGACCACATTTAGAAACACATGTCAAATGTAGATGGACCCCATGGCTAAAACCTGAAGGAGGCTACAGCTGCCTGACGGGCTCAGCAGGCCAGCTAGAGATGCAGATTCCAGAAGCTGTCAAAACACACATACACAGAGTGCATGATGGGAGAAGGGAAGGACGGCTGCATGGAAGAAAAACTGCTTTCCTCACAACACTGTAACTCTCCTCAGTGCTTTACATTTATTAAGTCATTTAACCCACAACCCGATTGGAACAGATGAGCAAACTCAAGCACAAACAGGTGAACTAAGATGTCAAAGGTCAAATAGCTGCTAAGTGGCACAGCCAGGTTTCAAAATCAGGCAGAGAGAACAAATGTCTCACCTTAACCATGATGCTGTATTATCTTCAAAAAGCTCAATACTTTCCAGGGAAGCAACTGACAACCATGGGTATCCCAGTGTGAGGCATTTAATACACCAGGGCTCAATCATACATAAAGGTGGTGTGCCCTACACAAAGAAGCCTTTGCACCAGAGACAATCCTGTCTCCCTTGCACATCAATCTGATGATGGATGTACTGGAGCAGATTGGAGCAGATTAACACTGCCTTGCAGCTAATACTTGCCATAGAAATTCAATCAATTTGCAAAGGAAAAGGGATTGCTGACTCTGTTCACTTTCCTGGCTCTCTGAAATAAGTAATTCTTACACCTTCTGGAGGAAAAACTAAGTCTGGGGTTTGTGCTACCTTTCTCCCTCCTCTACCTCCTATGTCTTGCCATTTAACCACCCACCCCACCAAGGAACTGGCTTCTGACCTGTACTTTCAGAAGGTGGCCAGGGAGAGAAATGACAAAGACTGTAGGCTGGGGTGGCAAAGACTTTCCTAATGGCAGGTGTATATGGGTGAGGACTGGAGATGGAATAGTGTTGACAAAATAACAAATCACTAGTATTCAAGCGTCCTGGATTCTTATCCCAAATTGTTCATCAACTAGCTCTGTGACCATGGACAAATCACTTAACCATGCCACATTTCAGATTTCTCTTCTATACATCATGGAATACTATGCAGCCATAAAAAGGAACGAGATTATGTCCTTTGCAGGAACACGGATGGAGCTGGAGGTCATTATTCTCAGCAAACTAACGCAGAAACAGAAAACCAAATACTGCATGTTCTCACTTGTAAGTGGGAACTGAATGATGAGAACACATGGACACATGGGAGGGAACAACACACACTGGGGCCTGTCGGTTGGAGAAGAGAGCGAGCACCAGGAAGAACAGCTAATAGATGCTGGGCTTAATACCTAGGTGATGGGATGATCTATGCAGAAAACTACCATGGCACAGGTCTACCTATGTTCATAAATCTGCACATCCTGCACATGTGCCCCTGAACTTAAAAATAAAAACAAAAAAAAAAATAAGGATTTCTCTTCTGTAAAATAGGAGTAACAATTCCATGCTTATTTCATTCACTGGGGTGGGTCAAAATAGAAACTAATGGAAGAAGCATAAAATTTTTGACACATTTATACATTAACATAGAGGGGAGGGGAGGGGAAGTGGAGAAAGGGGAGGACAGGCCAAGGCAGCAACGGCAGGATCCAGAAACTATGTGCCTTTCCTTTAATTATTCTTAAAATACTTAGGGTTTTGTTTTTGTTTTTAAGAGAATGAAAAACGAAACATTTTATCTGAAGGTGAAATGAAGATTTCGTACTCATTAAAAAGATATCAATCAATAATGTAACAGTATTCAGTATTTCTTCCTCTTGCAGAGGGAGATATTCAACAAGGCTAATTTCTGCCTTTTCAAGGTGAAATGTTTTAAGCAAAGGATATAAGAGCGAGGGCCCTCACCCAACAACTGTATCACCAATCTCTAAAACTCAGAGGGCATGAACCTGTCTCTGTCTCCCTTCACAATCTTTAGTTTTAACTGAAATCAGCAAAACTCACACTGGGGATTTAAAAACAAAACAAAACAAAACTGGAGCTCCAGCACAATAAATCTGACACACACAGCCCTTTCTCCAGGGACCAGCTGTGATCGGCTCCACCCTCCATCACATTCACCATGGCAGAGATAAAACCACACACTGTAACGTGAATTCTGCATCATGGCTGTCTAACGGTAAATACAAGTTCATCAAGATAAAAGAAGATTATAGGTTTGAATGGGAATGCAGAGAAAAACAAAGGTTGTCATTTGCTTTCTGAAAACACCAGGGAGGCGCAATGAAATGGGTGGGAAAGGATATCCTACGGGCAAGAACATGTCCTTCCTCTCATCTCACCCATCTGCTAAGTCTAATTACACTGTTGCAACTGAAACCTTTCATTTGTGGCTCAGTGGTTTAAATCAAGCAGCAGCATAAAATGTATCCCAGGGAGGGACCTTGAAGACCACCTTATCCAACCCTCATTTTACAGATGAGAAAACTGAGGCCCAAAGGGACAAGTTCAAATAGTTCACTGGTGGCCGGTCTCCTAACTCCTAGGAGAGAGCTCCTTTCAAGGCCCCACACTGCCCTTTTCAACCCTGACAGTCACTGAATTTAGAGGCTGGCCTAAGGAATGATGGAAGGAGGTAGGGGGGTGATGTCCAGAAAAAGAAATGGGATCTCCAAACTGCCACACACCAAACAGAAACAGGCCACAATCGCAGGCCTCCCAACCTGAGCCTTGCTCTAGCCTCAACGGCAGGCCTGGCCTCTGCCAGGAGGGTACATTGAAGGAAGGAAAGAAGATGACAACCAATCACTGTAGGAAGGAGAGGAAGGGTCCCCGTGCAGGTGGGTGTTCTCACCAGAGAGCCCAGGGAGTTGTAAAGTTCTCCTTCCCCTGTGGCATCTGGCAAGCAGGAATGCTACTAGGGCAGGAAACAAGTCACGTAGCAGGGAAAGAGGGAAGGAGAGGCAGAAGAGACAGACCCAAGATAAGAGAGACCAGCACCTAGAGATAAAGGCTGCATACAATCCCTTGATCCATGCCTTCTACTCCTACTTACCCATCTGTGAGATCTTGGGTAAGTTACCTTCCTTTCTGGTCCTCAGTTCCGTACACATAAGAAAAGTATATAGGAAGGAGGAGAGGAGGTTAGGGAGAAGTTGTCTACCTCTGAGGTCCAAGTCTGTCAATGTGACAGTAATCTGAGGAGGTACAGAATAAGAATGGGGGCATGTTCCAGTTGAGGGGCTGAGGAGCTTCAATGGATAGGGCCAATGTGAGAACAAAGAGAACTGGCACCATAGGTCTCTGTAAGGTCAAACCATGGATGGCTGAGGATTGAGGGTTAGGCGTCTAAGGAGTAGTGAGACAGGAAAGGAGAATGGACCTGAAAGAGGAAGGCAGAGGGTGCCAAAAGCACAGCTTACCAACTTCCAGATTCCATGACAGGCTAGCCCATCTGTGTTGGGCAGTGCAGATGCACTGGCAAGGGATAGCCCCAGACATCTTGGGGAAGGCGTTCTATATCCTCCCATACCTCAATCCTGCAGGTTACTCTAGGAGAGGCTCTTCAACTACCTAGGAAATCAAATTCTAGGATTGTGTATATGTGCTCCGTGAAAGAAGCCAGGCACAAAAAGAGTATGTACTATGTGATCTGGTTTGGCTCTATGTCCCCACCCAAATCTCATTTCAAATTGTAATCCCCATGTGTTGAGACAGGGAGGTGATTGAGTCATGGGGGCAGTTTCCCCCACATTGTTGTCGTGATAGTCAGTGAGTTCTCATGAGAGCTGATGGTTTTTTAAGTGTCTGGCGTTTCCCCTACTGGCACTTCTCTCTCTTGCCACCATGTGAAGAAGGTCCTTGCTTCCCCTTTGCCTTATGCCATGACTGTACATTTACTGAGGCCTCCCCAGTCATACAGAACTGTGATTCAATTAAACCTCTTTCCTTTATAAGTTACCCAGACTTGGGCAGTTCTTTATAAACCAGTGTGAAAACAGACTAATACACTATGTCATTCCATCTATAGAAAATTCGAAGCCAGGCATGCTGGCTCACACCTGTAATCCTAGCACTTCGGGAGGCTGAAGCAGGAGGATCACTTAAGCCCAGTCGTTTGAGACCAGCCTGGCCAACATGGTGAAACCCTATCTCTACCAAAAATATAAAAATTAGCCAGGCATGGTGGCATGTGCTTGTAATCACAGCTACTTGGGAGGCTGAGGTAAGAGAACTGCCAGAGCCTGGGAGGTGGAGGTCACAGTAAGCCAAGATCATGTCACTTGTACTCCAGCCTGGGAGACAGTGAGACGCTATCTCAAAAAAAAAGAAAAGAAAAGAAAAAAAAGAAAAAAGAAAATTCAAAAAAGGGCAACAGTAATCTTTGCAATTATAAATTAGGAAAGTGATTACCCTTCGGGGGAAGTAACTAAGAGGGGGTGTGCAATGGTTAATTTTATGTGTCAACTTGGCTGGGCCATGGTGTTTCTGTGAAAATGTTTTTGGTTTTTGTGGGGGTTTTTGGATGAGATTAACATTTAAACTGGTAAACTTGGATTAAAGTGAATTACCCTCCATAATGTGAATGGGCCTCAGCCAATCAGTTGAAAACCTTAAGAGAACAAAGACTGACCTGCCCAAAAGAAGGAATTCTGCTGGTAGCCTGTCTCTGGACTTGAACTACATGCAACCCTACCCTGGGTCTCCAGTTTGCTGGCTTACCCCTGCAGATTTTAGGCTTACCAGACCTCTACAATCACATAAGCCAATTCCCTAAAATAAACCTCGATAACCCTCTCTCTCTCTCTCTCTCTCTCTCTCTCACACACACACACACACACACACACACACAACTGCTGTTGGTTCTGTTTCTCTGGTGAACCCTAATACAGGGAAGGAGGGGAATTCCTGGGTGCTAGTAATGCCCTGTTCTTGATCTGAAGGCTGGTTATGTGGTATGTTTGGTTTCTGAGAATTCATCAACTACGCATTTATGATACATAAAAATGTACCTTGACCTGAACCTGGGAGTCAGGCTATCTGGGTATGAATCCCTATTTGGCCACTGAATAGCCATGTCAAGTTGGAGAGGTTTCTTTTTTTTTTTTTTTTTGAGACAGAGTCTTGCCTCGTTGCCCAGGCTGAAGTGCAATGGTGCAATCTTGGTTCACTGCAGCATTCACTTCCCGAGTTCAAACGATTCTCCTGCCTCAGCCTCCCAAGTAGCTGGGTTTATGGGCACCTGCCACCATGCCTGGTTAACTTTTGTATTTTTAGTAGAGACAGGATTTCACCATGTTGGCCAGGCTGGTTTCGAACTCCTGACTTTGTGATGTGCCAGCCTCAGCCTCCCAAAGTGCTGAGATTACAGGGGTAAGCCACCAACACCTGGCCAGAGAGGTTTCTTAAAAGCCTTAAGCTTCAGGTTTTTCATCAGTTAAATGGGGCTAACAGTAAACACATCATGGGGTTGTCAGGAGACTAAAGGAGCTCACCCACACTCATCTAGCTCACAGTAGGGGCTCAATGAATACTATCAAGTGTTATTCTTTTTTTTTTTTTTTTTTTTTTGGAGATGGAGTCTTGCTCTGTCACCCAGGCTGGAGTGCAGTGGCATGATCTCGGCTCACTGCAAGGTCCGCCTCCCGGGTTCATGCCATTCTCCTGCCTCAGCCTCCCGAGTAGCGGGGACCACAGATGCCCGCCACCACGCCTGGCTAATTTTTTGTATTTTTAGTAAAGATGAGGTTTCACTGTGTTGGCCAGGATGGCCTCGATCTTCTGATCTCATGATCCGCCCGCCTCGGCCTCCCAAAGTGCTGGGATTACAGGCGTGAGCCACTGCGCCCGGCCCAAATGTTATTCTTTTTAACCAATTAGATTACAACAGCAAAACAATATTAAATATGCATTTAGCATTTAGATGATTCCAACTTTTAAAAAAAATTTCACTTTAATTTCTACAACCACTTTTTACTTATTATCACATTTTGACGTAAATTGCCCTTAGCTGTATATACTCCTTTCGTTACTTCACTGAGGGCCTTCTAGTGCTGGAACTTATGCATTCTCAAAGACCTGGGAAGACAAAACAAACAATTTATTCTCAAAGGAAAAACAAGATGAGATAATCGTCAGTGGGGTTTATATGCAGACAAGAAGTAACGACCAAGGGCTTCAAACCATATAACATGGGAAGCTAACCACTATGCTTGCAGAAAAGCACAGTCCTGGTATTTAGCTGTAGAGTTCTATCCTTGTGACACTACAGAAGGATATGTTAGGATTAGAGAATTTTAGCACTGGACAAAACTTTAAAGACCATCTATTTTAACTGCCCTATTTCAACTGTAAGAAAAACTACAGAGAAGTGACTTGCACAAGTTCACAGAGTAAGTGACTATTAGAGTTGAACCCAGGTCTTCTGACTCCTAATGGCTTCACACCTATTTGGCAGGCACAGAGTAGCCACAAGCATGTTTTTCTTCTTTCTAGTAGTTTCACCACAATGTAAAAGACCAGCTCTGCCTGGAGCGTGCCAATGTCCTTTCCCACACTTCTTAGATGCCTTCCTCTTCCTGAACCCCAGAAGAGAAGGGCACCTGAGCAAGAAATCTCAGGTGACTTAGTTTGCTAGTGCCTACTCTACTGAAGAACTGGGTTTTCGTTCTTGAGAAGAAACTCATGGAAGGGTGTGTTTCCTATCACAGGTACACATGCTAATTTTTTTTTGTTGAATTTTCTTGGTGCGACTTATGCCAAGTAATTATAAAGATTTTTTTTTTTTTGTCTTCTTGATGAATATTTCATGAAGGCTATGAAGTCGGAAGAGGAAAGTCCTGGGTGTAAGAGTTTTTTCTACCTCATTTATTTTTTATTTTTTGTAGCCGCAGTGTCTGTTTTCCTACTTTAAGATCACTGGGCTGCTCTGCCTATGGAGTAGCCACTCTTTTATCCCTCTGCTTTCTTAATAAACTTGCTTTCACTTAAAACAAACAACCAACCAACCAACCAAAAAAAAAAAAAAAAAAAAAAACTGAAGTATTCCCAGGTCCCGTCTAAAACCTAAGAGTTGATGTATTGGCAAGAAGAGCTGAACATTCAAGATGGTTTTGTGGTGCCTTTTTTTCTAATCTCCTTTTGTACATGTTAATACTGAGCAAACAAAACACTGCTCTCGGTTTAACAAGAAAGGAGGAAGAAAGACCCTAACTTCTGAGAGAGAAGTCTTTCCCCTCTATGTGGAAGGCCCTGACTGAAATGTGGATCCAAGACTGGTAGCCAAAGTGCTGTCTCTTAGTTGTTGTACCTTACTTTGGGATTCCCCTCTTTTCTTCCCCCTGGCAAGGTGTGCCTTTCTTTCTGGTATTGTAAGTGAACACAATAATAGTACCTGTTTCCACTGTGAAGTGGGATACTATCTCAGAAAACACACCAGTGGCTGTCTCACTGTCGAACTAATGCCTTGTGAATGTATGATCTATGGAAATACCCTTGTAGTTGTACCTGCTGATAACTATCTGTCTGTCGGAAAATAAATTCTGAACGTCCCCAGCCCTGTCACCCGCCATCCCCCACAAAAAAAAAAGACCAGCTCTGTCCTGGCCCAGCAGCAGCTGATTTCCTGCATATGTCACTGGCCCTGGAAGTGGGTCTGGAAACTTCTTTCAGGAACAATGACTATGAGACTTTTCTCACCTACACATCTGTCAGCAAGCGAAGAAGAGTAGGCGGCCAAGATGTGATATGCACAAGCAGCTAGCATCAAGGAAAAGGTTAGAAAAAAAAAAATTCTGCTAAACTGAGTGAAGCACATTAGGAACCATGCAAAAGAATGACTGTATTGAAGCACAGCTTCCCCTAGTTGATGAATAATCTAAGGCTAAAGCTGGGCTCAACACCAACAAAAAGCAAAAGTCTACTACTACTGAAGGAGGTACAGAAAACTTTCTCCTGCCCAAGACCTGCCACAGATACACAAAGTCTGGCTGCCATACAGAGGAAGGGGAAGAATGCTGGGAAAACCCCAAACCCAAGGTCTGTACTCACAGGGTCTGCTAAAGATGGAGACTGGAGGCTGGGCACAGTGGCTCACACCTGTAATCCCAGCACTTTGGGAGGCCAAGGCGGGCAGATCACCTAAGGTTGGAGTTTGAGAACAGACTGACCAACATGGAGAAACCCCATTTCCACTAAAAATACAAAATTAGCCGGGCTTGGTGGCACATTCTGTAATCCCAGCTACTCAGGAGGCTGAGGAGAGAGAATCGCTTGAACCCAGGAGGCAGAGGTTGTAGTGAGCCGAGATTGCACCACTGTACTCCAGCCTCAGCAACAAGAGCGAAATTCCGTCTCAAAAAAAAAGAAAAAAAGATTGAGACTGGATCAAGACAATGAGAACCTCCCTACCTTGACTTCAAGCTAAGAACCACTGAAAAGCAATTGCAGCTTACCCCTAGGAGACAGGCAAGAGTGTAGAGAAAAAGTCCCTTTGTAGCAAAGGATTAAGGGATAGTTCAGAGCTGAAGAAGCAGTAGGAAGACTGAGAAAAAAATAAACCTATACAACTCAGGCTCCCCGCTAAGCACAAGACAAAAACCCATTACTGGAGAAATTTGAAGCATATGGTGCATTTAAGTTAACAATATCAAAAAGAAAGCCCAGGCCGGGCGCGGTGGCTCAAGCCCGTAATCCCAGCACTTTGGGAGGCCGAGACGGGCGGATCACGAGGTCAGGAGATCAAGACCATCCTGGCGAACACAGTGAAACCCCGTCTCTACTAAAAATACAAAAAAAAACTAGCCGGGCGAGGTGGCGGGCGCCTGTAGTCCCAGCTACTTGGGAGGCTGAGGCAGGAGAATGGCGTGAACCCGGGAGGCGGAGCTTGCAGTGAGCGGAGATCGCGCCACTGCACTCCAGCCTGGGCGACAGAGCAAGACTCCGCCTCAAAAAAAAAAAAAAAAAAAAAAAAAGAAAACCCAAACCCAGCTCAACTCTGGCTAACAGCCTAACACAAACTAACAGCATGAAACAAAAGCATGCCCATTTCTGAGGATAAAGACAATTTACCTAATTCTCTGTTCCACTACATAATATCCAATATTCAATCAAAAATTACAAGACACAGGCTGGACATGGTGGCTCATGCTTGTAATCCCAGCACTTTGGGAGGCCGAGGCAGGCAGATCACTTGAGGTCAGGAGTTCGAGATCAGCCTGGCCAACATGGCGAAATCCCACCTCTACTGAAAGTATAAAAATATAAAAACATGCCTGTAATCTCAGCTACTTAGGAGGTTGAGACAGGAGAGTCACTTGAACCCAGGACGCCGAGGTTGCAGTGAGCCAAGATAGTACCATCCATACCATCCAGCCTGGGCAACAAAAGAAAAACTCTGTCTCAAAAAAAAAAAAAAAAATGTACAAGATATGGCTGGGTGAGGTGGCTCACATTTGTAATCTCAGGACTTTGGGAGGCCAAAGCAGGCAGATCACCTGAAGTCAGGAGTTCCAGACCAGGCTGGTTAACATGGTGAAACCTCATCTCTACTAAAAACACAAAATTAGCCAAGCGTGGTGGTGCATGCCTGTAATCCCAGCTACTCAGGAGGCTGAGGCAGGAGAAACACTTGAACCTGGGAGGCGGAGGTTGCAGTGAGCTCAGATTGTGCCATTGCACTCCAGCCTGGGCAACAAGAGCGAAACTCCATCTCAAAAAAAAAAAAAAAATTAGCCTGGCATGGTGGCAGGCACCTGTAATCCCAGCTACTCGGGAGGCTAAGGCAGAAGAATTGCTTGATACAGGGAAGGAGGTTGCAGTGAGCCGAGATTGAGCCACTGTACTCTAGCCTGGGTGAAAACAGCAGTGAAAACTGCTTCAAAAAAAAAAAAAAAGCCGGGCGCAGTGGCTCACGCCTATAATTCCAGCACTCTGGGAGGATGAGACCAGCGGATCACGAGGTCAGGAGATCGAGACCATCCTGGCTAATATGGTGAAACCCTGTCTCTACTAAAAATACAAAAAAATTAGCTGGGCGTGATGGTGGGCACCTGTAGTCCCACAGCTACTGGGGAGGCTGAGGCAGGAGAATGGCGTGAACCCAGGAGGCAGAGCTTACAGTGAGCCTAGATCGCACCACCGCACTCCAGCCTGGGCGACAGAGCAAGACTCTGTCTGAAAAAAAAAAAAAAGGAAAGAAAAACACAAAAATCAAGAACGGTTGGGAGGTGGGATGGGGGGAAACAACCTTATCAAGAGATAAGCAATAAACACAACCAGACGCAGATGACCCAGATGTTGGAACTATCAGACAGGGGCCAAAATAACTATGATTAATATGTTAAAGGTAGACAACATGCATGAACAAATGAGGAATTTCAGCAAAGGTGAAAACTAAAATTAGAATCAAACTAAAATACTAGAATTTTTTTTTTTTTTTTTTTTTTTTGAGACGGAGTCTCGCTCTGTCGCCCGGGCTGGAGTGCAGTGGCCGGATCTCAGCTCACTGCAAGCTCCGCCTCCCGGGTTTACGCCATTCTCCTGCCTCAGCCTCCCGAGTAGCTGGGACTACAGGCGCCCGCCACCTCACCCGGCTAGTTTTTTGTATTTTTTAGTAGAGACGGGGTTTCACCATGTTAGCCAGGATGGTCTCGATCTTCTGACCTCGTGATCCGCCCGTCTCGGCCTCCCAAAGCACTGGGATTACAGGCTTGAGCCACCGCGCCTGGCCTAGAAATTTTTAAAACATGGCATCAGAGGTTAACAGGCTCATTAGCCGATTACACAGAGCTGAGGGAACCATCAGTGACCCTGAAGACAGGTCAATAGAAATTTTTAAATGGAGGCTGGGCACAGTGGTTCATGCTTGTAATACCAATACTTTGGGAGGCCAAGGCAGGAGGACCACTTGAGGCCCAGAGTTTGAGACCAGCTTGACCACCTAAGGCCCAGAGTTTGGGACCAGCTTGTCTCAAGAAAACAAAAAGAAAAAAAAGAAATTAACCAAACTAAAGCACAAAAAGAGAATAAAAGAAATCAGAACAGAGCATCCAAGAGTTGTAGGACAAGATCAAATCGTCTAACATATATGTAATTGGGGTCTTGGATGAACAAGAGGGAACAGGACAGAAGAAATACTTGAAGAGATAAAGGCCAAGAATTTCCCAAAATTAACAAAAAAAACCACCCAGATCAAAAAAGCACAGGGCACCCTAAGCAATACTTAAAAAAAGAAAAATCCCACACCTAGACACATCATAGTCAAACTGCTAAAAACCAGAGATAAAAAGTCAACCTTGAAGTCATTTATCTGTGTTTCCTTCCAGTGCTTATTCATATATATTCATTTTTTTCCCTCACAGGTAATACAATATAATTCATGTTCACCTAAGAGTATTTTCTTTGGCTACTTTAGTCTCAGTTTCCCAATCTGTAAAAAAGGAATATCACATTCCACTCAATCCCATGTAGTTACGGTAAAGAATACCAATACAAATGTTCAAGCAACTGTGACATACTCCACAAACAGAATATATTTTCACGATTATTGCCTTACAGGACGTGCAGTCTAAAACCCTGGTTTAGATGGAGAAACTGGGTCTCAGGAGAAGTGACTTACCCAAAGTCACACATACTTACAGGGATCAGAAATTTTGACAATCAAACACTCTTAGGTTAAATGAATTATAGTGTATTACCTATGAGGGGAAAAAAATGAATGTGTATGAACAAGCTCTGCAAGGAAACACAGATAAATGAAATCAGTTGCTGTGGCAGGGTAGAAGGTGATTTAATCCCTGCGTTTTCATGTTGTTCATGCAATAAATAATCCGGGGAAAATGCACAATGTAGTTAATTACCTTTATTGCTTTTATGGTTTCACCACCAACTTCCAAAGAGCTTCTGGGGCAATGACTGTCCCACAGTTCCCCTAATTCTCACAAAGGGCCTAGAACACAGGCAGGTGTGTAGTTGAGGATGTGCTAGAGTAAGTTTTGTGGGGATATGAGGCTCAAACTGGTCTAGAATGATATAAAATAATGAGATAGCAAAAAAAAAAAGAGTGAAAGGGCATTCTAGTGGGGTTACTCTGTGAACAACTGTACAGAATTGGTTTGTTGCTGTTGTTGTTTTGCTTTTTGTTTTTTGTTTTTTTTTTTTGAGATGGAGTTACTCTGTCATCCAAGTTGAAGTGCAGTGGTACGATCTCAGCTCACTGCAGCCTCCGCCTCCGCCTCCTGGTTCAAATGTTCCTCCCACCTCAGCCTCCCAAGTAGCTGGGATTACAGGCCCCACTACACCCGGCTAATTTCTGTATTTTTTTAGTAAAGACAGGGTTTCACCATGTTGGCTAGGCTCGTCTCCAATTCCTGACCTCAAGTGATCCACCCACCTTGGCCTCCCAAAGTGCTGAGATTACAGGCATGAACCACTGCGCTCGGCGACAATGGTATAGAATTAGGATTAAGAATATTATAAGCCAGTTATTGTGAGGCCGAGGTGGGCGGATCACAAGGTCAGCCGATCGAGACCATCTTGGCTAACAACGGTGAAACCCCATCTGTACCAAAAAAATACAAAAAATTAGCTGCGCTTGGTGACGGGCGCCTGTAGTCCCAGCTACTCAGGAGGCTGAGGCAGGAGAATGGCGTGAACCCGAGAGGTGGAGTTTGCAGTGAGCCGAGATCATGCCACTGTACTTTAGGCCTGAGTGACACAGCAAAACTCCATCTCAAAAAAAAAAAAAAAAAAGAAAAGAATATTATAAGCCAGTTTGCACTTAAGAAAAAAAAAGATTATAAGCCAGGCCAGGCAAGGTGGCTCACACCTGTAACCCTGGCACTTTGGAAGGCCAAAGTGGATTGCTTGAGTTCAGAAGTTTGACACCAGCCTGGGCAGCATGGCGAAACCCCATCTCTACAAAAAATGCAAAAATTCACCAGGTGTGGTGGCATGCACCTGTAGTCTCAACTACTTGGGGGGCCAAGGCAGAAGGATCACTTGAACCCGGGAGGTTGAGGTTGCAGTGAGCCAAGATCACACTACTGCACTCCAGCCTAGGTGATAAAGTGAGACCCTGTTTCAGAAAAAAAAAAATTATGTGTGTGTGTGTGTGTGTGTGTGTGTGTACATATAAAAATTATATATGTGTATATATATGCGCGCATGTGTGTATACATATATACACATATATGCCAAGAGTAAGTATTAGGGGAATAAAGCTTAAAATAAAAAAATAAGAAAATGAAAGGACAGGTGTTTATTTACCTTTTCAATCGGCTTTCCCAGGTTAAAAGATATTTTATTTTTGAGACAGGGTGTTGTTACTCTGTCACCCAGGCCGGAGTGCAGCAGTGCAGTCACAGCTCATTGCAGCCTTGATCTCCCAGGCTCAGGTGATCCTCCCACCTCAGTGTTCAGGGTAGCTGGGCCACCATGCCTGGCTAATTTTTGTACTTTTTGTAGAGACTGGGTTTTGCCATGTTGCCCAGACTGGTCTCAAACTCCTGGGCTCAAGTGGTCCACTCACCTTGGCCTCCCAAAGAACTTGGATTACAGGTGTGAGCCACTGTGCACAGCTGAAAGGCATTCATTCATTCATTCATTCATTCATCTATTTGACAGAGTCTTGCTCTGTTGACCAGGCTGGAGTGCAGTGGTGCGATCTTGGCTCACTGCAACCTCCACCTCCTGGGTTCAAGCAATTCTTATTCCTCAGCCTCCCAAGTAGCTGGGATTACAGGTGCCCACCACCATGCCCGGCTAATTTCTGTATTTTTAGTACACACAGGATTTCACCACATTGGCCAAGGTGGTCTTGAACTCCTGACCTCAGGTGACCCACCCGCCTCACCTCCCAAAGTGCTGGGATTACAGGTATGAGCCACCACACCTGGCCAAGGCATTTATTTTTAATTTCACTGTAAATCAGGTAGTTTCCAAGCCAACATTTTTTTTTAATGTCATGAAAACAGGTTTGATTAAAAAGAATCCCAGGTAGAGTAAGAATCACACATTCCTATCCTTTAAAAAGAAACAAACAAACAAAAACACCCCCTGGGAATCAGTCTTCTGAACTCACATAAATTCCCTTCCCACAGCATGTTTCTGTAGTCATGTTGAAAAATACACACATACACACACAGAGAGGAGCCTCTGGAGTCATGAGGACCACCCACTCACATAGACTCTCCTCAAATATTGAACAACATCCTGAATCAGACAGGGGGTGTCATATTGTTGCTTAAAACAAGTGACAGCCTATGGTTCCTTCTGCCCTGGTGTATAAAATGTGTTTCATATTAGCCACATATGAAATATTTCTTTTTGTTTTGAGATGGAGTCTCACTCCCATCACACAGGCTGGAGTGCAGTGGCACGATCTCAGCTCACGGCAACCTCCACTTCCCAGGTTCAAGCAATTCTCCTTCCTCAGCCTCCCAAGTAGCTGGCATTACAGGCATGCGCCACCACGCCCAACTAATTTTTGTATTTTTAGTAGAGACGGGGTTTTGCCATGTTGGCCAGGCTGGTCTCGAATTCCTGACCTCAGGTGATCCATCCGCCTCGGCCTCCCAAACTGCTAGAATTACAGGTGTGACTCACCACGCCCGGCCGGATGATTTTCAAAGGATCAGTCTTCTGTAGAAGTACAAAAGGAAAAGTGACGGAGTTTGGAGGGAGAGGGGGAAAAGAAATCAAAAGTTAGAAGACAAAAAAGAAGCCAGGCATGGTGGTGTATGCCTGTAATCCCAGATACTCGCGAGGATGAGGCAGGAAAATCACTTGAACCCAGGAGGCAGAGGCTGCAGTGAGCCAAGATTGCACCTTTGCACTCTAGCCTGGGCAACAAAGTGAAACTCTGTCTCCAAAAAAAAAAAAAGGAAAAAAGAAAAAAAAAAGGGCAGGGCGCGGTGGCTCACACCTGTAATCCCAGCACTTTGGGAGGCCAAGGCAGGTGGATCACGAGGTCAGGAGATCGAGATCATCCTGGCTAACACAGTAAAACCCGTTCTCTATTAAAAATACAAAAAATTAGCCAGGCGTGGTGGCGGGTGCCTATAGTCCCAGCTACTTGGGAGGCTGAGGCAGGAGAATGGTGTGAAGCTGGGAGGCGGAGCTTGCAGTGAGCCAAGATCGTGCCACTGCACTCCAGCCTGGGTGACAGGGCGAGACTCCGTCTGAGACTCCATCTCAAAAAAAAAAAATAAAAAAAAAAAAAAGGCCAGGCACAGTGACTCACACTTGTACCCCCAGCACTTTGGGAGGCTGAGGCAGGCAGATCACGAAGTCAGGAGTTCAAGACCAGCCTGGCCAAGATGGTGAAACCAAGTCTCTACTAAAAATACAAAAATTTGCCCAGTGCCATGGCAGATGCCTGTAATCCCAGCTAATCAGGAGACTGAGGCAAGAGAATCACTCGAGCCCAGGGGAAGAAGGTTGTAGTGAGCCGAGATAGCACCACTGCACTTCAGCCTGCGCAACAGAGTGAGACTTTGTCTCAAAAAAAAAATAACAGAATAACACCCTTAGAAAACCAAATACTACATGTTCTCCCTTACACATGGGAGCTAAATATAGAAACAAAAAGGGGAACAACAGACACTGAGGCCCATTTGAGGATGGAGGGTAGGAAGAGGGACAAGTTCAGAAAAAATAACTATTGAGCACTTGGCTCAATACCTGGATGATATAATGTATACAACAAACCCCAGTGACACAAGTGTACCTATGCAACAAACCTGCACATATACTCCTGAACCTAAACTAAAAGTTTAAAAATAAATGGAATATTTGGATGCATTGATAAAAATTAAATTACTATAAATTCTACAAATTGTTAAAGGAATAAAGTTTTAGTCAGCAACACTGCTAAATTGCTATTAATACATTTTTGTAAACAAACAAAAAGAACATCACCTTTACTTGACAGGGACAAAGGAGGGACATAACAGTCTGATAAAGAATGAAAAATGCAGTTGAAGAGATGAGCTTCCTAAATGCCAGGCACGGTATAGCTATAAACTCATTTCATTCTCACAACATTTAAAAAAGAAAAATAAGTCTGCTGTTCCCACTTTGCAGATACAGAAATAGAGGTCAGGAGCTGTTAAGTAACTTACCCAAGGCTAGGGTTGGAACTCCAAATTTTGATCTTTTCTCCACATCATGCTGAAGAGTTCCTGTCCTTCAATCAAAATCACCCACCAACTCATCCCCAACACCAGGAATTCCCCCAGAAGTGTGATTTACTCCTTAAGGTAAAGAAACTGTGTCCTCCTAACACATAAAGGTTCCAGGAAGGACAATAAATTAAATCTACCCAAAGAGGGACGCCTTTCACAGAAACATCCAAGGCTGAGACACTTTTTTTTCCTGAGACAGAGTCTCGCACCCAGGCTGGAGTGCAGTGGCGCAATCTCCATGCAACTTCCGCCTCCCAAAGCAAATCTTGTGCCTCGGCCTCCCAAATAGCTGGGATACAGATGTGCACCACCACTTCTGGCTAATGTTTGTATTTCTTAGTAGAGATGGGGTTTTGCCATGTTAGCCAGACTGGTCTTGTACTCCCGGCCTCAAGTGATCTGCCCACCTTGGCCTTCCAAAGTGCTCGGATTACAGGCGTGAGCCACCATGCCCAGCCCAAAACCGATATATTTTGACTGGAGAAGGGACACTGGCCAGGCAGAAGTAAGTGTAAAAATTCTGGTTGCCATAAAAGAGCTGGGGTACTACTGTGGTGGGAAGGGTGGAGAGGAGGGGACAGGGAATGTTGAAAAGAAGAAAGCAGGCCGGGCGCGGTGGCTCAAGCCTGTAATCCCAGCACTTTGGGAGGCCGAGATGGGCGGATCACGAGGTCAGGAGATCGAGACCATCCTGGCTAACACAGTGAAACCCCGTCTCTACTAAAAACACAAAAACTAGCCGGGCGAGGTGGCGGGAGCCTGTAGTCCCAGCTACTCGGGAGGCTGAGGCGGGAGAATGGCGCAAACCCGGGAAGGCGGGGTTTGCAGTGAGCTGAGATCCGGCCACTGCACTCCAGTCCGGGCGACAGAGTGAGACACCGCCTCAAAAAAAAAAAAAAAAAAAAAAAAAAAAAGAAGAAAGCACTAAGAACAACCCAGGTAGAAAATCCAAAAAATATGTGGTCAGCATCAGCTGGGCACAGTGGCTCACGCCTGTAATCCCAGCACTTTGGGAGGCCAACGCGGGCAGATCACCAGGTCAGCAGATTGAGACCATCCTGGCTAACACGGTGAAACCCCGTCTCTACTAAAAACACAAAAAATTAGTCGGGTGTGGTGGCGGGCACCTGTAATCCCAGATACTCGGGAGGCTGAGGCAGGAGAAAGACGTGAACCCAGGAGGCAGAGCTTGCAGTGAGCCGAGATCGCACCACTGCACTCCAGGCTGTGCGACAGAGCAAGACTCCGTCTCAAAAAAAAAAAAAAAATGATGTAGTCAGCATCAGAAAGACAAAGGGAGCCCTGGGTCTGGTGGTGGCCACTAAACAGTGGGGCTGGCTGTTACTGAAAGGACAAGCTGGCTATGGCCTTAGAAAGATGACGTATTAGACATTATCCATTCCCTGTTCTTGAGAAACTGATATAGAAAAATATCTTTTATCCTTCCAGTCATAACGAGGAAAAAATAGTTTAAATAAATTCAAAAAAAGAAAAAGACCTTTTTCAAAACTTCCTGTATAATAATTGCCCATGCTGGTATATTAATCAGGAATGCAGTTTGCTCTTCAATGAGGGAGAAGGTCAGGATCCAGTGTGACCCAATCAGTTAAACCTCATAACTCAGAGCTGAGGCAGGAAAATAGGGTCTGGAGGTAGGGAACATAAGGCCAATTCACACTTCAGCTATAACAGGAAATATCCTCTCCATAGGTCATTAGCCGCAAATGACTTTGTAACTTTACTTCAACCTCTCCATTTACATACAGTGTACCCAAAGTAACAAATGGAATCCTCTAGGGGGTATTTAAATTCCCAAAAACTCTGCACCAGGGCCTTTTGAGCTCCTAGGCTTGGGACTGCTCCCACATTGTGGAGGGTACTTTCATTTTCAATAAATCCCTTCATCCTTTCCTTGCTTTGTGCATTTTGTCCAACTCTTTGTTCAAGACGCCATGAACCTGGGCACCCTCCACCTTTAACAGAACCATAAGGATGGTCGAGTCCCCAAGGCAAAAGCTCAGTAGCCAGTGCCCAGAAGCACACCTAAGGGCAGGAAGACACAGTCAGATGAAATACAGTACTCAAAATATGTCTCCAATTCTAGTCCACAGGAGAAATCGTCAATTCTCCAGACTTGCTTCCCCCTTATATACAAGAACAGCTGTTTGTTACAGCTGGACTCTTCTCTCTGCCCAAATACACACAGGAGGGTCAGCAAATCTCATCACTGAGCACACATCACCTCTGGGAAAAACCCTACCCCCAGATCACTTTCCAACAACCTTCAGGGAATCCTGATTTCAGGATCAGGACTGGAAGTCAATACAGGTGCTCACTGAAGCATTTGTTTTTTTGTTTTTTTGAGACAGGGTCTCACTTTGTTGCGCAGACTGGAGTGCAGTGGTGCAATCACGGCTCACTGCAGCCTCGATCTCCTGGGCACAGGAGATCCTCCCTCCCACTTCAGTTTCTCAAGTAACTGGACTACAGGCATGCACCACCATGCCTGGCTGATTTTTGTAATTTTTTGTAGAAACAGGGTTTCACTATGTTGCCCAGGTTGGTCTTATATTTCTAGGGATCAAGCGATCCACCCACCTAACCCTCCCAAAGTGCTGGGATTACAAGCGTGAGCCACTGCACCTGGTCAACATTCAACATGTTAAACTAGGGGTAGAAAACTATTAGTTAGACCATCAAATTAACAGCAGTTGGCCTAGTAAAGTCAAAAGCTACCTAGAAGTAATATCACAGAAAGAAACTTAATTAAAACCAAAGCTTATAGTGCTTGCTTCTGTCTTCTGAAAAAAGATGTGGGGTGGGGAAATAAGTCTTTGGGCTAACAATACCTGTTCACAGTGGGATCTGACTCTACTAGAGGACCAGAAAGCTTGCCCATAGTTTAGAAGGGTCTGCTCCTGAGCCTTGGGGTGGGCAGAAGCAGGCCTGAACAGCACGTAGAGGTGGAGCTGGAGAGCTGAATTATGTTGCAAAATAAAATGAGAAAAGCTTGTTTGGGGACTCATTAAAAGCAGCAAGAGTAGGAAAGGAGGTACCATGGCAGGGTAGCAAAGGTCATTTAAGACCAAAGACACCTAATACCATTAGATTTTAAGTTACCTGTATTGCTGTAATATAATACACCCTCCCCTCCCCAGACCTTCCAAGTCCAATCTGCTGTGCACACAAATAGCTTTGTGTATATTTTGTTCTCACTGTTGTTTAGTGGAAACCAAGGAAAAGGGGCCAAATTCCAAGTTAGTTCAAGAACAGAGCAAAAAGAAGAGAAAAAACACGGAAAGGGAAATGTGAGTCCCACAGCAGAACTGACCATGAGAATCTAAACCTCGGGGAGTGCTCTAATCTAGAAAAGGGCATGGGATAGGGAACTTGAGTGGCTCTCTGGGTTACATCCATTTATGCCTACAGCTGTGAAAATACAATGCAGATTTACTATGGAGCGTCTACTCCACGACAAGCACTATGTACACTAGAGGCTAAGTTATGAAGACAAGATCCCTGCCCTCACAAGGCAGTCTGAAAGGTGAGTGTGTGGGTGGGTGTGTGTGTTTGGGGGGGATTGTGGGGGCGTGTGTATCGCAATGTAAGCCAAACATAGGAAAGGATACTAACAAGTATAGCAACAACTATACAACAAGTATAGCAACAACCTACAGGGTAGGGTAGGTCAAAATGCTAAAAGCAAGGTAGGCAAGGGGGGCTAGGGGAACATATAGAAAAACTCCCTAATTACATCTAAGATAAGGGAGGGAAAGTGAAGGTCAGAAAATGTAATCCCCACATTTAATCCTGAGAATATCAGTGTTCAGAGCAGATAGGAAGAGAAACGCAAACCAGGCTTAGGGATCAGCATGTGCAAAATGGCACTGAACACTACAAGCCATTTCAAGTGGCCAAAGAGTGCATGCATCCAGGTGAGTGACGAGATGGGGCTGCAGGTAAACTGAGCTAGACCGTGAAGGGCACAGCACACCATGCTAAAGAATTAGGTTTAGAAGGTGAGTGGGGAGCTAGGGTGACTTCTGTAATTTGACTTCTATAATATTATCAGGCCTAAAAAAACTAATGTGTGCTAATTACAAAAAAATCCAGCCAGTCTAGAAATGTATAAAGTAAAACTCTATGTTCCACCTTCCCTCAGGTAACTACTGTTAACACTGTAGAATATATACACTTCTAGATTTCTTTGAAATACATTTACAGTGAATATAGTACGTTTTGTTTAATGAAAATGGAATTATAATACACATATTGTTCTGCAACAGCAAATCTAAAGAAATTGACAAGATCAGTTTTATATTTTGGAACCAAGAGTCTGGCAACTTAGAAATGGGAGAGTCAAGCCAGGGAAGTCAGCTTGAAGGCAACAAGGAAAACAAGACAAGATGAGAGTTAGAACACCACAGTAACCAGGCAATAAAGAGCGGGGACAGAAACTGAAGGGAGAGTTGGCAAGACTGGGTGATGATCTGGATATGGGGGGAGAGAGGGAGGAGTTGAGAGTGATTCCAGGTTTCTGGCTGGGCATCCAGGGGGACCTCATTTACCACATCACAAAAATGAGGACTAGACAGCTTTGGGGGTTAGGAGGATGTTGTATAATAAATAATTTGGCTGGCCTTTTTCCCCGGTTTCTGGAGGTAACCTCTAAATCTTTGGAATTTCTCGAGTAATAGGAGTGTCTTTGTTATTCACAGTGGGCCCTGATAGTTTACGCCAATAAAGTGACTTAACGTGGGCCCCCAGTTAGCTTAAAAAGATGGCACAGGGACAATGGACACCAGGACTCCAAGATGGCATCCGTCGTACCAGTGAAGGACAAGAAACTTCTGGAGGTCAAACTAGGGGAGCTGCCAAACTGGATTTTGATGTAGGACTTCAGCAATGGTGGCACTACCGGAGCACTTTGAAGAGGTTACTACCGGTACTACAAGTATTACATCAACATGAAGAAGGGAAACATCTCAGGGGTTACCATCATGCTGGCAGGCTACGTGCTCTTCAGCTACTGCCTTTTCTACAAGGAGCTCAAGCACAGGTGGCTATGCAAGCACCACTGAAGAAGAGGGCATGCTCTACACTCCCCGCCATGACCTTCTTGGCCCAAGCCCCTCCATAAGGAATACAATCTCTATCGCTGCTGAATCCTTTCATATCCTAATGGGAATTAACCTCCAAATAAAAGATGACTGGGGAAAAAAAAAAAAAAGAAAAGACACAGGATGGGGTCTGGCCATACCAGAAAGACCAATCATGTGATTACAAGGTTGGGGCTCTGAGCCATGTAATACAGTCTAACCTGCAGTGAGTAAAGGGGCTAGAGATTGAGTTCAATCACACGACCAATGACGATTCAACCAACCATGCCTATGTTAGGAGACCCCAATAAAAACTCTGGACACTGAAGATCAGGTGAGCTTCCCTGGTTAACAATACTCTAAGCATATTGTTACACATCAATGTACTAGGAGAGTTACTGTGCCCTGATTCCATGAGGTGAGGACACCAGAAACTTTACATCTGGGACCCTCCCAGGCCTCATCCTATATGCCTCTTCTTTTGGCTGCTCCTGATTTGTACCCCTTTTGCTATAATAAAATTGTAATCAGAAATACAGTGCATTCCTGAGTTCTGTGAATTGCTCTAGCAAACTATGGAAGTGAATGAGAGGATAGTGAAAACCCTCCAATGTGTAGCCAGTTCAACAGAGGTGTGTGTGGTCAGGAAACCCCTAAGACTGTAACAGTCTTATAAAGGGCAGTCTTACAGAGGACTGTGAGTTTAACCTATGAGGTCTGCCTGACTCTGGGTAGTTAGCATCAGAAGTCATCACAGGTGACAAGAGGATTATTTTCTGGACAAGGTGAGTTGGAGATATACCCTGCAGGCTCTACAGGTGGAGCTACTCAGTATGTGGCTGACCAGATAGGCCAGAAACTCCTAACAGAGACCTGACGCAGGTTCACAAGTCTAAGATGATGACAAGAGCCAGGAATGCAGAGGATATCAAAAGTGCAAGTGTAAATAATTAAAAAAAAAAAAAAGAAAAAGTCCCTTCATCATAAATAAGGTTACAAAAAAAAAAAAAAAGAAAGAAAGAAAGAAAGAAAGAAAAAATAACAAAAGAGTAGACCCAAAAACCCCAAGACAGGCCCAGATGCCTGCTTTGGGGATACAGTCCTTCACTCCTCAAAACAGCAGAAGTCACTCACCCTTTGTGTTCCCATAGCCTGTGCTGTATCACACACCAGAGTGAGAGCATGTGTCACAATGCCTTGCAATTACATGCTCATATCCTCAATTAAGCTGGAAGTACCCCCAAACTTGAATCTAACCCAGTGTGAGGTATACAATAAACAAACAAACAAAAAAGCCTACAATACAGAAATGGATGAGAATCTGCCATGAGAAATATTTCTGAGGTTGCTGAATTCCTGTAATATTTTTAGCTGTGTGAAATCTGCCATAATCTTTTTTCTTGTTACTAAAGTTCATAATTTGTTTTAGTATTACAAACAGGTAGACACAGGGAGGTCAGAGAACTTTAAACATCAACAAATTTTTTATTCTGGCTAGAGCAGGTTAGTTGCCCTAAGTCTCATTTACAATTTTTTGTTTTGCTTTAATGCTTGTTCCAATCCCACTGAGGAAAATGCAGTGCTGAAGCACCAAGAAGAGAAGAGTCAAGCTTATTTCCTTAGGATCAAGATGGTACTAGACACCAGCCCAGAATGCTTCAGGACATTTAGGGTTGAGCAAAGAGCAGCTTGACATCCTAGCTTCTAAAAATTTCCACAAGGGGCTGGGCATGGTGGCTCACGCCTGTAATCCCAGTACTTTGGGAGGCCAAGGCGGGTGGATCACTTGAGGTCAGGAGTTCAAGGCCAGCCTGGCCAACATGGTGAAACCATCTCTACTAAAAATACAAAAATTAGCTGGGCGTGGTGGCGCATGCCTGTAGTCCCAGCTACTTGAGAGCTGAGGCACGAGAATCGCTTGTAAACCCGGGAGGAGGTTGCAGTGAGCCAACCAGAGTGCACGCCATTGCACTCCAGCCTGGGCGACAGAGCAAGACTCTGTCAAAATAATAATAATAATAATAATAATAATAATAATAATAATAAATAAAATTGCCACAAGGGCCAGGCACAGTGGCATGTGCCTGTAGTCCCAGCTGCTCAGGAGACTGAGGTGTAAGGATGGCTTGAAGCCAGGAGTTTGAGGCTGCAGTGCACTATGACTGCACCTGTGAATAGCCACTGAGCTCCAGTCTGGGCAATACAGCAAGACCCCATCTCAAAACAAACACAAATTGCCATAAGAATATTTGTTTTAAAATTTAAATATCTAAAATGCATGTAAGGTATCAGTGTGACCAGGATGCAATCTAAGTATGCAGCTTTTGGGCCAAATCACCACTTATGTGCTCAGGCAGAGTAGACACCTGGGTAAATGTAAAAATTATCATTTGAAACCTTCAAAGAAATGGAGTCAAGAGCTACACAAATGCAAGAGATACTGGCTTCCTTGAGTAGAAGAGCTGTCCAGAAAACTGAAGTCTAAAAATTGCTGAGTTCAGCTTTCCAGATCCTTGGAAGCCTCCTGAAGACTTCGTTTTTAGGTGCTTAATGCTTTCACTACCTGGTCAAAGAATCAGCTCAAAGAAGCCTTTCACAGTACAGCCAAGTCCAGCCCATTACGTCTACCAGCCCATAGCAAAGGCAGAGGTGTTTCCACATATCAAACCGTAGTCCTGAAACTGATTCCTAAACACTGGTTTGCATTATTATCTATGCAATAAGTTTACAAAGGATAGTTGCTTTTACAGCAACACCAAAGCTCAGCAAATTCAGTTCACTTATTTCATTTCATATATACTTACTGGATTTTTGAAGGCTATTTTTATTTGCAAAATTGCAGCCTCCATCAATAATTTGTCTCCAGGCCGGGCGCGGTGGCTCAAGCCTGTAATCCCAGCACTTTGGGAGGCCGAGACGGGCGGATCACGAGGTCAGGAGATTGAGACCATGCTGGCTAACACGATGAAACCCCATCTCTACTAAAAAATACAAAAAAACTAGCCGGGCGAGGTGGCGAGTGCCTGTAGTCCCAGCTACTCGGGAGGCTGAGGCAGGAGAATGGCCTGAACCCGGGAGGCGGAGCTTGCAGTGAGCTGAGATCCGGCCACTGCACTCTAGCCCGGGCGACAGAGCGAGACTCCATCTCAAACAAACAAAAAAATAATAATTTGTCTCCAATGTATAAACTATATTCTTAACAAAAAGAACCAAAATTGTGGAAGCAACCCTGAACTTGAAGTCAGAGGGTCTGGAGCCCTCTATAAATGCTGCTGGTAACTGGTCATCTGACCATGGGCAAGATTTCTCTCCTGCCTTAAATGGAAGCACACTGTTGTCCTGTATCACAAGGGACTGTTATGAGCACCTGGACAGAGAATGGGTGGGAATGTGTTTTAAAATGGGTAAATAGGTAAACACATTAAAGAGATACTTTTCTAATAGATATAGATATATATCTTTTCTTCTGACTTATCCTTGGTTAGAAAAGAATGTGATTTTGGATGACACCACATTCACTGTGAATCTTGAAAGTACACTAAAGAATACACCAATGATCAAAGTTAGAAAACAAAATCTGTTGAAAAACACTCTAAAGGATCTTAAACTTGAATTCTTAGCTGCAGGGAAAAGGCAATAGCAAAACCAGTATTACTGGCATTCTTAGGACTTTGGTCACTTTGGGTCAAAAATCTGCAGGGTCTGTCTGGCATTTAAAAAAGAAGCAGATAAAAAGATTTGTCTACCAAGCTCTTCCTCTTCACTTCTCCCCACCTACTTCCTTTTCTTCCAGAGGAGAAGGGCTCTCATTTACCCACTGGTTTGCCACATCCTGCCTAAGAAGCTACTTCCTGGGAGCTGTCTGGGCTATTCTGAGAGGAGCTTTAACTGTTTCAGACCCTCAGACCCTAGTATATTCATGACATCCGTACCCACCATAGTCATTTACAACCTAGTAACTAAACTCTAGTTGACCAGATAATACTCCCAACTTCCTTCACACCAGACCCCATATTAAGCACTCTACCTACAACAATCCAGGCAGGAGTCACATTTCTTGGTCGCATCTAGGGGCTCCAGCCAGTCCAGCCTTGCTTAATCAGTCAAAAAGGACCAAAAAAAAGAGGACTCAAGAATAGTAACCAAGAAACTCAATGCACATTAACATTGCATTTGATATTGATGGAAATTCAACTGAACAAAACTTCTGTCCCACAGAAGCTCTCTAAACTAGCACTGGCTTTCATTCATTCCACTTTTACTGATCATCTAGTACATGGCAGGCCTGGGCGAGAGATGGGACATCAAGGCTGAACTCTTCATCTGTAGAAGCTTATAAATGTAGCTGGTAAAGCAGAACAGATATGTACAAAGATTGCCTCATTCCTGCCAAGTGATCTGTCTCCTGAGTAGTTCATGTATAGTCTCACTGGACTGTATGTGTGTCCCTCCCAGAAGTTCCCACTTAAGACCAACCCCAGACCAGAGAGGACCGCAAACCTGTCGATGGCATACCAGTTGCTGAGCTCCCAAGGCTCCCCAAATTCATTAGCAAGATAATGTAGAATACTGGAACTTCTTTGACAAATGAGAAATTTTTTCAAGTTCTAGACTTGGACCTATTGTTACATTTTAATAATCTTCAGCAGTCTGGATCCCTGCCTTTGGATTATGTATCAAAATATGGTGATTTTAGAGCCAAAAGGCACAATTGTGTTACCATTTCAGATTAACTGTTAAGAGAAAAATTAACTATTTTTTCTCTCTCTCCAAATACACTTATCGACCTTCTCTCTTTTCCCCCTTTTTCCTAAAAGTTAAATCCTATTGCTCAAACCCACACAGAGTTAACCCCTAGGACTGCATGTCACTGTACAGAAATCTGTCAAGCCTTAGGTCCTCACCAAAAATATGTCAAGAGAAAATGTAAGGGTTAACAGGAAATTAGTTCTGTGTTGGGGTCCTTTAACAATGAACAAGTATTCACTTTTATTCATTTCAAACATGCTATAGACTCTCCCCTAGTTCTAAGACAGAAGACAAGGGTAAACAGTAGGGCAGGGCAAAAGACAAGGGCCCTGCACAGAAGAGAAGTCGACGGATCCAGATGCAGGTCTTCACCAGCCATCTGACAACTGAGTAGGCTGCCCAGTCTCTCTGGGCCTCAACCTCTTCATATATACATACAGGAAGTTGAACTGTCAAGACCTTTTCATTTTAAGGACAAGTGGCTATACTCTGAGGAGAAGGAATTAAAGGTGTTGATGGGGAAACGGATGATTAACATAATGTAATTCTTCTTTCAAAGGGTCCGTGAATTGAAAAATACACAGAAAAATAAATAAATAAAAAACATAATGTAATTCTATCCTGGGCCCAGAAATAGCCTGCTTAGCACAGCATTCACCTTATCAGCCTAGATATATTAATGGGGGTGGGAAGACTGGTGGGTGGGAATCACAGCCACCTACAGTGAAATTAAACTCTGTTCCCAAGTGAGTTCTGCTGAAGTGTGATTTATCCAGAGAGTGTTACAGAATTTACCAGCAGCATGAAACCATGTTACCAAAATTGTGTTATTGCACAAACTTAACTTTTTCCCAAATGTGATTTGCAGAGCTGAGAATCCTGTCTGTGGCCATCTGTCCTATCCTAGTCCCCAGAGGCGTGGCGGAGGAGTGTGAGAAGCCACCAGGTGCCATGTAAATTCAGCCACCCATGTCACATATCCATCAAGGAGACCAGCATTTGCTAGGGATAAGTATGCAGCTTGGCATGCAAATGAGGCTCCCAGATCCATCCGGCCCAAACATTCCCAGAGCCTTCCTCTGTGCCAGGCATAAGGCTAAGAGAACGCCACAGAATAGGGAAGATGTCATCATCACCAGTATGTGTTCCCCAAATGTTTCCTTCTTTGGGCTGGGACGGGGCTGTTGGCTGAAAAGGCAATACAAAGGACTATAGGCACTCTTAGCTGCCTGTATGGCAGGTACAAGTCCTTTAACCAGAATCAGTTTCCTCATGTGTCAAGCAGGGACAACATACATCCCACATGCCTCATGTGGCTGAGTGAAGAAATAAATGGATGTATGAACAATGAAGAGCATACAGAGCCTCCTAGGACAGATGCTACGGTTACCACCAACACTGTGACCCTCTTGTGCCAAAAAATTATAAACTAACAAGAATCACCCCTCATAAACTCAAAGCCAGGCTTCACAGGGGTTAGCAGAGCCTCGCCCTTTGGAGAGGAGTATCTTCTGCTGACTAGACAATTACATAAGTAACTGAAGTGTGACGGAATATGTACAGTGCTCCGGAGGGTGGAGCAGATGACCACTGCCTGGATGGAGTGGAGGAGAGGTCTGTGATGGATTTACAGAAGACGTGACCTCCAAGTTAACCTTTGACATAAGATGAAGATTTCAACATACGTATATTAGAGGTGGAGAAGGGAATCTCCAGTAGAAGACACAGTATGAGCAGAGGCCAGGACCCACTGAGGAAGATGTCTGGATGAACCATGCGCCGATCCCCAACATCTGGCTTCAGCCACAGGAGTGTTACCTTCCAGTATGCCACCAAAAGCCAGTGACTACCCATCCCAAATTAACACCCCTCTTCAACCCCCAACACAACCCCATACCACCCACACACACAAACATCAGGAAATCCTCCTGAAACTCTTGGGAGAAGAAAGTTGGGCTTACCTGGGTGGGGCCTGTCAGGCAGATGGCTGTCCTAGAGAAGCTGGGAGGAGTCTATATTGGGATGTACTGTGTGGCAGTTGTTTCCTAAGGCACCTTTTGCAGACTCCTGTTTCACTGAAAATAATTCTTCTGCTTCCTGCACATCCTAAAAAATTGCAAGCATGCCCGGTGTTGCCTCTATTCTAAGTCTGTTGGATAAAGAGCAGCTGAAGAGCCCTGTCACTGGAAGTTCTTTGGGAGCTGAGAATTTTCTCTCCTTCTCACCTGAGAGAAAGTAAGCAACCTGTGCTAGGGATCTAATCATGGCTGTTACCATTAGTCTTGTTAATCACAAAAAGCAGTTTACACACAGAGTATCTATGAATCCTTTCTGTTGGATAAATGTTATTATGCCCATTTTACAGATGTAAGGATGTAAAAGCACTTGCACAAGACAGACATAGTAAGGCAGGGTCAGAATTCAAACTCAAAGTCTGCTGGCTACAAAGCCTTTCCACTGTGCCATACAGCCTTCAGGTTATGTTACTCAAAAGTCACAGAATTCCAAATATACTGTGTGACATAGCCAACTTCTCTTAACCTTTCTTTGGTTTTCCTTTTCTCGTTTTTAAGAGACAGGGTCTTGCTCTGTTGCCCAGGCTGGGGTGTAGTGGCACTACCACAGCTTGCTGCAGCCTCAACCTTCTGGGCTCAAGTAATCCTCCCGCCTCAGCCTTGTAAGTAGCTGGAACTACAGGCATGAGCCATGTCTAGCCTTAACCCTTCTTTGTAGCCCTGGATTTAAGATAAGGTTACAACAGAAGACATCCAAGATTCCTCTCAACAATAAAATGTAATATTCTTACTATCTACTTGCTTGAAAGTATGCTGGGTGGTAGCCCATGAAACTATGTGGAGCTCATACATAAACCCTGAAAGGTAGGAAGTCATTACCATCACCCCCACTTTGAAGAGAAAAAATCTGAGGCACAGAGTTGGTAATGCAGTGACTTAACAGGTTCACAGGAAAAGAGCTCAGATCTCACACTTTTCTGCACAAGGCACTGTTATTCCAAAGCACTATAGCCTAAAAATTCTGAAGCCTGAAGACTTTTAGACCCTCTGGAAGAGTGGTTAGTCTCTGGAGTCAAATGAAATGCTTGTTGGGGGTAGAAACATTCAAAATAGGATTTGGAAATTGGGCTTTTCACTGCACTGCTGGCCCCCAAAACCAGCACCACTCAGAGGAATAGCCATCTTCTTTTGATCATCCTGCATTCGGGCCTGTTGACTCCAAAACTCTCAGAAGCGTATTCCCAACTTTCTAGAAGTTAGACATCATACCACAAAACAATACACGGAGTCCTCTGGATGCTCTGCTCCCCAACCCCGTTATGTTAGGCAGTTAGAAAAGCCAGGTGTCAGAGCTCCTGGGGACCCCTTCCAGCTGTTGCCACCATCTTTTTTTTTGTTTTTTGAGATGGAGTTTCACTCTTGTTGCCCAGGCTGGAGTGCAATGGCACAATTGATTCTCCTGCCTCAGCCTCCCAAGTAGCTGAGATTACAGACATGGACCACCATGCCCGGCTAATGTTTTGCACTTTTAGTAGAGACAGGGTTTCTCCATGTTGGTCAGGCTGGCCTCAAATTCTGGACCTCAGGTAATCCGCCTGCCTCAGCCTCCCAAAGTGCTGGGATTACAGGGGTGAGCCACCGCACCCGGCCTGTTGCCACCATCTTTAAAGTCCTTTCCACTCCTGCCCTTCAACTCTCAGAGAAGACAGGCACTTTCCTGGATATCTTGCCACCATTCCAATTCCTCCCCATTTTTAATCTCTCTGAGCATACTCATGCACATGACTTGAACATTTCTTTGAGAAGAAACCAAAACCTCAATTTCTCAGTTTTTGATAGACAACTTTTCTAAATCATGAGTCTGTTAGTTGTACTGAAATCAAACATTACATTTAGGCTTCCTAAAAATATCAATCGCCCCAGCACAATGCCTCCTTTTG
Source organism: Rhinopithecus roxellana (assembly GCF_007565055.1). Taxonomy (NCBI): domain Eukaryota; kingdom Metazoa; phylum Chordata; class Mammalia; order Primates; family Cercopithecidae; genus Rhinopithecus; species Rhinopithecus roxellana. Next base: position 172,579,313 of record NC_044553.1, read on the forward strand.
CTCCCACTTGCCCATCCTCCAAACACACATACACTTCAGACTGTCATTTAGACACTGGAGTGTATAATTTAAATGCCTTTTAATAGCATCTACTAAAAGGACATTTGCACATGACTCCTCACTTTACTTCAGAGCTATGAAGTATGATCCACACTGAGGCTTTTGCTGAATTTCAAGGCTAAATAGGAAGATACACGGATGGCAAATACCAGCAATATAATTCAGACAGAAATTTAAAATGCATTCGACTTGTCCATAACACGACATCCTTTCCCATTTCAGCAAAAGTCCCTTTAGTTCATCTTGCAACCCAGTGCCTAGTACGTATGAGTTAAACACTAAACATCAGTTTGACGACTGTTAATACATCTTATTCTTAACATACAAGTTAGAAATCTATTGTTGTAATTTTGGCCATAATCTAAATCTGTTTGACCCTAACACAAATGCCATTTGAATCAATAGCAGATAACAGGCAGCTGCTTGCATTCAAAGTATACATCCCTCTGTCATTTGAACTGTTTTGAAGTTGGTCTCCTTTGGAAGACAAATGGTTAGCAGCTGCAAGTTCAATTACAAAGCACTTGGTAGGAAGTCAGAGAAAGAACCAGAGGGAATCCAAGTGCTATTTCATACATTAAGAATGGAATTCCTTTCCAACAAACATCTTTCATTTCCTTCGGGGAAACTAATCCGGACATGCCCTTTGAACTTGGTAAAATGCAGGATTCTTTCGGAGAAAGAATCTAGTTTAAAGGCCAGGCAAAGCTGGAAGAGTAGGGGAGTCACTCCATTTCTCACATTTCCATTCTGTTCATTTTCTTAAGGGAAGAATGTGGGGCATGGGAAAATCTAACAGGCAACCAGTCCAAAAAACTGGATTAATTAGATGTCCGATGCTGAATGTTACTTCCTTTCTTTGTCCCTCATTTTCTCCTTTGTGGAATAAAAGGGGAAAAAATTAAATACAGAGGCAAAACTGAATGACCTCTAGACCAGCACTAATAGAACTTTCTGCAATGATGAAAGCATTCTAACCCGTGCTGTCCAATATAGTAGCCACTAGCCACACATGGCCACTGAGCCCTTGAAATGTGGGTAGTGCAACTTAGGAACTGATTTTTCAACTTTTAATTAATTTAAATGTAGCAGTTTTGGGAAGTGAAGCTCCAGAAAGACCTCTGGCATTTTACACAGTCTTGAGAGGGCCATGTGGAAAAAGCATGCATATCACAGTAGGACAGACCTGGGTCTAAACTTAGCTCCACCACCTACTAATTGTGTAACCTTATGAAATTACTTAACTTCCCTGAGCTTCATTTTCCTTATTTGTAAAATAGAATACTATGACCTTTCTTGCAGAATTTTAGTGCGAATTCAAGATAATGAATGCAAAGAGACCAGGTGGGCCTTCATAAATGGTAGCTATTTTTCCAGTTACAATGTCCTCTAGGGATACAAGTTCCATGTCTTCTGGCTTCATCCTAGTCTCCTTCCTGCAGTAGGATCAATTCTTATTGCCCCACAGATTAACAGAGGTGGTCCTATAGATGCATCCTTGTCTATCAAGAAAGCAACTTGTTCAGGAATTGTTCCCAGGTCCTCGGGTGGGAGCAAGCCTCCGGTAACCCAGTAACCCAAGTCCTGTGCCTCAGGAACCACTGATTTCCGCTCACCATTTCCGCTCACTGTGTCCGCTCCGGTTCTCACCCTCCTTCAGGAATTTATAAACTCTTCGCAGGGATTGTATATCAAGCTGATTCTTTGTTCAATGTAACCAAAACACCTGTTGGTGGTTTCTGGTACTTTCCTCACCACCTCTCCCCTTGACTTCCCCTAATAAATGTTACACCTTCCTTTTTAATTGGAAATGCTTTAGTACTTTTTTTTTTTTAATTATTCAATGATTTAGAACACAAGAAATAGAAATGCAGCAAGCTACCTTTACGGCTAACCCGACATTCATTTAGTACCAAAATAAAACAAGACAAAAAAGACTTTTATAGAAGGAGTACTCCAGTAAATATTAAAGTGTTGCAATCTCTAAATTAATATAATGTGTTAAGAGCTTAGCCAATGTTCCACTGTTTTTTGTTTGTTTGTTTTGTTCTTTTCTGAGACAGAGTCTCACTCTGTTCTCTGTTACCCAGGCTGGAGTGCAGCAGCATGATCTCCGCTCACTGCAACCACCACCTCCCAAGTTCAAGTGGTTCTCCTGCCTCAGCCCCCGAGTGGCTGGGACTACAGGCACACGCCACCATGCCTGACTATCTACTGCTCTTTCCTTTAGTGAATGGTACCTTTCCTTGGCTCCAATCACCAAGTTTTATCAGTGGACACAGATGAGTGCCTGATTAGCAGGATAAATTTTCTATTATTAATAATTACTGAAATGTTAAACAGCTCTCTTCTGTCTGTTTTCCCACCATCCTAAAGACTCCAAGAAAGAGGAGCTGAAATACAGGCTGGTATTTTGGTAGAATTTCTATCTGGATTTGAGTAAACCATTAAACAAAAGGTTTACAGTGAGCTTGGAATTCTTGCTAACTTCTGAGGCCTCCCCTCCCTGACATAAGGACATTCTTGAGGACTGTTTACTAAAGGGTGGTATGAAAGCAGCAAAGGGGACAAATAATTCTGACTTTGAGTTGACTCTTAAATGGGGTGAGGGTCTGATCTAATCTGTAAAACCTGGATATACACATTATAATTCAATAAAGAAGGAAACAACCTGGATTCAGACAAACCTATAAAACAATGATTATCTTCTCTCCACAACTCCCCAAATTCCTAAATTTAACCCGAATCTGGAACCCATGTGGATTATGCACTCAATTTCCACTTTGTCTGAAAAGTAAATGCATTTAAGAGCATTCGAGATTCTGAACCCTTCTGGTAACAGCTAAACTCAAAATAGGTCAATTCCAGAAAGGCATCCATTTCAAGGGGACTTTCGTCTGCGGTTATTTTGAAAACCACTGCTTTTAAAACTGACATTATGAAGCTTAAAAATAGGCCCTCCTACTAAGGATCAAGGACTAAAATACCCTTTCCTCCCTGTCCCAGCCCCAACCCCACAACTTTTATTTATTCTCTTTTCCCTCAACCACCTAGGAAAGTGGTGATATACAGGGGTAACCTTTTCCAGAGTTTCAGATAATTACTTGAAAATAATTTTTTTAAGGATATTGCGTAGTTACCAAAATTTAATATTGGGTAAACTTGGAAAACTGTCAAACCAAGTAACTTTCCCAAATGAAAACATGTACTGTATGTAATATGTACCATAAGTAAATAAGAGTAAAAGCTCAACCACCTCCTTCCACTTCAGCAGTGTGAACTCTGGCTAATTCACACCTCTCTAGGCCTGGTTTCCTTATCTCTCAAATGATAGGCCCAGGTCTAGAGAAGCTGTTAGGTCCCATCCAGCCCTAATAAGCTCTGCTTCTATAAATCTGGGCAGCTGCTTCCTTTTTTCACAGCTCCTTGGAAAGAAGAGAAAAGTCCCTGGCCCAGAAGGTCCTTGAGAAACCTCATTACACTTAATAGTGTTCCCTGAGACACAAGAACTGCTACTGAGAGCAATGCAAGATAAGACAGCTATAAAATATCTAACACATTGAAACGAAAAAGTTGTTTTGCAGATGACACCAGTAAATCTACAAATGCATGTATATTCAAACAAAAAACGTTACTAGATAAAGTGGATTTAACAAAGCTGCCGGATATAACCAGTTCATACAAAACAAACCATAGTCAAGATGGAAAATACAAACTTAAAAATGTTCAATAACAACAGTATCAAAATGTTACGTATTTGAAATATTAACTCAGGAAGCAAGAGAATTATAGAGAAGAAACTACAATATCCTAACATGAGAAAGAGGAAACATGAATAAGTGGAAAGATACCCCATGAAAATTGTTGAAGTTTTCCTTAACCCTACCAAATTAAAAAATATATACGACTCTCAAAACTACTTAAAAGTGGGTTAAAAAGTTTTAGTAGAGAAAAATATCAAAAAGACCAAGGTAAACCTGAAAATACAACAGATGGATAAATGCATCATGTTTAGTAAACTCCAGTAAGATACTAGAATTCACTGTGGAGAAAAACTAACTTAGACATACACCTCATACCAAGCATATTCCACATGGGAAAAAGAGTTAACCACATAAGGGGAAGAAAAAGGCTATGAAGTCACATATTCCTGCTAGTCGTGGAGAGATGACAGATGTTAAACTGCTAAAGAAAAGTATGCTATACATAATGCCCATTCAAAAAACACGCTTTTCAATATTTAAAAATGGTATTTTTCAGCCGGGCGCGGTGGCTCAAGCCTGTAATCCCAGCACTTTGGGAGGCCGAGGCGGGTGGATCACGAGGTCAGGAGATCGAGACCATCCTGGCTAACACGGTGAAACCCTGTCTCTACTAAAAATACAAAAAAAACTAGCCGGGCGAGGTGGCGGGCGCCTGTAGTCCCAGCTACTCGGAGGCTGAGGCGGGAGAATGGCGGGAACCCGGGAGGCGGAGCTTGCAGTGAGCCGAGATCGTGCCACTGCACTCCAGCCTGGGCGACACAGCGAGACTCCTTCTCAAATAAATAAATAAATAAATAAATAAATAAATAAATATGGTATTTTTCTTAATACATTACACACAATGGAACAATGTAGTAAGCACATCATTTATAAAACTTCAAAATACAAAGCATATGAAAACTACTCAGAAATACTTAAAAATGATCAGAAAGGAAGAAAAATTTGCATGTGACTTTTCAAAATGTTCAGCCTGGAACCACAAAACCACCTCAGCCTACCTCTCCAGCTTCATTTCCTTCGACCTGAACCGATGCACCCGTCACATTCAACTACTTGCTGGCTTCTCTACACATCCCAGGCTTTCCCACTTGTGTGAAGTTGCTCATCCCGCACTCTCTTCCTGCCACGCCCCCCCATCACGTGGAATCCTAGCCATCCTTCAAGACCCAGTTCAAATGTCATCTCCTCCATGAAGGCTCTCTTCATCTCCCCTCCTGGATGCACACACTCCCTCCTCAGGCCAAGCTCCAACAGTGCTTGCTTTGTAGCTTTTCTGTGGCACTTTTCTTACTCTGTAGCCATTGTTTCCTCCTTCTTGTATTCCGAAAATCTCCCCCTACACTCTCATATTAGATTTTAAGATCCTTGAAGGCTGAGATAATGTTATTCATCTTTGAGTCACCTACCTGCAGCTCCCAAAATAGTGATTTACGTTCAGTAAGCATTCAATAAATATGAGTTTAAACTGAATTGATGCAATTCAAAAATATAACAATTAAAGGGAAGCAAATTGACCTTTAAAGGGGCCCTTATACTGCCTATTAAACTATCGAAAACCACTAAACTGGAAAAAAAAAAAAAAAGTCATGAAGCTTGAGGAAACAGTTGAAATATACACTGTAAATTGGTTCAATCTCTTTTTGGAACATATTCTGTTAATATGTAACAACAGCGGTAGCATGGTCCACTGCCTCTGATCGGGTGGATGAATTCATCTAAAAGCAAAACAAAATAAATGGACTCAAAAACATTTACAAGCCTATCATTAGATAATAAAAATCTGGAGGCCACCTAATAATCAACAAAGTGTCATTTGCTTAGCCAGATCCTATCAGACTTTCCTCTTCAGCCAATAAAAATGACAAGAATGAGGATTATGTCCACATGTAAAAATCGGGAAAAAATCAACTGATCTCAGCTATCCAAAAACGTATATAATGGAATAAACAAAGTTAAACTGGAGAATGTAATGTCTACAGGTTTTTTCTTTAGAAAGTATTCATACATTCAAAAATTTTAAAGCATTGTCCTTAAGCAGGCAACTATTCAAAGGGAGGGGTTCAAGGTCTTTCTACCTTGTCCATTTTTTCTTCAACCTCCAGGTAACCTCTTCTTAACCTGACTCCCTTCCTGACATCAGAGCAGGATGCCCCTGAGAGTTACACAGCGAAATCAGAGTCAGGATCAGCACTTTTAGCATTTGACCCTTCATGGGATTCAGAAAACACCTGCTATTTTAAAACAAAACACTATTCATCTTGGGAGGAGGAGAAGAAAACTTAGCAAACAGGTATGTAAGCCTCTAAACAGCTCTCTTGGGCTTCTGGGCAACAAGGGCACAGGACATGAAGTAAAAACACAATCAAGTTGCAGTAAGAGACCAGGACGATTTTTCCAAATTGGCAGCTTCTGGAAGTGAACAACAGAAACAAAACTGGGACCCTGAGCTTTCTTCTCAGGTTTGCCTCATTTTGTCCCTAGTCTCTGTGTTCTCTGGATTTGTTTTCTTGATGTGTCAGAAAGATTCACCACTGCTTGATTCATACTTCAGGGGGATGTGGTGGAATATCCACATAGAGAAATGCTAGCAAAAATGTTCCAAAGAGGGAGTTAAGAAAAAAAGAGGCCGGGCGCAGTGGCTCAAGCCTGTAATCCCAGCACTTTGGGAGGCCGAGACAGGTGGATCACGAGGTCAGGAGATCGAGACCATCCTGGCTAACACGGTGAAACCCCGTCTCTACTAAAAAAAAATACAAAAAACGAGCCGGGCGAGGTGGCGGGCGCCTGTAGTCCCAGCTACTCGGGAGGCTGAGGCAGGAGAATGGAGTAAACCCGGGAGGCGGAGCTTGCAGTGTGCTGAGATCCGGCCACTGCACTCCAGCCTGGGCAACAGAGCGAGACTCCATCTCCAAAAAAAAAAAAAAAAGAAAAGAAAAAAAGAAAAAGTGGTTGGGCACAGTGGCTTACACCTCTAAACCCAGCACTTCAGGAGGTTGTTTGAGACCAGCCTGGACAACATAGTAAGAACCCCTCTAGGGAAAAAAAAAAAAAAAAAAAAAAAAAGGAAAAGAAAAGCTAGCAGAAAAGGTTTTTTTGCTAATTTGTTTAAATGTATTTTGGTGTTCTCAAATCTACCAATAATGATATATCGAATCAGCAATGCTGGACACCTAGGGGTTTAAACAAGTATGTTTCCTAAGAAGAAGAAAAAGATTCATAAAGTAGATTTAATGAATAAAAAATTATATAGTAATATAATAAAGTACTTATGCAAGAAGCCCAAACCTCAGCATCATGCTCAAACCTGCACATTTACCCCCGAATCTAAAATTAAATACAAAAAGAGCTGGGCAATAGCTGGGCATGGTGGCTCACGCCTGTAATCCCAGCACTTTGGGAGGCTGAGGCAGGCAGATCACAAGGTCAAGAGTTTGAGACCAGCCTGGCCAACATGGTGAAACCTATCTCCACTAAAAATACAAAAATTAGCTGGGCATGGTGGCACATGCCTGTAGTCCTAGCTACTCAGGAGGCTGAGGCAGCAGGATTGCTTGAACCTGGGAGGTGGAGGTTGCAGTGACATGAGATCGTGCCATTGCACTCCAGCCTGGGCGAGAGTGAAAAAAAATAGCTGGGCATATTGGCATGTGCCTATAGTCCCAGCTACTGGGGAGCAGAGGCTCTGGGGAGGGATCGCTTGAGCCCAGAAGGTGAGGCTGCAGTAAGCCGTGATCACACCATTGAACTGCAGCCTGGGCAACACAGCAAGTGAGATCCTATCTCCAAAAAAAAAAAAAAGGTGGGGGGGCGGGGGGAGAGATTGCATTTAATGTGATGTTTGTCACACAATGTAGACAAGCAGCACAAAAGGATCTAGAGATGGGAGAGTGAATATTAGTTGACATTAAAGTACATAAGACTTGAAATGAGTTTTGCTTTTGGGGTACTTTTTTAATTTATTATAAATTTTTTCAAACATACAGAAAAACTGAAAGAATAAAAGTGAAACTCAAACTAACTAAACAAAACAACTGAACATTCCGTTCCATTTGCTTTATCCACTGTTTGTGTATGTCTGGGTTTTTTTCCTGAACCTCAGAGTAAGTTTTGTGCATTATGTATGAATATGAATTCTCCTACATAATATCTGTACCATCATTACGTTAAAAAAAATTAGCAATACAGCCAGGCATGGTGGCTCACGCCTGTAATCCCAGCACTTTGGGAGGCCGAGGCACTTGAGGTCAGGAGTTTGAGACCAGCCTGGCCAACATGGCGAAACACCGTCTCTACTAAAAATACAAAAATTAGCTGGACATGGTAGCATGTGCCTGTAATCCCAGCCACTCGGAAGCCGAGGCATGAGAATCGCTTGAATCCAGGAGAAGGAGGTTGCAGTGAGTCGAGATTGCACCACTGCACTCCAGCCTGGATGACAGAGACTCCGTGTCAAAAAAAAAAAAAAAATTAGCAATACTTTACTAACATTTCCCCAACTGTCTCAACAATGCATTTTATAACTGTTTTTTGATCCAGTACAGAATTGGAGTTCAGGCAGTATATCTGTTTTTCTGTTTTGTTTTTGAGACAGGGTCTCACTCTGTCACCCAGGCTGGTGTGCAGTGGTGCAATCATAGCTAACTGCAGCTTGGACCTCCCAAGCTCAAGTGATCCTACTGCCCCAGCCTCACAAAAGGCTGAGATTACAGGCGTGAGCCACCGTGCCCAACCCATGCAGTACATTTGATCTGCATGTCTCCTTAATCTCCTATCCTAGAACAGCACCACTCTCCCTTTTTTCCCTTGATATCACCTTTTCTTTTGAGACAGGGCCCCACTCTCTCCCCAGGCTAGAGGGCAGTGGCACGATTACCACTCACTGCAATCTTGCCACCTGGGCTCAACCAATCCTCCCGCCTCAGTCTCCCAAATAGCTGGGACTATATGCACGCACCACATCTGGTTAACTTTTGTATTTTTGTAGAGACAAGGTCTCACCATGCTGTCCAAGCTGGTCTCTAGCTCTTGGGCTCAAGCAATCCTCCTGACTTGGCAGGCCTCCCCAAGTGCTGGGATTATAGGTGTGGCCTATAATACCATGGCCACCCTTATACTGACTTTTTTTTCTTTTTTTTTTTTAGATGGAGTCTTACTGTCTTCCAGGCTGGAGTGCAACGGCATGCTCTTGGCTCACTGCAAACCCCACCTCCTGGATTTAAGCAATTCTCCCACCTCAGCCTCCCGAGTAGCTGGGATTACAGGCACGTGCCACTACACCTGACTAATTTTTGTATTTTTAGTAGAGATCGGGTTTCACTATGTTGGCCAGGCTGGTCTCGAACTCCTGAGCTCATGATCTGCCCGCCTCAGCCTCCCAAAGTGCTGGATTACAGGCGTGAGCCACCGCACCTGGCCTATACTGACAAAATCAGTTGTCTTAGAGAATGTTTCACATCCTAGGTTTGTCTGATTTGTTTCCTCTTGGTGTCATTAACTCATTCCTCTATTCCTGTATTTGCTATAAACAGGAAGTTAGATCTCAAGGCCTGATTAGATGTAGGTTTGGGGCCGGGCGCGGTGGCTCAAGCCTGTAATTCCAGCACTTGAGGCCAAGACGGGCGGATCACAAGGTCAGGAGATCGAGACCATCCTGGCTAACACTGTGAAACCCCGTCTCTACTAAAAAAAAATACAAAAAGCTAGCTGGGCGAGGTGGCGGGTGCCTGTAGTCCCAGCTACTTGGGAGGCTGAGGCAGGAGAATGGCGTGAACCCGGGAGGCGGAGCTTGCAGTGAGCTGAGATCCGGCCACTGCACTCCAGCCTGGGTGACAGAGTGAGACTCCGTCTCAAAATAAATAAATAAATAAATAAATAGATGTAGGTTTGGGCTAGATTTGAAGGACAAGCAGCATATGAAATATCTAAATCAACATGATTTATCAACATTTACAATTTGCTATTAAGAACAAAAGGAACCATTCAGACTTCTAAGGAGGAAATCAAACGCTGGCATCATTAACACATCCCATTTGCATAGCATTCCAGTGATCGTAAAGTGCTTCTTCTTTTTTCTTTTTCCACTCTTGCCTCCCCATAAAGTGCTTCTGTGTATGTTATTTTGGATGATGCCCTCCCACCCTACTTCCCTCATGGGTTTCTTATTATCAGCCTTACTCTACTAATGAGGAAAACTAGGTTCAGTGAGGTTAAGTGATATGACCGAGGTCACATCATTAAAAAGTGTTGCAGGACGGGCATGGTGGCTCATGCCTGTAATCCCAGCACTTTGGGAGGCCGAGGTGGGTAGATCACCTGAGGTCAGGAGTTCGAGACCAGCCTGGCCAACCTTGTCCAGGTTTCACCTTGTCCTGGTGAAACCTTGTCTCTACTAAAAATACAAAAATTAGCTCGCAGTGGTGGTGTGCGGCCGTAATCATAGCTACTTGGAAGAATCACTTGAACCCAGGACGCAGAGGTTGCAGTGAGCCAAGATCATGCCATTGCGCTCCAGTTTGAGCAACAAGAGTGAAACTCTGTCTCAAAGAAACAAAAAAGTATTATAACTAAGTGAGGAGTGATGTAACTGTGCATGGCAGGGAGTTGCTCAGAAAAGACTACACCCATGGGAGATAAGCTTTATGTAAGATATTGAAAGATGGGTACCATTCTGGGCAGACACGGTGTCTCACGCCTGTAATCCCAGCACTTTGGGGGACTGAGGCAGGCGTATTACCTGAGGTCAGGAGTTTGAGACCAGCCTGGCCAACATGGTGAAATCCTGCCTCTACTAAAAACACAAAAATTAGCTGGGCATGGTGGTGTGCGCCTGTAATCATAGCTACTTGGGAGGCGGAGGCAGAAGTGGCAGTGAGCCAAGATTGTGCCATTGCACTCCAGCCTGGATGACAAGAGTGAAACTCCATCTCAAAACAAAACAAAAAAAAAGGGCCAGGCATGGTGACTCACACCTATAATCCCAGTACTCTGGGAGGCCAAGGTGGGCAGATCACGAGATTGAGGACATCCTTCTTAAATTTTGTACTAAAAATACAAAAATTAGCCAGGTGTGGTGGTACACACCTGTCGTCCAGCTACTTGGGAGGCTGAGGCAGGAGAACTGCTTGAACCCGGGAGGCAGAAGTTGCAGTGAGGCGAGATCGCGCCACTGCACTCCAGCCTGGCGACAGAGTGAGACTCATCTCCAAAAAAAAAAAAAGATGGGTACCATTTATTTTATTCCAGGCACCACAGCAGACAGTGGAGAAGTATCAGACAATCACAGTCCCTGTTTTCACAGAAGCTAAAGCATAATGGCAAGTATAAAACAAAAATAAAATCATGCAAGAGGGCCAAGCCCAGCTCACGCCTGTAATCCCAGCACTTTGGGAGGCCAAGGCAGCAAGACCAGACAGATGTAAGAAGGTTAAGAAGCAGTATGCTAGGCGCACAGTGAGGAGAGTAAAGAAAGTGGTAAGTGGACCACAGCAGGTGAACCGAGAAACAGAGGAAAATCAAGCTGGATAGGCAAGACAGGGCCAACAGCTACAGGAGTCCCCACTCAAATGTAGTTTTGCTTTGACAATTCCAGTTACCCACAGTAAGTACAGTAACCACATTCATGTAACTTTTATTACAATATATTGTTATATTTTTTATTAGTTATTATTGTTAATCTCTTACTATGACTAATTTAGAAATTAAACTTTATCACAGGCACATACTGCATAGGAAAAAACATAGTATATGCAGGGTTTGGTACTACTGATATCTGTGGTTTCAGGCATTCACCAGGGGTCTTGGAATGTGTGCCACTAAGATAACGGAGGACTACTGTACTCTAATACAGTATCCTCTTCCTTTTTTTTTTTTTTTTTTTTGAGACGGAGTCTCGCTCTGCCCCCAGACTGGAGTGCAGTGGCCGGATCTCAGCTCACTGCAAGCTCTGCCTCCCGGATTTATGCCATTCTCCTGCCTCAGCCTCCTGAGTAGCTGGGACTACAGGCGCCCGCCACCGCGCCCGGCCAGTTTTTTGTATTTTTTAGTAGAGATGGGGTTTCACCATGTTAGCCAGGATGATCTCGATCTCCCGACCTCGTGATCCACCCGTCTCGGCCTCCCAAAGTGCCAGGATTACAGGCTTGAGCCACCGCGCCCGGCCCCTCTTCCTTTCTTTCAAAGGTGCATAAATAAGTGAAATTGGAATTCTGTGAGTGTTTACATTCAAACAAGAGTCCCATATATTTCCTTGCCATGGGTTAAATCATCTTTAAGAATTTCTTTGCTATTTCTGTATCTGCTGTAATAGCAGCAGAGATGTTCTTCCCAAAGACACAGGCTTAAGCAGGCCTTTTTCACATGAAGCTGTTCTGAAAGACAGCACCAGTATTAGTTACTGCGTCAACTATCCAATAGAAGCATCCAACTTCAAAACTACAAAATCAGTGTGAAACCACTTCAAAAGCTCCTAGTTATCAGGCCAGACACGGTGGCTCATGCCTGCAAACCCAGCACTTTTGGGAGGCCAAGGAGGGAGGATTGCATGATGCAAGGAGTTTGAGCCCAGCCTGGGCAATATAGCAAAACCCTATCTCTAAATTTTAAAATTAGCCAGGCATGGTGGTACGTGCCTGTAGTCCCAGCTACTCAGGAAGCTGAGGCAGGAGGATTCCCTGAGCCCAGGAATTTAAGGTTATAGTGAGCATCAATGCACTCCAGCCTGGGTGCCTGAGCAAGACCCTGTCTCTTAAAAAAGAAAAAAAAAAAGTTCCTAGTTATCATGGTGCACATCTCAGAAAGAGTCATAAGAGACAAAAAAAAAAAAAAAAAAAAGCACATCAACCTGTCTCAAACTTTCATCCTCCAGGGCCTTCATGCTCTAACAGATGTGTGTTCCTTACAAACCTGGCAGAACTGCTGATGCTATGAACTACACCCTGAATGCAATAAGTAAGTCTGAGTGTTTCAGGGTTACATAGAAACAGTTCAAAATCCAAAATCATGAACACTACTAAGGCCAAGCAGTGAACCCTCCTAAGGTTATTCGGCACCTTATAGTCTTCAAATAAATTTTATACATCTTCAAAGTATTCCTCTGGGGTAGGATCTAGTCAGCCATTTAATCAACAGATATCTACCGAGTATTTTCCATGTGCCAGAATCTGTCCTACACACTGAGCAATGAACAAGGCAAAGCCCCAACCATCATGAAGCTTACACTTGGAGTGGCAGAAGAAGATAAATACTTATACACGACGCACCCTCAGTTACTAGTCTGTGCTACAAAGAAAAATAAGGCAAAATCAAGCAGCAGAAAATGACAGGGAGTTCTGTATCAGAGTGATCAAAGACGGTCTCTGTCAAGAGACATTTCAACAGAGGGGTGAAGAAAGTGAGGAAGCAAGTCATACAGTATTTGAGAGATAAGCTTTCCAGGCAGCAGGAATGGCAAATGCAAAGATTCTAAGATAAGAATGTGCCCAACCTATAACCCAAGAGCACAGAGGACAGTGTGGCAAGAGTGCATGAGTGAAGAGGACACTAGAAGAAAACTAAGGACCTGGCCGGGCGCCAGGTGGCTCAAGCCTGTAATCCCAGCACTTTGGGAGGCCGAGACGGGTGGATCGCGAGGTCAGGAGATCGAGACCATCCTGGCTAACACGGCGAAACCCCGTCTCTACTAAAAAATACAAAAAACTAGCCGGGCGAGGTGGCGAGTGCCTGTAGTCCCAGCTACTCGGGAGGCTGAGGCAGGAGAATGGCGTGAACCCGGGAGGCGGAGCTTGCAGTGAGCTGAGATCCGGCCACTGCACTCCAGCCTGGGCGACAGAGCGAGACTCCGTCTCAAAAAAAAAAAAAAAAAAAAAAAAAAAAGAAAACTAAGGACCTGATCAGGTAGGGCCTCATAGGCACCATGGTAAAGATATTGTCACAATTATCACCTCCACTTTACAGTTAAGGAAACCAAGAGTCAGAAAGTCGAAAGGACTTGCCCAAGGTCAAAGAAAAAGTGAGATCTCGAGAGGTACCCTGCCTCACTACTGCAACTGGATTAACGGTATTGTTTTAAAGAGATGAATGGCTGGGCGCAGTGGCTTACGCCTGTAATCCCAGCACTTTGGGAGGCTAAGGAGGGCAGATCACAAGGTCAGGAGTTGGAGACCAGACTGACCAACATGGTGAAACCCCGTCTCTACTAAAAACACAAAAATTAGCCGGATGTGGTGGCAGGCACCCATAATCCCACCTACTTGGGAGGCTAAGGCAGGAGAATTGCTTGAACCTTGTGGGCAGGGGTTGCAGTAAGCCAAGACTATGATGCTGCACTCCAGCCTGGGCAACACAGTGAGATTCGTTTCAAAAAAAAAAAAAGAGAGAGATTAATAATACGTCTTATCCTGGAAGGAGAGGCAATGTACCCTAAGACCCAGCAATTCCACTTCTGAGTACATTCCACAGGAAACTCACAACATCCAAAGGAGACAAGGATGTGCAAGGATGGTGATGGTCATGGTCTTGGTCATGGTCATGGTCATGACTGTTTGAGGCAGTAAGGAGTTGGAAAACAACAAAGATGTCTAATTCTAGAGAAATAAATAAGTAAAATGTGGCAGATGCACATGACTGCTCTACGACCAAGAGAAATAATGAACTAGACACATATTGTATAGCATCATGAATAGAGCACAAAATTGGAAGAAAAAAAAAAAGAAACTAAAGCTGAGCACGGTGGCTCACACCTGTAATCCCAACACTTTGGGAGGCCGAGGCAGGCAGATTACCTGAGGTCAGGAGTTCGAGACCAGCCTGACCAACATAGTGAAACCCGTCTCTACTAAAAATACAAAATTAGCCAGGCGTGGTGGTACATGCCTGTAATCCCAGCTACTCAGGAGGCTGAGACAGGAGAATTGCTTGAACATGGGAGGCGGAGGTCGCAGTGAGCCGAGATGGTGCCATTGCACTCCAGCCTGGGCAATAAGAGCAAAACTCCATCACAGGAAAAAAAAAAAAAAAAAAAAAGAAAAGAAGAAAAAAACAAAGGAGAAACTGATATAAAATTTAGGGATGGTCACTGCTTCTGTTCAAATACTCCTGGTTCACCAGCACAGTGGCTCATACCTTTAATTCCAGCACTTCGGGAGGATGAGGTGGGCAGATCGCTTGAGCCCAAGAGTTCAAGACCAGCCTGAGCGACATGGTGAAACCCCATTTCCACAAAAAAATCAAAACTAAGCAGGGCGTGATGGCATGCACCATTACACTCCAGCCTGGACAGTGGGAGTAAAACTCTTTCTCAAAAAAAAAAAAAAAAACACACACACACACAAATACTCCTGTTCTCCCCCTTTCAAGGTCACTGCCCTCCTTGAAGGTCAACATGGCCACATTATTTGCTCTGGCCAAAGAAATGGTAGCAAAAATGACAAAGCTCACTTCTGGGCAAAACTTTAAGAGCCTGAATGTGGCTCTTCACAAGATTCCCTCCTCATGTAGGTGTATTTCAGAGGCGATGCCTCAATCAGTCTGGATCCCTAAAGGACTCCAATCTACAGAGCCTCCCACTGACCGGAAAGTGTGTTAAATTACTGAGATTTTGTGGTTGTTACCTCAACATAACCTACTCTATCCTGTCTATGAAATGCAGATTTCTGGCACAATAGCATTTTAGAATCCTAAGCAGAAGCATACGAAATCATCCTTCTACTTCCCAAGGGTATACACATAATCAAACTAACAGGTGGAATTATAAAACCATATAAACACCTTAGAATGGTTGAGTGGGTGACTAAAACAAAAGGAAATGGAGAGAAAAGGAATGAGCATAAAGGGGAAAAGAAAAGGAAAAGACGTAAAAAGTTTGATTAAACCCATTGTGCAAATATTAGAAATTTCATTCACTCCTTGATTCAACAAACATCTATGGACCTATTATGTGCCAGGAACTATTTTGGGTGTACTTACAGAGCGGTGAGTCAAAAAAAAAGGCAGTGCTGTGTTTAAAGTTTATAGTGTACAGGAGAGACAAATATTAAGAACACCCCAGTAAAAAATTGCAATGATTAAGTCTTATTAAAAGCTCAGGTGAGTGCCAGGCACAGCAGTAGCCACCTGTAGTCCCAGCTACTCAACAGGCTGAGGTGGGAGAATCACTGGAGTCCAGGAGTTCAAGAACCAGTCTGGGCAACATAGTGAGACCCCCGTATCAAAAAAAAAAAAAAAAAAAAAAGCTCAGGTGACATGACAAAGAGGGACCACATTCCTCTGAGATGTTTATAAACATTTAGGTGAAGACTGCTTCCTGCCTCCCTAGGGAAGGAGGGGTGATTCATTCCAGGCAAAGGGAACGGCACGTACAGAAGCCTGCAGTGAGTATGGACCATCCCATAGAGGAAGTGAAAGAGGACTAGAGTGGTGGAAGAAAAGAGTGGCAGGAAATGTGGTTAAAGAGATTCGGCCGGGCACGGTGGCTCAAGCCTGTAATCCCAGCACTTTGGGAGGCCGAGACGGGCGGATCACGAGGTCAGGAGATCGAGACCATCCTGGCTAACACGGTGAAACCCCGTCTCTACTAAAAATACAAAAACTAGCCGGGCGAGGTGGCGGGCGCCTGTAGTCCCAGCTACTCGGGAGGCTGAGGCAGGAGAATGGCGTGAACCCTGGAGGCGGAGCTTGCAGTGAGCTGAGATCTGGCCACTGCACTCCAGTCCGGGCGACAGAGCGAGACTCCGCCTCAAAAAAAAAAAAAAAAAAAAAAAAAGAGATTGGTGGGAGGGGGCAGTGGGGACAACAGGCAGACCACTTAGTCTCATAGTGCAATATAAGGAGTTTGGATTTTGTATAACTGCAATAGAACCAGAAAAACATTTTAAACAGAGGAATAATACTATCTTATTCTAACACTTAAGACCCTAGTAATATGTTCACATGTTTTTGCAAAATATGCAAAAGAAAGCTATTTTTGCACGATTTTTCTTTGAGGACCCCTACAACCTCAGGTTCCGTATTACCCAACTCCATCTCTGAATTGGGTAAGGGCTATGTTAGAGGTAAGCAAAAGGTGCCAAGGGAAAAGCAACCTTGCCAATTTGGTACCAAGAGTTCTTTACTGTCAAAATGGATTTTCTTCTTCTTTAGTTCACGTTGTCTGATAACGTTCAAAATTGTGCCCTGGTCTAATCACAGAAATCATGAAAGCAACAGAATTCTTTCTGCTGGTAGCACAAGATGGGGGACATTTTGCTTGAGAAACACTGTCAGAAGTGAAAGATGAAGATGTGTAAAGCTTTCCCTCTCATTCGTGATAAGAAATATAGGGAAACAGTCCCTGTTTATCTTGGGCAGTCTACACAAAGATGCCTCCTATTGTAACATAGTAATGAGTCATAGACATAGATGCAGACGGTACAAAAAACTAAACTAGGGAGAGGTGATTGTCCAGAAGCAAAGGTACCTTAACACACAATCCACCACCATGAATGAAAATCACCTTCCAGTTTCCTTCAGTCCAACACTTAGGCAGTAATAAAGGCACCAGCAGCCAACAGCTTTGGAAGGTTTACTATGTACTACCTCATTTAATCTTCACAACTATGCTAAGTAGGTTCTATTAGCCCCATTTTTGCAGATGAAAAAACTAAACCTAAGCCTTAGACTAAAAGACTTGAACCAGGTCACAAAACCACAACAGAGGCCAAGCTGTAATCCCAGCACTTTGGGAGGCTGAGGTGGGAGGATCACCAGGTTAGGAGTTTGAGACCAGCCTGAGCAACATGGTAAAATCCTGTCTCTATTAAAATACAAAAATTAGCAGGGTGGGGTGGCGCGTGCCTGCAGTCCCAGCTACTCAGGAGGCTGAGACAGGAGAATCGCTTGAACCCGGGAGGTGGAGGTTGCGGTGAGCCAAGATCGCACTACTGCACTCTGGCCTGGGTAACAGAGAGAGACTCTGTCTCAAAAAAAAAAAAAAAAAAAAAACCCACAACAGAGCTAGGCTTCAAACTTAGCCTGACTCCAGAGCCCCTACCTTTTAACCACTGTTTAGACCTTCCCAGTCCCATCCAAATTTTTCTGCCACCAAATCTGGGGTAGTCTTCTCATCCTGCTTTTACTGTTTTAATGAAATCCCTCCTCCTTGAGAGAATACAGTTGTGGTGTCACAATTACAACAGAATAACAGGTACTTCTACTCAGTATCTACTTCCAATCAAATAGGCAAGGATAATCAGGCCACAACATTCAGCCAGAATCCACTGTGGTCAAAACTTGCCCTAACAACAGTCAGGACTTTCTGTCTATTTTAAGAGGGTGAAACACTGTATCCTAAAACTGAATAAATGGGCCCGGTGAGGTGGCTCACGCCTGTAATCCAGCACTTTCAGAGGCCGAGGCAGGCGGATCACCTGAGGCTGGGAGTTTGCCACCAGCCTGAATGACCTGGAGAAACCCAGTCTCTACTAAAAATACTAAAAATACAAAATGAGCCGGGCGTGGTGGCTACTCAGGAGGCTGAGGCAGGATAATCGCTTGATCCTGGGAGGCGAAGGTTGCAGTGAGCTGAGATTGCACCACTGCACTCCAGCCTGGGCAACAAGAGTGAAACTCCGACTCAAAAAAAAAAAACAAATGTTTGCAATGCAATAATACAATCCAACTACCTATACAAGTCAGTATCATGCAAAATAGACCCCACAGGACTGACAGGGGACTAAAGAAGAGAGTCGGCTGGGAGAAGGACTGAAGAACACAGTTGAACACACACCATGGGTCCACCATTGACCTTGTGATCATTACAGGGATGGAACAAGTCATCAAGCCAACAGGTCCCCAGGTTATTAAAATCTAGAGAAAGCTGGCTGGGCAGAGTGGCTCATGCCTGTAATCCCAGCACTTTGGGAGGATCGCTAGAGCCCAGGAGTTCAAGACCAGCCTAAGCAATACAGCAAGACCCCATCTGTATAAAATTTTAAAAAATAAAATTTTCTAAAAATCTAGAGAATGGAAGGGAGGTTACAGAAGTCACCAAAGAGCAGAAGGTGCAAGCCTACCCCGATTTCATCAGTTAGCTCCCTAAAGTCTGCAGTGTGCAGGTAAAAAAAGATTAAGAACCTAATCTTTACTGAAGGTTGGGCAAACCACCACCAAAAAAAGGCAAATAATAATAACCTAATCTTTTCTGGCTATTTCTCTAGCCAGCCAAGCAGTTTTCCCTCACATAGTCTTGTCCCTTACCTAGAACCCAAGCGAGTTGTGGGAACTCAGAAACCCCCAGGAAACAGCCTCAACATTATTTAATGAAATCAAGTGCTCGTTTGTGAGCAATGTTGGAAGCTGCAGAGATGGAGCACCTAGCATGTGGTTTCTAGGTCATGGTGTTCATGCCTCAGGTGAGGAGTTTAAGGGCTCCTGGTCAAGTACGGAAAGCTAGGAAATCCTTAGTGAGAAAATGGTTTGTTCAATGAATGAATGAATGAATGAATGAAGAGTCGGATGAAGAAGAAAGCCGCTTTCTTGAGCAATTTCCCAGGAAAGCCAAGGACCGGGAACCTCCAAAGTCTGCAAGGAAAAGCCACGAAGTCCACACAGACTTCCAGCACGCCCCTGCCAAAGTCAGCAAGGAAAAGCCACGAAGTCCACACGGACTTCCAGCACGCCCCCGCTGGCCAGGCAGTTGACCTGCAACAAGGCACTCAGACCCCACAGGTGTCAGGCATGAAGGTGAGGATGATGCTCCGCACTTAATAACCTGAGCCGGTCTCCAAAGCACAGATGCGATCTTAATTCTTTCCAAAACAGTAGTCTCCTCTCCCCATTACAGGCCAGACTCCCAGAGGATCACATTTAGAACAGAGCTGGGGGGAGGTAGGGGAGACGTACTAGCTTTTATTTTCTTGGGAGAAGACTGCACAGTGGCCAGGAACCACTAAAACGGTCGGGAAAAGGGGTGCAGAGGGGAATCGAGACCCGCAGTATCCGCTAACTCGTCTGAGTCAGAAGCACAATCAGTGCTTAGTCACCGATACCTCGGCGGCCGGGAGTTCCTCGCCCCCTGCCAGTCCCAGACGTACGTGACAAACCAGAACGGAGCCTGGCGCGCGCTCCTGCTCCCCAGCCCGGGCCCCGAGGTTCACCGCCCGCCTCATACTTACTCCGCAGAGCTGGTCCCGTTAACCGCGGAGCCGTCGGGAGCCGGGTTCAGCTGGATGGGCGTCGGCTTCTTCTTGGGCATTTTGGACCCGGGTAAGGCGCTTCCAACTCCGGGGGGAGGGCAGCACCTCTCGCTTCCTCCCGCTGCGCTGCCCCGCGCCCGCTGCGCAGGACCAGGTCCGGGCCGCTAACCCCGGAGCTGCCTTCAGAGGGTGCGCCCCGCGCGGTCCCGTCAGCGCCGAGGGGCCGGTAGCGGTCTCAGTGGACCCCCGCCCCACCCGCCCGGGACTCGGCTCCGCGCGCAGAGAGCCGAAGGGCTGCCCTGCAAGAGCGGAGCGGGCTGAACGTGCGGTTCGGCAGCCCAGGATTCCCTCCCTCTCTCCCAACTAACCAGTCCCTCCGGCTCCGGCGGCCCAGCCGCGCGTGCACCAGAGCCCAGCTCCAGCTCCTGCCGGAGAAAGTGCCGCCGCCGCCGTCGTGCTCCTAGCCGCTCGGCGAAGCGGCCCTGGGAGGGACTGGAGGCCGGGGGAGGGGCGGGGAAGGGGAAGCCTCGCCCCCCACCCGGGATGCGGCGCTTTCCACACTCCCACTCGGCTCCGCCCCTATTGCCTCTCAGACAACCAATGGGGGCAAGCCTCGGCGGCAGATGACGCGGAAATACGTCACGGGAGCGCGGCGCGCTGCCCTGGGGGCGGGGTCCGTTGCGGGCTCCACGGCGCCCTCTATCGCCCCGAGACTCGCAGGTGGACCCAGCAGGGAAGAGGTCTATGTGGCTGCGTGGTGAGCTCCTCCAGGCCAGGTGCTGCGCGGCCTCCACCTCTGCGGTAACCGGCCTGCCCCCGATCCCTGTCCCCAAGCCGAGTCGTGTTGACGGAAATGAAATAACAAAATAAATAAGGAAAAGGAACCCTTCCTGTGTTCAGAGGAGAGGCAGCGTGGGGGATAGGAAACTTGTCGAGAGACTCCTTTGAGCCCAACAAACTGTCGCATATATATTTTGTTTGTTTGTTTGTTTAATGGTAATACTACTGAGAAGGGTGCAAGGAAGTGGATACTCCGTGCTGATGAGATTGTATATTGCAACAGTTTTTGAGAGCAGGTTGATGATTTTTTTTTTCTTTTTCAGACTTGGGAACTTTTTATTTTTTTTAAGACGGAGTATCCCTCAGTCGCCTAGGCTGGCATGTAGTGGCGTGATCTCGGCTCACTACAACCTCCGTCTCCCAGGTTCAAGAGATTCTCCTGCCTCAGCCTCCAGAGTAGTAGCTGGGATTACAGGCACCTGCTGTCATGCCCCGCTACTTTTTGTATTTTTGTAGAGACGGGTTTTCACCATATTGGCATATTTTTTAAAGCCTTGAAAACAGTGTTTCGGGCCAGGAGCAGTGGCTTACGCCTGTAATCTCAATTTTGGGAGGCGCAGGCAAGAGGATCACTTGAGCCCAGGAGTTCGAGACCAGCCTGGGCAACATAGTGAGACTCTCATCTCTATTAGCTGGGAATGGTTGTGTGCAGCTGTAGTCCAAGCTACTGAGGAGGCTGAGGCTGGAGGATCACTTGAGCCCAGGAGTTTGAGGCTGCAGTGAGCTATGATCACACCACTGCACACCAGCCGGGGCTACAGAGCAAGACTCCCTTTGAAAAACTTTCATCCAGGTCGGGTGCAGTGGCTCGCGCCTGTAATTCCAGAACTTTGGGAGGCCGAGGCGGGTGGATCACGAGGTCAGGAGTTCAAGACCAGCCTGACCAATGGTGAAACCCCGTCTCTGCTAAAAATACAAAAAATTAGCTGGGTGTGGTGGTGGGCGCCTGTAATCCCAACTACTTGGGAGGCTGAGGCAGACAATTGCTTGAACCCGGTAGGCGGAGGTTGCAGTGATCCAAGATCGCACCACTGCACTCCAGCCTGGGTGACAGAGTGAGGCTCTGTCTCAAAAAAACACAAACAAAACGAAAAAAAAAAACCTTTAATCCAAAAATTCCTGTTCTGTGAATTACTAAAGAAATAAGATGTGAATAAAGAACTTAATAAAATAAGAGGCACAATGCCCATTCTGAAGTGCACATTCAGTGTTCCTCTTCCCCTTTTCCATCCTAAAATATTCAGTGCCAAAGACATTAGGTGTACAGAACAAAGGTACATCTACACCTGGTTGTCCACAGCCAGGTGTCAGTGACCTACCAGGTAAGGAAGCTGAGGAACCTGAGAAGGTAAAGAGGGCTTGAACACCTGGGAGGCAGCCCTACACAAAGTCTAAGCCCTAGAGCCCAAGACCAGAGAACAAGGCGTCCAAGTGGGAAAGGCCTAGAAGCTTAGATGGGAGGTTAGTTGCATTCAGGATGATTGATTAAGTCACTAAATGTATTAAGCATGACAGAGCCAGCTTTCTCACTGTGGTAGAATGGGAAGGGAGAATACCCTATGCTATTGTATTGGAATTGGAGATATCAGTGTGAACTCATAGTTGGTTTTGTTTTGTTTTTTGGTTTTTTTTTTTTTGAGTGGAGTTTCCCTTTTTTTGCCCAGGCTGGAGTGCAATGGCGTGAGCTCGGCTCATTGCAACCTCCGCCTCCCGAGTTCAAGTGATTCTCCTACCTCAGCCTCCCAAGTAGCTGGGATTACAGGCATGCACCACCACGCCTGGCTAATTTTGTATTTTTAGTAGAGACGGGGTTTCACCATGTTGGCCAGGCTGGTTTCAAAACTCCTGACCTCGGGTGATCTGCCCACCTCGGCCTCCCAAAGTGCTGGGTTTACAGGCATGAGCCACTGCGCCCGGCATGAACTCATAGTTTTTTTAAAAATAAATTATACTGGGGTGGATGATGCAGTGGTCGCTACCACCTGTAATCCCAGCACTTTGTGAGGCGGAAGCTGGAAGATCACTTGAGGTCAGGAGTTCTAGACCAGCCTGGCCAACATGGTGAAACTCTGTCTCTCCTAAATTACAAAAATCAGCCGGGAATGGTGGTGGGCACCTGTAATCCCAGCTACTCAGGAGGCTGAGGCAGGATAATTGCCTGAACCGGGGAGGCGGAGGTTGCAGTGAGCTGAGATCATACCACTGCACTCTAGCCTGGGCAACAGAGCGAGTGAGACTCTGTCTCAGAAATAAATTAAATAAATAAAAAAATTTCATTGTGTATATTTGAGGTTTATAACATGATGTTATGGGATATATATAGATAGTAAAATGGTTACTATAGTGAAATGAATTAACATTCTGTACTGTCACATAAAGGCTTGTGTAAAGTATGACAAGAGCAGCTAAAATCTACTTATTTAACAAAAAACTCAGATACAATACAATGTTATGAACTATGGTCTTCATGTTGTACATTAGATCTCTAGACTTCTTCATCCTACATATCTGCTGGTTTGTATTCTTTGACCTACATCTCCCCATTTCTTTTTCCCATAGTTTTTAATATAGAAGCATAGATGTAAATGTATGCATGTGTGTATAGAAGTGATTGTATCCTTGTTCATGTTAAAATGCATAATTTTTAGTGTCAGAGTAAAATAATAAACATTAAAAAGTTAATTGAAGGCCGGGCATGGTGGTGCCTCACACCTGTAATCCCAGCACTTTGGGAGACTGAGGTGGGAGGATCACCTGAGGTCAGGAGTTCGAGACCAGCCTGGCCAACATGGTGAAACCCTGTCTTTACTAAAAATACAAAAAGTATCTGAGCGTGGTGGTGGGTGCCTGTAGTCTTAGCTACTTGGGAGACTGAAGCTGGAGAATCACTGGAACCCAGGAGGTGGAGGTTGCAATGAGCCAAGATCACTCTACTGCGCTCCAGCCTGTGCAACACAGTGAGACTCTGTCTCAAAAAAAAAAAAAAAAAAAATGAAACTTTTCAAAACAATGTATTATCAAGGCACTCTATCTGAATTCTGGTATAATTTTATATTTACTAGTTCAAATAGAAACGAATAGGACTTTGAGCAATTAATTGGAATTTTCAAGGCCTCACTTCCACTCTGTGAAAAATGGAGCATTCTTTTTAATATTGAAATATTATGATTCTATGCATGCTGGGTTGGCCTCCATTGAGTAAACCCTAAGCCCTTATCATGGTCCAAGAAGCCCAGATAAACACTTACCCCTGGTTAAAGTTTGCAGAATAGTTCAAGGTAGGAGAATTTGTTTTCCTCATTTCCTTTTCAGACCGGCAGTGATCCATCGGTTCTGTCAGCTTTTCCTGAGGGCCTAACTTAAGTGCTGACCATACAGACAAGAATATGACTGAACTATATGTATATGAATCAGTGACCACCATGTATAATAATAACTGTAACATACATATTTGATCGAAACATATCAGCTTGCTCTATTTGTAGGTCAAAAATGTTCGAATATTGGCAAATACTGGTTCATCCCATTTGTACACAGTGTAGTTAGATCACAAATGTGAAGATCCAAGAAATATAGGCCAGGTGTGGTGGCTCACTCCTGTAATCCCAGCACTTTGGGAGGCTGAGGCAGGTGGATGACTTGAGTCCAGGAGTTCAGTACTAGGCTGGGCAATGTGACGAAACCCCATCTCTACAAAAAATACAAAAATTAGCCAGGCATGGTGGCACGTGCCTGCAGTCCCAGCTACTCTGGAGGCTGAGATGGGAAGATCGCTTGAACCGAAGTCGAGGCTGCAGTGAGCCATGATCTTGTACCCCAACCTGGAAAACACACAAAAAGAAATACAAGGACAACCAGTGATGAAAACATACCATGAATTGAGGAGTACATTTAACTCAGACCTCTATATCTTAGGTTCAAAAATCAAACAAAACAAAAAAACCTGAACTTGAGAGAGAAAGACCTGAGATTAATTCCAGTTCTGCCCTTAGCTGATTACTTACCCTCTCTGAGCATCAGTTAATTTACCTATAAAATGAAAATTATACTATCTACTACTGCACTAAATAGTTATGAGCATTAAATGAAATTGTGAAAGAATAGTTCCTAACACACAGGAGCTAAACAAATGGTGATGGTGATAGGTTTTCATCATGTAAACATAATCTGCTGGAAGAAGAATAGTTTTGTTTTGTATTGTTTTGTTTTTGAGACGGAGTTTTGCTCGTTGCCCAGCTGGAGTGCAGTGGTGCAATCTCAGCTCACTGCAACCTCTACCTCCCAGGTTCAAGTGATTCTCCTGCCTCAGCCTCCTGAGTAGCTGGCATTACAGGCGCCTGCCACCACACTCAGTTAATTTTTTGTATTTTTAGTAGAGACAGAGTTTCGCCATGTTGGGCAGGCTGGTCTCAAACTCCTGACCTCAAGTGATCCCTCGCCTCGGCCTCCCAAAGTGCTGGGATTACAGGTGTGAGCCACAACACCCAGCCGAAGGAGAATAATTTATAGAGGCTTTCCGGGAGACAATTTCCTCTTCAGAAATATTCACACACTTTGATTCAATAATTCTACTTCCATGACTCTCTTTTTTTTTTTTTTTTTTTTGAGACGGAGTCTCGCTCTATCGCCCAGGCTGGAGTGCAGTGGCCGGATCTCAGCTCACTGCAAGCTCCGCCTCCCGGGTTTACGCCATTCTCCTGCCTCAGCCTCCCAAGTAGCTGGGACTACAGGCGCCCGCCACCTCGCCCGGCTAGTTTTTTGTTTTTTTTTAGTAGAGACGGGGTTTCACGGTGTTAGCCAGGATGGTCTCGATCTCCTGACCTCGTGATCTACCCGTCTCGGCCTCCCAAAGTGCTGGGATTACAGGCTTGAGCCACCGCGCCCGGCCCGTGACTCACTTGTAAAGAAATTATGAAAGCTATACAGAAGAATGATCAACATAGTATTATTTAAATAGGTAAAATCTGAAATTACCTAAATATTCAACAGAAGGGAAATGAATACATCATTTATGACATACCCATATGATGAAATACTGGACAAGAAAAGACTTTGATTTCTAGAAATTTCAAACAATAGGAATTAATATTTTTTAACAGTACTTCTAGAAAAACCTAGGATGTTTATTCCTTTTTTTTACTTTTTCCAGATGGAGTCTTGCTCTGTTGCCCAGGCTGGAGTGCAGTGGTGCAGTTGGGGCTCACTGCAACCTATGCTTCCCAGGTTCAAGCGATTTACCTGCTTCAGCCTTCTGAGTAGCTGGGATTACAGGCACCCACCACCAGGCCCAGCTAATTTTTGTATTTTTAGTACAGACGGGGTTTCACCATGTTGGTCAGGCTAGTCTCGAACTCCTGACCTCAGGTGATCCACCCACCTCGACCTCCCAAAGTGCTCAGATTATAGGCATGAGCCACTGCACCTGGCCCAGATCTCTGTTGTTTTATCATAAACAGAAAAAAGTAACCTCTACATCAACACCCAAAGACAAATGAAAGTAGAATGAGTTAGCATTGGACACCACTATTTTTCGTAAAAACCAATAGAACATATAGATATCTGGGAAATGGCCAGGACTTTCAATGTCATGGAGTATTTAGTTAAGGAAATAGGGACAACTACCTGGCCATTTGGAAAAGAAATTGAGGTGTATCCCTACTTTTTATCCTATAATAAATTCCAGGTGCATTGAAGATGCAATCAAGGCCAGGCACAGGAGCTCATGCCTATGATTCCAGCATTTTGGGAGGCAGAGGCAGGACAATTGCTTGAGGCCAGGAGTTTGAGAACAGCCTGAGCAATATAGGAAGACTCCACCTCTACAAAAAAATAAACTTTGGGCACGGTGGCTCATACCTGTAACCTAACACTTTGGGAGACCAAGACGGGAGGATTGCCTGAGGCCAGGAGTTTAAAACCAGCCTAGTCAACATAGTGAGACCCCCATTTCTAAGAAAATATTTTTAATAAAATTTTAAAAAGATAAACTTAGCCGAGCATGGTGGCACATCCCTATAGTCCCAGCTACCTGAGAGGCTGAGGTGGGAAGATTACTTAGGCCCAGGAGGTCAAGGTTAGAGTGAGTCATGATCAAACTACTGCACTCCAGCCTGAACAATAGAGTGAGACTCTGTCTCAAAAAAAAAGGAAGAATAAAGAATAAAGAAAGAAAGATGAAATCATAGAAGTACTGCTAGAGAAGCTAGAGAAGATCATGGGAAAATGATTTTTTAAATTTTGGAATGAGAAAAACATTTGAAGAAAGACACAAACTGTCAAAAGCATAAAGGCAAAGATTAATAAAATTAACCTCACAAACATTTGACATTTCTCCATGGAGGAAAAAAACACCTTGTACAGAGATATAAGTGCACAAATGATAAGCTGAGAAAATAAACATTTACAATATCTGCAATATAATAAAAGTCTAATTTCTTTAATATAATTAAGAGTAATTGGCTGGGCACGGTGGCTCACACCTGTAATCCCAGCACTTTGGGAGGCCAAGGAAGGTGGATCACGAGGTCAGGAGATGGAGACAAGCCTGGCCAACATGGTGAAACCCCGTCTCTACTAAAAATACAAAAATTTGGCTGGGCACGGTGGCTCATGCCTGTAATCCCAGCAATTTGGGAGGCCAAGTTGGGCAGATAATGAGGTCAGGAGTTCAAAACCACCCTGGCCAACACAGTGAGACCCCATTTCTACTAAAAATACAAAAATTAGCCGTACATGGTTGCACACACCTGTAATCCCAGCTACTCGGGAGGCTGAGGCAGGAGAATCACTTGAACCTGGGAGGCAGAGGTTGTGGTGAGTTGAGATCGTACCACTGCACTCCAGCCTGGGTGACTGAGTGAGACTCCATTTAAAAAAAAAAAAAAAAAAAAAAAAAAAAAAAAAAAAAAAAAAGCCGGGCGCGGTGGCTCAAGCCTGTAATCCCAGCACTTTGGGAGGCCGAGGCGGGTGGATCACGAGGTCAGGAGATCGAGACCATCCTGGCTAACACGGTGAAACCCCGTCTCGACTAAAAATACAAAAAAAACTAGCCAGGCCTGGCGGTGGCGCCTGTAGTCCCAGCTACTGGGAGGCTGAGGCGGGAGAATGGCGGGAACCCGGGAGGCGGAGCTTGCAGTGAGCGATAGGGAACCCGGGCCACTACACTCCATCTCAAAAAAAAAAAAAAAGAAAAAGAGCAATTATAAATTAAAAGAAGATCACTCATCATTCATCCAATAGAAACATAGGAAAAGTATTAATACATCAATATAGGTAGTTCACAGAGAAAGCAATACAAATGGCTTTCAAATATTCTACTCACTTATTAGAGAAATGCAAATTAAAATGAGAGATCACCTTTCACTTATCAATATTCTTGAAGATGTGGGAGAAAAGGCATTCTCATACACTATTTCTGGGAGTATAATTGCTGCAATCTCTTTTTTGGTTTGTTTGTTTTTTGGGGTTTTTTTTTGAGAGGGAGTCTCGCTCTGTTGCCCAGGCTGGAGTGGAGTAGCGTGATCTCTGCTCACTGCAACTTCCACCTCACGGGTTCAAGCAATTCTCCTGCCTCAGCCTTCTGGGTAACTGGTATTACAGGTGCCCACTACCACGCCTGGCTAATTTTTATATGTTATTAGAGACAGGGTTTCACCATTTTGGCAAGGTTGGTCTCAAACTCCTGACCTCAAGTGATCCACCAGTCTTGGCCTCCCAAAGTGTTGGGGATTACAGGCATGAGCCATCGCGCCCAGCTGCTGCAATCTCTTTAAAGGGCATTTTGGCAATAACTTTTTTAAGTCCCATTACTGACCGAGCATTGCATAATTTTTCCTTAGAAATTAATAGGCCGGGCACAGTGGCTCAAGCCTGTAATCCCAGCACTTTGGGAGGCTGAGACGGGCAGATCACGAGGTCAGGAGATCGAGACCATCCTGGCTAATATGGTGAAACCCCATCTCTACTAAAAAATACAAAAAACTAGCCAGGCGAGGTGGCGGGTGCCTGTAGTCCCAGATACTCAGGAGGCTGAGGCAGGAGAATGGCGTAAACCCGGGAGGCAGAGCTTGCAGTGAGCTGACATCCGGCCACTGCACTCCAGCCTGGGTGACAGAGCAAGACTCCGTCTCAAAAAAAAAAAAAAAGAAATTATTAGACCTGGGGCCGGGCACAGTGTCTCATGCCTGTAATCCCAGCCCTTTGGGAGGCCGAAGCAGGGGGGTCACTTGAGGTCAGGAGTTCAAGTCCAACCTGGCCGACATGATGAAGACTTGTCTCTACTAAAAATACAAACAATTAGCCAGGCTTGGTGGTGGGCGCCTGTAATCTCATTTACTCGGGAGGCTGAGGCAGGAGAGTCACTTGAACCCGGGAGGCAGAGGTTGTGGTGAGCCGAGACCACATCACGGCACTCCAGCCTGGGAAATAAAACCGAAACTCCATCTCAAAAACAAAAAAAAAAAAAAAAAAAGAAAAAAATTATTAGACATATATACCAAAAAACCTTTTTCTAAATACATGATTACTGTGGCATTATTTAAAATGAAAAAAAAATAAAACTGGAATCAATCTGTCTGTCAAAAGGAGAGTAAATTATGACATACAAATAAATCATGACACATTTATACAAAGAAGTACTATACAGTACAGATATTCCAAAGAATGAGGCAGACATATCTATGCTGGTATAGAAAGATCTCCAAAATGTATGTAATGTGAAAGAAAATAAATGGAGCAGAACATTATGTAGTAACTATTTGTTAGGAAGAAAAAAAAAAAGGATATATTTGGTTTTGTGGGTTTTGGTTTTGTTTTGGTACAAGGCCTCACTCCATTTCCAGTGCAAAGGCTAGATCATAGATCACTTTAATCTTGAACTCCTGGGCTCAAGTGATCCTCTTGCCTTAGCCTCCGCAGTAGTTAGGACTACAGGCATGCACCACCGTGACTGGCTAATTTTTTAATTTTTTGTAAAGACAGTGTGTCCGTATGTTGCCTAGGCTGGCCTTGAACTCCTTGCCTCAAGTGATCCTCCCACTTAAACCTCCCAAAGTGCTGGGACTACGGGCATGAGCACCTGGCCAAGAATATATTTATATATGTGCTTTTATATGATAGAAAATTTCTGGAAGCACAAAAGAGCAATTGTTAATAGTGTTTGCCTTTGGTACTATTTGAAATATAGATAGATAGATAGATAGATAGATAGATAGATAGATAGATAGATAGATAGATATAACTTTTCCAATTAAAAACAACATTAGGCTGGGTGTGGTGGCTCACACCTGTAATCTCAGCACTTTGGGAGGCCAAGGTGGGTGGATCGCTTGAGCTCAGGAGTTCAAGACCCACCTGGGCCACAGAGCAAGACCCTTGTCTCTAAATAAATAAAGAAATAAAAACAAAAAGAGTGAAAAAGAAAGAAGACATTTGCAACGAATATATTTTTTAAGAGGAGGGGTCTTACTGTGTTACCCAGGCTAGAGTGCAGTAGCTATTCACAAGCACAATCATAGTGCACTGCAACCTGAAACTCCTGACCTCAAGCGATCCTCTCACCTCAGCCTCCTGAGTAGCTGGGATTATGGACATGCACCATTGCACCTGGCCCGTATAACGCATATATCCAAAAAAACCACAAACCTCATGTCCTGATAAACATTAACACGAGAGGAGATAGACAATCCAATTTAAAAAAAACCAAAAAAAAAAAAAAAAAAAGGGCAAAGCCGGACACAGTGGCTCAGGCCTGTAATCCCAGCACTTTCAGAGGCCCAACAGGGCAGATCACTTGAGGTCAGGAGTTCGAGACCAGCCTGGCCAAAATGGTGAAACCCTGTCTCTACAAAAAATTGGCCAGGCATGGTGGTTCACAACTGTAATCCCAGCACTTTGGGAGGCCAAGACAGGCAAATCACCTGAGATCGGGAGTTGGAGACCAGCCTGGGCAACATGGTGAAACCCTATCTCTACTAAAAATACAAAATAATTAACTGGGCGTGGTGGCAGGCACCTGTATTCCCAGCTACTTGGGAGGCTGAGGTAGGAAAATCGCTTGAGCCTGGGAGGCAGAGGTTGCGGTGATCCGAGACCGCACCGTTGCACTCCAGCCTGGGTAACAAGAACGAAATTCCATCTCAAAACAAAAACAAAAACAAATAACTGAGGATGGTGGCATGCACTACTTGGGAGGCTGAGGCAGGAAAGTCACTTGAACCTGGGAAGCGGAGGTTGCAGTGAGCCAAGATCAACCCACTGCCTCCAGCCTGGGTGACAGAGTGAGACCCTGTCTCAAAATAAAATAAATAAATAAATAAATAAATAAATAAATAAATAAATAAATAAATAAATAAAGTGTTCAAAACCCTTGAACAGGAACTTCACAAGAGAAGACATCCAAATAGTCGATAAATATATGAAAAGATGCTGAAATTCCTTAGTTATGGGGAAATGCAAATTAAAACCACAGTATAAGTACCTAATGCTACTGAATTGTAAACTTAAAAATGATTTAAGATGGGCACAGGGTGAGGGGATCATGCTTCTGTAGTCCCAGCTACTCTGGAGGCTAAGATAGGAGGATTCCTGGTACCCAGAAGTTCAAGGCTAGCCTGGGCAACGTAGCAAGACCTTGTCTCTAAAAAAAATAAAATAAAAATGATCTAAATAGTAAATGTTTTATTATGTATATTTTACCACAATTTAAGAACACGCACAGTGTGATACTACATCCACTATTCTGACTAAATTGAAAAAAGACAAGCTGTGCTTGGTGGCTCAAGCCTGTAATCTCAGCACTTTGGGAAGGTGAGGCAAAAGGATCGTTTGAGCCCAGGAGTTCAAGACCAGCCTGGGCAACACAGGGAGACCCTGTCTCTACAAAAAATTTAAAAATTAGCCAGGTGTGATGGTGCATGCCTGTGGTCCCAGCTACTCAGGAGGCTGAGGTAGGAGGATCAGTTGCAACCAGTAGTTGGAGGCTGCAGTGAGCCATGATCCTGCTATTGCACTCCACTCTACCCTGAGTGACAGAGCAAGACTCTGTCTCAAAAAACCATTAATAAAAAAAGAAAAACAAAATATCAAATGTTGATAATGATGTGGAACAATTTTGACTTCCTTATACTGATGGTGAGAATATAAATTTGTGTAACCAGTTTGGAAAACTGGCAATGTCTTCTAAGATTTAACGTCTTCCCTATGACCCAAAATATACATGACTGCATATTTTATATCAATATACAGTCATGTATTGCATAATGATGGGAATATGTTCTGACAAATGTGTCATTAGGTGATTTCATCATTGAGCAAACAACATAGAGTATACTTACACAAACCTAGATAGTATAACCTACTACACATCTAGGCTATGTGATATAGCCTGTTGCTCCTAGGCCACAAACCTCTATGTTACATTACTGTACTGAATAGTGTAGGCAGTTGCAACACAATGATGTTTCTGTATCTAAACGTAGAAAAGATACATTAAAATTTGGTATTATAATCTTTTTTTTCCAAGATGGGATCTTGCTCTGTCACTCAGGCTGGAATGCAGTGGCATGATCTCAGCTCGCTGCAACCTCTGCCTCTCGGGTTCAAGCAGTTCTCCTGCCTCAGCCTCCCAAGTAGCTGGGATTACAGGCCCCCACTACCACACCTGGCTAATTTTTGTATTCTTAGTAGAGACGGGGTTCACCATGTTGGCCAGGCTGGTCTCAAACTCTTGACCTCGTGATCCACTTGCCTTGGCATCCCAAAGTGCTGGGATTACAGGCGTGAACCACTGCTCCCAGCCCTATTATTATACTCTTCTGGGACCATCATCATATATGTGGACTGTGGCTGACCAAAACATTTTTATGTGATGTGTGGCTCTATATATTCACCAAAAATCATTTACAAGAATGTTTGTGACAGCATTATTTGTAATAGTTATTGGGGAAACAACCCAAGTTTCCATGGACAGTAAATGGATAAATTGTGATAAATTCACACAATTGAATACTCCATAGCATTGTAAAAATGGACTACTACTTGCAACAATATGAGTAAATCTCATAACATCCTGTTGAGTAGAAGTTAGACACAAGAAAGTAATACTACTTTTTTGTTTCATATAAAGTTCAAAACCTGGCAAACCTAGTCTATGGTGGTAGAGGTTGGGATAGTAGTTATCCTTGAGAAAGGGAGTGAGGAAGGTGAGATGAAGGGGGCTTTCTGGGTGCTGGCAACCTCTGCTTTCTTGATCTGGGTACTGGTTACACAGTGTGTTCCATTCATGATTTGTGTACTTTTCTGTCTGTGTGTTACCCTTCAGTAAAACAATTAACAGCGAGGCGCAGTGGCTTATGCCTGTAATCCCAGCACTTAGGGAGGCAAAGGTGGGTGGATCGCTTGAACTCAGGAGTTCAAAACCAGCCTGGGCAATGTAGTGAGACCTCCTCTCTACAAAAAATACAAAAATTAGCTGGACATGATGGCAAGTGCCTGTAGTCCCACCTCCTCAGGAGCCTGAGCTGAGAGAATTGCTTGAGCTGTGGAGATTGAGGTTGCAGTGAGCTATGAGCATGCCATGGCACCCTAGCCTGGGCAAAAGAAACAATTACCAGAGAAAAGAAGAAATTTATGGAAAAACTTTTTCCCCCAAGAAAATAGAGCCGACTGACCCAAATATATTTTTATTTGTCCTGTTTTGCCTTTTAGGTTGAAAAAAATGATATAGACTTTTCTCACATTAAAACATTTGTGTCTTCTGAGAATTTTGTGAGTTTTGCTCCAAATTTTTCTGTTTTTTAAATTATATAACAAGTACTACCTTATTAGGTAGGGGGAGGGGGACCAGAAAAATATACAACAGGTAGTAGAAAGTTTGATACACTTACCCTTTTTTTTGTTTTTTTGTTTTGTTTTGTTTTGTTTTGTTTTTGAGACAGTTTCCCTCTGTTGCCCAGCCTGCAGTGCAATGGCACAATGGCGAGATCTCAGCTCACTGCAACCTCTCCCTCCCGGCCTCAAGTGATTCTCGTGCCTCAGCCTCCCAAGTAGCTGGTATTACCAGCATGTGCCACCACACCTGGCTAATTTTTGTATTTTTGGTAGAGATGAGGTTTCACCATGTTGGCCAGGCTGCTCTCAAACTCCTGGCCTCAAGTGATCCACGTGCCTTGGCCTCCCAAAGTGCTGGGATTACACGTGTAAGCCACCACGCCTGGCCTTGCTTGAAACACTTTCAGGCATATTCACATGCAGTTGATATTATAGGATCAGTGAGGTTTATGATATTATCAGTTGAAGAGTTTTATTTTAGTGGCAGGTCCACATTTACTTCCTTACTAATTAAGATCTTTTATTCTTTTATTATGAAAAGTTCAGTTGGAAAATTCAAAATAAAAAAAAAACTTGCTCATTGCAAACAGAAGTTATTTCACATGAAGAAGTTCCACTTTACTTTTTTTCTTATTTTAATACCACATTTTTCTATACTTTAATCCTGAAAGAACTCTGGCTCTGTATCAACTGCTTTTAAATCCATTGTCTGGATTTTTAAGCTCCTATGAGTTTGGCAGCTGTTCCTATTGAGTAACTGAGTGAAGAGTCACAGTGCAAAGAGTGATATTACTATCTCCTCTGCACCCCGCCCCACGCCCCGGTCGGCCCTCCTCCCCTCCCACCCCCCACCAAGGACATCCGCTTCCTCAGTTCTTGATGTCCAACATTCTGAATGCAATGAAACCACTAGGTTATTTTGAGAGCCACTTTTAATGGTCCCGTGCCCTTTATTTAAAGGAAAAGATGCCTCAACAAGGTGAAAGATGATGCAATTTCAATTGCTCTCTAAGGATGTGGCGCTTAAACCATACAGGATGTCAGATCCAGCACCTGTTTTTTGATGGGAGTCAGGGTAGGGACCTCGTTCTGGCTTGGCAAACGTGGCACTGTGGTATTTTGCTTTTTACCCTTGGATAGCATGGTGAAAGAAGATATACTCAGGACATACCAGCTTCCTCGAGGGCAGCTGTGGAGAAGGAAGCTTGACTTCCTTTGAAATCACAGTCCAGGATCCCGGATATTCTTATTTCCAAGTCTGGTTTGAGGGTAAACAAATCTCCAATCTCTTTCCCAGGACATTCATTCAAATACATGTCATAATTGGGGTTTTTTGTTGTCGTTTTTTGTTTTCCCTCATGCTTTCTTCCACTCAATGGAAAACCCCTGCATGATCCATTTCCTGCCAAGTGCTTTGCAAAGATTACAAGCAGGAAATTTAAAATGAGAATCACGATTTGAGCTACAGTGATCAGGGAACTATGATAATAAGAGCATGTGGGACCTATACAGCAGAGCCATTATAAAGTTTATCGGTCTTTTTATAATTCCTTCTTGCTCAGGGGCAGGTCAGCTTATAGAGAGCTGAGAATTTGCATGAAAAGGTTTCCTCTCCAACAATGCACTATGCATGGCACATAGTCCTGAGTTTGTATATATTTTAAGATATTGTGAACTATTATTATTGGTACCGTCATGCATTTTGCACTTTATTTATATACTCCCGGGGAGCAAGGAATCTCTTCTGTGCAATGTGCCAGATTGCTTTAATTGTACAGCCTCATAAAATATAAACTTGTTATTGTTATTATAATGATAACATTGTTGTGTCATTATGATTACTGCTGAACCATGGGGCTATTTATCCTTGCTCCCCTCTATGCTTTCTCTAAATAGATAGACCTTTGTGACTGGATCCTAGACTGGCACCTGAGATGCGGCTTTTGCATTTAAAGAGTGGGAGACTGAATTCATCTTAGAATTTTAGAGCTGAATTTTAGAGGTCCTAGTGTTCAGGCAGCCCACCTTATAAATAGGAAAACTCAGCTTCAGAGAGTTCAGTGATGTCCTCCAAGGTCACACAGCTAGTTAGGGTTAGAACAGGGAACATCATCTGATTGCCAGACCCATGATCTTTTAAAAAGTCTCTGGTATCTTGCCAAAGAGTAGATAGGTAAAATTAGTTTTATCGATTGTTAGTAGGTTTGTTTGACTAGGACATTTTCAAGTATCTCTATTAAAGGTCTTGATTATGCCAAAAAATAACAATAATATGATTATTTTTCCTTTGTCTACCATACATTTCTGCAATTTTGATACCTTCAATTTCAAGTTATAGCCAGCCATATTTTGCATAAATTCAATATATTTGGATATATCATAATCCACACTTCTTTTGAGTTCTATGGATTTGAGGCCACACACAGAAACTGGCAAATCTAGATGCCATTCAAACTTAGTTTATAGACTATATTTTTATTTTGTTTATTTATTTGAGACAGGGTCTTACTCTGTCACCCAGGCTGGAGAACAGTAGCACAATCATAGCTCACTATAGCCTGTAACTCCCAGGCTCAAGTCTCAGCCTGGAACTCCTTCTATGTCAGCCTCCCAAGTAGCTGGGATTACAGGTATGTGATACCATACCCAACGCTTTTTTTTTTTAAATTTTTTGTAAAGATGAGGTCTTGCTATGTTGCCTAGGCTGGTCTCAAACTCCTGAGCTCAAGTGATCCTCCCGCCTCGGCCTCCCAAAGTGCTGGGATTACAGGCGTGAGCCACCATGCCCGGTCTATAGACTATTTTTTTAAAAAGCAATTTCCTATAATGCCCATGATGTATATAGTTCAAATTTAGAAATTTATTTTAGGGAAATAATCCAAGATGTACAAAGATTTAGGCCAGGCACAGTGTCTCACGCCTGCAATCTCAGCACTTTGGGAGGCTGAGGCAGGCAGATCACAAGGTCAGGAGTTCGAGACCAGCCTAGCCAACATAGTGAAACCTCATCTTTACTAAAAATACAAAAATTAGCCGGGTATGGTGGCGCACACCTATAGTCCCAGCTACTCGGGACGCTGAGGCAGGAAAATTGCTTGAACCTGGGAGACAGATGGTGTGGCGAGATCACGCCACTGCACTCCAGCCTAGGCAGCAGAGCGAGACTCCGAGTCAAAAAAAAAAAAAAGTACAAAGATTTATGTATAACAGGGACATTTGGTTCAACATTACTCATAATAACAAAATAGAAACACAAAGTAATGTGCTTTTTATTCTTGGAAAAAAACATAAAAAATTGTTTACAGTGATTATATTTAGAAAGACTTACTGGCCAAGTGTGGTGGCTCATGTCTGTAATCCCAGCACTTTGGGAGGCCGAGGCAGGCAGATCATGAGGTCAAGATTTCAAGATAAGCCTGGACAACATAGTGAAACCCCATCTCTACTAAAAATACAAAAGTTAGCCAAGTGTGGTGGCGGGTGCCTGTAGTTCCAGCTACTTTGGAGGCTGAGGCAGGAGAAATGCCTTGAACTCGGGAGTTGAAGGTTGCAGTGAGCTGAGATCATGCCACTGCACTCCAGCTTGGGTGACACAGCAAGACTCCATCTTTGGCCGGGCGCGGTGGCTCAAGCCTGTAATCCCAGCACTTTGGGAGGCCGAGACGGGCGGATCACGAGGTCAGGAGATCGAGACCATCCTGGCTAACACGGTGAAACCCCGTTTCTACTAAAAAATACAAAAAACTAGCCGGGCGAGGTGGCGGGCGCCTGTAGTCCCAGCCACTCCGGAGGCTGAGGCAGGAGAATGGCGTAAACCCGGGAGGCGGAGCTTGCAGTGAGCCGAGATCCGGCCACTGCACTCCAGCCCGGGCGACAGAGCGAGACTCCGTCTCAAAAAAAAAAAAAAAGACTCCATCTTTAAAAAAAAAAAAAGAAAAAGAAAAAAAGAAAGACAGACTTGCTAAATGGGAAGAAAATCTTTCATTTTGCTTTTGTGTGTCTGTTGTTTGTATCATTTGATTTTTTCTGTCCATATAGATATACTAATTTGTTTTCTTCAAAAACATCAACAGATATATAATATATATAATATATATAAATATATACATAAATATATATATATATATATATATTTTTTTTTTTTTGAGGCAGAGTCTTGCTGTGTTGCCCAGGCTGGAGTGCAGTGGCATGATCCGGGTTCATTGCAATCTCTGCATCCCCATTTTGAATGATTCTCCTGCCTCAGCCTCCTAAGTAGCTGGAATTACAGGTGCCCACCAGCACGTATTTCTAATTTTGTATTTTTAGTAGAGACGGTGTTTCATCATATTGGCTAGGCTGGTCTCAAACCCCTGACCTCAGGTGATCACCTGCCTTGGCCTCCTAAAGTGCTGGGATTACAGGTGTGACCCACCATGCCCAGCCAATGGGCCTCCAATTTTATTACTGCTGCCCTGGACTTCTCTCCCTGCATTTCGGACACACATAGTCAACCGCTTCCTTGGAATTTCTATTCTTTTTCTGTTTTTGTTTTTTTTCTTTTTTTTTTTTTAGAGACAGAGTCTCACTGTGTTGCCCAGGCTAGAGTGCAATGGTGCAATCTCGGCTCACTGCAACCTCTGCCTCCTGTGTTCAAGCAGTTCTCCTGCCCCAGCCTCCCAAGGAGCTGGGACTACAGGCGCAAGCCACCACACCTGGCTAATTTTTTTTTTTTTTTTTGGATATTTACTAGAGACGAGATTCCACCATGTTAGCCAGGATAATCTCGATCTCCTGACCTCGTGATCCTCCTGACTTGGCCTCCCAAAGTGTTGGAATTACAGGCGTGAGCCACCACATCCAACCTAATGTGCTTTATTTTTTGAGACATAATTTCACTCTTTTGCCCAGGCTAGAGTACAGTGGCACGATCTCGGCTCACTGCAACCTCTGCCTCCCAGGTTCAACCGATCCTCTTGTCTCAGCCTCCTGAGTAGCTGGGACTACAGGCGCCCACCACCATGCCCGGCTAATTTTTGTATTTTCAGTAGAGACAGGGTTTCACCATGTTGGCCAGGCTGGTCGCGAACTCTTGACCTCATGATCTGCCTGCCAT
Source organism: Rhinopithecus roxellana (assembly GCF_007565055.1). Taxonomy (NCBI): domain Eukaryota; kingdom Metazoa; phylum Chordata; class Mammalia; order Primates; family Cercopithecidae; genus Rhinopithecus; species Rhinopithecus roxellana. Next base: position 172,618,066 of record NC_044553.1, read on the forward strand.
GGCCTCCCAAAGTGCTAGGATTACAGGTGTGAGCCACCACGCCTGGCCAACCCCCAGTTTTTTTTTTCAGGAGGGACTCTACATCTCCTAAATTGGGCCTCTAACTCAATTCTGCCTTTTACCTAGGATAAAATGTATTCCACCACTTACCCAGAGGTGGCCAATTCGTGCTACAGTCTATTTCTTTTGGATAGGGGGATTCTCCAACATTGTCCCTTTGTGTTCACCGGGGAGATATTACTGGAATGTAGTCTTAATTTAGACCCCAAGAGGGAGTTTTTGGATCTTGTGCAAGAAGGAATTTGGGGCAAGTCCATAAAGTGAAAGCAAGATTATTAAGAAAGTTAAAAAAGTAAAATAATATGCAGAGCAGCCTGGGTGCGGTAGCTCATACCTGTAATCCCAGCACTTTGGGAAGCCGAGGCGGGCAGATCACGAGGTCAGGAGTTCGAGACCAGCCTGACCAACATGGTGAAACCCCGTCTTTACTAAAAATACAAAAATTAGCCAGGCATGGTGCCACACGCCTGTAATCCCAGCTACTCAGGAGGCTGAGGCAAGAGAATTGCTTGAACCCAGGAGGCAGAGGTTGCAGTGAGCCGAGATCTTGCCACTGCACTCCAGCCTGGGCGACAGAGCAAGACTCCATCTCAAAAAAAAAAAAAAAAAAAGAATATGTAGAGCAGCAGCTTGGGCTGCTTGACTGAGTATATTTACAGTTATTTATTGATCATATACTAAACGGGTGGATTAAACATGAGGTTCCTGGGAAAGGGGCAGGCAATTCCCAGAATGGAGGGTTTCTCCCCTTTTAAAACTATATAGGGTAACTTCCAGACATTTTTATGGCATTTGTAAACTGTCCTGGCACTAGTGGGAGTATCTTTTAGCGTGCTAATATATTAGAATAAGTGTATTATGAGCAGTGAGGACAACCAGAGGTCACTTTCTCCACCATCTTGATTTTGGTGGATTTTAGCTGGCTTTTGTTACCATATCCTGTTTTACCAGCAGGTAAACAGCAGGTATGACCTGTCTCTTGCAATACCAGTCCTGTTGACCTCTTATCTCATTTTGAGACAAAGAATGCCTAACCTACTAGGAATGCAGCCTAACGGGTCTCATCTTCATTTTACTTCAGCCCTTATTCAAGACACAGTTGCTCTGGTTTGAATACCTTTTTCTCCAATTATATTTCTTTCTTTCCTTCCTTCCTTCCTTCCTTCCTTCCTTCCTTCCTTCCTTCCTTCCTTCCTTCCTTCCTTCCTTCCTTCCTTCCTTCCTTCCTTCCTTCCTTCCTTCCTTCCTTCCTTCCTTCCTTCCTTCCTTCCTTCCTTCCTTCCTTCCTTCCTTCCTTCCTTCCTTCCTTCCTTCCTTCCTTCCTTCCTTCTTCCTTCCTTCCTTCTTCCCTTCCTTCCTTCCTTCCTTCCTTCCTTCCTTCCTTCCTTCCTTCCTTCCTCCTTCCTTCCTTCCTTCCTTCCTTCCTTCCTTCCTTCCTTCTTTCTTTCTTTCTTTCTTTCTTTTTTGCCATGGAGTTTCACTCTTGTCACCCAGACTGGAATGCAGTGACGTGATCTCAGCTCACTGCAACTTCTGCCTCCCGGGTTCAAGTGATTCTCCTGCCTCGGCCTCCTGCCTCGGCCTGCCTTTTTAGTAGTGATGAGGTTTCACCATGTTGCCTAGGATGGTCTCCAACTCCTGACCTCAAGTGATCCACCTGTCTCTGTCTCGGCCTCCCAAAGTGCTGAGATTACAGGCGTGAGCCACCATGGCTGGCTAAGAAAGCAGGTTTAATTGGCTTGTTCATGTCATATGCCTGTTCTCAAAAAAAAAAAATTCCAGCTCCTGAGTAGCTGGAATTACAGGCACCTGCCACCACACCCAGCTGATTTTTGTATTTTAGTAGTGACGGGGTTTCACCATGTTAGTCAGACTGGTCTCAAACTCCTGACCTCAGGTGATCTGCCTGCCTCGGCCTCCCAAAGTGCTGGGATTACAAGTGTGAGCCTCCTATTATATTTCTACATGCCTCTCCATACTTTGTTGAACCCAAGCATAAAAATATTTTACCCTGGCCGGGCGTGGTGGCTCAAGCCTGTAATCCCAGCACTTTGGGAGGCCGAGGCGGGTGGATCACCAGGTCAGGAGATCAAGACCATCCTGGCTAACATGGTGAAACCCCGTCTCTACTAAAAATACAAAAAAAAACTAGCCGGGCGTGGTGGCAGGCGCCTGTAGTCCCAGCTACTCGGAGGCTGAGGCGGGAGAATGGCGTGAACCCGGGAGGCGGAGCTTGCAGTGAGCCGAGATCGCGTCACTGCACTCCAGCCTGGGCAACACAGCAAGACTCCATCTCAAAAAAAAAAAAAAATTTTTACCCTGTATCTTTGGGTCTTCATTCGGAATGCCCCAGTGTATATATGTTAAATACATTTGTATTCCTTTTCTCGTATTAATCTGCCTTTTGCAAGTTGATTTTTCAGTGGAACTTTAGAGGGTCCTTGTCCTTTTTGGTTGCTTGTCTTTACTCTTTCTTTCATGAAAGATTTCTTGGTCAGGCATGATGGCTCACGCCTGTAATCCCAGCACGTTGAGAAGCCAAGGTGGGCAGATCAAGAGGTCAGGAGTTCAAGACCAGCCTGGCCAACATGGCGAAACCCCATCTCTACTAAAAATACAAAAATTAACTGGGCATGCTGGTGCGCATCTGTAATCCCAGCTCCTTGGGAGGCTGAGACAGGAGAATTGCTTGGACCCGGGAGGCGGAGGCTGCAGTGAGCTGAGATCGCATCACTGAACTACATACAGCCTGGGCAACAAGAGCAAGACTGTCTCAAAAAAAATAAAAGAAAGATTTCTCTGTAGCATGTCGATATGGTTTGGATATTTGTCCCTGCCCAAATCTCATTTTGAAGTGTAATCCCCAGTGCTGGAGGGGGGCCTGGTGGGAAGTGTTTGGGCCATGGGGGTGGATCCCTCATGGCTTGGTGCTCTTTTTCTTTTTCTTTTTTTTTGAGACAGAGTTTTGCTCTGTTGCCCAGGCTGGAGTGCAGTGGCGCAATCTCAGCTCACTGCAAGTTCCACCTCCCGGGTTCACACCATTCTCCTGCCTCAGCCTCCCTACTAGCTGGGACTACAGGCACCTACCACCACGCCCAGATAATTTTTTGTATTTTTAGTACAGATGCAGTTTCACCGTGTTAGCCAGGATGGTCTTGATCTCCTGACCTGGTGATCCACCTGTCTCAGCCTCCCAAAGTGCTGGGATTACAGGTGTGAGCCACCACTCCCGGTGGTGCTGTTTTCAAGATAGTGAGTTCTCAAGAGGTCTGGTCATTTAAAAGCATGTGGCACCTCCCCACTTACTCTCTCACACTTGCTCCTGCTTTCACCATATGACATGCCTGTTCTCTCTTCTCCTTCTGCCATCATTGTAAGCTTCCTGATGCCTGCCCAGGAGCTGGTGCCAGAAGTATGCAGAACCATGAGCCAATTAAACCTGCTTTCTTAGCCAGCCATGGTGGCTCACGCCTGTAATCTCAGCACTTTGGGAGGCCGAGACAGAGACAGGTGGATCACTTGAGGTCAGGAGTTGGAGACCATCCTAGGCAACATGGTAAAACCTCATCACTACTAAAAATCCAAAAAAAAAAAAAAAAAAAAAAAAATTAGCTGGGCGTCGTGGTGCATGCCTGTAATCCCAGCTACTTGGGAGGCTGAGGCAGGAGAACAGCTTGAACCCAGGAGGCAGAGGTTGTGGTGAGCCAAGATCATGCCACTGCACTTCCAGCCTGGGTGACAGAGTGAGAATCCATCTCAAAAAAAAAAAAAAAAAAAGTCTGCTTTCTTTATAAATTACCTATTCTCAAGAATTTCTTTCTTTTGGTGGCACATGCCTGTAATTCCAGATACTCAAAAGGCTGAGGTGGGAGAATTGCTTGGACACAGGAGGCAGAGGTTGCAGTGAGCTGAGATTGTGCCAATGCATTCCAGCCTGAGCGATGGAGTGTGACTCCATCTCAAAAAAAACACAGTCCAGGCGCAGTGGCTCATGCCTGTAATCCCAACACTTTGGGAGGCCAAGGTGGGTGGATTACTAGAGCTCAGGAGTTTCAAACCAGCCTGGGCAACACATTGAAACTCTATCTCTACATTAGCTGGGTGCTGTGACGCATGCCTGTGGTCCCAGCTACTCGGGAGGCTGAGGTGGGAGGATCATCTGTGCCCAAAAAGGTCAAGGCTGCAGTGAACCATGATTATGCCACTGCACTCCAGCCTGGGCAATAGAGTGAGACTGTCTCTCAAAATGTAAATAAATAAAATAGAAACTTGAAGCAGATGATATTTAGCACAGTTGAACTGAGGAAAGAACAAAGAACAATTGTGAACTGGGCAGCCCTCAGAACCAGAACTGGCTCAGAGTGACTCCATTTTGATTTGGTCTGGCCTGTTCAGGCCTAGTGTGGGAGGTTAGTCCATAGCAATGTCCTCTCACTATTTTGTTTAACAGTATAAAACTGTTTACAGGCCGGGCACGGTGGCTCAAGCCTGTAATCCCAGCACTTTGGGAGGCTGAGACGGGCGGATCACAAGGTCAGGAGATCAAGACCATCCTGGCTAACACGGTGAAACTCCATCTCTACTAAAAAATACAAAAAACTAGCCAGGTGTGGTGGCAGGCGCCTGTAGTCCCAGCTACTCGGGAGGCTGAGGCAGGAGAATGGCGTGAACCTGGGAGGCGGAGCTTGCAGTGAGCCCAGATCCGGCCACTGCACTCCAGCCTGGGCGACAGAGCTAGACTCCGTCTAAAAAAATAAACCAACAACAACAAAAAAAAAACTGTTTACAAGCCAGGCGTGGTGACTGATGCCTGCAATCCCAGCACTTTGGGAGGCCAAGCCCGGCGGATTGCCTGAGGTCAGAAGTTTGAGACCAGCCTGCCCAACATGGTGAAACCCATCTCCACTAAAGATACAAAAATTAGCTGGCATGGAGGCAGGCACCTGTAATCTTAGCTACTCAGGAAGCTGAGGTAGGAGAATTGTTTGAACTTGGGAGGCGGAGGTTGCAGTGAGCCGAGATTGAGCCACTTCACTCCAGCCATGAAATAAATAAATAAATAAATAAATAAATAAATAAATAAATAAATAAATAGACCAGGCACAAGATGGAGTTTCAGTGTGTTGCCCAGGCTGGTCTGAAACTCCTGAGCCCTAGTGATCCATGCGCCTCGGCCTCCCACACGCCTGTAATCCCAGCACTTTGGGAGGCTGAGGCAGGTGGATCACCTGAGGTTGGGAGTTCGAGACCAGCCTGACCAACATGGAGAAACCCCGTGTCTACTAAAAATACAAAATTAGCTGGACGTGGTGGTGCATGCCTGTAATCCTAGCTACTCGGGAGGCTGAGGCAGGAGAATCGCTTGAACCTGGGAGGCAGAGGTTGTGGTGAGTGGAGATGGGGCCATTGCACTCCAGCCTGGGCAACAGAGTGAGACTCCATCTCCAAAAAAAAAAAAAAAATTACAATAGAAAGGTTATGAAAAATGAAAAGAGAATAAGGAATACTTAGTAATGATCCTAAACTTCTAGGTTTTGGATACATCTGAACAAGGTACTAAAATGTTCAGTTTCACCTTTTTATTTTTTGAGACAGAGTCTCACTTTGTTGCCCAGGCTGAAATGCAGTGGCACGATCTCTGCTCACTGCAACCTCCGCCTCCCAGATTCAAGTGATCCTCATTCGTCAGCCTTCCACGTAGCTGGGGTTACAGGTGTGTGCCACTATGCCCAGCTAATTCTTATTTATTTATTTCACATGGAGTCTCCTTCTCTAGCCCAGGCTGGAGTGCAGTGATGCTATCTCGGCTTACTGCAACCTCCGCCTCCTGGGTTCAAGCGATTCTCCTGCCTCAGCCTCCCCAGTAGCTGGGATTACAGGCACCCACCACCACAACAGGCTAATTTTGTATTTTTTGTAGAAACGAGGTTTCATCATGTTGGCCAGGCTGAACTCCTAATCTCAGCTGATCTGCCTACCTTGGCCTCCCAAAGTGCTGGGATTACAGGACTGAGCCACCTGCATCAGGCCTAATTTTTTGTTTTTTCAGTAGAGACGGTGTTTCGTTATTTTGGCCAGGCTGGTCTTGAACTCCTGGCCTCATGTGATCCACTTGCCTCGGTCTCCCAAAGTGCTGAGATTACAGGCAAGAGCCACTGCATCCAGTGAACAATTAGTTATTGACAATATCAATGACTTACAACTGTGGTTGTAACTCAGATAAAACAACAAACAATTACTTAACAGAATCTTTACGTTTTCTTTTCTTACTTTTTTGTAGCGATGGGGTTTCATTCACCATGTTTCCCAGGCTGGTCTGGAACTCCTGGGCTTAATCAATCCTACTGTTTCAGCGTCCCAAAGTGGTGGGATTACAGGTGTGAGCCAATATGCCCGGCCAAAATCTTTACATTTTCTAAAAGGGTGAAACATTCTAAAAATCATGTGGATAATTATGGAAAACATTAATATCTTTTACATTTATTTTTAATTTTTAGGAATAGGATGTCCCTGTTGCTTAGGCTGGCCTTGACCTCCTGGGCTCAAGTAATCTTCCTGCCTCGGACTAAAGTAGCTGCGATACTACAGTAACATGCCATTAAATATTGTTTTTTACTCCTCCTTACAACCCTATGAGGAAACTGGGTTAGGTGGGGTGACTCATGTCTATAATCCCAGGACTTTGGGAGGCCTAGTTAGGAAGATCACCTGAGATCAGGAGTTCACGGTTACAGTGTCACTGCACTCCAACTCAGGTGATCAAAAAAAAAAAAAAAAAAGGAAACTGAATCAGAGTTAAAAATCACCAACCAGTAAGTGATGGAACTGAGATTTAAAGAGTATCTGCTCTGTTCGTTTTTGGCAGGCTGGGGGCAACATGGGGAAAGTATATAACTTTTTTTAACTTCTCAGAGTGCTTTTACATTTATTAGTCAAAAAGTATAGTATATAAACTTACCTTGATAATTAAAAGAATGCCTCTTGTCTCAATAATTCAGACTACTGAAACAGAAATTTCCCATTTCAAATTCACATTACTTTTAGGCCTGGTGCGGTGACTCACGCCTGTAATCCCAGCACTTTGGTAGGCTGAGGCAGATGGATCACTTGAGGTCAGTTTGAGACCAGCCTGACCAACATGGTGAAACCCCATCTCTACTAAATACAAAAAAATACAAAATTAGCTGGACATGGTGGTGCATGCCTATAATCCCAGCTATTCAAGTGGCTGAGGCAGAGAATCTCTTGAACCCAGGAGATCAAGGCTGCAGTGAGCCAAGATTGCACCACTGCACTCCATCCTGGGCGACAGAACAAGACTGTCTCAAGAACGAAAAAACTAAATTTATGTTAATTTTATTAATTGTTGAATATTTTTTTTTTTTTTTTTCTGAGACGGAGTCTTGCTCTGTCGCCCAGGCTGGAGTGCAGTGGCCGGATCTCAGCTCACTGCAAGCTCCGCCTCCCGGGTTCACGCCATTCTCCTGCCTCAGCCTCCGGAGTAGCTGGGACTACAGGCGCCCGCCAGGTCGCCCGGCTAGTTTTTTGTATTTTTAGTAGAGACGGGGTTTCAGCATGTTAGCCAGGATGGTCTTGATCTCCTGACCTCGTGATCCGCCCGTCTCGGCCTCCCAAAGTGCTGGGATTACAGGCTTGAGCCACCGCGCCCGGCAATTGTTGAATATTGATATATGTTATCTCACAAGTATAGAAACAAAACCATAAAATAAAGGAAATGTGACACATAGATACACGTGCATACATAATTTTAGACAAATTGGTAATTTCTTTTTTTTTTTTTTTTTTTTTTTGAGACGGAGTGTCGCTCTGCTGCCCAGGCTGGAGTGCCGTGGCTGGATCTCAGCTCACTGCAAGCTCCGCCTCCCGGGTTCACGCCTTTCTCCTGCCTCAGCCTCCCGAGTAGCTGGGACTACAGGCGCCCGCCAGGTCGCCCGGCTAGTTTTTTGTATTTTTAGTAGAGACGGGGTTTCACCATGTTAGCCAGGATGGTCTCGATCTCCTGACCTCGTGATCCGCCCGTCTCGGCCTCCCAAAGTGCTGGGATTACAGGCTTGAGCCACCGTGCCCGGCCACAAATTGGTAATTTCTATCTTTGTGTGTGTGTGTGTGTGTGTGTGTGTGTGTGTGTGTGTGTGTGTGTGTGTTTTGAAACAGGGTCTCACTCTGTTACCCAGGCTGGAGTGCAGTAGCGTGATCACGGCTCACTGCAGCCTCGACATCCGGGACTCAGTGCTTTTTAAACTTTTTTTTGTTTTGAGGCAGAGTCTAGTTGTATTGCTCAGGCTGGAGTGCAGTGGTGCGATCTTGGCTCACTGCGATCTCCGCCTCCCGGGTTCAAGCGATTCTCCCGCCTCAGCCTCCGGAGTAGCTAGGCTTACAGGAAGGCACCCACCACACCTAGGTAATTATTGTATTTTTAGTAGAGGCAGGGTTTCACCATGTTGGCCAGGCTGGTCTCGAACTCAGGTACCCACCTTGGCCTCCCAAAGTGCTGGGATTTCAGGTATGAGCCACCACACCCAGCCTTGCTTTTTAAATTTTTAAAAAAATGTTTCATCATGCTACAGAAAAGTAGCTGGAGCCCAGGCTTTGGAGACCAGCCTGGGCAACACAGTGAAACTCCTGTCTCTACAAAAAATTTAAAAAATTAGCTGGGTGTGGTGGTGTGAGCCTGTAGTGCCAGTTACCTGGGAGGCTGGGGAGAGAGGATCACCTGATTCTAGCTGTGATTGCACCCCTGCATTCCAGCCTCAGCAACAAAGTGAGACCGTCTTAAAGAAGAAGAAGAAGAAAAAAAAAAGAGAGAAAGAAAGAAAAGTGGAGAAAATAATGCTGCCAGTATTCCCTAATTATCTTCTAGGTTTGGCAAATCTTAATGATGCTATATTTGCTTCAGATAACATTTTTAAATTTAGCTTTTTGAATAGTTAATACATTTGTATGTTCAAAAAAAATTATAGTTAAGTTCCCATCCCACTCTATCCCATATGCCACTTTCATTGCATAGGTTCTAGTTATATATTTTTCTGAGATTGTGTGTGTATGTTTGTGTGTATACAAACAAATACAAATATATTTGGACTCACTATTTTAAAATGGAAAAGTTAACTTTTAAAAAAATGTTTTCTCTTTATTTAATAGAGACAGAATCTCAGTATGTTGCCCAGGCTGGTTTTGAACTCCTGGGCTCAACCAATTCTCCTGCCTCAGCCTCTCAAAGTGCTGAGATTACAGGCATGAGCCACCAAGTCTGACCAAATGACATTTTTTTTGAGACAGAGTCTTGCTCTGTCGCCAGGGCTGGAGTGCAGTGGCATGATCTCGGCTTACTGCAACCTCTACCTCCCAGGTTCAAGCAATACTCCTGCCTCAGTCTCCTGAGTAGCTGGAATTACAGGCGCACGCCACCACACCGTGCTAATTTTTGTATTTTTAGTAGAGATGGGGGTTTCACCATGTTGGCCAGGCTGGTCTCGAACTCCTGACCTCGTGATCTGCCCGCCTCGGCCTCCCAAAGTGCTGGGATTACAGGCATGAGCCACCGCATCTGGTCCCAAGTAACATATTTTTGACATTTTTCTTTTTGTTTACATTCACACTCTCACTCTTTTTTTTTTTTTTTTTTTTGCGACAGGGTGTTACTGTGTCACCCAGGCTGGATCTCCAGCTGGATCGCCAGCAGTGCGATCCTAGTCACTGCAGCCTTGAACTTCTGGGCTCAATAGATTCGCCCGCCTGGGCCTCCCAAAGTGCTGGGATTACAGGCGTGAGCCACACCGCACCCGGCCGGTGTCTACACTCAACCCTGTTTTTCCTCTCTTTACCACCTCTTTTCTCAGTTTATTATTCAATAAACAATTCATGAAACTCAGAGTTCGAGGCATTCTGCTATGAACTCTGAAGAAGCGGTAATTTCTGATTCACTATTGCTTGCCTTTGTCCTTTTTCCTCCTCCCACAACTCAGTTTTCCAAAAACTGAGACCTATTTCCAAGGTTTAAAGTGCCGGGCGCGGTGGCTCACGCCTGTAATCCCAGCACTTTGGGAAGCTGAGGCGGTAAGATCTCTTGAGCCAAGGAGTTCGAGACCAGCCTGGGCAGCTAATCTCCGTCTTTGCAAAACAAACAAACAAACAAACCCATTAAAACAAAAATTAGCTGGGTGTAGTCGGGGAAGAGAGGCTGAGGTGGGAGGATCGTTTCAGTCCGGGAGCTAGAGACTAGTCAACCGAGATCGAGTCACTGCTTTCCAGCCTGAGTGATAGAGCGAGACTTAGTCTCAAGAAAAAAAAAAAAGCCCAGAATAACTAGTATTAGCTTTATGCAAATAAGGAGGCCCTCTGAAGAATTCAGTAGGGCGGAAACAGTGGGACCGGAGGCGGGACCGGCGTGGTGGGCGGAACCTGAGAGGCGGGTCTTGCAGGTCCCGCCCAGCTCGCGCGCGGATTTGGCGCCAAACGCTGCGGGCCTTTCTTGCCCCGGGAGTTCCCGAGTATCGCGAGAAGCGCGTTTGTCTGCACGTCGAGGTACGCTCTGTGGCCGGTGTTTTCTGCGTGAGGTGAGAACTGACTGGTGGGCCAGTGAAGTTCTTGGGGGGAGAGGGAAGTCAGAGGGACTAGCCAGGGAGCCAGATGGACGAGCCAGGGAGCCAGACGGACGAGCCAGGGAGCCAGACGGACGAGCGGGAAAGCCTAATTGTCGCAGCGGGTCAGAAGGCTGGGGAGTCGACCTGACCTGGCCTGGAGAGGCGGGGTTGGGCGCGTGTCCCGGTTGCTTAGGTTTTGGGCTGCCTCTTACTCTGCCAAGCCCCTTAGCGGGAGGGAATGTGTTCCTCATCATCTTTACCCCAGTCTTCTGTCCGGGGCGTGTCAATGTAGAAAGCGCCCAGCGAATGTTGGATGAATGAATGAAGTTAAAGAGAGGATAGGCGGGGATCGAGGATGAGGGGGACGGCTGAGGAAGAGGTATAGGAGGTTCGATGTTTCAGGGGTGGCACCCAAGGGGGACATCGAGGCAGCACGGTAGCACTTCCTTTGCGATGAGGGCCGTCTCTTTGGACTTCTTGGAAAAGAGGTGGGCATTGGAAAACAGGGTCTGGGAACAAACCGTGGTTTGGACATAACATTTGTTACCTTCACTCTTCTGGGAGTTTGAGGAGTAGAGGAGGAAGTTCACACAATTTCATAAATGTCTAAAAAGAGACAGTTATGCGACCACTGACGCAGAGTAAAAGTCGTCTGTTGAGCATCTTATTCACTACAAATAGAAGAAATAACAGTTTCCTGACAATCCCACCCCGTGCTTGGCTGGCCAGTGCTTGAGTGCACTTAATATATTTTAGGTACTGTCATCAAACTCAAAGCTCGCTGTCAGCCTCAAAGTTCTGAACCCTAGTATAGATTCTTGTAGCTTACTTGAGGCTACAGTGGGTCATGATCGGGAATTGATGCTTTGCTTTTTTTTTTTTTTTTTTGAAACGGAGTCTGGCTCTGTCGCCCAGGCTGAAGTGCCATAGCGCGGTCTTGGCTTACTGCGAGCTCCGCCTCCTGGGTTCAAACGATTCTCCTTCCTCAGCCTCTGGAGTAGCTGGGCTGGGACTACAGGCGCCCGCCACCACACTTCGCTAATTTTTTTTGTATTTTTAGTAGAGACGGGGTTTCACTGTGTTGGCCAGGCTGGTCTTGAACTCCTGACCTCATGATCCATCCGCCTCGGCCTCCCATAGTGCTGGGATTACAGGCGTGAGCCACCGCGCCCAGCCGATGCTTTGCTTTTATATTTATGGTAGTCGAAATTTAGGATTAGTGAGATTTTAAAGATCATCTAACTCCAATTTGGGGAAACTTTGGAATTATTTTTTTGCATTCTATCATTCATCAAATATATATTGATCACCTTCACCTGCTGTGTACCAGCACTGGGGTTCGAGCTGTGTAGCACAGAGAGACCTACCTGGTTGCCCTTTTTGAGCTACAGTCTAGTTTGGGAGACGAACAATAAATAACTGTCTAAATAATACCTGATATTGAAACTGGATAAGTGCCATGACGTTTGTACTTGACACTATGAATGCTTACTAAAGAAGGATTTAGAGAAATTGAGGTAAACTTTTGAAAAGGAGATAGTTGATATCTGAAAGAGATTAGGAGTCAAGGAATAGCTTTTTCAAGACAGGAAATAGTATTTGTAAAGATCTAGTGGCCTGAGGAATATAGCTCTTTCAAGGAAAGAAAAAGCATAGAGTAGTGTGAAGTGAGGTTGGTGAGGTTGTAAGAGGCCAGATCACATAGGGCCTTGGAGTTTTGTCTTTATCTTAAGAGCAATCAGAAACCATTGAAATACTTAAGCCAAGTGAGGTGATCAGCTTTACATTTTCAGATTCAGCCTAGATGTAATACGGACAATTGAAGAAGGCAAGAGTGGATGACAGTAGTGGAGTAATGCAAGCAAGAAATGTTGGGAAGTGGTTATAGAGATAAGGAGAAATAGATTCAAGGGATATTTAGGAAATAAAATGGGCAGGATCTGTGGGATAGAGGGAAGGAATTGCTAAAGATGACTTGTAGGTTTCTGAATTGCTTAGCTGGATAGATGTCATTCACTGAATTAGGAAAATTTAGAAGTTTGGTTTTGTACATGTTGAATTACAGGTGCCTTTCAGGCATTTAGGAGGTGTAAAATGGGAAATAGTGATCTGGATCGGAGAGTCAAGGCCTAGGGTAGAGATGAAAATCAGGGAGTCATCTATAAATAAGTACTTATTAAAACTATGCATAAATGAATGAAGAAGTTCTAGGATGGAGTCTTGGATACTTAATGGCCAGGTTAGAAGATAAACCTGCAAAGAAAATCCAGGAGGAGTGCCCAGAAAGGGAGGAAAGCCAGGTGAGTACTGTGTTTTAAAAGTTAAGGTAAACATTTTTCCCAGAAAAAACTGACTGAAAGTGTCAGTTGTTACTGAGAAGTAAGGCAGTACTGAAAAACATTCTTTCGAGTTACCAACCTGAGGATAATTTCCTATTCTTTAAAGGAAGCCTTACCTAGAACACCAATATGTAAACACATTAAAAAAATTTTTTTTTTACTTTTAATTTTTGTGGGCACATAGTAGGTGTATATAAACAGATTTTTTTATTTTTTATTTATTTATTTATTTTAAGATGGAGTCTTGCTCTGTGGCCCAGGCTGGAGTGCAGTGGCGTGCTCTTGGCTCACTGCAACCTCCGCCTCCCGGGTTCACACCATTCTCCTGCTTCAGCCTCCCGAGTAGCTGGGACGACAGGCGCCCGCCACCAAGCCCGGCTAATGTTTTGTATTTTTAGTAGAAATGGGTTTCACCATTCACAGGATGGTCTCCATCTCCTGACCTTGTGATCCACCCGCCTTAGCTTCCCAAAGTGCTGGAATTACAGGCGTGAGCCACCGTGCCCGGCAGATTTTTTTTTTTTTAAGCTGCTCTACTTGAAGTGGGGGTGAAGTACCTATATCCTGCGTATTTCATACCCTATTGGATCACAGTTTGAAACCCTCTGAAAAGTCAAATTTATCTTTTTTCTTTTTTTCTGAGATGGAGTTTCGCTCTTGTTGCCCAGGCTGGAGTGCAGTGGCACGATCTCGGCTCACTGCAACCTCTGCCCCCCAGATTCAAGCGATTCTTCTGCCTCAGCCTCCCAAGTAGCTGGGATTACAGGCATGTGCCACCACGCCCGGCTAATTTTGTATTTTTAGTAGAGACGGGTTTCTCCATGTTGGTCAGGCTGTTCTCAAACTCCAGGTAATCCGCCCGCCTTGGCCTCCCAAAGGGATTATAGCCATGAGCCACGGCGCCCAGCCCAAAATTTATCTTTTTATGGTAGGGGAAGCTCAGTAGTTGAGGTACAACGATTTGTTCAAAATGATATAGATATTTAGTGTTAGGGTCTACCTTGGAACTTAGTTCTGATTTCTAGTCTAGTCCTTTTTTTTCATAATTAGTATCTTCTCTACTTTTCATGATGTGTAAGTTTGAAATGTGGTCTAACTGATTGAAACACATGAAATGGCTGCAGGTAGAACTTGTCTATATAGTGGAGACTATTTGGATGAATACAAATAACTTTACATTTTTTCCCTTAGAGGAAAAGATGCTAGAACCACAGGAGAATGGCATGATTGACCTACCAGATTATGAGCATGTAGAAGATGAAACTTTTCCTCCTTTCCCACCTCCAGTCTCTCCAGAGAGACAAGACGGTGAAGGAATTGAGCCTGATGAAGGTATGTATAGAGAGTTTTAAAAAGGAGGCTGTGAGGCCGGGCACAGCGGCTCATGCCTGTAATTCCAGCACTTTGGGAGGCCGAGGCAGGTGGATCAAAAGGTCAGGAATTTGAGACCAGCCTGGCCAACATGGTGAAACCCCATCTCTACTAAAAATACAAAAATTAGCCGGGGCGTGGTGGCTGTGGTAAAAGGAGGCTGTGGTAAAAGGTATTTGAGGAAAAAAAAGGAAAAAAAAGGGAGGCTGGGCACACTGGGTCCTGCCTGTAATCTCAGCACTTTGGGAGGCCAAGGCAGGAGGATGGCTTGAGCCCAGGATTTCAAGACCAGCCTGGGCAACATAGCAAGACCTCGTCTCTGCTAAAGATTTAAAAATTACCCACATGTGGTAGGCCACTCCTGTAGTTTCAGATACTCAGGATGCTAAGGCAGAAGAATCACTTGAGCCCAGGAGTTTGAGGCTGCAGTGAGCCAAGATCTCACCTCTGCACTCCAGCATGGGCAACAGAGTGAGACCCTGTTTCAAAAAAAGGTGTCCCATGTTTAGTTATCTTATCAGCTTGGAAATGATACAAAATAAATAATACAAATTATTTAAATATAGTAATACTGAATCTTGGTATGTTTCACCAGAGTCAGGAAGTGGAGCACTTGTTCCTGTACCTCCAAAGAGAACAGTTAAAAGAAATATACCCAAGCTGGATGCTCAGAGGTACATTTACTATATTTTTATACGTTTGTAAGTTTTATTTTTAGCATCCACTGTTTTTCTTCTAATGTTATAAACTTTTGGTTGGTATGATGTAGAGCTCTTATATTTCTAAAAAAGTTTATTTTAGTTCAGCAGAACATTTTTTCTTATGCTCTTGCTTTGGACCAAACTCGAGAAAACTTGGAAATTAGGCCGGGCGTGGTGGCTCACGCCTGTAATCCCAGCACTTTGGGAGGCCAAGGCGGGCGGATCACGAGGTCAGGAGATCAAGACCATCCTGGCCAACATGGTGAAACCCTGTCTCCACTAAAAATAAAAAAAATTAGCTGGGCGCAGTGGTGGGCGCCTATAGTCCCAGCTACTTGGGAGGCTGAGGCAGGAGAATGATGTGAACCCGGGGGAGGTCGAGCTTGCAGTGACCCGAGATCATGCCACTGTGCTTCAGCCTGGGTGACACAGCGAGACTCCCTCTCAAAAAAAAAAAAAAAAAAGAAAAGGAAACTTGAAATTAAAAACATATTTTTATTCACAGATTAATTTCAGAGAGAGGACTTCCAGCCTTAAGGCATGTATTTGATAAGGCAAAATTCAAAGGTAAAGGTCATGAGGTAAGAACTTTCTGATTTTTATGTTAGACCTTTGTGTTTTACAATAGCAATAAAAATGTGGACCCATTATGTTCTTAGAAATCTCAGAATGCTTTAAGATGCTATCCTTAATTGTCGTATCTCTTGAGATCTTGAGAAACAGTTGTGATGTACTAGAAAGGGAACTGTTTGAAGAATTAGAAAGCATGTCTTGTGTTGGCCGGGCGCGGTGGCTCAAGCCTGTAATTCCAGCACTTTGGGAGGCCGAGACGGGCAGATCACGAAGTCAGGAGATCGAGACCATCCTGGCTAACATGGTGAAACCCTGTCTCTGCTAAAAAATACAAAAAACGAGCCGGGCGAGGTGGCGGACGCCTGTAGTCCCAGCTACTCGGGAGGCTGAGGCAGGAGAATGGCGTAAACCTGGGAGGCGGAGCTTGCAGGGAGCTGAGATCCAGCCACTGCACTCCAGCCCAGGCGACAGAGCAAGACTCCGTCTCAAAAAAAAAAAAAAAAAAGCATGTCTTGTGTTGTCTCATTTCTTGCTACTTAAACTTTGGCTATAGGAAAATCACACCTGTGTCTTTAAGTCTCAGTTTTTACTTTATAATTTAGAGGAATAAAATTTACTTTGTCTACCTCAAAGATTTTAAATTTCATGAGGGCAAGGACTCTGCCTGTATCGATCACTTATGTGTCCCCAAGACGTGGCACAGTGCCTGGTTCATAATAAATGTCAGTAACGTGTGGTTAAAAAATGAATACATTTAGTAACTGTCAATCACTATACATATGCACATTTTGAAGTCTATTTTTGAATTATGTGGGAGTGTAGATATAATTTTTTGCAGATCATAGTATATTTTTAGAGAGTTTTGTAGTTTTTCAAGTGTTTCTAATATATTATTTTATTTTTTATTTTATTTTTTATTTTTTGAGACAGAGTCTCGCTTTTCTGTCGCCCAGGCTGGAGTGCAGTGGCGCGATCTCGTCTCACTGCAAGCTCGGTCTCCCGGGTTCACGCCACTCTCCTGCCTCAGCCACCCGAGTAGCTGGGACTATAGGCGCCCACCACCATGCCCGGCTAATTTTTTGTATTTTTAGTAGAGATGGGGTTTTACCTTGTTAGCCAGGATGGTCTCGATCTCCTGACCTCGTGATCTGCCCGCCTTGGTGGCCTCCCAAAGTGCTGACATTACAGGCATGAGCCACCGTGCCAGGCCTCTAATACATTCTTTAGTTTTCAACCTGTGGTGTAGGTGTTGCTCCTGTGTTGCTGTGCAGTGGGGAGAGGGAAGGGTCAAAGTAGAGTTTTTGTGTTTTTTTTTTTAATTACTTTTTTTTTTTTAATTATTGTTTTATTTATTTTTTGTTTTGAGACAGAGTCTCACTCTGTTGCCCAGGCCGGAGTGCAGTGGCATGATCTTGCTCACTGCAACCTCTGCCTCCCAGGTTCAAGTGATTCTCCTGCCTCAGCCTCCCAAGTAGCTGAGACTACAGGTGCCCGCCACTATACCTGGCTAATTTTTTTTTTGAGAGGGAGTCTCGCTCTGTCGCCCAGGCTGGAGTGCAGTGGCGCGATCTCCACTCACTGCAAGCTCTGCCTCCTGGGTTCACACCATTCTTCTGCCTCAGCCTCCTGAGTAGCTGGGACTACAGGCGCCCACCACCACGCCTGGCTAATTTTTGTATTTTTAGTAGAGATGGGGTTTTACTGTGTTAGCCAGGATGGTCTTGATCTCCTGACCTCGTGATCCACCCGTCTCGGCCTTCCAAAGTGCTGGGATTACAGGCGTGAGCCACTGCGCCCGGCTACCTGGCTAATTTTTGTATTTTTAGTATAGACAGGGTTTCACCATGTTGGCCAGACTGGTCTCGAACTCCTGGCCTCAGGTGATGTGCCCACCTCGGCCTTCCGAAGTGCTGAGATTACAGGCGTGAGCCACTGCACTCAGCCTACTATCTTTTAACTTTATTAAGTGCTTTTTTTTTTGTTTTTTTTGAGATGGAGTTTCACTCTTGTCGCCCAAGCTGGAGTGCAGTCACTCGATCTTGGCTCACTGCAACCTCTGCCTCTTGGGTTCAAGCGATTCTATTGCCGCAGCCTCCCAAGTAGCTGGGATTACAGGTGCCTGCCACCACGCCCAACTAATTTTTGTGTTTTTAGTAGAGATGGGGTTTCACCATGTTGGCCAAGCTGATCTGGAACTCCTGACTCAGGTCATCTACCCTCCTTGGCCCCACAAAGTGCTGGGATTACAGGCGTGAGACACTGCGCTTGGCCAACTTTATTAAGTTTTTGTACTTGGATTTGTTTTCATCTAAGTTTTATGCATCTGAATCCAGGTGAGGCGCCATGGCTTGTGCTGTAATCCCAGCACTTTGGGAGGCCAGGGTGGGCAAATCACTTGAGGCCAGGAGTTTGAGACCAGCCTGGCCAACATGGCGAAACTTATTGTCTACTAAAAAATACAAAATTTAGGCCAGGCATGGTGATACATGCCTCTAATCCCAGCTACTTGGGAGTCTGAGGCATGAGAATTGCTTAAACCCGGGAGGCAGAGGTTGCAGTGAGCCGAGACTTCACCCATGCACTTCAGCCTGGGTGAGAGAGTGAGGCTCTCTCTGAAAAAAAAAAAAAAAAAAAAAAAAACAAAAACCTGTATCCAGTACTCTTTTAGACTGCAATCCTCTAAGTTCTTAATAATTTTCTCTCTCTCTCTTTTTTTTTTTTTTTTTGTTTTTGATACAAGATCTCACTGTCACCCAGTCTGGAGTGCGGTGGTGTGAACTTAGCTCACTGCAACCTCTGCCCTCCAGGTTTAGGCAATCCTCTCACTTCAGCCACCTGAATAGCTGGGTCCACAGGTGTGTACCACCATGCCTGGCTATATTTTGTATTTTTAGAAGATATGGGGTCTCACCATGTTGCCTCAGGCTGGCCTTAAACCCCTTAGCTCAAGTGATCTGTCCCCCTAGGCCTCCCATGGTGCTATGATTACAGGCATGAACAACTGTGTCTGGCCAATATTTTTCTTATTAATAAACTTCCTTTTATAAGTTTTTTGACCTTATAAATACAAAATGACCCCAGTGATTTTGGCATAGCTTTTCAGTTCTGAAACTTGCTGACAGGGTCAGCTGTGAGAATGAGACTCCTGTTTAGCATTTTTATTTTTATGTGTCAGGCTGAAGACTTGAAGATGCTAATCAGACACATGGAGCACTGGGCACATAGGCTATTCCCTAAACTGCAGTTTGAGGATTTTATTGACAGAGTTGAATACCTGGGAAGTAAAAAGGAAGTTCAGGTAAGTGTTGAGATGATTATAAATATCATTCATAGTGCTAAATGGTAGGATAGATTTAGTTGAGGCTAAATTACTGTTTAAAGTGTTCATTTTGGAATCTCTTTTGGTAGAGAGGGAAAACTAATAGCAAATTATTTCCCCCCCCAACATTATTGGTAAAGAGGTAAAAATAAATATCTCTTTTCATTTTCAGACCTGTTTGAAACGAATTCGACTTGATCTCCCTATTTTACATGAAGATTTTGTTAG
This sequence comes from Rhinopithecus roxellana, assembly GCF_007565055.1. Lineage (NCBI taxonomy): Eukaryota > Metazoa > Chordata > Mammalia > Primates > Cercopithecidae > Rhinopithecus > Rhinopithecus roxellana. The sequence goes on from NC_044553.1 coordinate 172,637,261, forward strand.
CAATAATGGTAAGAATATAGGTTTATCTACTTTATAACAATTTTGCTTTTAGAAATAGATCTAGGCAGGGTGTGATGGCTCATGCCTGTAATCCCAGCACTTTGCTTTTTTGTTTCATGTTTAGGGACAGAATCTTGCTCTGTTATCCAGTTTGGAGTGCAGTAGCACAATCATAGCTTACTGTAGCCTTCAGCCCCTGGGCTTAAGGGATCTTCCCACCTCAGCCTCCAAAGTAGCTGGGACTACAGGTACATGCCATTGCGCCTGGCTAATTTTTAAATTTTTGTAAAGATGGGGATCTCCCTGCGTTGCCTTGGCTGGTCTCACACTCCTGACCTCAAGCCATACTGTGCCTGAACAACTGTGTGTGTGTGTGTGTGTGTGTGTGTGTGTGTGTGTGTGTGTGAGAGAGAGACAGAGTCTTATTTTGTAGCCCAGGCTAGAGTGCAGTGTTACAATCTCGGCTCACTGCGACCTGTGTCTCCCAGGTCCCGGTTCAAGCAGTTCTCCTGCTTCAGCCTCCCGAGTAGCTGGGATCACAGGCACGCACCACCATGCCCCATTAATTTTTGTAGTTTTTTTTTTTTTTTTAAAGTAGAGACAGGGTTTCACCATGTTGGCCAGGCTGTTTCTGAACTCCTGACTTCATGATCCACCTACCTTGGCCTCCCAAAGTGCTGGGATTATAGGTGTGAGCTACTGCACCTGGCTTGTTAATTTGTTTTTAAAGACTAGTCAAGTGCAGTAGTGAAAAGGGAGGAAAGAGTAGAACAAGGAGTTTGATCTGTAACTGACTGAATTGAGATAACTCACTACCTTTGGATCAACCCCAGTACTTTGGGAGGCCATGGAGGGAGGATTACTTGAATCCTGGAGTTGGAGATCAGTCTGGGCAACCTAGTGAGACCCCATCTACACAAATTTTTAAAAAGTTAATCAGGTGTGGTGGTACATGCCTGTTGTCCTAGCTACTCATGGGGGTTGAGGCAGGAGGATCACTTGAGCCCAGGAATTCAAGGCTGCAGTGAACCAGGATCACACCAGTGTACTCTAGCCTGGGCAATAAATAGGGTGAGACCTTGTCAGAAAAAAAAAAAAAAGAAAGAATAGAAGTAGTTAGAGGAGGCAGTATTATAGGACTGGATCCTTAGTCTATATTGAATATATAATTAAAGTATGGTAAAGTACGATAAATAGGTATGTTAAAATGCCTTGGTAGTGGGCTGGGCGTGGTGGCTCATGCCTATGATCCCAGCACTTTCAGGGAGGCTGAGGTGAGCAGTTCACTTGAGGTCAGGAGTTTGAGACCAGCCTGACCAACATGGGGAAACCCCATCTGTACTGAGAATACAAAAATTAACTGTGTGGGGAGGCTCACCCCTGTAATCCCAGCTACTCAGGAGGCTGAGGCAGGAGAATTACTTGAATCCAGGAAGTGTAGGTTGCAGTGAGCCAAGATTGCGCTGCTGTAGTCCAGCCTGGGTGATAGAGTGAGGCTCTAACTCAAAAAAAAAAAAAAAAAAAAAAAGCCTTGCTACATCTAGAATGTTGTATATCAAATTTGTCGTAGAATATGAACTTTTGAGAACTCTGGTGACCCACTGATCCTATATAGCACTTGTTAATAAAAATATATATCAAGATAAAGTGTTTATATACACATGCACCATTGGATAAAGTGGTACTGGGAAATTAGGCAGAATGATTTGATGATGAAAGTTTGCATTTCACTTAGAGTGCAGCTCTCAGATATAGGACTTTAGTGAGACCTATGTGACTGTTCTGGTATTGATTGCATTGTTAGTTGTACAATGCAACCATAGACAGTCACACACATTAAAACAGATGGTTCCTGCCGACAGGGTCTGTATAGTTATCAGATTTTCTGTGCGATGGCTCCATACATGTTTGTTTTTGTTTTTTAACTTTTAACAGATGTGGAAGAAAATACAGGTTCCATGTAGAATTCCCTAAAGTTATTTATAAACTACTTCCAAACATGTGAAGGAATGTGATTTAAATAATCCATGATTTAAATTTCTTGGTAAAATATGTATTGATGGCATAGGACTGGGTATATGTAAAGGAATGAGTTATTGCAGTTCTAAATTACACCACATATACTACTGGGTTACTTTTTGAGGTGCCTGGTATATAATACAGCTCAAGGATAAAAAAATGACTAAGATCAGGGCTAATACAGTAATGAATGAATCAGACATACAACATTGCTAGTAGTGTGGTAGGTGTTACAATTAGAGGTATGAGTAGGTCACAGGGTGGGATGCAAAGGAGAGGATAGTTACATGTCCCTGGGGGTGGAGGGAGAGCTTCACAAAGGAGGATTCAGAAGAATTTTGATTTGGGGGTGGGAGGAAGAAGAAATAAATTTAAAAAAAAAAGTATTTTGAATGAACAGTAGAGGTCAGGCAGAGGTGATTTTGAATGAGGGAGCCACCTATGCAGAAGTATAAATTAACATGGATTTCAGGCTCCATATTCTATGGCAGTAAAAAAAAAAAGATAAGGCCTGGCATGGTGGCTCATGCATGTAATCCCAGCACTTTGGGAAGCCAAGACGGGTGGATCCCTTGAGGTCAGGAGTTCGAGACCAGCCTGGCCAACATGGTGAAACCCCATCTCTTCTAAAAAATACAAAAAATTAGCCTGGCATGGTGGCATATACCTGTAATCCCAGCTACTCGGGAGGCTAAGACAGTAGAATTGCTTGAACCCTGGAGGCGGAGGTTGCAGTGAGCTGAGATGGTGCCATTGCACTCTAGCCTGGGCAAAATGAGCAAAACTCCATCTCAAAAAAAAAAAAAAAAAGATAAATTAACATGGACCATTCAGAGAATTACAAGCATGCTGAAATACAGGATACAAATAAGAGAACTGAATCTGAGATTTTTGTTTGTTGTGTGATATATTTCGTTTGTATCTTAAAAGAATAGTCTCGGCCGGGCGCGGTGGCTCAAGCCTGTAATCCCAGCACTTTGGGAGGCCGAGGCGGGCGGATCACAAGGTCAGGAGGTCGAGACCATCCTGGCTAACACAGTGAAACCCCGTCTCCACTTAAAAAATACAAAAAATTAGCCGGGCGAGATGGCGGCGCCTGTAGTCCCAGCTACTCGGGAGGCTGAGGCAGGAGAATGGCGTGGACCCGGGAGGCGGAGCTTGCAGTGAGCTGAGATCCGGCCACTGCACTCCAGCCTGGGCGACAGAGCGAGACTCCGTCTCAAAAAAAAAAAAAAAAAAAAAAGAATAGTCTCCAAATTTTTTTGATCAGGCACCACAAAAGTAAAAATGTTTTGACCATTTTATTTGTTGATTAAATACATTTACTTCTATACTTTTTTTTTTGATTTGCGATGTACTTTTTTTTTTTTTTTGAGAAGGAGTCTCATTCTGTCGCCTGGGCTAGAGTATAGTGGTGTGATCTCGGCTCGTTGCAACCTCCGCCTCCTGAGTTCAAGTAATTCTCCTGCCTCAGCCTCCCAATAGCTGGGATTACAGGTGCGCACCACCACACCCAGCTAATTTTTGTATTTTTAGTAGAAACAGGGTTTCATCACGTTGGCCAGGCTGGTCTCAAACTCCTGATCTCAGGTGGACCACCCGCCTTGGCCTCCCAAAGTGCTAGGGTTACAGGCGTGAGCCAATGAACCACCACTGCGCCTGACCTAAATTTAATTTTTGTAGTGATAGGATCTCACTATGTTGCCCAGGCTGGTCTCTATCTCCTGGCCTCAAACAGTCTGCCTTGGCCTCTCAACGTGCTGGGATTACGTGTGAGCCACTGTGCTTGGCCTCCACCTGTTCCTTGGACATTTCAGGCACATTTCTATTCTAAGGCTTTTGTATTGTTGTACTCTGCCTGGAGCACTCTTCCCTTGTACCCCTCAAGTCTGCGTCACTGTCTTACACTCTTCAAACTGTGCTCAAGTGACAACTCAGTGAAGCCTCCGCATTACACTGTTATAGTTGCATCCCCACTCCCATCATTTCTGACTCCCCCATGCTGTTTCCTTTTGCATTGCACTTATTTCCCTTTAATTTTTCTATAGTTTACTTATGTTTTAGTTTGTTTTTACCACAATGATGGCATCTTGTAACACATTGAATATTTCTAGCTTTAGCTTCTTTGCCATAATCACTTGCCAATGAATGTTGCAGTAAATGAATTTCATGTGTACTTCTAATTTTTTAAAATTTCATTTCATTTTTATTTACTTATTTATTTTTGAGACAGGGCCTCACCCTGTCACCCAGAGTGGAGCACAGTGGCATGATCATAGCTCTGCAGCCTTGACCTCCAGAGCTTAAGCAATCCTCCCACCTCAGCCTCCTGAGTAGTTTGGAGTACTGGCGTGCACCACCTGCCTGGCCAAGTTTTCTTTTTTATAGAGACAGGATCTCCCTATGTTTCTTTTTTTTTTGAGATGGAGTCTTGCTCTGTCACCCAGGCTGGAGTGCAGTGGCAGGATCTTTGCTCACTGCAAGCTCTGCCTCCTGGGTTCATGCCATTCTCCTGCCTCAGCCTCCTGAGTAAATTACAGGCGCCTGCCACCACGCCCGGCTAAGTTTTTGTATTTTTAGTAGAGACAGGGTTTCACTGTGCTAGCCAGGATGGTCTCGATCTCCTGACCTCGTGATCCACCCGCCTCAGCCTCCCAAAGTGCTGGAATTACAGGTGTGAGCCCTCGCGCCTGGCCGGGGTCTCCCTATGTTTCGTAGGCTGGTCTCAAACTCCTGGGTCCATGTGATCCTCCCACCTTGGTTTCCCAAAGTGCTGGGATTACAGGCATGAGCTGCTGCACCCAGCTTTAAATCTCATTTTAATCCTACTCAAAGGAACCAGCTGCTTCTTACAAAATACATTGTTTATATAAATAGGTCATCTATTACTGAAGATACCTTTCTTTTCTTGGTTCATAAAAAGTAGTTGTTTTTTTTTTTCCACTTTTCTTTGTAATAGAGACGGAGTCTTGCTGTGTTGGTCACATTGGTCTTGAACTCTTGTTCTCAAGCAATCCTTCTGCCTCAATTTCCCAAAGTGCCAGGATTACAGGCGTGAGCCACCTTGCCCAGTCAAAATTAGTTCTTTAAATTCATTTGAAGCCAGAAGTTAGGGACCAGAGTGGTCAACACCTGTAGTCCCAGCTATTTAGAAGGCTGAGGCAGGAGGATCCTTTGAATCCATGGAGTTTGAGGCTGGAGTGAGCTATGATCATGCCACTGTACTCTAGCCTGGATGGCAGAGTGAGACCCCATCTCTTGAGAAAACAACAAAAAAGTAGTTATTTATGTATTTTGTTATTGATTTAGAATCCTGCAACCCTGTAAGAGGAAGCACATTAAAAACTCCATATGTTTCATAAGTGGGTTTTTTTTTTTTTGAGATGGAGTTTTACCCTTGTTGCCCAGGCTGGAGTGCAATGGCATGATCTCAGCTCACCACAACCTCCGCCTCCCTGGTTCAAGCAATACTCCTGCCTCAGCCTCCTGAGTAGCTGGGATTACAGGCATGCGCCACCACGCCCGGCTAATTTTGTATTTTTAGTAGAGACAGGGTTTCACCATGTTGGTCAGGCTGGTCTTGAACTCCTGACCTCAGGTGATCTGCCTGCCTCAGCCTCCCAAAGTGCTGGGATTACAGGTGTGAGCCACTGGGCCTGGCTCATAAGTGGCTCTAATGCTTGTTTCTTAACTGCTTCAGCAATGTTTCCTACATATATCAGTATCAATATTTCCTGACAATGGAGGCCTTTTTAGTTTCTTGCTACATTTTTGTTTTCCATGTCAGGAAGGAAAAGTGGCTTTTCATTTTTCACTATTAAAGAAGAAACCTTAAAAGGGAGTTTGATTGTAAAGGGCTGAATTAAGTATCGTATGATTTTTATCTCTCACTGTAATAATTGTAAAGGTTTGTCTTTATGTTTTAAATATTTGTTTTTTTGTTTGTTTTTTGAGACGGATTCTTGCTCTTGTCGCCCAGGCTGGAGTGCAGTGGCGCGATCTTGGCTTCCTGCCAGCTCTGCCTCCCAGGTTCACGCCATTCTCCTGCCTCAGCCTCCTGAGTAACTGGGACTACAGGCGCCTGCCACCATGCCTGGCTAATTTTTGTATTTTTTAAAGAAGAGACAGGGTTTCACCGTGTTAGCCAGGATGGTCTCGATCTCCTGTCTTTGTGATCTGCCTGCCTCGGCCTCCCAAAATGCTGGGATTACAGGCATGAGCCACCGCACCCAGCCCTTAAACGTTTTTTTAGTTGTGATGGTTCTTCTATAATTAGCTAATATTTCAAGGCATAATATATACATAGAACAAGCATAGTATATATAAAGACATGTTTCAAATGGTGACTTGAATTTTTTGACCAACTTGTCAGATGTGATGGGGTTTATCTTTTTTTTTTTTTTTCCTTGAGATGGAGTCTTGCTCTGTCACCCAGGCTGAAGTGCAGTGGCCGGATCTCAGCTCACTGCAAGCTCCGCCTCCCGGGTTTACGCCATTCTCCTGCCTCAGCCTCCCGAGTAGCTGGGACTACAGGCGCCCGCCACCTCACCCGGCTAGTTTTTTGTATTTTTTAGTAGAGACGGGGTTTCACCGTGTTAGGCAGGATGGTCTCGATCTCCTGACCTCGTGATCCACCCGTCTCGGCCTCCCAAAGTGCTGGGATTACAGGCTTGAGCCACCGCGCCCGGCCGACATTTTGTTATTTTGTAGAATCTTTTTAACCTAACACTTGTGCATTTTGTTGGGGTTGTTTGGTTAAAGTAAGATGAAATCCGTAAGTTTATTTGACTGGGCAATCAGAAACAGCTGTATATCTGAAATTGTAAAGTGAGTAGGGTCCCCATTCTCCACCCTTTTACAGTATGGATCTTGCCTATAGAGTGGCTCACAGATCAGACAGTAACTGTCATAAGGACAAGGGACAGTTAACAACTGCCGGTCTTATTTTAAATATGTTAGTAAAACATAGTTCTTCTTAATTCTTTTTTTTTTTTGAGACGGAGTCTCGCTCTGTCGCCCAGGCTGGAGTGCAGTGGCCAGATCTCAGCTCACTGCAAGCTCCGCCTCCCGGGTTTACGCCATTCTCCTGCCTCAGCCTCCCGAGTAGCTGGGACTACAGGCGCCCGCCACCTTGCCCGGCTAGTTTTTTGTATTTTTTAGTAGAGACGGGGTTTCACCATGTTAGTCAGGATGGTCTCGATCTCCTGACCTCGTGATCCGCCCGTCTCGGCCTCCCAAAGTGCTGGGATTACAGGCTTGAGCCACCGCGTCCGGCCAGTTCTTCTTAATTCTTAAATGAAATATAAATGGAAGATCTATTATTTACTTTCATACCACTGTGGATCATTTTGGGGACATCCTACCTTGAGTTAACTGGTTTACAGGGCTTTAAGAATTTATTACTGGCCGGGCGCGGTGGCTCAAGCCTGTAATCCCAGCACTTTGGGAGGCCGAGACGGGCGGATCACGAGGTCAGGAGATCGAGACCATCCTGGCGAACACGGTGAAACCCCGTCTCTACTAAAAAAATACAAAAAAACTGGCCAGGCGAGGTGGCGGGCGCCTGTAATCCCAGCTACTCGTGAGGCTGAGGCAGGAGAATGGCGTAAACCCGGGAGGCGGAGCTGGCAGTGAGCTGAGATCCGGCCACTGCACTCCAGCCTGGGCGACAGAGTGAGACTCCGTCTCAAAAAAAAAAAAAAAAAAGAATTTATTACTTATAATGTAGACCACACTGAATTGAAACAGAAATTCATTTGGAAATATGTCCATAGATTTTTAAATTTCTTTTTTCGTTTGTCTGTGTTTAACTCTACAAAAGATAATGTTCTATATAAACTTACCTTTTACTGGCCGGGCGCATTGGCTCATGCCTGTAATCTCAGCACTTTGAGAGGCTGAGGCAGGTGGATCACCTCAGGTCTGGAATTTGAGACCAGCCTGGTCAACATAGTGAAACCTTGTTTCTACTAAAAATACAAAAATTAGCTGGGCATGGTGGCAGGCACCTATAATCCCAGCTACTTGGGAAGCTGATGGAGGAGAATCACTTGAACCTGGGAGGTGGAGTTTGCAGGGAGCCAAGATCAAGCCATTGTACTCCAGCCTGGGTTACAAGAGCGAAACTCCATCTCAAAAAATAAAACAAAATTATCTTTTCCCGTATAGTCACTGGGAAACTATTGAAATGTGTTGGTTTAATGTAGAACAAGAATATGGTTTGGATTCCTTAAGTTCTTTGATTAGGCCAAGTATAAAATATTTCTAATTACAACCAAGAACTTTTTGTTTCCTTTCCTTTCTTTTCTTTTCTTTTTTTTTTTTTTTTGAGACAGAGTCTTGCTCTGTAGCCTAGGCTGGAATGCAGGGGTGCGATCTTGCTCACTGCTACCTCCGCCTCCCAGGTCCCGGTTCAAGCAATTCTCCTGCCTCAGCCTCCCGAGTAGCTGGGATTATAGGCATGTGCCACCGTGCTTAGCTAATTTTTTTGTATTTTTAGTTGAGATGGGGTTTCACCACATTGACCAGGCTGGTCTTGAACTCCTGACCTCATGATCCGCCCGCCTTGGCCTACCAAAGTGCTGGGATTACAGGCGTAAGCCACCGTGCCCGGCCTTCATGCATATTTTAAAGTGTATTTTCATTTGACTTAACATGTCTCTTTAAACTGAATTATAAATATTTCTTATTTAATTGAATCAAGCATGTATTCACAACATTCTTATACCTCACAAATTGTTTCTTCAGGTCTGGCTCCCTGCCACTTTAAATCCTTTTTCAATGAGAAGCCCTTCTCTAACTAGTCTAACACTGCAGATATACTATTTCTTTTCTATTGCAGATGAAGTTGCGGAAAATAATGAACATGATGTAACTGCTACTGAATTAGATCCCTTTCTGACAAACTCATCTGAAAGTGAGATATTTACTTCTGAGTCAAGTAGAAGCCTAACAGAAGAGCAACAACAAAGAATTGAGAGAAATAAACAACTGGCCTTGGAAAGAAGGCAGGCAAAGCTGCTGAGTAATAGTCAGTCCCTAGAAAATGGTAAATTTTATGCCAAATTTTATGTGCTACCATTAATATATCAAGGACATGTTAGATATTTTAACATCTCTGCTAGCCCCCAAAATAAAATACTTGTAGGAGTGGAAAAGTGTGATATTAAGTTTATGTATATTTTAGAGACTGTGTGTGTGAGAGAGGAGGGAGAGAATGTATGTGTTTCTCAAAGAATAAATGAATTCAGGATGGTTTTCTAGATAGCTGAGTACCTCTTAAAAATTTATTTTAATCACCTGGCCAGGCGCGGTGGCTCATGCCTGTAATCTCAGCACTTTGGGAGGCCAAGGTGGGTAGATCACCTGAGGTCAGGAGTTCGAGACCAGCCTGGCCAACATGGTGAAACCCCATCTCTACTAAAATTACAAAAATTAGCCAGGCGTGGTGGTGCACACCAGTAATCCCAGTTACTCCGGAGACTGAGGTACAAGAATCACTTGAATCAAGAAGGTGGAGATTGCAGTGAGCCAAGATCGTACCACTACACTCCAGCCTGGGTGACTGACTAAGACTCTTGAAAAGAAAAAAATATTGTAATCACTTAAAATTGATTTTAAATTCTTGATAAACTTATTCTTCCCTGACTCCTTAAAGCATGTGTCATATGCTATTACCTTTAGGACAATAATTATAATAATACATAAAGAAAAAAAAGGCCAGGTGCAGTGGCTCACGCCTGTAATCCCAGCACTTTAGGAAGCCAAGGTGGACGGATCACCCAAGGTCAGGAGTTCAAGACCAGCCTGGCCAACATGGTGAAACCCCGTCTCTACTAAAAATACAAAAATTAACTGTGCATGGTGGTGTGCACCTGTAATCCCAGTCACTTGGGAGGCTGAAGCAGGAGAATTGCTTGAATCCAGGAGGTGGAGGTTGCAGTGAGCTGAGATCAACCCATTGCACTCCAGCCTGGGCAACAAGAGCAAAACTCCATCTCAAAAAAAAAAAAAAGAAGAGGCCGGGCGTGGTGGCTTGCGCCTGTAATCCTAATACTTTGGGAGGCCGAGGAGGGTGGATCACAAGGTCAGGAGATAGAGACCATCCTGGCCAACATGGTGAAACCCCGTTTCTACTAAAAATACAAAAATTAGTGGTGTGTGCCTGCCTGTAATCCCAGCTGCTCGGGAGCTGAGGCAGGAGAATCGCTTGAACCTGGGAAGCGGAGGTTGAAGTGAGCTGAGATCAGGGCCGCTGCACTCCAGCCTGGGTGACAGAGCAAGACTCCTCTCCCCCGACCAAAAAAAAAAAAAAAATGCTTTTGCTTGTGTTTTGTCACTTGGTTGTGAGTTGTACTTTTAAAGTAGCTGTTTAATTTGCTTATCTGTAGCATTCCCTTCTCACTTCTAAAACTGGCTGAAAAATTGCTTTATTTAAAAAAAATTATTATTACTATTTTTAGAAACAGTGTCAATCTGTCACCCAGGCTAGAGTGCAGTGGTGTGATCTTGACTCACTGCAGCCTTGAACTTCTGGTCTGAAGCAATCCTCCAGCATTGGGCTTCCAAAGTGCTGGGATTACAGGTGTGAGCCAGTGTACCTGGCCTGAATTTGCTGTTTTTAACAGAGATTGTGGATTTGGAAACTACGTAACCAAATTTGTTAAAATTATATTTAGAAAGAATTGCAAGTTGGTTTTCAATGAAGTAAGCAGGATTGTGTGTATCTTTCTCAATTTCCAATTCAGTTTTTCCTTTCAAAATGAAAAAATAAGAATTATAGGCCCAGCACACTAGCTCTTGCCTGTAATCCCAGCACTTTGGGAGGCTGAGGCGGGCAGATTGCTTGAGCCCGGGAGTTCAAGACCAGCCTGGGCAACATAGTGAGACCCTGTCTCTACAAAAAAAAAAAGAAGAAGAACTAGATTCCATGTTGTAAAAGAAGTTTCACTCAATATATTAAAATTTTCAAGTGAAAATTATTTTGGCTACCTTTTTTTTTCTTTTCAATTAAGATGAATTTACTTTTTCTTTTCTTTTTTTAGATGGAATCTTGCTCTATATCTCAGGCTAGAGTGCAGTGGCGTGATCTCGGCTCACTGCAACCTTTGCCTCCTGGGTTCAAGCAATTCCTCTGCTTCAGCCTCCCAAGTAGCTAGGACTACAAGTGCATGCCGCGACGCCTGGCTAATTTTTGTACTTTTAGTAGAGATGGGGTTTCACTATGTTCGCCAGGCTGGTATTGAACTCCTGACCTCGTGATCTGCCCGCCTCAGCCTCCCAAAGTGCTGAGATTACAGGCATGAGCCACTGCACCCGGCTGAATTTACTTTTTTTTTTATTTTTTGAGACAGAGTCTCGCTCTGTCGCCCAGGATGGAGTGCAGTGGCACGATCTCGGCTCACTGCAAGCTCTGCCTCCTTTGTCCACACCATTCTCCTGCCTCAGCCTCCAGAGTAGCTGGGACCACAGGTGCCCGCCACCATGCCTGGCTAATTTTTTGTATTTTTAGTGGAGACGGGGTTTCACCATGTTAGCCAGGATGGTCTCGATCTCCTGACCTCGCCGCCTGCCTCAGCCTCCCAAAGTGCTGGGATTACAGGCGTGAGCCACCATGCCCGGCCAATTTACTTTTTCTTTATAAATGGATGTTTTATTAGTACCATGTGAAACATTATATGAAGATAGCATTTTTTGATGGCAGTGGCTTCCTTGCTGTCAATATCAAGTATACCTGGCAATTGGTATTTAAAGCTTACCTCTGTTTATCATACACAACTTAAAATTTGTCCAAATGGAAATAAGTACTTTAAAGTTTCTTATGGATCACTCTGACATAAAACTTAAATGCATTTGGTTTTTATTGGACCTCTTTCTAGTAGTTATGATTTTTGTTTTTAGATGGGGCCTCGCTCTGTTGCCCAGGCTGGAGTGCAGTTGTTGATCTCGGCTCACTGCAACCTCTGCCTTCCAGGTTCAAGCAATTCTCCTGTCTCAGCCTCCCTAGTAGCTGGGATTACAGGTGTGCTCCACCACGTCTGGCTAATTTTTATATTTTTTGTAGAGGCAGGGTTTCACCATATTGGCCAGACTGGTCTTGAACTCCTGACCTTGAGTGATCTGCCTGCCTCAGCCTCCCAAAGTGCTGAGATTACAGGCATGATCTATTGTGCCCAGCCAATAATAGTTTTGATTTTGAGTAAGAACAGTTACATTTGACTATGATCTAAGAGTGTGAATTTAATAACATTCAAAACCATTTTGCTTTTTTTGTTTTTTGGTTACAGGGTCTCACCTTGTCACCCAGGCTGGAGTACAGTGGCAAGGTCACAGTTTGCCATCATACCCAGCTAATTTTTTTTTTTTGATGTTTTGTTGACATGGGGTCTCACTATGTGGCCCAGGCTGGTCCTGAACTCCTGAGCTCCAGTGATCCTCCCACCTCAGCCTCCCAAATTGTTGATATTGGGCCTGGCCTCTCTTGCATTTAAAATTGATCTTAATTGTATAAAAATGGGTTTATAGGCCAGGCGTGGTAGCTTACATCTGTAATCCTAGGACTTTGGGAGCCTGAGGCTGGCAGATCACCTGAGGTCAGGAGTTCAAGACCAGTCTGGCCAACATAGTGAAACCCTGTCTCTACTAAAAATACAAAAATTAGCCGTGTGGCTAATTACAGGTGGTGGCGGGCACCTGTAATCTCAGCTACTCGGGAAGCTGAGGCAGGAGAATCGCTTGAACCCGGCAGAGGTTGCAGTGAGCCCAGATTGCTCCATTGCACTCCAGCCAAGGTGACGGAGCGAGAGTCCATCTCAAAAAAAAAAAAAAAAAAAAGTGTATTTAGAAGAAAGTGATCATAATTAACATTAAGTGATCATAGATTTCATTTTACTAAACTAAGCTTTTGAAGAGGTTTGTACTTATGCAGTAAGATTGGGTCGGGTACTTATAATGAATAATAATGGTATGATTTCTTTCAGATATGTTAATGAATACAGCCAGGGCACACATGGTTGAAGAGGTTAATACTGATGAGGATTAAAAGGACGAGTCAAATGGATTAAACGAAGACATTCTAGACAATCCATGTAATGATGCTATTGCTAATACTTTAAATGAAGAGGAGGAATTAAAATTAGAGGAAACACTGCTGGACCAGTCTTTTAAAAATGTGCAACAGCAACTTGATGCTACATCCAGAAATATTACTGAAGCTAGATAAGTTTCCATTAAGAGAAAATGTATCTGTTAAGTCATCATCCTGCAAGCTTGGCATTACTATGTATTTTTTCTTCTTGGAGTGAAAATCCTTAGGTAGTAAAACTTTTACAGATTATTGTTTAAAATCTGATAATCTGGTATTTATTTATAATTATGCTTGTCACTTTAGTTAAATCTATTTGTTCTCTTTAGTGTTTGTTTTTATATAGATATTTCTTCATAAAATGATTAGTAGGTAATAAGGAGTTCCTGCTGCTGGTCTGTCATTGAATGCCTTGTTTTCACTAAGTTTGGAGGTTTTGTTTCTGTTGTTTACTGCTCCTTGCAAAACAGGGTTAACCCATGGACAGTGTGCTCAGAATAGTCTGGGTGAAGTTTTTTTTTTTTTTTTTTTTTTTTTTTTTGACAGAATCTCGTTCTGTCAGCCAGGCTGGAGTGCAGTGGTACAATCTCGGCTCACTGCAGCCTCCACCTCCTGGGCTCAAGCAATTCTGCCTCAGCCTCCCAAGTAGCTGGGATTACAGGCATGTGCCACCACGCCCGGTTAATTTTTGTATTTTCAGTAGAGACAGGGTTTCACCATGTTGGCCAGGCTGGTCTCGAACTCCTAACCTCAGGTAATCCGGCCCCCTTGGCCTCCCAAAGTGCTGGGATTATAGGCGTGAACCACCACGCCCAGCCTGGGTGAAGTTTTAAGATGTACATATATTCAATATTAATGTCAGTTTTTTAAAAGAAGTAAAAATTATCTTAAAAACAATCTACAGGCTTTATGGGTGTTTCTCATTGCTATTTAGTTCTGCAGTTTACACTTTTGGTAAATACAAGGTTTTTACATGTTTTTTAAAGAGTTACTTTAATAGTTAAAAGGTCACATGAAAGGCTAATACATTGCCTGACCCTCATAGGTGCTAGGGTAGTTCAAAGAATGCTTTTTGGTAACTTACTGACTAGTTGGAGTGAAACTTGCGAAGTATCATGGGGAACATAGCATCTAGGTAGGATTCACAGGAAAGACTTTGCTTTTGGTGGAGGAGATTCCCAGTATTGGGAAGCACATGTACAATAATGATACAGAAATAAGATTGAGGGGATAAGGAAGATTTTAGGAATGCTGATTTTGAGACTAGAGGTGTTAGGGCCAAATCGTGAGAACACCTGATTGGAGTTCTTCCTGCCAGGTAGAGGGGGTAGTTACAAATAAGAAAGGTTAGTGTTAGGAAAGGCTCTCCCACCCCATTCCCTCACCCCTACCCCCAGCCCCCCGCCACTATTTGTGTGTGTGTGTGTGTCCGTCTCACTGTCACTCAGGCTGGAATACAGTGGCCCACTCCTAACTCACTACAGCCTCAAACTCCTGGGGCTCAAGCAATCCTCTTGCCTTAGCTTGCCAAGTAGCTACGACTGCAGACATGTACTACCATGGCTGGCTAATGTTTTAATTTTTGTAGAGATGGTGTCTCACTCTGTTGACCAGGCTGGTCCTGGGCTCCTGGCCTCAAGTGATCTTCTGTGGCACTTGGCCTCTCACTGTCTTTTCCCTTGGGGAAAGGGCAGAGTGATGGTGCTAGAGTGGCTTCCATCTACAAAGCCAGGACAGACAGGCATCTTCTTTTCAGGCTTTCTGACTCCAGGTGGGGACAGGGAGTGACAAAGATGGTTTGATGGAAAAGCCAGGAAGGTGAGCACAAGGAGAACATCTGGGATGGGGGTCAGGGGGTCAGTTTGTGGGCCTGCTGGGAACTGCCACGAGGACGGGGCAAGAGGCATGTGCATTAGGAGGATTGTGGCTAACTGCAGCCAATAGGGGATCAGCTAGAAGATGGAGAGCAGTTTCAAGGTGCCACCAATGCCTATAGAAACTGATTCCTCAGGAGGGCCTGTTCAGGCTTGTCTACCTCCACAAACTACATTACTGAGAAAGAAGAGTTAATTTTTCTTTTTCTTTCTTTTTTTTTTTTGAGACAGAGACTCACTCTGTTGCCCCAGGCTGAACAGCAGTGGTGCGATCTCGGCTCACTGCAACCTCCGCCTCCCAGGTTCAAGCAATTCTCTGCCTCAGCCTCCCGAGTAGCTGGGATTACAGGGGCCTGCCAGCAAACAAGGCTAATTTTTGTATTTTTAGTAGAGATGTGGTTTCACCATGTTGGCCAGGATGGTCTTGATCTGATCTTGTGATCCACCCATCTCGGCCTCCCAAAGTGCTGGGATTATAGGTGTAAGCCACCATGCTTGGCCAAGAGTTAATTTTTCTAGTGGGGTGTTTGCTGGCAAAGTAACGAGTTTCCAACAAGGCGAAGGCCAACGCACCTCATCAAAGTGGGAGCGTGGGAAGGGAGGCCTGTGACAGAACTTTACCCGCACCTTAACACCTGGCCTGTGTCCTATTCCCAACTAGTACTGGAGACAGCAGGGAAGGACTGAGTCAAATATGAAATAGGAGTTTTAAGCGGAGAGGTGGACTCAGGACTAAGTCTTATTATCTGAAAGTGACTGAAAATTACCTGACAGATGTCAGAGGGGCCCATGATCCAAATGTAATTACTGGAAAAATAAAACATTTGAAAGAACTGATTGGAGACAAGATAACCAATAATTTTGGGTTTATTAAACTATTAGAAAGGGGCTAGCAATCTGCAGAGCCACCACTTACTGTCCACTCATTACTGAAAACTCAGTTTCCATAGCGACCTAATTATACTTTATTTAATGCAACTTTAATGAATGAGAGAACTTTTTTTTGAGATGGAGTCTTGCTCTGCTGCCCAGGCTGGAATGCAGTGGCGTGATCTCAGTTCACTGCAACCTCCTCCTCATGGGTTCAGGCAGTTCTCCTGCTTCCACCTCCCAAGTAGCTGGGACTACAGGTGTGAGCCACTGTGCCCGGCTGAGAACATTTTACATATATGTGAAATAGTTACCCAGTCCTGATCAACTAGAGCACTGAGTGACACACATTAAAAGTTTGAAAGACTGTAAAACATTCACATATGACAGCTCTTAGTGAAGTAAGAGCCTTTCATATTCCATAATTGTTTGAAACATCCAGGAGAGCTAGGTCCCGTATCTCCTCTAGAAGTGTGTATAGGCTCCTTCCCTTTGTTTGGCAATATTCTTGATACTCTTCCTGAATGATGTTTACTTTGACTTCTTGGGCAAGCTGAGCTTCTTCCATAGATTTAGTTACTTCTTTCACTAACTCACTCTTCAGCAAGGGGGAGCTCTGATGAGTAAGTTCTGTATTTGGTATCTTGTATGGTTTGTTACTAATTATTTCAAGTCTGATTGTATCAGAATGGCAACGTGAGGCCTGTACGGATATTCTTACCTAGCATAGAGAAGAAAATACATATTACTAAATCACATTATTTGTTCCTTACATTTTAAATATGAATAATACTTAATAGAAATACAGACTTACGGTTACATGGTCAAACAAATGGAACGTAACAGATTCCCCATCTGTTGTAGTAGAGGTAATTTTGTTTTGAAATCGTTGAAGGGATCCTGGTTTCCATGCAGAACGGCTATCTGGGCCAGATGAGATGACTAAACCATCTTTATTTTTTAGATAAGCAGCACCTTTAATCCCAAACCTATATTATGACCAGAATATAAATCCAGAGACAATTTATTCTTAGTGCACAGGTCTTGTATGCTTATCTAGAATACTAGTTTTTCTCCTAGATTAAAAACAAATTACTTTTCCTGTGGTTTACCTCCAAGTATTTATTTCCTAACCTTAGCAGATGGAAACAAAGTATTTTGTTAGATAAGAAAGACCCTAAATTGGATATAGATGTGTATATATACACACATTCCAATCTTCACTTTTTTTTTTTTTTTTTTTAGACAGATTCTTGCTCTGTCACCCAGGCTGGAGTGCAGTGGCACGATCTTGGCTCACTGCAACCTCTGCTTCCTGGGTTCAAGTGATTCTCCTGCCTCAGCCTCCCAGGTAGCTGGGATTTCAGGCACGCATCACCACGCCCGGCTAATTTTTGTACTTTTGGTAGAGATGGGGTTTCACCATGTTGGCCAGGCTGGTCTCGAACTCCTGACCTCAGGTGATCTGCCCACCTTGGCCTCCCAAAGTGCTGGGATTATAGGCGTGAGCCACCCGGCCTCCAATCTTCACATTTATATACTGAATTATATGTTACATTATGTACATATGACTAGTTGCTTAAATATCTTAATAAATTGTATCTATGTACAGTTTGTGTTCTACACTTTTACCGATGATTTGTTATGCACCATTGCATTAGATGTAACATACCTGGGTATAAATACAAGCACACCATTTGTTCTAATTGAATAAATAACTCCATCAGATATGCAACGCTCCTCGGTGGCAGGGTCTTTGTCTTTGAAGTACATGCACTGGAAGAGCTCAGTAGACTGCTTCTGAGAATGCTGTGCTGCCTGTAAGAAGCACAACTCCAAAGTATTATAACACTCCCCTGGCATTCCCCGAAGAAATGAAATTCATATTCAAATGTAAGAATCTGTAAAACTATTAACATAAAAATTGTTCTCTATTAGGAAATTAAATTACTTTTTGTGGGAACTTAAACCATCTAGTATCATCTCCTCAAAAATGTCTTAAAAAATGAATTATTTTATAAAATGAAACCCATTTATATAGTTCATGAAATTAGAGGTCAGCAAATTTGAGTCATGTCCACCTTGGGTACAGGAAAAGTATCACATATGTCTTACTTGCCATTTCTTTCTTTTCTTTTCTTTTCTTATTTTTGAGACGGAGTCTCGCTCTGTAGCCCAGGCTGGAGTGCAGTGGCACGATCTCGGCTCACTGTAAGCTCCGCCTCCCGGGTTCACACCATTCTCCTGCCTCAGCGTCCCAAGTAGCTGGGACTACAGGCGCCCACCACCACGCCTGGATAATTTTTTTTTTTGTATTTTTAGTAGAGATGGGGTTTCACTGTGTTAGCCAGGATGGTCTCGATCTCCTGACCTCAAGATCTGCCCACCTCGGCCTCCCAAAGTGCTGGGATTACAAGTGTGCACCACCACGCCCGGCCAGCCTTTCTTTTCAAGCCTGTCCTACGAAAACCCTATTGGTGGAAGTCTAAATTAGCACTACTGATAAGGAAAACAATTTAGTAATATGTTTCAGAGTTTCTTTTTCTTTTTTGAAGATGGAGTCTCACTCTGTCGCCTAGGCTGGAGTGCAATAGCGTGATCTTGGCTCCCTGCAACCTCCACCTCCTGGGTTCATGTGATTCTCCCGGGTTCATGCGTGCACCACCATGCCTGGCTAATTTTTGTATTTTTAGTAGTAACGGGGTTTCACCTTGTTGGCCAGACTGGTCTCGAACTCCTGAACTCAGTGATCCACCGGCCTTGACCTTGAAAAGTGCTGGGATTACAGTCATGAGCCACTGCACCCGGCCTATCAAAATTTCATTTATGCGTGCACACCTTTCGGCTCAGCAATTCCATTTCTAGGAATTTTTCCAGACAATCATCTGAAATGTCTGTATAAGTGTATCCATAAGGATGGTTGTAAATTGGATTGCTTAGAACAGTGCTGCCCAACAGAACTTTCTGCAATGACAGAAATGCTCTCTATCTGTGTTGCCTAATATGTAGCCACTAACCACAAGTGGCCACTGAGCGTGTGCAATGTTGGCAGTGTGACAGGAACCAAATTTCAAGTTCTAATTTTAATTAAATTTAGGTAGCCCACATGGCTAGTGCTACAACATTGCACAGCAGACAACTATACCATTGGATATAGAAAATTACATTAAAGATTTAGGTAGTTTCCAATTTCCTGCATTACCCAGTGGTCTAGTTCTATGCTGTGCAATCTTGTAGCAACTAGTAATATGAAATAGAATAGAAAGCAGCTCCAAAACAATGATGTAACATGCTGTGCTATCTATAACAGTTGGGTTACATGAAAAAAGCAGATTTCAAACAGCAGGCATGGTATGATTTTTTTTTTTTTTTTGAGACAGAGTCTTGCTCTGTTGCCCAGGCTGGAGTGGTGTGATGTTGGCTCACTGCAAGCTCCGCCTCCCGAGTTCACGCCATTCTCCTGCCTCAGCCTCCTGAGTAGCTGGGACTATAAGCGCCCACCACCACGCCTGGCTAATTTTTTGTATTTGTAGTAGAGATGGGGTTTCACCATGTTAGCCAGGATGGTCTTGATCTCCTGACCTCGTGATCCATCTGCCTCGGCCTCCCAAAGTGCTGGGATTACAGGCATGAGCCACCGCGCCTGGCTGATAGTTTTATAAATAAAAATGTTAGCAGTGTCTAGAATCATTAATTGTTAGC
This sequence comes from Rhinopithecus roxellana, assembly GCF_007565055.1. Classification (NCBI taxonomy): domain Eukaryota; kingdom Metazoa; phylum Chordata; class Mammalia; order Primates; family Cercopithecidae; genus Rhinopithecus; species Rhinopithecus roxellana. Next base: position 172,656,809 of record NC_044553.1, read on the forward strand.
TCTGAGTGGTAAGATAACAGGTGAGATGTTTCTCTGTCTTCATATCTTTTTTTTTTTTTTTTTTTGAGACACAGTCTCAATTCTGTCATCCAGGCTGGAGTGGAGTGGTGCGATCTCGGCTCACTGTAATCTCCACCTCCTGGGTTCAAGCGATTCTCCTGCCTCAGCCTCCCAAGCAACTGGGACTACAGGCACATGCCACCACACCAGGCTAATTTTTGTATTTTTTGTAGAGACGGGGTTTCACCATAATGGTCAGGCTGGTCTCAAACTCCTGACCTCAAGTGATCCACCCGTTTTGGCCTCACAAAGTGCTGGGATTACAGGCATGAGCCACCGCGCCTGACTTCTGTCATCATATCTTTATGTGTTGCTTGAATCTTTACATTTCCGCCTTTTGGAAAAAAAAAATCTAATAATCTACTGTCAAATCTCCCAAATCCACAAATTACCTGAGAACATCTACAAACGTTCTGAAAGCACTGGTTAGAATAATTCTAGAATTTAATTTGCTAGAATGTATGATACTTCACTGTACTACACAATAAAGCTGATATTTTCTTAGCAAGAGATGACAGGTAAGAGAATTTTGAAATTCTCTCTTACTCGGTTTCTGTTGTTGATATGTCTGCATAATTCCTCAAGATCTTTGTTGCTGAACAAATTTCCCTTAATTTCCATTTTCTTATCTTTTGAAATGGCAGCCATTAACAAGCGGTGTACTACAATATCTGAATATCTTCTTATTGGAGAAGTAAAGTGGGTATATTTATCTAATGCAAGACCTTCAAAAAGAAAGCAAAAGATCAAAATAAACAAAAGATCTTTAAAAATAACTAGCACAAAGTTATAGCGACACATAGGAACATGGTATGATTCACCGTAATGATGGAACTCCTCCTCTGCGCAGGATCCCGTGGAGAAATACAGAGCATTGGACATGGCCTGCGTGGCCATGGAGCGCAGCAGCCTGTTCACAATGGGATCGTGGGGATCGTTCGCATTATCCAGAGAATCAGCCAGCGTTTTATTGGACCTGACAAAGAACAGAAAAACCATTTGCTGGTCCCAGACAGTAATTTACAAGACAACACTTTGAGGGGAACCCTTCACTCATCTGAATACCTTCATCTGCCAGTAAATTTATTTTGGACACATTTCAGAAGCACCTCTTTTCAAATACAGAAATCTAGTTTGCTTTGCAGTTTAAACAAAGCAAGAGTGTCAGAATTTAAATACATTTCTTAAGTAGAAATGAATCATGTACTGATTGTAACACTAGACTAAGTTAGTGCTTGGCCATAATAGGTGGTCAAATACTCGTTGAATTGAATTCTTTACATCCTTAACCTTAAACATTCTATATAGGTAAAATAATGGACTTGGTGTACAAGTAAAAGAAACCTAAATTAGTTTTTCTTTTTTAAAGAGGTAGTAAGCATTCTATTTATTCTGAAAATAATTTTTTTGTAGAGACAGGGTCTCACTTTGTTGCCCAGGCTAGTCTTGAACTCCTGGCCTTCAGTGATACTCCTGCCTCAGTCTCCCAAAGTGCTGGGGTTACAGGTGTGAACCACTGCATATAGCCTCAAAATAATAATTTTAAAGCCCCAGGAAATACAGAGGTATATTAAAAATAAAACTAATAATACAACATATAATTCAGTTCTATATTGTGGCTGGCTAAGGGAAAAGGGGGAAAGGAGAAATAGAGCATGATAATAAACAGAGAGGCAAGGTGTTAAGTGGTCACTATGTGAGCTTTCAAGTTTAACAGACTTGGATTCAAATCCTGGCTCTGTCCTGACTGACTGTTAAATTACAGGCAAATTACTTAATCCCTTCAGACTTAATTGACTTATCTGTAAATATGAATGATGCTGCCATCACCTCAGCATTAAGAATTAACCACGAGGATGTCTGAAAGCCCTTGTCCCATGTGCCTGGCATGCAGACAGCTCACACTGACAAACTAACAAACAAACATACTAGCACCTGAAGGCAGAAGCAAAAAAAAACAACAAACCCTCTCTTTAAAAAAAAAAAAAAAAAAAAAGAAGCTGGGCGTGGTGGCTTACGCCTGTAATCCTAGCACTTGGGAGGCCGAGGCGGGCAGATCACAAGGTCAGGAGTTGCCAATATGGTGAAACCCCGTCTCTAACAAAAATACAAAAAAAATCAGCCGGGCGTGGTGGCGGGCGCCTGTAGTCCCAGCTACTTGGGAGGCTGAGGCAGGAGAATCCCTTGAACCCGGGAGGTGGAGGTTGCAGTGAGATTGTGCCATGGCACTCCAGCCTGGCAACACAGCGAGACTCCAACAAATGGAGTCTCACCATGTTGTCCAAGTTAAAAAACAATCAATTTTGGTAAACAAATAAAAGATATTTTAATTAGTACCTGTTACTTGACAATAAAATATTTAAAAAACTATATATATATATATTTTTGAGACAGAGTCTCAGTCTGTCACCCAGGCTGGAGTGTAGTGGCACAATCTTGGCTCACCGCAACCTCCGCCTCCCAGGTTCAAGCGATTCTCGCGCCTCAGCCTCCGAGTAGCTGGGATTACAAGAGTGCACTACTATGCCTGGCTCTTTGTTGTATTTTTAGTAGGGACAGAGTTTCACCATGTTGGCAAGGCTGGTCTTGAACTCCTGACCTCAGTGATGTGCCTGCCTCAGTCTCCCAAAGTGCCAGGATTACAGGTGGTGAGCCACTGTACCCAGCCTATACTTAGTTTTTATTTATATATATTTTTTGAGAGAGTCTTGCTCTGTCACCCAGGCTGGAGTGCACTGGTGCGATCTTAGGTTACTGCAACATCTGCCTCTTGGGTTCACGCCATTCTCCTGTCTCAGCCTCCCGAGTAGCTGGGACTACATGCGCCCGCCACCACACCCGGATAATTTTTTGTATTTGTAGTAGAGATGGGGTTTCACTGTGTTAGCCAGGATGGTCTCGATCTCCTGACCTCGTGATCCATCCGCCTCAGCCTCCCAAAGTGCTGGGATTACAGGCATGAGCCACCATGCCCGGCCTGCCTATACTTAGTTTTTAATGAAAGAAGTATTTTATTCTAGAGATAGGGAGTAAAAATGTCTCATTCAATGGAGGGTGGTATAAATTCACTGTTGATGTAGTATCTTATGATATTGTCACAAAGATGCTGCATTTTGAAATTACTGAAATAAGGCCGGGTGCGGTGGCTCAAGCCTGTAATCCCAGCACTTTGGGAGGCCGAGACGGGCGGATCACGAGGTCAGGAGATCGAGACCATCCTGGCTAACACTGTGAAACCCCGTCTCTACTAAAAAATAGAAAAAAATAGCCGGGCGAGGTGGCGGGCGCCTGTAGTCCCAGCTACTCGGGAGGCTGAGGCAGGAGAATGGTGTAAACCCGGGAGGCGGAGCTTGCAGTGAGCTGAGATCCGGCCACTGCACTCCAGCCCGGGCGACAGAGCGAGACTCCGTCTCAAAAAAAAAAGAAATTATTGAAATAAATAGGATTAATTCTTCATAACTTAAGGGGTAGATGAAATTAAATCAAGGGTAACTAACAGGTTCCCTACTTCTGTATTGCAAATTATGGCAGACCAGCCGCACACGGTGGCTCATACCTATAATCCCAGCACTTTGGGAGACCGAGAGGGCGGATCACGAGCTCAGGAGTTTGAGACCAGCTTGACCAACATGGTGTAACCCTATCTCTACCAAAAATACAAACATTTGCCGATTGTGGTGGCACGCACTTGTAATCCCATATACTCGGGAGGCTGAGTCAAGAGAATCACTTGAACCCGGGAGGTGGAGGTTGCAGTGAGCCAAGATCGTGCCACTGCACTCCAGCCTGGGTGATAGCGAGACTCTATCTCAAAAACAAACAAACAAAAAAACAAAAAAACACCAATCAACCAACCAACCAAACAAACAAAAAAAAACCTAAATTGTATTGGGTCAAAATTTATGCCTAAATGTCCATTGTGGTCGCTCACACCTATAATCTCAGCAGTTTGGGAGGCCAAGGCAGGTGGATCACTTGAGGTCAAGAGCTCGAGACTAGCCTAGCTAACATGGCGAACCTCTGTGTCTGCTAAAAATACAAAAAAATTAGCTGGGCGTGGTGGCGTGGGCCTGTAGTCCCAGCTACTCGGGAGCCTGAGGCAGGAGAATCATTTGAACCTGGGAGGTGGCGGTTGCAGTGAGCTGAGATCGCACCACTGCACTCAAGCCTGTGTGACAGGGCAAGACTCTATCTAAAAAAACATGAAATAAAAAACCAAGGAACAAAATTATGCCTAAATAAACATGTTTTAAGTCTCTATACATAACAATGAAGAGAGAAAAATATGTCTTCAAAAATGCAGAGAGCCAACAATCTGTTTTCTCTTTTTGGTCAAAGATCTGGCTGTCACATTTTAAGAACAACTATAAGATAAATAAATATACAGCATGCCACTCCATTTCTCTGCCCCCTCAAAAGAGGAATACCGTGTATCTATGAAGAAGCCTTTGGCTTTAGCACATTCCCGGAGTTCTGAAAAGAACTCCTGGTGTGGAGGAGGGTGCTGGCGCAGCAAGGCCTGATGAGGGAAGCTCTCCCAGATCTTCTTGGCGACCCAGTGGTTGGCCAGGATCATGCATTCAGCCACTGTCTCATGGACTTCCAGGGGCTGCTTGGGGATGAGGTCATGAATGTTTTTTTTGTCATCTAGCTGTACGCGAACCTCTACCCCTTCCAGTTCCAGGGCACCACATCCGTCTCGTTTAGCTCTGACATGGCGAGCTATGTCGGTCAGCTTTCCAATTGCCCACACTAACTCCTCCAGCTTGGCTTGTCTGCTCTTCTCATCCAAGTCTTTGAATTCTGGAATATCATCAACAACACTAAAATTTCCATCCAGTAGTTCTTGGGCTGCTTCATAGAACAGTTTGTACGCTGATCGAATAATGGTTCTGCCATACCACACTTCCTTAATTTCATAAGAGGTTTTATCCAGTTCCCACATGATGCTTACAGCATACCTACAAAAACAGTAACATTGACAACATCACTATTACATTCATCTGGCTTTTGTTTTGTTTTGTTTTGTTTGAGACAGGGTCTTGCTCTGTCACCCAGGCTGGAGTGCAATGGCATGATTGCTGCTCACTGTTGCCTCAATCTCCGGGGTTTGAGCAATTCTCCTGCCCAAAGTGCTGGGATTACAGGTGTGAGCCACCATGCCCCACCTAAGTCTTCTATTTTTGAAGCAAGTAGAATTTGACCTAACTGTAACTTAAAAAAAATTACAAAGCTACAGGTTTCTGGTTTGATTTGTCAATCCAACCACCTTACAACTAAATCAAAAAATATTTTAAATTAAAACAACAGTTAGACTGGGTTCTGTTGAGCTCTGAACAAATTTGAAATGAGTTCATATGTGACATTACAAACCCTACTTTATGTCCTCCATTTTTTTTTTTTTTTTTCTTGAGATGGAGTCTCGCTCTGTTGCCCAGGGTGGAGTGCAGTGTGCTGTCTTGGCTCACTGCAACCCACCTCTTCCAGGTTCAAGTGATTCTCCTGCCTCAGCCTCCAGAGTAGCTGGGACTACAGGCATGTACCACTATGCCCAGCTAATTTTTTCTATTATAGTAGAGACACGGTTTCACTGTGTTGCCCAGGCTGGTCTCAAACTCCTGAGCTCTGGCAATCCACCCACCTCGGCCTCCCGAAGTGCTAGGATTACAGGTGTGAGCCACCGTGCCCGGCCATGTCCTCCATTTTGATTAGAAAAGCATGACACTGATAGAGTCAAGTCTTTTTAGCTCAGTAAATTAGAGCAAAGTCTTGCAAATCCTACAGGATGACACTGAACTGTGATATCAGTCTTGATGACAGCTAAATTAGCAAAAATTTCATTTAGCAAAAAAACCTCTTTGCCACCAAGTCATTTTATTAAAAAAGTATACATTTGGAACTCAAAAAAAAAAAAAACACAGGGCTAATTTTCCTAATATGTAAAGAGCTTTTACAAATTAATTAGTAATTGATCTTGAATCCAAAAGAAAAATGGGCAAAGAATATAAAGTAGTTAACAGAAAGGGATACATAAGTGACTGTTAAACATACAAAAAATGGTTAGCTTTATTCGTACTGCAAATTAAAACCAATCTAAGATACCATTTTTCATCTATCAAATTGGCAAAGATAAAAAACTACAACATACTGTGCTGGCAAGGCTGTGGGAAAATACGCACTCTCATACATTAGTGACAGGAATATAATTGGTGGAACATTTAAGGAGGGCGATTTGATTATACTGATCTAAACACAAATGCACATACTCTTGACACAGAGATCCCATAATCAAATATGGGAATTTCTCTTTCACATGTACTGTATTTTAAAAAATGTGAAATGGGCTGGGCATGGTGGCTTACATCTGTAATCCCAGCATTTTGGGAGGCCAAGGCAGGAGGATCACTTGAGCACAGGAGTTCAAGACCAGCCTCGGCAATATGTGAAACTTGGTCTCTAAAAATAAAAATAAAAATGAAAATGTGAAATGACTTATGTTCAAAGTTAACTCTGTACAGCTTTGTTTGTAATACCAAAATATGGGAAACTATCAAAATTTCCATAGATAGTGCAACCGTTATTAATACAGAATGATCTCCAAGATACCAGTAAGTTTTTTTAAAAAGGAAGGTGCTAAACAGTATATATATAATGCAACCATTTGTGTAAAAAAGAAAGATCATATATGCATATTTGTGTGTGTAATATATCTAGAAAAACTAATATGGAACTGGTAAATGAGGGAAAGTGATAGGGAGGAACCTTTCATTAAATACCTCTTGGGACATATGAGTTTGGGCCCATATGATTCTATTACCTTTTCAAAGAGAAACATAAATTTTAACCTTAATAAATGAACAAAAAACTCCACAAGTTCATGATCCTCATGCCAAACAACTTCATCCGGGCAATGCATAAGCACAAAGCTACACACATTCGTTCTCAGATTTTAGCTGACTTTAAAAAGCCGGCAACAGAGGGAGATGCAGCCCTACTGCTAGCAGACAGAAGAGAGGAGGGGAAGGGTAGGGAAGGCTGGAGAAATAAAGCTGCCTAAAGATAAGTGGTGTGGGGTTGGGGCCAGGGGTGGTGTTGAGAGATCAGAGGGGAGACCCAGGGCTGGGGTGGGGCAGAGCAGAGAAGAAAAATGAGGCCAGAAGCAGGCAGCATCAGGAGCCACAGAAGGGCCAGGACAAGCTTGGAAGACAAAAGCCATAAACTCACCTATCAACGCCTCCCAGAAGGGAACACAAATCGGCACTGAGGACGGAAGGCAGCATGTCATAGCGACGATCTGCTAGATAGTAAGTGGTGGCCCTGTGAATGACACACACGCAGCAACGCGACCTTCAGCAGGGAGAAGCAGAACTGCTGACTGTGTGGGCCGCAGGGAGGTAAATGGCCAAAATCTCACTACAGATTCCCCAAGGCTGTTGCTGTTTCAAAAAGTGCAGCAGACTGGGTAATAAAACTATTCCCATGGTCCCATTTTTCTAAGTGATACTGCTTTGGGCTGAATAGTCTTCCACTGATAAGAGAAAGAAAGAGCAAGTGACAGTGAATCTTTGTTGCATAAGAAAAATTGGAGTGTAATGATCCAGCATTTTTATAAAACAGTATATTACTACATGAAAATTTAACCCATTTCAGTTTAGTAGGAAACAATGTGTGAAAAGGTTATGTTAAAAAGGAAAGGTAAATTGATCAAGGTGCTGTTTTTCTAAATGAAAATGGGGAATGGACCTCAACTTTTTTTTTTTTCTGGAAGAGACCTTCAGAATTACACAAACATGAGATCTTTGAACACCTGAAACTAGTACAGACACAAAATACACAGTCACATATATACAACCATAGAGCTGATTTCAAATAGCATTACCTTGTTCTAGCTTCAATATCAATATAAGAATTTGGTGCCACAAAGTGTGTTACATCTGCGATGTGGACCCCAAGTTCCAGGTTGCCATTATTTAAGGTTCTGATTGAAAGTGTGTCATCCACATCTTCACAACCTTTGGGGTCAATGCTGAATACGAGATGGCTTTTCCTCAAGTCTTTACGTTTTTGTTCCTCTTCACGACTCACTTTCCAGGGATTTTCTGGTGTGTTTACCGGCATCTCACACATCTGTATGAGAGGTCGAATATTCAGCAATTCATGCACCACAAATTTCTGTAAAAATCCACTCACTGATATTCTCAATGCGACCACATAGAAATTCATTCATTCTCAATTACCTTCTGCATCAACCTATGTTGGCTTCCTTTGATCAATAATTGTTTATTAGGTGCCTCAGATATCCGGGGTACTGTGCTGGGCTCTGGAAAGTCAGGAGTCAACAAGAAAGACTAAGTCCCATACCCCTGAGGACCCTTACATTTGGACAGAAAATGTCCCACAACTTCTACCGTCTCTTTAGTTACAGGGGCTTGGAACAAGAGTACAACATGTAGCCCATTTTCAAATGATCCATTCGTTTAAATGTAGTCAAGCTTTAAATTTAAGACTTGAAAAAATAATCAACATGTTCCAAATATTAAAAGCTTACCCCTTAAAGATAATTTTATACAAGACCTATCTAGGACATTTTCTCTCCATTATTATCTGTTTAAGCCATCAATTTGCAGTTAAGTAGGCTAAAAGGGAAGAGAAAATTCCAGTCCTGTGATGTATAGCTCACACTTTACTTTATTGTAACATTTTCACTAAGAGCTGCCAAACAAGTCAACAAATAATTTCCAGAAACTAATGTTAAATATAAAAATTTAGGCTGGGCGCGGTGGCTCAAGCCTGTAATCCCAGCACTTTGGGAGGCCGAGATGGGCGGATCACGAGGTCAGGAGATCGAGACCATCCTGGCTAACACGGTGAAACCCTGTCTCTACTAAAAAATACAAAAAACTAGCCGGGTGAGGTGGCGGGCGCCTGTAGTCCCAGCTACTCGGAGGCTGAGGCAGGAGAATGGCATAAACCCGGGAGGTGGAGCTTGCTTGCAGTGAGCTGAGAACTGGCCACTGCACTCCAGCCCGGGCGACAGAGAGAGACTCCGTCTCAAAAAAAAAAAAAAAAAAAAAAAAAAAAATATATATATATATATATATATAAATTTAATGATGTAAAATATTCTAAAATAGTTTACTATGATAGCTCCTATTCTGTGAAAAACTATAATGAAAATAAGAACACCCAGACACTCCTTATGGCAACGCAAATGGATCCAAATTTTCTGGAGAACAATCTGCTAGTACATGTTAGAAGTTATTTAAATCTTTTATACCCTTTGACTTGGTAATCTCACTTTAAGGATTACATTCCAAGAGAATGATCAAAAAGAAATTAAAAAGCAGGCTGGGCGTGGTGGCTCATGCCTGTAATCCCAGCACTTTGGGAGGTTGAAGCGGGCAGATCATGAGGTCAGGAGATCGAGACCATCCTAGCTAACATGGTGAAACCCCATCTCTACTAAAAATACAAAAAATTGGCCGGGCGCGGTGGCTCAAGCCTGTAATCCCAGCACTTTGGGAGGCCGAGACGGGCGAATCACGAGGTCAGGAGATCGCGACCATCCTGGCTAACACGGTGAAACCCCGTCTCTACTAAAAATACAAAAAAAAACTAGCTGGGCGAGGTGGCGGGCGCCTGTAGTCCCAGCTACTCGGGAGGCTGAGGCAGGAGAATGGCGTCAACCTGGGAGGCGGAGCTTGCAGTGAGCTGAGATCCGGCCACTGCACTCCAGCCTGGGCGACAGAGCGAGACTCCGCCTCAAAAAAAAAAAAAAAAAAAAAAAAAAAAAATACAAAAAATTAGCCAGGTGTGGTGGTGTGCACCTGTAGTCCCAGCTACTCGGGAGGCTGAGGCAGGAGAATTGCTTGAACCCAGGAGGCAGAGGTTGCAGTGAGCCGAGATCTTGCCACTGCACTCCAGCCTGGGTGACAGAGCAACACTCCATCTAAAAAAAAAAAAAAAAAAAAAAAAGAAGAAGAAAAAGAAAAAAAAAAAAAAAAAATTAAAAGCAGTGTTTATAAAAATGTTCGAAGTAACTTTTTTATTTTTCTTTTTTTAGACGGAGCCTCACTCTATCGCCGGGGCTGGAGTGCAGCCGCGCGATCTCGGCTCACTGCAACCTCCGCCTCCCGGGTTCAAGCAATTCTCCTGCCTCAGACTCTCGAGTAGCTGGGATTACAGGTACCCACCACTATGCCCAGCTAATTTTTTTGTGTGTTTTTAGTAGAGACGGTTTTTCATCATGTTGGCCAGGCTGGTCTCAAACTCCTGACCTGGTTATTCACCTGCCTCGGCCTCCCAAAGTGCTGGGATTACAGGCGTGAGCCACCGCACCCGGCCTACATTTTTTAATAATACTGAAACATTAAACAGCTGAATGCCCAACAATTGAGAAATGCTTAAGCAAACTAGGGTGTGTCTTTTTTTTTTTTTTTTTTTTTTTTTGAGATGGAGTCTTGCTCTGTCACCCAGGCTGGAGTGCAGTGGTGCGATCTCCGCTCACTGCAAGCTCCGCCTCCCGGGTTTACGCCATTCTCCTGCCTCAGCCTCCCGAGTAGCTGGGACCACAGGCGCCGCCACCTCGCCTGGCTCGTTTTTTGTATTTTTTAGTAAAGAGGGGGTTTCACCGTGTTAGCCAGGATGGTCTCGATCTCCTGACCTCGTGATCCGCCTGTCTCGGCCTCCCAAAGTGCTGGGATTACAGGCTTGAGCCACCGCGCCCGGCGGGTATGTCAATATACCATAATTTACCATTATCATTAAAATAAGTAGGCTATGTCAATATATAAAAATAATTTTAAGTGAAAGAAGCAGAACAGAAATCAGTGCGTGCACATGATGAATATAGTCATGTAAGAATAATACACAAGATTTATGAGGGTTTTAAAAGATCATAAAGTGATGGAAATAGCTGATGTTTTATGTTTATGGGATTTTTGTTTTCTGTAAAGGTTCACAAAAACTGTTTCATAATGAGGATAATTTTTGACCCATGGGTCAGAGATGTATGGATCCCAGGAATCCACCCCCTGCAGCTTTATGCAGCCTCTGGTTGAATGATTTGGACAGAGAGTGTGGAGCTCAGTTGGGTCTGTAACTAGGTGTCCTTGTAGTTGCTGGGGATGGATGTATACTGACTATAAGACACTGACATATCATTTTTAAGCCCAGTTGGAAAATATAAAAATTTGAGAGCTATGAGGCTATAGAAAACTAATTCTACACTTGAAGCTGACTTCAGTTTGGTCCAAATATAGAATAAAGAGGAGTGAGATTTTTCCATTATCTGTGGCTTAACACAGTGGGTTGTTACATAGCACAGAGACTTTTCTTTCTTAATGATGAAACAACAACAAAAGAAAAAAGAAAATGTCACTAGACCAAAGGTTTCTGGAAAATCCGACCTGAGCTTCTGAGAAAGGGATGACTGAAATACTGTTTTCCACCAGGATGGTTGCAATTTCGCCTTCCAGATCTCCAATTCTTCCTAAAACACGCACAAAATGTCCATTTGGATACACAGATGTTGACTCCCAAGAATCGATGCGCACGACCACCCTGAAGTCCTGCACAAAAGGAAAAAAGAAAACACAGCTGAGCACCAGGAGTTAAGTGGGTCACTCAGAGGCATCAAACAAACAAGAGGCAAACAGCACTGGGTTCCAAAGAGAGTGGCCAGTTGCAAATAGTGGTGTACAGTAGGTTTTTTTTTGTTTTTCATTCTTCCTATTACTAAATTGCCAGATGGTATGAAATGCTTGACCCAGTGCTTTGAAGGGAGGCATTACCTCTCTATGTCAATGAAGAGGGCTGGAAATTTTAGTCTGCTAAAGAGAGCCGACTGTAATACATTCTAGTTAACACTTGCAACACAAGGGGAAAACTCAATTATGCATGATCCAAATTAAGTTTTAAAACAACAATCTTAATGTGTTGTGTGTGGGAGGTAGCTCCTAATTTCTTTGAAGTCTATTTTTTTTTTTTTTTTGAGATGGAGTCTTGCTGTGTCACCCAGGCTGGAATGCAGTGGCGCTATCTTAGCTTACTGCAGCCTATGCCTCCTGGGTTCAAGTGATCCTCCTGCCTCAGCCTCTCACATAGCTGGGATTACAAGCGTGTACCACCATGCCCAGCTAATTTTTGGAATTTTTTTTTTTTTTTTTAGTAGAAATAGAGTTTCACCATGTTGGCCAGGTTGGTGTTTTTTTTTTTTTTTTTTTTTTTTTCCGAGATGGAGTCTCGCTCTGTCGCCCAGGCTGGAGTACAGTGGCATAATCTCGCTCACTGCAAGCTCTGCCTCCCAGGTTCACGCCATTCTCCTGCCCTCAGCCTCCTGAGTAGCTGGGACTATAGGTGCCTGCCACCATGCCCGGCTAATTTTTTGTATTTTTAGTAGAGACGGGGTTTCACTGAGTTAGCGAGCATGGTCTCAATCTCCTGACCTCGTGATCTGCCCGCCTTGGCCTCCCAAAGTGCTGGGATTATAGGTGCGAGCCACCAAGTCCGGCCCAGGCTGGTCTTGAACTCCTGGCCTCAAGTGATCCATCTGCCTCGGCCTCCCAAAGTGCTAGAATTACAGGCATGAGCCACTGCACCTGGCCTTTTTGAAGACCTCTTAAGATGGTCTTTGGTGGAGAAGAAGGTGTCAGTGTAAACTGAATCCCCACTACCCAAAAATTCTAGCAAACCATGGGAATGGAAAACATATTAGGCGCAACTGGCCTGGAGAGCCTGTATAAGGCTTCAAGATGTAAAAAGTACAATGGCCAGGTTACTGGCCAGGGACATCCTGCTTTAGTGTCTCATTTACAAACTGTAAAATATCAGGGGGAATTAAATTGGGCAATGCCCATACTCTTTGACACAAGTAAAGGTTAATGTCTAACCTTCTTGTTTATGTCTTCTCTCCAGTGCTATATTCCTTTATGGATAATCAATTCTGTGAAGTACCACTACATCATCCCTACAGGGCAGAGTGATCGTATTTCTATATTGCTTGCTGGAGGAAAGCTTGTTAGTGTTGGCAAAGTGTATCTATTGAAAGTTTCTGTGTTGGACAGCTGGATAATGTATGTTCTCTCTGGTTGTCCTACACAGCTCTTTCTAGGACAGTTTCTCTCTGGCCTGAATTTATTAACCACAGACTATTTAATGGATGGTTCTCATATATTTAGAATTTTTAAAAAACAGAATCTTGGGGCTGGGCACAGTGGCTCATGCCTGTGATTCCAGCACTTTGGGGGGCCAAGGCAGGAGGACTGCTTGAGGTCAGGAGATCAAGACCAGCCTGTGCAACAAAGTGAGACCCCATCTCTACAAAAAACAAATTAAAAAACATAAAAACACGGCCGGGCATGGTAGCTCACACCTGTAATTCCAGCACTTTGGGAGGCAGAGGTGGCAGATCATGAGGTCAGGAGTTCAAAACTGGCCTGGCCAACATAGTGAAACCCTATCTCTACTAAAAATATAAAAACCAGTTGGGCGCGGTGGTGGGAGCCTGTAATTCCAGCTACTCAGGAGGCTGAGGCAGGGGAATTGCTTGAACCCAGGAAGCGGCGGTTGCAATAAGCCAAGATCGCACCACTGCACTCCAGCCTGGGGGACAGAGTGAGACTCCGTCTTGGAAAAACAAAATGAAACAAAACCCCCCCCAAAAAACACATCCCAGTATCTTGGAATGCCAGATGCCATCAATAATTTATTTCCTTATATGCAAAAGAATTAATAATGCTTTCTGGTACTGCTAAAAAGCTGGCAAAGACAGAAGAGTAGAGATTCCATAGTAGAGGTAGAATGCCAGCTACCTGGAGGGCTTCTGCTTGCTGAGTGCTAATTCGAATTTTGGGAATTCTGTAATCCCAAGGTGTAACCAGGATTTTCTGAGCATTTTTGCCCTGAGATTGGACCTCTTCTTTGGATGGAAATGTCACCACATAATCCCGCCAGTTCTTCTGAAGTATGCCAACCACTCGACCTTTGGGAAAACAAAACAAAACAAGGCATTAACTAGTTAGGTGACACCTATCTGGACTCTGACCACCTCAGGCAATAAGGAAAAGAAAAAGAAATACACTGTCCTATTTTTTTTCAAGCACATCCATCCAACTTAAGAACATTTTTGAAAGGAAGCTTTTATTAACAACAATAACGGCCAGGCATGGTGGCTCATGCCTGTAATCCCAGCACTTTGGGAGGCTGAGGCAGGAGGATCATGTGAGGCCAGGAGTTCAAGACCAGCCTGGCCAACATGGTGAAACCCCACCTCTACTAAAAATACAAAAATTAGCTGGGCATGGTGGTGTGCACCGGTAATCACAGCTGTTCAGGAGGCTGAGGCAGGAGAATTGCCTGAACCTGGGAGGTGGAAGTTGCAGTGAGCCAAGATGGTGCCACTACACTCCAGCCTGGGCAGCAGAGTGAGACTCTGTCTCAAAAACAAACACATAAACAAAATTCAAAACACACACAACAACAAGAAGAAAGGTATGTTTTAAGATTTGCCTTCTTGGTATTTTATTTTAAAGATGGATAATTTAAAAACTCTTTTTGTTTCTCTTTCTTTCTTTCTCTCTCTCTCTCTTTCTTTCTTTTTAAGAAACAGGATCTCACTATGCTGTGTAGGCTAGAGTGCACTGGCTATTCACAGACACTATCATGGTACGTTACATTCTCAAACTCCTGGGCTCAATCCATCCTCCTGGGTAGCTGGGTCTATGGGCACATGCCATTATGCCCAGCAAAGATGGCTAACTTTTTAAATAACATTGTCAGTATGCTCTCTCTTCCTGAGATAACATTTAGAATCCACTTGTCCCATTTTCTCTCTGTTGCCATTATCTTATCAATCTCGTGTTGGTATATTGGGAAAAGTCAATGATTTTCACTCTGGTTCTAAACCACGCCCTCAACTGCGCATTTTCAGTCTTTCTTGCCTTCTCTCACCAGCCAATCTCATTTGGTCCATTATACACAGAAAAGTATACAGATCATAAGACTGATACACACCACTTCCAATCATCACTGACTGAAGCCGAGACCAAACTTTAATAGTTAAAAATATTCTTTTTTCTTTTGTTTTTCACAAATATTTATTGCACTCCAACCAGGTATGAGGCTTTGTTCTAGGTATAGGGAATATAGCAGTATCATAATAGGTAAAGTCCCTGATTTCATGGGGTTTATAAAAAATCAGTTTGGGTGTCTGTGGGGGTGGAAAATAGATCCAAAAAAAAAAAAATTGTGAAGTTGTGACAGTTGCTGAGAAAGATACAAGGTAGGGTAAGGTGACCAAGAGTGACAGAGGGTCAGAAGTGGCAGCTATTTTAAATAAAGTGACATTTGAACAGCGACTTGAGGGAAGTGAGGAAAACAGACATGAGGATATTTGGGGAATGCTTCATCCAGGTGGTAGAAAGAACAAGTCTTCAATGCAGCTGGAGCAGAAGCATGAAGAGGAAAATGGCAGAAGGCGGCCTCAGCTGGTGGGACCTTGTAGGCCATGGTAAGGACTTTGGATTTTATTCTCAGTGAAACAGGAACCAGCCATTGAAGAGTTTTGAGCAGAGAAATGAGAGGAGCCAAATCTCACTTTCTTTTTCTTTTTTCTTTTTTGGAGACAATGTCTCACTCTCTTGCCCAGGCTGGAGTGCAGTGGCGCGATCTTAGCTCACTGCAACCTCCGCCTCCTGGGTTCAAGCAATTCTTATGCCTCAGCTTCCCAGTAGCTGGGACTACAGGTGTGCACCACCACACCCGGCTAATTTTTGTATTTTTAGTAGAGACAGGGTTTTACCATGTTGGCCAGGCTGGTCTCGAACTGCTGACCTCAAGTGATCCATCCACCTCAGCCTCCCAAGGTGCTGGGATTATAGGCATGAGCCACAGCACCCAGTTCCTCAACTCACTTTCTGAAGGATCATTGAGTGTCTGAGTGGAGAAAAGACTACATGGGGAGGGGCAATGGTGGGAGCAGGGAGATCAGTGAGGAGGCTGCTGCAACAGTCCTGAGGTGCCAATGGACTGAAGTGGGAGAGCTGTGGGGGAAGTGTGGCAGGTGGCTGAATTCAGGCCATGCATTAGAGTTGGAGCTGCCAGCATTTGCTGATGAGTAAAAAAAAAAAAAAAAAAAGTAAAGGATAACCCCAAAGTGTCTTGGGTTGACCAACTCCAAGAATGAATTTGCCCTTTACTGAGACTGGGGGACACGTGGGGAACAGCAGGTCTAGGGGGGAAATCAGGAGTCTGTGTGGGACATGTTAAGTCTGAGGGGAAGATGCCAAATAGACAACTGAGTAAACAAAACCAGAAGCTGAGGAAGGGCCAGAGATACAAAATGAAAGGACTGCAAGAGATCCCCAAGGGATAGAGTGCAGAGAACAGAAGATCCAGCATGGGGCCCTTGCATATCCAAGAGGACAATGAGATGCAGAGCCAGGAGGAGAATTGAGAAGAGCAGCCAGCTGGGTGGGAGAACTGGGAGAAGCCCCATGGAAGGCAGAGGCCCCCCGGCCAAATGCTGCTGACAGCTTCCAGATGATGGAGGCTGACTAGTGCTCTGGCAGTGGGGTCACTGGTGACCTTGGCAAGAACAACTTTAGAGAAGTAGGGCTTCGGAGGTGTCAGAATGGCAGGCATGAGAGGCCGGCAGGGAGGAAGAGAGAATGTAGAGTTAACTATACTCTGACTTTAAAGATAAGGGGCAGCAGATGAAAGGGACGTGGGACTCAGAGAGGATTTTTGGTTTGATTTTAAGAGGAAAGCCATTACAGCATATCTGGGTACTGATAAGAGTAAAATAAACCGGCAGAGGGGAAACTGACAATGGAGGGGAAGAGACTATATCTCATGTTAGGAACTATTATGGTACAACCTGTGACTATAGTTAATAACAATGTACTGTATTCTTGAAAATTGCTAAGAGAGTAGATCTTAAGTATTTTCACCACACAGTGTGTGAGGTTAACACACTGGGTTAATTAGCTCAGTCTAGCCATTCTCCAATGTATTATATCAAAACATCATATTATATACAATAAATACACACAGAAAAATCATATTATACACAATAAATACAGTTTTTGTCAACTGAAATTAAATAAATAAATAAAATAAGGGCAGTATTTCTGGATTGCTAAAGAGAAGACAAATATAATTTCACAAGAAAAATGGACATCGGAGTGGTTCTCCAGCTGGCTCACCTGTAGGCATGGGCTCACTTGGGGACTCGCCCGAAGCCTTGTCGTCACAGTCATTCTCACACAGGGCTACGGTTCTTCCTTTCCACTCATTTTTAGGGAGTAGCTCCACAACTACCACATCTCCATGAATAGAGCGGTTTCGAGCCTTCATCCCGTGGATTAGGATGTCACTGACTAAATCTGTGTTTGGGGCAGCACAGAAAAAACCCGTAAAGCCGAGGGAATGGCACACCAGTGAGGCATTCTGTGCGTAATATACTCAAAGTCTAATTGGCACTCCGGCAAGTAAAGCTTCTTCCTTTCAAAGGTAAAGTCAAACTTCTTTTGTTCTGCAGGTTAGGAATGAAGAATTGCTGGCACCATGTCATACTGTATATTGAACTTTCATAAGTGCCACCCTCAATCATCTTTTAAAAAAATACCCCCACCCCCCTCACCACCTTTTAAAAGGTATTAGTTCCCTGCATGCAACTATGTGAGCCTATGCTGGACTTCTGTCAAATACCTTTAGGATCCTACACAGCCAAGGGAGTGGTCAATGGGCTGAGGAACTAGATAGGGCAGAACCGACAGGGAGAATTCTGACAAGCAAGGGCCCAAAGAAAGCCAGTTTCTCATTCTCTCTCGACCCAGTCACGCTCCTTTGACTAGCAGGTTTTCTTTTTCACCCTGTCATTACAGAACTAAGAACTACACCTGATTATGACACAACTTATTTACACATTTTTTTCATTTTTATTACTTAAAAAAAATTTACTCCAATAAAGCAATATAGCACATTGAGGCAGCACAGAGTAATATGTTAAAATCACAGCCAAACAGCCTTGGCTACAAATTCAGCTCCACCACTTACCAGGTGTGTGACCTTGGGCAAGTTGCTTTGCTTCTCTGTGTTGTAGTTTAAATTTATTACAATAAAATTAGAAATTAGAGACAAAAAGCTAGGGGAACCCCCCCACGACAATCCCACATACCCAATGTATGTATGCATACATAACAGGGCACATACGACATGACAATTTCCACTTTGCTTTCTTCATTGTATAACATCAGAATAAAAAAGGAGTACAGACATTTATGTAAGGTTTATACTGAACCTGAATCTTTACTGCTGGCTCCCTGAAGTCGAACAAAAGCTTCTATTTGGGCTCTGTGTTTGTTGACATTCAGAATTCCCTAAAATCATAATAAAAAAAAAATCAATGTGAAAAATGTTCTTTTCTGCCTGGTTTATCTCCAAAAGGTCCAGTTTTTAAAATTATGTGAAAATATCCCCATAATATTCAAGGTTTGTGATCCCTTTAGGAATTATACACACACACACGTGCACGCACACACACACATATACATATTTTTTTTCCTTTTTTTCGAGATGGAGTCCTACTCTGTCACTCAGGCAGAAGTGCGGCGTCACAATCTTGGCTCACTGCAACCTCTGCCTCCTGAGTTCAAGCAATTTTCCTGCCTCAGCCTCCCAAGTAGCTGGGATTACAGGTGCCCCCCCACCATGCCCAGCTAATTTTTTGTATTTTTAGTAGAGACAGGGTTTCACCGTGTTGGTCAGGCTGGTCTTGAACTCGTGACCTTGTGATCCACCTCAGCCTCCCAAAGTGCTGGGATTACAGGCATGAGACACCATGTGCGGGTAGGAATAATATTAATCCCTAAGGTTTATTTTCTTTAGAGGAAAATACCATCATTTTGAACTACTTTTAACTATACAAAGTGCTGAAAGTACCAGGCTCTATCTCATGTAACTGATGAGTAATCTTTTAAAAATCTTCTATCTCAAAATATCCTCCCAGGGGCCGGGTACAGTGGCTCATGCCTGTAATCCCAGCACTTTGGGAGGCTGAGGTGGGTGGATCACGAGGTCAAGAGATCAATCCCATTCTGGCCAACATGGTGAAACCCCATCTCTACTAAAAATACAAAAATTAGCTGGGCGTGGTGGCGGGTGACTGTAGTCCCAGCTACTCAGGAGGCTGAAGCAGAAGAATCGCTTGAACTTGGGAGGCAGAGGTTGCAGCGAGCCGAGATCGCACCACTGCACTCCATCCTGGCGACAGAGCGAGACTGCGTCTCATAAATAAATAAATAAATAAATAAAATAAAATTAAAATAAAAAATATATATCCTCCCAGGAATGCCATAAACTTTACTACTAAGTTGGAAACATTAGCCTCTCTAGGCATACTCATTTAAAATCCCCACACTGTTCGGGAGGGGCTTTGGAGTGATGTTCTTAGATTGTGGCTGACCATCTACTGAGTTGCTCATTAGAAATGCAAACTCCATGATAGAACAGTTCTGTATCTTGATTGTGGTGGTAGATACACAAATCTATGCATGTGATAAAACTGCAAAGAGCTACACACACATACACACATAAATGAGTGTATGTAAAACTGTTGAAATCTGAATAAAAACTGTATTTGATTTCTTCCCAAGACCCTGACAGCATCTGGGTTCTAGGGTCCTGGGAGGATCACAAAGAAGCCCTTGAAAGGGGCAGAGAAAAAAATGGCAAAGGAGGAAAGAAGCTAGATTTCACCAATTTTACAGTATCACCAAATCTCCAGACCTTGATTCAAAGAGATATGTTTTTTTCTAGTGACAGGAGGCATTTACCAGGAGACTTCCACATTCTGCTTGTATGATGTTCAATATGTAACAGAATTAAGGACTTATTATCGCAGAGTAGCTTCAAGCTGGGCAATCAGTGTCTACGGAAAGAATGACTCCCAAGCCACCCGAAACACTGACAGCCCGTAACTTACTCATGCCCATCTTGTTTGCAGCCTGTGAAATCAGAGGCCTGTGACAGGATGCAGTAAAAAGAGGAGAAAACATACTGGTTGGTCCTGAAAGATTTTTTTGTTGTTGTTTTGAGACAGGTTCTTGCTGTCACCCAGGCTGGAGGGCAGTGGTGCAATCATGGCTCACTGCAGCCTCAACCATCCAGGCTGAAGTGATCCTCCTGCCTCAACCTCCCGAGTAATCTGAGAGTATAGGTACACACCACCATGCCTGGCTAATTTTTAAATTTTTTCTAGAGACGCGGTTTCACTGTGTTGCCCAGTCTTGTCTCCAGTTCCTGGGCTCAAGCAATCTACCAGCCTTAGCCAAAGTGCTGAGATTACAGGCATGAGCCACTGTGCCCAGCCCTGGTACATTTTAAATTACCACCCTCACCTGGATATAGCGTCCAGATTTAATCCCAGCTTCTAACACTTCCAGGGGAAGATGTTCTGGGTACTCCTTCCCATGGCTCTCCTGACTCTCGTTCTCTCTCTCCCGTCGAGACTGAAGGATAGAATCACAAAGCTCATGGGCAGCTTTTAAATCAGGCCAGAAATTGTCCAGGTAATTCTGTATTTAATAAAGGCACAGAGAAACACAGTCAGAAGGTACTGATTCTTCATCATGGTACTACTACAGAAACTCCTGACTGGGAACTTCTGCTGGCCTGCCGTTTTGAGGGGGTGCTCAGTGAGCAGGACTTCCTGAGCCTCACTCCACCGTTCGTTCTCTACTACCACATTAACCCCTGAGCCTGCCAAACGAGCCCCACAAGGCCACCCCACCGTGGAACACTTGCACCTCCTAGGCTACTTTGTGCTTTCAAGTCTCCTTCTTTCCACACACACTACAAACACACCTGCACACGTCCAGGCAGCCTGTCTTTATGTGTATCTAATTGCTGCAGACAATGGCCTATGTGTACTTTTTTTTTGAGACAGGGCCTCATTCTGTAGCCCAAGCTGGATGCAGTGGCATGATCTTGGCTCACTGCAGCCTTGACCTCCCCCCACCCTAAGCAATCCTCCCACCTCAGCCCCCCAAGTGGTTGGGACTAGAAGCACATGCCACCATACATGGCTAATTTTTTAATTTTTTGTAGAGATGAGGTCTCACTAGGTAGTCCAGGCTGGTCTCAAACTCCTAGGCTCAAGTGATCCTCCTGCCCTGGCCACCCAAAGTGCTGGGATTACAGGCGTGAGCCACTGTGCCCGGCAATATGTGTACATTCTTGTCTTTTTTTTTTTTTTAAGAGACAGGGTCTTGCTCTGTTGCCCATGCTGGAGTATAAGTGGCGTGATCCTGGCTCACTGTAGCCTTGACCTCCTGGGCTCCAGTGTTCCTCCAAAGTGCTGGATTACAGGCGTGGGCCACCGTGCTGGGCCATTCTTGTCTTTTTCATGTATTTTAACTCAACTTTTAAGTCTGAGGGGTAGAGTCTAGCACATTCTCCGTTCTCAAATCGAAAAGCAAACAGGTTATACTTACTGTCAACTCCAGCATTTCTCCCACTAATTTCAGAGTCCTGTTCAAACTGCTTCCTTTCTTTCCCTACTCCTTCCAGAAATTCTGTCTGTGCTAACGTCAGTGCCTGAATTCTATGGTCACTTATCACTTATCAACACCACACTTTGTCATTATGAACCACCTCTTCAAGAGGGATTTATCATCTTGGCTCTTCTCCATCTAACTTCAAGTCCCCACAGAAAATTCCAGGCTTCCCACTCATCTGAACTTCACAATATCTTTTTTCTACTATCATTCACCTCTATGAAGCCCTTGGTCACACAGTTTTCTTGAGAAACGCTATAGAAAATAAAACCGTACTATACCACTGGACTACAAAGAAAAGTAATTTTCACAAAAAGTAGAAAAATGTAATTTTAGTCAACTGTCCTCTGCAGGAACAAGACATGATGTATTGCAACAGAAAAAACAAGTGACACTGCCATTAATATCCAGCGCCCCTGGAATTCTCTGGCATGCCAGAGCACTTTTTTATAGCAGGGCCAAGAAAATTCTATTGGCAAATCTTTAGCAATATATGCACCTGGGAACCCTTATAGAATCTGCAATTCAAAACCCAACTAGACTTTCTATAAACTGACAGGGATAATACAGGGCCTTATTCTAGTTTCTGCACCAAAAAATGATATCAACAAGTGAAACCTAATTGACCTGCCGGGCAGACAGAAGCGACCAGTGATCTGTTGAGAGATTAACAGTCATCCTACTCTCAAAAAAGGTACCTAAGAGATAGGAAGAACTGCATTGCTGAGACAGCCCAAAGAAACTGTCACTGATAATGCCACTCCTGTCTGAGATCTGTACCAAGCAGATCTGATGGCATTCATATAAATAATATCACATCTCGGCTGGGCGCGGTGGCTCAAGCCTGTAATCCCAGCTCTTTGGGAGGCCGAGACAGGCGGATCACGAGGTCAGGAGATCGAGACCATCCTGGCTAACACGGTGAAACCCCGTCTCTACTAAAAATACAAAAAACTAGCCGGGCGTGGTGGCGGCGCCTGTAGTCCCAGCTACTCGGGAGGCTGAGGCAGGAGAATGGCGTGAACCTGGGAGGCGGAGCTTGCAGTGAGCTGAGATCCGGCCACTGCACTCCAGCCCGGGCGACAGAGCAAGACTCCGTCTCAAAAAAAAAAATAATAATAATAATAATATCACATCTCAACCCTTTCATTTATCCCTATTACCCCCATGAACATTCACAAGTGGGGAAGAGTGAGGAACAGTTGAAAAAAAAGACTGGCCTTTAAGACAGTTTGTTTCCGGTGTATTTTCAGAAAAATAACTTGGAAGGCAGTATAGCACGATGGCTAAGAGCTTTGGGGTCTGACTGCCTGGATTTTAACATAACCCTACCATTTTCTACTGTGTGACTTTAAACAAGTTACTTAGCCTTTCTGTGTTTCCATTTCCTTACCAATAGGATTAAATAATAATACCTACCTCACAGGGTTGTTGCAAGAATTAAATGAAATAATAGACATAGAAAAGTGGCTGGCATAGATGTGTTGGTTATTACCAGTAGGTAGAACCATGTCAAACTGCCATTTTATAGGTCAACAATAAGAATATTGGCAATTTTATTCAACCTATTATCATCATCATCATCACCATTTTATAAATGTTAGTTTACTGTCAGTAGGAGTTTACTGGGCTGGTATTAGATGCTGTGGGCCTTATAGTAAAAGTTGGTCTGAATTTGTGAAAGTCAACATTAAATAGTTGGGGCATAATGAAGAAGCAGAACTTCATTTTTTTTTTTTTTCTGAGATGGAGTCTCACTCTGTCGCCCAGGCTGGAGTGAAGCAGCACAGTCTCGGCTCACCAAAAGCTCCGCTTCCTGGGTTCACACCATTCTCCTGCCTCAGCCTCCCGAGTAGCTGGGACTATAGGCGCCTGCCACCACGCCTGGCTAATTTTTTGTATTTTTAGTAGAGACGGGGTTTTACCATGTTAGCCAGGATGGTCTCGATCTCCTGACCTTGTGATCTGCCTGCCTCGGCCTCCCAAAGTGCTGGGATTACAGATGTGAGCCACTGCACCCGGCCTAGAACTTCATTTGCTGAGATAGGGTCTTGCTGTGTCACCCAGGCATTAGTACAGTGGTGTGTTCACGGCTCACTACAGCTTCCATCTCCCAGGCTCAAGTGAGTCTCCCATCTCAGCCTCTTGAGTAGCTGGGACTACAGGTGTGTGCCACCATGCTTGGAGATATATATATATATATATATATATATTTTTTTTTTTTTTTTTTTTTTTTTTTTTCTGTAGAGACAAGGTCTCACTAGATTGCCCAGCTGGTCTTGAACTCCTAAGCTCAAGTGATCTTCCCGTCTAGGCCTCCAGAGTGCCGGGATTATAAGCATGAGCCACCACGCCTGGCCAAAATGGAACTTCTTAACGTCTATTCCTCTTTTATTTTTTCTTTTCTGTGTTACCAAAGGGATCTAGAGCCTTATGGGTACTACTTAGAAAATGAGCACTCTGGCCGGGCGCGGTGGCTCAAGCCTGTAATCCCAGCACTTTGGGAGGCCGAGACGGGCGGATCACGAGGTCAGGAGATCGAGACCATCCTGGCTAATATGGTGAAACCCCGTCTCTACTAAAAAATACAAAAACTAGCCGGGCGAGGTGGCGGGCGCCTGTAGTCCCAGCTACTTGGGAGGCTGAGGCAGGAGAATGGCATAAACCCGGGAGGCGGAGCTTGCAGTGAGCTGAGATCTGGCCACTGCACTCCAGCCCGGGCGACAGAGTGAGACTCCGCCTCAAAAAAAATAAAAATAAAAAAAAAAAAAAGAAAATGAGCACTCATACATATACAACATCTGGAAATACCTTAAAAGAAATCACGAATACTCCTTCTGTTTCACTTCCATACTGCTGAATTGCCTCTTCATCTTCTGTCACCATAACAATTGGCATCCTGTCCTGGCAGTGATGATAGTACCAAACAGCTGCGTTGTATATGCTCCTGGAAAAGCAAAGGGCACGTGAGCTCTCCCCAGGCAGACAAACACAAGCTCTTGTTCAGAATTTCACATCTGGCTTTTAATCTGCTATCCTTTGGTGTATATAGATAACCATTCATTCATTCATTCAACAAATACTTCTGGAGTATCCATTATAAAGAAGCCCTGGACGGGGTGCTCTGGGGGATACAAATATGAACCAGAAAGAACCTGATTTCTCTTCCCTAAGACATCCAACCACCACTGCAACGACTTCATTTCTTGATATGGCCTAGAAACCATGAGTCTCTGCCATCTTTTACACTGTTTAACTGGGGCATCACACAAGATGACAAGCTATGTTGTGTGAGGCTTAAAAGATGAAGAAGCAAGTATTTGGCTAAGAGAAAAACTAAGCTGCAAGCAGCTGAAGATCATAATCCAATAGGGTCTGATATGGAACCATGTGAAATGCCTGGAAATCTTCCAAAAAAGAACTGGAACTGGGCAACAGAGAACTGGGAAACAGGTCTGGAGAACTGTGTACAGGACTGGATTGATTGATGGATTGAGACAGGGTCTTACTCTTTCGCCCAGGCTGGAATGCAGTGGTGAATAATGGCTCACTGTAACCTCGACTTCCCAGGCTCAAGTGATCCTCCCGCCTCAGCCTCCTGGGTAGCTGAGACTACAGGTGCGTGTCACCATCCCTGGCTAATTTTTAACTTTTTGTACAGATGGTGTCTCACTATGTTATCCAGGCTGGTCTCGAACTCCTGATCCTCTTGCCTCAGCCTCCCAGAGTGCCGGGATTATAAGCGTGAGCCACCATGCCCAGCTTTCAAGGTAACTTCTGAGGCACATTCCGTGTGGCTCCTCAGCAGCACTGATGGAGCCTTCGTTTCCCGCAGCAGCAGCACATCCTTCACCACCTGTCCTCCATCTCCATCTCACTCTCCCCACTTCCTCACTCCTGCTTCTGGGAATTGCTTTCTACATAAACACTCCACACTCAAGGACTTGCTTTAGGCTCTGCTTTCCGCAGACTTAAATCAGGACACTGTATTTCCTGAAGCAGTTTTTTCAGAATTAAGTGACCAGTTTCAGTTTAATAAGACTGTAAGTAGGAGCCTGGCCGGGCACAGTGGTTGACACCTATAATCCCAGCACTTTGGGAGGCCGAGACAAGTGGATCACTTGAACCCAGGAATTGAAGACCAGCCTGGGCAACATAATGGGGCCGCGTTTCTACAAAAAATACAAAATTTAAAAGAGTATGGTGGCACAGGTCTGTGGTCCCAGCTACTTGGAAGGCTGAGGTGGGAGGAAAACTCGAGCTCGGGAGGTCGAGGCCACAGTGAGTTGTGATCATACCACTGCACTCCAGCCTGGGTGACAGAGCAAAAAACACTGTCTCAAAAATAAAAATTAAAATTAAAAAACAAAAAAGGAGCTTTTCTGCCTTCCCTCTACATACATGTATTAAAGTTATGACTTCTAGGTCACTGGAATGATCCTGATAGCTGCTAGGGTCTGGGGCAAACATACTCTGGGTACCTATATCTTCCTAACTGCAATTTTCAAAAAAAGTATCAGTTATGTATTCAAATGATAGATCTAAAATACTGACATGGTAAGCGTTTCGGTGTTAATCGTGGTTCCAGAATAATTGTTGGTTTGTTCTAGCAGACTATTTAGATCAACGCCCAAACAGCCAATGATGAGGATATGACAGAAGACGACGGTGTGAAAACGGCAGCAAGTCAGGGCCATACCTAGTCTGCCACTTCTCCATGGACTCTCCTCTTTCCCGCGGCAGATAGCAGCATTGCTGGAATTCATTAGCAAAGAGAATGCAATCATGACGCGCATCCTTCAGCAGGTTTCGCAGTTTGTTATACTGTCTGTGACACGGAGGAGAAAAATAAATCTAACAAAGCAGGTACTCATCCACTGCCATCTCTTGCTAAGGATCAAAAAAGAATGGGGTATTTTAGAGCAAAAGATTGATTATTTTAAACCTGAAGAACATGTATTTATATTGGTCTCAGTGTGCTCAGTCCTATTGGGCTGCTACTGTTTCTTGACTTTGCCTGCTAGAATGTGCTTAGGCAGGGCTTAGTTAATTAGTTTGCAGATCAATTAAACTCCTTTTCCCTCCTTTCCCCTTCAGAGACTTCCAGCCATTTCATTATATAATTATACCGCCTTGCCCTGCCTAGCCCCCTCTTCGAAGCCTGAGTGCATGGATTAGCACTTCATTTTTGGACCTCACTTTGTTTTATAAATGTCATTAAGCATGAATACATTTGACTTTTTGCTGGCAGCCCTAGAAAAGAACATGTAAGGTAAATAAGTTTGGGGATTTATCTGTGAATTTTCTTTATGCAGCCACCCTGATTTACATAAACGAGAGCTAGCCTCATCTGTCAGACAACTGACGGAAAGTTTTACGGTTTTGCCCATCAACAGATCCTTCCCATAGCCGAGGAAGGAAGATGGTTTGAGGCCAGGAGTTCAACACTAGCATGGGCAACATAGGGAGACCCTTTCTCTACCAAAAAATACAAAAATTAGCCAGGCATGGTAGCGTGCACCTGTAGTCCCAGCTACTTGGAAGGCTGAGGTGGGGAGATTGCTTGAGCTTGGGAAGTTAAGGTTGCAGTGAGCTGTGATTGCACCACTACATTCCAGCCTGGGTTACAGAGCGAGACCTTGTCTCAAAAAACAACAAAAAAAAGATCCTTCCCACAATGCTGGCTGAAGCCACAAATCAAACATCAAGTCTCCTACAGGTCAGTTTCTAAGAAGGTGCTTTTCAATAGTCTAGATAATATAAAATCACAGAAAACACTCAGTTATGTTGAAGGGAGTCAACTGCTTATTTAAAGATGAATTTGCTGGGTGTGGTGACTCATGCCTGTAATCGCAGCACTTTAGGAGGCTGAGGAAGGAGGATCGCTTGAGCCCAGGAGCTGGAGACCAGCCTGGGCCACACAGCAAGACCCCATGTCTACACAAATTAAAAATACAAAAATTAGCTGGGCATGGTGGTACGTGCCTGTAGTTCCAGCTACTCGGGAGGCTGAGGCAGGAGGGTCCTTTAAGCCCAGGAGTCTGAGGCGGCAGTGAGCTATGATTCTGCCACTGAACTCCAGCCTGGGGAACAGAATGAGACCCTGTCTCTAATAAAATAAAAATAAAATAAAAACGGATTCATATTAAATCAGATTTAACATGTGTTTTAATATAATAACATTTGTACCCTTCCTTCCGCCCCTCCAGCCTGCCTCCATAGGTTTTTAAAATTGAGTCTTTTTGTTGAAGCAAAGGCAGAACTCCCCAACGAATCTTGTTAAATACATAAACACTGACCACCAACCTGTGTGGTCTTACACTTTATTAGAAAACAAGAAATAGATTTTATTTTCTTAGTAATTCTAATTTTGAGTCACTGTGAAAAGAATCATAAATAGCAACCTATAAAATATCTTTTTTTTTCTTTGAGACGGAGTCTCACTCTGTTGCCTAGGCTAGAGCACAGTGGCACGATCTTGGCTCACTGCAACCTCCACCTCCCAGGTTCAAGTGATTCTCCTGCCCCAGCCTCCCAAGTAGCTAGAATTACAGGCACCCACCACCATGCCCGGCTAATTTTGGTATTTTTAGTAGAAACAGGGTTTTACCATGTTTGCCAGGCTGGTCTCAAACTCCTGACCTCAGGTGATCCACCCGCCTCGGCTTCCCAAGGTGCTGGGATCATAGGCATGAGCTACCACGCCTGGCCATAAAATATCTTAATAAAGGGATTCAGTTTCATTTCTGTGAATGGCAGCTTTTCTTAACAGAATTCCACTTGTACAAACAAAAGCTGTTCCCTCATCCTTCAAGATACATAGAACATATTATATGGGTAATTTTCTCACTTTCACAAAGACCCTATTTTTTTGAGACAGGGTTTCACTCTGTCACCCAGGCTGGCATGCAGTGGCACGATCATGGCTCGCTGCAGCCTCAAACTCCTGGGCTCAGACGATCCTCCCACCTCAGCCTCCCAAGTAGCTGAGACTACAGGCACACCCCACTATGCTCGGCTAATTTTTGTAATTTTTTTTTGTAGAGACGGGGTCTTGCCATGTTGCCCAGGCTGATCTCGAACTCCTAGGCTCAAGCGATCCTCCTGCCTTGGCCTCCCAAAGTGTTGGGATTATGCGCCACCATGCCTGGATAAAGACACATTTAAAACTTATTTTAAAAGCCTCTTAGAAGAGTCTATATCACACTGTTAACAGTGTGGGCAGGCTTTCACTTTCTGCCTTACACATTTTGATAATGTTTAGAATTTTAAGACTGAGCACTTATTTATTAAGTAATAGGAGCGATTTTTGGAGAGATTTCATAAACATCTGCAATTTGTTATTTCAGAGAAAACACTGAAAAAATATTGTCTGTTCTTCCTGACTTTGTCCCCTAGAAGTTTTTGTTCCCTTTACCTACCATCATATTTTGTGCACCATTACAAAACACTTGAACTTACTGTAGTTTTTTGTTTACAAATGATCTCCCTTGCTAAGCATCCTTCATTTAGCAAATCTTTGCTTCTATGTGCCAGGTCTGCTGGGGGAGGTGAGGGCTGCTGCACTGAATGCCCTTGGGAACACCAACTAGACATCCCACTGCATCTGAATAGTGTCCTATGGCATAGATAGGGCAGTGCCCCATGTCTGCAGCAAAGAAAGGAAAAATAGACATACCATACGATCCAGTAATCCCACTTCTGGGTATATACCCAAATTGAAAGCAAGGACTCAAACAGACATTTGTATAGCTTCATAGCAACATTACTCACAGTATATAGGCAAAAGGTGGAAGCAATCTATCAATGGATGAATGGATAAACAAAATGTGGAATATATTATTCACATTTAAAAAGGAAGAAAGTTCCAATGCATGCCATAACATGGATGAACCTTGACACATTATGCAGAGTGAAATAAGCCACTCACAAAAGGACAAACACTGTGTCATTCCAGTTACACGAGGTACTGAGAGCAGTCAAATTCATAGAGATGGAAAGTAGAAGAGCAGAATAGGGGCCAGGGAGGGGAGATAGTGTTTAAGGGATATAGAGTTTCAGTTAGGACAGATGAAAAGTTCTGCAGACAGATGTTGGTGATGGCTGACAACAAGGTATATGTATTTAATGCCCCTGAATTGTGCACTTAAAAATAGTTAAAATGACAATTTTATGTATGTACATTTTACCACAATTTAAAATAAAGCTCTGCTACTTGGCAAAAACAAACCAAACACAACACAGAACCACCCATTTCAGTGGGATAAGTGTTTGAAAGGAGAAGATGGCAGGGATGGGAAAGCTTCCTGGAGTAGGTGACCCATGAGATCTGAAGGATGAATAAGAGTGAGTGGAGACAAAGGGCTCAAGAGATGAGAGCAGGGTGGAACGTGCGAGACAGCAGACAGTAAGGCTTTACTTCACTGCTTCACCCACAGCAGGTGCTGAATCAATGCTTTCCAAATGAACAAATGAATGCACAGCCCTACATGATAACAGTGATCCAAGTGCAGGATAATAATGCCCCTGAATAAACTGACATTTCCAGAGCCCAGCTGCCTTTCACTAAGCTTCATAGACATCACTGCATTTGTTTTCACACCTTCACTTCAGACCAGGGTTTTTGTTTTTTTGAGACAGGAACTTGCTCTGTTGCTCAGGTTGGAGCGCAGCGGCGTGATCACGGCTCCCTGCAGCCTCAAACTCTCAGGCTCAAGTGTTCTCCCACCTCAGCCTCACGAGTAGCTAGGACTACAGACGCACGCCACCATGCTCAGCTAATATATTTTTTTTTTTGTATTGAGACAGGGTCTCACTATGTTAGCCAGGCTGATCTCAAATTCCTGAGCTCAAACAATCTTCTTGCCTTGGCCTCCCAACATGCTGGGCATCAGCTACCGTGCAGTCCCAGGGATTCCTGAATTCTATCCTCTGCAAATACTGATGTGCCACAAGCCAGACCCAGGGGTTACCACCAGATTAATGACAATCTTTCCTAATATTTAGAAAAATGTATCACTTAACAAAAAATGCTCTCAATTTTAAGTTTCACTACCACATATATTTTCTTAGACTTTTAGCGCAAGTTTCCATTTGTCAGCTACCTATCAGCCAGATAAAACAAATGAACAAATGGCAAAAGAATATTAATGCAGAAAGCAGGAAACAAACAGCGAATCACTCTCAGTGTGACAGTCGGGTTTGCTTGTAGACATGTGGGCTTACAGTTATAATTTAATGGTGCATACATATGATATAGTCATATTTTTTGCTAGTCAGGGTTTTGTAGTGCATATGATGGGACTAGATAGATGAATATCCTGCATGGAGTCAGCAAACAGCACCATGTGCCTTAAGCAAATTCGACCAGAATGACAGGAGAACAATGGTTTCAGATAGTCAAGTACAGGCCAGGCGTCGCATGGTGGCTCAGGCCTGTAATCCCAGCACTTTGGGAGACTGAGGCGGGAGGATCACTTCAGGTCAGGAGTTTGAGACCAGCCTGGCCAACATGGCAAAACTCTGTCTTTACTAAAAATACAAAAATTAGCCAGGCATGGTGGTGGGTGCCTGTAGTTCCAGCTACCTGAGAGGCTGAGGCAGGAGAACCGCTTGAACCCAGGAGGCAGAGGTTGCAGTG
The DNA here is from genome assembly GCF_007565055.1 of Rhinopithecus roxellana. Taxonomy (NCBI): domain Eukaryota; kingdom Metazoa; phylum Chordata; class Mammalia; order Primates; family Cercopithecidae; genus Rhinopithecus; species Rhinopithecus roxellana. Next base: position 172,688,066 of record NC_044553.1, read on the forward strand.
AGCCGAGATGGTGCGACTGCACTCCAGCCTGGGTGACAGAGCGAGACTCCTTCTCATACATACATACATAAATATTCAACTCTTACAGAAAAACCTTAATTCCCTGGACTGGCTTGGATGTTTTCTAAAACTCCATCATCTTAATGTTTTAAGCAATTTCTCAGAGGGGCAGTTAAACCTACCTTCTTTAGGTTGATTTTTTTACTATTTTCATTCAGTGGTGACCTTACTTACAGATGCAACATCCCTTTCCACTGCTGACTGTTCTCTCTAAAGATTAGAAGTGGGAGCCCCACACCCTGGAAAGACCTACAAAGTGAATTCTATACTAAATGTATTTCGTCACCTGGATTTTACAGAACCCAGGTAGGGTCTCACAGACTTACCTTCAGAGACCACAGAGTTTTCTACAAATTTATATTGCCATTTATATTACACAATACTCACAAAACTTTTTTTTTTTTTTTGAGACGGAGTTTCTCGCTCTGTCATCCAGGTTGGAGTGAAGTGGCACAGTTTCAGCTCACTGCAAGCTCCCGCCTCCCGGGTTCACGCCATTCTCCTACCTCAGCCTCCCAAGTAACTGGGACTATAGGCGCCCACCACCACGCCCGGCTAGTGTTACGTATTTTTAGTAGAGACGGGGTTTCACCGTGTTAGCCAGGATGGTCTCGATCTCCTGACCTCGTGATCCACCTGCCTTGGCCTCCCAAAGTGCTGGGATTACAGGCGTGAGCCACCGCACCAGGCCACAAAACATTTTTATGGAGTACATTTGGGGCCATCTGAACGACTGCTTTCTAACTGCACTGCCATTTGGCGTCAGTGAGGCCCTCTCAGACGCCCCAGAGACACTTCAAACTCTGGACCTTGACTTCCCGGCCCCAGGCTTCCTCTAGCTTTCCCTCTCTCCATCTAGTCATGTAAACCAGAAACCTCAGTGATACCCTTGACCCCACCTTCCCTGCCATCTCACATACCTAAATCTATCACTAGTTCTAGAGATTTTAAAAAATAGCAGCTTTATAAAGAGATATAATTCACATACCAAAAAATTTGCCCTTAAAACACACAATTCAGTGGTTTTTAGTATAGTCACAGTTATGCAACCATCACCAGTCGATCTAATTACCGAACATTTTAATCACTCGGAAAAGAAACCTGTTATCCACCCATTAAGCAGTCATTGCCTGTTCCCCTTGACCCCAGCCCCTGGCAACCACTAATCTACTTTCTGTCTCTGTTGATATACCTATTCTGGACATTTTACATAAATGGAATTATACAACATATGATGTTTTTATGCGTGCACTGGCTTCTTCCACTTAGCATGTTTTTGTGGTTTATTCACGTTGTAGCATGTATCAGCACGTCACTCCATCTTACGGCTGAATAATATTCCCCTATATGGATAGTCCACATTTTGCTTAACCATAATCAATTAACGGACATTTGGGATGTTTCCATCTTTTGGCTATGATGAAGAAAGCTGCCATGAACATTTGTGTATGATGTTTTCATTTTTATTTATTTATTTATTTTTGGAGATGGAGTCTTGCTCTGTCACCCAGGCTGGAGTGCAGTGGAGTGATCCCGGCTCACTGCAACCTCCGCCTCCCAGGTTCAAGCAATTCTCATGTCTCAGTCTCCCAAGCAGCTAGGACTACAGGCGTGCGCCACACACAGCCAATTTTTTGTATTTTAGTAGAGATGGGGTTTCACCATGTTGCCCAGTCTGGAACTCCTGAGGTCAGGCAATCTGCCCAACTTGGCCTCTCAAAATGCTAGGATTACAGGCGTGAGCCACTGCACCCAGCTGTGTATGATGTTTTCAGTTTCAATGTTGACAGGTTTTCAATTCTCTTAGTTACACACTTAGGAAGTTTTGTAGATTTTTTACCTATTAAGCAGGTCTTGGAAACATCTTTTTCTCTCTATCTCTAAGCTACCAACATTCCCTCATCTGGACTAAAGCAAAAGCCTCCTCCCTTCTTTTTTCCAGGCCTCTTCTCTACCTGGCCCAGTAATCCTGCTTTTGTTTTGTTTTGTTTTGTTTTTGAGATAGAGTTTTGCTCTTTTGCCCAGACGGGAGTACAATGGCGTGATCTTGGCTCACTGCAACCTTTGCCTCCCACGTTCAAGCAATTCTCCTGCCTCAGCCTCCTGAGTAGTTAGGATTATAGGCACCCACCATCATGCCCAGATAATTTTTGGATTTTTGTAGAGCTGGGGCTTCACCATGTTGGCCTGGCTGGTCTTCACCTCCTGACCTCAGGCGATCCACCCACCTCCGCCTCCCAAAGTGTTGGTTGGGATTACAGGTGTGAACTACCACTGAGTAATCCTTTTAGGACAGGAATCTGATCATGTTATCTCATTTTGCTTAAAACTTTTCCCTGATATCCCTGAGGCCATGAGGACTTCCATCCCACCCAGGCGTTCTTTCAGCTCCAGGGGTGTGCCACAGGCCCCTCCCCATGGGCCCCAGGCATTTTCCTCTACCTTGAAAGCTTTCCTCCACTCTGTCTGGTTTCAGCCAACCCTCAGACCTCCGCCTAGGCAGCCCCCTCAGAAATGCCCTTCCTTGCCTCCTTGGCTGGTCGGGGCTTTCCTGGTGCCCTGTTTTCAGTGCCTTTGTCACAGCTGCAGTTCTGCATCTGTTTGTGTGATTGCCCGATTACTGCCTGTCACCCTGCCAGGACTCCGTCTGCTTTGGTTCGCCACTGTACCCTCAGTGCTAGCAGTTTCTGGCACATATAGTCTCCTGGTGAACATTTGTTGAATAAACTAACACACATGTGAACACATGAACACGGTGGACAAAATAGCCTTACAGAGTTGTCAGGGGGACTCCTCATTAAATAAGCATTTATTTGAAGATTATTAGATGGCAGAACATGTGATTATCCTGAATGACAGAAGACCTGATATTAGTCATACTTGTTCTGTGCAATATACTTATGAGAACAAGCATTCTCTGCATTGATATCATTGAAATCAAAATAGGTAATCTTATTACAAATATAACCAGATTAAAGGTTATGTCTTTCCATTGTTAAACCCAGCTCTGGTGATTTCGTTTCAGCAAAACAATGTTATCTGTCACATTGAATAATGTTCATTTGCAGTTTTCTGATTTTGTAACTTTATTTAACTTAAACTAGGATTGTATTAAAGTACTTAAACATGAGGACTTATACCGAGATTTATGTTTAAACATATTTAAATAACAACAGAAGAAAATAAATTAACACTGGTATCCAGGAGGATTTTTTTCTTTTAGAAACAAGGTTGATATATCACTCATGTTGAGAACACTGAGGTAGTGGATGGGGAGTTAGATCATGTGACCTTTCAGATCTCTTCAACCATAATATTCTACAATTTCAATCTTTTTTTTTTTTTTTTTTTTTTTTTTTTTTTGAGGCAGAGTCTCGCTTTTGTTGCCCAGACTGGAGTGCAGTAACACGATCTCGGCTCACCACAACCTCCGCCTCCTGGGTTCAAGCGATTTTCCTGTTTCCATCTCCTGAGTAGCTGGGATTACTGGCCTGTGCCATGTCATCTGGCTAATTTTTGTATCTTTAGTAGTGACAGGATTTCGCCATGTTGGCCAGGCTGGTATCAAACTCCTGACCTCAAGTGATCTACTTGCTTCGGCCTCCCAAAGTGCTGGGATTAGGGGTGTGAGCCACTGAGCCTGGCCTGATGCCAATCTTATATACCATCAAGAAACTGAGGCATGAAATATGGAGACTCTCTGAAGCTATACAGAAGGAATTCAGGAGGGAGTCAAAAGGAACAAGCAAAGCATCCTATACCAGACACCAGACGGACCAGGGATTATTAAATGACAAAACTTTCCTAACCACGAATGTTCCTAAAAGCATATTGGATAAAATGAATTATTTACTCATATCTCAAAAATCTCCAAGGAAGAACTGAAAAACAAAACAAAATGTCCCCCAACATTAAATGAACAAAACATTAGAGAGCTTCTGCTAGGCCAAGTTCAGTTAAATATAAAAAGTTAATTATCACCAAAAAAATGGTAAGTATGTAAAGTAATGCACATGCTAAGTAGCTTGATTTAGCCTTTCCACAATGTATACATATTTCAAAACATCACGTTGTATACCATAAATATGTATGATTTTCTAAAGTAAATTTTTTAATAGAGACAGGGGTCTCACTATGTTGCACAGATTGGTCTTGAACTGGGCTCAAGTTATCCTCCTGTCTTGGCCTCCCAAAGTGCTGGGATTATAAGTATGAGCCACTGGGCATGGCCAAATATATATAATTTTAATCTGTCAATTTAAAAAAGTCAAATAACTTACACTTAACACTTAGGAAGGCTGAATTAATAAACTTTATTAATAATGATAAAGTCTCCCGGATCTTATATATTCAATGTCCTATTATTAATTTTAATGTTAGCCTTCAATAAATGACACTTTCTAGCACTCAGACAATTTGGGTCATTTAGCTATGTCAACCTGAATGCACCTGCTGGTTGCTTAACAGGTAAACAAAGTGCCAAGTCCCAAACTTGCTGATTTCTTCCTCTTCTTCAATCGTACTCGTAATATGTCCTTAAAGACCATTCTCAAATCCATTTCCCCCAGAGGATTTTCCGGCCTAATCCCTCCACGTTTACTTCTGCACTTAGCATAGTCCACATTAAATTATCCTTCGTGTGTCTAAGGTGCTTCATAATAACTGTCCTGTTTCTTCCATCTAACCCCAGCAAGATAATAGGCTTGTTATGAGAGGGACATTTTTTTTTTTTTTTTGAGACGGAGTCTGGCTCTGTGGCCCAGGCTGGAGTGCAGTGGCCTGATCTTGGCTCACTGCAAGCTCCGCCTCCCGGGTTCACGCCATTCTCCTGCCTCAGCCTCCCGTGTAGCTGGGACTACAGGCGCCCGCCACCGCACCCGGCTAATTTTTTGTATTTTTAGTAGAGATGGGGTTTCACCGTGTTAGCCAGGATGGCCTCGATCTCCTGACCTTGTGATCCTCCCGTCTCGGCCTCCCAAAGTGCTGGGATTACAGGCGTAAGCCACCACGCCCGGCCATGGACTAAGACTTCTTTTGGGCCGGGCGCGGTGGTTCATGCCTGTAATCCCAGCACTTTGGGAGGCCGAGGTGGACGGATCACGAGGTCAGGAGTTCGAGACAAGTCTGACCAACATGGTGAAATCCCATCTCTTCAAAAAATGCAAAAATTAGCCGGGCGTGGTGGCGGGTGCCTGTAATCACAGCTACTCAGGAGGCTGAGGCAGGAGAAACACTGAACCCAGGAGGTGGAGGTTGCAGTGAACCAAAATCATGCCACTGCGCTCCAACTCAGGTGACAGAACCAGAGTCCATCTCAAGAAAACAACAACAACAACAACAACTTTTTTATTCCCCAAGGCCTGGAACTAAGAGCTTAAAAAGTGCTTACCCAATGAACAAAATCAGGGTATTATCATATGGCCCTATTTCATAACTCCTCATCTTTTGTTTTCACATTCAGTATATTCAAAGACATGGTAAGGCAGTGGAAAACCAATAGTTTTTTATCAAGTTAACTACTCATGAAATATTCAGGAGAAAAGACGTTTAAATTCCAACTCTTTGTCTTTGAATGTCCCAGGAATTGGTTTCTAAAACAATCCTTAACATTAAAAATATTTTAGAAAACAGAAGTTGAAAAGGCTCCCAGTGTGTTAGCAATCCGAATGATAACAACAAATTGATTTTAGTAGCAGAAATTGAAATATGACACCTGGAGCAGCATTTAAATTTGGATCTGTATAAACATCTATATCTTGGTGTCTGAACAAAACCAACTTGAAGCTCATTTAAAAATATTCTATCTGAAAAAAACCTGCACACAATCTGGTTAATGTACATTTTTTGAACTGAGCGTATAATAAGAGGACAATTTGTCATTTTCATATACAAATAAAAACACTTCATCTTTTATTACCAAGGCCTGAAGAAACCACAACATTTTAAAGAAGAATAAATGCATAGTTTGTGCTTATTAAATAACTTAGAGTGTTAAGAGGTTGGACATATAATTCTAATATGCTATTTCCATACAGTCTTAAGTTCAAGTCATAAACCTTTCTCAACATTAAAGGAAGCGAAATCGTTTTTTAAAGTATTTGTTTAAAAGGTAGACAACTATTCTTCATTTAAGTACAAGGCAAGAATTTTGGACCGGATTCAATTAGAAATCCTTTGTTTAGCAAATACAATGACTATGGCTGGTAGTTACACTAGTAAGCTAAAAATAAAACAAGCTATTTCTGGTTTCACTGAATAAATCATTACAATTTGCATCCCCAATAAAGGAGTCTAAAATTTAAAAATAAAGTACTCTTTTCCCCAAGAAAAGAATGTATGCTTCTGAAACAATGTATCTATAAATAAGATTAAATAATACACATTATCAACAAGAAATAAGCAGTAACCCTGCCACTATAAAAATGCAAGCCAAAAGCCAATTCACACTAGAATCTTAAATACCCACATACTGGGGACACTGCAGTTTACTGATCTAAGTCAGATCTCTTGGCCAGGTGTTGCAGCAGAAATACAAAATAATGTTACTGCATTCCTCACTATCAAAGAGAATACAAAATTAGTTTAAAAAGTCCTTTCTGACAAAAGAATGAATTCCTCCCATCCCCCTCCAACAAGGGACCTTTTCTAAGGCGGGGGGGAAACCTATGCTATATAGAAATAAAGAATGCAAAACGTATACCTCCGGCCTCTTTGATGCTGCACTGCTTGACAAGCTGTTTGCATGAAAATAATTCCCTTCAATTCAGGAAACTCAAGGATCTCAAGATAATCTTGAACAACTTTCCAGTCTGGGATCACGTAATGAGTCACATCACTAGACAAGAGTTTCCCATCTGAAACATAATTCAAAATGTAAGAGATTAGACAATGTTTTCAAACCTGGTTTATTTAAATGTCACGGTGCTCTGGCATACAAAATAACTTCCAGTCTTAACTCCACGGTGGGAGTTTTTAAAAGACCCAAAGCTCAGGTATATTGAGCACCCTCATTTTTTTGGAAGCTGTGATAAATACAAGCTCAACGTGGTTTATGGTGTTGCCAGAGGTGCCGGAGAGGATGACTGATTTAACAACGAACAAGCACATTTTCAGCATAACCTGAATATTTCAGTGTTAACTCATCATTGACAAACACATTCAAATGAAGCACCCCCACATTTATACCACTTGTGTATGATGCCCAGCAACTTCAAGTTGGCTCTGTGTCAAGCTTCTGCACGTGCTCAGCAGCCTCCAAGAGCCAGAAAGACTGAATGGAGAAAATGATCCGTGCAAGCAACGGGCAGAGGTGGGGTTTCCACCAGGCCCGTATCTGAGAGCTGGTTAGCCAAGCTCTAACTGAAATGTTCATCTTAATCACAATGTTTGGAGGATTCCAAACATTCGCTGACAAGGAACCCCATCCCATGCTCATCCTCCCATGGGGGAAGAGAGCCAGTAACGTGCATCGTTCTATCGGCCACACTTCCAGCCTAGAAACCAAGGACAGGGGCCCAGGAGTCCCCAGTCCAACCTCCCCGTGACTTTCCTCTCCAGTGCGGGCCCAGATAGTTCACAAAGCTACGGTGAAGAGGCTCTCCACGGGGTGAAAAGACTGGGGCACCAGTGCGGGCAGGTCAGGAAACCTGCGGCTGCAAAGCAGACGTTGTCAGCTTCGCAGCGGCAGCAGCTGGCCAGCAGCTCCCGGGGGCTCCCAGCTCGGGACCTCCCCATTTCTCCGCCGCGCGAGGTTGCGGCGGGAGGAGCGCTCGGCTTCCGCGCCCTCGGGCCCCTCTGAGGAGAGAAGCCACCCGGTCTCCGGGATGGGGTGCGGGTCTCTCGGGCCCTCCCATTGGACAGAGCGGAGCAGTCGGGGAGTCCCGGGCGGAGCACTCCGGAAGCCGCGGACTCGGGCCGCTGGGTCCCGACTGGCAGAGGGCTGGGGGTGAGGCCGGCGGGCGGGCGCAGGCCGCGGGGCCTAGGCCTAGGTGTCCCAGTCGCTGGCGCTCCGCCTCTGGGCCGCGCTCACCCCCTCACCGCAGCCGCCCGCTCCCGCTCGCTCCCGCTGGCCTCGTCCCCACCCCGGCCCTGACCGTGGCTGCAGGCGGCTGGCTGCGGGCAGAGCGGGCTGTGGCAGGGCACGCAGGGCCGCAGGTAGTGCTCGCGCACGATCCGCAGCGTGCGGCCCTGGAAGGTCCTCAGCAGCAGCACCTTTTCCTGCTTCTGCAGCATGGCGGCGTGTCTCCGGGAGGCCGCGGAGCGGCGGGAGCGGCGGGCGCGGCGGAGGCGAGGCCGCGGCTTCGGGCCCGCCCCTCGGCCCTGGGCGCCGCGGCTCCGGAACCGCCGTAACTGCCGCCCACGGGGGAGGCCCGGAGCCACACGCTCCAGGCTGGGGCCCGGCCTTCCCGGCCTCAGTTTTGTTCCCTTCCCTCAGTGGCCTGGACCAGGGCGGAGGGTTGGAAACGACCCATCCCAGAGACGGAGGGAAGACTAGGATGATACCTGAACGGCAGGTCAACAAGGGCTGGGCGCAGCTGTCCAAGATTAGGAGTTTTTGTCCCCCCCAGGTCCATGTGGGAATGGAGCCGCCGTATTAATACTAATACCCGGTAATTAATGTTTTCTCTTCGTTGCTCTCGCTATCTCCAAACGAGGTGGAAGACTCACCAAATAAGCCGGCACCCCTGCCAGCCGAACATTTCTAAAAAGTTGTATTCATTTTAAATTACATGTACTTTTTAAAAAGTTTTTTTCTTTTTTTGTAGAGATAGGGGGATGAGGGGGGCGGGTCTTGCTCTGTTGGCCAGACTGGTCTCAAGCGATCCACCTGCTTCGGCCTCCCAAAGTGTTGGGATTATAGGTGTGAGCTGCTGTGCCTGGCCTTTCATGTTCTTTTTAAAATTTATTTATTTGTTTTGGTATCCCTATTGAAGTTATCATGTACTTATATATTCAAACAATGCAGATAAAATGAAAACCAATCTCTTCCCTTGAAACACTGTTCCACTCCAACTTTTTTTTTTTTTTTTTTTGAGACGGAGTCTCGCTCTGTCGCCCAGGCTGGAGTGCAGTGGCCGGATCTCAGCTCACTGCAAGCTCCGCCTCCCGGGTTTACGCCATTCTCCTGCCTCAGCCTCCCGGGTAGCTGGGACTACAGGGGCCGCCACCTCGCCCGGCTAGTTTTTTTGTATTTTTTAGTAGAGACGGGGTTTCACCGTGTAGACCAGGATGGTCTCTATCTCCTGACCTCGTGATCCGCCCGTCTCGGCCTCCCAAAGTGCTGGGATTACAGGCTTGAGCCACCGCGCCCGGCCCACTCCAACTTTTATAGCTTTTGCAACCTCTGGCAAAGAATTTCTCCTTTAAACTGCCACTGTGACACAATCACAAACGTACATGTTTGTATTAATAGCTTTTTTTTTTTTTTTGGACAAGGTCTTGCTCTGTCACTCAGGCTGGAGTGTAGTGCATGATCACGGCTCACTGCAGCCCCCGAACTCCTGGGCGCAAGCGATCTTCTCCACCACGCCTAGCTTTTTTTTTTTTTCTTTTCTTCTTCTTCTTCTTTTTTTTTTTTTTTTTTTTTTTTGTAGAGATGGGAGTGTCTCACTATGTTACCCAGGCTGGTCTCAAACTCCTGGGCTCAAGTGATCCTCCCACCTCAGCCTCCCAAAGTGCTGGGATTACAGGCATGAGCCACTATGCCCAGCCTATACCTCTTGATAAAGAGATACATACGGTCTCTTCTGAGATCACATACCCTTGTTTGGATAGAATCTACTGTCTTCCAAGCACTCAACTAAGACTTTTGAGCTGCACTAGCAGCTTTGTGTACGTGTCCCATTTAATTTCCACAAGTCAAAGGAGTGGGGAATTATCATTCCTATCTTATAAACTATAAAGCAGGGTTAGGGAAGTTAAGTCTCCAAGGTTACCCAGTTATTAAGTGGTGGGATCAATATTCAAGCCAGAATCTGACTGAATTCAAAGCAGGCTCGTAAGTAATTACCGTGCTATTCACAGATGAGTAAAATACGGGTCCTGCATTTAGGGACTTTATAGTCTGCTTGGTGAGCTCTAGTTAAGGCAGCTCAACCAGCTGGCTGGAAACATCAGACTTCCTGTGATGCTGAAGCAGGCAGAACTGAGGATGCTTTGTTGGATGGCTCTTGTCACTCTAGGGTAATGCATTAAAGAGAGCCACCATCTCCCACCCATTGTACTTCCATGTCAAGTTACCCTGCAGTGTGAGCTGATGTGAATGAGATCTGAGGTGGAATTGCACAAATTAGGAAAATAGCACAGAGCTGGCCTGTAAGGCAACCATCAGTGCAGGAAACTATCCCTAACTCAGGAGGTCAGTTCTAGAGAGCCCAGAGGACAGTCAAGTTGCCAGATTTGTCCCCTACATAAGTATGTTCCAGGCGGCTGCCCACAGTTCCCTCCAAAGCTCCCCCATGTTCATTTTTCTTTTATTTCTAATTACACCAGGTTATGGGAGGGTGTTGATTAGATACTAATATGCCCATAAGATCGCTCTTTAGCACTTGGTAGCTTTAAACTTTCTTCACATTGGGATAAATGATCTTCTAAGGAAGAGAGTATGTCTGAGGTTTTATTGAAAGTTGGCTTTATTAGTATTTTAAATAATTCAAGGTCCATAAGCGCTTCCTTTGCTTGCATTTTGGCAATAATGTATAAATTATGTTTTAAAAATCATGATTCCTTAATTCTTGGAACTAATGAGCTAAAATGGACAAGAGTGCCTTTTTGTTGCTTGGTTGGTTGGTTTGCCTCACAGGCCATCTGATGCCTCTTGCCTGAAAAAGGTGTCTATACCTGTAAGAATAAGCCAGTTTATGCTGTGGTAATATACAACTTTAAAAATCTCAGGGACGTGGCCAGGTGCAGTGGCTCACGCCTGTAATCCCAGCACTTTGGGAGGCCTAGGAGGGTGGATCACCTGAGGTCAGGAGTACGAGACCAGCCTGACCAACATGGAGAAACCTCATTCTACTAAAAATACAAACATTAGCCGGGCGTGGTGGCGCATACCTGTGATCCCAGCCACTCGGGAAGCTGAGGCAGGAGAATCGCTTGAACCTGGGAGGTGGTGGTTGCAATGAGCCAAAATTGTGACATTGCACTCCAACCTGGGTAACAAGAGCAAAGGTCCATTTCAAAAAAATAAAAAATAAAAAATCTCAGTGACTTAAAATAACAAGATGTTGCTTGGGCACCAAGAGCCTATGCTCTGTGCCCTTTTCGAGGACTCAGGCTGATGGAGCAGGCCCTCTCTGGAACAGGGACTGTGGTCATTGGCAAAGGAAAAAAGTCTCCCGGAGAGTCTCATCCCAGCAATTAAAAGCTCAGTCCGGAAGTGACGCATTTCACTTCTGCCTGTTGACCACACGATAGGGGTAGGTGGGGCAGGAAATGTGTGCTGCCTCATGGCCTGAAGGCAGAGCACTGAAGCCCTTTGGTGAACAGCATGGATGACTAACTGAGTGACCTAGTTCAAATCTCTTATCCCTAAATGAGTCAGTCTGCTCTGCCAGCACCTTAACCTTTGTTACTTGTGACTACTGTAGCTCAGCCCACTATCTGGCCTCCAGTTGGGCATTCTGCTGCTCACCTCTTTTCACATTTGATGTGTCTTTCCCAACCTCCATGCCCCCATAGGCCAAGGATACATCACCACATGATCTCTAATCTTTATCACAACTCTTCAGTGTAAATATGTGATTTCTTGTGGCAGAGGCTGGTTCTGGTCCTCTGTTTGCCAAATCCATACCCCCCTTTTCTCTGGGCATACAGATTAACCACGTTTCCTAGCTTGCCTTCCAGATATACAGGTGTGGCCATGTGACTGAGTTCTAATTGGCGGAATATAATGGCACCATTTCCAGGCCTGGCCCATAAAAACTCCTTTTATTGTTCTACCATGCTCCTTTTCTTGTTCTACCAGCTGGAAACCAATGCCCAGGGGATTTTGGAAGCCAACATTAGAGATGGCAGACCCCTCATCAACTTGGGTCCCTGAAGGGCTGTTCACAGCAGAGTGCTGCTGCCTTTGACCCAGGAGCATCCACAGTGGATTATCTTTTTTTTTTTTTTTTTTGAGACGGAGTCTCACTCTGTGGCCCAAGCTGGAGTGCAGTGGTGCAATCTTGGCTCACAGCAAGCTCTGCCTCCTGAGTTCAAGCAACTGTCTTGCCTCAGCCTCCCGAGTTGCTGGGACTACAGGCGCACGCCACTATGCCCAGCTACTTTTTGTATTTTTTTTTTTTTTTTTTTTTTTTTTGAGACGGAGTCTCGCTCTGTCTCCCGGGCTGAGTGCAGTGGCCGGATCTCAGCTCACTGCAAGCTCCGCCTCCCGGGTTTACGCCATTCTCCTGCCTCAGCCTCCCGAGTAGCTGGGACTACAGGCGCCCGCCACCTCGCCCGGCTAGTTTTTTGTATTTTTTAGTAGAGACGGGGTTTCACCGGGTTAGCCAGGATGGTCTTGATCTCCTGACCTCGTGATCCGCCCGTCTCGGCCTCCCAAAGTGCTGGGATTACAGGCTTGAGCCACCGCGCCCGGCCTTTTTGTATTTTTAGTAGAGACGAAGTTTCGCCATGTTGGCCAGGCTGGTCTCAAACTCCTGACCTCAGGTGATCCTGCCTGCCTCGGCTTCCCAAAGTGTTGGGATTATAGGTGTGACTCACCATGCCCGGCCCACACTGGACTCTTGTAAAGGAGAAATAAACTTTTGTTACAGCAGCTATCATCACCCTAATTATTCTCTTTGTAAAGGAGATTAAGGAACTTGTCCAAGAGTTGTGTAGGGCTATTTGTTCAAAAATCCCTCACTAGATATTAAATGACCTCATGAAGCTGCTCAAGATTTCTTTTTTCTTTTTTGAGACACAGTCTCGCTTTGTCACCCAGGCTGGAGGACAGTGGTGTGATCTCCACTCACTGCAACCCTCGCCTCCTAGGTTCAAGCGATTCTCCTGCCTCAGCCTCTCGAATAGCTGGGATTACAGGCGCCCGCCACCACACCCGGCTAGAAGCTGCTCAAGATTTCTAGGGCAGTTCTAAATTGCATAGTTCTCTAGGAGGTGGGAGAGCATCAGTGGACTGCATGTTCTGGTGTGCTCTGGGCTACAGTGCAGCACTGGGAAGGATGCCTGGAGATTGCTTTTCCTTTCAGTTTTCCCTTTCCTTGTCAATCTAAGTGCAGATGGACAGCCTGACATCCAGACAGTAGAATGCTGTGACAGTTTTCAGTGCTCTGTTGCCGACAGAAATTTGTGACTGTGGCTTGTTTTCTTTGGTGTGTGACTTCAATCTTCAGGTGGAGCACCAGTGTGCTTACACTGCAGAGGAGTTTGTAGCATTGACATGCCTTCTTGCAGATGTGCTCTTGGAGTGCAGCCATCAGCAACTACTGGATTGTAATCAAAAGATCTCATCAAAAAATTAGCCTGGGGTGGGGTGGACATCTTTGCAAAGGGCTAAAAGGACAGGGGGATTAAATGCCTAGAAGAAATTCCAGCAAATGAACTCCAAGGGCCAGGGTGGATTACTGAAGCAAACTTTGAAATATTCTGTATTTATTTATTTAAAATTAAGTAGTACGACATACATGTTGTAACACATTCAAATAGTACTGAAGTATGCCAAGTATAAACAGTGAAGCTCTATTTCCATCCAAAGTCTACTCCTCCCAAGTAATTCACCATTGTTGATAGCTGGAATACATCCCGAGTTTAAACAGAACCCAAAGTTTGCAATGCTTTGAAGAATTTGTCAATCTATGCAGTATCAGCTAATTACAACTAAGGTTTCTCAAACTTTTACTAGGTGCCAGGCATTTCTCCAAACAGTTACTGTATTTCCTCATTTAATCCCCAACACAATGTCTTGCCACTTCTACTGAAGTAGAGAAGGACTGAAGTGATTCCCCAGGCCACACACTCAATGTAAAGCAAAGCCAGGGTTTTTTGTTTGTTTGTTTTTTGTTTTGTTTTGTTTTTAAGTTTTAAGTTTTTTTTTTTTTTTTTTGTCGAGACAGGGTCTTGCTGTGTTGTCCCAGCTGAGCTCAAACTCCTGGCCTCAGGCATCCTCCCACCTTGTCCTTCTAAAGTGCTGGGATTACAGGAAACCCAGACTTTGAACCCAAGCAGTTGGGCTACAGAGTTCACACAATAATGACTAAGCCATATACCTTTTAGCTAGTAAACAAGGAGAGTTCTAGGATGGAGTACATTCTATGCGGTGGACCATGGATGAACACAGTTACAGGGTTACAGAACTGGAAACAATGACGTCCAATCATTGACTCTACCACTTCTCTCATTTCCCTGAGCCTTAGTGATTGCAACCGTAAAGTATGGCTGGCAGGTCTTATGTTGCTGAGTATTGATATTAATGAATCAATGATGCTAAAGGGTCATGTAAATACTGTACCTAAAATTACCCCATAAATCCACAAAATCAGCTTACTTTTATTTGTACTTCATCTCAGTGAAAGAGTCATTGGAGGACAAATGGCTGTTGAGATTACTCTGCTACTTGTATTAGGGATAATTTAATTTCCTACACGTTAAAGGCTGTTAATCCTTGATTTTCACTTTCCCCAGCAGATGCAGTGAGTCCCTTTTGGCTTTCTAAACACCCTGTGAATCCCCATAATCCACTTTGCAATGATTACTCTAAAATGTTCTACTTAACTCTTTCTAATTTTTTAAAGAGAAAATTATTTTGCGCTTACCAATTGTATACCTCAGCAAGATTACTGTACTGATAATTTTGTCCTTTTACCACTAAGGGGCGCTGCTTCATTGATTTTTTTTTTTTTTTTTTTTTTTTTTTTTTTTTTTTTTGAGTGCCTTTCCTAAAGTCTTCTCTGTGTCTTGGAAACTTGGCATTAAAATGCATCCAATTAATTGAGTCAGACAAACAAACAAACAAAACCTTAGAATTTTAACAATATCTTTATTCAAGGTGCTGAAAGGCTCTGATGCTCCAAAATTAATTAGAAACTAAGCTTCAATGATTAATACAGGAAAGAAAAATAAAATTCTTTGTCTTGAAGCATATTAGGAGAAAATTCAGTGACGTGAATAGCAATGTATAATTCCAAAACAGAAACATTACTATTATTTAATTTGTTTATATTAATTGATGAAATTAAGTTTTCATCCATGTTGCAGGATTTCTATCACAAGTCACGGAATATAGTTTTTCATTGGATAAATGCATTACATAAAGTCTTTTGGCTTATTTTGCTATTTTGTTACTGTATATGTTTGAACTTGGGAAAGTGAATCCCATTTTACATCTCATTATTGATAAACTGAATTCTAAAACCTTGTAATTACAATAGGAAGGTTATGAAAAAGAGAATAAGGAGTATTTAGTAATGATCCTAAACTTCTAGGTTTTAGATAAATATGAATAAGGTATTAAAATGTAGTGCAGTGGTGTGATCTCGGTTCACTGCAACTTCCACCTCCTGCATTCAAGTGACTCTCATGCCTCAGCCTCTTGAGTAGCTGGGACTACAGGTGCATGCTACCACACCTGGCAAATTTTTGTCTTTTTCGTAGAAATGGGGTTTTGCCATGTTGGTCAGGCTAGTCTCGAACTCCTGGCCCCAAGCAATTCATCAGCCTTGGCCTCCCAAAGTTTTGGGATTACACGCATGAGCCACTGCACCTGGCCCAATTTAAATTTTATTATTTAATAAATAAAGGAAAAGACATTCTATTCCTTTGTACCTGGTTCTAAAGGAAGAAGAATGAGGTATAAAATTTAAAATTGTGTTTGTACTTAACTTTCTTTACATTTTAGGCCAGAGCAAATATGCTATATCTGATTGTACTAGATTTCTGTTATTGCATAGCTACCACAAATTTAGCAGTTTAAAAACAATAATTTATTATCTCACAGTTTCTTTTCTTTTTTTTTTTTTTTTTTTTTTGACAGGGTCTGGCTCTGTTGCCTAGGCTGGAGTGACCTGGCACAATCTCAGCTCACTGCAGCCTCCGCCTCCTTGACTCAAGACATCTCCCACCTCAAGTACCTGGGACCACAGGCGCACACCAGCATGTCTGGCTAATGTTCATATATATATATTTTTTTTATAGAGATAGGGTTTTGTCATGTTGCCGAGGCTGAACTCCTGGGCTCAAGTGATCTGCCAGCCTCAGCCTTCTGAAGTGCTGAGATTATAAGCATGAGCCACCATGCCTGGCCTATTTCACAGTTTCTGTAGTTCAGAAGTCTGAGCACGGTCAGGGTTTCACAAGGCCAAAATCAAGGTGTTGACTCGGCTGCAATCACTTCTGGAGCTTGGGGTCTTCTTTCAAGTTCACATAGTTGTTGGCAGAATTTAGTTCCTTGTGGTTGTAGGGCTGGGGCCGCACTTCTCTTGCTGGCTGTTAGCCAGCAGTGCTCTAAGCTCTTGGAGGCCCCTGCAGTTCCTTGCCATGCCCTCGCACACTTCCAGTCTCTTTCATCAGAGGAAGCTAGGCACTTTACAGCCTCCTTTATCAGATCAGGCCCACTGAGGATAATCTCCTATGTTAAGGTCAGCTGATTTGGGACTTTTTTTTTAAATCTAAAAAATTTCAATTTCATCTACAAAATCTCCTCGGAGTGGCACTTAGATTAGCACTGACTGAATAACTAGGAAAAATGTGTACGCCACGGTTCAAGAATCTTTGGGAGCCATCTCAGAATTCTGCCTACCATGATTCATAATAATCGTTTGAACTCAATAAATTATATTTAAAACTATAGTATTTGTTAAGTATTTGAGAGCAGCATAAATAATGTTATTAAAAAAGGAATGGAGGCTGGGTGTGGTGGCTCATGCCTGTAATCCCATTTTGAGAGGCCAAGGTGGGTGGTTCACTTGAGGCCAGGAGTTCAAAAGTAGCCTGGCCAACATGGCGAAACCCCATCTCTCTAAAAATACAAAAATTAGCTGGATGTGGTGGCACACACCTATAATTCCAGCTACTCAGGAGGCCAAACCATGAGAATCACTTGAATCCGGGAAGCAGAGGTTGCAGTGAGCTGTGATCACGCCACTGTACTCCACCCTGGGTGACGGAGTGAGACTGTCTCGAAAAAGGAAAATTAAAAAGGAATAGGAGAACCAGGCTGGTAATCCAGAGGCTAGACAAAAGTAAATACATGATGGCTAATGCTGCCTCAGTTAGTTCAAGCTGAGGGGCAGAGAACTCTGCCAATGTATATTAGCCCACAGGCTGTTCATCTTCAGTAAAACTGATTTACACCAGGCCCAGAATTCACTCAGGAATCCTTGCACAGTGTCCAGCCGCTTTTGTTATCACAAGATCAACTGAGGAGAGGGCAGTGAACTGAAGGCATTTTCATCCCCTTCCGGTTCTACAAACAAGACCCACTTGGAGAGGGCAGTGAGGCTGGGAGGTCTTGTGGGTGAGAACAGTCTTCTTCGTTCCACCCCTTTTTCTACCTGCGAGGAATGAGACTGTATCCTCCAGCTTAGGATCCTCTCTTAAAGACTTTTCGTACCAAGTGATGGGAAGCCTGGCGTTTTGTAAAGATTTGAATTTTAAATAAAATGTCATCATCATCAGAGGCCTCCTTCATTGTGTATCTGGCTGCTGTGATCAAGCACAGGAGAGTGGGAGGCTGTGGGTATTTACTGCTCATCTTCCATGTGGAATTGTGACAGGGTCAGAGCCGTGATTCAGGAACCTCCTCTGATTGCAGTGTTTGGGTGGGGGAAGCAGAGGGCTTTCCTTTTCACTTTTTTTTCCCTATTAAATCTGACATTTTAAGAGAGATCATTAAAAAATATTCTTCCTCCCTGAAGAGAAAGGGCTTAGATCTTAGATATCTTTCACTGAAACCATAAGGCTCTTGTCCTGTTTACCATTTAAGCCTTCAGGGCCTTATCTTTTCTGACTTGGAGAATGGAAGGCATTTTGATCCCCTTCCAGTTCTACAAACAATGTTCTTTAATCAGCTTGAGGCATCACTGTTGATCAGAGAACTGTACTTCCCCCTCCGTGAAGCTAACAGCACCTGCCAATCTGAGCAAGAGAGAAGGGGTGTTCTTTGAGCACACAGAGCATTGTTATTTCAAATATACATGAAACCATAGACGACAACCTGAAGCCCATTGTTTTTTAATAGACGTGGAGCGTAGTGGCATTTACTAGACTTGAAAGCAAAGCCATGAACCTGCATATTCACCAAACGCATTTATTGATTTACGGCTAGTGTGGTATTTGTGATACTGAAAATGTGGTGTTTCATTTCCTTTGTCACTAAGTTCATCATCTTAATGAAAATGTAAAAAGGAAAAATGACTAAATAGGAAGTAAAATGGTATTGTTAGTAATATTGTTGATACCAGGTGCGGTGGCTCACACCTGTAATCCCGGCACTCTGGGAAGCCGAGGTGGGTGCATTACTTGAGTCTACGAGTTCCAGACCAGCCTGAGTAACATGGTGAAATCCTGTCTCAGGCTGGGCGTGGTGGCTCACTCGTGTTATCCCATACTTTGGGAGGCCAAGGCAGGCGGATCACCTGAGGTCAGGAGTTTGCGACCAGCCTGGCCAACATGGGAAAACCCCCATCTCTACTAAAAAAATAAAAAATTAGCCGGGTATGGTGTTGGGCACCTGTAATTCCAACTACTTGGGAGGCTGAGGCAGGAGAATCACTTGAACCTGGGAGACAGAGGTTGCAGTGAATTGACACTGCACCATTGCACTCCAGCCTGGGCAACAAGAGTGAAACTCTGTCTCAAAAAAAGAAAAAAAGAAACTCTGTCTCTACAAAATACAAAAAAAGTTAGCTGGGCATGGTCATGCATGCCTGTAGTCTGAGCTACTCGGGAGGCTGAGATGGGAGGATTGCTTGATCCTGGGGAGGCCAAGGCTGCAGTGAGCAGTGACTGCACCACTGTACTCTAGCCTGGGTGACAGAGTGAGACCCTGTCTCAAAAACAAACAAACAGAACCAAAACAAAAAACAAAGTAATATTGTTGATTAATACTGAGCAGGCTTTAATAAACCACACTTTTCTCTGTCAAAATACTTGTATTAAGCTTTCTTTAGTTTTTTATATATATATGTATATATATATTCTATATATAAAAATACAGATGATGTCAGTTATATATGCTCAGTTGTGATTGGTTGGGTTATACTGCAGTAGCAAAAAGCCCCTAGTCTCTGTGGTTTTAAACAACCAAGGTTTATTCCTCACACAATATGTCCCTCTGCTCTGTCGAGCTCACCAGGAGACCTAGGCTGATGGTGAGCACCCTCTCAGTGCTTCTGCAATTGCTTGGCAGGGGAAAAAGAATGAGGCAAACTGAGCACAAGCTTCTCATAGGAAATGACACGAGTGACCTGCTCACAGAACTAGCCAAAGCAAGTCACTTGGGCACACCCAATTCCAATGGAGCCAGAATTCCTTGGTGAACACGTAGATACGTATTATAATGTGTAGATTGAAAAGGGGAGAAGTAGCTTGAACTGTAGTCAAGCAAGTCAACTTTGATTTATTATTGTAATATTGTCACATTCATAAGTTTAGAATTAATGAAAACAATGACATAGGCAATGTTCATAGAATATACTGCAGTTAATGAGGAGGATAAGGCAGATTTTTATGTTCAGACATGCAAATATCCCCAAGAAATACTGAATTTCAAAAAAAGCAAGTTGCAGAATACTATGATCTCATTTATTTAAAAAGCATATAAAATATATATAAACGTGTGTGTGTGTGTGTGTGTGTGTGTGTGTGTGTGTGTGTGAAGTCCGTAGTAAAAGGCCTAGAAACAGTTACTATTCATGATGGAATAGAGTGGGATTTGTGTAGCATGTAGGGGACTTTCTCCCATTTTACTTGGTGTAATCCTGTATTGTTTGAATTAATTGCATTCTACACTTATCACGTATTACTTGTCGTATTGGTTTCCTGGGCTGCTGTAACAAATTACCACAACTTGGGAAGGCGGGAATTTAATGCTTTGACAATTCTGGGGGCCGGAAGTCCAAAATTTGGCAGGATTGTGCCCCTCCACAGGCTCTGAAAGAGAACCTGCTCCTTGCCTCTCCCAGCTGCAGGGCTGTTAGCACTCCTAGACTTGTGGCCACATCACTCAAACCTCTGCCTCCCTAGTAACATTGCTTCTTCCTCTTCTGTGTGTCTGTGTCTCTCTTTTATAAAGGCCGTCACCCACCTGGAGAATCCAGTGACCTTCTCATCTCAACATCCCCACCTTTATTGTATCGCAAAGACCTTTCTCCAAATAAAGTCGCATTCACAGATTCCAGAGATTAGGATGTGGACACAAGTATTTGAAGTAGGGGCATCATTCAACCCACAATACTTGTATAATATGAGAAAAATTTTAAAAGGAAAGATTGAAAACATAAATCATCAACAGTGATTGCTTTTCAGCTGGGTGCAGTGGCTCACGCCTGTAATCCTGGCCCTTCGGGAGGATGAGGTGGGTGGATTCCCCGAGCTCAGAGTTCGAGACCACCCTGGGTCACATGGTGAAACTCCGTCTCCATTAAAATACAAAAAATTAGTCGGGGGTAGTGGTGCACACCTGTAGTCCCAGCTACTCGGGAGGCTGAAGCAGGAGAATCTCTTGAGCCTGGGAGGTAGAGGTAGCAGTGAGCTGAGATTGCACCACTGCGCTCCAGCCTGGCAACAGAGCAAGACTCTGTCTCTAAAAACAACAACAACAACAGTAACAAAAACCAGTGATTACATTTAGGAGAGAAAAATTTCCAAATTTGCTGTTAGTGAACCTATGTAACATTTATAATCAGAAGAAAACAGAGACAAAAACAGTGGAGCAATAATAAATCCCCATGACCACCACAAAAGTAGAACATAGGCAGGTCCTAATTTGCACACACCCTGTGAACCAACGACCTTGACACATCAGGAAGGAGTGGAGAGGTCACGTCCTCGAACTCAGTGAGGGGGCCTTGGGTTTTTAGAACCACAGAGACATTAGCCTTCTCTCACACAAGGTAGTGCCTTACCTTGGAGATGGTGCCCAGCAAGAGCCAGAAAAGGGGAAAATGCTTGCTGGTGTTGATTTGTAGAAATTAAAATGCGTTTTCTCCACAGAAGCAACATTATTGAGCAGAGGTTGCAAGCCTGAGCCAATTTCAGCTTACTGATAGATCTTGTTTCATTTGAAAATTTTTTCAAATTGCCAAATATTTCACATAAAAATTTGGTTTTTGGCCTCTCCCAGTGTGCTGCATTGGGTCCGCATTCTCCCAGGGCAGCCATCCGATGCTGGAGCCTGGGGTGGCTGGTGGCCCCTTTTAGATGCAATGTCCATCATGCCCTATGTTCCTGGTCTGACTCTCCTTGCTTATGTATCGTCCATCTGACCACTTCGGGCATTCACATTTGCAAACCCCTCCTGAAGAGAAAATCACTTTGTGGTATTATAATGCAAGGGTTAAATGGGTTTGTGCAGGTTGGCTGGAAAACCCAGGCACTCTTGCTTTCAGGGAAAAACACTTCTAAGTTCCAAATAGCCAACCCATGAACTTGAAGCCTGCAACCTATTCATCAATTGGTGACTCCTCTATAGTGATGTTTTATAGTCTGCCTAAACAAGTAATGGAAAATGCACATCCGTGTATGCACTCAGATATCAGAAACTCAGTTCCACGGGCTATTTGGGAATGAAGTTTCAAACTTGTGCCATGGATGATTATGTTGCCTTGGCCTGTGTCTGTGCACAGTGGGGCATGTGTGTACCTGGGGGGAGTGGGGTAAGGATGTGCTTTTGCAATATGAGGGCAGGGCCTGTCTGTCTTCCTAACCCCAACTGTGGAGATTAATGAGTCACGAGCCCAAATTAGCCTCCACCTTACTGGGTTAAAACCTGAGACCTTTCATGAAATCTCCTTGCTGGCAGCTACCTTGACTTATAGCAGGCCTTTCTGGAAAAGCTCTTGAATTTTTCACTGGAGCTGAGCTGTAAAAGTCAGAGGAGGTGGGATGCTTGCCCTGGAAGTCAGTGAAGAATGTTCGTAAGGTTCCCCTCTCCTAAATTAATAAATATTTAGTGAGCACTTACTCTGTTCAGGGTACTAGGCTAAGGCACATACAAAATTAAAACCTGGATGGTGCTTGCAGACCAAAAAAATGTCAACCTGATGGGGATGTGGGGAAAGAGACAAAATGTTAAGTAATAGCACAATGTTATGTAAAAACAGATGAGATGTCACAGGTAGTGAGTGACGAATTGCCAGAAGGATGGTAGAGACTCTAAGTGCATTGTGCATTCAGGGAAGAGAAGTATTTCAGGCAGGGTGAGGCCAAGCAGTGGAGATGGTGACTAAACCATGTCTAGGCAGAGCAGAAATTATAACAGCAGCAGATATGTGGCAGTGGGAAAATGGAAGGTGGCTTTGGCTGTGACAGGGGGTTAGGTAAGAAAGTTTAAGGCAGGAGGACTGGGGAGAGTCTCAAATGACAGGATTTGTCCCGTAGGCACTGGGGAATGTTGGAAAGTTTTTGAGCAGAGGAATGGTGTGATCCAAGTAGTGTATTAGAAGATCAATCTGGAAGTGATGCCAGGGTGATCTGGAAGGATGAAGGAAATGAGAGAAGAAGGGGAAGCTTCTGCAGAGGAGAAATGACTTAAGCTTGAGTAGGCCAGAAGGGCTTGAAAAGAAAGGATGGAGGGGAGAGAAGTCCTAAGGACTTGGTGGAAGAAAGATTACAATGAGTGAAGGGGGAGCAGCAGCAACAGCATATAGTACAAGGGTGACTAGGTTTGGAGCCAGAAACTAGGACAATGGTGGTGCCACTAGCTTAAGGAGCCAAGTGTGGAGAGACGTCCTCTGGGAGAGGGCAAGAAGAGAAGACTGTTTTGAGTCCTGCTTAGAAGGCCCTGATGGGGCATCCAGATGATCCAGATGATCCACTGGCACCATCTTGGTCACTGCAGCCTCGACTTCCCAGGCTCAGATGATACTCCTGCCTCAGCCTCCAGAGTAGCTGGGACTGCAGGCGAACACCACCATGCCCGACTAAATTTTGTATTTTTTACAAAATCCAGCTCCACTCCCACTTTCTCAACTGCTGGCTGGTGGTTTCCACCTGCACGTGCTCATCTCTTTATTCGCACCCTAAGGACTCAACACCAGTGCCTGATAGGATCTACTGAGGATGCTGAAACTTACTTGGTAGATCTTCAATCCCCCCACGCCTTCTCCAGCTGGTGGTCAGTAGTCTCAGGTCCAGCATACCACCCACCAAGCATCCCTGCCCGGTTGAGTAGGTGTCTTGTACCTGGACAATTCAAAAGGAAATGCGGAGGTTGCTCTAGCCTGTATCTTCTCCTTTGGGAAGACCCATATCTGGGATTCTGCCAGCTCTTCTGACTATGCCTCCTGTGTTCACCACTCCCCACTGTCAGGAAGTCCTTCCTTTTGCCCACTTTACATCACTCACATTGATGTTTGACCTCCACATGGAATTCCAATGTGCCCCCCTTTTGTGACTAGGGCTAGGCCCCCTTGATATCTATGAGCTCATGTGTACATGGGGTAACTCTGAGAAAGCCAGCATTATTATGCTTCTGCTGAATACTCATTTATTATTGCAGTGCCTTCACCAGAACAGAGGAAAGCAAAGAAATTTGCACCCTGACCATCTGGGATTGTTGCTAAACGCAAAGACAAAATCATGAAGTGAAGCCCGTGCTTAGGTACAATTGAGGGTGTATAGTTTAGCAGGATTCCCAGTAAGCCAGTCCTTATTGCCTTTTATTCTTCCTATTCCTTTGTCCTCTTCAGTTTCTCCCCGTTGAGCATGAAGTCCCTTTTCTCTGCCCTTTGTGCTCTCTCCACTTCGATCCACGTCTTCCTTCTTTGCCCCACAACCAGTCTGCATTGATATTCATGCCAAAACAATGACCCAGTCCGTTCTGTGGTAGCAATCTGAGACTGGTGACTGGTGCAACTGCTGGAATATATAAACATGACTCTTTTTCAGGTAGCATCTGGGATGCCAGTCTTAGCAGCCTCATTTAAAAAACTATTTATATTCACAAAAGTCTATAATAGCATTTTTATTGTGTACGCCTGTGATTTGGGTGCATTTTTTTCTCCAAGCCAGTTTCTTATTATTGTTCAACACTGACTACGGCCTTAAATGATAATGAAAACAGAAGCACTCTTTCTAAAAGGAACGACTGCTTTCCCCGTCCTTTAGTATATATGTGCTCCCTGCCTGAAGCAGATGGTTTAGTGTTTAAACGGCCGCTCCCGACTGCCTCCGAAACCAAGTTCAGATCCTTGCGGCATTGACTCAGTCTTTTGTTCTTCTATAGAGAATAAATTGAATACTAGGCTATTTTGTGTGTGGGTGTCTTTCAGATGAGACCTTAAAACCCAAAAGCTCTCTGTGGCTACTGGAGATGCTGAAGTTCTTGTCCTGCTGTCCTTGCCCTGGGTTCCAGAACCTGGCCTGGTCACACATGTCACACACTCACTTTACATTTTTTTATGTTTTGTTTTGAGACAGCTGGAGTGCAGTGGTGCTATCTTTGTCGCTGCAGCCTCGACCTCCCCTCCCAGGCTCAAATGATACTTCTGCCTTAACCTCCAGAGTAGGTGGGACTACAGGCGTGCACCACCATGCCCGGCTAAATTTTGTGTTCTTTCTTTCTTTCTTTCTTTCTTTCTTTCTTTCTTTCTTTCTTTCTTTCTTTCTTTCTTTCTTTCTTTCTTTCTTTCTTTCTTTCTTTCTTTCTTTCTCTCTCTCTCTCTCTCTCTCTCTCTCTCTCTCTCTCTCTCTTTCTTTCTTTCTTTCTTTCTTTCTTCTTTTTTTTTTTTGAGACAAAGTCTACCTCTGTCGCCCAGGCTGGAGTGCAGTGGCACGATCTCGGCTCACTGCAACCTCTACCTCCTGGGTTCAAGAGATTCTCCTGCCTCAGCCTCCCAAGTAGCTGGGATTACAGGCGTCCACCACCATGCCCAGCTGATTTTTGTATTTTTAGTAGAGATGGCGTTTCACTGTGTTGGCCAGGCTGGTCTCAAACTCCTGACCTTGTGATCCACCTGCCTCAGCCTCCAAAAGTGCTGGGATTACAAGCATGAGCCACCGCCCCCAGCTAATTTTGTGTTTTTTCTAGAGACAGGGTTTCACCATGTTACCCAGGCCAGTCTCAAACTCCTGGACTGAAGCAATCCAGCCGCGTCAGCCTCCCAAAGTGCTGGGATTACAGGTGTGAACCACTGTGCCTAGCCCACACACTCACTTTTGAAGAAAGATGTTTATTTGGGCCTTTATTCCCTCAGCTCCTATGGTTTCTTTGCTTCTGTGACATGACCTGCTACTTTCACCCCTTAGTTTTCCAGTGCATTAAAAAAATCAAACAACAAAACAATTTCCCTAGAGTCAAAGTGCTACAAATATAAGCTTGTTATCTGTATTCCATTATGATGAATAACTCACCAACCCTCATGCCATGTGTATGATTGACTTGCAATTATGGGTTGTATTTTACAGCACCGCTGAATGGTATTCTCCTTTGGCTGCTCCTTAAGTCAAGCCTGGAACCCCTGGGTCACATGAGAATGGGTGGATTTTATAGACTCCAAGGATTTTATTTTCCCCGATCCTAGATATTGGGTCTGTAATTAGTGATGCAATAATAATACCTTTTACTTGCCATTTTATGCCTTTTCAAAAATGTGTTTCATGTTTTTGTGATTAATTTTCACAAAAATGTCTTTGGCATAGGCAGGACAGATATAATGGGCTGCCTGATTTTACAGCTAAGGGGCAGTCAAGGCAAGGTTCAATGACTTGCCCAAGTTCCTTCAGCAAATCTCAGACAGACCTTGGACTGGAACTGGATTTTGTCATTTCAAGGTGGTAGTTTTTCCATGGCCACTGCATGTGTAACAAACTCAAGACACTTGTTGCTACATATGAGACTTCATCTGATCCTGTGATGACCTTACAGGACAGAGTGAGCAGGTATTATCATCCTCATGTTTCAGATCAGGAAGGAGAACTCCAGAGAGTATGAGTTACTAGGGTAATATGGGAATAAACAAAAGAGGAAGGACTTGATTCCAAGGCTCCAAATCTGCAGCTTTTGGTGATGCTTTGCTGCCTAATTAATGCCTGAGACCACCACTCATTCAGTGGCTTTGGCCCAAAACTTAGACTCATCTTTGACTCCTTTTTTCCTCTTCATATCTGAGCCATCAGCAAATCTCACAGATTCTATCTTTGAAATTTATTTCAAATCAGCCATTTCTTATCAACTTCACTGCTATTATCCTGCTCTAAGCCTTTGTTCTTTGTCACCTGGATTGCTGCAGTGGTCTCCTGTATGGATGGACTGCAAAGATGGTCCTCAAAGGAGGACTGCTTGTACAACATGGATATCTCAGCTCACCTGTGACTCATTTTAGCCCGTAGAATGTGGAGGATGTGATGCTGTGCATTTCTGACCTAAGTATTGAGAAGGATTTTATACTTCTGAGACCCCTGAGCTAATTGTATGGAGTCTAGGTACTAGTATCTCTGCCGGAGATTCTAAGTGAAGAGATCACATGAAGAGGAAGAGGCCTCAGACTGCATGGAGTGAAAGAGTCAGTGTCCCAGCTGAGCCCAACTTTTTACTGTCCCCACAACTTTTTACTGTCTCCCAATGGAGCAGAAGAACCACCTAGCTGAGCCCTCCTGACTTACAGAATAATAAGAGATAATAAAATGGTGGTTGTTTTAAGCCACTTAGTTTTGGGTTAGTTTTTACATACCAATAGATAACTAAAACATCTAAGGAGTCTCCCTAATTCTACACTTGTCACCAATCTATTTTCCAGAAGATTTTTTAAAATTGTGGTAAAATACTCATAACATAAACTTCACTATCTTAACCTCTTTTCTTTTCTTTTCTTAGAGACAGGGTCTTACTGTATTGTCTAGGCTGGAGTGCAGTGGCTCTCTGCAAGTGCAATTATAGCACACTATAGCCTCAAACTCCTGGGCTCAAGTGATACTCCTGCCTCAACCTCCCAAGTAGCTGGGACTAAAGGCATGCACCACTGTGCCTGGCTTCACCTTAACCTTTTTGTTTGTTTGTTTGTTTTTTATTTTTTATTTTTTGAAAAAAATGCTTTTCTCTGGTTATTAACATGACTTGTGCCCTCACTTCATTCAGGCCTCTGCTCAAATGTCCTCTCCTTCAGAGAGGCCTTCCCTTACCACTCAATCTAAATAGCACCCCCTATCATCTCTATGTCCTTCTTTTATTTTTATTTTTATTTTTTTGAGACAGTCTTGCTCTGTCGCCCAGGCTGGAATACAGTGGCGTGATCTCAGCTCACTGCAACCTGTGCCTCCTGGGTTCAAGTGATTCTCCTGCCTCAGCCTCCTGAGTAGCTGGGACTACAGGGGTGCGCCACCATGCATGGCTAATTGTTGTGTTTTTATTAGAGACAAGGTTTCCCCATATTGGCCAGGCTGGTCTCGAACTCCTGACCTTGTGATCTGCCCACCTTGGCCTCCCAAAGTGCTGGGATTACAGGTGTGAGCCACCGCACCTGGTCCCTCTATGTCCTTCTTTATTTTTAAATTTATTTTAATTCTTTTGGATACAGGGTCTTGTGCTGTTGCCCTAGGCTGGAGTGTAGTAGCACAGTCATGGAGTGCAGCCTCAACCTCCTGGCCTCAAGAGATCCTCCCACCTCAACCTCCCAAGTAGTGCCACACCTGGTTAGGTCTTTTTTTTTTTTTTTTTTTTTTTTTGGTAGAGATGGGGTCTTTCTATGTTGTGCAGGCTGGTCTCGAGCCCCTGGGCTCAAGCGATCCTCCCACCTCAGACTCCCAAAGTCCTGGGATAACAGGCGTGAGCCACTGCGCCAGGCCCCTTTATTTTTAATTCATTCCCTTATCTCTACCTGATAAGTGGAGAATTTATATTAATCACACACATACATAATAGCACTAACTATGTGCCTGCTACTGTTCTAAACACTTTACATATATTGACATAACTATTTTCTTTTTCTTTCTTTTTTTGAGATGGAGTCTTGCTCTGTCACCCATGGTGGAGTGCACTGGCGTGATCTTGGCTCACTGCAACCTCCGCCTCCCAGGTTCAAGTGATTCTCCTGCCTCAGCCTCCCAAGTAGCTGGGATTACAGGTGTGTGCCACCACGCCCAGCTAATTTGTGTATTTTTAGTAGGGATGGGATTTCACCATGTTGGCCAGGCTGGTTTCGATCTCCTGTCCTCAAGTGATCCCACCCACCTCAGCTTGCCAAAGTGCTGGGATTACAGGCGTGAGCCACCATGCCTGACCTGACATAACCATCTTAACAACAGCTCTGTGGATTAGGTATTATTATTATCCCCATTTTACACATGAGAAAAACAGACATCAAATGTTAAATAAGTTCTCTAAAGTTCAACAGCTAGTAATTGACAAAGACGGGGTTTGAACCGAGGCAGTTGGGATCCAGAATTCACTGTATTATGCTCTTCTCATTATAAATGTATATTATGTGTAAGATATGCAGATGTTATGTATGTGTTTGTTTATTGTCTGTCTCCCACATTGGGTGTAAGATCCGTGAGGGCAGGAACTTTATGCTGTTTCCTTTCCCCCAAAGGCTTGGAACAATGCTCGGCACATACTGTATTAGGTTTTCAATAAACACGTGTTGAATGAATGAATGGGTTAGATTCTTTGTATATTGGGGGGAAAAGGCACTCAGTTGTTTTTTCCCATGAATTTGCTTGTGTCTGAAAAGAACAGCTAGCTGAGTAAAGCAGTTACATATTGTAGATGCTCAATAATTATTTATTCAGTGAATCGTATTTGAGCTCCTCAAGGATCAAGCCCTGTGTCTGTTTTCTTTCTGTATTTCCCTTGCCCTCTGCTGACTCTCAAAGCTTTGTTGTTACTGTGGAAGAGAACAAATAATACATTTGTTGAGAAAATGTAGCCTACTGTGTTGTGACAGTGAGTAGGTGCACTTGTTTTTGCAGAAGTAGCTACAGGAAAACCAAATGTGCAAATTCCAGACCAAAGTCTGTGTGGAAGAGAAATCAACTTTCAGAATCTTTTATTTTTATCTTTTTAAATCCTGCACTTCGGAAGCATCATTTTTCTTCTTTTTTTTTTTTTTTTGAGACGGAGTCTCGCTCTGTCGCCCAGGCTGGAGTGCAGTGGCCGGATCTCAGCTCACTGCAAGCTCCGCCTCCCGGGTTTACGCCATTCTCCTGCCTCAGCCTCCCGAGTAGCTGGGACTACAGGCGCCCGCCACCACGCCCGGCTAGTTTTTTGTATTTTTTTAGTAGAGACGGGGTTTCACTGTGTTAGCCAGGATGGTCTCGATCTCCTGACCTCGTGATCCGCCCGTCTCGGCCTCCCAAAGTGCTGGGATTACAGGCTTGAGCCACCGCGCCCTGGCCTGGAAGCATCATTTTTCATGAGATTTAGTGTCAACTTGTGCAGTGTTTCAGAAAACACCTATGAATTTCCTCATCATTCTTTTCCTCTTAAAGAACTTCCATAACGTAAAGCATGTTGACCCTCTCAAGCTTTTGGAAGAACTGAGACTTCAGAGGTCCACACAGTGTCTCGCGCAGAGTAATCACTCCATAAGCTAAGCTAATGTTGAATTTTCTTCTTCTTCTTCCTCTCCTTCTTCTTCTCCTCCTTCTTCTTCTTCTTTTCTTCTTCTTCTTCCTATTATTTTTTGAGACAGAGTCTCACTGTCACCCTGGCTGGAGTGCAGTGGGGTAATCTCAGCTCACTGCAACCTCTGCCTCCCGGGTTCAAGCAATTCTCCTGCCTCAGCCTCCAAAGTAGCTGTAACTACAGGCATGTGTCACCATGCCTGACTAATTTTTGTATTTTTAGTGGAGACAGGGTTTCACCATGTTGGCCAGGCTGAACTCCTGATCTCAAGTGATCTGCCTGCCTCGGCCTCCCAAAGTGCTGGGATTACAGGTGTGAGCCACCATGTGCGGCCGATCTTACCATTTTTTAAATCACAATTAACAGGTGAGGGGTGAATGAATGATTTTGTTATGCATTCTCTTTAGAAATAGCTGCCAGGAACTCAGTCCCATGATTGGTTAGTTTTCTAATTGGGATCCAACTGCGGGTCAACATATTACCTTTTTTCTCTAATTTTATTTTATTTTGATTTTTTTCTGAGACAGGGTCTCACTGTGTCACCCAGGCTGGAGTGCAGTGGTGTGATCTCGGCTCACTTCAACCTCTGCTTCCCAGGTTCAAGCAATTCTCCTGCCTCAGTCTCCCGAGTAGCTGAGATTACAGGTGTGCTCCACTGCACCTGGCTAATTTTTGTATTTTTAGTAGAGATGAGGTTTCACCATGTTGGCCAGCTGGTCTTGAACTCCTGGCTTCAAGTGATCTGCCTGCTTCCGCCTCCCAAAGTGCTGGGATTACAGGTGTGAACCACTGCGCCCAGCCTCTGATTTTATTTTATTTATTTATTTATTTATTTATTTATTTATTTATTTATTTATTTATTTTGAGACGGAGTCTTGCTCTGCGACCCGGGCTGGAGTGCAGTGGCCGGATCTCAGCTCACTGCAAGCTCTGCCTCCCGGGTTTTACGCCATTCTCCCGGCTCAGCCTCCCGAGTAGCTAGGACTACAGGCGCCCGCCATGTCGCCCGGCTAGTTTTTTTTTAAAATTTTTTTAGTAGAGACGGGGTTTCACTGTGTTAGCCAGGATGGTCTCGATCTCCTGACCTCGTGATCCGCCCGCCTCGGCCTCCCAAAGTGCTGGGATTACAGGCTTGAACCACCGCGCCCGGCCCAGCCTCTGATTTTAAATATACTTAGGAGAGTCCCCTCAGCTACTTTTTTCACCAGATTGTCATCAAAATGCAGGTCAAAAGAAGTCCAGTGTCTATTGAAGAGTGGCAGCAATGCATTAAAAACTGCCTTGGTGGCCTTAAAGCTGCCCTGGTGGCCTTAAAGACTTAATGCAGCTTTTAAAAATGGCTAATTTATGCACTGGGCTTCTCCAAATCACCTTGCACAGTGGATCACATCATACAGAAAAGTAGATGGAACCCACATATAATAGGCGATGCCTGGGCTGCGTTATGACCTTATTTTCACTGATAAAGACAAATCTCATAACTCACTGGTAGCAATGTCAGTCCTTTATCTTGCCTTGGACTCATGAGGATACAAGTCACATCCACCGAGCCTGCTCCAAGTGTGACAAGGAAACTCAGGCAGCCAGTCGTCACAGAGGTGATTCATTCATTTGCATCCAGAAATCCTGTTGGTTAGAAAGCAATAAAAGTGTTTGGGCTTCTTTTTTTCTGTCCCCCCCCACCCCCGCCACTCTATAAAAAGTGGCTCACTCTGGTGAAATATACGCCTTCACTCATCTTGTAGAGCTGCTGTAAAAAATAACATTTGGCAGTGGGAAGTGGGACTTTTGCTTGAGGAACTGATGTGTATATATAATATTTGTACATTTCTTAGATGGCCATGGACACTTGTCAATGCTTTCGTGTTCCAAAGACTTGTACAGAAAAAATTTACTATGGTGTGGGTCTTGAGTTTTAAAGTGTAGGAGAGGATTCATGAAGTGTGAGGTTGCCTGATGAGGTGATAAGAAAAACAAGGCAACTGGAGCAGTAGAGTGGTGACATTAAGTGAAGCATTTAGTTTGACTCACACGCCAGTCATGAGAAAGCACGGTGCTTTCTTTCCCCGTACACCCTGCCTGCTCTAGCACTATCTCAGAGTCCTGGTTGTCCACATCTGTTTCTGCTCTCTGCTTGGTTCTTTGAACCCTGACTTTGGCCACAGAGGCCAGTCGAGGGCCATGCAACCCAGCCGGGGCCTTGGAACACTGAACAGATTCCAGAAGACCTGTAGTAGTAGCCCAAGGAAAATGGAGACATAGTGTTGGGGGTGGAGGTAGAGGTGGGGCTGTGGAGTGTCCCTGAGTGGCTAAAGGCTGGTTCCTCTGCTGAGACACAAATCTGTGGGGGAGCCTAGATGTTTATTTTCAAAGCAGATGCTGCATCTTCCTTTACACTTTGTGCTGTGCTAAGTAAAATGCTGGTACTGGATAAATGTTAATAATAGCAGCCATAACGATGATAATAGAAATGCAGTAGCTTCACCCCCTGTATGCCAAGAGAGCTTCAGAGACTTAAGCATTTCTTATGATTGACGTTAACGTGCCCAGGGCAGGTTCCTTGTCCAGCAGACTCTGCCCCTCGGTATTTTTCCTATTCTCCCTGTTGCTTAGAAAGGCTGTGGGAAGTAGGCAAGAGGTCCTAGAGGCCAGGGCTTCCTGCATATTCATCTTCACAACAGTCACTCTGAGAACCCCATGTGTCTTGTCTGTCAATCAGACCCCTCTGTCCAACAAGATCCTTTAAAGAAACAATAATGATACCTTCATTTTAATTATTCTCTCTCTCTCTCTTTTTTTTGTCTCACTTCAGGATTGCACCTTTTAAATAAACTATATCAGAGTTTCTTCCTTCTCCTCTTGCTCATAATTAATGCCAGTGCAAGGTATACTTGGTCTTATTTTCTTATTTTATTACACTGACTTTGGCTTAAAACAAGAGCCATTTAAGTACTGAAAAGATGTTTTCTGATTCAGTGAGGGTTTTTCCCTCCTATACTTTGGAAGATAACATAACTCTGAGATGGCTCAGGTCTGGGCACCAAACCTAACTAAGCTCCCCTTGCTCTGGATGAAGGATAATGAACCTCAGTGAGGACTCCAGCTGCTGCAGGAGAGAGCCCTATATCCTCTAGAGGACTGGTGTTTTGCCATAAGTAGCAGCCATCGTGGTGGGAAGTCAAAATTGGGATGGCGGCTCCAGGAAATGTCCCAAGGGAATGCAGTAGTGGCTGTCTCCAAAGGTGAATGGTCTACTGGTTGCTCTTTCTTGACCACCACAGCACCTGGCCTGACAGTCATTATATGCCATTTCCCTTCCTCCTCCTCTTCCTTTTAGATTCTGGTCCAACACTGCATTCTTGGGGTACTGCCACTTTCTTCTTCCTACAGTCCATGTGATTCAATGGTAAAAAAAATATATAAGAATTGGAGGCCAAGACCTTGGTTTGAGTCCCAGCTTGGCCAATTGCTGGTGATGCAGTCTTGGGCAAGTGACTTACCCTTTGAACTCTGGAGTCTTCTTCTATAAAAGAGGGACATGATGTCTACTTGGCAGGTTGGTTGGGAAGGGTGCATATGGTAATGGATGCTAAGTGCAAAATGCCTCCTGGCATGAGGCAGGTTCTCCATTAATGTTTTTTGACCCTTTCTTTTATAGGATATGTGTGAGTGAGTACCTGGAAGGGTGGGAAGATTTTTTTTCTCTTTTCTTTTTTTTTTTTATTATACTTTAAGTTCTAGGGTACATGTGCACAGTGTGCAGGTTTGTTACATATGTATACATGTGCCATGTTGGTGTGCTGCACCCGTTAACTTGTCGTTTACATTAGGTATATCTCCTAATGCTATCCCTCCCCGCTACCCCTACCACACGACAGGCCCCAGTGTGTGATGTTCCCTGCCCTGTGTCCAAGTGTTCTCATTGTTCAATTCCCACCTGTGAGTGAGAACATGTGATGTTTGCTTTTCTGTCCTTATGATAGTTTGCTCAGAGTGATGGTTTCTAGCTTCATCCATGTCCCTACAAAGGACATGAACTCATCATTTTTTACGGCTGCATAGTATTCCATGTGCGACATTTTCTTAATCCAGTCTATTATTGATGGACATGTGGGTTGGTTCCAAGTCTTTGCTATTGTGAATAATGCTGCCATAAACATACGTGTGCATGTATCTTTATAGCAGCATGATTTATAATCCTTTGGGTGTATGCCCAGTAATGGGATGACTGGGTCAAATGGTATTTCTAGTTCTAGATCCTTGAGGAATCGCCACACTGTCTTCCACAATGGTTGAACTAGTTTACAGTCAGGGTGGGCAGATATTTGAAGGCTGAATGATAAAGATAGTAATTCCTGACACACACACACACACACACGTCTGTCCTATCCTCACTGTCCCCACCCATCCTTCCCTCATGATCCTTTTCCATTACCTCCAACTCCATAAGGTTTACCTTGATTATTTGGAGCCTACATTGATCCTTTCCAATTATTTTGTACTCACTGCTTCCACCACATATCTGAACATTTCATTATGAGTCGTCATGGTTTGTAAATGAAGATCTTTTCTCTCTAATAAGGTAAGCTCCTTGGGAAGGGACTGAACATGATTCTTTTCCTTGTGTCCTTTGCAGCATCCAGCACAGTGCCAGGCATGCAGTAAATGTTTCATAATTGATTGTTAAGTGCAGTGCCATTATCAGGCCTGCCTGATGGCAGAGAATGTATTTTATTTGTTTTTGTGTGTGTATCTCCATAGGAGTTCACCCAGTGCTAAGCACGTAGGCACTCATAGGTACTCAACAAACATTTGTCAGATTAAAATTACCTTTTGCTGTTAGCCATTGACACGAAAAGTATATGAGAGACCTTGGTAGTAAAAGCTGAGTCTACAGAAGGTTCTGAAATGTCTGGGATTTGGGGAAGGCATATCTTCCTTTCTAGCACTTTGTAAATCGTGTCATGGTAGGGCACAAGGAGCGCTGCAGAAGGAGCATTGCAGAGGGAGCTTGGGGACTTTTCTTTTGGTCTGAACCGAACGCCTTATCTGTTATTGCCTCCTAGACAAGGTCTGGAACCAGGTGGCCCTGTGGCTTTTGGTAGAAATCACGTCTCCTCTTGACTCAGGAGCCCTTTGGAAATTTTTCACCTGTCAGTGACTCTATTGACAGCTCCTGTGTTTTTTTTTTTGTTTGTTTGTTTTTTCTGATAGGTTTGATCTTGGCCCATAATCCTTGAATAGACAAAACTTCCAAGGAAATAGATTTCCATTGGACTGGAAGTCAATTGTGCTGCCCCAAGAAGATGAAATTAGGCTTCAGGGGAGGTGGTTAATTTTTTTTTGAGATGAAGTCTGGCTCTTGTCCCCCAGGCTGGAGTGCAATGGCATCATTTTGGCTCACTGCAACCTCCCCCTCCCAGGTTCAAACAATTCTCATGCCCCAGCCTCCTGAGTAGCTGGGATTACAGGCATGAACCACCGCCCCGGTCTAATTTTCAATTATCCACAGGTTGGAGGCAGCAGGGGGGTGCTTATCATGGAATCACCCTGAGAAGGGTGACCAGGAAACTCAGCTAGATCCCCCTCTCAGGAAAGCTTCCGCCCACTCCCCCCGCCTGCCCTGAGGTTCTTTGTCCTTCTGCATGTGTGCCCAGCTCTGGCTTCATGCCCTTCCGGGCCTCCACCTGAGGGAACCCCCGTGGCTGGTGGTCAACAGTTCTATAGGTCTGACCTTGAGAACTCAGTTCTGTAGGTCTGTGTGCTTGTGTCCCATTAACACAGTGAGTGCTATAGGAGCCATGAGATGCAGCCTTGTAGGCTGGATTTAAGAAAAACAAAAGGCCAGTCACCGTGGCTCACACTTATAATCCTCACTCTTTGGGAGGCTGAGGTGGGAGGATTGCTTGAGACCAGGAGTTCAAGACCAGCCTGGGCAACAAAAAATAAAAAAAATTAGGCTGGTATGGTGACACACACCTGTAGTCCCAGCTTCTTGCAAGGCTGAGTGAGGCCAGAGGATTGCTTGAGCCCAGGAGTTTGAGCTTACAGTGAACCAAGATTTCCCCACTGCACTCCAGCCGGGTGACAGAGCAAGATTCTGTGTCAAAAAAACAAAACAAAAACAAAAACAAAAAACCAGCAAAGGCATAACCCAAAGCTCTGACCCTGAGCTAGCTTCACGCAGTTTGGGGGGCAACATACATGGGTGGTCCTAACATACAGAACCAGGGGTCAGGGGAAGTCCTACTCTGCTGTTGTTCCACATAGCCTGATTTTTTTTTTTTTTTTTTTTTTTTTGAATTTGAGACAGGGTCTTACGCTGTCACCCAGGGTGGAGTGCAGTGGTGTGATCATGGCACACTGCAGTCTCCACCTTCCAGGCTCAGGTGATCCTCCCACCTCAGCCTCCCAAGTAGGTGGGGCCACCGGCACTGCAGCATGACACTGGGTTAATTTTTGTATTTTTAGTAGAGATGGGGTTTCACTGTGTTGCCCAGGCTTGTCCTCAAGTGATTCTCCTGCATAGGCCTCCCAAAGAGTTAGGATTACAGGAGTGAGCCAACGCGCCGGGCCACAGGGTCTAATTTCTTTCAGCCTCTGGTTGCACTGTCCTCAGAGTGAAGGGCAAGGATCCCTCCCCGTCAAGCTCATGAGAATTCCAGGGCAGCGATGCAGCTGTCTGGGAGGGTGCTTTCTGCGTGTACAGTCTGTGCGCTTTCATTAATTCACAAAGCGCTGTCCGT
Source organism: Rhinopithecus roxellana (assembly GCF_007565055.1). NCBI lineage: Eukaryota > Metazoa > Chordata > Mammalia > Primates > Cercopithecidae > Rhinopithecus > Rhinopithecus roxellana. The sequence goes on from NC_044553.1 coordinate 172,724,597, forward strand.
GAGGGAGCCAGGCAAGCGGCATTATTATTTCCATCAATCACCCAGTACTGAAGAAACTGAGGCAGCTGAGGACGAGGAAGCCTGCCGAGCTGGCTCATCCAATGGGAGGAGGAGGCGGAGGCTGGGAAGGCCCAGGCAGCCCAGACCTGGCTCCCTCTGCCAGGGGATTGGAGGTGAAGAGTCGAAGCAGACAGTGTGCGGCTTGGCCTGCACCAGCCGCATTTCGAGTCAGGCACCCCACCGCCGCCGTTTTCTTTCTGGGTTCCCACATCGATTCCATTTTGATTCAATTTGGATGTTCTGGAGTAGTGGAAGGGAACGAGGTTTAAAAGAGGTCAACTCCATTACTCAGCGTTATTAATGATGTTGTCGGCCGTTAAAATCCCCCAAAACTAGGAAACCAATAAATTTTACATATTGAAAAATCACAGGTGGATCAGGCAAATGGATAAATTCTTAAAAGTATTTAATAGCTGTTAAGAGGACAGAATGATAAATTCAATATTGAAAACCAATATCAGATTCACAATTACAGGCCATTTATCATAACCAACTGCATGGACAGCATCTTATTGCGGGGAGCACAGTGTGATTCATACGCAGAGACCCGGAACAAGTCCGTATGAAACGAGAAATAAATCTGCTTTACATATTGGAAGCTTATTTCCACTTCCTATCTTTATTGCCAACAATAATGTTAGCTTTCAAGAACAAATTGTTACGCATTAAACCTATGCATAATGAGCCCAATTGAGTCAAAAACTTCCCTAAAAAGAGCTTTAAATTATTCCAGATTGGGTTATTAGCCTAACTCTAATTCCTCTGAGAAAGTCCCACAGTCTGACAGTGAGTTTCAGCACTTAACCAGGCAGTTGGTTTCCCAGGTTTGGCCCCAATGTTCTGGATTTGTTTTTTCTTTTCCATCCCTCCACCTCCCCTGAATAATTAACAGTCATGCTAAGAACAAACATAATATTTAACAAATGTGTCAATTTAACAAATTGCAAGAAAATTGCAATGTATATTTTTGATTTGAAAATGAAGTTTTGCAACTTTGCAGTATAAAGAAAATAAAGTAAGATGAATTATTTTGCTTTCTTTGAATACATGAACAACTATGAGTAAGTGAAATGGTTTGAGTTTGGACCCTTGGGTGTCACTGACAGGGTGCCAGCTTGGTCGATATTGTGATCTCCAGACATCCTGGGATCAAGGGCCAGGGAGGTGATATTGCTGTTACATTTCTCATCCTGCTGACAATCCAGGCTGACCCAGCTGACATGATTGTAATCAAAACACAGAATGGACATTTTTTTAACTGTATCTTTTCCTGATTTCAAGAATGAGGTGTTCAAGTGTAGAAAATTTGGAATGCATAGGGGAAAAAAATCACCTCTAACTTTTCCCAGAGGCCACGGCTAATTACACCGTGAAGTGTTTCTTTTTCATTTTTTTTACTGTGCATTTTTTCTTTACAGATTGAGATTGTATAATTCTATCCCATGCAATCAAAATTTTAATGATTAAATAATACCCCATTTTATAAGGGACCCTTTCCTAATGTTGGGTACTTAGGTTGCTTTCAACTTTTCTCTGTTATAAATAGCATTGCAATAATCATCTTTACACATGCATCTTTGGGTGAATTTGCGATTATTTCTGTAAGATTTGTTCTCAGAATTGTCATTACTGAGTTAAAGAGTGTAAACATTTTAAGGCTTTTGATATGTCTTAAGGCTAAAAATAATTTTATGTAAACCTCTAATTCGTGAATCTGTTTATTGTTTGTACAAGCTGCAGCCTAAAAGTTAAGATCACGGACTTTGGAGTCAGACACATTTGCATTCAAATTCCAGGTCCACTACAGACTAGCTGAGAGATTTAACTACTCTTAGCCTCCATTGACCCATTGTAAAATGGGCATCATGATACTTACATCTCAGGGTTGTTATGAAGGTAAAATGCAATAATTCCTATTTTAGCAAGGCACCTGCCTGGTACAGAGTAGACATTTCATAAAAGACAAATAGTGTATTAGTCTGGTTTCACACTGCTGATAAAGACATACCCAAGACTGGGCAATTTACAAAAGAAAGGGGTCTAATTACAGACTTACAGATCCACATGGCTAGGGAGGCCTCACAATCATGGCAGAAGCCAAGGAGTAGCAAGTCATGTCTTACATGGATGGCAGCAGGCAAAGAGAGAGAGTTTGTGCAGGGAAACTCTGCTTTATAAAGCCATTAGATCTCATGAGACGTATTCACTATCCGGAGAACAGCATCGGAAAGACCTGGCCCCATAATTCAATTACCTTCCACTGGGTCCCTCCCATAACATGTGAGAATTCAAGATGAGATTTGGGCAGGGACACAGCCAAACCATATCAAACAGTATTGGTGTTTATTCATTTTTGTGTGTGTGACAGAGTATTATAATGTATGTATTTTTATATAGTAGATGCATAAAGGCATCATATAATTTAAAAACTTTTTTTTTTTTGAGACAGAGTCTCATTCTGTTGCCAGACTGGAGTGCAGTGGCGCGATCTTGGCTCACTGTAACCTCTGCCTCCCAGGTTCAAGCGATTCTCCTACCTCAGCCTCCCAAGTAGCTGGAACTACAGGTGCCCGCCAGCACGCCTGGCTAATGTTTTGTATTTTTAGTAGAGACTGGGTTTCACCATGTTGGCCAGGATGGTCTTGATTCTTGACCTCATGATCCGCGTGCCTCGGCCTCCCAAAGTGCTGGGATTACAGGCGTAAGCCACTGTGCCTGGCCAATTTAAAAACTTTTAAGCTTTAATAATATTCTCCATTATCTCCAGAATAAAATTCTAGCTTGTTATCATTCAATATCTTTCTCCATCAGAGCCCAGCTCACCTTTCCATCCTTTTCCTCTCTCTTTTCTGGCAGTTACATTTTGCTCTAGCTGCCCATGGCATGTCTCCCTCGAGTGTGCCATGTGCCTCCTATCACTGTGCCGTGTCAGTCTCCTCTCTCTAGTCCTTTCTTTTCACTGTGCCAAATTCTACTCATTGATTTAGGCTTGGCTCAGGTGTCACCACTTTTATCAAACCTTCGCTGATACCTTTGCAGACAAAATGAACGTGTTGGTCTTCTATGCTCTCATGGCATCTTGTGTATACCTGGGTTGCAACATCTCTCAATCTCACATGTTACAGTAGGTCAGCTGTGTTTCAGGCTCCCCCACCAAACTTGGAGCTCTTTAAAGGTTAAGATCACATCTTATCAATCTTTGTTTTCTTTAGTGCCTACTGCAATGCATGATACAATAAAAGGGCTCAATAAAAGTTTATTAAATGTAATATAGGTCGTGGGTATGATCACAAAATCAATACATGGCTTTCAAAGGCACATTGAATTTCAACTGAATTGAAAGCTGATTGGAATTTAATTTTTTATTTATCATGAGATCTTAAATACAAAGGCATTTTGTGCAATTGTGTTTTCTAAGCCTTGAAATAATGCAATTTGTAAAGTGTTTCTAAGCAAATTGCTAAGATTTTAAAATGTGCAAGGAATTTCAGAGGATCCTATATAAACATATATCAAAATATCTCATGGGAGACTACAGTATATGTCCATCATGTAGGTGTGGACACTGAAGCACAGGAAAGAGAGCATTGAGTTATTGGAACCCTGAATTTCCTGTATAGGTTTAAATAATATTATAGCCAAAGCTGAAGTTTAAAACAGTCTTCATATTGACTCGACCCACCAATTTACTAGCCTGGTAAAATACCTGGGTTGTATGTAACTGACAAGAACTCACTTTATCATTATTTTTGTGTATTTGGCTTAGCACTGGCTAAGAACAGTGCTTGGCACATCACAGGCACTCAATCAATATTTGCCAAATGACCACATGAATCAGCAATCACATTTGGTGTGACCCAATCTGCATCCACTTGGGGTTGTTCAGTACAACTTGACAAATCTTTATAGAGTGCTCTCTGTGTTCCAGACACCTTGCCAAGGAGCTGAGGGTGTGACGATGAATAGCATATGGTTCCTATCTTCATGATACTCAAAGTCCGGAATGGGGAACAGACACATAACAGATACATGCAGTACATTTTGGTTAGTGCAAAGAGAGGCCTGTGCACATGGTGCCAGGAAACCCAGAGGAAGGGTGTTTGGTCCAACCCAGGGGCTTCAGGGAGGATTATCTAGGAGAGAATATGCCTGACTTAGTCTTGCTGGATAAGTGAGAGTTAATGTGAAGAAAGAGGTCGTTCTAAGCACAGAAGACATCACTAGCAAAGATAAAAATATGACATATCATTCATGGACTTATCCAATAGTCACTGATGGCCTATTATATCCAGGTGTTGTTCTAGATGCTGGATGTATAATGGCAAACAAAGCAAAGTCTCTTTCTCGTGGAGCTTGTGTTCTAGTGGGCACAGGGCCCACAAATCTCTTTCAGCATTGCTGGAGGACAAATGTAGAGAAGGGAATGGTGGCAGAGGAAGCTGAAGAAGAGGAGGACATTTTGCCTAATGTGTGAGAATTGTGTTGATACCCTACCTACTTTGACAAAGGATCTGAGGCACTTATAAAAAGCTAAGAATTTGCCAAGTCAACCTACCACTCAGCCAGAGTCCCAGACCCCCTCTTGAGAAGGAGATTCTTCTATTTCCCCTAAAGTCTGTTGGTTTCTGCAAGGAACCTGCCAAAAGTGCTGGAGAGAAGAGGTTGTTCCTGGATGCTGCCTGCTCCTAGAAATCCACCTGGGTTGATTTAGTGATTTGGGTTGTGAGTCAAGGCAGTGAGCAGGGAGCCTAGCACATAGTAAGAACTTCATAAATGTTTGTTGAATGAAAACATGTGTTATTGGGAAACCATGAGGGGGATGACTTTGTCTGTAAAACAGAGGAGTAGCTAATCCCTTTGAGCTTTGACTTGAGTCTAAGAATAAATGGCATTATGAGCTTCCTGGAAAATAAGATGGCTTCTACCCCAACACCCTGCTCAACCCAAGTCAAAGGATAAAGAGCCACAAGTACAATACAACCCATATGTTTTTATTTCCAAGTCCATCCATCCACCCATCATCCGTCCATCCATCCATCCATCCATCCATCCATCCATCCATCCACCCACCATTAGACCAGGCACTATGCAAGACACTGGAGATATTGAAATGACTATGGTACTCACCATACAATGTGAGCAGGTAGACCTGTAAACATATAATCAAACTACAGTGAGAAAAGTGCCAACAGGGTAGGTAAACAGGTAAGGTAAAGGCACCAAGGAGGACCTTAGTGATGAGCAGAGTTTTAAAGGATAAGACGAGTTTGGCAAGCTTAAAAGAGGATGGGAAAGTCATTAAGGCTCTGAGAACAGCAGAAATAAGATCATGAAGCACAGCTGGGCATGGTGGCTCATGTCTGTAATCCCAGGATTTTGGGAGGCCTGGGCGGGTGGATCACCTGAGGTCAGGATTTCGAGACCAGCTTTACTAACATGGAGAAACCTCATCTCTACTAAAAATACAAAATTAACCGGGCGTAGTGGCACATGCCTGTAATCCCAGCTACTTGGGAGGCTGAGGCAAGAGAATTGCTTGAACTTGGGAGGCAGATTGTGGTGAGCCGAGATCGTACCATTGCACTCCAGCCTGGGCAACAGAGCAAACTCTGTCTCAAAAAAAAAAAAAAAAAAAAACAGGAAACCCAGAACACTATGGAGGATTCAGAATGGGCAAATAAACTGGTGTGGTATCAGGTCGAATTTAATTTAAAAGTTGGTAGAGTATTGAAGAAGAGGAGAAGAAAGAAAAGTGTTTAGAGGTGCAAAATTTTCTAATTATCTGTTGCAAATAAAATGAAAACAGTGGCTGAGCACAGTGGCTTAGACCTTTAATCCTAGCACTTTGGGAGGCTGAGGTGGGAGAACTGCTTGAGACCAGGAGTTTGAGACCAGCAGCCTGGGCAACATAGTGAGACCCTATCTCTACCAAAAAAAAAAAAAAAAAAATTACCTGGGCGTAGTAGCCACTCCTGTGGTTTCAGCTACTCAGGAGGCTGAGGCAGGAATATCACTTGAGCCCAGGAGTTTGAGGCTGTGTTGGGCCATGATTACACCGCTGCATTCCAGCCTTGGCAATAGAGTGAGACCCTGTGTGTATATGTGTGTATGTATATATATATGTGTGTGTATATACATATATACATACACACACATATATATACATATATACACACACACATACACATATACCCTGTGTGTATAAATATATATATATATAAAACACAATATCCAAGAAGCATGATTACATTGATTTCAGTCAGAAGGCTACTCTCCATCTAATGGTGGTGTTATAATTATTCTTCTTTTGGTAGCATCTATTTACATGTGCTTTGGACCCCAAATCAAAGCAAATCAGAATATAACAAAAGTGTGTCAGTGATGAGAGATATTTGATAGAGAATGCATTTGCTTGCTCTTGTGAGTAACAAGTTTGTATACTGCCCCAGGCAATAGCCTGCTGTGGCACAAGGGCTATTTCCAGTGATTTAACTTTGACCCCTAACAAACCACATTTTATAATTACTTATTAGCCAGAGAACATCATTAATATATAACTGTACCTTATGTAAAATCCACACTTATGGATAGTTAAATTTATTAATTGAGTTCCTGAATCTCAAATCTTCCAAGGACTTTCACGAATCCCCATGATGCCTCTGAAAATTGCATTTTGCATCCGATTCTCTTATTTCTGTAAAAAAAAGTTTCAGAAATTCATGTTGCTTGTCTTCAGTCCACAAAGTAGAGTTTCTTCTTTTGGACAGATTGGTCTTGGACAAAGCATAACACAGAAATTGCTTCCAGATCATTTTGTGCCTATGAGAGGATTGAGGGCTTAAGACAGCATGCATTTCACAGTGTCGTGTTTGGCCCCTTTTCCTAGTAAACATAGAGGAAGGAGACCAAGAGACTCCAATCCAGGTTTTACTGGATGCAAGGAAATTCAGTATCTAAATGCCACATTTTCTGGGATGGCCTAATAATGCTATAATAGTGGAGCATCATAATAAATGATAGTGTAATAATGTCATGATCATAACCTATAATTTAAATAAATTCATGAAAATGTAGAATGGAGAGATCTCCAGTACCAGCTACTGAGAATGAGTCACAGACCCAATTCTCAATTCAAAGCAATTGGCACTTCTGACATTTATACACAAATAGATCTCTACCAATCTCATTAAATATTCAATCCATATTCAAAGTTATTAAATATTGAACACAATTTAATAAATACAACCAAGTTAATCAAGACTTCGATTGGTGGTTGTGGGTTCATAAAAAGCTTGTGAAAAGAGTCATACCACTGGGTCTTATTCTGATCCTCTGCCTCCCGCCCCTGTTTTTAAGAGTGTAGAAATTGTGTTATATTTGTGTATGCAGAGGGATGTTTCGGTTGTGTTGGTGTGTCTGTAGGTGTGTTGGGTAGTCATCTCCCAGTAATTTGTGCACCAGGCAGGATTGTTGTGTGTGGGTATATTTGCAGACGTGTCTGGCGTATATTGTATCAGTGTATGTTCTATCAGCAGATGTAACGCAGTTGTGCAATGGTTTCTTCTCTGCACCTCATTGATGGCTAGGACCACAGGGATCCCAAAATTCTCTATAATTCTTTGGGGACATTTTTCGAAGGTTACTTTCAGATTTGTGTATGTGCCTTTGGCTCCTGAGAGTGAATGCCTCCCTAGGTTGCCTTACCTAAGTCCCAGTCCCATAGTGCAAGACACTACAGCATCAAGAAAAGAGCTTAGAACAAGCTTGAGTTCAAATTCAGGTTCTGTGATTTACTGGCGATGTGGCCTAGGGCAAGTTACCTTCTTTGGCCCTCAGTCTTTCCTCTGTAAAAGGGAAATAATAATGCCTACTATACAGAATTGTCACGAGGTTTAAATGATACCATGTGTGCATCTTATTAATAAATTGTAGATATTTTACTTATTCTTTTAACAAGGCAAGGCCCTATGCTAGGCTTTGTATCAGATATGAAGGTAAATAAGACATAGCATTGACCCCAAATAGGTTAGAGTCTGGTGGGGAGGGAGACATTCCCCTCTCAAGCACCCTGACATACTGTGTACCACTTGAAGTTTTCAAAGACCCCACCAGTTCCGAAATCGTTCAGTCATTCAACAAATTCCAGCCATTCCTGGGTTCGTTTTGTGGGTGGTCCTGCTTGGGGCTTTGAGTCAGAGTGCTGCAGGAAGATAGAGAGGGAAAGGTGATCTCTCATCAAGGAATGGAGGGAGAGAGAAGGAAGACAAAGAGAATTCCCTGCCTGCACACTTGATTGAAGAAAAGACCATTGTGGTCTGAGCCTTGGACGCTCTGTCCAGTGTCTAGCCTTCAGATAATTTAGTTCTAAGAGGAGGAGATCCTCTCACCTTAGTCACCGGAGTTTTGGCTTCCTTACTTCTCACCCCTGTCCAGGTCAAAGTGTGCAGAGGGTGCAGTTGCACTTGCTTGTGGTCATATAGCTAACACATGACAGAGCCAAGGATTTGAACTCAGGCTTCCTCTTCCGGGTCCCCTACTCTGCTTCTGCTCCTTTTTTTTTTTTTTTTTCTGGCAACGTCAACCAGGTATGTAAACTTTTTGATAGCAGGGTTTATAGCATAGAATAGTGGATTTTTATCTCAAATATGGCCTTCAATGAGTAGCCTGGCCTTAGATGGCATAGCTTCCAAAATGAACTTGTTGCAGCTAGTTGAAGGTGGATATGGCAGTGGGCTGTGCAGAGCGGCGCCTCCTGTAAGTAGGCACTCAGAAACTGACAAATGAATGATGGATCATGGGCTCTAACGTGACCCCCAGCCAACCTCAGAGATGTTTGCTAAAAGTATTTCTGGCTCTGTTGGGACAAGTGTCCTTGGAGCCTTGCCATCTGGGTAGGGAAGGTGCAGCTTTATAGATGGGTGTGGCTTTTTAGAGTGTGGCAGAAAACCAGACAATCCTTAGCCCAGGGTGGAGGAGGCCAGCAATCCTCAGACACACAATTCAAGCCTGGCAGGTGTGAGTGTGTGAGAGAAGAGGGTGGGAGTTGCTTCCGATTTATTGGTCATTGAGATGGGATGAGATGGGAAGACCTGTCTACCTTCCCAAACCTATCAGAACTGAAGTCTGAGACTTATAAGTGGATGGCTACCAGGTAGAGGGAGGGTTGTGGGGCATGGTGGGGATCGCAACTCATAATGAAAATGGCAATGTGAAGATGAAGGAAAGACATGCAAAACCCCACCTTGTGCAGTATTAATTGCTCACAGTAGTCAAGTGCTACTTTGTGTCAGGAACTGTGCTTCGGTGCATTATGTGGTTTAATCCTCACACAGCTCACAGTACTATCATCATTCCCATTTTACTGATAGGGAAACAGGTTAAGTGACTGCCCAGTGTCACAGTTAGTAAGTAGTGTAGCAGGCATACAAATTTGGCGTCTATGATACCCACAAACTGTAGCACTTCAGAGCTGGAGAAAAAGAGAACATCGAATTCAGCCTCTTCATAGTCAGGTGGGGAAATAATGCCAGCATGGGGACAGCCATGGACCAAGGCGAGACAGCTGGTAAACAGCAGCCCTCAGATTTGTCTGCAGTTGGGACTAGGGCGAGGCAGGGAGGCTCTGAGGGGAGAATTTAAGGAGGCGCTCACCCTCAGTTGCAGACTCTGAGGGTGAGCACTCCATGTGCCCCACTCGAGTCTCAGCCTTGAGCAGATGCTTCTTCTGGTTTTGTGGTGTGAACCACAGAGGCCCAGGCCAGGCTTTATTGACTTGATTTGATATCCCAAAGAGAGAAATGAATAAAATATTTGTGCAGAGCTTTGCCGGCACCCCAAAGTAGATTTTTACCCAGGGGCTGAGCGGAGGTTCTGCTTCTGGTTGTACTTCTGGTTCTGCTTCTGGTTGTGTACCACAGCAGGAGAACAAACTCTGGCCCCAGAAATTAGGGGTAGAACTAGGAGAATTCTGGTGGTGTTGGGCCGCAGGGTGGACTCCATGGGAACGGAGACCCCACGTCTCTCCTCCAGACTCCACTGGGCTGAAATGAGAAAGTGCCAGGAAAAGCTTCTAGCGGAGGGACTTGCCCCATCAGACCCAGAATGGCTCGGGAGTGCTAGGTGCTCAGACTCGCGGACAGACACACAGCTCCCAGTCTCAGGTATTAGGCCTGCTTTATTCGCAAAAATTCATCTCCCTAGGTGTGTATAACCACCTTTCCAACCCTGGGCCTTTCCGCTACGGTCTTAATTCAAGAACAAAAGAAGGCAAACCCCACGAGCAAAATACCCTGCCACCACTCCCATCCCGTGTAAGCGGGAGTCAGCCCACATTTCCTGGAGAGGGGTAGGAGGTGGAGGAAAGGGGGTTCCCTGCACCACTCTTAAGAGCCAGATTTTTACCCCCGTCTGGCTTGGCCTCACTAGGAGTGTCGCGGGGCAGCCAGGCGGCCCCAGGTGCTATAGCAGAAGGGGAAGACTTCCTCCCCATGACCCCGGGGACTTGGGCGCAGAAGCAGGCAAAAGGACGGGAACGAGCTGACCGGCCTCAGGCGCCCTCGCACTTCCCTCATCAGCGCAGGAGCCCAGTACCAGGCCGCCAGGAGCCGTGGGGGTCTCGACCTTGCCTGGAGTAGACCTTGGCAAGGCAAGTTCCTTGCCCTCTTCTCTTTGGGTCTCAGTTTTCTCATCTCACCAGGCACCGCTCAGCCCGACTTGGGTCTTAGCATTTTTAGTTCTTTGCTTTTCTTGCTTTTTTCCTGGCCCAGACGTTTCTCGAGCACCTGTCTTGAATCCCTGTCTCCGGCCCTGCCCATCCCTCTCGGTCCTCGGCCAGTTAGGAGCACGGCCTGGGGGTGCCCCTTGCTGCCTTGAACCCCCAGACTCCCACCCCCATCCCCGGGATCTCCCATCCGAAGCACAGAGGAGGAGGCGCGCAGGCCGCTCCGCTCCGCCAGGAGGGAAATGGGGAGTAGGGAAGAGAAAGGGGAGTAGATGCGCAAGAAGGTTAGCAGGAGGAGAAAACAGAAAATAGAAAAAGAGGGAGCAAGAGAAATGAGCAAAAGAACGAAAGTGGGGAGGAGGGAGGTGAGATGCTGGAAAGCGATGAATCGGAGAAAAAGGGGAATCCAAAGGCAAGCTGAAGAGAGAGGCTGAAGACAGGAAAAAGAACGAACGAGCGCGCGCGAAACAGCAGGGTCTGAAAGGACCAAAGAGAGAGAAAGAGGAAAAAAATGAGGGGGGTGTGCGGGAGAGCGGAGGGAGGGAGCTGCGAGCCGGGAGGAGGGAGGCTGGGAGGGAAGGAGAGGGAGGGGCCGAGGGACCAAGGGGGTGGGGGCTGGCTCAGCAGCAGCCGCCACGGCTCCAGCCGCTCGCTCGCTCGTTCGCTCGCTCAGTCGCTCCCGGTGCCCGCTGCCCGCCGCCCGGCTCCCGGCTGCTCGCGGCCCCCGGCTCCTACCTGGCGCTCTGGCCAGGGTCGGGCACCGGCGGACAAGACCGCGCGACTGGCCGGCCGAGCTCTGGGCCGGCCGCGGGAGCAGGTAGGTGGCTCGGTGGGGACCGCGACGACGCGGAGCCTCGGACGCTGGGGGCACCAGCGGACGCGGGGGTGGGGGTTCCGGCCCTGGGGAGGGGACTTTGCAGCCCCGCGACTAACTTTCCACCAGCTCCGCGGACCCCCGGCCGCCCTGCCCGGGTCCGGGCTGCCGAAGCCGAGTTTGGCACGGGGAGGAGGTGGATGCTGGGGGTTGCGGGAGCGCCAGGGGGTCCGGCAGGACGTGGGGCGTCTCAGTGTGGGCAGGCGCAGCCCTCCGGCCGCAGTCGGGATGCAGTGTCCGCGGCGCCTCCACGTGCGGGGGAAGACCCGAGATCCGCGGCGCGGCGCGGGTGTCCCGGGGAGGGCGCCCGTCCGCCCCCTTGAGTCTGGGGACTCCGCTCTCAAGCCTCCCCGGGTGTGCCGGCTGCACTCACTGCACGGGCGCCTTCCCCGCCGGGGTCGGGACGCAGAGCCTGCGGGGATGCAGCAGGTTTTCGGCGGCGGCCGCCCTTGCGCTTCACGGCCGCCAAGCCCCAGCAGGTGCCACGCACGCTTTTGCTTTTGGGAGAAGAAAGGCGGAACGTGTATCCCCCTATTTCTTTCCCATCCCGTCGCCGTTACTCTATTCCGGGAAGTCCAGGACCTGGACGGCCTTGTTGGTTGGCTCCCAGGACAATCCTCCTGCCCTAGGCTGCGACCCTGGCTCCCAAAGTTAAAGGAGAAGCAAGTCACTCTGCGCGCGCCTGGAGCGTGGTCCCGAAGTTCCCAACTTCTCGCCCAGCCGTGGGCGGTAGTGTTGGAAGTGGGGAAATGGGTGGTGGTTGTGGCTCCTTGGAGCTGCCGAGCGCAGCTGTCTTCCTCCTGGACTTGGTTTATTTTCCTAATTTGTTAGAAAAAATACTACTTAAAAATAGGCAGAATCGCTCCTCGCGGGCGTCAAGGTCCGTGAGTGGGACGCAGCCGTCCCTGTCCTGAGCCCGGGAGCGCCGAGCCTCGGCGTGGCAGTCCCCGGAAGCCCCGAGCCCAGGCGGCTTCTCCCGGACCTGTACTCGCGGGCTCCATCCCGCGGCAGCCGCGTCTGGGGATCCGTGCCCCGCAACCCGCGCTGCGATGCCAGTGTGACTGTCTCCCGCGTGGTCATGTTCTCCGGAAAAATATTTCAAAGTGGCTCCGCTTCAGGATCACCCACTTTCCATCCCTCCAAGAGCCGAGAGAACAGGGCCTGCGGCGGGTTGGAGGAGACCTTTGGGATGGTTTGGGCTCCCGGCCATCTCGACTCGCTCTGGCTGGGGTCCTCGCGCCCCGGCACCAGCGCCCCTCCGGCGATCTGCTGGGGAAACAAGGGTTAAAGCTCCTTGGCGGGGGAGAGCCGGGGGGAGCCCGCGGCGGCCGACTGGGGCATTCGAAACCTGCAGGGTACTCCGTCCTGCTAGCTCCCGGAGTCGGAGGGGCAGGATTCGCCGACCTCTGCAGCTTCTCGGAGCCAGCGGAGCCCCGGCCCAGCAGCCCTCTTTGTTGGAGTGCTGTCGGGAGATTCTCTTGAGAGGTTTGGGGGTTTAGTGGTACCAAAACCTTGAGGCTTTCCGGAGAGGGTCCCTCTGCCGGCACTCCCTGCAGACTGGGCGGGGTGCCCGGAGGGCGTTGAGCAGACGTTGAGCATCCTCTGCTCCTCTGGCGGATTTTCCTGGTGCACACCATGCATCAGCTCTCTCCGGTGCTCACATTTTGTTTAAGCCGCTAGAAATTCGAGGTCTAGGACTGCAATCTCGCCACTTCCTCCCACTAACAGATCAGCAAACTGAGGTCCAGAGAAGTGAAAGGACTTGCTTAGAGCTGCTATACGGGAGGAAGAGTAGGTAAACCAAGTCTCCTGACTTCCGGGTCAGGGCCTTTTCTAGTAGTCCACGCTAACTTTATTGCTTTCTTCGCACAGGGCAAATGTTCCCAGTCAGGCCACTGCACATCCTTGACAGGCTCGAGGGCTGAGTGTGTGTGAGGTTAGAGGCAGAGGACCTGTCTCTGGATTTTCGGGTTAGGTGCTGTGCTGCGAGTATCTCCCAGGATAAATCACTCATGTGACAGTTTGTTGTGTACCTGTTCTGTCCCTGCACCGGGCTCTGGGGGTAAATGGAGCCCACACACAGGGCTCAGCCCCATCAGGTGCAACCCATAGGGAAAGAGAAACCTTGTTTTGTAGTCAAGGAAGTGAGTGCATGTCGACATTCTCAGGTGAAATCACTTCGGGAGGGGTGGTTTTGGGATAGTGCCTGGAGAAGGCAAGATTAGGAGCTGATAGGTAAGTTTCCAGTTGGGGAAGGAGGGTTGTCAGGATACAGGGCTTGAGTGCTAAGAAGGAGGCAGGAAAGCTGATTAAGCGGTTGGTCAAAGCACAGCACTGTCAGGGCCAATGAGCACTGGGCCTTAGAGTGAGAATCACTAGGGAAGGTAGAAGAGCCAGTTGCTCAGAGCTCAAGCTCAGAACCTGGTCCCAAGGGACTTCTAGGCCTAGCCTTAAGGTGAGCAATTGGTTGGCAGGTCAGTGCCCCATGAGCCAAGGGTGGTGGGGTCAGAGGGGCTATATTCTGGCGTTTGCTTCTTTTCTTCTTTCTCATCATTCCCAGGGGTTTCAATCATTCTCATTCTTTTGCCCCTTCTCTCTTTTTTTTATTCTTTTTTTTTTTTTTGAGACAGAGTCTCACTTTCTCACTCAGGCTGGAGTGCAGTGGCACAATCTTGGCTCACGGCAACCTCTGCCTTCTGGGTTCAAGTGATTCTCCTGCCTCAGCCTTCCAAGTAGCTGGGACTACAGGTGTGCGCCACCATGCCAGGCTAATTTTTGTATTTTTAGTAGAGATGAGGATTTGCCATGTTGGCCAGGCTGGTCTCAAACTCCTGACCTCAAGCGATCTGCCTGTCTCAGCCTCCCAAAGTGCTGGGATTACAGTGAGCCGCCACGCCCAGCCCTTTTGCCCCTTCCCAACCATAACTTTTAGCTACTTCAGTGTTCCGAGCTTATGAAAGGCAGGAACATGCAGTCAGCAAATAGTTCTTAAGCTCCTTCTTTGTGCCAGGCACTGGGCTAGGCCCTTAGGATACAGCGATGAATCAGACAGGAAGAGTCCCATACCTTGTGATGCTGACATTCTAGGCTCTGTCCTCCATAGGCTTAAAGTCTAGTCATAGAACAGAGGCAAATACACAAATGATGTCTGAAGAAGTCCTGAAATGGGACAATACAATAGAGAATTCTGAACCTCTCCTCTAGTGGTTTAAGGCTCCAAGGTGAGAGGTTTGAAGTTGTTGGCTATGAGATTTGGAGATTCTGTGGGCTTCCATGACCCCAGCTCCTGGTTGCCAGGGGTAACCCAAAGGCAGCTGCAGTGGTGACCTTAGATGCAGCATTGGAGAACTGCTGTACAGAGCTTCTGCCAGGAAGGGAGCTGGTGAGTGTTGGCAACTATGATCTTGCTAGGTATCCATAGAGACTGGTGCCAGGTAACCACGTCCCTCTTAAATTCCAGCATCCACAGCTGTTTGGTGTGCTCTGGAGCCCCATTGTACAGATGGGTAAATGGAGTCCTGAATCTGTAGACTGGGACAGCTATGCAGTAAGAGGGGCCCAACCCGTATAGAATCCAGGTGTTCCCTGATACAGGATTCAATTTAAAATGCTGCTCTTTTCTTCCTAGAAAAACATTTCTTCCTTGCAGACTAGTGATTCTCAGATTTCAGTGTGGAGGGCTTATGAAAACACAGGTTACTAGTCCACACTCCCAAGTTTCTGATTCAACGGGTCTGGAGTGGGTCCAGTAATTTGCATTTCTAAACAAGTTCCTAGGTGATGCTGATTCTCTAGTTCTAGAGACCACGCTTTGAGAACCAATGTAGTAGAACAAGGGAAAGTGAATGATTTTTTGAGATTATAAGATAGGGGAGCCTGGAACGAAGGCTGTGATTTAGCTCTAGGAGCTCATAGGACTTGCTATGTACATCCCTCTATGTACATCCCCTCCCCCTCACCCCCAGGAGGCCATAGAATTAAAAGAATATTTTATCTTCATCAGCACACACACACACAGAGAATATATTGCAATATAATTAGGGAATAAATAGGTGTTGTGTATTGGATGTAGATTCCATGCCTGGTGTCTCTGTGGGGGTTTATTATAGCAGTGTTATAATTGAAAAGGTGTCATCCACTCTGAAGCCCCTCATGAAACTTTCATGGCCTGGGTGGTCATTGTCCAAAAAAGCATGTCTTCTTCATTAAAAGACTGAAAGTCAAAGAGATTGCTTCTCCTGCTAACGGGACTATCTGTGTTTCATTTGACAGTAACTGTGCAATGTGTTCTTAACGAATTATGCAGGGGGGAGCAAACAACAACTGAACAGCCAGTGTGAACAGGGAGGGGCTGAATGAAGTCCACATCACAGGTTCACAGGTCTGTTTGTTGAGCATCTCCAAATGTTTTGAAACTCTGTCTCTCTGTCTTCCTGTATTTCTGATATGAAGCTGTATCTCAGCAGGAAGAGGAGAGTTTGTGTTTCAACTTAGCTGACCGGGTAAATGTAACAGCATACTTTATCCCCAACGTGTTAATTAGACCCAAAAGAAAAGAACCATAAAGCAGTTGTTCTCCTAAATGCCGGCATTTTTCATCTGGATTCTATTTATCGATTATTTTATAGTTGAGAGGGAGTAAAAATCCATGTTTTTATAGCAAATAAAGCTGGCTGCAGTAATTATGCAGGCTCAACATGTCTGTTCTGGAGCTGGAAGTTGGAATTCAGCCTGACTCTCAAACATTTGGGTGAGATCTAATTGAAAAAGACATTTCAAAGAACAAATATTTAGGAATGAGGAGTTTCGCTGATGGTCTCTCTGGGTCAAATGTGAGTACCTTGCTTTCAGTTTGATCCTCAGAGGTGGGAGGAGACCATGGAGAAGGACCTGGTCAGTAATGTTGAGACCACAGTCAAAATGTGAGGCTGAAACTTAAAGATAATCAGTGAGGCTTAGTAAAGGGAAGAAAGATGCTTTCAGGGAATATATGCCCTGTACCTGGTGAGCAAGGGGAAGATCAATTAATCAAATATAGATTGAATACTTACTGAATGTGCAATCTTGGGACAGGCACAATGAGGGCAGGAGCCAGGACTTTTACTGGTTATATATCTTTTATAATGATAGTGGTTAACTCAGGTATCCATTGTAACAAAAACTCTTGATGGGAGTAGGAATGAAGGCAGCAAGTGACAGAGAAGCTGAATTCAATGTGTTGAAACAGTAAGGAATTTAGTATCTCCCATAACAAGAAGTCTGGGCTATATCTGCCCTATAGTTGGTCCTTTCAGTGGTTCAACAGCATCATCAAAGATCCAGATGCTTTTCATCTTTCCTGTTCCTGAGATCGCAAGATGGTGGCAACAGTTCCAGGTGTTATATCCTCACCATCATGAGCAGAGGCAGAAAAGGCAGGAGGGAGCTTTACCCAGAAGCCCCTCAGCAGACTTTCACTTTTGTCTTATTGGCCAGAATTGTGAATCATGTGTCATGCCTAAGCCAACCACAGGCAAGAGAAGGGAATCATTGTAATTGACCTATAACAATTTTTTTTTTTCTGAGACGGAGTTTTGCTCCAATTGCCCAGGCTGGCACCGTCTCGCCTCAGCCTCCCGAGTAGCTGGATTATAGGCACGCGCCACCATGCCCAGCTAATTTTGTATTTTTAGTAGAGATGGGGTTTCTCCATGTTGGTCAGGCTGGTCTCGAACTCCTGACCTCAGGTGATTTGCCAGCCTCGGCCTCCCAAAGTGCTGGGATTACAGGCATGAGCCACCATGCCCGGCTGGACAATCTTTTTTTTTTTTTTAAAGGGATCTCCCTCTCTTGCCTAGGCTGGAGTGCAGTGCTGCTGTCATAGCTCACTGCAGCCTCCAACTCCTGGAATCAGGTGATCCTCCTGTTTCAGCCTCCTCAATAGATGGGACCACAGATGCGCACCACAGCACCTGGCTTGGCCTAGAACAATCTTGATTTGTGTATTGGGCCTCAGAGAGGATCAAAATTAGGATTCTTTTGGAAGGGTGAAAGGAGCAACTAACAGTGGCTGCCATAGAGCTCAAGACATGGGCTTGAATTATCTTTCTACTCATTTTAAGCCCCATTTTTCACCTCTTGTGCCTCAGTTTACTGAACCTAGGATGGGGATCTGTTGGGAAGATAAATCTGAATTAGCACCATAATTATACTTGATTAGTACAAGAGAGTGGAAGATTATTTGTAAACTGATCTCTGAATCAAAGAATTTATAATCATCTAATGCAGGGGACATGTGAGGACTAGACCATCAAGATCATCAAATGGAGAACAGAACTGGAGAATAAATAATCATGACTTGCAGACCCACTATTAAAGGAGGAGCATGACATCAATGGGAGCCATAGTAGCTAGGGAAGGCTTCCTGGAGGAGGTGGTTCATGGCTCATACTGAAACTCCAGCACTTAAGTATGGATAGGTTGTAAAATCTTTCTGCCCAACTTGCTTCCTCTTGCTTTTTCTGTTTCTTCTCAGTGGTAAAATGGGACCATTTGGTCAAGATAAAAATATTATCTCTACAGTCACAGTGGCTTTGATACTCAGTCCAAATATGGTCAGTACTGACCAGCGTGATTCTGGGAGGGAGGTCACAGTGATTCCCTCGCCAGCCCTAGATTCCTGGTTTCCAGTCCTGGATGGCCCATCAATCTCCATGTCTCAAGCCACGTTTCAACCCTGATTAGATATTATTATTAATATTATTAGTTTTGAGATGGAATCTTACTCCTGTTGCCCAGGCTGGAGTGCAGTGGTGCAATCTTAGCTCACTGCAGCCTTGACCTCCTTGGGTCAAATGATTCTCCCACCTCAGCCTCCCAGGTGGCTGGGACTACAGGTGTTGCCACCACGACCAGCTAATTTATTTTTATTTTCATTTTTGGTGAAGATGGGGTTTTGCCATATTGCCTAGGCTGGTCCTGAACTCCTGGGCTCAAGCAATCCACCCACCTCAGCCTCCCACAGTGCTGAGATTACAGGCGTGAACCACTGCACTGGGCAGATACTATTATTATCAAAAGCAGTATTTGAATACCTGGCTGCCATCATTAAACCTGTGTGCCTAAACTGAAATCTAATGTTTTCTCATCTCTCAAGTCATCTCCCCTTCTGGATTCTTCACTTTTGTTGCTGGCAAAACCACCTTCCCAGATGTTTGGGCTCAAAACCTGAGCATGTACCCCCGCCCCCATTCCATACACTCTGCTTGCAATACTCAAGCATTGACTTGCCTTTTAAAAAATAATTAATTAATTAATTATTTTTGAGATGGAGGCTTGCTCTTATCACTCAGGCTGGAGTACAATGGCGTGACGATCTCTGCTCATTGCAACCTCTGCCTCTTGGGTTCAAGCAATTTTTGTGCCTCAGTCTTCTGAGTAGCTGGGATTACAGGCATGCGCCACCATGCCTGGCTCATTTTTGTATATTCAGTAGAGACAGGGTCTCACTGTGTTGGCCTGGTCTCAAACTCTTGACTTCAGGTGATCCACACACCTCGGCATGAGCCACCGTGCCTGGCTGCCTTTTGGTTTTAGGATGTTTCTTGGATATGTTCTCTCCCTTCTGACGTGAGAAATCCTCTCTGCTCAGGTCCTCTCCATCTCATGCCGGGTGATGGCACTGCCTCCTACTCTGCCATCCTCAGAGCATAGTGCATGGGTGTATGGGGACTTGTGTCTTTGGGAATAGTCTATGGGGGTTCTGTAAATGGGATAGTTTTTATAAATTCTACTGAGGAGTACAGTCTCTGCAATGAGTCCAGAATTCATGGCTGCAAATCCCATATGTTGCTGTGGGAGCCATTTTGCAGCCTCTCATCTCTTTCCCCTTCAAATCATACTGAAGCATTGGTTTTGGTTTGTTTGTTTTTGGAGACAGGGTCACGGTGTTGCCCAGGCTGGTGTGCAGCAGTGCGATCATAGCTCACTTCAGTCTTGAACACCTGGGCTCAAGCTATCTTCCCGCCTCAGCCTCCAGGGTAGCTGAGACCACAGATGTATGCCACCATGCCTGGCTAATTTTTTTTTTTCCTTTTTTGTGGAGATGGGTCTTCCTATATTACCCAGGCAGGTCTCAAACTCCTGGCTTTAAGCAATCCTTCCACCTCGCCCTCCCAAAGTGCTGGGATTACAGGAGTGAGCCTGACCTAAAACATTGTTTTAATCAACTGATTACCTTACATTTTTTTTCCGTAGCACTTACCAGATGAAGCCCAATTTCCTCAAATAGACAGTTGAAAGTCTCGACAGTCTGCCCGCATCCTGCCTCCCCAGTCCCTACTTGCTCACTGCTGGGACTCACCATTATGGCTGACTCAGCTTCAAGTTCTGTTTTTCCCTGTGTTTAATCCAAATCACCCTTTCCTTTAAGACCAGTGTTAGCCCTGCATCTTCAGGTGACCTCCCCTCGCTACTGGAGCCCACAGTGATATCCAAGCATTGATCTTTCCCTCCCGTAAACTTCTGTAGCAATTATTGCCCACACCACAAATTTGGTACTTAATATACTGCTGTCATTGATAACATTTTATTGCTATGTTTATTGTCTTCCCAGTTGGATATAAGACCCCTGGGACCCAAGGCGGTAGGGGAGGATGTATCTGTCTTTACACCCAGGGTCGTGGCCAGCAAGCACATAGCACTTCAGTATTTATTGAATTAATAAATCATAGGAATAGATTATTTACCTGAGAAATCAGTTAATCTTCACCCTTTTTTCTTAACCTCAGTTGGGGGAAGGGACTAAATTTAATGAATTCCTGCTCTGTGCTGGGTAGTACTTTAGGTGATTTTTAGGAAAGATTTTAACAGCCTTGTAACTATCCAGTGAAGCTGGGATTCTTGGTGTTATCCTGCAGATGAGGGAAGTGTGGCTCTGAGAGCGCTGGGTGGCTTCCCATGCTCACTCAGCCAGCAGGAGAGTAGTGAGGGGCAGGGTCATCTTCCTTCCTCTATGTTTTCTAATGCATACATCTTCCTGAAGTTCTCCCGACCTGTGGGTGCCTGTTCTTCCAGTCTCTTTTTCCTTGTGTCCCACTGTGCCTCACTACTTTGCTGCATCCCCAGGACTTTGGAATAATTCAGGAACCTCTGGATTCTAGCAGTGGACTCTGAGCTTTCTGGTGGAGCAGGTAAGATGTGCTCCTTGGTGCAGAAAAGAGCCAGTAAAGAGCAGGAGAGGACTTACTAATGGGCCTCAGGTCTCCAGAAGGCCTTGGATGACAGTGGGCAGGACATAGAACCTTCTTTGGGGGTGTCTGGGAGGAGTGGGTGATGTTTACTGCGGGAGAGATGAGGTGTGAGATCGTAACAAGGGCCACCATTGTTAGGGCCTCGCAGTTGAGCAGGCACTTTTCAGGTGCATGTGTTTTCTAGACTGTGTCTTACAACAACTTTGTAGAGCAGGTTATTGTCCTCAGAACAGGGTGTTAAAGAGTTCAAGTGGCTTGCGCCAAGTCACACCCCGACTTGATGCCTGCCTCCCGATGGTTAGTAACCTTGAGTGACAACAACAGGCTTGGCTTTCCAGAGGCTGTGTGGGACAATGTGAGGGGGCCATGTTTCCTGAGGTAGAGGCTTCATGGTATGACCTTTGAAGGACTGTTCTGGAATTGATTCTGCAGGTCAAGGTAGAGGTGACTTAGGGCCTATCTTTACTCAGAGCAAAAATTATTTAAAACCTACTCCTGTCCTTCCCCTGCCTGACCTGCCTGGTTTATCATCCATGCTTAAAATAAATACAATAAATAAAAACACCCCAAAACTCTTTCTCCTCCTGCAGAGGATGAGCAACAATCTACATATGCAAATAAATGGCATGCCAGTCCCCATGAATATTAATTTGGAAAGGGAGTCTGAGGCCCTAAAATACACTCAAAATCAACAATTTGGCATCTCACAACTCTTCCAGCTCACTTCCAGTGATCATGGCCTTGTTATATTTTAAGATTGCCTCTGCTCCCAGCTGGCCTCCCTTCTGCATCCCTGGATGTTCAAGTTACCAAATGGATGGAGAGTGTTTCAGGTTGGCAGGATGGAGGTCCAGGGGTGATGGGGCTGGGCTGACCTTGTCCTGCCTCCCCGGCCAGGGCCCAGGCCTTAGCCCCTCTCTGATCCCAGCATTAGCAGGGAGTCCTCAATGCCAGGGGACAGTTCTGGGAAACCCCATGGACAACCGTCAACCTGGGACCCTTGTACTGTCAGGGAGCACTCAGGGTGGGGCAGAGCAGCAGCCTCAGGAATCAGCTTCTCCTGCCTCTCAGGGACAAATGGGGAAACTGAGATCCGGAGGGTAGGTACCTTGCCCAGAGTGACACGGTGAGTTAATGGCAGGAAGTGAGAACACGTATTCATTCTTTGCTCTGAAAAGCACATTTCTTTTTGAGTGTGTGTGTGTATGTAGAAGGGGGTAGGCAGGGTAGGGCTTAAAGTTTGTATACTTTGGGGGAAAGAGTCATTCTTCTCTTATGATCATTCACCCAGAGACAAGTGGCAACAGAAAATTCAGACTTGTGTCCCATTTCCATTGAAATAAATGATTTCCTTCCTCTCTCAGTAGATTTCCAAATTAGATTACACATAGGCCAGAATTAATGTGAAGCTGTCTTGCAGAGTACCCTCTGGCTGAAGGTAGGATAGGGCAGGAGAGAGAAGGGCCGAAATATCTCCAAGGAAGCCAGGTGGAGAGGACCTTGAGGTGGAAGAGGAAGGAGTTAACAGTAACTTCTGGGTCCCACTTGTATGGGGAGGAGGGCAGAGGGGAATGATGCAGCATAGTGGTATCACCAAGAGTTGGATATCCCGCTTGCCCTTTCCTGCTGCTTACTGGATAGGCGTGAGCATATCATCTCATCTTTGGACCTCCTTTTCCTTGTCAGTAAATATTGGGGTAATACTGAGATAACCAATCACTTCTCCCTCCCTCCCTCTTTTCTTTCTTTCCCTCCTTCCTTCCTTCCTTCCATCCTTCCTTCCTTCCTTCCTTCCTTCCTTCCTTCCTTCCTTCCTTCCTTCCATCCTTCCTTCCTTCCTTCCTTCCTTCCTTCCTTCCTTCCTTCCTTCCTTCCTTCCATCCTTCCTTCCTTCCTTCCTTCCTTCCATCCTTCCTTCCTTCCTTCCTTCCTTCCTTCCTTCCTTCCTTCCTTCCTTCCTTCCATCCTTCCTTCCTTCCTTCCTTCCATCCTTCCTTCCTTCCTTCCTTCCTTCCTTCCTTCCTTCCTTCCTTCCTTCCTTCCTTCCTTCCTTCCTTCCTTCCTTCCTTCCTTCCTTCCTTCCTTCCTTCCTTCCTTCCTTCCTTCCTTCCTTCCTTCCTTCCTTCCTTCCTTCCTTCTTCTTTCTTTCTCTCTGTCTTTCTTTCTATCTGTTTGTCTTTCTTCTTTTTTCTCTTCTTTTTATTTTATTATTTTTTTTAGACAGACTCTCACTCTGTTGCTCAGGCTGGAGTGCAGTGGCACAATTATGGCTCACTGCAACTTCGACGTCCCAGGCTCAAGTGATCCTTTGGCCTCAACCTCCCAAGTAGCTGGGACCACAGGTGCGCACTGGTATGTCAGGCTAATTAAAATTTTTTTTTTGTAGACATGGGGTCTCCCTATGTTGCCCAGGCTGGTCTCAAACTCCTGGGCTCAAGTGATCCTCCTGCTTTGGCCTCCCAAAGTGTTGAGATTATAGATGTGAGCCACTGTGTCCGGCTTGCCCCCACTTCTTAGTGCTGCTTTGTGAAGACTAAATGAAGATTTAATGTTCTGCACCATGCTTCGCACAAAGGCATTCAGGACATCTAAATTTCTTTCTTTTCCAGATAGATTTTATTTGACTAGCTGCAGTTGTCAGTATAGCTGTATTTGTATTTGTGTTTGTGTTTCCACTTGTGTCTGGATTGGTGTGTTTCTTTGTGTTGTCTGTGTATGTGCTGCTGTTATTCACGTGTGTATTTCTGAGTGTGGTGGTGTAGATAGGGATGTGAGTACGTCTGTGGATGTCTTTGTGCTTGCGTCTTTGTGTGTTGGGTTGAGTAGAGTGCTTTGTGCCTGTGAGCGGCTGTGTCTCTGTGTGTCAGTGTTTCCATGACTGCATGGCAGCTCTATGTGTGTGTGTGTGTATTGCACGGCCAGTATGCCCAGAGATCTCCAGGGAGTTGAGAAGCTTCACAGTGCACAGGAGCCCTGGACCTGGGTCCCCTCTAAGGTCTCCGTGGTGTCCTTCTCCCCACCAAAAAGCCTCCTGCAGTTCCTGGAGCCCTTCCTAATTGCCCTCTGTCCATTTTCCTCTGCCTCCCGCTGGAGGCACATGGGGCCTAAGAATGCTTCCGCAGTGGCAGGGCCCCTGGTCCATTTGCATTCGTGTTTGCATATCATTTGCATTGTCTATACAGACTGTGCTTTCAGTTCTGCAGTTTTCAAGGTAAAATGTAGTTGCTCTTCTTGAAGGTCATTATATTAAGAATTTTTCTGCCTTTTATTCTTTCTAGTCCAGACCTCCCTCCCAGGACCAGAAGGCTAGGGCTGGATAGAAGTCCCAGAAGCCTCTGCTGTTCCGTCAGCCCCGCCTTCTGGTCCACTTCCCCTCCCTGGGCCTCCAGCATGGGGGACACTGTGACAGTCTTCCATGCAGCAGGCCTGGTTCAGTGGGTAGAGACCCTGGGCTCTGGGAGGAGCAGCTTCGGGGGAGAAGATTTTCTCACCCAGAGGTAGTTGGTTCGGCCCAAATCCCAAGAGGGCAGGTCACAGCCAGGGGATAACACAGTCCAACTTGTGCCTATTGCCTGCTTGCCAAGATCCCATGACTTACTCCTACTGGGGAAGGACCACTATGGATGTTTCAATGTCGCTATACCCATCCTTGGCTGGGGAGGGGCCATGGGGCTGGGCTGGCCTTATGGGAAACAAAGGAGGCAAAGATGTCTTTTCCTTTCAAACATCTAATACATACTTACTAATATTTCTGATGCCATGGAAGACACCTATCCAAAAAGCTTCCCCAGGAGGGTTGTACCCAAAAAGTATCTTCCTTATGGGTCATCACATGCAAGACATCGCCTCTTTCAATGTGGATTTGAGTCTGGGCTCTGCCATGCACTAGCTGCGTGATCTCTGACCAGCTACCTAACCTGTCTGAGCACCTTGCTTCTCATCTGAAGAAGGCAGGTAAAAGGCTTAGCTTAGTGCCTGGAACATAGCAAAGACAAAGACTCAGTGAATGTCCGAATTGCCAGTCCCTATTGGCGTATTAGAAAACAGAGGTTCCAGGGTGTGGTTTTTATCACTTCGTATAAATTGTTCACCAGAGGCACCGCAGATGAGTGACAGGCAACAGGCCTGAATCCCTTTGTGGCCCTTCTGTAAGTCCAGCTCTAGAGGAACTTGGCTGCTTTTGCCTTCCCACGAGGAGAAGCGTTGCAAAGGCAGCCGGGGAAGCAGGCGCATCCTTGTCTGTGTCTCCGAAAATTCAGCCCTCACTCTCCCCTGCCCCACTCTCCCCTGGTTCTAGTGTCAAGTCATTCATCTTCTCTCATGTGTCCTTCCTCTGAGCAAGGCACTGCTGGACACCCAGGACCATCCAGCAGAGTAGATTTTGGGTTCCCCAGAAGACAGAGCTTGAGGGAAATCTTTGTGCTGGTGCTTTATTGGGGGGCTGGGGTGCAGCTCAGGGGAGGGAGAGGGAGAGGAAAAAGGAAAATGAGGCAAGGAGGGAGGAAAAGCGAATGCCAGCCACCACTTTGGGAGAAAAGAAAGCTGGTTGCTCAGTCATGAGGGATGGCTCCTGTTAGGCTGAGTAGAGCCACTGAGACTCAGAACAGTTTGTTGCAGGTGTAAGGGATGGAGTTTATCTGCTAGCTCTTTGGTATTTCATTGGTCCAGGTTTTCCCCATGGAGCATTAACTCTCTTGCACCTCTGGGTCCTATCACCTGACCCTGTTGGGCAGCCTTTGGAGAAGCCCAATCCCATGCCCTGTGGCATGGTGCCTCACCTGGGCCCAGAAGTGGTGAGAGCATCCAGTGCTCCACATGGCCGGTGGGTGGACCCTGGTATGGGAGCTGCTATGACTTCTCAGGAGGGTGCAGTGAAGGCTGTGCCAGAGACCAGCCCTCACCCTGGGGGAGGCAGGGACAGCCAGTGATGTTAGATGAGAGCACTGGCAGTGGTGGCCTAGCTCTCCAACCAGAAAGTAGGTGATGGTCTGGGAGGCAGGGGGAGTCAAGCAAATCTGGGAAAGCGCATATGTAGGTTCTGATTCAGCCATCGTTAATCAATGAATCAATTCACAACTGGGGCCAGGTGCTGGAGTCTGGGCCTTTCCATGCAGGCAGTGGGGAGCCATCAGCAGTTCTTGAGCAGGTGAGAGACTGCTCAGTGTTCAGTAATGACAGGAGTTATTTGGAGAGGGTCCTTGCTCAGGTCTACATGTCTTTGTCCACAAAGCATCAGATGAGGGCTGTTGCCAGAAGACCTGGCATTCCTAACTCAGTTCAGGGAAGAGAAAAGGCTCCTAGATCACCATTGCCTATGGAGTTTCATTTAGCAGTGAGGAGGCTGGATCGCCCATGACAGCCTTACAGGTCTTAATCAGAGAAGAGGATGTCCTTCCTGAGTGAGGTGAGATCATTCTGAACTGGGTCAGAGACCAGAGTGCCTGGGTTCGAATCCCAGCTCTGCCATTTAAAAGCAGGTGACGTTGGGCAAGTGACTCAGCCTCTACTCGTTCAATGAATGTTTAGTGAGTACCTGCTGTGTGGCAGACTGTTCTTGCTGTTGGGCATGTAGCAGTGAACAATGCAAGACAAACAGACACAACTCCCTTCCCTTGTGGGGCTTCTGTTCTCATGGAGGAAGCCGGACTCTAAGCAAATAAGTTAGTAGATGGTTTATTTGAAGGTGACCAGAGGTGTGGCAAAAAGCAGGACAGGTGAAGAGGCAGTGATGGGTGGGGGTGGGGTTGCATTTTTAAAAAGAGTGTTAGGGAGGGTCTGCAATAAAAAGGTGGCCTCTAAGTTATACTTGGAGGAGGGGAGGGTGTGAGACATACTGATATCTAGGGGAGACACCCTTGCCTCAGTTTCCTCAACTGTACAGTCAGGGTTATGATCGAACCTATCTCAGGGGCTGCTGAGTGGGTTAAATGAGTTAATCCATGCAGTGGGTTTAAACCTGGCCCGGCACACAGTGAAACACTATTATCACCACTGCTGAAGTAGGAGCCCATCTCTACTGCCTCCAGGCAGCGCTCCTGGGCTCCAGACTACAGGGATTTTGGTGGCCTTCATCTCCCCAAGAGTGTGTGTGTGGTGGTCTCCTCCAACCTTCCCTATCTCCTCATTGAAAGGGGCACACAACCTACAGTTTGAGAAGCAACACATGCATTTTCTTTTTACTCGAGCATCTGACTCCCCGAGGGAATCGCAGAAAAGCCTTTAGCAAACTCCAGGTTTAGGAAGCGCTTCCAGCCTTTCTCTGGGGCATCTGTGGATGGGGTGGGCAGGTGTTTCTGGCCTAGCTCAGCTCAGGGTGGGCTGGGGAGGGGGTTTCCCACCCAGAAAACTGGGCTCCCAGCAGTGGGGATGCAGGGCTGGCCCTACTCACACCCTCCAGGCTGGGCGGTGGCCCAGCTCTCATCAGCAGGCGCTGAGAGTCCCTCCAGCAATTCGGATACTATTATTTACTATTGCAGAGATTTTTGCGGCTGTGATTTACCACCACTGTGAAGCCCCAGGACCTAAATCCCAGTAGCCTCAGTATAGATATTGCATCTAATCAATCCTGTATTACCATGCAAATACATCCTATAGGATATTGCTATCTTTTCCTTTCAAACACTTAATACATAATTAATGATATTAAAATACATCTAATGCCACACGATACCAACCTCAAAAGCTTCCTGTTATAATTTATTCCCACCTAGATAAAAGACTGATTTATTGGTTCACTTATCATTCAGGGGCAGTCCTCTCCTGGCCATCCACGGGAAGGGGCGGTGGAGGCAGGAAGTGCCCGCTGTGTGGCAGACTGTCCCCCAGACAGCATTGGGCCTGGCAGGAGATGGCCACACGCCAGCATCTTCAAGGATTCCTCATTCAGTTCTCCCAAACTACTCCAGGAAGGAGGTCCTCTTGTTATTCCACTCTACAGATAGGGAAACAGAGGCCAGAGAGGCAGCCCCACTTGCCCAAAGTCATAATCTTAGGCTTGTCCACAGGCCAGTGGACCTGGAAGGCGGGCTTGGCATTTCTTACCCCTTAAAACAGCAGCGATAGTCACTACTCTGCAGGAGTATTTGAGAATTAGAGGTAACAGCAGATGTTAGGCACTGAAACGTGCTGCTAATGTCTTTACTTGGAGGTGAAATGGCGAGACCATCAATTTTAAGGGTATCGTTTTGGCAGCTAGGTGGTCTTTTGTTGCGGGGAGTGAGTTGGAAGGAGACAAGGTGTGGGACCCCACAGTCATCAGGGACACACCTTCCCTGGCAGATAAGACACCATGAGAAGAAACCATACTCCAGAGTCCACCTGGGAGTTTCTTCGTCCAGGCTTCACCCAGGTCCTCCTGTGAATCACAAGAGCGCTGGACTTGGGAATGAAGATAACGTGGTCCCTGGATGAGGCACTGTGTCTGGTGGAAATGGACAGACACAGTAACTAGTGTGACGAGGTGTGATGGGTGTCAGCATGCAGGCACCAGGATTCCAACAGCCGGGGGTGCCTGATGGTGCTGCCAGTGGACAAGGGAAGGAGGTGCTGGGTGAGGGAGTGGCATGTGACACATACTAGGCACACGGAGGGGCCTGAGAATGATTGAGGTGAATATGGAGATTGACATGGTGGGGGCAGCAGTCTCATTCTTCCCGGGGTGTTCCAGCAGGCCACCCATCTTGGCTCAGCTCCTCTGCCCCTTTGTTCTGGTGTGGAGGAAATGAACTGGGTTGTGTCCACCCCAAACCCAGACAGGCAGAGGAGCTGGATGCTGAGCAGGAGGTGGGGACAGGAAGCTGCCTGCAAACAGCCACCGCAGCCAGGGGGCACGGAGGCTCACTGGGGACCCTTCCTGGGCCAGAGGATTAGGGTTCGAGCTGCTTTTCTTTCCTCCAGCACAGCCATTCCCACACTCCCATGAAACTCTCAGCACGCTCTCTCGTTCTTCCTTGTCCCATCCAGACTTTATCCATGGCGTTGGTGGTATTAAATGGTACTGAGGGCGGACCCAGCCTGTGCCCCAGACTGAAGAGCTGTTTCTTGCTCAGGAGTCCTTTGCCTTGGCTTGGGCCTTCTCTCCTTTTTCCCTGTGATGTCTTTTCCCTCCCCAGTCCACATTCCCTGTGGCAGGCAGAAGGATCTTTCTAAAGTGCAAACCGGACCATGTCCCTGCCTGTCGGAAACCCTTTAACGGTTTCCCATTGCCCTCGCGATAAAGTCAAAACTCATTAGCACAGAGTCAAGGCCCAGCAGCCTCACCCCATCCTCTATAATCCACCTTGCACTTGATGTTTGGGTAGCACCAAGCCGCTGCTGGTCCTCCCTCCTGCAGAACACACAGTGCTGTGTCACACCTCTGTGTCTTTGCGTATGTTGTTTTCTGACTGCAACACCCTTCTACCTTCCTTGTGTGGCTGACTGTTCCTCATCCTCCACAATTCAACCCAGACACCATCTCCTCCAGGAAGCCTTCCCTGAACTCCCCTCCCTCTGGTGGGCTGAATGACTTGCCTTTCTGTTCTCCTGACTCTCTGTACTTATTACAGCCTCACAACCTCAAAACTGTAGTGAGAGCCTCAGGAGGAGGGACTTGGTCAAACAGGGAGCCAGTACCCAGTGCTGTCCTTGGCATGTAGTAGGGTTAAAGATTTGTTGTCACACTGAACCAGGATAGTCCTTGTCCTTGATACAGAGACTTGATGCCTGCCTGTAGCTCTCCTTGACCTGTGGAGAAGAGGTGGGATTTGCCAGGCAATTTTGGGGTGGACTGTGAGATGTGGGAGCCTGGGCAATCTTGAGACGCTTCCAGGATCCTATAGGAGGACCCAGGCTCTTCTGGAGTTTAGAGAACATCACTGCTCTGAGTGCCTGGAGGGTTTTGGCAGGCATTGGGGTGTAGTGGTGTTGCTCAGAGGCTTGAGAAATGAGGATGATCCTGGGCAGTTGAAACCCCTGGGTAGGTAGTCAGTTTCCATTCTCCCTCTTGGCCATGTCTCTAGATTTGTTATAGATTTTGACTTTTTTTTTTTTTTTTTGAGACAAAGTCTTACTTTGTTGCCCAGGCTGGAGTGCAGTGATGCCATCATGGCTCACTTCAGCCTCGACCTCCCAGGCTCAAACAGTCCGCTTACCTCAGCCTCCCAAGTAGCTGGGAATAAAGGTGCATGCCACCACACCCAGCTAATTTTAAAATTTTTTTATAGAGATGAGGTCTCCCTACATTGCCCAGCCTGGTCTCAAACTTCTGGACTCAAGCAATCCTCCTCCCTCAGCCTCCCAAATTGCTGAGATTACAGGCATAAGCCACCTTTCCCTGCTCTATGTTGACCTTTTAATTGCTTTAATCAGCTCCCTAATTTTTGTTCGCAACTTGATTCTCTGCACCTTCCCCACCCCTCTCCATGTGTGGCACAGGGATTTAAGAAGATGAAAATCTTCAAAAAATAGGAGACTCTGAAATGGGTTTCAGGGAAAGCATGGTGCCCCCCTTCTGCTTTGTAGGGGTGGAGGGTGTGGAAGCATAGGAAAGAGCCCCTTGCTTCCTGTGGGATAAGGACAATGAAATGACATCACCAGATCCTGAGTTCCGAAGGTGGGAAGGGCAGAGAGGACCTGGTTCAGGGCCAGGGATTGCTCTGGGACTCCCCACTGGAGGCTCGGTGTCCTTCTGGGTAATTTTCATCTTTAATTTCTTAGCGTTTTATGAACAGGGAGTAAATCAGGATCCTGCACCGACTGCTTCGTGTAAAGGATTAATAAACTGGAGATTTATGGGGCAGCAGCAGAGGAAGGCAGTGGAAATGGAGAATGAAATGAGACTTGGTTCCCAAGGGGCAGAGCCTGGCTCCAGGATCTTCCCTCTATTTTAGGACATCTGTATTCCATTGTAGGGACCTGGCTGGGATCCTTGTCCTTCAGGGATCCTATTCAGGGTTGGGTGGTGGGCCTGGGCCTGGGCCCTGGCCTGTGTCTTCTGTGTAGGGGTAAACCAGGTGGGCCCAAGGTCGAGGAGGTGGAACCATGCCTGGATCTGTCTAGTCTGACAGCCTGACACCCAGTCTTCAGCATAACCTATAGATACCTGCTCTGGGCTTGGATGGTCTAGCTTTGAGTCTATAGCCAGAGGACTGAAGTTGACATTCTCTTTGGCTGTATCAGTTAAGCTGCAAGTAACAGAAAAGCATGACATCAGAGGCTTGAATAATAAGAATCTAGGTCCTTTCCACCTCTCTGGTTGTTCCTCTTAGCATGTTAGCACATCCTCACAATAGCGCCTCATGGTGGTGACATGGCTGCTGTAGTTCCAGTCATTACATTCAGAAATAACAATGTCTGGCCGGGTGCGGTGGCTCATGCCTGTAATCCCAGCACTTTGGGAGTCCAAGGCAGATGGATCACTTGAGGTCAGGAGTTCGAGACCAGCCTGGCCAACGTGGCGAAACCCTGTCTCTACTGAAAATACAAAAATTAGCTAGAGGCTGAGGCAGGAGAATCGCTTGAACCTGGGATGTGGAGGTTGCAGTGAGCTGAGATCCAGCCTGGGTGACAGAGCAAAACTCCATCAGAAAGAAAGAAGAAAGAAATAAAGAAAGGGAAGGGAAGGGAAAGGAAGGAAGGGAAAGAAGGGAAGGAAGGGAAGGAAAGAAGAAAGAAATGACAATGTCAGGTGGAACAAAGCACTGCCTGTCTCTCTCAATGGACATCTCTTCTTAAGAGCAAGGAAACTCGCCCTGAAGACCTTTGGCAGGCATTCCTCTTATTTGACTGGCCAGAACTGGGTCACATACTCCTTCCTAAGCCAATCACTAGCATGATGAAAGGGACTGCCACGATTGGGTCAGAGTAAGGAAGATTCCCTGGGTCATGCTTCCCTGAGTCATGTTGGAGAGAAGTGAGCACCTAGACAGAAGTGGGGCACTCGGGGAATGGGGAAATGGCGTGGCTGCTGGACAGATATTTGCTGTGGTGACTTTGGGTAGTTTGTTTTAGCTTGCTAAGCCTTAGTTTCCCCATTTGTAAAGTGAGAATAATAATAATAATAGTGCTTTCTGGCCAGGTGCAGTGGTTCATGCCTGTAATCCCAGCACTTTGGGATGTCAAGGCGGGCGGATCACTTGAGGTCAGGAGTTCGAGACCAGCCTGACCAACATAATGAAATCCCGTTTCTACTAAAAATACAAAAATTAGCCGGGTGTGGTGGTGGGCACTTGTAATCCCAGCTACTTGGGAGGCTAAGGCAGGAGAATCATTTGAACCTGGGAGGTGGGGGTTGCAGTGAGCCGAGATCATGCTATTGCACTCCAGCCTGGGCGACAAAGCTAGACTGTCTCAAACAAACAAAATAATAATAATAATAGTACTTTCTTATAGCATTGTGAGAATGAAATGTGACATGTATGCTAAGTGCTTAGCAGGGTGCCTGGCACATAGTATACGCTATGCTAGGTGCTGGTGTTATGAACAGCCCAGTGATTTGAGCACACTGTTTAACCTGTTTGGGTAACAGTGCTGTGGAAAATAGACACGGTATTATCTCCTCTAGGGTCACACCTGCCTTTTGTTAACACTAGGAAACCGAGGTGGTGTTGTTATTGTCATAGCCCTATGGCATCTTCGTTCGTAACCTGGGCTTTCATATCAGACTAGGGTCCTCCACTCACCTAGTAGTGTGACATTCGTGAAGCTAGTTAACCTCTCTGAGCCTCTGTTTCCTCATCTGTAAGTTGGTGATACTTTTACTCACCTTGTAGTGTTGTTGGGTGAGTTAAGGAGGTAAGTATGGCACCTGGCTGGCACAGGGCCTGGCACACAGTAGGCCACGATAAAACTCCTTGCCTTTCCTTTTACCTTGTAGACACTAATTTCATTTGGTGCATGACCCTAATCAGAGACTGGAGGCATGAGGAGCGGGGTCTGTTCTCTTGGGGGTGATATGATGAAGCAGAAAATGAAGGCCAGGGTTCAGACTCTAAGGTTCCGGAGTGCCAGCTGGGAAACGAGGCAGGAGCCTAGGATTTTAGAGGAAGCCAACAGGCCAGGAGCAAAGAGAGGGGCAGAGCTCAGATGGCACAAGGCTTGTCTAGAGTTCCCCAGGGACTTGGAATGCTGAATCTCTCGCAGCACAGCTGATTCCAGATCCTACTGTCTGCCTTGACTGGGGCCAGTCCAGCTGTAGGTAAAAGTTTCCCAAGGGCTGGTGGCCAGGACTGGGAGTGGGGAGATGAGATGATGGGAAATGTTAGCTATGGGTCTGGGAAGTTGCTAGCGTTGCCAGAGAAGGTTTCTACAGTCTGTAGGTCTTCGTGCATTCAGGCTGGCTGCTTTAGGGCCACCTTTGACTCTTGAGACCTGCCTCTGGGGGATGTTCGGCTCTGCAGGCTCCTGGCCTAGGCTGCCTGCCATGGGCAGTTTGGTGGAGGGGTTCTGAGTGGTGTCTGTGGACTCCTCCCACCTGAGCTCAGCTCAACCACTCATCATCTCGGTAATATGGGGCAAATCCTTTAGCTTCTGTGTACCTCAGTTTTACCATCTGTAAAATGGGCTTAAAATAGAAGCTAACTTGTAGGGTTGTTGTGGGGATTGAGAGTGGGTGAACACTCAGCACAAGGCCTAGCACACAGTAAGGGTTTGGTGAGGGTTAGTTGTTGTTGTTCGAGGATAATAAACACATGTATTCCCAGCTTCCACAAAGCAAATTGTATTTTTCTCTTACTTGCTCTTCCATGACCCAAGGTCTCACTACTGAGGGGGAGAAAGGTGGAGAGGAAGATGGAAAAACCTGTGCTTCATTAGTGATTAAGCATCACTATAGCTACCCAAAGGGCCTGTGAAGCTGCCAGAGAAGCTGGTGTGAGCACAAAAGGGTCCAGGGGTGAAGATTAGCAAGGAAAGGAGGGGCGGGAGTTTGAATCAGCAGCTTAATTCATGGCTCAGGAGAGGGTTGGAGCATCTGTTTCCGTAGAGCCCTCAGGGGCAGCCTGTGTAGGAAAAACAGCTCCTCTCTCTTCTCCAGAATGAAACTTTGTGGAGCCCTGATGTAATTTGGGAGCCTGGAGGGCAGGGCCAGGAAGGGCCTCATGTGCCTTCTTGGCATCTTTGACAACTCCTGTTCTGCCATTATCTAGAGGCCGTATCACACCCTATAACAGTCCCCTCTCCCTGGGCAGATTATGTGTCCTACTTCTGTCACCCCCCAGCGGGGCTCATCTGCAGCACATCCCTTCATGCAGACTTCACTTGGCCGGGGTTTTGGTCTCTGGAAAGCCCTGCCCTGGGAGGTGGTGGGGGTTGGGGTGTGGAGTAGGGCTCCCCTTTACCTGCAGGTCTGATGGAGCCTGCATTTCCCAGCCTGTGTTCTGTGGAACACTGGTTCTGCAGAATGTTCTATAAAGTCTCCAAAAAGTCCGTGGGAAATGGACCTGATTGCTTTCTTTACCCCAGTGTTTCCTAAACTTATTTAACCATGGGATCTTAGTCTCTATAGAACCCCTTTAACATCCTAAGGAAGTGGTGTTATGGAACCCACTTTGGACAAGGCTTCTGTAGGAAGGAGACCACTTGGCCAGGAATGGGAGTGCTGCCTCTCTGGTTCTGTGGGTACATACAAACTGAGTGACTTGGACAAGCCAAGCCCCCTCTCTGGGTTTCCATTTCTTCAGCTTTAGAACATATTGATGAGAATAATGCCTCTTCCATCACTTACATACTAGAGTAGGTTTTTAAAAACTCTTTACAATGAAAAATTTTGGAGACCCCAGGTAGAGAGAACAGTATAGCGCACTCCCACATCTGCATCACCTGCTTCAGCAATTACTTGCATTTTGCTTATCTTGTTTCATCTCCCCCTCCTTTTACAAGAATGGTTTTGAAGATGAGGTGAAATTAAGTCTATGAAAGTGCCTTGAGAACTTCAAAGTGCTGTACAAATGTAAGACATCTATCATTACTATTATTAACTTTATTATTCTTATTCCTAAAGTTCAAAGTGCTGCACAGATGTAAGGCATCTGTCATCATTATTAGTATGCTTATAATTTCTTATTACTGTCTCTAGTCACATCACCAAAAATGCCCAGTAATGTGGATATTATAGACCTTCATTTGTAAGAAGCTGGGCTGAGCCCTGAGGGGAAATACGTTTTATAACCCAACCCTGCTGCCAGAGGGCTTATAGTCTAGTGGGGGAGGTAAGACAGAAGGTTTGAAAAACAGTCTCACAGTTCCTGGTGGAGCGTGGGCAGCTGCCAGACAAGGGAGCAGGCAATTCTGGAATAATTCAGGGAAGGGGAGAAGCAGGAGGCAGGGAGTATGTAGCCGGAGGCTTTCCTTCATTGGAGAGATTCCCCTCTACTCGGCTAGTTTGCGAGCTTGCCTGGGCTCAGAGGCAGCTGGAGGGATGAGATGCCCTTTCTGGGCCTGGGCTTGGAGGCAGCTGGAGGGATGAGATGCTCTTTCCGGGACACAGCCGCCTAAACCCTAGTGATGTGGTGGTCCTAAGGAGGACAGATTCTGGGCCTTGGTGAATGACATGAATCTCCCTCTCTTGTAGGAGGTGAAGTTGCTGCCAGCACTTCCCAACAGGACAGGAAGTTCGCACCATTGCTACTTTCAGACAGAATTTGGTGCAGCCTCAAAACAAACAGAGCTTGGGACCAAACAGATCCAGAATAACCCCAGCCTTTCTGAGGCCAACCCCATTGTCCAATGGGGCCCCTTGGTTTTAATCACCTAAATTCCAGTTTCCCATCTTGGCCAGCTCTGTGTCCTTGTCCTGGGGCCCTCCACCTGGCTGCTCCCTGCTACCCAGCTCTCTCTACTGTCTGGGCTTTGCCAAGGGTCCTTCCTCCCTGTGGGAGCCTTGCCATTCCTCTTCCTTCCACAGAGCACAGAGAGACTCAGAGATTCAGAGTGTGCAGCCTTGGAAGGGCCACCAAAGCTGTCATCCTACTGAATTGTCTATGTAGGAGATGGAATTTCAGTCCCAGATTGTAACTTGTAGGGGAACAAACAGCTCTCTCTTGGCTACCGATAAGTTTGGCTAGAATTTTGCTTTGAAAACATGTGAGCCAAGAGAAGATTTTACATTAAAAAATGTATTTCCAGTTTCCTGGAGAAAATCTGCAACTCCAGGCCCACATTTCTGCCTGGCAACAGTCGAGGGAGCTGAGTGGTGGCCTTCCCATTCAGCTGGGACATGTGCATATCCAGGTCGCCGTGGCCCACGGGGAGCCTGGGGCTTGTGGACAGTCCTGCTCTGGCCCTGGTGGGCTTTGGGGCTGGGAAACCATACCACAGAGAGCTTGGTTGTGCTCAGAGGCTGCAAGGCCAGTTAGCCCAAAATTTGTTTCTGCTTGACTTTGTTATTTCTGCTCATGATGGGTTTGTCATCATTATTTGACTAAGAACATTTTTCTTGAGTGATATATCAGGATCCTGGCAGGTGACAAGTGGTGAACACAAGCTGGGCAATTTGATGAGTGCTTAATAAAGGGACCATTTACAAAGGGGAGGGCAGAGTGCAGGAAAATCAGCAAAGGGTAGTGCAGCACCCTGATGCTAGCACCAGTGGGGAGCAGTTACTACCCCCAGGTCTGCAGGGACTTGGAGAGGGTGCTGTGTTTAGAGGCTGCCTGTGATAGGAGCGAGGCCTCCTGGGATGGAGGCAGCCAAATCATAGTGACCCAGCCTAGCCTTCTCCAGCTCTGGGACATCCTGTGGGGTGCCCCATTGCCCAACCCAACTGGAAGCCAGAGATCAAGGGGGCCTCCTCACATGAAGCCCATGCTTGTCAGCCTCCTGGGCCTGGAGCA
This sequence comes from Rhinopithecus roxellana, assembly GCF_007565055.1. Classification (NCBI taxonomy): domain Eukaryota; kingdom Metazoa; phylum Chordata; class Mammalia; order Primates; family Cercopithecidae; genus Rhinopithecus; species Rhinopithecus roxellana. The sequence goes on from NC_044553.1 coordinate 172,761,290, forward strand.
GAGGGAAGCGTGGAGAGAAGCTCTGGAGAAACCACATGGAAACCATCCAGCACTGGCAACAGTGTGATAAGGTGACGAGTCCTGACCCCTCTGCTGGCTTGTGGTAGGAGATGGTTCTGTCTGTGTGGGGACGCTGGTCTGATAATGGGGAGCCGTCCTCACTCTGGGGTAGGGGCTCCTCTTTCTGGGGCCCATAGAGCTCGTCCCCTGCAGGCCTCTTGGCCTGGTTTTCTGTCCTGCTGGGTGTGGCTCCTCTGTGTCTTTGTGCATGCGTGAGTGCATGGGCACCCCCTCTGCCCAGCTGCCTCTTTCTCTGGGGCTCCATAGCCTTTCACAAGTAGAAGCCTTCCTTCTAAAAGGAAACCTAGTGGAGGAGGAAGAGCGGGTCTGGCTGTCTGTGGAGGGCTGGCTCGGTAGTCCTGATGGTGGGGACAAGGCTTCACAATCCCTCGGGCAGGGCTCCGTCTCTTTATTGACTCTCCTACTTGAACGCCCGCTGTGTGTGGTGTTTTCTGAAGAGCCTTCCTGCTGTGATATGATTTACTAAGCTCCCCTGTTCTCGAAGGATCTTCCCCACTAGCCTGCCTTGGATTTTGAGATTCTCTGCAGCTTCCCAGCCCTGGAGAAGGTTAAAACTTAAAGGACCTTTCCACCCCCTCATTTGGCAGAGGCCACACCGAGGCCCAGGGAGAGGAAGTGACCTGCCCATAGTCACAAGGTGACTTTGGGCCCAGGGCAGGAATAGGAACCCGGACTAGCTCTTGGGCTTGGGTGTTCTGTGGCCTCACCCCAGATGCCCTGGCAGGTGTCATTGGAGTGGGGAGGTGGTAGAGTCGGACGGGAAAGCTGGAGCACCCAGAGGCTGGGTGGCTGGGCCTAGCTAGTCTTAGAAGATGGTGTCTGAAGCATGAAAGGATCTACTGTCTAAGTGGACTGGGATGGCCCTTCCCTAGGGACCACTGGTGGAATGGGGACAAAGAAATATAAGATAACATCCATTTCAGGGCACGTCCCAAACAGCAGAAGCCCAGCGCTTCCATGGCTTGAACTGGGGAAGAAAGGGGCTGTCTTCTCCTTCTCCTCTCCTCTCCCTTCCTGCCCTCTCTGCAGGAGATGCTGAGAAGCTGGGAGAAGCTCAGTGGGGGTTCCGCCCCAGGAGAAGCAGGTATGTGGGTGGGTGATGGGCATAGAGAAGTGGAAGGAATTCCTAGCATTAGAAGGAAGGCCCAAGTTCAGTTCTCCCACTTGGCTGTGTGATCTTGGATACAAATCATTTAAAGTGCTGGACTTCTGTTTTCATTTGTATGAAATGGGGGAAAATAATACCTCAGAGGATTGCTATGAGATTCATTACTGTTAATATCCAATATTAATAATAATGCTGAGGATAAAAGGTCTAATTTACTGGGGCTTACTATGTGGCAGGCACTGGGCTCAGCAATTTCCATGCGTTATCCTGTTTAATCCTCACAGCAGCTCCAGGAGGAAACTGAGGCTCAGGATGATCCCACCAGTAAGCAGCACAGCAGGGACTCAGTGAGGTAATGGAGGAAGGAGTTCTGCATGAACTCAGCGTATTTTCTATTGACCTAATCAAAGATATTCTCATGCTGTCAACATTACTACCTAGTCCTTCCCATGAGCTATGGTAATCCTTAGAGATGTCTTCCAGAACGAGGCTTTTCAGAGGCCTCTGCGGACCTGTGTTTCCATGCCTCACACCACCTCCCTGGGAATCCTGCCCGGGTTGTGATTTTCTGAAGGAGGAAAAGAGCCTGGCAAATGGGAGGACCATCTTGTGACTTGACTGCTGGCCTCCTACAACCTGTCCTCCCAGCAGAGCCTGGAGCCCCGGCGGGCTGGAGGGCTGCCTCTGGGTACGTGTGTAAGTCTGCATGTGTGAGAGGATGTGTGTGAACACGTGTGTGTTTGTATGTCCATGTGAGGGTGTGAATATACAGTAGTCACCCCTTATTCTCAGAGGACAGGTTCCAAGCCCCCCCAGAGGATGCTGTGGACAGTCCCGACCCCTATATAGAGTATGTTTTTTCCTATACATACATACATACCTATCATAAAGTTTAATTTGTAAATTAGGTATAGTAAGAGATTAACAATAACTGATAATAGAATAGACCAATTATAACAATATGGCAGCATCACTACGGTTGTGCTTTAGGGCCATTATTAAGTAAATTAAGGGGCTGGGTGCAGCAACTCATGCCTATAATCCCAGCACTTTGGGAGGCCAAGGTGGGTGGATCACTTGAGGTCAGGAGTTTGAGACCAGACTGACCAACATGGTGAAACCTTGGCTCTACAAAAAATACAAAAATTAGCCAGGCGTGGTGGTACATGCCTGTAATCCCAGCTACTTGGGAGGCTGAAGCAGGAGAATCACTTGAACTGGGGAGGTGGAGGTTGCAGTGAGCTGAGATCATGCCACTGCACTCCAGCCTGGGTGACAGAGTGAGACTCTGTCTCAAAAAAAAAAAAAAAAGGTAAAATAAGGGTTACTTGAACACAAGCACTGAGATACCACTGACAGTCGATCTGATAGCTAAGATGACCACTAAGTGACTAATGGGCAGGGGGCGTCTACGGCGTGGATACACTAGACGAAGGCACGATTCATGTCCCGGGCTGGAGGGAGTAAGAGGGCACGACATTTCATCACACTACTCAGAATTGCATGCAAGTTAAAACTCATGGGCTGTGTATTTCTTGAATTTGCCATTTAACATTTTTGGACTGTGGTTGGTAACTGAAACTGCAGAAAGCAAAACCGTGGATCAGGGGCTGCTGTATGTATGTGTGTTCATGTTCATGTGAGTGTGGGTGTGGACATGACAGTGGGTGGGAGTGAATGTGTGCATATGAACATGTTTGCATGTACCTGTGTATGTACGTAAGCTGGTGTGTGCTGTGTGCATGCTTCAGTGTGTGATCTTATGTGAGTGTGTGCTTGTAAACATGTGCCTTCATGTGAGTATATATGTGTTCATGCAAGTGTGTGTATGATAGTGTGCATGTGTGTGTGAGTGCATGGGGTTTGTGCATGTGTCTAGGATTGTGTATGTATGTACACTGTTTATATGTGCATGTGTGTGCTCAAGTGTGCAGGACCATTTTTGAGCGTGTGCTTGTAAACATAATGCCAGTGTGTGAGTGTGTCCACCAGATGAGACCAGATGGGTTAAGCCCACTAGGTTCCTGCCTCCAAAGGGCATCATTAGGAAGCATTCGAATCTTCCAGACCTAATTAAGGAGCCTGGTAAGGTACAGGATGGTACCGCCCACTGAGCGCTGGTCTCCCCACTCCTCACTGGGGCTCATGAAAGCCATACTACCTAGGGAGAACAGCGTCCTCAGCCATTGCCTTTCGGGGCAGAGAGCTGGTTTTTATTGCCACTCTTAGGAAAATGGAGTGTGGGCAGTGGGCAAGCATGCTGAAGAGGCCTTTTTTTCGGGCAGAGCTGCTGCCTCTTCCCCATGATGGGAAATGGCTCTTGCAGGTTTGAGCCTTGGCTCTGCTCCCTAATGGGCACTTGGTAGAGGTGCTGGGCTGTGACCAAGTGTGAATCCATGCCAGGCCGCTCACCTTGGCTGGGAGAGCAGATGGCAGGACCAGGCTCTTCTGGCTGGCTGCTCTGCCCAGCCTGGGCCTTGCTGCACACTGCCTCCTTGTCTTAGGGTCTTGAGAATGGCCAGACCACACATGCCGCATTCTTTCCTGATTCTTTCCTGTGCCTGTATTCTCCAGCAAGACCCTTCCTCCCAGGAGGAGAGGGGCTGGCATGCTTGGACTAAGGGGAGAGAAAGTGGGGGAAAGAACAGTGCAACTCAAGGAGAAATGAGTGCTTGGGGGTGCTGATTGAGATGAATATGCATTTTGTACGCCTTGCCCATCACTAAACCAATTAATGAGATTCACTCCCCCATATAGGGAAATATTACAGCTAATCCTTGGATAGCACTTATGCTATGACAGGTACTTTATATACATATATATATGAGCTATACATATATAAAATGTATGTATAAAGTATATATTATATGACATATAAATATATTTATAATTATAATTATTAATTATAATATATAAAATATATAATTATATAAATATATTTATATTCTTATATAATTATATAAATATTATATAAATATATACTTTATATAATACTTTATATATAAATATCTAATATATAATAAATAATAATATATTTTATATATATATATATATTTTTGAGACAGAGTCTCACTCCGTTGCCCAGGCTGGAGTGCAGTGGTGCCATCTTGGCTCACTGCAAACTCCGCCTCCCAGGTTCAAGTGATTCTCTTGCCTCGGCCTCCTAAGTAGTTGGGATTACAGGCATGCACCACCATGCCCAGCTAGTTTTTTTGTTTCTTTGTTTTTTAGTAGAGTTGGGGCTTCGCCATGTTGGCCAGGGTGGTCTCGAACTCCTGGCCTCAAGTGATCCACCTGCCTCGGCCTCCCAAAGTGCTGGGATTACAGGCCTGAGCCACTGTGCTCGGCCAGATACTTTATATGCATTAATTCCTTTTATCCACACACACATCAGCCCTATGAGGTAGATAATGTTATTATCCTTTCAGTTTACAGACGAGAAAACCAAGGCTCAGAGAGGTGAAGTAACTTGTCCAAGGTCACAGAGCTAGTAATAGGCAGAGCAGGGATTGATGCTAAGTGGTCTGGTTCTGGAGACTGCAGTTAACCACTACATTATATTATGTCTTGAAGTAGCAAAGTGTCCTGTTGTTGATTAAATTTTCCCCATCATGACTGATCGAAAAAAGAGGCCAGTCACCTGTACTGTCCTTCCTGGGCCAACCAGGGGGCTGACATCTTGAGGGAGGCTGTAGTAGTGGAAGAATACCCAACGCTCAGCTACCCCAAGTAGGGGGATATACAGGAGGAGTTCAGGCCACTGGGGCTCAGTCCTTCACGAACCCACACCCTCCACACATAGTGAGTGCCTAAATGACTAAAACAAGAAAAAGATTTGTAGCAGCTTTATTGAAATATAATCCACATACCATAAATTCACCATTTTATTTTTTATTTTATTTCATTTTTATTTTATATTTTTGAGACTGAGTCTTGCTTTGTTGCCCAGGCTGGAGTGCAATGGCGCCATCTCAGCTCACTGCAGCTTCGCCTCCCAGGGTTCAAGTGATTCTCCTGCCTCAGCCTCCCAAGTAGCTGGGACTACAGGCATGTGCCGCCACGCCTGGCTAATTTTTGTATTTTTAGTAGAGATGGGATTTTACCATGTCGGCCACGCTGATGTTGAACTTCTGACCTCAAGTGATCCACCCACCTCTCAATTCACCATTTTAAAATGTGCAATTCAATGGTTTTTGGTATATGCACAGAGTTATGTAACCATCACCACAGTCAATTTTGTGGTATAATCCCCACGATTACCCCAAAAAAGTAACCCTATATCCATTATCAGTCACTCCCCATTTCCCCTCCCCCAACCTCTGGCAAGCACTTACCTACTTTTGTCTCTATGGACTTGCCTGTTTTGGACATTTCATATAAATGGAATCATAGGATATGTGGTCTTTTGTGACTGATTTCTTTCACTTAGCATGTTTTCAAGGTTCATCCATGTTGTAGCATGAACTAGTTAGTACTTCATTCCTTTTTACTGCCAAATAGTATTTCACTTTATGGATATAGCACATTTTATTTATCCATTCATCAGTTGTTAGATATTTGGTTTGTTTCTGCTTCCTGGCTATTATGAATAATGCTGCTATGAAATTCATGTACAAGTTTTTGCATGGACACATATTTTTGTTTATGTTGGGTACATGCCTAGGAGTGGAATTGCTGGGTTATATGGTAACTCTATGTTTAACATTTGAGAAACTGCGTGACTGTTTTTCAAAGTGGCTACACCATTTTACATTCCCACCAGCAGTCTATGAGGGTTTTAATTTCTCCACATCCTCATCAGCATTTGTTATTATCTGAGTTTTTTATTGTAGCCATCCCAGTCGGTTTGAAGTTATCTCAAAGTGGTTTTTATTTGCATTTCCCTGAGGATTAGTGGTGTTGAGCATCTTTTCATGTGCTTATTGGTCACTTATATACCTTCTTTGGAGAAGTGTCTATTCAGATCCTTTGCTCATTTTAAACATGGGTTCTAAGAAGATGAATGAATGAGTGAATGAGTCAGCCTACTACATACCAGGCACTGGGGAAACCAAGATGAATGAGACCTAGTCCTTGCCCTTGGGAAGCTTATAGCTCCTTAATTGTGCAGGAGATGAACACAAGACAAACACAATTGTATAGGAGGCAAACACAAGGAGTCAGAGAGATACAGTAAATGCTTGAACAGCAATAGGTGCAAGAGGCTGTGGGTGGCTGCTGGTGAGTGCATCTGACCAGGTGTCAGGGAAGGAAGGCTTCCTAGAGGAGAGGCCATTTGAGCTGAGACTTCAAGGGAGATGGGGGAGAGTAGGTTTGAGGAAAGGCCTTTTGAGTGGAAGAATTTGCTCTGGAGAAGGCCCAAGGCATAGTTGGAGAGCAGCTGGGAAATCAGGAGCAGGGTGAATGGCGAGGCAGGGCATCTGGAGGTTGGTACTGGGTCCAAGGAGAAAGAGCCAGGAGATATACCTGTGTGCTGAGGATCACGGAGTTGGAGACACTCAACTTGGGTTTAAATTTGCCATCAAAACCCTGCTTGTCCTCAAGGCCTCCTAACAGAATTGCTGAAGCTGCTGCTGTGGTACCGGGTGGGTCCTTTTATGTTTTAGTAATTATCCTGTCACCCACCAAAAATAATTTCATCTTGGGAAGAAGGGAGGTTTGGTGGTATTGAAAAACTGCTGCCACGTAAGTGCAAGCGGCCTAATTGGGATTCATAAATCCACTTTTTAACAAGCACAATTAGGAATACTTATTGCCGGCCAGCTTGAGGAAATCAGGAAAGTGCTGTTAGCAGGGGCAGCTTTTATGTGGCTTTATGTAATGGGATTGAAGACTTGGTTTGATCCTGGCATCTCAATTAGTCACAAAGGGAGCACGTCTCAACTTAAAAGGGGAATTTTACCCCAAAGTTTAATTCTCAGGGGGTTGTTAGGCAAAATTATAGTACGAAGAGAGATCTTGTTAGAGTGTTCTTTAGGGGAAAATGTTAAATCCCATAAAGTTTGGAAAAAGATAAGGGAATCCCCCACAAATCAGACAAAATATGGACAGAATTTGGAGAGACATATGCTCAAATAAAGAGAGGTCTGTCCCCACTCCCTCCCCACTTCTCTCTGCCTTCTAAGTGCTCAGCTGTGCCAGGGCTGTGGGGAGGGTGGTATGGTCTGAGTCCTTAGGAGCTGGTGGTCTGGCTGGAAAGGGTGAATGAGGCCCCCTGATGGTTGTGAAATTATGTGAGGTCTGTAGATACTAAGGGCAATGGAGGGTAGAAGCAGCTGTCTGTGGAAGGAGGGACCCTTGCAGGCTAGAATAATCTGGAAAGCTTTCAAGGGAGAAGAAGCAGGACTGAGCTGGGGCTAGAAGGATGGATAAGATTCAGGAGTGTGGGAGGGAGGCAGACGTGCTGGAACGGCTGCGAGCCTGTGACCCAGGCAGCCCTCTTCTAAGGAGAGTTGCAGAGAGGAAGACAGAAGTACTGAATGCAGTTGGGAGGCCTGGGGGCTGGTCCCTGTAGGCTGTTACCCCACTGTGGGACTCAGGCCAGCACCTTCCCCTCTGTGGATCTCAATGTCCTCTGGAGTGTTTTCTGAGAGTCATTCCAGCCTTGACTCTGTGGGATATGGAACAGAATCTGGCTCTCTAGAGTTGGAGGAGCTGTGGGAGGGACAGAGAGGCTGAGGTTGAGGAGGGATGGTGGTGGTATTGCGTCAGGCAGGCAAAGGAGCTCCAGGGAATTCCATGTTTATGGTGGAAACGTGACACAATATGAATGTGTTGTGTCCTTTGGGGAGGTAGAGTGAGGAACATCTGAAGATCCTCATGTCTTTGGGGCCAGGGCACTCATGGGTGCAGACAATTCAGGAAGACTCCACAAAGAAAGAAGGGTTTCCAGTTGCTCCTTGATAATGGATGAATGAGAGCTTGATGGTCTTTGTGCTTTGTGTGAAGGAAGGAGCCCTGCCTTGGAGTCAGGAGGCTTGGGTCTTGGGATCCCCCTTCTGCCCATGTTGGCTGTGTGTCCTTGGATGAGTTATACAGTCTTGCTGAACTAAGGCTTTTTCGTCTGCAAAATGGAGATTTAATGATTGTTACTTCACAGTCTTGCAAGAATTAAATGAAGGAAAATAAATTGCCTGGCCCGCAGCAGGTGACTAATTGTGTTGATTCCCTTCCCTCCTTCCTGTTCCTCATCCACCTCCCCAAAGTGTTCCTCTTGCCACTTGGAAAACTAGGGTTCTTACACTTGCCCTGCTTTTAGCCAGGGTCTTGTTGGGGCTTAAAACATGTATAAAAACTGCTTTGTAAGTGTTTTTTGCACTCATAAAGGAGTGACTCTTGCTTGCAAGACCTTTTGGAATGGTGCTAGAACAATGATGGAGGAGAGAAGGGAAAGAAGGGAGGGATGGTAAATGGGGTCTTAGAGCAGGGGGTAGTTATTAGCTGCACCCTATTAACTCTGAGGGCTGGATGGCCTTGCAGAGCCTGTTTGGGGATCCAGAGTGCATGGTCTGAGCTTCAGGGGCAGCCCAGCCTTTATGTTGGCCTAGATGCAGAGACCTGGAAGGCCCGTATGCTGGAGGAACCTGGGTTCCCAGGAGAGCCTTGTTTGAACTTGAAGGGTGGAATAAAATACAAGGCAGGTGAGTGAACAAAGAGGAGGAGTTGCATTGGTTGGGTAAATTCGGAAGCTAAGATTTACTTAGCACCATCCATGTTATAGCCATTGCTTCAGGTGCTGTTGCTTCTATTATCTCATATGTAATATGTGGACCATGTGTCATTATTCCTGTGTGAGAATTTACATGCAAGGAAGCTGAGGTTCCGAGAAGGGGAGTAATTTGCCCAAAGCTACAGAGTTAGTATGTGATGAGGCCAAAATACTAACCTGGGTCTGTCTGACTCCAGAGCTTGCCGGGAGCCAACTTTGCAAGGTAACATTTTAAAATTTACTTTTATAAAACATGTTGAATCCTCCCTACACTTAAATTTTTAAAAAAATTTTGAAATAATTTTAGACTCACATAGAAATTGCAAAAATAGTAGAAAGTTCTTGGGTACCCTTCACCCAACTTTCACCCTGATGATGACCAAAACCAAGAAATTGACATTAATACCACTTACTAAACTGCAGACCTTACTTACATTTCACTTTACATGCACTCACTTTTTGGGGGAAGTGTATATTCCTATGAATTTTGTGATATGCATTAATTTACACAACCACTACCACAATCAGAACTGCTGATTTAAAACTCCTAGCAACTCCTGTGGCTGGGCATGGTGGCACATGCGTATAATCCCAGCAGTTTGGGAGGCCGAAGCAGGAGGATCACTTGAGCCCAGAAGTTTGAGACCAGCGTGGGAAACACAGTGAGACCCTGTCTCTATAAAAAGTAAAAAATTAGCCAGGTGTGGTGGCACACACCTGTAGTCCTAGCTACTCAGGAGGCTGAGGTGAAAGGATCACTTGAGCCTGGAGGTCAAGGCTGCAGTGAGAGCCGAGATCATGCCACTGCACTCCAGCCTGGGTGACAGAGTGAGACCCTGTCTCAAAACAAAGTGAAAAAAAAAGAAAAAACAACAAAATCTCCTTGTGCTACTCCTTTATGGTCATACCCTTCCTTTCCTCCTACCCTGGCAACCACAGATCTGTTCTCCATCATTCTAGTTTTGTCATTTTGAGAATGTCATATAAATGGGATCATACAGTAATCTTTTGAGATTGGTTTTTTCTCACTCAGTGTAATTCCTTAGATTGTTGTGCCATCAATTCATTAATTTTTATTGCTAAGTAGTATTCCATGGTGTATTCATTTTCTAGGGCTACCATAAGAAACTACCACATGGCGGGAGGTGGGGGCGGTGTCTTAAAACAACAGAAATTTGTTTTCCCACAGTTCTAGAGGTTAGATGTGTGAAATCAAGGTATTGAAGGTTCTAGGGAAAAATCCTTCCTTGCTTCTCCCCAGGCCTTGGTGCTGCTTGGAGATGCACTGCTCCAGTCTCTGCCTCTGTTGGCACATGGTCTTCACGTGACCTTCTCATAAGGACACCGATCACTGGATTTAGGGCCCACCCTAATCCAGTATGACCTTATTTTAACTAATGATATCTGCAGAGACCCAGTTTCCAAGTAAAGTCACATTCTGAGGTTCCGGGTGAACATGAATTTTGGGGGAACACTATTCAACTTGATATACGTGGTATGGATGTACTACAGCTTGTTTAACGATTCACCCATTGGAGGACAGCTGGGCTATTACAAATAAAGCTGCTATAAACTTTCTCATATAGGTTTTTATGTGAACATGAGATTATCTCTGGGATAAATGCTCAAGAGTGCAATTGCTGGGTTGTATGGTAGATGCATTTTTGTTTTTGTTTTTGTTTATTTTTCGAACACCAGTGCCACTTGCCAAGCACGTTTAATTTTTTAAGAAACTGCCAAAATGTTTTCCAGAGTGGCTATACCATTTCAAATTCCCATCAGCAATGTATGAGTGATCCAGTTTCTCCACAACCTTGCCAAGACTGGGTGTGGTGGCGTTTGTACTTCAACTATGCTGATAAGAGATTCTGCGTGAGATCTCATTGAGGTTTTAATTTGCATTTCCCTAATGGCTGATGATGTTGAGCATTTTTTTCGTGTGCATATTTGCCATCTGTATGTCCTCTTTGGTGAAGTGTCAGTTCAAGTGTTTTACTCATTTTTAAAACAGACTTTTTGACTTCTTACTGTAGAGTTTAGAGAGTTCTTTATGCAGCTGGAGGTAAGTCCTTTGTTGGATATGTGATGTGCAGATATTTTCTCCTACTCTGTACAGTGTCTTTTCATTCTCTTAACAATGTCTTTTGCAAAGCACTTAATTTTCATGAGCTCTAATTTATTGATTCTTTCTTTTATGGATTGTACTTTTGGTGTCATGTCTAAGAACTCTTTGCCCTAGGAGATCTTCTTCTATGTTTTCTTCTAGAAGGTTTTACATGTTACATTTAAGACCATCCATTTTGAATTTAAATATATAAACATTACATCTCTCTCTCTATAGACATGTCTATGTCTCTATCTCTATATGTAGATAAGGTTTAGGTTAAGGTTCTTTTTTTTTTTTTTGTCTGTGGATATCCAGTTGTTCTGATATCATTTATTGGAAAGGCTATCTTTTCTCTTCCAACATCTTTAAGCTTCAGTGTGGTGGGGTAAACAGGCACTTCAGACTGATTTTACTGCTAAGGAAGCTGAAACCCAAGGAAGCTGGGGGACTGGTTTGAAGTCACACTGTGAGCCATCAACAGATGGGGCTAACATCCGAGTTTTCATGGTCCAAGTGCATTCTATTTTAAAGGTGAGAAAACTGAGGCTACTTAGTGCCAAAACAGGCCCTGGCTTCCCACTAGGGGCCACCTTTTTTGTTTTGTTTTGTTTTAATCAGTTCCCAGGGGGCCACCTTTTGTGAAGCAAGTGGACAGGCAAGCAAACAATTAAAAACGAAAGTTCCACATTTCGGCAGTAAAACCTTCATCCCTGCTCCAGTGCCTCCATCTCCATGTGAAAATCCTTGGAGCAGGAGGGTTTGATTGGCTGGGTGCCACAGGGATCAAGCCTGGATCAGAGGAGTGGGTCCTAAATGGGAAAATCAGGTTCGGGGGCAGATTGGAGGAGTCTCTTCCTTGGCTTTTAGAGCTTGATGACTCTTGCTGGGGAGCCCTGGCAGAAGGCCCTGTGAGCCCTGCCCTGGCATGCGGGTGTGTTGGCAGCATTTGGGGATCACTGCTGTGGTCCTGGGAACAGGCTTTTAGCTTAATGGAACCGAGTGTCTTAAAATGGCAACTCATCAGTTAGCTTTCATTTTGTTCCTTTCTTTAATGTATCTCCCTCTAGGGATGAACCACATTGATCTAAATGCTAGGTGATTTTTCCCCCATTTTTAAATTTTGGGGACATAGAGGTGATTGTCAACTGTAACAACCCAGCCGAAACCAATAAAAGTATCTCTTTCCTTCATTGAGAGAAAGAGGCTTCCAATAAATCTTGTAAAATGGCAGTGCTTGTGCCCTTTTCTGAGAAGGATGCTGGGGAGATGTGCCAAGAGCTGCCGAGAGATCACCCAGCAAGTTATTGGCTTCAGGGCACCGAATTTCCCACAAAATAAGAGAGAAGCTGGGGTGAATAGGGACAGGGACCTGACCCTTCTCCATTACTCATCTGAGGCCCAAGCCTCTCTCTGGAGAGGGATGCTTGGGGCCTAAGCTTTCTGGATGGTTCCTGGGAAAGTGTGGAGTCAGGAGGCTCGAGTTCTCGAAGCAGCTCTGCCAGGGACTGGCTGTGTGGACGGAGGCAAAACTCTTCCCTTCCCTTGGGTCTGACATGAGGGATTAGATGAGACAAGGGGTCTCATGTCACCCCAAATTCTGTGGTACCCACAACATCAGGGATTGTCTCCATCTTGGCCATGAAAATTCCCTTTCCTGTGCATTAATCTCCTGGCCAGGTACTTCTGACCTGGAAGATGTGAACACATATTTGCATGTTGGCTGCCTCTACAAAGAAAGTCCCACAATTTTGTGGGGGATACAGAGGGTCTTTTTAACATCAAATAACAAGTTCTGTACCTGGGAGGAGTGAGGAGTCAGTTCACATCACAAGCCTCAGCTGCACAGCTGTCCTTCTGTGAAGCAGGTGTTGGTTAAACACCACATCCAAAGAGGCCCATCTCCACACTCATCTTCCTGCTAAGCCTAGTTTGTGTGAGAGGGAGCTGGAGGCTGCCCATGTGCAGATGGACCCTCTCTCTTAGCCACTTTCCCTCTCTGGGCCCCAGGCTCCTTATCTGTGAAAGGAGAGAGTTGGACCAGCTGGTCTCTGAGGCGCCATCTGTGGATAGCTCATGATCGTCTGTCTTGTTCTAGACATGCTCCCTGACTTAGGTCGGGTTTCCTGAGAAATAGACTCTGAGGTGGAGATTTCATGCAGCAAGATTTGTAGGGAGTGCCCTTGGTATCAACACCTGGAGGAAGTGAAGGAAGCAAAAGGAGCAGAAAGAGAAGTTGGGCTGCAATGCGGTTGCAACCAAGGCCTCAGCCAGTCCCATGGGGTGCTCTGCAGATGGCCCTGCAGAATTGCCCTGCCTTGAGGCAAGAGGGCCAGGCCTTTGAAAGCACCTCTTCCCTTTAGCCAACTAACCAGGCATTGGAGGTGGCTGCCATCAGGTTTGGGGTGTATCCTTGAGCCAAGTGGCTCTCTGTGGCTGAGGATAATTCTAGAGAGTGACTTGGGAATGAGTGCCTCAGTCCTGAAGGAGGATCTGGGCAGCATACTGTAGCCTTCAGCACATCGCTCCTCCTCCTTTCCCTCTAAATACCCCAGCCTGAGATACATCCATTTCTGTGTTAGAAAATCTAACCCAGATTTCTGTACCTCTGACTGTCAGCTGCTTCCAGGTTGGACCAGGGTCTGAGCAGCACTAGGACTTGCCTCTCTGCTGCCTCCCTTCTTTGGTTTGCCTGGGACCTGTGCTATGCCAGAGAAGGTGAAGGTTGGGGTGAGTTGCTCAGCAGGGCCCTGGAAGGCAGGAAACATCTTGTCTTCCACAAACATGGCTGAGTACCAGCTGTGTGCAGGGTACTGGGTACAGTGCTACTGTGAGAGGTCCAGGACCCAGATTAGGAAGATCTCTGGCTGAAGGGAGTTTGTATGTGACCTGACTCTTCTGCAGTTCTGTGCCTCAATGTCTCCTTCTTGGGGCAATGATAGGGCACCCTTAACAATGTCTTTCCCTGGGATGTGGATCCCCCTGCATGATGGCTGCAGTCCCCCAAGCTTGGACAGTGCATAATTTTAAGAAGGATCTGGCTCTCTCCTCCCGCAGCCCAAGATGCCGAAAGGAAAGAAGGCCAAGGGAAAGAAGGTGGCTCCGGCCCCTGCTGTCGTGAAAAAGCAGGAGGCCAAGAAAGTGGTGAATCCCCTGTTTGAGAAAAGGCCTAAGAATTTTGGCATTGGACAGGACATCCAGCCCAAAAGAGACCTCACCCACTTTGTGAAATGGCCCCGCTCTATCAGGTTGCAATGGCACAGAGCCATCCTCTGTAAGTGGCTGAAAGTGCCTCCTGCCATTAACCAGTTCACCCAGGCCCTGGACCACCCAACAGCTACTCAGCTGCTTAAGCTGGCCCACAAGTACAGACCAGAGACAAAGCAAGAGAAGAAGCAGAGGCCGTTGGCCCGGGCCGAGAAGAAAGCTGCTGGCAAAGGGGACGTCCCCACTAAGAGACCACCTGTCCTTCGAGCAGGAGTTAACACCGTCACCACCTTGGTGGAGAATAAGAAAGCTCAGCTGGTGGTCACTGCACACGACGTGGATCCCATCGAGCTGGTTGTCTTCTTGCCTGCCCTGTGTCGTAAAATGGGGGTCCCTTCCTGCATTATCAAGGGGAAGGCAAGACTGGGCCGTCTAGTCCACAGGAAGACCTGCACCACTGCCACCTTCACACAGGTGAACTCGGAAGACAAAGGCACTTTGGCTAAGCTGGTGGAAGCTATCAGGACCAATTACAACGACAGATATGATGAGATCCGCCGTCACTGGGGTGGCAACGTCCTGGGTCCCAGGTCTGTGACTCATATCGCCAAGCTTGAAAAGGCAAAGGCTAAAGAACTTGCCACTAAATTGGGTTAAATGTACACTGTTGAGTTTTCTGTTCATAAAAATAATTAAAATTAGATTTTCCTTAAAAAAAAAAAAAAAAAAGGATCTGGAATCCTTCCCCCAAAGACTCCACCAGGCCAACAGCTGCCATTGAGCTATCACCTTTGCCTCAGCATCAATGGGAAGTTCAATTTACAGCCTGTGGCTTTGGAGAGACTTTGTGACAGAAGCCATCAATCTCTGCATTTCAAATTTATTTTATTTTATTTTATTTTTCCAGCCTGAGTGCCTGTTCTGCTGTGAACTCTGTCTAATCACCTTGCAGGCAGTTGAAGGAGAGTGGGTGTCCCCTTGATCTATGGGGTTTATGTGCATAATTTCCTTTAATTCATCTCAGACGGGTTGGAGAGCCTTAGTTGAGAATGATTTTCAAAGTCTCTCACTGAAGTTCAAAGATGCATTTCTCCAGCCGAACCAGTAAATTACAGGAGCAATTTGCCATGAATTTCCAATGTGGAGCCATTCCTAGGTCCTCTCAGGGTGCAGGCTGCTCTCCCTCATTCCCTCCTGCCAGTGGAGGTGGAGGCTGTGGCCTGGTGTCTGGAGAGCATCTCCTCCCAACGTTCACTGAACTGTTTATCCCAACCCACTGGTCTTCCTGGCCCCCGACTCTGCTGACCCTCCTGTTGCCCGTTTCAATCTTGTCTCAGACCTGTGCTGATGCCTCATTTTTGGGGGTGGGGAGCTCCAGGTAAATTGTACACTCTGGTACAGACAAAACTTTGATCCTGAGTGTGTGTCTTCACACTTTGTTTGTCTGTATGACAAATGCAATTTCCGCCTCAAGACTGTCAGTGATTTTCTGATGTGATCTATGCAGCTCTGCTTGAATTGAATCAGCTCCTGTGTTATTGTGACAGTTTATTTGGTAAGAAAATGAAATAAGATGTGTAAATTAAAGTGGAGGTGTGCTCTGTGCAATGTGGAGGTTCCCAGGGCTCAGGTGGTCCCTCTGGGGGCATTTCCATTCTCAGTTCTTTCTCCTCCTCTTTTTCCCACTGCTTGCATGGGGCTCACAGCTCTACTGCCCTCTAAGCTCAGGTCTAAGAGATCAATGCGAAGATACAAAGCGATGGCTGAGGGAAGGTAAAGATGCTGGGATACTGTCAAGAGCCCAGCAGATAAAAAGTGAAAATGTACTGAGACTAGAACTCAGATTAAGCTTTGTGGTCTTAATGCAGAGGGCTGCAGAGAGCACGTATGAGTGTGTAGGAGGAGGCGTTAGTGCTCCAGATGAGAGGTTCATGGTAAAGAGAACATCAGGACTCTTTCCCTGTGCATTCCATGTGCTTTTGCCTCCCTCCTGCTCCTCAGCCCCCGCCATGCAGGACCATTGCTGACCTAGGGTAGCAATCTTTTTCTTTTTCTCTATATCCCTCCCCTCCCCTATTCTCCCCTCCTCTCCTCTTACCCCCATCTTCTGTCTACACACACTCATTTCTCTCCAGCTCTGAGCTGGGCCTTGGGTGCAGTGTTATTGCAGGGGGAAGGGGCAGCCTGTGCCCTGTGTGTGGCAAGGGTGCTCACAGCATCCTGAGTTCCTTCGAGGAGAGGTCGATCTTGGGGTGAGATGGCAAATAAACACACACAAGATAATGCAGTGAGAAGGAGGGTGTGTGGGAGCTTCCAGGAGAGAGGAGGTGTCTCTGCCTGAACAGTCCTTGGCAGCAATGGATCCTACATGGCTGGCTTTACCTATAAGTAATCTCAATTAATCAAACCACCACTTTTCTCCTCCCAGAGGCCTACCCGTTTTTCTTCTGCTGTGTCATTCCAGCTGCTGTTGTACATGCCTCGGCCAGGAAAGCAAGGGCTTGTTCCTTGCTCAAGACCTCCCAGGTCACATTGCGAGAGTCATTTCCCCTGTAGCATGAGGACCAGAACTGGGAGGGATCAGGCTGGGAGCAAGAAACCACCTACAGCAAGGACAGGGATGAAGTTTGTCCTCAGAAGTGGCCTGCTCTGGCCAGGCACAGTGACTCACGCCTGTAATCCCAGCACTTTGGGAGGCCGAGGCATGAATCACCTGAGGTCAGGAGTTTGAGATCAGCCTGGCCAACATGGCGAAACACTGTCTCTACTAAAAGTACAAAAATTAGCCAGGCGTGGTGGTGCATGCCTGTAATCCCGGCTACTCAGGAGGCTGAGGCAGGAGAATTGCTTGAACCCGGAGGCAGAGGTTGCAGTGAGCCGAGATTGCGCCACTGCACTCCAGCCTAGGCAACAAGAGTGAGACTGCATCTCAAAAAAAAAAAAAAAAAAAAAAAAAAAAAAAAAAAAGCTGCCAGCTCATTCTAAGTCTCCTTTGCTCCCTAGGCATATCTAACTAACTGCTTCTGAGGTCTCAGGAGAAGGGTCGGTGGCCATTTCCTCACCAGGCGGTGGGTTTCTCTGGTTGGGGAGCCATCTTGGGGCCTCTGAAAGTTCCCTGGGATAGTCACTGGCAGTGTTGCCCTGCGTGGAGGCGCTGGTCAGCTTAGCTCCTGGCAGCGGGAGAGAGCTTGCTGAGCTGAATCCTCTGAAATGGCACTGTCTAATGTTGTAGCTACTAGCCATATGTGGTTATTTAAATTCAAATTAATTAAAAATAAATAATTCAAAGCTGGGTGTGGTGGCTTGCACCTGTAATCTCAGTGCTATGGGAGGCTGAGGTGGGAGGATTGTTTGAAGCCAGGAGTTCAAGGCCAGCCTGGGCAACATGGTGAGACCCCCTTCTCTATAAAAAAAATAAGAAAAAAAAATTCCGTTTCTGGATGGAAAAGAAGATATATCATGCAAACACTAATCAGCACAAAGGAGGAGTGCCTAGCTCACTATCAGACAAAAAGTTCTGTTAGGCTGAGTTAGAGATTGTCAACTCCACGAGGGCAGGAATTTTGTCTGTGGTGTCACTGCTGTGTCCTTACCATCTGGGAGAATCCCTGGCACATAGTAGGTGCTCAGTGTTTGGACACTTGAGGAATGCTAGCCTTGATGCTGCCACCATCTTTCTGTGTGAACCTGGACACATTGCTTCCCCTCTCTGGGTCTCTTCATCCATAAATCGAAGGGTTGGCCTCATCTCTGGCATCCCTTTCAGCTTTAATGAGCTATGATCTTAAGTATTTAGTTGGCTGATTTCATTTATTTTATTCACAAGGAGGGGTCAGAGAGAGCAGGAGAGGATGAGGTGGCAGATTTGATTTTTGATTTCAGGTCTCAGTTAGCTGTGGCTCACCAGCACTTCCCCAGTGCAGGGATTTGCAGGCCTCATCTCCTGCAGCCTCTCCTTTTGCCTGTCCTTTGTCTACGTTTTCCCGATATCACCAAACAGCTTCTTGGCCCTCCCTTGCAGATCTACAGGACTGGAAGCCCGGGCAGGGCATGAGGGGCTCACTCCATTCACACAGCTTGGCCCTCCCTGCCTCCACTGTCCGACCCCGCAGCTCTTTCTCCCTTTGGATACCTTCTGTGTTCCATGGTTTAAGGTAAACTGCTGGAGCCTTCAACTTGAGTCCCAACTGCTGGTGCTCCTGTATGGCTGTGGGGAGTCCTTGGCAGGAAGTCCCTGGCAGTGGGGACTCTGTGCAGGCTGCCACCTTAGGACATCTGCCAGCAAGCCTCCGGGGATGGGCCCTGACATGGGGATGCCGCGTGTGCGGACGGAGGCCAAGCAAAGAGTTGGCAGTGGGGGTGGAAGGAAGAGCATTCTTGTGTTACTGGGGGACTTTGCCAAGAGGAGGAAAATAAATGTAATTACCTTCACTACTGGGATCCTGGCAGAGTGAGAGACCAGCCCAGCCTGGCTCTAGGGCTCTTCAGGCTGAGGGTTTTGGTCATGCTAGGAGAAGAAACCTGCTTTATCTTCTCTCTCTCTCTCTCTTTTTTTTTTTAGACGGAGTCTCGCTCTGTCACCCACGCTGGAGTGCAGTGGCCGGATCTCAGCTCACTGCAAGCTCCGCCTCCCAGGTTTAGGCCATTCTCCTGCCTCAGCCTCCCGAGTAGCTGGGACTACAGGCGCCCGCCACCTCGCCCGGCCATTTTTTAGTAGAGACGGGGTTTCACGCTGCTAACCAGGATGGTCTCGATCTCCTGACCTCGTGATCCACCCGTCTCGGCCTCCCACAGTGCTGGGATTACAGGCTTGAGCTACCGCGCCCGGCCTATCTTCTCTCTTTCTTAGAGGCTGAGGACAGGGCCAGGGAGGGCACTCTAGCTTCCCTTTTGCAGCCAGTCCGCCCAGGATCCACCCAGCCTGTGCTGATGGGGATGGGAAATACAATCCAGAGGGTGGAGAGATGATAGGTGGGTGCCGAGTCCCACCTATGTGTGCCAGGCCTGGGGTTCAGCTGTGGTGTGTAAGTGACTGGGTGTGACAGGGGTCCTCCGTCGCTTTGGGTTGCTGTGATTGCCACTTGCTCCCCGGCACCGGTTCCTTTGTTGCCCTTCCTTGCCCTGCCCTATGCCCTGGAGAGGCTCGCTCTTGTGTAGGCTCCCTTGCTTTCTGTCTTTGGGTTGGGTTTGGCCAGTGGGAGACCCTGAGGGAGACTGGCGGGCGGGAGGAGAGGGAGGTTGAGGTGTCTCCCCCTGCCTGGGCCCTGGCAGTGGCTGCGTCCTCACAGCCCCCTCCCTCTCAGTTCCGGTTCTTGCCGGGCTCCTGCGAGCCTTCTGCTCCTCACTTCTCTTTGCCCTTCAGGACTCGGCGTGGTGATGTCTTACCACCATTGCAAAGTCCTGAGTGTTTTCACATCACTTGTGGATTCCCACAGTCCCGCCCTGCCTCTATAAACAGGCCGTTTCAGTAAACTCTGCTCAGCTAACTGCTTTTGAGAGAAATTCTGGTGGTCTCTGAGTCTTGAGATTTTTTATTTTGTTTCATTAGGTCTGTGCTGTGGTCTGTATGAGTGATTTGGGTCCTTAGGGTAATGAGTCAGTGTATTTTTCTGTGACTTCTCTGACAGGGTAGTTATGTAGAGAAGGGAAGATGAAATGAGCCTTAGCGTAGCATTTTGAATATACCCAGGGAAGGGTGAGGGCTACCACTTTCAAGAGACTTCCTCGTGTACCATGTGGGTCAGGAGAGTGTCTTACTCAGTGTCATAGTCAAAATATTTGACAATTAGCACATCATAGCTCCGACCAATCAGAATGAGGCACTGAGCCGTGTGCCTGGACTGGCTTCCCACCTCTGCCTGGGCGCACCCCTCCTGGGGAGGGAACGCTGATTGGCTGGGAGACCCTCGGCTTCCTTGAGTGCAGCTCACATTGGATGATTTTCTTTCTTACGGTCAATGGCAGAGGCTTGTCTTACAGAAAAAAAATGCAAAGAAAACAAGTTAATATGTATGTGATACCTCCAGGGGAATGGAGGTGGCAGTGGGAGAGGAGATGCCTGGAGGTTTCTGGTGATGTGCAACTTGGAGTGGCCGTTGGGAGGGACAAAGTCCCTCTCTTCTTCCCTCTGGAGTGTAGGCAGCTGGTCGCCTAGGAGGGCGGCTGGTCCAGAGCAGGCTAGAGGTAGGAATGTGTGGCAGGGTTGACACTGTACTCTAAATTCATCCTTGACTGCTAGTTTTTTCTTGCCATCTGTGACTTGCTTCTTCCCCTTGTCCTAGGGACTCGAGTCCAGCTCTTCCTGGAACCAGTGGCCCTGGAGATATTAATTGCTGGGAATTACCTAGAAAGCAGAAATGTTGCCATATTTGCGTTTCATTCTAATGGGCTTCCTGCTCCTGAGAGGAGGACATGCTGTGGGAAGAATTCCAGGCAGGAATCTCGCCTTGGGAGGGTAGCCTCTCTTCCTGGGCCTCAGTTTCCCCAGATGATCTTGAAAGTCCCTCTCCCCTTTAAAATCCTGTCTCTGTGGAATGCAGTCGGTTTTCCTTTGCATGCAGGGGATCATTCCACCCATGCTTCCTTACCCAGAATCCTCCACACAACTGAGCTTTCATGTTGCAGGATACTTGGCCTGGGGTGGTTGGGAGGTGGGTGGTGGTAGAGCATCGAGATGATTCCCGCTTCCTCTCCCCTTAGCAATCAAACTTCATTCCTCTGGTTCTAGAATTCTGATAAGTGGGTCTAAGAAGCTGTCATTCCCAGGCAAGGCTGGGACTAGAGTGAGACAGGCAGGGCACTTAGGGTCAATACTTAAGGAAGCACTCACTCTCAGGTGCTGACCCTGCCATTGGACACCCTGAGAGTGAATGATTCTTTACATTTGTTTGAATTAAGTTCGTATTTCATAACCAGGATATTGACATGAATGTAGTCAAAATATAGAACATTTCCAGGCCTGGTACGGTAGCTCACACCTGCAACCCCAACACTTTGGGAGGCTGAGGCAGAAGGATTGCTTGAACTCAGAAGTTTGAGACCAGCCTGGGCAACATAGAGAGACCTCATCTCTACTAAAAATTGAAAGTAAAAAATTAGCCAGATGTGGTGGTACACAACTGTAATCCTAGCTACTTGGAAGGCTGAGGTGGGAGGATCATTTGAGCCCAGGAGCTGGAGGCTGCAATTATGTTCTCGCCACTGCATTCCAGCCTGAGTGACAGCAATGAAAAAAAAAAAAAGCATTTCTGTCACCACAAGGATCTCTCCTGTTGTTCTTTTATAGCTTCACTCACTTCCCTCCAACCCTTACCCCTTCCTAAACCCCAGGCAACCACTAATCTGATTTCCATTTCTATTATATTCTCATTTCAAGAATGTTATGTAAATGGAGTCCTATAGTATGTAACATTTATGAATGGCATTTTTCACTTAGCGGTAATTCTCTGGAGATTTATCCAGGTTGTTGAATTTATATCGTATTTTATGGTATGATTGTATCATAGTTTGTTTAACTATTCACTCTTTGAAGGGCATCCAAGTTATTTCTAGTTTTTGGCTGTTACAAATAAAGCTACTATCAACAACATTCTTGTATAGGTTTTTGTGTGAACACAAGTCTTCATTTCTCTGGGATGAATGCTGAGGAGTATAATTGCTCATATGGTGCTTGCGTATTTAGTTTTTGAAGACACTGCCAAACTATTTTCCAGACTAGCTGTAGCCTTTTACATTCCGAGCAGCAATGCATGAGTGATATAGTTTCTTTATGTCCTTGTCAGCATTTGGTCATTGTTTTGTTTTGTTTTTTAGCTACTCTAGCTGGGACATGTTTTTATTTATTTTTTATGTTTTACTTTTTTGAGATGGAGTTTCGCTCTTGCCACCTAGGCTGGAGTGCAATGGCATGCATGATCTTGGTTCACTGCAACCTCCACCTCCCAGGTTCAAGCGATTCTCCTGCCTCAGCCTCCAAAGTAGATGGGATTACAGTTGCCCACCACCACACCTGGCTAAATTTTGTATTTTTAGTAGAGATGGGGTTTCGCCATGTTGGCCAGGCTGGTCTCGAACTCGTGACCTCAGGTGATCCACCCACCTCAGCCTCCCAAAGTGCTGGGATTATATGAGTGAGTTCACCACTTCTGGCTGGGACATGTTTTTAAATTCACTTTGCCAATCTCATCCTCTCCTGTCCCTCAACTCTGATTTTGTTTTTCAATTTCTCTTTTAATTGGTGTATTTACACCATTTACATTTGATGTAATTATTGATACGTTTTTCATTTGTCCTTTTATTTTTGTTTTCTGTTCTGTCTGTTTTTCTTTTCCCTTTTTTTCCTATCTTCTCGGGGATTATTTAATATTTTAAAATTCCATCTTGATTTATCTATAGTGTTTTTGAGTATATCTTTGCATAGCCTTTTAAATGGTTGCTCTAGCTATTTCATTATATACACAAAACTTATCACAGTTTTCTGGTGTTGTCATTTTACCAATTTGAATGAAGTATAGAAACTTTATCTCTCTTTATGTCCCTTTAGACATCCCCATGTATAATATAATTGTCTTAAATATTTCCTCTACATAGATTTAATACAGCTTAACTTCAATAGTATTCAAAAACTCTATTCCTATATAGTTCCAGTCTCTCCTTCTTCTTCTTCTTTTTCTTTTTTTGAGACAGAGTCTCACTCGGTTGCCCAGGCTGGAGAGCAATGGTGTGATCTCAGTTCACTGCAACCTTTACCTCCCAGGTTCAAGCAATTCTCCTGTCTCAGCCTCCCCAGTAGCTGGGACTACAGGCGTGTACTACCACACCTGGCTAATTTTTGTATTTTTTAGTAGAGACGGGGTTTCGCCATGTTGCCCAGGCTGGTCTTGAACTCCTGATCTCAGATGATCCACCCGCCTTGGCCTCCCAAAGTGCTGGGACTACAGGCATGAGCCACCATTCCTGGCCTCTCCTTCTTTATGCCATTAATTGTCATACGAATTACATCATACATTGTGTGCCCATCAACAGGTATTTGTAATTATTGCTTTTGGCATTGTCTTTTAGATCATATAGGTAAAAAAAAAAAGTTACAACAAAAATAAGTTTATACAGTCTCTTATAATTACCTATGTAGTTACATTTTGTGATGTTCTTTATTTTTTACGTGAATTCAAGTTACTTGTCTAATGTTCTTTTATTTCAGCCTGAAAGACTTCCTTTAGTAGTTCTTGCAGGGGAGATTTGCTAGTAATGAGTTCTCTCAGTTTTTGTTTGTCCAGAATGTCTTAGTTTATTCATTTTTGTATAATAATTTTGCTGGTTATAGAATTCTGGGTTGACTATCTTCTACTTTCAACATTTTGAAGACATACATCTTACCACCTTCTGGCTTCCATGGTTTTGATGAGAAAACAGCTGATAATCTCATTGAGTTTCATTGTACAGGATGAATTGCTTCTCTTTTGCTGCTTTCAAGAGTCTCTGTCGTCTTTGTCTTTTAACAGTTTGATTATGATGTGTCTAGGTGAGGATCTCCTTGCGATTATCCTACTTGGAATTTGATGAGCTTCTTGGATGTGTAAATTAATGTTTTGCATTAAATTTGGGAAGTTTTCAGCTATTATTTCGCTCTATATTTTTTCTGCCTTTCCTCTACTCTCCTTTTGGGACTCCCATTATGTGTGTATTGACATGCTTCATGGTGTATTATGGCTTTCTGAGGCTCTGTCATTTTTCTTCATTCTTTTCCATTCCGACTAGATAATTTCACTTGAGCTATCTTCAGGTTTACTGATTCTTTATTCTGGCTGCTCAAAGCTGCTGCTGAGCTCCTCTAGTGAGTTTTTAAAGTTTTAAATGTTTAAGTCTCATTCTGTTGCCCAGGCTGCAGTGCAATGGTGTGATCTCAGCTCATTGCAACCTCCACTTCCTGGGTTCAAGTTCCAGCCTCAGCCTCAGCCTCCTGAGTAGCTGGGACTACAGGCGTGCACCACCATGCCTGGCTAATTTTTTTATTTTTTGGTACTTTTAGTAGAGATGGGGTTTCACTATGTTGCCCAGGCTTGTCTCAAACTCCTGACCTTGTGATCCACCCACCTTGGCCTCCCAAAGTGCTGGGATTACAGGTGTGAGCCACCATGCCTGGCCTCTAGTGAGTTTTTTATTCTGGTTATTGCACTTATTGAACTCCAGAATATCTGTTTAGTTCTTTTTAAAAAATAATTTCTGGCTGCTTTTAATATTTTTTCCTCATCTTTAATTTTCAGAAGTGTAATAATCATGCATCTTAGAATGGATTTCCTTGAGTTTATCTTGTTTGGGGTTTGCTTCTGAATCTGTAGGTGAGTGTCTGTTGCCAAATTGATGGAGTTTTCTCCCATTATTTCTTTAAGCACTCTTTTAGCTCTGCTTTCTTTTTCTTCTGCTTTTTCCTCTTACTCCTCTCCTTCTGATGACACAGATGTCATATATTTTGTTATAGTCCCATGAGACCCTGAAGCTGCATGTTTTTCAAGTCTGTTTTCTCTCTGTTATTCAGAATGGGTAATTTCTGTTGTTTTGTTCTCCAGTTCACTGCTGCTTTTCTCTGCCCCTCTATTCAGCTACTGAGTCCATCCACTGAGCTTTTTATTTCAGTTCTATTTCTCCATTTTGTCCTTTATGCCTTTTCTTTGCTGAGGTTTTTTGTTTTGTTCGTTTGTTTCAAGCATGTTCATAAGTGCTCAAAGAAACATTTTCGTAATGGTTGCTTTGAAATCTTTGTCAGATAATTTTTAACATCTCTGACATTTTGGAGTTGATATTTATTGATCTTTTTCATCCAATTTGATATTCTCCTGGCTTTTGGTAGGGTGAGTGATTTTGTATTGAAACCTGGACATTTTCATGTTATAATATGAGACTCTGTATCTTAATTAAACCTCTGGGTCAACTGACTATGTCTGACAACTCTGGCAGGAGAAGGAGGTGGGGCTGCCTTGTTACTGGCAGGTAGATATAGAAATCTAGATTCCCCACTTATCCTCTGTTGACACCAAAGAGTGAGGGTCCCTACTTATGCCAACCGAGCACGGGTAGGAGTTCCACTTAACCACCTGGTCTCCACTGACACTGCAGGGGGCAGTTTGTTACTAGCTAGAGAAGGTGAAAGTTTCAGCTCCTTTCTTGGTCTTCTCTGATACCACCAGTGAGTGTGTTGAGGTGCCTTGTACAACTTTGAGAAGACAGAAGTCTGGGCTTCCCTCTTGGCCTTTGCTTATGGGCCCACAGTTGGTGTTCGGTTGGAGTTGAGTGACTGTTATCCCCACCACCCCACAGACAGGATCTTGTTCTGTCTCCCAGGTTGAATGGCAGTAGTGCAATTATAGCTCATTGTAACCTCAAATTCCTGAGCTTGTGTGATCCTCCCATCTCAACCTCCCAAGTATCTTGGACTACAGGCATGTGCTACCATGCCCGGCTAAGTTTTTAAATTTTTTACAGAGACAGGATCTTGCTATATTGCCTAGGCTTATCTCAAACTCCTAGCCTCAAGTGATCCTCCTGCAAAGAGCTGGAACTCCAGGCATGAGCCACTGTGTCTGACTGAGTGGTTATTAAATACATGTTTCTTGTCTTGCTAAGCTGCCCCTTTCCTAGTCCTCTGGCAACAGAGAGCAGGATTTTGTTGGTGCTTTTCGTGTATGCTCCTATGGGCATTTCTGGGTTCCTAGTGTCTTCAGCTCCAAATCAGGGATATATGAAGCAAAAAAAAAAAAAAAAAAAAAACAACCCAAGGAACACACCACCATGTTGTCCCTTGGGTCTTAAGGTTCCTAGTTGCTTTGCCTTCTTCCCTCTACCTTTCACAGTCTTCTTATGTTTGTTTTACATGTAATGTCCAGGGGTTTTAGTTGTGCTTAGCAAAAGGAATAGGGAAAAATATGCTTACTTTATCTCCTGGAAGTAGAAATCCTTCCTTAATTTTTGAGTCTCATTGTCTCTCGCTAGACCGGTGGTCTTCCCAAGTAGGGAAATGCAGAAAAGGACAAGAATGAATGTTGATGGAGGCACCTGGGTGCTGTATGCTTCTGTATGTGCAAGTTTACTGAGTTCTCGTGACTTGGTGAGGATGGTTTATTATTCCCTCTTTACAGATATGAAACCTGAGGCTCAGAGAGAGTAGGTTCAGGCAGGTAGGCGGGGCTGGAATGGCCTTGAACCCAGGCTTCCTGATTTCAGCGCACATGCCTTTTCTACCACAGGTCACTCAGCAGCTAAAATCTAGGTTTGCTACTGGTATCACGAGGCCTGGAAACATTGTTTATAACTGCTTCTTCTTTTTTTTCTTTTTCTTCTTCTTCTTCTTTTTTTTTTTTTTTTTTTTTGAGACAGGGTCTTGTTCTGTCATCCAGGCCGGAGTGCAATGGCACAGTCTTGGCCCACTGCAACCTCTGTCCCACCCTGGACTCAAGTGATCCTCCCACCTCAGCCTCCTGAGTAGCTGGGATTACAGGTGTGTGCCCCCACATGTGGCTAATTTTTGTGCTTTTTGTACAGACAGTTTTTCACCATGTTGCCCAGTTTGGTTTCAAATTCCTGGGCTCAAGGGATCAGCCTGCCTCAGCCTCCCAAAGTGCTGGAATTACAGGTGTGAGCCACAGCATCTGACTATTATCTTTTTTGTAGAACCTTTTTTTCCCCCCTTTAATAGACATGAGATCTTACTGTGTTGCCCAGGCTAGTCTCGAACTCCTGGGGTCAAGTGATCCTCCCACCTTGGCCTCTCAAAGTGCTGGGATTACAGGCATGAACCACCACACCTGGCCCACAGAAACATTTTAAAATAAATTATATCAAGATATTCACTCCTGTGTCAACATACATCTCCAAAAATCCCCACATTTTCATACATAATCGCAAGAATATTATTGCAACTGAAAAAATTAATAATTTTCTAATATCTTCTAATATCTAATCCATATTAAAATTTCCTCTATTGTCCCCCAAATGTCTCTTAGAGCCATTCATTATTACATTGGTTGTTTGGTCTCTTTGTCTTGTTTAACCTGGGTTGGTTTCTGACCTTTGAAGAGTGTTATTTTGGCTAATTTTGGTGGAGAGGGTAGAAAGGAGCAGAGGTGCTTAGGGGGTCAAAACTGGGACTCTCTGACTCAGTTTCTCTCTGGGGTCCTCTGGTCAGAGTTCTCCTTGGGATCCTATCTTTCTTGTAAGCAGGTAAGCTGTGGTGCAGGAGAGGGTCTGAAAGGTCACCTTCACATACTCAGAGTTTAGATTTAGGACAACTTAGACCTTGTATACCACCTCCTGCTCTGGGACCCCAGAGTCTGACAAGACGACCTCAGTTGCCAGTTCCAAATGAAAGAACAAGAATTGACTCGTGCTGTTTCTTGAGAAGCCAGAAGGGTGGGTGCAATTCAAAGTGACTTTTCCCTTCCACTGCAAAGGATTTATCATGCTTGTAAATACCACACGGTGGCCTGCATGTGAGGCGGGCTCTTGGAATCAGTGGCCCGATGCTCTCCGATCTCCATGAAGGTCTCAGCTCCTACCCCACTTGTGGGTGGCTGAGTGCGCAGGCTCAGGCAGCTGACATGGCAGAAGGTGCTTTGGGATTGCTGGAATGGGCACAGGGGCAGGGGGCTGAGGTATGTGAGTACTGGGGCTGACATTTGTGAGTCCAGGTTCTGGAAGCTCCTCACCTTGGATGGTGAACTGAGGATGAGGTGGCTGTTCTGTGTAGGGCTTTCTGTAGCCAAGAGAGGGTGTAGGCTGGGGGTGGAAGAATAGCACCCGTCTTACAGCTGGATGCCTCTAGCCAGTTCCTTCAGGCCCTGGAAGGTGGAAAGACCAGGTCAGCACAGCTGAAAGAAGTGGCGTCTTTTCCTGACATGGTTCATACCTGCTTTCTATATGCTGCCTCAGTGCCAAATGGGCCAGACCATTGCCCTCTGAGAGGCTACTTACCTGCCTGTGGGGGCCAGAGCTTCTGGAGAGGGGAGCAGAGTCCTGCCTGGCAGTCCTGAAATAAACTGAGCAGTCCTGAAGGAAATCCAGCCACAGTGCTTCCCAGAAAGGGAAGGACTTCCTCGACATTCTGTGTTGGTTGGACAGTTGGGGATCAGGGTGCTGTTGCTCAGAGACACTGAGGGAAAGAGGGGTGAGCAGGATGTTGGAGAGGCCAGAGGCAGGTGTGCTGGGGCCAGGGCTGCCCCTAGGGGTGGCAGAGACTGAAGAGCAGACTGCCAGGCCAGCTGCAGCGTGTTCCTTCCCTCCAGAGGGACTGGAGTGCTGCCCACTCCTCATTCCACCTGAGTGGCTGTTACCAAGGAGAACGGAGCCCAACCTTAGCATGGAGGGCTGTCATGCCTGCTCACCACGGGTGTGATTGCTCTCTACTGCCATTAAATATTTAATTGTGAAAACACAGGAGTCCAAATGGGCTGCCAAGCAGGCACTGGGCATTGATTACTCTAATGGCTGGTGGCTGCGTGTGTGGTGTGTGTACGCATTTGGGGTTGTGTAGGCACATGTTTGTCTACATATATGGTGGGTGCGCACATGTAAGGTATTGCTGTATGCATGTATGATGAGTATGTGTGTGTATCACTTGTGTGTGTGTGTGCATGCATGTGTGTACATTGGGAGTCTCAGCACTTACCATGGCTTCAACCCCCATCTGCCATTCCTCTTTCCTAGATTTCTGCTCTCCTGGGACACTGGAGAAAGCCACCCCACCCCACCGAGATCAAGAGCTAGGTCTGGAGTCAGGTTTTTTTGTTTTGGTTTCTTTTGTTTTTTTTCGAGACGGAGTCTTGCTCTGTTGCCAGACTGGAGTGCAGTGGTGCAATCTCGGCTCACTGCAACCTGCGCCTCCTGGGTTCAAGTGATTCTTCTGCCTCAGTCTCCCGAGTAGCTGGGACTGCAGGCATGCGCCAACATGCCTTGGTAAATTTTTTTTTTTTTTTTTTTAATTTTTAGTGAGACAGGGTTTCACCATATTGGCCAGGCTGGTCTCAAACTCCTGATTTTGTGATCCGCCTGCCTCAGCCTCCCAAAGTGCTGATATTACAGGCACGAGCCACCGCACCCGGCCTGGAGGCAGGTTTTTAACTGCAGGCCACATGTCAGGCTGTTGGCCGGGAGAGGTGGCATCATTGTGGAGCGGCAGTGGTTCCTTTGTTACACTTTCCTTTCTAGCTGTGGTTTCATAGCTCCTCCATCACCCCTTCATCCCGTGAGCAAAACCCCTGTCCAGCGCTACTTGGCCTCAGCACCCCTGGGTGCCGTGTGCCTCATCCTTCCCTTTTATTTCCCTGGCGTCTCCTATCCTGTGTCAATCCCTCCCTACCCCCACAACCTTCTGAGAGCAACTGTGGGTGGGGGCTTCCTCTGCAGCCTCGGAACAGCCTCTTCAGCCCCACATTCAGCAGGAGGAAGGAGCAGGGAAAGATAACAGTGGAGGAGGGGCTGTGCTCCTGAGGCTGAGGCCTGGAGGAAGAAGAAGGTGAGAGGGATGGGTGAGCTGGACTTGGGGTGGGATGAGGGAGAAGTGTGGACCTCACTGGGGTCTGCGGAGTTACAGGACCTAATGACCCAAGCGGTGAGGGCTTCTGGTCTTGGCGTGTCATCACACACAGGGCTGGTCCTTCGGAGACCCTTTCCTTATGATCCTGAGTCACATGGAGGCTGTGTGGTCCTGACTCTACCCATCACCCTACCTTCTGAATGAGTGTACAGGCAGGGGCAGCCCAGCCATCTGGCCTTGGGCTTGTGTCTGAATACTTCTGTTTGGCAGTGGGGAGGGCTGAGGGGTGCTTTGGATCTCATTGGCAATAATCTCTAGGGACAACCTGACCTCACCCAAGACTCCATGAAGCATGCTGGGCTCTTAGAGCTGGAAGGAGCCTCAGAGGCAATTCACCAACCCCTACCTCAGAGTGGGCTTGCTCTTACCCAGCCCACTTCTGCATCCACTTTGCCCCACTTCATGGTTTAACAACCATGCTGATAGGAAAGTTCTGCCTTAAGTCTCACTTCACTCCTTCATGTAGAAGTATAATCTCTTTTTACTCTTCCAGTGGAGATGGAGGTGGCTGCTGTTGTCACAGCCTCCTTGCTGGGTAGCCTAGGCTCTGGCATTCATGTCACCTCCCTGGAACTAAGGGGGGGGAGGGGGAGGGTAACTAATGATGAGGTAAGACCCCTGAGTTACTAGAGAAAATAAGTACCTAGGAGAAGCATCATCATTTCTCTAGAAGAAACCACACCTGATTATCCCCTAGAGATCCTTACAAGGCGTGAAAAAATGTAAGCAAGCAGGAATCAATACATACAATTCAGATTTCAAAACAGTCTTTGAGTTTACAGTACAAGCTCTCATAAGAAAACCACTGTTTGGTTCTGTTTTATTGTGTAAATGTAAAAGTAAAACTTGTTCTTTACAGAAAACTACAAAAAGCCAGAAACGTATAAAGTAGAAAACCAGAATCAGCTGTGATTCCGTAAAGCAGGGCCTAGCTCAGTGCCACACACATAAGGAGCCTCACTGGAGGATTGCTGAACCATTGAAGGAGGCAAAGAAAGTTTCTCACAACATTTTGGTATGTTTCCTTCCAGGCTTTTTTTTTTTTTCTGTGCATATTGATGTATTCATAGCTGAGATTATACGGTAGATTTGTATATAGGTCTGCTTTTGCATTTCATCTTATAGCTTGAGAATTTCCTAATGTTATTAGAAGGTTGTAATTGGCTGCTGATAGATCATCTTGTAGATATACCATGTTTTATTTTATTTTATTTTATTTTTTGCCAAACCCCTACTGGTAGATATTTAGATTATTTCTAGTTTGGACTATATTATATAATATTTCAAGGGACTTTTTTTACATTGTTAGTGTATCTTTTTTTGTTTGTTTGTTTTTTGTTTTTCAGATAGGGTCTGATTCTATTGCCCAGGCTGAAGTGCAGTGGTGCAATCATGGCACTTACTGCAGCCTCTACCTCCTGGGCCAAAGCAATCCTCCTGCCTCAGCCTCCCGAGTAGCTGGGACCACAGGCACACACCACTATGCCCAGAGAATTTTTTAAATTTTTTGGTAGTGTTGTTGTGTCTTAACTACACAATCACTCACATAAGTAGAGACCTGGGGCTTTGGTCTTGGCTGTGGGCCCAGGAACCAGTTCTGGCTGTGGGAGCCTCTGGCCTGGCTTTGGGAGCAGGGTCCTGGCCCAGCTGATGGCCAGTCAGTATCCTGGAGCCTCTGAAACATCAAGGCAGGAGAGCAAACCAAGACTGACAGCAAATAGCAGCAGAGTGAAGACCTGACGGACATGGAGGCTCGAAAAACACCCAGGGCGCTAGGACTGGGATGAGAGGAGAGTGGGGGATAGGCAGAAGATTTTCAGCAATGGCATCTACATTGTTTGGATTATCCACTGCTCTTTATAAAAGTAGTTTTGAACTCTACTCCAATATACATCAATTTATGAATGAGGTTTATATGTACTACTTATCAGTGAACACTAAATATTTAATAAAATTATTTTTCTCCATTTAGAGAAAATAATTCAAACAGGAGATTTGTGTTTTTCCCCTTGCATGCCGCAGATCCCTTTGCCCCTTTGGAGAACACCTGCTATCAAGGTGGGGGGCTGAGCCAGGCCAGGCAGAGGTTGTGGGGCCGCAGGGTAATTAGGAGGACCTCCAGATGGAGAGAAAGGGCCTCTGGGTGAATTCAGAGTCACACCCAGTGGCTTACTCCAGAGATGAT
The DNA here is from genome assembly GCF_007565055.1 of Rhinopithecus roxellana. NCBI lineage: Eukaryota > Metazoa > Chordata > Mammalia > Primates > Cercopithecidae > Rhinopithecus > Rhinopithecus roxellana. The sequence continues at coordinate 172,793,266 of NC_044553.1, forward strand.
TATTTAACTTTTTTACACGTAATTTGAAAGTCAGCATTCAGGCTGGGCATGGTGGCTCATGCCTGTAATCCCAGCACTTTGGAAGGCCACGGCAGATGCATGGCTTGAGCCCAGGAATTTGAGAGCAGCCTGGGCCACATAGTGAGACACAGTCTCTAAAAACAAAAGGAGGCCGGGCGCTGTGGCTCACACCAGTAATCTAGCACTTTGGGAAGCCAGGTGAGTGGATCATTTGAAGTCAGGAGTTTGAGACAAGCCTGGGCAACATGATGAAACCCCATCTGTGTTAAAAAAACAGAAGAATTAGCTGGGTGTGGTGGCGCACACCTGTAGTCCCAGCTACTAGGGAGGTGGAGGCAGGAGAATCACTTGAACCCAGGAGACAGAGGACACAGTGAGCCAAGATTGCCCCTCTGCACTTCAACCTGGGCGACAGACTGAGACTCTGTCTCAAAAAAAAACAAAAAACAAAAACAAAAACAAAACAAAAAAGAAAGTGACTTCGATGAATGAGCTTCAGGCTGCGGATGACGTTGAGATCACATGAGTGGTGACGTACCAAGGTGGGAACAAACCAGCTATGGGGGAAACTGAAGAGGTTTGTTCACGATCAGAGAAATGGTAGATGAGGGACGAAGTATCTGAGTATAAAGAAACAGATACATAGCAGTGGTTTCCAACCCAGGGTCCCTTTAAGAAGTGTACCCAGAATTTCCAAAAGAATCTCCCTGCCACTGTTGAACGTTTATCTATGTTAAGGGACCATTTTTCTCTGCTTTTGTTTGAGACTGGCAAGTTCACTTGGTAGGTAGTCTTCACGCTGGTCAGAGCTCTTGACTAGTAGTTATGAATACCTTTGATAAAAGCTGGAAAAACTATTTCAATTCTTTATTTATGTATTTATTGAGATGGGGTCTCACTGTAAGTGCCCAGGCTGGTCTTGAACTCCTGAGCTCTAGCGATTCTCCTGCCTCAGCCTTCCAAGTAGCTGGGATTACAGGCATGCACCACCGTGTCTAGCTTTCAATTATTTCTTGATAAATGTAACTTGTTCTGTGGGCAAAATTTCTTGAAACCTGGAGGCCTTGTTAAGGGGGCATGGCTCAGGAGAGTTCGTTAAAGAGGTCCTTATTGGAAGAAATGTTGAACTCCTGCTAGGGTGTAAGCTACCCGTTAGGACACAGTGAAGGACAGACATTTTGGAGGCTGTATAGATGTAGTTGGAACCTAAAAACATCAGGCTAGGTACAGTGACTCACGCCTCTAATCCCAGCACTTTGGGAGGCCGAGGTGGGCGGATCACGAGGTCAGGAGATTGAGACCAGCCTGGCCAACATGGTGAAACCCCATCTCTACTAAAAATACAAAAAATTAGCCGGACGTGGTGGCACGCGCCTGTAGTCCCAGCTACTCAGGAGACTGAGGCAGGAGAATGGCTTGAACCCGGGAGGCGGAGGTTGTAGTGAGTTGAGATCGCGCCACTGTACTCCAGCCTGGGCATCAGAGTGAGACTCCATCTCAAAAAACCAAAAACCAAAAACAACAAAAAACATCAGCTCCATGAGACCAGTGGCCCCAAAGGCAGGGAAAATGTGCACGGAATGAACCCGGAGATGAGAGTGAATATAGCGTCCTACCGAGACATCACAGAGCCTTGGATTATCGCATCAGACTCTCATGAATCAGAGATCTTGCCCAGTATTAAGATTTACTAATAATTTCAAGGATATAAGTAATTAGGAAGCACAAATGACACAGACAGAGGTCTGGGACCACTACACATCTCACCAAGCCTTTTTTCCACGCATCAGAACTTACTCTGCCCAGATTTACACATGAAGTGTCTAAGAACTGTATGTGGCTCCATTACTTACACGGAAGAGAGCTATTTTAGTTTTGACAAATCTCCAGCGTATACTCAGATAGTTACATAGCTTATGTGACAAAAGGGATCCATGCTCCGTAAATGTGTAGATTTCCATATTTATTTACCATAATCAATCCTAGACACTCATATAAACGAGGTACATCTGCTTAAAGCATTCCACAGATAAGGGCTTACTGTTAGCAAACACCATTGGTTTATTTTTAGAAGTCTGTCGTCTGTCTTCAGCATATTTACTAGGGGATTTGATCAGTCATGTTTCTTTCCCAGGATCCCCCCACATTGCCCCCTAACCATTTCCTTTCCAGGAAACCACTTTGAGCCAAGATACATCTACAGTTGCCACAGGCAGTAGTTTCTGGTCTTAGACACCTTAATTCCTGGTTAAAAGTAGATGGAGGGAATGCCACACTTCAGGGAAATCACGACAAAGCCGTTCTTCCCACTCTAAACCTGTCTGCATCCAAATAGGTAGAGTGACTTTTCTAAACAGAAATCTGCTATAGATCTCTTCCTACCCCTGCTTAAAACTTTCAGTAGTTCTCATCACACTTAGGATAATGTCCCAAATCCCGCCCCCCTCCACCTCTGCCTTTTTTTTTTCTCCGACGGAGTCTCTCTGTTGCCAGGTTGGAGTGCAGTGGCATAATCTCAGCTCGCTGCAACCTCTACCTCCTGGGTTCAAGTGATTCTCCTGCCTCAGCCTCTCAAGTAGCTGAGACTACAGGCACCCGCCACCACGCCTAGCTAATTTTTGTATCTTTAGTAGAGATGGGTTTCTGCATGTTGACCAGGCTGGACTCAAACTCCTGACCTCAGGTGATCCACTAGCTTCAGCCTCCTGAAATGCTGGGATTACAGGCGTGAGCCACTGTGCCCGACCTCAAATCCTGAATATGGGCCTGCACGGTGTACCACCTGCCTGCCTTCCTAGCCTCATCTCCCAGCACTCGTTCTTCCCCCATTCCAGCCATACCGGCCTTCGTTTAGTGCTCTGAGTGCTCTGTGTGCCCTCCTGCCTCAAGGCCTTTGCACACACTGCTTCCTCAGCTTGGAAAGCTCTTCCCGCCACTTACCCTGCTCCGGTTAACTCCTACTCATCCTGCAGTTCACAGCTTGTATGGACACGGCTTGAGCCTCACTTCACATCCTCTCCCCCGCAACATCTTACTCCAGCCTCTGCTGTGGTGACCAGTCCCACACAGGCTTTGACCAGCTTTGCACAGATGCAACCTGATAGGGCCCCACTGCGGCCCATTCCACATACCTCTTGCTTCCAGTCCGGGGGCTTTTCTGACATAGGTGACAGACCTCTGAGGGAACCCACATGCTAGTGTAGAAGTTCAGGGGTTAACACCAGCAGTGTGACTGTCCTTAGCCAGTGGGGACAGCAGTGATGGATAAATGCTTCCCCGTCTCATTTCTGGGATGGACCTTCTGGAATCCTCCTTAGGAGCCCGAGTAAGATGGAGCCCAGTTGCCTGCAACGCTGGCCTAGAGCTGTATTTGCTCTCTCTCCTTCTCTGTTTCTCCCCTCCTGAACCTCTCTCTTGCCCTGTGGGATCACTTCCCAAATAAACAACCTGCACACATGCCTTTGTCTTAGGTTTGCTTGTGGGGGAACCCAGGCTAGGACACAACCCAAATGTGACTTCCTTAGGGAGACCTTCAGTGACCCCCCAGAGTCCTTGTTATCTGCTCTTACTATTATATATCCCTGAACTTTTATGTCTTAGAATGTTGTTGTGGACTGATGGTGTCCCTCAAAAATTCAGATGTTTAAGTCCTAACCCCCAATCCCTCAGAATGTGACTATATTTGGAGATAAGGCCTTTAGAAAGGTAAGTAGTGTAAGATTAGTTCATATGGGTGGGCCCTAATTCCAATATGACTGGCATTGTCCTAAGAAGAGATTAAGGCTCAGGCATATGGAGAAGATGGGATCTACAAGCCAAGGAGAGAGGCCTCAGAATGAAACCAGTCCCATAGGCACCCTGATCTTGGACTTCTAGCCTCCAGAACTGTGAGGAAATACATTTCTTTCTTTTCTTTTTTTTTCCAAGGACAAGGGACATAACTAGACCACGTGCCACTTACAATCTAGCCCGCTAACCCAGGCTTAACAGGGTTGTTAAGAGCAGCAAGTGAGGACAAGCCCAAACGCACAAATGTGGTTCAAAACTTGGCTTTGCATTATGTTTGTTATTTTTTTTTTAGAACTACATTAATTTTTAATTTTTATGTTAATTATTTTTTATTTCAATAGGTTTTTGGGGGAACAAGTCGTGTTTGGTTACATGAGTAAGTTCTTTAGTGGTGATTTCTGAGATTTTGGTGCACCCCTCATCCAAGCAGTGTACACTGTACCTAATGTGTAGTCTTTTATCCCTCCCCCCACCCTTCTTCCTTCTTCCCTGAGTCCCCAAAGTCCGTTGTATCATTCTTTTTGTTTGTTTGTTTGCTTGTTTGTTTTTTGAGACAGAGTCTTGCTCTGTCTCGCCCAGGCTGGAGTGCAGTGGTATGATCTTGGCTTACTGCAGCCTCCGCCTCCCGGGTTCAAGCGATTCTCCTGTCTCAGCCTCTTGAGTATCTGAGAGTACATGCATGTACCACTACACCCAGATAATTTTGTATTTTTAGTAGAGATGGGGTTTTACCATGTTGGCCAGGCTGGTCTCGAACTCCTGACCTCAGGTGATCCACCCACCCCGGCCTCCCAAAGTGCTGGGATTACAGGTGTGAGCCACCGTGCCCGGCCCATTGTATCATTCTTATGCCTTTGCGTCCTTATAGCTTAGCTCCCACTTATGAGTGAGAACATATGATGTTGGGTTTTCCATTCCTGAGTTACTTCCCTTAGAATAATGGTCTCCAGTTCCATCCAGGTTGCTGCAAATGCCATTATTTCATTCCTTTTTGTGGCTGAGTGGTATTCCATGGTATATATACCACATTTTCTTTATCCACTCATTGATTGATGGATATTTGAGCTGGTTCCATATTTTTGCAATTGCAAATTGTACTGCTGTAAATATGCGTGTGCAAGTATCTTTTTTTGTATAATGCTTCTTTTCCTCTGGACAGATGACTAGTAGTGGGATTGCTGGATCAAATGGTAGATCTACTTTTAGTTCTTTAAAGAATCTTCACACTGAGGAAATAAATTTCTGTTTAAGCTACTCAATCTGTGGTATTTATTCCATTAAGCAAAGTAGGTGCAGACCCTAAATTCATGGAGCTTACCGTCCTCCAGGAGAGCAATATATTTATAATAGAATAATATATTCTATATTATATAATATCAATATGGAATATATTATAATATGGAATAATATACAATATTTGTAATAGTTGCTGAGCAAACTAATATACAGCCTTCCCTTGGTATATGTGGGGCATATACTGTTCCAGACTCCCTCGTATGCCAAATTCTACACATACTCAAGTTCTGCAATTGAACCTGTGGAACCCAGGTATATAAAGTCAGCCCTCCAAGTCCTTCATTTCACATCCCACAAATATTGTATTTTTGATCTGTATTTGGTCCGAAAAAAATCTGTGGGTCATTGGACCCTTGAAGTTCATGAGTTAACTGTAAATGTATTATAGTTAGTACTTATATACTTATCTAACTATTCTATTATATTGCTCTCCTAGAGGACTGTAAGCTCCAGGAGTTTAGGGTCCGCACCTACTTTACTTAACGTTGTACCTCTTGTGCTTAACACAGCGTCTGGCGCTTAGTCGGTGCTGAACAGATTTCTGTTGCATGAATCAATGAATGAAGTGGAAAGCTTTTGAAAGGGTCCAGGCAGTCACCGTGCAGCTATAGGAACACAAATGAGTCTGCTTCAGTCTGAGCCCAGACATCTAGAGGGAGGATGTGAGCACAACGTGTAGACTCATAATGGGTTTGGAGTCAAAGAACAGGATTTTTTCCATAACTAGAAGTACCTAGGAGTCTTCACGAAATGTTAAAATGGTATATGTAGCATGGGATCTGCCTTTGTACCAATGGTACTTTAGTTAACACATGGTACTAATCTGAGAACAGAAATGGATTTAAGGATTTATATTGATCCAGGGATTGTTTGGTTTACTCCAGTGAATATTTCCCAGCGTAGGGAAGATTGGGATGTTTGGGAATGTCCTTGGTGCTGCCTTGGTGCTGACCCATTCCTCTCCATCACTCCGCTGCCAGGTGCCATTTTGCCAGTGAATAGCTAGTACCAAGTGATAGAACCATTTGATGTTGGTGACATTTAAGGAGGCAAAATGATATAATGCAAAGGGCCCCACGCCAGGAATCAGAAGATCCTACCTGTTAGCTGATGATTTTAGGTGAATCAGAGTCACAGAAATGCTGGCTTTTCATCTCCAATAACATTGCTCTTCCTCCCTTTATGGGACGGCTGAGAGGCCTGCCTAGTACTGTATATAGTGGTGGTTAAGGGCCAAATCCCAGCTCTGTTACCTTCTAGTTCTGTGACCTTGGGCAAATTATGTAGCCTTTCTGAACCTCAGTTTTTCTCATCGGTAAATCGGGGTAATTATAAAACCTATATCCTAGGCTCATTATGAAGATTTTATTTCATTTTACTTTATTTTATTTCTTTATTTCTTTTTCTTTTTTTTTTTTTGAGATGGAGTCTCACTCTGTCACCCAGGCTGGAGCGCAGTGGCCGGATCTCAGCTCACTGCAAGCTCCGCCTCCCGGGTTTACGCCATTCTCCTGCCTCAGCCTCCCGAGTACCTGGGACTACAGGCGCCCGCCACCTCGCCTGGCTAGTTTTTTGTATTTTTTTAGTAGAGACGGGGTTTCACCGTGTTAGCCAGGATGGTCTCGATCTCCTGACCTCATGATCCACCCGTCTCGGCCTCCCACAGTGCTGGGATTACAGGCTTGAGCCACCGCGCCCGGCCTACTTTATTTTTGAGATGGAGTCTTGCTCTGTCACCCAGGCTGGAGTGCAGTGGCATGATCTTGGCTCACTGCAACGTCCACCTCCTCGGTTCAAAGGATTCTCGTGCCTCAGTCTCCCAAGTAGCTGGGATTACAGGTGCACAACATCACACCTGGCTAATTTTTTGTATTTTTAGTAGAGAGGGAGTTTCACCATGTTGGCCAGGCTGGTCTCCAATTCCTGGCCTCAAGCGATCTCCCCGCCTCAGCCTTTCAAAGTGCTGAGATTACAGGTGTGAGCCACTGTGCCCGGCCATTATGAAGATTTCAGCATAATGCCTTGTTCAGAGTAAGCCCTCGATATTTGTTGAACTACCATTTATTTAGTAGGTCTTTTTATTTTTTATTTATTTATTTTTGAGACAGAGTCTTGCTGTGTTACCCAGGTTGGGGCGCAGTGGTGCGATCTTGGCTCACTGCAGCCTCCGCCTTCTGGGTTCAAGCAATTCTCCTGTCTCAGCCTCCTGAGTAGCTGGGATTATAGGTGCATGCCACCACGCCCAGCTGATTTTTTTTTTTTGTATTTTTAGTAGAGATGGGGTTTCACCATGTTGGCCAGCATGGTCTCGATCTCTTGACCTTGTGATCCACCCGCCTCGGCCTCCCAAAGTGCTGGGATTATAGGCGTGAGCCACCGGGCCCAGCCTAGGAGGTCTTTTTATTAAGATTGTAACCCAGGCATCCACTGGGGTCCCCCAGGCCTTTAAAATCAAGAGAAGACAGTGTCATTCCCATGCCCTCCTCAAGGGGGCATCTGAACCGGGTTGATGGCTTGCCCTGAGGCCACTGTGATACCAGGTACTCTCACTGGTCACCCCTCATCACTCCTGTGCCCCACCCGGTCTTGCCTTCATCTCCCCTCAGGAGGAAAGCAGATGAGTGCCCTGCATTGGCATTGCCTCAGTGCTGCTCTGTCTGCGGTTGCCAGACTTAACACCCCCCCAACCCCGACCCTCAGGGTCCAGGTCCCACAGACAATATATCAAAGGCTTTCTTCCCCCAGAGACATCCTGGTGCCAGCTGTTAAGATAATGGATTTTTCTACTCAAATATGTGATGCAGAGCATCCATTGAAACCCCTGTGTACAAGCTTAGTCAGGAGGGACCTTAAAAGTCAGCCGAATCCTTTGTGCTTTGGCCTTGAGAATGTGTCAATAATCAATTAACACATTCCCTCCAGCCCGGAGAGCGACCTTCCCTCCAGCCCAAGCTCAGACTTCACTGTGGTCCCCGCTGCAGGATGGGATAGCAAAGTAGGGTTTTTGCTGTTTGTTTATTTTTGGCAGGGGGAAGGATATAGTTAAAATAGTGAATCTACTCTGTTCCTTCAGAGGCGGCCCTCCATCTTAAGTCTGGCCTGATTTGGGGGGAGAAACTTGCTTTTCTTCCATCCCTGGAAGTCCAGCTGGGCTGTGTCCTCACCTCCAGCAGTTTCTCTCCAGGCTGCAGTGTTATAATAAAGTCTCCCCTGTGAACACTCCGTGAAGCCTGATGTTAGGTTGGAATACAATTGCAGCAGGAGGGACAATAAATAAGCCAATTTATTTTATCTCACCTGCTTGGAGTTGGGGTCTTTTTTGAATTGAAACAAGCAAATTTATGCAAATGACATGCAAATTAGACCCTTCCTGGACTAATAAAAAGGAAATTGAAGCCCTGGATAGTGCCCAGGGCCTGACACAGCATGGAATATATTGTGAATCTTAGTGTGCTGTGGGAGGGTGAATGGAGGTGCCAGGGAGGGCACGTGTGTCCCGAGATTCACAGTGGGGTGAAGGCTATCAGGTCACCTCTGGAGGTCTCAGGCAAGGATCTCAGACAGGTCAGGCATTTTGAGGGGTGCTATCTCTTGGCCACCCACAAACCTTTTTCCTCCACTCCTTTCCCTTTCTACCTACCAGGGACCTTGCTTGGTTTAGTCTCAAGTGTGTCTGGGGAGGACGCTGGAAGGCCCCCACCCGCTCCTCCTGTTTCCTTCCTTGGTCACAAAGGGCTCAGTTCTGCCCTTACCAATCCCCATAGACACTCTACATCTTCCCTTGGACCTGGCTTCTAGAAAAGCTCACACCTGTGGTCCTAGTGACTCAGGAGGCTGAGGCGGGAGGATCGCTTGAGGCCAGGAGTTTGAGACCAGCCTGGGCAACATAGCAAGACCCCCACCTCTACAAAACAATTTAAAGAAAAGAAAAGCCCCATTTGGTGTCTACCCTAAATCCTTCCAACTGCAGAATAATCCATGCCATTGTGTTATATCCCGATGGAGACAGATTAGTGCAGAAGTCCTTAACTGTGGCTGCACAATGGAATCGCCCAGAGGGCTCAGACATGCTGAGATTCAGGTTTGATTGCTCTGGGGGCCCATATGAGCTTCAGGAGTTCTGAGAGCGTCCTGATGATTCCAGTGTGCAGCCCATTTGAGAACTACTGGCTTATCAGGTCACTGGGCTTTATACAATTTATTTTTTGGAGACAAGGTCTAGCTCTATCACCCAGGCTGGAGTGCAGTGGTGCAATCATAGCTCACTGCAGCCTTGACTCCTGGGCTCAAGTGATCCTCTCACTTCAGCCTCCTGAGAAGAATACAATTGCTTTCGAGTAGAGATTTAATGCCCCTCATCTTTCCCCGTTGCTCATTGGAACTCAAAGGCCCTATTATTTGAGCAACTACTAAGTGCCCGGGACTTTAGATATCTTGTCCCCCGCAAGCCTCTCAACAGCCCTGTGGGAGTACCATCTCCATCTTTTCCATGAGGAAACTGAGGCTTAGAGAGATGAGGTTTCTTTCCCAAGATCACTCAGCAGGGAAGCAGCAGAGGCAGGATGAGACTCCAGCAGTGCCCTCTCCTGTGCCCCCTTTCATTGTCCTTCCTGGGGATTAACCCGGAAGAGCTGAGAGGGCTCCTGCAGGCCCTAGGGTCGCAAGGCTCCGGGCCTGGGTTCACTGACTATCACCTGTGTGACCTTGAGCCTAAACCTCAGCTTCCCCATGTGCACAATGGGGATAACAACACAGGCCCCTCCGGCGGTCATGAGGATTACAAAAAATGAGCAGGTGCTCTGTAAAGCATGAAGTGTGATACCCACATTAATTGTGTTTATTACACGTCCCCTTCCCGCTGGCATCTGTCCCCCTCCCCTCAGCCCCCACCCCACCCCAGCACGCTGAGGGGTTTGAAGCTTGGATTCCTTGGCCTCCCCTCCCTAGTGCCAGAGATTTCCGCTTAATCCTCCATGCTCCACAGAACACAAGTGACTGTCTCCCTGGGAGAACGGGGCAGTAATTAGGTTAAATAATTTAAAGTAACTTTTAATTTTTAAATAATTCTAATTTGCATTTGTGCAATTTATTTTTCTTCTCTCCCCATCCCTCCTCCCCCATGGCTTTCCTTGTATTATTTGTTTAAAGTTTTTTCTTTTGCTTTTTCCTGGATAACCAATTTGCTTCAAATGGCAACTAGCCAGCTCCACTCAGTATCATCACAGATTGTAAGGCGAAGGTAGGAGGCAAAATCTGCTGACTGGGAGACATCTGAAAGGCAACTTTGCCCAGCCCTGCAACCCCCTTTCGGAAAGGAGGATGAAGAAAAAAAATTGCACATGTGGTTAACTTTCGATTTTCTGCAAGGGTGTCCACTCAGTGCTTGGTACCTGGTGCTCAGTGGGGTGCTTGATGGCAGCTAGGAAAAACCCCAGATGGCTGTCTGCGCTCACTGGGTAGACAAGGGCCAGTAGGTGGAGGGGAGGAGAAGGCCAAGAGTCTGCATACTGGGTTCAGGTACTGGTATCTACTGGTGCTCCCAGCTGCAGGGCCTCAGGCAAGGTGGACTCTGCCTCTGAGCCCTGGACTCCCCATCTGCAGAGGGGGGAAACCAGAACCAAGCCAGTATGGGGCTTCCGTGAACACGTGTGCGGGAAGGTCTAGCAGGGTCTGACCTGCAGTTAAATGCCCTCCACTGTGGGATCCCTGACCTGTGAGCAAAGGGAGTCAGGGCCTTGGGGCAGACATAGAGAGGGCTGTAACCTGGCAAGTTTTTTTTTTTTTTTTTTCTTCCTTTCTTTCTTTTCATGTCATACGTGTTCATAAAATTTTATTTTTTTAACAATTTTTATTTGGAAATCATTTCAGACTTATAGGAAAGTTACAGGAAAAACAAAAACAGTACCAAGAATTTATATTCTTTGCCTTTCTCTCTCTCATATATATATATAGGTCCCCAGTGGTTCTCAAAAAGAAGCAATTTTGTCCCCCAGGAGACATTTAACAATCTCTGGAACAATTCTGTTGTTTCAAATGCCTGGGGGTAGGGATGGGGCATGGTGGGGTGCTACTACATTCAGTGCATAGAGGCCAGGGATGCTGCTCGATGTCCTACAGTGCACAGGACAGTCCTCCAGCTCCCCCAGCACAGAATTATCCAGCCCAAAATGTCAGTAGTGCCGAGGTTGGAAGTGTGTGTATGCATGTATATCTGAACTGCTTGATGCCCCTAGTTGCAGATGAGATGCCCCCTTACCCCTAAACATTTCAGTGTGTAATTTCCTAAAAGCAAGGACATTCTCTTCCATAACCACAGCTCAGTTATCAAAATCATGGAGTTCACATTGACATAGGGAAGCCTTAGATATGATGCCAGTTGGGGTATCCTCAGGAAGCACATGGGACTCTTCGTTAAGGATGCTGGAATCGCACATGAAAATGGACTGAAGCTTGAGCTCTGGGCTGTTGAGATCAAGCCCCACGACCCTGGCCAATCTTTCGGCATTTTTCTCTCTGTTCCATTGCTCCTCCCGTCCGAGGGTTGTGGATGAGGGGAAATGAGTCCCAGGTGGGAGAGAGCGTGCTTTGCATGTGAGTACACAAGACTGCCATAATGCCACCAACTCCACCCAGAGCCTTCCTACTGGAATGAGAGGTGGGGGTCTGAGGGGCAGCCTCCTGGTGGTCCCTGATTGCAAAGCTCCAGCTGTGGCTAGTCTCAGGGTTGTCGACAGGATTTCCACCCTCAGAGGCAGGCCTGGGCTCAGCCTCTGAGCCACAGAGAGCAGGTGGGTGCCCCAGCAGACAGGGAGCCGGGCTCCCCTGTGTGTGGAAGGACGAGACAGGTATCTGGGAAGGCCCGCTCTTTCTGTCCTTTCACAGAGAGAGGGATAGGAACAAAGGAGCCGGTGTCACTGAAGACAGAGAAGTGCTTGGCCAGGCATGTTCCTAGGTTCCAATTTCTCTGGAGAAATGCCTCCCTTTCCCCAGGGAAGTCGTTTGTAACCTCCATGTTGGAATTATCCCAAAACAATATGTTTTAAGATTTGGAATTGAAAAGAAGGAACAAACATTAACTGCTTTCCATGTACCATCACTCTCATATATTTCATCTTAGCTCATCCTTCCTTGCATTTTGAGAAACAGGTCATAATTAACACATTTGTTAAGAGAGGAACCTAGGGTTCAGAGAGGTTAAATAACACACCTGAGGCCACACAGCTGGTAGGCAGCAGAGCTAAGACAAAATTGTAGACATGATTCACTTCAAAGCTGGTGCTGCCTCTAGTTTAAGGCCTGGCTCAGCCATCAGTAGTTCTGTGACCCTTGGCAAGTTTCTTGACTTCTCTGAGTCCTAGTTTCCCCTTTCGTAAATGAGGATCATCATGTCTGTCTTCATGGCCAAGCAGGACAGAGAGAAATCCTGTATAGACCGTCTCTCAGTTAGATTTTGTCGTTAACACAAATGGCATTTGCCTCTGCATTTGATTCCCCGTCCACGGGGTGAGCAGGTGGAGGCTCAGCAGGGGTGATTGACTTAGCTGGATCAGGACCACTCGGTGATGGTCACAGCCCGGGGCTCGAGAGATGGAGACAGGGGGTGCTCCCATAGCTAGACATTTGTCAGGTGCCTTTGCTTGAGGATGATCTCCTAATATGTGTAGCTGGCCTGTTTCCTGTCCCACAGTCTCCTTTCTGGAAACTGTCTTAGGTGAGCTCTAAGCCCTCAGAGAATGATGCAAGCTCCTTGCCCACAGAGGCAAATTCCAATGACTGGGGGGCGGAGAAGGGATTCCTCTAAGGCTTCAGGTCTTGGCACCCCAGAGAGGACCCAGAGGCTCTGGCCAGCCCCGGGGCAGACAGACAGAAGCCACTGCTGGCTGCCCAGCTCCAAAAACCGCTCTTCCTCCAAAAACTCTAGGCTTCTGGGCCACACTCCAGACCCCAGGGGCAGCTCACCATGAGTCGTTCTCTCTGCTCCCCAGAGGGTCTATGCTGTTAAGTTCCTCCCCTTCTCCGGTGACATCTGAAGCAATAGAGAAGCCTAAAAATTATGGGGAGTCGTCAACCTGGGTCTGGGGCTCATGGGCATCCATTCCTTTCCATGTCCTCATCTGTCTAGGAGAAGCTGAACCCTATGAAGGAAGGTCCGGGGACTGCCCACACCTCTCCCCAGTAGCTGCTGAAGTGGTCCTGATGCCTCAGTAGGATTCAGGCAGGGAAATGATGAGCAAATGCTATGGCACAGAGAAGGGCAGGAGTGAAGGCAACTGGCAGCTTGGAATTCTAGACCCTCTGAACTGTGTGCCTGGCTGTGTGCTTGACCTTTTGCGCCCCTGCCTGGCCTTGCCTTTTTAATTCCTAGGACTGCCCAGGGCTCTGAGGCTCTGACAAGGACCAAGCCTGCTCCCTGGCTCTGCTTCTGGTGTTCTGGTCTACCTGGTGCCTGGCTACTGGCGGGGCGTCTGACCCACTGCCCCCAACCTTTGGCATCCTGGTGTCTCTGCTGCCTGACACCTCCCCTAACACCTCCCCACACTTTGGGGTGAGCTCCTTTATCTCCTGAGTCTTTGACAGGGTCTGGGTAGCAAGTTCAGAGGCTTGGTGGACTCACATGCTCAGGCCAGTGCGTGTGCCCCACTGGAGGGGATTTTTGTCTAAATCCAGATTGTCCTCTGACACTTATCTTCCTACTCTTAAGGCACTGCCAAAGTTTGGGATCCAAGCCCAGAAAGGAAATGATTATATCCAAACACAGCAGTGTTGAAATTGTGGAAAGAAAAAAAAAAAACAACAACCCACAAAGGCAAATGTGCTATTTACTTTATGCAAAGTGGCTTTGAGAGGAATGTTAAGGATCAGGATAGACGTGAGGGAGGCAGGAGTTCCTGGTGGAACAGGGGCAGGTTGTGGGTCTTCTCTGCAGAATTTGAGGAGCAGGGGCTGGCGGGGCAGTGCAGGATGGGAGTAGGGTGCAGGGAGCAGGGGTTATAAATGAGCTGCCATCCCTACATCCTAGAGATGTCATTGCTTAGGGATGACCATGGCCCCTTTGGAGGATTCGCTAAACATTCTTTAAAGAAATGAGTGTGTATGGGGTACATCCTGGGTGCCAGGCGCTGTGCTGGGTGCAGAACAGACTCGGTGCCCTTCCTGGGGAGTCCTGTGCAGCACGAGAGACAAGCAGGAAGGAAACACTCATGCGGGGGGCTGCATGGGACAGATGCATGCAGATGGAGTGAGTGCTTGGAAGGAAAGGAACATGGCTCTAGGAACATGTAAAGCAAAGGAGCCTGCCTTGGTTTGGGTGAGCTGGGGAGCAGGTGGGGAGACTCCTGAGGGAAGGAGAGCTGAGCTGGGATGGGGGATGTGTAGGAGTTCACCAGGCAAGAGAAGGGGGTTGGGGGTGGGAGTTATAGACAGAGATCCTGAGCAGATGGAAACATGGTGCTTTGGGAAAACTCCTAGAAAGTCAGCGAGGCAGGGGTGGAGAGTGAGAGGAGAGGGGTGGAAAGAAGGGTTGAAGGGGAGTAGGTGGGAGGCAACCAGGGCAGGGTGCACCTTTTGGTCTTTATATCCTTCCATCTTGAAGGATTTCAAGGTAGGAGGTGGGCAGGTAGCGATGGGCAGGGGTGGTTTGGGGTTGTGGGGAGAATGAGGAAGTGTGAGGTAGCAGTGATGTGGTCAGATCAGTGATTTAAAGAGATCACTCCGACTGTTTTGTGGTGAATGGATGGGCAACAGAGAGTGAGGGTGAAATCAGGGCAAGGATTCTTAGGGCAGCCCAGGTGAGTTGGTGGGAGCTGTGGAAGAGGCAGGGGGATGCGTTCCAGCCCTGGAGACCACAGGCTAGCTGAAAAGCTGCTCAGCTCAGCTTGAAGTGGAAACAGGCATCTTCAGTGTGGGATGCGTGGGGAGGAAGGCCACCTAGATTCTTTTTTTGTTTTCAGTTTTGTGGAGGTATAATTGATGCATATTAAACTGCACATATTTGAAGCGTTACAATTTGATGAGTTTTGACATATGTATACACGCAGGAAACCATCACCATAATAAAGATAATGAATATATCCATCACCCCCAAGAGTTTTCTTTGTTAATTCATCTGTCCCCCAGCCCCATGTCCAGGCAACCACTGATCTGCCTTTCATTTTTACATATTAGTATGCATTTTCTAGAAGTTTATATAAATGGAAGCATAGTTTATGAATATGTACTCTTTTTTTTTTTTGCCTGTCTTCTTTCATGCAGCATAATTATTTTGAGATTCATCCACATTGGACCTGTAGAATCTTATTTGGACTTTGCTGCTCAATTTATTTCTTGGTTAAGTCTCTCAAGCCCTTGCAGCGCAAGGTGAGGTCCATGGGACCGTGGCATTTGCATCAGCTGGGAGCTTGTTGGAAATGCACACCCTCAGCCCCATCCCCACTGCCCAGTCCTCCTGACTTGGAATCTGCATTTTCACAGGATCCCTGATGCCCGGGTGTCTGAGAAGCCCTGTCCTAAGTTCTCTGGACCTCACATTCTTTCCTTGTCTGTGGACTTCAGGTGCAGGGAGTTGAGTCAGTTATACTTAGTTAATAACTCATTGTCATGATCAGCTTTTGTTTGGCCTTTGTTTTGCTTCGTGGCATCTGTTTTCTTTCTTTTTTTTTTTTTTTTTTTTTTGGTGGGGGGAGGGGGTGGTGCAGGGTGTTGGTGGTGGGATGGAATCTTGCTCTGTTACCCGGGCTGGAGTGCAGTGGCGCAATCTTGGCTCACTGCAAACTCCACCTCCTGGGTTCAAGCGATTCTCCTGCCTCAGCGTCCCCAGTAGCTGGGACTACAGGCATGAGCCACCATGCCCGGCTAATTTTTGTATTTTTACTGGAGACAGGGTTTCACCATGTTGGCCAGGTTGGTTTCAAACTCCTGACCTCAGGTGATCCTCCCATCTCACCCTCCCAAAGTGCTGGGATTACAGGCATGAGCCTCCATGCCCAGCCACCTTGTGTATCTTCTCCTTCCCCTCTCCTCACTCCCGCAGACACCCACTCTGAAGTGTTTGGAATATGTTCTGAAATGTGCATGTAGTGTATCATTGTAAAATATGTAGTGTCATTCTGTGCGTGTGTTTTAAATTAACATACATTTTGTTGCGCTACAAATCTTCCATTTCAGCTTTTCTCACTTAACACCGCGTTATTGTGTGGTGTTATTGTGCAGAGCAACCATATTGCTCTGCATACATCCAATATGCGGCTCTTTACTGATGGTAAGTTCTCCATAGTGTGTTTCCACCGCCTGCTACTCCTCATGTCTCCTCATGGAGACCTAAAGATGTCTCCAGCTTCTCTCTACCATAAACGGCTTCGTCCCTTTGGGTGGAACCTGAGTCTCTGTCTTTGTAAAATAAGAGTCTTAGACTAAATGACCCATGCTGCCTGCAGCCCTAACTCCCATCGCTTATTTTGCAAGTGGAAAGACCACGGAGACTTGCAGGCCTCCAAACTGTCAGGCAGAAGATCTGAATAGTTATGTTTTCCTTTGAGTTAAGTTTGTAGCTGACACCAGGGATGGCCTGAAATCCTTTGATAGTCGAGTCCCTGAGACCTTCTTTTTTCCCTTGAGCTCCTGAAGTGCCTTAACTTGTGATTTTTTTTATTTTCTCCCTGTGAATAATACACCAGCTGCTCCAGGGATCTGAGCGTTGCACCAGTTTGCAGGTCTGTTTAAAATCCCGATTCTGCAAACTCCTCAGAAAGAAGTGACAGTTCTTACTCCTGTGTGATCATTTATAGATCAGGTAATGATTTCCCTGTTGGCTTAATGACAGTTCTATTCTTGGGACAGCCGGTCAGCTTGTCAAATGCTGCTGATGTTCCCTCTGGTGTGGGCCCCGAGGATCAAACACCCACACACCGTGGTTCTATCTGCCGTTCCTGCTTACCTGTGGCACCTACAACTGGCAGGAAAAGTTACTTCCTTCAAAGGAATCTCAGGGCTTGTGAGAGGATGGGGAGCAGGCCCGTGGAGGGGTACGAGGACTGGCAGACTCTATTTGCTGTTGGTCCTGAGATCATCCAAAGGCATGCTATCTCCTTCCCTATTCCACCTGCTGGTTGCCCTTAGAGGGGGCGCCTAGCAGAGGAGGCTGGGAAATATGGGAGGAGTTCCACTATGAGGGAGGGGGCCGCCCAGTGACTTTTCAGTGGGATTCAGCAACTGTTAATGAGACTCTACCAAATGCCAGGGTCTGTGCTAGTTTGGTGGGGCTTGGGCAGAAGGTCTGACTGGTTGCCCAAGGGGACATTCCTCTAGGAGAACTTCACTGGAACCCTTCCTCATTTAGGGGCAAACAGATTAGTACTCACGGAACTCACAGGATGGGAGGTCCGTTCCTCTGGACCACTGTGAAAAGAACTTTGCTCTCAATTACCAGGGCTGATAAGCGGCAGAGACACAGCGCCCCTCCCCCAGCATTGGCCCTAAAAAAAATTTAATTAAGAAAAATTAGTCTATGCCTGTGGTTCCCAAGGGTGGTCTGCGGACCTGTGCTAGACTGTAGCTAAGTTTCCGCAGATGAGATTAGGAAAATGAGAACGCCATAGTGAGTTCTTCATGAAGCTAAACATATTCACTGTTAAGGACTATTCTTTATTCTAAGATTGGCATCCTACATCCCTGGTATTCAGGAAATTGGGATGATAGTAGAAGTTATAGTAGAAGAGAATAGAAGATGACCACAAAGTTCTTATGTGGCTAAATAAAAAACTGGCAAATTTCTGCCTGGCTCACTAAAGTGTGAATATGTGCGTACATGTGTGCGTGCAAGTGTGCATAAATCTTACTGTTCTCTGAACCTCCAAATTCTGAAACAAACAAAAACCTGAGCCTGGGAGGTCGAGGCTACAGTAAGCCATGATTGTGCCACTGCACTCCAGACCCTGGGCGACAGAGTGAGATCCTGTAACAACAACAACACAAATTCTGTGAATCTTCAGTCTGATAACAACAGGCAACACCAATCAGACATTGATTCTTAGCTTCTTCCCCAAATGGATAACACATTGTATCTAATTTGTGCCTAAGTAATATGTTACTTTGTTTCTAATAATAACAGATTTTTGTTAAGATAAAAATCTTCCCTTTGGAAAAGGAGCAAATGCTTAAAATTAGGTTACTTTAGCAAACTGTTTACATTTTAATGAGTATATTCTGTTAAAAATCGCATAAGATGTAAATGAGCGCAGCCAGAGGAGCTGGTGAGTGGTCAGCTGAGGGCAATTGAGATGCAAGAGGCTCTTCTGTTGTGGGCACAGGGTCACAGCCAGGGCTGATTAGGGGGCCGGACCAGGCAGCCCAGTTCCTTTGCTGTATTTAAATGGAGAGGCAGAGTGAGAATGTAATTAAATTGTGGCCATAGAGCTAGACAACTTAACTAGAGTCCCCTCATGCTACATGCTCCAGAATTTAATTTTCCAAATAAACTCAGTGTGGCTTTGATGCCCGGGAGGATCAATAGAATGGAAATTGCTTGCAGTTTCCCCTAAAGTGTTACAATGGATTACCGCTCTCACATTTCTCCTTCATGCTCCTTTTTTTCTGCCAGAGAGAGCCTGGTATTCATTCTAGGCACATACTGTTTAAGGAAACAGGAAAAAAAAATGAATAAAAAAGGAAACTACAAGCCACTCTCAGGAGGAGGATGAGACTGTGTCCTTCCGCCTGTGAGGCGAGGGCTCCTGGGTTGCTGTGAAGGAAAATAGCGTCCGCATTTGGCTCTGTGGGGCTGGCTCAGGCTGGGGTTTGGGGAGGGGGTTGTGTGTGTGGCATTGAGGTTCCCTGAGAAGGGACATGGAGGGTCTTTGGTTCATCGGGTCACCTTCTCAAGAAGGGCACCCAGGAAGGTGACCAAACCTCAGGTCCTAGGGGTGCAGCTGCCTGGAATCTCACTGCTTGCCCATCTGCTCTGGAGTCCTGGGAATGTTCTAGCTCCTTCACATTCTCCCTGAAGAGTGGGGTCAGGGCGGGGCCCTCGCTACCAGTGGCTTGCTTGTTTCTCTGGGGCTCAGAGTGCAGAAGATGATGATCAGTCACAGGCCATTTGGACCTGTAATTTGAATTTTTCAACTGTGGAGAACTTTACAGGGTCAGATCTCTGTCCTTTTTTGTTCCTTTGGGAGATACCAATGAGCTTATAGAGTTGGCAGAACGAAGGGACTCCTGGGAGCAAGGTTTCTGGATCATAGGTCCCCCAGCTATTGAGGGCTTGGCAAACCCTTGCCTGGTTCTGATGGTGAGGACAGGCCAGGACCAGGAGAGTAGGAGACAGAGCAATCCAGCAGTCCTCTATCAGGCAGCGTTTGTGTGTCAGAGGGTGTTAGGCACTGCGTGTTGGGGCGGGGGGGTGGCAGGGGCAGGGGTGCAGAGATAAGACAATCCTTGTCTTCAAGTAGTTCATAGATTACATAAGTATCCACGTGGCTTTAATTCTGGGTGGGGTAACATGGGTTTGGGAACCTGAAACTGGGTTGAGTACAATCTCCTTATTTTGCATTTGGGGAAACTGAGACAGGGAGGTAGGTTTTTCCTGGTTGCACTCTCTACATTCTCACATGCTGTTCCTCTTGGCCTGAGCAGACTCAGGGACATGGTAGCATTGCAGGGTGAATGGAGATTCAGAGCTTCACAGGTGGGGAGCCTGTTCCTGAAGCTCTGAGTTGCTTTGGGCTCTTCTGCTCCCCTCCTCCCATGTGTGGCAGAAGTTCCAGAATCATCAACCTCCAGCCGGGCACAGTGGCTCACGCTTATAATCCCAGCACTTTGGGAGGCTGAGGCAGGCGGATCACCTGAGGTCAGGAGTTCAAGGCCAGCCTTGGCCAACATGGTGAAACCCCATCTCTACTAAAAATACAAAAATAACAGGGCGCGGTGGCGCACACCTGTAGTCCCAGCTACTCTGGAGGCTGAGAGGCGAGACTCTCTTGAACCTGGGAGGCAGAGGTTGCTGTGAACTGAGATCGTATCACTGCACTCCAGCCTGGGTGACAGAGAAAGACTCCATCTCAAAAACAAACCAAAACAAAACAGAATCACCGACCTCCTAGAGCTGCGGCTCTGATGCTTCCTGGGGGCTGACAGATTGACCCTGTTTTGAGATATCCGGAGAGTGAAAGTTCTGGAAAATTAATTAGCAGCAGTAGACACTGGCTACCCGGAGGCTACAGGAATTTATGGGGTTTTTGTTTCTTTTTTGTCATGGAATAAGTTATCAGCATATGTGTTGATTGATTTCCTGCTAAGTTCCTCTCTGTCTTCAAAAAACAAACAAACAAACAAAAAAACCTCTGAGTTTGGAGTCCATTGAAACATTTTAATGAACTTTTTTCTGAATCACTTGTTCTTGGTATTGTGTCCATCCCCCACCCCACTCTCCTTCTCTCTCTTCTGACTTTCAGACAGGTCCCCCTGAAGGGCTGGGACTCAGGACCTGGGTGAGGCAAGCTGGACACCTGGGGCCGAAACATTTAAGGAGGCGCTCACTCTCAGGGTCTGCAAATGCAGGGTCAGCACCTGAGAGTGCGGGCTTCCTTAAATGCTTATGCCCTAGGCACCTGCTTGTCTTACCTGGGTCCTGGATTTGCTTTCCTGACTGCTGTGCATGCCGCATTCAGGGGAAGAACCAAACAATATCTGGGGAATTCAGGTGCTAAAGCCTCATGGACAGCAATAAACAGAGCTGGCCGTGACCTAAACAGACCAGGGTAGACCACTGCAAACAGGTATTAATAGGAAGAGTAAGTTTTCATTTAGAGGCCTTGTGTCCTGTGTTAACTGGGATGGAGCTGGACAACTGCCCAGCGCTCCCTTCTCTGGCCTGTTTAGTTGCTGAGGCAGATCCTGTCCCCAGAGAAAAGCCCTCAAAAAGGCAGTGGAGAGCTAGGCACAGTGGCTCATGCTTGTAATCATAGCACTTTGGGAAGCCGAAGAGGGAAGATCACTTGAGCCCAGGAGTTCAAGACCCGCCAGGGAAACTTCATGAGACTCCCTTCTCTACAAAAAATTAAAAATTAGCAGAGCATGGTTAGCCTCTAGTCCCAGGTATTTGGGAGACTGAGGTAGGATTGCTTGAGTGGAGGGGCGGTGGGGCTGTAGAGGCTGCAGTGAGATGTGATGGTACCACTGCACTCCAGCCTGGGCCACAGAGTGAGACCCTAAATCAAACAATCAATTGGTGAAAAAGAAGGGCTGGGCATGGTGGCTTACACCTGTAATCCCAGCACTTTGGGAGGCCAAGACAAGCAGATCGCTTAAGCTCAGATGTTCCCGACCAGCCTGGGCAACATGGCGAAACCCCATCTCTACTAAAAGTACAAAAATTAGCTGGGCCTGGTATCATGCACCTGTAGTCCCAGCTAAACTAGGGGCTGGGGCAGGAAGATCACTTGAACCCAGGAGGTTGAGGCTGCAGTGAGCTGTGATTGTGCCACTGCACTCTGGGCTGAGGGACAAAGTGAGACCCTATCTCAAAGCAAAAAAAAAAAAAAGGAAAAGGCAATGGAATTGGGGACTGAGGCAGACCGGGTGATGTGCTCCAAGTTGCTTTTCAGAGCTCATGATATTTACAGTGCTTTGGTGGAGGTAAAGTTAAAAAAACAAAAACACAGCTGTTACTAATTTAAAATGTGCCTTTCTCCTCATCCCACCCCCTGGAACCAGAGGAGAGGAATTATTGAATATGTGACATCGGAGGAGAAAGATTACTGTGCATATTAAGTAAGGAGAAGAGTGATTGCTGAATAGATGATATAAAAGGAGATAGTCACCACAAAATTAAACACAAAAAAATTCAGTGGAAAATAATTATTGTCTATACATTACAGGCTTGACATATGGTAAATTTTCTACTTTTTAAAGCCTCTTGTAATTTCTGGATAACCTATTTTAGCTGTCTGGTTCCCATTACCCCACCTCATCCCTGCCATGCATCTACGTTATCAGAGCAAAGTTATTTTCTTGGCTTTTAACTCCTTGTGGGGACTTTCCCAGCCATATATATGAATAATTTTGGGGGAAGATGAGGACCCCAAAATGACCTCTGGGGTTTTCTGAGCTGCCTTTGGTCACGTCTGCAGAAATCTCCCAAATCCTGGAGCCCCTAAAATGTTCTCTGGCTCTTTCTCTTCTACCCTCACCCAAGGTGTAGTATTCTTGAAAGGTGGGAGTTACCAAGGGTTAGATCAAATGGGAAGGGAGGGAGTGGGCTGGCCTACACATGGCCTGTGAACTTTGTCATTGCTTGAAGCTTAAGATCTGTGGGGAGCTTCTCTCAGGTGCCAGATGATTGTTAGATTGACTGTTCCTCTCAGGATCTGGTAAGTGGTTGAAATCACCCAAGGCCATCTCTCAGGCAGACAGCACCCCTATCCTGTGGTCATCTGGCCCAGCTTCATCCTAAAACCATCTGGGACCCTCCCCAGAGCAGAGAACTGGAGTAAATGGGCTGACTCAGCAGCAAGAAAAAAATCAGGGAAGCAAGATGAAGCACTTTCCAAAAACAAAGATTAGCTTCTAGACCAGAACTGTCCAAAGGGTCTTCTGCAGTGATGGAAATGTTTTCTGTCAACACTGGCTATTGCAGTAGCCACTAGCCATGTGTTGAACTCTTGAGACGTGGCTGAGTCACTGGTGTGACTGAGGATCTGAATATTAAATTTTATTTATTTTGATTAATTTAGGTCTAAATAGCTACATGAGGCTACTATATGAAAGAGGGTATGCCTGGCAGACATCTCCTTTATCCCCCTACCACCCCAGCCTCCCTACCCTCCATATCTTGGCTATTGTGAACAGCACTGCAATAGACATGGGAGTGCAGGCATTTCTTCACCATACTGATTTCCTTTCCTTTAGATAAATACCCAGCAGTGAGACTGGTGGATCCTATGGTAGTGCTATTTTTAGTTTTTTGAGAAACCTCCATACTGTTTTCCATAATGGCTGTCATCATTTACATTCCCACCCACAGCTTGTAAGAGTTCCTTTTTCTCTGCATCCTTACCAGCATTTGTTATGTTTTGATAATAACCATTTTAACTGGGGTGAGATAATATCTCATTGTGGTTTTGATTTGCATTTCCCTGATGCTTAATGATGTTGACCATTTTTATATATGCTTATTGGTCATTTGTGTATCTTTAGAGAAATGTCCGTTCAGATCCTTTGCCCAGTTTTTAATGGGATTATGTGTTTTTGTTTTTGTTGTCGTTGAGTGCCTTATATATTCTGGATATTAGTCCCTTGTCCCATGAATATTTTGCAAATATTTCTTCAGTTTTATCGGTGTATCTTCACTCTGTTGAGTCCATTGTTGTGTAGAACTTTTTAGTGTGATCTAGTCCCATTTGTCTAGTTTTTTGTTGTCTGTGCGTTTGAAGTCTTGCCTATAAAATTTTCACCTAGATCAATATGCTGAAGTATTTCTTGTATGTTTTCTTCTAGTAGTTTTATAGTACTGGGTCTTACATGTAAGTCTTTAATAGATTTTGAGTTGATTTTTCTGTATGATGAAAGATAGGGCTCTAGTTTCATTCTTCTGCAAATGGATATCCAGTTTTCCTAGTGCCATTTATTGAAGACGATTCCTTTCCCCAATGTATGTTCTTCGTCCCTTTGTTGAAAATCAGTTGGCTGCAAATACATGGATTTATTTCTGGGTTCTCTAACCTGTTTCATTGGCTTATATGTCTGTTTTTATACCAATATTATGCTTTTTTGGTTATTATAGCTTTGCGGTCCATTTTGAAGTCAGGTGGTGTGATGCCCCCAGCTTTGTCTTTTTGCTTTCAGGATTGCTTTGGCTCTTCAGGGTCTTTTGTGGCTCCATATGCATTTTAGGATTGTTTTTTCTGCTTCTATAAAGACTTTCATTGGTATTTTGATAGAGATTGCATTGGATCTGTAGATTGCTTTCACCATTCTTATTTAACATAGTATAGAAATCCTAGCTAGAGCAATTAGGCAAGAGAAAGAAATAAAGGGCATCCAAATTGGAAAACAGGAACTAAAATTGTCACTCTTTGTAGACAACGTGATCTTATATGTAGAAGAACCTAAAGACTTCACCAAAAATCTCTTAGACCTGATAAACAAATTCAGTAAATTTGCAGGATACAAAATCAACACACAAAACTCAGTAGCATTGCTATATGCCAATGACAAACTAGCTGAAAAAGAAATCAAGAAAGCAATCTCATTTACAATTGCTACAAAAAATACTTAGGAGCAAATTTAATAAGGAAATTAAAGTTCTCTACAATGAAAACTATAAAACACTGATGAAAGAAGTTGAAGAGGACACATACAAAAAGAAAGACATCTCATGCTCACGGGTTGGAAGAATTAATATTGTTAAAATGACCATACTACCCAAAGGTATCTACAAATTAAAGGGATTGGGGGTTTTGACTCCTTTTGGAATGAGCTATGTCAGTTCCTCAGAGCAGCTGCTTCCAACAGCTGAGATAGCCTCACAGGTGGGGCTGGGCTGGGCTTCTTCCCTGTGGCTCTATTTCAGGAAGGGCATTATGGGGTTGGGGTCATCCAGAATGCAGTACCAGGTTTAAAGTCCACTGCTTCTCCTTCTCCCTGGAAAAATGCAGAGTCATATCACTTCCAGCACTAAAGCTCACCTGATCCAACCAACCCCACATGTTACAGGAGAGGCCAGGAGGCAGGAAGAGCAAAGTGGCAGGGTTGAGCAAGGATCTGGATCTCTGATTCCCAGTCCAGATGTTTCCCCTACACAGTGCCTCAATTCACCAGGGTGAGTTTCTCTTGATTAAGTCTTGGGCACATGCTTAATTCCCTTCTTGGGAGGGATGGAGACAGGGCTGTTCCCAGAGGTTTATAATAGAATAGCCCTACCTCTATCTCTCTGCAGTCCCTTTCTGATCTCTGGCCTCATCCTTCCATTTGGGGGGGCTTTATGGGTGATAACCTATTCCATCTCAAGGTGACCATGGAAATAGGATTTGCTGATGACTTTTAGACTTGGGCCAGGTATATATGAACTTGGCAGTTTTCTTGAGTTCTCAATCTCTATGAAATAACTGAGACCAAGCCAGAATGAAGTTTCAAGAGTAGACCACGAAGTGGTGAGCAGATGACCCCTCACCAGGTGCCTTGAAACACAGGGAGAGGATTCTGCCTCAGGAGAGAGGACATATGGGAACATGTGTCTCAGGCTATAGAGGAAGGCAGGGTCAGCTCCTCTGAGGACTGTTCTGGGGCAGAGGCACTTGACCATCCAAGAGAATATTGACTTGAGCTGCCAGGATGGGCTGTTGATTTGTGGCAAACTGTCCAAGGGTGGTCTCTGCAGGAAGCAGGTGGCCAGAGCCTTTTCCCTGCAGTGAATGAGTCTTATGATGGTAGAAGGTGGGTTGGACCCTTCGTGAACAGGTTGCAGGGCTTGGAGTTGTCCCTGTGGACCTCACTGGTCTCCTTCCCAGGGAGGGGAGGGGTAATGGTGGAGGGAGGCAGTTCACAGCTATAGGAGAAACTCCAGTAGAAGTTTATTGACTAAATAATCACCTTCTGTTGGCTGGGTGCAGTGGTTTGCCCCTGTAATGCCACACTTTGGGAGACCAAGGCAAGTGGATCACCTGAGGTCAGGAGTTTGAGACCAGCCTAGCCAACATGGTGAAACCCCATCTCTACTAAAAATACAAAAAATTAGCTGGGCGTGGTGGCGGGCACCTATAATCCCAGCTACTCGGGAGGCTGAGGCGGGACAATTGCTTGAACCTGGGAGGTGGAGGTAGCACTGAGCCAAGATCGTACCACTGCACTCCAGCCAGGGCCATAAGAGTGAGACTCCATCTCAAAAAAATAAAAAATAAAAAATAAAAAATAAAAATCGCCTTCTGTTATGAAGGACTTATGTAAAAAAGAGAGGCTTTGGGTGGAATCTTGGACCCCAGATCTATTGGTTTGGTTGGAGTTTGCTTGTGGTAGAGATGGCCTAGGGTTTGGCATTTTCAACAGGTGCACTGTTGCCTGAGGGGACAAATACAAAGACTGTAAGAAAAGGTGCTCCAGGCTGCAGAGCCACTGAAAGACAGATGCCCCCAATATCTGGAAGGTGCTGTGGAGCGGGGGTTTGAGGTACATCGACACTGCTGTCTCTGGGCAGGGGCAGGTGGAGCCCTGACATCACCTCGAACACGCTCCTCCCACGGTAGCCCGTATAAAAAGAGATGCGTACTATGGTCAGGAGGGATGGAAAAGGGATGCAGAAAAGTCAGACTGGTGAAGTCTCATTAGACACAGAGCCAGCCCTGCTGTGACTGTGTGTGACCTAGGGCAAGCCACGGTCCTCTCTGAGCCTGTCCTCATTGGTAAAATGAGAGGTATGGGTCAGGGTTCCCATAGGGTTCCAGCAGGAGACAGATGGCACAGTAAAGCTGGGTAATTTGACGGGAGCTGAAAAAAGGGACTTTTACAAAGGTGTGGCAGAGTATGGGGGAAACACGGGGTGGTGCAGCCCCTGGAGTGAGTGACAGTGGGACTGCTGGGGCTTCAGATCTGAAGGGGCGAGGGAAGGGAGCATTAGGAGAGAGGCGGGATCGCCTGATGGGAGCTGTGACCTTCATGACACAGGCAGCCTGAGGCAGCCCTGCGGGGAAAGCCCAGTCCAGCAAACACCCAGCCTCACTCCCCTCCCTCCAATCTGCTGCTGCTCCTCATTGGCTGAATCCAAGTAGAAGCAGAGGGCAAGGCTGCCCGTAGATGCTGTCCACACAGCTCTGCCCGCCAGGCCACGGAGTAGGCAGGGCCATGAATGTGAAGGGTAAGTGGACAATACCCAGCCCACGAGGCAATGGACTAGGTGGCCATCCAGCTCTTGAGGGAGGCAGGGTGAGAGGAGACATTTTTTGATTCCTGCTGATGTCTTGGGTCTCCACTCTTGCAAGGCAGTGCCCCCGCTGCCTGCCCTGTTAAAGGTGGTAGTCATTCTCCTGCTGAGCAAACTTCTGACTCCAGCCTAGTCCTGGAGGAGGCGGAGGGCCATCTCCCTCGCTGAGCCGTCCACCGCCACCATCCGTCACTTTCCCAGCCGTGTGGAGTAATGACAGATTAGTGCACATTAGGCCTCCCATCCTGCAGGCCTAAAAGCCGGGGCTTTACCAATTGGTGTGGGGCAAAGCGGTGTGAGGTGAGCCAGGCTCTGCGCAGGGAGCTGGAGGCGCCAGGAATTAATAAGCACTTGGAGACGGCAGGGATATTGAACTCATTCCTTAAATCAATCCTTAACCAAGAAAGATGAGGGAATGAAATTTTGGACAATTAGTGGGTAATGACGACCTTGTGAAAAGAGCTATTGACAAAGGGTGAAGCTGGGAGAGGGTGGGCGCTGGAGGTGGGGGGAGCCGGAGGAAAATGTACATGGTAGTGAGTCTGCAGGGCTGGGCAGACTCTCTCAGACAGGAAGGGGGGTCGCGTGGGGGTTCTCCCAGATCGGCTTTGGGGAGCAGTCGGGTGGGGGGAGTCCCCGTGTGGTTTTAGAGAAAGAGACAAGGTTAGAAAGTGAGAAAAAGAGACAAGCTAGAGAGAGCATCTGGAGACGTGCACAGAGTGACCCAGAATGCAGGTGTCCCTCCTCCCCCCATCTCTCCATTCCCTTCTTCAGGGACCTCCACCCACGTGCAGAGCTCTTGGCAGTGGAGGGTTTGGGTCCCTGCATCCTGGACTGTCCCCAGCCCCGTATGGGGTGAGGGAGCTGCAGTCCTCTCTGTCCTTGGAATCTTGGAATACTTGCAGCAAGGGGTTTTTCATCATCCTGCATTCGTTCCAGCATTCACAGGAGCAGGACCAGTGTCCCAGAGGCGAGGGCCTTGCCCCCCACCACTGGTGGGAGCCTAGCTGTCCTCCTAGCCCCAGCTTCCCCGCTCCTCTGTCTTTTTGACCGCCCCCGTGGTTGAGCAGATACCTGCCACAGCCTGCAGGTCCAGCAGAAACATTGGTGTTCTCCCTCCCCGGCGGGACATGGCATCCTGCGTTGGTGCTGTGGTCACCGTGACTCCAACAAGAGCCACCGCAGCAACAGCGGCCTTTACCATGCAGGAGTCCTCTTCAGCGGCTTCTCCAAGCAGAGCTTGAGACAATGCTCCAGGACCTGTGACTTCCTGGGGTGCTTTTCAAAAAGAAACCTGAAAGGGAGGGAGGGAGGCAGGGTGGGAAGAGGAAGGAGCTGGGTGAGGACGTGGCCTCACATCCGTCAAGTCCACCCTTGGCCAGTCCCCCGGGGGAGGGCTTTGGAGCCTGAGCTGGACCTCCGAGGGGTGCCCTGGTGGGGAGTGGGCCAGCCTCTGGCGTTAGGCAGTCACTGCCCGTGAGCTGTCAGGAAGGAGAATTGACCACCTCCCGGACAGGGGCTGCAGTCAGCTGAGGGCCGTGCTTGTGGAGAGGGAGGTGGGGATGGGGAGTGGGGGTCTTCAGCAGCCCACCTCACAGCAAATGGGGGAAGGGGCACCACAGTGTCCACTTCAAAGTCCCCCCTCCCATTCTATAAGGGATGACAACAATAATAAGAACCCCTTACATCTGTACAGAACATCACAAGCTACTGGTTCTGTTCAAAAAAGTTATCTTACTCAACCCACTTGGCAAGAAGGATTTGATCTCCATTTTACAAACAGGACGCTGAAGCCCAGAGAGGTCAAATGACATGCCCAGGTGGGCCAGGAGGCTGGGCCTGAACCCATCGCAGCTACTGAGTGGATTCAGCTCAGACTGTCCACCCTGTAGACTTCCCTGTCAGAGACTCTGCTGTCTTCATGGGAGAAAGAAATGGCCCCAAACAGAGCATGCTATGAGTGTCTGGCACATAATTCCCCTACCCTACCCACCACCTGCTGAGCCAATCTCCTCTGCAAAATGCAAAATGTCCAGAAGAGCTCTCCTCTCTGGAAACACCCCCGGCAGGCTGAGCGGTGTCGGGAAGGAGGCACGTCTTAGCACCCTGGCCTCCACAGGTGCTCTCCATCTGCCCCATCTCATCTAACATGCACCCAGGTTCTGACTCAGGCCTTCTTCCTGCTGCTATTATTATTGTGATTATAGGGTAGAGGTTACCCTGTCTTTAGTGCAGCCTTTTGGGTAGAAAGATGAACAAAAGGAGCTACACTTAATTTAAAATGACAAGTTAGGTTTCCTTCTGGATTATTTTTTTTTTTTGGCAGATGGTCTCTCAGTAAATTGCATCTGACAACCCAAAATAAATTGTGCAGAAGGACACTTTATGCACAGTTTCTGTGGACTCGTGGAGCCCAGTTTCTGGGATGGTAGGGTGAAGGGAGCTTGGAGAAGGACCGGCCAATTGTACGAACTGTGTGTGTGTGACCTACCAGGATGGTCCGGCTGCCGCGGTGCTCCTGCTCCTCCTGCGGATAGGAAGGAACCCAGCAGCGCTGGCCGTCTCACCCAACCAACCAGGGTCGAGAAGGAGCTATCCTGGTCTGCGATGCCTTCTTCACAAGGATTAGCTGCAAAAAAGAAAATGAAATAAAATGGGGCAGGGAAGCTTTAGATAAGGAACCAAGGACGTGGCATCTTTGAAAGTTTTCCCAAAGGAGATGTCAGTGCTCGCTGAGACAGCCAGAATTTACTTTAGCTATTACTATGGATGAATAATTATGGGCAAGCCAGCAAGTACTGCGGGTTCACGGCAGGTTAATTGGGAATAATGGGTTTCATTCCAAACCATGAGAAATGATATTTCAGAGAGAGAGAGAGAAACTGACTCTGTTCTCCCTCACTGAGTGTCAGGATCGTCCTTTCCTGCACATTTGGCTCTGCTGGTTCTGGCCAAGCCTCACGAGTCTAGACATCTGGGCCTGGGCCTTTGTTGGGCAGACGGTGGAGGGTCGGAGGCTGGGGGCTGAAGCCAGGGAGATCAGGTGGCTCATTTGCATCATTTCCCTCCTGAAATCAGATTGGGCAGCCTGGCGTTTAATCCTTCAGCGAATGTGTATTGAGTGGCTGCATCGGGCAGGATGCTGCGGTCTGTGTACCTCCGTGAGACCACATGCTGCTGAACAGAAGAGGTCTGGGGTGATGGAGGCAGCATCGACCAGATAGTGCAGTCTAACAGAAATACAGTGCTAGCCCCACATGCGAGCACATGTGGAATTTTAAATCTTCCAGCAGCCACTTTAAAAAAATAAAAAGAAACAGGTGACTTTTATTTTGTTTTGTTTTATTTTATTTTATTTTATTTTATTTTTTGAGTTGGAGTCTCACTCTGTCACCCAGGCTGGAATGCAATGGCACCATCTTGGCTCACTGCAACCTCTACCTCCTGAATTCAAGCAATTCTCCTGCCTCAGCCTCCCAAGTAGCTGGGATTACAGGCACACGCTACCATGCCCGGCTAAATTTTGTATTTTCAGTAGAGACGAGATTTCACCATATTGGCCAGGCTGACCTCAGGTCACCATGTTGAACTCCTGACCTCAGGTGATTCGCCCACCTGGGCCTCCCAAAGTGCTGGGATTGCAGGCATGAGCTACCGAACCCAGCCTTATTTTAATAATGTATCGTCTTTAACCTGTTATATCCAAAATGGTATCAGATTTTTACTTCAACATGTGACCTATACATGAAATTAATGAGACATTTGAAACAGCACATCTCAGTTTGGACTGGTGGCTTCCCTCCCCAGGTGTTCTCCGTCTGCCCCATCTGCAAGTCACTGAGCTGTGAGTGCTCAGTAATTTACATTTACATCGAATGCTCAGTAACCACATCTGGCCAGTGGCCACGATGCTGGATGGTGCAGGAGCGGATCATCACTGATCTCACAACCATACACAACTGTGGGTGTTCTGCAGAGGAGAGGGTCACACAGTGTCCAGCAGGCAGGCCTGATAGTTGGGCAGGAGCTGGAGGGCATCAGAGGAATAACCATTTGATGCAGTCTGAAGGAGAGGCGGTGGTTACCAAGGCAAGGAAGTTAAGGGAAAAGCATTCCAGGCAGAAGGAACTGCATGTGCAAAGGCCGCATGGGAGTTGAAGGCTGAGAAGGCCACAGTGGCTGGCATGTGGTGAGCAAGGGGAAGACGAGCTGGAGGTGAGGTTGCTTCATCAGGTAGGAGCTGGTAGGCCTGGAATGCACCGTGAGCATTTTGGTTTGATAGGAGGAAGAGCACATAAGCAAGGGTTGACAGGATCGGATGTGGGTTTTCTGAAGCTCACTCTGGCTGCTGGGAGGAGTCTGGCCTAGGGGAATGCAGGAGGCCCATCTTGGAGGCTGCTGCAGCATGCTGCCTGCCCAGCAGGGGTTCAGGAGGGAAAAGGCTGCATCCCCTGAGGCCAGGCCAGTGATGGCCTCGTCAGAGCTGCTGCCCCTTCCCCCGGCCTCACAAAGTCTCAGAGGCATCAGCGTGGGTAAAACTTACCCATGTTTGAGCAGATCAGTGCAGTTTGACCTGCCTGGAAGTTAGGGCTGTAGATGGAGATTTCAGCTCCAGTTCCTAGCTATGGAACCTCAGACAGATTTCGCATTTCTTCTATCTATGGGCCTTCTTCAGCTGTGTAAAAATGAGGGGGCAGAAGGGCATGTGGACCAAGGGTTTCTGAAACCTCATGAGAGCAGGATGGGGTCTCCCTCTGGGCTGTCTTGGGGCACAACCTCTTCTGCCCTGGCTGGCCCTGGACTTGGGCACTTTCTTTCTTTCCCCCCAGGATGGGAGCCATGGTCCATCACCCTGGGGCTGTTTGCCTTTATCAAGATGCCCAGCTTCACGGTGGCTCTGCCCACAGGAGCCATGTGGCTGTGAAAGGCAGGGCTGTAAGTCAGCGTTCAGGTGAGGAGAGAGGATGCCCCTTGGAACTCTGCATCAACTGTGACCTCAAGGGCCATGACCAAGCTGAATGTGTCCAGGGTAGGGAGGATAGGAGCAGGGAACCTGAAAGGCACATCCTGAGGGGCAGTTTGGCCTGACCCTGCTGTGTTCTTCTCACTGTAGCTGTAAGAATCGAAACCTTTATTCACTTGTACTTTTATTTAGAAGATACTTATTTATCCAGGATTGCTGCGTACAGGTGGCATGCCAGGGCCTGGGATGCCAAAGTGGGTGTCGACAGGGTCAGAGAGAGCATTTCAGAGATGATGACTTGAATGACAAGGAGGAGCCAGCCAGAGGCAGATCTGGGAAGACAGCATTCCAGGCAGAAAGGAAGCACATCAGAGGCCATGAGCTGGGAACGAGCTTGCTGGAGGAACAGACGGGAGGACCATCAGGCTGGAGCAAAGGGAACAAGGAGATGCAGCCAGGGAGGACACGAACCAGATCATGAAGGGCCTTTGGGCCTAGTGAGGAGTTGGGTTTATCCCGTTTGTGAATGGAAGACACTGGGGGGTGTTAAGCAGTGGAGCAGTGTGATCTGATTTATATTTTTAAAGCTGTCCCTGGCTGCTGAGTAGAGGGTAGATTGGAAGAGGGGAAGCAGGAGGCCAGTGGGGGTGCTCCTGGGGTGACAGATGCTGGTGCATGGATCAGGGTCTGAGCAGTGATGGGATTCTGGATGCATGTTGGAGGCAGAGCCAGCAGGATTTGCTGATGGACTGGATGTGGGGATGTGGGAAAGAGAGAGGAACCTGTGTGACTCCAGTATCAGTATGAATGGTGGTGAGATCTCCACGGGGGCCAACCCTGGACAGGGAGAGCAAGGGGTCCCAGAGTTCCGTTTTGTTCCTGTTTAGTTTGAGAAGCCTACCAGCCATCCCAGGGAGGATGTCAAGTAGGCGGTTGGCGATATGGATCTGGAGGTCAGGAGCGAGGGCCCTGCTGATGGAACTATGGGCACCGTCTGATGACATTTAAAACCCAGGGATGGATGAGATCACCCAGGGAGTGCGGAATATGTGTACAGCTGGAGGGGTTTTATGAAGTCCTCCTCTTGCTCTGAAGAGCTCAGCCACCCTGCCTGGCAGGGCTACCCGGCACCTGGAGCAGTTTTGCTGTGGGCACGGTCCATCCTGGGTGCAGGAGTCCACCTCCATTCCTGAGCAGAGCCGAGCCTGGGCAAGGTGTCTCTGGCCTGGCAGGATTGGGAGAGGGGAGGGAGGGAGACCCTGCCTTTGGTCTTCACTTCCTTTCGTGTCATGGAGGCCTCCGAAGGGAGCTTGCAGCCATTCTTCCTGCCTTTTCCTTATAAGTCCCCCACCTGCCTGAGAGACAGGAGAAATGAGGGAGAGGAATAAAGACAGGAAATAGAGAAGAGAAGAAGAGACTGAGAGAGGGCAGAGGGAGGTGAGGCCCAAGAGGGGCTCCCCAGGGATCAGGAGGGGCCAGAAGACGCCGGGCGAAAGCTGGGGCAGGGCAGAGGTAATGAGAGAGGAAGGGGGAAAGAGAAGAACCAAGAGAGTTTTTAAAAAAGATGTTCCTTTCTCTCTTCCGTGCTGGTGGTGGTGACTGGTCCCCCAGGGCCCCCAATCTCCTGAGTAAAACGGTCTGAAGCTTTTTGACAAGGTCAGCTGCCCTGTGGACACCTGCAGTATACCAGGGACCTCACGTGTCCTCTCTCCACTCTGCACCAACCCTGCGAGTCTGTGGCTTCACCTCCATTTCCCAGATGACAGACCTGATGCTTGGGGAGGTTTATAGTTTGCCCAGGGTCATGGGATTTTGGGGTGGTGGAAGCAGGATTCAAACCCATGCCTGCCAGATGCTGAGTCCAGGCCCCTGTGCCACCCCACCTCACTTCTGGTTTATTTCTCTCAGCAGCTAAGCCCAGATTCCTGAAAAGTTGTGAACTTTTGGAAAACACTGTTTCTAACGTGCTGTGAGGGGTAGGTCGTAGGGATTGTCCTAGTTTGAGAGATGAGCCCGGCTGTGCTCAGAGAGGGCAACCTGCTGTCCTAGAGTCTCCCAGCTAGTTGCCAGCAGTCCTGCCACTGAAGTTTGCCTGTGCTCAGTTGCACCTCCTGCCCCTGAGCCCCCCACCCCCGGTGGGGACAGCTGTTAGTAGCTGCAGTCACCTGCCTGGAACTGGCAAACAGATGGCCCTGGGTTTCTGGGACAGTTCCAATTTCAAATGTTCTCTGGTTGTCAGACAAATGTATTGCTTTTTAGTTTAGAAATTATGGGGGACCTTATGCATGGCTATAAATCCTGTCAGCTCTCGTAGGTTCTGTCCCAGAAGGGAGCGGCCTCCAGAAAGGTAGCATGGTAATTTTTAAAGGCTGGCTAAGAACTGGGATTGGGGTCTGAATGGATCCTGGAGGGGTCATACGTAGAAGAAGCTGTCCTCTGTCCAAAACTCCATGAGGCCCACAGGAGACATGACAGACCTGGTGAGAAAGATCCAGTGGGACAGGTTTATTGTCCCCATTTTACAGGTGAGGAAAATAAGGCTCAGAAAAGTAATGCACTTGCCCAGGGTCCATGGCAAGTCAGGGATGAAACTAGAACTTGGGCCCAGGTCTCCTAACTCTGGGTTTAATATTCTCTCCACTACCCTATTCTCAAGAAGAAAGACCTGTGATGTAGATCCAGCTGGCCCCTCACGTGCAGCGATCCAGGCTGTGTACTGCACAACTCCATTGGCATAGTGATGATGTGAAAAGCACTCTGAGCTGTGCAGTGCAACAGTTCTGAGTCCCGGGCAGCCTGGCCCTTTTCTGTCCATCCATTGAACTTCTGCCATCAGACCTCCCTGCCACTAACAGAAGATGGAGGAAGGGGGTGCACTTCCAGCCTCCAGAAGCAGGTGTGATGGCTCCACCTCTGGTTTAGTTTGGTTCAGGCCACACTGGATCCCCACCCCACCCCACCCCACCCCTGCAAATCCAACAACCCTGCTCCCAGGTAGACAACCTTTTCTCATCTGCCCACTCAACACCATTTGCTTAGGGATGGGACTGGAGGGAGAGAGGTTTGGCAGCTTGGGTGAGAGGTGAGCTCAGAGGACAGCTACATTTAGGCCTGCTTCTTCCTCATTCTCTCCTGCCCTCCATCCGCATCGCTGGAATTGAAACAATGGCACAAGCTCTTCTCGAATATGACGTATCTGTGCCTCCTGTGCACGCGGGGAGGATTTATAGGTGAGGCTCAGCAGACGGATCTTCACTCTGCTCCAGTGGCCAGGCTGCCGCTGATTGATGCCCCGTGCACTGCACAACCGGGACGGATCCTTTTTCTAGGCTCCGCCCGCCTTCCCATAACTCAGGAGGGAGGCTGTAAATCCTCAGGGGTGGCAGAACACTCCTCTATTAGGACAGCCACCTGGAGTTTCTGGCAGGTTCCTCTAGCCAGCTCCACGTCTCATTGTTAAGGCAGCTGTGAGCTGAGGGGACATGCCCAGGATGGGGAGCCAGGACAGTTGGCCAGCTCAGAACTTCCAGGCGGGAAAGGGCCTATAAAGGTCACCTGGTGCGACAGATTTTCAGCCTGTGCCTTCCCTGTGCTGATGGAGAACTCACTATCTACCTGCCCAGTCTATCGCTGGAGCGCTCCTCCACTCCAGTTCACAAGCCCTTTCTTCTCCCAAGCTGAAATCGGTCTTCCTAGTGTTTCCATCTTATTTATTCTCCTTGGAGCCGAATAGGAGCCTAAAGATGGAGTCACGGTGATGTGCAACTTCTCTGCTAGCTTCAGAACCCAGCTCATTTAATTCTCACAAATCAATTCTACAGAACAAAACATATTGTGGTAGCTGAATATTAAAGCAGGATGGAGCGAGCCTGGATGGGTGGACAGGAGCTCCAGATTCTCCCTCCGCCCCCTGCTTCCCAGCATGGATGTGGCGGTGACTGTAGACATTGGGGGTTGCAGGCCTCAGCCTCTGGGTCTCCGTGTTCTCTTTATTCTAGGCTTTGGTCGAATCTGGTGGCTTTCAAACTTCAGGGTATATAAGCAGTATGTTGCAGGATTGGATATACCCACATGTACAAATCTCTGTGGGTGATTTAGGAGATTTGCCAGGGTAATTTTGACTATATGCAATGTTACCCTTTCGAGATGACTTTTGAACTTAACCTCCACCTGAGAAGTAATTCAATTAGATTTCTTTTCCTCGAAAAAATATTTTCTTACTTTTCCTTTCCTGTTGAGGTACAACTGATAACCAGTAAAGTGCACAAGTCTTAAGTGCACAGCTTGAGGAATCTTTACAGATGGATACGCCTGTGTGGCCCCACCCAGACCAAGATATAGGACATTTTTATCATTCTGGAAGGCTAATTCATGGCTTTCGCATCAATGCCCTCTCCCCTCCCAGAGGTAACTGTTGTTTTTTTTCCCTATCACCGTAGATTACTTTTGCCTGTTCTTGAACTTTCTCTCAGTGGAATCATACAGTAAGCACTATTTTGTCTCTAGCATCTTGTGCTTGGCATAACGTCGTTTTTGTTGTGGGAAGTTTCTTATTTTACTGTGCTGCATAATATTCCTAAAGCAACACAACACTACCCTATTTAAAGGCTTTTAAATTGTGGGCCATTCTCTTTCTTTCTAAAAGTCAAAATAATGTTTATATTGTGGAATAATATACATCACATCAAATTTAACATTGGAGCCATTTTTAAGTGTACAGTTTGGTGGCAGTAAGCACATTCACGTTGTTTCATGACCATCACTGCCATTGGGCCACTTCCTTTTTAAAAATTGCCTGGTTGTCCCCAGGCCCCTCTTCTGTGCTCAGCCTGAACCTTACTTCTCAGGGTGGTTGGCCCTGATCCTGTCTTTGCTCCCCAGCACTTGTTTGTCCCATATGGTGGCACTTACCACACATGGTTCAGTGTATTTCATGTCACTGGCAGCAAGTGCGTCATAGGATCAATTCCGTGGGCCTCAACTCATCTCAGAAAAGTAGAAAATATTAGATTGACTCCTTTGTAGTAAGGGTAGATACTGCTTTGTGGAGCTCTCGTTTCAGTTCTGCGTGTATATGCACACACGTATTTGTGGGTAGTGGGTCATGATGCAAACCATACTTTTTATTGTGGCTCGTTTTCAAAAACTTGAAAGCCACTGGTGGTGTAACTGCTGGCTTGCTGCTCCGTGAGGGCATTTCTGTTTGCCCAGAATCATGGTTGGCATATAGTAGGTGCTCACTGAGTGCCTAGAAGCACGAGAATGAGTGTGTGCCTCTGAGTACTCATCCTCACTTAAATCATATTCATTAAGAAGTCTGTGGTGGGCGGACGTGGTGGCTCATGCCTGTAATCCCAGCACTTTGGGAGGCCAAGGTGGGCAGATTGCCTGAGCTCAGGAGTTCAAGACGAGCCTAGACAACATGGTGAAACCCTGTCTCTACAAAAAATACAAAAAAAATTTTAGCCAGGCATGGTGGTACATGCCTGTAGTCCCAGCCACTTAGGGGGCTGAGGTGGGAGGATCACTTGAACCTGGGAGGTTGAGGCTGCAGTGAGCTGAGATTGCACCACTGCACTCCAGCCTGGGTGACAGAGCAAGACCCTGTCTAAAAAAAAAAAAAAAAGTGGAGATTATGCAACCAACTTCTCAAGTGAACACATCCTTCTGCTGGTTTCCTGCCGGAGGGCACTCCTGAGCTTTCTTCACCCGTGTGGCTGCCATGTCTTTGCCCACACAGGGCTGTGCCATTGATCCCTTGGATGAGAAGCGCAGCCACTTAACATTTATTGCTGTTACGTTTCACCTCCTCCCACTCAGTACATTGCCCCGGCCTGTCAAGATCTTCTGAGATCCTCATCTGATCCCATCTGACTTCATGTATTCAAGGATCTTGTAAGCCTGTACTTTAGGTGTTTGTCCCAGTCTTTGAGAAAAAGTTGAAGAACCTAGGGCTGAGGGCTAGGGCCATGACCTCATGTCATGAACCACAGGCCTGCCTCCAGGGTGGCTTTGCTGTCCTCGTAGGCACACCTAGGCTGCTCTTCCCTGCACCTGGGCACTCCTTCCCGGATCCCTGCATGGCTTCTCCCTCGCCTCCTTGGGCTCAGATTTCAGCTTCTCAGCAAGGTCCTCCAGGCCACTGTGTTTAAGCTGCCATCCTGCTTCTAGTTCTGGTGTTCTGTGTTCCCTTCTCAGCTTTATTTTTCACCTTAGCTCTTATCACCACATAACAGATACATCGTTTACTTATTTATGTTCTTAATCACCTCTTCCTCCCTAGTAGAATAAAGCAGAAGGCCAGGAATAAATTCCTAGGGCAAGGGTGAGTGTGTGTGTGTGTGTGTGTGTGTGTGTGTGTGTGTGTGTGTGTGTGTAGGTATGTATGTATGTCCCCTTAGGGCCTAGAACAGTGCCTGGCATATAGCAGGCACTCAATAAACGCTTATTGAATGCATGAATGAGTGACACTAGAAATTATACTTCTACCTTACCCTCATGGATATGATATCAGCACAGAGTTCAGCGGCAAGTCCAGAAAAGTAAAACCCACCAACTAGAATAGTTTAAACCAATAGGAGTATTTATTTTGCACGTGGCAAGATATCTAGAGGTTGAGTGTCTGAGGCTGGTGAAGTGGTTCCTCAGTGTCACTGGGGAACTAGGCCTTTTTATCTCCTTTGACTCTCCTGTCCTTTGCATGTTGGCTTGTTACCTCATGATGACAAGGTGACTGCTGCACCTTCAGGTATCACATCCATGTTCTAGGCAGAAAGTGCTGAGAGAGAGAGAGGGCTTTTCCTCGGGAGGCTTTGTCCTTTTGTTTAGGAAACAAAGCCCTTTCTAGCCTACTTCTCCCTCCCAGAACAGGAACATGTGCCCATCTTTACACCATGGCTACCCAAGGAGGATGAGCTCTCCAATCTTAACTCAGCCTTTGGGGCTGGTGCTGGCTCCTGGAGTGAAAGGATCTCCATCTATCACATGGACAAATCAGAGTTCCATTAGCAAAGAAAAATGGCGAGAGGGGAGAGGGAATGACCACATTATAAGAGATACCAAAACCTTTCAGAAGATCTCTTATGCTGTTTCCTGCATTTTCCTAATCTAGAAGAATCATGGTTACTCCAACTTGCCTTGTCCACAGGGAGCCCATGTGGGTTGTGGTGACCGCTGCGCCCTCTTCTAGGGCCTCACTGGCCTCCCTCAATTAACCCTTCGAGAATCCAGCCCACTGTGAGGTCCTGGCCATCCTTCCCACCAGGGCTCTCTCCCAGCTCCTCAGCATCCCCCTTCCCCAAAAGGTCCCCAGAAGGTACCACTGCATCAAGACCATGTCTCCAGGCCCCAGGTCTATCCTTATGGTCTGGAGTAAGTGCCATCGTGGCCCCTCTAGCACCAATGCTCATGCCTGAATCTTGCCTTTCCTGTCCTCCCACACGCTGTGAGGTCACTGAGTGTCCTTCTGTGGCTGGGGATGATGGTCTGGGTTGTGCAGATGGTGTGTCTAGCGTGACCACTATTGTGGACCAAGTCAGGGTGCTGGAAAACCTGAAAGGATTTGCTCTCCAATCTATAAATGATGGATTCCAAGCATCTTAAACAGCTCCAGATCCCAGGACTAGGAATGAGTCATTCATTTCTGGAGGTTCTTGGTCTTTCCCTGGGCTCTGTGACTCCTGGGTACAGGTCTGGGGTAGAGGATGGGAAGGAAAATATTTCAAGATGGGCACAGTGGGTGCCACCACAGCTGGACGCTGACCATCAAGTGGAAGACGAGGCCCACTGGGCATTGTGTGAGTCACTAATTCACCAGCCCCCAATGCCTCCATCCCCACCTCCTCAGAGCTAATGCTGTCCTGAGCTCCTTGCCTGTATAACACAGTCTCCCACTACCTGAGAATAGGAAGTGGTGAGCTCCTCATCACTGGAGATGTTCAAGCAGAGCTCTGCAACCACGGGGCTGGAGTATAGTAGGGCAGGTTCATGCCTCAGGGGAGAAATGCTCCTTACTGTGGAAAGATCCCTGAGCCACTGGCCCCACAGCCTGAGTTCTACTCCATGGACTTTG
This sequence comes from Rhinopithecus roxellana, assembly GCF_007565055.1. Taxonomy (NCBI): domain Eukaryota; kingdom Metazoa; phylum Chordata; class Mammalia; order Primates; family Cercopithecidae; genus Rhinopithecus; species Rhinopithecus roxellana. The sequence goes on from NC_044553.1 coordinate 172,833,310, forward strand.
AGCAAATTTCTTAAACTCCCTAAGCCTCAGTTTTCTCATCTAGAAAGTGGAGGCAGCAATAACTGTGAGACAATTGTTTGAAATCAAATGAGATCATGGTTGTGAAAACATCTTGTAAATCTGACAGACTTAGAATCATTATTACTCAAGCTAAGTTCAGGCACGTGGAAGGTCTAGAGGAAGATCAACTCTTAAAGCAAAAATTCGAACCTCATTGAGATGTAGGTTGAAACAACAGCTTAAAATGTTGTCCCTTTAAGAGTAAGGACATTTTAAAAGAGGTGCAATTTCAGCTTGTCTAAATACACAGAGTTCAGAAGCTACTGCATCGAGGACTTTGAGATATTAAGCAGAGACTGGATGCTGGTCGTCTGGCCTGTTTTAAAAACTGGGTTCATGTGGATGCTATGGAAACAGGCCTTGGAAGGGGGAGGTTTCAGGTACCCAAAGGTGAAGGAAATATTTGAGAGCCAGTGATTTTTCTGTGTTTACTGTGTCGGGGCTGTTGAAGACTATGCTTCCCTAGCCTGGCTACTCATTAGGATTCTGGAGAAAATTTCAAAATTCCTGCGTCCTGGGCCCCATGCTTGGAGATTCCCATCAGTGGGGCTGAGTGGGGGCCCAGGAACCCTGGATCCTCCATCCAACTCCAGGTGATTCTGATGTGCAGCCAGATTTGGGACCCTGGAGGGGTGCACAGGGCTGTCTGTGCCTAATGCAAGCAGGTGTTTCTGGGACCTGTCACCACCAGCACTGTTTCCAGCTCAAGGGGCAGAGCAGGCAGCCTTTGAGGAAGTTGCTGAGGCTGAGTCCACATGGTTCTATCTGATGGGAAGAAGGTGTTGTGATCTGGTGAAGCCTTCCTTTTGAATAGGAGAATTTTTAAATGGTTGACTACTGTTAAATCAAATTGCATTAGCTTTCTACACGAAGCTCATGACAGTCCACTCGGCACATAGGAAGAGGAATTCCTGTGGGTGACGCCAACTCAGGATTTGCAGGAGTCCCTAGCAGTGCTTCTGGCTAGAGGGGTGAAAATGATTTTAAATATTTAGTCCCTTTTCCGGCAATTTTTTTTTATTATCAAAAATGAACCTGGGAATCTGCAGCCACATACATTTTCGGCCCATTTGCAAGTCGTTCATGCAAGTGAACATTTCATCCGACAGATGGGAAAAGCTGTGTCTCACCCAGAGAACAAAACATTTCAAGGAGCAACAGCAGGAGGTACATTCATGGATTAATTTAAAATAAAATCCTGTGCCTGTGTTCCTATTACCACCTCAGAGGTTGGCACGTATATTCAACCTTACACCCCTCTTTCATTTAAAATTTAAAAAAACACTTTGCAGCAAAACTTTAACCTTCCCTTTAGAAAGTGGCCCAAAAGGTCAGAGCTGCACTCCTGTAGATTTCCTGGGCTCAGCTGGGAACTGATTAAAGCTGCTGGCCTTGGCTTGTCAGCTTTGTCATAGACAACTATATACACTCTTTGTTATTCCCCTTGCTTCATATTATAAATATATTTATCTTCCTCTGTCAGGCATCTGCAGGACAGGTGCTAGGGGGCTGGGAGTCCTGCTTAAATGCTTCTAACAATGTCCCCTCTTAATGACAGTAGTGCAGGAGACAGGGACAAAGATGGCAGAAGATTCTGGACCCAGGGCTGCTGTGGGGCTAAAGAGAATACCTGGCACAAAGCCTTGCACATAGTAGGTGCCTTTCTCTCCACCCCCAGAGTTGATTCCTGTGTGATCGGCAATGGGATTGTTGTGATCCAGGAGTGGGATTTTGTAGCTGCCGTGACATGGGGTGTGTGGGATGATGGCAGGTCAGGACCTTGCACTCTCTTGCTCACTTTGACTAATTAGAACAGAGCTGATTTTTTTCTTATCAAAGGATGAATAGCATCCTGCTAGTTGTGATCAGGAAAGCAGAGCACGGGTAGAATGGCTCCCTCAGGAGCGAGGAGGGAGGCTGGCTGCGTTTGCCCGTGGAGACGTCACTAGACATGGCCTAGGTACTGTTGTCCCTGTGCGGGTTGTCAATACCATGTATGTTCCGATCCAGGAGCTGTTAGCTGCTGGCACGTCTCTGGTCCCATTTATTCTCCTCTAAAACCTGTGAGTAAGGCATTGGTCCGTTTCCACAGTTGGAGAGTCAGAAGCCTCAAGGGTTTAGGAGGAGTGGGGGTCTGGTGGAGTCTGGGCTTCCCCATAAAGCATGGTCAGTGAAGAAGAGAGAGCTTTGGTGGGTGGCTGGTCATACTGGAGGCACCTGACTCAGGGTTCCAAGGCCTGTGGGAAGGGACAGGTTGGGGTTTAGGGGGTTCTGCCTGGCTCTGTGACCTGGGGTGGGCCATTTCCTCTTGCTTTGCTCAGTACAGAGGGAATTGGACTGTGATGGTAAAGTCCTCTCAGCTTGGACACCACCCAGAGGTGGTACAGGTCCACCCAGAGATGGTGCATCTGTGAGTTCACTGGACTAGGGAGGACTTGAATTGCCTGCTTTACTCTCTAGCCCTAGTTAACGAAGGCAGAGGGAACTGGAAGGGGACACGGACGGTGTGCACAGCCACAGAGGAAAGAAGGCCCCAAACAGAGGGGCTGGCGGGAACCTGGACTCAGGGAGCGGCATCTTCTCCCTCCTCTCGGGAGCCAGGCTCTGCCGTGCCCTGACACAGGGAGTCGTGGCAGAGCACAGGGCCACCACTGGATCCCCAGCTGTGGCTGTCTTTAAGAACAGGCCTGGGATATGCAAGGTGAGGCTCCCTGGAGGGGTCAAGTGGGACCGATGACCCACCAGGTGCTGGTGGCTTCAATTCTGCAATTTGGAGCTCTCTGTGGAGGCCGTGCTGGTGAGAAGGGGGACTGATGTTTAATTATGAACATTCCATGGAGTACAGTAGAACCAAGGTGTGGAAAGGTGCTAGGAGCTATCAGAACCAGACAGGGGTAGGGGAGATCACAGCAGTGCAGGTGTCTGGGCCATGCCTGGATGTTCACTTCGAGGCTGCTGTGAGGGGACCCATGGGCTGGGCGGGAAGTTGGTTCAGGGGCCTCTGACCTCACTTCTAACCTGGAGACTTTGGGACTCCAGGCCACATTGGTTGAGGGGATCAGATATGTCCCCAAGTGCAGATGTGGCCATCAAGACCCTTTGATTCATCCATACTTCCTTCCCTGAAGACCGATCCAGCAGCTTCCCCACAGGGTCCCAGGTGGGAAGCAGCAAATCCCAGGCTGGTGGGTCGGTGGGTCTGTGCCGCTTGAGGACCATCACCCGCTCCCACCACATGCCTGGGAAAGCTGTGCTGGCTGTGAAAGTGAGCACAGACTCGGGGGCAAGGGTGAAAACAAGACCCATGAGGCAGCAATGACCGTAATCCAGGTGCGAGCTGACACGGGTGGGAGCGGGCTGCAAACAGTGGAGTGGGGAAGAGGAGCACAGACTCGGGCTCCATCTTCAAGGCAGAGCTGATAGAATTTCCTGAGGATTGGGATGAGGGAGGTGAGAGAAAAAGAAAAATCAAGGCTACGTTTCTTGGCTTGAGTCACTGAAATGGGAGAGGTTGAAAGAGGGACAGGCTTATGGGGGAGATCAGGTTTGGGTCATGTTAAATCGAGGTTTCTATTAGACATCCACAGAGAGAGATTGAGTAGGACCCTGGAAACATGAGTCTGAAGCTCTGGACAAAACCTAACCTGAATGATAAGTTTGGGAGTGGCCCCTGTGTAATAGAAGCTATTTAAGGCCAGGAGACTGGAGGAAGTCAGCAAGGGAGTACCCACCTGACCTGGACCCCTTCACCTCTGTTTGCACCACATCCTAAATTTGGGGTGTGTTTTCTTCCCAGTGTCTTCTCAAAGAGCCCAGTGTCTCAGGGTCCGTCCAGCCTCTTTCCTGCCCCACTCTCCCCACCCTCCCTCTGAGGCAAATTCTACAGCCAAGGGCTTTCCCTTCTGTTTTGCCTCTGAGCCCTTACCCCATAGCGGGGGGTGGCAGAGGGGGGCATCACCAGGGGTGACTCCCCACCCACCCGATTACTGCACAGGGTGTGAGCTTGCAACACTGAGGCACGGAGCCAGGACAGCAAGAACTGACCAGGAAGTCAGGGGCCAAGGTCCCTTTCGGGCCCTGCTCATAAGTCACACAGTGACCTCGAGCAGCCTCAGTTTCCACGTTTGTCAACTGAAGACTTGGCCAACAGCATCTGAATATGATCCCTTCCAACTCTGACATCCTGACTCTGTGATTTTAATTTGGCCTTCGGTTTCCCCTGAAGGGATCTTGCTGGCTGTCAGAGAGCTGGATGGTTCCTTGGGGAAAACCTGCTAGAGAAGCCAGGGGAGGAAGGTGCGTGTGTCAAGGGTGTGCAAATATTGAAACGCTTGCATATTCGTTGGAACATAGCTGCCTCCCTGCCACCTGCGCCCTTCCCTTCCCCCACTGAGACCCCACCAAGGTTCATCAACTGAAAGGATTACCTCCTGGCCCAACAGGAGGGTGGCTGGTTGGTTCCTCTGCCTCCCTAGTTGTTAAAGATTTTGACTACCACCCAGGTGTGTGCGTCTTTCTCTGGCAGATCTCCAACAGATAGATGGCATTTTAGAGGTGCCTCTGTCTTGCACGTCCCTCCAGCACTCTGCCTGTCATTCTAGGAAAATAAATACAATCCCAGTAAATAAAAGTTAATAACTGCATCTTTATGACGGAGTGTTGAAGACATCTACTGTTGGAATCACTGTTAAATCCCTGGATTATTTATAACCCAGATGTTGACAGATGCTGGGTTGGGTATTTGAGCCCCTGGGTTTTTCCTTCCCTCTCTCCTCCAAAGAGCCCATGTGCTGATTAATTTCGCAGCCCCTTGGCTCTTGTGGGGCAAGTACTGTTTGCTGCAGATCCCAGAAGAGATGGCTGAGAGCTGGGCTGACTTCAGTACAGCAGAATGGAGCGTGGGCGAGCGAGCGCGAGGGTGGCGGGGGGGAGAAAGGAGTGCAGCAACAGTTCAGGTGTTAAACTACTGATGTGGAAAATTGCTCTGACAGTTATGATGTTGTTGTTTTGGGTAGCAAGGGTTACACTATTATTTACTCCAGCCACGCCTGCTGGCACTGCTGGGCTGCCTGTCTCACACAAAGCTGCTCATTGGCGGGTGTCAGAGAAGAGTTTTTTTTTTTTTTTTTTTTTTGCCTGTCTTTGGAGAAGCAGACCACTGAGGGGCTAGTGGCAGCCCAGCTGCAGGGGTGGCCATCCTTGGGGAGCTGTGCAGTGCCCCCCTGCAGCTGTTGATATCCATCGCTAGGGCCCAGATTGGAACCCAGAGTCAGCCAGTGGGAGGATGGGGGGAGCTGCATTTGGGAGGGCCCACTGTTGCCCAGGTGCTTAATATACACGAGTCTGTATGACCCTTTCTGCCTCCCTGCCAGGTAAGATGACTGAGGCTCAGAGAAGCAGCCAAAGTGCTGGGATTACAGGTGTGAGCCACTGCACCCGGCCCAGAACTGATTTCTTTCATGGGCATTGGGTAAGCCGAGGAGAGCTTGCCTTGAGATGGGACCAGCCCATCCACTAAAGAGCTTTTATTGATTACCTGTTTGGCTCCAACTGAGCTCTGTTAGTGCTGTGGGGAGTGTGGGAGCCACAGAAACCAAGGCCCTTTGTGAGGAGTTTACAGTCTGGGTGGGAAGCAAAAAGGACAGTGTGGAAGGATGGTGTGTCCATTAGAGGCTCTCTACTGGGGGACAGAAGGTGGGGGCTGGAGGTGTTGGAGCAGGGTCCTGGAGGAGAAGGGAAGGAACAGAGGACGGGGAGAGGGCTGTCGAGGCAGGGACCGGCATGGTGGTACACACAAGGCCCAGGAGGGCTGTACGTGAGCAGGCGGGGGCTTTGGCGGGGAGGGGCGGCCTCCTCCAGCCTGGATACCCTCCCATGCCCAGTCCTGGGGCCATGTCCTGGGCTCTGGGTCACCACTGCCAATTGGGCAGCCTGGCCTCAGGAAGCGTGCTGGCCACCCATTGCCATCCAGCCATGTGCATCCACAGGCCACAGTGGTAAGACAGCAGGGGGAGGGTCTCATGGTGAAATGTGCCCCTCGCTCTGCATTCTCCTGTCAAGAGAGGGGAGGTTTCAGATCAGTGCTTCTCTCCACGGGGACCTCATCCACATAATGGTCCAGAGAGAAGCATGGTCACACCCCTACTGGGCCAAGGGGTAAGAGTTTGGGGGAACAAACCCTGTCCTGCCCACAGGGGACCCCTGGCAAGGCCTTTCAGATATCAGAGGTCAGATATCAAAGGTCAGCCTATGCTTCTGGATAAGCAAGTTGCAGAATAATTTCTGTTTTCTCTGCCTAGAAGGTGATGCTGAGAGGTGACTTGCACTACAAAGTCCTGAATCAGTGGGAGGAAGAGCGAAGAGGAGGGGGTCGTCTGGGATCCATGCCCAGTTCCTTCATGAGCTGCTCACACTCTTTATCTTTGTCTCTAAAAACCAGGGACCCTCTTTCTTGCCCTTCCTCCCCTCTGAGGGCACTAGAGATACATTGAGGGAAAGGTGAGACTTGAGACCAGGGTGGGTTCGTATTCGTAAGTGGGGACACCGAGACACTACCTCTCCATCCCTGGCGACAGGCCTGTGTTTCCTGGAGAAGCTGGCAGTGCCCATGCTGGGCTGTGAGCTGGAGGAGCAGGTGGGCAAGGTGGTGCTGGAGCTCCTGGAGCAAAAACCCAGGAAGTAGGAGGAGAGGCTGCCTAGGCTGGGGTCTTGGAACCCGGAGCTGGGCAGGTGGGAGGGGTGAGGGGTGGCGCTGCTGCATCTGCCTGCATACCCTGCCCCCTGCCCTGTGGCAGTCCATTGTGTCACTCAATGCCTGTGATTGCTTTCAGGCTGGGAGCCAGGCACTGAGGAAGAGCATCTGGGCAGCAGTGGGGTGGGGAGGCAGCCAGCCCTGCTCCCCTTCTTATCCTAGCCTCCCAGGGCCCGCAGTCTGTCTTGCTGTGAATGGAGCTGGGAGCTTGTTTCTGGCTCCCAGGAAGAAGGGGGAAGTGGATCTGGGGCTCCCTGAGCTGGGGATAACCCTCCCACAGCTACTGGGAGCTCTTGTCTGCTGGAAACAAGAGTCAACCAGAGCTAATGACCCGTTCTTCCTGGGGGAAGTCTTTGCTCCAGGAAGCAGGAAGGGAAGCTGAGGACTCCTTAGAAGATCAGGAGACTGGGATTTCTCCTATCATTTCAGAATCGAGGGATATCAGCCTGGAAGGAGATGTAGGGATTATCTGGCATGGTGAGCTTCCTTGACAGATTAAGAAACCCAGGTCCAGAGATGAGGAGGGATCTGTCCGTGACTGGTGGCAGAGTGGGACTTGGTGCCAGTGTCCCAACCCCACGCTCAGGGTTCTCTCCTTCATCCCCACCTTCCCTCGGGTGCACTGTCTAAATTCTCCCCGAGGTGGCTCAGCCCCACGAGGCGCAGGGAGAAGGCAGGGATCGTTTGTGGGTGCTGAGGAAGAAGGTCGTGCTGGTCCTGTCTTTGCTTTGTCCTCTCTTCTGGCCCAGGGAGGAGCCCGAGGGGCAGAAGACCTTTCTGGGGACTTTGGTCAGGGCTTTGTGGCTTTCCAGCATGCAGCCTATGTTTTGGGGGGTGTCTCAGCTGGTCAGGACACTCCTCTCCTACTCAGGGAATTTCAAGTAGGTCAAACGTGGAAGGCGGGCACTCCTGAAATATTCTGAATGCATTTAGAGGCAAAAAGGGGACCTCCCCAGCCCTTGTCCCTTGACATTCCTTCCTTGCCCCTTGAATCCTTCTCACCTTCTACAGAACTCAGCAAGGTGATCATGGTGGCAAGGGGACGGGATGATTTTCTGAGACCTGAGTTTTCACCCTTAGTCACTAACGAGGGGTGTGGCCTTGGAAAATTCTGTCCTCTGTCTCTCCCTTTCTTTTAAGACAGGGCATTGCTCTGTTGCCCAGGCTGGAGTGCAGTGGTGTGATCTTTCCTCTCTTTAGACCTCAGTTTCCCCATTTGAAAAAAGAGGTGGTTGGACTTGATAATGATTCAAAGACTGTTCTTGCCCTCATATGCTAAGATTCTAAGATTCCCAGGTGAACCCCTTCTTTCTTTCCTTCCTTCCTTCCTTCCTTCCTTCCTTCCTTCCTTCCTGCCTGCCTGCCTGCCTTCCTGCCTTCCTTCCTGCCTGCCTTCCTTCCTTCCTTCCTTCCTTCCTTCCTTCCTTCCTTCCTTCCTTCCACTAATAAGTCTTTCTAACATGCCTACTATGTGTAAGTCACCCTTTCCTTAAGGGACAGGCCTGCTTGTGGACAGGGAGGGTGGGCTTGTAGTTAATGTCATCACAACTGGGTAAAAAGCCTCCCCTCGCAGGCTCTGCGACTCCTCAAAGAATATTAATTATTCTCCAAGGAAGTCTTCATTCTGAGTAGTTCCCTTTCTCCGGTAATTAATATTACATGTCATTAACAGTCAGGGAACACTGTATGATCAAAGACAGCATAATTCGTAGCAAGATTCTGAGGAATAGCACAATATTTGTTAATTATGTTATTGATTCTTATGGTCTGGAATGCCCTAATTATTCCTGATCTCAACTGGACCCCACCATGCCCGCCAGGCTGGCTTTGAACTGCCGTTCTCCCCTGGGTGGCCCGGCTCCCTGCTCAGGGGCTAGTGGGACCACAGCTTTCAAAGGGATCAGAGAAGCTTTGTCTCCCCAGAGCCACATGAAAGGGGGAGCCGGCTGGGATTGGGGGCTGCTTCTCCCAGGCTCCCGCCGCAGCTCCGACTCAGTCAAGGAGTGAAATGCAGCTTCTCGCTTTAATTAGCCAGATGCTGTTAATGGACAGCTCGAGGGGTCCAGCAGGCACTGCTTCCAGGGAGTAGTGGGATGGGCGTTCTTCTAGGCCCAAGGCCACTTGCTGCTTCTGAAGAGCCCAGTGCTGAGTGATGCTCCGGTGAGGCCTGGTGGGGCTGGGAAGCCCTGGTGTGGCCATCGTCAGGAGTGTCTCAGGAGAACCTCCCCACTGGGCTCTAAAACTGCTAAGTGGATGGTGTATTTCTCTCAGTGGCATAATTACTAAATGATGCTTGTTTCTCGATCAGCTGTATTTATGAGTAGGCCAGGCTCCCTCCCTCTTTTTGTTGAATCCTGCAATTAACCTTTGTAATTGCATGACAGTCAGCTTCTCACTCAGTACGTTTTGTCTGAACCCCAGTGGGTTGTATTCTGCGTGATGCTGATGGGGATGGGGAAAGAGTGAGGTCTGTCCAGCTCAGAGCTCAGGAAGGCAACTGCTGGGGAGGTGGAGGGGGGCGTGAGAGTGGAAAGATAGGCTGAAGAGATCCATGGACACCACCACCAATTATAGTTAGAAATACCTCCTCCCTAGGCTGGGCTGATTACGTGCATTGATTCATTCAGTTCTCACAATAACTCCTTGGAGTACATTCTGTTAACATTCCCGCTTTGTAGAGGAAAACCAAGGGTTGGAGAGATCAAGTGATGGTCAAGGCCACAAGGAAGGCAGAATCAGAAACCAAGCCCATCTAGACTGTCTGGGGTTATGACCAGCCATGCCACAGGGGACTTTTCCTCTATGTAGCTTTTGGAACATATCTGTAGAGTTTATGATGCTTCCAGTAGAGGCTCCCTGTCAGTGGATCTCCAGGGCGCCTGGGCCTGTGGCTGTGCTTGTGCAGGAAAGGAAGATGGGGGGCCAGAAAGGATCAGTGAGTGGGAGCCTGGGCAAAGCGTGAGCAGGAGGCTCGAAGTGCTCCTGCTGGGTGCAAACCCTTGACTCCATCCTGTCCTGGGTGTCTGCCCCGCCTCCTCTTGTCTAGTCTTTTCAACATCTCCTTACAGCCCTGGAGACTGAAGCCCCAAATGGTGAGGTGGTTGGCTTGACCAAAGTCCTCTTACTACTCAGTGGCAGAGCCATGTACAGGAATCAGTCATTTGGGGGGCCCTAGGAGAGTGAAGTGGTGGGAGAGATGGTTCCTGCGTTATGCAGCCTCTGCTCTAACAGGAATGTCAGACCCCAGAACTCCAGTGGGGAGGGAAGGCAACCAGGGACCCCGCACCAGACCTACCCACTCCCTCTCCACCCTCAATCCTGTGCTTGTCAACAGCTGGGCCAAGACAGATGTGGAGAGACTGCCCAGGCTGATAGAGAGGGGGGATTGGGTGGGCAGGCGAGAGGTGGGCAAGGACACAGTGACTGAAGAGCCTGTGCAACCCGATGGCTACTCAGCCTCTGAGGTGCATGTGGGGTTGGCTGGAGTGTCAGGACATTTGACCACAGAGGGACATGGGGCCCCAGGCCCACTGTGGCAACCTCCTGTCTGTCTTCCTGCCCCAATCCCACCCCATCTGATCCTCTTTCCTCATCTCAGCCAGTGGGAGAGTGCTGACTTTTCTTTCTCCTAATTGCTTTTGATATTCTGGGGCCATTGCCAAAGGAGCCTGGGAAGGGGCACTGGCCAGAGGACGGGGCAGATAAGACCTGAAGGTCTCTGCATAAATAATCTCACCTGAGTGGGATTGTCTCAAACTCATTTTTTAGTTCAGTCTTTTAAATGTTTTTTTCCTGGTTTGCCTCTCTCCTTTCTTTTCCCTGCATCATGTCCTTACCCCCTGCCCACTCAGGGAGCCCCTGCCAACATCTTGCCATGTATCCTTCGTATCATGTAACTAAGAGCTATATACAGACACACATATGTACACATTTATAGGCAACTGTTGGCTTTGTAAATACAGGACTATACTAGACGGCTTTGGCCTTTTCCCCCTCTCCAGTACCTCCTGGCAGTCCCTCCACGTCAGCCAATATTGCTCCCATGCATTCTTCCTAATGGCTGCCAAATCGTCCGCGGTGTGGATGTCCATCATTGAAACATTATTCCCCTATTAATGAGAATTCACTTTTTTTCCACTTAAAAATTGTTTTTCATCAGGAAAGGACCTTTTGAAAACCCAACTCTGGCCAGATTGGTCCCTTGCTTAAAACCTTTGAATGACTGTCCATTTATCTCAGAACAGTCCTGGCTCACAAGATGTGTTGTATTCTGGGGCTGAGCCCCCTCCAGCTCAGAAGGCACCACCCACTTCCTCAGACTCTGTTCCAACTAGAAAGAGCCACTTCTGCTGCCTCGGTGCACCCGCTCTTTCTCACCTCCAGGCCTTGGCACCCACTCTTCCCGGCACACTGTTGGCCTACCTGGTGAGCACATCTACCTCCTTCAGGTGTCAGCACGTGTGCCGCTTCCTCTGGCCAGTGTTCCCTCCCAACAACCTTGGCAATGATGGCCTTGGAGTCTAGGTTTCCAAGGGGAGGAGACCAAACCACAGGGTCTGTGGTTTCCTGTTAATGTTATTCTCTCTCCCGTTAGAATGTGACTTGACATGTTACATGTGCAGGGCTTTGCCTGATGCCTGGTACTTAGTAGGTGCTTCTGTCTTGGGTGAATGACTCAAGACAGACTGACTGAAGGGCATGGCTTTAGTCCCCAGGAGAAGGCTGACAAGTTCCCTGGGCTGCGCCACCATGTAAGGTGCTAGTTCGGGAGGGGTAGTGAGTCAGAATTTAGGAGTGGGGACCAGGTTGGAAGCCAGGTTGATATGGACTGGGTTTCTGTGGGAGGTGGGGGTTTAGGGATGACAACAGTTAGACGGGGGCTTTGGAGCACGTGACATGCCTGAGGCTCACCTTTGGGTGTCAGTGGCAGTGGAAGAGACTCAGGAGACAATCCAGGGATCTAGCAGCTACAATTGGGCTACCATTTATCCCCAATATCCAGTGAGGAATGGTGTCCACATTATGCCTGCCTTGGAGAGAATGGCTTCAGGAGTGGGACTGAATGTGCTAGTGGGGGCATTATGGGAACCTGAAGGAAGCAGTTAGAGAAAACAAAGGCAGAAGAGATGGGCAGGCCGGGCGCGGTGGCTCAAGCCTGTAATCCCAGCACTTTGGGAGGCCGAGACGGGCGGATCACGAGGTCAGGAGATCGAGACCATCCTGGCTAACACGGTGAAACCCCGTCTCTACTAAAAAATACAAAAAACTAGCCGGGCGAGGTGGCGGGCGCCTGTAGTCCCAGCTACTCGGGAGGCTGAGGCAGGAGAATGGCGTAAACCCGGGAGGCGGAGCTTGCAGTGAGCTGAGATCCGGCCACTGCACTCCAGCCTGGGCGACAGAGCAAGACTCCGTCTCAAAAAAAAAAAAAAAAAAAAAAAAAAAAAAAAGAAGAGATGGGCAAAGAGCAGGCACGAGGGTGAGGCAATAAGACGCCCCCCTGAGAAGGTGCCTACCTTTGCCAACAATGCAGACAACGCAGGACCCAGCCCAAGGACCCCGTTTTGTCCCTGTGCCCCCACTGCCTTCCAGCTACTCGGTGTGTGCCTTTGTGGACTGATGGGAGCCCGCAGGCCGCTATCCACGGTGAGATCGGGACAGAATTGAGAGAGAGCCCTTAGACACTTCAGGACAACTTGACATGGATCCAACATCCAAGCCTGTGCTCAGCGGGGTTCCCACACTGATCAGGGTAGAGACCTCTGTGGGAGGCGTTGGTGTGCGTGGGGAGTCACACGTGACTGAGCGCGGAAAGGCATGCACCAATCCGTGTCTTAGTGGGAATGAAAAACAACTCGTTCCAGATGATGAAGCCATCCCATCCAAACGCTGGCCTTTGGCTTGTCTCTGTCTCTGCCGGAAACTTCAGTTAGACATCTGTAGGAATTAAGAGTTGTAGTTTGCTGACACTGTTGTCTAAGAAATGTAGACTCTTCCTGTGAGGTCTTGGGAGAAAGAGAGTCCCTTGCAGCCGGGAGAGGGAAGGCAAACCATGGCATCTAGAACAGCCTCCCTGCTGGAGGTGAATGACGATAATTCCCTGAATATGTATCATTTAGTATACATTTCAAAGCACTTTCACTTGTGTTATCTTTTTGATCTTTACAACCACCCTAGAGGTAGATCAGAGCAGGAATTCTCATCCTCACTTTGTAGAACAGGCAGTTAAGGATCAGAGAAGTTAAGTCAGTTTCCCAAAATCACCCAGCAAATTAAAAACCAAAAAAGGATATGACACAACACCCAGGGGCTTTTCTGGGTGGCTATGAAGAGAGGTTTGAGGAAACTGGAGGAAGCGACAATGTAAACAGTAGCTTCTGTTTACTGTGCGCCCAATGGTAATAGCAGCTACATTTGGTGAGTTTTTACAATGTTCCAGATACCGTGTGTAATTATCTCATTTAATTTTCACAATGGATACAATTGCTATCTCCATTTGCAGGTGAGGAAACAGAGCCCCGGCAAGATTAAGTCATTTGTCCAGAGTCACTCAGCTAGTAATTAGCAGAGCTGGTTTGTGGTTCAGACCAGCTCTGACTCCAGAGCACGTTTCCTTAACCACCACACCAGAGCCAGATGTCTCCCTCACACGGTCCTGCCGGGGACCCAGCAAAGTGTGTGTGCTCATCCCCATCTCCGTTATTTGAGCCTTGCCTTTCTGGCACATATTGTAGCCTCTCACAGCCACAAGCTTCGGCCCAGCCGCCTCCCCTTCTAGATGTGCAGGTCTGAGGCTGGGGATGGCACCCAGGTCCTGGTCTATGCACCTTTCCTCTCTCTCCCTGTAGTAAGAACTCCAAAGCCAAAGGCATCCCCCTATAGCTAATTATTAATGTCCGAGCTGCTGGCAGCTCCTTGTTATGTCACATCTCACAGAAGATTTATGGCCACTTTGAAAGTGGCTTTGAAATGAGACAAAACCCAATATTGAGTTTTGTTTTTTTTTTTTAACCTCCTTTTCCCTTTGGTTTTTAGGGCATATGATATCAGCTTCCTCCCCATTAGCATATTTCTAATGAGTGCTTATTAAGGTGAATTTCATTGCAGCTCACAGAGTTATCATTAGAAGAGGGAGAGGGAGGGAGAACAGACACCATCAGATGTGGAGACCTCGGGGCTCTGGGGCTCGGGACTGCTCTCGGCTCAGGCCTCTGCTAAGTGAGTTCTGCTCTCCTGTCCTTGCAGGAGGGTCTGGCTGCTTCTCACTGTGGGACTGGAGAGTACCTGGGCAGCTATTCTACAGCAGAGCTATCCATGAATTCTGGATTGGCCCCTGCTCTGCTGTCACTCTTCTTTGAGCCTCAGTCCCCTCCTCTGTATAATGGGGATTACAGCAAATAAGCTCTATGGGGAGAAAGAGTGTCTACTTTGTTCACTGTTATGCCTCAGCGCCTGGCATATCAGAGGCGCTCAGTAGATAATGGCTGAGGAGATAGATGGGTAGAGAGAAGGAAGAACAGGTTTGTCTCTACAAAGGGGATCTGCCATGGATGCTAGGACACCTGCCTGCAGAGGTGCAGGTAAAGATTTGTTCATTGACAGTCTATGGTTGGGCTCAGGTGGTGGTGATCAGTGCCCAGGGCACTTGTACCAGCCCCGGGGTGGCTAGCGGAGCTATGAATCTCTCTGCCCTGTGCCTGTTGCTGTATAGCTGCTGAAGGGAGGGGTCAGTGGGCATTCCTGTTAGAGTGATGTTGCCTTTCCCTTTCACCTGGGCCTAGCTGGCCTTTTGGATGTAACAGGCAACTTCACTGATGGTTTAGAGGTCCCATATTTCTGCCACCCACTGACACTTTGATGGGTTGGGGACCCTTGTGATTCCAGGGAAGAACTTGGCAGGAAGGGGGTACCCATGCTGGGTGCCTGTGCTGTGGGGTGGGAAGGGAGAAAGAGACAAAGAAAGAACAAGGTCATCCCCTTGGTGGGCTTTCATATTGATGCCCTTGCTCTCAGGGATCTCCTGGTGGGTGGTTCTCCGCCTTGGCTGCTCCTTAGAATCACCTGGGGGAGCTTTTAGAAAACATGGATGCTCAAGCTCCACCCACACCTAGTTGACCCCTCCCACCTCGTTGACTGGGAATGAGGTCACAGCATTGAGAGTTGAAAAACGTTCCTCAGGCCATTCTAATGCACAGCCAGAGTGGGCACAGTGGCTTAGTGTCCATGTGTGCTGGGAGCGGGAGCAAGATGTTCCCTCCAGGAGGGTCTCCCCCTCCCTCTATCCCCACCTGGAGCCTCTGCCCTGAGTTCTCTGATGGCGGAGCTTTGATTTCTGCCTTTGTAGCTCCTCCTGGACAGAGGAGGACCCAGAGGAAAGGCTGGGCTGCTTCTTGCCCCCTCTGTCCCCTCCTGGTCCCCACTCTGCCACTGAAACTCCCTACCCTCCTGAGTCCCACCTCGGGGTCCTCATCTGTAACAGGCTCTTCTGGGATCAAAGGACACGGTGAATGAGGGTGTGCTTTGTTAAAAGCTCACTAGAAGGTAAGGAATGGTCTTTGCAGAAGCCTCCTGAGTCCTGGGGAGACAGGGCTGGTGAAAACAGTTTCTGAGGGCCCAGGAAAGCAGGTGGAGAGAAGAGAATAGGATCCGGCTGTGACTTCCCAGCAGAGGTCCCTGGAGTGAAGAAAGTCAACTTCCGGAAGCTTTCCTGAGGCATCCCGCTCTGCCTCTGTTGTTAGTTGCCTCCTCTGTGCACATCTTTGTAGGAGGAGAGTAAATACTTGTAAGAAAGCCTGAAGGAAGTGCCAGGGAGAGAGCCTGGCCAGCTGCTGGGCAGCCAGCCCTTCTCTCTGCACCCGAGGAGGAGAAGCACCCCATGAGACAGGGGCTTTGTGAATGGGCTGGACAGGCAGTAGACTGAGGGGCTGGTGGATTCCGGGGCCGAATCCAGCATGCTCCAGGGGGAATTTCCTCATCCCCTGTCCACAGGCCGCCTCGGCCTGGCCTAGCCCCCACCGGAGGTGCTGCTCCTGGTGGAGTGGGCCAAGTGCTGGATTTGGGGTTAGCTCTGCTATGATCAGCAGTGTGACCTTGGGCAAGTCTCTTCCCACCACCACCGTCTTCAGTCCCCTCTTGCAAATGCAGGAACTTGTTCACTGGTTCATTGATCCAATCATAGATTACTTATCGAATGTTTATTGATATCCGCACTGTGGCAGATGCTGAGAGCACTAGGAGGCACCCCTCCCTGCTCATGTCTGCTCTTGCTTGGAATCACTGTAGAACTTTCCAGAGCTGCAAGAGACCTGAGTTAGGATCCTGATTTGGCTCTCAAATTGCAGGACTGTCAGTCAACCTCCTTTTATAAATGGGGAAGCTAAGGCCTAGAGAAGCTGTTAAGGTTCTTCTGTTAGTCCCCTGGCTGGTGGGTGCTTCTGGAAAACTCAAACTCAGGCCTTCAGGCCCATGTCTTCTCCTCAAGCGAGACCACCTGCTTGAGAAGTGATTCTAGCTCCTCCTCATCAGAGAATAGCCCAGAGAGGTGCAGTGACTCATTCAGAGTCACACAGCTGATTATTGGCACACCTGGGCCAAGAGACCCAGTTCTGTGTTTTTCTGTCCCTGGCCTGTTTCTCCTGGCCCTTGGCTGGGGGCTCAGCTCAGGCTGTCCTCAGACTCAGACAGTCCTGTCAGCAGATGCTGTCCCCTCACAGGGCCTCCCTGTAGCAGCTGCGCCAGGCTGGTGGTAGTGCTGGCTCACTCACTCTTCCCACACTTACTCACTGAGACATATATATGCACAGCTCTACCATTTGGCTTTAGTGATTGCTCCACAGTGGGTGAAATTGCCTTGAAATAAATGTCTCCTCTGCCTTCCTCCCTCGGGGTGATTTTATCCTCATCTCCACTTTGTGGAATGATCCACAGTCTGGCGGGCGCCTGTTCTGTCTATATATGTCCTTTTTGATGCAAAGATGTTGCCACGGCTACTGCTGTTTCTTGAGAGCCATGCAGAAGTGGTAGCAGAATTCCACAATTTGCTGTCCCTTCCCAGATCCCATCGTGGGGGCTCCATGAGCAAAGCCTAACATTAAGGAGGTCTAGGAGTGCTCTCACTTTTTAAGCTGTTAGAGTATTTTCTGGACAGAGCCCAGAATAGGATGGGGCATTGCTTATAACTGGGGTACAAACCACTGCTCTGCCTTGCTGGGGAACTGGCCTGTTGTGTAATAAAATAAACTCCACATCCTCTAAGGTAGGGGAGGCGCAGGGGGATCGTGTGCTTAATTCTTGATTCCCAAGCTCACCTTTCCTTTTCAGAATCTCTTGACAGTTATTGCTGCCGATCCCCGGCCCCCCACCACCTAACACACAACGCTTGCCCTAAGGGTGGGGAGTGAGGAGTAGGGCTTATCCCCTTTCGAGGCCCATCCCCAGTCTCTCCCTAGATTCCTCAAAGCACAGCTGAGGCACAGTCGGCTCATTTAAAGATGATAGTTAGGCCAAGGGATGACAGGAGGGAAATACACATGGGATATTGTGACCTAACATGGTTCAGGACGTCTGGCATCCTCATCTGCAGCCCATCTCCTGAGGTCAGAGCCAAAGGGACCTTAGTCCCTTAGCCACCTAATTCCTTCTCAGCCAGGTTTAGGAGATAATCCTGCCCTCATGCCCTAACGTGCCCACTGCAAGTAGCAGATTGACTTTTCTCTTGTGCATCTAGAATGGTACTGGTTATGTACCATCCTTGGGAGAACTGAGAAAACTGTCCATTAATCCTCTTCTGGGTGCTGTGGTTCAGGTGGGAGAAACCCTGGCTGACAGAGGCTTCCTCTTGGCTAACAGAGGACAATGAAGCACCAAGCAGGCGGCCTCCTACGCAAGGTCACACAGCCAGTCCAAGCTTGTCTTCTGAGTTCCAAGTCAGTCCTTTTCTCTTTTCTTACAGTAGCTCCAATCTTGTGAGCATGGAGGAAGCTCTGATCCAAAGAGATGAGCCTATCCCTGTCACACACACACACACACACACATACACACACACACACCCCTGAGTCTGCAGGATAGAGACATTCTGGAAGCATGGCATTGGACAAACTGGTAGTCCTGAATTTGTGTCTAGGTCATCCACGTGAGCCTGCATTTTGCCACCTGCAAGAGGAGATCATAATGCCTCCTTGATGGAGTTACTGGAAGGACTGAGACTGGCCATGTACCAAGGCTGGCACCTGGCACAGTGCAAGCTCTTGGGAACCATCCATTTTTCCTTTGCCCTGGTGCTCAGTAAGGTGCACAGTGGCTGATGAGTGAACAGCACACTCAGTGTTCAACCGAGTCTACATCTAGGTTCTAATCCAACAAGGGATATTCACAGAGTATTCTTAGTAAGGGCTCTCAAGTCCCCGAGTATGGCATTAGTGTCCAATACCCGGTTGAGCTCAGACTTCCAGTCCTGCTTCCTGCCAGCTGTGCACACCCAGGCCCACAGATGCCTGCTCTCCCAAGCCTGCCAGGCTGGTCTTTCTCCCACCGGCCTCACTCCCCACCCCATTCCTTTTCCTTCTCCTCTTTCCCTCTTGGCACAGCCAAACATACCTGTGTCAGAGGCCTCCCATGGCTTAGCAAGCTTCTGGCTTGCCTCCCGTTCTTCCTACCCTATTGAGTCCCTGTATGTATTATGGCAAATTTAGAAATTTGTGGGCACACCACAGAATTAGAATATTGGGGAAGCATGGTTTGGACTTGGTGCATGCGTCCCACCTTCTACATGGGGTGATTCAGTATATTGACGGTTAGTACCTCCTGGGCTCAGGCCTGCCTGGGGAGGGAACAGAAAGCAACTGAGAGAAGCTGGAGTCAGGCGGGAAACCTGACCCTGCCTCCATTTTGCCTCCAGGAATAAGGAATGGGTGGTTCACGTTTCTGAATTTCCTGCTGAGTTGGAAGGTATGCAGAAAAGATGTTTCTGTAGTTCCAGCACCTGTTACCAAAACACTTCTGTGATTGTGTCCTTTTCCTTTTCCTGCCTAGGGAAGTGGAGTATGATGAATAGGGTCAAATCTCTCTGGATTTATCGGGATTTTGCATGACTTCAGGATCATTGTTCCTAAAGGCCTGTCCTTGTTCAGGAGCGGATATGAAGGGAGGGAAATTAAGCTGAATAAGTTATCAGAAGCTAGCCCTAAAAGCTGCTCTACAGAAGGGGGAAAAAAAAAACCTCACTGGCTTTGGTTGAAATGCACCAGTGAGGACTGAGCCTGACTGGCACCAGGGAGTGTCGTCGGCTGTTTTGGCCACCTTCCAATTAACTGAAGGCTCCAGTTAATTGGAGTTTGGCTACATTTTCTCTCGACACTGGTGCTCAGGGTGGCCTGTGCCCTGCCGGGCCTGACTTAGTGACATGGCTCAAGTCCCCGGACTTCCTCCTCATAACCTGCCTTGCCTCTCTGAAGCCTAAATGCTTCAGTCGGCATTCTTCCATGGAACCCTCAGAAGAAACTATGCTGACATGTTAAGCTTTTTAATTTAGCACACACAGTGCGTATATGCCCCCAGACAAAACAGAATTGATTGATAATTCTCTTAATGGAAGCACAGGCTTCAGTTGCTCCAGAAATAGATCGTTACCTCGGCCACCTTTTGTAATTTTCTCCCTCCCATTTTTTTTTTTTACCCCACTGTGGTCTAAAAATATGATGTTTCATTTCATCCTTCTTTCATAATCCACTAAATGCCAGGCATTTCTTTTCAGACCTTTAATTTATAGCATGTTTGTTCGGTTTCACTTCATTAATTAATGCTCTTCCCAGGCTCCCACGACAGGGTCTTTGTGTAATGGTCTCTTACAGTAAGCAGGTGCTTTTATCCTTAATGAACAATTTCCTGGAAAATACTGAAATAAACAACGAATAATCAGGCCAGGCACACAATGACTCTGGGACTTATGTGCCATTTTCTAAATTAAACCTGGGGAGATGAGGGGCAGATTTTGATCGGCCACAGTACTGTTTTTTAGTGGGTCTTTCCTTTGGGAGGGCATATAGGGTGCTGAAGTTCTGGAAGGTGGGTGAGCTTCTTGCACCTCCAGGAAATTAGAGTTCAGAAGAATTATTTGATTGCAAATGCATGTGGCTGTGAGATGGGTGTCAGACACAGTCTAGGCCAGAAATGCAGCCAAATTGGCCTCTGGTCCAGACTTGGAATCATCACTAGCTTAGACTGCAGGTCAGCAGGGCCTGGGCTGGGCCAAATTGCAAACTTATTGAAATTCACCTTCAGTTCCTTTCTTCCCTTCTGGCAGACTTGCCCACTCCCGGGAGGCAGTCCTTATCGGGCCCTGGACCCTAATACACTCATTCTCCCTGTGCACCCCCAGGAGTATCCGTACTGCACCCCATACACCGCATCAGAGAGGACAATGCCAAACCCAGCCGTGCTGATATTTTCCCTGGGGCTGTGCTGTTCACAGGCCCTTCTCATAATGTGTGTCTCTTTGGCATCTCAACCTTGGGAGTCAGGTTTATTACTAACCCCATTTTGCAGATGAGGAAGCTGGGAGCCCTGGAGGTTAAATGACCATCCTCAGGCCACACAGTTGGTAAGAGGCAGAGCTGAGATTAGGACCCGGAAACCCCCTGAGATTCCAGGGCTCCCTGTTCTTGCTGTTCCAGGGAGGAGCAGAGCCAGTGTGAGCGCAGAGGAGAGAGGTGAAGTGCCGGCCATGACCCAACCGTGCTGCAAGCCAGAAGTTATCAGTGTCATGGACAAAGGGCCTCAATCAATTGCTTTAAAAATTTGAATACCTGACTCATTTATTATTCTGAATAGAGCTGACAAAATCTTGCATTATCCATCTATTTTTCTGTGTCATGAGATCATTTTGGGTCTTTGAAACAGTATAATGTTTTTCATCACAGCATGAGTAAACCATCACAGCGTGGACACATGCCACACCATCATGATGGCAATTTCGCCGCAGCCAGATGGCTTCAAGGCTGCCTGGGCGGCTCCCCCAAGTGGTCTGTGTCCCTAGGGGTAGCAGGCTTAGGGTTCAAGCCCTCTGTGAACCCTTGCTCTTTGGGAAAATGTACCCCAAGAAGCACAGTGGGAGAATCTGGGCCTGGAGGAGGGTAAGCTGTGGAGGAGTTGCCCATAGGGCCCTCCCTTTTCTGTTTTCAAAATGAAGGTGGCTTTATGGTGGTTAAAAAAATGTATTTTTAAGACAGGATCCTGCTGTCTCACGCAGGTTGGATCTCACCCAGTGGCACAATCATAGCTCACTGTAGCCTCAAACTCCGAGGCTTAAGAGATCCTCTTGCCTCAGCCTCTTGAGTAGCTGGGACTGCAGAGATGCATCACCATGCCTGGCTGGTGTTTGAAAATACTGAAAATGTATAGAGAAGAAAGTAAGTTGGTTAGGCATGGTGGTTCATGCCTGTAATCCCAGCACTTTGGGAGGCTGAGGCTGGAGGATCACTTGAGTCCAGGAGTTCCAGATCAGTCTGGGCAACAGTGAGACCTTGTCTCTACAAAAAAAAAAAAAAAAAAAAAAAAAGCCAGGTGTAGTAGTGTGAGCTTGTGATCCCAGCTACTCAGAAGGCTGAGGTGGGAGGATCTCATAAGCCCAGGGAGGTCAAAGCTGCAGTGAGCTGTGACCGTGCCACCACACTCCAGCCTGGGTAACAGAGGCGCAGTCTCAAAAAAAAAAAAAAAGAAAGAAAGAAAGAAAGTCACCTAAAATATCATCATCCAGACATCTTTGTTAACATTTTTAATACCCTCTGAGGATCCTTCTGTCCTTGCCCCCTTGCTGTCCGCACACACACCGTATGCCCATGCACACACAGTTTATATACATGTGATCATAATGTTCATGCTGCTTGGTAACCTGTGTTTTTCATCTTCCCATGTCGGTGAACTTACACATATTAGTCTTAAAATATCTTTGCTTTTCTGACTATAGTGATGATAATGCTCATTGTAAGAAACACTAATGTAACAAAAATGTTTGACTTAGAAAGCACAAGTCTTCCATCCCTTTCCCAGAAGATGACCAATATTAGTAATGCCCTGGTGTATGGGTTTCCATACTTTTCCACATCAGTATTTTTAATGATTGCGTAATAGTTTGTTATATAGACAGGGTGGAATTCATTTAGCAAAGGCCCCATTCATGGGCATTTAGATTACTTCAGTGCTGCAGCAAACATCTCGCTCTCTCTTTTTTGGAGACAGAGTCTGGCTGTCACCCGGGCTGGAATGCAGTAGGATGTTCACATCTCACTGCAGCCTCAACCTCCTGGCCTCAAATGATCCTCCCACCTCAGCCTCCCTAGTAGCTAGGACTACATGCACAGACCA
This sequence comes from Rhinopithecus roxellana, assembly GCF_007565055.1. NCBI lineage: Eukaryota > Metazoa > Chordata > Mammalia > Primates > Cercopithecidae > Rhinopithecus > Rhinopithecus roxellana. The sequence goes on from NC_044553.1 coordinate 172,855,478, forward strand.
CCATGCCTGGCTTTTTGTTGTTGTTGTTGTTATTGTTTGTGCGGACGGGAATCTCACTATGTTGCCCAGGCTGGTCTCAAACTCCTGATCTCAAGTGATCTGCCTGCCTTGGCCTCCCAAAGTGCTGGGATTACAGGCCTGAGCCACTGTGCCCAGCTCAAATATCTCTTTACCAAGAGTGAATGCAACAAACATTCTTGAACCTGTCTTTGGCCCTGGCCAGGTTTTAAACATGAAATTGCAGAAATGGAATGCTGGGTTAAAGATATATGTTAAAACATGTTTACCTATATTGACAACCTTCTTTTGAGAACACGTGTAGGACACTTCGAACTTTGAGACAATTGGTTTCTGGCTTCGGAATCCCTTGGCCTAGGTTGGTTGGGAAGGTTCTCTAAGGAAACCTGGAGAGGCTACCCTTGTCTGATGCCCATGTCTGTGGGCTGACAGCCAGGCTCTTCTGTTTATCTCCAGACTCAGGGGGTCTATTGACTGGGGAGAGGTGGCTCCTGAGGTGTGGTGGGAGAGATCCTGTCCTAGTGTGGGCTCTTGGCTGGAATGCAGCACACGAAAGAGGCCCATCTTCAAAGGGTGCTGAAGATTAGACAGAGAGGTGGGCAGCAACTAAGGGTCCCGACCATCACAACAATACTAACCTCTGTGTTTCACCACTGGGCTGTAGTTTGCAGGGCACCACCTGCATTATCTGTTTAATCCTCACAAGGAATTGTTGTTCTCTCATCCTTCCTATTTGTAAAAGAGGAAAAGGAGGCTCAGGGCAGTTAAATGAGTTTTCCAGGATCAAAGACTAGAATCCAATTCTGCTGCCTCCTCTGCATTATCTCCCTGCAGCTGGGAGATGGCACAAACCTGAAGTGCAGGGGTGAAGAGGGAGGAGAAGATAAGGAAGGGAAGGGCAGGGAAGGGAGATACTTCATAGATAAGCTTACAGAGTTGGAAGGGTCCAAGAGATAATGTAGTCTGACTCCCACCTGTGCACGAGCAGAGTGAAACTCAGAGAGGTTAAGCAACCTTTCCTGGGTCACACAGCAAGGTAGTGACTTAGGAGGCAGAGAGGAACTGGTACTGACTTTGAATTCAATAGGGGAGACCCAAGGATAGGGGAAGTATGGCTTTCTGAGCCCCGACAGGAGGGAGTTGGGAGGCTGGGTGAGCTTGTGAAAGGTTCTCTCTCCCTTCAGAGGCGGCCCTGATCAAGAGTGGATCCAGAGGCATCTAGAATGGAGATGGGCCAGACTCAACATGCAGGGGACCTGCTGGGACATTAGCATCAATTCCTACAAAGTCCTCTGATTTCCCATCACACTGGCCAGAGGCTTCCTGCAGGGAGAGGCCTCGGTGCTAAGCCACACCCTGGATCTACTACCCTCTCCTAGCCATTCCCACCTCCCCTCCAGCAAGTGTTCAGGGACTTGGGGCAGGGCCCCGCCTGAGTCTCCTCTGTGTCACAGTGGCTGGTGAGCATTCAATAAATGTTTGCTGAAGGGATGGATGAAAGATGAGATCTGTCTTGATAATTGTACAGTTAAGACTGATCCAGGAGTCCCCCAAAACATACAGCCATGCCTAGATTCTACAGCAGAGGATTTTTCTATCAAGGTCTCTTTTTTCTTCCAGTTCCTTAGAAACTCTAAAATACAGAGTTAGAAGAGTCTTTGAGGTGAAGGATGTGGATGGGAAGGAAACTAATAGTTCATTGGGTACCATCTATGTGCCAGACCTTGGGCCAACTGCATTACCTGTATTCTCATTTACTATCTTAACAGCCCTTGAAGTTGGTCTTCCCTGATGTGCAAGACGTGAAACACTCAACCCTGGAGCAGGTAAACAACTCCACTGGATTATGCAGCCAGGAAGGCAAGGGCAGGATTCGAACCCAGGTCAGGTGGACTCCACCATTCCCTTCACATGAAGACTGCAACCAAATTTTTGTGTGTCCTTGAGCAAGTCACCACCCTTTCAGGGAACAGTTTCCCCTTCTAGGGGATAAGGTGTTGGACCCTTTCTGCTCCCAGGTTTGTCTTGGTGCCAGTTCTGATACCATGTGGCTTGCTGTCCAGCCCATCATCCTCACAGTTCAGCTCCCGTGAGAGGCTTGGCCTTCCAGGGATTCTCTAGGACTCCCTCCCTCTGCGCCCTCCTTCTCCCTGGGCCCCTGTGGCTGCTCCTTGTTGTTTAAGGAATGTTTTCTTTAAGGGGGCAGGGACGGAGACAAATCCCCATGGAGCTGAAGGGCCCTGGGAGGCTGACTTGTCTTCAGAGGTTTTGTGGATGTCGCCATGATTTAATGCAGGGTATGAGGGATACCTACAGTTATGAGAACTCCATAGCCCTGGGAGGAGGTGGGAGAGGGCGGTTGAGAAGGCCAGGAGTGGGCAGATTGCGGGTGGGGAGGGGCCAGGCAAGCATCCGGGTTGGTCAGGCCAACTGACTGTGTCCTGATTTGCAACGAAATGGAAAGATGGAGATAATTGCTTTGTGAGAAATGGAACGGCCTAAGAACATAGATAAGTTTTCTCCCTTCATCTTCAGAGGGGCTGGAGGCTGGGGCTGCAGATGCTGCCTGCTTGGGAGTCGGGGAGGGCAGGAGGCTGTTTGGGGGCCCAGAATTCAGAGGCTGCGCCTGTTGTGGGAGGGAGGCTGGTGCTTTATTAGTTTGGCGGTTTCTACCGCTCTGCTCCAGGATAGGCTGTGATTTCTCTCTTGCTCTCTGCTGGGCTTGAGAGTGCAGGGGACAGGACAGTCTCTTGACCCTGATGAATGGTGGCTGCAACCCTCATGGTACCATTTTCAGGATTTGTAGCCCGAGGCTTCCCAGGCAAGCAGAAACCAGAATTTATCAGGGTGGTGGAGCAGGGACTTGGAGGGGTACTTTTAACTTGTCTCAGGAGGTGATTCCAATCCCCTCTGATTTATCCCAGGGGGCAGGCACCTGGCAGGGACTCCACATTGGCACTGAGAATTTTTGCTGTGCTCCTGCAGTCAGGGAATCACTCTTTTAGAGATTAAGAGCTGTGGATTTATTTTTAAAACTTTTTTTTTTTTTAAGTACAGGAAGATTAGAAAGCATTCAACATAAACCCAACCCCTGGTGGGATTGCTGCAGGGCAGGAGACTTCATCAAGGCAAAGGATGAAACTTCTTAATTATGAGGGCTGATCCAACTCCTCTTTTCATCTTGCACTAATCAGGCCCTAGCAAGGCCAGTAAATGGAGAGGGCTGGGGACTAGGAGCCAGCTGAGAGAGCTGGGGCAGAGGGAGAGGAAGGCCACTAGACGGGGCGATAACCTTGGCATTTGCCCCATTGTGTGCAAACTTGGCTTTTTGTTTTATTCAGAAAAAAGTAGAGAAGTGTGTGTATCTTCTGTAAATAGAAGATAGAAAGCTCTCTCTCCATCCACATGCCCGGGGGGGAAATGTGAGGCATTTGCTTTATCAGCTCCAGTTTGGGGTTTGCTTCTGCTGCTTCTCAGACCTGAAAGCGCCTTTTCATGAGGCGTCTGGAACACCCAGTCCCCAACTGCAGCTTGAACTATTGCCTGGGCTTCAATGCCTGCCTTGTGCTAGTGTGGGGAGCAGACATGCACTGGTGCTGATGAGGTGGTCCAGGCAGGAATCTCTGAATCGCTCTCAGGATGTCCTGGGCGCCCACTGTACAGTATCTGATGCCACCAGATTGGTGTCTCTTCAAGTGCAATGTTAACACAACACGGAATGCCTTGTGCGGTGTGACCTGCTGTTGGGATGGGTCTTTGGTGTCCTCTCTCAGGCCAGACACAAGCAATGTGGCTGATCTTGAGGCTTGGGATGGTTGAGAGGTTAGGGTGGAGGTTGGCTGTAGAGTCAGTAATCAGTTGACAAAGATGTTGAGCCCCTGCATGTGCAGGCAATGCTCTTGAAGCTGGAGACATAGCCGTGAACACAACAGATGGAAACCCCTGCCCTCATCAAGTGTATGTTCTCGTGTCATGGTACGAGGGGAAGGAAATAATCCTTAGGTCCTAGGGTCCAGAGGGAAGAGCCAAGGCCATATCTAAGTGTTAAATATAGGAGGGGAGAAATTTCCAAAGTGGTAACACCTGTTTAGCAGTATAGGCACAGTGCATGGCACCTGTGTTGTCCCTCCCCAGAGTTCAAGACAGACATTACTAATCAATCCTGGCATGCTTTCCCACTCAGCCCCGCTTCTTCAGCACAGCATTCTAAACAGCCACTATAATAGATCCCCTTTGTTGTGGGATTGGAAACTTCCCTGGGCCCACAAAATAGTGTCTGACTGCTGCCACTCCTGCTGCCAGTGCAAATATGTTGAGAAGCAAAGGATCACGGGAAGATGGACTGGGATGGACAGACAGCAGGCTGCAGGCACATGGGCCAGGCTCCAGCGTCCAAGATTTAGGCACAGTCAGGAGGATGAAGCCAGTGGTGGAAGTGAAACAGGTGGGGTACAATTTTTGCACAGATGGACCTTGAGGTTGTAACAGCTGATCCCAGGGCAGAGGCCATCTGTCTGTCTGCCCTCTGCCCCAATTTATGCATCTTAGCTAATGTGAGCAACTAGTGTCTGGCCAGGTGTGTGCTGCCACTGGAGAGAGAGACGCCTCCATAGGTGCTGGTGCTAGTGATGGCAGGGTCCCAGGCAGAGGCAGGGGCCTCCAGAGGATACTGCCATCTCTAAGACCTGCTCAGCCAGCAAAGCCAACCAAGGCTGGAGCAGAAGCCCTGGACAGAAGGAGGGATCCTTTGCTATGATGCCAGTGTCCCTTAATCTACCTGATAGCATTTTCCTTTAACACCAGGTGCCAGGCATAGGAGGCTCTTGGGTGTTAGAATAAACAAGTGCATGCAGACTCTCAGGATACAGCTTGACATGCACCAGGCCTTTCTTGAGACTTGGCATTGAGGGAGGGGAGCAGAGTTTCCTAAGCCGCTATCATCAGGAACACCACTCTTAGAGCTGTGTCACTAGAAAGAGTTCCATGGGAAATATTGGGTGAAACAAAAAGCCAAATGGTCTCTTTATTTTGGGTCTTCTCAGAGTCTAAGCTATGCTAAAATGCTTAGACTGAATATTTAGGATGAGGACATAGCAAGCAGCATTTCCCAAGCTTATTCACCCTTGGAGACCTTCGTCTGAGAGATTTCTATCAGTATCTCCTGGGGCTAGTGTTCCACAGAACCCAGCTGTAGAGAATGCCTTCCAGAGGTGCCCATGCTGCCCACCACTGTACTGCAGTGCAAGCTCTCTGCTCTCTGGTTCCTCCAAAGTTCCTGCACATTCCTGCCTCCACGCACTGCTTGGGTGGACCTGTCCCAGAAATGCCCTTTCTCTAGCCTCCACCTTTGCACATGCCATCCAGCCCAAGTCCCACCCACTCCACAAAGGCTTTCACAGCGCCCCCAGTGGGACTTAATCCCTTGCAGCTTTGAGTATCTTCAAGTGCACTGCAGCTGATGGTATTTTGCATGGCTCAGGCCAGGGCAGGTGGTGCGCCAAGAGTGCTCAGTTTGGGCCCTGGCCCGTGGGTGGCCACGTGGGCTGACAACACCATGTCTGCAGGTGTGAGAGGTACGCCACCTGGGCACTTTCTCTTCCCTTTATCCTCCCTGCCCAGTCCATCAGGAGTAAAGCAGCCATGGTGCCCAATAAGGAAAGAAAATTTTCCACCTCTGCAACTTCCTCTGCTCTCTAATATGTAGAGAGCTGGACCAGAGGGAAGAGAACCAGCAGATCTATTTACATAGACTCTTCCCCTGAAGTGAAACCAGGGGCATTTTCTTATTTAATTATTAATGCCCTAAATCAGATGGTGCCCAATATGTTAACCTCTGTCATTCCAAATGGAGTCAGCCTAATAACCACTGCAGCAGGATTGATTTTCCCTCAGTCATCTCATAAGCATATGTCTTTGGGATCTGGCCTCAGAGAGATCCCAGGAAAGTCCCATTAAAGTTAATGGGGATGAGTTGCCCCCATGTGGTGACGGCTCCTTTCTTCACTGCGCCTGAGTGAAGTGAGACAAGGAGAATTCCCTCCCTTCCTTCCTTCCTTCCTTCCTTCCTTCCTTCCTTCCTTCCTTCCTTCCTTCCTTCCTTCCTTCCTTCCTTCCTTCCTTCCTTTCTTCCTTTTACCTTCCTTCCTTTCTCTCTTTTCTTTCTTCTTTCTTCTTCCTTTCTTTCTTTTTCTTTTCTTTTCTTTCTTTCTTCCCCCCCTTCCTTTCCCCTTCCTTCCTTCCTTCTTTTTATTCTTTTCTCTCTCTCTCTCTCCATGAGGATTTTAAAATCTCACAGATTACAGCAGTGATCCAAGTTACCTGTCTCTCCCAACACATGGGTCAAAAGGGAGCAGAGGAACAATCTTCTCTTATCCAGGTGGCCTCATCTTTTGATACTCTTGGTGTAATGAGTTTGAAGACGCTGTCAGGAGGTTCTCTTGGGAGAATGCTGGAGATTATAGGAGTGGCCCAAGTAATGAGTCAGGGCCACAGAGAGAATCAAGACAAGGCAGGGCATCCCCTACAGTTGGCATTCAGACTCCATGCCTTCTGGAGCTCTGTGTCCCATTGTTTATTTCTTTATTTGATGCCTGATTGGCCCAAACCCCACTTGGAAGAAGATGCTTGTTCCACTTTTGACTCTCCGCATATGTCAATGCCATGTCCTGGGCAGGCCCTTTCTCCGCTCTAGGTTGAATCTCCCAGAGGAGAATGGATTGAAATGATTGCTGAGCTCCTCTGCAGCCCTGGTGTGGCACAGACTCCAGTTTGTGTGGAGCCTTCTGAGGCGCTGATTGGGTCTCTGGGGATGGGGGAGTGGGCTGGGGGGAGTGGGTGGGGAACTCTGAGCAGCTAGCTGTGCTTTGCATACTCCTGGACTCTGCACATGGAACAGAAACACCAGAATCGCTCCCCTCTTTCTGATTTTCAGAATGCATTCATTTGAAATCTGGCTAAATCTGCATTTTAGTCAGATGATTTCCAGATCTCAAACAGAAACACCTCATTAATCATTAATTTAGACCCCCACGGTTATACAGAATTTGTGACAATTTGTTTATCTTTGAAGGAGCTGCTGAGAAAGAGTTTAACAAGGAAATTATTGTGGAGGGGAGGAGAATGTTTAACCTTTCAGAAGAAAGGCACTCCATTTAGCTTCCCTGAGGGTACAAATGGGGGTGTGTGCAAAATACATGCCAGCTTTTATCTGTTCTCCTAAGTAGGGTGAGCGCTTCCTCATCTGCAAACCCAGGGCCAGTGGGATAGATCCCCAACCATTTCAAGCCTGCGACCCCTTTCCAATGTCAAAATATTTTCTATAACACCCCCACCCCCGGTTATTAGAAGCTGCAATTTTTAGTGTTGCTGATTAAGAAGAAAAGCTACTCTGAATTCAGTAAAGCTTTTAAATAAATCATGATAGCATCTACATACACATGAAAAATAGTTCCGTCTTTCTGAGTCACAGCGTTCATTCAGCCTACAGATGATGTTTGGGTGCTCATGATTTCTAGCTCCTCCGCACCCCTCAAGGTCAGCGACCCAGCAGGTTACAACCCTTGGAATAGAAGTTCTCTGAGGCAGGAGGAACACAGAGTCCTGGAGTGCCCGGACAGGAAGGAACCTCAGGAGGCATTTCAGCCACTCCCACCAGAAATGTTGTCTGCCCTCTGTGAGGAGCCCCTGGTTGGGGATCCCTAGTTCAGTGAAGCAAGGAAGTTGGCATCCCATGTGGGCACATACCTGCCATAGCTGTCACCTCAGGGGCCTGGATCAAAGTCTGCAAACTCATCCCTTACGGTCCCTTACCAGGTGGTCTAGGACCAGCATCCCACAGTGGGAATGGCATGTGATGACTGCATCACTCTGGGCAGAAGTAGCTGATACCCCATAGGAGACAGAAGAAGCAAGGTCCAGTCTTCCGTGGCTTGTGGGCCCAGAGCTCAGGGTTTTCTTGGCTCATTTCCCCCCAGGTCCACACCAGACATCTTTTTTCCCTTTCTTCTTGGCAGGAGGGAGTAGGGAAAGGAAGTAGATGGGCAAAGAATGTCAGTGATGAGGGATAAGGGAACGGGGAGGGCATTTCCTTTAAAGCAGTCCAGATCTGGGGTCCCTGGGTCCAAGGATGGGCCTGGGGGCCTGAGGACACCCTGCAATTATAGCCAATTTTGCACTTGTGGGCATTTTTCTGGGGAGAGCATCTATACCTTTCACTCAATTCTCAGAGCAGTCCCCGAGTCAGAAAACATTCAGAACCCCTGGCCTGGAATTTGGACGTTTCCCTGACTCAGGCTTCCCACTCTCCTGTTACTCAGAACCGGTGAACTATTACGGTGTTAGTCAAAGCCTGCAATGTGAAATATCAAATGCTCATTACCCACGACGATGGGAAAGTAAGTAGATGCCAGGAACATGGTCTGATCACAGACGCAGCCTCCTTTGTTCTCCCGTGCAGGGTCCGCGATGGCGCTCTCCCTGACTGGGCTCGTTGCCTTCTCCTTCCTGCAAGCCACCCTTTCCCTGAACCCTGAGGACCCCAACGTGTGCAGCCACTGGGAGAGGTAAGGTGTGGGCCTCAGATGGCCAGGAACTCTCTGGGGAGTCACCCTGGGCATGGAAGTAAGGGACAGAGGCAGTCAGGAGATCCAGGAGCTGCCCTCTGAGGGTCTGCAACCTGGCTGGGGAGATGGCCCTGATGCTGAGAGACAGGACAGAGCAGTGTAGATTCTGTCTGGAAGGTCAGGGTGGAGGCAACTTACATTAACTGCAGTTACGACGCACTGTCCTACCCCTCCCTGCACTGGCGCTTCCCAGCCATTGCACAGATGAGAAAGTAGAGACCCAGAGGGCCTCAGTCCCTGTCCACAGCCAGATAGGGTGCAGGAAGTGGGGAGATGTGGACCGTGGTTCCAGGTGGCACGCTCTCTGATGCTGTGATGCCTTTCCTGGTCTCCCAGGACTGGCAGCCACGTGGCAGCTTGGATATGTGGCCCCAGCAGCCTGCCTTGAGGAGGACGGGTGAGGGGGTCCTATTACTTCCGGTCTGGTGGGAGCAGGGTGTTGCTGGGGGAGGGCGGCCGAGGCTGCAGTGGAAGAGCAGGCTGCATTCCAGCTGCGGCACTGGGTCCTGGGGGAACGGGCCGGGTCCCTGCAGACGGCCTGACTTTGAAGCACAAGGTTAAAGTATTGATTTTGGTGAGCAGAAAGATAGTGACCAGAGACCCAATCAGGAAAAACCAAATTAAACCCTGGAATTGATTGGCCATGCTGACCAGGACGACTCTGCCACTTAGATGTTAATAAATCAAATGAATAAAATGAAGATGAGGGCCCTATGGGAGAAGTGAATGGTAGAGGAAGAAAGGTGGGGGACTTGGAGGAGGTCAATGCTTCATGCCCATGAGGGTGGATAGCCCAGCCCTAGGGCGGGGAAAGGCACCTCATCCAGGCAGGACCTGGCTCTGGGGTAGCCTGGACACTTGCGGGTCAGGAAGGATCAGCTGGGAGGCAGAGGGACAGTGTCTGCACTTGTGTGATCCCTGGGGACCAGATCCTGTGTGTGGCGTCCCAACAAAGTTGAGGATGGAGCAAAAGGCAGTACTGTGGTGTGCCCGTTTTTGGTGAAGTGGGAAGAAAACAAGATCCATGATGAGAAGACCTCAGTTCATTCCGATCTGGATTTTTCCACCTATTAGCTGTGTGACTCTGGGGAAGTCTCTGAATGGCTCTGCGCCTACTTCCACCTCTGTAAAGTGGAGAGAATCATTATCCTTGCCTCACAGGCTCATTGGAGGATCAAGGGCAGCAATTTCACGAAAGTGCTTTGAGGACCATAAGTGTCAGTTGCTGTCTTTTCTTGTTGACAGCTGTGGCTTTGCAGGAACGGGTTATCACAGACTTTAGTGCACATCAGACTCATGGGAGGTGCATATGAAAAAGTCTTCTGGGGCCTATCCCTGAGATGCTGATTCAATATTGCATATTTCATAAGCGTTCTACATGATTCTGAGGTTACTCAGGCCCCTTGCCCATTCTGGCTTTGGTGAATTTAAACCTTTATTTCCCAGTGGGTCAGAGAGGTATTGGGAAGAGCCCCACGTTATTCTGTGGGTTTTGGACTCCAGCCTCAGAGGACCCCTTTCATCCCTCTGGTCCTGTTAAGACACAGCTGCTTCCTGCTACTGTCTGTGCTGCATCACAGCCTCTCGAGTGCCTCCTTTGCAGCTGCTCACCTCTGCCTGACCCAGTGGCTCTATCCGGAGTCCCTCTCTTCCAGGGAGCGTCCCCCACAAGGAGGGCCCCCTCTGACTTCTCTCTGTCTGAGCCCCATTTGTACTCACTAATTTTCTACACCTGCCCAACATGAATACATTTGGAATGTGAAAATATTCTGAACTGAGCTGAACTGAGCTGGCATTTCAGGCTTCTTAGGCTATCAGCCAAGGTTACAGCCTGGATAGGAAGACAAGGAGTGAAACCTAACAGCTAGAATGAGGTCTGGGGACTCTCTGGGCTTCTCCGGCCCCAAGGGGGAAGCCCTGTGGGTGATGCCTGGTGACACCAGGTGCTTTCTTCTTCTCAGTCTTTCCAGCTGAGCTCCGTTGTAAGTTATGTGTGGATGGATCTAGCCTGTGTTGTTCCAGAAACACACCCTGGTCCCTGGAGATTGCTTAGGGAGAATTTCTCAGCTGGATTAGTGCTTCTGGTGGCTCCTCATTAATTATGCCCCTCCACCATAAAACCCAGCGTAACGACCTCTCTCGGCTAGTAAAGCCTGGCTCTCCAAGATTAATCTGGCCCCTCATTAGCATGTTGGCAAATGAGCAGTGTTAAGCCGCCCAGCCATGAAACCAGGGGCACACACTTCAGGTCAGAGAACTTGGAGTTGGTACAAGGCATTGTTGCCAGACTCGTTCAGCCCAGGGCATCCTGCAGAGCCCAGTCCCTGCCCCGTGACTGCCCCCTCTAGCTCCCTGCTGAGCTTCTCTCTGGGCATCCAAGGTCTATGTTACAGCTGAAAAGGAAGGCTGGACCCCCAAGTGCTTAACAAAAGTGGGGAATCCATTCTGTGTGCTGGTCTTGCTCCCTCTCTCCCCAACATTGGTCAGAGAGGAAAGATCCCTCAGTGCCTAGCACGGGAGGTGAATCATTGCCTGTCAACATCTATTAAACACTTACTGTTTAAGCATGTTACATGTATAGTGTATCTTGTTTTATTTTCCCACTGCCCTGAGAGATAGAAAATATTACTGCCCTCCTTTAATCCTCACAATAACCACACAACCTGGTTAGACTTACAGGTGAGGAAACAGAGGCTTATATGAGTCAAATAACATATCTAAGGTCATGCTGCTAACAGGCAACAGGCTTCAAACTTGCCCCTTCTCCTGCTCCCGTGTTTGGATTCCAGGGCCCGTGCACGCTCCCCATTCATCCTCTTGCTCTGAGTGAGGTATTCAGGAGATGTGTTAGAGCAAAGAATCATGCAATCCCAGAGTTGGAAGAGGACTCTGGGTGGCCGGGGTGCTCTGGGTGGCCGGGGTGAGGGGCGAGTTGCCTCAGTTTCCCCAAGCCTGGAGATAAAACAGGGTTTGGGCTGTTTTTTCCTAGATGTGTGCCTCTGAGGCACATCTCAGGTATGCCAGCTGGTGGGGGCACACCAAGAGCCCTCCTTACATCCCCAGTGCTTCAGAGAAACAGAATTTCCCACCATCCAGGCCTCTGAACATTGTTGACTGCTTCTGGCCTCCTCCTTCTGGATGCCAGACCTTTGACTTTTCAGGCATCAGAGAGCCTACTGTGGACCCACTTGGGGAGCTGGCCTGCCCAGCCCCCTTGCAAGTTAACCAGTGCAGTTTCCTCAGGCAAGGCAGACATGCTTTTACAGCCTGGACCCGACCATCTGGCCCAGGTCAGTGAGCCTTCTGGGAAAAACACTGAATAATATCAACCTACATAGAAATTAATTCCTTAGATCACAGCTGAGGTCCTCTCTCTAGCCTGTTTAGGAAACGTGAGTCCTCACTTCAGCATCCTGGCTTGAATGCCATTTCATACAACCCATGCCAGGGGCCGGCAGGTAGAAAGGCTTATTTTGGTTAAGCTGAGATCTGCTTCCCTGTGGCTTCCACCTGCTGGTCCAGGTTTACAGCTAACAGGCAGGATGACAAGAAACCACTTCTATTAGGGACATATCCTCAATGTACCCCCAGCTATACTAGAGGCAGAATAGAGTAGAAGGTAACTGGGGGAGCTTGTGGAAGCCACTTATGCCCCCGATGCTCAGTTTCCTAGTCTGTAAAGTGAGAATAATTTCACCTACCTAAGATTGTGAGGAATAAAATGTATTAAAACACTTGACACAGGGTGCTCAATAAATGTTAGCACCTATTGATACTGCAGTGTGGGCTGGGCAAGTCACTTTTCTCTGAGCCTTAGTTTCTTCCTCTATGAAATGGGGCCACTTACTTCACAGAGTTGCTGCAAAGTCCAGCTTCCAAGCATGTTCTTTGAAAATCATAAAGATATGAACAAACACATAAAGTATTTTTAAACTTGTTTGCTCTGCCTTCCAGAGTCACATAGAATAAAACTACCCCCTGCTTCTTTATTCATTCTCTGTTAAACGAACAAATGAACTTGAATTTTAGAAAATGATCTTGGCCAAAGGTCCGTAAGGGATATGTCCTGGGGCCAACCTGGGGTCGGGGAGGCTGGAATATGAGGGCATTCAGGGAAGGGGGAGGATAGTTGGGAGTGGGGAGGTCAGAGCCTCTGGACACTTGGCTGTGGAGCTTGGCCTCAGGGCTGTGGGCTCAGATGCCCTGTGGAATATCAGCTCAACTTCCCAAGTGCTAATCATGGCTCCCATCTCCCATCTGGTTCTCAGCTACGCTGTGACTGTCCAGGAATCGTATGCACACCCCTTCGATCAGATCTATTACACACGATGCACAGACATCCTCAACTGGTTCAAGTGCACCAGGCACCGGTGAGTACCTCTCTCAAATGACGGGGCAGGGAAAAGGCACTGGGCTCTTAGGGCTTGCCTCTGTGCAAGTTAGAAAAAGGCCGCTGGAGCAGAAGTTGTCATGCACCTCCACTCTGAACACCCAAGATGCCCTGCTGATGGCTTCTTTCTGGCCAAAAGAGCTTGTGGGTAGGACAGGCCAGAAGTGCTGGAGAGTTAATGCTTTTGAGGGCATCCCTCAACCAGGGATGGGGAGATGGAGAGTTGGTAGATAACTACCCCAACTTCTTCACTCTTCCTCACTCTAAGAAACATCTCTTAGCCACGTTCTACATGTATCCTGGAAGTCTCCAGTTGCCCATAGAAGTAACCTGCTTCATAATATACCATAGATTGGCTGCCTTTACTTCCCTGTCTCACTCTTCCATCCTCCTACCAGTACTTCCTAGGATTGCCTCCAAAATAAACTACTTGTTCTTGAATCCTTTTCTCAGGGTCTGCCTTTGGGGGAAAAACCCAACCTAAGAGAGTCCCCTGCCCTGAGCAGATGTAGTCCCACATCAGGGCATCCAGCTTGAAGAAGGGTAGTGCAGGCTAGAATTCAGCAACCTCACAGCACCTTGGCCAGGCTTCCCTTAGCAGTGCTCAACATGAACAACTGCACATGGCAGTCCTGCACCCTTGTCTGCAGCCCTCCTGCAGATCATATGTTATCATGTCACTCAGGGAAAGGCAAGAGGAAGGAAGAAACAACATGCTTTAAGGGATGACCCTGAGAAAGACACTTTATTTTGGGATTCCCAGTGTACTCATCAAACTTAATAATCCGGCCAGGCGTGGTGGCTCACGCCTATAATCCCAGCACTTTGGGAGGCTGAGGTGAGCGGATCACAAGGTCAGGAGATCGAGACCATCCCGGCTAACACGGTGAAACCCTGTCTCTACTAAAAATATAAAAAATTAGTTAGACGTGGTGGTGGGTGCCTGTAGTCTCAGCTACTAGGGAGGCTGAGGCAGGAGAATGGCATGAACCCGGGAGGCGGAGCTTGCAGTGAGCCGAGATCATGCCACTGCACTCCAGCCTGGGTGACAGAGTAAGACTCTGTCTCAAAAAAACAAAAAACACAAAAACCTTAATAATCCTTGTTCTACCTACCCTGCAGTGTCCAGGGAGGTCAGGAATGTGAAAATTACTCTGAAAAAATACAGGGGAAAATGGAGGAAAGTGTGACATATTAGCCACATGTGAAGCGACACTATTTGAAGGGTGAGAGACTAACTGTTGAAGGATAAATAAGGAAGTAAGGGAGAGACCCCAGGTGGGCCCTTTTCCTAGTTGCCGAATATCTGTTGATTCCAGATTTCTCCTTTGCTTTCTCCTATGAACCCAGTTCCTCTTTGAGGATAATTCAGGAATCATACTGGGCAGCAACACAGATGAGAAAGCTTGTTCTGTGCTGAGAAGCCAAAGTCCTGGTTTTCTTTGAGGTTTTGCTGCTAACTGGCTGTGAGACATTGAGCCGAGCTACACTTGCTGCTTTAAAATTCTTACCTGCTAATTCCAACATCTGGGTCATCTCAGGGTTGGTCTTCATTGATTGCTTTTTTTTTTTCTGCATGGGTAGTGTGTTTCTTTTTTAGATGGAGTCCCACTCTATTGCCCAGGCTGGAGTGCAGTGGCGTAATCTCGGCTCACTGCAACCTCTGCCTCCTGGGTTCAAGCAATTCTCCTGCGTCAGCCTCCCAAGTAGCTGGGATTACAGGCACCCACCACCACGCCCTTCTAATTTTTGTATTTTTAGTAGAGATGGGGTTTCACCATATTGGCCAGGCTGGTCTTGAACTCCTGACCTCGTGATCCATGCCTCGGCCTCCCAAAGTGCTGGGATTACAGGCATGAGCCACTGCGCCTGGCCAGTGTGTTTCTTTATATGCCTAGTAATCTTGGATTGTATTCTGAGCATTATGAATGACATGTTGTGGAGAGCGAATTCTGTTATGTTCCTCCAGATAATATTAATTTGTTGTTTGTTTGTTTTGGCGGCCTGGTTACTTGGCTAAACACAAATTCCAAACTCTGAAAATTTAATATTTTTAGCCTTAGCTAGGCTGCTTGGAATATGCCCTCCATAAGGATAAATCAGTGGCCAGACACTTGGGCAGGGATTTTACAAAGATTTTGGGGCTCCCTCTTTGTGGCTCTCCCTTTCTAAGGTTTCCCCTTTCACTCTCTCCTGAGAGGCTTTAATGAAGCCCAGACCACCCCGCACTGGGGGGCTTGGGGATAGTCCCGTTTGATGGGGAGAACAGGCTGGATGACCTCTGAGTTGCTTCTGAGTCATTCGTTACCTGAGAGGCTTATATAACCCCTGAAACTGCCGGGAGCTGCCTTCTGTGCTGGGGAAGCAGCTTCACTTTGAGGCCAGCTTTCCTTCGGTTATGGGTTTTTGACAAAGTTGAATGACCTTAGCTTACGACATTCCCAAATATCACAGATTTCCCCACCTGCATACCCAGCAGGTATGCTGGGTCCACCCTGGACTTGGCCTGTGGTTCTTCAAACGAGCAAGGTTGTGTGTTTTCTATCTGAATTTTAGTTGCCCGGAGTATTGTTGTGCTAACTCGCCCAGCACCATTCCCTTCTCTCAAATGTCCACTTGCCTCCAGTATCTGCCTGCTTTTGTCCTCCCTCAAGTGCCTTCAGGTAGTTGTTTTGTATATTTCCCCTTAGATTTTATAGTTGCTATTTGCAGAAAGGTGGTCCAATAGGGGCTACTCAGCTATTACTGTATCCCCTTCCTCTAGCATTTGACTGTGGAATGAGGAGATGGGACTGTGGAATGAGGAGGTGGGACTAAATGCTCTCATTCACCCCACCAGTTTTGCCAGAGTTGGCTGCTCGAGGCCCTGGTCAAAGGCAGAGGCAGAAATAGTAGTGTTGCTCCTCCCGAAGCCCTGGCAGGCCCAGTGTGAGAGCCAAGTTTGCTCAGAGGTGTGGCTCTTTTGGGTACTTGGAGGCTAGGGCTGCCATCCATCACCACTGAGGTGGTGGCTGCTTATTAAAATAGGCTGTATTCCTAGAACGTGAATTATTTTGCTAAATTATTGAGTCACTTGCAGCTTTCCTGACGACCTAGAGTGTGCATGCTAACAGCTGCACCCTCCGTCTGCTTTGGTGTGGAATGGCATGTTTTAACTCAGCATCCTTCCCCTGAGAGCAACCTGGCACCTGGCCTTGCTTCCCTCTCTTGCCTTTCCAACCTGCACAGGGACAAAGATGGGTGAGCCAGAAACAATGGGTGGCAACTCTCTCCTGAGGGGCTTTAATGAAGCCCAGACCACCCCACACTGGGGGGCTTGGGGATAATCCTGTTTGGTGGGGAGAACAGGCTGGATGACCCCTGAGTTGATTCTGAGTCATTCTTTACCTGAGAGGCTTGTACAACCCCTGAAACTGCTGGGGGCTACCTTCTGTGCTGGGGACGTAGCTTTGCTTTGAGGCCAGCTTTCCTTCCATTATGGGTTTTTGACAAAGTTGAATGACCTTAGCTTACGACATTCCTAAATATCACAGATTTCCCCAGAGTTCTGCACTGTCATTTGTTATGAAGTCGGGGCTTTAAGGTATGGGAAGGTTGTCCCAGCCTGTATTATAGGACTCTCTTCCCAAGCCATCCTGGCCCTCCATGGAACGCAGCCTATAGATGTCTCTGATGACCAGACCCTCTGCTGTGCTGCTGAGGAAGAGTCCACAGGGCAAGCTCCACTGAGGTGCTGATGGAAAAGTGGAAAGAGGTCTGGCTTCAAGGCCCAAGGACTTGGGGTTGGGTCCAAGTTCTGCTCCATGACCTTGGGCAGGTCACTTCCTCTCTCTAGCCTCTAGTGGCCACTTCAAATCTCTTCCACTTTGACTCTCCATGTGAAGAAGGGGATTTGCCTATGGATACCCCATTTTGATTTCCTTCTAAAGATTCAGTATTTCTTTTTACTTACGCCTTCACTGTGGCCATCTGTATAGCCACAATCTACCCTGTGAAAGCTGGTAGAGGGCAGTAGGTTAAGCCTAGCAGCTTTGAAATTGGAGTGAGCTAGGTTTGAATCCTGGTTCTGACCCTGATTAGCTGTGCTGGTCACTAACTTCACTAATTTTAGTTTTCTTATTCATAAAACAAAGGGTGGGGAATTGAGAGGAACATACAAAAAATAAGAATAAAAGCTCTAAAAGAGAAATAAATAAAATAAAGGGGGATAGTAATGGTGCCTGCCGCAGGGAACGGAATGAGATGTTGCTCACAGTCTCTCTGGCATGGGGCTAAGTCTTAACACTTGTGTCAGCATAAGGTCTGGAACCCACGAGTCTGACTCCCAGTGCTGCGGCTCCATGGGCCTCAGCTTCTTCCTTTGCAGGGTGAGGGGTCGGTTCAGGGCCTTCCCAGGGATGGCATGCGAGGCTCCTCTCCTGGAGGTGTTATTTTGGTGTGGGGGAGATTAATCTACTTTCTGGGACTGAGTTGGACTCAGAGGGTCCTTTTGCTGACTCTGCCTCAGTTCTCCCAGTGGGGGGACCAATACTCAGGGGGCTGTGAGCAGTCTGGCTTGTTAGAGGGGTGGGAGGGGGCGGGCACAGAAACCCTCAGGGCCTGACTCCTACCCAGGTCACCGCATGGGCTCCTCAAGCCCAGAATCTGGGTGTTTTAAGGAACTAAGGAGAAGTTCATGGTTGCCCTCCACAATGTCACTCCAGAAAGTATCTTCTGCAGCCCTTCTATTTAGAAGTGACTGGGGAAAAGTCAGCAGGTTTAGTAAGTGCCGTGTTAGTAATACATTCTGCATCACAACAGCCCAAATCCCACTATCGATTTTTTTATTGTGTTCCTTCATATTTGAAGCCGCCATGCATTTTAAAGTAATTATTGAATGGCATCCTCAATATAGCTTAACACAAATATCATTCTAAATGGGAGTGATTGATTTTCAATACTTTCAAGTGGCTTTCTCCCTTGTGCCTTAGGATCAGTTATAAGACGGCGTATCGGAGAGGTCTCCGGACCATGTACCGGCGGAGGTCCCAGTGCTGCCCTGGCTACTATGAGAACGGAGACTTCTGCATACGTACGTAGGGGCTGCTGCTGTTCTGGCCTCAGTGGGGAAGGGAGGAGAGGGGAAAGGAGGGGAGGGGAGGTGGGGCTGATATCCATGGTCCCTAGGCAGCAGTCCTCAGCCACATGGCTCCAGAAGTCCCTGCCTGCTGCCAGTGCTCAGAAGGAATAATGAGTTTGGTGTAAATTCAGTAGCAAGGGTTGGGCCATCAGATCAACCTCCTTACAGGGTGGATGGAAGTCCGTCAGTTCAAGGCCTTGATGGGGGATAGGGGAGAAGTGGCTCCTTCTGGAGCGGGCACTCTGAGGAGCAAGGCAGAAGAAGTGCTGGGTGCCTGACACAGGGTTAAGGTGTACAGGTGCAGGCCGGGCGCAGTGGCTCAAGCCTGTAACCCCAGCACTTTGGGAGGCCGAGACGGGCGGATCACGAGGTCAGGAGATCGAAACCATCCTGGCTGATACGGTGAAACCCCGTCTCTACTAAAAAAAAAAAAAAAAAAAAAAAAAAAGGTGTACAGGTGCTCAAGGCAGCTTTGCTGGATGGAAGGAGAGATGGATGGGTATGTAGATGGACAGTTGGATGGGTAGAAATGGGAAAGAGAGGAAGGAAGGCTGGGTTGTTGGATGTCAAAACCACAGTAAGAAAAGGATGGGGGTAAAGGTGAGGTGGACCATGAGGGAGTGGTTCTGGGAGCTAGGAGGATTTCCAAAAAGGTTTTGGGGGACCCTGGAGAAGAGGTGGGTGCATGAAAGACAAACATTGCCTCTTTTCCTATTTGTCTAGAGCAGCTCAGAAAATGCAAGCCTTAGTGTCCCCTAAGAAAGGCAAGAGCTGAGTTGTTGGCAGCGGCAGGCCCTCTGGGAGAAGAGCAGTGTGGTGCAGTGGAGGCACCCTGGAGCAGGAGCCTGTAGATCTGGGCTTCCTAGCTATGAGGCTTCGGGCAAGTCACTTAACCTCTCTGGGAGAATGATTGTAGGGGCCCTGTTGGGTTCTAAGGGACTCTTGCCCCACTTACCTCTGACCCAGTGAACTGGGGCCAGTGGACTTTCCAGCAGGCCTTGGAAGGTTCCCTCTACTGCAGGAGAGTGTCAGAGGAGCCGGGAGGCCCTCATTTAATGACTGAGAAGAGATTCCACCCCCAAAGCTTCTGTCTCTTCATTTGGAGAGTGATTTTCCTTGTTAGTAGTCTCTTTGCCATTCGAGTGGGTAGAGAAAGTTCGCACCAGAGGGAAAATTTGGGCAGAGTGGGTGTGTTGATGTTGGGAATAAAATGACAATTTTCCCCTACTGTTGTTAACATCTCCCCCAATGCTGGAGAAACTCAATTCTAATTGCATTACAAGAATGAATGAAAAATATACCCTCCAATGGGTTCAGTAGTAATGGTTTTGTAGGAAAGATACAAAGCAGTTCACCTAAAAGGCTGTTTCTCAGGAGCAGGGCAGAGGACTGAGCTAGGACGAGGCCTTGGTCAGCACCTCACCTGGGATAGGGTAACCGAGACCCAGGTGTAGATGCGAGATCAGGACTAAGGCTTTCCTGCTGCTGCTCTGTCTGCATAGAGTAGTGTGAAATCAGGCCAGGGGCAGGACACGGGACTCACAAAGCCTCAGAGGCAGATGTAAGCGGCTTGCCCAAGCTCAGGGCACAGTGATGGACTCAGGGAAATTATGAAGGGAGTTTGGATGTCAGCACAGAGCTCCAGGAATGGATGAGCACATTTCCTTTCTAATTTCCATTAATGAATGGTGGCAAAGCTCTTGGAAAATGAAGAGCAGGGCAGAAAGTGCTAAGTGTCCTGATTGCACAGGAGGCCCAGTCTTGCTGACTGGCAAGGGCAGTTTATACCTTCCGACCTACTCCTTATGTAACCACTGGGCACTACCTTCTGGCCAGGTGACCCTAGGACGGTCCACCAAGAACTCAAGCTCAAAAAGCCACTTTTAGAATGGAAGCCTTCTCCTAGGAGGGCACAGGAGAGTTCTGGCGGGGAGATGGGATGTGGGGCACCCTGGGTGCTGGTAGTGATGACACTGAATCACAGGGTTCTGGGTTTGATCCTTGCCCCACCACTGCCAGCTTCTTCCTCTTTATCTTCATCTTCCCAGCACCCGCCACATGCCAGGCACCATTATGATCACTTTACATACACTGATCCATCTACTGCTCCCAGCAGCCCTGTGAGGTAGGTATCCTTATTTCTCTCATATGACAGATGGGGAAACTGAGTCACAGAGCTTCTGTAACTTGCCCAAGATCACACATCTGGAAAATGGCAGAACTTGGATTTGAATCCAGGCTGTCTGGCTCCAGAGTCTCTGCACTTGGATGGCTTGGGCAGGCTTGCTCGTCTCTTCATGAACCCAGGCAAGGCTTTACCTCTCTGAACCTCAGTTTTCATTCATGTAAAATGGCAGTAGTAACACCTGCACTCACCAGGCATAGAGTGGGGTTGAGTAAATGTCAGTTCCCTCCTCCATGGCATTGGTGCTCCACATTGTTTTAGTCTTGGCTTTTAGTTGCTCAAAGAGGCCCATGGACCCTGTCCCTGGGAAAACGTATAGTACTTGTATAAACATACCAACACACAAAGTCCTTTGCACACAAGTTCATTGGGTTCATGGATCCCTTGAAACCCTTACAGGGTCCTTGTCGCATGGTAAATAATTTCTGCCACATGTTCACATTACCCATGCAGCATGTATTTGTTACTTCTTGCTACGCAAGATGCAGGGGATAGATACAGATGATGGACCGTTGCTGCCCTCGAGGAGTTTGCAGTCTAGTCAAAGGAGGGGACTTAGAGTATGCTACAGGGTATACTAGAAAGGTGTTTCAAGCCAGTATTTATTAAGCACCTGCTATAGCCCACCCACAGTGCTGTGCTGCAAGATAGAAGAGTTAGAAATATGAACAGCCCCTGCCCTTGTGGAATCTACCTTCATGATAGGAAGGCGGGACTAACACTCAGCAAAATCATTCCATAACAGCCCAGAGACTGGATGTGCAAAAGGCTAGAAAGAGACAGATGAGCGTGGCAGGAGAGAATGCTGCCACCTGCTTCATGGGGCCTTGAGCTCCATCTTGAGGGATGCAATGACGCCGTCAAGGGTTGGGTGGGAGAGGGAACCCCATCAGCAAAGGCATGGAGGTGGGCAGTGAGGAGGCTGCCCAGACCCCAGAGGGCAGACCTGGGCTGCAGCAGGAGGTGCAGGTGGCTGGGTTGGGTGTGTCGATTGCCTAGGGTGGCCGTTACAAAGTACCACAGGCTGGGCGGATTCACCGACAGGGGTTGATTGTCTCACAGTTCTGGGGCTCAGAAGTCTGAGATCCAGGTGTTGGCAGGGCTGCTTCCTTCTGGGCTGAGTGAAGGGTCTGTTTCAGCCTCTCTCCCTGCTTCTGGTAGTTTCCTGGCTGCAACAGCAGGACTGTGATAGTCACATGGTGTTCTTCCCATGGCTTCACATTTCCTTGTTATGAGCACACACGTCATAGTGGATTACGGCTCACTCTAATGACCTCATTTTAACTTGATTACCTTTTAAGATCCTGTCTCCAAATAAGGGCGTGTCTCAGGTGCTGCAGCTTGAGACTTTAACATAGGAAATCTGGAGAGTCAGGTGTCAGCTGTTACCAGCATCCTCCTGTTCCTGTTTACCGTGATGGGAGGAAAGGGAGGGGGCACCAACTGGCCCCATGTGGGCTTTGGGCTTTGTCACTTGCCCATGAGAGAATGGAGACCCCAGGGTGAGGGAGCTTGTGAGAGGGAGACATGGTAGTGAGAGGGTGAAGAATGACGCCAGGGCACTGGGGGACAGGTGGGAGGCTTGTGAGCCTGGGATAATCAGGAGCTGGTGCCTGCAGCCCTGACCCCCAACGTCTCCCTCCCCATCGCTCAGCGGCCAGAGAAACTCCAACTTCACCAGAACCTGGTGAGAACCATCGGACACTGAGAGTTCTCTGGATCCTGCACAAGAACATCACCTGTGCCCTGGGCAGGGGCAGGAGGATGTCATCCTCCCTCCAGAGTCACCTTCTGGGAGCCTTGTTTCTTGCAGGCTGACAAGGAGCAGGCCCAGGTGTGAAAGCCTTGTCTGACTCAGCCACCAACTTGCTGTGCAATCTTGGGCCGGTCCTTTGCCTCTGTGGAGCAGCTGTGACATAGGATGGACCATCCCTGTGTGTGGAAGGAGGAAGAGATGGAACAGGGACCCAGAGTGTCCTGCAAAGCACAGAGCTCAATACAGATGCAGGGGAGCACTGTTTTTCTCCTCTCTGTACAATGTCCTCTGCCTTTGAACTGCCATTCTCATCTGGGAGCCCTCCTGAAACCATCCGTACCAGAGCTTCCCACCCGCCCCAGGCCAACTCATACCTCTTTCCGCTTCCATTATCTACAGCCACAGCTGAGTCCTGGCCCACTTTGGTCACCAGGTATGAAATATTTCCTAGAGATCACTGGGCAGAGTGCCTGCCTGCCTTTCTCCCTCCCTCCCAGCTTCCCTTTCTTCCTTCTTTCAGGACAGAGGCATTTTTGCCTCTGCAGATAGAGCTAGTTTTATGTCTTGGAGAAGCAGACTTTCACTTATGTGGTAGAATTTGAGGCATTTTGGGAAGCTCTGTTCTTTGAAAATATTAGTGCTATATCAAACCAGATGATACAGGACTGAGTTATGAGCATACTGAGTTTTGCTGCAGTAACAGGCAACATCCAAATCCCAGTGGCTTGAAACAGTGAAGTTTAATTTCTTCTTCAAATTAGGTGTCCACCGTGGGCTAGCTAAGGCCTGCTCCTTGTCAGCCTCACCCCAGGACCTAGGCTGATGGAGCAGGAACTCTCTGGAATGTTGCTAGTTGCTGTGGCAGAGAGAAGAGGGCTCTAGCTAGTCTTGAAGGCAGAGGGTCAGAAACATTTAGTGAGCAGTATTAGTTCCTATCACAAGTCCCATACAGATGGCCACAGTGCTCACAAACCACAACTCATTCATATGTGTGTTTGGTAAGCACTTAATAACAATATGAGACAGGTTCTGTGTGCTTGACTCCAGCAGTTCGCAAACGTGAGCTGCCGAATCAGAATCACCTGGGGAACTTGTTATACCACAGATTGCTGGGCCCCAGTCCCAGAGTCTCTGATTTAGAAGATTTGAGGTGGGGCCCAAGAATTTGCATTTCTAACAAGTTCCCAGGTGATCCTGCTGGACTGGGAACTACACTTGAGAACCACGAGGCTATGGTTTCTTTACTGACTCAGTTTGCGAATCTGTTACAAAGAGGCCCAGCAGGTGCATCCCCTAAGTACTCAGGGCTTCTCCTGATGGGCAGCAGGGAGAAAGCATGCCTCACTGCAGCGGGCAAGGATGGGGAGTCTATCTGCCCAATCCCTCATCTCCTGTTTCCTCTTGGTCGACATAGTTTCCCCCATGGCAAATGAACTCCCTCAAGCTGCCAGGTGAAATCTTCCGGTGGTGGCTTGGAATGCCAGAGGCCACCCTCTGCAGTGTGGTTTTCAGGAAATCCAGAAGTGGAGGGATTCACCAGAAACTCCAGGCACGTATGCAGCTGGTGGGCCTGGCTGGCTTGGGGAGCATAGGTTGGTCCCAGGGAAAGGGACTGTGCCAGCCTTAGGGGGTGGTCTGTACATGGTGGCTGAGGGAACCAGCAGCTGAGGGTCTGGGAGATTGGCCTCATGGATGGACTCTGGTTGAGGGGAGAGGATTCTGGTGGGGGGTTGGGCAGGGGGCAGGCAGTGTAAGATTTAATTCAGTGAATTCAGCACATCAACTCTGTGCCAAATTAGGTACTCCTGTTTCATTATTGCTGTTGCTTTGCACAATTATTGTTTAAATCTTATGTTTCATAATTCCTTTGCTCATCTCTTCTTGCATCACTCTCCTAGGTTCAGCCTCATTCTTCTTGGAAGATCTTTAGTTCTTTCAGGGAAGGTCTATAAGTGACCAATGTTCCTGTGCTTTGTCTTATGCTTTGATTTTGCCCTTGCTCTTGAATGGTGGTTAAGCTGCCTGTGACATTCTAGGCTTTCAGTCATTTTCTTCCAGCAGTTTGGGAAGTGGTGTTCCATTGTGTTCTGGATGTTGTCTTGCACTGCCCTGCGGTTTCCCTAGGATGTGTCTGGGTGCAGAGTTTTTGGGGTTTTTGTTTGTTTTATACTGTTTGCTTCTCGGAGGTATACGTCATCTTTGAGCTAAGGATTCATGTCCTTCATCAATTCTAGAAAATTGTCAACCATACCTCTTCAAAAATCTCTTTTCTTCCATTCTCTTAATTTCTCCTGTTGGAGCTCCAATATGTTGGATCCTCGTATTTCATCTTCTGTCTCTCCCTAAGTTCTCATTTTCAGTCTCTTTATCTCTCCATGCTGCACCTTGGACATTTTCCTTAGATCCATTTATTAGATGCTGTAGTTCTGCTAATTAACCTGTCTGGTGTGGTCTTAATTTCAGCTTCATGTTTCATTTCTAGGAGTTCTATTGGTTCTTTTTCGGATATGCTAAGCTTTTTCTGTCGTGTCCTATTCTTTCATTATGAATTCCATTCCTCCTTTTATTGTTTTAATTATTTTAAACATATTTCTTTTATAGCCTCTTTCAGATAGTTTTATCTCAAGCGATTAGTTCTATTAGCTCAGGTTCCTAGAGGATCAATTCTCCTGTTCGTGGTGCCTGCTGATTCTCCATTATGGCAGATTGTTTCCTTGTACAGGTTGTACTTTTTTTTTTTTCTATTAATTTAGCCCTTTTTCCCTCTTTTGTGCCCCAAAATCATACAAGGGCCCCTACACATTAGTTTTACATTTTCTCGTTGGGCACTCTAATGGTTTTTCCTGGTTCAAGATCACTCTTTGGTAACCTGGTTTGGGATTTTACGCTGTTTGGTAAAGGCTTGGGGTGTTTCTTTTGTTTAATTGATGTGAATTTCACATACCATAAAATCATTTTAAAGTGTGCAATTCGGTGGCCTTTAGTATATTCACGATGTGCAAATATCACCTCTGTCTAATCACCCCTCAAGGAGACCCCATACCCATTCAGCACTCACTGCCTGTTCCCCTGTCCTGGCTTTTCGTTTCTTGTGGGAGACTTTTCTCCCTCCAGAATACCTTGCTTTATCTCTAGGTTGGTGGGTAGCATGTTCAAATCCCTCCTACATGGAGCTGGCAACTTCCAAGGCCAAGTCTGCCCTTGTGTGGGTGTGAAGTCCCTGGCTCCCGGCCTGCGCTGGGGGTGGGAGGAGGTGGCTGTTTCCAGGTCTGATGTTCCCTGAGCTACGCTGGCTTCAGCATCTCACATTCTGCTTGCCTGTAAACTCCCGCTTTCCCCCACACTTAGAAATTTACCTTACTCTCCTTAGAGCTCAGCTATGCATTTAAAAATGTTTTTATTATATTTTGGGGGCACGTTTGCAGCATGAGGAGCTACATTAGCACTTTCTGCCTATCTCTGGAACTGACCCTGTTTTACAGAGAGGAGTGGAATGGGGGCTTTTATTTATTTATTTTTATTATTATACTTTAAGTTCTAGGGTACATGTGCACAATGTGCAGCTTTGTTATATATGTATACTTGGGCCGTGTTGGTGTGCTGCACCCATCAACTCGTCATTTACATCAGGTATAACTCCAAATGCCATCCCTCCCCCCTTCCCATAATAGGCCCCAGTGTGTGATGTTCCCCTTCCAGAGTCCAAGTGATCTCATTGTTCAGTTCCCACCTATGAGAGAACATGCAGTGTTTGGTTTTCTGTTCTTGCGATAGTTTGCTGAGAATGATGGTTTCCAGCTGCATCCATGTCCCTACAAAGGACACGAACTCATCCTTTTTTATGGCTGCATAGTATTCCATGGTGTATATGTGCCACATTTTCTTCATCCAGTCTGTCACTGATGGACATTTGGGTTGATTCCAAGTCTTTGCTATTGTGAATAGTGCCGCAATGAACATACGTGTGCATGTGTCTTTATAGCAGCATGAATGGGGGCTTTTATAACCAATCCCTGTGACGTTTAATTCAATGCCTTCTTGGAGTGATTGCTAACTTTCAACCATAATAATGACAATTGTGTAATGTCTGGTGGTTTAGCCGGCACTTTCACCTTCAGTATATCATCTGCTCAGGAGACTGGAGAAGTGAGCATTGTTGTTACTGCCCTTTTACGGGACAGAAAACTGAAGCTCAGAGAGGCTAAGTGACTTGTCCACATGGATAAGCGGCTGGCCCAGATTTCAGATGGATGTGACTTCAAATCCTGTACTCTCCCCTCCTATAGTGGGTTTTCTCTGAGTAGGAGAAACCTGTGGCCAGAAGAGAGAAGTGGGGTCAGTCAAGAGGGCAGGGGAGGAGGTTTGGAGGGGGAGGAGGGGACTGAAGCTATACTGGTTTGAGCTCAAATTTTTGCTAAGGTACCAAGAGGGCGTGGGGGATGGAGGAAAGGGTGTATGTGTAAGCAGCATGGTGGGACCTGTCTGAAACTCAGCCTCTCCCTAGCTACTAGATGAAAGAACTCACTGCTGACCCTCTAAGAGGCTCCCCAAGGAGTCTTGCATGCTGCCATCACCAGAAACAGTGCTGATGCCACTCCCTTGGGTCACCAACACCTGGTGCTGAGCTTTGCTGCCTAGAGCAACATCCATCCATCACCATTTATTATTATTAGATATCTATGCCTTGCAGGTACTACTAGGTCCTGGGGATGCAGAGATGAATAAGAAGCACATGGTCTAGCAGGACAGATGCCATCACAGAAGGATGCGCACAGTTTAAATAGGGAGGCAAGGAAGGCATGGCTGCCCGTCCACCCCCGACAGAGCCCCACTCAGTGGTCAAAATGAACGCAGCCACTGTGGTCTGGTCCCCAGTCCGTGGGCTTAGAACATTGATTTAGAATGTTCAGAGTAGCTGAGATCCAGGGGATGATTCACACTGACCAAACTCATAAATACTGATGCTTAACCCTGATGCCAGTTAATTCATTTGCAATGAGAAACGTAACTACCAAAGATTTGTCCTCGTCCACTTGTTAGTGCTTGTCAGGCCCTCGATAAATAATTGTTGAAAGAGCGAATTCATGGTCTGGGCACCCACAATGGCTGGTGGTCTCTCTGGATTTATCCTTCTGTTAATGCCTATCTTGGATTCTTCCTGTTCCACCCTGGAACTCCCCCTGTTTGGGAGCCACACGGTAGTTGGTACAAGTACTCTGTACCCACCATCCTGTCTCTCCCTTGGCCCTGCCGCCCCTGGGCCCCTCTGCACCCTTGTCCTTCTGGTTGTGAAGCTGCTGTGCCTGTCCATCTCTCCCCCTCAGAAGTGAATTCCTGAGGCAGAGGGATCAAGTCTCTGCAAGGCTTTCCCCAGGGCCAGACACAGTGTCCAGTGCTGAGTACTGACCAACCACTGAATTGAGTGAGTGAAATAGACTCATACCCCCAATACTGAGAGACCTCTTAGGGAGAGGCAACTAACTTTATCTAGGGATGGAAGGAAAGGGGGTCAAGGAAGACCCCTTCAGGGAGGTGAGTTTTGAGCTGAGTCTGAAAGATGAGTAGGAATTCACCGGGAGAACAAGAGATGGGCTGTGGGTAAGACGGAGCTTCAGAACTCAGCTGGCCTGAGAGTGACTCCACTCACTTCCTCTGCTAGCTGTGTGCCCTCAAGCACGTTGCTTTGCCTCTCCATACCTCAGCTTTCTCATCTGTAAAATAGAGCTCCATTGGGTACATACCTCTTTAGGCTGTTGTGAAGATTCAGTGAGTTGCTACAAATAAAGCATTTAGTAGAGGGCCTGGCATGTGAAGAGCTCAGTAAAACTTGGCTGTTGTTCTTGGTTTACTTTTGTGAGGGAGGGCCTTGTCTAGCAGAGGGGCAGCGTAAGCAAAGGTGAGAGGTGGGAGATAGCAGAGGGGTCAGGACACTGCACAGACAATCTCATGAGGTCATCAAGGGGTTTAAGTAGCAAGCAATGCCATGAGGTGGTGTCAGGGAGTGGTTGTTCTGGGGGCAGCAGCATGGACCACCAGTGAAGGTGGTGAAAGACAAGTTATGGGGGGTGTGCAGGGATGGGTGAGCCATGGACGGCCGTGCTCATGGACTTGGTCAAGGGAATGAAGACCTGGGGTCTGGCGGCTGGGTTTTGCTGGCCAAGCTCTAGCTTTCCCTGGCGGGACTTTCCTCCACCCTCAGTGAGTGCCAGCAGGGCCCCTCGTACTGAGGCAGCTGTGGGAGGATTGAGGCATCGCTTCTTAATCACCAGCTGCGGCGGTAATTAAGCCTCTGCCATCTGCACCGGGCGGCCTCTGAAGGGAAGCCTTTGGTTGTGTCAGAAGCAGTCAGGCATCTATGTAAGCTCTCTTCCTGGGTTTTCCTGGGCCAGCTGAGGCCCATAAAGTGGCTACCCTGTGTCCAGTCTAAGTGCCAGTTTCTCTACGGGAACTTGCCGACGGCCCTTTTGACCTTCTGAATTCATACCTTGGATGTCTGGTCCTTGTTGGGCATTTGCTGCTTGATGCTGCAAGCCCCACGTGGCCTGGCCCCAGCTGACTCTGTGCCTCCCACGCTGGCCTCCTGGCTCCTCCTGCACACAGGGAGCCTTGGAGGTTCTTGTTCCCTCTGCCCAGAATGCTTTTTCCCCAGATAGCCATGTAGCACCAGATGGCCTGTCCCTCATTTCACTCAAATACCGTGTTTCAGAGAGTCTTCCCTGACCACCCCGTCTGCAATGGCAGCCTCCTCCTTGATGTCTTGCTGTACCCTCTTAGCCTGTTTTTTTTTTTTTTCTTTACACTATCCCTACCTGGCATAGACTACACATTTTTAAAATTTCTATTTCCTCAATGGAACTATACACTCAACACAGATCACTGTAGAGTCTACAGTGGGTCACGATGTGCCAGGCACAGAGTAGGGGCTCAGAAAATAGCCTTGGAAAATTGGAGGCACCTCCAATTCATTCTACTCCTGCCTTGCCCCACTGCCGTGCTTTCTGACATTTTCTTCTTCTCTGTCCAGGGCTGCCCACTCCAGATGTGTTCCCCAGGGTCCTTCACAGGAGACTCATTATTCTGTGTCTTGCTCCTCAAGGTCCCGTTACCTGACTGCTGAGCCTCTGTGTCCCATCCAGCTGCCTGAGCTCTCCACATTCTCTCATTCCCTGGGGCTTTGCAGGCTGCCCTCGCCTCCTTGAACCCCCGGTCCTGCTCTTGTAGTTTCTGCATAGTGGTCCTTGAAAACTCAGTGCAGAGCCTAACATTCTCTGGAGCCCCACTCAACACCTCCTTCCCCAGCCCCAGCCCTGTCTTGATGGCAGCCCCTTTCACTCCAGGTCCCAGTGTCAATGTGTTTTCATTTCTCTCACTGGGCCATGAGCTCCTGAGGGCCCAGAATGTGGGACCCCTCTGTATCTGTAGTGCCCAGCACTGGAACGTGCAGGCTGGTTGACGAGGAGGATGCCTGGGGTGGCTTTTCCAGGGGACCCTCAAGGGACACCCAAAGGAGTAGTCTCTGGGCAGGATCCTGAGAGTCCAGAGTGGAGGGTGGCCTGCTTCAGACAGGGTCCTGGTCTGAGGGCTGCTCAGGGCCCTCCCCTCTTTTGTCCTCCCCTCCAGGACCTCAGGTTCCCAAAGCTCCTCC
Organism: Rhinopithecus roxellana; assembly: GCF_007565055.1. Classification (NCBI taxonomy): domain Eukaryota; kingdom Metazoa; phylum Chordata; class Mammalia; order Primates; family Cercopithecidae; genus Rhinopithecus; species Rhinopithecus roxellana. The sequence goes on from NC_044553.1 coordinate 172,885,212, forward strand.
CAGAGTTCTGGTATCTGTACCCATGTCACATATGTGTGAAGAGTCTGGGAACCCTGCTCTAGGGCTCTGTGAGGACTGAGCTTACTGTCTTAGAACCCAGGAGGCCACCTCTGGGTTAGAACTGAGCTTCCAGGATGTAGGGCAGCAGTGACTGGAGGGACATGGGAGGACGGAGCTCCTCATGCAGTGCCTCCTGGTTTGCTGAGCACCTTTCTCCCTCCTGGCCGCTAATGGGCTTTTGTGGACAATGGGCATGCCGGTCCCCAAATCTCCTCTAATGCTTGCTCTTCAGTAAGGGCTGCTGAGTGGCCCCAGTGAGGGTGACAATGCTAGCGCAGAGCCTCCCGCTGCCTCCCAGTGGCCACTTCAATGTCTTTGGAGACCTATCTTTCAAGAGCCTTGCTCAGCTGTCCATCAAGTAGGTGGGATGGAGACTGGCTGGGGAGCTGGACACTCCCTACTCTGTGCTGACCTGACCGTGGCCAAGCCCAGTGGAGAGCCTGAGAGCAGGGTCCCTTGTTGCAGGACACATCCCACCGTTCCCTCCCTGTCTATACCTGGGGGTAAGAATAGAAACATTGAACTATAGGCTTGGCACCCCATCAGTAAGTTGGAATGGAATAGGTCCTGGAGGCCCCCTCTGTGGCTGTTAACCCTGTAGTTTCTGGATGATAGAAAGGTGGGGGGCTTGGAAGGGTAAGCAACCATTTACCAGTGAGAATAGGAATATTTTAATATTTTACCTCTCAGTATCTTTCACCCTAGTGTGTCTTAGTTTAACTAGAATCCCTCATTTGACGCTGCAGATGTGATATGTCTGGACCTCTGAGGAAGGGGCATATCTGCTGTGATGTCTGGCCGTGTGTCGATGTGGTGCATATAGGACTGTGAGTCTGCACGTGTGGAAGCTGCTTCCAGTCCACGTGAGGGATGTCTGTGCAGGCCTGTTATACCAGCTGATATCAAGGTTAACAGCATAGACCCTAGAGCCAGACTGCTGCCTATTGCCTGTGTGACTCTGGGCAAATTACTTAGCTTCTCTGTGCCTCAGTTTACTCACTTGTAAAAAAGGGTAGCAATAGTACCTTCCTTGTGGCATCATTGGGAAGATTAAGTAAGTGAAGCTATGTCAAGAGCTCAGAATGGTGCCAGGCATGTGGAAGGGGCTATGGAAGTGATGGCTTTTATTATTGCATACACACATGTATATTAATGAGAGCTGGGTTTTGCTGTGTGCAAAGTGCTCACCCCTACACATGTGTGCACGTGTATGTTCTGCATGTATTACTTGCTGTCTGTGTATATTACATGTCTGCCGTGAAAAAGCCCCCTGTAACCTATGTGCTAAGTGCATAATTGCATGCTGGCATGTTCGAAGAGTCTGTGCCTTCACTTCTCCCTAGATTCTCCTGAGAGTCACCTTCCCCATCATTGTTTCCGACTCTCCTTTCCCTTTTTAAGCAGCCACTGGTGCTGAATTGTCACCAAGGGAGCCAGAATCGCTCCTTTGCTCCTGATGGGGTGGGGAAGGGGAGCCAAATTACACCATCAATCTCATTCCCACAATGGAGGCAGACCTGGAACCAAGGGCAGAAGCCAGGGAGGCCTCCTCCCTCCCCTGGCCAGAGAACTGCCCCTCTGGTTGCCTTTACCCTGCACTGACTGGAAAGAGAGGAAAACTCCCAAATCTGGGAGCTGGAGTGGCCACAACTTAAAGGTAGCCCCTAGCCCTTTGGTGTGGCCAGGTGCAGGGACTATAGCCTTGGCCTCTGTTTATCCACAAGGTTCCATCCACCAAACCAACTGCGGAGACCTGATAGTAAATCAACAGCAAGTGTGATTTAGAGGACTCTGTTTGCTCAGCTAAGCTTTTGGCAAGGTAAATGCATAAGCTGCAGAAATTCTCTTTGAAACAGCCGCAGGGCTCAAATGCCCTTCAGTCCTCCATAAAGGATTCTCAAAATTATATGGACTAGATTAGTATCTCTATTACATAAAACCATTTCAGTGCCTGCTCGGGGCTTTGAGAATGAAGTCACCGGACAGACCTTTTGTTGCCCTGCCCCGCCAGCACATGGTAATTGAAGATTTCCCTGTAAAAGTGTGTCAGGTAGAAAGAACTCCTAATTTACTAAGTGGAGGGGCCTTTGTTAGGGAGACCGATGCTTTGTTCTGCCTGTCCCTTTTAATCTTCTTCTTGCACAATGGACTTACATAAAGCATTACTAGAGGATTAATGCTGGGGAGGGGACCATGGTAGGGCCGGGCTTCGCAGAAGGGAGGCCAGGCAGGGCCTCCTTCTCCCTTTTCTGCCTCTCTCTCCCTCCTCTTCTTGCATTTTCCTTTCCTTTATTTGGGCCTCCTTCTATCTGGACCCCAGAATCAAGGAGCAGGTGCAAGTGCTGGGACGAGCCCTGTGGCTTTGTAGGAGTGGCCGCCCTTATTTTTCCTAATCAGAGCACATGCTTCTCCTTTGCTCCCTGTTTTTTAATTGCATCTCAGCATGGAAACCCCTGAGGCAAGATCCAGGTTTGGGGCTACATTCTCTGTGGGTTGCCAGATTTGAATCTAGCTGAGGTCTTCAGCCCCAAAGTCAAATGCCATCTGGTGCCTGATGGGACAGTTTTGGTTGGAGGGGTTTCTGCGGTACCCGGGCACTAAGCAGCATTTGTTGTCTGAGATGCTTCCCCCACACTGGCTTCTGGCTCCGAGGAGGAGGAGGAGGCCACTGAACCCAGATTGAGAGGACTCATGTTTTGCCTCTAGCAGGGAGCCACCCCCTTCAGGCTTGAAAACCCCGTGATGCTATTAGATGTGCACCCCGACCTGGCTTTCAGAGATGGAATTCACCTGCTCAGCCATCATCTTGCTGTGTCAGTGGATGCAGGATTCTGCCACCCTTGGGTCTTAGCTTCTTATCTATAACATAAGAAGATCTATCAGCTCTGAATTTCTATGAAATGAGTTCAAATTATGGTGACTATAGAGCAGAGGTTTTTCTCATTTTGAAGTTAATGGGCAAAGTTAATGAGACCCAAGACCAATGGAAAAGTTTAAAATGGAAAAATGCAATTGCCATTCTTAATGAATTGGAGGAAGAACCTAAGAGAGGCAAAGTGGTTAGAAAAGAATCATGAAGCATACTTGGAAATGCAATTTGGTTTATTTCTAGATGGTAGACTTACATAGTTTCATGTGGGTAAGAGGTTCCTAAGCTTTCCCAGGGCAGGGCCATTTCTTCCTAGACTACATCCCCAAACAGGCTGTCACAGGCCTTCACAGTCTCTCCTGAAGACTTAACTGCTTGGCTGGGGTGGGCAGAGGGGAAAGGTGAGCTAACAGTGAACAGACTGTGAAAGCTGTAACTCCAGACAAGATAGAGAAGCTAGTTAGGACCCATCAGCCGCATGTGGAGCACATTCTAGATGAAGGCCTTCCTGGAGGACATTTGCCTTCCCAAAGGGAGGGAGGGACGAAGGAGGGGCTCCCATTTTTGGTGTCAGGCCTTCACACATGTTATCTCATTTTATCCTTCCAGTGACTTTGCAGTAATGCATGTCACTTTCTACGTGTGTACAGCTGAGACTCAGAGGAGTGAAATGACCTGCCTAAGGGCCCACAGCTAGGAAGCAGTGGAGCTGGGTTTCCAGGGCACTGATGCAGAAAAAGCTAGGACTGTGAAATCCACCAGGACCTTAAGTTTAAAAGAATGGGCCCCCTCCTGGCTAACACGGTGAAACCCCGTCTCTACTAAAAAATACAAAAAACTAACCGGGCAAGGTGGCAGGCACCTGTAGTCCCAGCTACTCGGGAGGCTGAGGCAGGAGAATGGCGTAAACCCAGGAGGTGGAGCTTGCAGTGAGCTGAGATCCGGCCACTGCACTCCAGCCTGGGCGACAGAGCGAGACTCCGTCTCAAAAAATAAAAATAAAAGAATGAGCCCCCACGTCTGGCTGGGGGTCTGTGCTGTAGAGTGTCCAGCTCTAGCTTAGGCTCAAGGACCATGGGTTGCAGCCCTGCCTTGCACTTTAACTAGCTAAAGACTTCGATGTGCCGTTCTACTCTCTGAGTTTCTTTCCTCATCTACAAAATAGGAGTAGAAGCCCCTGTGCCACAAGAGAATATGATGGGGCTTTGTCCTCACCAGCCCCTGACCACCCCCACTTGACTGGCTGGCAGTAGAAATAACAATATTCTCCTCTTCCTCTTGTTCCTCCTTTGCCTTCTCCTCTCCCATCCTTCTCTTATTCTTTCCCTCCTTCTCCTCCTCCATTATCATCAACATAGCTAACACTTATATAGCACAAACTATATGCTAGGCCTCATTACTAACTCATTTAATCCTCACAATCCTATGAAGTGGTGCTATTAACATTCTCAGTTAATAGATGAGAAAATGGAGGCACAGAGAGGTTATGTAACTTGCCCAAGGTCACACAGGAATGAAGCACTAGAACTGGGCAGTCAAACCCAGGCATCTGGTGTCATTTTCATGCTCATAATAACCATTCTGTTACAGCCAGTGGCCTGCAGACTTAGCTGCTCCGAGGCTGCCCTGGAAGCTTGTGTGTGTGGCATCTCTGGAGGTTGAGGATGTACAGCTTTTAGCTGATGGGGTATGGCTGCAGCTGCCGGTCTGACCCCCACTGTGTGCGGTCACCTCATCCCCTATCCAGCCATCTGTCCCACTCAGTTCCTATTCTAGTTCTCATTTGCTGCTGGGATGGAACTTGGTCTGGGGAACTCTATTGTTTAGTCCCTCTGTGCCTCAGTTTCCTCACTGTGTAATGGGGATAATAACAGTGCTTTCCACATGTGAAAAGGCTTGGGAAGATTAGGTGAATAAATTCATGTAAGGTGCTTGGAACAGTGTGTGGCACACAGTAAGTGCTGAGTGTCAGCTCTTATTATCCAGTACAGCCGGATAATGCAGAGGAAGTTGTACTGCTAGGCCAAGGGCCAAAGGAAACAAGTTTTCAGTTCTGGGAAGGAACCCTGGGTGTATAAGCATAGAGTTGGGAGGTGGTCAAGACCCCTCCCTGACTACCTAAAGAAAATGGTTAGGCTGGGTGTGGTGGCTCATACCTGTAATTCTAGCATTTTGGAAGGCTGAGGTAGGAGGATCGCTTGAGGCCAGGAGTTTGAGGCCAGCTCAGGCAACTTGGGATCTGACGTGAGAAAGACCCTGTTTCTACAAAAAAATTTTTTAAATTAGCTAATTGTGGTGATGCATGCCTATAGTTCCAGCTACTTGGGAGGCTGAGGCAGGAGGATTGCTTGAGTCCAGGAGGTGGAGGTTACAGTGAGCTGTGATGGCTGCTCCAGCTTGGGTGACAGAGTGACAGAGTGAGACCCTCTCTCTCTCTCTCTCTATTAAAAAAAAAAAAAAAAAGCTAGAAAGAAAATGTTTAAAATGGTTAGAGAGAACAGCAAATAAATGTCACCAAGCTCATAGTGTTCATCACGGAAATGAGGTGCAGGAACTGAGCTTGCTGAGTGGAGAAGCCTAGTCATGGCTCTGTTTGCTCTAGGACATGCACAGATCGCACCATTTCCACCTAGATGGAAATTTTAGATCTGTATTATCAAGGTACTGGGGGTCAGCCTGCAGGTGTCCCAGAGAGAAACAATTATTCAGAACCGCAGAGAGGGGTCCAAAGGGCCAGCATACCTGTGACAAGAATGGTCTCTGGCAGCTGGTGTTCTTGATTGTCCACTGAGGAGGTCAGTATGGTCCTAAAGCCCAGGTCTTAGTGATTAATAACCTTACAGCTCAAATGGTGAAATATATGTGTAAGATGTGTCTGTCTCCATGGGTCTGGAATGAAGCAAGCCTCTGTCAGGGGGCAAATAGCATTTTTCTCAAGGTCACTTCCAGCCCAGCATTCTGGGGTGTGTCTGGGTGTGGTGAGGGCTAGCCCTGCTGCAAGCAGAGAAATGGCTAGCTGACTTTCTGGGCATCTTCCTTTTCTGAATCTGTGATGGTAGACATTACCCCTGAATAGAAAGCAAAGCCAGCATGCTTCACCCACCAGCTTCCTGTATTTACCTTAACAGAGTTTTAAAACTCAGCTTCTGACGTGTACAAACCATGCATGGTACAACGTGGACACCTCAGCTAGAGGTCTTAATTACCTGCTAAGAACAAGAGACAGTTCTAAGATCTGTGCAGTTGCTCATGGCAAGTGGTTTATTTCTCAGAGCAGAGTACAGAGCAAGGGGAGCCATATGGCCCAGCAGTGGAACAGCTGTCTCTCGAGAAGGAACAATTTGGGAACTTCCACCATCTGGGTGAATTACGAGACTTGCAATTTTCATGCATATGTTGCAACAACTTACCAGCACAGCAGTCAAGTGGGTTGATGATGGAGAGATTAAGTGTCCCCATGCTTGAGTGCTGGCCCACTGCATGGCTATCCATCCTCAGAAACCCTGACTCGGCAGCCACCTCTTGAGCCTGTCCGCCCTGGGCACAGCCTGCCTCTGAGGTCACATGGGCAGATGCCCTACCAGCTCCCTGGGGATCCTCACTGCCTCTACCTGGCAGGTGGGCCTTCCACTTCCTCCAGAAAATATACATGTCATTCCTTTAGCTGCAGCCTCCGTTTGCCTCTGGCAGGGCTGGGAAAATCTAGTTGAAGAGTGCTTAGTGGTTTGGGGCTGTTATATTTTCTCTGCTCTATGATCCGTGTTAGGTTAAAAGGGCCAGAGCCGCTTTTCCTTCCCACAGAAGATAACTCAACCTGGACAGGCTTCCTCTGGGAGAATTAAAGGTGATGAGGGACTTCTGTTGGCTGCAACCGTTAATATCCTTTTCCCAAAATGGTCCTCTCCCTTCCCGGCCTCCCAGCTGGTTGGAGTGATGGGTATATTCCAGCGTATCTTCATCCCAGTAATAAAACTCTTTTCCTGTGGTTACTGGTGGCCTCCCAGAGCAAGTGCTGCATATCCAGGGCCACAATGAGGAGAGTCATGTAGTGGGGCCCGTGGAGTGCCAGGCCCCGTGAGGGGTGCTCTTCCTCTATTCCTTTTTTTTTTTTTTTTTTTTTTTTTTGAGACAGAACCTTGTTCTGTAACCCAGGCTGGAGTACAATGGCACAACCTCGACTCACTGCAGTCTCTGCCTCCTGGGTTCAAGTGATTCTCCTGCCTCAGCCTCCTAAGTAGCTGGGATTACAGGCACATGTCATCATGCCCAGCTAATTTTTGTATTTTTAGTAGAGACTCGGTTTCACCATATTGGCCAGGCTGGTCTCCAACCCCTGACTTCAGGTGACCTGCCCGCCTCGGGCTCCCAAAGTGCTGGGATTACAGGCGTCAGCCACCCAGCCACCGTGTCTGGCCTTTCTTCCTCCATTCTTACAGAAGTGCTTCGCAGTGGGCCCTGTTATTCCCAGTTCAAACAGGAGGAAGCAGAAGCACAGAGAAGTCAGGTGACTAGCCAGAGGTCACTGAGCTGGGAACCGGAAGAGATAGGATTCAAGCTTAGGTCTGCTTGACTCCAAAACCAAGTCTCTTTCCTAGAAACTGTGCCAGACCTGGAAGGAGGCAGATCTCTGAATGAGATGTTAGTAGAGGGTATGCTTTTGACGAAAAAGGCATTGTACAAATTGCTATGTCTCAGGCCCTCTCAATATCTCTCCCACTGACAAGCCAGAGATTTTCCCATTAGGGAGATGCCACTGGGTGATTTCCTGGTCTCCAGAGGGCTCCTGCTAAAATGTAGTTTTGTTACCTGGGGAGGTGACATTTCTCTTCATGCTCCTTCAGATGGAGAGAGATTGACACAGATGAAGAGTACTGGTGCCCTCTCATCTTTAAAACTTGATCTGAGCCCGGCATGGTGGCTCACACCTGTAATTCCAGCACTTTGGGAGGCCAAGGTGGGTGGATCACCTGAGGTCAGGAGATCAAGATCAGCCTGGCCAACATGGCAAAACCCCGTCTCTACTAAAAATTACAAAAATTAGCCGGTGTGTGTGGTGGCAGGCGCCTGTAATCCCAGCTACTCAGGAGGCTGAGACAGGAGAATTGCTTGAACCCGGGAAGTGGAGGTTGCGGTGAGTTAAGATCACGCCACTGCACTCTGGCCTAGGTGACAGAGTGAGACTCCATCTCAAAAAAACAAAAACAAAACAAAAAACTTGATCTGAAGCCAGCTGTGTCCCCTGTCCCGATCACCGCACACCTTCTGTTACCAGGACATCCCAGCTAGAGTCTCCACAGTCCAGACAACACAGCCGATCTGAGCAGGTTGGTCTTGGATGGATTGCCTAAGCCCAGCACCAGGGTGTCCCAGCAGGGAGGAGTGCAGCCTGTGACTCCGGCCTTGCCCCTGCTTCCTGGCTTGTGGGGATGAGGCACAGCCTAAAGGCCACCACCTCCCCAGCCAGAAGAAACCAAGGTCTCTCCAGAAGCCCAGAGCAAACTCAGGGTGCTCCTGCTAGTCACCTGCTGGGCTCTGTGTGGCACTATGCCATTGTCACCTGTTCACCCCCTGTGCCTCCTTGGTGGAGTTGTCCTGAAGGTCCCCAAGGCAGGGTTTGAGTCTGAATGTCTCTGTGTCCCTGTGGGGCTAACAAGAGTTAGTAGGGTTTATTGACCACTTCAGTGTCTACCAGGAAAGGGGCTTTGGGGAAATCAAAACAGCACCTCCCCAGAAAGGCAGGGAGCCTTGCTCATTAACCTCTGGCAGCAGAAAGGCTGATTCAGTCTTTGGGTGTCACTTTCTTTTGGTTCCCTATCCCTAGAGACCTGGGCACAAGCTAGTGGATCCAAGCCCATTACGCCTTTTGTGCTGGTGTTGGTGACGATGGCCCCTGGCCACTAAAGCCTAGCTGGCTGGAGATCAGAATCACTTTCCTGCTTGGCTTTCCCTCTGCCACCCCCACTTTCTGCTGCTTCATGAATTTGTCTTTTCTTTGGGTGGAGACCGTTTGAGAGTCCTCTTATTGGACCCACTGAGAAGGGGAGGCTGGGAGGCAGCTGGGAACTGGCACCCAGTTCCCAGGCAGCCACCTCCCTCTTCTCCTTTGTCTCTGGACCCAGCTGAGCCCTTTCTAGCTGCACCTTGTTCTCTCTGCACAAGGACTCCCGTGTGCTGGGGAAGGTGGGGGCACCTGGGAGATGGCTCCCAGGGAGACAGCTGCCCCAGCACCTCAGGCTAGACTTGGGGATGTGTGAGTGAGATAGTGACCAGATGGAGGAGGGAAGGAAAGATGTCCCAAGGGGACGGTGAGCATCAGGGTGGATTTATGGGTGGAGGTTCTATTTTCTGACCCCAAGCAAAGTCACTGGGAGAATAAAGGCCAGAAGTTGAATGGAGTAGCTGAGGCTCAAAGCTGAGTCCTGAGACTTTCTGATCCATAACCCCAGGCCTCATGTCCATGGGACTGGGCTGCAAATCAGGAGATATGAGGGTGAATCCTGGTGCTTCCCTGCACCCAGACCGGAGAATCGCAGATTCTCAGAGTTAGGTGGGAGCCTGCAGGTCTCTGAACCTGGGCACAGCTCTTTGGTTTCTAATTTCTACCCCAGCCTCTGGGCCACCATTTCCACTCTTGGATATAAGTAGGCCTCACAGGGTTGTGCAATGTGAAGGCCCTGCTGCTGTCGCCACCACAGAAATGCTTGTTCAGGCTCAGTTTGATTACCTTGGTTGACAGGGAACTCGCTGTCTCCTAAGGGGGAACCCATGTGGGTTTGGATTGTTCTTAGTAAAATAAAGGTATTTATTTTGGTCCCAGAAATGATTTCTATCTTTTACTTAGTAGCTTTTCAGATGTTTAGAAACCTGTCTCCCTTCTCCCTGCTCCGACCCCAACCAATGTTTTCTTTTCCAGGGCAGGCATCACTTGTTGATTTTACAATGGATTTTCAAGCACTTCTTTCTTATGTGCCAGGCTCTTGGCTAGGTGCTGACAAGACAGGAATTTATAAAACAGACATGACCCTTCACTCAGGGAGCTCACAGCCCAGCAAGTCATTATTCCCAGGCTCTCCCTCTTAAATGTAAAAAGGGCTGCAGGTCTGGCTTGATCAGGGCAGAAGGTGACAGGCCCGCTTTGTTCTCCATGCTTCTGTTAATGTCTGTGTGAAGCTGGGCTGATCCCTTCCCTGGACATCATCCCAAGGATAACAGCACTTGCCTGCTACCTATCAAAGGTAAAGTGTGGGATCTAACAGGAGTCAGATTTTTACTTTGTTACACACACAAGGTATTATTTGCATTTAATCCCAAGGAGGCAGAGAGGCAGGAAAAGAAAGGTGTTTATTTTGGTGGTGTCCCTATGACAGTAATTACTGCATCCTTTCGGACAAGAGGGTCATCCAGCAAACCCACTCAAATGGCTAAATAACATCTTCACTTATTTTTTATCTGGGCAGTAAGTATTGAGTTCTTACTATGCGCTGAGCTCAGTGTTGGGCTGAGAGGTGGATGTTGAGGGTGAACAAAAGAGATGAGGTGTCTGTCTCCATAACACTGACAGCCTAGTGAGAGAGGCTGTTAACAGCCATCCTCAAATTAATTGAGGACATTTTCAATAGGTGGTATGGAGGAAAAGAACATGGGGTGTTGACAGCTAATACACCAGGGAGACCTCCTTCAGATGGGAAGCTGGGGGATCAGGGAAGGGTTATGGAGCTGAGACTTGAAAGATTCAGAAGTAAAGCCTGGGGATGGGGAGGGAGCTCCTGGCAGGGGGAGTGGAATGGATGAAGACCTTGAGATGGAAAAGAGTTTTGTGCTCCTAAAGCAACTATGAGATGCTGGTGGCTGGAGGGCTGGAGGAGGAGGTGGCAGGGATGGAATGGAAGAAGTGGGCACAGCCAGATCCCATGGGGGCTCCAACTAGAGTAAACACCTGTGGCCCTAGCATCACCAGCTGGACTGGAGCCAAAGCAGGCAAGAGCCTGGAGCAGGGGCTCAGGGATGTGTGGGTACCATTGTGGCTGCAGATACCAACGTCTGGCCCTGGGATTGCCAGGCCATCGGGCTGTGTCCTGGTGGCTATTGCCCTTTGTGTTCACGCCCTTGGGGCTCACACCCTCGCCTTGTGGGAACAGGACTCACGCTTTGGGATGACGTTTCATTGACTCCTGACTCCCTCTCTAAATGTGACTTTCCCAGAGCTAAGACTGTGGCACATTCTGGTACCCCCGTGCCTTGCACAGTGCCTGGCCAAAGCGGGCTTTGCTGTACTGCCTTCTGGCTGTGACACTGCCTTTGCGTGACCTTGGGCAACTCACCTTCAACCTCTGAGCTGCTTAGGATTCTCATCTGTTCATGTCCGACAAATCATCCTGACTCTTGGACTGCAGGTGGGGAGGGGAGCAGAAAAGCAAGTGAGATCATGGGAAAGAGAGGGCTTTGCGAAATGTGAAGTGTTAGGCAGGTGGAAGGTTACCTTGGTGCCTGAGCCCTGCCCTCGGGTTATCTTCTACCCTTTTTCCTCTCTTTGCCAAGGCTAGAGTTGCCTTTTCCCATGGTGCCTGTCAGCTGCTTGTTCTCACACACGTGGGGAAACGTGTTATCCAGCAGAGAGTGAGTTGCCCTAGTAACTAGCTGGTTGCCTAGCTATAAGTGCTGGAGTTGGAGTTTGAACACAGGAACCGCAGCTCCAGAGTCCACAGTCTAGCCACTCGACTCTCCTACCACCCTCTGTATTCTCTGCAAAGCACTTGCACACATATATGTCATGCTATCTGTGGCACAAGAAAACTTCATCACTCTCATTTTCCGGATGAGAAAATTGGAGCTCTGAGAAGTGAAGTTCACCTGGGTCACACCGCCAGATCTCCCGACTCCAAGTTGGGTGATCTTGCCATCCGGGAGGCCCTAGTTCTGGCCTTGGAAGGGCGCGTTGGCCTTGGGGTGTGTTTGCACGTGGGTGTGTAGAGAGCCGCGGAAGTATGCGGGCTGCAGCCCTGACTGCTGGCTTCCGAGGATTTGTCAGACTCCATGGCAACCCACATGCTGCCACTGTGGGTCTAATATTGTTTTTGTTGCTTTGGTAAAATGTTTTGTTGAGTGTGTGGCATTCATGCCCTCTGTAGGTGCTCTGGGGCAGAGGTGGCAGAAGCAACATTAGTTATGTGTTTAAAGGGCTGAATTCCTTGTCACCTTTCCTCTACTGTTCTGCCCCCAGGAAAAGAAATAAGTGTCCTGCCTCTCAGGCTTTCTAGTTTCTAGATGCGTGTGTTCTCGGGCACCAGAGAAGCCAGCAGCACTGTAGGCTCGCTCATCTCGGGCGGAGTATGAAGTCCAGGCTCCCCGGCCCCCATCCAGCCATCGTTCCCTATGGCAGGGCCTGGTGAGGGTTAAGGTTCTTAGTGACCAGTAAGGGTCCACCAGCCACTATGCAATGCCAGGCTCTGGGCTGTGCCTGTGGACTGGGAGGAACAGCAGATAGGGGTCTCTGCCCTTCAGTGGCTGATAGCCCAGGCCACTAGATGAGCTCCCCACATGCCAGGAGGCAATTAATCATGCCAGCTGCTCTAGGAGTCAGGACCAGAGAATGCTACAGGTAATGAGAGAGGATGTTCCCAGTGCCAGGGGCATGGAGCCAGGAGCTCTGGGCTCTGGATCAGATCCGGCATGGATGATCTTGGTCAAGTCCTTCATGTCTTTGAACCTCACTGTTCCCATCTCTAAAGTGGAGATAATAACACAGCTGTCTTGCTTACTTCTTGGAAGAGTTAGGAAAGCAAATGAAATGACAAACATAAATGTGCTTTAGAAATTAAAAAGCACCAGATGAATAGAAGCTATTATATTCTCTGAAAATTCAGAGACAGAAATCTGTTTTGTCTTTGTTTCCTCCTTCCCTCCCTTCCTCTCTCTTTCTGCCCTCCCTTCTTTTCTTCCTTCCCTCCATCCTTTTTCTTCTTCCTTTCTGCAAATACCTGCCAAATGTCTTCCCCATGTAACTGCTAGGTGATAGGTCAGGGTTGGGGAAAGAGAGTAGGGCACAGATAAAGAAGACCTGGTTTTCCCCTTTAAGGAATTTGAGACTAGTTAGGAGCCAGATGTCACCAGAACTGTGATACAAAGGAGGGTGGCAGCTGCACGACCAGCTGCGGTACTGGGCAGGATGTGTTGAGAGCAGGGGCGTGGGCTGCATCTGGAAGAAAGGTGGGAAGGTGGACGGGCAGTCGTAGGGAGGATAGCCCAGCATTCCAACAGGGAATTTGCTCCACTGTGGGTAGAGAGAGGAAGGGGTCTGGGAACCCAAAGATGCTCGCAATGTTGGCATCTTGCTCTCTGCTGGGCTGCAGTGGCTTCTCAAGAGCTGATGCTGGGCCAGTTGGGGGCCCATCAGCTCCCTTCCCTGCATCCTTCTGACTCCTGTCTCCCCTGGGGGGGTCTACTTGAGATGACAGGGCCAGCTGGCACATCTGGCAGCCTCTGCTCCCCTCTCTTCCTCCCTCCCTTTGCCCCAACCCCCCAAAGGGCCAGAGTGAGTAGACTTGGATGAAGAACCATCACTGACATGGAAGAAAGGAAGGGAGGGAGGAAGAGAGGAGAGGAGAAAAGGAGGGAGGAGGGAGCCAGTTTTGTGGCTTCTGTGCCTGGCCCTGGCCCAGGGGAGGTGCTTAGAGCAGGGCTGTGAATTAAGAAAGGGGAGAAAGGGCAAGTGAAAGAGGAAACAAGAGTAGTGGAAGAGAAGGAAAAAAACAGGAAAAGGAAGGGAGAAGGCATCTTACAAGATTAGGCTGATGAAAGTTGGAGTAAGGGAAAACAGGCATCTTATCTGAAGAAATTGATATTGCTGTGAATGTGCTACAGGAGTAAACATCATCTTGGGGCTCTGTGCAATTATGCTTTATGGGGGCTCGCCGTGTTGTGCCGAGACCAGAAGCTGCTGGGACCTTGCTGCAGCCACCACCACCCCTGCTCTGCTGGCCTCAAGGGACCTGCTGTTGTCCTGGGCTGGGCTGAGCAAGGTGTGACAGAGACCAGGTCATTGCTGGGGAGGTGACACCTCAGGCCCCAACTCAGCAGCAGAAGTGACCTTCAGGAAGTAGCCAAGGTTTGACCCCTTGACCGGAACAAACCTTCCTCATTAATCCCAACGCCCCTTCCCTTACGGCTCTGCCTCAGTAACAGTTATGCTTACTTGAGACTAATAAGTTTATGGATGTTAGCATGTTTCTTCTCTCAGAGGATCCTCTTCTGTGTTAGCAGAGGCCTTCAGGAAAATGTGCCTTATTTTTTGTAGTTTTAATGGTATTTATTTTCTGCACAGGTAACAAATTCTCCTGGCTCAAACTTTAACAGTTATAAAAGGGGGTGCATTATAAACTTTCTCCCAGACCCCCATTCCTGGAGGAAAGCAGTGGTACCAGTTTGGGGGCATCTTTCTAGGGATGTTTTATGCGTAGATAAGGAAATATATACATGTATTCTTCCCCTATACTTCAACATTCTTACACAAATGGTAACATATTCTGTATTCTGCTCTGTGCTTTTTTTCACTTTAGCTCTAGTGTTGTACACTTTTTCAGTACCTGAAGAACTCTCTGATTCCTTTTTGTGGCTGCATACTATTCCACTGTGTGGCTGTACCGTGATTTACCCTTCCCCTTGTGTATGGAAAGCTAGGTTATTTCTAGGCTTTTGCTATTGTAAACAGTCCTGCAATAAATGACCTTACCCATTTGTCCTTCTCTCAAGTTCAGATATATTGAGGTGGTGCTTCTTCCCAAAGACACAGAGTCAGACCCCTGGGTGAAATGCCCAGGAGAGAACAGAGCGCCTGCCCATCCTCACCTCAACTAATTCATAAAAGCACGAACTCCCTGGGATGCAAGGGAAGTTAGGGGCCCCCAGGATAGGCAAAGCTGTTTCTCTGTATAGCTGTATTCTCTATATATCGGGTGAGGGAGAGAGAGTGGGAAGGGGGTGATGGGCAGGGACATCCTGCAGGGTGAGCCAGGGAGGGACAGGATGGAATGTCTGCTCCCCTTACCCTAAGTCTCACAGGCTAAGAGGATGGCATGTCCTTTGCACTGGTGACCCTAGTTTGACCACTGGAGTTCAGAGGAGAGATCTGATCAGGGTTCTGTTTCCACGACCTCAATCTGCCCAATGAGGTGCTTCAGGCCACTGCACTGGGGGCTTCCTCCTCTGCTAGGAAGTCTTCCCTGCTCACCCAGCCCATGGGCCAGCATCGCTTCTGTATCCAGCTGCCCCACAGGCTTGGGTCTGCTAGAGAGGCTGCATGGGAGAGTTGGGGGGAGCACAGACTTTGGGGCTGCACGGCCCTGGGTTTGAATCCTGGCTTAGAAGCAGTGTGACGGGTGATTTTAAAAATAAAAAAAGTTATTTAAAAATAAGGTGAAAGCATTAAATGTTCAAATAGAGTTATTGGACATGTAAGGAAACTCTTTGGGCTTGACCCTGGGGGTAGTCTGGGTTGGGAGGAATGGAAATCAACTTCTCGAAGCTCTGGTTAGGGGAGAACTAAACATCCCCAGCTCACAGAATGTGAGGCTGCAAAAGGACTCTGGGAGTTTGTCTCCTCCTGCCCCCTCCTGCAGTGTTCTGGTCAAGAGGGTCACCCATCCATATGACAGGTTAGCCACAGAGCTGGGGCACGGACAGGCGGAGGACTCTAGAATCTCAGGCCAGGGGTGTTAAAGAGTCTTTTCAAAGAAGAAGTGCAAGTTCCTGGGGAGGCAGGGAATTCGTAAACACAACTCAGTGAGAAACAAATACAGCTGACATCATGAAAAGGATGTGGTTTTGATAAGGACCAATTCATAAAAGCACAAACTCCCTGAGATTACGAGGGGATTACAAGGGAAGTTAGGGGTCCACAGGCTGGGCAAAGCTGCTAGGAGGGAAGGTGGGGGCAGGATGGGGGGGGGGGGTGACTGACAGTGGCCTCTCACATCCACTTCGTGTTAGGTTTAGTAAAGTGCTAAGTCAGTGGTGCTAAGCAGCTCCTGGTTTAGCTTCTCACTGGAATAAGATTTAAAACCAGTGGGACCACGGGCTGCTGGCTGCTGGGGATGCGGCAGTGACAGCCTTCCTAAACAGGGGGATCTTCACGGAGGAGGATGGTGGCAGCAGCCTTGCTACAATCCCTAGGACAAAAGTCTAAGTTTGAAGGAAGGACACTTCTTCACAGGTGGGCACTGTCCCTGCCACACCCTGCTTAGAAGCCGTGGGTTCCTGTCACTCTATCTCCAACTTCTATCAGATCCTAATAGAGAAAAATCCCCTGAAGGCTTGTCACGTGGAATCAAAATGAAATACGTCTGGGGAGCGGGAAAGGGCAGACTTGCTGCCAATACGTGGAAGTTCAAGGAGGCAGATATCAGCTCAGTGAAGCAAAGAGCTTGTAGTAATCAGAGCTGCTTATAATTGAAAGGGGCTTCATTGATTCGCTCATTCACACATTCAGCAAATGTTTATTAAGCTTCTGCTGTGTGCCGCTACCGAGCTGGGTGCTGAGGGGATGATGGTAAGAGAAACAGCATCTCCTTTTCAGAGGCTTCTGGGCCAGTGTTGAAGACAATAAAAAACAGTGACATGTGACCCTATGATGGGGTAGGGGAGATGCTAGGGGAGCACGTGTCAGGAACAGCTAACCTATCGAGGGTAGCCAAAGACAGCTTCCTAAAGTAGGGAACATTTAAAGTGAGACCTGAGAGATGAGTTAGCCAGGTGAGGAGGCAGGAAGAGGGGTGGGGTGAGGGATGGGGAGAACAGCATGTACAAATGCCCAGGGGTTGGAGAGAGTCATTTTCACTTGAGGATGCAAATGCAATGGAGTTAGGCTGGAACAGAGTGCCTGTGTTTGCTGCTAGCAGAAGCATCTTGGTAGAGGTTTGGCATGGGATGAGGGAGAGGGTCTGCAAGCACTTGATGGGGTGGTGGAAGTGGGGACTGTGTTATTACTTGGCCTCTTCTGTCCCTAGACGCTTGGTTTTGGGTCTGCTGAAGTCCCTGAATTCAGCACGCTTGAGTCTCACTAGTGTGCTGCCTTCTCCAAAGCCAGTGATGACAGGAAAAGTTGGGATTTCTGGGGCCCTTGCTGGGAGCCCACTCTGCCAGACACTTCACAGGTGTTATCTTATTTCGCTCTCACTACCCTCTATTTGGGCAATGTGATTAGTCCAACTTTATAGATGGAGAACACAAGGCTTCCCGACGTTAGGTAATTTTAATTGACTCAAGGCCACATAGCTGGCTCTGTAGAACTGGGACTCAAACCCAGGTCTGTCCAACCTGAATCCCAGGTGCCTAACCACTTCCCCTGCCTGGGGCCTCCCCGATGGAGGGCAGGCGGTGGGCACCATCCGTCCTTCTGTCCATCCTCCCAGCGCCATCTCCTTCAGGACTCTGTCATATGTCTCCTTGAGAAGAGGCAGCTCCTTTGGGGAAGGCAAGTTGCAAGGCAGAAGCAGGGGACGGGTTTTTAAATCAGCATTAAAAAAATGCTTGACAAGCCTCATGTTTTGCTTTCCTCGTAGGTGGTAAGGATCAATTTCCCAAAGAAAAAAAAAATCAATCAGTTGGAATGTGTCTTTCTGGAGAAAGCCTGGCATCTGTCAAATGGGGAAAAAAAGACCCAGAAAAAGATTTTCTTGGGTGGTGTGCGGGGGGTTGCTGACTCAGGCCGTATGCTCCAACATCATTAACAAGTTGAAAAGCTGTTGCTTCTTGCAGGGATACAGTATTGGTGGTTCGAACAGCTTGGCCGAGAAAATCCTTTACAAAGCAAGGAAGGCTGGGGTACCAGGAGTGGGCCACTAGCAGATCTGGGGCCCGAAGCATCGATTAAGGGAATTGACTGCAACGCTGGAGCTTTTATCAGACCCAGTGGTTGGATGTGATTGCTTTATGTGGAAACCTAATAGGAATGTTCTGACAAGTTGACAGTTTTAATTGATAAACAATTATTAACAGTTAAGCCATGTTGAGGTGAGGCAGGCTGATACCTTGTGGTGATTAGTAGCTTTGCAAAGGAGGTCCTCAGGGGAGTTTGTAATCTGACACTGGCATTTGATCTCAGAGGGGCCCCAGGGCTTCAGAATGGGGAGGCCAGACCCTAGGCTTTGATGGAGAGTCACTGGAATTTTTCTAAAGAGCATTTTGCCATCTAGGGATTTGGGGCTCAGCATTGCCCTGGTCTCATAGCATAATTATGTATTCACCTCTAGCCAGATGGGCATGGCCCACGTTAGTACAATTAGGGCCCTGATGAGGAGAGAGGGAGCCTCTGCCGATTCAGATACTCATTTGTTCAGCACGTATGAATATTTATTGAACACCTGCCATGTGCTGGGCATCATGCTAGGTGCTGGGACAAAGCCCATTCCTTGCCTTCATGGAGGTATGGAAGACAGACAAGTAGTAGGGGCTCACTCACAACCTGAAGTTCCACTGCCGAAGATGAGAGGGAAGCAGTCAGCGAGTGGAAGGCTGGAGAAGTGAGCGGCCTGATGAAGGAGACTGAAGGAGTCACGCAGACAAGTGTCACTTTCTCTGTGAAGCTCTTCCTACGTCTTCCCCTGTCCTCAACATGTGGAAGAAGTGTTTACTGTCTCAGGGCCCATCCTGCACTCTGAACTGGCTATGATTTCAGCACTAGTAATGTTCCAGTGCCCTTGCTCGCTGGCGCACCCACTCACTGGCTCACTCACCCGCCTGCTCACCCACTCACTGGCTCACTCACCCGCCTGCTCACCCACTCACTGGCTCACTCACCCGCCTGCTCACCCACTCACTGGCTCACTCACCAGTCTGCTCACCCACTCACTTACCCACCCACATGCTCGTCCATCCTACCCACTCACTGGCTGACTCACCCGCCTGTTCACCCACTCACTCACCCACCCGCAGACTCACTCACCTACCTACCCACTCACCCATGCGCACGCTCACTCACCTACCTACCCACTCACCCACCCGCACGCTCGCTCGCCTGCCTACCCACTCACCCACCCGCACGCTCGCTCGCCTGCCTACCCACTCACCCACCCGCACGCTCGCTCGCCTACCTACCCACTCACCCACCCGCACGCTCGCTCGCCTACCTACCCACTCACCCACCCGCACGCTCGCTCACCTACCTACCTACTCACTGGTTCGCACGCTCACTCACCTACCTACCCACTCACCCGCATGCTCGCTCACCTACCTACCCACTCATCCTCTGGTTCGCATGCTCGCTCGCCTACCTACCCACTCACCCACGTGCACGCTCGCTCGCCTACCTACCCACGCACCCACCCGCACGCTCGCTCGCCTACCTACCCACTCACCCACTGGCTCGCACGCTCGCTCACCCGCTCACCTACCTACCCATTCACCCACTGGCTCGCATGCTCGCTCACCTACCTACCCACTCACTCTCACCCACCCACACGCACGCTCGCTCACCCACTCACCCACCCACCCACCCACCCAGTGGCTCACTCATTCAGGTGCCATCTCCCTTTCCTGCCATCAGGCTGTTTATACCACAAAAGAAGGAACTGTGACTTACTTGCTCATGGTATTCCAGCACAGCATCTGGCACATAGTAAGTGCTTAATAAGTGCTTTTGGAGTGAGTGACTGCTCAGAGGAATGAATGACTTTGAAAAAAATAGTGAGGTTCCCATGTGCCAGGCATTGTTCTAAGCAGTTTACAAGTGTTAATGATTTAGTCTTGCATTTAATTTATGAGGTAAGGGACCATTGTCCATATTTCACAGGTGAAAAAAACTGAAGGAGGTTAAATAACTTGCCTGAGTAACCCGCTGCTTACAACTGGGAAGCAGCAGAATCGAAACTTGAGTCCAGACAGCCTGGCTTCCAGTCTGTTCTCTGACCTTACATCCTGGCCTGTGGGAATGGAGGGCAGCCCTTGTCCCTCTTTGGACAACTCTCTATGGGGTGCCTGAGGGAATTCTTCCTGCAGCACTCCAGGCCCCTGCTCTTTAGGGGAAGGGTCAGAAGCAGGTAGGGGGAGGATTCACCGCCCAGAAGAACAGGAGGCAGGGCAAGGCCTGGCCCTCTCTGTATTCTAGACTCCTCTCTCTAACCCCTGCCCGCAGAACCCAGCCCACAGGAGGTGCCCGGTAAACACTGGTGGAGTGAATGCACATGTACGTGGTACTGCTTGAATGGGCAGAGGGTGCGCGGGGGCACCCTGGAGTGCAAGCTCACATTTCCCCCCGAAGCACAACCATTGGGGCTCCATGAGACAAAGGGCCTGAAGGTGGGACTGGGACCTCCTTTCATTCCATGCTCCTCTTCTCTGAGGACCAGAAATGGAAAGGGCTGTGTCCAGTGCTGCCCTGATAGATGATCATGGACTGTGAGTTGACCCTGGACTGTGTTTCCTTCCCCACTCCCAGTCCCAGCCCCTCTAGTTTTACCAGTGCTCCTTCCTCCCCACCCCCTCCCTGCCTAATGCAGGCCATTCTATTATCCTCTGAGCTGGAAATGAGCCTAAGCGTGCTCAGGGGCCATGGTGCCCCAGCTCCCCAGCCCAGTCCTGGGAAAAGGAATATTAATGACAACAGCAACATTTTAAAAAGAAAGCAACAGTTGTAACTAACCCCTGGTACTAGGTGCTTTGCATGAATTAACTCATTTACTCTGTGCAATAACCAAGTCAACAGCCATTATACAGAAGGGGAAACTGAGGACCAGAGAGGTTGCTCAAGGACATGCAGCTAATGAGTGGCAGAGCAGGGACCTTGGCTTTTAATGCTATGCTGCCTTGGAATACAAATTAGCAAGGGCACCACCAAATTAAAGGGGAGTGGCAGTCTGGCTGGTGGCTCACGCCTATGATCCCAGTACTTTGGGAGACTGAGGTGGGGGGATCACTTGAGGTCAGGAGTTCGAGACCAGCCTGGCTAACATGGTAAAACCCCGTCTCTGCTAAAAATACAAAAAGATTAGCCGGGCTTGGTGGTGCTGCCTGTGATCTCAGCTACTCTGGAGGCTTAGGCAGGAGAATCACTTGAACCTGGGAGGCAGAGGTTGCAGTGAGCTGAGATCACACCAGAGGAAGACTCCGTCTCAAAAAAAAAAAAGGGGGGGGGGGGTTGGGGGGATGGGGAGTGACTCTGGGCCAGCTCAGCAGGTTGGGTGGGGGTCACACCCTGCAGGCCCCACTCCTGCAGCCCAGGAGAGTGTTTGGCCCTTAATGTCCTTCTGCCTTATCAGCCTTGCTGGGGAAGTGCTGCTTATTAAAACAATAATGGCCTCTTCATATATTGGGGCCAGATGTGGCCACAGCAATGAAAAGCCAACTCTAGATGGGCTGAGAGAAAGGATCAACCATTTTGATTCCTCCTGGCTGTGGAGGGGGCTGAGGGCTGGGAACTGTAAAGAACGAGTGGTACACATCAGATGAGGTGTTTTAGAACTCCCCGAGCCCCGCTACAGACACAGACACACAGTAATACGTACACACATGCCGTGTGACCTTGGTCATGGCCGAATCACTCATGCTAAGCATGTCAGCTCAGAATTGGCACTTGGGTCCACGTGGATGTAGGTCATTTTATTTCCAAGCTGAATCCAATGACAACCTGATTTGAGGCCTCTTGCCAAGAATGCTGATGGCAGACTGATCAATGTGCCTTGAAGCACTGGAAGGCTGGGTTTGGGGGTGGCTCTGGAGGATTCTGGGAGGCTACCACCCTTTCCCTGACCTCCCAGCCTTCTTGGGTCTTAGCTGAATGTCAGGCTAGTTGGCCAGGGGGCATGGAAGTTGTCTTTATTTATCCTGACCTTTTCCCGTAAGTAATTTTTATAGTTCCATTAACTAGTAAGACCATTTGCAAACTTCCAGGCAAAATATATGACCACAGACACCTCAGGGACTTGCGGGTCATCCTGGGTGGAGGGCCAATAGAAGGGAGAATTGATTCAGAGGGCTTCCATGAGCTGGGGATAGCAGATGGGGCCGCCTTTGGTTAGGGAATGGCCAGTGTTATCTGAGCAGCTTGATTGCAGAGGAGACCCCAAGTCTGACGCACACACACCTTTGCTTGGTGCCAAGATCGCCGTCCTGGGTCCTGGCCTGCTTATGCAAGCTCACCCGCTGCCCCAGGACTGATGCCCTGGCCTTCCATCTGCACCTCTGAACACGTTTGTTCCCGGGCCAAGCTCTATGCCTGCGTTTGTGGAACAAATTCCTCTCAAACTTAGCTTGAATCAGTCACTCAAAAAAGTTGGCAGTTGCTATCATGGAGCCCTTTACTCCCAGAGCTGGAGGGAACATTTAGATCCTGTCATCCAATCCTTTCACTTCACAGACAGACAAATAGACCCCAAGGAGGGAGGGGGATCAGCTAAGTTCTCACAGCAAGTCAGTGACAGATCTGCTGCTGGAACTTACTCATCTCACCCTGTGCAAGCAGGCTTTTGGCATCACACGTGTGGGTGCAAACCACGGCTTGGCTCCTGGACCAGTTAGAGTCCCAACCAAGAAACAGATGGCGTGTTTTTTTTCTTTTCTTTTCTTTTCTTTTGAGACAGAGTTTTGCTCTGTCACCCAGGCTGGAGTGCAGTGGTGCAATCTCAGCTCACTGAAACCTCTGCTTCCCAGGTTCCAGTGATTCTCCTGCCTCAGCCTCCCGAGTAGCTGGGATTACAGGCACACACCACCATCTCTGGCTACTTTTTGTATTTTTAGTAGAGACAGGGTTTCACCATGTTGGTCAGGCTGGTCTTGAACTTCTGACCTCGTGATCCACCCACCTCAGCCTCCCAAAGTGCTGGGATTACAGGCGTGAGCCACTGCGCCTGGGCCCAGATGGCATGTTAAGGAGGGTGAGTGAGGAAAGTTTAATAATAAAATGATTTATAAAGGCAGGGGAAGAGCTAAGGAAAACCAATAAGAAATGGTGCAGCATTCAGGCTGCAATCAAGGAGAGCCACAACCACCCCTGGACTGGAAGCAAGCCCTGGAACCTTTAGCTGAGGGGAGAAGGACCACCACCATCACCACCCATGGCCCAGCCTCATGTCCTGCCTGCCCTCCCATCTCTTGCTGCTATCTCCCATTGACTGAACCCATCCAGAAGCCAGAGGCCAGGAAGCCTGTTAATGTCATCCATGCAGGTCAGCTTCTCTGGGCACAGAGAAAGGTGTAGGAGAAGGAGAATGTTGTAAACAGGACAAATGGAGAATCTCTAGCATGTGCATTTGCCAGGGGCAAAAATGAGTTCTGAAGCTGATTATATATAAGGCACAGATATCCATTGTATCTGTGTTACTAGAATTTCATGGGAGGGGTAATTAGGAAAAAAAAAAGTCTAAAAAGCTTCTAATGGATAAAAGGTTAAGAAATACTGATCTAGCACATTGAGTTGCTGGCTATGTGAATTTGCACAAGTTACTTAGTCTTTTCTGTGGTTCAGTTTCCCAACCATAAATGGAGTGATACTAACCCCCACCTCCAGGACTCAATGTGGCTGTGTGTACTCAATACCTGGCAAGTGCCAGGCCAAGAAAGGACTTCTCGTTTGGCCTCTTTTCCTCTTTTGCACTCACCACACTGTCCCTAGTGTCTACCTGAATAAGACCATCAATACGAATGTTCGCTAAGTCATCCAGATTCCCTGTCCCCAGCTCCCAGGGGGAAAGAGGGGTGGAATAAAGTGCTGAGTCAGCATGCATGGCTGCTGCAAGGTTCTGCTTCCCAGGTTGACAGCCCTTGCTCCTTTGGGTAGACCCAGAGTGCCACTTTAGAAAGTAGGACTGGCATCATTTCGTATTTTCTAAGCGCCTTTTTTGGCCTTGTTTTGTCATCTGGTCATCCCAGGGAGTAAGTAAATGATAGGGGAGGAAGGGGAAGAAGAGACCTTCCATGTCCCGTAGTCCTGTCTCCCACCAGACCAGAAGCCGTCTACCACAGGGGGCCGCCTCCCCCATGAAGCACCAGATAGTAAACATTTTAGACTTTGCGAAATGTCAGTCTCGGTGGCAACCCTCTCAACTCCGTCCTTGTAGTGCAAAAGCAGCCGTAGACAGTATGTAAATGACTGGGCATGGCTGTGTTCCAACAGAACTTCGTTTACAAAAATAGGCAGCCTGCTGGATCCCCCACGATTGGCAGAGTGAGCCCGCCCCCGCCCTGCCACGCGCATGTCAGTCCTCTATCCTTTGCATGATCATGGTGGCCTGTTCCCTACCTGTACAACAGCCCTGTGAACTGCTGAACCCATTCGGGTGTTAGAAAGTCTTGCCTTGGGTTAGGCGGATATCTGCTCCCTTGTCACTTGCTCCCTTGGGTCCCTATTCTGTCTGGGACAGAATGGCTCCCACATCTCTATTGGGCTTTCAGCCTGGTCAGTTGACCTTGACCTGCCCCCACCTAGTTCTTCCTTCTCCAGGTTGAACAACCTCCTGTCCCCCACCCCATCTCACCCTCTGCCTCCCGATCCTCCTCCCTGGCTTGTCAATATCACTTGCAAGGCATGGGTACTTGGAGGAGTCGCCAACAGCCACATGTGGAGTATCCGTAATGCATGGCCCATGGGGAGATAACAGGGATGTTTCAGAACCCGGGTTTACCCTCGCAAAGCTCACAAGAAAGGCATGCTTCTTTTTCCCCGAGCTCAGCCTCAGAGTTCAGTCACAGAGAAGGCACCAAATCTCTGGACCTGTACCTTGGCTCAGGCTGCTTCTGGCCCTGTGGGACCAAGGTGGCCAGGGGTCTTGAGGATGGTGGTGTGGGGTTCTTTTGGTCCAGACCACTACTGGTCTGGACTAACACTGAAAGGAGAAATGGTAGGAGGTCAAGTGTGCTACATCCCACCAAATGGGCAACCACCCTCCACCGAGTGCCATGGAGATCGAGAGAAAGAAAGGGCTGGTTATCCTTCCTGTGGATGGGGGGTTCTTGTGGAAAAATCTTTCACCCTCCATCGTGTTCGAATAGGGTGGCGGGAGGAAACTCTCCCTTTCTGGCTTCTTGGCGGGGCTGGATGATGGAGGCTGTGCCTGGCTTTGGTGGCCAGGTGACCCAGGGCTAGGGAGCTCAGTGGAAGTATTTCAAGCTTCTAGCTTTCTAAGGTGGTGTGCTGGAGTCAGTGCGGTCCTAGGTCAGAAGAGAAGCATCGAGGGATGTCAGCCATGGAAGGGTCCTTAAAGGCAATGTGTTCTAATGCCCTTGTTTTATGGATAAGAGCCTGAACCTGGAGAGTTCTCCTCGTCCAGTGCCATTTCCAAAGGAATAGAGGAAAGAAAGCAGGGGTCCCTGTGATAGAAAGGGGCTGGGGCTTGGGGGCCAGGAAGGGGAACCAGAGCAATGGCAGCAATCCAGGTGTGTCCTGGAGGGGGTGGGCAGGAGGACAGATTGAGGGGATTGTTAGCTGCATGGGACTTGAAACCTCATCTGGTTTAATCTTGATTTCCCAGTGAAGTTGCAGGGCCCCAGAGAGGATGGTGAGTTATTGATATCACAGAGTGATGTTTGTAGACACGAAATCAGGGCTGCCTGACACCCAAGGCTGGATTTGTTCTGCAACCCCACACCACCATCCTCAACACCCCTGATCACCCTGGTCCCACAGGGCCATAAACAGCCTGAGCCAAGGGACAGGTCTGCAGATTTGGTGACTTCTCTGTGACCAAGCTCTGAGGTTGAGCTTGGGGAAAACAAGCATGCCTTTCTCACATGAGCTGTGGTATTCTTTCCTGGGGCAGGTGAGTGTGGGGCTCACAAGCATTGAGCACCTACTGTGTACCAGAAAGCATGAGGGCTTAAAAAGGAGGAGTGGGAAGCAGTCTTTCTCCCCCAGGAGCTGGAGATCCACAAAGGAGAGACAGTGCAGATATAGCTACCTCCCTCAGCGTGTGCTGGGATGGCCTGTGCCAGAGGCTAAGGGAGTGTTTGTGAAAGCCCTAAGGTCTGGCACATAGTAGGTGCTCAGAAAATGGTAGTGCACAGGAAGTGGCAACAAATGGCAGCAGCTGTCAGCTGTGTTAGACATCCCACAGCCCGTGTGTGTGTGTGTGTGTGTATGTGAGAGAGAGAGAGAGAGAGAGAGATGGCAATAGCATCTCATGCTTATTGAGTACTTACTATGTGCCTATATGGCAGGCACTGGTCTAAGAACTTTACATGTTTTATTTCATTTAATCTTTGCAGCAACCCATCAGGTAGGCACTACTATTGTCCTCATTTTACAGATGGAAAAGCTGAGGCATGGAGGTTTAATTGTTTATTGTCCTGTAACTGTAATTGTAATTGGCAGATGTGGAATTTAAACTTAGATCATCACATTGTCTACCACCCTGGCCTTGCCTGCCAAGGCACTGCCCTCCAGCAGCACTGTCCCCAACCAGGGATCTGTCTGCAGTTCCCTACAGACCACCCGTCGCGTGTCCAAGACCTCTGTGAAGGATGGGAGTGAGTGGAGGGTAGAAGAGGCTCGAACCTCACCAGGAGCCTGTCCTCAGGGCCGAGGAGACTCTAGTAACAACAGCAAGGTTCACACAGCATTTTCTATACCCCAGGCCCTGCTCTGGGCACTCCATCAACTCATTCAATCCTCACACAGCCTGTGAGGCCCATCCTGCCACCGTACCCCACTGAACAGATGGGGCTGACACAGAGATGGAGGTAACTCATCCAAGGCCTAGAGCTGATAAGACGCATCCCCGGGCCAGACCCGGCATTCTGTTCTCAGATGCAGTCTGTTCTCAACCCCTGCACATCCTGCTGCTTGCTGATAAGCTTCTAGCATGCTAGGAGGTCAGAATCGGGACTGAGGCAGGGTGGTGACAGTGTAGTTCATATTTCTCCGTGGGGCCAGGAGAGGGCAAGTGGCTGACCCCATCACACAGCTGGTGCTGTCAGAGCCCATCCAGCCGCCCTGTCCATGACAGCAGATGGATGTGCAGCAGTGTGAAGAGGGACTTGACAAAACGCCCTGGTTAGAGTTGTAAGTTTCCAAGAAGGAGCCCAGGGTGGCAGCACCCTAACCCAGCCCCTCCCAGGCAGTCACTGGCATGGGGGTCTGTGGTCTGAAAGAGCTTAGGGGACCCACATGCTCTAGGAGCAGCAGCTGAGTAACCCCAGGCCTCTGGAGATGGGCTGCCAGCTGCTGGCGTCGGAGTCGGCCGCCCCAGCACCAGGGATGGCCACCGCCACCCTCCCTAGGAGACTTTCCCCGCGGCCCCCCCGCCCCTCCCCACCAGGTGTCCAAACACGCAGTGGCCCAATTGCCAAATATGGCAGTCTGAGCCTCGGGTATTTGCTATCAATATTTCATACTTCAAACAACACTGTCTAAACAACACCTATGAAATATGAATGGATTGAGGTTATGACAAGCAAACAGTGCAGGCAAAATACCAGGATGATGAGGAAAGGAGGGAGATGCACCTGCATCCCTGGGGTCAAGCCAAGGGACTGTGGGATGACCATCCTCCATGCATAGCATAGAAGCTGACCCTGAAGCTGCTGCCTTAACAGGGTCCTTACCAGGGTCCGGGGGCTGGATACAGGACCGAGCTGGGGTCTGTGTCTGCAGTGTGGGGGGCGGTGCTCTGCAGACTGTCCTGCTGGTCTCTGGGGCTTCGGGAAGGGACCAAGGGCAAAGGCAGTGCAGTGTGGAGCTTGCTCAGAGCACCAGAAGGCTGTTCCCTCTCAACTTGGAGAAGGCACAGGAGGTAAGTGGATGGGCTGGGTGTCTAGGGTCAGGAGCAGGGGGCAGGCAGGTCACTGGGTGACCTTCTCAAATTATCTGTCCTTCACCCTATCCCTAACTTGTGTGGTGCTGAGCCTGTTGAAGCAGCTCCTCCACCCTTTGTCTCTGGTCACCACTGACCCTCTTGTGGGCCTGTCACAGCACCCTTCTGCTGTTCCCTCTGGAATGGCCCCACCGCCAGCCCCTGAGCCATGTAGGCGGGGGAGGATGTCCAGCCTGGGCAAAATGTGAAGTCCCCACAGCCTTGGGTTCTCTCCACCTTCAGAGGCCTCTAGCTCCAGGAGCCACCCCAAGCTCCTTCCTCCCTGACTGAGGGGCCACACACTGCACAAGGGGCCATGAACATTCAGGCCTCAGCTTCTCCAGATATAAAACAAAGGGCCAGTACATGATTTTCTCTTAAGTCTCTTTGAGACCTGACACTTGGCAGGTTCGCAAGTCACTGCTTGATTTCACCGCCCTCGGCAGAGACACCAGGGATCGGGGTCCTGCTCTCTGCAGTCAGAAAGCAGTTGGCGGTGTCAGTGAGCTAATATGACAAGCTGTAACACTGATGGGTCCAGCTGTGGAGCATGTGGGGACCTCAGCCTGTCAGGGTGGGGATGAGGGAAAGGAAGCAGCTGAGGCCAGCGCTGGGAGCTGGCTGGGCTGAGGGGCTGGCATCCCATGGGGAGCTGGAGGATGGACACTGGTGTGTCCTGGGGGCATTGACTCATATAAGCTTGTTTGGAATGTCCAGTGGGAGCCCGGGCAGCAGGAGTGACAGTCTCACTAGCTGCCGCGTGAGCAGCACATTGTGGTTCTAAGTGGAGCTGGTCCCCGGGGTCAGGGCCCACTGGGTTCTCCAACACTGGGTTAGCCGCTTCCCAGGGCTGTAAGTGAGCGGGGCTCCAGCACTGGGGAAGTGCCACAACCCTCCCCAAAGGCTACTTGTAGCAATCAGAAGGACCCAGGTGCTAGGGATCTCCAGACACACCACATCCCAGCCCTGCAGTGGACAGGCTGACTCCAGACCACTGACCAGTGGGGCATGTGAAATGGCTCTTCTGGGGTCTACCTTGCCTGGGGCCTGGGCAAAGCTAAGGCAGCAGCTTTGGGGTCAGTTTCTGTGTTTAGGAGGGGCCAGAGGACCACACCAGTCATTAAATGAGCCTTGTTGTTTAACCCAACAGCATCTTCCCAGTGGGCATTTAGGCCAGGCAGTGGGTGGGAGGCCACCAAAGGGGGCCATCTGCTCCCCTAGCCCAGGCCAGTACTGGGCAGAAAGAAGTCCCTTGCTTTCAGGAAAAAAAAAAAAAAATACATCTAGATCCGCTCTAAGAAATTGACAGGGTTGATGGTAAGTGCTGATCCCCTGAGCCTTCAGACTTGGTAGAGGTGGCACATGGCGGCTTTCTGTGATCCGTCCCTGATGGCTTAGATGGTGGGGCAGATCTTTCAGGAGCAAAAGATGACCTTGAGGAAATGTGGATTCTGTCAAAGAAAGAGAAAAATAATTTCCCTTCCTCAAACTGCTGTCAATCATCCTCGGCACCAGAGTGGTTGAGGGAAAGTGCCTGCCGCTGTAACCTCCCACCTCGGGAGGCTGCGGCATTAAACTGCGTGATAAGAAATTGCCAGGCACTTTCTAATTACAATTATCATCGTGGATGTCTCTCTTAATTACTTTCTTATAATTAGCTGTTGCTTTTTTCCTCTGCATGTGTGTACTTTGCAGATTTGCTGACATTTGAGCGCCCCAAAATAGGGACATTTGGGGAGGATGGCAGAAAGGTGGGGGAAAAAGTGAGAAGGGACCTTCTTTTCAGGCAGGCTGATACATTTTGGGGCCTTTGCAGAAGGAAACTGGGGAAAGCAGAAGATGCAAGGGACAGGTTATTTCCGAAGCAGATGGAGAAAGAGAGCAGGGGTGTGGATTTAGGAGCTGAGGTTTGCGGAGGTCTCTGTTGTTAAACGTTGGAGGAAATGTTCTCGAAAAGCCAATGACGTTACCGCTTCTCCAGCTTGGGTTTCATTTTAGGAAATGAGGCTGGGGATGAAATGTACTCTTGTAGGATCCATTCTGGAGTTAATTAAATGACTCAGGTCAGGTGTAGCTTGATTTTCCCCCAAGCCAGTGATGCGTTGTGAGCATCCCTGGTGCCCAGGGAGTTGTGACAAAATGGATTATGCTCCTTGACCAGATGGTTGGTTTTCACTGTTGTTCTGATTCTTCCTCTCTCTCCTCATGTCCCCTCAGCCCTGTGTACGGAGGAGTGTGTGCACGGCCGCTGCGTTTCCCCGGACACCTGCCACTGCGAGCCTGGCTGGGGGGGGCCCGACTGCTCCAGCGGTGAGTCTGGGGTTTGGGGGTCAGGAGGACCCCTGGCTCTGACTTTGTAGGGGGGTGGGTTGTGGTGTGTGCATGCTACATTTTTGTGTTGTGCTGGGGCGACTTGGGATGGGCTACCTGACCCTGTCTGAACATCAGGGAGGAGGTGTACCTGCAGTTAAAACCTGGTGGCACTTGAGAGATGATTTGTAGGAGTCTGTGGGGGCATTGTGTGTTGTATGTTTATGGAATTGTGGGGTCATCTGGACAACTCTGACTTTTGATGGAACACCTGTAGATGTGGTCTTTGATGGTTGATGTGAAATTGACACAGTGCCCAGGAGTACACACTGAGGAGGTCGCCGTCATCTAGCCCTGGTCCCCAGGTTCACTGCTCCAAAAGCTTGGTTTTGTGGGTGCCCACAGAAGCTCAGGGGAACTGATTTATGAGACTGGTGGACATTTGGGATATCTCTGTGTCGCCAAAATTAGAACAGGACACTCATGAGGGTAGGTCCTTGTGTTCCTACATTTTTGTGGGTAGATGGTTCACCTTCTCCAGGGAAGACTTCCTATTGAGCTTGGGGTGATGTGGATGCTCTGGGGGCTGGCCCAGTAACCCACAGTGGCATGGTGCGTTGTCTCTACTGTGGGGCTGGCCACCAAGAGGGTGAGGCTTACCTGGCAGCTGTTCAGGGAATTCTCTGCCAAGAACACAGATGAAAATGAATCCTCCTTCCCCTCTGGTTTATTGCCCCCAAATATTTGCGGATGACCACCTATCCACTGGCACATTATGCAGTTAAGGGTTGGTTAATATCTTGGTCTTATTTGGTTTTCAAAGAGGTCTTGACTAAGGCTGAAGCCCAAATTTCTTCCTGCTTTGAGTTGGAGTAGAGTCTTTTTGGTGACCTGATTAGATAAGATAGCCAGTGGCTTCACTAGGCATCTAAGCCCTATTATTTGTCCATCTTGGGGAGCCACCTCCATGTTCCCCATCTGTGTTTTGTTTTGCATAACTTGGCTTACAAGGAATCTTTGAGGAAGGAGTATCTGACTTGGATTAGGTCAGCCCTGCTGGGATGGGTCTGCCTGCTACTGCTGGATTATAATGCTGAGGGCAGCCTATTGGAGGTTGAAATACAGCCTGGGTCCCCTGGGGCCCTGAGTGTATAGAAACCACTGATGAATGTCACTGTGTTTAGTGCTCGCTCTATGTCTGACCACCATAGTCTTGAAAACTCGGAGAGGAGAATGTTGGGTCCATGTGGGCCCAGTGTGGTGTTACTGCCCTTTTCTACTCTCTCTGCTGTGGTGGAAACATCTAGTTATGTTTTTGTTTGTTTGTTTTCCCAAAGGCCTTGACTGGAGCCTCTCTGTCTATGCAGTGCATGAGAACATTCTGGCCAAAGGCAGTATGTGGTTTTGTTTGGAGTCTGGATGATTCTTTTGGCTCAGGGAGTCCATGGTCTGTTTGCGGTATCCAAGAAACCCCCCAGTGTATTGGGACCTCCGGTGACCACAGTGGCCTCCTCCTTCCACTTGTTCTACTGCTTTGAGTGAGCCATGACTGGAAAACAGGGCCAGACAATGAAAGGTAAACTGAGGCACAGGTGAGCTAAATAAAGGAAGATGTCCAACCAGTCTTTCTGTCAACTTGAGCTGCAAAACACATTGGGTAAAATGTCTGGGCTTTCCCCCCCCTTACCTGTGTTTTGTTTTGCGTAACTTGGCTTACAAGGAATCTTTGAGGAAGGAGTATCTGACTTGGATTAGGTCAGTCCTGCTGGGATAGGTCTGCCTGCTACTGCTGGATTATAATGCTGAGGGCAGCCTATTAGAGGTTGAAATACGGCCTGGGTCTCCTGGGGCCCTGAGTGTATAGAAACCACCAATGAATGTAACTGTGTTTAGTGCTCGCTCTATGCTCGGGACTGTACTGGGCCGTGGGGAGAGCCCTGGAGGGTCTTTTAGACATGGTCTGTATCTTTTCAGGGTTCTGGCCTAATGAAAGAGATGGAACAAAGGTGGCATTTGATTAGCAGGACTAGGCAGTTTAGAGTATGACTTGCCCCCAGAGTGAATTTACCAAGCAAGCCAGGAAATAGACCTGTTATTTACAGCACAGAACTAGACTGTCTGATTTAACGCCCCCACACCCCCATTCAGTCACCAGACTTGGTGCTAAGCAACCCAAAAGCTGTTTCCTCTCAATTAAATACACCCTCATGGGTTGAAGAGCCATGAGTCATTGAGCTTTGAATCGACTCAAAGGCATGTGCTGTTGAACCCATGGGAAGTTCTAAAAGAGGTTCCAACCCTGTTTGAGGGACAGCAGCATTGAATTAAAGCAATTCATGGATTCTCACCTTCAGTGTCATTCAGAGCATTGAATGTGTAGATGCTCTGCTAAGAGCTTTCTAACCTCTGCTTGAATACTTCCACTGACAAGGAGCTCACTACCTCTTATGGAAGCCCATTCTCATTGTTGGAAAGTTTTCCCTTCTCTGCAGTGGAAACCTACCTTTTAGCTTCTACTGGTTGGTTCTTGCTCATAATAAAGTCCAGGGCAGGGTGGTGGATGACCATGATGCTCCTTGTCCCTGGAATTTCTTCCAAGGAGCTCACTGGACAAGATCACAGTCTGTGTCTATAGAAATGGTCATCTCAGAGCAGTTGATAATAGCCATTGAGGCTGCACAGAAGAAACCAGATACTCTCTAATGGGTCAACCCTTCAGGTATTAGAAGATAGTGATCATTTTCCTCCCCAAGTGTTTCTTCTCCAAGCTCCCTTGTTTCTCACATGATGTCGTCTGGACTACCTTTCCCATCTGGTTTCTCTCCATTGGCTGTGGCCTTTATTCCTCTTAAATGTTTACTCCTAGATCTGAGCACACAACTGCAAGCTTGGTGTGACCAGTATGGAAAAATGAGAGTGGAGATAGCTACTATATATTGAATTTTACTATGCACTGAGTGCTTTGTTTACTTATCTACTTGTTTAATTTTCACAACGCACTTATAGTATGGGAATTGTGATTTAGCCCCGTTTTACAAAGGAGCAAGTTGAAGCAGACAGAGGTTAAAGAACTTCCAGCAGACACACAGCTAGTCAATGGTAAGTCTGGGACTATCACCCAGGCAAAAACCTATGTCCTGCCTGAACTCTTAATTATTATATTCTCCCTCCTTCTGGATGCTCAACCTCTGTTAATATAGCCCAATGTTGAAATTGATCTGTCATGAGAAAACATGGTTGTTCACAGGGAAATGTGAGCTCTGCTTAAAAGATGTGGCCCTGAGATATTGTGGAGATAGAGGAGTCAGCCATGGGGCACAAATTGATACCAGCTTTCCCCAAGTAATTTGAGCCGGCTTGCTACATGCTATTGGGGTCTGTCTGCCAGTGTGCTCTCTGCAGTGCCTTAGGGTCTTTGTGGGCCCGAATCTGTGGAGACAGGTATCTCGGTCCCACTTCAGTGTGGTCTCTGGAGATCACTGAATGGGGTCTGTCGTGTGACACCCTTTCAGAGAAGCTTTGGTTTTGTTTAATTGAAAGCATCGTTCTTGTTTGTTTTTTTTCTCTCTGGTTCTTAAAGTTATACCTGTTCATGTTAAAAAGAAAAATCAAACTGTAGCAAAAGTTAGACAAAAAAGGTTAACTCTCCACTCTGGAGATAACCACTGCTGGCATTTGGGTGCTTATCCTTCCTGCCATTCTTTTATACATTTGCACATTGAGCTGGATCTGGATATAACTTTTATTATTTAGATCAAAGATGTGTGCTAGTCTATAACTTGCTGTTTAAATTTAACTTTACGTCATGCACTCATTTTCTTGTCAATAAATGTGAATCTGCCTTAGATTTTTAATGGCCTTGCAGAATTTCATTCTATGGATTACCGCATGCATTTAACTAGTCCCTTGTTGATGGACATTGAGGTTGTTTCTGATTCTTCACTGTCATAGGCCCACCATCCTTTATCCAAGATCTGTGGGGCCTGTTGGCTTCAGAATTTATAATTTTTCAGAATTTAGAAAGCATATGGTGAGTATGTTGTGTGTGACATATGCCCCCATGGGGTCTGGGCAGCACCCTGAGTGAAACAGTGGTATTTCTGAAGTGACATATGACTGATCACATCGAGTGACATAAAAACAATATATAACCCCAAATCGGTTTCATGCAGATTTTGCCTCTAAATGGATTTTGGTGCTGAATTTTTTAAAACATGTTTTGGACTTTTTAGGGATTTCTGGCTTGTGGCCCTGTGTAAAAATGCTGCAGTGATTCTTCTTATGCACATATCTTTGCCCACTTGTCCCAATTTCTTCTTAGGATAAATTCCTGGAAGTGGCAGGGAGGGTTACGAAGATCCATCATCTGACTGCCTGCCCCTACCCTGCCCTGCCCTTTGTGGCTGCCAAGGGATTTATGACTTTGACAGCAGTGAAGGGGATAAATCCAGTACTGGGGTGGGGGTGGGGACTTCTCATTCTTTTACTGACTTATAACCCCCTCGCTGATTTTTTTAAAGGCCTGAACTAATTTCTTTCTGCTCCATAAAGGAAGAGAGATGATACTGATTTGCCTGGTGGGCTGACACACCAACTATCAAATAATTCTGGGCTGTTAGATGGACCACTACGGGGAAATGGAGTGGCTGCCTGCCTGGTCATAAACCTCCATCCCATATAATAATGAAGAGTAAAAGGATGAAATGTCAGTTTATACTGAATAAAGACGACAGAGTGACTCTTATTAAATTGCACTAATCTCACAAGTGGAGATAAAAAGAAAAAAGTTTTCCTATATTGAATATCTAGTTTTTTAAAGTAATTAGGAATATTAAAGTACTGACAATGATTGAGATAGAAACATTATTCATAACTTTTATTTCCGCACTGGGCAATGATCCAGTATATTTCGTTTATGAGATTTCAGCTGTACGGAGAAGGACGTGAGCCAATTCCTAAATTAAATATGCCCTGTTAACTTTTATAAATGATGCCCAATAATTAACTTGGAAATTTAAGCTTTCATTGTATGATTTAATTATTGTATTTCCTGGGTCCCGTGTCTCTGCCTCCCATCCCAGGGTGCTTTGCATTTTGGGTTCCAGGCTACAGAATGGCATTTTGTTTTTGGGCCTGTGCCTTCCCTCCAGAAGGCCTGGGGTAGAGATGAGGGAGAAGCCTGCTCCTCCGTTTCCCTCTATTTTCCACATTATTGTGTATTCCACCAAACTGGTCTTATCCACGTGCTTAGGACAAAGTGCAGGATAAGTCAAAGCCCGGTACACACTGTCCTGCCATGTTGCAGAATTGCTCCCCTACTCCCCAGTCGCTGGGCACAAGACAGGACTACAGAGCAGGCCTGAGTGATGAAGGCAGCCGGAACCAAGCTGGGCCATCACCAGCTGTAGCTTCTGCCGAGTCCAGCATGTTCTTATCTTGAATGGTGTGTGGGACCTCAGGCCGACTTGGTTTTAAGCTATCTGCAGATTAAAATAGAATGTTAACCAGCTCAGAAATATGCCTGCGCTCCTAGACTAGCTTGGGACCCTTGAGGTCAGTACTTCTCAAACTAAGTGTTTACTAAAATTTCTTTTTAAGAAAAGTCCTGGTAAAAGATATATAACATAAAATTACTCATTTTATATTTGATATTTATAATGTGCAGTTTGGTAACATTAGTACATTTACATTGTTGTGCAAACATCACCACCATCCATCTCCAGAACTTTTTCAGCTTCCCCAACTGAAACTCTGTCCTTACTGAACACTAACTTCCGATTGCCCCCTTCCCTGGCCCTTGGCAACCAACAGTCTGCTTTCTGTCTCTCTGAATTTGACTACTCTGTGCTTCATATAATTGGAATCATACAGTATTTGTCCCTTTCCGACTGAATGATTTCACTTAGCATAATGTCCTCAAGGTTCATCTGTGCTATCACATGTGTCGGAGTTTCCTCCCTTTTTTTTTTGAGAATGGAGTCTTGCTCTGTTGCCCAGGCTGGGGTGCAGTGGTGCAATCTCGGTTCACTGCAACCTCCGCCTCCCAGGTTCAAGTGATTCTCCTGTCTCAGCCTTCTGAGTAGTAGCTGGGATTGCAGGCACATGCCACCAAGCCCAGCTAATTTTTGTATTTTTAGTAGAGACGGGGTTTCACCATGTTGGCCAAGCTGGTCTTGAACTTCTGACCTGAAGTGATCCACTCACAGCCTCCCAAAGTGCTGGGATTACAGGCATAAGCCATCGTGTCTGGCCCCCTCATTTGGTTATGTCCTTTCCTGGTTTTGGTATTAGGGTGATGCTGGCTTTAGAATGAATTAGGAAGGGTTCCTTCTTTCTTTATCTTGTGGGATAGTGTCAAAAGGATTGGTACCAATTCTTCTTTGAATGTCTAGTAGAATTCTGCTGTGACTCTGTCTGCTCCTGGAGATTTTTTTGTTGGTAACTTTTCAATTACCATTTCAATCTCACTGCTTGTTATTTGCCTGTTCAGGGTATCTAATTCTTCCTGATTTAAGCTGGAAGGGTTGTAATTTTCCAGGAATTTATCCATCACTTCTAGGTTTTGTAGTTCATGTATGTAAAAGTGGGTTCATAGTAGCCTTCCATGATCTTTTGTATTTCAGTGGTGTCAACTGTAATATCTCCTGTTGCATTTCTTAGTGAGGTTATTGGATTTTCTCTCTTCTTTTCTTGGTTAATCTTGCTAATCTATCAATTTTATTTATCTTTTCAAAGAAGCAGCTTTTTGTTACATTTATTGTTTGTATTTTTTATTGTTGTTGCTGTTTCAATTTCATTTAGTCATGCTCTGTCTCGGCTATTTCTTTTCTTCTGCTGGGTTTGGATTTGGTTTGATCTTATTTCTGTAGTTCCTTGATGTGTGATCTTAGGTTATTTATTTGTGCTCGTTCAGACTTTTTGATGAAGGCGTTTAGGGCTACGAACTTTCCTCTTAGCACCGCCTTAGCTGTATCCCAGAGGTTTT
Source organism: Rhinopithecus roxellana (assembly GCF_007565055.1). Taxonomy (NCBI): domain Eukaryota; kingdom Metazoa; phylum Chordata; class Mammalia; order Primates; family Cercopithecidae; genus Rhinopithecus; species Rhinopithecus roxellana. The sequence continues at coordinate 172,922,209 of NC_044553.1, forward strand.
AATAGGTTGTGTCATTATTGTCATTTGAAGAATTTTTAAATTTCCATCTTGATTTCATTTTTGACCCAATGCTCATTCAGGAGCAGGTTATTTAATGTTCATGTATTTACATGGTTTTGAAGGTTCCTTTTGGAGTTGATTTCCAGTTTTATTCCACTGTGGTCTGAAAGAGTGTTTAATATAATTTCAATTTTCTTAAATTGATTGAGGCTCGTTTTATGGCGTATCATATGGTCTATCTTGGAGAAAGTTCCATGCGCTGTTGAATAGAATGTGTATTCTGTGGTTGTTGGATGAAATGTTCTGTATATACCTGTTGAGTCCATTTGTTCTAGGATATAGTTTAAATCCATGGTTTGTTGTTGTTGTTGCTGACTTTGTCTTAATGACCTGTCTAGTGCTGTCAGTGGAGTATTGAAGTCCCCCACTTATTGTGTTGCTGTCTATCTCATTTCTTAGGTCTATTAGTAATTGTTTTATAAATTTGGGAGCTCCAGTGTTAGGTGCATATATGTTTAGGATTGTGATATTTTCCTGTTGGACAAGGCCTTTTACCATTGTGTAATATCTCTCTTTGTCTCTCTTAACTGCTGTTGCTTTAAAGTTTGTTTTGTGTGATATAAGAATAGCTACCCCTGCTTGCTTTTGGTGTCCAGTTGCATGAAATGCCTTTTCCCACCCCTTTAAGTGTATGTGAGTCCTTAGGTGTTAGATGAGTCTCCTGAAGGCAGCAGATAGTTGGTTGGTGAGTTCTTATCCATTCTGCGGTTCTGTATTTTTTAAGTGGAGCATTTAGGCCATTTACATTCAATGTTAGTATTGAAATGTGAGGTACCATTGCATTCCTCCTCTTCTTTATTGCCAGTGTGCTTTGATTTTGTTTTTGTTTTTGCTTTTTAACTTGTGTCTTTGTTTTATAGGTCCTGTGTGATTTATGCTTTAAAGAGGTCCTGTTTTGATGTGTTTCCAGAATTTGTTTTAAGATTTAGAGCTCCTTTTAGCAGTTCTTGTAATGGTGGCTTGGTAATGGCGAATTCTCTCAGCATTTGTTTGTCTGAAAACAACCGTATCTTTCCTTCATATATGATGCTTAGTTTTGCTGGATACAAAATTCTTGACTGATCATTGTTTTGTTTGAGGAGGCTGAAGATGGGTCCCCAATCCCTTCTAGCTTGTAGGGTTTCTGCTGAGAAATCTGCTGTTAACTTGATAGGTTTTCCTTCATAGGTTACCTGGTGCTTCTTTCTCACAGCTCTTAAGATTCTTTCCTTTGTCTTAACTTTGGGTAACCTGACGACAATGTGGCCAAGTGAAGGTCTTTTTGCGATGAATTTTCCAGGTGTTCTTTCTGCTTCTTGTATTTGGATGTCTAGGTCTCTCACAAGGCCAGGGAAGTTTTTGTTGATTATTCCCCCAAATATATTTTCCAGAGTTTTAGAATTCTCTTCTTCCTCGGGAACACGGATTATTCTTAGATTTGGTCATTTAACATAATCCCAGACTTCTTGGAGGCTTTGTTCATATTTTCTTTCTTTTTTTTTTTTCTTTGTCTTTGTTGGATTGCGTTAATTCAAAGACCTCGTCTTTGAGCTCTGAATTTCTTTCTTCTACTTGTCCGATTCTGCTGAGACTTTCCAGAGCATTTTGCATTTCTAAAAGTGTGTTCAAAGTTTCCTGAAGTTTTTATTGTGTTTTAAGTTATTTATTTCCTTAACTATTTCTCCCTTCACTTCTTGTATCATTTTTTCGATTTCCTTGCATTGGACTTCACCTTTCTCTGGTCCCTCCTTGATTAGCTTAATAACCCCCTGAATTCTTTTTCAGGTAAATCAGGGATTTCTCCTTGGTTTGGATCCATTGCTGGTGAACTAGTGTGATTTTTTGGGGGGTGAAGAACCTTGTTTTGTCATATTACCAGGGTTGGTTTTCTGGTTCTTTCTTATTTGGGTAAGCTCTGTCAGAGGGAAGGTCTAGGGCTGAAAGCTGTTATTCAGATTGTTTTGTCCCACGGGGTGTTCCCTTGATGTAGTACTCCCCCACTTTTCCTATGGATGTGGCTTCCTGTGAGCCAAACAGCAGTGACTGTTGTCTCTCATCTGGGTCTGGCCACCTGGTAAGTCTACCCAGCTCCGGGTTGGTACTGGGGGTTGTCTGCATAGAGTCCTGTATGTAAACTGTCTGTGGTCTCTCAGCCGTGGATACCAGTGCCTGTTCCAGTGGAGGTGGCGGAGGGGATGCAATGGATTCCATGAGGGTCCTTAACTTTTGTGGTTTAATGCTCTATTTTTGTGCTGGTTGGCCTCTTGCCAGGAGGTGGCGCTTTCCAGAAAGCATCAGCTATAGTAGTGTGGAGAGGGACTGGCGGTGGATGGGGCTGTAGAACTCCCAAAATTATATGTCCTTTGTCTTCTGCTACCAGGATGGATAGGGAAGGACCATCAGGTGGGGGTGGGCCTAGGTGTGTCTGAGCTCAGACTTTCCTTGGGTGGGTCTCCCTGCGGCTGCTGTGGGGGTTGGGGGTGAGTTTCCCAGGTTAATGGAGTTGTGTACCTAGGAGGATTATGGCTGCCTCTGCTGAGTCATGCAGGTTGTCAGGGAAGTGGGGGAAAGCCCGTAGTCACAGGCCTCACCCAGCTCCCATGCAAATCAAAGGACCAGCCTCACTCCCACGGTGCTGCACACCGACCCCGCCACCCCCCACCTTCCCGCAACAGCCCAGAGTCTGTTTCCAGGTATAGGGCAAGACAGGCTTGAAAACTTGCCCAAGGCTATCTGCCTCCCAGCTGCAAAAGAAATGGGCTTTAGTTCTTCCCCGCCTGTGAAGTCTGCACACCCCGATTTGCGCCCTCCCCCAAGTTATGGCCAGGAGGCTTCTCGCACCATTCAAGTTGTTACAAACTTCTACTAGAGAATTCCTTCTCTCTGTGGAGCTTTAACCACTGCTCCTCTGTCCACACTCCTGATGAATCCCTGTGGTGCCAGGCAGGAATGGGCTGCTTGGGGACTCCCAAGCCTTTCTGCTGCCTCCTCTACCCCTGTGTTTTACTCAGCTTTCTAACTTAATTCAGCTCCTAGTAAAGTCAGAAACTTCTCCCACAAACAGACTTCAGCCTCTCCAGTGGGGGTGTGTGTTCGGGAGAGGAGGATCTCCCTTTCCCACTTCCACAGTTGGGGCACTCACAGTATTTGGAGTGTCTCCCGGGTCCTGCAGGAGCAGTCTGCTTCCTTCAGAGGTTCCTCTCGGGATTGCTGGTTTGTTCTTGCAGTTGATCTGGAGCTAAAATTCACAATGTAAGCCGCCGTATTGTCCGGGGCTGCAATCTAGTCCTGCCTCCCATCTGCCATAATCCCCTAACCCTTTGCCCATTTTTTAATCAGATTGTTTTGTGTTGAGTTATAGGAGTTCTTTATATATTCTGGATATTAACCGCTTATTAGATACAGTCACGCACCACATAATGACGTTTGGGTAGGTGACTGACTGCATATACGATGATAGTCAAACTAGATAGTGTAGCCTAGGTGTGAAGTAGGCTGTACCATCTAGGTTTGTGCAAGTACACTCTATGATGTTTGCGTAACAACAAAGTCGCCCACCAATGCATTTCTCAGAACATATCCCTATGGTTAAGCAACACCTGACCATATGTGATTTGCAGATATTTCTCCCATTCTCTGAGTTCCCTTTTCACTGTGTTGATAGTGTCCTTTTTAAACATTGTTTTTATTTTTTAGAGACAACAACTCACTTTGTCACCCAGGCTGGGGTGCAGTGGCACAATCATAGCTCACTTCAGCCTTGATCTCCCAGGCTCAAGCAATCCTCTGGCTTCAGGCTCCTGAGTAGCTGGGACTACAGGCATGTGTCACCATGCAGGGCTAATTTTTTAAATTTTTTTCTTAGATACGGGATCTCACTATGTTGCCCAGGCTGTTCTCAAACTCCTGGCCTCAAGCAATGCTCCTACCTCAGCCATTGATCATGTCTTTTGATATATAAAAGTTTTTTTTTAAATTTTGGTGAAGTCCAATTTAACTATTTTTTCTTTTGTTGCCTTTTACTTTTAATGTAATATGCAAGAAATCATTGCCAAATTCAGTGTCATGACGCTTTCACCCTGTGGTTTCTTCTGAGTTTTATAGGTGTGCTCCTACATGTAGGTCTTTCCATTTTGAGTGAATTTTTGTATAAAGGTTCAATTTCATTTTTTTGTATGTGCATATCCAGTTTCCCCAATACTATTTATTGAAAAGACTTTTGCTACAGACTCTTGAAGCTACAAAGTTTAAATTTTTTACCATGTAATGGCACATTAGTTACCTGATAGTTTAAACATTTCCTTATGGTAAAACAAATACAAGTTTATAATAGAATGAAATGTACAATTTGCATTTATTGAAAAATCAAAAAGATGATCTCGACCTTCATACCTTAAATGGGAAGCTTCTGGGGAGGCCTGGTGGTATAGCCCCAAAACCCATGACTACAGGTCAGACCAGGCACTGGGATTGGGGATTTCCAGAGATGTCAACCCTGCCAATTGCCTGATTTGGAAAGTACATCAGGGAGTGTCTCTGTCTCAGGGGCCCCTGGACACACTCTCGTGAAAATGGCAACACCACAGCCTGGTAGCCCAGGACACAGGGGGCAAAGCAAAGGTATAGGATGTGGGCCTGGGTCCCTGCTCCTGGCCTGGGACAGGTGAGGGGTCCCAAAAGGAGATGGGCAGGGCCAGATGGGGGTGTGTGTGGCCCACCACATGGGTCAGCTGGGAAGGGCCACTGCTAAAACTTTAGGGCTCCTCCCAGCAAGGGAGTGAGGAGAATGAATGTGAGAGGGGGAGGGAGGCGGGAAGAAAGAAACACGATGAGGGGCCACAGTTTGGAGGAGGAAGGTGACAGCGATGTGTGCTCCCGCTGTGTGCAAATGCTTCACATAAACAGTCCCTCCCCACCCGCCGCCTGTTTTTTTTTGTGTGTGTGTGTGACAGAGTCTTGCTCTGTCTTGTTGGAATACAGAATACGGTGGCATGATCTTGGCTCACTGCAACCTCTGCCTCCTGGGTTCAAGCAATTCTCCTTCCTCAGCCTCTCCAGTAGATGGGATTACAGGTACACACCACCACACCTGGCTAATTTATATATATATATATATTTGTTGTTGTTGTTGTTGTTGTTTTTAGTAGAGATGGGGTTTTACCATGTTGGCCAGGCTGGTCTCGAACTCCTCATCTTGGGTGATCTGTGCCCCCCTCCCCTGCCCCTTAGCCTCCCAAGTGTTGGGATTACAGGCGTGAGCCACCACGCCTGGCCAACTGTCCCATTTTATCTGCCCAGCAGCCTGGGGAGGACATATGTGTTATTCTGTTCCACAAATGAAGAAATCAAAGCTCAGGCAGGTGGAGTCACTTCTGATATTCACCCAACTATAAAGCAGCAGATCTGGGATCAGAACCCAGAACGTGTGTTCTTCCTTAGCTCCATGCTGCCCCTGAAGGGGTGGGAGTTGCCTTAGTTAGTTCAGGCTGCTGTAAAAAGAATCACGTAGACTGGGTGGCTTCCACGGAAATGTGTTTCTCACAGTTCTGGAGGCTCGGAAGTCCGAGACCAACGTTCTGGCTGACTCTGTTTCTGGCGAGGACCTGCCTTCTCATGGTGTCTTCCAGAGTGGAGAAGGGGGTCATGTCCCTCATGTCTCTTCTTTGTATCAGTGCCCTCTAAGGGGACTGCTTACCTCCCACAGACTCTACACAGGTTCCACCTCCACACAGCACTACACTGGGGATTAGGGTTTTGACATGAATTTAGGAGGGACTTGAACATTCAGTTCATAGCAGAAGTCCTGTGCCTTAACATACAGGAAAGCTGGTTTTGTTCCAGCTCTGCCCTGGGGGAACCTGGTCCTTTCCTCTCTGTGGGCCTCAGTTTTCTCATCTTTAAAGTGGGAAGGGCCAGGCGTGGTGGCTCACACCTGTAATCCCAGCACTTTGGGAGGCTGAGGCAGGGGGATCACTTGAGGTCATGAGTTCCAGACCAGCCTGGCCAACATGGTGAAACCCCATCTCTACTAAAAATACAGAAATTAGCCGGGCATGGTGGCAGGTACCTGTAGTCCCAGCTACTTGGGAGGCTAAGGCAGGAGAATCTCTTGAACCCAGGAGGCAGAGCTTGCAGTGAGCCGAGATTGTGCCACTGTTCTCCAGCCTGGATGACAGAGTGAGACTCCACCTAAAAAAAGAAAAAAGAACAAAGAAAAAAGAAAGTGGGAAGGTGAGCATGGCTATTTCCACTGCGACAGCTCATGATGTTTTATTTCTAAGGAGTCAAAGTCCAGGACTGGCTCACCTAATCCTAGGCCCCGGTGATTTCCCCGCTACTCCCTAGTAGAGGACATCTCCCCTCCCTGCTGCCCTGCTCATGGCCACCCTGATTCTCTCTTCATTCCCAGACCTGGAGAGGATGGGGAGGTAGGGAGGTGGGGCATGAGGGGGATGGGGCAGCCTTGTGATCACATCCTCGCCCCCTCCAGGTGGGAGCTCCTGCTGAGCCCTATGCTGTCCAGGCATTGCTCATGCGTGCAGTGGGTGTGCAGAGGGCGCTGTGCCAGCTGGGAGGCCGCAGTTCTCTCTCGAGTTGTTTTTTCACTGCATTGAGCCGGCTGTCAAGGTTAAAGCAACTTCAGATGAATCACCACAAAGCAATTACACTCACTGTTACTCGCGTGCAGCTCTGCTCAGCCCACGGCCCCTCGCAGACCCGCCTGGGCCACCTTCTGCCGGCATCTGGTGTGCCTGTGGGCCTCCCCGGGATGGTGGGCTCTGTGTCAGCCCCGCACACTGGGTCGCAGTCACCGTGACAAGGACAGAAGGGAGCTGTGTACCCAGCAGCAAATGCTTTTTCAAGGTTTATGAGTAAGAGGAGCTGCTATTCACCCTGGAATTCTAATTTTGAACAAAAAGAAATTCAATAGCCAGGACCACCGGCCTCATTGACTCAGTATTCTACATCCTTGACTTCCCCTTGGTGCACACATTTACTGAGCACTTCTCAAAGGCCAACACTGCCCTCCGCTGTGGCCTGCAGCCCCCCAGGACTCAGGGGCTGGGTGGTCTCTTACCTGTCTCATGGTCTCTTTCAGGCTGGAGCACAGGCTCCTCACAATTGGGTCTGTCCTCACACTTCATACCCCACGGCCTCCGACCCAGCCCGGACAGTCACCAGATGTGGTGAACCCAGGGTTCAGGACTGAATTGGGGGTTTGGAGATGAGGAGAGCATAGCCTCCATCTTCCAAGAACTTTCAGCAGAAGCCAGAACCACCAGCACAGAGAGGAGGGAGAAGGAGGAAGCTGGAGAGGAAAGGCTCTGCTTTTATGGGAAGGGGACCTGGATGGCTTGGGAAAGCCAGCATGGGAGGGTGGTGGAAGGAAGGAGCCAGGTGTGTGCTGCAGTCCCCCTTTTAGAAAGAGAATCTGAGGCACAGAGAGGTTACATGATGGCCTGCGGTCCCGCATCTGGTGACTGTCAGGGCTGGGTCTGTCTGAGGCCATGGGGTCAGAAGTGTGAGGACAGACTCAATTGTGAGGAGCCTGTGCTCGAGCCTGAAAGAGACCGTGAGACAGGTAAGGAGACCACCTAGCCCCTGAGTCCTGGGGGGCTGCAGGCCGCAGGGGAGGTACAGCAAGAACCTGGGTCTGCTGGCCTTGATGTCCATCTCCACCCTTGGCTGCCACATCCCCCAGCCTCTGCCTCCTTCTCTTTGAGATGTTCCTTCTTCTGGGAGCCAGAAGAGAGGTGAGTCTCCTCTCTCCCATGCTCCCTTTCTTTCACAGTGCCTCCCAGGAGAAATGGGAAAGGAGAAGAAGCAGGTGCTGGGGAACACTGCCCTCGTGGGAGGCCAGACCTTTGTCAGGATGAGGATCAGGCTAGGTAGGAGCAGCCCACGGAGACCCCAGAACACCGGCCCACAGGCAGCTGGTCCTCCCCACCCCATCTCTACCCTCCACCCACTCATATTCCTGTGATGCTGCTGCCGGGTGAATGCACCTGATAGCAATCACCTAAGTGCACCCTAAGAATGACGCTGTATGGCGGACACACCTGAATGTGTGTTCTGAGCTAGGGAATCTGAGAGTGGCCAACCTGGAGATTCGTTCCTTGTCTATGAGGAATATCTGAGCCGTCGGCCTGTCTGGTGGAACATTGGCTGTACAGGGGATTGAGCCCTGAGTTTTGGTGGGGAGTGGGGAGGGCGGGGGGGGGTGGGGAGGCCGGGGGGGTGGGGGGGGGGTGCTGAATGAAGGTCCCAGGTGGAGGTTGTTAGGGTGCTAAGTGGAAACATTATAGCAACTGCATGCCTTTTACAAGCAGTTGCGGTTCTTCTGCCCAGCCTGCCACTGGGCTCTCCTCTTCATATAAGGCCCCCAGTAAAACCCCATGTCTCATTGGCTGTTTCTGGGTCTCTTCTGTGGCCTCTTGAACCTGGTGCCATCCCCACTGGAGTTGATAGGGGTTCAGCACAACAGATGCCCACCAGAAAAGGAGGGGAGACCTTCTGAGAATCCTCATCTGTTCCCCCGAAAAGATCCCAGGCCCAGTCTGTCCCCAGCTCCTGCCCTTCACAGGCAGGAAGGCAGGCAGGCCATGGGGCAGGGGGCAGTGTGGGGCCGCTGCTCTCCCCATCTTTGAGAAAGGGCAGCTCCCAGAGTTTCACCTCTTCCCTGCTGCCCACTGCCCCTCAGACCAGGGAAGATTTGGGGCCAGTCAGGGCCAGTCACATCTGAGCAGGAGGTAGGGGTGAGGCAGGGCCCTGGCATGTGTGGTTCCTCCTGAATTTTTGGACTTGAGAAAGCCAGAAACAGGGTAGCCTGGGGTCTGTGAGGGAACTGCGTGCTCGGGGGTGTTGGAGGTGGGGTGGGAGGTACATTCTGCCTAACTCAGTTCCGGCCATCTGCTCCCTGAGAACAAAATTAATAAATAAATGACACACAGGGAGTCTCGAGAACTGGCAAGAGGAGAGCTGTGGAGATCCCGCCTCGAATGTGACAAAAGCAGAATAGAGTGGCAGGAGCCCAACTGGCATTGTTGCACGTGCTGGCAACCGGGTAGATACCCCTCCCCAGCCCCACACAGGCATGAAAAGGAGCTGCATTTCTAGCGGCCGTCCCCGGGCAGGGTCTCCAGGAGCAGACTCACGAACTGCACCCACCTGCTCCCACCAGCCTGCAGGTTGTGCCTAGAACTCTGAGGGGAAGGAGAGGGAGAAGGTGCATCTCATCCCGGCCAGAGAGGGGCCTGGTGACTGGGGAGCCCTGCCCCCAAGGAGGTCAGCACCAGTCAGCCCTGGCCCACCCTGGCCCACTTGCGGGCCCCTGTAGACCTCCTTTCATCCTGACACAGCCCCATAAGGTGGGGTTAGGGAGCCGAGGCCTGGGAAGTCTAGTCACCCTCCAAGGTCACTCGGCCGCTGCAAGTGTGAGCTCTCCACTGGGGCGTGTTTCTGCCACGATGCAGGGCTGTGCAGGAAGTGGCACTGAGGCTGACAGGGAAGGAGGCTGGGCTTTGCTCTTGCTTAGGCTTCTTTCCTAACTCATCCAGTGCTTCCTCTACACATTGTCCTAGAGAAAGTAGTTCATTACTCTCATCCCCATCTTTCAGAGGAGGAAATGGGCTCTGAGAGGTTCAGTACCTGACCCAAGGGTACTCATAAGCAGCAGGAGCAGGATTTGAACTCAGGCAGTCTGTCCCTGGAGACCACCCTTGAAACTCTGGTTGACGCCCTCTGCCTTCCCTCCCCAACCCCTCCCACACTTGGGAGGTGGGGAGGCTGCTGAAATGCCAACCGGGCCACACCCATGTCCCTGCTCCCTGTCGCCTGACGGGAAGTGCTCATCTCCTTGGCCAGGGCTTCCTGGCCCCTCTGGATCTGGCACCTGCCTGGCTTTCAACCTCATCTCCCTCCCATCGTTCCCACCCTTGCCCTGTTTCACCCACTGACCCCTTGCTTTTCTGCTGTCAAAGCCCAGCACAGATGCCCCCCTGCTGTGAAGGTTCCCTGATTCCCAGGGGCCTCAACTCTGCACGTGGCCATGCGGTCCTTGCCACCCTGGGTGGTTATGGTTTGATTGTGTTTGCCTCCCTCTCACCCCTATCCCCGAGACCTCTTCATGCAGGGCCCACGTCTTTCTTGTCTCTGTGACCTGGAGCCCCTCATGCTGCCTGGCACATGGAAGGCACTAAGCACAGCGTTACATGGAATCTGGTGGACTTGTTCTCCTGTTTTATCACGTCTTTTGTTCCTTCCAGAGGTGGAGGTGGGACTAGGGAAGATTATGGGGCTCTGGGTTGGATGCTTGAGAGAATTCAAAGCCATATCATGTGATCTTCCAATGCTTCCCACCTATGGGGAGTAGGGGGCCAGACACATGCCCCAAGAATTGTGATCTGAGGCCAGGAGTCAAACTGGTCCTTCAGAGGAAGCAGAGATCATATCCAGTGGAGAGATGGGAACGATGCTAAAAACATGGTAGAAGCAGAGCTCAAAGAAGGATGAGATGTGAGGTTTCAGTCATCAGATATGGAAAGAGAGGGTGCTCCAGGCAGGCCCACCCACATAGCAAAGGTGCCAGTGCTGAGCAGATCAGTGTGGCTGAAGCGGAGGCACCCAGAAGAGTGAGAGCCAGGCTGGACTGGTGGGCCAGGGCAGATGGCATGGTGCTCTCACACCAACAGCCCAAGGGGCTCTGGTGTTATACTGTGGGCATGGGGGGCCCCTAAGGCTTATTTTTCATCTACTCATTCTGCAGTGTTTCCTGGTGGGCAACCCTTTAACTCTTTCTTCTCCTAAGTAGCATGTGACCAGCTCTGGGCCTAGGTATGGGAAGAGAGGGGATGCTGAAGGCTTTGATCTGTCCTTTGAGCCCCGCCCAGTCCCTCTGGGCAGCTGGGCAATGCTCTACTTCCTCCATCCCTGACTGGAGGCTACTGAAGAACATACGGCGGGCTATCTTGGCGTTGGGAAGGAAACAGATTGGATGGGGGGGAAATTGCTGTGATTAAGAGTTGGTGAATGGATCTGGGCAGAAGATGACCCACAGAGGCCAGGTTGGACATGTCCTGGCCTGATCCCTCTCTGCCTTTCCTGGTGCCACCAGGGAGATATCCTGGTACAGCCTTACTGCCCCCTGACATCTCTTGACTCCCAGCCTGCCTCTCAGGAGCAGCCATGCCCTCCACATCCAGTCCTCAGACCCCGGTGCGGCCCCCAAGCAGGCAGTCACTGTTCAACAGTGCCACAGCAACAGAGGCAGCGGCAGAACTGGGGAATCTGTCACCCTCTAATAAGGAAAGCCCATTCTGGCAGACTGAGTAAATGGCCTCAAATTGAATAATTAATAAAGTTATAAAAATATGTCTACTATATGGCCAGAATAATTCAGCCCAATTAGAAGCAACTATTTCTCATAGTTATGCCACTTGGTTTTTTTTTTTTTTTTTTTTTTTTTTTTTTTTTTTTACAAAGATCTTTAGTAGCATGACAGGATTATCAGGTTTGGTTGCCTGCTTGAGAAGTTCTTTTCAGACAATCCTTCCAGATGAGGAACATCCATCCATCCATCCATCCATCCATCCATCCATCCATCCATCCTGTCTACCAGTCCAACCATTCATCCCCTTGTCCAACTATGTATCATTCCATCCATCTGTCCATTCATCCATCCATCCGTCCCTTTATTCTTCCATCCATCTGTCCATCTATGCATATATCCATCTGTTTATTCATTCATCCACTCATTCAGCAGACATTTCTTAAGCCCTTTCCATGTGCCAGACACTATGCTAGGTTCTGGGCATATGGAGATGAATAAGATCCTGCCCTTGCCCTGAGAGGCCCCAAGGACCTCTCAGCCCAGGCAAGTGACCTTTGAGTCACACAAGCTCTTGTTCCTGTTCCTCTTTAGAGGTCCTGCCAAATATCATTTTTGCCCTTCGTCTCATTCCCTTTATTTCATGGATATATATGTAGCTATTCGGACTTAAAGTTAGCCTTGACCTAGGTAATGGATTCCTTCCCAAGGTGGCTTAGCCCTTTCTCCTGTATTTGAGAGCTCAGGGATCTGCTTGCTTCAACACACCCACTGTTCTGGGTCCCGACCTTTTCTCTGAGCCATCAGTGGCTGTGGGATCTGGCTTCACTCTGTCCCCTGTCTTCAATGTGATTTGGGCAAGACATTTACTTTTTCTTGGCCCATCTTTAAAATATGAAGGATCACTGTGCTGCTGTAAGCTCAAAGGAATGGCGAGAGTCCAGAGGCTTGGGGGCACCTGTTGGAGATCCAGTCTGCTGTCCGGAACACAGGACATTAGTTGAATTCTGAGTTAAATCAACTCATGCTTTACAGGCATCCTGCAGGAAATCCTTCCATAAAGCCAGTACTCTTTTTGCAATGAAAATATCCTGCTTCTGATTTATCTGCTGGACATTGGAACTTTCCTCATCGCACAGCAAAACCATTTCATTAAGTCTCCATAGAGCCCTTGCTGTAAGCCCAGATCTGTGCTGGCCTAATCTGATAGAATTCTCTAGTGAGTATCTTACAGTCACCAAACATTTATTAGGGGCCTGATATATTCAGGGGATGCAGAAAGACCTTGCCCCAGAGGGTCTCTCTAACATGGCTTTCCTTTTCCTTCATTGTGTATCAGAATGTCAGAGCTAGCAAAGGCCTTCTGACACCCTAAACGAAGTAAAATGGCAAGCTGTAGGTTGGGAGAAGATATTTGCAATACCTGCAATCTGTAAGGATTAATACCCAGAATGTATTTTTTAATCCTACAAATTGATAAGATTAAACCCAATTCAAACACTGGTGAAGAACATAAACATGTACTTAGCATACTTAGCATGCATATTTTGATGGGCAACAAGTGTATGGAAAGATGCTCACCTCACTAGGAATCAAGGATATACAAATTAAAACTAAGATGCCACCCTATGACCCCCAACAGATTGAGTAAAACCAGTTCCTGATAATACCAAGGGTTAGTAAGGACACAGGGAGATGGATACTCTCATATGATACTGGTGAGAGAGTGACTTGGCAGTACCATGTTAGGGAGCAGTTTGGAACCTTTAAATAAAGTTGGAGATAATACCAACCCCAGAATGCCATGCATCTCAAATCTTTTTTCTACCACAACCTAGATTCATAAATTCATTTCATGTCATGTCCCAGCACGTATGTTTTCACACACTGATATTTTTAATCTCTTCTATTTAACTTTTAAAAATGGTAATCATGGCCCATTATATTGATTTCATGACTCTCCTTTGGGTTACAACTGCAGTTTGAAAACCTCTGCTCCAGAGAGCCTCTCCAACAGGCGCAAGCCTGCATTATTGTTCATAATGGTGAAAAGCTACAGGTCCCTCAAGAGGGAAGTGGATACATTGTAATATATTCATACAATGGAGTCTCCACAGCAGTTAAAATGAACGAACTAGCGCTGTACCTGTCTACTTGGATGAATCTCAAATATATCATATTGAGTGAAAAAAGCAAGTTGCAGAGGGCTTCATACATACCATGTGGTATCATTTATTTAAGTGTAAAAGTATGCAAAATAATGAATATGTTATTTATCGGTCCATTCATATTGTAATAAAAATACAAATACAGACATAGAAAGGATCCACACCAAACCAAAGTCAGGCTCAGGTTACCCCTGGGGAAGGAGAGGATGGGCTAGGGAGGGATACCCAAGGAATTTCAGCCGGGTAATGTTTTTTATCTAGAATGAAAACATCTATAGCAGGACTGGAGGATGTTAAGATCTGTTTGATGGATACGCTATGGTTGTTTTAATTTTATTTAAGCTTTACAGAATACCTGAAACAGTCCATATGCAAAAGAGAAGTCCTTTGACACCTCTTTATCCACCTGTCCAGCACCCAAGCTCATGTGGGGGAAAACATGTTGGCTTGTCCTAAACTCAGGTGTTCACTCAATGTAGTTCAACAATATTTATTGAGCACCCACTATGGGTCTGACAATACCAGGTGTGAGGTGTGGGGTGGGCAGCAAGGAAGGGGAGGTATTACCAGTGAAAATTTGGAGCTCAGCAGGGGAATAGGCTGCCCACCCAACTCTGGCATAGAAAGCAGGTAAACATTCAGGCTGCCCACCCACCTCTGCCATAGAAAGCAGGTAAACATTCATGCCACAAAGAGGAGCCCAAGTTCACCCGGTGTCTCTCTGGGGAACCAGAAAAGGCTCCCTGGAGGAGGTGAGGACCATGATGGGCACTGAAAAATGGATAGAGAGTGATCTGTTAAACCCTGGAAAGGAGATGGGAAAGAAGAGACGATGGAGCAGCTCAGGACTGTACGCTGAAGCACTGCGGCTAAGATGGGGAAATGCTCCCTGGATGGCAGTGCCCAGGAGGAGATAAGATTAATGGAGTGAAGAGGTGGGTCTAATTCATCACACGTAGCTTAGGAGTGCTGGGTTCCCGGAAGCTGCGGGAGATTGGAGACAGCCTGCCCACAAGGATGGGCACAGGCTCTCAGGGACAGCCCCTTCCACCTCCCATCCTCAGCAAGGGCTCCAGCAGGGAAGAGGGAGGGTGTGATTCTGCTCAGATCCCAGACTTCAGATTTGTTTGACCAGCTCCCAATAAATTCCTCAAGCCAGAGGCCTCGCCATTCATCTCAGGCTGGCGAGGCGGAGGTGGGGGTGCACTGCAAAGGAAGTGTCTGTCTTAGATTGCTTGGGGACATGGCCACATGTCTTGCTGGGAGGCCAGCCCCTAAATCCTCTTCTGACTTGTTCCCTTCCTAGTAAATCTGAATAGTTTAAAATAACTCCTTCTGACCTTGAGGCTGGTGCCAACTATCTGCCATCCATCAGCCCTGGCTGATTTCTTATTAAGGTTCTGCTGTTCCCTTGCAAAAGTTGCCACCTTAAATCAAAGGGCCCATAGGGCAAGGGAGAGACCAGGGCCCTGCAGACAGTGGGGCAACAGCAAGTCAGGAAGATGAGGTTCTAGTGCAGCTGCTGGAGTGAACCAGGCAACCTTCCTGGGCCCTGACCCTACAGTTTTCATGAGGGCCTATGGATGATAGTTGTCCAAGCTCTGCAAAGCTAGAAACGGCTGCCTAGGGAGGAGCTCAGAAGAGACTGGCTTCCCAAGCTTTTCTAAAAGGCAGCAGGGAGAAGAC
Organism: Rhinopithecus roxellana; assembly: GCF_007565055.1. Classification (NCBI taxonomy): domain Eukaryota; kingdom Metazoa; phylum Chordata; class Mammalia; order Primates; family Cercopithecidae; genus Rhinopithecus; species Rhinopithecus roxellana. Next base: position 172,937,428 of record NC_044553.1, read on the forward strand.
TCAGATAAAGTGGACTTGTAGCACTGATTACATTCATTCATTCACTCACTCACTTAGGAATACATGTCACTTATTTAATAAATCTGTATCAGATGCCTACCGGGGATGCTGGGGATTCCACAGTGAACAGGACAGAGAAGGTGCATGTTTTCATGGATATTACCCTTCAGTAACAAACATAATTAACAAGTATATAAGTAAAGACGGTAATTTCAATTGCTGATAAATGCTAAGAAGAAAATAAAAGGGAGTGACGGGTTAGAGTGTGTGAGGTGGGGTGGTCAGGGAAGGGCCTCATGGGAGCTCATGGGAGGATTTGAGCCAAGACTTGAATGCAGGAAGGAGTCACCAGGCCAAAAACTAGGGGAGTTGTGTGTTCATCAGCCCTCATTCTTGGTCTGTTTTTGATTCAGTAGAACAAAGTTTGTTTTACACTCCAGGGACAATTGCCAGGCTCTGCAGAGGATTTATAAATGGATGAACATGTTCCTGCTCACACAATGCCTTCTATCTAGTGGATGTGATCATGCACCATGCAAGGAATTATAGGGCGGGGCGGCTGGGGATGAAGGCATCTTGCTGAAAGCTCAGAGAAGGCACAGGCCCCTTCCTGCCTGAATGAGCAGGGAAGGGCTCCTGGAGAGGAGAGTGCTGGAAGGGAGTCCTCTGGCAGGAGCTGTGGGCTCTGTGAGCAGTGCCTGGGTCCCAGTGGTGCTCATTTATTCTGTCAGATGCTGGTGCTGGGTGGGCGTGTGTGTCCTATTAATTGCTGGAGTGAACGGAGTTGTTTCTTGGAGAAATGCAGATGACACATATTGCCCCATCAGCAAAAGAACTATGGGCAGGGAGGGATGCGGAGTTGGAACCAGCTTTCTTTTAATAATTGGCAGCAGATGAGTGGCATGGATTTTTTTTCCTTACTGTCGCTGCTGCCAAAGGAAATCACTGAGGTTTCCCCTCTTTTGTGCACTGCATGTCTCCTGGCTCCAGGTCACAGCCCCAACTGGGAACCTGAGCCCCGGATGGTACAGATCATGAGAAATGACAGATCCCCGATGCAGCTGCAGGGCCTCTCTGGGGAGAGCACACACCACACAGGCCGGTCTGCTGTTGAAATGAGCAATTCTCTTTCATAAGTCAATACAATTTGCTTAGCAAATAAAGATTAGCAGGGCCACCTTCTCCGCGTTTGCTCTCAGCTCTAAACTTCTCTCGACATGGGTCACAGCCAAGGGTTGCAGGGAACAGCCGAGAAATACAGTGGCTTCCCATGCACCTTGGAAGCTGATTGGCTGATGACCTCAGAGGCTGGCACTGCACTCCACGGTGGAGACTCTTGGAGGGCAGACTCCAGGCTAGGCACTGCAGAGACAATGTCAGCTCTTTCCCTCAAGGAGCGTAGAGTCTAGGAGAGAGAGACAGGCACAGTCATCAGGGCCTGAAGATGATGTAAGTGTTATCCTATTCCTGTGTACAGGGCAGGAGGTGAGGGCAGGGAGGGAGAGGACAGTTCTATAAGGTGGACCTTGGGTGGAGCTTTTATCTCATTCTTTATGCGCATACAATGCTTGGCACAGAACAGGCGTGGAATAGAATGAAGAATATGGGACAACACAGTCTCTAAGTCCCCCCAAGATATGCCACAGCTGAAAGGGATCAAAGCCATCTTCTAGTTCTTGAGAGGTGGGGAGATTAAGCTAATGCATAGTTTTCTCTCGATTCCATGTTTTCCCCTTTAATATCTTCCTATAACCTTTGGTTTCTACAACTGCTTGACTACACTAAAGTCTAGGGAAATAGATGAATACTTTGAAGCACTTACTATGGTGGTGGGCTCTGGGCTGGGTGTTCACAGACATTTGCCTCATTTAATTCCCCCACTTCCTCGACAGCCTTGCAAATTATTCCTGTTCCACAAATGAGGAGACTGAGAGGTGATATAGTCAAGGCCTCCCAGCTGCTGGAGGGTGGGGAGGCAGATTAATTTGAAAGAGCATACCTGCGTTAGATGATGTTCACCTTAGCCCAGCATTACCTATCTATCTCTGCAGATTTGGTAAATGGTGTTTTACAAAGATACCCCCGCCCACCACCACCAGAGCCAGCCTCTTGTAGAATACAGGGTTACAGACCCCTCAACTAGCAATCGTTGAACATCATTTTTGCTTGCTCATTGGTGATCCCATAAAGCTTAATGCTTAATCCTTTCCTGCCAAACTGGTCCTGGTTGTCATGTGGACGCCTGCCACCTAGCCAGGACAGGCTTGGGCAGTTGGCCTTTGGTTGGAGATGTGTTAAAGTGGAGCAGGTAATACCCAGGTCAGGTGTGCCTTGGAAATTTCCAGAACCCACCTCTCTGGCTGCTCACTGCAAGCTCTGATTGAAGGGGCAACTGAGCCTGACAGTTTTCTCAGCTCCCAGACTGTTTCTAAAACCAACATCTCCAAAAATTAAAGCTGGGCTTCCCCAGCCCTCATTGCCTGTGGGGCAACCTCAGGGCCAACCCTCTGGGTGAGCAGACTACCGCCCCAGAGCCCAGACAGAGAGACTTTCACTCCAGTCTTTTCCTGATTGTCCTCCCGAGACTGCTGAGGTCATTTCCCTCGGGCTGGAGAAAAGGGAAAGAGGAGCCTAGGCCACTCCCTAATTAAACCAGTTTTCTCAGAGCAGTGGTCAGCAAGCTATGGTCCATGAGCCAAATCTATTCCATTGCCTGCTTTTATAAATAAAGTTTTATTGGAATACAACCATGCCCATTCATTTCTGGATTGCCTGTGACTGCTTTCTCACTGTAACAGCAGAGTTGAGTAGTGGTGACAGGGACTATCTTGCCCAAAAGACAGAAAATATTTATTATCTGGCCCTTTATAGAAGAACTTTGCCAATTTCTACTTTAGAACAGTAGCATTTTTTCATCCCAGTGCTTTTCTATGAAAAATATTAAATGCCTTAAAGACAGGATCGCAAACCTTTCCATCACCTAGGATAATACTATAATAATAGAAGCAGTAGCAGTCTGGGCTAAATGCTGACCCTGTGGCAGTTAAGAGCACAGGTTCTGGAGGCAGGATGGTCCTATCCCAGCATCACCAACTGTGGAACCTTGGGCAAGGCATATGACCTTCTGTACCTCAATCTGTCCTTCTCTAAAATGGAGATAACAGTACCTTCTTTACAGGGTTTCTGTGTGGGTTAGATAAGGTGTTACACATAAAGCACTTAGACGGTGCCTTGACAAAGTATTCAGTCCATGCTGGTTTACTCATTTGATCCTCATAGCAAATCGCTATTCCTTACTTCATGGCAGGTACAGGCACCTGTCCATCCAAACCCCTGGTATTCAAATTCAGAAAGAGAAAAGCATCGCATATAAAGTTGCAGATTAATCACTCACTGTGACAACTTCCTTCCTCCTCCTTTCTGAGCTCAGGACCAAACAGACTTGGACGGTGAGGGATATTTGCCCTTGTGGCCTCTAAGTACTTTTTTGCAGTTACTTTTAATGGCAAAACTGCAATTACTTTTGCACCATCCTACTAGATACCATTATCATTCCCATTTTGCAGATGCAGAAGCTGAGGCTGAGAGAGGGTAAGGAGCCATGAGATGCAGGACTCTGTCCAGACCGTCTGACCCAGGAGTACCTAGTGACCAAGCACACTGCCACTCCCTGGTGTCTCACCACTGTGTCCCTGGCTCGTAGGAGGGGCCCATGTTCGATGAGTGAATTTGTGAGTGAGGGGCACCCAAGAGCAGGCAGACACTGTTTTTCACCCATGTATTGTGCCTCATTACCACAGAGGTTGTTGTGCCTCATGCATTGTCACCAGGGTAGGGGACTTTGCATAACTGGCTACCCACTCTCCGCCATGACCAGCACCCTCATTTCAGGATGACCTCCCCTGATTCAGTCACCTAAAGAACAGAGCAGCAGGAACCAGCCTCTTCCATTCTGGAGCCCATGACAATGGCCTGATGGGAGAGACTTGGACAGTGGGCCATGAAAGACAAGCGCCAAGTGGAAAGAGCCCTGGCTTAGAATTGGGACCTCTGGGGTTTAATCCCAGCTCTGCCACTAACTTGCTTTGTGATTTCAGGCCAGTCACTTCCTTTCTCTGGGCCTCAACTTTCTCATTTTTCAAATTAGAGTATTAGATTTTACTAGATCAATGGTTTTTAATGGGGGGATAGGTGTCCCCTTAGAGGACACTTGGCAATGCCTGGAGACATTTTTGGTTGCCACAGTTATGGAGAAAGAGCAGTGTTGGTGTGTGGTGGGTAGTACACCCTGGTAGTAGCCAGGGTTGCTGCTAAGCATCCTGCAGTGTGCAGGACAGCCCACACAACAATTATCCCACTTCAAATGTCGGTAGTGCCACTGTAGAGAAACCCTATATCTATATCCAGCTCCAAATTCCCATTCTTCATTTGCTCATAAAACATTTATTAAGTACCTACTATGTGCCAGGCAGTGCACAGGACAGGATCCCTGTCCTATCGGGGCTCACAGTTTATAAGAATAATGATAATAAGAGTTAATATGGGCTGACTGCTAACTATATATTAATACCAGGGTTGGTTTTTTTTTTTTTTCCATGAACTAGCTTACTTGATCCTCAACAACCCTTAAAAATTATTATACTCCCATTTTACTGATGAGAAAACTGAGGCTCAGCAAAGTAAAGCATTTGGCTTCAGGCCACATGGCTAGTAAGTGGTGGCGTCAGTATTTTTACTCCAGAATCCATGCTCCTAACCATACATGCCCTCGACTGCCCTGAAGCAAGGCGTTAAGTCCTTGCCAGTCACACCAGAGGAAAGGAACTTGGAATGCTTAGCCCTGCTGTCTCTTTATCATGCAAACCGTTTAGCAAACTGGAAAAGGGCCTCATGACTATAAACCAGCCAGTAATGACCTGACAGGCAAAGGGGGCTGGAGATGTGTTAGGGCCACAGAGACATTAATCTGCTTCCATCCACTGCTGCTAGCAAGACATTTGTTAGCACGGTTATGGGAGCCATAAAAGGCTATTTGATGGCATTCCTCCCTATAGTGGGAGCCTCAGTGAGCAGAAAGGAGCTTCCCAGGGCTCAGGTGTTGTAGGTCTGGTTGGCCAAAGGCAAAGGGTCCCACCTACCACAGGTAGGATGCTGCAGGGAAAGAATGTGAGGCTGCAGCAGGAGAGCTGGCTTCTGGTCCCTTTTATGATCCAAAAACAGCTTTAAGGCCTCCAGCAAGTCCTGTAATTGCTGTGGGCCTCATTTTCTCCATCTGTAAAGTGGAAACAGTAACGTTCATTTTTCGGGGCTGTCCTGAGGCTCTAATAAGGTGACAGATGTAGACAGCGGATAGGAATGCATTTTGCTGAGGTCTTAGGCATCATTACTGTTGGTGGCCACTGTGGGGGCAATAATAACTGCAGTAGCAATGTACAGGGATTTAGTTAAACATTAGACCAGAGACTGTCTCTGAGGTGTCATCAAACATTAGACCTGGGCGAAGCTTCATAAATCCATCTAGTTCATTGTGTAAGTAATAGCTTTCATTCATCCTGCACTTGCGATGCACCAGACCCCATTCTAAGCACTTTATCTGTATTAACTCATTGAATCCTCATGTCAAACCTCTGAATTAGGGATGAATATGATGCCCATTTTACAGATGAGAAAACTGAAACCCAGAGAGATAGCAAGGTGGTGCAGCTGGGCACAGACAGATTGGCTCCACCTGTGACCACACTCCACCCTCACACAGAGGAGAACTGGAATTAATTATGGCCGGCAGGCAGATGGTGCCTCTCCTTTCTGGGGGTCTCTACTCTCCCCTGATTGCTGGGGTTACAGAGCATCATCTGACCCCATCCTCCCTGCAGCAAAAGGGAAACACAATGGTTTGTTTCTGTGGGGCTTGATTTTTGGGATGACTCCAAGCCTCAGCCCAGTGGGCTGATCAGGGAGGTGCATTAAGGAGGCAGGGCTCAGCCCTCTGGCTGGCTTCCAGAGACCTCCCAGTCCCACTAGGGGTGTGGCAAGGAGATGGCAGGGTCTTGCGGCTGTGGAGTTTGGTGTGACCACAGTGTAGCAGGTGCGTTTCAGACAAACCCGTAGTGAGCAGGGTCTTCAGTTGGACGCAGGCCACTAGCACAGTAGAGGGGGCCCCACCGCAGATAGACCCAGGGCCGGCAGCCAGGGAGGACAGCTTTGTGCTCGGTTATAATGTGGTCTTCCAGGTTTTGCACAACATGCTGATGTTTGTTGTTTTTAAAATTGTCATTGAAATAGCCACATAAAAATTTAAAATTCCTATAGATTTCCCCTGGGCTTCCAGCAATCCTAGAGAAATACTGCCTTAGATGGATCCCAGCATGCCAGCAGTGGGGAGGTGGTGGGGAGGGAGGTCAGCAACCAACTGGGGTGCTCTGATGCTGGTGCTGGGACCCTAAGATCCATGCTCCCCTGACCCTGAGCCCCTGGCGTCTCTCGGCCTCCTCTCGCCTCCCCTGCTTCTACCCTCAGGGAAATGTCCTGGCACCCTGCTCATGATCTTGTTCCTGAGCTGGCAGAAGCCTCATGTGTCAGGCTTCCTCTTCTAGCATTTGGGAAGTTCCTAGGGAGGCCAAACGCACAGAGCTATTCAGTGCCTTTCCTTCAAGTTTGCTGTCCGTTTGGGTCCCTGTTCAGAGCCATCTGAACCAGGAGATGGATGAAATGGCTTTTTCAAGCCCCAAATCCTGTTAACTTGGGGTGCCTCTGCAAGAACACAAGGACAAACTGTCCTCCCACCACCAAGGCATAGCCCTCACCCCAGGCCCCAGCTCCTCTGTGGCAGGAGACCTGGGTGGACACTGTCCAAGTTCCCTGGAAGGTGAGGGAAACCCCACTGCTCCCCTACCTCGTCGGGCCCTCCTTAAATACCCTATGCAGTGAAAAGTCAGGGGAGATCTTGATGTTTGCCAAGTGGAAAAGACGGGAAAATCAATAGGGGGAAAAAAATCTCATTTTCAAGTTTCTAAGCAGGTATTGCAATCAATAATGCAAAGAGCCGCAGGAGGCCATTAAGCCATACTCGGCAGTGTCCTCTCGGACCCAGGAAATGTTTGCTGAGCAGCGAGACTTCAAGGGCACCTCAGTACCCACCCCCACCTGCCCAAGGACCACAGCTGAGGGCTGTGTCTTTTAGGGGAGCTGGTCTGAGTCTCCACAAGGGAAATGCTACTTAGAAGTGAGTTAGCCCATTCCCCAACTGGTACGGACCGCAGTGCAGTGGACCCTCAGATCCAGACACACAGAGCAGAGGACACCAAAGTGCAGCGGGTGGCATCCCGTCTAACTTGACCACGGGAGGTTTACCAGGAGATGGCACTTGCCATTTTCCCCTTTGTTTTTTATTTTGCTCCTGGAGATAAACTGGACCTTTTTTTTTTTTCACCATCATAGAATAAATAGACTCCTGGTTTATGTTCCATCATTTCCTAGCTTATTGTGCATGCTGCAAAGTTTCATTTTTCAATCCTATTTCTGATAACTGCCAAAGAATATTAGGTGCTCTGGTGGGATGTTAGGGACATGTGTGCTCTGACAGTGGGTGCACCCCCTCCTGCCCCACCCATGGCAGCATTTGCTTGCCCTCTTGCCTCTGAGCTGTGACTGTGCTTTTAAAACCTGCTGGGCCTCTATGGACACAAGGGCCCATGAGTCGGGGCTTATAGGCATGGCACTGCATGGACCAGGAGGAAGAGGGCTTAGAATAAGGAGACCTGGTGCCCTCCAGAGGCTCCCAGATTGGGGTGGGAGCTCCAGGCTCTGACTCACAGTGCTCCCAGCCTGATGGAGGAATCTAGACCCTGTCTATAAGACGATGGAATAATAGCACTTAAAAAACCATGTAAAAATCATCTCACAAGACCGGGAGTGGTGGCTCACGCCTATAATCCCAGCACTTTGGGAGGCCAAGGCTGGTGGATCACCTGAGGTTGGGAGTTCGAGACCAGCCTGATCAACTGAGAAACCACGTCTCTACTAAAAAAAAAAAAAAAAAAATACAAAATTAGCAGGGTGGTGGCGCATGCCTGTAATCCCAGCTACTCAGGAGGCTGAAGCAGGAGAATCGCTTGAATCTGGCCGGGAGTTGGAGGCTGCAGTGAGCTGAGATCGCACCATTGCACTCCAGCCTGGGCAACAAGAGTGAAACTCCGTATCAAAAAAAAAAAAAAAAAAAAAAAAAAAAAAATCTCACAAACCCCTACCCTTCCAAGAGATGGCCCTAATTCATTAATTATCCTGGAATTCTGTTGTAGTGAGTATTACCTGGGGAAAATGAGTTATTTGATGGAATTTGAAGTTGTTTGATACAGTATTTTCTTTCCTTCTTTTTTTTCAAACAGAGTCTTGCTCTGTTGCCCAGGCTGGAGTACGGTGGTGCAATCTCGGCTCACTGTAACTTCCGCCTCCTGGGTTCAAGTGATTCTCCTGCCTCAGCCTAAGGAGTAACTGGACTTACAGGTGTGTGCCACCACACCCAGCTCATTTTCTGTATTTTCAGTAGAGACGGGGTTTTGCCACGTTGGCCAGTCTGATCTTGAACGCCTGGCCTCAAGTGATCTGCCTTCCTTAGCCTCCCAGAGTGCTGGGATTACAGGTGTGAGCCACTGTGCCCGGCCAGTGTTTTATTTTATTGCTATGGCATTTCATCAAAGTGCTAGGTGGCAGGTGTGGTGATAGGTTCTGAACATAGGCTTTGGAGGTAGACCGGGTTCACATCGCACCTGCAGAGTTGACAGTTTCTGTACAACCTTGAACCTATAACATGACTTTTCTGAGATTCTTTCCTCAATCACAAGCTTCACTTAAGAAATACATGCTCCCAGAAATGCCTGACAAAGAGTGGGTTCTTAACAGATATTTGTTTTCTTCCCTTTATCCCTTTCCTCCATGGATTTTAATCTGATTGATGCAAATTTAATGGAGAACTCCCAAGTGTAGACAGCTTGCAGGCTAAGAAATATTCCAAGTTTTGGGGGGTTAATCAAGAAAGGCTCCCTGAAAATAGTTTGGTGTCTATCTCTCCTAAGCCCCACCTGGGGCCCTTGTACCCAGGCAGAAAGACTTACAATGAAGACTTGTGGGGAGAGGCCGTGCACACACTCAGTAGGTGCTCATGTAGCATGGTTTGGGGCTGAAACTATGGCCTGGAATTTCTGCTGCCCAAGAATGAGGGCTAGGCTGTATCACTTCCCTAGCCTTTGCAGGCCACCCCAGGGGCCCATCAGAGATGGAGCTAGGGCTGGTTAGTTGGGAGGGACCCCTGGCAAGTTATCTTATTGCTCACCAAGATTAGTGTAACTGCCTCCCATCTGGCCTCCCTGCATTTACGTTTGCCCCCTTCATCTCATTCTCTACCCAGCAGCCAGTGTGAACTCTAAAACATGAGACAGATCGCATCCCTCTTCTTCTCAAAAACCTCCAGGGGCCACTTAGAAATGACATTTAAAGCTTCAAGCCTGTCCTGGAGTGTTTCCAAATGAAAGTATCAGTTTGTCTAGGTGCAAAGCCATTTGTTTGAAATTATGCAACTTATTGCATTTGAATAAAAGAGAAATTTCACAGCAGTGAAAATACGACTTTTTAACACTCTATGTATGGTTCAGTGACATCTTAGTTCCTCAGAATACACATACCTGACCTAGTTATTTGTAGATCGTATTTTTAAAACTCACATCAGATAACACTCTTTTCCATAATTTAAAGGGATGGTTTAACAAAAATGTCTATCACTTTCACAAACAAAAACAATGTCACTCAATCATGCCACTCAACCTCATCTCCTACAGTTGCTCCCTTGCACACCTGCTCCAGCTATGCTGACCTCCATAGGGTTCCTTTCCTGCCTTAGGGCCTTTGGCACTGGCTGTGTCTTCTCCCTGCAATTATTATCTTCCCCCAGATATCTACATAGCTCACTCTCTCACCTTATTAGCTTTCTATTGCTGTAGAAAAAACTCCCATATATTTAGTAGCATAAAATACCCACATTTATTATCTCATCATTTCTTTGGGTCAGGAGTTTAGGCACAGCTTAACTGGCTTCTCTGTTCAGTGTCTCACAAGGTTACAAGCAAGGTGTCAGTGGGCTGCAGTCTCATCAGAGGATTGACTGGGGAAGACCTGTTACCAATGTCCCTCTGGTTGTTGGCAGAATTTATCTCATTGTAGCCAAAAGAATGGGGGCCCATCCTCCTGCAGGCTGTCAGTCAGGAGCTACACTCAACTCCTAGAGGCTGCCCACAGTTCTCTGCCCTGTGGCCCTCTCCATTGGCCTTTTACAATGTGGCAACTTACTTCTAGCCAGTAATGGAGAAAAGTCTTTCTAGTGCATGTTAGCAAAATAGGGCCTTCCTCATATCCCAACATGGGACAGCCCATCATTTTGCCATATTCTGTTAGTTAGAAGCAAGTTATAAGTTTAGTCCATACTCAAGATGGGAGGGGACGAACATAGGGGCCACCCTAGCCTGCAGGTGTCTGCTGCTCTCCATTCCTGGAAGGAGCTTCCTCCTGTTCTTTGCAGAGTTGACATTTGATCACTCATGTATCAGACGTCACCTTCCCAGAGAGGCCTTCCCGGATCACCTGACCAAAAAGAGGCTACAGGGCAGCTCAGTGGCTCACATCTATAATCCCAGCACTTTTGGGAGACCAAGGCATGGAGCATCGCTTGAGCCTAGACGTTCAAGACCAGCCTGGGCAAGACTCTGTCTCTACAAAAAAATTTTTAATTAGCCAAGTTTGGTGGTATGCACCTATAGTACCAGATACTTAGGCTGAAGCAGGAGGATTGCTTGAGCCCAGGAGTTTGATTATCAGCCTGGACCACATAGGGAGACCCCGTTTCTATAAAACAATTAAAAAATTCGCTGGGCTTGCTGGTGCATGCTCGTAGTCCCAGCTACTAGGGAGACCGAAGTGGGATGATTTTTTGAGCCGCAGTGAGCTATGATTGTACCACTGCACTCCAGCCTGAGTGACAGAGCAAGACCCTGCCTCAAAAAAAAAAAAAAGCTAAAAAAAAAAAGAGACTCTAGCACCCCTACCCCAAGCACTGTGCCCCCACTCACCAGCCAGGTGCTGATGACAGTCTGTGATCTTATTGAGCAGGTCATGTGTTTGCCTTCTGTCTCTGCTGTAGCTATCAGCCAGCTGTGGGGCCTCCTCTTGCCTCCTCTAGCATCTCCCTATGCCTGGAACCGTGCCCCACACTCAAGAGAAATGTAAGTGAAGGAGTAAAGGAGGCTGAGGCAGACATGTGGGGGTCAAGCCTTTCCAGCCCTGTGTTAGGAGAAGCAGACAGTGAGGTGGGAAAACTGCCCTGGCCAGAATGCCTGGGACAGCCTGCAGTGACTCCCTGCACTCTCTGGGCCTCAGGCCCCGCTCTGTGAAGTCAGGGTGGGGCAGCTCCCCTCTCCCTGGTCCTCTGATCAGAGTCGGGGCTTACCCCTTGGCCCTGATCCAAAAGGTACCCAGGTTTTGAGGTGACAGCCTTCAGTCACCACGTTTCAGTGAGGTGCTTGGGAGTCACATTGTTTTAGTCCTTCCTGAGGCCCAGGTCTCTGTAACCAGCTCCTCCTCCTAACTGGGCTCCCCATCTTTGCTGCTACCTTGGCCCTAGCTGGGGAATCCCTGCCCTCCAGTCCCCAGTCCAGCCCTAGGCTTCCTTAGGAGGGCTAGGAGCCAACGCCACGGGCCCTGGGCACAGCAGGTAGGTTTGCCCGGACTGCTCCAAGCCACAGAGGCCAGGCCCCATGAAGTTCTCTGTTTCCATTCCTTTGGACTGTTGTATCCTCACATCTGTTGTCAGTTTCCTTCTCATATCCCTAGATGTCTGTCCACAATCAGTTCAACTGCACAGATCTTCCCTGCTCACTTAGGTGCTGGGAGGACACTGGGATGAACAGATGCAGTCTCTCCTCAGGAGCTCGCAGTCTAGAGGGAGGGACAGACACACTGGATTAACCAACACCCAAGGCTGAAGCCATGGGTGATCCAAGTGCCTTGGTGGGTCCCAGAGGACAGAGGGTTTTGCTTGGAGGGGTACACTTCACAGAGGATGTGGCCTTTGACATGGATGAAGGAGGAAGACAGCTCCAATGGGTACTGCAGAGAGGAGAAGGCTGCATCCCATGGAGGCTTCTGCACAAGCAAAGGCATGGAGGCTGGATGGAGCGTGCAGTGTCATTCAACGGTGGGCAGCAGCTTAGAGCAGCAGGAGCCGGGCGCTGAGCTAGTTCTGTGTGGGGAGAGACTGTGTTTGGTTTGGTGGTCTCAAGGGCATGGAAAGGAGTTTGGGATTTTATTGGATTTGGATTTCCTGACCTTAGGCTTTGGTGCTTGCTCCATCTCTTCCTTCTGCCGCCACTTCTGGAGCAGCTTTTGCCATGTCTCTGTCTCTCTGTCCTCCACCTCCCTGGCTCCTGTGTTCCCCTCCATCCCCATCCCTCTGACTCCTTAGCCCTCATCCCCACTCCCCTTTTTCAGTGTCTCCTGTCCCAGGCCCCATCTCCTAGTCCCTCATCTCTTTGTTCCCCCATCCTTCATCCCTCTGCTGTCCATCCCTCTGTCTCTCTTGTTCCTCAGTTCCTCACCTGCCCCAATCCCCGCCCGACCTGTCCCTTCCCAGGTTCCCCCTCTGTCAGTTCCCTGTCCTTCCATGCTGCCCAACCTTCCCAGGAACCCTGGCCAGGGAGGTGTGGTTGTTTTTCGAGCAAGACTGCAGATTTGCCTTAGTTTCCAGCTTGTTTGTTTTACTATAATTAGGTAAATAAATCAGCATGTTAGTTCCCTGCCTGGGAGCCTGGCTTCTTCTAGAAGGAGCGGTTCTACCATAGAGTGGGCAGGGGAGTCCCTGGGGTTCTGGGACCTGCCGGTCCTCTCCTGGCCCTGACAAATGGGGATCACTAGCTCTCTCCCTCTGCTCACCCTCTCCATTCCTGAGCCGGCACACTTCCTATTTATCCGGCTTTAAGAACCCAGGGCAACTGGTTAGCTAGCCCTGTGGGGGTGTCTCAGGGACTGGGCGGGGGCGGGAAGGCCGGGAGTTTCGCTGAGTCAGAAGCCTGTGGGTAATGAGGGCTGCAGGTGTTGCTCATTAAGCCACACACCCCACTTTTCCTGACATCCCCACTTGGACTGTGGGGCAAATATGGCAGCCGATGAGCCTTGTTCCTCTGCCTACGACAATTAAAACCCAATTAGCAGAATGAGGACCTGCTGAGCAGGGCGCCTTTCTTACTCTGCAGGAATGCTAAGGGCTGGGAGAAGGGGCAGCGGGGCTCTAATGAGGCTGGCAGGACTGAGCCAGAGAAAGTGCAACAAATACTTAGGTTAGAGCTAGTGGAGAACTTCCTCATGGTGAGGATGGCGTGGGGGAGGGAACAGCTCTGGCCTGGGTTCACCTCAGCTGTGCCACCAAGCCACACCCTCCCATTGGTCCTCCATGTGAGTTAAGGGGCTTAGAGCAATGGTTTCTAAATGGAGCCAAATCTGGAGCAGGCTCCTCCAGGGTAACTAGGGGTGATGTTCCAAATATTCAACAGTCACTGGGGTTTGATGACGGGGCACTGACCTGCTCACCCCCAGACTCCTAGCAGGGGCAGGATCAACCCTTTAATTGCTGAGTGGTTGGGAGTCCTGGAGGGGGAGGTCCCAGTGAAGGGGCTGGGATGGGCTGGGGTAATGGGGAGACTCAAGGCACTACAGGGATTGGGAAAATGGTTCTTTATCAGCTAGTATGGAGATATTTCAGGATTTTTATGACTGGGACAGACAGCTCAATGTGTATCAGCTAAATAATAGCATTGCATGTCATCAAAGGAGGTATCACCACCTCCTCCTCCTTCCTGGTAGGGAGCAGGATGCACTGGAATAGGGCCACCCCAGAGAGGGAGGATAGCATGAAGTGACTCCTGATGCCTCCCTGCAGAGAGGGAATGACTCAGGCACCCAGAGGTGCCTTTATCCCTTCCTCAGAGCCTCTCGAGCTGTGGAGGGGGCATCTGGGGGAAGTACATAACTGGGATGCCTCAGCCCTGAAACCTGTTCCCCAGATCTGTCTCTGCCTGAACCTACTGGAGTGCTCCAGGCCCAGCCCAAAGCTGCCTCTCAACCCCTTGGAGAGATGTTATCAACAGCTCCTGAAACTGCCTCCTCAGCTCCTGGCTTGTCTTAGCCTAAGTAGGCCTTTTGGATTTATTAGTTCTGGGGGGTGGAAAGAAAACAGCTTCTGGAAGAAGTGTGTTTAGTGCCGCATTTCGAACTTCCAGGCTTGATGGAAATGGTAGTTAAAACATTTTAAGGCTCTTAGGTACAGTTGCATTTGCCTTCCGCACAGCCTATATTCTGATATTATCCATTTACTGCCGTTGCCCTGTTATATGGCAGGGAGGTGGTGCTTTATCAAGAGCTGTCAGCCCATCTTGCAGGGATGTGGCCCCGGCTTCCATCTGTGAGCCCATCTCATTGAAACCACCAAGAATAAAAAACATCAGAGAACAATTGTGCATTTTAATTAAGCCTCAGTGTGCACCCTATTGTGGAGATGCTAATATTAAAAAATTCTTTTCACTTTGCAGGAAGCTGGAATATTTGTTCCCCATGTCATTTCTATATTCTTTTTGTGCGGCAATTAATAGTTAACTCCTGGGAAATAAAGCTACCACCTGATTTCATCTTTATGGCCTGGCATTAAAATAACTGTACCTGATAAACTATTGTAATAAAGTATTGGGAAGACCCTGCTGAAAGGGGGTTTTCATTTAGGTATTAATTCTACTTAAGAGCTGGGCCCTGAGCAGGTCTTTTGAATCCTAATTTGTTTCATTTTTTATGATGAAATGTCAGTGAGCCTAAACATAATCATAATAATGCAGAAGAGAGTAAGTGTGTATTTAAAAGGGGACCTGGTCCACTTTCCACCCCTCCTATAAAGGTATTTCCAGTTAGTGTGACGATTCTAATTGCAGTGACTGTAACTCAGCCTTCATTTGCTTGCATCACTTTTAGCCAGAACATGTCCTTGACGTAACAGAAAAGGTGAAATCAGCACATTTGTACTCACTGTAGGAGCCCAGCTCTACCTGATATCAACAATATTTAACTGGGAGACCTAATTTGAGTTTACAAGTGATTACAAGGTATCCTATGGGACACTGCTTACCGATGCATTCTCAAGGAAGTTGCAAAACAGTGACGAATTAACTTGTTATGCTGTCAAAATCAATTACCGCAAAAGACAACTTAACTTCTTCAGCCCCAATATTGGGGTCTTTGAGCCAGCACCACTGCCCTCTGCCCTTCAAGAGCTGCTCAAGGGAATCTTCCTAGCCCAAGCTGCCTGCCTCCAGCCAACCTCCCTGACTCCCTACCCTCATTTTGCTTCACCAAAAGTCTCCAGTTTGAATTTTGGAAAGTGAATTCTCAGGAGCAGGGAGTTGGGGGAATGGGAGGGGAGAGTCAGCCCAACACATCCTCCCCACCGCCCCCTGAAGTGACCTTCTCTCCTGTGAAGGCTGGGGGAGATTGATTCCTGCTGTGGTTTTAAGTAAGATAAACATCCGAAGGCCCCAAGATCTTTATTTCGCAGCATTGAATGGAAGGGGCAATTTATAAATGCTCCTTTAATATTTCTGAAACAGATTGGCCAGTAATTTATAGACTGCAACATTGAGGACTGAATTAATTTTCCCAGTGAGAAAAGTCCGCATGCAACTTGGCGAAAGCTGCTCCTGGCATCCCTAAGCAAAATCAGAGAATAACAGGGTGAGGGGGGACCTTGGAGGTGATGAATCCCACCCTGTCATTTTCCCATGGGGGGAAACTGAGGCCCAAGGTCACACAGCAAGTTCCTGGCTGAGTCGAGTCTTGAGCCCCAGCCTCCTAAGGGCTAGACTAGTTCTTCATTCTCTGTCCCCTTCTGGGTAGGTGAGGTCTCATTGGTGAGCTTACCTTTCTATGTTATTGGTGCCTGTAGCCTCATACCACTGAGGGGGCCCTGCATTCTTCTCTGGCTTTTATTTCCTTTCTTCTCAAAAGACGAAGAAGTCCTTGCCTGAATTATGAGTTGTAGGCCCGATGCTGAAGATCGGAGGTGGGCCAAGATTCTTGCTTGCATGACTGTCCACATTTCAGGTTCATGGGGGTAGGGAATCAATAGCTATTAAGTACCTACTGTATCAGGTGCAGGGCTGGGCACTATATCTACATTATCTTGTTTATAATCCTCACAACAATGCTGACTGGGGCTGGTATTTTGATCTCCTGTTTTACAAGAGTAAAACAAGACTCAGAAGGTTAAGTCCTGCTCCTTTTTACCACCCCACACCCTGCCCCCTCTACAGTCCCTCCTTCTTCTCTCCAGGCCTAGAACAGCAAGAAATCAAATGGGTCAGATGTTCCTAGTGATTGGAAGGATTGGGTAGGGCATTAACTAGACCAGCACTTCTCCCATTGGAATGCACCCATCAGTCACCTGGGAGTCTTGTTAAAGTACAGATTCCCAATAGTAGCTGGGGAAGGGGGTGAAATGTGGAGCCTGACACTCTGCATTTCTAACACACTCACATATGGTGCTGATGCTGCTGGTTTAGGACCATATTTCAATTACTAAGGGCCTGGATCACCCTACCAGAGCCATTTGCCTCCATGCTGTCCTAAAGCTTTCCATCCAGTGTCGTTCTAATGGTCAGAAAGCCCGTTCTCCTGCCTCTGGAATTTGGGGCTTTTTTATCCTGGCCAGTCTCTAGGAGAGAGATGGAAACCACCACCACCCCCCGACCGCAGGGCCTCCTGAATCATGTTGAGGCTGTTCTGTGTGTAAAACCTAAGAAGCGTGGCCGCGTGAGGCTTCCCACCATTGTGATTTAATAACTAGTAACTGAACAACAAGTTGGTCACTTCCATTTACTTGGTTCTTGAATCACAGAGTTATATCAGGGGCAAGATCTTTGCTGTGAAAACTGTGCTGAGTCCCGAATGTTACCAAACATTATAAATAGCAGCCGGTTTATTTTCCAAACGCTCTATGCTCTGAAATGAGAAAAGAAATACATAGAACCAAAGAGGCTGTTTCTGTCCCCCTGACTCTGACGCACCAGCACAAACACACGCTACCGAACGAGGCACCTTCGTGCAATTATGTTGTGGATCACGTCTGAATATCTCCTTGTACATGACATTTGCGAATAAAAACACTTGCAAATTAAATGTTTGATTAACATTACATCTTTTAGAGTTTAAAATGGGTGAGCATAATTGAAAGCTGCATTAGCAAAAGAACATGAACTTTATATGAGCTTTATCCTGGGCCTACGAATCTCGATAGTTTTATTGAATCCTTAGTGCCAATGGCCCAGAGTATTTATGCATTACATCTCATAAAATAATCTCAAGGTTCAATAGTGTATAGCCTTATCAGAGCTAAATTGGTACAATTTGACCACAAATCTTGTCTAAGGGCAGTGAGCACTTGCTGATGGAATTGTGGGTGTATTTTATCAAGAGCTAACTTGGTTGGTCTTTCTTGTGTGGTTCAATACGGGAGGGATGGCTACCCAGTCACCCAGATTCTAAATCTGTACTCACTTTTCCAGATTCCATGTCTACACCAATAATAGCATCTAATTTACTGCTGGTTTCTAGAGAATAGCCTCTTTTATAATCTTGAGATACAGACGTATACTTTCTGGACTATGCCCTTTTGTATTTCATCCTCTTCTCTTCTCTTTGTTATCCCTCCCTCATTCCTTCCTTTCCACCTTTAATTTTTCCCTTTACCACCCTCATAATCCTGCCTGTTCCTCAAGTTTGAGGACTGCATCAAATTTCCCAAGGTAGTTCCCTATTTAAGAGCACCCCTCAATGACTGTGTGTTTAAAATGAAGACTATATAGTAGAATGAGGCCCTAATTCCGTTAGCTGGCTTTTCTTATGATACTTTTAAAAGAACACCTCTGCAGCCCAAGTGTTCACCGTGTGTGCTCACTCCATTTCCCAGGCCGCTCACTCCGCCCAGGCCAATGGAGGAAATCTTCATCCAGACACCCCTCCAGGCGATTTTTAAAGACCGAGTCGGAGTTTGCCAAGTAAAGAAGCCAGAGTGGGAAAGGGACATTCTAGGCAGTGGGAGCAGCACATTCAAAGGCCAGGAGTTGGGAAAGGGCCCAGGTGGTCTGGGAATGTTGGAGGGTCTGTGGGGCAGGTGGAGGCCAGGGGCTGGAGCTGACCCTGGAGAGGTCTCTTAGGATCAGGCTGTGAGAGGCCCTCATGGAGCAGCCTGCAGAGAATTTCAAACCAAGAGGGGGCCTGATAGCTTTTATGTTTCACATGGTTGGCTAGAGTGCAGGGTGGGCTGCCATCCAGTGGAGATGAGCTGGTTAGGAGCAGCTGAATCAACCCAACCAGGCAGGCACTTAGGAGACAGGGGCTGGGCCAGGCGGCCCTGCCAGGAAGGCTGCAGGGAACTGAGCAGAGGCTCAGGAACTGGGAATTGAGGACCCAAGAGGGCAGGGATGCTGGCCAGGAGGGAAGAACTGTCAAGAGAAAGGCTAAGGCCTCCAGTGGAGATCAAAGGGGTCAGGGAGGCTGGGCACGGTGGCTCACATCTATAATCCTGGCACTTTGGGAGGCTGAGCTGGACAGATTGCTTGAGCTCAGGAGTTCAAGACCAACAGCCTGGGCAACATGGCAAAACCCTGTCTCTACAAAAATCAGCCAGGCGTGGCTAGTAGTCCCAGCTATTTGGGAGGCTAAGGTAGGAGGATCACCTGAGCCCAGGGAGGCTGAGGCTGCAGTGAACCATGATCATACCACTGTACTCTAGCCTGAGCAACTGAGTGAGACCTTGTCTCAAAAAAAAAAAAAAAAAAAAAGAAAGAAAAAGAAAAAAATATGGTGCCAGGGGAGGAGGAGCTGAATCCTGGCCCTGGCTGGGAATGGAGAGGATCAGGGTTAGGTTTCAAGGGTTCCCAGAGTGTCTGGGCCATGTCTCCATGAGCAGGGGTCTGGGCCCTGAGGGTGGCAACTAAAACATCACGGAAGGCAGAATAGCTGCTGATTACTGGCAATGCAAGGGAGGTTTGGAAAGCTGCTGTTGGGTTGGGGAACTAAATAACGATAATGATAATAACAATAACCCCATTCCCCTATGTATACTACATTTCAAAATTATCTGAGCCACTTGACCGTGCCATGTTGTTACTAACAGCATGAGAAATCTAAGGCAGGTTAATTGAACTAAAGTCACAATCAATGAAGATGTAATATTTAAGCCCCCATCTCATCGTTTAGTGTTTTTAACATGCCAGGATGTTAATACTCCTTCGCACACTTATATCTGGCTCTATGCTAAGCATTGTGGAGAAGACAAAGGGTATGAAAAGTCCTTGCCTTATGGAAGCTCACAGTCTTAATGAGAAGGCAAGGTTAATCCAGTGAAAGTAGTGAACAATTACAAGGAAGTATCCATTTATCATCCACACATTCACTGGCCCAACCACCCATTCACCCACCAACCCACCCATCCACCCTTCCACTCATGCATCCATCCATCTATCCATCCACGTACCTGTCCACCTGTCCATTCATCTACCCATCAACCCATGCGTCCATCCATTTGGCATTTACCATAGTCATTATACACTGGGTCATCAAGATCTAAGTTGATTCTTCCCACTCTGGCTGCATATTAGAATCACCTGGGCATTAAAAATACTGATGCCCAATTGCCAGAGATTCTAATTTATTTGGTCAAGGGTGGGGCTAAGCCTTGATATTTTTTAAAAGCTCCCTGGGTATTTCCATATGTAGCCAGAGTTGAGAACCTTCTAACATAGTTTAGTTGTTCAAAGATGGGAGGGCCTCAGAAAGCTCCTAGAAGCCCCCTAGTGCAGCCTCACAGCCACTGAGGGAAGGCCTGGATGATGGTGGTTTCGGAGTTGGCCCCTTATTATCTTTATCTCGGCTCAGGGTAGCTTTTCCTAGCCCTCTCTGCCAGCAGTTGGGGAAAGCATCGAGAAGGAGGCATGATTTGATCTGGGCTTTGAAGAACAGGCAAGCCTGGAATAGATAGGGGAAAAGGCGTTTCAAGTTGAAACGGAGTCACAGTGCAGCCCAGGATGTGGATCAGGACTGAGGGTGGTAAATTTGGAAACAAGAACTTCTGTGTGCTTTTGAGAGCTCTTTCAAGCACAAAACAAACAGACCTCTTCCCAAATACCCAAGCGTCCCTTCTGTGGAGCTGCTTGACTGTGGCCCATACCAGAGTAACAGGGGAAGTAACAAGAACGGCTGGGCCATCATTTCACCACCATCATTTACCATCCATCCTGCTGTTCTCTGAAAGCAAACACCGTGCCCCCAACCCCCAGCACAGCCCCACCTGGAGAGCAGTGAGGAGTGATGAGCCCGTTGCAGGGAGGAAGTTTAAACAATTACTTTGCTCTGATTAAGAAGGCTAATGCCTCTCTTTGAAGAGCAGCGTTAATGGGAAAGTGGGGATGATGGATGCTCACCCCCGCCCACATAAATCTCACCTGTGCGCCTCTGTTGCCTCCTCGTGATGCATGTATGAGATAAATTCTCCAAATCTATTTTTGTGCCATTGCCAGCAGCCTGCTGATGGAGTAAATAAGAGTTATGGCCGCCATAATGGCATCACTTAGGAGGGGCTGAAAAAACAGCAAACATGTCTACACTGTTCTTATAAATCTATTATAAATGTGGGCTCAAGTTCCCAAGGAAGTTCCATGAGACTGCACAGCGCTTGCTTTCTCGAGTCTAAATGAGCACCTGAACGAGCAGGTGCCAGAGATGCCGAAATCGACCAGTGAGCCCTTCCCGGTCATTCCCTCCCTCCCCTCTGAGTTTTAAGCCCTGGTCAGCTGTGAGAGCAGAAGCCACACAGAGCCATGGAGCCACCGAGCATGCCCCAGAGGCTCCAGCCCCTGCAGACGGGATGGCTGCCACCAGCACCTTCATTTAACAATTCTGGGGCATGGCAAATCTGAGGCGGCTGGACAGAACTCACTCATCTGGGGGAATGGGCAGGGGAAAGCCTTTGAGAGAGTTGGCTCATCTGTGCTTTTTCTTCCCTCTGTGCTTCCCTCTGTGCTTTTTCTTCCCTCCTGCCCCTTGCACATGGCAGGTCCCTCAGGAACCTCAGGGCCTTTGCACTGGCTGTTTCCTCTGCCTCCACATGGCTCGCTGCTCGCTTCAGGTTTTTACTCAAATGTGTCTTTGCTGAGGCTTTTCCTGACACTGTGTTAAAAGCGTAGGTCTCTACCCCAGCCCCCTCTTCCCCTTCCCTACATATTGTTCTCCCACAATGCACAGTCAATATTCCACATACTGCATTTAGTTCTTTTGTTTATCCTCTGTCTTTTCCACCAGAATGTAGGGGCTCTAGTCAGACATGGTGAGGTGCACCTGTAGTTCCAGCTACTCGGGAGGCTGAGACAGGAGGATTGCTTGAGCCCTGGAGTTCAAGGCTGCAGTGAGCTATAATCACACCACTGTAGTTTAGCCTGGGCAACACAGTGCGACCCTGTCTGTATTATATTTTTAAAAAATTTTAACATGGAATGTAGGCTCTATGAGGGCAGAGACTAGATTTGTCTAATTCTTGACTGTATCCTCAGTACCTAGAACAGTGCCCAGCACATAAGAAGCCCTTGATAAACATTAGTTGCTTGAATGAATAGATGAATAAATGAATGGATGAATAGATTACGGAGACAGAGAGGCCCTGGCTGGGCTGGACACTGTGACTATTGGAAGGCACCATCAGCTCTGGGAGAAGGGTGAGTTCTTGACCAGAAGGCAGGTGGGGAAAAGGACCCTTTTACCCTCTTAGATCCTGAGGGAGTGAAGCTCTGGGCCCCATCCCAGATGCCACTCTTTCTGCCTCTTCTCCCAGAGCAGAGAGAGGGTGTAAGGATGCAAAAACATGCATCTGGAAACCACATATATAATAATTCCCATAATCACTGGCACTCACTTTTCCAGAAAGCCAGCAAACCCGTTAACATGCAGCTCGACCTATACCCTGTAAAGTACACAAATGGCATGGGGTGGGGAGAACGCTTCCACAGGCGCAAGTCCCCATTAAAAAAGCATCGCTTCCCTCACTGCGGCACTTGGCTTGCAGATAGATTCTAAATGTCAGTAGTTCCCCCAGTGAAGGCAGGCAGAAGGTTGAAAGGTTAGCCATTTTAGGAAGCTAATTGCTATCAGAAAATTAGAACTATGAACACACCAGCCTTTCTCCTTTGTCACCTCTCCCCTGCCCCAACCCCTTCCCTGACCCAGGAGCCCCAAGAACAATGCAATTTAAACCCAGAGTTGGAACCTAGAATACAGGCTTTCTGTGATGAGGAAGATAATAGGGAATAGCTCCCACCCTCCTGAGAATGAGCGGATCCTTGCCTGGTTTGCAGTCAGTCCAGGAAATAATAGCCCGTCTGGGAGCCAACACTTAACCAGTTCCAAAGGCAGGGCTGACTTCAGTTTATGCTGTGACTTTGTGGGACTGAGGGATGCAATTTGGGCACCGTAGCTGCCTCCCCCAGAATACCCACTCTGGCCCCAGCTCTCTTACGCTCTTCCTCTCGTTATAGGACAAACCCCTGGTGGTCTCTTCTGAGAGGAGAGAGAGCTGGGCTGAAGTTCATTTAACCTCAGTTTCCCCAACTGTAAAATGAGAATGTAGAAAGCGTGCCCCTCCCAAGGCTTCCTTGAGGTCTGGAGGGGGTAATGCCTGTGGAGTGCTCAGCACAGGGCCCCAGAAGTTTCTACAAGGGGGTAGCATTAGGATTTTATCTGTCAATTCTGCTGCTGCCTAGAACTTAACGATGTCACTGGTGGGCAAGTGAGCCCCCTGTGGACTCACTTGCCCATCTGGGACCCTTGGAGGGCCAGGCCTTTCCCTCCCTTTTTGTCACCCACCAGCGTGGCAAGGTGGGCAGGAGGTTCAGTCTACCTGCCAGCATAGGCCAGGCGCTGGGGGTCTGCAGACCAGCCCAAAAGATGTCTCCGTGTGTATTGCTTCCCTTGGTCATCAGAGTGAGCTGTGGGACAGGTGTTTTGTGGGCAGGGCGTCAGGGTGCCTGGGTTCAGTAGCAGACTTGCTCACATGGCTGCTGAGCCCACAGAGCCCCTGGGCTGCAGAAAGAAGCCATCTGTCCCTTGTTGAAATCCATGCCAATCCTGTTTCTGCTTTTCTTTGAACCTCCCAGAGAAGGGCATCTGCTGGGTCACCCCCTTGGTGACATAGTGCAGGATTGGGAGGCTTAGAGAGAGACAGAGCTCTTCCTTGGGTCCTCTAACCCCTGCTCCTGTGAGGCTTCTCCATGAGCAGTTAGTAAAACAAACACTCCTCCTGGCTGGGCACGGTACCTCATGCCTGTAATCCTAGCACTTTGGGAGGCCGAGGCGGGCAGATCACTTGGGGTCAGGAATTCAAGACCAGCCTGGTCAACATGGTGAAAGCCCATCTCTACTAAAAATACAAAAATTAGCTGGGTGTGGTGGCACATGCCTATAGTCCCAGCTTCTAGGAAGGCTGAAGCAGGAGAATCACTTGAACCCAGGAGGTGGAGGTTGCAGTGAACTGAGATCGCACCATTGCCCTCCAGTGTGGGCAGAAACTCTGTCAAAAAACAAAACAAAACAAAAAAACCACTCCTCCTAGGGCTCATGGAGATAACAATGTCCCCTCAGGCCTCCCCTCCACCGGAGGCCCAGTGTGACACCTTCTACTTCAGACGATACTTCTGCCCCACGGGAGGGCATGAAGGCCAAGGAGCCATCTCTCAGCCCCAGTCCTGGGGGACGTCCCTGCAGAGCAGGCAACCTGGCTGGCATCTTGCAAGAGCCGCTTGGCTCAGACTCCCCCAGGCCCATCGGGCCTCCTGCCTGCTGCCAGCTCCTTTTGTTCTCACCTTTTTAAGCAGCTTCATTGGTGGTTTGGATGGAGTTTGTAGGCCAGGGAAAAAAGGATTAAAAACAGGACATAAAAGCACCTGAAGAAGGTGTCTATTCTAGACACCAGGTGTTATTCTTTATGGGATGGAACAGGCTATTCATGGACATCATAAAGACAGGGGAGTTCGTGTTTATTATTCCCAGTGCTGTAGGTATGTGCTCATATTTCCTTTGATCCTTAATACAAGCTCATGAGGAGGGCAGAGTCAGTCCCATCTTGTAGATGAGGAAACCATGGCTCAGAGAACACATATAACTTGTCTAGCTAGGACGTGGTAGAAGGAATCGAGGTTTAGAGATGTTCAGTAATTGGCCCCAAGTAACACAGCTAGGAAAGGGCGAAGCTGGGATTTAATCCCACTTCTGTTTGTTGAACAACAACCAAAAAAAAGCTCTTTTCACTATGCCATGCTACTGACAACTGCCAAGCAGCGTTTCAGGACCTCACTGAATCCCTCATCTGTGGGGAGGGTGTTTGCCTCCTAGGTCCTCCTTTAAAAGGCAGAGGTCAGCACAACACCCGATGTGGCTCCCTTTTGACCCAGTGTTTCAGAATCTGCTGAGAGGTGAACTTCATGGGATGTGCTGAAATCCACATGTGTTGATTTTGTGCATTCACTGACAATATCACTTCCCAGAAGAGCAGTGTGTCACCTGCGGGGGGAAGCTGGGGACCTCCCTGCCCTCGTTGTCCCCATTCCTCACAGTGATGCTGGGGAGTGGGGTGAGGAGGGGAACTGGCGGATTGTACACAGCTGAGCCTCAGGCAGAGGGAAGGGAAAAATATTTATGATAAGGAACAGCCTAGGCAAAGATACAGCAAAGCCTACTGTGTGTGTTGGCAAAGTCAGGCTTGGCTGGGTGTTGAGGCTCCGGGGCTGCATCTCTCCTCATCGCTGCTCAGGGCTCTCTCTTTAGAAGTGGGCACAGTGTCTGCTACAAATGAGCAAATCCTTTAAGAACAAAGCAAACAAGGAAGCCCCCTTGACTCTGACACGCAGCCTAAGCCTGTGTGAGAAGTCTTAGCCAAGAGCTGAGGCCCTCGGCCTGCAGCCGCTGCAGAGAATCTGCAGGATGCTCGGCAGTGCCTGTCCCCAATATCTGACCATCCACTCAGCTCTGCCATCCCTTCAGCTTCAGCTGAGCTCTAGAGAAAGCCTGACCACCACGTCCCATGAGATGCCCACACTGTAGCCTGGGTGCCCACCCTTCTGGAAGTGGGCTTCCTGAGTCTGGGGTAGGCTTCCTCCATTAGGCTAGGAACTCTCAAAGGCTATGTGGGGTATTTGGGAAGTTTGGATAGTCTAGATGGCGATTTGGGATCTTGGTGTACGTTAAGTGCTGCAGGGGGCGGTAGTAAGCTAGGGGGAAGAGAAAGAAGAAAATAAGGCAAGAAAGCCTGGGGAGTTAGCTTCCTGCCACTTAGTTGCCATGTGACCTGGAGCAGGTCCCTTCACCTTTCTGAGCCTCAGTTGCCAGAGCTGCAAAATGAAGATACAGTAGTATTTTTCTGAGACAGAGTCTTACTCTGTCGCCCAGGCTGGAATGCAGTGGCGTGATCTTGGCTAACGGCAACCTCCGCCTCCCAGGTTCAAGCAATTTGCCTGCCTCAGCCTCCCGAGTAGCTGGGATTACAGGTGCACGCCACCACACCACGCTAATTTTTGTATTTTTAGTAGAGACAGGGTTTCACCATGTTGGCCAGGATGGTCTTGAACTCCTCACCTCAAGTGATCCACCCACCTCAGCCTCCCAAAGTACTGGGATTATAGTTGTGAGCTGCCACGCCGAGCCAGAATACAGTCATCTTTATTGCACAGAGTTGTAGGAAGGCTCAAATGAGAAAAGGGTGAAGAAAGTGCCTTGCCAACTGTAAACCACTCTGCAAACTGTAAAGCACCCTGCCCACATAAAGCACTGCAGTTGTTAGAGACCGAGGGAGTCAGGGTATATATCAGAATCATAGCCACTCTTCTGTGTTTCATTTGGAGGTGACACATGTCACTCCATTCACAGCCTGTTGGCCAGGACTAGTCTCCCAGACCTGCCTGGCTATAAGCACATGGGCTGTTGGGTGGGCATTGATATCAAGCTGAGATGTTGAGCCAAGGGCTCCTGAATCAGAGCAACCGCTGCCCAGGGCAGTTCAGGGCATGGTATGGGGAGGCAAGCCCTCAGAAAGTGCCTTAAGTGGACAGGCAGGCAGGCAAGCAGCAGCAGACAACTCCCCATCCCTCCCCTCTCTCCTGCCAAGCCTCAGGACCCTTGGACAAAAGCCCTGCTGGGTTCTACAGCCACAGGACTCTAGGCATCCACAGGAGAGCGGGGAGGTATGGGAGGGTCTGTCCTGCCATGGCAAACTGGAAGCCTCGGGTAGAGATAGTAGAGCCACAAAACAGAAATGCCTGGATTGCTGAATCGCTCATGAAGGTCAACTGCCCTGGGAAGCTGCCTGGACCCACGATAGATTTTGTATGAGTGATATATACATTTTTGTTATTTTAAGGCTTTTAGATTTTGGGGATGTTTATTATAGCAGCAGGACCCAGACTATGCTGACTTAATATACTTTTTCATCTTGCACTGTTTGAGCTTCATAATCCAGTCTGTCCCGCTGCAGGGCACTGCTAAGACTTTCCCCCAGCTACTCATTCTGTGGGCACAAGCCTCATGGTTAAGACATCACCTCTCCATTCTCCTCACCTTCCAGTTCAATTTTTTTTTTTTTTTTTTTTTTGAGATAAGGTCTCGCTGTCATCCAGGCTACACTGCAGTGATGTGATCATAGCTCACTGCAGCCTCCACCTGGGCTCAAGCTATTCTCCTGCCTCAGCCTTCCAGGTAACTGGGACTACAGGCATGTGCCACCACACCTGGCTATTTTTTAACTTATTATTATTTTTAGTAGATACAAGGTCTTGCTACCTTGCCCAGGCTGGTCTCAAACTCCTGGACTCAAGCAATTCTCAGTCTCCCAAAATACTGAGATTACAAGCATGAACCACCACACCAGTTCAATTTCTAAGAAAACTGACCCCCTAATGCAGAAGTAAGAGGACATCCCATCACCTGTTTACTCTTGAGATGAAAATTATGGGCACCTCCTGGGGTGCCGGCCCTGTGTGTGGTATCAGAGATAGAAAGATGTACATTCTCCCTTTCTGCCTTGAAGGAGTTCACAGTGTGGACTGGAGCACAGAGAACACAGTGTGGTAATGAGCAGATGAATGGATTAATGGGTGGAGGGATGGATGAAATGATCACAATTCAGTGCCTATTGCATTACCCCTTCTCTTCTATTACCTTCCTAAGTACCAACAACTACTCTGTAAAGTATGTATTATTTTCCCTAATTTATGGATGGGATTCGAACTCAGGTCTGGGTGATGCTAGCAACTCTCTTCCTTCCACATCACCTTGCCATAACGGAGATGTTCATTGCTTTGTACCAGTTCCCCAAGGGTAGAGGTTTCCTCGCCTTTCTCAGATTAGACCCAGATCACTGCCTCCTATAGGAAGCATTCTCAAAACTCCTCCACCCACCCTCTGCTACACCAAGCACCACTTGCATCTTTTCAGTTTTTGTTTCTTAAAAGCCATATTGAGGAATATTTCAAACATATACAAAAGTAAAAGAATAATATAACGACTCCCATGTCATGATTACCCCACTCCCTTTCCCCCTTGCCCAGGCATAATGTTAGTTGATCTGTAAATACTTCAGCATGTGGTTACTTATTTCTGTGCATCCTTCCCCCTCTGGGGCTGGTATTGGGTCTTTTTCATCTTCAGTGCCCCAATGCTCAGTTGACTAGAAACTGGGTGTGTCTGTTGAGTGAATAAATGACAGAGTCCCATGTGAGGACATTAGTAGGTTCCTGGTGCCTGTCACTGTCCCAGTACAGCTCCTAAAGAGTCTGGTTTCTCAGCAGGGCCAGTTCTTCTGGGTAGGACGCTCCTTAGATTGCAGCATGTGAAAACCTTCCTGTTGTGGTCATCTGGGACTCTGGATGCTGATAAGGCCTTCTCAAATACGGCTTGTTTTGTGTCAATATCCCGCGGGTACAATTACATTTGCTGTGCAAACACACAGGCAAAGGGCTGCCGGGCCATGCAGTGTGGTATTAGTGTGGCTTCTGCCCAGACATCCCTCAGAAGTCCTGCCAGGACAGCAGATGGGGCCAGTTCAGTCCCCCAGGATGCCCCCAGCATCCCAGCTGGCCTGGCAAGGCCTGTCATTTGCATCTGATTTCAGCCCAAGAGGACCCACAGAACTGGTCAGCCCTGTGGCCCTGCTACATTTCTGACACTGGCACTGAGGGGCATTTTGACATGACCATTGGGTTGCCAACCACTATTGAATACCTACTATGTGCTTATACCTGCTGCAGTCAGAGGGAATAAGACTCAGACCCAGCCTGGAAGAGCTCTCAATCTGTGAAGACAAGGAAAGCTCTAAAAGAGAATATTTACCATAGAAACAGCCATGGCCCCAGCCCACCTTGGTTGCCTAAAGGACTCTTTTCTCTCTGTCTCTGGCTGGGTCCCTGACTCGGAAGGGTTGAGACAGCCCCTCAGAGTTTTGAGACATTCCCTGTTACAGGCTGAATTATGTCACCTCTAAAAAAAAACATATTGAAGTCCTAACCCCCAGTACCTGAATGTGACCTTATTTGCAGATGCCATCAGTTAAATTAAGATGAGGTCACACTGGAGGAGGCTGGTCACCTCAGCCAGCATGCCTTCTTGTCCAAGGCCATGTAAAGACACGCAAATAGGGGATCCCATGAGATGGCCAAAGCAGAGCCTGCAGCTATGCAGCGGCCAGCCAAGGAAGGCCAAGGATGCCAGCAAACCAGAAGCTAGGAGGGGCGAGGAGGGACTCCCCTAACAGGTTTCAGAAGGAGTGTGTCCCTGCAAGGACTTGGGATTTCAGAACTTCTTCCTCTAGAACTGTGAGTTGATAAATTTCTGTTGTTTTAAGCCACCCAGTTTGTGGTGGATTTTTACGGCAGTGCTGAGAAACTGATATATTCCCCCTAGTGCTCTGAGTTCCCTGGAAAAATATCTGTTCCCCAGAAGTTTATCCGAACCTTTCTTGGCCTCCATTCACAGCTCAGCCCTGACCACGTCCCGTGGGTAATGAAATCTGTGCATTCTTGGCCGGGCATGGTGGCTCATGCCTGTAATTCCAGCACTTTGGGAGGCTGCAGTGGGCAGATCATTTGAGGCCAGGAGTTCGAGACCAACCTGGCCAACATGGTGAAACTCTGTCTCTACTAAAAATACAAAAATTAGCCAGGTGTGGTGCGTCAATAATCCTAGCTACTTGGGAGGTTGTGACATGAAGATTGCTTGAACCTGGAAGGCGAAGGGTGCAGTTAGCCAAGATCACACCACTGCACTCCAGCCTGGGCAACAGAGTGAGGCCCTGTCTCCAAAAAAAAAGGAAAGAAATCTGTGCATTCTCTTTCTGCTACATGAGCAAATACCTCCTTCTAATTGGCTCTAAGTTGTTGAGCTAGAGCCCTCCTTGTCCTTGGGGTCCAGGACCTTGTACATGAAGCCTTATGATCAGAAAAGCTGCTTAAGGGACAAGAGAGGCAGGATGATTTGGTTTTTAAGAGCAGGGACTCACACTAACCCTGGTTTAGATCCCAGCTCTGCCACTTCCTTGTGACCTTCAGCAAGTAACTTAGCTACTCTGCGTCTCATCTGTTTTCTCATCTGTAAAATGGGGGTGATGATATTATGAGCCCTAAACTCAGAGCGTAGTTAGAAGGCTTAAATGAGTTAATACAGGGACTGGCAAACTTTTTCTGTAAAGGACCAGATAGTAAATATTTTAGGCTTCGCAAGCCACATATAAGGTTTCTGTCGCAATGATTGCACTCTGCTATTGCAGAGCAAAAGCAGACACAGGTAGCAGACAACGGAAGGGCCTGCTGTGATTCATAAAGCCTTATTTACAAAAACAAACGGCAGGCAGGACTTGACCCATAGGCCACAGTTTGCCAACATTTGAATACTACATTGGAGGCACTTAGTGCAATGTGCAGTGCAAGGCGACCCTCAGTGCATAGGGGCAGTTGTTGTGGAGCACAAAACCCTTTCTCAGGCACAATTCCATTCACTGTTATGGAAACCCTGTGAGGTAGGGGTTGTGGGTATCCCCACTCTACAGACAGCAAGGCTGGGCTCCAGAGAAGTTCTTCATCTTGTTCTGTAGGGAGCCTAAGGCAGAGAGCCTGCATCTTCTGCCCAGCAGTCTGTGGGCCTTAATAAACATGGTTTATCTCTTGCCCAGTTGATCAACTTACCAAAGACCTGTTCTGTGCTCAGAGCTGTATCCACCTTAGACAGGGAGAACTGTAAAGCGTGGAAATTGTCATGAAAAGTACAAGCCACAGTTCCTGCCCCAATTTTCAAAAGTCAGCTTCTTATTTACCAAATGGGAATAACGAACCTGCCCATCTCAAAGAGTTCTTTATGCCATGCAGTCATTCATGGATTCTTGCTTATGTTCATTCATTTATTTTCATTCATGTATTGACACACCAGCCATGTACTGAGAGACAGAGATATAGCCAGGACCAAACAGGCATGGTCTCAGGCAGGGCTACTATCAGCCTAAGTGGACTCTTTGTGAAAACTGGAAAGGAAAAAAAAAAAAAAGTCCCTTCCTGTGAGTGGACACAGCTCTATAGTAGGGCAGTTGAGGATTAGATTTCAGCCCCATTTTCCCTTTGGCCAGGCACCTTGAGCAGTGCACAACGTACATAACCATGCATGGGGTTCCTGTTCCCTGGAGCTTCAGTCTAGTAGAGGTCTCAGCTATGGAAGTGAGTGATGACAACCATGACGTGAGTGCTCCGAAAGCCAGATGAGGGACAGGCCCTGGAATGCCCTCCACTCCCCTCCTTATCCACTGGCTTCACCCTCCCCATTGAGTGCGGCCACCTCTGTGCCCACATAACCAGCCCTTGGCATGAACCTTCCTCCCACCACCTCCGAAGACAGCTTCCTCACCTTGTAGGACTTGGAGGGGGCCCTACCCCAAGGACTGAGAACACATCGCTGTGAAATATGCTTCCCGGTGCACCCAATCTACATCAGTGTGTGTCATGAAAAGATGATTATTACGTGAGAAAGAGGCTGGGGACGCATTGGTGAAACATCTGGGATTGTTTTAGTGCGCTGATGAAGAGCCAGTCTGAAGTGCCTCACTTTCTGCAGCCACCACCGCCACGGGTGCTGAATCTGAGTGCCAAAGATCTAACCTGTAACCTGCCACCTCACCGAGGAAGCCCTCCTGAGCTGCTCCAGGTCACACTCAGCTCTCTTTCCCCTCTCAGAATTGTTAAACCACTCACTTTGGTGTCTAGCCACTCACTGTCTGCCATTGGTAACTTTCGACTGGATTACATTTGTCTTCCTAGTTGGACGGTAAGCCCTCTGATACCACATGTGGCATTTTCATCTCTTAAACCCCAGCAAACATCAGTGAAAGACCAGCAGCTCTTGCTGCGAGGTAGACATGAGAGAAGGCTGACTCTCACCCCATCGCTACCTGACTCGGCTCAGAACCCTCAGCCAGATGGCTCACCTCTGCTCTGTCTGGAGGTGCCAGACTTTGAGACAGTCCAGACTTTCTAGAGGATATAGTCTGGTGGAGAGAGCAGGGGTGGGAAGGGTGAAATCATTGAGACCTTGGTTGAAACTTAAGCCTGGGAGAGCCACTTAACATAACCTGAGTTACTTTGGGCAGTCTACTCAACTCACTGTGTCTGTTTCTCTATCTGTAAAGTAGGGGGAATGCTGCCTACCTTTCATCTGTGAAAACCAAATGAAATAACAGTAAAAGATCTAACTCAGTGCTCAGCACGGTAGAGAGCAAACGCACACATCCGCTCTCTTCCTTCTTCCCATAGGCAGGAGGCTTGGCCCCCAGGCTGGAGTTAGGCTGAGACCAAGAATCACTGTGAACTCCCCTCCTCCTCGGCTGTCAGGACCTGTTCTGAGCAAAGCCTCTCCTGCCACCTCTGGGAGATGGTGGGGTCACCGCAGTTCCATTCCTGGGAGCATTTATCCTTGCTGGCCTCTTCGCTGTGGAATGGAAGTTCCTCTGTCTCTTCATATCTGTTCAAGGGAGATGTTTTTCAGTGGAGTGATGCATCCCATCCCTGGCATCCCTAAAATTCTATCACATAGGTAGTCACCTCATTACCCTGTAGAAAATGGACCCATTTATCATTTGTTTCTCCTTCGGTAGGGGTGAGGTGGAGCCTGAGACTGCATTTCCTGCAAATTCACAGGAGATAGTCCTGCTGGGGCTGCTGGTCTGTGGACTGTAGTTTGAGAACCATTCCCTAGACTGCACTGGCAGGAGTATGTGCCCTGAATGAACTGGTAAGCCCTGCAGGTGCCCAAGGGTTAAACCAAGCCTTCCCTGGAATGCCCACTCCTTTTTTCCCCCTCCTGCTTTGGATCCAGGTGCTGCTCAGCACAGGTGCCAGTGAGACCCAGGTGATAGGATTTGTGAACTTGGCTCAATTTCTCATCATCTGCCCTAGGAAACTGCATCATAAAGTGGGAAGAACACAGGACTTAGAGGCGGAACCAGGGTTCAGCCTGGTATCTGTTTCATAATAGGTGTTACCTTGCGCTGAGTAGCTGTAATCGAAGCAATGGGGACTTAGCTTGGCTGGGCCTCAGTTTTTTCATCTGTAAAACGGAGACCTTAATGTTCTCCTGGCACACTGCCCATGTTTTTATGGATGTGCTTGAACAGCCTGGTTAAACTAAAGTGCTGCAAAAAAAAAAAAAAAAACCCTATAATCTTATTATCCCTGGTGTGAAAGGAGAGGAAAGAGTGAAAAATAGATTCTAACATCACAAAGATGCAAAGCCTTAGCCACTGAGGGGACTTCAGGGCATCGCTCCCTTAACCATCCCTCGATTTTATAGAGGAGAAAATGGATGCTCAAAGGCAGGCAGGGAAGTGACATGCCCATGGTCAAATAGCAAAACCAGGAGGAGAATCTGGCTCTTCCCTGAGCCCTGCTTTTTCCTCCATACCAAAATATCAACATCTCCCCAAACATGGGCTCAGAAATTCTGCTTCTCCCAGTCACCCCATCTTTGAAGAGAAGCCAGGTGTGCACCTCAATTTCTCATTCCTGGTGCTCCTAGGAAGTTTCCATTATTCATCTTGTTAATTACTCCTCTCTTTGCTCTCCCTGGTTCTGAGCTTGTCTCCTTTTCTGGCTCTCTAAGCCAAGCCTGAAACAATAAAGAAGTTTTATTATGTATAAAACCGCTTTGGTAAGTGCTACCATTAGCTGATAATAAAAAGAAATTTTTTAGTGTTTCAAGCAGTTGTTTTTACATTTCCTGTTAATTATTCAAACCTCCAGGTATCATGTGGCCATGGGGATGTCAGGGTTGAGGGTGCCTCCTGTCCTTGTCCTGATCACCTCCTCTTCCAGAGAAGAACTGGCTCCAGGGCGGGAGACCCGGGCTAGACACAGCGGGCGGCAGCCAGACTGGTGAGGACACTGTTCCTACTGCTGGAGAGCCTCTAATCTGTGGAGGAAGATGATTTTCCTCAGGAAAATCTAGTCTAATAAGGGAAATAAACTGCCTGCCTGCCGAGGGCTGCCAGGATGGTGGGAGAGACCTGTTCTGATGGAAGAGAGCTACCCCATTTGAGTTTGAGAGTTTCTTGCATTTCTCCACCCATTTGCCCTCACCCCACCCTAAGATGGGACCAGCAGAATTTCCACATTATAAGAGTTCAGTCTCAAAGAGCACTTACTACATGCCAGGTGCTGCTCTATGGACCTTAAACATGATTACTGCTTTTGCCCTCACGGCAGCCCTATGAAGCAGGGACCATTCTTATCTACAGCTGAGGAAACTGAGGCCTAGAAAGATTAAGTCACCTGCCTGAAGCCATCCACTAAGAAAACAGTAGAGCTCAGAATGAAAACTGACAGGCTTATTTTGGCAGATAGTGGATTTAGTTATCCCAACTATAGTAGGTGTTAGTAAATGCGTATTGGTTAATTGACTCATAGTAAGTATGAGACGGAAATGCTAAGTCCTACAGGATTTGGTGCCTGGGGGAGTCAGGGATGCCCTCCCAGAGCAGGTGGTATGTAATGGAAGGGCTGGATGCTGCGAGGATTATTTCCCCGTCACCCTCCCAGCATCACTGAGGCCTGACCAGCAACAAGCACTTGGAGCTGCCACTTGCAGGCCATCTGCATGCAGGGTAACAGGCCATGAAATGTCATTACCAGCGTGTTCTAAGAGATAGCACAGGCTATTGCTGGCAAGGATAGCAACCCAGCCAGGGACGGGGCCTTTGCCTCTGCACTTCCCTTTCTGCGGGCGTCCCTGAGGTCTGGGAGGATCCCCAGGGAAGCAGGGAAGAAAGAAAGAGGGAGAAGAGGAAAGGAGAAGGATGAAATGCAGGGAGGAATTAGAGAGGGGAAGGGGACGTTGATAGATGCTTATCCCATTTAATGTGCCCGGCGCATAAATACTTCTACATGAATGGATGAATGGTCCTGTGGGAGCAGATGGTGATGCCAAGCTGGGTACCAAACTGAATTCAGCATATGTTTAAGGTTCCCAGCTCTCTGCTCAATTTATTTGGTGAATTAGTTTGCCTCCCCACCCCTTTCCTTCCTCTACTTTCCAGGGCTTGACTTTAGTTAGGAAGACATGGACTCCAAAGATGAAATGACAGTCAAGGCAGGTGTGACTTGATGTCAAAAAGTCAATAGGAACCACCGAGGCTGTCAGAAAACCTGGATGGGAGTGCTCAGTGCAGCACTGTGTATAACAGCAAAACATTGGAGGCAACGCAAATGTCCATCACCCAGAAAGGGGATGTATATTCAGTTCTGCGGAACGCCGTGCGGCAGTGAAAATGAATGAATAGAGTAATATGGAGCAACATGGATAATTCTGCAAAGCAATGCACAGAGCAAAAGCAATATTGCCTTAGCTTGGGTTCCCAAAGGCAGAACCAGTGTGCAGGGAGCTTCTTTGGGAGGAAGAATGAGGGAGCAGGAAGAGAGGACAGAGAAGAGGAAAGTCAGTAAAGGGTGCATGACTGAGTAGGTCACTGCTGTGGGCAGCTGGAGTCCCTCTGAAGAATCATGCAGCATGGACTTGAGAAATGGCCTCTGAAGGACAGACCTGTGGTGGTTATCACTGATTCCTGTCCCCTATTGATTGAAGGTTGTCCCCAGGGATGCCAGCTCCTGGCCCCTCTGGCTGTGCCTGCACAGGCTGATCAGCCTCCTGGAACTTAGGAGAAAGTCCAAGGCAGGAAAGCAGAGAGGGCACTGGGCTGAAGTGGGGCCACTGGCGGGGTGCCCTGAGCTGTCCCCACAGCTGTGCTGAAAGCAGGTGGGCTGAGGGGCTGTGGCTCTGAGGACACAAAGCATCAGTCACAGATTCACATGTAGATGTGAAGCTTAAAAACTTGCAAAACTATGTTATATAGATAGTGGATACATATATGTGTTAAAAACGGAAAGATACTCATGGCAGTGATAAACATCACATCCAGGATGCTGGTTACCTCTAGGAAGAAAAAGAGAAGCACATTCAGGAAGTGAACACAGGAGACTTTGGTTGTAGTGATGATTTGTCTTCTCCTTTTTAATCTAAGTGGTGGGTACATGGGTGTTCGTTTCATTACTTTTTGAGTCTTTAAAATATTTCATCGTCATCATACACACTATAGAAATGCATAAGGAAGGACCTCAGTATTTGCCTTTGGAGGGTGTGGTTCATGGTGGAAACTCGATAAAAGCTTTGGCTTTGAAGGAGGAATAGAATTTGGCTAGGTAAAGGGGGAAGAAGGGCCTCCCAGGTCAGGGACCTCATGAGCAAAGGCACGGAGATGGGAATATGTGTGGCGTATCAGCCCATGGCAAGCAAAATTGCTTTGGGGAATAAAGGTTGAATGCACAAGGTGAGGCCATGTTGTGCAGAGTGTTACTGCAACACTGAGGAGTTTAAACACAACGGGACCATTAGAGTGGCAGCTGCAGCAGCAGCGGCAGCAGCAGCAGTAGTAGTGGTGGTGGTGGTGATTGTAGTAATATTAGAAGAAATAATATACTATTAATAAAACAACTACCATAATACTACTTATGAAGTTCTTACTCTGTGTCTGGTACTTTGCTACATATTCTATGTATCTCAGCTCATTTAAACTACACAACAATCCCCTGAGGTATTGTCTTAGTCCATTTTCTGTTGCTATAACAGAATGCCGCAGACCGGGTAATTAATAAAGAAAAGGAGTTTATTTAGCTTGTGATTCTGAAGGCTGGGAAGTACGAGAGCATGACACTGGCATCTGGTGAGGGCCTTCTTGCTGTGTCTTAACATGGCAGAGGGCATCACATGGTAGGAGGGCAAGAGAGCCAGAGAGAGCTCATTTTTACAACAAAGCCACTCCTGCGATAATGAACCCACTCCTGTAATAGTGACATGAATTCATTCATGAGGGCAGAGCCCTCATTAATCCATTAATTCATCATGAGGGCGGAACACTCATTAATCCATTCATGAGGGCAGAGGGATTGAGTTTCCAATACATGAACTTTTGGGGAACACATTCAAATCATAGCATTTGCCTGGACACAGCGGCCCATGCCTGTAATCCCAGCACTTTGGGAGGTTGAGGTGGAAGGATCACTTGAGTTCAGGAGTTCAAGACCATCCTGGGCAACATGGTGAAACCCCATCTCTACAAAAAATACAAAACTTAGCCAAGCACAATGGCATGTCCCTGTAGTCCCAGCTACTGAGGTGGAAGGATCAATTGAGCCTGGGAGATAGAGGTTGCAGTGAGCCAAGATCACACCACTGCCCTCCAGCCTGGGTGACAGAGTGAGACCCCGTCTCAAAAATATATATATAAATAAAAATAACAGTATTCCACACTGACCCGCAAAATTCATGTCTTCTTACATGTAAAATATGTTCATTCCATCCCAATAGCCACAAAGTCTTAACTGTTCCAGCACCAACTCAGAAGTCTAAAGTCCAGAGTCTCATCTGAATCAGATATGGGTGAGACTCAAGGCACATTTCATCTTGAGGTAAATTCCCTCCAGTTGTGAGATTGTGAAATCAAGTTATCTATTTCCAAAATGCAATGGTGGGACAGGCATAGGACAGACACTTCCATTCCAAAAGGGAGGAATCGGCAAGAAGAAAGGAGTAACAAGTAAACCCAGCCTGGGCACGGTGACCCATGCCTGTAATCCCAGGACTTTGTGAGGCTGAGGCGGGTGGATCATGAGGTCAGGAGTTCAAGACCAGCCTGGCCCAAATGGTAAAACCTTGTCTCTACTAAAAATACAAAAAATTAGCCAGGTGTGGTGGCAGGCACCTGTAATCCCAGCTACTGGGGAGGCTGAGGCAAAGAATTGCTTGAACCTGGGAGGCAGAGGTTGCAGTGAGCCAAGATCATGCCACTGCACTCCAGTCTGGGCGACAGAGTGAAACTCTGTTTCCCACAAAAAAAAATAAAATTAAAAAGGTAAATCCAAAACCAACAGGGAAAACCACATTTAGTATTAAAGCCGGAGAATAATTTCCTTTGACTCCATGTCTTGCAGCCTGGACACACTGGTATGGGGGTTGGGCCCCCAAGGCCTCAGGCAGCCACATCCCCATAGCCTTGCTGGGGTCAGCCTGCACCTGGGTACCCAGACCATCTGCTACATCCTTTGAAATCTAGATGGAGGCCACCATGACCCGACAGTGCACACACTCTGCATACGTGCAGAGTTAGTACCACATGGACACCACCAAGGCTTACTGCCTGTTCCCTCCAGAGTGATGGCCGAAGCTGCACCTGGGCCTGCTTAAGCTGTGACTGGGTCAGCCAAGAGCACTATGCTATGCTGGAATTTAGGGAGTAGAGACCCTAGTTGGCTCTGGGCATGGAGCCTGTGGAGGGCACCCTGGGGCCCTTCCCCGAAACCATTCTGCCCTCCTAGAGCTCAGGGCCTGTGATGGGAGGGGCAGCCCCAGAGACCTCTGAAATGTTCTTCAGGGTCTTTCTCCCTGTTGTCTTGGTATCTTCTATGTATGGTAATCTCTTCAGCAAACAATCTCTTGGCCACACCTGGGTGCCATCTCCAAAACCCACCTTTTCCCTCTTTACGTGACCAGGCTGCAAATTTTCCAAATATTTCTTGTCTGTTTTTTTTTTTTTTTTTTTTAAGGAGTCTCACTCTGTTGCCCAGGCTGGAGTGCAGTGGTGCCATCTAAGCTCACCGCAAGCTCCACCTCCTGGGTTCACGCCATTCTCCTGCCTCAGCCTACCGAGTAGCTGGGACTACAGGTGCCTGCCACCATACCTGGCTAATTTTTGTATTTTTAGTAGAGATGGGGTTTCACCATGTTAGCCAGGATGGTCTCGATTTCCTGACCTCGTGATCTGCCCACCTTGGCTTCCTTTTTTATCATAAATTCTGTTTTTAAATCATCTCTTTCCTATCTTACTTTACTGTAATCAGTTAAAAGCAGCCATGCAGCAGGCTACATGCTTTGCAGCTTAGATATTTCTCCTACCAGATATCCTAGTTCATCACTCTTAAATTCTGCCTTCCATAATCTTCTCAAGCACAAGCATAGTTCAGCCAAGTTCTTTGCTACTTTATAACAAGGATGGCCTTTGCTGCAGTTTCCAATACCTTGTTTCTTAGTTCCATCTATGACTTTGTCAGAGTGGCCTTTGCTATGCATATTTCTATCAACGTTCTGGTCACAACCGTTTAAGTAATCTCTAAAAAGTTCCAGACTTTCTCCAGTCTTCTCTACTGTGAGCTCTCACCAGGATCACCCTTAATGCTC
Source organism: Rhinopithecus roxellana (assembly GCF_007565055.1). NCBI lineage: Eukaryota > Metazoa > Chordata > Mammalia > Primates > Cercopithecidae > Rhinopithecus > Rhinopithecus roxellana. The sequence goes on from NC_044553.1 coordinate 172,976,353, forward strand.
TATTCACAACAATGCAGGCTTTTCCCAGCATTCACTTCAAAACTGTTCCTGCTTCTACCCATCACCCAGTCCCCCAAACCTTCCACATTTTCAGGTATCTGCTATAGCAACAACCCCACTTTTCAGTATCAATTTTCTGTCATAGTCTGTTTTCTGTTGCTATAACTGAATACTGCAGACTGGGTAATTTATTTAAAATAGAAGTTTATTTAGCTCATGGTTATGGAGGCTGGGAAGTTTAAGAGCATGCTACAGGCATGTGGTAAAGCAGCAGTCCCCAGCCTTTGTGGCTCCAGGGACCGGTTTCATGGAGGACAATTTTTCCATGGACTAGGGAATATGAAGGGGATGGTTTCAGGATGAAACTGTTCCATGTCAGATCATCAGGCATCAGATTGTCACAAAGAGCATGCAACCTAGATCCCTCGCAGGTGCAGTTCACCATAGGGTGTGTGCCCCTATGAGAATCTAATGCCGCCACTGATCTGACAGGAGGCAGAGCTCAGGCGGTAATGGTCAGTCACCTGCTGCTCACCTCCTGCCACGTGGCCTGGTTCCTAACAGGCCACAGACCAGTACTTTCATAACAAAGCCACTCCCAAGATAACGAACCCATTCCTGTAATAACAACGTTAATCCATTCACGAGGGCAAAGGGATTAAGTTTCCAACACAGGAACTTTTGGGAGACACATTCAAACCAGAGCAGGAAGTACTGTCAGTCTCGTTTTACACATTTGGAAACAGAGGCCCAGAGAAGATAAGTAGTTGCTCAAGATCACACACTGAATTGGTGGCAAAATGTGGATTTAAGTTCAGATTGACTTTCTGCCCAAGCTTAGCCTCTCCACCACTCTTCCTCACTGCCTTATGGATGTCTTCACCCCTCCATCCCCCCATGTAAATTCCTGAATGTGAGGACAGTACTTCACTTGGAATGGGAAATGGTTATCCTATGCTCCGCCTCTGATCTGGTGCTGAGTTGAGGTAGAACCCCAGCCCGGGCTCCATGGGAGAGAGTGTGGTGAGCTCAAAGTGACATTTTGCCAGGAAGACCTCAACTTTGCTAACCCTTCACCCAGGCCCTCCCCTCCCAAGACAACATCCTTGCATATTCTATGCCCTATCTCACAGAGGGAAACCAGACTGGGTATAGAAGGTCCTGACTGTGCATCAATGAGCAAATCAGCCCAAACATGGAGGAACATGCACTGGGGCATATCAGATGTTAATTAGTGGGTACCAAGGATGGGCTGTGCTTCATGGAAAAAGTGAAGGGATCTTTACTTAGGTAGAACACAGACCCCATCTAAAGAGGCTTCTAAGACATCCTAACTTTGAGAATTTGGTCCTGATGCTTCAGAAAGGTGGTTAGAAAGGAAACCCCACTTCCCTCCACTTGGACAAGGTATTTGCTTTTCTCCTATCAGGCTGATAATCCCAGTGGTTTGGGTTTGGGTACAGAATGGGCAAGTACAGGCAGGACCTAAATCCTACTAAACAGCATATGAGCCCTTTTACATTTCCCTTTTATTTTTCCTGAATGGAAATCAGGCTCCAGGTTGAAATCCTCAGACCAAGCCTGAGAATTAATTAAGCATGTAATGCTCATTAGCAGTAATGGATGTTCCTTGCTGAAGTCCTTGTGCAGCTTGGTGGGGGACGTGGCCTCTGTTCTAGGAATTGAGCATTTTTCCCTGAGCAGGATCTTGACACTGCAGGGGCCCCAAAGCCTGTATATAAGGTTGAGGGGTGGCCGGGCACAGTGGCTCACACCTGTAATCTCAGCATTTTCGGAGGCCAAGACAGGCAGATCACCTGAGGTCAGGAGTTCGAGACCAGCCTGACCAACATGGTGAAACCCCATCTCTACTAAAAATACAAAAATTAGCTGGGCGTGGTGGAGAACACCTGTCATACCAGCTACTCTGGAGGCTGAGGCAGGAGAATCACTTGAACTCGGGAGGTGGAGATTGCAGTGAGCCAAGATCATGCCACTGTACTCCAGCCTGGGCAACAGAGCAAGACTCCATATCAAAAAAGAAGAAAAAGGTTGAGGGGTGTGTGTGTGACTGAGGTAATGGATGTGTGGTCTGAGGCATGTATACAACATATATGGGATATGTTATATGTATTGACATAGGACAGATCCATGAAGGGTGGGTATTACATGTGAGGTTTCTGATATATATGCACTGTGTGTGATGTGGAAATGTGGCATAGGCTGGATATGTCATGTGAATACCTGTCATTTTGCATGTGGCATGTACAGTATGAGTTGCAGACGTGTGGCCTGTGTGCACGAGAAGTCGTGTCTGAATTTCTCTGTGTGTGCTCAGGTGTCTGAGCCTGAAGGAATTTGTCACTGTCAGAAGCAAGATTGCTGAGAATTCCCATGACATTGGGCAGAATTATGATCCCGCTTAGCACTGAGATAACATTGGTTGGAGAAAGGATGGATGAAAAATGTCCCCAGGAATAGAAAAAGGAGTTAGACTGGCTTAGCAGAGGATGAGCTGGTGTTGGGGAGACAGGGAGGAATACTTGATTAAAACCGAAAATATCTGTTACCAGGAGGGAGCGGTCCAGAGGAGGGAAAGGGACAGCTCAGCCTATAGGAGTGCAGGAGGGAAGAGTCATAGGCAGTGGAAGCAGGAAGCCCCAGGAGGGGCGTTGATGTTGGTAGAGAAATGTGCAAAGAGGAAGCCCTGGGAGAGGGAGAGGAAGGCATGGAGGTCCCCACTCAGCTCCCAGGACAGAGATAGCTCATGGAAGTCATGAGTAGGGGACAGGTGGCCCAGGCCCCACCTAGAACAATTCTTGACATCTCTGTGTCTGGGCTCCCCAGGAGAAAGACCCCACCGTCACACCACCGTTCATCGGTCACAGAGCAGCTTTCCTCTCCTCTTTTCCTGCTGTGAAGAGGTATGAGTAATGTGACCATGTCCCAAGTGGGACACTTTTGAGACTGAAGGGGGCTATTAATAATTATGCCAGGCCAGCAGGTGAAAACTGGAACTGTCTCAGGCACACAGGATGTATAGTTTCCAAAGGCTTAGAGGTCAGGAAAGGTGGGTGTGAAGAGGAAGGCTTCTCATTCTTCACCCACGCTCAGCCTGCCTCCTGTGGGCAAAGCTCCAGCAGAGAAGACCTCGAATACCACCAGGCCCTTGAACATCCTCTGCACCCCTCCCTGGCTCAGCCCCCGTCAGAACACCACAGGGCAGCATGGGCTTCTGAGAAAATCCAACCTCTCCCCACAAGTACCCAGAATCATTTGAGGGCATCCAAAAAAACAAGGCAATTCTGTTTGCCTGGCCGCACTTTTGTAAGGCTAAGCTCCATCCAGAATCTGACTGTTCATTTGAGCATCTCTCTCAAGATACTCTGGGACAGAGACAGGGATGGATTCAGAGACCCCCCCAAACATCACCCTTCTCCCCTCCTCTCTCTCTCTCTCTCCTTGTAGTCATTTAACAAACATTTATTATTTGGCTATCTAACTTTTGCATTGTGAAAATGGCATTATAACAAAATGATAGGAAATGTTTAAAAACATAAATCGCCTCTAGTCCTTCCACCTTAACACAATAATTAATTTCCTTTTGCATAGTCCCTTCTGATCCTTGTCAGCATTTTTATTACGTAGTTATAATGCACATGTAATTTTAATTTCTAAGTTTTTTATTTCACATTTTACTATAAGCATTTTTTCCACAAAACAGAGTTTTCATAAATATTTTAAATGGCTACATAATAGTCCGTTGGGTTTATATACCATAATTTACTTAACAATTCCCCTATTGTTGACCATTTAGGTTGTTTTCCATTTGGGGCCATTGTAATGTTGCAATGAGTATCTTCATGCATATAAATACTTGTTATTCTTTTGAATGATTTCCATTGGATACAGTATTATGAGTGGGATTACTGGGTCAAAGTAAATGAGCATTTTATGACCCTTGATATATATTGCCATATTGCTTTCCAAAATGATCATTTGATCATTCCTGTTTTCAACATTATCAGTAATGTGTGTACCCGTTTCAACAGAACATTGTCAGCAGTGCATGTTATTTGTTTCCCTAAATTGCTAATCTAGGAAGTGTAAAATGGGACCTCTGTGTTGTGTTAATTTGCATTTATTGGCTTTCTAGCAAGGACAGCCATTTTCTGTGTTATGGAAGACTTGTATTGGATGCTTACCATGTGGCAGGGTCCATGCTAGGTGCTGCAGGGACTGCAGAGATAAGACAAGGTCCCGGTCCTCCAGCTTGCAGTCCAGTACAGACAGGGACACAACTGACCACCAGCAAGAGGAGACTGGGTACAGTAAGACTGGGTACAGAGACATCTTACTGCACCCAGTAAGAGGGAGCTGAGACAGGGGACTCTGGGAGGAGGCTGGTGGGTGTGCTGACATCACAGTTGTCACAGCACCTTGCATCTGTGTGGTACGTCCATCTTTTCAGAGGGTTTCCCTCTTGATCTTTTTTGACCCTGAATATTCCTCCAAGACAATTGTCTTCACTGTCCCCATTTTGCAGATTAGGAAGCTGAGGCCCAAGTCTGTTAAATGACTCCCATTTGGTCACAGCTTAAGGTGCAGAGCTTAAGAACGCCAGCCTGGGGTTTCTGATCCTAAGCCCAGTGCTCTCCAGGGGACATCAGGCCAACGGGAGAGGAGGGCATAGAGAGCAGTGACTCTCAGCCCTGATCATGCATCAGAACCACTGCGAGCTGAAAAAGAAAAGGTGGATTCTCACCACCCCCACCCAAGATCTGCTCAATCTGAATCATCAAGGGAGGGGCCCAGGATCTGAAGCTCCAGACTCTCAGGGTGGTTCTGAGGCACTGCCTGGGTCGTAGCCCAGAGATAGGGGGTGATAGAACAGGAAGTGTACCCACAGTGGGGCAGAGGGGGAAGCTGAGGCTTGGCCATTGTGAACGGGAAGAATGCATGGCACCCATTATCTCAGCAAATGGTATGGTGCACAGTGATGGAGCAAAATGAGTTCCAGGTGACCTGCCTTATCATAGGGCCCTGTCTGCGTGGGACAGTGTCTGCCAGTGGGTTCAGCTTGACGTGGTCACTGGTACTCAGGCATAACAGCCCAGTGCTGCCTCAGAAGAGGGTGATTAGTTGTTTACAAGAGCTACTGGGAACCCTAGTGTGAACTCAGCCTGTGGCTGGAAGGGGCAAAGTCGGGACTTGAACCTGTGTCTTCTGAGTCTTCAACCTGTCTTCTGAGTCTTTGTGTGCTGATCAGTCTGGAAGTGTGCTTGTTTCTGAGTGAGCTTGCTGGCCTGGCCAGGGCCCTGGAGCTTGATGGGGAGGCCCAGAAGGGTCTCCACAGCTAGAATGTCCAGTGCCCACTGGATTTCAGGACTGGGAGTACTGGTGCACGAGCGCTGCCAGAAATAATCAGGTGGATCACAGGCATCAAGACGTCACTGCAGGTGGGATATATGTCCTTCCAGGTAAAAGAAGTAAAGGGGGATATTTTCAATTTACATTTCATATAAATGACACCATTTTATTCTCCCACTGATCCTATAAGGCTCCCGGGGTGGTAAGAGCATACCTGGTTTACAGATGCAGATGCTGAGGCCACAGTTGATAAGTATCTTGCCTAAATCCACATAGCTAGAGCAATAATGCTAGGCTTCGGCCTAGCATTCGGCGTGGTGGCTCATGCCTGTAATCCCAGCATTTTAAGAGGCCAAGGTGGGTGGATCATGAGGTCAGGAGATCGAGACCATCTTGGCCAACATGATGAAACCCCGTATCTACTAAAAATAGAAAAAAATTAGCTGGGTATGGTGGCGTGCACCTGTAATCCCAGCTACTCAGGAGGCTGAGGCAGGAGAATCCCTTGAAGCAGGGAGGCTGAGGTTGCAGTGAGCCGAGATCGCACCACTGCACTCCAGCCTGGTGACAAAGCAAGACTTCGTCTCAAAAAATAACAATGCTAGGCTTCAAATACAGGTCATCAGGCTCCACATCCTGCACTGTCTCAATTATGAGTGCATTCATTCCACAAGCGTTTCCTGAGAAGCCTCAGGTCTGGCAATGAACAAAGATGATGATGCCGTGGTCACTTCATCAAGCAGTGCTACTCAAAGTGTGGTCCCCAGTCCTGCAGCATCAGCCCCACCTCTAGCTTGTTAGCCACACAGAATCTTAGGCCCCTCGCCAGACCTCCTGAATCAGCATTTGCATTTTAACAAGACCTCCCAGATGATTTTCATGCACATTAAAGTTGAAAAAGCCTTGTCTCGCCGGGAGCGGTGGCTCAAGCCTGTAATCCCAGCACTTTGGGAGGCCGAGACGGGCGGATCACAAGGTCAGGAGATCGAGACCATCCTGGCTAACATGGTGAAACCCCCTGTCTCTACTAAAAATACAAAAAACTAGCCGGGCCAGGTGGCGGGCGCCTGTAGTCCCAGCTACTCGGGAGGCTGAGGCAGGAGAATGGCGTGAACCTGGGAGGCGGAGCTTGCAGTGAGCCAAGATTGTGCCACTGCACTCCAGTCTGGGCGACAGAGCAAGACTCTGTCTCAAAAAAAAAAAAAAAAAAGAAAAAGAAAAAGAAGCCTTGTCTCTAGACAGCTTCTGCATGCTGGCTGCACATTAGAATCACCTGGGGAGCTTTGGGGAGTGGGGGAATCCCCTGTCCAGGCTCCGTCCCCGGAGATCTGAATCATAATCTGGAGCGGGGCCTTGGCATTGACATTTTCAAAGTTCCTCGGGTGATTCTAATGTGTGACTAAGGTGAGGAGCCACTAGTCCGGGATATTCTAACCGATGCTGGTCAGGCCTTTCTCTCCTGACTGCCCTGCCCTTTTATTCTTTTTACAATGCTGTGCAGTTGGGAGGCATTGTTAATTATCATCTTCAGGAAATAGGTGGGCCAGGAATTCCCCATCATTGTGGGGTTTAGAGATGCTGGACCCTAGAGCTTGGGAAGCAGGTCCTGGCGTCTGGATTAGAAGTTCACAAAAGTGTAAGTCTGCAAGCCCAGACTCAGCCTCTGGGGAGCCTGAATGAATTAAGAGACAGGAGAATGTCCTGAGAGGCCTGCAGGCAAAAGGAGGTATGGTCCGTTCCTAAGGACTCACAAAGCACTAACAGGAGTGGATCTAGGTGGCAGGTTTCAGCATCATTCCCATATTATAGATTAAGAAATTGAGGTTTGGAGATTTTAGGTTTTAGCTCAAGGTCACTTAGGCTTTTAAGACCTGGGACTTGAGCACAGGTCTGACTCCACCATGCTACCCTTCTTCTCAGGGTAAAGATCTAGAAGAGGTGGTGGACCTCCTTGCCTGGACAGGGGATTCCCCCACTCCCCAAAGCTCCCCAGGTGATTCTAATGTGCAGCCAGCATGCAGAAGCTGTCTAGAGACAAGGCTTTTTCAACTTTAATGTGCAAGTAGTGGACCTCCTTGCCCAAGTCCCTCCCATTGGAGGTTTCTCCAGCCCAGCCCCTCTCCCTCCTCCCTGCCTCTAGGCTCAGGAGCCCAGCATGAGTTTCAATAAGCCAAGCAAGAGTGAGCCACGTGGAGCACCCCCACACAGGAATTAGACTGGGACCAGTCCCTCCCTTGGGTGGCTGCCAGCGGCAGGGGACTTGAAGGAGGGGGCAAGGAGAGAATGCGGATGTGTGTTTTCCGCCTCTCTTGGGCACCGGCCCAGGTTTTGCATAGATTTGCTGGAAGAGAGAGTTCAATTTGGCCCCGATACAAACTCCACAGTCACTGCACTGTCATCTTCATTTAGTTAACGTTCTTTCTGGGCAGACCTGGCCGGAATTCATCTTCATTATCCAGTGAGGGGCTCACTCCGGGCCAACTTTGATCTCCTGCAGATGATTTCCCCTGAAGACCATTAGCAGGGGTGGGGGAGGCTCAAAGCCAGGCAGGGGCCTGCCACAGTCCCCACTCCACCCAAATAGGTGCCCAGTCCACCTTCAGCAGGACCCAGTCTACCTCTGGCCTCTCAGCTGAGCTGGGAGGGGCTGAGATCCTGCTTCTTCCTCTCCCTGCCCCCACAGTGCCCCTGTCCCAGTCCCATCCCTGATAATTACCACCGACAAAGCACTTTACAAAGCCCCTTCACATTTGATTTTCACAAGCTCTGAAGCCGGAGCTACCAGGGTTTCAGTCCTGGCTTGGCCACTTATATAGTGACTTTGGGTGAGTTATTTCACCTCTGAGCCACAGTTTCCAAATCTGCAAAATGGGTCAATACTACCAGCCTTACAGCATTTTGGAAATGATGCCACAACATAATGCATGTGAAGGGCCTAACACTGCCTGACACACGGTAAATGTGTTATTACTACTTCTTTGAGGCAGATATTAGCACACCTGTTTCCCAGAGGAGGCGGCTCATGGAAGTGCCTCTGGCCAGCTGTGTGACTTTGGGAAAGTCATTTCTTTCCAAGCCTCAGTGTCCTCCCTGTGAGATCCCAAAGATAACATCCGCACCTCCCAGGCTTATGTGAAGGTCAGCTGAGAGAATGTGTGAGCGCAACTCTGGGCGCCCCAGGGCTGACCGCAGGTTCAGAATTCTGGAGCTGGTGGGGCTGCCCCCATGGAGGGACTTGTTCTGGGCAGCCATGTTCCCCAAAGCCCCTGAAAAAAGCACCTGAACTCTAAATGGAGGCCTTTGTGGCTTTTAAAATTCTTCCAGCTTTTGGTTTGTGTACCAGGAGTACAGAGACTGCTGCGTCAGCAAGATCCGGAGTCTGGCTCCTCACTCTTCTCTGGGCTCCTCAGGAACAAGCCAGCCCCACCCTGAGCCTACAGTTCTTTCCCACTGCCCAGCCCACCCACCTGGCTTCTGCTGGTGACCTCCATCCCCTCTGTCCCAACCTTCTCCTGCCCTGGTCCCAGCCCCAGCTGTCCCCATCCTCAACCTGCCACTGGCAACCCTGTATGCAGCCTCTAGACCGACCCTCAACATCCCCAACCTCACTCTTGGCTGCCAGCCTAGCCTCAAGTCTTTCTCGGCAGGGCTGTGCCCCAGCTGGTTTTAATCCCTTGTGATTGGCACTCTCTGACAGTGCAGGGTAAGGACATTTGGTCTGAGCAACTGGTGCTTCATTGCAATTATCTGCCCACGGCGGCAGGGTCTGTAATCCAGCCCATTGATTCAGTGGGTTTTCTTCTGCACACACTCACGGGCACGCCGACCCCACTTGGGTCTGTGCAGACTCTGCAACGAGCAAAGACAGAGGAGCCTTTTTGTAACTGGGGCTGTGAGTTTTTGAGAAGCATCTCCATTCAAAAAGACCAGCTAGGAGGGATTCATAAAGTGCCTTACAAAACCACACAGATGCCTTGTGTTCCCTGGCAGGGAGCCTTGGCCGGCCTCCTCACACCTGACCACCCATTCATCTGCCTTTTCACTCGGTCTGCATGTGGCCCAGGCACATGGTTACAGTCTCTAGCCCCAGCTGGGACTCCTACAGACTGGGTTATCCTGCAGGGCCATGTTTAGAGGCTCTTGTGGATATAGCCGTGCATCTTCCAGGCAGGCTCCAGCCCCAGGCCCTGAGCTGATGGGCAGTTTACTGCACCCTGGAATTCAGAGCAAGAAGCAGCTGCTACTGGCCTCTATCCAGAGGATGGTGAAAGAGTGGAATCTCCATCTGGGCTTTTCTCTGAGCCCAAGGGACCTAGAGCTTCAAACAATTTTTTTTTTTTTTTTTTTTTTTTTTTTTTTTTTTTTTGAGACGGAGTCTCACTTTGTCACCCAGGCTGGAGCGCAGTGGGATGATCTCGGCTCACTGCAATCTCTGCCTCCCAGGTTCAAGCAATTCTCCCTCAGCCTGTGGGATTATAGGTGCACACCACCATACCTGGCTAATTTTTGTATTTTTAGTAGAGATGGGGTTTCACCATGTTGGTCAGGCTGGTCTCAAACTCCTGACCTCAAGCAATCCACCCCCCTCAGCCTCCCAAAGTGCTAGGATTACAGTCATGAGCCACTGCCCCCAGCCAGTTTTTTTTTTTTTTTTTTTTTTTTTTGAGACAGGATCTTGCTCTGTTGCCCAGCTGGAGTGCAGTGGTGCAAACACAATTTACTGCAAGTTTGACCCCCACCCTCCACCCTCAACCCCAGGCTCAAGTGATCCTCCCACCTCAGCCTCCTGAGTAGCTAGAACTACAGGCATGCGCCACCACACCTCAGCTAATTTTTTTAAAAAAATTTTGTAGAAATAGGGTCTCACTATACTTCCCAGGCTGGTCCCAAACTACTGGCCTCAAGTGACTCATCTGCCTCAGCATCCCAAAGCACTGGGATTGTAGGTGTAAGCCACCATGCTGGGCCCAAACAGAAGTGCTTAACCTGGAGTGCGTGCACTGGGCCACAGTATGACCGTGAACTCCTTGAAATTATGTACAAAGTCATATGTGTGTGTGCCTGCATGCATGCACATTTTGGTAGAGACGGTCCACACTTTCATCAGATTCTTAAAAATGTCTGAGACCTAACAGTGTGGTCAAAGTCCAGCTGCCTGAGACCATTGGGCATGACCATCAGCACTGCAGGGAGGCCCAGAGGCCACACTGGGCACTCTTTTGCAGGAAATGTATTGCATCACCTCACATGAAGCTGAAAGAGCACATCTGATAGAATTGCCAGCAGACCTGAGGGCCCACACCTGTCCTGGCTGCCACCACACGCAGGCTCTGTCTGCAGGAAGGAGCCCTGACCTCAGCCATTCATGAGCCAGGGCCAGGGTGGTCCTCTGTTCTCACTGCAGGGGTCTTTATATCCTTATTCCCGGACCTTGTGGAGCCTCCAGACCCACCACCTGCCTGGCTAGACAGAGCCTCCTCTTCACCCCCATGCCCTTAATCCCAGCTGGACCAAGAGCCCTCACATGGTCTGTTCTTCCCCATGCCAGCCTTTCCCTGGACTACCCTGTCCCCCAGTTCCAGCCACAAGTCATCCTCAGATTCTGGAGAGACATTTTGCTCTCTTGCCAGAAACCACTTTGAAATTTGCAAACTCTTTCAAATGGAAGAAATAGTGAACAGAGAGCCAGAGGAACTCCCCACGAGTGCCAGTGTTCCCCTGCCCTCTCGACTCCCTCCTCCCTCCTGAGATGTCCAACTCACACCAGCCCATCTAGGTCTTACCAGCATGGAAGGGCAGGGGTATCTGGGAAACTCCTGTAGAAAAGCATCTGGGCTTGAGCCCCGGGCACTGGCTGCTGAATTACTATCTCCCTGGGACACAGCCTTTTTCCTTCTCACAGATTTTCAGAGCCAGGATGCAGCTTGCAGACCACCCTGGTCAATTCTCCTCTATTTCAGACTTCACCTTTAGGATAGCATTATTGATTTTTTTGGTTTGTTTTATTTTGTTTATATATGTATGGCTTCTATTCCCAAAGAGATTGTAGGGTTAAGAGGTTTCTTTTTATTCCAAGTGTCTAAAACAGAATAAAGATTCATATATATAAAAGATATTAGGACTGGGTTTGAGTTCATGTTGTCCAACCCTCTCATCTCACTGACAGGGAAACGGAGGCTGAGAGGAACGTCTGGCCTGCTCATGGCTTCCTGACCCTGAGCCCCACCTTCCTCTACCTTTTGTTGATTGATTGATTGACTTATGACAATATCAAGGAGCAGGAGCAACAGGCAACGTAGGGGTGGGCTCCCCAAGTGTTATCCCTGCAGGCCCCTACACCACCTCCCCAGGAGAGGTTGGGAATTTCTCAGGACCAGTGTCCTCCTGGAGGTGTGGAGACACAACATCACTACTTCTGATGCCACTGGAATTCTTTTTTTTTTTTCTTTCTTTTTTTTTTTTCCCAAGACAGAGTCTTGCTCTGTCACCCAGGCTGGAGTGCAGTGGCTTGGTCTCCGCTCACTGCAAGCTCCGCCTCCCAGGTTCACACCATTCTCCTGTCTCAGCCTCCCAAGTATCTGGAACTACAGGTGCCCGCCACCTCACCTGGCTAATTTTTTGTATTTTTAGTAGAGAGAGGGTTTCACCGTGTTAGCCAGGATGGTCTCCGTCTCCTGACCTCGTGATCCACCCGCCTCATCCTCCCAAAGTGCTGGAATTACAGGTGTGAGCCACCGCACCTGGCCAGCACTGTAATTCTTAAAGATACCTCCAGGAGTGAGGGAACTGGGACCAGCCAGCAGTCTGGTTGACCATTTCTTCCAACCTAATGCCAGTCTTTCCCCAGACATTTCCCTGGGAAGGAAGAAAGCTTTCATTAGTGAATTGGAAAGACAGGCTTCAGATACCATTAAACAGTACTTTTTATTGCAAAAGATAGAAACCCAACGTAAGGTTTAGGCAGAAAAGTGGATTTGTTGCCTCTTGTAACTGCAAAGAACAGAGGTGGATGTTTCTTCAGGTCCAGGGGCTCAGATGATGTTGTCAGCAAGCTGTCTGCACCTTGCCTTGGTTTTCCTTTGTGTTGGCTTTGTTCTGAAGTCTTCTCTTCCCCAGTAATAGCAGAGATAGACACCAACAGCTCCAGGGCCACAGTCTCCCCGCCTAGCAGCCCAAATGGAAGGGAACACCTACTTACCCAGTTGTTCCTGTAAGAGTCCCAGGATTGAATCCCATTGGCCAGATTGGGTCACATGCCCATTCCAGAACCAATCACTGTGACCAGGAAATTGAATGATCTAATCCTAGGGTCCTGGGTCCTGTGCTGTCCAGGGGTAAAATCAGCCTCATGCATTCCACCTGCAGGACCGGAGCTGCGGGAGGGGCGGTGCCTTTATGCTGACAAAACAACAGCTGCTCGTTATCCCCTCCCCCGTTTAGCTCCATCACAACCCCGCCTCCGTGTGCTTACCGGAGTGGCCATGGGCTGTCCTGGAATGGGCAGGTAAAGGATTGAAGGAAATGGGTAGCCGTGGAAATAGCTTACAAGCCCAGAACCAGAAGCTGGTAGGCTTGTTGGAGGGATAAAAGTTCCTGAATAACCCACACCCTGGCTCTGAGTCCGTGGAAAGGATGGTATAAGTGATGCATATGATGTTTTTCACATTGTGTCTTTATTGATCCTCATAAGAATGTTGTAAGATGAGGAGAAGAAACAGAGGCTCAGCAAGTAAGGTCGCATACCCAAGGTCACCCCGCAAGCAGTATTCCAACCCAGTTCTCCATCCCAAGCTCTTAGCACCATTCCGGAAACAGTGCCAGGCCCCCTGGAGGAGCCGGTCTGCTGCTGGCTGGGGGCGCTGAAGGGGGCCTGCGGTTCCCCAGCCTCCCGCAGAGCTGCTGGGTTCCTGGAGTAGAGGCCTGTGCTGCCCTCAGGGGAGGGAGGGCAAAATTGGCCTAAGACTAACGCACAGCCACAGGAGGGGGACAGCCTCTCGCAAATGAAATATTCATGGGGGTTATTGAATCAAGTTTTATTGGAATAAAAATACACTTGCTGAATACATTTATTTCCCCTAGTTCCTTTCAACCCCATTCCCTCCCTGAGTGATTTGATTTGGGGGCCACAGAAGGTTTTTTTCCCCAAGTAAATTACGCTTCGTTCAGCAGCAGAAGGATGTCATGTCAGGATTGGTGCTTGGCAAGGGGAGTGTTGCCTGCAGCCTCTGGGAGGACTGAGGGCCTGGAAGGGAAGGGTCAGGAGGTCACGCTCCTGGTTCCCATGCACAGGCCCTGTCACCAAAATCACCCACCCTGGCTGCACCCTCCCCTCTTCCTCGGCCTCCCTGCCCCTTGCCACTTACGAGGGACCGAGGCTGACGTGTGGAGCCGGAGAGAGTCCCACAGGTCTGGGGTTGTGACGATGGGTCTCACTGTCAGATGGAGCTTCCGAAGCCATGTGGGAGTTCCCCATCTGGGGGGCAGTGCAGATGATTCTGTCCTCTCTGCCAAATCTCTCTTTCTGCGTTTCTCCTCCTCACCTTAGCGTTCTTGGTTTTTTTCTCTTCTCTCCCTCTCTAAACCTCTCGTTCTGGCTTCCCAGCCTCTGGCCTCTCTCCAGGGCCAATCTCTCTCCAAATGTTTCTTTTGGTCTCAGTAGCTCTTTGGCTGTGTCTGTGAAGGTCTCTTTTCCTTCCTAACCTCACACTCAGCACCATTCCACAACCCCCACACACACACACACACAGAGTCTCACGCACAGGTGCACACTTGCAGACACCCTCACCCACACATAGGCAGGCACCCGCTCACACACACTCACACATGCTCTCACCAGCTGCACACGCACACCCTCTCCCACACAGTCATTCACGGTCGCGGGCAGCTGACTGACTTAGCAGATACAGCCAGGTCTTCTCTCCCCACTCCCTGCCTTAGGGTGGGCCTCTGGGGTTCGCCCTACTCTGCATGCACTGCACAGAAACCACAGCAGGACTGAGTCCAGGCCACCCTGGGCTGCCTGTAGCCCCACCCTCTTATTTCACAGGGAGGAGTCAGAGGGGAGAGCCTAGAGGAAGGAGCCCAGCCACAGGTGTCACTTCTCCTGAAGAGCACAGCTGGGCAAGGCGAAGGACTCTCCCAAATGGGCAGGGCCACTGGCTGGCTGGTCTGTGCCCTGCTTAGTGACTGGAATGAGATAGGAGGGGCAGACTCTGAACTGTGCTGGGGGCTTCATGGACCCTGAGACAGTCAGGCACCCAAGGGAGACTCCCCGGCTCTGTGGCCCAGCCAGCCTCATCCTGTGGACTGCCCTGCTGCTTCCTGAGGCTGGAGGGACCCTGCTGGGGTGGGCACTGCCCCATCACACACATGTTGGCGCCCCGGTGCCCTTCCTCCCCACTTCCTCTCACATTCACGACTTGACTGTTTCTGGCTTCAAGCCCACCTAGTTCCTCCCCTGAAGTGTGACAGTCAGGCTCTTTGCCTGCCCTGCAAGCCACTCCTTCCCTGAAACCCTGTCAAGTCTTGTCCTTGAGGGCCTGCCTTTCATCTCTCTGTCTTCCTGGCAGCCCCTAGATCAGGCCCGCAGTCCTTGTGTACTCTACAGGCCACCTGGCAGTCAGGTTCTCCCAGCACTCCTGCTCACTCACTCACTCTTAAGCCACAATGCGCCCTTTGGGAAACCTCTCTCTGGACCCAAGACCATGAGGCCTTGGTCATTCTGTGCCTGGAGCAAAGATATCAGCAAATAGCCTCTGGGCTTCGGCTTCCCAGACCCCTCTAGCAAGTGGAGTCGAGCCTGTGGGTACTGAGGAGAAGGATGTGACCCTCAGACACCAGGGAGCAAATGAGGACCTCCTGGGGGAGGCATCCTGGGAGAGGAGGAAGGATGGGTCAGACCAGCAGGGCCAGAGGATTCCCGATGCTGATGGTAAAAACCAGCTATGGGAGGGAACATGGCGGCTAGACAGACCTGGCCCCATCCAGGTTCTTCACTTCACAAGCTGTATGACCTTAAGTAAGTCATCTGGCGCTCCGTCAGTTTTTCCTTCTGAAAAGTGGGCACAGTCATACCCATTTAGATGCTAAAGGATGAAATGTGCTTGGCCCACAGAAGGTGCTCAGTTAATGGCAGTCCCTATTGTCACCATCATTAGTAGTATCCTGAGGACCCAGAGGCACAAACAGTTTCCTGAGGTGGCTCCCAGGCTGCCTGTCATCCTGACCATCTCTGCCAGGCCTGATCAGCTGCCGTCTGTCTGCAGATGACAGCTCCATTACAGTCATTGTGGGCCTGGCCTGTGTGGCTTCTCCCTCCTCTGTCCACTACTGCTTATGATAATTTAATCGATCGCGCTCACCCGGGCTGTGCTTCTCCAGCAGCTCTTCGTGGCTTAACTTGGGAAGGAAAGGAACAAAAAATAGCCACTATCCAACATTCCTGCAATTAGGAGCTTTGGCTCTGCTCTGAGTCAGATGACCATGGGTGAACCAGAGAGAGCTTCAGAATCTCTCCTCATGGAGGTGTCAGAGGGGAGGAGAAATCAATCCCTGCCCAAGTTAGGCCACCTTTGGGACAACTTCCTGTCTCTATAGACATCCCTTTCCCCGTTCACAGGGAGCAGACAAGTAAACCAGCATAAAGAAGATTCATTCATTGGGTCGGGTGCGGTGGCTCACGCCTGTAATCCCAGCACTTTGGGAGGCTGAGGCGGGCGGATCACGAGGTCAGGAGATCGAGACCATCCTGGCTAATGCGGTAAAACCCCGTCTCTACTAAAAAATACAAAAAATTAACCAGGCGTGGTGGTGGGCACCTGTAGTCCCAGTTATTCGGGAAGCTGAGGCAGGAGAATGGCGTGAACCCAGGAGGCGGAGCTTGCAGTGAGCCGAGACCACGCCACTGCACTCCAGCCTGGGCGACAGAGCGAGACTGTGTCTCAAAAAAAAAAAAAAAAAAAAAAAAAAAAAAAAAAAATTGATTCATTCATTGCTAATTCCCTGCAGCATTTGAATGAATTTACATTTATAATAAGGGAATAACAGTAAGCCTCAAATACTTGTATAGCACTTACTATGTACTATGTGCTAGACACTCTTCTAAGGCTTTACAAATAGTAACTCACTTAAACTTGTCGTTTTGAAGGTGATATTCAGCTGTCAGCTTGGATTTGTAGCTGGAAGCTTTGTAAAAGAAGGCAGTTTAGATCAAAGACAATTTGTCAGTGTTGCAGGTTGTCAAGGGCGTTGCTAAGAGGAGACGCTGTGTTTAAATTTTGTTTAACTCCTTGCTTCCACACACACACAAAAAAAAATGGATGGAAAGGAGAGTCTTTGTTTTTTTTTTAGAATAGAATGACAAATTGTTTTGTGGTCATTAGAAAACTCGGGGTTGTGATTCTGATCTCACATAAAATTCTTTGAACCATGGAAATGAGGCAGGCTGCTGCTCTCTGATGGCAGTGTACAAATATTGCAGGAAAAGTACTCAGGAGGGTTATTTTGCAAACCTGGCAGCAAATAACTGATCCTCTTCTATAAATGATCCTAACTGATCATTGAAAGAAAATAAACCACAGGACAGAGGAGGGAAGAGGGGGCATGATATGGTTGGAACAAGATTGGCCATATAGTGATGATTACTGAAGCTGAGTGGGTTTTTTTTTAATTAGTTAAACAGAAGGAAAAGATAATTCTATAAATAGCTAATTCTTTGCCCTCTCCCATTCTATGATTTGATACCTAGGAATGTGGAAGGGTCTCTGTCTTCTCACAAAGACATCCGTTCCAATGCCTACCCAGCCACCCTAAGTAGGTGGGCTCTGATGAATCTGCCAGAGCCCCCCCACCAACTCCCACCATCCCACCCAACCCCACCCACACAGTAGCACAGGGAAAAGAAGATTGTCCGTGGATGAGCAGAGATTCAGGGCGGGGAAAGTGGCATCTTCTCATTGTCCTCTCAGGCTGTAGCCCGGTGGCCACCTTGCAGTTCCCAGGGCTCCTAGCACAGTGCCTTCCCAGGGCAGGTGTGCGCTGTCTATTGGATGAATAAATTAATCCAATTACTCACCACAGGTTTGCTTTCCTAGATTCCTAGGGACATCTGCTAAGCCCCTACTCTGTTCTAGATACTGTGTTGGGAGCTTGCTATGTGTGTTCTCATTCAGTTTTGTAGACTCCTTATCCCCTTTTAATGATGAGGAAGCTACAGCTACCCCTGTGATACTATAACTTTTATGACTTTCTTCACCAGATTATGAGTTTCTTGACCCAGGGACTGTTTTATCTTTCATCTTTATTTCCCCATAACCCTATCGCATTGAATGGTCAAAAACTGTTGAATGAATGATTAAATGAGTGATTAACATTCAACAAGAGGTTAGATGGTGTGTCTGGGTTATGCAGTTAGTAAGTGGCAGAATCTGGATTCAAATCTAGCCGAGAGCAACTTTTGCATCATCACAGCTGCCCAGATGACCCTCACCCTCCTACAGTGGGCTCTGAAACCTCTAAGCTCATTCCAGCTGACTGATGACCACTGCAGAGGTGACTAATCCAAAAGAGCAATGGCTGGTGAGGGGAGAGGGGACCTGGGTATGTAGACCCCTCCGCGTGGCTCCCTGGTCCACAGATAACTGTGTGCAGTGCTGTTGTGGTGCTGTCTTGCACTAGGTCATGAGAGCCAAGTGTGCAGATCTCTTTGCAACTACATGTGTTGTTACTTCATGTTGATAAGCTTGAAAGCAATCATGGTGGAACGATTTACACCATGGAAATGGGTAAATGCTACAAATCAGGACTTTTTTTTTTTTCCTCTAGAGCTGGTTGTTGAGCACGTACAAGCACATCCCTGACTAGGTTACAGCTGGCAACAGGAAGCTTCCAAGGGAAGTGCAACTGTGAAGCGTACATCTCTATGTGGTTATTTTCTCTGGGAGGGCTGTTTGACCTCATAGTGCATCCCTTGTCACTGGCTACAAGTTGCTACAGGTGCAGTGATGGTAAGAGGAAGCCCATGATGATGAAAGCAGAGAGTTCTCAGCTGTTTAATTGTCTTGTCTCTCACAGAAATTGGTATTTCCATGTTGGGGAATGGTGGGGTGGGGTGGGGTGGGAGTAGGGTGCTCTTTGTCCCTGGAGATACCTCCCCAGGACATTTGTTGAATGATGCGCACTCTCCTCCTGGGGTGTCCTGGAAATCTCAAAGCTGTTTTTGGTGCCTATTACTCTCCCTACCAGATTTGTTCTTACAAATGGTCTTTCTGAGGCTTTCTGTCTGGAAATTCTGGAGCAAACTCAGTGCCTGGAAGAGGAACAGTGGAAGTCAGGTCATTGTTTTACATAATCAAATCTTGTTTAGCTCTAGGAGGGAGCCACCCGAAGGGGCAGATATATTATTCTCCTGTATACTGGATCAAATAGTGTCTCCCAAATTGAATGTCCACCTGGAGGCTGTGAACGTGACCTTATTTGGAAATAGGGTCTTTGCAGATGTAATCAAGTTAAAATTAGATCATACTGGATTAGTGTGGGCCCTAATCCAATGACAGACACAGCAAAGTCTAGGAGTCCCCACAGTCACTCTCTTGCAGGTGCTATCAACCCTACTTAACTTTTCGTGTTTCTCTCTTCACGATCCCCATCACCACTGCCTCGGTTCCAGGTCTCCTTGGCTTGTGCCTGGACCATTGCCTAACTTCTGATGGCCTCTGTGCTTCCTCTGGCCTCTCCTCACTCAAACCCATTGTAATCAGATCGCAGTCCCAGAACCCACCACCCCAACCATGGCCCTCCTCTGCTCACAGTCTGCAGTCACTTTCCTGGCCCCAGAAAGGAAGTTCAGATTTTCCTGTTGAAATTGATAAGACCTCTATGATCTGGCCCCTAACTACTCCTCCAGCCTCAGTCCCTCTTTGCCTTCACTTGCCTAAGCCAGCCTGTATCCAACTGGAACTACTCTTATTCATTCCCTGTACTTTCCACCTTTGCCAGGTGCAAAGTCTCACTCTTCTCTTTATTGATGCGGTGTCCCCTCTGCATTGTCATGAGA
Organism: Rhinopithecus roxellana; assembly: GCF_007565055.1. Taxonomy (NCBI): domain Eukaryota; kingdom Metazoa; phylum Chordata; class Mammalia; order Primates; family Cercopithecidae; genus Rhinopithecus; species Rhinopithecus roxellana. The sequence continues at coordinate 172,995,776 of NC_044553.1, forward strand.
CTAGATGCATCCTATATAGTCCCCGCTATTATACAGCTCTTGGGGGTCCTTCTTTTCTTTCTCCTTCAGAAGAATCATGATGGGTGTTGGAGTAAGACAGCCCAACTTCAAATCTTTGCCCTCAATTTACTGTGGGGATATGGCAAGTTAATTGATCTCTCTGAGCCTCAGATTCCTCCTACATCTGTTCTTCAGTAAGTTGTGGAGATTAGATTAGAGTGTGCATATCAGGTGCCCAGCACAGGTAAGTCACTCAGGAAATGGGGGCTCCCTCTGGATCCCCAAGGACTCGGGATTGCAGGTGTGCAACATAAGTTGCCATGTTGATATCAAGAGCAGGTGTGGGGCCTGGAGACCTGGGGTGGGGGTGGGAGGCCTGAATTCTCAAAGCCCAGGCAGGGGATAATGGCAAAGCAAGCACATCGCCTGAGTGGGAGGGCGAGGCCAAGAGCAGACAGGACTGGCTCACCAAGGTCACTTGGGCACCGCCACACTTTCCTGACTGACGATGGAGGCCAGAGAACAAGATGAATACTGCCGCTGCCCTCCAGTCTCCCCCAGCTCAGCTTCCATGTGGATGGGAAAGGGCATAGAGGACAAAGACTTGAGTTCCAGCCCCACCTGGGCAATGACTCATGAGCTGTCTTGGGCAAGACCCGCTCCTCTGTGGGCCTTGCTTTCCTTATCTGTAAAATGACAGGGTGAAAGAGGAGACTCTCCAAGGTTCTTATTACAAAAAGGTCAATGAAATGGAAGTTAGTCTCCCCCACTGATATAGCATCAGAGTTCCAAACTAAGCCCAGTCCAGCTGGCTGGCCCTTACTGCAGAACTCCTATGCGGGGACTGGCCCATCATCATTACCGGCCCTGCTTCCTAGAGAAAGCTGGCAAGGTCTGGGATGGCCTCCCCAGGGCTGCTAGGGGAAGCGCTGCCGTCTGGTGGCCCTGATGGCTGTGGCTTTTGTCAGGGAGGGAGCAGGGGCCAGGTGCTTCAGGGTCCAGTTTAGGGCTTGTGGGCACCACAGAGATGACAGCTGCATCTGCCCTCCTTGTGTTTTCTTATTTGTTCCCAACAGGAAATCGATAATGTCAGAAACTGTGGGATAACTCTGCAGACCCAATCAATAGACCCTGATTAATTCAGTTGTGGCCGTTGGGTAAATTTGCTGCATCATAATTAGAATTATTAATTAAAAATAGGAAATCGATTGACACAAATTAAGCAAAGGAGGAGTCATTTGGGCCGCTTTGACATTGCATGGGCAGGTGCTTGAAGACATCCCATCGGCTCTAGCTTTGGGGTCTGACATCCCACGTGAGTCCCAGACTCCCCCACACTGCAAGAGCCTAGCTCTAGCACCCACCACTAACCAAGGAGCAGAGAGAGCCCTGGGCCTCCAAATGCCCGAGTTGGAGGGCCCCAAGAAGCATTTCACCTAATACTTATATTTTTTAATGAAAAACAGTAAGGATTTTAGGAGAAAATATATTTCTGCTCATTATTTTGCTTTCTTCTTTTTATATTTATCATGTTTTTGGTAGAGATCAGGTTTCACAATGTTACCCAGGCTGGTCTCAAATTCCTGGGTTCAAGCAATTCTCCTTAGCCTCCCACGTAGCTAGGACTTAACAGGTATATGCCATCACGCCTGGCTAATTTTTTTTTTTAAAGAGATGGGGTCTCACTATGTTACCCAGGCTGGTTTCAAACTTCTTGGCTCAAGTGATCCACCTGGGCCTCCCAAAGCATTGGGATTATAGTCACCTCACCCAGCCCTATTTTGCTTTCTTGATGCACATGCATACATCATCTTACCATAATGCATACATAATTTATGTGCTGTTGTGTTCTTTTTTCTGTCAACATCGTGGCATAACTGTTCCTTTATTTGCACAAAATTATCTTTTTGAATGGCTGCATAGTATTCTATGGATATACCATAATCTGCCTAACCAGTTCCCCATTGTTGGCCATTTAAGTGGTTTAATAATAATAATAATAGCTAAATTCCCTGGGGGTCCATTCTCACTGCTTGCACTGTGGGCTTTACATGCATCATTTTGTCTAATCCTCACGACAACCCTCCGAAGCAGGTGCTATTATGATCCTCTTCAGATAGGGAAGTGAACCCTCGGAGGAGTTACGTGACTTATCCGAGTGACTTGTCTGGGGTCACTGGAGGCTTGCTGGAGGTGGGGCGTGGGAAGACAAGGGCTCTCAAGTCTGAGGTTGTTCTGCCTCTGACTTCTTGGTGTTCATAAGTGGGGGGCCACACACAGCTTTCCACATCTCGCGTTTTCTTGTCCCAGTGTCATTTTTATAGACGAAGACACTAAGGTCTGAAGGGAGGAAGTGATTTAGTCCAAGTCCCACAGCTGGGCAATGGCTTACACAGGAAGGGAGCCAGGCCTCCCGGTTTCCTGACCAGGACTCTTTTTACCTGCCTCCCACCCCTATGCCACCTTCCTTCTCAGTCCCCTCCCTCCTCACTGCTCCCTCAGGATCCTCTGAAATGTTACAGTGGCCACATGTGGGCACAGAAATCCCTGAGAACATCTGTCCTCAACTGAGTGCTGAGACTGAAGCCCTTGGAGGGTCAGAGCAGCTCCTGCCCCACCCGGCATTTCTAACAGCTCTGGGACAGTCACCACCTGTGACTGCTCCTGCCAGGCCCCCTTTACACACACCATGTATTGTGCCAGTGAGTATGGCTGCCACGTAGAGCGTCTCCGTGGTCCCCAGTGCTCTGGCTAGGGAATTCCCTCCCAATACCTATGCCCCTCTCCCCACTGCCACATCCAGTGGCTTCCCACTTGTCAAGAGTGGACTTTCTGCCCATTCTTGAGAGTGGTTTTCTCAATCCTTATTCCACCAAGATGCAGTAGCACATGCTGCCCACATGGGCTGGGGCCCAGTTAAGTTGGCTGTGGGTTATAGGCAATTTTAGTGGCTCCTAGTGGTGGAACCCCGTGTTTTCTTTCCCATTTAAGAAACCATCTAGACATGCAAGTGATAGAGAGGGAAGTTATGCGTGTCCAGCATTGACACTCTGTTATTTAGTATGAGAAATAAATTATTCGCCAGCTTGGTACTATGTTAGTAGCAAATCACTTGTGACAAACCCTATACTCTATTCAATAGAGCTTGTCCAACCTGCAGCCCATGGTCCGCATGCAGCCCAAGATGGCTTTGAATGTGGCCCAACACAAATTCATATACCTTCTTAAAACATTATGAGATTTTGCCGGCCGCGGTGAGTCATCCCTGTAATCCCAGCACTTTGGCAGGCCAAGGTGGGTGGATGGCTTGAGGCCAGGAAGTTTGAGACCAGCCTGGTCAACATGGTGAAATCCCATCCTTACTAAAAATACAAAAACTAGCATGGCATGGTGGTGCACACCTGTAATCCCAGCTACTCAGGAGGCAGAGGCATGAGAATCACTTGAATCCAGGAGGCAGAGGTTGCAGTGAGCCAAGATCATGCTACTGCACTCCAGCCTGGGTAACAGAGTGAGACTGTCCCCCCCCAAAAAAAAAAAAAGAAAAAAAGAAAAAAATTACGAGATTTTTTTTGCACTTTTTTTTTTCAGCTAATCAGCAGTTGTTAGTGTATTTTATGTGTGGCCCAAGACAATTCTTCTTCCAATGTGGCCCAGGGAAGCCGAAAGACTGGACACCTATACCCTATTGGATTATGCTGATTTGTCATACACAGCACCACACTGAGAGCACCTCATCCAAAATATGAAGATTATTCTGCACTGGTACTAAAAATTATTTTCTGAAATACCTACAGGTTTGGACAAAGTCATTCAAGGCTTCTTTCCCCTACCCACCTTTTCTTTAGAAAACCATATGTGACCCAGGGTTTTCACTTTCCAGATTCTGCTCAGTGGCCCCAGCCTCTGCTTTTGAAACAACCACCCTTACCACTCACCCTAAGACACCTATCGTCCCAGGAAGGGGTCACTGGGTCTTGGGGAAAATAAAGTCTTGAGTCATAGATGTGAGTCAGCCTGACAGAACCTCCCAGCCACTAGGAAGCATCCCCAAGGACACTTGCTCTTCCCAGAACAGCGTGCGCTCCCCTGCGCCCTCCCCACCCCCATGACTCCTAAGAAGTATGGTTAAGGGACTGGTCTTTCCTCTACTGGTAATTTATAGCACTCATGTGCTATAAAAGAAAAAAAAAAAAAAACAAACTTAGGTTGACGTGTTCTCTAACAAACTTAATTACCACAAGCCTCCTTCTGAAGATCGTTCCAGCTAGTTGAATATTAATCTGCAATTCAAAGAGTCCCCAGGCACAGATTGCAAGATCTTGTACATGCAAGTAATTAAGACCATAAGTAGACAGACTCCAACGAACCAGGGATTTCCTCCTAGAATATAAGAGTGAAAAGCGTTTATGAACTTCAGGTTACATTGCTGTCCTTTTCAGCAGCCTCCATCTCACCTGGCAGGCAGGCTGGAACAGAAACTTAGGTTTTGCCATTTCATGGGTCCTAGAAGAGGAGATATTGTAAGATAGAGGCAGAACGGTATAGAAGAAGGAGTACTGGACTGGGATTCCAGACACCTAGTTTATAGCCCCTTTAACTGATTTTTGATGTTGTTGTTGTTTTTTCTAAGAGACAGAGTCTTGTTCTGGTGTCCAAGCTGGAGCGCAGTGGCACGATCTTGGTTCACTTCAATCTTGAACTCCTGGGCTCAGACAATCCTCCCACCTCAGCCTCCTGAATAGCCAGGACCACAGGCACATGCCGCCATTTACAAATTTTTGTAGAGATAGGGCCTCACTATATTGCCAAGGTTGGTCTGGAACTCTTGGGCTCAAGCAATCCTCCCACCTTTGCCTCCCAAAGTACTGGGATTATAGGCACCATGCCCTAGAACACTTTTACCCTGGGCAAGTCACTGTCCCTCCTCAGGGGCAAAAGCATCCTCATCTTTAAAAGAAGGGAGTTAGACTAGGCCATAATTGTGTGTGTGTGTGTGTGTGTGTGTGTGTGTGTATGCATGTATGTTTCATCCTTAATGACTTAGTACTTAGCACAGCGCTCAAGTGACACTGGGAAAATTGATGATTTTCCCCTTGTGCTTAGAAGAAGGGTTGAAGGAGGAGCCAAGAGGGTAGGACCACTTCCTGACTCCTATCCCTGCTTCGACAAGAACATCTCTAGCTTTGTATATCTTGTATTTGTGGTTCTATCTAAGGTTTTACTAGAAGACAGGGTTCCCTGATTTTAAAAAACATTAGTGAAAACCACTGGCCACAGTGAAGTATGTGGTTCCTGTCACCTCTACAGCCTCTGAGTTGATGACCCTGTGTTTCCCCTGGGCTCTTGGTCTACATGGTGGACACTTCACTGTCCCATACATCCTCCTTGGAACAGGCAGGAGGAGGTGCTGCAGAGAGGGCCTGAAACCCTGACAACCATGCCACAGCTCTATGCAGCCAGGGACCGTGCTTGATCTGTGTTTATATTGATGCTTCTTTCCATCACCCAACCCTTGCCCACCCCTGCCTCCTAGCAGCACAACACCTAAATAAGTGCTAGGCACTTAGTAGATGCTCAGTAAATAGTCACTGACTGGGTGAAGGGGTAATGAGAATGTGCCATCTGTGCTTTCTTTTCTTTTCTTGAGACAGGGTCTACCTCTGTTGCCCAGGCTGGAGTGCAGTGGCACAATCTTAGCTCACTGCAGCTTCTGCCTCTGGACTCAAGCCATCCTTTCACCTCAGATTCTGGAGTAGTAGCTGGGACCAACGGCACTCACCACCGTGCTTGGCTAATTTTTGTATTGTTTTGTAAAGACAAGGTTTTTCCATGTTTCCCAGGCTGGCCTTGAACTCCTGGTCTCAAGTGATCCACCCACCTCAGCCTCTCAGGGTACTGGGATTACAGGTGTGAGCCACCACACCCGGCCTGGGCCATTATGTCTTTTGTTTGATGTTTACCCTAGCATGCACACCTGGAAATTATTCAACTTTTCCCTGACAAGGAGAACCTAGTGGGGAATCAAAATATTTGGATTGAAGGGGAGTCATTTCACTTGCCCCTGGAATGTGCTACGTGGTATACATGTGTGACTTTATTTTCCTGAGTTTGTCCCAAGTATGGGCTTGGCCGCTGCTTAGGGCTAAACATTGCATAAGCCTCATGCTGCTAGTGATGTGTGTAAACGCTGCCATCAACATAAGGAGGAAGCCAGGGTTAGCCAAAGTGCCTGGTGACTCACCTGTGCTGACCTATGAGCCTTCCTAAGTTAGCACACTCAGTGCTGGCATGGTGGACCCTCAGCCCCTGGCAGGTCAGCAGCGTGTAGCCACTGAATCCGAACCTGAATTAGCCTTGCTGTTAGCCACTGAATCGAGAGAGGATGAATTTGAACCAGGCTAATAGAATGTAGTGAGGTAAGCCCCTGGTTGAGGGAGAGGGAGGGGGCTTGTGTTTGTTTGCAATATTGGATCAGCAGGCTCAATTTCCTCTGCTTCCCAGGGAAAGCATGAAGATCTGCCTCCCGTTATGTGTCCACATATGCAGGCTCCCCTTTCTAGGAGACTGGAGGAGCTGCCAGCGGGAAGCTTTCCTTGGCTCTCTCCCAGCTGTAAAGCCCACCTCTCCATGTTCACTGCTCTGCTCTTTAGAAAGGGCTTTTATACACAGGTTATTTAATGTCATTCGGATCTCTTATTCCTGGGATATAGACTGGAACAAAAAGCAGAATGACAGCAGCAATTAATTTTCCTGTCGAGGATGCCAGCAGCAGAGAGCGAGCCAGGCCAAAGCGAGAAGCTCAACAAAACAGGAGGATTTGGAATTCACAGCCCTAGAGTCTTTGTCTGGAATCTCTGGGCCAACCATGTATAAGTCGTGCCCGTAGAGCTCAGCTACATGTAAAGAATGGGGGAAGGAGAAAGTTTGTTTACTCTCCAGACCTTGATTCTTGGCCCTGCCAAGCAGAGATGAAATGGAAATGGAATGGTTTGGCTTCTCCTCATCCCCCTCAGAGGGCTCTAGGCAAGCACTGCTTTAGCTCTGTGGGCTCAGAGAACTCAAGGAGAAGCCTGGTGCCTAGGTGCATAAAACATTAGAGCTGGCAGGGACCGAGTCGCATGCTTCATTCTAGAAACCCTGTGTTAGAACAGCAGCCAGAGCCCCAGGCTCCTAATTTCCATCTCTCCCCAGTCCCTGCCTGCCTCTTCTCTTCCCTCACAGCAACAACAAATAGGGTGTATGTGTGACTCATCTCATCTTTATCCCATTTACCTCTCTATGAGGTCAGGTCTTATTGTCCCCATTTTGCAGATGATGAATACTGAGGCTCGGAAAGATTAAATACCAAACATCGTACAGCACCTCTGATTAACAAGTCCTTTGTCATCTGATTCCATTTTACTCTTACAGCCATTTCAGTGGACAGATTTTAGTAAACTCACTTTCCACTAGAGAAAACTGAGGGTTGGAGAAGTGAAATGACTTTCCACAGCTAGTCAGTGGGTACGTTGCACTTCAGCCCAGGTACTCTTCACTGCATGTACATGTCAGTGGCTGAGTTAGGGCTAGAGTGTGGTTTCTGACACTCAGCCTGCTAACCCTCTATACCATCCCTGGTGGACCCCATTTCCTGGACACGATGACACTGTCCCTCAGCTCAATGAGTATGAACGCCGTGACATCATCCTTCCCACTTAGAGATGCGTCACTGCTCACCTCCACTCTGAAAGTCCATGATGCTTGCAAATGTCAGCAGCCACCATATGAAAAGGTTTTTGTTTACCCAGAGGGAAGCCAACTGAACCATTTTTCTTAAAACTTTCCCAAGGATTCTTCCAGCTTAACTCAAGCCTCCACACTCACTGCCTTTTTTGCTTCCCACCTTGAGAGATTGTTCCACTTCATACTTACTGGAGCACGAATCATAGCAGTATTGCCAATGTCTAATTATAGTATTGCACTTAAGTGTTTTCACAAGCATGTTTTCAAGCATTCTATCACCTGGTAAAATGATCTCCACTTGGCAAATGAAGAATCAGAGACTCGCTGTTGTGAAGGGATTTGCTCTGGGTCACAAAGGCTATCAGTGACTGCGCTTGAGCTCAATTCTGAGCTTCTGGCTCCCAGTTCTGTGTTTGTCAGTTTAAGGCTGGGAAAGAACAAGCACCGACTAGCAGAAAGTGGAGGTGGGAGAACTTGTTTCAGGAGAACAAATGAATAATCCCCTCCTGTCATTTCGATCACCAGGATGTCCTGGAAATTAAACCATTAATTTGTATCTTTTTTTCTTTTTTAAGAGATGGAGTCTCGCTATGTTGCCCCAGATGGAGAGCAGAAGCTATTCACAGGCATGATCGTAGCACACTGAAACCTTGAACTCCTGAGCTCAAGTGATTCACCTGCTTCAGCCTCCCAAGTAGCTGGGGCTACAGGCATGTGCCACCATGCCTGGCTTAATTTGTGTCTTATAGTAACAAGATTATTATTCTGGTTTCCAAGGTCTGTGTTCAAAATCTCATTGGTGTGGAATTCAGCAATTCAGCACCAAGGACAGCACCCCGGGTCCCATTGCCTGCAGAAATATGCTAGCCCTGGGTGTTAGAAGGCTTGAGAATTGGAAAGGTCCTCTGAGGTCACAGAGTTCAACCTTCACCCACTGTAGAATTCACTCCCACAATATTGAGTGCCTATTTGGCCTCTGCTTGAATACCTCCTGCAGTGGGGATCTTACCACCCCCAAATTCAGTCCTTTCTGTTGATGCATAGTTTGCAGTTAGAGACAGCACCTCTGGAAGTGCGGGAGGCCAAGGAATGGTGGCTGTTGAGAAGAGCCTCACCAAATTCTTTTTAAAATTATTAAATATTTGTGGCATACAGGAAAATAGAGAAAATAATATGAAAAACACCCACCACTCAGACTGAACAAATATTAATATTCACTATATTTGCCCCAGATCCTTTTTAAGAAAATAAAATATTACAAAAATGCTTGAAGCCCCCCTCTGTGCCCCTCCCTGGTTGAATTATCCTCCCTCTCCTTCTCCCCAGGGGTCATCTATATGGTTGTTAAGACCCTTCATCCAGAAAGTTATGTCATAGAGAGAAGAGTTCCTAGAGACCTCCTTTTTCAATCCCTTCATTTAACAAATGAGGAAAACAAGGTCTGGGGGAGGACTTAAGAGCTCAGGGGTGATCCTAAGCACGTTCACAGCCATTATCTTTACTTCTATTCCAGCTTTCGATGTGGGGTGGAACATGGATTGGTATGTCCGTTTTACAGGAGTTTGGGTTGTTTCTCTGCCTTCTTAGCTCTCCCCCTCAGCTCCAAGATATCGACTCACCCTTTTACAAGTGGAAGTATCAGGGAAATCACCACTGGAAAAGTTCCTCAGCCTACCCCGTTTTCCATATGAGAAATTTTGAGTCATGGCCAAGATAACTGAATAATAAGGGAAGTCAAATGGACTTGCCTTATGGGGGGTCTAGCATGGGATGGAGTGGAGCAGGACTGTGGGTGCAGGAGCAGGGGGAGTAGCTGTGGCAAAGTTTAAGGCACAGGAAGGCAGGGGCTTCCAGGAACCTGGGAATGAAGGGGTGACTGGAGGGACTGAGCAGTGGGAAGGCTGGGCCTGAGCACTGAGGACTTTGAATGCCAGGCCACCATGCACCTGGACTTGAACCTTGATTCACAAGCCCTGGAAAGGCTCTTGGCAGGGCAGTGACCTCATCAGATTAGTCATTTGGAAGGACCACTCTGGGGTGGGCAGAGGTGGGGTGAGGGAAGAGACTCGAAGTGGGGTGCTGGTTTGGGAGCCTGTTGCAGCAGTCTGTGGCCTCCACGGCTGCTCTTTCTCCCGGTGCTGTTGGGTTGCTTGGCAGATAAGGCAACTCTCAGGCTTCATTGGTTTATCCTGGGCCATCTTCTCCTCCCCACCCTCCATTCAGCCACCCCTAAGGATAGAAAATTTGCTTTCAGGAGACCTGAGAAAAACATGACAAATAAGGAAAACCTCCATAACTCACTGGCACATGGCAGGGAACAGACAAGCACAGGGGGGCTGTCTAGGACTGTGGTTCAGCTCAGATGCTCTGATAGAAACAGCCCTGGGCCAGGCGTGGTGACTCACGAGTGTAAACCCAGCACTTTGGGAGGCCAAGGCAAGCGGATCACTTGACGTCAGGAGTTTGAGACCAGCCTGGCCAATATGGTGAAACCCTGTCTCCACTAAAAATACAAAAATTAGCCAGGCATGGTGGTGTGCACCTGTAATCCCAGCTACTCAGGAGGCTGAGGCAGGAGAATTGCTTGGACCCGGGAGGCAGAGATTGCAGTGAACCGATATTGCACCACTGCACTCCAGCCTGGGTGATAGAGCTAGACTCCATCTCAAAAAAAAAAAAAAAAAAAAAAAAAAAAAGGAAAAAAAAAGAAAGAAACAGCCCTAGACTTAAGAGAACTGTTCTAGGCTCAGCCCTGGTTCATCCTGTGACCTTGAAAAAATCATTTTCCCTTTCTAAACCTCTGCTTCTTCACCTCAAAAAGGGAGAACTGGATTAGCTGATTGCTCAGGTTCTGCAGTTCTAATACTTTATACTTACATGCTCCTCCTCATCCTCTCTGAGTCACCTATGGGACTCTTGACTCTGAGGTCTGCAAACAGCCTGCTCAGCCCTGGTTCTTCATAATCATAATTGCTACAATTTATTGTGCATTTATCATGTGCTTGGCACTATGCTAAGCACTGCGTAATCACATTTAATTACTGAAGTACCCTACCATGTCAGTGCTATTATTATTTGCATTCTACAGATGGGAGAAACTGAGGCACAGAAAGTTTTAGTAACTTGCCCAAGGTCACCTGCAGAAGCAGGACTTGACCCCGGTCCGTTGGCCTCCATAGTTCACACTCTGAATTCCTATACCTTAATGCCCAGATCTAAGCTCAGGCCCAGGCCAGGCCCCCACAGTAGTGATTTCCAAGTTCTCCTTGGTCCACTTTAAACCGTGAGGCAAAAACTTGTCTGGGGCTCTCCTGGGCTTTGTGAGTGACCAGACCCCACCCCGTCCTCACCCCTAGAGAGCTCTGCCGAGGAGCCTGCCTCCTGTTTGCTCATTTTAATAAGATTGTTCTCTCTCCTGAGCCTGAGTGATGACAGGTAGCCAGCTAGAACTAACTACAGTGTAAACTTTGCCTTGAAATCCTCTGCGAGCTCTGTAGCTGGAGACAGCTTGAGCCATGAGCTCATTAAGCAACAGAAGCCTATCTCCCCACCACCAAGATGCAGGCAAGAAAACCTGTAATAGATCCACTTTTACACTGAGTCGAAAAGATCCGTGCTCACCCAATCCCTAACAACTTGCTTGGGGTTGGGGTGTGAAGGGAGGGGATTCCATTTCCCACCCCCAGCATTCAATTACCTGCCAATTAGGCATTGAAAGGTCCCCCATCCCCCTGCCAGCCCTGACCTAGAAGAGGAGAGGACCGCAGAGCTCTCAGCCCAGGTTCAAAAGCCTTTTGATTGTGCACCTGAGTTTATCCCGCTCCTTTCACTCAGGGCCTGGCTTCCTTTGAAAGTGAAATGTTTTAAAAGGAAGAGAAAAGAAAACCCCACACTTTGGGGAGGCCCGCTGGGACCCACTTTGGTTCAAACGTCCAGTTCAGACGGCCTCCCGGCTACCCCCCTACATCTCCCCGCATGTCAGTCTGGGACAGCCTCACCTAGTTCTCCCACCTCCACCTCTTCAGGACCCAGCCATTGAGGGGAGGGAGATGAGAGAGAAAGATAAGTGGGGCAGAGTAAAGGAGGTGAAAATGAGAGTGAGGCAGCGGAGATGGAAACAGAGACAGGTAGAGAGAGAGGTAGAGAAATAGAGACAGGTAGAGAGAGAGGAGAGACATCAGGGAAGCTGCTTCTCAGTCTCCTGTCCTCCCAGGGTGGGGATGAGCAGCAGAGTGACGACCACATTTGTAGTATTTCAGCTTCCAGGGAACCCGATGCTTGGCTGTGACAGCATCCTCTACCTGGCTCTGGAGTGCAGAGGTTTGAGGCCTGAGGGTCTCCCAATCCTTCCAGCTTGGGGAAGTGTCTGTTTTTCCTCAGCTTCTAAGTGCCTCTTATTCCTTTCTCCTCCCTTCCTTAGCCAGACAGAGCCACGAGGTACAGATGTTCAGGTTGTGCACTGCATAGAATAGACACAGAGAAACTTTCGTGGGGGTGTGTGGATGTGTGGGGGGACTCCAGCCTTCCCAGCAGCATCTGAGAGCAGCAGGGAGCCTCTCCAACATGCACTTACTGGCACACACTGCTGGTGGCTGCTCCCAATCCTCTTTCTAGACATCCTCTGAGGCCAAATTTCTGTCCCCACATGTCAGCTCTGAACCTGACAAGTTAGAGAACCTAGAGACTCTCTAACCAGAGTCTCCTGCCCAAGTGTTTCCCAACACACCTGTGATGCCATTTCTGCCTCCAGCCTTTTGCCTCCCAAGCCGCACCCCATCCTTTAAGCCCACTCTCCCTTCAGGCCCCAACAAGTCTCATCTCCTCCTAAAGCCTTCCAGCCCTGAGGCCATCCTCCTCTTCCTACCTCAAGTGCCTTCACCTCTTCCTGGGGGCTTTCGCTTCTCCACTTTTAGTGTGATTTATCCATTGTCTTCTTGTGGAATAGTGCCGTCCACAGGTTGTGAGGACCTGAGGACCATGCCATTTTGTTATCCCTAGCTTCTCTAACCATTTCCTATATGGAATTTGCTGATGAATTATTCTTTGAATCAACAAATATTAATATCATCCCCTAATACACATCAGACAGCATGTTATGTTGGGATTGTGTATACAGTGGGGAACAAAACAGACTTGGGCCCTGCAGCTGGTGCTTTTGCTTTTTTTTTTTTTTTAAGAGACAGTTCTCTGTCACCCAGGCTGGATTGCAGTGGTGCAATTATGGCTCACTGCAGCCTGGAACTCCTGGACTCAAGCAATCCTTTCACATCAACCTTCCAAGTAACTGGCACTAGAGGTGTGTACCACCATGTCCAGCTCATGGACATGAGCTGTAGAGACAGGGTCTCACTATGTTGCCCAGGGTGGTCTTTAACTCTTGGCCTCAAGCCATCCTGCTGTCTCGGCCTCCCAAAGTGCTGGGATTACCGGTGTGGGCCACCGTGCCCAACCTGCAGATGCTCTTGATTCCCTAGACCGCTCAGTGCTCACCTTTACACACCAAAGGCTGCCCCCAACAAGCATCTGTCACTCCACCACAGGACACACAGAGCTAGCGGGGAGCACCCAACACCTAAGCTGCCCTTCACCAAGGACAGGATAGAGAGGCTGATGGATAAATGCCCTGGCTTCCTTGCCCTTGACTGGGATAACTGAGGTGGTGGTCTTCATAATCTCCCAGAGGTCCGGTGGGTTAAGTAGCACTTGTACTTCATCTCCCTTCCCTTCCCTTCCCTTCCCTGTGCGCTGCCCCTTTCCCTTACCTGGCTTCCTGGGGCTACCTCAGGGTCTTCTTCTGGGGAAGCCCAAACCAAGTGCCTCCCCTGAAGGAGTTTACAGCCAGCGGATGATGATCATGACCTACTGTCAATCCTGACAGTAATTCTGCTACTTAATTAATTTACTTACATATAGCATGAAGCCTTGATCATTGACTTTATTCATTCATTTATCTCCACATTTTCTTGAATGTTTTGTTGAAATGTAGTGCCGAGCACCTCTTTCTTGCCAGGCATTGAATAAGGTACTTTTGTACCATATCCTGATGACAACCCTATCAGGCACACAAGAGCCCCATTTTATAGGAGAGATGAAGAAGCTAAGACCCGAGGAGTGAATGCTTCCTCAGGTCATATGGGTGGTAAGAGGCAGAGGTGGGATTTGAACCCAGGTCTGTGTGATTCCAAAGCTCGGGGGCCTGATGGGTCAGCATCTACCTTAACCCAAAGCAAAAAGGAGTGGGCACATGAGGTGGGGGAAGCAGGAAGGTTCTTGAAGCTTCTGGAAAGAGGAAGCATTAATCTGAGCCTAATTAAGGATAAGGGGGCTTCTAGAGGATGGAGAAGACCCCCTCATGTAGGGTCTGCAGGGTCTTTAAGGAGGTGATACTGGGCAGGTGCAGTGGCTTACTCCTGTAATCCCAGCACTTTGGGAGGCCATGGCCAGAGGATGGCTTGAGCTGAGGAGTTTGAGACCAGCCTGGACAATGTAGGCAGACCCCATCTCTACACTAAAAAAAAAAAAAAAAAAATAGCTGGTCATGGTGGTATGTGCCTGTAGTCCTAGCTACTCAGGAGGATCAAGGATCACTTGAGCCCAGGAGGTCTAGGCTACAGTGAGCTGTGTCTGTGCCACTGTGTGCCAGCCTAGGCAACAGAACAAGACCCTGTCTCAAAAAAAAAGAAGTGACACCCACGTGGAGGACAAGCTTAGTGCTTTGGAAGAGGCTGGGCCCCATCAGACAGAATGAGGGGGTGCTGAGGCCTGGGCCACTTCTACTAAGTGAAGCTCATTAGATTCCCTCCAAAGTCCCAAACTCCTAAGAGCTCCCAGGATGTTCCAGCAGCATAAAATGTGGAGGTCCTGCTTAATGAAGCCTCCTGCCATTGTGGGCCATGCCTGAGGTCATGAGAAATCCTTAGGGTCATTAACCTCACCCCATTTGCTCAAGTGCTGGTGTGTTCCTTGCTGGGCGACTGATGAGGCCATCAGCTCCCAGAATGGCTCTGGCCCTCCCCACACCCCGAACCTCCTGCCACAGCTCTCAGCTGTCTGCAGGGACCCACCACCGCCGTGACCCGCCCTCTTGCATCTCTAACTTCTGGCAAATGCAGCACCCGCTTTTAGTGATGGGTAAGACAGATTTCAGGAATCATCACTTGGCACCCAGAGACATAAATAACAATGAGGGGAACTATATTTAGTGAGGCCTCCGCTGCCCCTAAAGAGGGGCACTGTAATTTAAGAAGTCTCGGTTTGTGTACAGCTGTCAGCACATTTTCTGAATCTCCTGGATGCACTGAGCTGCCCCAACTGCTCCTCCTGCCCTCACCTGGCTCTTCCATGGCTGTGTCTTTCTTACCTGCCAGGGGAGCACATCTCACTGGCACTGGGCAGTGTCATGAACAGATCTGAGGAGTGGAAAGACTCATTCTCTCTCTCATTCAAGTGAGCAGGCCCTGGCCTACCAGGGATGATGATGAGCTGCAGAGAGGGACCGTCTCCCTCTTAGACCAGGGTTGCAAGTCCTGCACAGGGAAGTTCTGCTTTACTGCTTTCGTGAATTCATGATGGCATGCTTAAAGTGCTTCCCATTGCTCTTAAAATCCCAGCTCCCTGCTGCGGCCACACATCACCTGCCCTCTCTACTCCATCTAAAGCCACCTTTCCCTCACAGTGCCCCCCCCAACCCCTGCCTGTGCCTTGACTCTACCAAGCCTTTCCCCACCCCAGGACGTATGCCCAGGCTCTTTCTTCGTGCTGGAAAGCACTTCTTACCTCCTGCTCTTCCCATGGCCACCTCCTCATTCTTCAGTTCTCAGTGTCCGGGTCACCTTCTCAGAGCAACATCCCTGGCCTCCCAATTGAAAGGAAGTCCCTCTCATTGTTTTCTATCAAGCTCTTGTTTACACCTCTATACCCTTACTGTAACTTATATACTTACTTGTTAATTTATTCACTCATTCAGCAAATATTTATTGAGCATCTACTGTATGCCAGACACTGTTCTAGGTGCTGGGGATATAACAGTGAATAAAACAGAGCCCCTGCCCTCATGGAGCTGACATTCTAGTAAGAATCTCAGACAGTAAACAAAAGGATGAAAATAGGTAGTACAGTGATTACATCGTATTAGATAGAATAAGCACTTTAAAGAAAAAAATAAAGCCAGGGAATGGGGAAGAGAGCTTGGAAAGAGTAATGCAAGAAGACTCTAAGGATACAGTGTTTGAGCAGAGGAATAAAGACCTTGGTTTGCTTGTTGTCTCATCTTGCTGCTGGGTTGAGAGTTCCAGGACAGGACCATGGTGCTTTTATTCCCCACTTCATCCCCAGTGCCTGGCACATAATAGGAAAACAATCAAGTCTTGTTGAGTGAATGAACCAATGACCCGCCAAGCCAACCTCCTACTGCCTCAGCAGAAGTGTCCTTCCTCGGCTTCATCCTGGCAGATCCCAGGAGCAGCCAGTCCCATCCTTTGATAATCACTCTCAGTAGACAGGACGGCCATTTGTCACTCACTCTCAGGTCTCCTTTGTCCAGGGAAACCAGGGGTCATTGTCCAGCGTGATGGATAGAGTGTCCTCTGACTGGCAGGCCCAGCTGGAAGCTCCTCTCAAAGTCCCTCCCCCACCTGGGGACAAATGGACCATGACACAAATAACATAAATAGCAAGACAGAATTGAGGAGGTCCCCAATTCCAAAGCGACGTGCTTCCTGCCAATAGGTGGAGCCCATGTGAAGTGACTCCACTGGGGAAGTGGCACCATGGGGAATGCTGGGTGGACCTGGGGTCTCAACTCTCTGACTCACCAGACCAGTGGCCTTGGGCAAGCTGCTTCACTTCTCCAGGCCCCAGACTCTCCATCTGACCAGTGGAATGCCAGTGTTTGCTCTGGTCATCTATAAGCATAGAGGAGCTGTGGAAGCTCAAAAGTATGCTAGACAGTGGCTCATGCCTGTAATTCCAGCACTCTGGGAGGCCGAGGTGGGCGGATCACTTGAGGTCAGGAGTTCGAGACCAGCCTGGCCAACATGGTGAAACCCCGTCTCTACTAAAAATACAAAAATTAGCCGGGTGTGGTGGCTCATGCCGTGATCGCAGCTACTCAGGGGACTAAGGCAGGAGAATCACTTGAACCCAGGAGGCGGAGGTTGCAGTGAGCCGAGATCGTGCCACTGCGCTCCAGCCTGGGCGACAGAGTAAGACTCCATCTCAGGGGGAAGAAAAAAATGCTCTAGAGATAAACAGGGCTATTCCAAATAGCAAGTTTCCTACAGCATGCAAAGGATAAGTTCATTGCACAAGAACTTGGAAGAATGTCTTATAGAGTGAGGCAAATGCTCATTTGCTGTATTAGTTTGGAAATTCTATTCCTGCCTATCATTCAGTGGCAGCTGTGAGCGGAGGTGCCCAGCACTCATTCGCGCCCCACACTTTGCTTTCCACCTTTGGACGTGCTCTTCTCATCCCTGCCCTACGAATTCCCCCAGGTGACTCCAAGAGATGGAAGGCATGTCAAGGAGCATCCGGTGTTAGGGTCTTTATTTTACAATGGAAAAACGAAACACTAAAGAGGGGATGTGTCTTCCTTAAGGCCAAGCCGGAAGTCAGCAGAGGGGCCTGGACTAGGACCCCAGTGTCCACAACTCTCAGATGGGGTAAGGCGCAGGGAGGGTGGAGGCTTCCCCAGGACTCAGGTGACATCTGGATGCTCAGGCAGGTCCCTTACCTCTCTGTGCCTCAGTTTGCTCATCTATAAATGGAAATGATGGGATGATGCAGTAAGATACTACTTGTACAGCCCTCAGACAGTGCTTCACATATAGTAGGGCTCACTGTGTTTGCTGCCACTGCCCTGGATGTCCTGGATACAGCCAGCAGGTGCCAACCCACCAGGCATCTGGTGTGGGCACCCTGCTCTGCCAGTGAGGAAGTCATTTGAATATCATCCTTGGTTATACTTATCATCCCCAAGTGCCTGGTCCCTTCAGTGGCCCAGCAGCCTCTGGGAGTCCGCAGGGCTTCCTGAAGGAGACGGAAAGGACAGGAATCTTGCCTAGCTGGAGTAAAACCACCTGCAAACCTGTCTTGATGGGCTCTTCAGCTGTCCTCTGACCTGCGTTTAGCCCAGTGCTATTCAAAGTGTGCTCTCTAGACATGCAGTCCAGGGGCTGTTACTGGCCAATGACGAAATAAGTAAGAAATTGAGAGTAAACGTTTAGCAACCTTTATAGTAATTTTGACATTGCTGTCACAGCCACACACATGGTTGGAGGTTCCTCTCATTGAGCAGGATGTAGACGAACTTGGGTGTTGTCAGATGTTCATGATGAGTCCCAGGTGGTGTAAACATCATAGGAGTCATGCTCAGTGAGGACCGTATGATGGATTGGAAAACAAAACAAGACACATGGTCTTTCCCTGTGGAGAGTTTGGGAAGCAGTGGTTTAGCCTTCCCTGGCCCTCTGCAGCCCACCCAGCCTGTGCACGCGCCTTTCCAGGCCGCCCTGCCAGCCCTGCACGCTGCCTCCCTGTGCTCTTACCGGCCCCTCCACTTAGACCGTCTTCCCTTGCATTCCCACCATCAGAATCCCATTCCTTCTGCAAGATCCCAAATCCAATCCCACTTATTACACAGGGCCATCCTGGGTAGATTAACCCCTTCCCCATCATACCCAAGCCCCCAACGCACTTTCACCTCCAGCAAGCCCAGCCTTCAGCATCTCATGTGACCTCTGGCTGCGGCACTTAAGCCCCACCCAGTCTGGACCCTACATCCAATCAGTTCTTAGTAGACCTAGGCCAAAGCAACTCTAAGCACCAGGAGCACCAGTTGGCTCCAGATGTTGCCTTTGCCTAAATGAAAGGTGGCTCAGCTGTGAATCCCTTTGGCTGGAACAGTGGCGGTGTGAATGCTGCTGGATGATCAGCAGAACCAGTGCACCTGCTGGTGGGAACAGCCTCCTGCCAGGCCTTTGGGGTGCAGCATTGACTCCCAGGATGAGCAGCCCAGAGGGAGGATCCCAGGTCCCTCCTGCCCCTGGCCCATGGCCCCTTCTGGCTGACTCTCCGGCTGCCCAGGTCCAAATCACCCTGACTTGCTTCACCTCTCCCTGGTGCTTGTGAACCCACAGATAAGCTGCTGGAGTAGCTTCAACACAACTCGTCTCCCACTTCTCTTTCCCACCCGGTGAGAAAGGCCCCCAGCTCGAGCACGAACAGGCAACAGATGAGGCAGGCCTTTGTTCCAAAATGTTCCATGGGCCCACCAGGGAGCCGAGCCTCTGCACAGCCTCCACTTCTACTGCACCTGTCTCTGCTTCCTGCATATTCTCTGTGGGGATGTGACTCACAGTGCCAGGTAGAAAGTCCTTTAGGAGCAGAGACCCTGAGTAGCACTCTAACTGCCTCCCCACAAGCATCCTTCTCAGTCCCAGGCCCTGAAGTGGCTGCTCAGTGAGTGGGTGATGGAGAAGAAAGAACTTCCAGCAAGAACTTCCTCAGTGAGACCTAGGGAAGAACTTTCTGAGTGTGAGAGGAATTCAACACAGACATTTAAAGGCAGAAATTAGATTTTCGCACACCCTCCCTGCTTTTAGCTGCTTAGTGCTTTGTCCCTGTGTGAGGATCTAGCCGAAAACACAGCGGCTTCGGAGCCCTGGAAATGGGAGGTCCGCGGCCCCTGTCACAGCCCAACCCCACTCCAGGCACAGGACTCCTCTGAACTCCATGGGCACAGTTTGGCACACAATCATCTGGCCTGATCCTGTTTTTTGCCAAGAGGGACACTGAGGTCTGGAAGAGTGGTGCCTTGCCCACAGCCCATGACAGAGACAGAGAGAGGCTCCTTCCTCCAGACCAGACCTCATGGTTTGACGGAAGTCTTGGGGAAGGGGAATGATGGGGAAACGGTCATGTCTGGAGTTCACTCCTCACAGGAAATGGGCTCGGACCCCACAACTCCCAGTGCCATTGCCCACTCCGACTGTGAATTCATTTCCCTCGGAGCCTATGTGGCTGGGGAAGCATCACCAAGTTCCCCTTGATCACTACCCTCTTCCTCCCCTACCCTCCCCACACAGCACACAGCCTGAGACTTGCTCAGGGACCCCAAAAGGCAAGTGAGGGGGCCACGTGGGGGAGGGTGCAGGGCCAACAAGGCTAGCCCGGGTGTCTCTGCCAGCTGCCTTTGAAAGGCTCTTCCAAAGAGGTCATTCCTTTGTGCACAGACATGATTTATGAGGCTTTCTAGGCAAATTGTGGAGATAAATGGTCTTTGGGGCTGGGAAGCTTCAAAGGCAGTGATGCAAGCAGATCAGAAGGAGCTGGGCCGCTGGGAGCTGGGCCTTCATTAAAAGCCTGTGGGTGGAGGGGAGGGCTTTGAGCAGAGCTAAGGGCAGATAGCTTTCTGGGTCCCTGGGTCCCTTTGGGACAGCCCACCACAGTTTGCCTGAGCCTCACAGACCTCATTGCTGTATAGTATAAGGTGAAAGTGCTGGGGTCAGGTCACTGAGGTGCATTTATCTGCTGGGATAAATGCCACAGGGCAGAGGTTGGGGCTGGTGCATGAGTTCTGATTTGGACTCTAGAACGGCAGGGAGGACAGTGCAGGGTGCTCCTGCCGGGAGCCCAGGTAGGCGGTGCCAGCCTATGTGATCAGCACAGTCTGGAGACCTGGCAGGAGTTCCGGGAGTCTTGCTCCTCTCCTGACTCTCATGGGTGATCTGGACAGGTCGTCCAGCTCTCGGTGTTAATACCTTCTTCTGAACAAGGTATAAAAGAACTCCAGTGCTCCAGCTCTGTGGTGCCTCCCAGGTCCTAAAGGTCCTCATCTCAGAAACAGGCCAGAGATCACTCTGGCTGTGAGGTTGTGGGCAAGCCACCCAAGCACACCTGCCCTTGGTTCCTTCCTCTGTGAAGGGGGATAACTATAGCTATCCTGAGCAGTTGTGGCTTAAATTGAACAAGATCACACCTGCAAAGTCTCTCACACCTACTGTTCCTTCCCATTATCTGTCCACACAACACTGTGGCATTCTACATCCAGAGCAGATGCTGATTTAAAGAAAAAAAAGTCCCTGATAAAGTCCCTGAGGTTGATAAATTTGACTCCCATCTTCCCATCTCCTCTCTCCTAAAGCAGGTTAATAAACATACACATACTCTGCTGAATCTGGCTTCCAGATCTGCTAATTGCCACTTGGATATTAACAGATAACTGAGATATTAATGGCTGATAGTGCCTCAGGATGTGGCTAACCGCCCACCCCCGCCTCCCGCCACACACACACAGAGGCACAAACAGGGGGTTGTTCGCATTTTAATAGGGATTCCTGCAGTCCCTGAGGAACGGGGTCCTAATGGTGCAGTGCCAAGCAGGCGCAGTGATATTTGAAGCAGGGGCTCAGTGTTGGTTTTGATTCAGCCATCTGCAGAGAGATGCCAGCTCTGATAAAACTGTTCCTGAATCTCCCCACTCCCTCCTGAAATGTTGACGGTGATACTCCTGGTTGAAATGGACTTGGCTGCCTGGAGCTGTGGTGGAGGCTATGGCAATAGAGATGAAGAAGGTAATGAGCTGGAGCAACTGCCTTTGCTCATGGCATTGAATGTACCCATGGCCTTTGTTCCCCCTCCTGCCCTGCTGCCAGAGACACTACCTGCTCCCAGGTCTCCTTGTCCCTAACGTGACAGCAGAGCGCCCTCCCCGGTTTTAGCAGCCAGCTAGCCCAGAGCCCCTCTCATCACCCCGTGTTCTGACAGTTTCCCATTTGCTTATCTGTTTCTTAAACTGACTGCAGGCTTCTGAGCCCCTAACATGGTAGGTGCTTGAGAATTGTTTGACATTGAGCCTCTCATCTCATAATAGCTGGTGTGATGGGAGGCATAGAGCCCTAGATGAATATGGCCAGCTAGTTTCAAATGCAGCTCTCCAGTTTGTTAGCTGTGTGGTCACAGGCAAGTCACTTGGCTTCTCTGGCCCAGTTTCCTGACCTGTAAAATGTGGCAGGTACACAAGATGACTGCTAAAGCCTAGCAGTAAAGAAAGTCAATATATGACTCTCAGCTTCGCCTTTCACAATCAGGTGATGTTATCCACTGCCAGGGGATGTTTGTCAATATGTGGAGGCATTTTTGATCGTCACAATTGTGTGTGTGTGTGTGTGTGTGTGTGTGTGTGTGTGTGTGTGTGTGTGTTGGGGAGGTACTACTGGCCTCTCATGGGTAGAGGCCAGGGATGCCACTAAATGCCCTGCAATGCACAGGATGGTTCCCCATAGCAAAGAATTTTCTGGCCCAAAATGTGCTGAGGTTGAGAAGCCCTGATTTAGTTATTAAACGTCTCTGAACCTCAGTTTTTTCATTGGAAAATGGAATCATAGCCACATCACACGTGGTTTAACTCAGATCCTCTTTGGAATGAGGCAGGGTATGAATAACAGCACAGGATTAGTAAGAACATTAGAGGAAACAACTCATGGGAGAATGCACCTGGTCCTGGTAAGCACTCAGGGTTAGGGTTTTCCCCGCGTGCATGTGCTGACTCCATCCCTGCCACCCTAGGAGACGGGTGGGACATGGAGCCGCAGCCTCTGTGAATCCCAGCCTCCCCTTGGAGGTTTAAGGGAGGTATAGAGGATGTGGTTAAGTAACACTGAGTAACAAGTGTAATAAATAGATCACTAAGAGCTAATGATACATCATTATAATCCTGTGCTGTCAGCATCTTCTAGGCTTAGGGACTGTGTCAGGAGATTTGGGTTTTAATCTACCTTGGTCTATTAATATTTAATTCCAACAATCTAAGTGGCAGAAAGATAGGAAACTGAGTGATAGCTCAGCTCACAGTCTGGGTAACCACCTCCAGGTTTTCTTTTTCATACAAACACACCTCCTATCCCTGTGCCCTCTGGCCTGTTTCTCAAGTGGGGACATTTGGCAACAGGGCATAGAATTACAGAGCACTGGGACCTGAAGAGTCTCCAGCATTTACCTACCAGTCTGTCTGTCTGTCTTTCTTTCTTTCTTTCTTTCTTTCTTTCTTTCTTTCTTTCTTTCTTTCTTTTTCTTTCTTTCTTTCTTTCTTTCTTTCTTTCCTTCTTTCTTTCTTTCTTTTCTTCCTTCCTTCCTTCCTTCCTTCCTTCCTTCCCTTCTTTTCTTTTTTCTTTTCTTTTCCTTCTTTCTCTTTCTTTTATTTTCTGTCCTTTCTTTCCTTTCTTCCCTTGCTTCCTTGCTTTTGGACAGGGTCTCACTGTGTCACCAAGGCTGGAGTACAGCGGCACCATCACAGCTCACTGCCCGACCACCCAGGTTCAAGCAATTCTCCCACCTCAGCCTCCTGAGTAGTTGGGACTACAGGCACCTGCCACCACACCCAGCTAATGTTTATAATTTTTGTAAAGATGGGGTTTTGCCATGTTGCCCGGGCTGGTCTTTAACTTCTGGACTCAAGCTCTCCTCCTGCCTCAGCCTTTCAAAGTGTTGGGATTACAGGTGTGAGCCACTACATCTGGCCCAGTATTTCTTAATGGAGACACCTTTGGCATTTTTTATTTTTATTTTATTTATCTTTAGAGACAGAGTCTCTGTTGCACAGCTGGAGAGCAGTGGTACAGTCATAGCTCGCTATAGCCTTTACCTCCTAGGCTCAAGCGATCCTCTTACCTCAGCCTCCCGAGTAGCTGGGACTACAGGTGTGCACCACCACACCTGGATAATTTTAGCTTTTGGTAGAGACAGGGTCTCACTGTGTTGTCCAGGCTGGCCTCAAATGTCTGATCTCAGTGATCCTCCTTCCTTGGCCTCCCAAAGTTTTGGGATTACAGGTATGAGCCGTTGCACCCAGCCAGGGTACAGTTCTAAATTGTGTACAATTGTCCCTGGGATTGTTTGTGACAACCTAAATCCCCCTCTCCCATTTCCAGATGCTGTCTTGGGGAGGGTGACCTACTCCAGGCAAGAACCACTGATCCAAACCTGTCATTTTACAGATGTGAAAACAGAGGCCCAGAGAGGGGAGCAGGCTGCCCAGGAGTGCCCAGCGTTGGCTCTGATCTGTCCTTCAGTGCTCCCTCAGAATTGCAGCTTAGGCCTGGAAAGAGTGGAGGGGCTCAGCCTCAGAGAACTTGACTGTGCTTTTACTGGGGCAAGTCACTTGACAAATGGCCTCGCTCACTGAGAAGTCACTTTATTTATCAGCTGGAATGGTTTCCGGCAGCTGCTGCTCCATCTCTGCCTCCCTGCCTGCTGCTCTGTAAACTCAGGAACAATCCTGTGACCTGTCAGCTCTCGCTGCTGCTTCTGCAGGTGGGGTGGGAGACTGGGGGCCACAGACCTTTCTAGGAGGGACTATGACTGCATCAGGCCTTCCCATTGCTGGAGAGGAGAAAGGAGGTGAGGGCCTTGGCCCAGGCCTTAGCACAAGCTGGGGCAGCTTAGGGGCAGTGGCTTCCAGGTTTATTTCCATCCCTTGACCTTCAATTCAGAGGCTGACTCCTCCCCCATGCTGGGTCTCAGGATTCCTGTCTATGGAATGGGAAGGACTAACCTTCTCTCCCACCCCACCTCCAGCCCAGCATCCTCCTGCACGTCTCCCTGAGACGACCAGTGAGAACAGAGATCATGGGGAAAAAGAGTTCTCACCTGGGGAGCTTTTCAAGGGACCTATGCTTGGGCCCCACTGCCCTAGACTAATTCATTTGGAATGGCCATGGGTAGAGCCCAAGCAAGAGTGTTTCTTCAAACTGCCCCAGTGATGCTGATCTACAGCCAGGCTGAGAACCACTGTCTGAAGAAGTGAATCCTACAAGCAGCTGGGAAGGGGCTCTTTGGTAGCTGGGAGAAGGGCTGGCCAGGCACCTTCATCAGCACTGCTGACAGCTCTTGTGCCCCGCTGAGCTGGCTACAGGGTGGGACCAGATGGTGGATGTGGGGAAAGTAAAGGGCAATCCCAAAACAAGGACACACCTTAGCTCCTCTCTTCCTCCAGCCCAGAGAGACCCCAGGGCTAATGGGGCAGACTGGGCACAGGCACCTAAACCTTCCTATACAGTAGTGAAGGCAGAAAAGCAATGGTCGGCCGCATTATTATTCCTAGTACAGTCCATAACGGCATCAAACATATTTAGTTGTGTCCCTTTAATGAATTCAGGGACTCAAAAAGATGCTTATATCCCAGTGTTCACTGTTGTCTTGTACACAATAGCCAAAAGGTGGAACAACTCTGTCATCCACAGATGAATGGATAAACAAAATGTCTGTCCATATAATGGAATATTATTCAGTCATAAAAACGAGTGAAGTCCTGATACAGGCTACAACATGGATGAACCTTGAAAATATTATGCAAAGTGAAATAAGCCAGATACAAAAGACTGATATTCTATGATTCCATTTAGAATCTAGAAATATCTAAACAGGCAAATGCATAAAGACAGAAAGAGGGCAGGTACGGTGGCTCGTGTCTGTAATCCCAGCACTTTGGGAGGCCGAGGAAGGTAGATCAATGAGCCCAGGAGTTCAAGACCAGCCTGGCCAACATGGTGAAACCCCATCTCTACAAAAAAAAAAATAAGAAAATTAGCTGAGTGTAATGGTGCACACCTGTAGTCCCAGCTACTCAGGTGGCTGAGGCAGGAGAATCACTTGAACCTGGGACACAGAAGTTGCAGTGAGTGGATATTGCACCACTGCACTCCAGCCTGGGGCAGAGAGATACTCCATCAAAAAAAAAAAAAAAGGCTGGGCACAGTGACTCATGCCTGTAATCCCAACACTTTGGGAGGCCAAGGCAGGCAGATCACGAGGTCAGGAGATCGAGACCATCCTGACTAACACGGTGAAACCCCGTCTCTACTAAAAATACAAAAATTAGCCAGGCATGGTGGCACACCTATAATCCCAGCTACTCAGGAGGCTGAGACAGGAGAATCGTTTGAACCTGGGAGGCAGAGGTTGCAGTGAGCCAAGATCATGCCACTGCACTCCAGCCTGGGCGACAGAGCAAGAGTCTGTTAAAAAGAGGAGAGGAGAGGGGAGGGGAGGGGAGGGGAGGGGAGGGAGGGGAGGGGAGGGGCTTAAAGGTTACCAGTCGGGTAGGGGGTGGATCTAGGGAGTTACTGCTTCATGGTTACAGAGTTTTTCTATTTGAGGTGATGGAAAAGTTTGGAAATAGTAGTGATAATTGGTACAACACTGTGAACGTAATTAAGGCCAGTGAATTACACTCTTAAAAATGATTAAAATGGAAATTTTTATGCTATATATATTTTACCACAATAGAAGAAAAATCTGAATAAACCATAGATAATCTTAACTGAAGAGAATAAAATTATGGGAAATAGGGCCAGTCATGGAAAACCTCGGACCTACGCCCACCATTCACACATAAACCAGTCCCTGAATAAGGCACTTGTGGAAAATCAGTCTCTGCTCTCACCTCTTGGTGGATTTTCAAGGGTGGCTGTTGAAGCCCAGGCTGGCTGCCAGCATACCATGTCCACCTGCAGCAGGTGCTATTATTATGGGCTGTCGTGAGAATTAAAGGAGAAAATTCACTTTGCACCTTTATCTCGTGACTTGGCATTAGTAACTGCCTGATCAACTGTAGTTACCAATTTAAAAGTCTGTCGGTGAAGAAGACAGTGGTGAAGCCTCTTCCTCTTGTGGGGACCCAGGGGCACACTAAGCCTGGACCCTGGACCCCAAAGTCTGAAGCGGTCAGCAGAGGAAGGGGGTGAGTTGCCCAGCCTCAAGGAATAGAACAAGCCAGGCTGCACACTTCCAGGTGCCCTTCAGCCCTCAGTAGCTGCCCAGAGACGATCTAGCCACTTAAAAAATCAGCCAGGAATCCCAGCTACTCAGGAGGCTGAGGCACAAGAATTGCTTGCATGCAGGACATGGAGGTTGCCGTGAGCCGAGTTTGCACCACTGCACTCCAGCCTGGGCAACAGAGTGAGACTCTGTCTCAAAAAAAAAAAAAAAAAAAAAAAAAAAAAAAAATCAGCCAAAGCCCAATATAATTAGGAAGGAGAGCCTGGGACAGAAAAAAAGAAATATGTGAGGGGTGACATTCCAAGGCCAAATTGGTAAAAGTTTGCGATTCTCTGTGAAAGAATGCAAAGTCCTCTTGTAATTATAATGATGGTAGTTTTTAGTCACCTTCAGCAGAGTTGATAATTGACTCGCTGCAGCTCTGCCTCATTTCTCTGTCATTGCTGGGGAATGAGGTGTTTTAAGTGAATTTTCTAGATAACTGAAGCTCATCCCTGTGAACCCTTAACATTGATTTTTGTTTAATCACTCTGGGGGGAAATTTCTCTAGAATGAATTATACACTTCTCTGCTTCCTTAATCAGAATATTCTAAACTGAATGTAACTTCTTCCTGTCAATTTGGATATGAGAGGCTATTTGCCCCTATATTAATGGCTCCAAGTTGCTTTGCTTTTTTTCATCTATAAATATTTCTTATTTCCATGGTTTCTTACTATGACACAGAGCTCTTGCTCACATATTTTTAAGAGCCCCATAAAACATGCAGACATTGGCCAGGCATGGTGGCTAATGCCTATAGTCCCAGCAGTTTGGGAGGCTGAGGCAGGCAGATTACCTGAGGTCAGGAGTTCGAGACCAGGCTGGCCAACATGGCGAAACCCTGTCTCTACTAAAAGTATGAAAAATTAGCTGGGCATGGTAGCAGGTGCCTGTAATCCCAGCTACTCGGGAGGCTGAGACAGGAGAATTGCTTGAACCCGGGAAGCAGAGGCTGCAGTAAGCTGAGATTGCGTCACTGCACTCCAGCCTGGGCAACAAGAGTGAAACTCCGTCTCAAAAAAAAAAAAAAAAATGCAGACACAAACATACACATGTGCATATACACACACACTCACATGCCAGTCTGTGTTGTGAGAAAGCAGAGTGCCAGTCTTAATAGAATTGTGTTTACATGTCCTTCTATAATGCCCTGAGCCACCCTTATTAGAGCACGTCCGTAGTGTACCATGAATGCTGCTCCAGCATTTCTGCCCCGCTAGACTGTGCACCCCAACAGGGCAGCGTGCTTTCTGGCAGTAGCAGGTCCTTGGTAAATGTTTCTGAATGGACAAGCAGAAGAATAAAAACACCCAAGTGTTACCATGTGGACTTTATGACAACATTCTGGCTTCCTTATCAGAAGGCTAGTTTTGCTTCCTACTGGGTTTTGGCTGTGCCAGAAAGAACAGAGTTTGTTTGATAAGCAAAGCATAACTGTATGCTCTGAGATGCACCAAGAACAAACTGGCTTTTGGCTCCAACAGTTTCATACAGAACCAAGGTCTCAGGGCCGTAACTGCAGCCCCAACAAAGGAAGGGACTTCCTTGTGCTGGATCCTGGGGTGGTTCATAGTGATGAACAGAGAAGAAGTGGCTAGTCTCTGTGGTATCCCTGACCTGTGCTTTGTGGCTGCCACCTTGTCCTCAAGACCACCTCTAAATTTCACTCCTTGGACTCTTCCTCCAGAAAGTGTCCCAATGACCTGCAGTGGGGAGAGCTAGAACCAGGAGACCTGGACTTGCTCTTGCTGTAACCTCGGCCAATCACTTAACATCTCTGACCGTGTATTTCTCCATCTGTCAAATGGGAAAATAAGAAAACCTAACTTACATGGTTGTTGTGAGGTTTAAATTTATTCATGTATATAGCACTTCTAGGATGGTGCCTGGCACACAGGGAGCTTTTAAAATGTGGTTGGCTGGCTGGGCGCAGTGGGTCATGCTTGCAATCCCAGCACTTTGGGAGACTGAGGCGGATGGATCACCTGAGGTCAAGAGTTTGAGACTGGCCCGGCCAACATGGTGCAACCGCATCTCTACTAAAAATACAAAAATTAGCCGGGTGTGGTGGCATGCACCTGTAATCCCAGCTACTCGGGAGGCTGAGGCAGAATTGCTTGAACCCAGGAGACAGAGGTTGCAGTGAGCCGAGATCACACCACTGTACTCCATCCTGGGCAATAGAGTGAGACTCTGTCTCAAAATAATAAGTAAGTAAAATGTGGTTGTCATTATTATAATACAGTCACAACATATGGACAATAGGCTATGCGAATTAAACTACATGTGCTTGGCAACTAAAAGAGAAATGGTACCATAGATGATTCTGCTGGTCCTCCTGCTCACTGAATGTGTGTCCCAGAGAGAGGATAAGGTAGGAGGTGCTGGACTGCTAGATACTCAGTCACTCTCTGTCCTGTGAGCCTTTATTTATCATTATTATTATTATTTTATTTTATTTTTGAAATGGAGTCTTGCTCTGTTGCCCAGGCTAGAGTGCAGTGGCACAATCTTGGCTCACTGCAACATCTGCCTCCCACGTTCAAGCAATTCTCCTGACTCAGCCTCCCAAGTAGCTGGGACTCCAGGCGCACACTGCTACGCCCATCTAATTTTTTGTATTTTAGTAGATATGGGGTTTTACCGTGTTGCCCAGGCTGGTCTCGAACTCTTGAACTCAAGAGTTCCACCCACCTCAGCCTCCCAAAGTGCTAGGATTACAGGCATGAGCCACAGCGTCCAGCCTTCTGTGAGCCTTTTTCAATGTGAGTGGAGGCTGTAGCTATAAATGGACTTAATTTTTGCTTTACTCACTGTAATAGCAGGTGGAAAATATAGGGTGAGACTCACTCATAATTTGGCAGCTCAGTTTGTGTGTATGAATACTTGGGGCACAGATGAAGAAGGGATGAACCAAGATAGGGTAATAGGGGTTCCAGGCCTTGGTGGTTCTGTCTGCTAAAGGATGATGGGCAGGCTCCATGACACTGATCACTTGATGTTGGTCAGCAGGTGGGAGGGACATGTGGGGGACTGGTGGGGCTGATCCTTCCACCAACCTTCAGCCCCCAAAGACCACATGTGCTCACTGACCACACTGGAACCTTGTACCCTTGTACGTGCCCAACATTTGAATACTGCTGTATCTTTGCTTATATTGAGCCTACCCAAGGGACACCTTCCCAATCCCACTCACCTGCCCCCTTTCCTCTCTGAGTGTCTAAACCCTAGAAACCTGGAGCACAAACAGCAACAGATAATCTTGGTGACCGGCCATTCTAGTTTGCCCAGGACTGAGGAATTTCCCAGAATGTGGAACTTTCGGTGCTGAAAGCAAGATGGTTGCTCACCCTATTAGGCAGACAAGTGAGACATCCTTCACAGCCCACTTGAGATGGCTTCTGTTTTAAGAAGTCTTGCCTGATCTCCTTAGCTGGAAGCAATCATTCTTTCTATCGAACTTCTCCCAGAACATTATGTGTGCCTGTCCATGCCTGAACTCCACACCCCAGTCTCACCCCAAAATTTGAGTGAATGAGGCTGTAACTGAGGACATCTTGTTATTGTGTGTCCCATACGCATGAGGCGAGGGTCAGAGTGGGAGGTGGCAGCAGGCTGGGTGACCTCTCTGGGGCTCTGCTATTCAGCCCCTTTCCATAGCTGTAGAGTGTGAATTTCTGCAAAACTGGCTCAGCTATCGCTCTTTGGAACATTTAATTACATGTAAAGATCTTGAAGGCTGTCTGTTACTTCCCAGGGAAGCATTTCTTTTTCCTGCTCCTTCTGAAGCTGGCTGCTTGGAAACTAATGAAATTGAACTGAAGCCGAAGCAACCAGCAGGCGTAGCCATTACTGAAAGGAAGAAGCATGAGGAAGAGATGAAAAGGGTGACAGGGAGATAGAGCCAAGGGAGGGGCAGGGAATTAGAGGAAATATTCCCAGAGAGTGAGTGAAATGCAAAAGGTGAGAAAACCAACGCGTGTGGAGAAGAGGGAGAAGGGGGCAGGAAAGATAGACAAATGGGAGCCGGACTGGGCTGGGTCCAGCAGGCCCCAAGAAGACGGGTAGGGTCACAGAGAAGAGGGGTGGCAGATGGGAAAAGAAAGGGCCCGGCAGAAAGGAACAGAGACAGGCAGCCAACCAAGCGCTTAGCAAAGACAGAGGGATGTAAACAGCTTGTGGCTCCGGAATTTCAATCAGGAGAGGGGGATTTAGGGCAGTCATTTGGTTGGAAGAGAATGGCCGGACCAGGAGATGGGTTCCGAAGCTGCCTTGAGGAAACAAACGCTCTGCCCTTCTTAGCCTGTGTGACTGTTTGCGTGGCTTGGTGGAAGAACTGATGGAGGTTATGAGGCGCCAAAGCTTCCACCCAGGCACCCCTTGCTGCCGCCTGTCCAGGGAGGAGCACTGCAAAGATGGGAAGGCCGCATGGGCATCGGTTCCTGGCCCCTGCCCCAAGGAGAGCCTGCGGGGCTCCTGATCCCTGACTGCCCCGTCTCTTGCAGGCTGCGACAGCGACCACTGGGGGCCCCACTGCAGCAACCGGTGCCAGTGCCAGAACGGCGCCCTGTGTAACCCCATCACAGGCGCCTGCGTGTGCGCCGCCGGCTTCCGTGGATGGCGCTGCGAGGAGCTCTGCGCGCCTGGCACCCACGGCAAGGGATGCCAGCTGCCGTGCCAGTGCCGACACGGTGCCAGCTGCGACCCCCGCACCGGCGAGTGCCTCTGCGCGCCTGGCTATACCGGCGTCTAGTGAGTCATGCGGCATGGCCTGGACGGGGCGGGACCTGGAGGGGCGGGACTTGGAGGGTGCGTGGGTGGGGAGAGTGGAGGGGGTGGAGGGGCTGGGGCGGGGCCTAGAGTGGCCGCCTTACCGCAGCTGCACACCCAGCCCTGGGCTGCTTGTGGGTGGGCTGGCTGGTGGGACCAGGAGGGTTGGGATAGTCTTGGCTGTGAAATCTCCTATGAGTCTAAATGCCCAGGCCTCACCCACGCAGGTCTCAGATTCCTGCCTTCCAGGACCCCGTTGACTGGTCCTTCCTGAGACTGCCCGAGTGGGCGCTCTCTAAAACCCTCCCAGAAGACCCTTCCTAGCAGAGACAGTCCTTATCTTGGAAGTCTCTTCTGACCTTACCCCATATGATGCTGCTCACCTGGGGCCTTCCCTTTTAGGGCATTTGGGAGAGGTGTGACACACATAGAGAGAAGTGAGGGTCCTGGGCAGATACCATGTACAGATTTGGGAGGATTACTCCGTACTCCGCTGTTCCTCTCCCCTACTTTCTCTCCCGAGACACCAAACAGCCCCTCACTCCAGTTCCCTGGAGAATAGTATTGACAGGAGACCTACAAGACTGCTTAGCCGAGACCCCCTCAGAGGCAAGATTGAAGTTCTCCTCCCAACCCTGTAGCAGGCTCAGTGCCCTCTCCAACAGCCTAGATCCTGAGGGGTGGCCAAGGACTCTGACCACAGAGACGTTGTTGATTGAGGGTGTTCCCTACCCCGATGTCTGGTCAGCTCCTAAGTCCCAGTGAGCTAGAGGCCAGGGCCATTGGATGAAGGCCCAAGACCAAGACCTCATGCAAATCCTACCCCACACTTCGACAGCGCCCAGTCCCTGCACATGAGCCTGTCATGGGAGCTGGGAGCCTTCCCGAGCCTGGAATGAACGTGCTCCAGATTCTTCCCCTCTCTGAGTCTAGGCAGATTCCTGAAGACGGGATCCATGGGCACTTTTCAGTGCCTTCATTCATGGGATTACTTTGGCCTACCATGCCCTTCCTTCCATTCTCCTGGTGAAATTGACTTCACCTTTAAGGCCCAAGTAAAATGTCTTCCTCCTCGGGAAGCCTTCCTCAGCCTCCTCCCCAGAACAGTCTTCTTTTATGCTAAGAACACTTAAGTCATCCCAAAAGTATTGGCCCAAGCACCCTACATTCCAATGTATTCAGTCTGAGCCCTGCTTCCCCCTCCTGGCAGGGAGCAGGACTGCAGCTCAGCTGATGCCGTACCTAATACAGATCCATTGACTGTGAAGGAATTCCTAGGGAACTCTGGAGCACTGGGGCCCTGCCACCTGATCTGAATGCTGCTGTGTCTAACACCTCTGCTTCTCCATGCAGCTGTGAGGAGCTGTGCCCTCCTGGGAGCCATGGAGCTCACTGTGAGCTGCGCTGCCCCTGCCAGAATGGGGGCACCTGCCACCACATCACTGGCGAGTGTGCCTGCCCCCCAGGCTGGACGGTAGGTGGGCCCAAAGGATCTGGGTGGGGCACTGTAAGAGGACTGAGCGTTCCTCACTCACACACACCTTATTGGCCGGGTGCGGTGCTCACGCCTGTTATCCCAGCACTTTGGGAGGCCAAGGCCTGCAGATCACTTGAGGTCAGGAGTTCGAGACCAGCCTGGCCAACATGGCAAAACCCAATCTCTACTAAAAATACAAAAATTAGCGAGGCGTTGTGTCATACATCTGTAATCCCAGCTACTTGGGAGGCTGAGGCACAAGAATAACTTGAACCCAGGAGGCAGAGGTTGCAGCCAAGATTAAGTTACTGCACTCCAGCATGGGCAACAGAGTGAGACTCTGTCTCAAAAAAAAAAAAAAAAAAAAAAAAGCTGAATTATTCTCCCACTGTGAATACCGTCCCTCCTATTTATCGCCATAGGGCATCACTAAATGCTGCCAGTGGTGCCGTGGATGCAGCTTTGAATCCCAGGTCTGCCATCTCTAAGTGCTGTGTGGCCTGAAGCAAGTTACTCACCTCTCTGAGCCTGTGGTCTCTCCTGTCCAAAGAAATTGAATTCTTCTTGTAAGATTAGCTCTGTCTTTGGATGTAAGCGCCCACATGAGCAGCCATGGGCCCTGGGCCAGAGGTGGCAGAAAAGGCTGGGAAAAGAGGAGAAACAGCAGGTATGGATGACCTGAATTTATCTAACTTCGCCCCCTGCACTTGCACACACACACATTCTGATTCTGTGGGCCCCACAATCTGTATTTTAACAGGTACTGCAGGTGACTCTGATGTAGCCTCAAGCAGCCCAGGTCTCATGTCTGGGAAAAACAATTGTAGGAAAGGAGGATAAGATTTGTCACCTCATGGGCTCAGGTCTCACAGCCAATGTTGACCCTGAAAAAAGCCTCAATTATTCTGCTTCCCCAAGTACAAAACTGATATAACAACAGTGAGCCCTGCCCTGCCCAGCTGCCATGGTTGGTGGCTGGCTCATGTGAGGCTATGCATGTCTAAAGTCCTTTGCAAACTCTGAAGCCCTCTATGATGGCTTGATTTCTATCCCTGGGTGCCACAGACCCTCCACGAGCCTCCTTTTAGCCAACACACCCTGCCTGTCAGTGCCTTCCCCACAGACCAAGCCCTTAGAGGCAGTGAGTCAGCTGAAGCTGACCTTCCTGGGCTGCGTCCCTGCCTCTGACTCTCCAGTAACATGCTCTGTTTCAGGGGAAGCTCAGCGACACAGTCCGCCACCTCCCCTGGGGCCTAAGGCTTTGCACAGCCAGAGAGGACAGGGCTGCTGAGCAGAAGCAGGATATTTTAGGAGGCTGTGAATGCAGAGGTCACAGGGACAGATGGGAGGACACCTGCAGGGCCCTTCGATGCAGGCACAGTCTTGTCAGAATTTTTTTAGGGCAGGAAAAGGACCTTGGGGACCACTTGATCCCACAGCATCCAAACCTGACTGCACACCAGAGCTGACAAGCAGGTGGCGGGGGGTTAAAATGCAGATTCCCAGGCTGTGTCTGTGACCTCCTGGGACTGGGGGATCTCTATTTTTAATAAGCTCCCCAGATGGTTCTGAGGCAGCCAGTCCTGTCTGCAGGTCTGCATTTGGAAAGAATTGATCCAGACCATAGGACTTCCTTCTGTGTTTCACAAAAGCCTATGGTTTCTTGTGGGAGAATGGGGGTGGGAGCCTAATCCTTAGGAATCTGGTCCCCACCCCACCCCCACCTCTCCATTTTAATCTAGTTTCTATAGTGAGGTGCTCTAGGTAAGATTTCACATAAAAACAGGGTTTCCCAGCTTTAAGAGATTTGGATCCCACTGGTCTGTCAATACCTTCCTTTCTCAAATGAAGAAGCTGAGGCTCAGAGGGGGTAAGGGACCTGTTCAAGACCACACTGGTGGTTAGGAGTGAAGTGGAGCTAGAATCCAGGTCTCCTGACTCCCAGCCCTTGGTGTCTGTCTATCCATCTGTCCGTCTCCTCTGAGGAAGAAAAAGGGACTGCCACCACCTCTCCCATACCTGCCCATTTCTTCCACCCTGAACCAGTCTCTGGAAAGACCCTCTCATCTCCAACCAGCTTTTGGAAATCCACCCAGCAGGCGGGGTCCTCAGAGGCCCAGCTGCAGCAGAGGTTGGATCAGGATGTGGTGGGCAGAACAAGTGCACAGCATCCCTTTGCCTGTAAAGGCCTCTCTGGAGACACTGCTGAGGCTCGGGTGGTTGAAGAGGGGGAAGGTGAGACGCAAACACACAGAGGGATTGTATTTCTCCCCAACACAGCGAGAGGTTTGTGCTTCCAGATGACAGGAAGCTCTGTTGACAGAAGCCTTTGGATTGAGGACTTTATGTTTTTAATTTTATTGTAGACAATTGCATTTCTATTTTTGACATAGCATTTAACTTGCAGATTTGTATGAATTATTAATACCCCTTGTGCATGCAGAGTCACCGTATAATGAAGTTGCACTCATGCCTGAGGCTCCTCCCAGGGACAGCAGGGACCAAGGAAAGATACTGGGGAGAAGGCTCCCCACTTTAGCATCTTCCTTTGCCTGACTTCCCAATGGCCCTATGTGACTTCAACCACACATTTTCCAACTCAGGGATATACAGATTGCTGATTCACACCATGCACCTCCCCAAAGACCCGGGCCATTGTGTGGAACTGGAGAGAGGAGCTGCCAGGCCAGGAACTCTGGCTCTCCAGGCCCCTCCTTAGAGATTCCTGGCCACCAGGCCCTAAGCATGCCCACAGGATAGTCTGCTAGCCCAACATGAAGCCTGTTTCAGACAGGGTCTTTGCAAAGAGCCTGGGGAATTGTTTCCCCTCTTTTTCTGAGCTCTGAGACCTTTCAAAGCAGAGAAATCGGTCTGAGTACTTTGATGTGAGTGGGAACTAGAGACAGAGAGGGAGAAGGAAATAGGATTGACATCCCCCACCCTTAGGAGTTCACAGTCTTATGTTGAGGACTGGATACAGTGTGTGTGTGCCTACATGCATACACACACACACATACACACACACAAAGAAAAGAGACTGGAAGAGAGGAGGCTGAGGAGCTGGGAAACAGGACCAGTTATCCTGGAGGGCCAAAGAGAGGTTTTGAATGGTGAAATCCTATCTCTACTAAAAATACAAAAAATCAGCCAGACATGGTGGTGGGCACCTGTAATCCCAGCTATTCAGAGGCTGAGGCAGGAGAATCGCTTGAAACCAGGAGGTAGAGGTTGCAGTGAGCCAAGATTGCGCCATTACACTCCAGCCTGGGCCACAGAGCAAGACCCCATCTCAAAAAAAAAAAGAGAGAGAGAGAGGGGTTTGGGGGCTGAGGCCTAGCATTACAGATGCTCAGGTTTGAGAAAAAAGATTCATGGAGCCCCACTTCCTGGCCTGTGGCCTGGATCACCTTCACAGCACTCACACCAACCACAGCTTACTGTCTATTGAGGGTGTCCATGCCACCCTGCAGCATCACTGATCATTAGAAATGCCTTCAGATGCTTGGTGAGGCTGAGTTGCCTCCCCTGCAGAAGAGCTGGCGTGGCCTTAAGTCCTTTCACCATCTTGGCCCCTTCTGTTCTACTTAGCCAAGATCCTCTTTTTTTTTTTTTTTTTTTTTTTTTTTTGAGACAGAGTCTCGATCTGTCGCCCAGGCTGGAGTGCAGTGGTGCAATCTTGGCTCACTGCAAGCTCTGCCTCCCGGGTTCACGCCATTCTCCTGCCTCAGCCTCCCAACTAGCTGGGACTACAGGCACCCGCCACCATGCCTGGCTAATTTTTTGTATTTTTAGTAAAGACGGAGTTTCACCATGTTAGCCAGGATAGTCTCCATCTCCTGACCTCGTGATCTGCCTTCTTCAGCCTCCCAAAGTGCTGGGATTACAGGCGTGAGCCCCCACGCTGGGCCACCAAGAGCCTCTTAAAGTGCGACTGTTTTCCAGATTTTGACAAAGCCATTTGGTCTAACCAGTTCTGAGAGGAGCAGAAAATATCACCTTACCCCATGTCCAACCTTCTAGAAGCCACAGCAGTCCAAGATCCCACTACAATTGGAGATACACACTCAACTGACCACACGGCAAGTACATGAATCTGCTGAGGCTGCCATAACAAAGTGCCACAGACTAGGCGGCTTGAACAACAGACACTGATCCTCACAGTTCTGGAGGCTGGAAGTCCAAGATCAAGGTGTCAGTAGGGTTGGTTCCTTCTGAGCCTCTTTCCTTGGCTTGTAGATGGCCATCTTCTCCCTGTGTCTCTATGTCATCTTTTTTCTGGGTCTGTCTTAATCTCCTCTTCTTGTAAGGACATGAGTCATGTTGGATGAGGGCCCACCCAGATGACCTCATCTTAACTTGATTACCTATGTAAAGGTCCTGTTTCCAAATACAGTCACATTCTGAGGTACTGGAGGTTAAAACTTCAGCATAGGGGCCAGGCGCGGTGGCTCAAGCCTGTAATCCCAGCACTTTGGGAGGCCGAGACGGGCGGATCACGAGGTCAGGAGATCGAGACCATCCTGGCTAACAGGGTGAAACCCCGTCTCTACTAAAAAATACAAAAAACTAGCCGGGCGAGGTGGCGGGCGCCTGTAGTCCCAGCTACTCGGGAGGCTGAGGCAGGAGAATGGCGTGAACCCGGGAGGCGGAGCTTGCAGTGAGCTGAGATTCGGCCACTAGCACTCCAGCCTGGGCGACAGAGCGAGACTCCATCTCAAAAAAAAAAAAAACTTCAGCATAGGAATGTAGGCCGGGCACGGTGGCTCATGCCTGTAATCCCAGCACTTTGGGAGGCTGAGGCAGGTGGATCCCCTGAGGTCAGGAGTTCGAGACCAGCCTGGCCAACATGACAAAACCCAGTCTCTACTAAAAATACAAAAATTAGCTGGGCATGGTGGCACATTCTTGTAATACCAGCTACTTAGGAGGCCAACGCAGGAGAATCGCTTGAACCCAGGAGGCAGAGGTTGCAGTGAGCTGAGATCGTGTCATTGCACTCCAGACTGGGCAACAGAGTGAGACTCCATTTCAAAAAACTAACAAAAAAGAGGAATGTTGAAGGGGTACACTTCAGCTCATAGCAGCAGGAGAGAAACCACAGGCCGTAGCCCTCTCCTAAGCTGACTTCTCTGGCTGCTCTCTCCCCCTGCCTCTTCCCAAAAGGCTGTTCTTCCAGCCAGCAGTGGGTGATGACTCCTACGGTTCTCTTCCACTCTTCTCCGTCTCAGGTTATGTGGGGCTCCCACCATGTGCCACCTCATCAGGTGTCAACTTGGTTCAATTACTATTAATTAAGTGCCCCCTGTTTAAGGCACTATACTAGGTTCCTTCACATCTCTAATCTCACTTCGTCTTTATAACCACCTGGAAGACTAGGAGTTACTACTCCCATTTTATAGATGAGAAAACTAAGGCTCAGAATGATCACCTGACTTATCCTAGCTCACCTATCTGGGAGGAGGCAGAGCTGAGATCTGAGCCCAAATCATGACTTTGAACCCAGTGCTCTTCCCACCACACCAGGCAATAGGACCTCCAAAATATCAAATTCTCTCAGGCCCCAGGAACTCAAACCAGGGAAGAGGACTAGAGATTCGGTGGACTTGGATGCCTGCAGTTTGGGAATCCTGAGCAGGAGCTGAAAGAGGTGCTCACCCACTTCACCAAACAGTCTCAATGATGCCTGATTTCTCTAGGGAATGCCAGAAGGATGCATTCTATGCACCAGACTCCTCTACTGACCTCCTCAGGGAGCACTGGTTGTGTCTGAGAAGCACTAAAAAGGACAGGAACCTGGCCAGGTGTGGTGGCATGAGCCTGCAGTCCCAGCTCCTCAGGAGGCTGAGGCGGGAGGATCACTTGAGCCCAGAGGTTCAAGGTTACAGTGAGCTGGGACCACAACACTGAACTTCAGCCTGGATAACAGAGTGAGACCCCATCTCTTAGGGAAAAAAAAAAAAAAAAAGTTTTTTTGGCCGGGCACAGTAGCTCATGCCTGTAATCCCAGCACTTTGGGAGGCCGAGGCAGGTGGAGCACATGAGGTCAGGAGTTCAATACCAGCCTGGCCAACATGGTGAAACCCCAATCTCTACTAAAAATACCAAAAAATTAGCTGGGCGTAGTGGCTGGTACCTGTAATTCCAGCTACTCAGGAGGCTGAGACAGGAGAATCGCTTGAACTCGGGAGGTGGAGGTTGCCATGAGCTGAGATCATGTCATCGCACTCCAGCCCGGAAAACAAGAGCAAAACTCCGTCTCGGGAAAAAAAAAAAAAAAAAAGTTTTTCCACGAGTGTCCTTATCCAGCCCAGGACTGTAGAAGACTGAGTCAGATAGAAGCCAGAAAGACTTCTCCCCCTTCATGAATACCTAGAACTTTTAATGTGCACTGAGAAAGGCCCCTGCCATGGCTGGAGTACCCCCACCACCTCCAGGAGGAAGAAGGACCCCTACTCGGCGTGACTTTTCTTTGTCTTTTTCTTTTTCTTTTTTTTTGAGATGGAGTCTCACTGTGTTGTCCAGGCTGGAGTGCAGTGGCACAATCTTGGCTCACTGCAACCTCCGCCTCCCGGGTTCAAGTGATTGTCCTTCCTCAGCCTCCCGAGTAGCTAGGATTACAGGCACCTGCCATCACGCCTGACTAATTTTTGTATTTTTTACTAGAGCTGGGGTTTCACCACGCTGGCCAGGCTGGTCTGGAACTCCTGCCCTCAAGTGATTCACCTGCCTTGACATCCCGAAGCGCTGGGGTTGCAGGCATGAGCCACCGCACCTGGCCTCAGTGAATTTTCTCTCCTCTTTTCTCACACACACACAGTCTCTCACTGTCCTCAGCTGCTTCTGCCCCTCGCTCCTCCCTCCCCTCCTCACCTCAGTCCCTCCTCTCAGCCCCTCTACTTCTGACTTGTGTGTGGAGGAGAGTCTGAACTGAACGGCCTCCTATTTAACTCATTACAAGTAAACTGGATGATCTTGAAAGATGACTCTGCTCTGGCAAATTTTCCTGAATAAACTAGCTTCTAAGGGTTGGTGATTATTGGTGCTTAATAATTGTGTGTTGAACTAATTGATTAATTAATTGGAGGAACATCCTTGATCTCCATAAGAGAAATGACTGTCGGGTGTGCGCAGGGCTGGAAGGGCAGCAGGAGACAAGAGCAGGCTCAGATATGTTAAAAACCTAAGACTCATGCGTGTAATTTTAAGTTATATAATACCACAAGGCTAATACTGTGGGGCGGGGGAGTCCCCTGCTCCATTTACAAATCCTACTCCCTAAAGGCAACCACTTTCAAATCTTTTAGATATTTCTTCTGGCATTTCCCTCCATTTTTCTACGTAACATGCTTTATAGCAGTTTCTTGACTTTTCCATTTTAGACAGTCATTGAATCCATTGACTTCCTGCTGTAGAGTAAGATTCTGCTCTGCCATACACACACATACAGATATGCAAGCAACCCCTCTCCCACCCTCCCAGTGGAGTTATATTACAATTTGTGGTTAAATCATTAAAAAAAATTTTAAGGTGGCCGGGCGCGGTGGCTCAAGTCTGTAATCCCAGCACTTTGGGAGGCCGAGACGGGCGGATCACGAGGTCAGGAGATCGAGACCATCCTGGCTAACATGGTGAAACCCCATCTCTACTAAAAATACAAAAAAAAAAAAAAAACTAGCCGGGCGAGGTGGCGGGCGCCTGTAGTCCCAGCTACTCGGGAGGCTGAGGCAGGAGAATGGCGTAAACCCGGGAGGCGGAGCTTGCAGTGAGCCGAGATTACGCCACTGCACTCCAGTCTGGGCGACAGAGCGAGACTCCGCCTCAAAAAAAAAAAAAAAAAAAAAAATTTAAGACACAGGATTTGGCTGGGTCTCCCAGGCTGGAGGACAGTGCTATTCACAGGCATGATCATAGCTCACTGCAGCTTTGAACTCCTGGGCTCAAGTGATCCTCCTGCCTCAGCCTCCTGAATAGCTGGGACTACAGACAGGTGCCACCATGTCCAGCTTGGTTAAATTATTTTTTTAAATATTTATGTTAATATACATGTGTATTGTTACTAATTTATCCTTAAAACTCTCTTGACAGAGCTCTCAGACTCCTCTCAATAAAGTCAGACCCATCAGAAGTCTCTCCAGGTTTTGCTTTTGTTTTTGAGGCAAGTTTCTTAGAAGCCTGCATCTTCTGTTCCAGTCCGAACTCTTTAACTCTTTGTTCTCCAGGCCTGCAGCATAGCTGTCATCTGGGGCTTCCTCTTACTGCTGTCCTGGGATTCCTTTCACCTCTGTCTTCTGATGGAGTCCCTAGTTCCTGGAATTCATGCCTTTCTTTTTCTTGGGTAATTCTTTTTTTTTTTTTTTTTTTTGGAGACAGTTTCGCTCTTGTTGCCCAGGCCGGAGAGTGCAGTGGTGTGATCTCGGCTCACTGCAACCTCCACCTCCTGGGTTCAAGCAATTTTTCTGCCTCAGCCTCCTCAGTAGCTGGGATTACAGGGATGCACCACCACACCCGGCTAATTTTGTATTTTTAGTAGAGATGGGGTGTCTCCGCATTGGTCAGGCTGGTCTCAAACCTCAGGTGATCCACCCACCTCAGCCTCCAAAAGTGCTGGGATTATAGGTGTGAGCCACCGTGCCCTGCTTTCTTGGGTAATTATTTTTTTATGGAAAACAAATCCTCCAGTAACTTTCTGAGACAGTGTTTATGAAGGTTAACTTCTTGAGGCTATTCAAATCTGAAAATGTCTTTATTGAGTCCCCTATTTTAGTGTTAGTTTAGTTGGGTGTAGAATTCTAAGTTGGAAATGATTTTTGTCCTCTGAATTTTTAAGGCATTGCTCCATTGTCTTCTGGCTTCTAGTTAAGAAGTCTAAAACCTTTTGATTCCTGATTTTTGTATGTTTGTTTTCATCTTTGTATTTTCATTTTTGTTTTTGTAGAGATGAGATCTTGCTTTGTTGCCTAGGCTGGTCTCCAACTCCTGGGCTCAAGAGATCCTCCCACCTCAGCCTCCCAAAGTGCTAGAATTATAGGCATGAGCCACCACACCTAGCCTGTTTTCCTCTTTCTGAAAACTGTGAACATCGTTTCTTTATCCACAGAGATATAAACGTTTATGATAACATGTCTTGTTTCATATTTTTGCTGGAGACTTTGTAGGCTTTTTCAGTTCAGAAACCCAGGTTCTTCATCCTTCCATTCTGGGAAATTATCTTTTATTATATTTTGTTTATTTACTTACCTCCATTTTCTCTGTTCTACTGTCTGGAACTCCTGTTAATTAGATGTCAGACCACCTGAACTGGTCCTCTAATTTCATTATATTTTCTCTATTATTTTTATTATTTTTATTTTTTTAAATTTTATTTATTTATATTTTTTTTGAGATGGAGTCTCGCTCTGTCACCCAGGCTGGAGTGTAGTGGCCGGATCTCAGCTCACTGCAAGCTCCGCCTCCCGGGTTTACGCCATTCTCCTGCCTCAGCCTCCCGAGTAAGCTGGGACTACAGGCGCCCGCTACCTCGCCTGGCTAGTTTTTTTTTTTTTTTTTTTTTTTTTTTTGTATTTTTTAGTAGAGATGGGGTTTCACCATGTTAGCCAGGATGGTCTCGATCTCCTGACCTCGTGATCCGCCTGTCTCGGCCTCCCAAAGTGCTGGGATTACAGGCTTGAGCCACCGCGCCCGGCCTTCTCTATTATTTTTAATCTCATCTTTCTATCTTTGCCTCTTTCTCTCTCTGTTGTACTTTATAGATTTCCTCAACTTTCTTTTTTTTTTTTTGAGACGGAGTCTCGCTCTGTTGCCCAGGCTGGAGTGCAGTGGCCGGATCTCAGCTCACTGCAAGCTCCGCCTCCCGGGTCCACGCCATTCTCCTGCCTCAGCCTCCCGAGTAGCTGGGACTACAGGCGCCACCATCTCGCCCGGCTAATTTTTTGTATTTTTTAAGTGGAGACGGGGTTTCACTGTGTTAGCCAGGATGGTCTCGACCTCCTGACCTCGTGATCCGCCCGCCTCGGCCTCCCAAAGTGCTGGGATTACAGGCTTGAGCCACCGCGCCCGGCCTGATTTCCTCAACTTTCTTTTGGCTCTTCTATTGCAACATTTTAATTTCTGCCATCTTATTTTTAATTTTCAAGACTTCTTTCCTACTCTCTGGATATCCTCTTTTATAGCACTCTATTCTTTCACAGGTGCAATATTTTCTTATAGCTACCTGAGCATGTTCATTTTAATTATGATAGAGGCTTTTTTCCTTCTCTTTTTTTTAGGTTTTCCTTGCTCCAGGCATAGTTCCTATTTCCTCTGTGTTCCTGTTGTCTATTCGTTTCTTTCAGTGTTTCTCTTTCATGTGAGGGCCTGTTTCAAATATCTGGTGATCCTTGGCCATCTGTTCACGTTTTACAGTGAGTCTCAGAAAAGCTAATTGGACACCTAGGGGTGGAGGGCGATATCAGGTGTGTTGACTGATGGGACTCTCAACTATCAATATCTTTAGGTCATTTCTCTTGAACTCCTCAGTGTCCCTAGAATGGAACCCTCCAACCTCCTGCCACAGGGAGTTCAGTCCAGCAGTCAGCCTTTAGGAGCGCAGCAGGGAAGAGAGCAGCAGGAGCGTTCCACCCCCACCTTCATCTGTGCCTGTGTCCCTTGTCCACAGCCTGTCACACCAACCTCTCTGAAAGACTTGGACAATTCACCTGGCTTTTCAAGGTGGGGGGGCAGAGATTGGGGGTCTAACTCCCTATTTTATAAACTTTCAAACAGTCCTGTTTTGATCCTACCTGCACCTTCACCTTCAGAGGGTCCCAGTGTCTCTGATTCCTGAGCTTTTTGAGGTTACAAAGGACTTCATCACCCAGCATTATGACACTCCATTTGCAGGCACTTAACATTGCCCAGGAAGCAGAAACCAAAGCAGTTATTGCTCCTCCACCTGCTTTTCCATCTTCCAGTGTGTGACATCCCTTGCCTCCTATTCCTCTTTTCCTTGTAGGTTTACACCTGTACCCCTTTAACTCTCACGTCAGTTGGGTTTGGGAAAGAAGCTGAGCAAAGTGCACGTCTCCACACCAGCATGTTTACTCAGCCTCCTTCCTTGTGTCGCCTCAGCGCTTTACTGTGTACCCATGTGAGAGTACTTAG
This sequence comes from Rhinopithecus roxellana, assembly GCF_007565055.1. Lineage (NCBI taxonomy): Eukaryota > Metazoa > Chordata > Mammalia > Primates > Cercopithecidae > Rhinopithecus > Rhinopithecus roxellana. The sequence goes on from NC_044553.1 coordinate 173,039,705, forward strand.
TGCCTTGTACTTAGCTGTTTCCTTGGCTCTCTCTGCAGTAGACTAGGAAGACAGGAATCAAGTCAAATCACCCCTAGTGTCTAATATAGCACCTCGTATACAATAGGCAGTTTCTAAATTGTGCTGAATAACTGGATGAGCAAGTTGGCCTCAGTCTCCCATCTCTAAGAGAAGGGCTTTGGAACCCTGGTGTCCAGCTGGCTGAACTTCTTCTGGGAAGTTGGGTGGTCCCTGGAGCCACAGCAGCTGTGCCATTCCCAGGAAAGTTTGGCATCTCTGGAGCACTACCATACATGTCTTCCCACCTCTGTTTCAGGGAGCAGTGTGTGCCCAGCCCTGCCCACCAGGAACATTTGGCCAGAACTGCAGCCAGGACTGTCCTTGCCACCATGGAGGGCAGTGTGACCACGTGACTGGACAGTGCCACTGTACAGCTGGATACATGGGGGACAGGTAAGGATAGTGTTAATTGTTGTCTTTGCTGTCCATTTTACTCATATTCACAGGAGCCTTGCAGAGAACAGCTCATAGCTCTCTCTCTGCCAGCCTTCCAGTTCCTTTCTCAGAAAGCACTCTGAGCTCTCCTGCCAGAGAGAGTTGGCACCTGATCCCTCCTCACCCTCGGTCTTCAGAGACACCCTCTTCTCTGGCCTAGTGGCCCAAGCCCTGAATTTGCATGGGCTCACCTGGGGGAAGGACGTGAGCACCTACTCCCACTCTCTACTCTCTGCACTCATGGAGGGAGGCAATGGCACAGATAATCCAAGGAAGCTGAGAGTGCAAAACCATTTCACACGTTTTGCATGATTTCTTCTGGAAGGGGATTTTTAGTCCTAATTTGGGTTCCAACAAAAGGATACTGGCATCAGTTTGCATCCTCTGAAGGCCTGCGGCTTAAGAGCAGACTGAAGGAGGGTGCCAGTGTCCCGGAATGAAACCAGCCTTGCAGAATGGATAATCAAAAAACACAGAACTGGCAAATTGCCATATGTGCACATGTGCCACAGCTGGAAGAAGGAGGCCATGATGACAGGGCACGTGCAGAGGAAAAGGGAGAAACGGCAACCAGCGTGTGTGATGGTGAGTAGATTGGAAGCTGGAAAAAGATATTTGAAACCCACAGAACCCGGGCCAAGTCTCCTCCCTCTCACTCTTGACCACATGGGTCTCTTCAAGCAGAGAAGGACTGTACAGAGGTGGCCCCCACACCCCATGCCTGGTTCTGTGGGAATCCATGTTTCATTTCCGGCTCCTGGATTTTATGCTCTTCTCAGACAAAATGAGGAAACATTTTTCATCATTCCCTGCCTGGGTGACATCAGGAAGCCAGGAGGGAGGCTGAGTTAACTGATGAATCCCTCTGTTTCGAATAGACATAATCGGGGCTTCTCCAGCTCTCACTAGAATCAGCCCCAAATCCTTAGTGATGTCCAGAAAAGAGTGTCCATTAGCCTTGAGCTGATTTACCTCCGGCTGGAAGTCTTTTAAGCCAGATCTGATCTCTTTGTGAGCCAATGTTCATCAGTGTGAGCTTCCTCAGCATAGAACGTGGGGTGTGGCATCTGGGGATCCGTCCCTCCCTGACCCGTGGGAGGGAGGGCTGAAACATTGAGTCCAGTTCCCATCCTCATCATCTCCCCAAATAAGGAAATGCTCAGGATGAGCCAGTATGGACTGGAACCAGGAAGACCCTCAAGCCAGCACAGGACTCCTTTGTCAGTCCACTTTCTCATGAGAGTGCAAACCGCTCGCTTGTTGTTGGAAATGAGCAGGCCCAGGACTCTAGCCGGCTGGACTCCACACGAGTAGACCCTAGTTCATTGGTGCTCTCGATTTTCCCTGTAAAGATGTGCCAAATAGAGAAATAATCCAAAATCTCTCGCTTGTTGGAGCCTGGTCCATGATCCTGGGTAGAGAGGAACCTCTAAAGCCAAGGGGCCCTCTAGCAAGCTTTGTCAATCAACCACAGGAGAGTTCAATAGGAGGCCAGGCAGCATTTGGGCTTCTCACCTAAACGGGCTGCCTGGTGTTTAATATTTTGTAAAATTGCCTCCATTAATTTCGTAGGTGACAGCTGCATTAACCCACCCAAATCATCACGAGCATATTAAAGTTGAGTGGGTATAATAATGCAGGCCTCCCCGGATAGGCAGAAACCAGTGCAAATTAAACACGAAATGTAACGAGGGCTTTGCAGCTCATTTTGTAATTTAATTGAGCAATGTATCTGGTTGTTAATGGCAATATCGGACACATTAGATTGATATGGTGCAAAGGAAGAATGTTTAAGTAGAAAACTAATTCCTGCTGTGATTACCCTTCTGTTCCACAGGCCCCGTTATTAGCATGCTTTGTATAAAATTCATTAGCTGTCGTTGCTTGATCTCTAAATAAATAAGTTGTTTAAATTGTGAGTAGGGAAAAAAAAGGCTGATTATGTAAATGAATGAGGTTGTCAATATTTCATTTCCAGATTATTTTTCTGGGGCTATAGATTCGGTCACCCCAAAAATGTAGTGGGCTAGGGAATTGCCCTCCTGAGGAGCTTAGGGTTCAGGGCTCTGTCCAGTCCTGCTAGGCAGGAAGGAGCAGGAATGTTTGAAAAGGAGCAGGTATCAGGAGGTATCTTGTTTGAGTTTTTTCACCCGACATTTGAGAGACATTCGAGGCCAGCAAAGCACAGTGACTTCTGGAGAAATCCATTTGCAGGCTGAACAGGGGCTGGCAATTCAGATAGTGATTATTCAGGTCTTCAGCTGCCCTTTTCCTCCCTTCTGCCTCAGTTTCCCTCCTTCCCTTCCCCTATTCTACTTCTCCTTCTGTCTTCTACTTTCCATTCCTTCTCCAGACATCACCTTCTTTCTTGCCTCTTCTTCCCTCTTTTTTCTGCTCTCTTTCCCGTCATGAGGCCTCAGATTGACTGACATGTGACAAGATTTGCAGAAAGACAATCTGGGGTCATCTTAGCCACATGCAGGCTGCGTGAGCTTGGAGCAATTGCCTCACTTGTCCCAGGGCAGCCTCCTTAACTCCAAAGTGAGGGTGATGAGAGTATCTGCTGCTCCAGGGGCTGGGGACGGGCTCTGGGGCCTGAGCAGCTGGAAGCCCCTCGGTATATGGTGCCCAGGGGTGTTGTCATCATGATCCCTGCTGCCCCATTATTCTGCCAGATCACTCCTTTACACAGTGGCTCTGAGAGGGGAGAGCTGGTGGCATCTTCTTAGGAAGGAAGCACTCAAGGCCAGACCCCAGTCACTGTCCTCTTCTCCTTGTCATTGTGGGCACAGAGCAACGAAAGCACAGAAGAGAGACAAGGACACCCCAGTCTCAAGTTGCCAAGGCTGGTGCCCCACACACTGGCTGCTCTCATCCCCCACACACTTGCTAGCTGGCCGTGCCGCATCCACGAGGGTCTGGCCACTCATCCTCACCGTAAACAACTGAGTCACCCAGACACAGAATCTCCCTGCCCTGTCTGTAGAAGAATACTTCCACCCCCATGATCCTCCAAAATACATAATAAAGAAGTTAGAGCTGTATTTTTTTTTTATTATTGCTTTTCCCCTCTGATTACTGTAGAAGATATACAGAAAACCTGGAAAATGGAAACATGTGATAATTAAAACACTAACTCCTCAAATCTACTCTACTATCAACATTTTAGAATTTTTCCCCTTGGGCTTTTTCATGCCTGAATTTAAGGCCAGAAGGTCAGATGGGCTCTATTATAAGAACTGTTGAAAACAATATTAACATGAGTACTAATGAAAATAACTAACTTTTCGAATTGAGCCCTATTTATGGGCTGGGCACCTTTCTAAATGTTTACATACATTATCCCATTTAATTCTTACAGAACCTGATGAGATTTAGTGAGTATCATCCCATTTTACAAAAAGGAAGAAGATGTCAGAGCTTTAGGTTAGTTCTCCATTATCCACACTGTTGAATCAGTGCTGGAACAAAGATAACCCAGAACTCCAGAGGCCATTTCCATTTGTCTTTGGGATGCAAGAAGTTGTCTCCCTCTTTTACCCCTTATTCCCCCCTTGACTTATCCGGATCTAGTTGCTGTGACAATAAATTTGCATCCCCTGGGAAAGAGCCCAGGATGGGGGTAAAGGATGTTGAGGCACATTCAGGAAACCAGGTGGTCAGCAGTGGGGGGGTCACACTCACCCACGGAGGAGCCACACCCATGGCTGTGAGTTAGATGAAGTTGAATAATTATCCTCATGTTGGCAGCTCCAAGTACTAGCCCAGACATGCATAGGACACAAAGGGGGTCCCAGGCTTCCTCCTTGGGGGCTCACAGGCTGATGGGAGAGACTCAGCCCCTACCTTGAGGGGACGCTCTTCCAAGGAAGGGAAAATAGCCCTTGTCACAGGGCATTCTATAGTCCCATGAAGGAGGATGCTTCCTGTACTCGAGGGAAAATCCACAGTCAGGGAGGAGACATGTCTCCCAGTAGGACAAGAGAGACTCTACATCTGCCCAAAAGGCTCACAAACCAGAGACACTGTATAGAAACAAAATCACCCCATTTCATCAAATCTAAGGTGCCACTGATTGTGAGATGCATCATTATTTCATACACTGCAAAGAAGGAAAAACACTGGCAATTAAACTATGACATGCCATCAGACATAAGACTTATCTAATTAACTTCAGAGATATAAAAATATATTTGAAAAACAAGGTGGCTCATGCCTGTAATCCCAGCCCTTGGGGAGGCCGAGGCAGGCAGATCATGAGGTCAAGAGATTGAGACCATCTTGGCCAACGTGGTGAAACCCCGTCTCTACTGAAAATACAAAAATTAGCTGGGCATGGCGGTGCACACCTGTAGTCTCAGCTACTCAGGAGGCTGAAGCAGGAGAATCACTCACTTGAACCTGGGAGGCAGAGGTTGCAGTGAGATCATGCCATTCCAGCCTGGGCGACAGAGTGAGACTCTGTCTCAAACAAACAAACAAAAAAAAAAACCAAGGTGTTTTTAAACCTACCTAAATGGTTTTTTGTTTAATGGGTGCAGAGTTTCCGTTTGGGAAGATGGAAACGTTCTGGAGATGGGTGGTGGTGATGTAGCACAACAGTGCGAATGTGCTTAACGCCACTGAACTGTACGTAGTTAAAATAGTCAATTCTATGCTGTGCACTGTCTTAGTCTGCTCATGCCACTATAACAAAATACCCAAGACTGAGTAATTTATAAACAACAGACATTGATTCTCACAGTTCCGGAGGCTGCGAAGTTCGAGATCAAGGGGCCAGCAGGTTTGGTGTCTGATGAGGGCCCCAATCTCTGCTTCCAAAATGGTGCCTTGAAGCCTGTATCCTCAGAGGGTGAAAGGAACAGAAGAGCCAAAAAAAAAAAAAAATAGGGACCTCAGTGGCTCCCAGCAGCCCTTTTATAAGAGCGCTAATCCATTCATGCCTTAATCACCTCCCAAAGGCCACACCTCCTCATACCTTGGCATTGGGTGTTAAGTTTCAATGAGAATTTTGCGAGAAGCATTTAAACCATAACACGTATAGTTCACCACAACTTTAATTTTTTAAAAAAATATTAGGCTTGGAATCAATAAAATATGGTAATACAAACTCATTGCTGGGAGCACTGAGGAGACCTGGCGTGAAAGGCAGAAATGACTGGGGTGAACTAAACCATGGAATACTTCCTGGAGGAGGAGAGAGAAAAGGGGAGGAGGCTGTGAGCAGGGTGGAGCACACCAGGCCTGGGCCAGATGACCAGGAGGACCACATCCTGGAGGATCTTGAAGCACAGGTGAGGGATCCCGGCCCACAGCCTCAGCCACACTCTGCTCTCCCACAGGTGCCAAGAGGAGTGCCCCTTCGGGACCTTCGGCTTCCAGTGCTCACAGCGCTGTGACTGCCACAATGGTGGGCAGTGTTCACCTACCACGGGTGCCTGCGAGTGTCAGCCTGGCTACAAGGGCCCACGCTGCCAGGAGCGACTGTGCCCAGAGGGCCTTCATGGCCCAGGCTGCACCCTGCCTTGCCCCTGTGACGCTGACAACACCATCAGGTATGAGCTGGGAACGGGTGAGCTCGGGACAAGGGCGGGGGGTGCTCAGGTAGAAAGGAGGCTTGCTAGGATGTGGCCCCCCCCACCTCTGGCACGGACATCCAGGCAGGGTGGGGAAAGGGTTAGGACCTCAGCACTGAGCCCTGAGAACTACTTTGATGAAAAGAAGGGGAAGCCAAGGCCACATAGCCACAGTCAGGACTAGAGCCAGATCACTCAACTCTGTCCACCACACCTGGCTGCCTGCATTTCCAAATGTGCCTGTCTGAGACTCCACACATGGGAGCAAGGAGGGAGCAAGGAGGTGGGGTGGAGCACAGCTGCATGACCGTGGGGGCTGGGATGGCAGGGCTCGGGTGCCACAAGCTCTGAGCACATTGTCCTGGAGAATATTTCCCCTCCACTTGTGTGGCATCCAACCAGAGCCAGGGCCACTAGGGCAGAAGTAGAGGCTTGAGCTGCAGAAGGTCAGGACTAGAAAGGACCTTAAAAATCAGTAGGGCCATCCCAGGGCCTAGGGAGGGTTGTCCCAACAGGCCCTGGCAAGGGTAGAGAAGCAGGCACAACAGGGGCAGCCCTTTATCAGGGCCTGGACTTGGGGTTAGCCCCTCCCTCAGCACTCTGTGTCCTTTGTGGCTTGGGGACATCCGGGCAAAATTTGCACCCCCATCCCCCACTTCCAAAGGAGTCTGAACCTGTGAAGCCAGAGCTGCTCTGGGCTACTACTCCCAGCTCCCTTCCCTGCCCGCTTCATGCACCAGTAGGCACTGCCCCTGGGTAAAAAATTGAGGCTGCCAGCCTCAGATAAATGCCCCCACAGCCCTTTATCGTGGCTGCCTCTTAATTGGGTGATGAAGGTCAGGGGAGCATCCCTTCTCCCTCAGGCCTATGGACAGCCCAGGGAAGACCAGCCACCCTGGGCATGGGTGCTGCTGCTGTTTGCAGGGCATACAGAGAATCCCTCTGCTTTGCAGCCCTGTCCCTGGGACAGCCAGGACTTAGCCTTGGCCACTCTTCGCTTCCAGGCTTTGATCTTTCACAAATCACTCTGGAGCTTCATTCACTGCAAACAGAGGCATCTCAGCAAGGGCTATGAGTCAAACGAAAAGGTCCTCCCTCCCTAGAGTGGAGCAGCTGGGGTGGTGTGAGGCAAAGGTGGAGCGCCCAGGAAGGAGATTGTCCAGAGAGGGTGCTAGAGCCAGTGGAGTTGGCCTGTCCATGACCTGAGCATTCATTCACTCGGTCATTCATTCAGCAAACACTGAGCGCCTGCAGGGCTGGGCTGTGAGGAGGAAACACTAAGCACCTTCTACCATATTTCTTCAAATACAAGACAATAACAGTAGTGAGGCACAGCTTTATTTGGGTTACTACTAGGAAAATTCTATCAACTGAACTGTGACACACCATTGATTGTATAATATACCCAATATCAGAGATGTGGAAATGTAGAGGAGAAGTACATCTTAGAATTGATGAAATATATGTGGTTGGCCCTGCTAGGTTCCAACATGTGCCCAAGTAACTATGACCCAGGACTATGTGATGTTGGTCAGGGAAGGCTTCCTAGAGGAGGTGGCATCTGGGCTGGGTTTGGAGAGCAGAGCGAGAGCTCCAAGGCGCTAATTACAGAAGTCCCACATGGCTGGTCAGGGGACTGGGCCAGCTGGCTCAGACTGTTCCATGTGTCTAAATATTAATATTCCACGATCTGTCGCTCCTGTTGGAAAGCTGAGGGAGGACCCTCTCCGAGACAGGAAGCAAGGCTGATGCCGGGGTCAAATGCAGGGAGCTCCTGCCACAGAAATCTAACCAAGCCCCAAATTAAAGGGCTACTGTTTTCCTCCTGTGCCTGGGCAACCATGCCCTGTATAATTCATCCTTTCTCTGAAGGAGTCCTCCATGCATTATTAATCGGAAGGGACTCCCTCTTCTCTCCCACTAATCTCAGCCCATCCAATATTGATGATTATTTGCTTTACTGTCTTTAAAACGTATCATGTGTCAGGGACTGGGAGGGAGTAGCGGTTCTTCAGAGCGGGGGCTCTGAGTGTGCCCACTAGTCTACTCCCCAGCCTGGTGTCCTCTGAGTCTGCATCACCATCTCCTTGAGGAGGTGGGCTCCCTGAGGGCACCAGCAGCCTGGCTTGTCCATTCCTGTGGCCTCTAGCCTCAGCATTGCACAGTGCCTGCACAGAGTAGGCCTTCAGTAAGAGGAGTCCCTGAACTCATCTTAAACAGCCCATCCCTCTGGGAGGTTCTACCCATTAGCTGAAGTCAACCCCATTTTTTTAAAAAAACATATTTCCCCCTTTCTCTTGGTACACTGGCCCACTGAGCCCCTGGCACAAAGTTTTTGTTCAGTTGAGCTTAGGGTTTCTCAACCCTGCCACCATGAACATTTTGGGCTGGGGAATTCTTTGTTGTAGAGGGCTGTCCTGTGCTTTGTAGAATGTTGAGCAGCATCCCTGGCCTCTACTCACTAGATGCCAGTAGCACCCTTCTTCCACTGCCCAAGTTCTGACAATCAGAAATGTTTCCAGACATTGCCGGATGTCTCAGGGTGGGGCGGGGCAGGAAAAATTCCCGGAGGTTGAGAGCCTCTGGGCTAAATGAACTCTCTCATGCTGTACTTGATTGTTCTTATGGACACCAGAAAACAGCTCTCTTCCTCTATGTGGATAGAGGGAAGCCCTCTCTTCCCATGAGACTTTTTTGGCCCATTATAGAGTCGTCTCTTGAGATTCAAGAAAAGCCAAGGAATGACTGTGTGACTTCCAATCTTAAGACAGTTAAAGTTCAGGTACTGAGTGGGGATTGGGACTTCTGAGTCCTGCCCTCAAACCTACCTCTGTCTAAGCAAGTGTCCATAATAAGGGCACTTGATATATGCACATAAGATATATGTCCTTCTCCTCTCTATGCATAAATTTCCCAATCTGTCCATCACCTTTCATCAACCCAGTGAGGGGAAATGTTCTCCTGTGGTCTTTGAAAGTGAAGCTTCCACCCAACTCCCTGAGAGAAGGAACGTGGGATCCCTAGAAGCCTAGCCTCAATGCTTCCTGCCTTCTGCAGAACTTACAACAAAGCCCCCACCACAACAGCGTGCAAGGTCTTGAGCATCTTTCCTAGGGAGACAAAGTAATCCCAACCCCCAGCCAAAGAAAGCCCTATCCACCCAGCTCCAGCCTCTCTCTGGTCTATGCCCTTCCAGCAAGGCTGCTGCACAGAGGTTGAATCCATGCCCTGGGAAGGAAGAAGTGGCTGGTAAGATTCTCCAACTCTTCATTCCCGTTATCAACTCTTTGTGGCACACAAAAAGAAACCACTCTCCTTCATACAGGAATAACCTTGAGAAAGAAAGCACCTGTGTGTATGGGCTCTTAAATGTCCCCTCCACAATTGGATTGTCATAGACTAATTCCAGCAGCCATGATCGTGTATTACCTTTGAAAGATTTGATTCAGCCAACAGATGCAGCATTGACAGAAATCTCATAGCAGCTGAAAGAAAGGCAGAAAAATCCACTCTGGAAGGATTCCTGTATTGTTCAGCTTTCGGTTCCTATTAACTTGTGATTAATCTATGTCTGGGGGAAATGGGAGAAAAGAAAAAACCAGAGAGAATGGAACCAGGCTAAACACCAGTGACTGTAACTTCTGCCTGAGCCAAAAACAGCAGTCCCTGGCCTGCCATGTGACTCAAGAGAATGGGGACCACCACCGGGAAGAAGGGATGCCTGGGAGAGGGGCTGTGCAAGTCACTCTGCTGAGGGACAGAGGTTCCAAGCATGGTGGTCACAGCTCTCCATCATGATCAATCAGCTGTCACTCTCCATCCTCTTTTCTTTTTTTTTTTCTTTGAGATGGAGTCTCGCTCTGTCACCCAGGCTGGAGTGCAGTGGCCGGATCTCAGCTCACTGCAAGCTCCACCTCCCGGGTTTACGCCATTCTCCTGCCTCAGCCTCCGGAGTAGCTGGGACTACAGGCGCCCGCCACCTCGCCCGGCTAGTTTTTTGTATTTTTTGGTAGAGACGGGGTTTCACCGTGTTCGCCAGGATGGTCTCGATCTCCTGACCTCGTGATCCGCCCGTCTCGGCCTCCCAAAGTGCTGGGATTACAGGTTTGAGCCACCGCGCCCGGCCTCCATCCTCTTTTCAAAGGGACATTTGGAGTTTCTGTAAGACGAGTAATCAAATTAAGAAAGTAGACATCCTATTTCTAGAAATGGGATATTGTAGGGATATGAAAAAAAAAGGAATGATTTTAGATTTGGTTTTGAGCCTTCTGGTTCTCAGAGTAGAGTAAAATTAGTGCCTAACGTATCTCTGAGCAGCCAAAGTGACAGCAGCAGAGATCAAAAGCAGGAAATGCAGAGTACTTAGGTCAGCATTTGCTAGCTCGATGGGTGTGGAGTGTGCTTTTCACAAGGTGGTGCCCTCACCCAAGTAAGAGCATGTAATTGGTGAACTCCAGCGTGATCATTTGCTAGGCAGAGACAGCAGAAGGATCTATTGATGGAAGAGGCAGAAAGGTGCCCGAGACCTTTTAGAGTCTCCAGTGCTCAGCAGAGTTGATGGCTGCAGCCAAGACCTGCCAGGCCATTCCTAGGTTCAAGCACATCAGTCTCCACAACCGTAACTGAGCCAGTCTCTCTACACTAACCCTAAACCTCAAAGGAAGCTCTTGGAAAGATGCAACCTAAAGAGAAGAGTGCTCCAAAACCATCTGGCAGAGCAGCAGGGCCACCAAGGGGCACAATTTCCCAACGGTACCTATGCAGGCTGCTGTCTCCCCTTCCAGTGCCTTGGGGCTCAGGGAGGAATTTTTCTCTGTAAAGGTCAGAAAGTCTTCGAACACTCATCGTTTATACCCATTCTTCTTTGTTAGATACTTCCAATTTTTATTGCTTTACATCTGTTTATAAATAAAATAAATGCTCAATTTTGGTAAGTTAGGGAATGCGTAGACATTTAAAGACAAAACTTAGAATCAGTTTCTCAATCCAGAGATAAGCACAAAAGCCATTTTGTGGTAATCTGTTGATGTCTGTATCATTTTCATATTTTAGATTTGATATATTTTCATATTTGAAAGATTTGATTTAGGCAACAGATGCAGCATTGCTAGAAATGGCTTTGTATACAAAGTGCTTATTTCACTTAACCTTGTATCATTAAACATTTTGAAAAACAATTGAATACATCTCTTAGCATTCCTTCATATGGATGTTATAATTCATTTAACCAATACCCTGTGGTGAGAGGTGGCATGAGGCAGTGGACAAAATGTGGCCAGACAGACCTGGGTTTGAATCCCAGCTCTGCCACTCACTGTCTTAGCTATGTGACCTTAGGCGAGTCACATAACCTCTAAATGCCATCTGTGAAATACAGGCTCAAATGCCTAATTCACAGGTTTATTTGAAGATTAGAAATATATGTATAAAGTCCCTGGTGCCTCAATAGCCTGGTCACATATTATTTATTATTATTTAAATTGCTTCCATTTTCCACTGTTATAAATAATGCTTCAGGGAACATCTCCGTGTATAAATCTTTCTCCACAACTATGATTATTTCCTTAGGATAGAGTCTTAGAAATGGAATTACAAGACCAGAGTCTGAATACTTTTAAGTCTTCTGATATATAACCTCAGATTGTTTTGAAACCTTTACCAGCATTTTAAAGCATATTCACTGTTTTGATGGAGGAAAAGTGGTGTCCAGTTGTTGTTTAGACTTGATGATTAATGAGACTAAATACTTTTCTGAAATGATTACTAGCTACTTGCACTTATTATTCAAGAATTGCCTGTTCCTGTCCACCCCCTCATTTTCTGTGAGAAAACCAGGGTCCCTAGAAGAGAGACAGCTTGGCTAGGCTTCACACAATTAGTTTGCTCATTAATTAATTTTCTAAATATATATTAAGCACCTCCAGTGTGCCAGGGACTCTGTTGGGCCCTGAGAAGGGAACAAGACAAACGGCTCTCCCCCATGGAGCTGCAACCTAGTGGAAAAGATAGATGATAAATCAGCAGAAACGAAGAAAGAATCAATGGAAGATAATTATATTTAGAGGAAGCTGTATTCATTTCCAAATATTCACCAGGGCAGTGAATATGAGCCAGGTGTTGGGGATCCATCAATGGTCCAGTGGGGCAAGGCGCCAAGGCCCCATGGAAGTTAGCAGAACCAAGACTTGCCCCAGGTTCCCCCTGCCAGCCCAGGGCATGCTTCTCTTGACCTTATCCCCGGAGTTGGGCTCCAGAGCAGGGAGGCCAGTGCCACAAGGAATCTAAAAGGCTTATCTCTACCACCCAGCACTTCTTTGGTGTATTAGTCTGAGCCCCTCCAGAAGCAGATACCAAGAGCAAGAGGTTTACTAGGGGAAGCATCTGTGAGGGAAAGTGGGGAGAGAGCTGGGGAGGCTGGGAGAGCTGACAGATCACATGTGAGGAAGAAAGGAAGGAAGGGAGGAAAGTTGGGAGAAAGAGTCTTAACTCACAGCATGGTTCTAAGAAAGTTTGCCAGGATGGGGCATCTTAAAGCCAAGGTACTCATCAGAGGAGTCCCAGATCTCCCAAGAGTGTGCCCACCCTAGTGTCCCTGCTGTGCTCCAGCTGGGAGTGGCCCAGGGGAAATGTGGCCTCTGGATTTCAGACTCAGCACTGGGGCCATAGATCAATTATGCTCCTGCAGGAGTTCTGAGCAGCACACGGTTACAACTGGCATCCCACTGACCATGAATGGACAACAGCTGTTGGATCAGATGGCTGCCAGCTAGAGGTTGCCCGACTCTCTGGAGGTCATGCCAGGGATCCCCTGCCTCTAGCCGAATGGTCCTTTCTCTAGCCCAAACAGGAGACAGAGAAGAGCTTGCTCACTGTTAAAGAGCCTGGCAAAGCATAGGTTGGGGTTGCTCTCTCCAGGACAGACATTGCCAGAGAGAGGAGGTCACGTCTGGCCCAAAGTCTTGTTTTCACTCAGCCCAACATTCATTGAACACCTACAATATTGAGAGCCCCTGGGGTATCACTGCTTCCTTCTCGTCCTGTTCCCACACTAGGCATTCGTCTTGGGTGAGGGACGGATGAAGCCTTGGACCGCATAGTCTATAAGCCAAGGGACTAAAAGGCCACTCTCTCTTTTTGTTTTCATGTGTCTGAATTATAAAGAAGACTTGTGTGGGAGTCAGAAGCCCTGTGTTCTAATCCTGCTCTTGTCTTCTCCTTGCTGTTGACTTCAGGGTAGTTATATAATCATCCTGAGCCTCAGCTTCTGGGTGGTAATAAGATCATGTGGCCTTGGCATCCTCTGATAAACAGAAAAGGCATTGAACAATTTAATCCCAGAGGTCCTTTGATCCCGCTACCCTGGGCAAGCCAGGCTTGGGGTGGGCAGAGGGTGGGCACAAGGCTGCTTCCTGGAACGAAGTGTCTTCTCACCCTTCTCTTATCTGTGCAGCTGCCACCCAGTAACCGGAGCTTGTGCCTGCCAGCCAGGCTGGTCTGGTCACCACTGCAATGAATCCTGCCCTGCTGGCTACTATGGCGATGGCTGCCAGCTGCCTTGCACCTGTCAGAATGGCGCCGACTGCCACAGCATCACTGGGGGTTGCACTTGTGCCCCAGGCTTCATGGTAAGATGGGAGGGGCCTCCCGTGGCCTTCCTGACCCCCACTGGGCCAGCTCCCCTCACCTGCTGGTGCAATCAGGAATGTGGCTTTGCACCCAGGTGCCTCCTTGTGTCCGCCTCAGAGATAGACTCCATGAGGGGAGAGCCCCTGAAGCTGTTCTCAAAGGGCCAGGGTTTGTAATACTAAAAATAATAGGGGGGGGGGGTCTTTCCATCACCCCCAACTCTGAAGGTTGCCTTCCTTTGTGCCCAGCTCCTCCCTGTCCATATCCTTATGCACACAATATTTTTACATCAGAAAAACCACAATGCACAGAGACAGTTTTGCATTCTGCTTTCTTTTACCCACATTGCTATGTTGCTGCTTGGGCTTCTTAATTATGGTTTTAAATGGCTGCATAACACTGCAGGAGCAGATGTACCCCCAGTTTCCTCAGCCATTCTCTTACTGCTGAATATTAAGTTGTTTCCAGTGTTCACAGTGAATGTTGCAGTGAGCATCTTCATACAAATAGCATTTCCCCCGCCCACCCCCAATGAATTATTTCCTTAGGGTGAATTCCCAGGGCCAGTGGGCATAATATATTTACGGCTCTTGATGGATGTTGCCATATTACTTCTCTCAAGGGTTCTATAAATCTACACCGCCACAAATTGTGCATGAATGTACCTATTTCAGAATAACTTTGCTAAAATTTTATTAAATTTTTCTAATTATATAGGTAGAAAATGGTTCCTCAATGTTGTTCTAATTTGCATTTCTCTGATTACAAGGGAGAGTGAACATCTTCCCTATGTTTGTTTACAATTTGTATCTTCTCATGAATTATGCTGGTCTTTATGAGGTTTGTTTTGGGGAACTTGACATTGGAAGTGGAATCCTGTTCAAAGGCAGGGCATGTTCAGCAGGCTCAAGGAGCCAAACCCTCAGGGGTTCTCTATGGCCATATGTTTAATTGTGCTGTAGGAAGCGGTACAATTGTGCAGTTGAAAGAGTGTGGCCTTTCGAACCAGAACTGGGTTGCACCCTGGCTCTCCTACTCACCAACTGTGTGACCTTGGATGAGTGACTCAGCCTCTCTTCGGTTCTGTTTCCTCACCTGTGAAATAGAACACCTGCCTTGCAAGGTTGCTATCAGGTGTCAAGATGGGATATAGAGAGTGTGCATTCTAGCAGGCCTCTCAGACAGCAGTAAATGTTCTAAGCACCTACGGTCCTTGTTCACTTGCAGGTTCTGATTCAGTAGGTCCGGGATGGGGCCTGAGGTTCCGCATTTCTAACAAGCTCCCAGGTGATACCAATAATGCTGGTCAGTGGTCCTCACTTTGAGTAGGATACTGATATGTAGCCATGGGTCTCAACTTGGGCTGCACCCTGAAATCTCTAGGAAAGCTTTATAAACATCAATGCCTGGGACCCACTCCCAGAGATTCTGATGTATTTGGTCTAGGCGTGGTCTGGCTGAGGCCAATGTGCTGCTAAGATGGAGATCCACTGATCCACAAAGAATTCTTGTAGATCAAATGAGGGTTTGCTTGGTGGCAATGGCTTTTAAAGCCAGGTTGCCTTGGTCTGCAGAGCAAAGCCCAGAACAAAACACTGTTCAAATTGAAATGTGGCTAGTTCTGAATTGAGATGTGAAGTGGAAAATACACATTGGATTTCCAAGGCTTAGTATGAAAAGGTGAATATAAAATATCTCGATAATTTTGTTATATTGATTACATGTTATATATATATATATATATATATACACACACACACATTTATATACACATTTATATATATACACACACACACATTTTTATATATATATATATATATTTAAAGTGTGTGTGTGTGTATATATATATATATTCTTCTTTTTTTTTTTTAAAGAAAGAGTCTCACTTTGTCGCCCAGAGTGGAGTGCAGTGGCACAATCTTGGCTCACTGCAACCTCTGCCTCCTGGGTTCAAGCAATTCTCGTGTCTCAGCCTCCTGAGCAACTGAGATTATAGGCATGTGCCACCACGCCTAGCTAATTTTTGTATTTTTAGTAGAGACAGGGTTTTGCCATGTTGGCCATGCTGATCTTGAACTCCTGGCCTCAAGTGATCTGCCTACCTTGGCCTCCCAAAGCGCTGAGATTACGGGCATGAGCCACTACTTCTGGCCTAAATATATTTGTTTAAGTAAAAACACATTACTAAGATTAAAAAAAAAGAAAAGAAAAAAAAAAGTTAAGATGTCCCTTCTTCTTCCCCAGCAGATAACACTGGGTGAAAATGAACTCTTCAGCATCTTTGAAAGAGATGGAAGTCTGGTTTTCTCTTTAATTTACCTTTGTTAGTGTAAATTTTTTGCTGTAATTTCCACAGTAAAATGGAGGTGCCTTGGGTTTTGAATTTGGGTAGGAGAGAATAATTGTTTGGGATTAAAAATCTCACATAGCCAAGTGGTCAGGTGACTGAAGGTGACTGCACCAGACTGCTCATGGGTGACCCCTGTCCCAGCTTGGCTTCTAGCATAGCTCTAGGACTTTGGGCATCTGTAGATGGGGAGTATACAGGGAGAGAGAAGAACCTATTAACTTCTAAGATGGTCTACTGTATGGACTCCATGGATCAAGTCAGGAAACACTGTTCTGGGGAAAAGTAGGAGCAAGAAGGTATGTGCATACATAGGAGTGGGAAGTTCACTGAGGGTTGTATGGTCTGGTCATATGCATTGTCTATGTGTCTGCTGGGGGTCTTGCCTCTCTATTCCCCCTTCTTTATCCCCAGTTGCCTGCCTACTCACTGCTCCTCAGAACAAGGGAAAATCGGGGCCCCAGAAAGGCCTAGGAGACTAGCATCTGTTTGCTCATTGTCCCCAGTGCTCCAACAATCTGGAGGCCAGGCCATTGCCTCTCTTCCTTGCACCTGAGATGCAAATGACTTGCTCTCCTTGAACTTTGGGGCACAGGTGCATGCCAGAGTCATCTCACTGTGGAGTCTCCCTGCCTGGGGCTCAGGGCTAAGACAGATTGTGAGTCAAGCTGCCCTGGTGAGACCCAGCGAATTCCCATCCATCTCCCCCCACCCAGCCTCATTATTCCTGGAAAGGCTCCTCTGGGGCTCTGTTGGATATTGGGCAGGGGCCGTAGAAGGTGATTACAGAACAGTTCATTGTTCTCAACCAGCATGACTCACTCCTGCATGCATCAAGCCCTCAGGGGGAAGCCGTTACTCTTGCCCTCACTCCAGCTTCTGAGTGAATGCAACTTCCCACAATTAGCCAGTTCTGGTCAAAGTAGGGGCAATCAGCAGAGCAGACTCAGCAGAGACTAGCCTCACGATGTCCCGCAGTCAGTAATAATTAGCAATGTCTTTGTTGGTTGCTTGGTTTGTGAATGTATGTACACTGCCTTTATCCTTGAATGATTTTAGGATGAGTAATCAGTTAAGGACTAATTAAAGGAGCCCTTTTCTGGGTGTTTGGAGATCTTCGTTCTAGGCTCAGTAATCTTGGACATGTCACTTCACCTTGCTGGGCCTCCATTTCCCTATCTGAAAGATGGGAGGAGTAAACCAGTTTTGCCTGCTATTGGATGTGAGTAGCCCCCATGACAGTGGATGTGAAACCGCATCCTTACTGTCCCCTCTCACCCCAACTCTCCCTGCCCAGGGTCTTTAGGGAGGATATTGGGACAGCTTTATGAAAGCAGACTCTGGGGGCTGAGAATGGTCTCAGGCTCAACATAAACATGAGGAGTGCTGAAGAAGTAGTGCAGAACCACACATGTGAGCTCAGTGACATGCCTGCCCTAGCCAGGTGGTCCCCACCCCTGAGAGCACAGGGACATGGGGCAGAAGCAGGCCCTGCTTGGGGCTCTGGACTGGCCTTCACACACTTCCACTTCCTTCCCAGGACGCTGGATGTTTCCTCTGCTAGGACTTAGAGGGCAGGTGGGGATGTGGAAAGACTAATCAGACCCCCATCCACCCATCCAGGAACCTGTGTTCCAGTAATAATCACATTCACACTAGCAGCGAACACTCACTGAATCCTGGCTGCATGCTTCATCTGACTTATGCCTCACAAGGACCCTATGGAGATGCACTTTCACTTTCCTCAATTTGCAGATGACAAGCTGGAGTTCAAACAGGATTAGCGACTTGCCTGGGATCACAAAGTCAGCAGTGGTGGGAGACACTGAACTCTCATGTTAGTTGATGAGCTTTGATTGAAGGGTCACCATGGAACCAGACAAATCTAAGTTCAAATCCTAGCTCTCCAATCCCCACACTGACTACTGGCAAGCCACTTATCCTGCCTAACATTGAACTTCCTCATCTGTTAAAACAAGACTTTCCTTGTGAGAATTAGGAACATTAAATGAAAAGTTCAAAGCCAGTGCCTGAAATACGACAGACACTTGGTGAAGTGGTAGCAATTACTGGTAAGCTATGAGAGTAGTGGGGGAACGTTGCTTCCCCCATGCCCAGCATACCAGTAGGAGGGTGTTGGGATGAGCTGTACCCAGGGATACTCGATGGATCAGAGCCATGAACGTGCACAACTGCTGTTCTAGGCAGGTCCACCCAAGCACCTGTGGGTCACCCTGAATGGTCGGTCTCAGGAGGCACTGTGGGAGTGGACAAGCCTCTCAACATTTGGGGAAATGGAGATAGAGATGGGGGTGGGAAGAGAGCCTGGGCATTTTACATGTTTGCTTGGCAGCAGTGATAGAATCACTTGGGGTATGCATTGGTAAAATTGCACTGTGGCTGCCCAGTGGGGGCAAAGAGCCCTGGACCAGAAAACAAGAAATGAGTTTGTAGCTTTAGCTCTGCTAACTTTCTGGGCTTCTATTTCTCATCTATAAAATGGGAATGAAATTCCCTACCCATCGGAAACAGTGGTGTGGGAGCTAGTCATTCCAGTGGGAGTGCTTACAAGAGGAAACAGCATCGTTTCAGCACGTTGGACAGCCTCATGAGCCAGGGTTTCAAGGCTACTCTGTGCCTTCTTAGAATCCAGGGTCCTTACCCAGACAGAACACCAGGGTGAACAGGGATGGGAGAAGGCAGAGTGAGGGGTCACATGACACAGTGGTCAGACCAGCAGAGTCCTGGAATACCTGTCTCTGTGAGGATGATCCGATCAAGGAGGTGAGGACTTCTTCCCACCCCCCTGAGCTAGGGAATTAGCTGAATTGTGGATGAGGGGACTAAGTGGAGCTGTCCATCCACTTGCAGGTTAGCATCACATCACCCCATCTGTGGCTCCCCACTGCCCACCAAATAAACCTCAAATCCCAGGTTTTTGTAACATGCCCTCGAAACTAGTCTACTCTAATCTCATCTCCCACTAAGTCCTGCCACAATCTGCGCAGCACACATAACTCATTTCCCCACACACACAGTATAGTAGTCCCCCTTATCCATGAGGGATACATTCTAAGACCTCCAGTGGATGCCTGAAATTGTGGGTAGTACTGAATTCTGTATATACTGTTTTTTCCCTATACATACATACCTACAATAAAGTTTAATTTATAAACTAGGCACAGTAAGAAATTAACAGTAATAACTAATAATACAACAATTATAATAATACGTCATAAAAGTTATGTGAATGTGGCCTCTCTCTCTCTCCAAATATCTTCAAAAAATTTTTTTTAGAGATAGGGCCTCGTTCTATTGCCCAGGCTGTAGTGTAGTGGCGCAATCATAGCTCACTGTCACCTCAAACTCCTGGGCTCAAGTGATCCTCCTGCATCAGACTCCTGAGCAGCTGAGAATACAGGCATGTACCACCATGCCCAGCTATTTAAAAAAAAAAATTTGTAGAGATGGAGTCTCACTATGTTGCCCAGGCTGGTCTGGAACTCCTGGCCTCAAGCAATCCTCTCATCTCAGGCTTAAAATATCTTATTGTATTGTACAAATCTACTTTTTTTTTTTTTTTTTTTTTTGAGATGGACTCTTGCTCTGTCGCCCAGGCTGGAATACAGTGGCATGATCTCGACTCACTGCAACCTCCACCTCCCAGGTTCAAGCAGTTCTGCCTTAGCCTCTCGAGTAGCTGGGTTTACAGGCATGTGCCAACACACCCAGCTAATTTTTGTATTTTTAGTAGAGACAGGGTTTCACCATGTTGGCCAGGCTGGTCTCGAACTCCTGACCTCATGTAATCTGCCCGCCTCGGCCTCACAAAGGGCTGGGATTACAGGCGTGAGCCACCGTGCCCAACCACAAACCTACTTTAAAACCACACTTGACCTCAGGTAACTGACACTATGGAAAGTGAAACCAAGGATAAGGGGGTACTACTGTATGTTCTCTGGGGCCTCTGCTTTTTCCCAAACCTCTACTTCTTCCTAGAATGCCCTTCCCATAGTCCCTATTGCATCTATGAAAATCCTCAGCCTTTCAGGAAATCAAAGGCTGCCTCTTCCATGAAGCCTTCCCTGAATACTCCTCTCTTCGGAATTAACCATTCCATCCCTTTGTTTCCACTGTGTGTGGCTCATACTCAGGTTCTATCTCCCTAAGGACAACATGTTTCCCTCTAACCCTGGACCCCCTAACCAGCCTACCATGCCTACCACACAAATATCTTGCTTAGCAAACTCCCTGAAATGAATGAAATCCCTAGCAGACACAAAGCAGAAGTTTCTGGAACATTCCTGAGCTTTACAGTAAGGAAATTCATGGCATTTCCCCAGAGGCCTTGCCAGTAGGGCTGGGACTTGACTCTACCTGTTGGCTTCTCTGAAATTTATGTAAACAGATAGCTACAGTGGGACTAGAGCAGCTGACCCCTGACACCATCTCCAGATTCTTTGAGCAATGGCATGAGCTTCTGCCTTATGAAATTTTGTGTAGTGGTTTGCAGAGACTCTGGTGCCAAATTCTCTGCCTTCAAATACTAGCTTTGCTGCATATTAGCTGTGTGACCTTGGGCAAGATACTGTACCTCTCTGTGCCCCTAGTTTCTTTTATTTCCTTCGTGTGTGTGTGTGTGTATGTGTGTGACTAAGTCTCACTCTATTGCCCAGGTGTATGTGTGCACACGTGTGTGTGTCTAAGTCTCACTCTATTGCCCAGATGTGTGTGTGTGTGTGTGTGTGTGTGTGTGTGTGTGTGTGAGTGTCTAAGTCTCACTCTGTTGCCCAGGCTGGAATGCAGTGGTGCAATCTTGGCTCACTGTGCAGCCTTGACCTCTCTGGGCTCAGGTGATCCTCCCACCTCAACCTCCTAAGTAACTGGGTCTACAGGTGAACACCATCATGCCCAGATGATTTTTTTTTTGTATTTTTTTTTTTTTTGTAGAGATGGGGTTTTGCCACGTTGCCCAGGCTGGTCTTGAATTCCTGGCCCCTCATGATCTGCCCATCTTGGCCTCCCAAAGTGTTGGGTTTCCAGGTGTGAGCCACTATGCCCAGCCTGCCTCTAGTTTCTTATATATAAAAAGGAATATTAACACAGCCTCGTAGGATTATTGGGCTGACTAAATTAATTAGCAAATATAAAGTGTTTAGAATGTCCAGCATATTAGTAATCTTTCAACAAGCATTAGCTATTATTGCTGTTGATGATGATGATGATGCCTCTACTGCTGCCGCTGTTGTTTACACCAACGGGTCTCTCACTTGAAGAGGCTGACTGGTCCTGGCCTGAGTGCCCTATTTGGGGGTAGAGGTGGAAATGGGGGTGAGAGGAAGGAAGCAGTTAGTTGAATCTTTCCCCCGGCTGGGAATGGCAGGGTTGCCAAGGGCTCCTAGGTTCCCAAGAGCAGCCACAGAACTGAGAATAGACTTCCTCATCACACGAGGGAAGAAGGCTGATTTCTCAGCCCCACCATGCTCCTCTGCTGACCAGCCTTCCTTTCCTTAACTAAGGCCTCACCTAGGTGGCAAGACTGATGGAGCCTCCTCCACTGCTGTTGGACTAATTACTGCCACCTTGGTACCTGCAGTGAACTGCCAGGGCTGCAAAGACTTGATTTCTCAGACCCCCTCCCAGCTGCCTCCTCCCGCACGGATCCAGTGTGGCTGGGAGATAAGGGGCCCTCTGGCCATTCCTCAGCCCAGATGCTCCCTTTCAGCTCCACTGTGATGGGGATGGGAACGCAGGAAGCAGAGGAGAGGAGCTCCAGTGTTCCCTCCCATAGGATTCGGGTCCCATATTTCTCCCCAGGATGACAGCATTTCTATTACCTTAAAGGGTTCATCTATTTATGCTGCAATTTTTTGAAGCCCTGTCTGCCATTATTGAACCCTGCATGCTGGCGAGGGGAGTGGGCACTCCATCACCCAAATGAACAAATTTGTTTCCACATTTTTCTCCCCTTTCTCTATGCCACTGGTAGGTCATACAGAAACCTCAGCTGCTCTGACCAGGGAAGGTGGGAGCGGGGAGCAAGAGTTATGAAAATTCAGATCAGTGGAGCAGTGATTGAATTTCCCTCCAAGCTTTCCGATGTCCTTTAAAGACGTTACGCTCCCCCGGCCTCCCCCAGCTGGGCAGAGTGCGTGTCTGCCTCTTGGGTAGCTCCTAAGCTGGAACTAGGGAGTGAGAGAAGTGTGACCGGTAGAGAATGCAGACTGAAAATGACAGCCAGGTGACATGGATATCATGTGTGTGCATCTTCTCTTCTAATTGTTTCCTTCTTCATCAAGCTGAGATCTATAGACTGTTAGCCCTAAGAACAGAAAACCAGCTTCTCATCCCCTCACCCTCCACTATTGACTCATTTCCCAATTACTGTAGTAAAAGATTTTCCTGAATGCAGCACTGGGAATGAGGAATTCACCCTTTAGCTGCCATGCCTGTGCGAGCAGAGGAGTACAAATACTGCAAAATAGCAGAAATGATCCAAAAATATAACATACACACATACACACACACACTCCAGGACCTAAATCCCAGCTCTGTTATCACCTCCTGTGTGGTCTTGTTGGTGTTACTTAAGCTTCTCAAGCCTCATTTTTCCAGCAATAAAACAGAATAATGAATGGCACTATGCTATAGTGTTATTCTGAGGATTGAATTAGATAAAATATGTAGAACAAAGTCCGGCACGTAGGAAATGTTCAGTAAATGTGAAGGTTTATTATGTGGCTGTGGAGAGAAGATACACTGCAAGCAAAAGGACATGGACTTTGGAATCAGACAGTCCTGGGTTGGAATCCCACATCTGTCAGTCAGTAGCCGTGTGGCCTTAGGAAACACAGCCTCTTAGAGCCCGTTTCTCATTGGTGAGATGGATTAATAATGCCAGCCCTTCGGCCCACTGAGCGAGATGCAGGATGTAACCCTGTAACACAGGAATTGGTCTTCATAGTGGTGGAGCTGGAAGAATGCTCAGGGCTTCCATAGTGTACAGCAGAAAAAGCAAGGTCACAAAGGGAACGTGAACTTCCCTCAGGTCACACAGAATATCGTAACAGAGCTGGGATGGAATACAGGCCACATGACTCCCAGCCTACTGTTCTTTCCACTTTTACCTCCATCTCATGAGCTTCCTGTACCCAGAGCAGACACCTACTGATGTTTCCCAGGGCAGGGAGGGATGGTGGGGGTGCCAGGTCAGTGGGGGCACAAGGGGAGTCACCAGGGGGTTAAGTCATGTTGTCAATTAATTCACAGAGCAAAGCAGGGAAAATTGGTTTTATGTCACCAAGATGAGTCCAGACGTCCCCCTCTGGGACCCTACCGTACAGCTTATTAGGGAAAACTGCTGACTCTTCTACTCTAAAAAATAAACATTTGCCATCTCAGACCACCCTCTTGCTGTCATGTGCCTGATGTCCTTATTATCAGTGCCCTCATTACTGGGGTCTGGGCTGGGGCTTTGTCTCAGGCCTAGCGGCTGCCACAATCTCTGCAGCAAAAGAAGCTGTTGGAGCAGATCGAGGCATCTATGCTTTAAGTATACCCAGTTTTCTTTTTGTCCAAGTCTCTAGCATAGATGGGGCTTCTGCTGGCTCCCAGTCCTAGCCAGAGCCCAGGGCCTGGTTCTGACCTCACCAATTCTAGAGGGCGGGGATAGGGTCACAAATCAGGGAAGGCTCCCTGAAAGGTCTGGAGAAAGTAGACAACCAATTGGGGGTGATGATGGCTCATAATTTGCAGTGGGCCCTATGCCAGGCACTGTGTTCTATATACATTGTGTTTAATCCTCACAACAACCCCGTAGGGTGGGGCTGTAGGATCCCCACTTTGCACTCCGGGATTCTACTCATCCTTTCCAACAGCTTGTTTCATTGGTGCTTTACACCAGCCCCAGGAGACAGGGGTCAGCATTTGCACCCTCATTGTGCAGAAGAGCCCACAGGCTCTAGTCCCCCCACAAAATCTGCAGGCCTGGAACAAAGAAAGCTGCTAGCCCTGCACTCAAGCTTCAGTGCCCCAGCTCCCCAGCCCCCTAGTCCAGCCCCTCCCAGTCACCTCTCCCTTAGTCATTAGCGCCGATAATTCCATCTGCAAGAGTAATTATCAACCCCAGGAGGGGAAGGGATTCCTGCCAGAAGATGTGATTATGTCTGGAAAATGAAGGATATTGCAGAAAAAGGTCATGAATAAATTATATCAAGGTGGGGCTAATAAGAAAACTAACAATGGGGGTAAATGCAAAAAGAAAAAGAAAAACAACAACAAAAAAACTATTTAAAAGTTATCTCCCAGAAACACTAAAAAATAAATGTTCTTCTCCTAAAAGTTCTGAGGAGGGAGATACAATACCCAGAGACAGGCCCATGGCTTCACAATTCCCCGAGACAGGCCCAGGGAAGCCAGGCAGGGGCTCCTTGGCCATGAGGCACAGGTGTGGAGGAGAGTATAGGGAGTGGAAGGAAAAGAGTGGGAGCAGAGCAGGCGGGCCCTGCATGCCAGGGTGGGGTCTTGTGCTTAAGTCAGCAGGCAAGAGGGAGCCACTGCCATCTCGAGGAGGGGTATGACAAAACAGTACTGTATTTGACCTCCATTCTCTGTGTCAGGAGATGGTGATGTCACAGAATAAGAACCAGCATACAGGCCGGGCACAGTGGCTCACACCTGTAATACCAGCACTTTGGGAGGCCGAAGTGGGTGCATCACCTGAGCTCAGGAGTTCGAGACCAGCCTGGCCAACATGGTGAAACCCCGTCTCTATTAAAAATACAAAAATTAGCCAGGCATGGTGGTGGGCACTGTTAATCCCAGCTACTTGGGAGGCTGGGGCATGAGAATAGCTTGAACCTGGGAAGCAGAGGTTGCAGCGAGCCGAGATTGCACCATTGCACTCCAGCCTGGGTGATAGAGTGAGACTGTCTCAAAAAATAAAAAACAGCATGCAGTAGATGCTCAATAGGTGCTGGATCCCATCCTCTCCACATGTCTTCACTGGAGGCTGCTTGGCAGAGTGGGGAGAGCATGGACTTTGAGTGAGGGAAACCCGAGTTTGCATCTCAGCCTTGCCATTCACCTCCTGGGTGGCTTAGGGCAGGTTCACCCTTTGCTCGCCTTGCATGTGGATGTTTCTTGTAGGATTGTTGTGAGCATGAGACAGGGCAAGCTCAACAAAAGTTTTTGGCACAGAGTAGGTAAATCATAGCCTCTTCTTGCACCTGCAGGGGGCCTAGTTCCTGTTGGGTCATATGTAATAATAAAACGCTGAAAGCATCTATAACCTCTGGGCCAGGCACTGTTCTAAGAACATTACGTATATTAACTTATTTCATCTTCACTACCCTTGGAAGAAGGTACTATTGTAATTCCCATTTTGCAGATAGGGAAACTAAGACACAGAGAGGTTAACACCTTGCACAAGGTTCAAAAAGCCCCAGGGCCAAGACCTGAACCCAATAGTCAGGTTGCAGAGTCCATGGGCTTGACATGCCTGCCTGCCCCTGCCTGTGAGCTGCGGGCAAACCCAGAGTGATCCTCACTGCCCCCAACAGGATGAAACCTTAACTATGGCCTTGTGGGTGCTGGAGCCAGGAGAGCTGAATTTGGAAGTGGCTGACAAATGATGGGGGAATCAGGCACCTGTCAGGCAGCTTAGGGGAGGTGTCCGTTCCCCAGGTGGTGGCAGGGACGGAGTGCCCAGTCACCACGCTGTCCATCCGCATCACTGTTCTCCAATACAAAATACTCATAATCACCATCTCATGTGCTCTCACTGCCCTCTGAGGGCTGTGATGGTGCCACTGACATTTTACAAATAAAGAAACTGGCATGGCAAGGTTACATAGTCTCTGGTGCATCTCAGCACTCCCCAGCCTAGGGCTGAGCCCCTACCCAGGCCCTCACTGCTCCCCAGGGTGCCTCCTCCTACCCCATCTCCCTCAGTAGCCCTGCTCCCCTCTCCTCCCTCAGGCCTGCAGCCCCACGCCAGGTCTGGCCTAGGCCTGAAGCCACCACTGTCTTTTCCTGCAGGGAGGTCTGACCTGAGCTCCCATCAAACCTGCCCCTTCCTGGGTTTGGGTGCCTTCATGGAGGGCACATTCCAGGCCCGTGTTCTGTGTGGTGAGGCACTCTGTGAGAACTTGACTGAGAAACCTCTAGGGCCAGAAAAATCTAGAGGAAAAAACCCAAGGGCCTGGGCACAGTGGCTCACACCTGCAATCCCAGCAGTTTGAGAGGCTGAGGCGGGCAGATCACTTGAGGTCAAGAGTTTGAGACCAGCCTAGCCAATGTGGTGAAACCCCGCCTCTACTAAAAATACAAAAATTAGTCGAGCATGGTGTGCGCCTGTAATCCCAGCTACTTGGGAGGCTGAGGCAGGAGAATCATTTGAACCTGGGAGATGGAGGCTGCAGTGAGCCGAGATCACGCCACTGCACTCTAGCCTGGGCGACAGAGTGAGACTCTGTCTCAAAAAAAAAAAAAAAAAAGACCTGAGAGTTTATAGGAGTTGGGGAGTTGGAGATGGGGATGGATCAGAGGACACTGTGGACAGTAGAGGCATCTGTCCCCACCCCAACTCCTTTTCTGTTCTGTAGTAAAAGCTTCTCCAGTGTTCTCTAGTAAAAGCCCACAGTGTTCTCCACTGGGCTGTCTTTGCATTCGGTCTATAATTGTTTTTATAATGATTCCACAATCAATAATCAACTGGATTTGCGAGAGTCTGGACTCTCAGCCAGAGAGGAAGGGCCCAGACACCTGTCTAAAACAGGCTGGAACACTGAGTAACTCACCTGTTCTAGGGGGCCCTCCTTTATCGCCCAAGCAAAGTTGACACCTGGCGCTCAAGGTCATGCTGGCTGGGCCCAGCCTGACCTCCAGGCTCCTGCTGCTGCCCCTCATCACCCTTCCCTTACCCCTGAACTCCAGCAAATCCAAACGGCCTTACCCTGCAGCCCCCCAACCCACGTGTGGCCCTACTGCCATGCCTTTGTTCAGTCTGCCCCTTCCCCCGAATACCCTTGCTCTCTATCCCCCTCAGCCAAATCCTGCTGGTGCACCCTCCAGTTTCCATTCAGTTGCCACCTTCTGTCCCTATGGGACAGAGCCTTTCCATAGGACCCTGACATACCCACTCTGGTGGCACATTGTGGATGCTTTTCTCCCATCTACTAAACAGTAAGCTCCAAGGGTCTATCCAATTCATCCCTGTGCGCCTACTCTTTTCCCCAGCCTGCCACCTCCTAACCCCCAGCCTATCCAAGCCTGGCACAGTCCCCTGCACAGAGTGTCAGTAAATATGTGTTGAATAAATGCACAGATCGTTTAGAAGCATCCCCTAAAATGTGAATGCACTGCATTTTACTCGGACCCTAGTTTTCCTTATTAGCCTCTGCACAACCCTCTGTCCCCCACAGTCTGGTTCCCACCTGGAACATGGTCACCATCACTGTTGTCAGACTCTGGCTCTGCAGGCCACTGCCCCAAGTCCACACTACACAGCCCTCACCCCTAGGGAGCTGGGCTCTTTTGCAGTACACACTCATATATACCCTATAGATCCAACCCACCCCTCCCTGACTTTGAGCCATACCATGCTTAAAGCCACTATGATCAAATCACCGTTGGGGCTATATGGCCAGGATCAGCCCAGATGTCTGACATGCAGATGCTAAGTTTGCCCCACAGCTGTCACACCACCAATACATATCACACACACACACCAAACTTACATACTATATGGATCACATAGGGGGTGACCCTCTCAGTTACCATGCAAACCAGGACCCTGGGACAGCAGGCCCAAATCCTATCCCTAACCTGCTCTCAATATATGCAGAGCACATGTACATCTTGTACCTATGACGCACATAGGGCCCATACGTGTTAATCACGTGAAATACATCAGGAATACATGCCATCGCTAGCACACATACACACACAAGCTCACCAAAAACAGTCCACAGAACATGCACGTGGAGAAGTCGCCAGTCTGTGCTCCCTGCCTCCATGGTCCACACACACACACTCCTCTAAATGCCCAGAAAGACCTCCCCCAACACCCAACATAGGTTTTCCCAGAAGTTTAGAGGTGATTTTTTTTGGCACTTAAAAATGCCAAGGTTTGCGTTGAATGCGGTGGTTCATGCCTGTAATCCCAGCCCTTTGAGAGGCCAAGGCGGGTGGATCACCTGAGGTCAAGAGTTTGAGACCAGCCTGGCCAACATGGTGAAACCCCATCTCTACTTTTAGTAAATTAGCCAGGCGTGGTGGCATGTGCCTCCCAGCTACTCGGGAGGCTGAGGCAGGAGAATCACTTGAACCCCGGGGGCAGAGGTTGCAGTGAGCCCGGATCGTGCCACTTTACTCTGGCCTGGGCGAAAGAGCAAAACTCTGTCTTTAAAAAAAAAAAAAAGTCAAGTTGTTTGTTGTTTTGTTTTGTTTTAGCACTATGGAAATCATGAAACCTAACATAGATTGATTAGGGTCATATGCTGTCAATGATTGCCCAGAAACCCCTGAAGACTGAGGCCCAGGATTTGCAGGGAAGCTTCATTCTGTTCTCAGAGGGAGCAAGTCCCAACAGACCTGTAAGAGATGCCCTGAATCCCTGTGGTCATAACCAACCTCACCCCCAGCCCCTCAGGAACCACAGAGCTCTGGACAGGGCTCAGCCCCAGGGAAGCAGGGAGAGATGAGGCCAGGCACGGGGAATCAAAGCTGCAGCAGGAAGCTCCTTCCTTCTAAATAAGGGCAGAGACTTGCCTGAATCTGGGATGCTGATAGCATCCAAGGTGAGCAGCAGTAGCAGCAGCAGCAGCAGCAGCACCACCACCACCACCACCACCACCACCACCATCATCATCATCATCATCATCATCATCAAACCAGCTTTATTTCATTGAAAAGATATACATTATTAAATACTCACTCCCACTGCCTGTTATTCCACCATCTTAGCTTTATACCCTGAAGTCTTGAAACCTTTTGTACTTCAGGAGCTTCCTAACATAAGATACAAATGCCCCCTAATAGTTCTCTAAGAGTTCCCACAATAAGCCCCTGTGAGCCATTTCTGCCTTCATTGTCAACATACATTTAACAACAAATGGGTAGGACAGGAGATTATGAAATTACGTATCACAGGCACCTGGTAGGAAGCCTTGCACATTGCATGTGCTAAGGACATTTGAGTCCCCATCGCTTCCAACCTGTGTGCAGTCAAGGCAGCCTGGTCTAGGGGAGAGAACTTGGGCTTTGGAATCAGTTGCCCCTTCCCTTTCCCATGCTGTGACTTGGGGCAAATCGACCTCTCCAGCCTTGGTTTGCAAACCCTCTCTAGGATAGTTCTCTCTCTAGGAAGGGAATTCTCTCCCTGCAGGGCTGTTACAGAGCAAAAGGAGATAAGAGGGGAAAAAAAGTGCCTGGCACAAGCCTGTCACCAAGCGGGGTGTGAAAAATATGGAGTTTCCTTTCTCCTGTCATCAGCACTAGGGATGTGTGGGTCTGCCCTAAGCCACAGGGCCACCCCTGTCTGGAGGGGTGAAGGGGTGTGGTCAGTGGTGAGGACCAGGGTCCTGCTCCCCACTCCCTCCAAGGGCTGCCCATCATGCATACACTGTACAAACATCTCCAGAGATTTTAGAATTTGGGTCTCCTAATAAGGTACAACTCTCATGAGTTTGCTCAATAAGCCCATATAAGCCAGTAATGCCTGCTCTAAACTGAGTACAGAATCTCAAGAAAGAGAATGGTTAGAAAAGGAGAAGGGGATACAGGTAGCACAAGAGCATCGATACAGAGGAGAAAAGAAACTGCTCCATGAGAACTGCAGCTGAGTCCCTAGGAACACCCTGGATGACTCAGCCAGTAAGTGGCATGGCCTCAACTTGATCTAAAACATCTTTTCTTGGCCGCATGGACTGCCTCTTGGGTCTCTCTGATTTTTTTTTTTTTTTTTTTTTTTTTTTTTTTTTTTTTTGAGATGGAGTCTCACTTTGTCACCCAAGCAGAGTGCAGTGGGGCAATTTTGGCTCACTGCAATCTCTGCCTCCTGGGTTTAAGCTATTCTCGTGCCTGAGCCTCCCAAGTAGCTGGGATTACAGGCGCCTGCCACCATGCCCAGCTAATTTTTGTATTTTTAGTAGAAACAGGTTTTCACCATGTTAGCCAGTCTGGTCTCAAACTCCTGACCTCAAGCAGTCCACCTGCCTCAGCCTCCCAAAGTACTGGGATTATAGGCATGAGTCACTGCATCCAGCCAGGTCTCTCTGAAATGTTTTGGTATCTGTTTGGGAACTGTTGGGAGGTGTCTGTGCTCCTCCAAAGAGGCCCCTTGAGATGTCAGAGCCATATCAAATATTTGTGCAAATTAGAATAAATTACCCCTTTCTCAAGACATTCTACTGACATCTGCCAGAAAACTGATGTAATATATACACAAATCTATAATGACTGTCATTTGAATAAAACCTCTAGAGTTGTGCAGTGCACACCCTACACAACTGCACAGAGTACCCTCAGATCACTGGCAGCCTATTCATTTTTGACAGACATAGGTGAGAGTGAATATTACAGGGGCTTCCAGTCCTAACCTTTCTCCTCCTTCCGCCTGCATGGGAGCCAGACAGAATGACTCAGCCCCACAGGCTGTGGACATTTCTCCCTCAGCACAGGGAGGCAGGGTCAGGGATGGATATGACAAGTGGCCTGCAAGTCTCTCTCTTATCCCTGTGGCTCTCTGTTCCTCATACCTTATGCAGAGTCTCTTTTCCCCAACATGCACCTGCTGTCAGTTGCTGCTTTATCAGTGACGCACTAATTAGGTCCAGTGAGGTTTGCTCTGCATTGGAGAGGCTGCCGTGGCTGGCATTTGGACAAGCTATTCTATTTGCCTTGTGGGCCACGTGTCACTCTTTCTCCCTGGGAAATTATAAATGAGGCTCCCCTCTTGAGAGTCCCACTGTCCTAGCGTGTAGAGTTGGGAGTGGGGTGTGACTGACAAGGGTGGGCAGGAGAGTGCAGCAGCCCAGGGCTGGCATTCTGCTTGACAAGGAGTAGGCACTTGTCTGGCAAGGGACTTTGTAAATAGTAAAGCATGCAATTCTTGTGTGCTGCTGGCATGGATGTGGCATTGGACACCAAAAGCAGTCCCCATTAGTAGCTCTGGAACTCCAGGAATGACTGGGGTGATGAACAGAAGCAACCAGAGCCACTACAGGCTGCCTGCGGAACCCCTGGAAGTAGGGCGGGACTAGCCTGTGCCCCTTTCATGCTCCACCCCATCTAACCACTAGACTTTACTGACAAGCTCTGTTCTACTCCCCGTGTATCTCCTGACCTAGCACAGTGTCTGACACATACTGGCACTTAAGAAACATTTCCTGAATGTCTGAATAATTCAGTCCATGTGTACTGAACACAAATGACTCAATCCTTATCCTCACGGAACTTGCAATCTAGTAAATGAGAGCTGAATTTTTTAAATGATTACTTCATTACAACTGTGGTAAGTGACACAAAGGAGCAGTAACAGGGAAACCTGCTCTGGAAGTGGGAGGGCTGGGGGAGAGTTAAAGAGTGAGGGCCGGATACGGTGGCTCACGCCTGTAATCCCAGCACTTTGAGAGGCCGAGGCAGGTGGATCACGAGGTCAGGAGTTCGAGACCAGCCTGACCAACATGGTGAAACCCCCGTCTCTACTAAAAAATACAAAAATTAGCCAGGTGTGGCTAATTACAGGTGGCATGTGCCTGTAATGCCAGCTACTCAGGAGGCTGAGGCAGGAGAATCGCTTGAACCCAGGAGGTGGAGGTTGCAGTGAGCCGAGATCGCGACATTGCACTCCACCCTGGGTGACAGGGAGAGACTGTCTCAAAAAAAAAAAAAAAAAAAAAAAAAAAAAAAAAGGTGGGAACTGAAAGAGACCTTAGGTCTCATCTAGTCTAGTGTAATGGTTAGCAAGACACAAGGCCTATCACAATGTCTTGCTTGTCATTGAAGCTCAAGAAACACAGATTGAATGAATGAATGAATGAATGAATGAGGAAGTCACCTTGGGCTAGTGCTTTTGCCTCACTTGAACCTATGTACTCTGACCCCAGGTCCAGGACCCATTCCTGCCTTGAGCCATCCCACCTACTTGGGCTAGTGCTTTTGCCTCACTTGAACCTATGTACTCTGACCCCAGGTCCAGGACCCATTCCTGCCTTGAACCATCCCACCTACTCCTCCAACAAAAGGATAGCTGAGCCAAGTCAACTTCCTTGGTTGCTGGTCCCAGAGTGGTCTCTGCTGAGCTCCCACAGGCTGGCAGGCTCATGCCACCTTGGCCTGGATCTAGAGAACTCAGTTCCATGCCATTTACACTGCCTCCTACCCACAGAGCATATTTAAGGGGACTAGACGACAAACTCACACAATTGCCTCCCTCTTTTGTGTGAGGGAGGGTCAACCACTTTCCATTCTCCTCTATCTACTCCAAAAAAATACTCATTAACCTCCTGTCCATTGCAAGGAAAATGGATGATCAACATGAGAAGCTCAGCTGTTGATTGATTTTCCCAAACAGGGCCAAACTACAAAGCAGCATATTGCAGGGGAGAAAATTCAATAAACAATATTTGAAACAAATTTAATAGAACATATAACTCATTACCCACCGGGGTCTGGGCCTGTGCTGTCATGTTATGCAGACGCAGGTGGAAGGTAGAGCAGCGATTTGCATCTTTAGTGGGACCAGCGTCGAGGGTTTGTTAGTAGTGCTTTCAAATCAAGTTCAAGATGTTAATAACCAATACTGCATCTATAATTAACAGGCCTTTGGATGGGAGGAAGGGTTCACATTCATTCTGCATTCACAGAATGAAGATGCTGAACAGGACTGGCAGGCATCCCCAGAAGCAGCATGGGGACCTGCCCTGTGGGTGGTGTGGACGGGGGAGATGGGGATAGAGGAAGATAGAAGGACACCCAAGCATCAACTTCCAGGTGCTAAGAAAGGGTCAGAGCATCTAGGCCTTGGTTGGTGGTGCTCCCTCAAGATCAGGGCCATGTCCTCTGGATGTCTTGCTCTGTGCTTAGGTGTCAAGTGCACTTTCCATATCAACAGGGATGGCACAGGCCAACCCAGAATTCCCACATTTGGGCTGTTAGCATCCTGTGATCAAAATGGGAGCTAGGAGATTTGAGTTCCAAATGAGTGTTCACCTTGCATTGGCTGTGTGATCTTGGGCAAGTCACTTTCCCTTTTTTGTCCTCAGTTTTCTCACCCATAAAACAAGGCAGCTGGACCGGGTGATTCCCAGTGTCCCTTTCAGCTCTAGCATTATGGGCTATCTACCCACCATTGGGACAGGTGTGTGACCAGGCCCAGGCCATGCATTAGCAGAGCAGGTGGACCACAGCTGGTGGGAATCTTAGAGGCCCAAGAGGACTCCCCATCTCTGGCCCTGCTTCCTACCATTCCTCACACCTTTGGGTTAAGACCCCCACTCCAGGCAGGAAGATACTCAGAGTCAGAGCTAAAGGGCCCTTAGAGATGAAATAGCCAGTGGTTCCCAGCTAGACACTTGTAAAGGCTGCAGCAGGTTGCCAAGAGCAGTTTGGTACATTTCACAAAACCTGCGGGAAATCCTGTATTACCTGTGATGAAGCTAACTGAAACACCAAGGTTTTTCTTTTGCTTTTAATTAGAATTAAATTAACTCTGTGATATCCCAGGTGAGTGTGTGCTGATCAGAAGCTCTGATTGGTCATAGGTGACATCATAGGAATATCTAGATCATGGTTGGTGGTCAAGAGGCTGCCACTAGAGTCACATGGCATGTGGTCACTGGCCAAATTGTACTTGTCCAATATGTGACTGGCCTTGGACACCAGCCCAGAGTGACTGCAATGTCTTTCAAACGGAGAGGACTTTGTAGGGGGAGAATACCAAAAAGGGTCCTTAGTGATGAAAAGTTGGGGAGACTGGTTTCAATAGCCTCAGATGATTGATAAAGAAACCAAGGCCTGTACATTACCTTGCATTAACATGAGTTTATCCAAAGAGAAGATAGACTACTTCCAGCAGGAATTCGAGATGGTGATTTTAGGGGAACAACCTCAATAAAGGACCTTAGGGGACAGGCCTGGCTGGGGGAGTGGGCAGAGTTGCTAGGCTAAGCAAAGCACATGACATGCCAGATGCAAACTCCCCAGCTCACAACCCTGGCTCTCATCCTGGCCTTTTCTCCAGTGTGTGACAAGATCAACTGACATGAACTGAGGGCTGGTTTGGGTCAGGCTTTAGGCTGGAGGGAGGCAGGTGTAGACAGAACAACCCTTGCAGCCAGCTCCCTGGGAGCAGTGGCCTGCAAGTCCCAGCTCTGCCTTGTGGGCCCACTTTGGCTCATGGTGGATTTGATCATCTCTGATGTCTGTTTAGCTCAGAACGTCTTGTCTCCCAGAGTGGATGCTCTAGAGGCCAACTGGATAATTTTTGCCTGTGCTTCTCACTCTCTGGTAGGCAGAGTTGGGCAGAAAGTGATGGGGTGAGGCATGGAAGCACAGACCAGGATCTCCTGGCTTTCCCTTCTCACAAGAGCCCCATGGAGGCTCAGAGTCAGTGTGTTAGCGTGGGGCCCATCCTTAGACTAGGCAATATTCTGTTGCCTGTGTGTGACAAGAACCACAGAACCCAGCCTACCAGGGCCCCTCACTCACACATTATTTGAAAATTCCCATACTCTGTGCCAGGTACTGGGGAACCCAGATAGGTAAGGCCTCTCTTCTCTTGAAGCTTCTAGTCTCTCTGGGAGAGGCAGAGAGTAAATAAGTGGACAAAGAAACATACCTGGATGTAGGCATGACTATACCTGTGTGGGTACTGCCTGGGAGTTGCCCAAGGCCAGAGACTGGGTCCCAGTCTCTTCTGTGCCCTTGGAGCCTGCAACATGGCTAGCTCAGAACTGGCCCTCACTCAGCAAACATTTGCTGAATTGCCTGGCATACGAGAGAAAGCATATGGAAAGTGCCCAGTCC
The DNA here is from genome assembly GCF_007565055.1 of Rhinopithecus roxellana. Lineage (NCBI taxonomy): Eukaryota > Metazoa > Chordata > Mammalia > Primates > Cercopithecidae > Rhinopithecus > Rhinopithecus roxellana. The sequence continues at coordinate 173,074,778 of NC_044553.1, forward strand.
TTCTGCTCCTGTCCACAGTAGAAGCCAGCATGTACACACAAACATCTCATTTCAATTAAACATTTATCGAGGATCCATTATGTACCAGCAGGGGCCCAAGCTCTGAGAATCTACACATGAATACAATCAGATCCATCCCCACGGAGTTCACAGCCCTGAGGTGGAGGGAGGCACTGAGCCAACCACAACCTTCTGGTGCTAGGATGATGGTTGTTATGTATGCACCCAATTCCCACCAGGGCAGGGCTGGTGGGCTGGAAAGGAGTGTCAGGGAAGACACCCAGGAGAAAATGTACACAGACATACCCAAGGCAAACACCCACAGAAACACACAGATGTCTATACTGACTGCCTGAGCATGTGTGGACATCAATGCTGACCCATATAGACTTGGGTCCCACACAGACCATCATATTAAGGCTTGTTAGTGGTCCCCCAAATCAAAAAGGTATTACTGTACCTTGGGCCAGGGAATGGGCCAGGGTAGGCAGAGCTGACAGTCTAATCTGAGATAGGCTGGTGATTGGCTTGCTATGAACATCAATCACCAGAGACTGGCCAATTACAGACCAGGCCTCACCCTCAGATCAGAGGCTAGAAGTTAGGGAATTTGACAAAAAACTTTAACTGTTAGTGTAATACTTGTGCTCGTTGAGGTGTTAGAACCCGGTATGCATTGGTACTGAGGCCAGGGGGCCAGGGCAAAGGTGGAAGAGGAGACTGCTTGAAGTTAGCTGTGCCAAGGTTACATTCCTTCAGGGCAGAGCTGTGCACTTTAGAAACTGTCTGATTCCCCACTTGGACTTTTTGCTGTTAGGAGCTGACTGAAAAGAAAAAAAAAAAAAAACAGTTTCTTTTCTTCTCCCACTCAACAACAATCAACACAGAAGACTTCTGTGACCAATGTGTGGGGATTTCTCCCCAGCAACAAGCAATCAATCAATTCTGCAGCAGACATCAGCTGGGTGCCCTCCAATTCAATTCGGACACTATCTATCTGGAGATAGCGTCAGATCCCCCAGGTGGAGGGCTTAGGGCCCAAGACTGCTCCCCTTCCTGCCTTCAGATGCCAGTCACAAGCTTCAGGCTGTTTGCCCGTGTGTTTTTTTTTTTTCTTTCTTTCTTTCTTTCTCTTGAGACGGAGTCTTGCTCTGTCACCCAGGCTGGAGTGCAGTGGCGTGACCTCGGCTCACTGCAATCTCTGCCTCCCAGGATGAAGCAATTCCCCTGCCTCAGCCTCCCAAGTAGCTGGGACTACAGGCACGCACCACCACGCCCAGCTAATTTTTTTGTATTTTAGTAGAGACGGGATTTCACCATGTTGGCCATGATGGTCTCGATCTCCTGACCTCGTGATCCGCCCACCTCAACCTCCCAAAGTGCTGGGATTACAGTTGTGAGCCATCACACCTGGCCTTGCCTGTGCTTCTAACTGACAGGCTATAAATCAGGTTTCCTGCAGCTCCCCCCTTGGGTTCGATTAATTTGCTAGAGAGGTTCACAGATTTCAGGGAAACACATTTACCAGTTTATTATCAAGGATATTACAAACGATATGGATGAAAAGATACAGAGGGCAAAACATGTGGAAAGGGGTGTGGAACTTCCATGTCCTCTCCAGGTGCACAACCTTCCCAGAACCTCCGTATGTTCAGCTATCCAGAAGCTCTCCAAACCCTGTCCTTTACAGTTTTTATGGAGACTTCGTTACATGGGAATCATTGATTACCTCGCTGGCCTTTGGTGATCAACTTAACCTTCAGCCCCTCTTCCTTATACCTTCCCCCTTCAGTGGGTGAGGCTGTAAGTCCCAACTTTCTAATCCTGCTGTGGTCTTTCTGGTGACCAGTCCCCATCCTGAAGCAGCCATCAGTCATTAGCATACAAAACGACCTCACTTTTGGCCAGGCACGGTGGCTGACACCTGTAATCCCAGCACTTTGGGAGGCCGAGGTGGGTGGATCACCTGAGGTCGGGAGTTCGAGACCAGCCTGACCAACATGGAGAAACCCCGTCTCTACTAAAAACACAAAAATTAGCTGGGCGTGTTGGTGGGTGCCTGTAATCCCAGCTACCAGGAGGCTGAGGCAGGAGAATCGCTTGAACTGGGAGGTGGAGGTTGCGGTGAGCCGAGACCACGCCACTGCACTCCAGCCTGGGCGACAAGAGCAAAACTCCGTCTCGGGGGGGAAAAAAAACCCCTCACTTTGGAGATTCTAAGGATTCCAGTAGTTGCTTGGCAGGAAACTGGATGAAGACCTAATATATATTTCACAATATCAGAGGATCTGACAAATGCAAAGTGTTTGGAACAGTGGCCCTCAGGGAATGGTCATTCCGTCCTCCAAGACCATACCTGTAGTGTGTGGTGATAAAAGTTCCAGCCTGTGTCAGCTGTGAGGGGGAACAGGGAGCCAGCCCAGAGAAGGTGATAAAAAGGTAAACAAGGGGCATGGAGTCAGGACTCTCCCCAACCCCCCTGCCGCGGGTACCCACCCTGCCTCCTCTCCTTCAGGGCTGGCATTTTTTAATTGAGAAGTGAATCTCTCCTCCAGAACTTCCTTCTTAAACTTAAACCTAGGAGGATTTTGTGTATTCTTTCCCTAAGAGATGGTATATCTTTGCACTAATAGCTTGTATAGTGCTTTCTACCCATCAGGCACTATTCTAACTGCTACACAAATGATAACTAATTCAATCCTCTTAATCCTGTGAAAAGGAGACATTTCAATTCCATTTAACAGATGTGGGAACTGAGGCTCAGGGGATTTAGCAAATTGCCTATGGTCACACGGTGAATAAGCTGTGAAGGCAGGATGGCACCAGAATCCACCCTCTGATCCCTCACCCCTATTGCCTCTCAAGATGGAAGATCTGGTTCTTTCTCCTTCACCTTCACTGGTACTAACACACCAGGGGTTCTGGATAAGCCACTGCCTCTCTCGAATCTCCCTTTTCTTCTCTGGGAAGCAGAAAGTCACCTCCGGCCTCCCAGGACTCCTGCGAAGACCGGGCGTAGGCTTCTCTGGGAGGAAACTGACACAGCATTGTTGGGAGCAGATGTGTCAAGCTGGGCTCCCGGCATCCTGTCCCATGGATCAGGGCCAGGGCAGGAGGCCTCTCTGAGCCCCATCAGCAGACCCGCAACAGGGCTCACAGGCAACCTGAGGCCTTGCAGAGGGATCAGGATTGGGGACACTAATGAGGACGCTGGGAGAGAAACCCCTTCTCTTTGATAGCAGATTCAGGTAGACAGGCTTACGCTGTGCCCACGGTCTGCACCCAGGCCAAGACCCTCAGAGGTTAAACAGATTCTTATGTGCTATTTATTGTCTTGGAGAAATTGGAGTTTTCTGGGTAATAGGAAAGCTGACAGAGTCCAGCTGGTCAGGCCTGCTGGGGACTGGCGGGGGAAAGAACAGGAACCGTGGGGCCTTTGGGATAGGACTTCACACTCCCTGACTCCGAGGGTGGGACAGAAGCAGAAAAGGGCTGGAGAGGAGCTTCTCCGTGGCAAAGACCCACACCCACGGGTCTCTCTGTGGCCCACATAGGAGTGAAGGCAGATGCCTGGATCCTTAGAGTTGAGAAGGGAGCTCCTCTATGCCACGCCTGTCATTTGAGAGATGTGGGAACTGAGACTCAGAGAGGGGCAGTACATATCCGGTGTCACACAGCTAGTGGGGCCCAAATTTATTACCAGGATTCCCACGGGAAGCTTAGGCGTAAGGCCTAAGACGCTGGCTGGAGACACTCCCTAGGGGCCGGAGGTGGGAATTCAACATCCAGCGACCACTTGCTCCAGCGTAGACAGCCCCACAGTAGGTTCCTAAGTGGGGAAGCATGTCCTGGGGGACCTGGGGAAGAAAGTCCGAACTCCCTCCCCTGGCATTCTAGGCTCCCAGCCCCCCTTTTGCCTATCTCCTTCACTCCTCCCTTCAGCCGCCCCTGGAGCATTCCCAGCTCATACTCTGCACTCTCGTCCACACCCCTCTTCCCACCTGCATCCCCTTTACCCTACTCTTCTGATTAACTGAATGCTCCCACCCCTCAAGGCCTCTGAAGCCTCCATTCCTGGTCTCCCTATCCTGTAACTTGCCCCTCCTCCAAATTCCTTACTGGAGCTAACAGCATACCCACTTACCGGTAGAGTGGATGCCCAGATTCACCCCTCAGGACAGAAGCACTTTCTTCTCTAGCTGCCAGAAAGTTAGTGGCTCCCAGGTGAGGCCCTCTATAGACACTGCCTTTGAAGTCAGCCGACTCACCTGAGTCATGGCCCCTTCCCCCATCCCAGTGGATGGCCAGTGATTGATGGGGGCATAAAGGATTTCCTTCCTTTTCCCCCATGTGGGACAACTCCAGGGGTCATCTCAGCTTCAGAGCTTCCTGCCAGATCAGCAGAAATTACTGTAACTGTGCCTCGGTTCAACTTTTCCTCAGCCTTGACCGCCTCCCTCATCAGGATTGTTCTCAAGAGCTCGCTAATCTCTATCTCAGAATGTTTTCCAGGGCAGCCAGTTTAGGATCCCCGGTAATGTAATGGTTAAGCAGCCAGCCTGGGTTCCAACAAGGAGCAACTGGGTTTAGTTCTGTGACCTTGGCAGAGTTAAGTAACTTCTCCATGCAGTTATCTGTTAGGTGAGAATTATGCTGAGGCAGTAGCTTCTATCTCCTGTGAGTGCTGTGACAATTAAATGAGATGGTGTGTGTGGTACATGATATTGAGAAAAGTCTCAATATGCATTAGCTATCATTTACATTTAACTTCTCTGAGGCTCAGGCAAATACGGATAGGATATTACTACTCATGTCATGGGGTTGTGGGTGAGAAATAAGACTGGGAGACAACGGGTTAGACTTGGTGCTGCTTCAGCCTAATACAGACTTTGGGGTCAAGGTCCCCTAGATTTGTGGTCTGGAGGCCTGACCCCTGCAATAACTGATAATGGTTATATTAGTTTTCCATTGCTGCTGTAAAAAATCACAATTTAGTGGCTTCAAACAGCACTAATTTATTATCTGACAGTCCTGAAGGTCAGAAGTCTGGTATGGGTTTCATGAGGCTGAAGCTCAGGTGCCGGTAGGCCGTGTTCCTTCCTGGAAGCTTTAGGAGAGGGTCTATTTCCTGCTCACTCATGTTGTTGGCAGAATTCAGTTCCTCTGGTTGCAGGACTGAGGCCCTCATTTTCTTGCTAACTGTAAAAGAGCTGCTGATCCCAGATTCTAGAGGCCACTGCATTCCTCAGCTCCTGGCCCCTTCCTCCATCTTCAAAGTCAGCACAGGCGGGTGGAGGGCTTCTCATGGTGTATCTCTCTGACCTACCTTTGGTCATCTTTTACTCTGAAGGACTCGTGATTATATTGGGCCCACCTGGATAACCCCTGACATTCTCCCCATCTCCAGGTCCTTAATCACACCTGCAAAGTCCCTTTTTGCCATGTAAGGTAACATATTCACAGATCCCAGGGATTAGGACATAGACATGCTGGGGGCAGCAGGGGTCATTATCCTGCCTACCACAGCCATCCAACGTGGAACAATCTTTGATCCAAAATTCAACCCCTCCCTTTCCAGGGAGAGGTCTGTGCCGTTTCCTGTGCAGCAGGGACCTACGGCCCCAACTGCTCGTCCATCTGTAGCTGTAACAATGGTGGCACCTGCTCCCCAGTAGATGGCTCCTGTACCTGCAAGGAAGGTAATGTGCCCTCTCTCCCAAGCTCATCGCCCACATATGAGCACACTGCCCAGGTGGTGCTGCCAGCTGAGGTGGGGCTGCCCCAACCCCACCCACATGCAAGGTCAGGAAGCCTATATTGGTTGGGTTCCAGGCAAGGAAACCCATGCCAGGAACTTCAATAGCAGGAATGTAATGAGGAGATTCATTGCAATGTTGTTCAAAGAGCTGAAGAGCACACAGGGAAGGTATGCAACCCAGACATTAACACCTGTGGGAGAAGCTGCTATCGCTCCTAGGGTTGGAGGGACAAAACAAGGAGTTCCCAGAGCCTGGGAGTGAAGGGTACCTGGTAGGCACTGAGACATGGAGAGAGGGGGCTGCGCCACCGCCGAGGCCCCAGGCAGAGAAAGAGGGAGAGGACACACCTATCTCTCCTGCTTCCACTCTCCAGTCTGTGGGCAGGTCTCCCACGGGCAGCCCAGCTGGGAGCCAGCTGACGAGAATCCTGGGATATGCATCCCGCAGGGGCCAGCCCCCATCACAAACAGGGAAGGGAGGAAGGGGAGAAATGGTGCAGTAGGCAAAGAGGCCAGTGACCAGCCTAAAAATGGAGAATCAGCTGTCCCTCAAACAGAGGGCCCTGAGATAAACTGCCAGACTCCACCCTGGGCAGAGACAGCACTCCCCACCTGAGGTGGTACCTGTTCCAGGTAGGATCATCTGCCCGGAGCACAAACAGTGAGCACCCAGAGGCAGGAGACCTGGGTTCTAGCCCCAGCTCTCCTAACAGCTCTGTTGAATTTCTGAACTGTGTGTGGAATGTGTGTTCTAACCCAGCCCTCAGGAAAGCAGTGGTTGGGGTGGGATGCTGTGTGCAGAGCTGGGGGGAGTGGGGAAAAAGACACACTGGACCTGGAGAAGTGACAGTCCCTTTCCCTCCCCTCAGGGTGGCAGGGCCTGGACTGCACCCTGCCGTGTCCCAGTGGGACGTGGGGCCTGAACTGCAACGAGAGCTGCACCTGTGCCAATGGGGCAGCCTGCAGCCCCACAGATGGCTCCTGTTCCTGCACCCCTGGCTGGCTGGGAGACACCTGTGAGCTGCCTTGCCCGGTGAGTGCCAGGGTGGGGAGGGACAGGCTGGGCTCAGCATTCTCTCATGCCCTTTCCCTGGTGTTAGTTCGTCCACAAGAGTGCACAGAGGGCCGGGCGCGGTGGCTCAAGCCTGTAATCCCAGCACTTTGGGAGGCCGAGACGGGCGGATCACGTGGTCAGGAGATCGAGAGCATCCTGGCTAACACGGTGAAACCCTGTCTCTACTAAAAATACAAAAAAAAAAAACTAGCTGGGCGAGGTGGTGGGCGCCTGTAGTCCCAGCTATTCGGGAGGCTGAGGCAGGAGAATGGCGTAAACCCGGGAGGCAGAGCTTGCAGTGAGCTGAGATCTGGCCACTGCACTCCAGTCCGGGCGACAGAGCGAGACTCCGCCTCAAAAAAAAAAAAAAAAGTGCACAGAGAAGGGCACTAAGCTAGGTGATGGGACACTTAGATTTAGGTTACAGTCTTAGTCCTAACTTCTCTGTGGCTATTTTACTACTTTGGCCCTCATCCCTCTCACCTATAAAATGGCAAATACTTGGCAGATGTGGTGACATGGCATCACTTTTCCCGTGTTGCTCTTGGTAAACACTATTGACTCTGGCACTCGAGCGCAAATGCAACTTTGCTACAAGACAACCCTTACTAATCCAGGAGAGTTGCCATTCCTTGGTAGATAATGTCTAAGCTTCCTTCTGGTTCCAACAGTCTGTACTTTTATGATCAAGAGTGTGTGGCGACTAAAGTAAGCACTGTTCAACAATAACCACCCAGACTTAATCACTGGATCTTATAGGTCTGAGATACAAATAAGTTAAACCCACTGATATATTGTTGGATGAGCGAGCAATGCAGTCCTTAATGAGTAATTCGGAGTCCTGCAGTCCTGAGTTCAAATCTCGGCTTTGTCACATCCTTTGTAACCTTGAGCATATGACTTCACCTCTCTAACCTTGTTTCTTATCTTTAAAGTGGGAATATAATGGAATCATACTATAGAATTGCTGTGAGGATTAAGAAAAATGAGGTATATGAGGCTTTTGATACCTAATGAGCATATAAGAATTGGTGACTACCTTCTTCCCCAGCAACAAAGAATAAATCATAGTCATTCCTCACATGTGATCGATGTGTTACAATTTGCAAAGTGCACTTTCATTTACAATTTTGGTTAATGATCATTACAGGCCTTTGAGCTTGACCACTGAAAAGTAGAGCAGGAGTATCACCCTCCCTCCCAACCTCATACTCCTGTTAATGCAGCCAAATAATTCTTCAGAGTATCTTTATGGCTGTGTTGATTCCCACTTACAAAACGTGTCCCCATTGTGCCCCAGCCCCAGTCTCCCTACATCCCTGTGGGGTTCTGGCTCAGTTTTGTCATCAAGATCCAGTAGATCTCACTGGACCCTCCGAAAGTAAAAATTAAAGAAAAGATCCATAGAAGTAACACAAACCTCTGGAAGTTTGGGTCTAATCATTTTTCTCTCCCTGTCTTCTCCACAGGATGGCACATTTGGGCTGAACTGCAGCGAACACTGTGACTGCAGCCATGCTGATGGATGTGACCCCGTCACAGGCCACTGCTGCTGCCTGGCCGGATGGACAGGTAACCTTCCCTTGCTGTGCCACCACCCAGGTACTGTGAAACTGGGTTCTTGGTATTCTACTTCTCTTGACCGTTCTTTCTTCTTCAACACCTTTCTTCTTGATCCCTGACTATGCATCTTTCCCTTTATCTGCTCTGGGTTCCAGTTCTTCATTCCATTTAATTCAAGTATTTATTGAATATCTATTAGGTATAAGCTCTGTCCAAGACACTGGAGTCACTCCAGTAGGTCAAAAGCTGACATATGGTGGGTGTAAGTGCTCACTCTAGAGAATATGATGGAGAGGGGGACAAGGGTCTTTCTCCTTAGTTTAGTCTCAGAATTCTGCTCCTTATATCTATCCTGTCAGCCTGCCTCCTAATACAAAGTGAATCCATCTACTTCTCTCCATCACACTGCCACCACACAGTCTGCTGGGCACCATCCCGCATCTGGCACTGCCTTGGCCTCCGATCTTGCCCAGCTGCATTCATTCTGCACCTGGTGGCCAGAGTCAACTTTTCAAACCCAGACCTGCCATTTTAGTCCCTGTTCAGAATGCCTCAATGGCTTCCCACGACTCTTATATAAAACTTTAAATCCTTACCATGGCCCAGGGCCCATGGGATCTGGCTCTGCCTGACTCCTCCACCTCGCTCTGGTCACTCTGTGGCTCACTACATTCCAGCCACCAGGGCCACAGTCTACTTCTTCAGGGAGCCAACCACCTTCCTGACTCCAGGCCGTTGTACATGCCATCCCCTCTGCCTGGATCATTTCATTCCCCTTTTCACCTGATAACTCCTTGTCTACCAGATTCCAATGTAAAGCTTTCTTCCTCTAGGAAGGCACTTCCCCTGCTATGATACCCACCCCCCACCTGACCAAGACAAAAGCATCCCCTTTATTAATTCTTCTACCCTACATTTTTCCTATTGTGGTACTTAAATCAGAGTTCAATGACAATTGTGGAAACTGTTTATTATCTGCCTCCCTAATGTGGCCATCAGCTCATTGGAGGCATATGCCTTATTCACCATTGTATCCACTGCCTGCCACAGAGATATGGATAACATGGTTGTTAAGAACCCACCTCTAGAGCCAGACTCCTGGGGTTTATGACCTTGGGCAAGTCATTTAACCTCTCAGGGCCTGAACTTGTCATCCCTAAAATACAGATAATTATCCTTGCAACTACAAGGTTGTTTTGAAGCTTAAATGAGTTACTGCCTATAAAGTGCTAATAGTCCCTGGCACATAGTAAGTGCTCAGTAAAAGTAGGCCATGAACACAGGAAGTGCTTAATAAGCATTTCAGGAGTGAACCTACTAGCCAGTCCCAAGGTGATGAGTAGCAAAGAGAAAGAAATATAGTCATTTCTGGCAGTATAGGTTATCAGATTAATAATTAACACCAGGTTGCTGCACAGCCTGTGTTCATAACCAGAAAGTTTCTAAGCAGCCAAAAGCCAGGGACATTGCTTCCTCTGCAGTATCTCTGGCCTGGCTTCCCCTGGCCTGGCTTCCCCTGCCCTGCTGGCTCCTGCCCCTCAGTAAAGAATAAGGCTCCACCCTGGTCACTGGCACCCTAGAATCTCAGCAGAAGCCAAGTGGAAATCAACTTTAATTTTTCATTGCTTTAATTTTGAGTGAGCCGATTAAGATTTTAATGACATCTAGTGCTTAAAAATTCTGTCTTTGGTGAACAATCTTTCAGCAAGGCCTCTGCTGTTCTAAACCTAATTTCCCCAAATGTGGTCCTGAAGTCTTTTACAAGAAGCAATTGATGTCCTGAGGTTTGTCATGCAGAAGGGGGCCAATGAGAGACAGAGATGGGCCTCCCACTGAGCCCTCCCCACTCACCTCTGCCTCAAGAAAAATCTGTGCCTAATTTCCTAGTCCCTGGCACATTGCTCATTCCTTGGCTCGGCACAGGTTTGGGGCTGCCTGGAGATGTGCACATGTCTTCCCTTTACCCTCATAAGCCATAGGCTTACTGATAACTGGCATTTTGTCTTATTCATCTTGCCCTGCACATAATACGTGCTTATTAAATGTTTATTGAAATAAACTGGAAGAACTTGGCCTATAACCATTCATGATTTTTCCCCTTAAAGTGGGGGAGGCTTTAAAGATTATCTCCTCCAACCTTCTCATGCCACAGATAAGGAAAAGGAGTTGTCTGGGGTCTCAGGACATAGGGGCCAATAGGATGAGAGACTCAGGATTGTATCTTAAGGGGGAACCATTTATTCAATCAACTAGCATTTATTGACTCAAGCAATTACCAAACTCAGCAGTAAATGGTAAAAAGCAACAGTTTCTGAGTACCTACTGTGTGCCAAACACTTTGCTGGGCACCAAAGATGCAAAAATGACCAAGATGGCATCCTGTCTATGAGGAGCACCTAGGTAAGCAAAGTCAGAAGTGTCAGTAAGCCATGGTCCCTGTCTTCACATTGCTGGCAGGGGAGACAGGACTCATGTGTCTGAAGCTTTCAAGTAACAGGTATAGACAAAGCTGTATGCTGCTGGTTATCAAAGAGATGCTTGTCTACCTGGGCAGACATCCAAGAAAGCTTCCTGGAGAAGGAATGGACCCTGAAGGACCTGAAACGGACCCTGAAGGATATGGGATGCTGAGTGGCTACTGGCTTCATTGCATGAACCAGAGATCATCATGTATGGATCCCTAGCCTAGGTTTACTCACCAATATAGATGTGGGGGTGGGGAAGATTCCTGAAAAATAAAGTAAGGGGATTCCCTAGAGTAAGAAAGGAAAGGACCTCTGAGGGAGACTATCCCTATCCGACTGTGGGGAAAACTGGGGCCCGGGAAGGTAACTGAAGCTGCTTCTTCAGAAACTATAGCTGGAAGCCTCCCACAAGGCCAAGGCCAGCCCCTTTGATCGTATCAGTCAGTCACTTCTGGAACTGGGCACTCCGTGTGGGGAAATCCTTGACCCTTCTTTCCACTTAGATCCCATGTCTTAAGCTCCAAGAAGGTCTTGGGACATATAGAGCCACCACAAACAGGAGCCCCACTCCCACGGAAACAGGCCCAGAATATAGTAACTGCCAAGTCCTAGAACCCAGTGGGACTTTACAGACACCTTCAGTCTGAGAATAAACATGGTACACTCATGGTTCTCAATCTCCATAAACGAGAACCCCTTTTGACATGAAAACACTAAGGATTCCACAATGAGAGTAGCTATACTTTTAATGGCCACTGGGTACGATAAACACAATAGCAACCAGCTGCCATGAATTCAGTGGTGCTTTCACATACACTGTTTTATGAACACAGTAATACCTATAGTTTCAGGAAAGAGCAGTGTCTATGTGTGACACATGTGCCTTGGTCAGCTGACAAAGAGTGCTTGGTGTGCAGTGGAATTGGAGGCCCTGTAGGCAGCAAAGCTCCACCTGAGTGCAAGGAACAGCTTTGTCCCTAGGCCTGTGGTCTGAATCCTGGGTTTCCAACAACCACAGGCAAAAGAAGTCCTAGGCTGGTGCAGTGGTTCATGACTGTAATCCCAGCACTTTGGGAGGCTGGGGCGGACAGATCACTTGAGACCAGGAGTTTAAGACCAGCCTGGCCAACACGGAGGAACCCCGTCTCTACTAAAAATACAAAAGCTAGCCAGCTGTGGTGGCTCACACCTATAATCCCAGCTACTCGGGAGGCTGAGGCAGGAGAATTGCTTGAACTCGGGATGCAGAGGTTGCTGTAAGCTGAGATCATGCCACTGCACTCCCGCCTGGGTGACTGCACTCCCACCTGGGTGATAAGAGTGAGACCCTGTCTCAAAAAAAAAAAAAAAAAAAAAAGCCTTATGGCAGATCACAGCTTTTGTTATGCCCAGGAAAAGGAGAAACTTGAAGATGGATCCAAAACTTTGAACAGTTTTATGGTTTCCACTTTCCCAAACTCCCTTTAGTCAATCTATGATGCCTGTCCAGGGTTCACCTCTTGGGCACCTGAAACACCACTGGGAGAGACCCCTGTCAATGGGTAAAATATGGCTGCCAGATCCCATTCCTTGGGGAGGAAACCACTTGCCCACCCCCTCCCCCGCCGACCCCCCACCTACCCACCCGCAACCATCTCCCAGAAAGTGGCATCTGAAGCCTCTACCCTGCTGCAAAACTGAGACACTACAGGGAGGGAGTGCAGATGCTGGGCTAGACTGAGGAACAGGAGGATGAGTAGTGGTTCCACCCTCCCTCCCCTCTCCTCGACAGCCCAGGTGGGCTTGTACAATTCCAGTCTGCCTCTAAATTGGTCCCACTGCTCTCCTGCTGCTGCTAGGGCTGGCTGTGTTCACTGGGTACAAGTGTCTTTCTCCTTTCTTTCTTTCTCTTTCCCACAATCGCTGTCCTTATAACAAGGCAGACATGATTTTTCAACTAATTCTGCCCCTCTCTGAGCCTCTGATATTCACCTTCTGAAGCCAAGCCAATCTCCTGGGCTCGTATGTTCCATTTCCCTAATGCATGTCAGAATGGAAGCCTTTTTGCCTGGGAAGAAAACCTACCCCAGAGTTGGGGCATCCAGCCTCAGGCCTTTTAAAATTCCTTCTTCGCCTTCAGGCTGTAGGGAACCTAACACACATTTTCTCTACCTGAGCCCAAAAAAACTATTATAGAATTTGTTCCTTTTTCTTATTGAGAAATTCCATCCATTCCCCCATAGGCCACTGTCAAATTGAGGGTCACTAAATCAAATTGTTGGGTTACAGCTGGCATTTTAAAAACTGAAATAGAATACATCATAGTACAGAGAAAACATCAGAGTCCATCATACATAGTGACAGTAAATGTAATTTTTGCAAAGCACTGGTTTCTATTGTATGTGTGCATGAATGATACATATATTGCACTGAGGAGTCTGGTCAGAAGAATCTGAAGAGACCCCACCTACTCTCTGAGCCCCTCCCTGGGTGGGCTGGCAGGGACCCAGCAGCACCAGTAGCTCCTGGGCTAACGTGTGTGGGCATATGGCTCACTCCCAGCTGGCACTTACTTGCCCAAAGTTGGTTTCTCCTGGTCCTGTTCTTGAATGCAATACAGAAGAGGCCCTTGTGATCTGGTCCCTTCTTACTCCCACAATCTCATCTCTTGCCATACCCCATTTTGCACTTTGTGGTTCAACCACATTCACTATTTGCAATTTCTTTCAAGACATCATTCTTTCTCCTGCCTCCTGCTCTTTGTACATAACAATTTCATTTGCTTGGTCAATTCCTCCTTGACTTTTAAACTCTGGACATCACTTCTTCCTGAAAATCCTCCATGACCAGCCAAGCCTCAGCTGAGTTTCTCCTCTACATTCCTGGATGCACTATGCTGCCTCCACCTCTTCATACTGCACTGTCCCCCTTCCCTCCATTTTTCCCTCTGCCCTCACCTCTCTTACCACTGACCTGAGTCTGCCTCTGGCCCACAGGCATCCACTGTGACAGCACGTGTCCACCTGGCCGCTGGGGCCCCAACTGCTCTGTCTCCTGCAGCTGTGAGAATGGAGGCTCCTGCTCCCCAGAGGATGGGAGCTGCGAGTGTGCCCCTGGCTTCCAAGGACCCTTATGCCAGAGAAGTAAGGCTGATCCCCTGACCCCAAAGAGTTCAGAGGGCTCATCCTCCCTAGCCCTCCCAACTAGAACTAGCCCTGGCCTGGCAGAGGCTGGGCTCTTAAATCAGCCCCCATCTCTTCCTTCCCTCTAGTCTCCTCTCTCTCTGCACTGGCTGTTCTGTCCCAGGTTTGGGGCCCAGCCCAGCTACTCAGTGGCAACAGGGCCACACCACAGCTCTTCTCTGCAGAAAGGGATGCACCCTCCAAGATGCGGGAAGGATACAGGTCTCCCTATGTTTTTGAGAAGTGTGGAACAGGAAGGGTAGCTAGGCTGGCTGGGGTCTATTGGGCTGCTGACCACCATCTTCCCTTTACCCTCAGTCTGTGCCCCTGGGTTCTACGGCCACAGCTGCGCCCAGCCATGCCCCCTCTGTGTGCACAGCAGCGGGCCCTGCCACCATGTCAGCGGCGTCTGTGAGTGCCTCCCAGGATTCTCTGGAGCTCTCTGTAACCAAGGTACTGTCTCCAGTGGGACGGTACTGGGCAGGGAGGTGAGAGGTTCTGGGAGGAAAGTGGCAGGGAAGGAAGGGCTTAGGGATTTTCATCATACTCTGTAGAGGTAGCTCCTTCCCTCTTCAGGACTTGGGCTGCCTTTATGAGAATTGCCCCACATGGCATGAGACAAAGGCCCTAACGCAGTTAACAGGCTCAGAGGTGAAATGCTTTGTCTGTGATTTCGTAGCTAGCAAGTGGCAGAAACAAATTCTGATTCCAACATGCATGCTAAAGGGATGAAAAGTGAAATAAGCATAGAGGAGATCTACATCACAAGTGGCACCATGTGGTCTGTGCCGACTGCCAAAGGTAAAGGCAGAGAATGCTGTGGGAGTGCAGAGGAGTTGGCTCTGGCTTGAGCTGGAGATGGCAACTTCCAAGCCCTTCTCCCTGTCATATTCAGGCCACCATCCCTAATCCCTCCCCACATGCTTTCCTGATTTGACCTCAGAATCCTTCACAATACCAACTCCAAGAACTGCTACCACTCAGCAGGAGTTGAAAAGCGATATAAAGCTTATTTGCATTGGTGTTCTGCCCTACCAGTTCTTTGTGGGGGAAAAACCCTGATCTGTAACATCTGCAGATTTTTAAAATATAAATATTCCTACCATGGCTGATTTCAAGATACCAGTGATTTAACATCATTCACAAAATTCCCAAATATTGAACAACCAGTGAGAAGGTAGGAGCTGCCTCCACACATCATTGCCTATTGCCATCCCTGGCTTTCTTAGGACAAGACAGTATGGATTTGGGGGAAGGCTCCGTGGACCATGCAGGACTTCAGCTGGGCCTTAGCTTGAAAGGTGGAAAAGGAAGAAAAGCATTGTGTGTAGAGGAAGCAGCTTGAGCAAAGCATAGAGACATGGGCATGCTATAGGGAACAGCTGATGGATATGGTAGCTGGGGGTGGGAAATGGGGGTTAGAAGGTAGGCTGAGGCCTTCAGAACAGGTTTGAACACAAGGTTACAGAACTTGCACTCTGTTAAACTTAGGGCTAAAAGCAACTTCAAGGTCATCTATGCAAGAAATCTCATCTGGACTCTGCTTAAATACTTCTGTTGACCGAGCGCTCACTACCTCCCAGGGGAACCCATTCTTTTGATGAATAATCACTACTGAGCTGGGCTATTTTTGCAAGTGTGTGGGCTGTTAATATGTTTGAGTAGAAAGTTTACTACATGATGCTTTGAGGTCCTGAGAAGTTTGAGCCCCAGGGAAACATATGTGACAGTTTCATTTACTTGCAACCCTCCTAGGATGGTTTAATCATAACCTGACATGTCGAGGTTTACTTATTAAACATAGGAGACTCGGCCATCAATACAGATAGTCTAGGTCTAAATTAGGACCCATGCAGCCCGAGGAGTAACTCTCAGATGCTGCGTTGTCTGATTTATCGCCCACTGGCCTAATGAGTATTTCCCACATATAGATCTAATAGAGTTTGCTATTAATGGCAACTGCCCTGGTTAAGTCTCAAACCTTGTAAAAAATTGAACTGACACTTTCTAATGACTGGCTTTCCAGCGAGTTACAAATTATAGACACTGCTTATGCAGAATCATTAAACATAGATTAAATACAACCAGATGTTTTCTTTTCACCAGCCCCCCTTCTGTCCACTGCCCCTCTCTTTGCCTTACTCTTGATTCAGCTAAGAAGTCGACCAATTAATGGATTAGATTGATCGTATTAGCAGTTCTGTGGGTAAATTTCTTGGCCTCATACATGTGAGAAAGACTTCAAAGATAAGACTGTCTTGTTAGAGAAGCTCAGAGTTCGTTTTGCAGGTAGGGTAGAGGGAGCAGCACTGGCACCCTACTCCCCACAGAGGGCCAGGACTTGGGGTTGGGTTCCCCAAATCAAGTACCTCCCAGAGGTAGGAAAGAAGAGGCTGGGCAGCCTGCTTTTCAAAAAGCTGGAGCTTCAGCTGCAAACAGGTGAGATGCAGGTCACCCTCTTGGCAACAGAACTTCCTGGAAGGGAACTAAGGTTTCTGCCAGGGGAAGCACAGGGCCCCAAATCAGCCAGCCTGCCACAGCTACTAACTATGGCCCTAGGACAGTCGGTGAGGGTTCCCATTCCCACCTCAAACATGAGGAAACAGAGACCAGGACAGGTGTTGTGGTTTGCTCAAAGGCACTTAGCCAGCAAGCAGTACAACTTCCTAGTTGTGTGACCTTGGGCAAGTTACTTGGGCAAGAAACCTGCCTCAGTTTCTCATCTATAAAGCAGAGTTAATGATAGGGCATAATAATGAGACTATATAAGAGTATTCCAAGATTAAGTGAACTAAATACAGGCATACCTTGTTTTATTGTGCTTCACAGAAACTGCATCTTCTTGTTGTTTTTTTTACAAGTTAAAGGTTTGGCCGGGTGCAGTGGTTCACATCTGTAATCCCAGCACTTTGGGAGGCCAAGGCGGGTGGATTGCTTGAGGTCAGGAGTTCGAGACCAGCCTGGCCAACATGGTGAAACCCTGTCTCTACTAAAAATACAAAAATTAGCAGGATGTGGTGGCGCATGCCTATAATCCCAGCTACTGGGGAGGCTGAGGCAGGAAAATCGCTTGAACCTGCGAGGAAGAGGTTGCAGCGAGCCAAGATTGCACCACTGCACTCCAGCCTGCGCAACGTAGCGAGACTCTGTCTTGAAACAAAAAACCAAAGGTTTGTGGCAACCCTGCCTTAAGCAAGCCTGTCGGTGCCATGTTTCCAACACCATGTGTACACTTTGTGTCTGTGTCAGCATTTTTTTTGCACTAAAGTGTTTTTTAATCAAGGCATGTACATTGTTTTTTAGACATAAAGCTATTGCACACTTAATAGAGTACAGTACAATGTAAACATAACTATTGTATGCTCTGGGAAACCAAAACACTTGTGACTTGCTTTATTGCAATATTCACTTGCAGTGATCTAGAACCAAACCCACATCTCTGAGGTATGCCTGTATTTGTGAAGCACATTGAACAGTGTCTGGTGCATTTAAGTGTCATGTATATGTTTGTTGAATACATAAAGAAAACTTGGACCTAAATCCAAGGCTTTGGACTGGAGAGTCTGGTCCACCATACTGCCTTTATTATTTGTCTCATCATGTCCAGGAGAGGCACTGAGTAGACGCAAATCCTAGCCACTAGTGGCCCACAGTCTGGCTGGGGAAGAACTACCAATATGAGGCAGTGTGGTATAAAGCAGAGGGTTTCAGCCCAAGATGTGAGAGACCTGGGCCCTGGGGAAGTCATGTATCTTCAAGAATCAACACCTTCCCATCATCTTCTGTGCTGCTCTCCAGGATCGACTTTATTTTGTGGCAATGGGAACCCACTGAGGCTCTCTGAGCAGGACATAGGAGTGCCACGAAGAAAGCTGTGCTTTAGAGAGCTCAAGCTGTAGGAAGCAGATGGGGGATGAATTGCAAGGGAAAACAAAAGGTTAAGTGCTCAATGAATACTCAAGCCTAGTCCTAAAAGAGCTTTGCAGCCTGAGTGAGGAAACCAGCTCTTCCTCCAGGGACCAAGGAGTGACTCCTCCAGGAAGGTTTGTGACCAAAATCCTCCAAGTGACTCAAATTGGAAATACCAGTGGTGGACAGGGCCTTATGAACTCAAGAGGGCTTTCCTGAGGAGGATGCTGAGCTGAGAGGCTTGAGCAACAGGTCAGAGGAAAGAGGCGGGCAGGGACAGACACTCAGGGCTGGTCCTTTAACAGTCAAACCGTAGGCAGGCCTGCCACACGGCATTTATCCCTCTCTGTCCAGCTGTACACATTATCTACCCTTGTGGTTGTGGAATCTGTGATGTTGGTGAAAGTGGTAATGGAAAGCAGAAGGCTGTGGAACAGCACAGGGAGCACTGGACTGTGAGTCCAGAAGTATAGTGCTCAGCCTCCCACTTCTCATCTGTGAGGCCTAAGTCAGGTGATTCTACCTCTATGGGCCTCAGGCTGTTCTTAAAGGCAATCATAATAGAGCCTTCTGAAGAATGCAGCTGTAGGCATGAGAGGGGCAACTCATTTATGTGCAAATGGAGAAGGGTGACGAGGGTACCAAGGCGGGCACGGTTTCCATCCAGATCCATGACCCCTGGGTGATCGTGGCTGTGGCTTGGGAACTTCTAGGGATGAGGCTGTGGGTGGAGGTCAGAGGAACACAGGTGGGAGGATGGGTGCCAGGCTGCCCTGTGCCCACAGTGTGTGCTGGAGGACACTTTGGGCAGGACTGTGCCCAGCTTTGCTCCTGTGCCAACAACGGGACCTGCAGCCCTATCGATGGCTCCTGTCAGTGCTTTCCTGGATGGATTGGCAAGGACTGCTCACAGGGTAAGTTGCTACCTGGGAATGCCCCTACCTAGAGTCAGGCCCAAAAATTCTCCCTTTCTTGCCCAAAACCTCTCTGTCCTGGTGCCTCCACTTCAAGGGATGAAATCTCCTTCTGCATGTAGGAATGAGCCCCATTTAGCTCTACAGCTAACATGATGGATTATTAGGATTGATCATTGGTATTAACTGCTGGTATCAAAGGTATTGATAATGCTATGAATTCTGAGACTCGATACTCCATTAGCACCTGGGCAAGGGGTAGCCCCTGAGTTTGGATGGGGAAGAGGAGGGGCAACAGCATGCTTGAGTTTGGGAGTAGGGAAGTGAGATGAGGCCAGGGCAGCCACCTCAGGAGAGTAGGGTGCCCTCTGGGTGGCCCATGTGAATGCTGTCCTAGAGGCTGTTCATGTAAAGTGCACCAATCTGATGTGAAGGGAACAGCCTCTCTCCAGAAGCCCCCAAACTAAGGACAGAGACCCTGTGGAGCTCCTTGTCTGATGGGTGAGACCTAGCCAGTACCCTCCGGGAGGTCCTAGTTAGATGGCTGAGGGAATTTCCATTCTGATGAGGAGACATAGGCTCCACTGTCAGGAGCTCACCCACTGAGAGGAGAGAGCTCCTGCCCTAGGAAAGTCCCCCTCCTCGTGGGGAAGCACACACAGTACATACATGGTAAACCACAGTGTTTACCCGCATGCTCCAAATCAGTCCCCTGAGAGGGGAGGCTCAGGGGCCCTCAGAGCCCTGCTGAGTCAGTCATCAAACACTTGGAGAGTGGGTAGAGCATCTGGGCTTAATGGGAATCCTGGGTAACTAAGCCAAGAGGTAAGTGCAGGAATTCTGGGAACAATGTGTGAAGCCACTGAAAGCCAGGAAATGTCAGCCAGGTCCACCTGGCATCTTGGCTCTGACGTGTACTCCCCCTTCTTCTCCCTCTCCGTCTGCCCCTCTCTGCCTTCCCCTCACCCTCTGCATTTCACCCACATCCCAGCTTGCCCACCCGGGTTCTGGGGCCCCGCCTGCTTCCACACATGCAGCTGCCACAACGGGGCGAGCTGTAGCGCCGAGGACGGGGCCTGCCACTGCACCCCTGGCTGGACTGGACTCTTCTGCACACAGCGTAAGCCCCACCTCCCGGCCTCCCAGCCACTTAGAATCCCATGCTGCGGCCTACTGGCCAGTGTGGGCATTGTCCAGACCAGCAGGGAGGGAGGAAGGAAGGCGGCCCCAGGATTAGTACCTGACTCCTGCCCCCAAGAGAACTGAGGAGCTCTGCAGGGGCAGCTCTAGACCTGACTGGATTCAGGGGACTGACAAGCCCAAAGTCCTGGAAGGTCAGGGCTGCAAGGTACCCCAGCAATCACCAAGACCAGACCCTCCTTGGACAGTGGGGCCCAGAGTGGGGAGGAGCAGCCTGTGGCCACACAGGAAGGAGACCGTAGCCTGGCCTGTGGTTCCACATCCCCTCTGCCTTGAAAAGGCAAAGATCACCTAGCCCCTGCCCCTTCAGCATGAAGATCCTGAGCAGGGAGACAGCTCTGGTGCAGGGCCTCCCTAGTCTTCATCCCACGCACAGCAAAAAAAGAGACAGAAGACAGGTCTGGTTCCCGCTGCACCCCTTGCCTCACCCAGCAGCAACTCTCATGACTGGAAATCCTGTTTCTCTAGGCTGCCCAGCAGCATTTTTTGGGAAGGACTGTGGGCGTGTATGCCAGTGTCAGAATGGCGCCAGCTGTGACCACATCAGTGGCAAGTGCACCTGCCGCACAGGCTTCACCGGGCAACACTGTGAGCAGAGTAAGCTGTCCTGACCCCTGATGCTGGGTGAGGCTGCTGGGCTCCAGCCTCCTGCAGAGGATGCCTCCCGCTTCAAGGTCCACTCACTCAGGGCTCTGTACCCCTTGGTCCCTTGCCTTTGGGGGCAACTTCCAAGGAAAAATGCTGAGGAATGTCATGCCTACATTATTGTTTGAAGAATTTCTCCCTTCAGTTGGGAGGAGATGGGGGGCATTTAGGGCAGGGCAGAGGTTATAGCAGGTAATGAGAGAATAGTGGGAGGCAGATCTTTTTTTATTATTCTTTAAAGTCCCTGTGGCACTCAGATTAGGGCCTGGCAGGTGGACGATACTGCTGAAATGTGTTGCATGAGGAGGAAGCAGGGGTGAGTGGGCCTTGCTCTCTC
Organism: Rhinopithecus roxellana; assembly: GCF_007565055.1. NCBI lineage: Eukaryota > Metazoa > Chordata > Mammalia > Primates > Cercopithecidae > Rhinopithecus > Rhinopithecus roxellana. Next base: position 173,095,784 of record NC_044553.1, read on the forward strand.
CTCCTCTGTCCCTGTGTCCCCCACTCAGTGCTATAAATGCTCTGTCCACCCCCAAATAGCTAGCCAAAGCACAACAGGAGCTAAGGGAATGGGCTTCACTCGGTGGGAGGCAAAACAGGCTTATTGCCATAGCTGTCTACACATGGAATGGGAGGGGTGGAGAGTGAGTGGGTCCTCTACCCTAACTCTTTGTGCCACACAGGATGTGCCCCAGGAACCTTTGGCTATGGGTGTCAGCAGCTATGTGAGTGCATGAACAACTCCACCTGTGACCATGTCACCGGCACCTGTTACTGCAGCCCTGGCTTCAAAGGAATCAGGTGTGACCAAGGTAATACACAGGTGGCAGAGCCCCTGGGCTCTGTGGAAAGGGCCTCATGGAGGTTCTAGGGAGATTCCAACTGGAACAGCTGGATTTGATGACACCTCCCTTTATTCACATTTGTGAGGACAGCAGGAATAGGGTGGGCTGCAGAGGCTCCAAGTGCTGGAGAGGCATAAGGAGCAGGCAGTCTCTCAGTCACAGCCTCCCCAGGCTTGCCCTTGGCAAGTTTCCCATGAGCCAAGCAAGGGTAGCCACAAGCTAGTACCATGGAAAGGTCACCAGACCAAGTTAGAATATCTGCCAAGTTCTAGTTCTGCCTTACCTGCTAGGTGTCCTTGGGTTGGTTATTTGATTTTGCTAGGCCCGTTACTCCACGTGCAAAGTGGGAAGAGTAGATTAATCGTCTTCCCCCATGACACAAGGTTACTCTGAAGGCTGAGGAGCCCAAAGGGGCTCAACCTGGGTTCTAGCCCTACAGTCGGACGACACCTCATAGGGCCTAAAGGGGATGGAGTCCCAAGGTCAGGCTGTGAGAATCAAGTTGAGATAGTATGAGTAAAGGACTCAGCATGGTGCCTGGCCCATAAGTGAACACTCCAATAAATGCTGGCTTTGTTATATAATGTGCTACAAACATGTTGGTTCTACATGGGGGGTGAAAATGGGCTCTCAATTATCCACATTACAGAAAAGGAGCCAAAAGACAGATTTCCGTTGCATTCTGAGGATAAATCACTGAGAACGATAATGCAGCACATTTACCTCCCTAGTGATGTTGGCCAGCTCAGTTCAGCCAGCAGCCAACAGTCAAGAAGTCCAGACACTGCGGGCCTGGCAGGACAGCGCCCTAGACTAAGCATCAGCATGGAGGGCAGGGGCAGCCCTCACATATATCACCAAGAGGGGTCCTGCGGGCAGTAAACCTGGAAATAATAGCACAGTACTTAGAGCTTTCCTTGCCAGTCTATCACTTGGTGTTCACAATGACTGGGGAGGGTGGGGCTATTGTCCCCATGTTACAAACGAGCAAAACCAGGGACTCTGAGCCACACAATTAGGAAGCAGGGAGAGGAGCTGTGTTCCATTTCTACTGACTCCACCAATTACAGGTTATGTAATCTTGGGCACATTACCTAATCTTTGGTAAATTGGTTTTTTCATCTGTGAAAGGAAAATACTAATCCCTTCACAGGGCTGCTGAAGAGTAAATGAATTAATATCTGTTAACTCATTTTTGGAACACAGTATAATAAATATTTGTTATTGTTTCACATCCTCAGTCACAATTGCTCCTTGTCATGACCCTGGGACTCCATCCCCTTTAGGGACGAAGGCACAGTGAGGGCTGGGGGTAGTCACGTAGAGACTGAGGAATCAGGCCAAGGCCAGAACCAGGTCTCCTAACATTAGAGGGGTTACGGGCATCTGAGCCCGGGCCCAGGAGACCTGAAGTGCAAGCAGGCCGGCCCCAGGCTCAGGCCCTCCCCTCTGCCCGCAGCCGCCCTCATGATGGAGGAGCTGAATCCCTACACCAAGATCAGCCCAGCACTGGGTGCAGAGCGGCACTCAGTGGGTGCTGTCACAGGCATCATGCTCCTGTTATTCCTCATTGTGGTGCTGCTGGGCCTATTTGCCTGGCATCGGCGGCGGCAGAAAGAGAAGGGCCGAGACCTGGCTCCCCGCGTCTCCTACACACCTGCCATGAGGATGACCAGCACCGATTACTCCCTCTCAGGTAAGGGCCATGCTCCTGTCCTTCCTCCTCTTCCCCTCCACACACACACACCCCAGGAATGGTTGTACCCGTAGGGTTGGCTGCTGTGGCTGGATGTAGAAGCTCAGATTCCCTAGAGTGACAGTGGGGATGGGGAGCAGGAGCCTACCTAGAAAAGGTATCTGGTGTTCCAAGAGGAAATTGTTTCCTGAGTCCCTAGCTCTGAGCAGCTATGGTTGGGAGCCTCCTCCCATTTTTTCAGAGCTTCCCTATCCTTCCCACCAACTTTCGGCCTCAGGGTCACCCACACTAACCAGTCACTTTCCTAAGCTCTCCAGGGGACCGTCTCCCCAACCTGATGCCTATACCACCTCAGGAGACTAGACCTTGGAGCCCAGTGCCCAGAGCTTATCCATTTCTGTTTCCCTGGTGAAGGCCTCAGGACAACCCTCCTTCCCAGTTCCAGTTAGAGAGGGCCCTATTAGTATAGTGGAAGGGGATAGTACCTGACTTGGGGGAGGTCTGAAAGTTTGGACAATGACCCTCTGGCAAGTGTGCCAGAGCCCAGTGCATCCACGAATGTGGTTAACAGCTCCAATAGGCATTTTATTTGGGAATCTGAGTGGGGTCAAGGTGGGGCTGCTGGGCGATATCCTTCCTTTCCCCTGAACCCTGGACTGCTGCCTTGGAAATAAGGTTTTCTGCTTCATATTTGGCTAAAAAGTAGAGGCCAAAATGCTCTGAAATTGCCCTATAGTCATGGACCATGCAAAGCTGGGCCTGTCTGGGTGGGCACAAGGTGACAGCTCTCTCCAACTGGCTCTATGGTACGTGGCTCATGGCTCATCTGCAGCCTCCTGCACCTTGTGCTTAGAAAACCCAAATCACTTCAGCCTATTCCTGCTAAGTGTTGCCTTCTGTATGTCCAGCTTCATGCTAGGCACTGCAGGGTAGACAGAGGCAGGCCAGTGCACACCATGCCTTCAAGGAGCTCCTGGTCTACATGCCACACTACAGCCAAAGCAGACATCCCCCACACGGGAGATTTGGGGATTTTCTTCTATGACTATACTGAGAAGGTTGGCTAGGGTTTCCTATGCCATTCCTCTGGTATTCCCTGGCCCTATGGAGAGGTTCTGGAATCCTTAGGAGGGAAGAACGGAGTCAAGAGGAGTGAGGTTCTCTTTATGAGCTCATTACCAGGATGTGACCCTAGAAGGAAGCAGGAGTCCAGCCCTAAATAGGGACTCAGAAACATGTAAGGCTATCAATAAGCCAACATGCCCCATCCAGGCTCCAGTTGATGGTGCCCTGCCCTGGCACTGGCGAGCCTATCCTGCATTCTGCCATGCTGCAGGGAGGACCAGCATAAGGGAAGAAGCAAATCAGGCTCTCCAGATTTCGGTAGGGGTAGTAGATGCCAGGAAGCTTGGGAGATGGGGTACTTGGCTGTTTGTCTTTGCAGGGCTCTCTAAAGGTTCCCAGCCCAAGCATTAGTACTGGGGGTATCTCATACCAGCAGCAGGGGTATGATGGTATGTGGCACCTTGTTCTCTTCCCAGATTTGTCTCAAAGTAGCAGCCATGCCCACTGCTTTTCCAATTCCAGCTACCACGCACTGGCATGTGGGGGGCCTGCCACCAGCCAGGCCAGCACTCTGGACAGGAACAGCCCCACCAAGGTACCGGGCCCCTGATTCCCCAGCCCCTACTCACTGCCCTCTCATTTAACCCTCACCTCTGCCCAGGAAGGAACTGCATCCCCCACATGGAGGGTCCATGTAAAACTGACCACCAATACATGAAAAGCAACCCTGTGATCCATGGTACATGTAAACACTCTGTGAAGCATGTAATGGAGCCAGCATGTTATGTGGAGCCAAGTGCTGTGTAACCAACCCACAGCATCACTCACTATAACATATACCCCTGCACCCTGTAACCAACTGGTACCAAGTCATGTAATCACATATTAGCTTTATCACCTATAATCACGTAGACACTTTTGCCACATGTCAGCATGTAATCAAAACACCAGACCACCTTGTGGGCCAGGCGCGGTGACTCACGCCTGTATTCCCAGCTACTGGAGGCTGAGGCAAGAGGAATGCTTGAACCCAGGAGGTGGAGGCTGCTGTGAGCTGAGATCGTGCCATTGCACTCCAGCCTGACGACAGAGCAAGACTCCATTTCAAAAAAAAAAAAAAAGAAAAAGAAAAAAACTAGACCACCTATCACAAATCACTGCAGTACGCTACCAACACAATGTGTGCAACTGGCATATTACAGAGTAACTACTGTTATTCAGATAACTACCTAACAATGGGAACATAACCATGTCATCAGTACCCACTCATAACCATTTGTTGCAATCTGAATCAACACAAGGGATGTGGAACCCAAACTTCAGCCACAGCCAGTGTTCTTTGGACAGTGAGTTCTGTAGGTCTTCATGGCAGGTGTGCACCCTTCTGGACAGGACCTTCCCTGACAGCTTCCAGCATAACCCTGGCTGTTGGCAAGATGTCCTCTTATACTCACAGGCCCTTGGGCAAGGATGTCTCCGCACCTATGTGTAGATAATACATAAAGGAGCTCCCTTAATGTGCCCAGACTCACACCAGGCAGAGTGGGAAACAAGAAGTGAGGATGAACAGCCCCCGAGGACAGGTCTGAGAGGCTCATGCTGCATACCTCTGGATACCCACCTGTGCCTGTGCCCATAGACACAGAACAGTGGGGAGCAGGGCCATGGTGGGAGTGGGAATTTTAGGACTCCTAGCTTCCCATAATACCCATTCAGGGACAAAAGCATGGCTTTCACTGTCCAGAGCTATGCCCTAGAGATCTACGAGTCCTTTCTTCCCTGTCCCATGGAGAATGACCATCGGCCTACAGACCTGGTCCAGCAACAGTAACATAGATATACAGCCTCAAGGGCAACCACTATCAAGCCAACACCCCAAGACCACTCTCAGCCTCCACCCTCTTTTGGTAAGGGGCTGGAATTACTGCAGAGTAGCCAACTTGGTGACCCTCTGGGTCACCTCAACCGAGGGGCCCAGAGTGGTTCTATGTGGTTAAGGACCCCTCAGTCTAACAGATAGGGCATCTGCAGCAGAGACAGGCAGCTGTGACGACATGGAAAGGACATGGCACTGGGAGCTGAGACCTGAGTTCCAGTCAGCTTTGTCACTGACTCCTTGTGTGTTCACAAGCAAAGCACGTAAGTCAGGACTCAGGTCGCCATCTGTAAAATGAGGATAACCATCCTTGCCTCATATGAAGGGCAGCTGTGAAAATGCAGAGAAAGGAAAGATGACAACATAAACCTCAAGATACTCTGTTCTGAAGCTTTCCTTTGGTCACAGAAAAAGGAAAATCTCACATTCAGCCCTTATCAGGATCAGGTGGCAGAGGTAACAGTGACATTGCAGGCAGCCTCAAGACTTCCCTCTGTGCTGGAGATGGCCTCATGGTGCAGCTGAGACATCACCAGAGGCCCCTCTCCTAAAGCTAAGCCCCACCCCCCAGCTAATCTGCTTCCTCTGTCAGGACCAGCTTGGCTCAAGCTACCCCAGGAGGCGTGGGAACCCTACAACTTCAGTCCAACACCTGGGGTGGGGTATGTTCTGTTCCCACTGGCATCAACCACACCATGGTGGCCTGTCATGGAACACCTAGCTCGCCCTTTCTTTCAATGGCCTAGGACCCGGGTGGGTCAGGATTATCACAGGGTGCGTGCACTGAAGCTACGCAAAGTGAAGATTGGGGAGGGGTACCTGGGGCACTATATATTAACTGGCTCTCCTACTCTCCAAACAGCTCAGTAACAAGTCCCTTGACAGAGACACAGCAGGCTGGACCCCCTACAGCTATGTGAACGTGTTAGGTCAGTAGTGGTTTGAGTCTGGTCCCCACCATCATGTCCCACCCTATTCTTCTTCCATATTGAGAGGGACCCAGCCTGAAGGGAAAGGGTTATGAGTCCTGAACATGGTTTCCCCGAGGGGAGAAATTTTGGCTCTCACAAGCAGATGAAGCCCAAGAATCCCTTTCCAGTACTATATTAGGGCTAAGTCCCTGCTATGACCCAGGGACCACAAGAGAGAAAACCAGGACCAGGATGTAGGGAATCTGGATGGAAGCAAAAGACACTCACCATCTGGACAGGAACCTCTGCCTGACCCAGGCCCTACCAAGGCACTCCTTTCAAGGGCTTCTTTCCCCTGCCTCCTCCCTGGTGGAGGAGTACTAATTCCTGCAGAGGGAGGGAGGGAAGAACGGAGGGAGGGAGGGAGAGGGGAAACAAGGCAGATGACCTTGGCTCTAACAGAGCCCCTGGCCCTGGCCCCTCTGGATGCTATACACAGGGGCCCCCCAAGTCCTCCCAGCCTGCCTCACCCTGACCGTGGCCCACTTGTGTACTTCCTACCCTCTTCCCTGCCATACCAGGGCCCTGGGAATAATGGCTCCTCCCTGTCATTCCTCTCACTAGACTCCCATTTCCAGATCAGTGCCCTGGAGGCCAGGTACCCGCCCGAGGACTTCTACATTGAACTTAGACACCTCAGCCACCCCGCTGAGCCACACTCACCAGGTCAGACCCCAGCCCTACCCTCCACCCCCTCATGCCAGACCAGACCCAGCACCTGCCCTAATCCCCATCCCTGCACCTTGACCTCCACCCCATGGTCCCATGGGGCTTAAAACTCTCCCTTTTAAGCCCTCTTCCCTCCTAACATGTCTACCAGCTCAATCCCCTATCTAAAGATGGAAACCTGTCTGGATCTTCCCTATCACCCATTCTGTTCCCACAGTGAATGGTGGATGTGGACAAATGGGCTACTTAGGGTGGAGAAGATACAACAAAACTGCCCTCCCTACAGGCCACAAAATACAACCCAACATCACTCAAAAATGACTTGGGGATGGTGACATCTTTGGGGTTCTTTGGGCCCTGTTGGAGTGGATAACAGGGAGTTAGCTCTCTGGCTAATAAAGTCCAATGTTTCCCAGAGACTCCAGAAACCCCAGTGGCCCAAGCCAAGCTTTCTCAGATCACAGGGTAGGGTTGTCAAACAGGGATCTGCAGAGGCTGGGGCAGGATGTATCAACCAACATCATCTGTACTCATGTACTGAGTACAGCCTGGGCTGAAACCTGGTGGCCTGGGAGAGACACACACACAAGACTTGGAAAGTTAGCTCTGAGATGGGAACATGTGGGTAGGAGTTACATAAGGTATCATAGGAATAAGCGCAATGAATGAACAGAGAATGTGGCCTCCCTACAAAATGGCTCCTCTGGGGCACACTGGGGCAGGGCCTTGGTACACTGGACAACTCTAGGCCTGACCTCAGGCTCTAGGTGGCTTCTAGAACTCTAAGGAAACTGAGTTGCTCTACCAACCCCTGCAGGTCCCTGGGTCCAGTAACATGAGGAAGGGTGAAGGTTCTGAATTCATCTGCCCACTGAGCAGGCATGGGCTGCATGGACCCTGGGCCTATACTCAGGAGGCTGTATTCTTAGCTGTGGGTCCCCTGGATAGTATCCAGGGCATTTAATAACCCCACCAACTACAATCTCTCCCACTCCCCCAACATATATACACACACAGCCCCACCACCACCACGCTGTATCTCTTTCCACAAGGGAGCATCCTCTGAGCTAGGCCAGATTTCTCCCTGCTTTACAGATCTCACTCTTCAACTAGTGTAACCAGAGCACCATGCGCTGGCATTTGTCTTACACCCAGGCAGGCTGGTGTCCAATGCAAGAGAATACTTGGAGAGATGTAGCTGTAACTGTAACTCAGCTTCTCACTTGCTGGTGTGGTTTTGGACAAGTCACTGCTGCTCTTTGGGCCTGTTCCCTGTTCTGTAAAAAGGAAAAGTTAATGCCCTATAAAGTATAAAGTGCTGAACTAATGCCAGCATATAGGCAGTTGCAGTCATGATTCTGAAGGACACAGGTACCTATACACCTTTCAGAAAAAATTTGAGGCCGGGTGAGGTGGCTCACACCTGTAATCCCAGCACTTTGGGAGGCTGAGGTAGTCAGATCACGTGAGGTCAGAAGTTCAAGACCAGCCTGGCCAACATGGTGAAACCCCATCTGTTAAAAATACAAAAAAATTAGCTGGGAGTGGTGGCGCAAGCCTGTAGTCCCAGCTATACTCAGGAGGCTGAGACAGGAGAATCGACTGAACCTGGAAAGTGGAGGTTGCAGTGAGCGGAGATTGCGCCACTGCACTCCAGCCTGGGTGACACAGCGAGACCCCGTCTCAGAAAAGAAAAAAAGAAAAATAGCAAACTTGAAAGAAAAACTTAGGCCTGGTTCTGCTGTATCTCTCAGTAATCTGTGGAAGGTAGGCAGATAGGAGTAGACTCTTTCAAATTCAACACGGGAACTCTATGTAGAGGAGCTATAGGGAGGCATCTAAATAGCAACAGGATGAGAAACTGGGAAGAGTCACAGAATGTCAAACTGTGTTTTAGTAAGTACTTGCTGCAGGCCTCGCTTGGTACTGTGTCCTCGGTTCAAAGCTGGAAGAAAAAATTGCTCTGACTTTGAGCCAGAGTCATTACTGTCCCAACCTAGAAATGCCAAACAATTTCTTTTCTGGGATCACCAGTAGCAAAGAACCCAAGCTTAGTCCCTGAAGCCTCTGGCTGAGGCTCAGCGCCATCATGCGTTGTTGGAGCTTAGGAAAAAACTGACAGCCAAAAGGTAGAAAGAAATCCTTGGGGCTGAAAACACTGGTAATACTTTTCAAAAACAACTCTACATTATGTGCAAATTGTCCACCCCAAAAAATGAGTAACTAAGAGAACTGGCTATGGGAGGGAATGTCTGTACATCCTACAAAGATGACTAATCAAGAACCTCAGCCACCTGTCTCCCTCTTTCTCTCTGGCTCCCCTCAGATAAGCCTTGGATCCAGGAGAGGACAGACAGGACCAGAGCTGAGAGGTGATAAATACTGTCTTCAAACCCATGCCAAATTCCAACAGAACTATGATTTGTAATGTCTTACAACTTTCCCTCAAGCTAAGAACTGGTTCTGCTTCATTCCTTATCCTATACCCTTGGAGCCTGGAGTTTCACCTGCAGGGAATGCAGGTGGCATCAGAACGGCCTTTTATTACTTTCTGAAAGACATCCCCCTAGGGTGAAGGTTAAAGGGAAGGAGTGCTGAATATGCCAGGGGTCGCTGTAGTTCACCTTAATGCTTATGAGCCTTTTAAGAATTCCTATAATCAAAACAATTTCAGGTGGATTAAACTCAGAATCATTTATCAAAATAATTTCAGGTAGATTAAACCCAGAATCATTTTCTAGCAATAAACAACTATTTATTTTCTGGGTAGGGGAGAAAGCAGGGAAAAGCAAGAAAAAAGAACAAACACAAGCAGTCTAAGTAAACCTCACCCCCATATTTTCTTGCCTTACGTTATTTTTACACAGGTGCTTGTGGAATGGATAGACGTCAGAACACATACATTATGGACAAAGGCTTCAAAGGTAGAGTATCCAATCCCGATGTCTTATTACAGAGGGCTTAGCAAGATAAAGAGTGCAGATCTGAAATGGCCAGGAATTCCAATTGAGAGAAACTGCGTGTGTCTGCCCCCACAAAAGGTCAAAAGACCACAGGGCCTGGGGCTGCTGGGTAGCTGTGCCCAGGAGGAGCAATCAATCATCATAATAATGAATTCATCTTTCGAGTTCAGTTGCACCTGCTTAGCAAATGCTTGTGGGTTTTTTATAGATGCCAACTAAATGTCTTCGGAAATGTAAAGCGTCATTATCCAACCAATTAGTACGAGTTAAATTGATTATAAAATCTGAAATAAAGTTGATCTACCTGCCCCAGAGGCCTCCTGTCGTTGCACTAGCAAGGAATGCCACCCTGCACCTGCTGGCTTTCTGGGGGCACAAGGAATGAAAATGATATGCAGTGTTAATATTGTATGGCACTCCAACCTCAAGAGATCTCTGCCTCCAAGAGCAGAGAAGCCAAGACAAATCCCTAACACATGGGAACTGCAAGTTGGATCATCCCTCTAGGAAGTCTACAGGTGAAGCCAAAGATGAAAGGTCAGGTCCTGCCCTAGGTTTAAATGCCAGAATGTGTGAAATAGGGGGCTTTGGAACTCTGTTACTTGCCACTCTGTTGCTTATTAACTGTGACCTTAGACTGTGAGCTCTCCAAGGCTGTTTCCTCATCTGCAAAGTTGGGATAATTTTGCCTGTCCTATTGTCTAACGCCTGTCCCATTGTCTGACAAGGTTATCATGAGTAACCAATAAAATCACAGATGGGAAGTGTTTTTGCATACTGTAAAGGTGGTAGTAATGTAATGGGGCTATTCTTTTGTCTCGGAGGTCTATTTAAAACAGCTTAAGGCCAGGCACAGTGGCTCACACCTGTGATCTCAGCACTTTGAAAGGTCGAGGTGGGCAGATCACTTGAGGTCAGGAGTTCAAGACCAGCCTGGCTAACATGGCAAAACCCTGTCTCTACTAAACATACAAAAATTAGTTGGGCATGGTAGCATACACCTGTAATCCCAGCTACTTGGGAGGCTGAGGCACAAGAATTGCTTGAACCCGGGAGGCAAAGGTTGCAGTGAACCAAGATCGCGCCACTGCACTCCAGCCTAGGTGACAGAGCAAGACTCTGTCTCAAAAAAAAAAAAAAGAGCTTAAGCCAAACTGAGATATGACAGCAAAGGTCCCAATGCATATCCTAAATCTAACAGTGTACCAGAATCACCTGGAAAGCTTGTTAAAAATACAGATGTTCACGCCCCATCTCCTCAAAACTCTGATGCAGATCTAGAGTGGGGCCCTGGAATCTGCATGTATGAAGAGCACCCTCAAGGTATCCTTATGTAGCTTATTCCCCAAACACTGGTCTAGACTGACCCAGATGTCCCTGATTACTGTTCTAGTCTTTCGGACCTAGCTTTACATACACCAAGACACAACCATTCCCTAACCAAGAACAGTTAGTCATCTACAGTCCTTTTGGGGAGATGGTTATTAGATGTGGGGTGAGCTCAGGGTAGGGGGTGGTGGTGAGTACTGCGTTCTGAACAAGAGGGTGAGTCACTATCAGCCTTTGTTAGGATATGCACAGCCTAAGAGAACTGTCTGAGGACAAAAGGTCATCCCCAGTCTCCCAGCCAGCCAACAGACATTATTCCCTTGGAAGCATTATTTTGGCAATTTTCTGTGTTTTGACTTAAACCATCCAAATGAAGAATAGTAGGTAAGGCCTAAAACAAAAAACGGTTCTACTATTTCATGACTATGACCTGGCACCTCAGTTTCTTTCTCTAAAAGGTATGGGGATTGAGCAGAAAGATCTCTAAGGGCCTTTCTAGCTCAAGACCACGCATGAATCAAGCGTGAATAAACTCAGGCCCAGAAACCCCAATAACACACAACTTTCCTATGCACTGTGTTGTCCTGTACATTGTGATTAGGGTGGTTACTTTCAAATTCGCATATACAACAAAGCTCAAAGCTTACTTTCAAATTCACATGTAAAACAAAGCTCAGGAAAGCAGTGTCTCTGCCTCAGCATACATTTCATTCCTATTTCGTAGAATCGTAAATCTGACCTCTGAGTGCAGGGGAGGACTCAGCAGGCAGCCAGCCAGATTTTATTTTACCACTCTGGCTACAATCATCCTTTAAAGAGAAAAGAGAGCTATGTAAGCAAATGTACCCGCAGGTGTTGGGGACCAACACATCAGAATAAGAACTGAAAAAAAGGAAAATACAATGTCACAGTTCAGAACTTTACAGCAATACTTACCAAAACATGGAAGAAATCCCACTAATTGGCTAACGCCCCCCAAATAAACATTTAATAAGTTAGTCTGTAGCACAAATGAAACTAGCTCCTGAAACTATTGGGGCAAACCAAATCAGAACTACTAAGAATTAAGAGTCTCAGTGTTCTCTGAACTCAGTGGGGGAAAAAGCCCTAGCCTGGGAGTTAAGGAATGTGGGTTGTAGTCCTAGTTCTTGCTGTGTGGTGCTGACTAGGTCACAGCACTGTTTTCTGGGTCTTGGTTTCTTCCACTATAAAACAATGGGGTTGTACTAGCAGCATCTCTAAGGCCCTTTCAATCTCTGACATTCTAAAAGTCTTAGGTAGCCGGACATGGTGGCTCACGCCTGTAATCCCAGCACTTTGGGAGGCTGAGGTGGAAGGATCACGAGGTCAGGAGATCAAGACCATCCTGGTTAACATAGTGAAACCCCGTCTCTACTAAAAATACAAAAAATTAGCCGGGCGTGGTGGCGGGCGCCTGTAGTCCCAGCTGCTCAAGAGGCTGAGTCAGGAGAATGGCGTGAACCCAGGAGGCGGAGCTTGCAGTGAGCAGATTGCACCACTGCACTCCAGCCTGGGCGACAGAGCGAGACTGAGACTCCGTCTCAAATAAATAAATAAAATAAAAGCCTTAGTCAATGCCTGCCCTTTCCCTTGTTACTTACTGAAGAACTCTACTCGCTGTCATCCTGGAGGTTCAGTGAGACCACTTACACTGCTCAACACCCTTCTATTTCCCCTTCTCCCCCCAGCACAATGATTCTGCAACAAACTGCCTGGTGTTCAATTGTCAGCCATTTCAAACTGCTAAAGAAGAAATCCTCCCAGCTATTCTCCATGGCCTTTATGATGCTGCAATCCTTGAGCCCACTGTTGCTGCCACTTTCCCCACCTGTGTGCTCCTTGTCATCTAACTTCCAAGTTTCTCTTTGCATAAACTTGGGGCTTAGGTAATTAGGAGCCCAATGACATCCAGAAGATTATTTTTAAAGCCAGTGTTCTGACCCCCAAGACCTCCTCCCTCCTATCTCTCCATCAAGAGAAAGATGCTAATTTATGGCCCAGGAAGAGAAGAAGCAGTGTGACCTTCTATTAATAGTAGCAAGCCAAGAAGCAAGAGATGGATATTCGATGCCTGGGTTTTTCCCTAACAGTTAAGTTGAGCCTTGGTGGAGGTTAGCATGCCCCTTAAGGCAAGGTGGGCTCAGATCCCACACACAAGGTGGCCCTGGAAAGTTACTGCCTCTCTCTGGATTTGATGCTCCCTTTATAAAATGAAAACATATAGTTCATCTCAGAAGCCCCCTCTGTCTCTGATAGTGTATGACTATGTGGGGAGGTAGGAACCAGATGAGAGTAAATGCCAGGGCATTACAGGACCAAGCCGCCAATCCTGATGCGAACGACAAGCCTTGGAGGAGTGACTCCCAGAGCTTGGGTAGCCTGGGTTGATGCTTCCTCTTTCTTTGCAAAATGCCCTGAAGGGTTGGGTCTGGGGACAAGGGTAGGGCTATAAAAGGATGAGGAAGTATCTAAGAGCAGCTGGTTATTATTCCACTCACCCTGCCCTCCCCTCTCACAGGCAGGTGGATGACTCAGCTGGAGAACAAAGTGGCTTCCTGAGGTGGAGTTTCCAGCTTGCCCAGCCCTTCCCCATTCTCCAGTCCCAGTAGAGATGGGGTACGGATGAGTCCATAATTCAACACCCTTTTCTCACCACCCAGCCAACACACACTTGCATTGCTCCATCCTCTGCCCCTGTATGGAAGATACTTCTCCCTGAGCTTAGCCCCTCCCCCACGCAAACATCAACTTCTCTTTTATCCATATAGGATCATCCCCTGCTCCAAAGCCAACAATTTATTCCCCAAAACTTTAAAGTAGCCCTTACTTTTCTGATGAAAATGAGAAGAGGCACTATCAACTGGCTGAGGTTCTTTTAGGCATTGAGCTTCAAAGGCTCTCCTGCTGCTCTAACTCAGTCAGTCATGGGATATCCACAAAAAGCTTAAGCGCTTAGCCTTTTTGTCTCAGCTGGGCTTGGCCCCATAGATCAAAGACATTCCTTGTCAAGGGTAAGGTGGAGCCGCTGCAGATACAGTTTGCCTTTAGGATATGGACGGGAGCACTGGATAACAAGACATGTAGTGAAGGAAAACATCTTGATTGGTATCAAGAGAAGATGGTGTTGAGTCCTGACTCAACTACTTACTAACATTAGGAATTATATTAGCAAATTTTCTGAGCTTCAGATTCCTCATTCTAAATTAGTAATAGTCCTTTCTGCCCAGCCCTATTCATGATGTAACAAGTTTCAAATGACCTAATTGGAATGAAGACTATAAGTGCTACGTAAAGTCGTTATTCCTCGTGTGTTAGAAAATATGCAGTTGAGGCAGCTGCAATAGCCTTTCTTTAAATACTACTAGTCATCAGCTTCCAAACCAGAAGCTCTGTGCCTTATTGCCTTACTCCTTGGCTGGTGAGTTCAGAGAACCCAAAGTGGGACAGATGGGCCACGCTGGGGTTCTTGGACTTACCACCACTTCCTTGTACTAAAAAACTTAGCACCCACTAAGAGGCAAATTTATGTGGCTTGGGCAGGTCACAGTCAAGGGCCCACAGCCACTTTTCCCCATGTGAGCCTCAACCAGCATCTAGGCCTATCTAGCCTCCCTTTAGGCCATGCTGGTGCTGGCTGAGATCGTTCAGTGTCTTGCAAGGATATTTTCTCCTTCTCTCTAGAGTCATATGCTAAAGAGGCCACAATATTAAGACGTGACTAAAGCCAACATCCCTCTCTACTTCTGGGCTAAATTGTGATGGAAAGTGCTCTGAGCCTGGTTCTACAGAGTTTGCTCTGCTACTGATAAGTAGTGTGATCCTGAGGAAGTCAATTCCCACTCTAAATCTCATAAGCAATGACTTCCTCATAAGCAGTAAGAGGAGGAGAGAGATAATTATTGCTCTACCTATACCACAGAGTGTTGTAAACACTTAAAGGAACTAATGGGTGAACATATTTTTGTACAAGATTGAGGAAATACTACCCGCTGAAACAAACATCAACAGAATAGACATCTACTTTAACAGAAAAGTAAATAAATCCTCTTCCAACCAGTTGCCTTTTATGGGAAATAAGACTATTTGTGGTGGCATACATCTAGCTACTTTGTTCATATGGAGTGTTCTGGCTTTCAGGGTCCCTAGGTACATCTAAGTCATCCACTGAGTTACATTATCACTTTCACTTTTTACCATTTTCATTACTCTCACAAGTTGGAGACAGAGAGCATAAATAAATAGCAACCCAAAATGTAAACTGTGGTAGTTCTAGTGACAGATCATCCAAGAATTTCACCATCTGCTACCTTTCACAGAAATTTAGTGCTGAGACGTCTTTTAGATCACTTCTATCAACTCAAGCAACCCAGTGCTTGTGTCTAGATCCCTTGTCTAGCACAGCCTCACAGATGAAGGCCAGAGCTGCTACATTAGAGTTTACTGCTCTTTCCAGGCAAATCCTGCCTTGCTTGGGACTATGTGCAGGAGGCAGTGATCTTCCCCAAAAGGAGAATGGCATAGAGGCTGAAAGAGGGAATCCCCTTTCCTTCTGTGGCTCCCAGTCACTAAAGAACCCTTCTTCCTCCAGTGAAGCTGCAGTACCTCATTTCATATTTGGAAACCAGCCTGCATCCTTTTGTACTCTGCTATACAACTGAGAGGTGGCAGGAGAGGAAGCATGAGCTCTAGTATCAGAAAGATGCTGCTGAAATGGGTTTCAGTTAGCATTCACAAGAACAGGGTAAGCAACCCAAGAACATGTTATAGGCTTGCTAGAAAACAGGAACTTTCCAAAGGCTAGCTTAAGACTGACGTGCTTTTTACACCTCAATTACACTTCAGTCTACCCTATTCTGATCATGAGCTCCTGGAGGGCAGGGATACTGCTAAGAGTCTGCCACTTATAGCCTGTCAAATTGCTGACATCTGTGCTAAAACATGCACGCCTACTTCTTCTGAACCTAAGCTTCTCAGTCACCGAAAACAATTCAAGCCAGGTGTTGTGGCACGTACCAATAATACCAGCTACTCAGGAGGCTGAGGCGGAAGAATCACTTAAGCCCAGGAGTTTGAGACCAGCCTAGGCAACATCTCAAAAAAGAAGAATTCACAAGAATATCATCACAGAATGCACAGGCCAAGGAGTCCAAAGGCATGGATTCAAGTCTTGGCACTGACATTTACTAGCTGTGTGACTTTAGCTAAGTCACTTCATATCTCTGAGCCTTCATCTCATAAAATGCAACTATCAGCAATCCTTGCAAGAATTTACAAAAATTAAATAATACATGTCAAAGCATATTATGCATATCTTGAATTAATACCTGACTACTAAAAACAAAAATGTTCCTATCCTCCAAAAACATGTTTCTTTGGAAAAAGAACTCTGCCTACCTGGGAGAGCACTTCTCAACACATTTAATAAGTAAATCAATCTTGGATTATCCTGGCTTTTTCAGCCCTAGGATCCTGAAGGCACATAAACTCAACTACAGTCTGCTTCTGGTATTAACATGAAGACTTGTATTCTTGTTTGTCCTAAGAAATCTCTCTTGCCTTGCAGATTACATGAAAGAATCCGTGTGCAGTTCTAGTACTTGTTCCTTGAATAGCAGTGAAAACCCTTACGCCACAATTAAGGACCCACCCATCCTCACCTGCAAGCTTCCAGAAAGCAGCTATGTAGAAATGAAGTCGCCTGTGCACATGGGGTCTCCGTACACAGATGTGCCATCCTTGTCGACATCTAATAAAAATATATATGAAGTTGGTAGGTGTCTCAAATAAGTAACTTAGTGAAATCAGGGCAATAATGCAGCATTTGAAGTAAAAGCAAGCCCTCTCCACTCACCCCATCTTGACCACACATCCT
The DNA here is from genome assembly GCF_007565055.1 of Rhinopithecus roxellana. Classification (NCBI taxonomy): domain Eukaryota; kingdom Metazoa; phylum Chordata; class Mammalia; order Primates; family Cercopithecidae; genus Rhinopithecus; species Rhinopithecus roxellana. Next base: position 173,112,610 of record NC_044553.1, read on the forward strand.
TCTTTTGTTGTTTTTTAAGGTATCTCTAAGGTGAACTGTCTTTCCTAGGACTGCCCTCCCTCGCTAATGCAGGAATTATTAAGTTGGTACAAATTATTATATACCAACAAAATTATTAGTTGGTACAAATTATTGTACCAACTCTGCTTTAAAAAACACCAGGACTAATATGAAACAAATACTGGGAGTGGAAAGTGGACACGCGCGCACACACACAAACTGATTGTTGATACAAATCTCATTTTAAAAAAGAAAGCAATCAGAGACATTGACAAGTTTCTAAATCACCTTCTGCCTTCTCCCAGTTTATGTCCCTGGGCTCACTGATAAGACTTCTACCTCTAGGATATTTTAAATCCTTTGGTGTTGACAAGAGGCTTGGATTTTGACAGCACATTCACTTAGTTTTCCATCTCCTGAGCAAGCCTCAATCCTAAGCCTCATGTATTTGTCATAAATTTATAAATCCCTAGCTCCTTTCCCCAAGTTAAGCAGAACTCTATTCCTCTCCAACAAGGCAACCAAAGCTAATCTGTTCTCTGAACTCATTTTTCACTATATTTCTTAGAGCCCACAGTCAGTGTGGTCCAAGAAGGTCGCGGTCATAACTCCAGCTATATCCAGAATCCATACGACCTACCTAGGAACAGCCATATTCCTGGTCATTATGACCTCCTCCCAGTAAGACAGAGCCCTGCCAATGGGCCGTCCCAGGACAAGCAATCTTAAGAGGGATAAGCTTCTCTCTTGCAGTGTGCTCTACTGAATATTCTGACTCTCTGAAAGAAGACAATCCCTTGACTTGAAGTAATGGTACAGACTGGCTCCAGCTGCATGTTAGTTATTACGTCCACCTGGAACTAAAGAAGAGCATCCAGGTGGGACTGGGATAACTGTTCAAGGAATTGTGTTCTCAAAGGCAAATCCTATCACCCCCTCAGCCCCAAATGCCCTGGATATGATTTTTAAAACATTTTAAGACATAACTACTCATCAACATCAGCTAAATATAGCTGATACATATATATTTATCTGAAATGTGGTATTTTAAAAACATGTAGGTTTAACAAACCTTCCTAGGACAAAAAGGAGACTGGGGAGAGAAGAGGATTACTTTAAAGCACCTAAAACATATTATGTACTTTTGGTTGCTGTTATCATCAACATCTGTTTTATTACCGAAGACAATTAGTACATAGACATGAACTGTTCTTAAATAGAACAGTCTTAAAATATCTGTACATATATGTCTGGTCCATCAAATTACAACAGCCAAGATTACAGAATCTAGTTTATAGTCTAATGCTGACAACTTCCATTTTAAAAAACAAGACTTTACTGTCTTCTGCCCCGTGATAGGTTTAAATATACACACACACACATATCCAAAGTGCAGCAACAAGTCTGCAACAAGATTCCTAGGGCAGCTTTATCAAATTTTGCCAATTCAAAGTTTAAGGACATTACAAGTCAGTGCTGGCTATGTCATATCTACTTAGTCCATTCAACACCTGAATCATTCCATGTAAAACAGAGCTCTAAGATGATCCTTTAAGTAAGCAGTCACAGACTGGTTGGGATTAAGTATCCCTACAGAGGGCTAGTTGGCCGCCTCATTTTATTTGGTCAGCATCCCTTGACTCAAAAGAGTACTTGCTTCCAAGTAGTTCTTCATAAATCTTGGGATTGATGTAGTATGAAACCTAAAAGTATACAGGAAATTGGACAAATGTGGATACAGGAAATTTACATTGCTTAAAGTACATTATGCTTTTTGATGGAACTAAATGAAATGATCAAAAAAAGAATGAACTATAACCAGTTGCTGTAGCGTGATGTAAAAATGTTACTGTAAACAGCATGGGGATATGAAGTCCTTCCACCTTCTATCTTAAAACTACTACTAACTGAGCTAGCCCAATATGCATTACAATGAGCTAATGCTCCAGATCCCAGTAGTCGGATGTGTCTGTACCTTCCACTATCAACACAGATAAACTGAGGCTCCGATGAGTCCAAATGAAGTCAAATCCCAAGCCCTAAAGAGAACCTTCTCACAAGAATTAAAAACAAAAAGGGCAAACCTAGGAAGCTAATGGCTACTCCTGTACCACTCTATTCACTGGTACAGTCCAGCCAGTAAAAAACACTTCCAAAAAGATATACAGAAGAGGAACTAAATGATTACAAAGCTGGAATACTGCTACAGCAAGTATGAGAGTTCTGAAACCCTTGATAGAAATGGAAGCCTGCCATGGAACACAATACTTTGGGCAATAATCAGAAAAAGCAAAAAAATAAATAAATTGAGTACATCTCCCCTTCCCACGTCACTCAAGGCATAAGCAAATTTTACTGTTAGAGGAAAATATATAATACTTACATGAATGCTGCATGTGTGCATGGGAACAACTGATTAGCAATAGTAAATTTACTTTCCAAAAAAGCCTTATTAAAATATAAATATTAGAAAATTACTTTGTAGACCCAAGTAAATATTTCTCATACATATGTAGAAAGAAATATAGGTAAGCGGCTTACCTCAGTATTTCAGGGCAGCAAGTGTTTGTGAAGCAAGGATGAAGAAGCATGAAGATGTCAGATCAGCAAGGAGAAACTTCAACTCAATCCCAGGTTTTCTCTTCTTCCCTTATCCTGCATGTATAATAACTGCTGCCTGGCAAACTGCAAACAAGCAGCATCACTCAAGTTTCAAGTTTCACCTCTTTTGTCAACTATCCTCTGGGCAAAGGTATTCAGCAAGAGGTGGAATGGCTAGGCACTGAATCAAGAGATTTCAGTGTTACTCTGGTCAAGTTAGTTGCCCTCTCTGGGCTCCTTTTTTTTCTATGCATAAAAAAGAGGAGAAGCAGAGAGTGGGAAGACAGCTCTAACAACCCTTCAGCTCTAGCATTCCATGACTTTTTAAGGAAATGTAATACAAGTCAAACTAGGCAATACAGAGGAGAAGGGAAAGGCAGAAGGTGTGATTATGGTGACAATAGCTGCCTTCACCTATCGAAGAGTTATCAGTAAAAGACATTTCAATCTTACAAAGCAACTGTTAGAAACTTCTAACACCATCACAAATAGGTTCATGGTCAGCCTAAACATGTGCACTGTGCATTTTATGGGTGACTTTGAAAGATCTCAATTATTTTTCAGAAACTAAATTTTCAGACAAATATGTGTACAATTAAAATGAATGAAAGAAAAACCATTATTGTACAGTAGTATTAATGAGACTGTGAAATGGCAATACTTTTTTAAATCACAGATTTGTAATATATATGTTCACTGTGCAGAGGGATTGTACCTTGTACAAAATAAAACAAATTTCTCAAACTAATTTAACAAGAATGCATACTGTTATGTTGCAAATGGAAAACATGTTTATAATCTATACCTTAAGTTTAAGGGTAGAACTAACCTACATCCTGCTTGGGCACTTTAAACAGCCAGAAGAATGAAAATTATTCTAGTAGATGCTTGAAAATAAGTGAAAAATTTGTATGAAATTTTTGACAGAGGAGTCTCTTTCTTTAAAATAATAAATATGAGCACCATATTTTTATTCATGTTAAAAAGTTATTTTAAAATCTCATATACATTCAGTATACTAAAATTAGAGGGTTTCTCAGCTTTCACAAATATTTGGATTCAAAGACAACTATTACAGTTTGTGCTCAGCCCCAGAGGCACAAAGGTACTTATATGGAATGAATAAGGGCCAGTGTAAGGGCCACTTAATTTCTATAAATGCAATGAACAGCTTTCTACTAGTAGAAGTTATCATCCAGTAGAGTTACTATGGGTATATCTGTTTTACCAACTTTAAAGACATAAACTTGTGATCAAACTGGTAAAGAAGCAACAGGGTTTTTAATAAAATACAGATGCTAAAATATAGCTTACTGAGTTCATTAAGTTTAAAATTCCTCCTTCATAGTTCCAAAGGTTTGTATATAATCCTCATATGTATATAACCCTCATATTCTGAAGACCCATTCAGAAGAGATTACTAATAGGCAATTCTCAAGAGCTGTAAGTTGACATCTCAGTTAAAGACAAAACATAATCAAGAGTTTTAAGACTAAAAAAGATATTTACTGACAGTAGTATAAGATTATGCACCACAAATCTCAGAATATTACTCAGTACTATGAATGATAACTAATGGCCAATTGCTTCAAGTTGTGCACTCAGGAATGACATATTAGCCATTCATTTAACCAGAGGGAAGAAAGAAGAGGCCCATTTAATCAATATGCAGCAACAGGAAATGGAAAATCTTTCTATGAAGGAATGGATACATAGGGGGTTCATTGTACTTTTATACTTTCGTATAATTATATATAAGTATATATTTATATAACTGTAATATATAATTCTGTATAATTTTAATAAAAACTTTAAAATTTGAATAGCAATTCTCATAGCTCCCCAAGGTACACCAGAATGAACCCTAAGATTAGCCCTCTCACTCTTTTAGATGGCCCCCCCAATTGTCCTGACATGGAATTGTCAAGGGGAGGGGGAGATAGATACTATGAATGTAAATACAGGTTGAGTATCCCCTATCCAAAATGCTTGGGACCAGAAGTGTTTCAAATTTGGGATTTTTTTCAAATTTTGGAATATCTGCATATACATAATGAGCTATCTTTGGGATGGGACCCAATTTAAACATGCAATTCATTTTACATTTCATATTCACCTTGTACACATAGCCTAAAGGTAATTTTATACAATATTTTAAATAATTTTGTGCATGAAATAAAGTTTGTGTGTATTGAACCATCAGAAAGCAAAGGTGTCACTGTCTCAGCCACCCATGTGGACAATCTGTGGTGGTTTGCAACACCATCATTCCTGACTGTGAATTTCTATGCTACCAATAAGCAATTCATTTTCTTACACTTATTCACACATTCACACTAGTATTTACAAAATATGATGTATCATTAATACAGGGAAAAAGAATGTGTTCAGGGTAACTAAGCAGCACAGTAGCATCACCAGAGTATCTGTACCAGCAGTTAAACCACCACCACCACCACCAATAGCTGGCTTTCAGTCTCCACCTACAACGCTGTTTTCATTGAAAGGTTACTGTACACCTATGCGGGAACACTGAATAAACCGTGTGTGGCGTGCCTGCGTTTTGACTGTGACCTGTCACGAGGTCAGGTGTGAAACTTTCCAACTATGACATCATGTGAGTGCTCACATTTTCAATTTTAAAGCATTTTGAATTTTTGGATTAGGGATGCTCAACCTGTATGAAAAAAGCATGTTCTCTGCCCTTGTGGCTCTTACAATGTAGTGATTACCAAAGGGGAGAGATAAATGGAGAGCCCTGGTGATTAGTGGGGTGCTGATTATGTATTTTCTTCCCTGGGCTTGCAGAGCTAGAAAGAATAAACAATGCTCTAATCCAAACCCACAGAAAGTGGACGCTCTGGTCTTTAGCTTCAGTTGTCAGATTCCCTCCGCATTCCACCTTCTGCTTCCCAAGCCACTGTCCAGTCTAGCAGATGGCCTTCCAGATCCTTGGGTAAGAGAAAGCATGGGGACTGTACAAAGTACGGTACTGTTATTTAAGCATCCACTCTAATGTAAACCAAAACTAGTAAATGAGGACCCCAACTGCCTCCTCCAGAATCGGTTTCACATCAAAGACAGCCTATGGAAAGTGTTGCTTCTTGGGACTTCCCAGATTGTCCCATCTCAGGCATGATCTTCTACAGTATTCTTCGGCCCATATGATGAAACACTTTGCCACAGAAGCTAGTACAATGGTCAGCAACTTCTTAAAAGATATGACAAGGAGGTACCCACTTCCCTAGAGATACCTTAGAAAACGGTATGCTGAGAGATTACAGGTTGTCAACAGGGGATTAGGCGCTAAAAACAGTACATTATTCATTGGGATGAGAGTTAAAAAGATCTGAGATTTTGTGGTTTGGAGCAAGGTTAAGTTCCACTGACTCAAAACACAGTAAAGGAATCCTGTTGGCTGCTAATTCTCACGACCATCACTGGTACTGGTAACACAGCAGTTAGCCAATATACATAATATTTTGTGCTCACACCTGTGTCAGAAACTATCCTATAATTAATAAATGTCAAAGAATTGAATTCAAATAATGTTTTGACTATTAATTAGATCACCATATCAACAACCCCAAAATACCATGTATGTCATGTACATGCACACATAAACCGGTACACCTGGATTTAATCACCGGTTCTACTGGATAGCTAGCCTGTGGACTGATCTACCTTCTTGTAGATTCCTATTAAAGAAATAATTTTTTAAAAATTAAACACAAAATGTTTTTAAAAGTTCTCTCCCAGACATGAGTATATTTTAAAGTATGTATTAAAAGCCAGCAGTTTTTTTTTAACAGCAAAAGCCATAAAACAAGCAGTTCTCAATTTACAGTTAATATAGCAGCCCATCAAGTGCTCCTCCCCCTTAGCATATATGGTACTTTGATGCATATTATTGATATTGACAGTCATTTTGCAAATAAATGTTCTGAAAGCTTTCATCCTATTTAAAGGAGTAAACATGGAAATAAAGGTACCATTTTAATCAGGTTATTGTGATAAGACCAAAAACATTCCACAAAGTGTATACCTCATTTTGACTTCTCTATTAAATTTAAATTTGAGTTAAAATGTTAATAATTTGGCTTTAATAGAAGAGAGAGTTCATTCAGAGAATTACAGAGTTAGAGTTGGGATGAATCCCCAGAATTTATCTAATCTGGTACTCTCATTAATTGGAAGAATGTGAGGCTCAAAAATGAAATGACCACAAGAGCCATGACTACAAACTCTTCGTTACTCAGTCCAGTGCTCTATCATACCAGCTACTTTCACTCTTTTAACCCACAGTTTACCATATTTTCTAATATATGCAAGTATATTGCCTAGTACACAACATCCTTTCAAATATTCTTTCTTTATTCTCCAATTCACTTTTCAGGAGAATAGATAACCTCAATCATATTGATTCTCAGCCTAATGGTCTCCCTTACATAAGTTATAATGACATTAACATTTTGTATCACTTTATTGTTACCATCAACCTCCTACAGTTTGGGGGGAACCAATCATTCTTTAAAACATTAGAATGACAACTCCAGTTTACTTGGCACATTGTATAGGTGAGTGGGAAAGACCTGTCAAATACCAGAAAGGGGCGTGGCACCAGCTCCACTCAACCAGAAGAAAAATCTCTCTCTGGCGCTAGTGTCATAGCTATCTGTTCTGCTAACCTATTAAATGATGTAGTGGAAGAGGATCCTTTCACAATCTTTGTTCATTTTTTTATACAGCAAATGGAAGTCATACATAACCTTTTACAAAATTCATTTTTTGTTTTGTTTTCCAGGTTTCTGATATTTGTGAGACATCAGAAAATCAATTTATATTTTTTTCCTCTGTTAAACAAAGCAAGCCCCCTAAATTGAAACCTAACAGGTTAGAATAAGTTCTTAATTATCCACCCAGCCTTTGAATTATTTTGCTTCCGGTGTTGGCCAAAACTAAGTAGTACAGCTTCTTCTCTAAGGTAGATGGAAGAGATTATCACAATAGCTCAAACCCACTAAAAGCATTTGTATTTTATAAATACAAGTCAGCAAAGACAAAAATTAAGATATTCATTTTCTCAATGATCAAAGAAATGTGACCAGCTCTGATGGGCAACCCAAATTCAAGAAGTCTAACTTTCTGCAGAACCCTTCAGAACTTAAAAGATCACTGATGTAAGGTCACTAGCTGGCACCTCTTCTTATAATTACAATTTAGCATATTCAATGCAATGTGCAATAACTTACCCTTACATAATGACAACTACTATTAAAGAGAAATCATGGCATTTGAGAACAATGACGTAAGATTAAATCAAGGCACCATGGCTAACTACCTATTCAGAAGACTATATAACAAGTTAAAAAAAAAATTCAAGGCTGGGCATGGTGGCTCACGCCTTTAATCCCAGCAATTTGGGAGGCCGAGGCGGACGGATCACGAGGTCAGGAGATCGAGACCATCCTGGCTAACATGGCGAAACCCCATCTCTACTAAAAATACAAAAAATAAGCCGGGCGTGATGGCAGGAGCCTGTAGTCCCAGCTACTCAAGAGGCTGATGCAGAATGGGATGAACCTGGGAGGGGAGGTGAAGCTTGCAGTGAGCGGAGATCGCGCCACTGCACTCCAGCCTGGGCGACAGAGCAAGACTCCATCTCAAAAAAAATAAATCAATAAAAAATTTTTTAAAATTCAAAGTTAAAATAACTGAAAATCAAGGTCAAGTAGCAAAATACTTCTAAACTGCCGTAAGCCCTGAATTGTCAAAATATTTAAAAATGTATTGTTTCTTGCTCGAGCGTTTGTCTCCTTAGATACTACTCAGAACAAAGACACCTGTTGAAATGCAATTGAAGTCACTTTCTAATACCTAATATTTCCTGGAATTCTCCCAAGATCCAACCATACCTAAAGAAACATTTAAGTCTACAGTTGGGTAAAAATTCTAAGTTACTTTATTCATTTTCAATTCACTATTTAGTTTTTCTCCTTTCTCCTTACTTTGTAAAAAATTTACCACCAACTTTCAATAAAATAGAGATGGATTCTTTTCCTGGGTCTGGTGACTCTGTTATATATGAAAGTACACACTACTTTCCTAATGTTTTTGGACATACTTTTTCCAAGAAAAACATAATTGAACTGCAGGTCTAAAATCAAAGCTGAATTCACATACTGATGCTCCCAATTCAATGTTTACTCACTAATGCAAGAACCTATGCTTTTACATCAGGATTCCACGGCTGCATCCAAAGCACTCAAAGGAAAAATGTAATCTGACAACATAAGAAATAATCCCCCTATAACTGTTTATTAGAATGTGAATATATTCCAAATCAATAACTAAAAAAAAAAAAAAAAAAAAAAAATTCAAATTACAGAGCATGCATAAAATACAAAGTAGCAATTTACAAACAGATAATATTATCTTCATAACCAATACACTAAAATAATAAAATGGCTATAGAAGAAAACCAAAATGACTGACTACAGCAATGCCTTCCGTGTGCCCCACACATCATGAGCACTGCAAGAGACAAAAGATTAACTATGAAATATAGTAATCTAAGCAAGCCCACACATACATATTTTAGGGGATTTCCCACCATCCTGAATAGTATCACTGCAGTTGACACACCACTTCCAGGAAACTGCAGAGTAAGTGCTTAATATTATCCACGAGAAAGCAAAACTAAATATTAGTGTGCACATTTCTGAATGAGAAACTAATTGCTTCATTGATTTCAACAATGTAGTGGAAGAAAACTATTTCAGGTCTCTACAATGCCTAAAATGCATTCTATTTAAACTCAAGGTACTATTTCATTTTACATACTAAAAGAATACATGCCTTTAAGTGGTACCACTTGAGCAAAAATTAACCTCTCACTGTATTCTTCAGACATACTGAAACCAAAGATTTAACTGGACTATATTCCATAATATACTGCAAAACTCAAATATTAGCATTGTTAAAATAATTATCCATGCCTGCTGGTGGATATGGTGATAAAACTAGGTTGCATTTCACTTACTGGAAGGTTTTAAGACAAAATTAACACTTCAAAATTTGACACTACCAGCATTAAACCAGTTATTGCCTGAGCAATAAAAGGCCACATAATCTACTGTTTGGAAATTATTATAGATCATTTAAATCTTTTGGGCTGCCTGATCATTGCAACAGAGGCACCTGAGATGGAATTCCACAAGTCCCTCCAGTTCCCAGCCTGCCAGGCAGCACTGTTTAACTTACGGCCCCATAACCATACTACTAATGAAACCGTAACAATCTTTTGTGTTTACTGAGAGAATTCTCCAGAAAAAGTGCCCCCCTCTCTAATCAACTTTGATGCTTACAAAAATTAAAAAACAAAATTTACTCAACTACATAAACCTATTAAGGCATTTTAGAAATTCATGTCCAGATAATGGAAAATTTTCAAGCTCTCAAAATCCTGCTATGTTTATAGGGCAATTCTTATATTTGTGGAAATATACATTGCACTGAGAGAAGAGTGTATTACCGATAAGCTGCTCTGTGGCAAAATGGTAGCTTATTTATAAGGTCTTCTTAGTTTGATTTGATCAAGACCAATAGGTCTGAGCTTCAAGTGATCAAGTTCTATTATGTCCTACATACAGTGACAGGCTTCCATGATAAAAAGTAAACAATAATTGAGGAATCCAAACATTCAGTTTATTAAACTAAGGCTAGTGAAGCCATAGCATGAAAAAAAGCTGCAGTCATTCGGGACAAGTGGATGATTTTATAAAGCTAAAATCAAAGGACTTAGGACATGGAAAAATTCATAAGTAATAAAACACAAAAGTGACACAAGAATTACAAATATATTTAAATCTCAGACCTGGGAAATGGACTATACACAGCCTTCTAGGGGAGAAGAGAAATGCCTTAGATGTTCTGACAGCACTGCACCTTTGGCTTGTTTTCAGTGGTTGGTGGAACATGAATAGGAACCACATTGTTGCTTGGAGACATGTCATTTTCACGTCTGTCTGACATTTGCTTCTGAGAAACAATGCGGTAAATCTCTGAAGGAAAAAAGAAACCACAATACTTAGTGTGAATAAACCTATCATAGTTAGGATAAAAGATACATAGAGGTAGGAGATATATTTGCATCAAAGACCATAAGGAAACTGAACAGAGAATATATAAATTTAAAGTTTTATTTTCAAACAGTCACTGATTAGATTCAACCCTTTAACAACTGCCCTTGGGGTAAGAAAAGAAACAAAGGTTTTTCCATTTCAGAGGGAAAGGTTCACTAGTCAAATAAATCTCTGTTTAAAGAGACCTTAAAAAGGTCAACCAGGCCAGGCACATCACCTGAGGTCAGTAGTTCAAGACCAGCCTGACCAACATGGTGAAACCCTGTCTCTTTAGAAATACAAAAATTAGTCAGGCATGATGGCGGGTGCCTGTAATCCCAGCTACTCAGGAGGCTGAGGCAGGAGAATCACTTGAAGCCGGGAGGCAGAGGTTGTGGTGAGCCGAGATCACACTACTGCACTCCAGCCTGGGCAACAGAACAAGACTCCGTCTCAAAAAATAAATAAATAAATAAATAAAAGAGGTAAAGCAATAGGATTACATAGTTTATGGATTTAAGGATTCGAAGTAAACCATAAGAGTATTTTCAGTCTACCTTTACCCCAAAAAACAAAACAAAAAAAAAAAAACAAACAAAAATTGCCTACACACAATGACATTGTACCACACAAAAAAATAAATAAATTTGCACTATCAGACACGTTTGGTAGAGTACAACTTAATAAACATGCTAAAATCCCAATGGATTCTTGGAAGGGAAAAAAAGATAATGTGTTTATCAGTGACCTCCTGAACAAAACTTAAATTGTAATTAAAGAATGATACAAAACAGGCAACTTAAGATGTTATATGTAAACTCTATTTTTCTTTCATGACACTTACCAAAAATAATTTAGTGTCTGCCTTTTTTATTAAATGTTAAACTCTGTAAGGATCAAAACTGTGTCTGCCTTACTGCTGTACTGCAACATATAATATGTGTTGTGATAAATAACTACATGAATGTCACTAAATTCCTCCACAATAAGTATCTGTATGTAACACATTTGGTCTTATACTGCACTGCCTAAAAGTTGTTCCCTCTGACTAGATTATAAAGTCCTTAAGAACAGAGAATGTACCTTATTTTTGTTTACTCTCCCAGTTGTCCCTCCAAAAAAACTACTCTCAAAAAGCAAGATAATTCTAAAAATGTGTCAAATTAACACAATTAGCCTCCTAATATGATGTACTAGGAAAGACACAATATATTCCTATGAAGGACACCATGTATTCCTGCCAAAAATATTTAAAACTAATTTAATCATGAGGAAATAATGAGATAAATCCAGACTAAGATGGGGATAAATGTTCTAAATTTGTGCTATCCAACAGAGTAGCCACGTATTTTAATTAAATAAAATTTAAAATCCAATTCTTCATCTAACTAGCCATATTTCAAGCACTCAATAGTAACCTGTGGCTACTCTATTCAACATCTCAGATACAAAACAAATCCATCTGTTGAGGCTCAGAAACCCATACTCCAAAATGGCACTTTGATATGCTGAACTAAAGAAGTCTCAAGGTCTCTCTGACCTTCTCCCACTCCTCATCCTCTCTCCCCAGCACAGGATGAAGCTGAAGTTCCTTCACCTGCCTAAGATCCAGACCCACCAAAAGGAACAATTGTTTTTTCTTCCCCTCCCTGTAAGACCAAGAATGTAACCACACTTAATCAGACTCTTTCACGAGACAATGTACCAATTAATTTCTGTCCACTGATCCATTCATCCTCCCCAGTAATCCCCTCAACAGAATTCCTTTTCTCCTCCTTCCCATAACCTGTTTTGCCAGAATGGCATAAACTTCTGAATCCCATCAGGAGGTGGGTCATCTCTCTGGTTCTGCCCGTGTACATGTTAATAAATTTCGTATGCCTTTTCTCCAATTAATCTGCCTTTTGTGAGTTGATTTTCCAGCAAACTTTCAGAGGTTTCTATTTAGTTCTCCTACAAAAGAAATGTAAAGGATATAAAAATGATACAGCAGGATTCTTTTTCTTCCTAACCTCTACCTATCGTTTGGACCCTGTGAGAGGTCCAAAGCACAGCCAGGTGTGGTGGCTCACGCCTGTAATCCCAGCACTTTGGGAGGCCAAGACGGGCAGATCACGAGGTCACGAAATTGAGACCATCCTGGCAAACACAGTGAAACCCCGTCTCTACCAAAAATACAAAAAAATTAGCCGGGCATGGTGGCGGGCGCCTGTAGTCCCAGCTTCTCCGGAGGCTGAGGAAGGAGAATGGTGTGAACCCGGGAGGCGGCGGAGCTTGCAGTGAGCCACTGCACTCCAGCCTGGGCGACAGAGCAAGACTCCGTCTCAAAAAAAAAAAAAAAAAAAAAAAAGGAAGGTCCAAAGCTATATCAGATAGCTTTCAGCAAACCTTCAGAGGCCAATAGGGACATTTCCCTTGGCTCCTATACATGTGATCTTTAAATGGATATTGAATTTTTAATTAAAAAACAAATCTAAAAAGGACATTATTAGTATATTGAATAAATATGAATATGGATTGCACATTAAAAACTGTATAAATGGGCCAGGCGAGGTGGCTCATGCCTGTAATCCCAGCACTTTGGGAGGCCAAGGTGGGCAGATCACGAGGTCAGGAGATCAAGACCATCCTGGCAAACACGGTGAAACCCCGTCTCTACTAAAAATACAAAAAAAAAAAAAAAATCAGCCAGGTGTGGTGGCACCGCCTGTAGTCTCAGCTACTTGGGAGGCTGAGGCAGGAGAATCGCTTGTCCCAGTAGGGGAGGTTGCAGTGAGATAGCACCACTGCCCTCCAGCCTGGGCAACAGAGCAGACTCTGTCTCAAAAAAACAAAACAAAACAAAACAAAGCAAAAAAAAAAAACTGTATAAATGTTAAATTTCTTGGATACAACATATGGTATTGTGATTATGTAGGAGAATGCCTCTTTTTTTTTTTTTTTTTTAAGACAGTCTCACTCAGTAAGCAGTGAGGTTGAGACTGCACCACAGCACTCCAGCCTGGGGACAGAGCGAGACCCCCTCTCCAAAAAAGAAACAAAAACAAAAAAACGGTGGGGGGGGTGGGGTACTGCATAGGAATTGGTATATTCATTTGGTTTTAAAGGAGAACATGCCTTTGAAAGAGGGAAATAGATCTAGTGTAGCAAGTTCCTACCCCCACCGCCACAAAACTCCCAATGAAATAACCTTCTCTAATCAGAAAGCTAGAAGTTACCTGCTTCCTACTTTCTTATCAGGTTTCTGTTGTTGTTTTTTTTTTTAATGACACACCCAGCCACAAGAGATTTAAGTATGTAAATTACTTGTGGAACCTCTTAAAGCCAATCACTCTTTATTGCTTTGGTGGCATTTTTACTAGCAGACATCCTTTTTGGTAACTGGAGTAAATGCAGCAGTAATCCATTTCTAAAAAACAGTATGCTTGCAGACACCAACACTGCTCAAATTTCTTGCTTTGTAATGAGATCTCTTTAATTATTTACTTCTCTATGTTCTTTGAGAAGTCTGCCTTTCCCTCTCTTCCAGTTTTACATATATTTGTTTTTTTATGTAAGAACTTTTTTGTTTTGGTTCCCCTAATTTAATCTTTAAAACAATTTATAAAGAAGTTAAAACTTACAGTGGGTCACATATTTCATCTTAATTTACACACACAATTTACACTTGAAAAAAGAAGAGGCTCCCAGTTTGAGATCAGAGGGGAAACTTAAAGATGAAGTTAATTCTTTATTCCTTAGCCACTCATCTGACTGAATGACTGAAGGGTAAATCCTTCTCTTTAGCCTTGGCACACTCCCATCCCATCCTTTTTCATTGAAACAAAATCTAAATAAAGATTACATATCCTTTTTTTTTAATTTTAATTTTAGTAGCCTGTCTTTATTGTATCCTAGTTGTCTTTCCTTAATGCCTCTTCACATTTGAACCGTCAACCTTCTCAGACGTAAATTTTAGCCACTCCCCTTCCCCCACAAAAGAATCTAAGATACTCTTGCTGTCTGTTTTTGTTAGTTTACATATTCAGTTGACTACTTCTTACTGTTTTTCAACTTCTGAGAAATTAGTTCTTAATTTTGAAAAATGTAGTAATTCAGTTAATACATCTCTCTTTCTTTAACATTTTTTAATGGAAATTTTCTGATATACCAAAAGTAGAGTAAGGCCAGGCGGTGGCTCACACCTGTAATCTCAGCACTTTAGGAGGCCAAGGCAGGCGGATCACGTGAGGTCAGGAGTTAGAGACCAGCCTGCAACATGGTAAAAACTCATCTGTACTTAAAATACAAAACTAGAAGGGCATGGTGGCTCAGGCCTATGATCCCAGCTACCCGGGAGGCTGAGACACGAGAATTGCTTGAACCTAGGAGGTAGACTTCTTGCCTGACAGGGCAAGACTCAGGGGAAAAAAAAAAGAATGTAGCCTTTATACTAAAAAGATATCCTGGACATATTAATTACATGCAGAAATCTAGCAGACATCACCTTAACCAAGTGGTCAAAGTTAACATCACTAGTAATTAATAAGACATCCAATTATCACAAACCTGCTGATATGGTGCACTGAGAACACTTCTGTGGTGTTCCTGCCAAAAGTGTATAACCTGAGTTTAATCGTGAGAAAAAAATCAGAAAAACCCAAAATGAGGTACACAACAAAATAACTGGATTGTACCCTTCAAAAATGTCAAGGTCAATAAACAAAAGATTGAGGAACTGTTCGAGATTAGAGGAGACTAAAGAGATATGACTGCTAAATGAAACACATGACCTTATCTTGGACTTTCTTTGACTAATACGGGTATTACTGGAACAAGTGGCAAAATCTGAATAAGGTCTGTAATTAAACATTGATGTGGCACTATTATCTCTCTGATTTTGATAATTATACTGTGGCTATAAAAGAGAATATCCTTGTTTTTACAAAATATACACTGAAAAATACTCAAGGATGAGGGTCATCATGTCTGCCACTTAATCTCACATGGTGCCAAAAAAAAATATGTATATATTTAGAGAGAAGAGAAAGGATAAAGCAGATGTGGTAAAATATTAACATCTGAAGAATATGGGTGAAGGATATTTGCAAATTCTTTTTACTATTATTTCAATCTCTTTAAATTTGAAACTGTGAAAATGCAAAGTTAAAAGCAAAAAGTAAAAGGTATGCATTAAAAACATCCTTTAGTGAACCTGAGAAAAGACAAAGCTGCACTGAAATTCAGAGGCAGAGCAATCTACCAGTCTCACTCTCCTACTAGTAAACTACCTCTAAAAAATACCATCAAGCAAAATCATCTCATGGAGTCACTTTCAAATTCATGGGTGTCAAGAATGCCGTGGGTCTATTCTGAAACCAACAACACAATTAACTCTGAAGTAACAATGTAAATTTTCTGATATATAATTTCACAACTTAAAATTTTTGGCTGGGTGTGGTGGCTCATGCCTATAATCCCAGCACTTTGGGAGGCCAAGGCAAGCAGATGGCTTGAGCTCAGGAATTCAAGATCAGACTGGGCCCCATCTCAATTTTTAAAAATTTTAAAGCTTGTTTTTCTTTCAGCAATATCAAAATACAACATAAATACTCCCTTAAGACTGTTAA
Source organism: Rhinopithecus roxellana (assembly GCF_007565055.1). Taxonomy (NCBI): domain Eukaryota; kingdom Metazoa; phylum Chordata; class Mammalia; order Primates; family Cercopithecidae; genus Rhinopithecus; species Rhinopithecus roxellana. The sequence continues at coordinate 173,128,943 of NC_044553.1, forward strand.
CATTTAAGGCAGAATCAAGTGCAATAGTTACTATTCTCTTTACTGTTTTCTCTATGCATTCACACTTCCACTGGCATACAGGAGGAAGAATGTTTAGAACAAACATCCTAACACCTGCAGAACAACACAGATGTCTGCTGCACATGCAGTGATCTCTGATCCTACAGACCAACAGTGAGATTTATGCAGGAAGCTGAGGAAATAGTGAATACAGAAAGGAAAAGTGGTAGCAAGTGAAACTAAAGTCTTCTTTGCTTTCAAGCAACAATTAAGCTGTAACAAAAGTTCAATCTAGAGTGAATTTTAAGAAAAGTAACCATACATTCATCTTTTTTTTTTTTTTGAGACAGGATCTCACTCTGCTACGAAGGCTGGAGTGCAGTGGCATGATCTCAGCTCACTGCAGCCTAAACCTCCCAGGCTGAAGAAATCCTCCCACCTCAGCTGGGACTACAGGTGCACACACCACCATGCCCAGCTAATTTTTTTTTTTTTTTTTAGAGACAGGATTTCACCATGTTGCCCAGGCTGGTTTTGAACTTTTGAGATCACTGCATGTGGCAACAGACATCTGTGTTGTTCTACAGGTGTTAGGACGTTTGAGCTCAAGCGATCCGCCTGCCTCAGCCTCCCAAAATGCTGGGATTACAGGCATGCATCAACATGCCTGGCTCTCATCTTTAAAGACAAAAGGGCTCAATTTTAAGTACTGACTAGTTCACGTTTGAGCGGATCAGAAGTTCAATGTTACAAAATGATGCATAAAATACTTAACTGCAGATGGAAGACTTGAGCTCATCTTCACTTAATATCAGAATAAATGGGTCAGAATTATAGCAGAGGAGATTTGATACAACATAAAAAATGTTCCAACAATGAGGACTGTCTAAAAAGTTTTTTCAGATGAGATTTTCTGAGGCCTTAAAATGCTCACAGATCTTTAAGGTAATTTAATTCACATGTTTTAAGACTATGACTCTGAGGAGCAGGGAGGTTCAATGACTTTAAACAGGGAGTAGAAGCAAAGTGATAAAGATGTAATGCCCTAGAACTCCTGGGTCTCAATCTAGCACTCTACATGTTGACTTAATAAAATCCACACAAATGGATATAAAGAAAACAAGGACTTGCAGACATACTGCATATTTAATCAACTCTTACTTGCTTAAAACAATCAGTGAAACTTTGACAGAGAACGTTCTAAAGGAAAGCTACTGTGTTCCAAAGACTGTTTATCCAACCCCAGCACTATTCTGATAGCAGAAAACAATTATAATAAAATAGGTACATAAATCACCAATTTTCTCATGCCTTAATTGCTATTTAGCTACTAATTTACCAACTGTTCTCTATATACCAGGGATAGATAAGTACTTTACAGTATCAAAATGAGTACTTTACAGGTACTCGTTTTTGAAGTCTAGGGCAGTGACAAACCATTCTTTGCTAAGGGTTACCGAGACAAAAACCTTTAGGTCACAAAAGTCAAGTCAAATCCTATCAGAAGATTTCATAAATATAAGCCTTCTCTCAAAAAGGAAATAACAAAACTCCTCAAAATATGTATGAATTTTATAGATGGAGAAATTAAGGCCTAGAAGGGTTAGGTAACTTGCCTAAGATTGTAGAACTAATAGTAAGTGGAGGAGCCAGGACTAGAACCCAAGTCAGGCTTCCAAATCTTACCTCTTTGACTTTACACTTACATTTTTACAGTAAAAGAATATGTTAAAGTTAAAATCTGTTAATCTCTAATACAGGGGCTGCATACAAACAATAAATCAAAACTTGTTATATTATAATTGGAAACCCATTTAATCATACCTCTGTATAGACTTTTTAGAACAATGCCACGTAAAACTGTACTACATATTAAGACATTTTAAATCATGAGTTCTTAAAAGTAATATACAATTTAAAAGTATTTAAAAACAACCCATCAAAGTACTCATTAGAAGATTAAGACTATCTCACTAATAATCTGGTTATTTTAATAGCTTCACGATAAATATGAGTGAACACTTCTTACCTCAGAGGCTGACCTGGTCATTCACATTCCAAATCAGCATGAACTCCATCTCTTTCCCACTACTTTTTAAAACTTTTCTATATGCAATCATTGGCTGATTTTATCTACCAATTATCTCCCATGGTACAATACAGAATACACAAGTGATACCTTTCTTCTGTATCACAGAAGAATTTTATTTTGTCACTATAATTTTTAAAAATATGTTTTTTCCCTAGCTTTTTCTTTACTAAATTTCAAAAGGGCATTTATATCTTTCTATAGCTGGGATCTCAATATTTACCTTATAAAAGTACATTTAAACATTACTTTGTGTTTGTGACCATGAAGAATGTTAATACCTGAACTGAAGTAATCATGGAAGTGAATGAATTATTTTCCAAGTATTTTTCCCACTATAAATCAGATGAATTAGGACAACTGAAGGTCAGTGAGCAAGGGTTGTAGTTAATTTTGCACTCTAAACAGCTTTTGCCAGAGTAGCTCTCAAATGATACTCATTCTCGGCTGATAGATAGTTTAGTTGCTGATTAGTTTGTTTAAATTACCTTCCTAAAACTTCTAGTTCCTACTGGTGTAATCTGAAAATGCAAGTCTTACCTGTTAAAATTGTCTGAAAAGCAGCTTCTACATTTGTAGAGTCTAGAGCAGAAGTCTCAATGAACGACAAACCATTCTTTTCTGTGGGGAGACACAAAAATTTCAGTATTGTCAAGTTTTAAAACAAGGAATAGGATATACTCAAGCCCTCAAAAGGAAAAATAATAGAACTTTTTAAAACTTAAGACCTCCTCAACTTATGAGACAGTAAGGGAACCATTCTATTTACACTTTATTTACTTACTTTATTATTTCTTTATTTAAGTAGAGATGCAGATCTCACTATGCTGCCCAGCCTGGTCTCGAACTCCTGGCCTCAAGCATTTCTCCTGCCTCAGTCTCCCAAAATGCTGAGATTACAGGCATGAGCCACCATGCTCAACCCTACTTGCACATTAATATTTACACATTAATAGATTAAAAATAATAGTGAGAGGGCTGGGCATGGTGGCTCACTCCTGTAATCCCAGGACTTTGGCAGGCCAAGGCAGGCGGATTGCTTGAGCCTAGGAGTTCAAGACCAGTCTGGGCAAAATGGCAAAACTCCGTCTCTACAAAAAATACAAAAAATTAGCTGAGTGTGGTAGCACACACCCGTAGTCCCAGCTACTTAGGAGGCTGAGGTGGAAGATCACTTGAGCCCAGGAGGTCAAGGCTGCAGTGAGCCTTGATTGTGCCACTCCACTCCAGACTGGATGACAGAGTGAGATCCTGGCTCTCAAAAAAAAACAAAAACAAAAAAACAAAAAAAAGAGAAAATGTCAATTGGCTCCTTAATTAAAATAAATACTTATTACATCTAAATACTACTCACTAGTAATGAATGACACCACTTAAAATGTGGTAAAAATGTATCCAGTGGCCAGCTATTTCCACCTCTTGCTATCCTCTCCATCAACCACATTGGCTATAGTATTCAGAATGTTGTAGCTATATTACTTACAATAAAGCTATTCTTGCATGGGAAATTAAAAAAACTGTTACAGAAAGTTTATCCACAGCATCAGCATTAGAGCAAAGGCAAGACTTTCACTAGCCACAAATGCACAATGTTGTCTTCTGGCATGCTGTCCCTACCAGAACAGGGGCAAGAGACATGTGAATTCTTTATGAAGCCAAAAAGTTACAGCTCCTAAGCAGCTGCATCCCTATTGGTCCCTGACACTCTGAGCCTTTACCTTTCACTCACACAGAGCTCATGTACAGCAGCCTTTGTAAACCCAGAAACATAACAGAAAAAGAGACAGGATACACAATGTTTATATTCATTTTTTGGCAAAAAAAATTCCTGTTTTAATGACTCAAAGCAAAAAAGCTATACAGTCATCACAAACTTTCAAAACAATTCTTGCTAAGCATTCATGTTTACCTTTCGGAAACTATTATAACCTATTACTCTCATGGGAAAGGTATCAAAACCACAAGACACAATGGTAAGAAATATCATGGAATTCCTATCACTAACCTGCAAAAGCTCTTGCTTCATCTGTAGGAACTGCCCTGAGATGACGCAGATCACTCTTATTGCCCACAAGCATGATAACAATGTTACTATCAGCATGATCTCTCAGTTCTTTCAGCCACCGCTCTACATTTTCGTATGTGAGATGTTTAGCAATGTCATAAACCAATAAGGCACCTACAGCTCCACGATAATATCTGAAAACAGAAACATATTTAATATCAGAAAACAACCACAAGATGGAAGCAAACACCAGGAAGAACTCAAAATATGGATTATGAGTTTTAAAAACATACTTATAAATAAATTTCTAAGGATTCCTAATACTAGAATTCTTAAAAGGAAAAAAGAGTTCTTTTTCCAACACCAAAAGTCAGCTAATTCACTCATTGGCAACCCATTTCACAGAACTTAAAAACTGTGAGACTTACGCTGATGTTATAGCTCGGTATCGCTCTTGCCCTGCTGTGTCCCATATCTGTGCCTTTATTGTTTTTCCATCAACCTGGATGCTTCTTGTTGCAAACTCTACTCCAATGGTGCTCTTGCTTTCCAGATTAAACTCATTTCGAGTAAATCGAGACAGGAGATTACTCTTTCCAACGCCAGAATCTCCAATAAGGACAACTGGAAAGACAAAGAACTTAATGTCAGATGAATGAGGCAAACACATTCAGAATACCACTATGCTTTCAACACAAAGAAGTTTGGCTTCAGAGTAAATAAAGCAAGAAAAATAAGGTATATGATTTTTTAAAAGGAATGGGGGCAGGGGGTTGAACCCCATGTTCTTGACCAGTTACCAATCAATAAAATCGATTTATTCTTTTCAACCTGTTTCTACCTGTATGACTTCCACACATCATCTGCTTAGCACAGATACAGTACCCTATCTTAAACATGCAGTTTTAATCACAGATGCACTTCGCACTGATGACAGGCATTAATTACCATCAATGCTATGCCAATCTTACTACTTTAGAAGATAACTTCAAAGATAAATACTAAACTAAATGAACAATTTATGATATTAAAATGTAATGTATCAGACATGAAAACAACAAAGGCTGTTAGTGGTTAGGGAAGGACAAAATGAATATACTTCGTTTCATCAAAGACTGAGTATGATCTCAGGACTCAGACCTAGACAAAATGAAAAACATTTAACATATGAGGCACAGGGTTTATAAACTTCACCATACAGATCACAGAAACTAAAACGACCTTTAATAGTTGCATTCATCAGATTGGTTCAAAGTTAAAGACCCCTCTACCAAAAAACCCACCCCACTAAAGATAAACAGGGGTACTAGGAAACTAATAATTCTGACATACTGTGAGTCAAAACCAAACCAAGTGCCAGGCGTGGTGGCTCACGCCTGTAATCTCAGCATTTTGGGAGGCCAAGAGTTCGAGACCAGTCTGGCCAACATGGTGAAAACCCCATCTCTATAAAAATACAAAACTTAGCCAGGCATGGTGGTGGGTGCCTGTAATCCCAACTACCTGTGGGCCTGAGGCATGAGAACAGCTTGAACCCAGGAAATAGGTTGCAGAAGGCCGAGAGTGTGCCACCGCAATCCAGCCTGGACGACACACCGAGACTCTGTCTCAAAAAATAAAATAAAATAAAATAAAATAAAATAAAATAAAATAAAAATAAAAATGAAAATAAAAGCAAGGAGGGCATACACTTTCACTTATGACTCCATGATTTTTTGGAAAATAGGTCTTGATTAGATGAATTTTCTTCCTGTGATTTCTATAGGCAGCAGTTTACTTACTAAGTTGATACATGGAGATTCTTTTTCACCCAAAGTGGTATTACACTTAAGAATTTCAAAAACAATGGAGAAATAAGCAGTTAAGTTGTTTTAAGGTATTTTCTTTTTTTTTTTTTTTTTTTTGAGACGGAGTCTTGCTCTGTCGCCCGGGCTGGAGTGCAGTGGCTAGATCTCAGCTCACTGCAAGCTCCGCCTCCCAGGTTTACGCCATTCTCCTGCCTCAGCCTCCCGTGTAGCTGGGACTACAGGCGCCCGCCACCTCGCCCAGCTAGTTTTTTGTATTGTTTAGTAGAGACGGGGTTTCACCATGTTAGTCAGGATGGTCTCAACCTCCTGACCTCGTGATCCGCACGTCTCGGCCTCCCAAAGTGCTGGGATTACAGGCTTGAGCCACCGCGCCCGGCCGTTTTAAGGTATTTTCTATCTGAATTTAAAGTTCAAAATGAGTTCACAGGTTTACAGAATCTGAGCTTGACATTTTTTCCTTTGTAAAATTGGTATCAGCATTTCAGGAAACATTATATTCGTTCCTACTTTTGACTACTAAGACTTCTTCTTATCTATCTAAACTAGTTAATTGATTTAGACATCAGGACTAGAAAATCAAACATACAAAAATAAGGCCAAGGAATAAGACCATTCCTTACTAAAGAGACTGAGATTTGGTGGTACGAGTGGAAAGAACGGTAAAAACTAAAAGCTCACTACACTCTGGTCAGAGGGCAAAGACAGTCCATTACACACTCCCTCCTTGCCACAGGAGCGGATACAAGCTGGCCTCTGGACAGTCTTGGACAGAGTACATTATCAAATGCATATCTTTCTGGCTTCCTCAGTCAGCTGATTCAGCAAGAAATCATTCAGAAGACAGTGAATTCAACACAGCACAAAGAGTGGTTATTTCTAACTAAAGAGTCAACTAGAGGGTGTCAAAGGTGCTATGGCAAACATATACATGCTTTTATTTGCTATCAGAAGAAAATGTCAAAGTTATTAAAGTGATGTACAAAAGCAATACACTTTCAATTTTATAGGATGGTTAGTTGATATATTAGTTTCCAAGGTCCACCATTCTGGATATGAAGTCAAATTTCAGTTTCGGTTAATAGTCTACTATTAATAGGATACATTCACTGTTGCTTCTTAGTACAAAGGCTGGATGTTTGCTAAGGAAATGGCCTTTGAATCACTTATACGAAAAAAATTAAATACAAAAAAATACATAACTAAATACAAACAAAAAAAATTAGACAGGCATGGTGGTGCATGCCTGTAGTCCCAACTACTCAGGAGGCTGAGGTGGGAGAATGGCTTGAGCCTGGGAGGCAGAGATTGCGGTGAGCCTGGATCGTGAGCCACTATACTCTAGCTAGGGCAATAGAGCCAGACCTTGTCTCAAAAAAAAAAAAAAAAAAACCTTCCAGTACTTTCTTTCTTTCTTTTTTTGAGACAGGGTCTCACTGTCGCCCAGACTGGAGTGCAGTGGCACAAACAGGGCCCACTGCAGCCGAGACTTCCCAGGCTCAGAGGATCCTCCCACCTCAGCCTCCTAAGTAGCTGGAACTATAGGCACATGCCAACACACTCAGCTAATTTTTTGTATTTTCTGTAGAGATGTGGTTTTGCCATGTCGTCCAGGCTGGGTCTCAAACTCCTGGACTCAAAAGATCCACTTGCCTTGGCCTCCCAAAGTACTGGGATTACAGGCATAGGCCACCATGCCTGGCCAACTCCAGCACTTTTAAGTTTAGGTTTCCTCCCTTTTGACCTCCACTTTTAATGATTATGTTAATTATCTCACCAATCTCAACTCCTTATGCCATCATAAAGATAGTAAGGGAACTTTTTTCTTAATGTAACCAATTAATGTTAACACTATTAAAAAAGCACCCTAATCTGAAAATAACTCAAAATTCATGAATGTTTTAAAAAGTCATCTCAACTAGGCCAGGTGCAGTGGCTCATGCCTGTAATCCCAGCACTTTGGGAGGCCAAGGAGGGTGGATCACCTGAGGTTGGGAGTTCGAGACCAGCCTGACCAACATGGAGAAACCTCGTCTCTACTAAAAACACAAAATTAGTCAGGTGTGGTGGCGCATGCCTGTAGTCCCAGCTACTCAGGATGCTGAGGCAGGAGAATCACTTGAACCTGGAGGCAGAGGTTGCAGTGAGCCGAAATCACGCCATTGCACTCTAGCCTGGGCAACAAGAGTGAAACTCCGTCTCAAAAAAAAAAAAAAGCTATCAGCTAGACATCTGCCATATTTGAGTATCATCGCAAATACCTAATACTAAATATCAAGCTGCTAAATGCATAAAAACAGAATATACATATTAATTATCCATCGTTTAATTAAAAATTTCTGCTTCTTCAACTACATTTAGTTTTATACTTTCTCTTGCAAACTAATTTACTGGACCAAAATACAATTCATCAAAGACAGTACTTCAACCCTGAAAGTTACCACCTGAAAGAATAACTGGTAATTTTCATTCTGGTTTTCATAAATTTGGAGACATTTCTATTCTTTCAACTATATTCATATAGTCCAACCTCCTCAAAAGTTTTTAATATACAATGCATTCAAGGTGGGACACAGTGGCTCATGCCTGTAATCTCAGCACTCTGGGAGGCCAAAGTGGGAGGATCCCTTGAGCCCAGGAGTTTGAGACCAGCCTGGGCAATGTAGGGAGACCCTATCTCCACAAAAAAGAAATTTTTATTTCTGTAAGTAGGATAGTCTTTAAAAAAAAAAAAAAAGCCAGGCACGGTGGAGTATATCTGCAGTTCCAGCTACTTGGGAGGCTGAGGCAGGAGGATTTCTTGAGCACAGGAATTTGAGGCTGCAGTGGGCTATGACTGTGCCATGGCACTCCAGCCTGAGCAACAGAGGGAGACCCTGCCAAAAAAAAAAAAAAAAAAAAAATATATATATATATATATATATATATAGTTATATATATAATGCAAACAATAAGGCTCAAGTCTAGACAAGTTTTTCCAGATTCAGGAGAATCTGAGTTGCTCAACCAAAACTTGTGAAAGAAAAACTACTAACAAGATGCAAGACAGCAAAGTTCCCATGATAATTTCTACTGACAATCAGCTGACGGTTAATTACTACTGACCTCCAATGTGATTGAAAAGAAAATGTCTTAAGCAATAGACTATGTACCCACGTATTTTTAGAAAATGTAACTTTGGATTGGTGCCTACCACACAATATTTGTAAATAGAAATTATGATTGATGCTTACTTATGTCCCACAGGGCCTTAACCACATTGTTTGTAAATACTTACAGAATTAAAGTTTTAAAAATAAAAAGTTTAAATAAAATAAAACTAATTCCCTCCCACCAAAAGTCTCACTATTGGGCTTAAATAAAGGTTAACGTTAAGAACAAATACATAATTTAGAATAATTGTACTGCTCGTCCCACATTACATTCCTATTTAGACCACTCCATCCCCTATTAATCAAAATATCCCTTTATTTTCAACTTGTTAGTTACAAACTAACTCCAATTCTCTCAACCATTGCATTTGCTAGGCAAACAGCTGCAGTCCATCTCAGTGAATAAATCTCTGTACAATAAAGCTATTTTAAAATAAAATCATTCTTCACTTTAAAGCAGGATACTTGTATAAATAAGAAATTGGCTAAATAATCAGCATTGAAGTTAAAAAAAAAAAAAACAAAACAGAAAACAGTGACTCATATCCTGTAAGAGCTTTAAAAAATTAGAAATCTGGCCAGACACGGTGGCTCATGCCAGTAATCCCAGCGCTTTGGGAGGCCCAGGCAGGTGGATCACCTGAGATCAGGAGTTCGAAACCAGCCTGACCAACATGGAGAAACCTCGTCTCTACTAAAAATACAAAATTAGCCGGGCGTGGTGGTGCATGCCTGTAATCCCAGCTACTCAGGAGACTGAGGCAGGACAATCGCTTGAACCCAGGAGGCAGAAGTTGCAGTGAGCCGAGATCGCATCATTGCGCTTCAGCCTGGGCAACAAGAGCGAAATTTCGTCTCAAAAAAAAAAAAAGGTAGAAATCCTCCTCAGCAGAATTTTTAACACCCTATCTTAAACAGCAAAATGCACAACAAAATGAAACCATAACCCATGGAAACATAAAAGGCATTAGAAGTTCCCAGTTTTATGTTTCTTTAATAATATTTAAACGCTCTTGTAATTGAACCTACATTTAAGGTTCAAAAAACCGACAAAGGCCAGGCACAGTGGCTCAAGCCTATAATCCCAGCACTTGAGGGGGCTGAGGCAGGTGGATTGCTTAAGTCCAGGAGTGCGAGACCAGCCTGGGCAACATGGCAAAACCCTGTCTTTACAAAAAAAAAAAAAATTAGCTGGACGTGGTGCTGCACTCCTGTAGTCTCAGCTACTCCTAGGAGGTAGAGAGTAGCTAGGGAAGCTGAGGTGGGAGGGTCACCTGAGCCTGAGGAGGCCGAGACTGCAGTGAGCCTTGATTGTGCCACTGCACTCCAGCCTGGGGGACAGAGCGAGACCCTGTCTCAAAAAAAAAAAAAAAAAAAAAAAAAAAACTGACAAAACCACAGTAACTTCTTTCACATTATTACCATTTATTGAGTCCTTATGGTTAAAATTTTACAAATAGTCTCATTTAATTCTCACAACAATCTTAAGAGGCAGGTATTTTCCTTTATATAAATGAGAGAACTGAGACTCAGAAAAGTTAACTTTTCCAAGGTCACATAGTAAATATAAGACCTGAGTCAGGATCTAAACTGAAATCTACGTAATTCCAAAGCTCGGTGCTCTCAATCGCTGCTAGAAGGATGGTCTAATCAAAAAGCTGAAATACTTTAGGCCAATTCAGAATATTTTAATATTCTTTGTTAAAAAATAAAAGGACCTTGTATAACCAACATTCAAGTTCAAACCAAACAGGAGAAATACCCTGACGGTCTATCTTGTTCTGCATTAATTACTTCAAAGACAGCCTTTATAAAGGCACACTACCATTATACCATATTTTAAAACACAAACCTCCCTTTAACCCCAAAGTCTCAAGAGATTCAAATAATTTCACATCATCTCAGATACCTTCGGCAATACGTATGCTGTAGTATACTTTTTGTAATCCAGGTCTCAGTTTTGTATTTGTAAAATGAACTAAGTATCCTGAAAGTACTTTAAAGCACCCGGTGGAGGGAGGATACCAAAAGTATTCACCCTATACGATAGAATATTCTGGGTCAGAGGCGTAAGAGATGACAAGAGTACAACAGCAGGCTAGTATAACAAGATTTGCAAAGTATTGGGAAAGCAAAGAAATCTTTCCTGCTTGGTTTAGTCAATCATTCTTAGCACCCAATGGCAAAGACAGAAACAGTCACCATGCTTAACATTCTTTAAACTCCACCCTCCACAGTAAAGCTTTAATAGCAATGGCTTCTTCCTCAGTGGTAATGATCTTTGTTCGGCACACTACTGATGGCTACCTTCCCAATTCAGGAGCAGAGAAAGAGCATCAGAGTGAGAGTACATTCACTGAACAAAAAAAGCATCTACTGTACTCTCTTCTCATTGAAAAATGTACCCTTTATCTTCGTTGATTGAAAAAAAAAAATTGGATTCCTTCCGGACTAAACCAATAAGCAATTCTTTCTAACCAACCCTGATCCTCCGATATGTTCTATCCAAGGGCACTACATGTTTCCGTACCTTATAATAAATATTTAATGTGACCTAAAGAGCACACAACTTCCTCTTACCCCCAACCTTTGGGGAAAGGTATGTGGCCAACTAGGGCTCTTCCCTTCCTGTTGGATCCTCCCAGTGTTGCAGCAGGAAGCAACCCGTCCATAGAGATAAACCAAGCTAGTATTTGTGCAGCGCACAACCTTTCCTGCTCAGGAACCGGGCCTTCAGGTCTGGCAAGGATAACAGCCACCACCCATCCGCAACCTCTTCTCGCGAACCGAGTAGAGTTATCCCGGGTTGTGTGCCACTGAGTAGGGAGAGCAAGAAAATAAAAGGCTAGGTGGGAAGTAATGTCAGCCTGCCGGGTCACTGCGACAAGCGCGCCACTGGGTGATGGGCGATCCCTCTTACCCTCCCACCACCCGGGTCGCAACGGAGACAAGAGAGCTCTAAACACGATCTGGGGAGGGAAGGTAGAGAGAGTTGCCAAATGGGGAGTGGGGGAGGGAGCGGTCAGAGAAGGTTAAGGACCGCAAGGACCGCGAGAACCGCGGGGCGGAGGGTGGGGGTGGGGGTGGGGGCCCCTGGCCCCCTCAGATTTTACCGGGTCCTAGACCCGGGATGGGAGAAGCTTAGAGGGGGGGCCGAACGAGGGGAGAAGAGATGCAGAAGAGAGGCTCGCTCGAGCGGGGAAAGTGGGCAGATAAGAAAAGACCTGTAGTGGAAGTCTGCACCGAAGGCAAGGCCAAGAGGGAAGCGAAGAACCCGTCAGAGGGGCTTCGGGAGAGGACGCCAGCCGGGAAAGGTGTACGCTGAGGGGGAGGGGGCGCTACACCCGAAAAGAGAGATGGTGGGAGGGGCGGCGGGGCCGCAGAACCCGGGGAAAGGAATTCGACGATATGCGAGAAGGCAGTCCGCCAGGGGAAGGACACGCAGGGAGGGGCTCTGAGGCCAGCCAAGGCCCACGGAGAGGTCGCTCAGAGAGCGGCATGTGATGGGGACCCTTGTCTGAGGAGGGGAGAAGCTGAGCTGGGTAGGAGACGGAACCGCACAAAAAGGAAGGGCTGAGGCAGGCCTCTATCAGTGCAGGGGTGGCCGGCACCTCCGCCGAGAGTGTCCCGGGTCCCCGAACGGGGACTGTGTAGAGTGCGAGAGCCCATGGCCTCACCTTTAAAGAGGTAGTCGTATTCGTCGTCGCGGGTGCCCATTGCGCGGCCAAGGAGCGAAAGGGCGGGAGCAGCAGTGGTATCTGTGGGACCAGGGGGCGTCGCTGCAGTGGTAACCCGAACGCCGAGCTTCAACTGCCGGACTGGATGAAGAGCCCCTCCTTGCCGCTGCGCCACTTCCGGCAGACCCCAGCCTTTAAGGGGAAGTACTTCCGGGGGCGGTTCCCCGTCCCTGAACCCAAGAAGGGTGGTGTGCGCGAGAGTCGCGATACGTGGGGCTTCAAACTTTCGTCGCTAAAGGAGGCTCAAAGGGGAAACTGAGTCCTGGAATTCCTAGCTACCATGGTCTTAATGGCCTCTTGCTCATTTCTCGAGCTACCGTGCCCGGAAGCGACTCGCTGGAACCGGGCGGGACCGCCTGTGAGTGGTGGGTTTGTCGATGGGGCGGGGTTGTCTAAGGATTAGGGAGCCAAAGGCGGCTATGTGCGCGTGGCGGTTCCATGGTGTAATGGTTAGCACTCTGGACTCTGAATCCAGCGATCCGAGTTCAAATCTCGGTGGAACCTGCGTTGGTGGTTTTTTTTTTTTCCCTTAACAACTTTTTTGTTCACTAAGTAATTGAACAACTATGATATATATTAACATGGAGATGTAAAATTTAATCCGTGCCTATGAAGACCTCACAAATTTCCCACTGCATTTGAGGTACTATCTGCTACCTGGCGGGGGTTATCTTAATGAGCCTCTTCACTACCTTTTTTTTTTAACCCTGGCCCCTCAAACCTTAATTCAGAAGCTTCAATGAAACTTGAAAATTCCTTTTGCTGGAATTTTCTACCTCCAGCTTCATGCACGGGTAGGCGCTTGTCACTCACTCCTCTCCGGAAATCTCTCTATCTCGTTTTCATTTAGAGTACTTCGCCCACCCTCCTCATCAAGATTCATCAAGAACTTGAGTCCTATTTGTAGGCCTCTAATCTAAGTCCGTTTACATAAGTATTTCATTTAATATGCTGAGCAAAGGATGGCAATTTCCATTTTAGCGGAAATTTGGATACTAAGACTCAAGTGATTTGCCAGATATCATGCCGCAGGGCCTCCCTGTATTTGAAGAGAATTTTGTAATTCCAGAAAAGCTTTTATCCAATTATTGTCACACCTCCTACCTCCTATATGCAAACTCTCGATTTAGACTTGTGGGCAAGTGTGCCTAGAACAAGCAGAATACCCCCTGCCAATGATGTCCACTTCCCAATTCCTGGAGACTGAATAGGTTAGGTTACATGGCAAAGGGGAATTGAGGTTACAGATGAAATAAAGGTTGCTAATCAGCTGACAATAAATTAGGGATATTATCCTGGATTATTTGGGTGACCCCAGTGTTGTCGTAAGAATACTTAAAAGTGGAAAAAGGGCTGGGCACGGTGGCTCACGCCTTAATCCCAGCACTTAGGCCGAGGTGGGTGAATCACCTGAGGTCAAGAGTTCAAGACCAGCCTGGCCAACAAGGTGAAACCCCGTCGCTACTAAAAATACAAAAAGTTAGCCGGGCATGGTGGTGGGCGCCTGTAGTCCTAGCTACTCTGGAGGCTTAGGCACGAGAATCATTTGAACCCAGGAAGCAGAGGTCACAGTGAGCTGATTAACCGTTGAGTCAATGGGCTGGGAAAGGCAGGCCCACCCTTAACCTGGGTGGGCACCATCTAATCAGCTGCCAGCGAATATAAAGCAGGCAGAAAAATATGAAAAGGCTAGACTGGCTTAGCCTCCCAGCCTACATCTTTCTTCCATGCTGGATGTTTCCTGCCCTCAAATGTTGGACTACAAGTTCTTCATCTTTGAGACTCGAAGTGGCTTCCTTGCCTCTCAGCTTGCAGAAGGCCTATTGTGGGACCTTGTGATCGTGTGAGTTAATACTACTTAATAAACTCCCATTTATATATATATATATATATATATGTCTATCCTATTAGTTCTGTTCCTCTAGAGAACCTGGACTAATACAGTTGGTAAGAAAATAAAAAGGAACTCTCTAGTAAAAAGCCTGGAATTATAAATTTAGAAATGCCTAGCCTTAGAGTATGTGGGAGAAGCAAGACCTGAAATATATCTCACCCTCCACATCTGGGGAGGTAACTTTACATGTTTGTTAAAACCAAAGTGAGGAATGATAAGGCTGTGTTTAAACTTCAGCTCAGTCATTCACTAAAGCTGTGTCAATTTCAATAATTTATTTAATCCTGCTGAATCCCAGTTTCTTATCTGCAAAATGGGGACAAACAGGAAGAAGGAATTAAGTAACATGTATAGCTGTTAACATCATGCATGGAACATAATAAATATTTATGAATGCATTGACTTTTTTCTTTTTCCTTTTTTTTTTTTTTTTTTTTTGTCAGGGTCTTGCCGCGTCACCCAGGTTGGAGTGCAGTAGTGCGATGTCGCTCACGGCAGCCTCTGTATCCTGGGTGGGCTCAAGCAATTCTCCCACCTCCACCTCCCAAGCAGCTGGGACTACAGGTGTGCACCATCGCACCTGGCTAATTTTTGTATTATTTGTAGAGATGGGGTTTCACTATCTTTGCCCAGCTGGTCTTGAACTCTTGAGCCCAAGCGATGCTCCCATCTCAGCCTCCAGAAGTGCTAAGATTACAGGAATGAGCCACTGTGCCTGGCCAAATGCAGTGATTTTCAACAGGGGTCAATCTTGTGCCCAGAGACATTTGATAACATCTGGAGACATTTTTAGTGTCACTACTTGGGGGTGCTACTGGTATCTAGTAGGGACCAGGGATGCTGCTAAATGTTCTACAACACACAGGATAGCACTCCCAAGAAAAAGAATTACCTGGCCCAAAATGTCAGTAGTTATCAAAGTTGAGAACCATGAGCTATTATTGTAAGAATTAGCCAGATGCCAGGCCAGAGTCTATGATGGGAAAGGGGCAGGATGCCATGATCCTCACCCCCTGTCCTAGCTCATTTGAAGAAAGTGAACCTCACTCCCTAGGTCTCAGGAAGAATGCCCAGGGACAGACGTTCCTCCCTTCTGTATCCCATAAAGCAGAGCCTGGGGGCCACTGGCCTGACCCAAAAAGCTTCTGTAGTGGTTTCCATTTGTTAGATAAACATGTCATTGTTATATTTCTTTTTTTTTTCTTCTTCTTCTTTTTTTCGAGGTGGAGTCTCTCTTTATCGCCAGGCTGGAGTGCAGTGGTGCGATCTCGGCTCACTGCAACCTCTGCCTCCCAGGTTCAACTGATTCTAGCCTCAGCCTCCTGAGTTGCTGGCATTACAGGCATGCACCATCACACCCGGATAATTTTTGTATTTTTGTAGAGGCAGGGTTTCACCATGTTGGCCAGGCTGATCTCAAACTCCTGACCTCAAGTGATCTACCTGCCTCAGCCTCCCAAAGTGCTGGGATTACAGGCATGAGCCACCACGCCCGGCCTCAGTGTTCTATTTCTTAACTCAAAGGTTATTTTTACAGGGTTGTTCCCTTTATAACTGTGTTAAACTCTATATACCAGTTTTATGCACTTTTGTAATAATATTAGGTTTACCTCACAATACAATTTTCAGATGGGGCATGGTGGCTTGTGCCTGGGAGGCCAAGGTGGGAGTATTGCTTAAGGCCAGGAGTTCAAGACCAGCCTGATGGGCAACCTAGCGAGACCCCCCCCATCTCTACAAAAAATGGAGAAATTAGCCAGATATGATGGCACCTATGTACCTGTAATCCCAGCCACTCAGGAGGCTGAGGTGGGAGAATCACTTGAGCCGAGGAGTTCAAGGTTACAGTGAGCCATGATCATACCACTACACTCCAACCTGGGCAACAGAGCAAGACCCTGTCTCTAAAAAAAAACAAAAATGTTTTGGAGAGAGAAAAGTTGACGGACCTTATGAAGTGAAATTTGGCCCAGCATGGTGGCTCCTATCTGTAATCCTAGCAGTTTGGGAGGCCAGGGCAGGCAGATTGCCTAAGCTCAGGAGTTTGAGACCAGCCTGGGCAACGTGGCAAAATCCCACCTCTACTAAAAATAAGAAAAAATAGTCAGGTATGGTGGCATTCACCTGTAATCTCAGCTACTTGGGAGGCTGAGATAGGAGAATAGCCTGAACCCAGGGAAGTCGAGGCTGCAGTAAGCCGTGATTGCATGACTGCACTCCAGCCTGGGCAAAAGAGCGAGACCCTGTCTCCAATAAAATAAAAATAAGTAAAAAATTTACTATATACACTATATATGTATATAGTAATCCCACTAACTGAGCCCAGCTGACACTTTCAGGGATAATGGATATGTTCATTATCTTTATTGTGCTAATGGTTTCACAGGTGTATACATATCTCAAAACTCGTCAAATTTCACATTTTAAACAGGTGCGCTGTATTTTCTGGAAAGAGAGCAAGATCAAGAGCGATATACATGTATGCTATATACATATATTAGAATTTATGTGATACTCTATTATATATTAGAATATATATAATACTCTATTATATATTAGAATATATACTATATTATATATTACAATATATTATACTATATTGTATATTAGAATATATTATACTATATTATATATTAGAATATATATTACACTGTATTATATACAGCATATAGTATATTATGAGGTGACAAATTGTACACATGATCAGGAAAATTCTCATCTTTGATTAGCTGGGTTTTTGTTTGAGACGGTTCTGCTCTGTCGCCCACGCTGGAGTGCAGTGGCACGATCTTGGCTCACTGCAACCTCTGCCTCCCAGGTTCAAGCGATTCTCCTGCCTCAGCCTCCCGAGTAACTGGAATTACAGGCACATGTCACCACGCCCAGCTAATTTTTGTATTTTTAGTAGAGATGGGGTTTTGCCATGTTGACTAGGCTGGTCTCGAACTCCTGACCTCAGGTGATCCACCCACCTCGGCCTCCCAAAGTACTGGGATTACAGGCATGAGCCACCGCTCCTGGCCTGATTATTTGTTTATAGTAACTAAAGTATCAGCTAGCCTTAAAGAAAAAAGTGATAAAATATACATGTTTACAAATAAAGATATGTATTAGGCCAGTGTGGTGGCTTAAGCCTGCAATCCCAGCACATTAGGAGGCCAAAGCAAGAGGATCGCTTGAGGCCAGGAGTTCAAGACCCCTGGCCAACATGGCAAAACCCCATCCCTACTAAAAATACAAAAATTAGCTGGTGTGGTGGCGCATGCCTGTGATCCCAGCTACTCAGGTGGCTGAGGCAGGAGAAGTGCTTGAACACGGGAGGCAGAGGTTGCAGTCAGCCAAGATCACGCCACTGCACTCCAGCCTGGGTGACAGAGCAAGACCATCTCAAAAAAAGAAAAGAGGTAGTAGTGATGGTTGCACAGCATTGCAAATTACCTAATGTCACTTAAATGGCTAAAATGGTAAATTTTATTATGTATATTTTACCACAAAGAAAATAAAACTAAAAGGAACATAAATCTCAGATTTTATCATAATAAAGACAAAAAACAGAAGGTTAGGATGAAGGGGCTGATAGTGGTGCAAGACTGGGACAGGCTCCTGTGAGGTCCTTAGTCTTCACAAGATCCCTGTCTCTCTGGGGCTGTTTGCCTCTTTCCTGACAGTCTCCCAGAATTCCTGTGGACTGGCTGGCTTTCAAGACCAAAATCAGCTTGTTCACCCTTGGTCACACCCAGCCCAGAAAAGACACCTCCATTGGCCTCTGAAATACCACCACTAGAGAGTCATTTATTTAGCTATGTACTGATTGCCAGCTCTTCCCCTTTCCCCACACCCCCACCATGTGCCTCTGTATATGGCTGTGTGTTTATTACTGCCTCCCAGAGGAGTGAACTGGCCTTGGCTCTGTAGGACTGAATCAAGTTCCTGCACTCTCCCATGTGGATAAGAACCATGCTCGCTCCAAGGAGGAGAAAAAAACTAGTAGAGTCTCATTTTTGTTTCTCAATCATTTATTTAGAAAATACTAGACCTTTTGGTAATGTAAAAACAAAAATACCACAATACTAAATTGTCAGGTGAGCAAAAAGAAGATAAAGATGATACTTCTTAGGCCCGGTGCGGTGGCTCACACCTGTAATCCCAACACTTTGGGAGGCCAAGGCGGGAGGATCACCTGAGGTCAGGAGTTCAAGACCAACCTGGTCAACATGGGTAAACCCCGTCTCTACTAAAAATACAACAATTAGCAGGTATAGTGGTGGCCGCCTGTAATCCTAGCTACTCGGGAGGCTGAGGCAGACGAATTGCTTGCACCCGAGCAGTGGAGGTTGCAGTGAGCCAAGATTGTGCCAGTGCTTACTCCAGCCTTGGCAACAGAGTGAGACTCCTCAAAAAAAAAAAAAAAAAAAAAAAAAAAGATAAAGATGACACTTCTAGATGTGGAGCCAATGCTTGAACAGAGGAATAATTACTATGCAACCTCATCGATCCACCCCTAGGTATTTACCCAAAAGAAATGAAAGTATATATCCACGCAAAAAGTTGTACACAAATGTTCATAGCACCCTTTAAAAAAATTTTTTTTCTTTTTGAGACAGTATCATTCTGTCACCCAGGCTGGAGTGCGGTGGTAGAATCTCAGCTCACTGAAGCCTCTGCCTCCTGTGTTCAAGCGATTCTCGGATAGCAGTCTTATTTGCAATAGAAAAAGCTGGAAGTAGCCCAAATGTCCATGAACAAGTGAATGGGGAAGCAAATTTTGGTAAATCCACACAATGGACTATTATTCATCAACAAAAAATAATCAACTACTCATAAACATAACAATGTGAATGAATCTGAAAATAATCATGCTGAGTGAAAGAAACCAGAGGGGAAAAAAGAGTACCTACTGGATTATTTCATTTATATAAAGTCTACAGAATGCAAACTGACTTATGGTGACAGAAAGCGGAAAGCGGATAGGTAGTTGTCTGGGGACAGAGTAGAAAAAGACAGGAAGGATTACAAGGTACGAACTTTTTGGAGACAGGATCTAGGTTTGTTGCCCAGGCTGGAGTCAGCGGCAAGATCACAGTTCATTGCGGCCTCGACCTCTCCGTCTCAAGTGATCCTCCCCTTCTCCAGCCTCCTAAGTATCTGGGACTACAGGCGCATGCCACCCCACCCAGATAATTATTTGTAATGTTTGTAGAGACGGGGTCCTCCCTATATTGCTGACGCTTGTCTCAAACTCCTGGGCTCAAGCGATCTGCCCGCCTCAGCCTCCGTGTGCTGGGATCACAGGTGTGAGCCACTGAGCCCAGCTGACACTTCTAGGGATAATGGATATGTTCATTATCTTTATTGTGCTAATGGTTTCACAGGTGTATACATACCACAAAACTTGTCAAATTTCACATTTTAAACAGGTGCGCTGTATTGTTTTCTGGAAAGAGAGCAAGATCAAGAAAGAAAAAGGAGAGCACAAAAACAGAAAGTCCTCCCCTCATCTTTGATATTCTTCAATGCAACGCTGGAATACTCAGATGCCAAAAATCATTATCACTACTCTCACACTAACCACTAAGTCACCTACATGATTCCTTTCCTTTTTTTTTTTTTTTTTTGAAATAGAGTCTTGTTCTGTCACCCAGGCTGGAGTGCAGTGGCATGATCTCGGCTCACAGCAACCTCCGCCTCCCAGGTTCAAGCAATTCTCCTGCCTCAGCCTCCCAAGTAGCTGGGAATACAGGCACGTGCCATACCTCCCGGCTAATTTTTTGTATTTTTAATAGAGATGGGGTTTCACTGTGTTAGCCAGGATGGTCTCGATCTCCTGACCTCGTGATCCACCTGCCTTGGCTTCCCAAAGTGCTGGGATTACAGACATGAGCCACCGTGCCCGGCCCATGGTTCCTTTCTTTACAATATCTCTTGGTATGTTTTTTTTCATTCCCATAGCCACCACTCTGGTCTGATTTTCTTCTCCACTGTTTGTTTATAACCTAACCCTACCCTCAATTTTCTCCCACTTCAATCCAACATGCTGATGACTGCCAGAATAATCTTAACAAATGACACCTTCCAACTGCATGATTCCTATTATTCAGAGCCATCATTGAAATATCTATGTTAGTCCACACATGCCTGAAAACAAAAGGTTATAAAAATCAAATGTTAGCAGTGGTTATTTCTGCAGAATAGGATTACCGATGATTTTTATTATTTTGTTTATCTGTTTTCTATATTTTATAGGAGATTTTAAAATTTAAAAAAAGCTGTACTGGTCTTGCTTGTTACAAAAGGAATGAACAGTCATTGTAAAATATTCAAATAACACAAACAATGTGGAAGTACAGTAAACTTGGAAAGTGAAGTTTGTTTCTTCCTGGCTGCCAACATTGTGGTTTCCTCCCCAGCACCACCCCACCCCTTCCATCCAGAAAACAGCCAGGCAGTTTGGGTGGGATTATCCCTACCCACAGCTCCAGGAGTGGCTTCTGGAATTTTCTAATCCTGAGGTTCTCAATCCTAATATCCAAACCCAGATATTGTAACAAACGTTTCATAACACTGTCTTTGCCATCCTGACTTATCAATAGATCTTATATTATACCTTCCAGCACACATAATTTTAAGTTGGGAGTCAAGCTTGCTGATATTTTAGTGTTTTATTTTATATATGTTTATATGTATCTTTGTATGCCCATGCAGGCACGTGCATATCATACATCCTATTTTAGCTGTTGAGTACATATTACACTCAGAAAAAGTTACATAGGAAAACACCAAAGCTGAAGAAAGATGTCAACCATGATTTTAGAGAACTTTTTGAGTGCTGCATAGGTGAGTGCACACACTTTAAAAATCAATATAATGCTGTAAGTATAAAGGATAAATAAAATAATGCATTATAAAATGGTATGTGTTTCAATAAGTAAGTGCTTGATGGCGGGCATGGTGGCTCACACCTGTAATCCCAGCACTTTGGGAGGCTGAGGCAGGAGGATCACTTGAGCCCAGCCTGGGCTATGATAGTAAGACCTTGTCGCTCCAAAAAAAAAAAAAAGTAAATGCTTGAGCACAAGTATAATAGAAGACATAATGAAGTAATTAGATACTTGCACCTAACAGAATCACCATTTATGTAACAGTGTTATTGAGTACCTACTATGTGCTGGGCACCATTTACTAGGGATACAGACAGAAATTCTTGCCTTAGGCTGGGCACAGTGGCTCATGCCTGAAATCTCAGCACTTTGGGAGGCCAAGGTGGGTAGATTGCTTGAGCTCAGGAGTTTGAGACCAGCCTGGGCAACATGGCGAGACTATGTCCCTACTAGAAATACAAAAAAAAAAGCCAGACATGGTGGTGCATCTCTGTGGCCCCAGCTACTCAGGTGGCTGAGGTGGGAGGATCGCTTGAGCCTGGGGGGCAAAGGTTGCAATGAGTAAGATCACACCACTGCACTCCAGCTGTGCCATAGAGTGAGACCATGTCAAAAAAAAAGATAAAAGAAAGCGGGGGGGGGGGGCGGGTAGAGAGAGAGAGACAGAAGGAAAGAAAGAGAAAAAAAAAGGAAGGAAGGAAGGAAAGAAATCAGGGAAGGAAAGGAAAGGAAGGAAAGAAATCAAAGAAGGAAGGAAGGAAAGAAAGAAAAAGAAATCCTTGCCTCATGGAGCAAACATTCTAGCAGGGTGGTGTGGGATAGGCCACAAACAAGCAACATAGTACATAAGTAAGTTATATATTACATTAGAAGATGACAACTGTCACGATTTTTTTCTTTTTTTTTTTTTTTTGAGATGGAGTCTTGCTCTGTCACCCAGGCTGGAGTACAATGTACAATGGTGCGATCTCGGCTCAGTGGAACCTCTGCCTCCCTGGTTCAAGCGATTCTCCCGCCTCAGCCTTCTGTGTAGCTGGGATTACAGGTGCATGCCATCATGCCCGGCTAATTTTTGTGTTTTTGTAGAGACGGGGTTTCACCATGTTGGCCAGGCTGGTCTTGAACTCCTGACCTCAGGTGATCCACCCACCTCAGCCTCCCAAAGTGCTGGGATTACAGGCCTGAGCCACCATGCCTGGCCCTGTTATGACTTTTTAAAAGTAGAACAGGGTAAAAGGAAATAAGAGTTCAGAGCAGTAGGGAGGTGGGTAGTGACTTGCAGTTCAAAATAGAGAAGTCAAGGCAGGCCTCACTAGAAGGTACATTTGAGCAAAAATTTAAAGGAGGTGAGGGAATGAATCACAGATTATCTAAGGGAAAAGTATGCAGGCAGGTGGAATAGCTAATGTAAAGACCCTAAGGCAGAAGCTGGTCTAGCAAGTGCGTGGTCTGTAAGTGGACCAGGGAGGTGGATTACAGCAGGTACTATAAATAAAAGCTGAAGTAGGAGATGGGTCAGAGAAGTAAAGAAGCTAGATCTTGAAGGGCCTCACGGGCCATTGTAAGGCTTGTATTCTGAGTAAACTGGTGAAACATGAGAAGGTTTTGAGCAGAGGAGTGACATGATCTGACCTACATTTTAAAAGGAAAAATCTGTTGAAAACATTGTAGGAGGAGGAGAAGGGTGGAAGTAGGGAAACCAGTTGGGAGGTTGGTATAAGAATCCAAGCAAGAAATCAATGCAACAGCTTCAAATGCAGACTAATATTCACTAGTGTATTTCATAGACGTCATTGATTGTAGGATACATCCTGATTTCAGAGATGTTAAAATATGCAGTGTGAATTGCATTATGCAGTGTGAATTGCAATATGCAGGGCTAAATCAGTGACTCAAATACCACAAGTGTTGGTTGTTGAAAACATGATTTTCTGAAACAGTGAACAACTTTTGGTAAAGTTCCAAATGTAGGTAAGTACTATTTTCTGTCAATTTACCCATTAGCCTCATATCTGGATATTCCATTTATATTAAAACCATGCAAAAATAGTTTATATATAAAATGGAATGAGAGACTAGGTTAAAATTATTACACACAAGTTTTTAAAAATCTACATTAATGTCGAGCAGGGCATTAAAAGCTGTGCAGAATGTAGGAAGATTCTGTAATGTATTTACCCATACATTATCAGAAATTTAATACCCCTGGCCCACATCCTCTAAATGACCAATTATTGTGACAGCAGAAATTTCTCCCCAAGGCCAGGCACGGTGCTCACGCCTATAATTCCGGCACTTTGGGAGGCCAAGGCGGGTGGATCACTGGTCAGGAGTTCGAGACTAGCCTGGCCAACATGGTGAAACCCCGTCTCTGCTAAAAATGCAAAAATTAGCCAGGTGTGGTAGCGCATGCCTGTCATCCCAGCTACTCGGGAGGCTGAGGCGGAGGTTGCATTGAGCCGAGATGGCGCCATTGCACTCCAGCATGGGTGACTAGAGTGAAACTGTCTCCAAAAAAAAAAAAAAAAGTTTCTCCCCAAATTTCCAAAGAGAGCCCTAGAATGTGATGCCAGCAGGGTGCATGATCCAGAAAGATACTGTTATGGTCCAACCAGAGAGAAGCGTGTTTCAGCTGCATGATGGGTGAAGGGAGACACCCAGCACCTTAGTGACACCTGTAGCCTCGCCTCAATGTGCTGCAACTCTCCCACCACCAGGGGGAGCTAGCCTTAGGTTGAGGCTTTTATTATACCTTTTTATGCAATGTTATTTTCTTAAAAATTGTGATAAAATACACATAAAATGTACCATCTAAACCATTTTTACACTGTACAGTTTACGTTCACATTGTTGTGCAACAAATATACCCAGAACTCTTTTATTTGTTTTTTTTTTTTGTTTGAGACAGTCTTGCCCTGTTACCCAGGCTGGAGTGCAGTGGCACAATCTTGGCTCACTGCAACCTCCACCTCCCTGGTTCCAGCGATTCTCCTGCCTCAGCACCCCAAGTAGCTGGGACTACAGGCGCCTGCCCCCACCCCCAGCTAATTTTTGCATTTTTAGTAGAGTTGGGGTTTCACCATGTTGCCCAGACTAGTCTCAAACTACTGACCTCAAGTGATCCTCCTGCCTCAGCCTCCCAAAGTGCTGGGATTACAGGCATAAGCCACCTCGCTTGGCCCCAGAACTCTCTTCATTTTGCAAAAACTGAAACTCTGTACCCATTATACAATGCCCTGGCAGCCACTATTCTACTTTCTGTCTCTATTAGTTTGATTACCCTAGGTATCTCATCTAAGGGGAATCATACAGTACTTATACTTTGATGTCTAACTTATTTCACTCAGTATAATGTCTTTAAGAGGCTTTTACCACCAGGCATGGTGGCTCATTCCTGTAATCCCAGCACTTTGGGAGGCCGAGGCAAATGGATCACCTGAGGTGGGAGTTCGAGACCAGCCTGACCAACATGAAGAAACCCCATCTCTACTAAAAATACAAAATTAGCCGAGCGTGGTGGCGCATGCCTGTAATCCCAGCTACTCAGGAGGCTGAGGCAGAATTGTTTGAACCCAGGAGGCAGAGGTTGCGGTGAGCCGAGATGACACAATTGCACACCAGCCTGGGCAACAAGAGCGGAACTCCGTCTCAAAAAAAAAAAAAAAAAAAAAAAAAAAGAGGCTTTTACCTTGAAGGCAAAGGGCAAGATGGAGAAAAGACTGAACCACACTGTTGAACACCTATGTCAACCCCTCACCAAAGCCCACTCTGACTTCAGGCGTTTGACTACTTGGCCAATATATTCCACTTATTGTTTTAGTCCATTTGACTCTAATTTTCTGTTGCTTGCACTGAAAATACAAGTGATACCTTCCCCTTCTTTCCTCAAATAGCATTAACATTTTGGTATATAGTCTTTCAGACTCTTTAACATGCAGAATCTTTAATATACAATATATGAAGATGTATATTTAATTTTCACATAAGTGAAATATACACTATTGAGCAATCTCATTTTTTCTCTGAATCTTTCAATAGTAAGAAATATAGATTGAGTTTAAACTCTTACATACCTCTGTTATATGGATGAACTAAAGTTTATTTAACCAACCTATTATTGATAAACATTTAGGATCTTCTCAATGTTTTGATACTATAAACATGTTGTAGTGAGCATTCTTCTAAACATTTCCTTTGAATACATTTCTAGAAGAAATGCCTTCCTGATGGTGGTACCAATTTTTATTCCTAGTAATGCTTGAGAGTTCCTGATTATCTTTTTTTTTTTTTTTTTTTTTTTTGGGTGGAGTGCAGTGGCTCGATCTTGGCTCACTGCAACCTCCGCCTCCTGGGTTCAAACAATTCTCCTGTCTCAGCCTCCTGAGTAACTGGGATTACAGGTAGGTGTCATCACACCCAGCTAATTTTTGTATTGTTAGTAGAGACAAGGTTTCACCATGTTGGCCAGGCTGGTCTCTAACTCCTGACCTCCAGTGAGCCACCACACCCGGCCACTGATTCTCTATATTCTTTAAAATATGGAATATTATCCTGTCCATCAATTTCACCTTTGCTAATGTATAAAAATTACATCTTTTATTATAATTAGCAGTTTTCTTTTGCAAGTGAAGTTGAGAAGTTTTAAATGTTTAATGGCCATTTCCTTTGTGTGTGTGTGAATTGCCTGTTCAATCCTTTGTTTGTCTACCAGGATATTTATTGTTTGCCTATTGAGTCATAAAAGCTCTTTATAGAATTAAAGATATTAAATCCTAGTCAGTCTACATGTTGCAAATATTGTCTTCATTTCATTCTTTGCATTTTAACTTTTTTTTTTTTTTTTTCTGGAGATGGAGTTTCACTTTTGTTGCCCAGGCTGGAGTGCAATGGCGCGATCTCAGCTCACCACAACTTCAGCCTCCCAGGTTCAAGGGATTCTCCTGCCTCAGCTTCCCAAGGAGCTGGGATTACAGGCACGCGCCACCACGCCCGGCTAATTTTGTATTTTTAGTAGAGACAGGGTTTCTGCATGTTGGTCTGGCTGGCCTCAAACTCCCGCCCTGATGTGATTCACCTGCCTCGGCCTCCCAAAGTGCTGGGATCACAGGCGTGAGCCACCGTGCCTGGCTGTATTTTAACTTTTTAAATGGAATCTTTTCCATATATAAGTTTTATTTATTTTAGCATTAGTTTTTCTTATATGAATATCCAATTGCCCCAACATCATTTATTGAATAATCCATCCCATTGTTTTTTGTTTTGTTTTGTTTTTGAGATGGAGTCTCCCTCTGTCGCCCAGGCTGGAGTGTGGCGGTGCGATCTCAGCTCACTGCAACCTCTGCTGCCCAGGTTCAAGCTATTCTCCCACCTCAGCTTCCCAAGTAGCTGGGATTACAGGTGTACACCACCACATCCAGCTGATTTTTGTAATTTTAGCAGAGACGGGGTTTCACCATGTTGGCCAAGATGGTCTTGAATTCCTGACCTCAGGTGATCTGCCCGCCTTGGCCTCTCAAAGTGCTGGGATTACAGGCATAAGCCACCAGGCCTGGCCCATCCCATTTTTTGAAATCTCATTTTTATATCTTCATTTCCCACTCTAAGACTCCATAGTACATGGATTAGCTTTTGGACTTTGTTTGTTCTATTAATTTTTTTTCTACCCCTGTGCCAGTGCTTCTCATAATTCTTTTCTTTCTTTCAAATTTTTCTAGGCTTATCTCACATCCGTGTTTTCAGGTGCACTTTATAAAAAATTTGACAAATTTTAAAATATCTATTGGGATTTTGTTTATAATTCCATTGCAATCTTAGATTAATATGTGAAGAAGTGATTTATTTTTGAGTTGATTTATATATTGAGTTTTCCCTTCCATAAATATATATGTCTATTATTCAAGTTTTATTTTATTTATTTTAGCAGAATTTTGGTTTTTTCTGTAAAGGTCTTACACATTTTAGATTAAGTTTTATCAGAGGTATTTCATAGCTGTTGCTATTACTGTGAATCAAGTATTTTTCTAACTGGTATATGGTGGGGCAGTGTCTCTGTGTGTGTGTATGTGTGTGTGTGTGCCTGTGCCTGTTTATAAACATATTGCTGTGGTTTGAACGTGTGTTTCCAAAATTCACATGGAAACTTAATCCCCATTGTGGTGGAATGGAAAGGTGAAGCTTTTGTGGAGGTGATTAAGTCATAAGGACTCCTCATGAATGGACTAATGCCTTTATTAAAGAGGCTTCAAGAGAGTTTGCTCCTTTTCTGCCTTCTCATCTTCCACCATGTGAGGATATAGCATTTGTCCCCTCTGGAGGACACAGCAACAAGGTGCCATCTTAAAAGGAGAGAGAGCAGTCCCCACCAGACATCAAACCTGCCCCTTGATCTTGAACTTCCCAGCCTTCAGAACTGTGAGACAGAAATTTCTATTATTTATAAATTACCCAGTTTGCAATATTTTGTTATAGCAGCACAAAGAGACTAAGACATACACACACGTATATATACAGTATATATCCACTTAACCACTCTACTGAACTAATTTTATTTTCTTTTATGACATTTTCTCAGTACATCAAATAGCCTCCAAATAATGATGTTTTTAACTCTCTTTCAAAAGTATTTTTATTGTCCTATCCTTCCAGAAAAACATTTTTTAAAATTTAAAAATAGAACTAGTGGCTGACATCTTGACATCTTTGTCCTATTTCCTTCCTTTTTTTTTTTTTTTTTTGAGACAGCGTCTCCCTCTGTCACCTAGGCTGGAGTGCAGTGGCACGATTTTCACTCACTGCAACCTCCACATCCTGGGCTCAAATGATCCTCCTGCCTCAGCCTCCCAAGCATCTGGGACTACAGGTATGTACCACCACACCTGGCTAATTTTTACATTTTTTGTAGAGATGGGGTCTCCTTATGTTGCCCAAGCTGGTCTTGAACTCCTGACCTCAACTGATCTGCCCGCCTCAGCCTTCCAAAGTGCTGGAATTACAGGCATAAGCCACCATGCACAACCTCCTTCCTTTTGTTAATAACAGCTTTATTGAGATACAATTCATTTACCGAAAACATCCTCCCACCTCAGCCTCCTGCGTAGCTGAGATTACAGGCATATGCCAACATACCTGGCATGACAATTCAGTGTTTTTTAGAAAGTTGAGATGGATCCTAAAGTCACTAGCAGCTGGAGGCTGTCAACCAGCTACATTCCTTATAGCTGAATGGCAAGTTTTCTTTTTTCTTAATAGAGTCAGGGCAGGCTGGGTGAGGTGGCTCACACCTGTAATCCCAACATTTTGGGAGGCTGAGGTGGGCAGATGGCTCGAATCTAAGAGTTCGAGACTAGCCTAGGTGACATGGTGAAACTCCATCTCTACAAAGTATACAAAAATGAGCCAGGTGTGATGGCACACTTGTAGTCCCAGCTACTTGGGAGGATGACGTGGGAGGATTGCTTGAGCCTGGGAGGTCAAGGCTGCAGTGACCCAAGATTGCGCCACTGCACTCCAGCCTGAGTGACTCGGGAAGACCCTATCTCAAAGAAGAAAAAAAAATAGAGTCAGGGAGTCTCACTATGTTGCCCAGGCTGGTCTGGAACTCCTGGCCTCAAGAAGTCCTCCTGCCTCAGCACCCCTATATTGCCATATTTGTATTGCATTTTTTTTTCTTTTTTTTTAGACAGAGTCTTGCTCTGTTGCCCAGGCTAGAGTGTAGTGGCATGATCTCGGCTCACTGCGACCTCCACCTCCCGGGTTCAAGCGATTCTCCTGCCTCAGCCTCCTGAGTAAGCTGGGATTACAGGCACCCACCACCACACCTGGCTAATTTTTGTATTTTTGGTAGAGTTGGGGTTTCGCCATGTTGGCCAGGCTAGTCTCAAACTCCTGACCTCAGGTGATCCACTCGCTTCAGCCTCCCAAAGTGCTGGGATTATAGTCTTGAGCCACCATGCCCAGCCTGTATTGTAATTTTTTACATGCATGTTCTCACACAAAGTTTAGGATATCCTCCTCTCTTAGATAATTATTTGTATCCCCCAAAGTGCCTAGCGTGATTTCTTGCCCATGGTAGAACCTCATTAAATATGTGTAAAATAAATTAGTAAATACCTGCCCATTGATTTTGGGACCTTTAGATAATTTGGGGTAGAAAAGTATACAATGCAGTCTTTACAATACAGCCCACAAATGGTAAATGTTTAACAACTGGCTTTTGGGAGTACTGATTTGTAGTGTTTGCTGATTTCCACGTATGAATACTCCCACCATGGTCAATTTCAAGCTGCCCATGTAACATTAGCCAGGATGCAAAATTTCTGAAAATTTAACCATCAGTTCTCTCAAACTGATAATAAGCCAGCTCCAGCATGCCACTGGTCCTTACATTCAAAGAGTTTTTGTGTGTGTTTTTCCTTCAGGTTTTTATTTATTGAAAGATAAAATTAGAGTAATATTAAAGTTTTAAAAAGTAATTCACCTATCATTCAACTACTCTAAACCCACCATAACTTTATTTTTCTTGTTCCCTTTCAGTCTTTGCTTCACACATGCATATTTTAAGTAGTGTAATTATCTGATTTTAAAAAGCATTGTGACAAATTTTTAACATATGCAAAACAGAAGAATAAAATAAGGAACCCCATGTACTAGTACCTAGCACCTTAAAACATTAACCTATGACCAGTCCTATCCCATCTACATCACCAGCTACTTGCCCCACCCACATACTCACTATTTGAAACAAATTCTAGACATCATATCCTTCCATCTGTAAATATTTCAGCAGTAACCTTTCTATTTTTCATTCAGCTTTTTGCACTTGTAGCCTAAGGAAGACAAAGACATAAATAATTCAACTAAAACATTTTTAAGTATTCCGATATTGGCAGTAAGGCTTGATTTGGGGGACAAAGGAGGAGTGTATAAAAGCTACAACATCTGGAAAGCTTTATTACTGAGTCTTTTCATTTTTATCCCCATCTTGCTTTGTGTGGTAAAGTGCAGTAGAATCCCATTAAAATTCCAGGTGTTATCATATACACAACAATGTAACATGGACTGAAGTAATCATCAAAACAAATTTAAGGCCAGGTGCAGTGGCTCACGCCTGTAATCCCAGCACTTTGGGAGGCTGAGGCAGATGGATCACTTGAGGTCAGGGGTTCAAGACCAGCCTGGCCAACATGGTGAAACCCTGTCTCTACCAAAAATACAAAAATTAGCCAGGTGTGGTAGCACATGCCTATAATCCTAGCTACTTGGGAGGCTGAGGCACAAAGAATCGCTTGAACCCAGGAGATGGAGGTTCAGTGAGCTGAGATCGTGCCATTGCACTCCAGCCTGGGCCTGGGCAACAGACTAAGACTCTGTCTCAAAAGAAAACAAAAATTATTTCATAGAACTAAATCCTAAGGCCGGACACCGTGGCTCACGCCTGTAATCACAGCACTTTGGGAGGCCGAGGCAGGCAGATCACCTGAGAGCAGGAGTTCAAGACCAGCCTGACCAACATGGAAAAACCCCGTCTCTACTAAAAATACAAAATTAGCCGGGGTGGTGGCGCATGCCTGTAATCCCAGCTACTCGGAAGGCTGAGGCAGGAGGATCGCTTGAACCCGGGAAGTGGAGACTGTGGTGAGCTGAGATCACGCCCTTGCACTCCAACCTGGGCAACAAGAGTGAAACTCCGTCTCAAAAAACAAACAAACAAAAATCCTAAAGCAGTTATTAGTCATTCTCTCCAATGTCAACTATTTTATTTTATTTATTTAATTTTTTTTTTTTTTTCCTGAAACGGAGTCTCACTCTGTCCCCCAAGGCTGGAGTTACAGCGACGTGATCTCACCTCACTGCAAGCAATTCTCCTGCCTCAGCCTCCTGAGTAGCTAGGATCACAGGCGTGTGCCACTACGCCCAGCTAATTTTTGTAATTTTAGTAGAGACAGGGTTTTATCATGTTGGCCAGGCTGGTCTTGAACTCGTAACTTCATGACCTGCCCATCTCAGCCTCCCAAAGTGCTGGGATGACAGGCGTGAGCCACCAAATGTCAGCTATTTTAAAAGACTTCACTATAAACCCCCTTGGACAAATTTTATTTTTAAAATTTTCCATCTGATTATTCATTGATGAGACATTTTCAGAGAGATAGATTCTTGTCTCCTTCCTTCATCCCACTATTTCATGCTATAGTGTCATGAATGGTGTTACCCCTCAACCCGAGGGAAGATCAGTATAGAGGAGACAGTGTTGAAGCCCAGCAACAAATAGAAATTTGACAAATAGGAAATCCTCATTATTCCCACATTTCCCACATACGGCATTTGACATTCTAGTAGAATAACTCACCAGTGTAAACTAGGGGACAAGAGACTGCCCTTGTTAGTTTTCTAATGCCATTGGACTATGAGTTACAATTCTAGGCACGTATACTATCTTTTACCCTGGCTCTACCCTGTAAGGAAGATATTATGATGGCAGATTTGCAGATAAGAAAACCAAGATTCAGAAAGAGGTACACAAGAGCAAATGCTTAAATGTGGTAGAGCCAGGATCTGAACCCTAGTGCATCAGTTAGGGCTATTTTGGTTGCAAACAAAAGGAACTGGCTAAGTTCAGCCCAAAAAGGGGGCCTTAGTCAGAGGGATATTGAACAGCCCACAGAATGAATAGGAAGCTGAAGGAGACATGCTAGTAGGGCTGCAGGGATGACCCCATCCGCAGTCTGGAAAGAGTGAACTCAATCTGCGACATTTCCAGTCACCAATTCTGTCTAATGTCAAAGTCCCACATTCTTTCCCCACAAGATGTAATTATGCTTCATTATGCCTTTTAAAAATTGTGGTAAAAAATATACAACATAACTTTTGGGTTTGGTTGTTTGTTTGTTTTGAGACAGGATCTCACTCTGTTGCGTGGGCTGGAGTGCGGGGGCACAATCACGGCTCACTGCAGCCTTGACCTCTCGGGCTCAAGCCATCCTCCCATCTCAGTCCCCTGAGTAGCTGGGACTGCAGGTGCACACCACCACACCCAGCTAATTATATATATATAATATATATATAATATATGTGTGTGTGTGTATATATATGTGTGTGTGTATATATATGTGTGTGTGTGTGTGTGTATATATATATATATATATTTTTTTTTTTTTGTAAAGACAAGGTTTTGCCATGTTGCTCAAGTTGGTCTCAGACTCCTGGGCTCAAGCCATCCACCTGACTTGGCCTCCCAAAGTGCTGGGATTACAGGCATGAGCCACCATGCCCAGCAATATATAACATAACTTTACCATTTTAACCATGTTTAAGTGTACAGTTCAGTGGCATTAAGTACATTCACATTAGCTTTGCAATTTCATTTGTGGCCTTTAATGATACCTTTTGAATCATATATCTACAGGGTCTGGGGAAGAGAGAGATCTTTACATCCTAAGGTATGTAAATACAACTACTGGAACTTACCAAACACAAAATTAGGGAAATAGAGAAAAATTGATTGGAGGTAAGAGAGAGAAATAAACAGAGCAGGCAAAGCTCTCCTCTCTGGCACTCAGTGAATGTGCACCTCAAGTGAACAAGAAGTGTAAACCTCAGGCACCCACAGGAACCTTCTGCTTCTCATAGTTGGGCATCTCTCCAGGCTGAGGGGGATTCTGAATTTAAGAGTATTTTGCTATAATACTGTACCAAACACAAACAAGTGCTTCTCCACCTATTAATGCTACCTGAAAAAACAATGATCTGCCCTAATGCTAGAGGAAACACTGGGTGAGAGTTAATAAAAGATTGGGACAGCTTGAGGCCTTCCTAAAATATTTACAAGGACAATTTTTATTATATCCAGTGTTCATCTATATGCTGACCTTTGGACTTCACTCAGGTGAGATACTGTCCCCTGTACATTTGCCTGGATTGCAGTAGTAGAGCATTAACTTATACCAAAAATCATGACATTGTAAAAAAAAAAAAAAGGTGAATGGGAGTATAGGAAAAAAATGACAGACAGAAAGAAGTTCTTATTAGAGAATTTATGGGTTTCCTTGTTTGTAGGACACTCTATAGCAGCACTGTCCAATAGAAACATAATGTGGGCCACATAGCCACTTTTTTTTTTTTTTTTAATTACGCCAGAGCTGCCAGTTAAAGCCACATTCTTTTTTAAAGGAAAAAGAAACAGGTGAAATTGACCAGGCACAGTGCCTCACGCCTGTAATCCCAGCACTTTGGGAGGCTGAGGCAGGCAGATCACTTGAGGCCAAGGAGTTCAAGACCAGCATGTAGAGGCCAACATGGTGAAACCCCATCTTTACTAAAAATACAAAAATTAGCTGGGCGTGGTATTGTGTGCCTGTAATCCCAGCTACTCGAGTGGCTGAGGCAAGCAAATCGCTTAAACCTGGAGGCAGAGGTTGCAGTGAGCTGAGATTGCGCCACTGAGTTCCAGCCTGGGCAATAGAGCAAAACTCTGTCTCAAAAAAAGAAAAAAAAAAAAAACAGGTGAGACGAACAATATAATTCATTCAACTTAATATATATCCAATTTTTTTTTTTCTTTTGAGACAGAGTTTCACTCTTGTTGCCCAGGCTGGAGTGCAATGGCACGATCCCGGCTCACTGCAACCTCCACCTCCCAGGTTCAAACGATTCTCCTGCCTCAGCCTCCCAAGTAGCTGGAATTACAGGCATGCGTCACCACGCCCAGCTAATTTTTTTGTAGTTTTAGTAGAGACGGGGTTTCACCATGTTGGTCACACTGGTCTCAAACTCCTGACATCAGGTGATCCACCCACCTCAGCCTCCCAAAAGCCACCATGCCTGGCCATATATCAAAAATACTATCAGGCTGAGTGTGGGGGCTTATGCCTGTAATCCCAGCACTTTGGGAGGTCGAGGCAGGTGGATTACAAGGTCAGGAGTTTGAGACCAGCCAGGCCAATATGGTGAAACCCTGTCTCTACTGAAAATACAAAAAAATTAGCCGGGTATGGTGGCGCATGCCTGTAATCCCAGCTACTCAGGAGGTTGAGGAAGAAGAATTGCTGGAACCCAGGAGGTGGAGGTTGCAGTGAGCCAAGATCGTGCCACTATACTCCAGCCTGGGTGACAGAGCAAGACTCCATCTCAAAGAAAAAAAAAAAAAAAAAAATATATATATATATATATATATATATATATATATATATGATCAACGTGTAATCCGTATAACAATTATTAATGACATATTTTACAACTTTTTTGTATTCAGTGTGTATTTTGCACTTACAATGCATCTCAATTCCAACTAACCACAAAGGTGACGTGTGCATAAGGTGAAATGTGGTTAGTGACGTCCTTATTGGACAGTGCATGTCTTGAACAAAGAAATCTGTCATTTTCTGGAAAGTTTGGTCTAATGGGCTAACATTTGAGGGAAATATGTGGGAATATATGCAGTTCTATGTCAAAACTTCACCTGCCAGAGCTAACGAAGACTTCCTTGCATCCTAGATTTAAAAGTAGGCAATAGTCTGCCTGTTGACAGAGAATGCAAACCCAGACTAAACCCTATAATGCACCCTTCACAAAGAGAAGCAATATCTCCTGAGGCAGAACGTAAATCAATAGTTTCCAATTCCCCAACAAGCAGTGAATCATTATGTTTTCATAAGGATAATTCACAGTGCATTCCAATCAAGTCTTTAAATTATAGACAACAAGTCTATTCTTCAAGCCTCACTGCCTTCCATCCCAGAGGAGAAAACAGAAACAGCTAACAGAGAAAGCATGAAAAGGTACTCAAGTATTGAACTGTTGATTTCATTTAAAACAACAAATCCTGCTTTTTACGACCTAAAGGAATGAAAGTAGGCGCTCAGTTACTACTTTGAAACAAAATTGAAAAATTGAGCTGAAAGAGCTTTGAGAAAAACGAGACAGATTTTAAAATCATGATCTCCATTTTACTAATTCTGTGCCTACATAATGCCAAAGGAAATAACTGATTTATTCATGTCCTTAGGCAGGCACCGCACACGCACACATGCACACGCATGCGCACACACACCCGAAAATTTTCTGCATCTGGTGCAGAAATCTTGAGCTCAAAATTTCACATAAAAATTCTTCCAGCTGGGCGTGGTGGCTCATGCCTGTAATCCCAGCACTTTGGGAAGCCAAGGCAGGCGGATCACCTGAGGTCGGGAGTTCGAGATCAGGCTGATCAACATGGAGAAACCCCATCTTTTCTAAAAATACAAAATTAGCCGGGCGTGGTGGTGCATGCCTGTAATCCCAGCTACTCGGGATGCTGAGGCAGGAGAACTGCTTGAACCTGGGAGGCAGAGGTTGCGGTAAGCCGAGATTGCACCATTGCACTCCAGCTTGGGCAACAAGAGTGAAACTCCATCTGAAAAAACAAACCAACAAAAAAACTCTTCCATATAGCCGGACGTGGTGGCACACACCTGTAATCCCAGCCACAGGGGTTAGGGGGCTGAGGCAGGAGAATCGCTTGAACCTGGGAGAAGGAGGTTGCAGTGAGCTGAGATCGTGCCACTGCATGACAGAGTGAGACTCTATCTCAAAAACAACAAAACAAAACAAAACAAAAAACAAAACAAAACTTTTCCATAGTTAGTGAGATTTGCAGGGCCTTGGAAATATCAAATTGTGAAACTGACCTATTAGAAACATCTTCAAATGGCACACAGAACTCCTTTGGAAATAATTCTGCTGCATAGATGCTCAAAGTGAAAAATTACAAATCACATAAGGAGATGTCACCGAGAGACACTAAAGAGGGAGAGGCAGAAATAAACAAGAATATACCCTGAAAACTCAAAATAGTAGAACAATCTACAGAGATGTTTAAAGAAGTTTCTCTAAAATGTTTAAGGAATGGATACCTTAGGGCATAAACAGGGCACTATATTTAAAAGTACCAATGTGGTAAAAGGACCAATTAGAAATTTCAGAAGTAAAAAAATATAATCATTGTGGGCCAGGCACAGTGGCTCACGCCTGTAATGCCAGCACTTTGGGAGGCCAAGGCGGGCGGATCACTTGAGGTCAGGAGTTTGAGACCAGCCTGACCAACATGGCAAAACTCTGTCTCTACTGAAAATCCAAAAATTAGCCAGGCATGATAGCAGGCGCCTGTAATCCTAGCTACTTGGGAGGTTGAGGAATGAGAATCACTGAAACTGGGAGGCAGAGTTCGCAGTGAGCCAAGTTGCCTGGGCAACAGAGTGAGATTCCGTCTCAAAAATCATCATCATCATCATCATCATCATCATCATCATCATCACCACCATCATTGTGAAAAGCACTTAACAGACAAATTACATAGTATATTAGATACTGCTAAAGCAAAATTAATGAATTGAAAACTGGATTTTAAAACATCATCCAAAATGCAGCAAAATAGATAACAAGATAAGGAAACTTAAAAAGCCAGAGATGTGGAGAATAAAATGAGAAGACCCCACATATATCCAATAGAAGTTACAAATAAAGAAAATAAAGGAGAGGAAATACTTGGAGAAATAATGAGTGAAATGTTAAATATTTGATTTTTCAAACTGAAGTCTCCTAGCCAAACGAAAATAACAACACATCTCACCTAAACACATTGAAGTAGAATTATACAACATCAAAGTCAAAGAGAAAAATCTTAAAGTTATCAGAGATGATAAAGCTTATCTTACAAAGGCATGACTATTATTAGACTTATAGCAGACTTCTAATGAGCAACAGTAGATACCAGACTATGGACTCTCACCTCCCAAATGCTGAGGAACAGTAACAGAATCAAACACTTTTACACTCTTCCCTCAAGACATTTCCAGATATAACAAAGATTAAGTACTTTGGGAGGCCAAGGTGGGTGGGTCACTTGAGCTCTGGTGTTTGAGACCAGCCTGGGCAATGTGGCAAAACCCTGTCTCTACAAAAAAATACGAAAAATCAGCCAGGCATGGTAGCATGCTTTTGTAATCTCACCTACTTGGGGGCTGAGGCAGGAGGATGGCTTAAGCCCAAAAGGTAGAGGCTGCAGTGAGCTGTGCTCGCACAACTGCACTCCAGTCTGTGCCCTGTATGACAAAGTGAGACCCTAGCTGAAAAAAAAAATTTTTTTTGAGTTTATTTTATTTTTTAAAAAGGAATTTTTTTTGCATCACAACTTTGTGTGACCACGCTAATCTTTGTATTGTTCTAATTTTAGTATATGTGCTGCCAAAGTTAGCTTTTTACAGTTTGCTTTTTACAGATTCTTGCTGAAAGAGCTGTTCAAGGATATGTTCAGAAAGAAAGAAATTGAACTCCAAAGAAAAAAGTGGAAGCCAAGTGCAATTGTGAGCAAAGGAACTAGTAAACATATTGGTAAATCTGCTAATAGCTTAAAGAAAATATCACTAGCTGATAATATCTTAGGAATTAAAATAAAAAACCAGAAGAGAAGAAAATATCTGGACAGATGCACGCAGTTGTAAAATCATCCTACAATGCAAAAAGTTACTTTAAACAGTATTTCATAAATATAAATTATTTCAACAAGGAGACAAGTGCTAAATAGCATCCAATTAAAAGTGTATTCTGGGCCAGGCATGGTGGCTCACACCTGTAATCCCAGCAGTTTGGGAGGCTGAGGCAGGCAGATCACCTGAGGTCAGGAGTTCGAGACCAGCCCGGCCAACATGGTGAAACCCTGTCTCTACTAAAAATACAAAAATTAGCCAGGCGTGGTGATACGAACCTGTAATCCCAGCTGCTCTGGAGGCTGAGCCAGAAGAATCACTTGAACCAGGGAGGCAGAGGTTGCAGTGAGCCAAGATCGTGTCACTGCACTCCAGTTTGGGAAACAGAACAAGACTCCGTCTCAAAAAAAAAAAAAAAAAAGTATATTCTTTGGCAAAAGTCTGAAGAATGATGTTATTTGTTTTAGATTGTCTGGTTTTTATTGCTTTATCCTTTTTTTTTTTTTTTTTTTAATGTGGGCCAGATCCAGTGGGTCATGCCTGTAATCGCAGCACTTTGGGAGGATGAGGCAGGAGGATCCCTTGAGGCCAGGAGTTTGAGACCAGCTTGGGAAACACAGGGAGACCTGAGCTCTACAGAAAATTTAAAAATTAACCAGGTATGGTAGTGTACCCCTGTAGTCCCAGCTATTTAAGAGGCTGATGTGGGAGGATCACTTGTGCCCAGGAGGTTGAGGCTGCAATGAACTGTGCCTGCACCACTGCACTCCAGCCTGGGCAACAGAGTGAGACCCTGTCTCAAATAAATAACTAAATAAACAAGTAGGCTGAGTGCAGTAGCTCACACCTGTAATCCCAGCACTTTGGGAGGCCAAGGCAGGTGGATCAACTGAGGTCAGGAGTTCGAGACCAGCCTGGCCAACGTGGTGAAACCCTACCTCTACTAAAAAATACAAAAATTAGCCAGGCATGGTGGCACATGCCTGTAGTCCCAGCTACTTGGGAAGCTGAGGCAGGAGAATCGCTTGAACCCAGGAGACAGAGGTTGCAGTCAGCCAAGATTGCGCCACTGCACTCCAGCCTAGGTGACAGAGCAAGACTCCATCTCAAAAACAAACAAACAAACAAAAAAGTAAATAAAATGTGGCAATCAGTCAAAGGACAGTAGCTAAGAACACCCACCAAGTATTGAGCACAAAGACAAATCACACAAGCTATTTCACTCAGTTTTCTTGTCACTAATGTCGGGGATTAGAGACATTTTAACAGGATTGCCATGAGGACTGAATGGGATTATCCATGTGAAAGTGCAGTCTATAGCACAGTAACCTGAATTGATTAAAAAAACAGTGTCTTTGGGATGTCAATGATTATGGGGGTGGAAGTGAGGGAGGGACATTCAATAATTCTATACAGAAATAATCATGGTTGCTCAGTAGTGCAAGGGAGAGCTACTTCAGCTCAGACCCCATCGGGGTATGATTTTTCTTTCCAAAGGAATTTTCCTTTCTTTTTCTTTTTTTCTTTTTTTGAAATAGGGTCTTACTTTGTCACCCAGGCTATAGTGCATTGGCACGATCTCAGCTCAATGTAGTCTCAACTTCCTGGGCTCCAGTGATCCTCGCACCCCAGCTTCTCAAGTAGCTGGAACCACAGGCACACACCAATATGCCAGCTAATTTTTTTTTTTTTTTTTTTTTTGAGATGGAGTCTCGCTCTATTGCCCAGGCTGGAGTGCAGTGGCACAGTCTCGGCTCACTGCAACCTCTGCTTCCCAGGTTCAAGTGATTCTCATGGCTGCCTCCTGAGTGCTGCCTCCCAAAGTGCTGCCTCCCAGACTGCTGGGATTACAGGCATGAGCCATCATTCCCTGCAGAAAGGAATTTTGCTTTTTTTTTTTTTTAGAGACAAGGTCTCACTCTGTTGCCCAGGCTGGACTCAAACTCCTGGGCTCAAGGATCCTCCCACCTCATCTTCTTGCACTCAGCCAAAGGAATTTGAGAAGTACACAAAGCACTCAGATTAGATGACCCAAGCCTAGAGATATGAGTAAGTTGGAGGAAGGAAGGAAAACATATTTTCTTTTTTTTTTTTTTTTTTTTTTTTTGAGACGGAGTCTCGCTCTGCCGCCCAGGCTGGAGTGCAGTGGCCGGATCTCAGCTCACTGCAAGCTCCGCCTCCCGGGTTTACGCCATTCTCCTGCCTCAGCCTCCCGAGTAGCTGGGACTACAGGCGCCCGCCTCGTCGCCCGGCTAGTTTTTGTATTTTTAGTAGAGACGGGGTTTCACCGTATTAGCCAGGATGGTCTCGATCTCCTGACCTCATGATCCGCCCGTCTTGGCCTCCCAAAGTGCTGGGATTACAGGCTTGAGCCACCGCGCCCGGCCGGAAAACATATTTTCATCCACCTCATAGGGTTATTACGAGGACACAGTAAACATAATGTTAGCTATTATTATTATTATTAGAATGGAGTAAATATTGCATTGTTTGAGAAAAACAAAACTAAGTATATATGAAAGGCACAAATGTCCACTTACAGAACTTTAAAAAATCTTTTTTTTATCTTTTGAGACACAGTCTCACTCTGTCACCCAGGATGGAGTACAGTAGCGTGATCTTGGCTCACTCCAACCTCCACCTCCCAGGGTTCAAGCAATTTTTATGCCTCAGCCTCCCTAGTACCTGGGATTACAGGCACACGCCACCATGCCCGGCTAATTTTTTGTATTTTTAGTAGAGACGGGGTTTCACCATGTTGGCCAGGCTGGTCTCGAACTCCTGACCTCAAAGTGATCTACCCAGCTTGGCCTCCCGAAGTGCTGGGATTACAGGCGTGAGCCACCGCACCCGACCTAGAACTTTTTTAAAGCAGGTAAAATCCTCTCAAAATTACCAGAAGAAAAAAAAATCTGAAGAACACATACTTTACTGAAAGACAGAAAACAATATATGCCAAGCAAGCATAACAATAGAAAACAAAACAGACAGAATTAAAGTCACATCTAACAATCACAATTATGTGAATGAAATAAACTAAGTTATTGAAAGAAAAATATTTAAGTTGGTCCAAAAACAGAATCAGACTACAAGACCCATATCTAAAATCAGAAATCGATAAAACTCAATGTGGTTGACAGTGGGGCAAACAAGTCCTTAAATCCAGTGTTGGTTGGAGTAAAATTTCCAGAAGACAGTTAGGTAACTGTATCATAAAATGGACACACCATTGTATTGAACTAGTCCACTTCTAGAAATTACCGTGAGGAGAAAATTGCACAAAAGCAGAACACAGGATGTTTTTCACGTGTAATTTACAGTATCAAACAATGCAAACAACTGAAATGGCCAACAACAGAAGAAGGGTTGCATAAATCATGGTTTGTAAATATTACAAATAGCTGTTGATCATTAACAATCATGGTGTTAGTCTACGGTTATTGACTTGGAAATCTACCCATTGCATATTTTCAGTAAAAGTAGCAATTACAGAATAACATAAATTATCATCTCATGTATGTGAAACTATATTCATATACCTGTAGGTATATATACTGCATAAAGATGTCTAAAGGATATTCACCAAAATTGGTATGGATGCTATGGGCAGTGGGATTTTGGTGGCGACTTTTATTTCCTTCTTAGGTTGGGTAAAAAACACTGGTCATGGTAAACCCATTTTTCTGTATGTGTCTAAAAATGCGTAAGCCTTTAAAATGACTTGATCAGCCTCCCAAGATCCCATATGTCTGTGTGCTTCGTTCGTCATTCTCTTAAAGATAAGCTTTAAAGAGGGGAACACAATTGGTAGCTATCAGGAGAACCATGCCCTGACTGGCTTCCTGCTCGAAGTGACCAACATGGGCTAGTTACGTAGATCCAGGACCATGTCATCTCTATGGCAGGATTGAAAGCCACTCTTAGGACCAGAATGGAAGAGTTACTGAATATAGGCCTTTCTCTGTTTATATAGTTATGTACATTTGTTTGTTTGTTTGCTTGTTTGTTTAATCTGCCAACCCCATTCCCAGAGCACCTGGTTTGGGATGATGGCATTCATTCCTTTTTTTTTTTTTTTTTTTTTTGAGATGGAATCTCACTCTGTGGCCCAGGCTGGAGTGCAGTGGTGCAATCTCGGCTCACTGCAACCTCCACCTCTTGGGTTCAAGCAGTTCTCCTGTCTCAGCCTCCCGAGTAGCTGGGATTATGGGCACGTGCCACCATGTCTGGCTAATGTTTCTATTTTTAGTGGAGATGGGGTTTCACCACATTGGTCAGACTAGTCTTGAACTCCTGACCTTAGGTGATCCACCTGCCTTGGCCTCCCAAAGTGCTGGGATTACAGGTGTGAGCCACCACATCCGACCATGGTATGTATGTACTTATTCATACAGAATTTTTCCAGCTGGGCACGGTGGCTCACGCCTGTAATCCCAGCACTTAGGGAGGCTGAGGTGGGCAGATCATGAGGTCAGGAGTTCGAGACCAGCCTGACCAACAAGGTTAAACCCCATCTCTACTAAAAATACAAAATTAGCTAGGCATGGTGGTGCATGCCTGTAATCCCAGCTAGTTGGGAGGCTAAGGCAGGAGAATTGCTTGAACCCGGGAGGCAGAGGTTGCAGTGAGCCAAAATCGCACCATTGAACTCCAGCCTGGGCAACAAGAGCGAAACTCCATCTCAAAAACAAAAACACACAAAAAAATTACCCAGGCTTGGTGGCACACGCCTGTAATCCCAGCTACTCAGGAGGCAAGGCAGGAGAATCGCTTGAACCCAGGAGGCAGAGGTTGCACTGAGCCGAGATTGTGCCACCGCACTCCAGCCTAGGCCACAGAACAAGACTCTGTCTCAAAAAAAAAAATTTTTCCATAGCTTCCATAAAGTCTATGATAGAGCAAGTATGAAAATTTCTTAGCTGTGTGCGGTGGCTCACGCCTGTAATCCCAGCACTTTGGGAGGCTGAGGAAGGCTGATCACGAGGTCAGAAGTTCAAGACCAGCCTGACCAACATAGTGAAACCCCATCTCTACTGAAAATACAAAAAAAATTAGCTGGGCATGGTGGCGTGTGCCTGTAGTCCCAGTTACTGGAGGCTGAGGCAGGAGAATCACTTAAACCCGGGAAGTGGAGGTTGCAGTGAGCCAAGATCATACCTCTGCACTCCAGCTAGGGCAACAGAGTGAGACCTCTTCTAAAAAAAAAAAAAAAGAGGGAAAAAATGAAAATTTCCCCAAATTAGAAGGCTACAGTGACTAATTTCTGGGACTTCCTGGGGCTGCTCTCTGAATTGGGCAGCTGCACTGGGTGGCTGTCTGGCTGCTGAGAGTTCTTGCAGTACTGGCCCTGTCTGCAGCAGTGAGACAGAGTGAACCATGGAGGAGCCTCCTAATGCTTTCATTTATTGTTTGCCTTTTTTTTTTTTTGTAAAGCATCAATTGATTTTGTAAAACCAAAGCTATTTTTTAAAGGACAGAGTGGTCAGCAGTGTCTGAGTATGATAAGGACTGAGTCGGGTCCAGTGGACTGAGCAACAGGGAAGTAGTGAGTGACCTAGTCAAGAATAGTATCTGTGTGGTGGTGGTGGCTGAGAGTTCTTGCAGTACTGGCCCTGTCTGCAGCAGTGAGACAGAGTGAACCATGGAGGAGCCTCCTAATGCTTTCATTTATTGTTTGCCTTTTTTTTTTTTTGTAAAGCATCAATTGATTTTGTAAAACCAAAGCTATTTTTTAAAGGACAGAGTGGTCAGCAGTGTCTGAGTATGATAAGGACTGAGTCGGGTCCAGTGGACTGAGCAACAGGGAAGTAGTGAGTGACCTAGTCAAGAATAGTATCTGTGTGGTGGTGGTGGCGGGGGTGGCTTTAAGAGAGTGAGGGAAGTGAGGAAGTGGAGAGAGAGGGTGAGTTTGGACAATTATTTCTGGAAGTCTGGCCGAGAAAAGAAGGCATGAGATACAGCAAGGGGTGCCTAAAGGGAGGAAGGGGGAGGCAGAAAGAGGTACTAATTTTTGTTTGTTTGTTTCGTTTGTGTTTGTTTTTACTATTGAAAAGGAACTAGTAGATAAGTGGATGATTCAGCAGAGAGAGAGATGACTCCCTAACAAGGAATCTCTAGAAAGGTGGAAGACGGTAAGAACCAGAGCACCGCAGAAGTTAGCCTTCAACAGAATGACAAGCCTTGTAACTGGAAGGAAGGAGGAAAGGCCACATACAAATCAAATAGAGGGCTCTCTTTCCAATGACAATAGACTTTGAAATAAAGAGGACCCTTAGCCGAGTGTGGTGGCTCACACCAGTAATCCCAGCACTTTGGGAGGCTAAGGCAGGAGGATCACTTGAGCCTAGGAGTTTTGAGACCAGCCTGGGCAACATAGGGAGACATTATCTCTACAAAATAAATAAATAAATAAGGCCCTGCAGGGGCCGGTGCTATTATTTTTAAAAGGAGGGTATAGCTTTTAC
This sequence comes from Rhinopithecus roxellana, assembly GCF_007565055.1. Classification (NCBI taxonomy): domain Eukaryota; kingdom Metazoa; phylum Chordata; class Mammalia; order Primates; family Cercopithecidae; genus Rhinopithecus; species Rhinopithecus roxellana. Next base: position 173,173,424 of record NC_044553.1, read on the forward strand.
CACATAGTATTGAACTAGGTGCGCTCACCCTGTTTGCCCTGAAATAGAAAAGCTGTCTGGGATAGAAACGTTTATTATCTTGACTGTGGCAATTTCACCAGCATAAGTGCATGTTAAAACTCATCAGACTGTACCCTTTAAGGAAGACAATTTATTGTACAACAATTATACCTCAATAAAGCTGGCTGTTATTGTGGGGAGGATTGTTTTGTTTTATTTTGTTTTTTTTTTTCTTTTTCTTTTTTTTTTTAAGCTGGCATGCCTCAGTCAACAGGGGGCGTTGTTGTGCATGCCAACATGGGAAAGTGGTTTTCCTACCTGAATTTCAATTCTACAGTCCTTCTGGCCAGGCGCGGTGGTTCATACCTGTAATTCCAGCACTTTGGGAGGCCGAGGCAGTCAGATCACCTGAGGTTAACTCAAAATACAAAATTAGCCAGGTGTAGTGGTGCATGCCTGTAGTCCCAACTACTCTGGAGGCTGAGGCAGGAGAATCACTTGAACCCCGGTGGCAGATTGCAGTGAATTGAGATTGTGCCATTGCACTCCAGCCTGGGCGACAAGAGCAAAACTCAGTCTCAAAAAACTAAATAAATAAAATAAAATAAAATAAAATAAATTCTATGGTCCTGTTTTTCCTGGGCTTTTCTCAGATGACAGAGCTCTTATTTATAGGCACTAAAAGAAAGTAATTAAATAATTATAGGCATGACAATATAAGCAAATGGATGTGCAGAGGTCTGCTGAAATACTCTTGATGCCTGAGTAGCAAGTGCTTTATAAAGCTACTGTCAGTAGACAGTACTGACTACTCCTCTGTCAGTCAGACAAAGGAGGAGATTGCAGGACAAAATCATTTCTTCACAGCCATGTGGAAACCATATATGAGATTCTCTGGTGGTAAAGACTGCAGTTGCTGTCTTGCAGAGGGCAGGGTTTTGTCACGCACTTTTTTTTTTTTTTTTTTTTTTTTGAGATGGAGTCTTACTCTGTCACCCAGGCTGGAGTGCAGTGGCATGACCTTGACTCACTGCAACCTCCACCTCCCGGGTTCAAGCTATTCTCCTCCCTCAACCTCCTGAGTAGCTGAGATTACAGGTGTGTGCCACCACGCCTGGCTAATTTTTGTATTTTTAGTAGAGATGGGGTTTTACCATGTCCCCCAGGCTGGTCTCAAACTTCTGGCCTGAAGTGATTCTCCCACCTTGGCTTCCCAAAGTGCTGGGATTACAGACATGAGTCACTGTGCCTAGCCTGTGTTCTCATCTGGAAAATCCAACTGATCGCCTTTGCCTTACAAGTGTTAAATCAAGTTTAGCGTAAAGCTGCCTCCTTACATATCTTAAGTTCAGCCTAAAGGTTTCTCTGTACGTCGTGAACTATAACCTAAACAGAGCTGTATACAGGCTGTAGTCTACTTTTGTGTCAATCACCGAGTTTTGGCCAGTCAAGGGTGGCCAACTGTTCAAACCGTGTTCAAATAAGGCAAACACCGAACTGTAACCAATCCAGCTGTTTCTGTTCCTCACTTCTTTTTTCTGTGTGTCATTTTCCTTTTTCTGCCCATAAATCTTCCACCATGTGGCTGCGCTGGAGTCTCTGAGCCTACTCTGGCTCTGGAGGCTGCCGATTCACAAATTGTTCTTTGCTCAATTAAACTCTTTTAAATTTAATTTGGCTACAGTTTTTCTTTTAACATCTGTTTCTCAGAATAAAAGTGAAAGATTCCAATGAAAACATTGAAAAAGTAAAAAGAGCTACGAATGTGACATCTTAATGCAACTGCAACAATTTGGCAACACAATTGGTAATCCAGGGTTGCCTGGTATGTGAAAAGGTACACATCCCCTGGGCCTCTGCCTCTTCCTGATACTTATGGCCAGTTCTGTTGATAGAGTACACTTGTCAATGACTCCTTCCTCCCATCCAAGCCTCTATCCACCATACCTATCATAACAATACCATAAGGTAAACATTATTAGCCCCCTCTTACAGTTGTATAAAAAGTGGTACAGAGAGGTTAAGTGTCTTCTTTACAAGCAGAGCTGGGATCTGACCCCAGAACTCCCACACTAATATCTGGTCTCCTATGTTTCTCTGTTATCTTTTAAAACACCAGTGTCTTGGCTGGGTGAGGGTGTGAGCACCTATAATCCCACTACTTTGGGAGGCCGAGGTGGGCAGATCGCTTGAGCCCAGGACTTCAAGACCAGCTTGAGCAACATGGTGAAACCCCATCTGTACTAAAAATACAAAAATTACCCAGATATGGTAGCATTCACCTGTAGTCCTAGCTACTCAGCAGGTTGAGGTGGGAGGATAGCTTGAGCCCAGGAGACAACGGAGGTTGCAGTGAGCCATGATTGCACCACTGTACTCTATCCTGGGCAACACAGAGAGACCTTATTTCAAAAAAAACAAACAACGAAACATTAGTGTCTCTAATACAGTAGTCTCCAGCCACAAATGACTATTTGCATTTAAATTAATTAAAATTAAACTGGGCCAGTGTGGCGGCTCATGCTTAAAATCCTAGCAATTTGGGAGGCCGAAGTGGGCGGATCACTTGAGGTCAGGAGTTCAAGACCAGCCTGGCCAATATGGTGAAACCCCATCTCTACTAAAAATACAAAAATTAGCCAGGTATGGTGGCATGCACCTGTCATTTCAGCTGATTAGGGAGGCTGAGGCACGAGAATTGCTTGAACCTGGGAAGCAGAGGTTGCAGTGAGTCAAGGTTACGCCACTGTACTCTAGCCTGTGCAACAGATCAAGACTCCGTCTCAAACAAATAAATAAATAAAAATTAAACTGAATAAAAACATCCTCGCTTTCCACATTTCAAGTGTTCAGTACCCATGTGTGGCTACTATATCAGATAGCATGGATATCGAACATTTCCATCATTGCAAAAAGTTGAAATGAACAGCGTTACTGGCACACTACTGTATGCATCAGTAAGACATAGTCAGACCGATGAAATAATTTACTTTTACCTGATTCTGCCCCTCTTTTATCTTTATTGTCTAATTCTGAATGTTCTCTCTAGTCCCCGTTCAGTCTTCTACCTAAATGCATGCCTGGAGCTGGCCCGCTGGGTCTGCAGGGCACCCAGCACACAGAGCAGACACCGGGATTTTGATGACAAAGATTGATGCTGGCACTTTGCCTGAGCCCAGGAGACAGCAGCTCTAAAGCAGTCTGCAGCAACAGCACCAGGGTGGGAAGTGAACACCCTCTTTCTGCACATCTGCTGTTTGTTCACCCACTCTGTCAGAAGTAGACAGAAGGCAGAAAGGAAAAAGGAAAGAAGTGAAGTGAGGAGAACGAGAGGAGTGGGGCTAAGACACCAAAATTTGGTGATTGAATTGTCTTCTAGCTCTTCCAGGCACAAAAGCTTATCCTCTAAAACCATTAAGGAGATTTCATTTGCCATTCCTACAATGGGAGGAATTTCATAATCACTCAGTCTCTTAAAGCACTCAGCAAACATGGATTTAAATGATCCTGGGCCTAATGATACATGTTAAACATCCACATCCTCCTGATGATGAAGACCCTAGTATAAGCGTTGAAAAAATCAAGTGTTACCAAAAAAAAAAAAAGCCACGAATGAATGAACTGTCTCCTCACCTAGTCCTGTCAACATGTACTCCTTCTGTCTTCATGCTATCCTGAATATTTAGAAGCCCCTGCTGTGATACTCACCCTTCGTAAGGAGTCCTTTATGCCCAGGGAAGTTACATGAGGACCCATGGAGGTTTTAGCACTCTTTCTGACATCTGGGCTACAAACTGTCCAACCCATCTAAATGTAACAACAGTTTTACCCACATTGCTTTTCTGGCTAAGTTTCTCTAGCTCTTTGTGTAATTTAGGAAGTAGCATCTTTAGAACATTATAAAACACTCCTTAAGTAATGTGTAGGTGCTCTTTTGCAAGGCCCTGCCTCGCTCATGTGAGTATTATTTTAAAATACTGCCTCTGGATTCCTGGTCTTCAGTTTGAAATTTTTGTAGCTGCTTCAGCACTTCCTTCCCAGAGAGAGCTTGTGGCCTTGCTCCAAACAACACCACAGGACTTCCGCTAAGTATCCGGTTTTGTTTTGGTTTCCTACAACTGAGCTGTCACTCTCTGAGTTGCTGTTTGCAGAGCCCGCTGGGAGGAAGACAGGAATGGGCCCCTGCGGCACCATGCACAGGGCCAAGGAGCTTGGAAACCACTTGGAGGAGCAGCTGGGTGAGAAGTGGCAGGCCGCTCTGGGACTCCTCTCTCAGCCTATGAGGACATAGATGACATCGGAAACCTGTGCTTACAGTTTCTCAGGGGCCTGGCACTTTGCTCTGTTGTCCCAGTGACTCACATGATAATTTTCCAGGCCTTCAAACTAGGTCAACAGCTTTGTTTGCCCAGAGAGCTCCCCTGGGAGGCCATTCTAAGGAAAGCAGACTGAATGGGGATGTTTGGCCAGGTGATTCTTTTTGCTGGCTTTTACCCTGAGGAAACATGATCAGTATTCAGGCCAGGAGTTTGGAGAATTAAAAGCTGCCAGCATCTGGGCTAAACCAACATACATCAGTATTATTAGTTAAATGTTAACCACACTGCTAATCGCAGCCCTCTCCTGGAAAGAATCGAACAGCTGATTTAGGAAGGCCCTAAAACAAGATGTCCACCTCTTATAGATAAGAAAGACAGCAGCTTGTGCTACAAATCTAGTCATAGATTAACTGTGAGTGGAACCTGATCAATTTTTTTCTTTATTAAGCGATGGAGCCTGATTCAGTATTTCTCAAATTTGAGAAGTCACAGGGCCCCAAGACTATATCTGAAGACTTGTAGACCCCAATTTTTTAAGTCAGAATTACAAATTTTTCATACTAGTATTATTTGTAATGGCCAGAAAGTGAAAACAACCCAAATGTCCATCAACTGATCGGTGGATAAACAATGGGATACAATGGCAATGAAAAGGAATGAAGTGCTGGTGCATGCTACAACACGGATGAATACTGAAAGCATGCTAAATGAAAGAAGACAGACACAATGGCCACATGTCATATGATTCCAGTTATATAGAATGTCCAGAATAGGCAAATCCAAAGAGACAGAGAGGAGATTAGTGGTTGCCAGGGGTTGGGGAGAGAGGGAAATGGACTGCTAATGGGTTTGGAGTTTTTTGAAGTGTGTGGGGGTGATGAAAATGCTCTGAAATTATATAGCAGTGATGGTTGAACAACCTTGTGAGTATACCAAAAAACACTAAATTGTATACTTTAAAAGGATGCATTATGGCATATGAATTATATCTACATTTTATTTGATTGATTGATTGATTGAGACAGAGTCTCACTCTGGTTGCCCAGGCTGGAGTGCAGTGGTGCCACCTTGGCTCACTGTAGCCTCAACCTCTTGGGCTCAGGTGATTCTCCCACCTCAGCCTCCTAAGTAGCTGGGACTACAGGCATGCCTGGCTAATTTTTTGTATTTTTTTTTTTTTTTTTTTTTTTTTTTTTTTTTAGTAAAGATGGGGTTTCACCATGTTACCCAGGCTGATCTCGAATTCCTGGATTCAAGTAATCTGCCCGCCTCAGCCTCCCAGAGTGCTGAGATTACAGGTGTGAGCCACTGCACCCTCAGTCCACATCTAAATGTTAAAAGTTACATATTATTTTAATTTTAAAAGTTACATATTATTTTAGTTGATTACTGCGTACTAGAATATCTTAAATAGTTTGTGCAGAACAGTGAAACCTTGTGTCAAGATTCACTTACGTGGTGGCTAGCCAGGTGGTCCAGAAGAAATGTAGGTTAATTGTACAAAATTATGCATAGAGGGAAATCTAAAATATACTTGTAGATAATGTCAAGGCCCTAAGAACTCATCAGTGGAACTCTCAAGGATCTCCGAACCCCAATTTGAAAAACACTGACCCAGGTAACTACCTCTCAGGATTTGTTCACCCTTTTACATCCTCTGTGATGAGAACTCTATAACGTACTTTCCAAAGACAAAGTCTGGCCAGGGACAACTTGGGATTGATAAGTCCCTTGGCTGAACCTTGGTAACGTAAGTATGTTATTACTCCATCTACACTGCAGATACTTAATTGAGCATGTGATCCATGAGGATAGAAGTGCATTAACCCCATCATGAGATGGAAGTAGACTATGATATCAAGTGATCTAACATGGAAGATCCTCTGAGGAAGGCTTCCCACTGGGGCCTCACTTGGTTCGTGGATTGACCACTCCTGACTTAGATACTATGACCTTCCAAAAGGGTCCCTGGTGATGGAATAAAGATGGATGCTGATAACTCAAAACAGAGGGGAAGGCCAGTAGGCATTTATGTCAGCAAGGAGGCTTTCCCGCATGGTCTGTATGGGCATGGGCAAAGGTCAAGGAGTATAGGGTGTGGTTCATGGCTGGAGGACAACTCTCTCTACTCTTTGTTTTCTCATTTTGTTTTTTGAGACAGAGTCTCAGTCTGTGGCCCAGGCTGGAGTGCAGTGGTGCGATCTTGGCTCACTGCAACCTCTGCCTCCCAGGTTCAAGTGATTCTCATGCCTCAGTGTCTTGAGTAGCTAGGATTATAGGCATGCACAACCATGCCTGGCTAATTTTTACATTTTTAGTAGAGACGTGGTTTTGCTATCTTGGCCAGGTTGATCTCGAACTTCAACCTCAAGTGATCCATCCACCTCAGATTCCCAAAGTGCTGGGATTATAGGCATGAGCCACGGTGCCCGCCTGATTTTTTGTTTTCTCACCTAGAAAAAAATCAGAAACTATCCCACCTGCTAGGGTAGTTCAGTCACCAAACTTCTACCAAGCCCCTATTCTTTATGTATTCTTTATATACTACACAATAGGCTTGTGCTGGGAGGAAATTGGCTTCTAACGGAGTCCACAGCCCAGTGGGGGAGACTATTGTATGTTCTTAGCGTTATGGAAAGAAACTTTGCGTTGAAAGAACTTTGAAAACTACTGAGTGCTTCAAAATATATGACAATAAATATATTTTAATTATCCAGTATGAGTCAATGGTTGGTCTGATTTCCGGACCTGGGTATTTCTCTAAGAGGACTAGGTCTCACTTTGTCACCCAGACTGGAGTGCAGTGGTGTGATCTAGGCTCACTGCAGCCTCAACCTCCACAGGCTCAGGTGATCCTCCTATCCCAGCCTCCCAGGTAGTTGGGACTACAGGCACACGTCACCATGCCCAACTAATTTTTGCATTTTTTGTAGAGACGTTTGCATTTTTTGTCATGTTGCCTAGGCCAGTCTCGAATTCCTGAGCTCAGGCAATCCGCCAGCCTTAGCCTTCCAAAGAGCTGGAATTGCAGGCATGAGCCTCCATGCCTGGCCCAAACTACTTTTGTAGAATTAAACATTGGGGCAGTTATGAAATATCATTTACCTGGTTATTGACTGAATTCACCATTTCCCATGACGGCATTTTCATGTTGTGCCCACTAGGTGTCTCGTTATTTTGTAAGAAAATGGAAAAGCACAATGTTTCTACCTGTGTTACCAGTCAGCTACAGTATAAACATGGGAATCACTTAGCTAAAATCTCAGCCCTGTTCTGGCAATCATTGATTAAAATGCCAGTGGTTACCTCTCATTTGAGTAGAAGTAGGAGATGTCCACAAAGATGTCTCTGTGGATTCTTTCTCCTTCTCATAATTCATGTTCCTAAAAAATGTTCTCTTAAAGTCAGGACTAGGAAGATGAAGTAGGAATTCTTCCACAACATAAGTACTAAGACATTAAGGGTAACAGCACTGCATCCCCATTGGTTTCCGGGGTTAATGTTTAAGCTATGCCCTGCACGTGAGCTGACATGCCCAAACTAAACCACACTATTTGTATGCCCAGCCAGAATGTGTTCTTCCCTATACATCAATCAAAAGAGTTGTTTTCACAACACAAGCCAGGGTCTCTTCTTGCACTTAGAGTTTCAGGTTTGTAAATAATATAATACTGCTTATCTCAATATTTTAACCTATGTCATGAATGACTTTTCTTTAGATGGCCTATGCAGAACCTTCTATACATGAGTGACATTAGAGAGGAAGGTACTAGATAACAAACAGGAAACTGAGTGCCTTCAAAAATCTGTTGCAACCTCAAGATCCCATCTCATCAGGCTTTCATACTGTACTAATGGGAGTGTAAACTGATACGACCTTTCTGCAATACAATTTGACAGTTTCTATCAAGAATGTATTTTAAAATATATTTCAAAAGTACTCTTTAATGTTGTGTCTGTCAGGATCCCAAAAGAAAAAGGATTTCAGCCAGGAGCAGCAGTTCATGCCTGTAATCCCAGCACTCTGGGAGGCCAAGATGAGCAGATTGCTTGAGCCCAGGAGTTCAGGATCAGCTGAGCAACATGGTGTATTAGTCTGTTTTCATATTACTATAAAGAACTGCCCAAGACTGGGTAATTTATAAAGGAAAGAGGTTTATTTGACTCACAGTTCAGCACAGCTGGGGAGGCCTCAGGAAACTTTCACAATCATGGCAGAAGGTGAAGGGTAAGCAAGGCACCTTCTTCATGTGGCAGCAAGAAGGAGAAGTGCTGAGTGATGGGGGAAGAGCCCCTTATAAAACCATCAGATCTCGTGAGAACTCACTATCACAAGAACAGCATATGGGAAACTGCCCCCCATGATTCAGTTAACCTCCACCTGGTCTCTCCCTTGACACATGGGGATGATGGGGATTACAATTCAAGGTGAGATTTGGGTAGGGACACAAAACCTAACCATATCACATGGTGAAACCCCATCTCTACTAAAAATACAAAAATTAGCCACGCATGGTGGCACACACCTATAATCTCAGCTACTCGGGAGGCTGAGGCGGAAGGATCACTTAAAACCCAGGACACAGAGGTTGCAGTGAGCCTGTCAAAAAAAAAAAAAAAAAAGAAAAAGGATTTGAGTCAGGATGGTTCAAATGAAGAGACTCTTTTTTTTTTTTTTTTGAGACAGGCTCTCACTCCATCACCCAGGCTGGAGTGCAGTGGCACAACCTAGGCTCACTGCAACCTCTGCCTCCTGGGTTCAAGCGATTCTCCTGCCTCAACTTCCTGAGTAGCTGGGTTTACAGGCACCCACCACCACCCCCAGGATATTTTTTGTATTTTTAGCAGAAAGGGGGGTTTCACCATGTTGGTCAGGCTGGTCTCGAACTTCTGACCTCAAGTGATCTGCCTGTCTTGGTCTCCCAAAGTGCTGGGATTGCAGGTGTGAGCATTGTGCCTGGCAATGAAGAGACTTTAATAAAAGAACTACTTACAGACAGGTAGGCTGGGCTAAGGGGTAAACAGGGATGTTAAGTCACCCAGAGAAAAGCAACAGTGGGAAGCAATTACCATTCCTAGGGATAAAGGAACAGAAGGAGGAAATAATCTTACAGAATCCAGTAAGTGCGGGGAATGGTGGAGGAGGGATCCTCAAGAAAGGAGGCTAGGTTGGGGGTGGGGAGGGGTGAGCAGCTAGCTGGCTCAAAGCAGGAAGAGAGTAAGGAAAAAATACCCTAACTTCTCTCTCTTCTAGCATATATGATCTCCAGCTGGTGTCACCCCGACTAAATCCCAAGAAAGCCAAGGGGCAAGGAATGCTGGAGATGCAATTCTTTGGAATGAAGAAAGGCAGAGATTGCGGTAGGGGTGGGGGCAGGAGTGAAAAATAACCTTCATAATCCTGTAGTTCCACTCCTTAGAATATATCCCAGGGGCATAATCAAAGATGGAAGCAAATAATGATATACAAGAATGTTCTTCACAGGGTTATGTATAATAGTAAAAAAGAAAGAACGAAAGAAAGAACGAAAGAAAGAAAGAAAGAAAGAAAGAAAGAAAGAAAGAAAGAAAGAAAGAAAGAAAGAAAGAAAGAAAGAAAGAAAGAAAGAAAGAAAGAAAGAAAATAAGCTAAATTTCCTATGATAAAAGGATAAACTATAGTATATCCAAACTTTGGAATATCATCATGACACAATAAACATTTTTAAAGAATCTGTGATGATATGCAGAAATGCTTACAATAAAATGTTAATTGAAAAAAACAAAGACACAAAACTATATGCACAGTATTAACCCAATTCCTTGAACATATATATCCAAAAGGAAAAACACCTAAAAAATGTGAACAGTATTTACTTTTGATGATGGGATTACTTTTTTTTTCTTAGTAGCTTTCAATGTTTTTCCCTTTTTTCATATTAAGCATATAATAGTTTTGTGATCAAGGAAAAAAGCCAGTGCCAAAAAGGAGAGCTTTTCTTATTGAAATAGACTGTGCTCAATTGAAAATATTAATAAAGAACACAACAATTATTTAAGGGAATTAAAATCAGTGACATGAAAGGTGAACATCAATCTGTCTCCATTTGATATCTGGACAAAAAGCAAAAGAAAAATCAGACAATGTCTTTTTTTCTGAGACAGAGTCTTGTTCTGTCACCCAGGCTGAAGTGCAGTGGCATGACCTCGGCTTACTGCAAGCTCCGCCTCCCGGGTTCATGCCATTCTTCTGCCTCAGCCTCTCAAGTAGCTGGGACTACAGGCACCTGCCACCACGTCTAGCTAATTTTTTGTATTTTTAGTAGAGACAGGATTTCACCGTGTTAGCCAGAATGATCTCAATCTCCTGACCTCGTGATCCGCCTGCCTCGGCCTCCCAAAAATCAGTCAATTTCTACATGATATTAAATATCCAGATATTTTTAGCCCGGGCGACATGGCAAAACTCCGTCTCTACAAAAGTAGAAAAATTAGCCTGGCATGGTGGCACATGCCTGTTGTCCCAGCTACCAGAGAGAATGAGGTGGGAGGATCACCTGAGCCTGGGGAGGTTGAGGCTGTAGTGAGCCAAGATTGAGCCACTGCACTCCAGCCTGGGCAACAGAGTGAGACCCTGTCTTAAAAAAAAAAAAAAAATTATATATATATATACACACACACACACAAATACATACATATATATACACATACATAGATATTTTAGATGATTTTGATTCTTTACTACATTTTTTCCTCTTCACTTTAGTGACAGGTAGGAGATCAATTCAGCTTTAACCGGACTCACTCACCTTGCGATGCAGAAAAATTTAAGAAAAAAAATTTTTTTCCACAACTGTAGCGTCAGACATGGTGACTCACACCTGTAATCCCAGCACTTTGGGAGGCCAAGGCAGGCGGATTGTTTGAGTCCAGAAGTTTGAGACCAGCCTGGCCAACATAGCAAAATCCGGTCCCTACTAAAACATACACAAATTAGCTGTGCATGGTGGTACACGCTTGTAATTCCAGCTACTCAGGAGGCTAAGGCATGAGAATTGTTTGAACCTGGGAGACCATACAGTGAGCTGTCGGCTGCAGTGGGACCAAGATTGTGCAACTGCACTCCAGCCTGGGTGAACCCCCCAAAACATTTTTTTACTTGGTACTGTCCATTAGCCTTCCATAAAGCTTTACACTACTTTTCAATTTACACTACCAATAAAAAGATGCTAAACCTCACTTACAATCAGGAAAATGCAAATTAAAGTAACAATAGGACACCATTTTTTTTCCCATTTGGGTTCACAAATGTAAAAAGGTTGATAATGCAAAGTATGGAGGGAGATAGAGACATTTGTCCTCACCTAAAGGTTCTTTTAACAATGAGAATCTACACATTAGGGAGTGTTCCTGAGAGACATTAAAATTGATTATGCTAGATTGTTGTGATAAATAAACAAACGACACTTCTGTTACAGGATCATTGGTTACTTTATGTGTGCTAATAGCAGCCCTGCTGTTAACATGTATCCACTGAGCATTTTTATTTTGTATCATTATTTGCTTTCCTTCTTTTATTTTGTATTTTGTGTATCATTGTTTTCTAATCACTAATTCAGTAATTCACTAAGTAGACATGAATTTCTCCATTTTATCTTCTATTATCTTTTTTTTTTTTTTTTTTTATAAAAGAGACAGGGTCTTGGTATGCTGCCCAGGCTGGTCTCAAACTCCCGGGTTCATCCTCCCACCCCAGCCTTCCAAAGTGCTGGGATTACAGTCATGTGCAACTGCCCCTGGCCAAATGTCTCCATTTTAATAGCTACAGTTTACCATTTACACAGCACTTTCTCATCAATTACTTCCATTTATCTCTGCTTCAGTGACAGTGGGAGTCTGTCTTTTTTCAGATGAGGAAATTGAGTCTCAGAGAAGTTAAATTATTTTCCAAGCTCATGGTCACTAATAAATGGAGGGGCTCAGGTCCTCTGACTCCCAGTTCCACTAGCTTCCCACTTTCTCAATTGCTTTTCAAACAAAGCACAGTGGAAGCCCTCCCTAGCTCTTCTATGGAGTTCAAGTCAATCTGAAAGGAACGACAAGGGGCAGAATGGTGCAGTGGAAGATACAGTTAGTTGGAAGCCTGAGAACTGTTTTTTCCTCTACTCTGTGCTTCTCCCAGTTGTGTGACCATAGGCAAGTCATTTAGCCTCACGGAGCCTCACTGGCCTCTTTAAAAAATAGAGATGAAGAGATGACACTTGCTTACCAGTGTTGAAAACAGAGATGATGCCATGCAGTTTCCTCCTAGCTATGAGGTGTTTTTTTGTTTGTTTTCTGTTTTTTGTTTCTTTTGAGACAGTCTCATTCTGTCGCCCAGGCTGGAGTGTCATGGTGCGATCTCGGCTCCAACCTCTGCCTCCAGGGTTCAAGTGATCCTCCAGCCTCAGCCCCCAAAATAGGAGCGGGCCACACCACATCTAGCTAATGTTTATATTTTTAGAAGAGACAGGGTTTCACCATGCTGGCCAGACTGGTCTCGAACTCCTGGGCTCAAGTGATCCACCTGCCTCAGCCTCCCAAAATGCTAGGATTATAGGAGTAAGCCACCATGCCTAGCCACCTAGCTGTGAGATTTTGAGCCAGACTTAGACTAGTGCTCCTTCTCTGCTCATATAGCTTACAAAATACCACTTTCTGCAATGGATTTAGTCTTTGCAAATGTGAACTCCTAACAGACAAACTCACCATATAATTAATAATTTCCTTGATTGGGGTCTAAAACTGTTCCCTTTTTTTTTTTTTTTTTTTTTTTTTAAGTATTATTAGGTAAATTTGCTGAGGGATAGGGAAATCCCAAGAGAACAACAGGAAATGGTTTCAGGTAGCTCACTGTATATGAAAAGGTGTTTTCTGCCTGGATCTCTATTTGGTGTGGCCACCTACATTGTTTGTTGCCTATTACAGATTTTTACAGATTTTATTATCACAGTTTTTGTTTTTGTTTTTTTTTTTTTGAGACAGGGTTGCACTCTGTTGCCCAGGCTGGAGGGTGGTGGCACGATCTCGGCTCACTTGCAGCTTCCGCCTCCCGAGTTCAAGTGATTCTCCTGTCTCAGCCTCCTGAGTAGCTGGGATTACAGGTGCCCGCCACCATGCTTGACTAATTTTTGTATTTTTAGTTGAGATGGGGTTTTACCATGTTGGCCAGGCTGGTCTCAAACTCCTGACCTCGGGTGATCTGCCCGCCTCAGCCTCCCAAAACACTGGGATTACAGGCATGAACCACTGCACTCGGCTTATAGTTGGTTCTTTATAGTTCCAATTTCCATAAGCCAAAGACTGTTTGTTTGTTTGTTTGTTTGTTTGAGACAGAGTCTCCCTCTGTTGCCCAGGCTGGAGTACAGAGGCACAATCTCAGTCCACTGCAACCTCTGCCTCCTGCGTTCAAGCGATTCTCCTGCCTCAGCCTCCTGAGTAACTGGGACTATAGACTTGTGACACTACGCCCGGCTAATTTTTATATTTTTAGTAGAGACAGGGTTTCACTATATTGGCCAGGCTTGTCTCGAACTCCTGACCTCGTGATCCGCCCACCTGAGCCTCCCAAAGTGCTGGGATTACAGGTACGAGCCACCGTGCCCGGCCAAACCAAAGGTTTTACAAGCTGGAAAGAGCCTTAAGAGATCACTTGATCCTTTCCCCTATCTTTGAGCAGGTAAAATATTTTTCCATTTAGCAGAGGAAGCTCCCAGTGCCCAGAAAGCGTGAAAGTTATCGAAGGTTTCACAGCCACCAAGTATCCTCATGCTGCAGGACTTATTCCATTCTTGCTGCATGACCATTTATTAGTAATCTTGACTCTTCCAGAAAATTGCAATGAAAGTCAAAAAGAGTAAACTATATGATCATTGGTTGTTTTCTTTTTATCACACATCATGAATTCTTCTAGTCCTAACCATATTTTGATGCATTATTTATAAGAGCCATCTGGTCACAGGTTCCTGGAGAAAACTCTGGAATTTTAAAAAGTCTGCTTTATTTTTTCCAGGAAGCACACTGTATAACTCCAATCTATCCTTTACTGGCTCATCAGGGATACACAAGGCAATTTGGATTCTTTTTTTCAATTGAGATATAACTTACCTACAGTAAAGTGCACAACTTCTTTTTTTTTTAGACAGAGTCTCACTCTGTTGCCCAGGCTGGAGTGCAGTGGCACAATCTCGGCTCACTGCAACCTCCGCCTCCCAGGCTCAAGCAATTCTCCTGCCTCAGCCTCCCGAGTAGCTGGGATTACAGGCGTGTGCCACCATGCCCAGCTAATTTTTGTACTTTTAGTAGAGGCAGGGTTTTACTATGTTGGCCAGACTGGTCTCGAACTCCTGACCTCATGTAATCCACCCGCCTCGGCCTCCCAAAGTGCTGGGATTATAGGCGTGAGCCACCGCGCCTGATTTTTTTTCTTTTTTTAAATTATTTTTTTTAGATGGAGTCTCACTCTTGTTGCCCAGGCTGGAGTGCATTGGCATGATCTTGGCAGCTCACTGCAACCTCCACCTCGCGGGTTCAAGCAATTCTCCTGCCTCAGCCTCCTGTGTAACTCAGATTACAGGCGCCCACCACCACGCCCGGGGAAATTTTTGTATTTTTAGTAGAGATGGGGTTTCCATGTTGGCCAGGCTAGTCTTGAACTCCTGACCTCAGGTGATCCGTCCGCCTCAGCCTCCCAAAGTGCTGGGATTACAGGCACGAGCCACCGAGCCTGGCCAAAGTGTATAAATTCTAAGTGGACAACTCAAAATATTTTTACACGTGTATATACCATATAACTACCACTCAAATCAACATATAGATTGTTACTAGCACCTCTGAAGAATCTTTGTGCCCTATACTAGTCATCACCCTCTAGGGATAACCACTGTTTTGACTTTTATCACCACAATTTAGTTTTGCCTGTTCTTGAACTTCATATTAATAGAATCAGACAGCATGTACTATATTGTATTTGTTTTCTTTCACTCAACACTATGTCTGTGAAATTATTAACCATATTCTAAAGATGCAATTCATCTTCTGGCTCAAGTCCTCAGGGAATCTGTCAAAACCAGGTACATACTATGCTAGCTATACACAGGTATGCATAGTCTAAAAACAGGCAGTTGAGAAAAGAACTTTCTTAAATGACTAAAATAGAATAACCAACCTATGCTACTCTTGTTGCTTTCTACTCTTGCTTCATCAATTTCACTTTCATCTCTGCTTTGAAATGGGATCTGATTCACCCAAGTATTCTCTTTTCTTCTCCCACTAATGGATAAATAGCTTATGCAATTTTCCTTACTTATTTATATTCAGCATTTCCCATTAATGCTCCACAATCATTGGTCTAAAAGGTATAAATGGCCTCAAGCTATAATTTGATGCAGCCCTCTGTCATCAGCAAGAAAAGCATTATTGAGGCCAGGCACGGTGGCTCATGCCTGTAATCCCAGCACTTTGGGAGGCTGAGGCAGGTGGATCACGAGGAGGTCTGGAGATCGAGGCCATTCTGGCCAACATGGTGAAACCCTGTCTCTACTAAAATAAGAAGAAAAAATTAGCCAGGCGTGGTGGCGCATGCCTGTAGTCCCAGCTACTCAGGAGGCTGAGGCAGGGGAATCACTTGAACCTGGGAGGCAGAGGTTACAGTGAGCCAAGATCCCACCACTGCACTCCAGCCGGGGAACAGAGCAAAAATTTGTCTAAAAAAAAAAAAAAAGAAAAGAAAACAAAAGCATTATTGGACTTGGTGCAGTCACTCACGCCTGTAATCCCAGCACTTTGGGAGGCCAAGGCAGGCAGATCATTTGAGGCTAGGAGTTTGAGGCCAGTCTGACAACATGGTGACACCCTGTCTCTACTAAAAATACAAAAAAGAGCTGGACATGGTGGCAGGCGCCTGCAATCCCAGCTACTGGGGAGGCTAAGGCAGGAGAATCACTTGAACCCGGGAGGTGGAGGTTGCAGTGAGCCAAGATCGCGCCACTGCACGCCAGCCTGGGCAACAGAGTAAGATCCTATCAAAAGGAAAGAAAGGACAGGACAGGACAGGACAGGACAGGACAGGACAGGAAAGGAAAAAGGAAAGGAAGAGAAAGAAAGATAAAATAAAAGAAAGATTAAAGAAAAGAAAGCGAAAGAAAGAAAAGAGAGAAAGAAAAGCATTATGCTGTATATTCAGATTCAACTGATATTTACTGAGCACATAAACTCTTTAATGTATTTTGCTAGGTATTATGGAGAACTACAAAATATAGCAAGCATGGGCTCTAGTCTTATGAACATTCAGTCTAGCAAAGAAGCAGTATAGTATGGATATCTACATAAAAGATCATAATGTAAGCTATAAAGTATTAAATAATGACACCATTTGAGTTAAAAGAAAAAAAGATGCTATTCAAATAGCTCAGAGGAAAAGTTAGCTTCTAGTCGGGGTGATGTCAAGGAAGCTTGGTGGGAGAGTATTTATACTAGAAGGATTACAAGAAGTAGGATGCCATGACTAGATAGGTTTAGTCATACAGTGGATGAGGAAAGGGCATTTTAGATAACCATAAGGACAAGGACCCTGAATTGGGAAATCATGCAGCATGTACAAGGAGTGACTGTGCAGTCTGACCAAAGAACAGGCAAGTAATGAAGAAACTGGGGACCCGGGTGGTTATGGATTACCCAGAGCCACAGCACCAGAGAGCCCTAGAATGGTCATTGAATCCCAGGCGTTTTCCTTCTTTAATGTTCCCATAATATGACCAAGTCAACATTTTAGTCACTGCTCTGCTTTATTTACAACAACCCATTATATATTGTCCATTAAGTAATTGACTCAACAAACATTTATCGAATATCTAGTACACTCTAGGCATAATTGGATACTATGGTCTCTAAGGCTGATTTCATATGTGTTATAAAATACTTTTTCCCAAGTGTGGATTAGGGTTAATATAATATTGGGCAAAGACAGCTTGTCTTTGTCTGTGTTAGAATTTTATTGAGTTATACTTCAGAGCAAATACCATAAATAACAAAGACAATTAAATAAACCACAAAAACAGACCTCTGTATCATGTTTTTCTACATGACATCAATACACTGAGTCTTAGCAATGACTGCCCATGTGTTTTTTCCATAACTATGCTTACTTACATTTTAGCAAGGGGTAATACAGGAGGATATGAAACCCTCCATCCTTGAGCGAAAGTTTAAAAACATTCCTAATATTATAGTACAACAAGACTCACTTCCGTTTAGCTTATCAACCACCAAAACACATTTCCCCTTTGTACTTGTTATGTTTTAGTGTAACTGTGGAGACACGGCACTTTCCATGCAAGTGACACGCATGATTTTGGTTTAACGTACTCATTTTCTGAGAAACATTTTAAACTGTGGTCACTA
This sequence comes from Rhinopithecus roxellana, assembly GCF_007565055.1. Classification (NCBI taxonomy): domain Eukaryota; kingdom Metazoa; phylum Chordata; class Mammalia; order Primates; family Cercopithecidae; genus Rhinopithecus; species Rhinopithecus roxellana. Next base: position 173,191,162 of record NC_044553.1, read on the forward strand.
TTTTAAAAATTGTGGTCACTATGAGATCTTTGAGCTACTTTGGTATTTCAATGTAAATCCAATACATTTGTTAGCAATATTCATGAGGGAAGAGTTAAGTACCAGGGATTATGGATTCTTTCCAATTCCATCAAACAATTCCTACTTAAAGTTTTGGTGCCAGAAAAAGAAGAAAAAAAAAGGTAATTATGAATTGAACACACTGGGCTATCAGATATTGTTATAAATTGCAGGGTATATCAAGTTGAGTTTTGAGAGTTCTGTTTCCAGGTATATGGCAGGCTAGGAATTCAGACTGCACCTCCCACTGGAAACAATTAAAAAGGCTGAATTGAAAAAAAGAAAATCTTAAACCTCTTAGAAGCACTGACATTGGGCAAGAAAGAAAGAAATTATTAGGTCAAAGAGAAGTGAAGAAGGAATCCAGACAGGTAAATGGACAACGCTGTCCAAGTGTACAACACCAGGAGGCACCATTTGGATTCCATTCACCTAAAGGATGCTCTTGGATTGTTTGATGCTATGGCCCTGAGATCACTGCCCTAAGGGTATTTGCTCAACCTGGTGAACTGCAGCTTTGGCTTCACAGCGGTTCCGGATACAGGAGGTAAAGCCAAGGGCTTGGAGAATTCCATAGGAGGCCATTCTCCCAATAAAGCATGGACCCTTTAGGTGGAGATGAAAACCAGCATACCCATTCATCATCAGGGTACTGCACAAAAAGTTCTTGTGGAATTAAGCATAACTAAGTACTAAAAAATACTGTCACTGAAAGACTGACTTGTGATGGTCTACAGCCAAAACAGGTCCATAAAAGTCTCAGGTTCTTTCTGTAAGTTGAGTAGGCTGGCCCCAGGTACGTGGAAGAAACAAATACAAATCCTCTCTGGAGGAATGTACCCAATAACTCACAAATTATTTTCTAAGAAAACTGAGCAGCTCACAGTAACAAACATTAAGCACTCAAAAAAAATGCTACTATATAAATGAAAACCAGAAGATAGAAGAAACCACATACAATAGAATTAAATGGAAAACGTCTATAAATATTTGAGAAATCTAAATTATCACACATACAAGGTGAAAAAAACATTTTACTTCCTTTTTTTTTTTATTTTTGAGATGGAGTTTCACTCTTGTTGCCCAGGGTGGGTGCAATGGCGCGATCTCGGCTAACCACAACCTCCACCTCCCGGGTTCAAGCGATTCTCCTGCCTCAGCCTCCCGAGTAGCTGGGATTACAGGCATGCACCACCACCCTGGCTAATTTTGTATTTTTAGTAGAGATGGGGTTTCTCCATGTTGGTCAGGCTGGTCTTGAACTCCTGACCTCAGGTGATCCACCCTCCTCAGCCTCCCCAAATGCTGGGATTACAGGCGTGAGCCACCACACCTGGTCACCATTTTACTTCTTTTAAGAAATAAAAGGCCGGGTGCGGTGGCTCACGCCTGTAATCCCAGCACTTTGGGAGGCCGAGACGGGCGGATCACGAGGTCAGGAGATCCAGACCATCCTGGCTAACATGGTGAAACCCCGTCTCTACTAAAAAATACAAAAAACTAGCCGGGCGAGGTGGCGGGCGCCTGTAGTCCCAGCTACTGGGGAGGCTGAGGCAGGAGAATGGCGGGAACCCGGGAGGCGGAGCTTGTAGTGAGCTGAGATCCGGCCACTACACTCCAGCCTGGGCGACAGAGCGAGACTCCGTCTCAAAAAAAAAAAAAGAAAAGAAAAAGAAAAAAAAGTACAAAGTAGAAAATACCTATTTAGGCCCATGAACACAACAGAGGGAGCATCATTAAAGTCGCTCTTCACCCTGCTGTCATGTCTAAGGTGGAGTTTCCTGAAGAACTGGAACAGCTGAGGAAGCTCTTCATTGGAGGCTGAACTTTGAAACAACCAATGAGAGCCTGAGGAGCCATTTTGAGCAATGGGGAACACTCACGGACTGTGTGGTCATGAGAGATCCAAGTACCAAGCGCTCCAGGGGCCTTGGGTTTGTCACATATGCCACTGTGGAGGAGGTGGATGCAGCCGCGAATGCAAGGCCACACAAGGTGGATGGAAGAGCTGTGGAAACAAAGAGAGCTGTCTCAAGAGGAGATTCTCAAAGACCCAGTGCCCACTTAACTGTGAAAAAGATATTTGTTGGGGTCGTTAAAGAAGACACAGGCCCTGGCCCAGTGACTCACGCCTATAATCCCAGCACTTTGGGAGGCCGAGGCGGGTGGATCAACTGAGGTTGGGAGTTCGAGACCAGCCTGACCAACATGGAAAAAGCCAGTCTCTACTAAAAATACAAAATTAGCCGGGTGTGGTGGCGCATGCCTGTAATCCCAGCTACTCCAGGAGGCTGAGGCAGGACAATCGCTTGAATCTGGGAGGAGGAGGTTGTGGTGAGCCAAGACTGCACCACTGCACTCCACCCTGGGCAACAAGAGTGAAATTCCGCCTCAAAAAAAAAAAAAAAAAAAAGAAGACACTGAAGAACTGCACCTAAAAGATTATTTTGAACAGTATGGAAAAATTGAAGTGATTGAAATTATGACTGACCGAGGCAGTGGCAAGAAAAGGGGCTTTGCCTTTATAACCTTTGATGACCATGACTCCGTGGATAAGACTGTCATTCAGAAATACCATACTGTGAATGGCCACAATGGTGAAGTTAGGAAAGCCCTGTCACACCAAGAGATGGCTAGTGCTTCAGCCAGCCAGCCACAGAGGTCAAAGTGGCTCTGGAAACTTTGGTGGTGGTCATGGAGGTAGTTTTGGTGGGAATGACAACTTTGGTCATGGAGGAAACTTAAGTGGTCGTGGAGGAAACTTAAGCGGCTTTAATGGCAGCTGTGGTGGTGGTGGTGAATATGGTGGCAGTGGGGATGCTATAATGGATTTGGTAATGATGTAAGCAATTTTGGGGGTGGTGGAAGCTACAGTGATTTTGGTAATTACAACAATCAGTCTTCAAATTGCGGACCCACGAAGGGAAGAAACTTTGGAGGCAGAAGCTCTGGCCCCTATGGTGATGGAGGCCAATACTTTGCCCAACTACGAAACCAAGGTGGCTATGGCGATTCCAGTAGCAGCAGTAGCTATGGCAGTGGCAGAAGATTTTAATTAGGAAAAAAAGCTTAGCAGGAGAGGAGAGCCAGAGAAGTGACCCAATGGAGCTACAGGTTACAATAGATTCATGAACTCAGCCAAGCACAGTGGTGGTAGGGTCTAGCTGCTACAAAGAAGACATGTTTTAGACAAATACTCATGTGAATGGGCAAAAAACTCAAGGACTGTATTTGTGACTAATTATGTATAACAGCTTATTTTAGTTTCTGTTCTGTGGAAAGTATAAAGCATTCCAACAAAGGGTTTTAATGTAGTTTTTTTTTTTTCGCACCCATGCTGTTGATTGCTAAATGTAATAGTCTGCTTATGACTCTCAATAAATGTGTTTTTTTTGGTTTTTTTTTTTTTTTTTTTTTGAGGCGGAGTCTCGCTCTGTCGCCCGGGTTGGAGTGCAGTGGCCGGATCTCAGCTCACTGCAAGTTCCGCCTCCCGGGTTTACGCCATTCTCCTCCCTCAGCCTCCCGAGTAGCTGGGACTACAGGCGCCCGCCACCTCGCCCGGCTAGTTTTTGTATTTTTAGTAGAGACGGGGTTTCACCGTGTTAGCCAGGATGGTCTCGATCTCCTGACCTCGTGATCCGCCCGTCTCGGCCTCCCAAAGTGCTGGGATTACAGGCTTGAGCCACCGCGCCCGGCCTAAATGTGTCTTTTTTTTGAGACGGAGTCTCGCTCTGTTGCCCAAGGTGGAATGCAATGGCGCGATCTCAGCTCACCGCAACCTCCGCCTCCCTGGTTCAAGCGGTTTTCCTGACTCAGCCTCCCAAGTAGCTGGGATTACAGCCATGCACCACCATGTCCAGCTAATTTTGTATTTTTAGTAGAGCCGGGGTTTCTCCATGTTGGTCAAGCAGGTCTTGAACTCCCGACCTCAGGTGATCCACCCCCCTCAGCCTTCCAAAGTGCTGGGATTACAGGCGTGAGCCACCACACCTGGCTTGCTTTTATTTATTTATTTATTTATTTATTTATTTATTTATTTATTTATTTTAATGTGCTGTGTAAAGTTAGTCTACTCTGAAGCCATCTTGGTAAATTTCCCCAACAGTGTGAAGTTAGAATTCCTTCAGGTGAATTTTTTTTTTGAGACAGAGTCTCACTCTGTCACCCAGGCTGGAGAGCAGTGGAGCGATATCGGCTCACTGCACCCTCCGCTTCCTGGGTTCAATGGATTCTCCTGTCTCAGCCTCTGGAGTAGCTGGGAGTACAGGCGCTGCGTACTTTCTTTTCTTTTTTTTGGGGGGGGGACAGAGTTTCGCTCTTGTTGCCCAGGCTGGAGTGCAACGGCATGATCTCAGCTCACCTCAAGCTCCGGCCTCCTGGGTTCAAGCGATTCTCCTGCCTCAGCCTCCTGAATAGCTGGGATTACAGGCATGCGGCACCATGCCCGGCTAATTTTGTATTTTTTTCTTTCTTTTTTTTTTTTTTGAGACGGAGTCTCGCTCTGTCGCCCAGGCTGGAGTGCAGTAGCCGGATCTCTGCTCACTGCAAGCTCCGCCTCCCGGGTTCACGCCATTCTCCTGCCTCAGCCTCCCGAGTAACTGGGATTACAGGTGCCCGCCACCACGCTGGACTAATGTTTTTGGTATTTTTAGTAGAGACAGGGTTTCTCCATGTTGGTCAGGCTGGTCTCGAACTCCCGACCTCAGGTGATCCACCCGCCTTGGCCTCCAAAAGTGCTGGGATTACAGGCGTAAGCCACCATGCCCAGCCTGACGCCAGGTTCTATTTGGAATTTATATGCAACCTGCTTGGGTGGAAAAGCCATTGTCTTCAGAAACCTTGGTGTAGTTGAACTGATAGTTACAGTTGTGACCTGAAGTTCATCATTACAACGGATTACTCAAGCAAAATCATGGAATTATTGGTTATAGAAATGATTGTTGGCAGGGTGTGGTGGCTCACGCCTCTAATTCCAGCACTTTGGGAGGCCGAGGCAAGCAGATCAGGAGGTCAGGAGATCCAGACCATCCTGGGCAACAAGATGAAACCCCATCTCTACTAAAAATACAAAAAAAAAAAAAAATAATAAGCTGGGCGTGGTGGCCTGCACCTGTAGTCCCAGCTACTCCAGAGGCTGAGGCAGGAGAATCCCTTGAACCCAGGAGGTGGAGGGTGCAGTGAGCCGATATCGCCCCACTGCTCTCCAGCCTGGGTGACAGAGTGAGACTCTGTCTCAAAAAAAAAATAAATAAAATAAAATAAAATACATAGATTGTTGGTATATCCTATGCAATATATCTAAATTGAATAATGGTACCAGATAAAATTATAGATGGGAATGAAGCTTGTGTGTCATCCATTATCATGTATAATCAATAAATGATTTAATTCTCTTGACCAAAAAAAAAAACCAGAAAATACCTATTTAAGGGGGACATGGTGGCTGACCCCTGTAATCACAGTACTATGGGAGGCCAAGGCAAGAGGATTGCTTGAGCCCAGGAGTTCCAGACCAGCTTGGGCAACATGGCGAAACCCCATCTCTACCAAAAACACAAAAATTAGCCAGGTGTGGTGGCACATGCCTGTAGTCCCAGCTACTTGCGGGACCGAGGTGGGAGGATCACTTGAGCCCAAGGAGGTCAAGGGTGCACTCCAGTCTGGGTGACAGAGTAAGACCCTGTCTCAAAAAAATAAAAAGGAAAGGAAAATACCTATTTAAAACAGGAAACTATAGAAAATAGCCTAATAGTTTTTTTAAAAATAGAACTTCTAGAAATGAAATGAATAAAATAATGGACAAATTTAACCTCAGATTACACATAAGCAAACAGAAAAATAAACGAACTGAATGATATGACAATAGAAATTATCCAGCCTTCAGTAAAGAAAGACAAGAAGAAGGGAAACATGAAAGAGCAGTAAATAGATATGGAGGATAAATTAAGACAATCTAACATGTATTGATAAAATTGGAGTTCTGGGAGGCAAGGAGAGAGAAAATGGTAAAGAGGTAATTTTTTTTTTTTTTTTTTTGATAAGTTCTTGCTCTGTTGCTCAGGCTGGAGTGCAGTGGCACATCCACAGCTCACTGCAGCCTTGAACTCCTGGGTTCAAGCGATCCTCCCACCTCAGTCTCCCGAGTAGCTGGGACCACAGGCATGTGCCAACATGCCTAGCTAATTAAAAAAATTATTTTCTGTAGAGACGAGGCCTCACTATGTTACCCAGGTTGCTCTTGAGCTCCTGGGCTCAAGTCATTTTACTGCCTTGGCCTCCCAAAGTGTTGGGATTGTAGGTGTGAGCCACCATGGCTGGCCAAAAGGGTAATATTTGAAGACACAGTGGCTAAGACTTTTTTTTTTTTTTTCCGAGACGGAGTCTCGCTCTGTCACCCAGGCTGGAGTGCAGTGGCGCGATCTCTGCTCACTGCAAGCTCTGCCTCCCTGGTTCACGCCATTCTCCTGCCTCAGCCTCCCGAGGCTACAGGCACGAGCCACCACACCCGGCTAATTTTTTTGTATTTTTAGTAGAGACGGGGTTTCGCAGTGAGCCAGGACGGTCTCAATCTCCTGACCTCGTGATCCGCCCGCCTTGGCCTCCCAATGTTCTGGGATTACAGGCGTGAGCCACCGCGCCCGGCCAGTGACTAAGAAATTTTTTGGATCAATCTGTTTAAAAACACAGATTTAAGAAGTCCACTGAATTTCAACCAGGATTGAAAAAAAAAAGGTCTTTTCAGTTAAACACAACATAGTGAAACAACAACATACCAGAGACAAATTATCTCAGAAGCAGATTTACTGCTGACTTCACAAGAGAAAAAAAATAAGTGCAAACTTAAGAATTTTACCCTTCAAAAAATAGCTTTTGGCAGGCGCAGTGGCTCACGCCCCTAATCCCAGCACTTTGGGAGGCGGAGGTGGGTGGATCACTTGAGGTCAGGAGTTCAAGAGCAAACTGGCCAACATGGAGAAATGCTACCTCTACTAAAAATACAAAAATCAGCCAGGTGTGGTGGCGTGCACCTATAATCCCAGCTACTCGGGAGGTTAGGTGCGAGAATTGCTTGAACCCGGGAGGTGGAGGCTGCAGTGAGCCAAGATCCAGCCACTGCACTCCAGCCTGGGCCACAGAGCAAGACTCCATCTCAAAAAAAAGAAAAAAAAGAAAAAGAAAAAAAAAGCTTTCAAAAAGGAAGATGAAAAACAGGCATTTAAAGCAAATTAAGTGAGAGATTTTGCTTCCACAATATTCATAAAAGGAAATTCTAAATAATGTACTTAAGAAACCAATCCTGGCCGGGTGCAGTGACTCCCTTGACTCAGGGAGTTTGAGGCTGCAGTGAGTCCTGATGGCACCACTGTACTCCAGCGTGGGCTTGAGACCTTTATTTAAAAAAAAAACAAGCAGGATTCAAAAGGTCTGGGGGAGGGCCTAACAATTTACATTTATAACAAGCCCCCAGCTTGATACTCATTATTTAAGACCACACTTTTCCTTTTCATTTTTCTTTTTTATTTTTTGAGACAGGGTCTCACTCTGTTGCCCTGACTAGAGTGCAATGGTATGATCACAGCTCACTGTAGCCTTGAACTCCCAGGTTTAAGTGATCCTCCTGCCTTAGCCTTCCAAGTAGCTAGGACTACAGGCATGTGACACCATGCTGGGTTAATTTTTGGTTTTATTTTTTGTAGAGATGAGGTCTCACTATGTTGCCCAGGCTGGTCTCGAGCTCTTGTGCTTAAGTGATCCTCCCACCTCAGTCCCTAAAAGTGTTAAGATTATACGCATGAGCCACTGTCCTGGGCCTAAAACCAAACTTTAAATAGCACCGTTGACTAGCCATGAAAAGAAAGCAAAAACTGAGTATAAATTACCAACTAGTAGAGGAAGAAAAGTTGAAATGAAAAAGAAAATAATTCAAAAGAAGGCAAAAAAGGAAAGTAAACTACAAAAAAGGAAAGGAACCTGCAGAAAGCACAATATAGGACGATAGTTACCAATTCAAATACATCAACAATTACATCAAATATGAAAGGATTAAATTATCCAATTAAAAGACAAGGATTGATATAAAAAATAAACTCAAAATGGGTCAGAGACTTAAATAAAACTTTTAGAATAAAATATAGGAAAAATATATATGCAACTTTGGGTTAGGCACAGAGTTATTAGATAGAACATCAAAAACATGATCCACAGAAGCAAAGCTGACAATCTGGATTTCATCAAAACAAAAATGTTGTATTATGCCTGTAATCCCAGCACTTTGGGAGGCTGAGGCAGGTGGATCTTTGAGGTCAGGAGTTCAAGACCAGCTTGGTCAACATGGTGAAACCCTGTTTCTACTAAAAATACAAAAATTAGCTGGGCATGATGGCACATGCCTGTAGTCCCAGCTACTTGGGAGGCTGAGGAAGGAGAATGGGTTGAACCCGGGAGGCAGAGGTTAAAGTGAGCCAAGATTGAGCTATTGCACTCCAGCCTGGGTGACAAAGCGAGACTCCATCTCAAAAAAAAAAAAAAAAGATACTCTTAGAATGAAAAGACAACACATACAGAGAAAATATTTCTCTCTGTTTTGCAGATACGCAAATAACGTATCTGACATTTGACTTGTGTCCAGAATGCATAAAGAACTCTTAAAACTTAATAAGAAAACAAACAGCCCAATAAAATAATAGGCAAAAGAATTGAATAGACATTTAACCAAGGAAGAGGCATGGCTGAAAAACAGACACATGAAAAGTTGCTTAACAACATCAGTCATTAGAGAAATGCAAATTAAAACCACAAAAAATACTACTACACAACTGTTAGAATAACTAAAACAGTCTGACAATTCCAAGCGCTGGTGAAAATAGGGAGCTACTGGTTTCTTTCATACATTGATAATGGCAATGGATAGTGACACAGACACTCCAGAAAACAGTTTGGAAGTTTTTTGTTTTGTTTTTTCTTTTTTTCCTTTTGAGACAATCTCGCTCTGTCACCCGGGCTGGAATGCAGTGGCGTGATCTCAGCTCACTGCAACCTCCACCTCCCGATTCAAGCGATTCTCCTGTCTCAGCCTCCCGAGTAGCTGAAACTACAGGCGCTTGCCACCATACCCAGCTAATTTTTGTATTTTTAGTAGAGGTAGGGTTTTACCCTGTTGGCCAGGCTAGTCTCGAACTGCTGACCTCAAATGATCCACCAACCTCGGCCTCCCAAAGTGCTGGGATTACAGGTGTGAACCACCATGCCTGGCCGGCAGTTTTAAAAATACAGTTAAATGGTCGGGTGCAGTGGCTCACACCTGTAATCCCAGCACTTTGGGAGGCTGAGGAGGGTGGATCACGAGGTCAGGAGATCGAGACCATCCTGGCTAATACAGTGAAACCCCGTCTCTACTAAAAATACAAAAATAATTAGCTGGGCGAGATGGCGGGAGCCTGTAGTGCCAGCTACTTGGGAGACTGAGGCAGGAGAATGGTGTGAACCTGGGAGGCGGAGCTTGCAGTGAGCTGAGATCGCGCCACTGCCCTCCAGCCTGGGTGACAGAGAGAGACTCGTCTAAAAAAAAAAAAAAATACAGTTAAACATAGAATTACCTGAGGCCCAGTACTCTCACTTCTAGGTATTTACCATAGGTGAAGTTAAAATTGTTCACCTGAAAACTTGAACACAAATGTTTGTGGTAGCTTTATTTGTTTATTTTAGTTATTCTAACAGTCATGTAGTAGTGTTTTTTTGTGGTTTTAATTTGCATTTCTCTAATGACTAATGTTGTTAAGCAACTTTTCATGTGTCTATTTTTCAGCCATGCCTCTTCTTTGGTTAAATGTCTACTCAAGTCTTTTGCCCATTATTTTATTGGGCTATTTGTTTTCTTTTTTTTTTTTTTTTTGAGGCGGAGTCTCGCTCTGTCGCCCGGACTGGAGTGCAGTGGCCGGATCTCAGCTCACTGCAAGCTCCGCCTCCCGGGTTCACGCCATTCTCCTGCCTCAGCCTCCCGAGTAGCTGGGACTACAGGCGCCCGCCACTTCGCCCGGCTAGTTTTTGTATTTTTAGTAGAGACGGGGTTTCACCGTGTTAGCCAGGATGGTCTCGATCTCCTGACCTCGTGATCCGCCCGTCTCGGCCTCCCAAAGTGCTGGGATTACAGGCTTGAGCCACCGCGCCCGGCCTATTTGTTTTCTTATTGTCAAGTTTTGGGAGTTCTTTATATATTCTGGACACAAGTCAAATGTCAGATATGTGATTTGCATATCCGCAAGACAGAGAAGACAGAGAGGGAAAAATATTTTCTCTATATGAGTTGTCTTTTCATTCTCTTAAGGGTGTCTTTTTTTTTTTTTTGAGATGGAGTCTCGCTCTGTCACCCAGGCTGGAGCACAATGGCGCAATCTCAACTCACTGCAATTGAGTTGAATTCAATTGCGCCTCCCGGGTTCAAGCGATTCTCTTGTCTCAGCCTACCATGTAGCTGGGACTACAGGCGCCTGCCACCACACCCAGCTAATTCTGGAATTTTTAAGTAGAGATGGGGTTTTACCATGTTGGCCAGGCTGGTCTCAAACTGCTGACTTCAAATGATCCACCCACCTCGGCCTCCCAAAGTGCTGGGATTACAGGCGTGAGCCACCATGCTTGGTTGGCAGTTTTAAAAATACAGTTAAATATAGAATTACCCGAGGCCCAGCACTCTCACTCCTAGGTATTTACCATAGTGAAGTTAAAATTGTTCACTGAAAACCTGAACACAAATGTTTGTGGTAGCTTTGTTTGTCATAACCAAAACCTGGAAATAGCCCAGATGTCCCTCAACTGGTAAATGGTTTTATAAACTGTAGCACATCCATATGATGAAATGCTAAGAGTAACAATAAAGGAACGAGGCCAGGAGCAGTGGCTCATGCCTGGAATCCCAATACTTTGGGAGGCCAAGGCGGATGTGTCACTTGAAGTGAGGAGTTTGAGACCAGCCTGGCCAACACAGTGAAACCCTGTCTCTACCAAAAATACAACAATTAGCTGGGCGTGGTGGAGCACACCTATAATCCCAGCTACTCGGGAGGCTGAGGCAGGAGAATTGCTTGAACCTGGGAGGCAGAGGTTGCAATGAGCCAAGAACGTATCACTGTACTCCAGACTGGGCAACAGAGTGAAGTTCTGTCTCAAAAGAAATAAGATAAAATAAAATAAATAAGGAATGAGTTCTTCAGCAGTCAGGTCCTGTCTGTGAAAAACCACTGCACTCCAGCCAGGGCAATATAGTAAGACACCACCTCCTTTTAAATATCAATTACATATACATATATTTTTATTTTTTGAGACAAGGGTCTCTGTTGCCCTTGTCTCTGTTGCCCAGGCTAGAGGGCAGTGGCATGATCTTGGCTCACTGTAGCCTCTACCTCTCGGGCTCAAGCTATCTCCTACCTCAGCCTCTTGAGTAGCTGTGATCACAGGCGTGTGCCACTATGCCAATTAATTTTTGTATTTTTTGTAGAGATGGGGTTTCACCAAGTTGCCCAGGCTGGTCTCAAACACCTGACCTCAGGCAATCCGCCTGCCTTAGCCTCCCAAAGTGCTGGGATTACAGGCATGAGCCACAGTACCCAGCTATTATCTTTTTTGCAGAACTTTAAAAAAATATATTTTCAGGCCGGGCGCAGTGGCTCACACCTGTAATCCCAGTACTTTGGGAGGCTGAGGTGGGGGGATCACAAGGTCAGGATTTCAAAAGCCTGGCCAATGTAGTGAAACCCCATCTCTACTAAAAATACAAAAATTAGCTGAGTGTGGTGGCACACGCCTGTAGTCCCAGCTACTCAGGAGGCTGAGGCAGGAGAATCGCTTGAACCAAGGAGCTGGAGGTTGCAGTGAACCGAGAGCACACTATTGCACTCCAGCCCAGGGGATAGAGTGAGACTCTGTCTCAAAAAAAAAAAGACAAAGATTGTCAGACTGGGTAAAAATACAATATCAGGGTCTCTGACAGTATCTTTTAGCAAAAGGCAAACTTTGCTTAAAAAAAAAAAAAAAGAGTTCAATTCTCATTCTTACAAGATTATACATGAAACCTCATTATTTAAAAATGAAAAGTATTTCTATTTTTAGATTGCTAATATGTAGCAGCAAATAAAAAACCCATGCATATTACACTCAAATACATATGTACCATAGTTTTGTGTGTCTTATACAAAAACATATGGAGATTAGGAATCAAAGAGGCAGTTGAATTTATATGTCTGAAACAGCAAAACGAGTCTCTGAATTTTCCTTTCATCCAGCTGTTTTGCCATCATAGAGCTAATTTTAGAAGGCGTAATCTTCTTATAAAACACATGTAGTTAAGAAAAGTAGTGGGTTTTTTTGTGACTTCTAATTCAGACTTGTACAGGGTGTTTAGTTTCTGAACTAAGCCAGCAGACCGAGAATAATCTGAATCATAAGTCTAAGGCTAAGCCAAGAAACTTTTAGCTAAAGAATCATAGTGAGATTTCATAAGAGTTGAACTCCAGATCCTTTTTATTAATGGGCTTTAAAATGCAGATAAACTTCCAAATAAGGTTTTCCTTCAATCTGGGAAAAACAAAATGAAAATCATAGTGTGAGATAGATTATTCTTTCCTGCAAGTTGAATGACTACATTTGCTTTGTTATGCATGTAAGAGGAATATATGTGGTTACTTATTCTTGCTGGAGACTTCAATAGTTGCTTTCGTTTGCTTTCATTTTTCTGATGAGAATCAGCAACATGGACACATTGCCATTTTTTTTTTTTTTTTTGAACAATAGTTTTTTTTTTTTAATGTAAAGAGTCAAACCCAAGAGTCCAATCCAAATGAAATAATTTAGACCACAAAGTCCAGACTAATTTTCCCCATTTCTCAAAATAACTAGAACTGAGTACACATCAAATCTTCACTTTTCTTTGTATTATATAGACACTGTCACAAATGCAAGAGATTCTTCACTTTTCAGGTCAAACTTTCAGCATCCTTTGGTCCTGTTACATGTAACAGGTGAACAATCACTTTTCATTATGAAACAAAATAGATTAAGTGAAGACAATTTTATGTAACTTCTTACAGCTTCAAGTGCTATATAAGGAAGGATTTAAGAGTGCTTATAACAGCTTATTCGGTACATGAGTTTCCATTAAACTACTTAACACAATTCTTAATTTATAGAAAAACTCAACCAATGCCAAGATCACCTAAAGTAAGTTATTCCAACCAGTCAAGAAATCAAAAATCTTGTATAGGAAAAAAAAAAAAAGAGCAAAGGAAATTGGTATTCTATATTGCCCTAGAATCGTGCTTATTCTGAGGGTTCAGTTTCACCTAATTGTCCTAAAATAGTGCCCCCAGTCACACAATTAAGACTATTTGATAGAGTATGAGACTGATGATTGGCTGGATGCATTGTGTGTGGTTACGAAAGCCCTATTACTGAACTGTTGGCCACTGGCGTGTGACATTTTTATAAAATGTCAATTTTATAAATGTCTACCACAATTGCTGAAAAAAAAACTTTAAAAAAATTGTTCAAGTTTCCACATTAAAAATAACCTTATGCATGTAGGAATGGAGAAAAATGAGGAAGAGTTACTCCCATTAGGCTGGCCTTGAGTGGATACACTGTGTTTACAAAATATTTTGAGATGGCCAGATAAGCAGTACTAATGGCAGCATATTACACAGTTATCATGAACCATGTGTAGCCTGAGGAGAATTTTCAGTGTATCAGGGTGGCCCACATGTTGCTATTTATCATTTCAATTTCATACCAGAAACAAAACTGAGGAAAAAGAAAACACTTTGAAACCCAAGCAAGTCATCTGGGGCCTGAGTAATGAGGCCTCTTGAAGAAAAAAAAAATGAAAGAGAAAGAGATTAACACATTTTTGACAAACAGGTTTTGGTTTCTGAGCACTACTGCAGCTATTAAATTCACGTGCTGATGGAGTTCAGGTACGTAGACATTTACAGTAAGTTTTTACCAGTGACTTTTACCAAGTAGTTGCGCACATACATTTTCTGAAGCTGCATTTTAGTGACATAAAGTAACACTTTAGACAATAGGATTATGTCTTAGTTGCACTGCTATGTCTGAATATTACAGCAATTGAGAACTCTGATACAGAGACGGTAAACCGCCACTTAAAGAGTAACATTTTCCTGAAAAGGCAATAGCTTTCCTTACAAGAAGCAACACGTGAAGTCTAGCAGGCATGGTATCATATATTCCATTTTGATTGCTTAAGGTTTCAACTGGGCAGTATTCTATTTCAAGGCCATTCTGTTGCAAAACCTTGTTCTGTGGTTGTAACACAGCTGTTGTGTCTGTTGCAAACCAGAGAAGACAGGAGGGAGGGAGGGGGAGAGGGAGGGGGAGAGGGAGAGGGGGAGGGGGAGGGGGAGGGGGAGGGGGAGGGGGAGGGAGAGGGAGAGGGAGAGGGAGAGGGAGAGGGAGAGGGAGAGGGAGAGGGAGAGGGAGAGGGAGAGGGAGAGGGAGAGATTAGGAGAAAAAAAGTATTCTTTATATATTTATTTGTTTTTGAGACAGGGTCTCATTCTGTTGCCCAGGCTGGAGTGCAGTGGTGCTATAATAGCTCACTGCAGCCTCAACCTCCTGGGTTCAAGCAATCCTCCTGTCTCAGCCTCATGAGTAGCTGGGACTACAGGCATACACTATTATGCCCCGCTAACTTTTTTCACTTTTAGTAGAGATGAGAGTTTCACTATATTGCCCAGGCTGGTCTTGAACTCCTCAACTCAAGCAATCCTCCTACCTCAGCCTCTCAAAGTTCTGGGATTACAGGTGTGAGTCACCACACCTGGCCCAGGAGAAAAAGTATTTTATGTAACTTTCACATGAAGGTCTTTTAGTAAATAACCAATTTTTTTTTTTTTTGGTGGCTGTTGTTGTTTTGAGACAGGTCTCACTCTCTTGCCCAGGCTACAGTGCAGTGGCACAATCATGGCTCACTGTAGCCTCGACCTCCTGGGACTCAGGTGATCCTCCCACCTCAGCCTCCCAAGTAGCTGAGATCACAGGCATAGACCACCACACCTGGATAATTTTTTAAAGAATTTTTTTGTAGAGACAGTTTTGCCATGTTGCTCAGGCTGTTCTCGAATGCCTAGGCTCAAGTGATCCACTTGCCTCAGCCTCCCAAAGTGTTGAGATTGCAGGTATGGCCAGGCATGGTGGTTCTCAGCAACTTGGGAGGCCGAGGTGGGTGGATCGCCTGAGGTCAGGAGTTCGAGACCAGCCTGGCCAACATGGTGAAACCCCCGTCTCTACTAAAAATATAAAAGTATTAGCTGGGCATGGTGACATGGGCCTGTAATCCCAGCTACTTGGGAGGCTGAGGCAGGAGAATCACTTGAACCTAGGAGGTGGAGGTTGTAGTGAGCCGATATCACACCACTGCATTCTAGCCTGGGCAACAAGAGGGAAACTTCATCTCAAAAAAAAAAAAAAAAAAAAAGAGATTACAGGTGTGAGCCACTGAGTCTGTAAACAAAAAAAATTATAAGTTCTCTGAGCTTCTACCCTGAATGAGCCCTGTTTTTATTAAAGATTAGGGTGGTTAGCTCCTGCAGAGACTCTACAGTTTAGGATAAAACAGGATTAAAGACAAGTACTCATATAAATAAATGATTGTCTTTTTTATAATATGAGAAAATTACGAAGACTAATGGAATAACAACAGTTGATCATCATTTATCAAGTACCAATAAAGTATATGATTCTAGACAATTCCTTTTGAGGTTTCAGGGTCTGAGATGGGGTTTAGGAATAAAAATGAGAGAAAAAAAATCTATTACATAAACTAATTGTCTTGGGTCAAGGTTATTATTGGCTGACTGAAAAAAGGGAGTATGTCTGTGGAATTTCCTTTGTAAATGCCTCCTTGTGTGGATATATGTAGACATCTGACTGTTTTTGATAATGGTGATAATTAACAATCATCCTATACAAATACATAGGTTGTTACAAACTATGTACTTAAGAACTGAGACAACTGTTCACAAAATGAATAACAGGTAGTGTAATAAAAGATTTGAGATGTCCTTCAAACAATTATAGGCTTGATTATAAAATACTCAAAAGGGGAGAATGATTAATATATAGTTGGGGTTGTTCCTGGAGTGGAAGGAAGGTAGTTAGTTAAAAAGCAAACAAAAAATAGTCAGGGTTTTCTCCCCAGTATCCGTGAATCTGGACTAGGATTTGTTAATATCTTAATAATTTCTCAGTTCCGAATAAAACAAAAAACAAAACAAAACAAAAAATAAAACAACAACAAGAACAAAAACAGTCCTTCCATGAGTTACCTCATGTCCAGGCCTTCTACTCAAGTCCTCATCCTATGCAAAAATTCTCTTTCCTTGATTTAGAGATGGGGTTTCACTATGTTGCTCAGGCTGGTCTCAAACTCCTGGGCTCAAGCTCACCTCAGCCTCCTAAGTAGCTGTGATTGCAAGAGCCTCCTACCATGCCCAGCTGGCTAAAAATAAAATTCCTTTTCTTATTCCCTCTGAAGTTATATTTTTTTTTTTTTGCTTTTTAATAGAGACAGGGTCCCACTCTGTCACCCAGACTGGAGTGCAGTGGTGCGATCATGGCTTACTTCATCCTTAAACTCCTGGGCTCAAGTGATCCTCTTGCCTCAGCCTTCCCAGTAGGTAGGACTACTGGCATATACCACCATGCCCAGCTAAAGTTATATATATTTAAAAAGGATCTTACAAAAGTTTCCCAGAGGTATCTGCACAGTTCTTGAAAAAAAATTAGCATTGTAACTTCCCATTCCAAAAATGTAGGCCAAAAAGAAAAATATTGAGTGAGGTTTCTTAGGTCCCAGGTATGAAGTTTCCTAGGAATGATAAGCTAATAATCATGGTACAAAGCTTTGCACAGTCTCTTCACAAACAAAACATATATCAATACTGTCTTTCTTGTTTCAGTCCTGGAAAATGACAAATTTTACTCGACAGCTGCTTAACATATGGAACAAAACCTTGTCTCACAGGCAGTGCACTCATTTAAGCCATATATCTTTCTCTCTTAATTCAAAGTGACAGTAGTGACAAGAGCAAAGTTTTTTGGAAGATATTTTCAGAGCCACTCTAGTTAGCAGCTTAGTTATATCCAGTCTAGATGGCATTCTTTTTTACCCATGTGAACTTCTGCTTCAGTAATTCAAATTCTTTGAATTCCTTGGTTCTGAGAACTGGGGTGGGCATTATCGATTTCTCCCAAAACTTTCATCTGTAACTATTTCCAATGGACTCTAATCCCCAAATGTGCTGATTTCCACTTCTCTGCTGCTTTGGAAAACTCTATATAAACATTGATTAGAGTCTATTTTGCATTTGGTAGTTCCTTATAAATAGATTCACTGTGTTCTCTAAGTATGAATATTTGTTTTACATCGATTGTTTTTAGACATAGGACTTACTAACATTCTAAAATTCTGCTTTTCCTTAAACATGTGCCTTAGCTGAAGTACTAATAAAGCTTCTAAATTAGATTTTGTAGATCATAGTAAATTTACGTAGGCAATGTGTTAGACTTTGCATATGTTTTGTAGAATATAAAACCAAACCTAAGTAAGTAAAACTAAACAATCCAGCAGGGAACTCTCCTAAAGCTGCAACCACTTCTTACCCTAAATTATAGTTTCACTACTGGCCATACTTTCATTCTGCTTACTTTTTTTAGTTTCTTCCTTAGATCTATTCCTTACATATATTTACAGATTATAACACTAACCTCTACCGACTTTCTCCTTCTAATGCAACTTGGCCAGTTTCACTGAACTCCTTTATTTTATTTTTTTCCTTTTTTTTAGATGGAGTCTTACTCTGTCACCCAGGCTGGAGTGCAGTGGCACGATCTTGGCTCACTGCAACCTCAGCCCCTGGAGTTCAAGAGAGTCTCCCGCCTCAGCCTCTGGAGTAACTGGGACTACAGGCACCCACCACCATGCCCCGCTAATTAAAAGGCAATAAAAAGATCATTGCTATTACATTTCTGAGTCTTCAGGCCACTGCCTTTTGTATCATATGGGGCACTTAGGGTTCAACGAGGTCGGGTGCGGTGGCTCACACCTGTAATCCCAGCACTTTGGGAGGCTGAGGCGGGCGGATCACTTGAGGCCCAGGAGTTTGAGACCAGCCTGGCTAACATGGTGAAACCCCATCCCACTAAAATACAAAAATTAGCCAGGTGTGGTGGCAACAGAGCAAGAGCAGCCTGGGCGACAGAGCAAGACTCCATCTCAGACAACAACAACAACAACAACAAACCACAATGTCATACCTATAGAGTCAACTAAATACCCCTGCTTGGGTTTTTTGTTTGCCTATTTGTATTTTTTAATACTCCTGTTTTGGTTTCAAAGAGTACAACTGCTTTAGAGCAGGGAAGTTCAGAAAATCCTTTCTGTATCATTTTCACGGTAGAAAACATGATTTCATCATCATTCAATAGTTGACATATTTTCTTGTTTAAAACTTAAGAGGCAGGGCACAGTGGCTCATGACTTTATTCCTAGTACTTTGGGAGGCTGAGCTGGGCAGATCGCTTCAGCCCAGTAGTTGGAGCCCAGCCTGGGGAACATGACAAAACCACATCTCTACTAAAACAAAAAAATTCGAAAAATTAACAGGGCATGGGGGCTCATGTCTCTACTCCCAGCAATGTGGGAGGCCGAGGGAGGTAGATTGCTTGAACCCAGCTTGGGCCAACCTCATCTCTACAAAAAATACAAAAAGTTCAAAAAATTAGCCAGGCATGGTGGCGCACACCTGTAGTCCCAGTTACTCAGGAGGTTGAGGTGGGAGGATCATCTGGACCCACAGGTCAAGGCTACAATGAGTTATGATCCATCGCTACACTCCAGCCTGGGCTACAGAGTGATACCCTGTCTCCAAAACAAAACCAAACAAAACCAAACAAAACAACTTTACGAAAGCTTATTCAATATAATTAGTCATCAGGATAATGTAAATTAAAGCTACAATTATATATCATATGCCAATTAAAATGGGCAAAATTTCTTTTTTAATATAAATTTCTTTTTATTTATTTATTTTTTTTGGAAACAGTCTCACTCTGTCACCCACGCTGGAGTGCAGTGGTGCAATCTTGGCTCACGGCAACCTCCACTTTCTGGGTTCAAGTGATTCTCCTGCCTCAGCCTCCTGAGTAGCTGGGATTACAGGACCCTACCACTATGCCTGGCTAATTTTTGTATTTTTAGTAGAGATGGGGTTTCACCATGTTGGCCAGGTTGGTCTCAAACTCCTGACCTCAAATGATCTGCCTGCCTCGGCCTCCCAAAGTGGTGGGATTACAGGTGTGAGCCACTGCACCTGGCCAGATTATTGTATAGTTTTCCATCGCAGGACTATACCATGGTTCTTCTATTGACAAGCATTTAGTTTTTGTCCAATCATCATTTCTACGAGCAATAAATCAATGAACATCCTAGTAGTGTCTTCTGGTGCAGGGGTTTTCAAGATTTTATGGCCAGTACTCACAGTGAGAAATAATTTTACATTCAGAACTTGTACATGCATACATGCCTGGGAAGTAGACTCTGAGACAGGGATTCATATGCAGGACATTTATTGGGGATTGTCTTGGGATCAGCACCTGCATAGAAGTGCAGGAAGCAGGATTGGATAAAGGCAGAAGTTGGGCTGCAATGAAGTGGCAATAAAGGCCTCAGCTGATTCCACACTAGTTGAGATGATCCCTGAGTTATTCCAAATTTGGACATGGGGATCAGGCATTTATATACCTGCAGTCTTCAGGCCTATACCTGCAGACCAGTTACTGGATACAGTTGCACCCAGGAAGCTCTCTGGAGAAAGCTCTGGAGAGGACTCAGTTAAAAGCTGTTGGCTGCCAACACTCCTAACAGATGGAAGAATGGATGCTTCATTATTGGAGAAGGAGAATCTAGGTGGCACACCATGATACCATGACAGCTAATATATAGCTATATAGATATAGATATAGATAAAAAAATTTCACAAGACAATCCTTCCCATTATATTTTCTGTTCTATTTCATTTTAATAGAACACAAGGCAATCCTTCCCATTATATTTTCTGTTCGTTCAATTTAATAATAATATTATTATTAAATAATGATATTTCATTTTAATATTATATTGTCTTATGCCCAATTTCTGCCTCCAAAGAAAGAACAAGTAAAAACTAAAAGGCAGAAATGAAATCCACAAGCACACAGCCCAGCACCACACCCTGGACCTGGTAAAGATCGACCCCTCACCTAATTGGTTATGTTATCTATAGATTACAGACATTGTATAGAAAAGCACTGTGAAAATCCCTATCCTGTTTTGTTCTGATCTAATTACTGGTGCATGCAGCCCCCAGTCAAGTACCTGCTGCTTGCTCAATCAATCACGACCCTCTCACACGCACCCCCTTAGAGTTGTGAGCCCTTTAAAGGGACAGGAATTGCTCACTCGGGGAGTTCGGCTCTTGAGACAGGAGTCTTGCCGATGCCCCCAGCCGAACAAACCCCTTCCTTCTTTAACTTGGTGTCTGAGGAGTTTTGTCTTTGGTTTGTCCTGCTACATTTCTTGGTTCCCTGACCGGGAAGCGAGGTGATTGGCAGATGGTCGAGGCAACTCCTTAGGCGTCTTAAGCCTGCCCTGTGGAACATTCCTTGGGGGGACTCCGACCAGCCCGAGTGACGCGGATCCTGAGAGTAGGCATTTGCCCCAGTGGGATGCCTCGCCAGAACAGTGTGGCAGGCCCCCGTGGAAGATCAATGCAGTGGCTGAACACCAGGAAGGAACAGGCACGTGGAGTCTGGACATCTAAAACTTGGTAAGACTAGTCTTTGAAACTTGCCCACTCTGTCTGAGTAGAAGCATGGCCTGATCATCCACGGCGTGCCTTTATCGGCACTTTGGTTTTGGTTTTGACTTGGTTTGAATTGCTTGACAGGAATGGTCTTGGGAACTTGCCTACTCCATTTGAGTGGAAGCGTGGCCTGATCACCCACGGTGTGCCTTTATCAGCACTTTGGTTTTGGTTTTGACTTGGTTTGAATTGCTTGACAGGATTGGTCTTGGGAACTTGCCTACTCCATTTGAGTAGAAGCGTGGCCTGATCACCCACGGTGTACCTGTACCGGCACTTTGGTTTCTGTTTTTGACTTGACTCAGATTGCTTGATACTTTGGTTTTGGTTTTGACCTGGCTTGGATTTCTGGATACTCTGATTTTGGTTTTGATTTTGGTTTGGTGCAAACTGCAGAAGTGTGTGTGTGCCCTTTTTACCCGTTCTTTATTTTGTGGTGTGCATGTGGTGTGAGCGTGGTGTTTGGTCTCAAAGCAGCATAGGTCAGGCACAAATAAGCCTACCCTACTAGGAACTATATTGAAAATTTTCAAAAAAGAATTTAAAGGAGACTATGGAGTACTATGACACTAGGAAAACTTAAAACTTTGTGTAAGATAGACTGGCCAGCATCAGAGGTAGGTTGGCCATTAGAAGGAAGCCTGGACAGGTCCCTTGTGTCAAAGGTATGGCACAAGGTAACCTGTAAGCCAGGGAACCCAGACCAGTTCTCGTACATAGACACTTGGTCACAGCTGGTTTTAGACTCCCTGCCCCCAAAACACAGTGGTTGAGAGAACA
Source organism: Rhinopithecus roxellana (assembly GCF_007565055.1). NCBI lineage: Eukaryota > Metazoa > Chordata > Mammalia > Primates > Cercopithecidae > Rhinopithecus > Rhinopithecus roxellana. The sequence goes on from NC_044553.1 coordinate 173,212,914, forward strand.
GCAGCATAAGTGGCTGGCAGAGGCAAGGAAAGACCAGCAGAGAGAGAGAAAGGAAAGAGACAGAGAGGAAAAGAGGCAAAGAGAGAGAGGAAGAGACAGACAAAGAGGGAGTTAAGGAGAGAGAGAGAGAAAGAAAGAGAGGCAGAGAGAGAGAAAGAAAGAGAGGCAGAGAGAGAGAAAGAAAGAGGCAGAGAGAGAGAAAGAAAGAGAGGCAGAGAGAGAGAAAGGAAGAGAGGCAGAGAGAGAGAAAGAAAGAGAGGCAGAGAGAGAGAAAGAAAGAGGCAGAGAGAGAGAAAGAAAGAGGCAGAGAGAAAGAAAGAGAGGCAGAGAGAAAGAAAGAGGCAGAGAGAGAGAGAAGAGACTGAGGCAAAAGGAAAGTCAAAGCGAGAGAGACAAAATCAAAGAGAGAAAGAAAGAGAGTACAAGTAGTTAAGAAAAGAAAAGAAAAAGTGTACCCTATTCCTTTAAAAGCCAAAGTAAATTTAAAACCTATAATTGATCATTGAAGGTATTCTCCGTAACCTTGTAACACTCCAATACCACTTTGTTGTCAGTGTAAACAAAGGCGTATCCCAAAAACACTGAGGCCTTCCTATCAAAAATCCTTAACCCAGTAACCCGTGGATAGTCCAAACGCATTCAATCTGTAGCAGCAACTGCTTTGCTAAAAAAAAAAAAAAAAAGGGAAAAAATAACTTTTAGAGAAACCTCATTGTGAGCACACCTCACCAGTTCAGAAGTATCCTAAGGATAAAAAAAAAAGGAAAAAGAAGGAATTTATATGAAAAGAGTATTACATGGTAAATTCTCGTCCTGAAAAAAATTAACGGGTTGTTTAAAGAAAGAAATATTTGCAATAAGTCAGAAAGTTGAGGCATGTTGGAATTGTCTGCGAAAGTCATGAAAGAGAAAATGTTATAAAAAAGAATTTAGGCAAAAAATGTTGTATAATTCAAAAGTAACTAGGCCTCCTGAATGTAAAACTATTGAAAAAAAAAAGTTTATGTGCAAGGTGTATAAGAAAAGTAAAATATACCTTTGGTAAAAGGATTATAAGGAGGCATAAGAATGTACATTTTTACCTACATTAAAAAGTTAAAAAAAATTTATTGTTTTGAATGTTTAAGTAAGCTTTAAAACATTAATTGTAAAGAAAATTCTGTATGTAAACATATTAGCTAAAGTTAAAGAAGTATCATACAGTTTTTCTGTGAACTGGACATTAAAGTAAAAGCATAACAAGTTTTTCTTAAAGCACCAACCTGCTCTTTAGCAAAAATTATAAAAGGTTAAAAACAGTCTATAAAATCTTACCTTATGGTCAAACATTTAAAATTAAATAAATATGTCTACAAGGTTTCATTAAAATTAGGTTTAACATTAATAACACACTAATATAAAGATAAAATTTAGCTTATGTGGTATAAAAATCATACGAGAAGCATTGTTAAATGTAAAATGATATTTGGCTTTCTTTGGTTTAAAAACTAATAAAAAATAGGTGTTAAAGGAAATTTCTCAGTAAAAAGGCACTAAGGACTATAAAGTCCACTGCCTCCGTCTCCCAACACTAAGTTCACTTTGTGTCTCTCACGAGAAGGAGGAAATTTAGCGTTCCTTGGAGACCTGAAAGGATGCAGTGAGCTTAATAATTTTCAAGAGTTTATCAATCAGTCAGCCCTTGTTCATCCCTGAGCAGATGTGTGATGGTGTTGTGGTGGACCTTTCCTGGGCAATCTGCCGAATAACTGGAATGGCACTTATACTTTAGTCCAATTGGCTATCCCTTTCACCCTGGCATTTCATCAACCAGAAGGAAAAAAAAAAGAATAAGACATCATAAAGCGAGAGAAGCCCCTTATGGGTCTTTCGACTCTCATGTCTATTTAGATGCAATTGGAGTCCCACGAGGAATACCAGATCAATTTAAAGCTTGAAATCAAATAGCTGCAGGATTTGAGTCAATATTTTGGTAGGTGACAGTTAATAAAAGGAAATGTAGATTAGATAAACTGCATCTATTACAACCAACAGCAACAAGCTTTTCATGCGTTAAAAGAAAAACTCATGTTGGCCCCAGCCCTGAGGTTACCTGACCTGACAAAACTCTTTACACTCTATGTGTCAGAAAGAGAAAAAATGGCAGTTGGAGTTTTAACCCAGACTGTGGGGCCCTGGCCAAGGCCACTGGCCTATCTCTCAAAACAACTAGACGGGGTTTCCAAAGGCTGGCCCCCAGGTCTAAGGGCCGTGGCAGCAACGGCCCTGTTAGCACAAGAAGCAGATAAACTAACCCTTAGGTAAAACCTGAATATAAAGACCCCCCATGCTGTGGTAACTTTGATGACTACCAAAGGACATCATCGGCTAACAAATGCTAGATTAACCAAGTACCAAAGCTTGCTATGTGAAAATCCCCACATAACCATTGAATTTTGCAACATCCCAAACCTCACCACCTTGCTCCTGGTATCAGAGAGCCCAGTTGAACATAACTGTGTAGAGGTGTTGGACTCAGTTTATTCTAGCAGGCCCAACCTCCGAGACCATCCTTAAACATCAGTAGACTGTGAATGGTATGTGTATGGGAGCAGCTTCGCCAACTCCTGCAAAGTGACTCTGAAGAAGACGACAAGCCCTGCTCTAGTCACATCCAGAAGCTGACTGGTCCACGCACGGCTGAAGCGTGAGAAAATTCATCGTGAGACTCATTTTCCTTAAAATTTGGACTTTTACAGTAAGGACTTCAACTGACCTTCCTCAAACTGAAGACTGTTCCTAGTGTATACATTAAGTCACTGAGGCAGGACAAAAGGTTGCTATGGTCCTATTATTTTATGATTATTATAAGTGTACTGGAACTCTAAAAAGAACTTGTTTGTATAATGTTATTCTATACAAGGTATGTTGCCCAGGAAATGACCAACCTGATGTGTGTTATGACCCATCTGAGCCTCCCATGTCCACAGTTTTTAAAATAAGATTAAGGGCTGAGGATTGGTGGGGGCTCATAAATGATAGGAGTAAAGTGTTAGCCAAAACAGAAAAAAAGGGGTACCCAAACAAGTCACCTTAAAATTTGATGCCTGTGCTGTCATTAATAGTAGTAAGTTAGGAATAAGGTGTGATTCTGTTAATTAAAAGAGAGGCTATATGGCAGAAAATAACATCTGTCATAAATTAGGACTGTGTGGAAAAAATGTAAATACTGGTCTTGTGTCATTTAGACCACCTGGATAAAAAAAATAAAAAGGATCCAGTCCACCTTCAAAAAGGAAAAATGACCCTTCCTGTACTAAAGGACAATGTAACCCATTAGAGCTAGTAATAACCAATCCCCTTGATCCTCACTGGAAAAAAGGGAAGCATGTCACCTTAGGAATCGATGGGGCCAGACTGGATCCTCGAGTAAATATCTTGGTTCGAGGAGAAGTTTACAAACGCTCTCCTGAGCCAGTGTATCAAACTTTCTATGATGAACTAAATGTGCCAGTACCAGAAATTCCAGGAAAAACAAGAAATTTGTTTTTGCAATTAGGCGAGCATGTAGCCCAGTCTATCAATGTCACTTCATGTTATGTATGTGGAGGAACTGTAATAGGAGATCAATGGCCATGGGAAGCCTGAGAATTAGTACCTACAGACCCAGTTCCTGATGAATTCCCAGTTCAAAAGAATCACCCTGATAATTTCTGGGTCCTAAAAGCCTCAATTATTAGACAATATTGCATAGCTAGAGAAGGAAAAGAATTCACCCACCCCATAGGACGACTTAGTTGTCTGAGACAGAAACTGTATAATGGTACTACAAAAACAGTCACTTGGTGGAGTTCAAATCACACAGAGAGAAATCCATTTAGTAAATTCCCGAAGTTGCAAACCGTGTGGACACCCGGAGTCCCACTGAGACCAGACAGCCCCCACTGGATTATACTAGATATGTAGGCATAGAGCTTACACCAAATTACGTGACCAGTGGGCAGGTAGTTGTGTTATTGGCACTATTAAACCATCTTTCTTCTTACTGCCCCAAAAAACAGGCAAACTCCTGGGCTTCCCTGTCTATGCTTCCCATGAAAAGAGAAGCATAGTTACAAGAAATTGAAAAAATGATAAATGGCCCCCTGAGAGAATCATACAATATTATAGGCCTGCTACTTAGGCACAAGACAGCTTATGAGGATACTGGACCCCCATTTACATGATCAACCGAATCATACGGTTACAAGCTGTCTTAAAAATAATCACTAATGAAACCGGCAGAGCCTTGACTATTCTGGCCCGGCAAGAAACTCAGATGAGAAATGCTATCTATCACAACAGATTAGCTCTCAACTACTTGCTAGCAGCCTGAAGGAGAGGTCTGTAGGAAATTTAACCTTACTAATTGCTGCCTACACACAGATAATCAAGGGCAAGTAGTTGAAGACATAGTTAGAAATATGACAAAACTGGCACATGTGCCTGTGCAAGTGTGGCATGGATTTGATCCTAGGGCCATGTTTAGAAAATGGTTCCCAGCACTAGGAGAATTTAAAACTCTTATAATAAGAGTTATAATAGTAATAAGAACCTCCTTACTGCTCCCTTGTTTGCTACCTGTACTTCTTCAAATGATAAAAAGCTTCATTGTGCCTGGGCATGGTGGCTCATGCCTGTAATTCTAGCATTTTGGGAGGCCAAGGCAGGTGGATCACAAGGTCAGGAGATCAAGACCACCCTGGCTAACACGGTGAAAATCCCATCTCTACTAAAAATACAAAAAATTAGCCAAGCGTGGTGGCGGGCACCTGTAGTCCAAGCTACTTGGCAGGCTGAGGCAGGAGAATGGTGTGAACCTGGGAGGCGGAGCTTGCAGTGAACTGAGATCGTGCCACTGCACTCCAGCCTGGGAAAGGGAGCGAAACAGTCTCAAAAAAGAAAAAAAAAAAAGGCTTCATCACGACCTTAGTTCACCAAAATGCTTCAGCACAAGTATACTATATGAATCACTATCATCTGTCTTGCAAGAAGACATGGGTAGTAAAAGTGAAAGTGAGAACACCCACTATTGAGTAAGAGTCTCAAAGGGGGGGAGTAAGGGAGGAGACCACCCCTTATATTGTCTTATGCCCAATTTCTGCCTCCAAAGAAAGAACAAGTAAAAACTAAAAGGCAGAAATGAAATCCACAAGCACACAGCCTGGTGCCACACCCTGGACCTGGTAGTTAAAGATCGGTCCCTGACCTAATCAGTTATGTTATCTATAGATTACAGACATTGTATAGAAAAGCACTGTGAAAATCCCTATCCTGTTTTGTTCCGATCTAATTACCAGTACATACAGCCCCCAGTCACGTACCTGCTGCTTGCTCAATCGATCACAACCCTCTCATGTGCACCCCCTTAGAGTTGTGAGCCCTTAAAAGGGACAGGAATTGCTCACTCAGGGAGCTCCGTTCTTGAGACAGGAGTCTTGCCAATGCCCCAGGCCGAATAAACCCCTTCCTTCTTTAACTCAGTGTCTGAGGAGTTTTGTCTGTAGCTCGTCCTGCTACAATATAATGTTTGCTGCAACCTTTAGATTGATTTCATAATCTACTAATGGATCATGAATCACAATTTGGAAAAAACTGCTTTAGAGTATATACCCAGAAGTGGAATTGCTGGATTGTAGAGTGTCTGCATTTTCTTCGTTTTTTTTTTTTTTTTTTTTTTTTTTTTTTGAGATAGATTCTCACTCTGTTGCCCAGGCTGGAGTACGGTGACATGATCTCGGCTCACTGCAACCTCCACTTTCCAGGTTCAAGTGATTCTTGTGCCTCAGCCTCCTGAGTAGCTGGGATTACAGGCGCATGCCACCACACCTGGCTAATTTTTGTATTTTTAGTAGAGATAGGGTTTCACCATGTTGGCCAGGCTGGTCGCGAGGTATGTGTATTTTCAATTTTACTAAAATTTGCCAAATTGGTTTCCAAAAGAGTTGAGCCATTTGACATTCTCACCAATAGAACATGTGATTTCCAGTTTTTCCACCACAGCCTTGCCAACCCTCAGTATTGTCAGACTAATTAATGTTTGCCCATCTGATGGATGGGATATATATATATATATATATATGTATTTTTTTTTTTTTTTAATTTTTTTGAGATGGAGTCTCACTCTGTTACCCAGGCTGGAGTGCAGTGGTGTGATCTCAGCTCACTGCAACCTCCGCCTCCCAGGTTCAAGTGATTCTCCTGCTTCAGCCTCCTGAGTAGCTGGGATTATAGGGGCACACCACCATGCCTGGCTAATTTTTGTATTTTTAGTAGGGACGGGGTTTCACCATGTTGGTCAGGATGGCTTCAATCTCCTGACCTCATGATCCACCCGCCTTGGCCTCCCAAAGTATTTGGATTACAGGCATGAGCCACTGTGCCCAGCCGGATGGGGTAATATATTAATAGTAAAGAATCTGAATGAAGCCCATCCTTAGGTGAAAGTTTACAAATATTCCTAATGTTGTAGTACACCAAGACTTAACTTCTTGCTAGCTATCAATCATCAGAAAACATGCCTTTCCCTAATAATTAGGTAGTGTTCAATATTTAGTCTTGCAAAATAGAAATCTAATCTTACAAAATAAATATTTTAGTCTTGTAATCTTTTCTAACAACTAGCAGAGTGCATTGTATATAACAGTACAAAGTAAAACATGTTTTACTTTGTAAAGATTGAGGGAATGAATTCTATGCCTAGGCACATGGCATTTAAGGTTTTACCTTTTAAAAATCCACAAGGCAGTGTGGTTTGGTAGAAGCCTATTGGCCCAGGGATTATAAGGCGTCTAGCCATGTGATTTGGGAAAACTCATTACGCCTTTCTGAGCTTCAGTTTCTTCATCTCCAAAATAGGATTTTCCTATGTATCCAGTATATTTCATCGGGAGTTTGGAATGCTGAATTCCAAGAACTAATTGGAATCTAGGAATCTGGATTCTAGTCCTAGCTCTTCTCATGCTATTGGACGTACTGCATATGACTTTGGACAAGTCACAGAGGGAAAATGGTCACGTTTTGAAAATGAAATGGTCACTAGATGATCTCTGAGATTCACTCCTGCTAAAAATAATCCTATGTTCTGGATCAGAGAAACATGAAATCAATTTATGAGTGTCATTCTCATGAAGACATCATGATGTAGGTCAGATGATAAACTGTAAATCCATTTTTTTTAATTGCCTGTCTCACATTAACTTTTGTACAGCCCAATCCGTATAGCCCTAGCCTTGTGCAATTGTCTTATATGTTACCTAGAGTCTAACCTTGAGATTTTCCTTTGCAACTGATGACCATTTTTATTGCCCTAAGTACTTCAACTCCTGGCCCTACCCTTGCAGCAAACAGGGACTTACTTTATGTGATCATCAGAATTTGAAATGGAAGAATATGTTTCTTGTCTCTTTTCGTAATGCCACTAATTCCCCATTCCCATTTAGCATACAGCTAGTTAAAAATGAATTGTATTATTAGGGAAACTGAGGCAGGAGGATCACATGAGCCCAGGAGTTTGAGACCAGCCTGTGCAACATAGTGAGACCTTGTCTCAAAACCAACAAACTGAAAAAAACAACAACAACAAAAACAAAAATGACCTGTATAATCATATACTCTCTTTAGCCTGACATCAAGGGTTCTGTGGATCTCTTTTCTTCAACTGTACCATCCATTACTTTCCAGAGAGCACTGCACAGGTAGGGAGCAGTTCGCACTGCCTGATTGTGCCATCTTTAAAAGTCTTTCTTTCAGCCAGGCGTGGTGGCTCACGACTGTAATCCCAGCACTTTGGGAGACCAAGGTGGGTGAATCACCTGAGGTCAGGAGTTTGAAACCAGCCTGACCACCAATGGTGAACCAGCTGGGGCAACAATAGCAAAACGCTATCTCAACAAAGTAAAAAAATTTAAAGAAAAGAAAATGAAAGCCTTTCTTCAATTTCAGATCTAATATAGTCAAGTTAAAGCCTCATCTCAATTTGACTTCCTTCTGTTTCTCTTTTAGCATAATTTTAAACTATGTAAGTTATTATGACATAAATCTAATACATCAATAAGATGTTTATTAAAATTAAATCTGCCATTAGGATAATTATAACCAAATATGAATACTTGCAGGGTTATGAATGGGAAATGCAGAGGAAGGCTATCCATTTCTAGGAGATAATAAAGCGATGCTGACACTAGAGAGTGCAAAATAGCTTTGGGGGATTATTTAATTAACAAGGTAACCACCTTACAAGAGGCTTTAGAAATCTTTTTTGTTTTAAATTTAAATGTTTATTATTAAAAATCTATTGTTCTCCAAATCTTGAATAAGCTAATTGTTAAGAGTTTCTCCTTTCTGGACTAACTTTGCCTCGAATGATGTCTGGAACAACTGATCATATTTCTTTAGAAAGATCAGCCTGCCAACACAGGGATGGATGGATTGAAGAGGGAAAGAGAAGAGAGAGAAAATTCGGCCATGCGCGGTGGCTCACATTTGTAATCCCAGCACTTTGGGAGGCTGAGGTTGGTGGATCACTTGAGGTCAGGAGTTTGAGACCAGACTGGCCAACATGGTGAAATCCTGTCTCTACCAAAAATGCAAAAATTAGCTGGGCATGGTGGCATGCGCCTGTAATCCCAGTTACTCAGGAGGCTGAGGCAGGAGAATCACTTGAACCTGGGAGGTGGAGGTTGCAGTGAGCCAAGATTGTGCCACTGCACTCCAGCCTGAGCAACAGAAAAAGACTCTGTCTAAAAAAAAAAAGAGAGAGAGAGAAAGAGAGAGATAGAAAATCCAATTAGATGACTGCTGCAAAATTTCAGGCTAAAAAACCCAAAAGATGTGGGTTTGAACTAGGTCAGTGGGAATGGCAATGAAGTGAGGGAAGATACTACTGATGGTAAGGAGATGACAACAATTCTTTTTCAAGATTGATTAGGTGTCAATTAATAAGGGAAAAAGAGGAGTTGATGACTCAGGTTTTGACTTTTTTTTTTTTTTTTGAGATGGAGTCTGTCACCCAGGCTGGAGGGCAGTGGCGCAATCTTGGCTCACTGCAACCTCCATCACCTGGGTTCTAGTGATTCTCCTGACTCAGCCTCCAGAGCAGCTGGGAATACAGGTGCACGCCACCATACCCAGCTAATTTTTGTATTTTCGGTAGAGACAGGGTTTCACCATGTTGGACAGGCTGGTCTCGAACTCCTAAAAAAAAAAATTCAGCCTCCACAGGAGGCTTTAGCTTTTAGGTGCGTGGTGACTTTATAAACTATTCAGGAAATGAGAAATTATAGGAGTAACAGGTTTGGGGTAAAGATAATGACTTCACCTTTAAAATGCTGAATTTCAGGTATACTTAGGACTGAGCTATCTGGAGGCAGTTGAATATACAATCCTGGAGTGCAGGAGAGAGGTATGGACTAAAGACGTGTGTGTCTCCTATTCTGAGTAATTATATAGACAGAAAAGAGGAGGGCTTTTTTTTTTTTTTTTTAGTTTATTCTCAATTACAGGTGTTTCCCCTTGCTGGCAGAATTCCTTCAAGTCTTGACAATAAAAAGGGCCTTCCTGTTGTCCACCCTTGCAGGATGCATGTCTGGGCCAATCAATAAAAAGAAAAGACTTGCGGTGTCTGATTTGTTCTGCTTCGGGTTTCCCAAATAGCCTAGCTGTAACAACAGTGCTGAGTTCATGAAAAAAGCTGACTCATATTTCCTGCAAGTCAGCACAGATATCCATCCTTCCAAAGAATTTGAACCTTTGGCCACTCCCAATGAGAGTCAAAGCATTGCAACAATTTATGAGCATCTCTTTCGTTTGTTATATCTATTATAAAGATGCAAAGTGAAAACAAACAAACACAAACACCTTTCCTTCCTTGTACCACCCTCAGCCCAATTCCCCAAACAACAATGTCCTCATCCTTCAGAGAAAATTCAGCTTCTCTCAGGGTAGGTTCAAATGCCATCTATTTTGTCTGTTTTGTCACCTTCAATTCTCACAATGAGAATTAATCACTCCACTCACCTGGGCTCTCAGAGCAACGAGTTGATCCATCTAGCATGTAATTTGTCATAGTTTGACTTTAATTAAAGTTATATGCCTAGGAACATACTTTTTGCCTCTAATGTGTGCTTGTCTGTCATTGTTTTCCTTCTGGGTCTAGTGCAGTGTTTTGTATACAAATGCTTTCTGAAGTGAATTTGTTAAAAGTTATGAAAATATTATCTTACCACTTCAAGAAAATCAGAGGAGTATACTTGGTGGTCAATGACAGTTAAAATACATGTTATTTTTAAAACAACTCCCCTGCAGATAATTTAAAAAGTAAAAATTCAGCTTATAAGGAATTGCTGAAAGAGGTAAAATTAATTTGAGAAAAATGTTGAGAAGTCATCATTTTCAGAAATTTGAAAAAGTGCTGAATGACTCCTTAGATGGCCACCAAAAGGGCAGAGACAGCAGTGGCTCAGACTGCTACAGCGCTCCTGTCCATGGCCACTCTTCTCAAGCACCAGGTTTAGAATTTGTATTTCTTTTTTTTTTTTTTTTTTTTTTTTTGAGATAAGGATCTTGCTCTGTCACCCAGGCCAGAATACTGGGGTGGGATCTTAGCTCACTGCAGCTTTGAACTCCCGCATTCAAGCAGTCTTTCCAACTCAGCCTCCCAAGTAGCTGGGACTACAGGCATGTGCCACCATGTCTGTTTTATTTTTATTTTTTATTTTTTATTTTTTTGTAGAGATGAGGTCTTGATATGTTGCCCAGGCTGGTTTCAAACCCCTGGGCTCAAGTGATCCTCCCACCTCAGCCTCTGAAAGTGCTGGTACTGCAGGCATCAGCCACCATGCCCAGCCAGAATGACAGAATTTGTCACTTCTAACATGACTTTTCTTACTATTATTCTTGAAAATTGTTCAGATAATTTTTCTTTTTTTTGCAACCTCTATCTCCTGGGCTCAAGCGATCCTCCCACCTCAGCCTCCTAAGTAGGTGGGACTACAGGCGTGCACCACCATGATGGACTAATTTTTGTATTTTGGTAGAGATGGGGTTTTGCCATGTTGCCCAGGCTGGCAGATAATTTCTTTCAAAAATAATTTCATCAGGTTTGTGTTTTTAAGAAACAAATGGATAATTTGACCACATTGCTAATAAATTTTACTTTCTGGATTAAATACATTGGAATGTCACTCAAACACTGTTTCACAGTGAATACAATTTGTCAATGTGGATTCTGCTTTGGGACACATCTAAATAGTTTCTAATAGGCCACAGATCCCTGGTAGGTTTTCTCACCCATAAGGAAGCCCTGTAGCATAGCTATCAAGGATTGATTTATAGGCCAGGTGTGGTGGCTCATGGCTGTAACCCCAACACTTTGGGAGACTGAGGAGAGCAGATCACCTGAGGTCAGGAGTTCGAGACCAGCCTGGCCAACATGGTGAAACCCCATCTCTGCTAAAAATACAAAAATTAGCCAGGCGTGGTGGTGGGCGCCTATAATCCCAGCTACCCTGGAGGCAAGAGAATCGCTTGAACCCAGAAGGTAGAGGTTGTTGTAGTGAGCTGAGATCATGACACTGCACTCCAGCCTGGGCGACAGAGCAAGACTCTGTCTTAAAAAAAAAAAAAAAAAAAAAAAAAAAAGGATTGCTCTACAGAGGCTCCAGGTTTTCATTTAAAGACGTGAGAAACTTCTGGTATAGCAATTAAGGTGCATAGATTTAACAGGTGGAGAGGATTAGGCTGTACAACAGCTTGCGCTTCCATTGCTTTAAATGGTTATTGGTTTCATCTTTTTCCTTCATGCATCATTCAAACCACAGCATTTTAAAATAACTTCTAAGAAATAGCCGGATAGAGTTCCACATATAAAATATGACAATTTCAGAAATGGCATGGTGCCAAAATTTATTATCCAAAAAATTCTATTTGGCTCATGTCTACACTGTTAGAATCCTTTGCCCAAATCACATCTAGGGTTTAGGTTTAACTGTGACTACAGTCGCATATGCCTGGGGTGTTGAGAGGACTCCTGATATGACAGTTAAGGGGGGCTTTGAGGTACGATTCTTCCTGGGTATACAGTCAAATGCTGCGTATTGGTTTTCTACTGTTTATTAATATTGTTCTTTAAGAAGCTATTTTCTCTGATTAAAAAAACCTTCATGCCTTTTAAACTTCTGAAAGATTTTAGAATCTGATTTTGTATGTTACATGCAACTATATATCTATTTTAATTGGTACTCTGTAGATGAAAATATTTGTGTATATATATGCACATATATATGTATAACCAACTAAAAGAGTGCTTTTGCTGCTAGTGGAATATTTTGATATGCCACGCTACTCCTCAAAGAGGAATTGACCTGATACGTATAGCAACACTTAAAACTAACGAAAGGCTAAATCTGTGTCCAATGGGTAAAGAATTGTAAGGGTTCCCAACCGGACTTTAAAAAAAGCTTTTTTAAGGTAGAGCACAATGGCTCATGCCTGTAAACACAGGACTTTGGGAGGCTGAGGTGGGTGGATCACTTGACCCCAGGAGTTCGAGACCTGCCTTAGGTAACATAGTGAGACATAGTCTCTGTTTGGGTGAGGGAGAAGGGACAAGATGGAGGAAGGTGAACAAGATGGAGCAGTACCTGTTGTTTCCGGGTTCTTCATCACCAACTTACCTGGGCGCGGGAAAATGCAGCCTGCGCCCGAGAAGATGCAGATCAACTGAGCATGCGCCAGGTGACGTCACTCCGAAGAGCTCGAAACTTACCTGGCCACGCCTATGGAGACGCCCCTATCATGCCCTTATCCCGCCCACTGCCCGCCCCCTTCCAGTACCAATGCATAAAAGTCCGCTGGCAGGAGCCGGCGTGACTTCCTCGCCCCCGCGTTCGTGGACCGGAGAACTTCACCCTAGAGCGCCTGTGCGACTTCCCTGGCACCCCACACCTGAGGACCAGAGAATCTGGCCGGAGAGTGTGTGCATATTTGCAATAAAAGGCTGCCGCTTTCTTATGTACTTTGGCCTCATGTTTAATTACTTAGCTTTCCTAAATCAAGTTACATTAAATTAAATTAAGACAGTCTCTACAAAAAATTGAAAAATTTGCCGGGTATGGTGGTGGGCACCTGCAGTCCCAGCTACTCCAGAGGCTGAGGTGGGAGGATAGATTGAGCCTGGAGTAAGCTGTGATCAGGCCACTGCACTCCAGCCTGGGCAACATAGCAAGGCTGTGTCAAAAACAAGTTTTTTTTTGTAGTTTTAACTGACATACAGATGACTACATATATTTAAAGTATGCAACTCCATAGTTTTTTTTTTTTTAAAGCAAAGTCTTTCTCTGTCACCCAGGCTGGAGTGCAGTGGCACAATCTCGGCTCACTGCAGCCTCCGGCTCTGGGGCTCAAGCGATCCTCCCACCTCAGCCTCTCAAGTAGCTGCGACCATAGATGCACGCCGCCACGCCCGGCTAATTTTTTGTATTTTTGGTGGAGACAGGGTTTTTGCCATTTTGCCAGGCTAATCTTGAACTTTTGAGCTCAAGCTACCCTCTTGCCTTGGCCTCCCTAAGTGTGTTGGGATTTCGGGCATGAGCAAAGGCGCCTGGCCCCAGAGTTATTTTTATAAACTTTATAGCATGTTTCCCCTTAAAACGTGCTGAAGGCCGGGCGCAGTGGCTAAAGCCTGTAATCCCAGCACTTTGGGAGGCCGAGACCATCCTGGCTAACACGGTGAAACCCCGTCTCTACTAAAAAATACATTAAAAAAAAAAAAAAAAAAAACCTAGCCGGCGGAGGTGGCGGGCGCCTGTAGTCCCAGCTACTTGGGAGGCTGAGGCAGGAGAATGGCGTGAACCCGGAAGGCGGAGCTTGCCGTGAGCTGAGATCTGGCCACTGCACTCCAGCCTGGGCGACAGAGCGAGACTCCGTCTCAAAAAAAAAAAAAAAAAAAAAGTGCTGAAGTACTTTTTTATTGTCCCTCTTCTCCCACTAAACTGCAGTTTCCTGAAGGTGGAGGTTTTCTGTTTCCCTCAACACTATACACCCTCTGTTTGAGCACCCTCTGTATCGATGATTGTTGACTGAATGAACGAATGAATACAATGAAAGAAGTGGAGGCAGGAAATAAAGTTGTAAATTTGGTTAGTAAAAGGCTATGAAATTTAGGAAAAGTTGACTTTAAAGCAGAGGGATTTTTAGGATCCTGTTTCTTCTTTCATTTGTCCATAGAATAACGTCTAACATTTATTTAGTACTTTCAAGCACTATACTAATTCACAGGTACTATAGAATTTAACTCCCGAGCAACCCCGTGGGGGGTAATCAAGCTTTATTATCCTCATCTGTCAACAGCCATCAATGGTGGAGAGCCAAAGTCAGGTTTAAGTAGGCCGTATCCAATTAATCCAAAGTAATGGACACCCCGTCAGTCAACAATTGGGGTTTTATCAACGTACTTTTCGGAGAAACCCCCTGAATTTCCCGCTTTACCTTTCTATCTTGGGACCGAAACCTACTCGGCGGTTGCTAACCCTTAAGGGAGTTTCCTGGAGAATCTGAGCACCCTTGGTGGAGGAGCAGCAGCTGCTCAGACCTACGAACCGAGCAAGGCAATCTCAGGACTCCCGGAGTGCCGGAGAGGAGGTCAGTTGGCGCGAACTGGATTCTTGTGCTAATGGGTGGCGAAAGGTGAAGGGACTGTACGCTTCGCCCACGCCAGCCTGGGGCTTGGGATCTCCTGACCCAACGGGGAACCACGGTGCGTTTTCCCAACTACACCGCACGTCACGGGCTAGGGCGACTTAGTCCCGCCCACTTTCTCCGCCCCCTCGTCAGTTTGGCGCTAGGACCCCACGACCCTCAACCCGGCCCTCTACTCCCACTAGAGCCAGATCCGGCCTTCAATTGGTGCTCGCGCGCGTGATTCCCGCCCCCGCCCCTTCCGTCATTGCCAAGATGGCGCCGGTAGCCGTGGCCGCGGCGGCTGGAGTCGGAGAAAGAGGCGGAGGCAGTGGCGGCAGCGAGGGGAGGGGGAGTCCCGTCTGACTGAGACGGCAGGCTTGGGCGGGCGGGGGTGCCGCGGAGGGCGGAGCGCCGGGCTGGGGATGAGCTAAGCGGGCTCAGAGCGCCGCGGCATTCAGCCTCTCGTGTCCCGCTGCCGCGCGTGAGGGAATCCGGCGCGGCTCTTCAAGCTCGATCCGCTGCTCGCTAAGGAGCCAGCTGGGAGGTGAGTGCGGAGGCGGCGACCCGGGCATCGGTGGCAGGTGGAGCTGTCACGGCCCGTAGAGGTGACAGCCGGGGGCGCGGGAGCGGGGCGGGCGGGCTTGGGGAGGCGGCACGGATGGCCGCGACCTCCGCCCGAGAGCTCCTGAGAGCCGGGAGGTCCTCCGCGGCTCGGTCCGCCCCGGGATGGCGTGGCGGTGCTGAGAGTAGCACCCGCGCCTCTGCGTCGGACGCGTGGGGGGCTCCTGTGTTTTCATTCCAGATTTTCTATTCCAGGCTGGCCTGGGGCTGTTGTTATTTGCGAGTGGGGGCGGGGAGGGGGAGGTCCTGGATCTGGGATTTTGACAAGCCCGTTACGTAAGTCGGAGGTGGCTTCCCGGAATCCCACCTGCTCGGTATTTGAGACAGGCGGCGGGGGGAGCCCGGGGTGCCTGGAGGCCCACTTTTCCTCCCAGGGTCTGTCCAGCCTTCCCCGGCCCGCGGGCACGGGTTCTGCGTGAGCGCGGCCAGCGTCCAAGTTGGCCAGTTTTTTTCTAGTCTTTTTGGGGATGGTGTGTGGTGGGGGAAGGGAATGGTTCCTGGTTACCACCATTCCCTTTGAAGTTTATCGCTTTCTGGAGGTGGGGGGGCAGGAAAAACAGTAAAAAGCTTGTGACCTAAAATTGGGTCGCAGCGACAGCTTTTCATTATCGTGCTTTTAAATGACAGATGTGCTGGAAGATTTTTGTTGTTGTTCCAATGTGCTTTTAATTCAAACGTATGGTTACGCCTAGAGCCATAGAGAGAGGTTTTTGTCTTATAGGACAGTTATTTCTTGTTTGCAACAGCAGGACAGGCATCAGTCAACAGGCATGTATTTATTTGAGGAGAAAACGCGTGTCAGCCAGCTAGAGACCCGTGAGGGCAGAAATTGTATTACTCTGTGAATATGTTATTCTTTAAAATGTATTATACATTAATGAAAAGAATAGCCCGAATGTGAAAGAAGCGGTCTTGCAAGATTACAAGCTGTTATTTGGTGTGTATATAGTCTCATTCTATTTTCTGTTTACCCTAGTCTACCTCTTCTCTACTTAGGGGAGGAGGTGGAGACACCTGTAAACAGTGTAGCCCCGGTTACACTAATCTATTGTAGTACATTTGGGATTATTTTAAAAAGTATTCTGGGGGACTTAAGATTGAGTAATAAGCAAGGACTCTTGAGCAAGTTATTCAGTTTATGTTGATAGTGGTTCTGGGATTCGACTTTTGAATACTTAAGTATACAGAATTTCTGAGCTGTTTGAACCCTGTTTGAACTTAAAATAAGATATTATATTTGGCTTCTTTTTCGGAAACTTTGTTCTGGGCAGAATTAAACATGGGCAATTTTTACTTCATTTACACAATTTCCCTTTGAACCACAGCTCTCAGTAGGAGTCCAGAATAGCATATGTTATCATCATTATATATAATATGTTACATAATTTTCTTTTTCTGAATGATTAAACATAGACCTACTTCACTGTGAAGTTTAATTTTTGTTTTGTATTATTTTTTAAGCCCCTTCCATTCTGGGATCACTGTGGAGTTTTATAACAATGTACTTGCTAAGAAATTTAATTGATCTTGATACCAGTCGCAAATTGGGAATAAATATAAATACATTTTGGCCCAAGTTTTAAACTTATATACACAAATTTACATTTTTGAAAATTGGTGAAGCAATATGAGTTTTTTGTCTGTGCAAGAGAGCCAGGAAGTTGATGCTGATTTGTTCTGAACTTTTCCACATGAATTACCACTGGTTTAAAGAGTTATTGATTCTCAAGTTCCTGGAACTGTTGTCCTAGTTCTGGTAACTTGAATAGTATTTAGTATAATTGGGAGGCTAGAAGAAGTAAGAGACTACATGACATTTATTAATTCATTTAAAAAATTATGGCAGAATTGTAAAATAAAATTAGCTGGGGTTAATAGAATTGTAAAATAAAAGTAGCTGGGACTACAGGCATGCATCACCGTGCTTGGCTAATTTTTGTATTTTTTGAGACTGGGTTTCGCCATGTTGCCCAGACTGGTCTTGAACTCGTGAGCCCAAGCAATCTGCCCGCCTTGGCCTCCCAAAGTGCTGAGATTACAGGCGTGAACTGCCGCACCCGGCCAGTTATTACTCTTGTAATTGCTATTATAAAACTTGGTTTTCCACTGAGTGGTATTAGTTACATTATATTTTGTTGTTTGCAGAATTTTTTGAAGCATTCTGTGTCCTACAAAAACCTAGTTAAAGCACTGATGCAGATAGAGGTGTTTGGTATATGACAAATCTTGTGCTATTCCTACTTAAATTGATGGTGCGTTGTTCTAGGTGGAAAACAAAAGTTGCTCTAGCAGGAAAATTGACTTGTTATTCTTGCCTTCTCCGATATCAGAGACTTATCTTTGTGGGATTTTTCCTTTTTCCTACCACAGGTAGAAGAAGAGTGACTGAGAATAGCTGATACATTTTTCTTCCTTTCTTATTTTATTTTATTTTATTTTATTTTAATTTATTTTATTATCTAATGCCCCAGATAGATTGTTTATTCAGTAGAATTTATGGGAGGATGCTGGGGATGGAGGGAGTCAAGCACACCACACTTTATTATTGTGTATCATAGTTATCACTTTGAATTCTACAAGACCAATGTAGAAATGTACATTTAATAAGTGTTTAGGCCCTATCAGGTGGCTCATGCCTGTGATTCCAGCCTTTTGGGAGGCCAAGGCAGGAGGATCCCTTGAGCCCAGGAGTTTGAGGCTGTAGCGAGTTATGATTGTGCCACTACACTCCAACCTGGGCAACAGAGTGAGACCCTGTCTCAGAAAACAAGAAGTGGTTCATTTATATAGCATTTAATAAGAGTGGAACAATTTTAGTAGTCAAAATGCATTATAATATGGGAATGGTGAAATTAATGATAATCTATATGGTGGATACAGCTTCTAAAAATCATTTTTAAAATGTACTAACATAAGAAAGTACAATATAATGTTAAGAGAAAAATTAGAATATAAAGAAACATATAGGTATAGATGGCAAAAAGATTTGCAGGAGATATATAAAATAGTAAGAGATACTATCCCTGGGTGATAGAATTATAGGTAATTTTTATTTTAGTTTTTGTGCTTTTCTCTGTTCTGAATAATTATTACTTTTTTTTTTTTTTTTTTTTTTTGAGACGAGGCCTGGCTCTATCACCCAGGCTGGAGTGCAGTGGTACGATCTCAGCTCACTGCAACCTCCACCTCCCAGGCTCAAGCCATCCTCCCACCTCGGCCTCTCAAGTAACTGGGACTACAAGCATGCGCCACCATGCTTGGCTAATTTTTGTATTTTTGGAGACAGGGTTTTGCCATGTTGCCCAGACTGGTCTTGAACTCGTAAGCCCAAACAATCTGCCCGCCTTGGCCTCTCAAAGTGCTGAGATTACTGCACCTGGCCAATTATTACTCTTATAATTATGAAAAAGACATTGAAATATTTTCAGGGGTCATAGGAGAAAATACTGAAAATCCCAAATAACTATTGCTACAGTAGGAAAATTATCTTAAGGTTTATTGTTAGCAAAAGTAACCCAAAATATCGTGCTTATTTTCATTATACAATAATGGACACAGCTTGTAATTTAGATGAAGATGTTCTCTTAATAACCAGCACTAACCTTGTAATAATTTTACATATGTAGATTTTTGTGTCATTAAACATTGCTTCTCACCAAGGTTTTTCTTTCTTCCACCAAAGCTGTTCTGTGTTGACAGTGCCACCTATTGATGGATTCCTCTACTTAGTCATTTCCGCATTACTTGGTCAGTCAGTAGGCAATGGTCTTTGATTATGAGATGCCAGATAATTTGCTAGTTACTGAGATTACAAAGGTAAATAAATGAATAGTGATTTCTGGCCTCAGACCCTGGGTAAGAATTTTTTTTTTGCTTTTTGGACCATCAGTACATACTGTGTATTCAGATTTTCCTGTTTCTCTGCCAATAGCCTGGCACCACAGGCAGTATCTTTTTCCTAGTGCTCATATCCTTTTGTAACTTTCTTCATAGGAATGTGTGCTGTGAGTTCTAGACAACAAATTTACAGATACATTTTTGAAACATTACTTGATTGTAGGTTTGGGAATCCTATAGTTAGAAGGGCTGCCTATATGTTCATCTATGAACATGTTATTATTTTTAAAATGTGTGACACTTTCTTAGTTCCTTCTTTGTGCTTCCTTCTGTTAAAAATCACAAGTAGAAAGCAAGAGAGAGAAGAGACAAAAAGAAAGAGGTAGAAAGATATCAAGGGAATTTTCCTACTAGTGTTATACTTTATTTTCACTGAGAATAGTGAGTCATTAAAATGTATAGTAAGAGATACTGTTTCTGACATACTTTGTTAAAACCTGTCTCTCTTGATCTGTGTAAAAATGCGTTTTCCATGTGTATGTTAAAGTGTATATACATACATAAGCTCACACAGTTTAGCTGTTTTTGCTTTCAAATGAAAGCTGAAATATGAAGATCAGAACTTTATTAAATTTCTTAATTTTGTTGTAATATTGTTTTGTAGATGAGAGATTTTTAGTTTTGAAAAGTTTTAAAAATAAATAGCAAAAATGTATACACCCACATACCCACATATAAAATGTTAACATATTTCATTTTTGCTTCAGATATATATTTAATTTAAAATAGCTATTTATGTTGTAGTTATCACATTGAATTCTAAAAGAGCAGTGTAGAACTTTATACTTTTCTTGAATATTACAGATCATGTTAAAGTCCCTTTTGTTCTCCCCAGTTTTATCCTCCTCACCTTCATCTCCCCTCGCAGAGGAAATTGTTGTAATGAATTTGATTTGTATCCTTCTAGTTTATTTTTTAATAAACTGTATGTATGAACAATGACATGGTGTTGCTTTAGGTGCTTTTGAAGAACGTGTACATTGGAGTACATTTCAAATCATACTCCCTTGGTGTGAATATTGACTCTGCTACTTAATTTTGTGACCTTAGGTAAGTTATTTAATCTTTACATGCCTCAGTGTCCTCATCTATCACATAGGGATGACAGAGGTGTCCACTTCATACAATTGTTGTAAAAATTAAATGAGTTTATTTATTTAACTTATTTTTATTAATTTTTTTTTTCTTTTTAGAGACTGAGTTTCATCATGTTGCCCAGGCTGGTCTCAAACTCCTGGGCTCAAGCAATCCTACTGCCTTGGCTTCCCAAAGTGCTGGGATTACAGGCTTGAGCCACCGCGCCCGGCCAATAAGCTAATTTATATAAGGTAGTTAAGACTGAGTCTGGCACTAAAAAAAAAAAAAAAAAAAAAGTATGTTATAGTAAGTTTAAGCAGCTGTTAATATGATTGTGTCATGGTATATGGATTTTAAAGCTTGCTTTTTTCATTTTATTTTTTTCTGCCCTCAATCCTTGTTGATACCGTAGGTCTAATTCACTTATTTACACAGCTGTATAGTGTTCCAGTGAAGGAGTATATACAATTTATCATTTCCTCTATTGATGAGCATTTAAATTGTTTTCATTTTTTATCTATTATAAACATTGTCTCATGAATATTCCTGTAGCTCCTGAAGCAACATGCCATAGTTTCTCCAGGTCATATACCTGACTGTAAAATTACTGTGTCCTAGGATATAAATATTTTTCTCTTGAGGCCGGGCGCGGTGGCTCAAGCCTGTAATCCCAGCACTTTGGGAGGCCGAGATGGGCGGATCATGAGGTCAGGAGATCCAGACCATCCTGGCTAACACGGTGAAACCCCGTCTCTACTAAAAAATACAAAAAACTAGCCGGGCGAGGTGGTGGGCGCCTGTAGTCCCAGCTACTCGGGAGGCTGAGGCAGGAGAATGGCGTGAACCCAGGAGGCGGAGCTTGCAGTGAGCTGAGATCCAACCACTGCACTCCAGCCCGGGCGACAGAGTGAGACTCTGTTTCAAAAATATATATATATATATTTTTTTCTCTTTATAAGATATTTATAGGATATTGCAGACAATTTCTGTTTTTTCATATCCTTGCCAGCAGTTAATATTATCAAATTCTTTGATTTCTTACTGATTTGTAAGTTTTTTTATTTGTTTTTAGGTATTTTCAGGATAGTTACAAATGTTAGGAAAACTTACTTTTATTTGGCTTTTGAGGTTTCCAGATCTCTTGAACAATGCCCAGTGTGGACCCAAGTTACTGTAATTTTGTCCTATAGTATATATTGTTGATAGTGAGCTTTGCATTGTACTTTCTCCAAGTATGTTTAGTTATATTCCTCTTCTGAGACCATGAGGAAGTGTTTCAGTGTTTCAGAATTCAATGTGATAACTATTATATAGTTATTTTCTATTAAATATAAATCGGAAGCAAAAATGAAAAATGTTAATGCTTTATGTATGAGTATGTGAGTGTATACTACATTTTTCGGTAATTTTATTTTTAAAGCTTTTCAAAAATAAAAATGTCTCATGTACAAAACAACATAATAACAACAAAAAGAAATTTAATAATTTTTTTTTTTTTTTTTTTTTAAGACAGAGTCTTGCTCTGTCGCCCGGGCTGGAGTGCAGTGGCCGGATCTCAGCTCACTGCAAGCTCCGCCTCCCAGGTTTACGCCATTCTCCTGCCTCAGCCTCCATTCTCCTGCCTCAGCCTCCCGAGTAGCTGTGACTACAGGTGCCCGCCACCTTGCCCGGCTAGTTTTTTGTATTTTTTAGTAGAGACGGGGTTTCACCGTGTTAGCCAGGATGGTCTTGATCTGCTGACCTCGTGATCCGCCTGTCTTGGCCTCCCAAAGTGCTGGGATTACAGGCTTGAGCCACCGCGCCTGGCCTTTTTTTTTTTTTTTTTTTTTTTTTTTTTTTTTAAAGAGACAGGATGTTGCTCTGTCACCCAGCTTGGAGTGCAATGGTGCGATCATGGCTCACTGCAACCTCAACCTCTTGAGCTCAAATGATCCTCCTGCCACAGCCTCCCGAGTAGCTGGGACTGCAAGCACATGCCACCATTCCTGGCTAATTTTTTCTTTTTTTCTTGTAGAGACTAGGTTTTGCCATGTTGCCTGGGCTGGTCTCAAACTATGTGACTGCTTTGGCCCCCCAAAGTGCTGGAATTATAATCGTGAGCCACCATGCCCGGCCTTTATAAATTTCTGATCTTTGTATTTCGGCTTTCATTTAGAAACAAAAAAAATTATTTACCACTACATAAGTCATATGGTTTTTTTTTTTTTTTTTTGAGACAATGTCTCGTTCTGTCACCCAGGCTGGAGTGCAGTGGTGACTCACTGCAACCTCTGCCTCCCAGGTTCAAGCAATTCTTGTGCCTCAGCCCTCCCAAGTAGCTGGAACTACAGGCATACACCACCATGCCTCGCTAATTTTTGCATTTTTTGTTAGAGGTGGGGTTTCACCATCTTGGTCAGGCTGGTCTTGAACTCCTGACCTCAAGTGATCTGCCCACCTCAGGCTCCCAAAGTGCTGGGATTACAGGCATGAGACACCATGCCTGGCCCAGGTGGAAGTTTTATTAATATAATTAGTACCACAGTTTTGCTTTAGTCCCAAATTTGAGTGTCCTCCTCCTGCTTGGAGGAGGGTTTTCTGCTCCTGAAGTGCTTACCAATTAAGGAATCAAAATGTGCACATAAAAAAATGACTTATAGGCACTTACACATACAGTATTATAAGTGGTTCGTCAATGTTGAGATTATTTTGCACAATACAACTTGTATTTCTGTTTTTGTCCAGCCCACTATACATGACTTAAGGGACTAAAATCAGGTTGGTTAAGGCAATAACCTCCCCATATTTTTACTATTTTTATTTAATTTGAGTAAATGTTTTCTTATAGAATATGTTTAGATTTACAGAAAAGTTACAGGGAGTTAAGGTATACCTTACACTCAGTTTCCCCTATTTTTTTTTTGGTAAGAAATGGAGGTCTTGTCATGTTGCTAATATCTGACATTTCAATGTTAAATTTGTCAGCGTTAAGGAACCAATATTGGTACATTACTACTAACTAAAATTCATTTACTTGGATTTCATTAGTTTTTACCTAAGGTTCTTTTTTGGTTCCAGGATCCTATCCAGAATACAACAATACATTTAGTTGACATCTTTCCTTACCTTATCTGGGCTGTGATGGCATTTCTGACTTTCCTTGTTTTTGATAACTTTGATAGTTTTGAGGAGTATTGGTCAGGGATTTTATAGAATGTCCCTTGGTTTGGGTTTGTCTGATGCTTTCTTCATGGTTAGACTGGGGTTATGGGTTTGAGGGAGGACAGTCACAGAGGTAAAGTGCCACTCTCATTGCATCATATCAAGGGGAAATACTCTCAGTATGGCTTATCACTGATACTGTTAACCTCGGTCACCAGGCTGAGCTAGTGTTTGCCGGGTTTCTGTACTGCAAAGTTTTCCCATACTCTTTTTGGAAACAAGTCACTAAGTGTAGACCACACTCAGTGGATCTATCTCTATTTTCTTAAAGGGGCACTGTCTATAAAATTATTTGGAATTCTTCTGCTATGGATAGTCTTTTTTTCCCCCATTTATATATTTATTCAATCATTTATGTATGTATGGACTGATAGATGTTTATTTTATACTTGGGGTCATAATCCTATACTACTTTATTTATTTTGTTGCTCAAATTGTTCTATCAACAGGACATACTCCGTTGTTTTGTTTTTAGAGTACTTCCTTACTTTCTGGCACTAGAAGAAGTTCCAGACACATCTTGTATATTTCCTGCCCCAGCCCTAGAATCAGCCATTTTTCCAAGGATCCCTGGTTCTATTTTTTGGTGAATCATGTTAGAAACCAAGATCTAGTTACTCAGTGTGCTCATTGCTGTTGTAATATCATGACTTCTAGGTCTTTTCAGTGTATAGACCTGGAAAATATATGTATGTATACACATACATAATTATTATCTGTATCTATATTAAGGTAAACATGAGTTCATACTGATGCCTTTGACTATCAATACTATATAGTTCATTCTAGCTTTACCCTGTTGTCTATTACCTCCCTCTCCAAAAGTGAGAAATCTGGCTCACGCCATCTGACATCCATTAAGTTATTTGTTCAGTCCCGTCGTCCATGTGCAGTACTTTTAGAATTGTTAACCTGTATCTCCATGAGAAATGCCTTTACCAAAAAAGAGCAGTGCTTATGTACAGTTCTTTTTGTTGTTAGAGTTTCCAGTTTCAAGTTTCCCAAAGTTACTTAAGTCAAACCTTTTCCCCAACATCTGTATTTTATTTTTTTATAAATTGATCTAAATTACACAGTAATTCCATATAAAGCTTATAAAAATTTTCCCTTGCTCAAATGAAGATCTTTAGCTTCAGATGTGTTTTTTTTTTCCCTCCTGACTTTTGTGGCCAAAAAAAAAAAAAAAAAAATCCCTTCCATGTAATATCTGTTACATATTGATAAATGCTCTTTGATAGAACATTAAGATTACTGTAATTAAATATGTAATATTTGAGAACTTAAAAATGTACCTGTATTCCTGTAGTAACTTTGTATGTTTTAGCTAATTTAACTCCCCCAAGAAGTCTATGAGGTAATTATTTTGCCCATTTATTTTTATTTTTATTTTTGTCTGTTTTCAGGGTGTGGGTGTGTGTGTGTGTGTTATTTTGCCCATTTTAAAGATGAAGAAGTTAAGACACAGGGAGGTTAAACAAGTTGTCTGAGGTCACATTGCTAGTAAATGACAAAGCTGCAGTTTGCAACCAGTCTGATTGTGGAGCCTGCACTCTTAATCACTTTGGCATATTATCTTTAAATAAACAAGAAAAGTTCGAAGACTAGTACGGGTTATAAAGGAAGTAAAACAGGGTGATCTGAGAGAATGAATGAAAGAGAGTCGTTAGAGTACTTCTTGGGGAAACCCTCTATTGGGAGATTGACACTCGAAAAGCAAGAGGGAGCCAGAAATGTGAAGAGCTGAGTGAGGAAAGAGGAGTATCAAGTGCAAAGCCTTGCAATGCAAAGGGGCCTGGGATGTTTGAGAGCAGAAGGGCACCTGATGTGGCTAGGTGTAGTGAACAAGGATGAAAACAGTCTATGAGGGCCTGTAACACTTATTATATGTGAGGTCCTGTGTAGTGCATTGTTTAGTATTCACAGTCACCTACTGTCTCAGTTTTGCAGATGAGAAAATTGATAGAGTTGTCTGTATCAACAACAAGGGCCCTTGTGGGGCCCTAAAATCGTTTTTCTCTTATTTACTCTTTATCCCACTGTCGTTTAATTTCTACTTTCTCATATCACTAAACTTGCTCTTGTAAAGTAACCAATGACGATAATACTTTCTCAAGAAACTCTGCCCCATGACTTCCACCATGCCATCCCCTTTTGTGTATTCTCTGCCTGTCCCATAAACAGTGGTGTTTCTGAGTTGGCCAGTTGTTCTTCTCAGTCTTCACATTGTCCTAACTTAACAGTTATCCCTATAGTTTCAATTACTGTGTATCTACCCATTACTCCCCAGGCCATTTTTTCTAGCATCAGTCTCTTTCCAAAGCATCAGATTCAATTATTTTATTTATCATCTTCACTTCAAACTCTTCTTGTCCAAACTGGACTTTATTTACCTATCTATAGTTTTTCTTTCAAAGACATCATGTACTACTGTTGACTTCATCAACCAAGGAGGAAACTTTGAAATCCTTCATGATTTCTTCTCTCTCTCTCTCTCTCTCTCATTCCTTACATCCATTTATTTACTGAATTCTGCTGGATTTATCTCCTAAATATTTTTTGAATCAGTCACTTCCCCAGCATCCTTGTTCCAACCTCTGCTTTATTAGAAACTATTTCCTTACCTTTTTGTGATTTTCCTGTCTTCAGTTTTATCTCCTTGAGATTCACCTTCTCAGAATTGCTAGAATGGTATGTTTGAAACATAAACCTGAAAATCCTTTATTGACTTCCCATTGTGAATGTGATAAAATTTTAATGTATCATTAAAACTCTCCATGACTTGGCTTATACTTGATTCTCTAATCTTAACTCTAGTAATTTCTGTCTTCCACTTTCCACTCCAGCTCTGCAGAGCTGCTTTTTGACGATTCGCTGAATATACATACTGTTTCTGGATTGTTGACCATTGCTTATATAGTCCTTCTGCCTGGAATGCCTTTGTTTCCTCCTTCCTTTTTCTTTTTGCCTACCTAACTCCTTTACAACTTTTAGGACTCAGCCCAGCATTACTTTCTCTAGAACGCCTTCTCAGATCCATACTCTTACCTGGAGAATTGGGTCCCTCTTGGAATAATCTGTTGGTAACTGTGTTATAGCTCAAGCACCCAGACCAGAGATGGCACTCAGTAAGAATTTATGGAATGAACTATAGTATTGGAGAGGCAGGATAAAGTAGTTGCGTCCAGACCCAGACTGCCTGGTATTGAAACCTGACTTTGCTGTTTGACTGTGTTAACTCCGTGTACCTCATTTTCTTCCCTGTGAATGGGGTTAATGATGGCTTCATAAGGTGTTTGTGAAGCTTATGTTTGCTAGTGCAAGTAAAGTACTTAGAACAATGCCTATGACTAATAAATATTCAGTAACTAAGCTATTATAACTATTGTTGCTCTTAAGTATTTTAATTTATATATCTCCTCCACCAGGCTATGAATTAGTGAATGAAAGAACAAACCAACTAATCCTGGGTTTTAAAATGCAAGATACAACTCTAGCTTTTGAAAATGTCATGGCAAGTTGACCATTAGTGTTTCTAAGAGGTCCAACATTTGGTGTTCTGTCACAAATTTGAAATTGGCATTGATCCATTGTGGAAAACAGTGTGGCGATTCCTCAAGGATCTAGAACTAGAAATACCATTTGACCCAACCATCCCATTACTGGATATATACCCAAAGGATTATAAATCATGCTGCTATAAAGACACATGCACACGTATGTTTATTGCAGCACTATTCACAATAGCAAAGACTTGGAATCAACCCAGATGTCCATCAGTGACAGACTGGATTAAGAAAATGTGGCACATATACACCATGGAATACTATGCAGCCATAAAAAAGGATGAGTTCGTGTCCTTTGTAGGGACATGGATGCAGCTGGAAACCATCGTTCTCAGTAAACTATCGCAAGAACAGAAAACCAAACACTGCATGTTCTAACTCATAGGTGGGAATTGAACAATGATATCACTTGGACACAGGAAGGGGAACATCGCACACCAGGGCCTATTGTGGGGATGGGGGAAGGGGGAGGGATAGCATTAGGAGATATACCTAATGTAAATGATGAGTTAATGGGTGCAGCACACCAACATGGCAAATGTATACATATGTAACAAACCTGCACGTTGTGCACAGGTACCCTAGAACTTAAAGTATAATAATAAAAAAAAAATTGGTGTTGATGATTAGTATTTCTTAATTGTACCACTTAATTAGTTGCTTATTTAAAATTCAGCATACTTTTCTTATTAATAGCACCGGTTAAACTCTAGGAATGCCCTTTACTTACTTTTAATCTTCATTTAATCTGTACTGTAGCATTTAACTAGCCTTTCCTCTTTTGGATTAAGGTGTGAGGGAAGTAGCTGTATTAAGATTGTATTTTTTTATTCGGGCATAAATGAAAGCATGTTATAGAGAAAGGTTGAACAAGAGCACAGAATAGGCCTAGCAGGGTGGTGCACACCTGTAATCCCAGCAGTTTGGGAGGCCGAGGTGGACGGGTCACTCGAGCCTGCAATATGTCATTAAAAATTATTGATACCTCTGCCTTCTTCCATTATTGTAAACAGTTACAATAAATCTTTACTTAACCTTTTTTTTTCCTGCTAGGTGTGGTGGCTCATGCCTGTAATCCCAGTGCTTTGGGAGGCCAAGGCAGGAGGATCACTTGAACCCAGGAGTTTGAAGCAGGACAACATAGCTAAACCCCATTTCTCCAAAAACAAAAAACAAAATAAATAAATAGTCCAGACACTGTGGCTCACGCCTGTAATCCCAGCCTGGCCAACATGGTGAAACCCCATCTCTACTAAAAATACAAAAATTAGCTGGGCGTGGTGGCGTATGCGTGTAATCCCAGCTCCTTGGCAGACTGAGGCACAAGAATCGCTTGAACCTAGGAGGTAGAGGTTGCTGTGAGCCGAGATCGCACTGCTGCACTCTAGCCTGGGTGACAGAGTGAGACTGTTTCTCAAAAACAAACACACGCAAAACACCAACTAACCAGGCATGGTAGTGTTCCCCTGTAGAGGCTGAGGTGGGAGGATCACTTGAGCCCAGGACTTTGAGGCAGCAGTGAGCTATGATTGTGCCACACACCCCAGCCTCAGCAACAGAGTTTCTTGTCTTAAAAAAAAAAGGGGGGGCCGGGCGCAGTGGCTCAAGCCTGTAATCCCAGCACTTTGGGAGGCCGAGACGGGTGGATCACGAGGTCAGGAGATCGAGACCATCCTGGTCTACACGGTGAAACCCCGTCTCTACTAAAAAATACAAAAAAAAAAAAACTAGCTGGGCGAGATGGCGGGCGCCTGTAGTCCCAGCTACTCGGGAGGCTGAGGCAGGAGAATGGCGTAAACCCGGGAGGCAGAGCTTGCAGTGAGCCGAGATCGCGCCACTGCACTCCAGCCTGGGTGACAGAGCTAGACTCTGTCTCAAAAAAAAAAAAAAAAAAAAAAAAAAGTTTTTTTTTTAACTTCTGCCTCCTTTTTTTTTTTTTTTTTGAGACAGAGTCTCGCTTTATCTCCCAGGCTGGAGAGCAATCTCGGCTCACTGCAACCTCTGCCTCCCAGGTTCAAGCGATTCTCCTGCCTCAGCCTCCCGAGTAGCTGGGATTACAGGTGCACACCACCATGCCCGGCTAAGTTTTGTGTTTTTAGTAAAGACGGGGTTTCACTATGTTGGCGAAGGTGGTCTTGAACTCCTGATCCACACGATCCACCCACCTCGACCTCCCAAAGTGCTAGGATTACAGGCATGAGCCACTGTGCCTGGCCTTTTTCTTTCTCTTGAATTTGTATCTTGAGATTAGCAAAGGTTTTTTTTTTCTTCTAATTTTTATTTATTTATTCTAGACATGCGGTCTCGCCATATTCCCCAGATCGACCTCAAATTCCTGGGCTCAAGCAGTCTTTTCAGAGTAGCCGAAACTGTAGGCATGCACCACCTTGTGGAGCCCTAAAATCCTTGTTATGGCAGTCAGTGTTTAATTTTTCGTAAACCTTTGTTTTACTCTGAATTTAACATTTTTCATTTTTTCTGAATACTAGAACTAACTATATAATCTTGGAAAGTTTCATAAAAGTACTATTTGTTTTGTTTTTATCTCTGAACTGGCTGTTGACATGTAGATTTTCCTAGTCTTGCTAAGCTTTAATTACGTGAGACTGGCCAGTTTCACATGTAAGTTTGTCTTATTTTAAAACTGGGAACAAGCCAGGCATGGTAGCTCATGCCTGTAATCCCAGCACTCTGGGATAAGTTTTACTGTGGGTAAAATGCTCCCAAACAGCATCACATGCTACAGAGAAATCTTTCATGAAAGGAAGCGTCAATGTTGCAAATTTCATTGTTGTCTTCTGTTAAGAAATTGCCACAGCCCCTTGAACCTTTAGCCACCACTACACTGATCAGTCATCAACATCTCTAGGCAAGACCCTCCATCAGCAAATAGATTACCACTTGCTGAAGGCTCCCATGATTGTTAGCATTTTTTACCATAAGTATTTTAAAATTAAGATATGTAATTTTTTTTAGATGTAATGCAATTGCATACTTAGACTATGGTATAAATATTTTTTATCTTTTAGTTGTCAAATGAACCTTTGTTAAAATATTTTTCGTTGTGCTTCCTAACTAGCTGGGCATTCCACCATACCGCTGTTGATGTTGTCTATGATGCCATGAGGATGGCAGCCATCAGCATTGCAGCCCATAGACTGGGCAGTCCCCAGGATCTCTTTAATGGTTCCAGAGTTCTTTGGCTAAAGATAGGTGCTACATCTGTCGATCAATGTTGACAGTCTCATCAAAAGTGATATTTCCGCTTTGTTTAATGTTTTTCTGTTTCTGTCTCTTGGTGCTTCTTTGAGGACTTTGATGATCAGTGCAGAGGCAGAAGGTACCACCTCAATCTGGGCCTGTCTGCTCTGAACAGTAAGTTTCACAGTTATCCTCAGACCCTCCCAGTCACCAGTTGCCTTGGCACTGTCACCAACCATTTTTGGAGACAGACCCAGGGAGCCAATCTTTGGGGACCAGCACAGATGTGGCGCTGAGTTCGCCCCTGGTGCACCTCAGGTATACAACTTTGATCTCATTGAGGTTGATCTTTGGTGGCATGGTGGAGGCGGCTGGTGTCAGGTGAACTTAGATTTGGGACAATTGAAGAAAGTTGCACGTTGGCCTCCTCTGAGCTGAAAGCAACATAGCTTTTTTTTTTTTTTTTTGATATGGAGTCCCGCTCTGTCACCCAGACTGGAGTGCAGTGACATGGTCTCAGCTCACTGCAACCTCCGCCTCCCGGGTTCAAGTGATTCTCTTGCCTCAGCCTCCTGAGTAGCTGGATTACAGGCGTATGCTACCATGCCCAGCTAATTTTATATTTTTAGTAGAGACAAAGTTTCACTGTGTTAGCTAGGATGGTCTCGATCTCTAACCTTGTGATCCGCCCGCCTCGGCCTCTCAAAGTGCTGGGATTACAAGCATGAGCCACCATGCCCAGCCTGCAACATAACTTTTTATATGCACTAGGAAACCAAAAAATTCATGTGACTTCCTTTATTGTGATATTGACTTTATTGTAGTGATGTGGAACCTAACATACAGTATTTCTGAGGTATAGCTGTAATGACTGTGGTATTGGGGAACGCTTTTTTTTTTTTTTTTTTTTTTTTTTTTTTTTTTTTTTTAAGGTCACTGTATTTTACCACTGAGTATTTTAGTTGTGGACTCTGAAATGTCATGTTTTTAAGATAAATGGGTATAGATGGGTGGGGAGAACTATAGAATGTTACTTTGGCTTGTTAGGTAAGACTGGCTGTTATCACTGGAGAAGAAAAATCTCACCCCCTTTTTGGTCAAAATTGTAGTAACTGATATTATTTTTCTTTATTTCTTTATTATTATTATTATTATTATTATTATTTTTTTATTTGAGGCGGAGTCTCGCTCTGTCGCCCGGACTGGAGTGCAATGGCCAGATCTCAGCTCACTGCAAGCTCCGCCTCCCGGGTTTACGCCATTCTCCTGCCTCAGCCTCCCGAGTAGCTGGGACTACAGGCGCCCGCCACCTCGCCCGGCTAGTTTTTGTATTTTTAGTAGAGACGGGGTTTCACCGTGTTAGCCAGGATGGTCTCGATCTCCTGACCTCGTGATCCGCCCGTCTCGGCCTCCCAAAGTGCTGGGATTACAGGCTTGAGCCACCGCGCCCAGCCTATTTTTTTTTTTTGAGGTGGAGTCTCGCTCTGTCGCCCGGGCTGGAGTGCAGTGGCCGGATCTCAGCTCACTGCAAGCTCTGCCTCCTGAGTTCCCGCCATTCTCCTGCCTCAGCCTCCCAAGTAGCTGGGACTATAGGCGCCCGCCATCTCGCC